>NC_136067.1:53683050-56335227 GCF_964261635.1 Lissotriton helveticus
TCATTTTCAAATGTTTTGGTTTGTTACGTCATTTGCTGTCTAGGGGGGATTTCCACCACCCTGCATTCTGGGAGCTGTAGTCTCCTCCATTAACTTGCGTGTTTAATTATGCTCCAAACAATACACCGAGTCCCATATTATTTTGCATTTCAGTTATTTTTCATGAATGTCAGTTTTTCACTGTTCTTGGTATTGGGCTCCTATGTGTTTAGTTTCTACTACTACTTTCGCAGGCAGCGTCTCTATGTAGAGCCCTCTAGTGGGCATACTTATGATTCTTTCATAGTTAACCATTGCTTGACCCTCAGTTGGTTTTGGCCTGCCTTCTCCGCATTTTGGCTCAGTTTGAGAGGTTTGATGTTGCTGCTTCTTTCATGATAATTTATTTTTCTTTTTTTTTGTGATTTGAGGTGTCATGATCAAATTATAAATGTATGTAAAGTTCCTCTGATTGGTTGAGGCCATAAGGAGTCATGCTTCTTAGTTTCAGGATGTGGCGCGATTCTTTTCGTCAGAGAATTTTCTCCCTGTTTCCTCCTCGTTCATTTAATGGTACAGTTTCTATACCGTAGAACTTAAGGGACTTCCAGTCGCCATTGGGATGTTTCTCCATGTGTTTAGCCGCTGCGAAGGAGATGGCAGCCTAATAAGTAGGTAAACCTTTTTTATCCCCTCCAGAAGGTCTTGAACAACTGGCATTTGAAAGAAAGTATCCTGAGTGGGAGACTTTCAATACGCTGTAATAGCTGCCAGGTGTACTCTGATAGAAGAGAATTGTAAACTTACTTTGGCTAACTACAACAGATAGGGCAAAATAACCTGTTCTTGACCCCGGATAGGGTCATGACCATTAGCCGTACACCACAGATAAAACTGCTACCATTTGAAAGCATATGGCTTTCTCGTCGAATGCCTCCTTGCTTCCTTTAAGATCTGCATACAGTCTTGCGAGAGGCCTAAGTGTCCATACTGGCGGAACTCAGGAGCCATGCTGTCAAACTCAGACGGTAGGTTGGGATGAAACACCTGCCCTCCCAACATGGTCAGTAGATCCGGATGACATGGCAGCCTCAGCATCAGGATCATCTCTGTCCTGGACCTGTGCAGTTTGTTGATCACCAGTGGTATGAGAGGTACTGGTGGAAAGGCATAGCATAATCTCTCTGACCAGTCGATCAACTGAGCATTCCCCCTGGCTGAGGGTATCTGGATGCGAAGGAGCGGAATTGTGCATTTCCTGCGTCTGCAAAAAGGTCTATGTCTGGCAGGCCCATCTGCGAAATATGTCTTGAGCTATCTCTTTTAACACCCAGTCATGTGCTTCTGCAAAGTTTTGACTTAGGTCGACTGCTTGAACATTGAGGGTGCCTGGGAGGTGAACCGCAGATATCGTCATGTTCCTTGGGAGAAGCCGCTTCCAGATCGCTTGATCTTCCAGAGACAGGGGTCTGGACCTGGTCCCACCCTGCTTGTTCAGGTAATACATTGTTGTTGTATTGTCCATCTGAATTAGCAAGGAATTTGACTTGAAGGAGGGAAAGAATGCCTTGAGGGCCAGATGCACTGCCCTGAGTTCTAGCATGTTGACGTGGTAAAGCTGTTCCTTTTCTGACCACATTTCTTGGATCTGAAGGGATCCCATGTGAGCACCCCATCACTGAAGGGACGCTTCTGTGACAAGAGTTTGCTTTGAAAGTTCCTGGTGGACAGGCACTCCTTTCAGAAGATGAGATTGTTGCATCAACCATCCTATGGAGATTTGGACATAATGAGGTTATAGTGTCCTCCCACCGATTAGAGACCGGAGATCATTGGTCCTTCAGAGCCTGTTGTAAGGCTGTTGCCTGGCATTCGGGACAATGAATATGCACAAGGCCATTGAGCCCAGCAGAGATGATACCTGTCTGGCCGTGGGATGAGATGTTCTCAGGAGAGTTCGACTCTTGTGGAGAATGGATAATAGTCACTCCTCCGAAGGAAACACTTTTGCGCTTGCTGCATCCAGGGTTGTGCCCAAGTAGTGTATCCTCTGCATTGGATTGAGGATGGATTTCTTGAAGTTGACGCACAGGCCAACTGGTTTAAAATGTGAACGCATCATCTTAGATGTTCCTGCAGCAGGGTGGGAGAGGCACTTTTGAGCAACCAATTGTCTAGGTAAGGGTAGACTAAAATCTTCCTCAAGAACGCCGCTACCACAGCCGTGCATTTCGAGAAGGTGTGAGGGGTTAACTTTAGCCTGAAAGGTAGGACCTTGAATTGGAAGATGTTTGATTATATTCTGAACCTTAGGAACTTCCGATGCTTCCGAGAGATTGGGATGTGAAAATAAGCATCCTGAAGATCTATAGAACACATCCAGTCTCCTTGATGAATGTGTGGGATAATTTGATGTAATGCCATATTCTGAACCTTTCTCTGAGAACAAATTTGTTTAATATTCTGAGATCTAGGGGGCGTGGATAGCAGCCAACGAAAATGGCCGCTGCCTAACAAAGCTCCCATTCCCCGTACTCCTATCCTGCCCTATCCGACGCCATCCACGACTGATAATCGGCTAAAAGTGTTGTGACTCCTTCCTTACCCGGAGAGAAGATTGGCCGGTCCAGCAGGGTGTGCGAAGATTCCGGCCCCCTTTTCTGAGACTCCGACCGGAGCGGTAATGGCGGCTCCCTGATAGCGAGTGAGGGAGGGAGGTGCGGCCTATGCGGAGCGGAGGTGCCTGAAGCTTGTGGACTCCAGTCAGAGCCTGGTGGAGCCCCGTACACGGAGGAGGCGCTGGAGGTACCCGGAGGAGGCCGAGCGGTGCTGCCCTCTTAGCAGCCACCCGAGCTGTGTACCGCTGGTGAGTGCCGAGGAGGCGCGGTTGCGGCCAGAGGCCCCCGAGACAACCCGGGCATTGCCGCGCGCAGGGCAGCTGGCGCGAACCTGAAGGGCGCGAGGATGAGGAAGCCCCACTAGAAGGTTTCACTGGTGCTGCGGGGGATTGAGGCCCGGCCCGAGGGCTCGGCCAGCACACCCGACCGCCAGAACAAAAGGCAGGAGGGGGCGCGGAGGCCAGATGATTGTAGTAGGCGGCGCTTCGCCACAATCTGATACCCCGGCTTTGCGGCCTACTGCGGCTCCTGAAAAACGGTGAGGTGCTGAGAGCAAGAGGGCAGGTGGCGACTTGGACACTGAGCAAGGGGCGCACAGAATAGAAAAAAGCGTGATGAAGATTGCTTTACAGGGATAGTTGGCACAGGCTAACAGTGCAAATGGATATCTCTACTGCCCAGGGTGCCTGAACTCATAGAGCGACCAGGCCTGCATGGTTGCAAGTGGGGCCTGAGACAGGAGGTGGCAGATAATGGCGACAAAGGGCGCTTGAGGCAGGAGGTGAATAACCCCGACGGCTCCCTACAACTGGACCGCATTGGCGCAGTGGGTCACTGCTTCCTCTTAAGGGGCCACAGTACTGGTAACGCTTGTATGACATCGTTGATGTTGGAGCGGGGCGCTGTTATTCCTGCAATTTCCCCACTTGATCAAGGACAGGCTGATGCTACAGGAGCTGAAGCTGGGGCTCGAGGGGCGTTCTAAACCCGGGCTGAACTGTCAGAAAGAGGTGCTGAAAGCTCCAGCCCTGAGGGAGATATTGTAATAGAGTGCCACGAGCGGAATGCGGAGACGCTCCCTAAAGAGTGCTGGCGCAGGCAATTACACCATACTGCAGAAAATTGCGACGAGCGCAGAGCCCAGCCTGGATAATCTGTGTTTTGGGGCTGCGGTGGCCAAACGGCGACTCCAGGAGTGATACCCATGAACCTAGTCACTCTCACCAGTGATCTGCGGGTCATCCTCCGGCGCTGCTCAGTGTTCTCACCTAGTGGGTCATCTACTAGCGTCCATCCATGGCGACAGTTGGGAAGGGATCTAAGGCAAATGCCCAAAAGCAGCTGCCCAAATTCGCCTGGTCCAAAGTGGGAGAAAAAGGTGATTCGCCGCAGCAGTAGAAAGATGGAGCGCCGGCTGCCTCTAAACAAGGACCATAGCCAAGCCTATTATTATTATTATTTTTATGCTTATATGGCGCAACAGCTACCCAGAGGTTTCCTGGCGCCTATGGACGCATGCTAAGAAGAGGAGTAATCAATGGAGCTTACTGATTGAATAGCCATGTCTTCATGCCTTTCTGGAGTTTAACATAGTTAAGCTCATGGCGAAGTAAAAGAGGTAGTGAATTCCACAATGCAGGAAACAATTGAGATAAAAGAGCGACCACCCATCCGTGCCCGTTTAAATCTAGGGGTCACAAATTTGCCCTGCTTTGATGATCGTAGATGACGAGTGGGAATGTACTTTTTCACCAGAGCACTAAGATAGCTAGGAGCCTTTCAGGCATTGATTCTGTGCATAAAGCAGAGTGCTTTAAATTTGGAACGATTTCCAATCTTTAGCCAATGTGTGTCGCGAATATGTTTTGTGATGGGGGTCATTCTAGGGAGCCGGCAAAGGAGCCTTGCTGCAGCGTTTTGGACTACTTGCCTACGAATGACATCCTTGTTGGCTCCAAGGTTTAAGACATTCCCATAGTCCAACCTTGACATAATCAAGGCTTGGACCACCGTCTTTTGCGCTCCTTCTGGCAGCATCCATAGGAGCTTTCTCAGCCATTTCAAAATGGCAAAGCATGTTGAAGTGGTCTTAACTGCTTGTTGTCGCATGGACAATTGGTCATCAATAATGATGCCCAAGTTGCCAACACATTGCGAAGGTTGAGGAGGAGGTCCCATTTGGTGCGGCCAGTGCTGTGGGCCCCAGAGATCTTTTCCACCCCCAAGGATGAGGCGCTCCGTTTTGCCTCCATTTAACTTCAGTTTGTTCGAATGCATCCAATCAGCAATCTTATGAAGGCCTGTTTGAAGGGAGGACACCTGAAGCGTATGTCTGTAGATAGAGAGAAGACAAGCGGAGTGTCATCTGCATAAGAATATATTGTAAGCCCGGCTTCTTCTGCTATGACTCCCAGAGGACTAATATACACGTTAAAAATACTGAAATGTGCGATTATATAAAAAAACTCTCTAACCACTTCAGAGCAGTACCTCCGACACCATTTGATTTAAGTGTTTGAACAAGGGTTGCATGAGATATGGTATCAAAGGCAGGACTCAAATCTAATAAGATGAGTGCCACTGTGTTACCCTTGTCTAACCTCTTGCGGATGCTTTCCGTCACTCCCAGGAGTGTCGACTCGGTAGAGAATCCTGTTCTAAATCCGGATTGAGACTGATGCAGAAGATTCTGGGAGTTCATAAAGTGAGTTGGTTGTTGATATGTTTCTCCAATATTTTGGAAAAATCCGGAAGCAAGGAAACAGGGCGAAAGTTGGCGAAAACTTCCGGATCGGCGTTCACCTTCTCTAGTAAAGGAAGAATTATTGCATGTTTCCAAGTATCCGGCACTACTGTTTCCTCTATTGAAGCATTAAGCAGTTCCATAATCCCTTTCAGAATCCGAGGGTCCAGTTTTTTTAGCACATGCACTGGAAGGGGGTCCCTCGGGGATCCCGACTTAATGCTATATAGTATATCCCTGAAAGATGTTACATCTAGCAGTTGCCAACTATTAAGTGTGTTTTCCGAAGATTCTACTGAATCGCTGATAGGCGGGAGAGTTATTAACATTTGATTAGATATAGGGAGCTGTTTTCCCTTAATACTAAATTCAGAGTAGATTTGATAAATGTTCTCATTAAAATATGTCGCTAATTGTTCGCATTGCGTTTCCGTTAGTTTTGGGGGTTCTGAGTGTGCTGTACCCGACAATTCTTGCACTACCTTAAAAAGAAGTTTAGGATTATTTTGGGCCGCTAGAATATAATTTTTTTGTATATTCTGCTTGCGCCGCTTTGCATAATGTCTGGTATGTTTTGATGGCCTGTCTGTAGGACAATCTTTCGGCCGGTGAGTAGTGTTTCCTCCACTGCCTCTCCAACACCTTACATTTAGTTTTTTCAGCTTTAAGGTTTTCCGAGAACGATGGAGCTGGAAGACGATGGTACTTAGATTGATTTTTTGTTAGCGGGATAAAAATGTCCGCCGCCGCGGTTAGCCAATTCTGATGGCAACCGAATTCGTAGTGCTAACTGACTCTAGATCTGGTCTAGAGTCTAGCAACGGGCATTAAGATTATCCATATTAAGTTTTTTCCAATTTCTGGACCAAATTGCATCGGCTGTGGCGGATGGAGACACATGTTTCGCCACCTGCTTAAGAATAAAGCGAACTAAATAATGGTCCGACCAGGGAAGTGGGAATGCGGATTCACATGTGATATTCTTTAGGTTGGAGAAGATAGGATCCAAAAGGTGTCCTGCTTTATGCGTAGGGCCGGAGTTGCATAGAGACATATTCAGAGCAACTAGGTCTGAGATTAGCGTAGAGCTAGTGGGATAGTTATGGTCATCAAAGTGAAAATTTAAGTCTCCTTAAATTGAGAAATTGGTGGCCTCAAGTACAAAGGGGGCAATAAAATCCGGGAGCTCCGCCGCCCAGGCTCCTGCTGCACCCGGGGGGCAATAGATTAACATTCCCGAAAAAGTAAATTGGGGTGTAAGAGAGTTTAAATAGACCAGCTTCACAATTATTTAACAAAAGTTCCCCTCATTTACAACTAAAATCCTTTTTAAAGATGATGCCTATGCCTCAACCTATTTTATTCGCGCAATCTATCCTAAAGATCATGTAATTCTGAGGTATAGCAACGGCAATATCAGGTCCTGAACTGTCATTAAGCCACGTTTCTGTCATCAAGATGGCATCCGGCTGCGAGTTACTTAAAAGGTCATAAATATCTTCTTTATGTTTTGGCAAGGACCTGCAATTGATGCTAAAGAACAAAAAGTTCTTGGTAGCTGTTTCCTTTTTATGCTCCATATGAAAAGTAAAATGTCACATCCAAGAGATTGAGGACTCGAGGAAAAGGAAAAATTACAGCCGGGGCAAGGGAGAGACAAATTGCCCAATGTCATCATCAAACAGTTCTGTTGGCAATGAGGGCAAAGCCTACTGAGAACTTCGTGGGAGTTCGGCACGGACAGGCGCAGACAGGCTTGACTTTGGCACGCCTGCTGCGCCCATTCGCTGCGCATCGTCATCATGTGCTTCCTAAATAGTCTGGCAATAGTAGTCCCGCCCCCTGCCCTCTAACTCGGACAGTAATGGCTCTGCCGCCTTCACTCCCTCCACAACAATCGGGAAAAACCTGTGGTGGACCGGGGAGTTGGCGGTGGTACAACAGGTGTCAGAGAAGCAGTAGGAAAGCTATACGTGTGCCCGAAGAATTTTCAGCAAATTAAAAAAGCAAACAGTGCTTAAAGGAACGGATTTAAAAACAGTAGTACTGCCTGTACAATTGAGCCTCAGAAGGTTAGCTACAATGCCAGTACCTCTAATTTAGAGAGCGTCCGCGCATAATGTAATGGCGGCTATTAACGGAGTGCGTGCTTCAGTAGACTCGGTCACTGTGGAGGTCTCTCTAATCAGGGCGGACTTCCGGAAGATGGACAAGAAAGTCAAGGAGCTCAAGATAGTCACCAGCTCCCTAAAGACGGACACGTCGGAACTTTAGACGCAGATGCTCGCAATGCAGAAGAAGCAGGAGAGGATGGCACAGCAGCTCGATGACTACAAAGGCTGGCCCCGCCGTAATAACATCCGTATCTTAGGGGTTCCGGAAAGAACGGAAGGGCAGGCAGCAGACTTATATTTAGAAGACCTCATCACGAAGCACTTAAAGCCTAAGACTCTGTCCAGCTACTTCTCCTTCGAAAGAGCCCACAGAGTACCAGGAGGTAGACCAAACTCAGGAGCACCCCATAGGCCCCTAATCGCTCGAGTGTTCAACTATCGAGATAGGGACATTAACCTGCAGACAGTGAGATCCACTCCCCCACTGAAAATAGATAACTACGAGGTGGCCTTCTTTGCTGACGGCCAAGGTCCAAGCCCAACGTTGCAGCTTTCAGGCGGTGAAGAGGGAACTGCGAGACTGGGAGGTGAAGTGCGCGATGCTCTTTCCTGCAAGGCTTAGGGTGGAGTTGGATGGCAAATCGTGGTTTTTTGACTCACCAGAGGCAGTCTGGGACTGGATGGAAGGATGGAACATGGTGGGAAGCCAAAGACGAGAATGCTCTGAAAGGACTAGCCAGCACAGAGGTGGCCGTACGGACGCTGTAAAGAATGGCCCAGAAGAAGATGACATCAAAAAAATGCACCAAACAGAAACTTCTACAATTTAAAATAATCCAGCCAGGCCAGACTCCGGACAACAGTAAAATTAAATCGGGTGAAGAAGCCACAAAAAATAGGCGGAACGCCATCCCACCGGTCACGACCTCGGAGACATGTTCGGAGTCCAAGCCCAAAACAACCAGTACCACGATTATGACCTCGGAAATTTGCCCTGAGCCCCAGCCGAAAACATACAATGCCCTCTGGGCCACGAAGCTAGATAATGACCAAGGCGGAGGCTCACTCGCCTTAGGTGCATCATCCTCTAGCCACGCCCTTGAGCAAACCTCTCAGGCCATCAAGAGCCCACCGATGGTTCCAACAAAATTGCTTTGTCAGAGCATTCCAACCTCAATTCTGTTTATCCCAGAATATATATCCAGAGGGAAGGAAGACACATTGAATAGGGGGAACATTCTAAGACTCCTGCACTCTTCAACAAATCTAGCAAACATCAGCACGAAAGACCTTTTACTAGTAGGGTTCGAACCCAACACCTCGACCCATCAGCCTGATATTACCAAAACTACCTGGATTTCGCCGGAGATAGCTAAAAAAATCTTGGAAGAGGAGGCAATGTTCCAGCAATGGGGAATTGCCTTGAAGCTGGAAAGGCAACCCCTCTATCCAACTCCGCTTTTACCCTCCATCCAACCTCAGCTTCAAAAAAACGCCAATTCAATATTAAAGGGAGCTAGGAGCTGCTCACCGGGGCAACGTTACCGACACACTATAAGTCCCGAACGGGGTCAATATCGCAATCAAGATACGAACTTGTCGTTATCGACAGACCCCAATTGGAGATGTATTCAGCGTACTATCGCGACAACGACTGCTGATGTTTGACAGAATGGGCAAGTGCCCATTAACTTCATGGTGGTACAGAGGGCCACAAGAATCTGCTCATGGAACATCAATGGCTTAGTTAATAAAAAGTACGACCCGGAGCTCATACAATATTTAACCTCATTCGATCTCCTGTTAATACAAGAAACTTGGGAAGATAAAGTATTTGATCTACAGGGATTTACGTCACTCTGTACGCCAGCAACCAAAACTTCAACCTTCGGCCGCAGTTCAGGAGGATTGATGGTATTCGCCTCTATAACGACAATAGGCGAAATTAGGGCTCTGGACTTTCATATAACCCCCCCCAAGTGTCATACAGGTGGTAAAGCTCTCACTCCCTCTAACAAAGCAGCACCAGGAAGTTATTATTATAAACACATACATTCACCCCAAATGGAAACAAAAATCGGTGGAAGAGCTGGGGCACGTTCTCCAAAAAATAAGGGACTCCGGGGAGTCAGACACCTTCATCCTGGCTGGTGACTTTAACATGCTTCTCATCAGCAATGAGCAAGGCACTGACCTCTCTTATGAGTTAGACACAGCATGGGGCGTGCCGCCGCAAGGTCGAACAAAAAATAACAACCTAACGAAACACTCAAAAAACCTTCTTCAGCAATTGAATACCCATAACTTAAGGGCCCTAAACGGACGTTATGCTGAAGACGATCCACCGGCAGCCACTTTCCACTATAGCACACAATCCTCGCATTTGGATTACATGTTCATGTCCTTAGACATGTTCAGCTGGATAACTTCATTTAAAATAGACGTGAGTGATTTCAGCGGCCACCTGCCCTTAGTGGCTGAGATAAAATCCAATTCGGCAGAGAAAAAAGAACGCTACATTGGCCCAGAAACAGAAGTCAGTGCAAACTTAAAACGGATACGGTGTAGTCTTGATAACATCGACCTTATTGGTTCAATTGCTAAAACCCTCTTCCACCAAATTCACTGCTCATCTAAGTTGGGGAATGTCTGGCATGACTTCATCATCACCATCGGGGAACAACTGGGTAGTACCAGGCCAACCAATTCTCGCCTTGTGAGGGGACCCTCAAGCACGAGACAGATGTGGTTGGATATGAAAACACAAAAACGCCTGATTAATCAAACTCTGAGGCGAATACGAAAGGATCAGGGAATCCCTAGTTTGCAAGTAGTGCTGAGGGAAGCAAAAAAAGCAACTCAAACGGCTGAAATGGTTAAGTCAAAAACAAAGGAATGAAGAACTTTGGGGGAAACTTGTTCACAAAGGAAAGCAAAAAAACTGTTCTAGGTTCTGGAAAATGGTGAAAAGAATCCAGAACCCTGACCATTTGGGGCAAAATTCGCACATAGCAGAGGAAGTATGGACCAAATACTTATTGTCACACTTTAATAATGACAACATAGGAGATACGACAACAAAGTCCCCCTGCATGGAAATCACAAAGCTTGGTCATGATGGTAACTCCAGCAATCAAAGCGGGACAAGCATGTGTGGATTGGGGGAGTTTAAGGGTATGACCTTAACACAACTAGAACATTTAGAAGGGGAAGGCAGACCTATAAAGAACATGGAGACAGGGCTCACGGAATACACCCCAGCAGACATCGGGCGGCGAATCACCAAGGGACGACCGAATGGGGCCCCGGGACCGAATGGAATCCCCCCCATGTTGTACAAATCTGACGTAGCCTTTTGGAGTGCATCCTTGGGTCAGGTCTTTAACGAGGCCAGACTTACTTTATCCCTTCCGGACTCCTGGCATGGGTCCATCATTAGTCCAATATACAAACATGGGAGCAAGAGTAATCCGAACAGCTACCGTCTCCTTGCTTTGCTTGATATAGAAGCAAAATATTTCAGCGGTCTCATTCTGGAAGAATTATCGGCGTGGGTGTCCGAAAAAGCCATTATCCCTCCCAATCAAACAGGTTTCCGTAAAGGCCAAGGGACAACAACCAACATAATGGCCCTGTCCTTACTGATGGGCGAAGCAAAAACCACCAAGCTACCGCTATTCCTCTCATTTATTGATTACACTGCGCCCTTCGACCATGTGGACCGGAATAAACTTTGGGAAAAACTATTCAATTGGGGCATTCCGAAACATCTCGTAGATGCCCTAATATTGGTCCACTCTAACACCTGGGTTAAAATTAAACTTGGAACTGGCCAGCACCTCTCAAAGCAGATTAGGACAACTAAAGGACTAAAGCAGGGGTGCTTATTAGCGCCAATTCTCTTCAATCTGTTTATTTCCGACTTACCGGAAGAACTTGACAAATGCCGCAATCATGCACCCAAGCTAGGACAAGTCACCCTCCCTAGTCTGTTATATGCGGACGATTTAGTGCTGATAAGCCGGTCGCCAATAGGCCTTCAGCATCTTTTGAATTGTACCCATGCCTTCTCGGTAAAGAATGCCCTAGAAATAAACCTCAACAAATCTAAGGTCATGACAGTGAACTATAGGAAGAAAAGGATCCCTTGTTGGTACCTGAACGGAGTAAAGCTTGAACGGGTAGCCACATACAAGTACCTTGGCGTCATGTTGGATTGAACACGTCTAGGCCTCAGCTCCAGTCTATTCGAGGGAAGGCAACAATGACCCACCTCGCACTGAAATCACTAAAGACTAAACTCCCTGACCTCACCCTCAAACCCTTCCTTGAAATCCTCCGAGCGAAACTTCAACCAACGCTCACCTATGGGAGTGAATCGTTGCATGGGAAGGACGCTGCATTGCTAGACACAGTTATAGCCAATTGTTACAGGGCCATTTTCAATCTTCCCAAATACGCGTCTCCGGCCCAAATTCGTTTAGAATTTGGGGTGGTCAAACAAACACTAGAAAGACGGAGTGCATATGTAACTAACTGGCACAAGATTCGCGATGCAGATCCTGACTCCTTAAATGCCAGCGTCTGGGAAGAGCTACTTAGATGTCGCACTTCACTGCCGAGGGACTACCTATTTGGATCTCTTGATGTGCTAGGCTTATCCGATATTTGGGAAACCGCCATAGATCACCAGTCCTTCAAAAAGTTGGCAAAAAAATCTGCCCGAATAAATAGAAGATAAGAAAAACCTAGCCAACAGGGCGCATGGATGGATAACGGTGGGAGATTACGGCAAAATACGGCCACAGGCATATCTTAATATCGGGATGAAAATAAAAATCAAAGAAAAGTTCCTGAAACTGCGCCTTGGAGCTATTACCGCACCTGCCGCCATGGGAGAGAACTCATGCCTCAGCTCTATGTCGCCTGTGTAAATCTGGCAAGGAGGACATCATCCACGTGATATGCATTTGCCCGAGACTAACGGACTTGAGGCATAAGTTGTTGCTACCTTTTTTTAGATCACATGCCGTTCGGACCTGTAGGCAGGCAGTCAAACTGTGTTTTTCCTCCAGTGACATTAAACTGAACTGTCAGGTTGTGAAGTTCTTTGATTTAATGAAGGAAAGACTCAAGCACACCTGAAAGACTCATCGGGCCTTAATAACAACCTTGAATTGACAATAGTAACTGCTGTATTTTAAATCATTTGTACTGTCATATGGCGTTTTATATTTTTGTAAAGATTTTAATTAATCATATACAAATAAAAAAAATATTACTTACTTACAGTGGAGGAAGAAGGTCGGCCGAAGGAGCAGTAGTGAGGACCCTTAACTTTACTGATGGAGAGCCAGTGCCCAACTGAAAGCGTGGCTCAGTGGTTAGAGGCGGCAGACCCGGAAGCTGAGATCGACCGTGGACCAGGGTTCGATTCCCCACCTCGGCGGGTCTCGGGCTCAGAAATTCCACGGTCTCGACAATTCTCGCTCTGGTGCCTACTCAACCCACGGGGTCATACTCTGCGACTCTGGGCAATAGCTTGCTTAATCTCCACTACGGCCCCTCGCGGCGGGATGCCTGGCTTTCACCTTGTGGACACCCTGCCGGGGTTTCTCACAAGGGAATACCAGGACGGGTTCCCTAAGCAAGCGCCGGGACGCTCACGGGCAGCCGTGCGCTCTACAAATCACATTTACATTTAATGGTGAGGGATTGATGTACCCATCAGGTGCAAGTCTTACTACAAGGGACCTAATGCAAGGGTTAAGACTGATGGGTTTAAATGATGTGATCTGAACGGGACTAGTCAATACGAACAGTGGATGGCTAAATGACAAGTTAATTGTGATGTGAACAGGCGGGGATGGGAGTTAAGTACCCTGTGCATTTTCAGCATTTCAGGGGGGAGAGAAGCACTCTGACATGTTTGGGAGTGGGTAGTTCTAAATCCACAGGCAGGGGGCAGGGAGGGGGTGGCAGTTGAGGGGCTGGGGTTGGAGGGAGGGGGGTGTTTGACGATGGACAGGGGGGCAGGGAGGGGGGAGGGAACCAGAGGGTCTGGAATTTGGGGATGTTTCTTCCTTGACTGTTTTATTGGTAGGCATTGTGATATTATGATTCGAAAGTGTAAAGTAGCCATATTGAACACTGGACGGCAACTGTTGAGTGGGCCGGTTCAAGTTTTTCCTCAATTTACGATGATCCGAGGTTTGGGAAAGTGTGTAATGCATATATAGGATAGGGACCGAACAATTTTTATAATGACCTGGGATGTCAATGGGGTTGGAGGCAAGATTAAACGAGGGATTGTGCAACAGTCAGTCCTGCCAAGCGTCACGCAACAGGTGTGACGCTCACGCATTTCAGTGCAGTGATCCGCATCACAGCACTGAAATGCATTGTCACGCATTTTGCCACCTGGTGCCAGGCGAGTCACCAGCGGCGCCTGTCACTGTGCCCGGGCTCTCTCTGCTGCTGAGGTGCGCCTGCTTCCGAGTTCCTAACAGTTAATCAGAGACTGCTCTCAGCTCTGAGCGCTACAATGTATTTCTCTTTGCACTCTGCCTATTGCCGTGGAAACAAGGGTGCGGCGCCAGCGCGGCTCATCATGAATCACACACTGCAGGGGGGCCGGGCTGCCCTCAGTCCGATAGTACTGCAATTGTGTCAATCACAATTGGCCGGGATTAAATCCGGATGTGCGGCGGTAGAGTGCCGTCACGTCCGGAGGAACAGAAAGTAACTTAGCAGAAGCGGCGGGGGAATTTGAGAGAGTGCAGGCTGGTCACGAGACAGCCTCTCTCATCAGCCAGTGATTATTACAATAGGTTCTGACTATCTTGGCGTGCTACAGAACTCGTCGCGGCCGCGCTGACAGGTGTGTGAATTTATAGTATTGTTGGGCTCAAATGTTTCTTTGAAGTAAGCCTAATTTTTTAACTTTCAGCTGGTGCCCGTTAATGTTGGTTAAATGACAGCAGCTGAGCTGATGTCCGCACTGGTGCCTATCAGCCTTCTTAGTCATTCCCACGTGGACATAGGCCTGGCCAGACTCAGTCGTGCGTGGGAATCATTGATTGGATTCCTCACACCAAGGAGCTGCGCATTTAAGTACCAGTGTGCGCTCCATCGCTGGTATGTCAAATAGGCGGCAAAGGCGGCAACATTAATAACATTGTTTTCGTTTTGTGCCTGTGCCTGGCGGTTCAGCCGAGCCCTGCCTCTGTTTGCTCTAACCTCCACTGGCTGTAAAACATACTTTCGCAGCCGGCGCGTGGTAAATATAATGAATACAGGACCTGGCAGTGCCTGTTATATATTTAATTTAGAGCGTCACTCACTGCAGCCTGACTGAGACCCCGTTACAGCTCCACTCTCCCAGGCTGCACTGAGCAGCGCCGCTTAGTTCGGAGCATGAACCAGATCTCATTGATTACATGTTATTTACTATTGCCTCATGTAAATTGAACTATACATACGAGTCAGTCCCATCCGGTTTTTAGTTTAATTGTGGTCAGGTGACGTCCAACTTTCGAGTCAACAGTACGTTATATTTAATTACAGTGTTCCTGCTCTGCCAGAGTCTGTAGCTCATGCTCTCAGGACGCTGCCCCAGACCCCTACTCAGTTGACACAATGACAACCATTGCTTGATTTTGCTCATGAGAAAGTGTCAGTCATATTCATTGAAATGTCACTCATAATTACACAGAAATTATGAAAGTGTCACACATAGCAATCTGAAACCTTGGCAGCTATGAACAGTACCTAAAAAGATATTCACCCGATGTGGTCTTGCTGCAGGAAACACACTCACTAGGTGGGGATACAACCTTCTAGTCCATGCAGACTACACCACAGGCTCGAGGGGGACGGCCATATTGGTTAAGAAAAGTGCACCCCTTATTGTTCATAAGACATGGGCGGATAGGGGGGCCGCTTTGTAGGGGCAGAGGCCCAGTGGGATGGAAGAGACATCAACGTACTCTCAGTATATTTAACACCCGCTTTGGGTAAGGCGGCACTGGAGGACCTAGGAAGTAGGCTGATGGGACTCCGAGAGGGTACACTAATAATGGGGGGAGACTACAATATGACATTAGATGACACTGTCTATCGCCACCCACCGAAGTCTAGAGAGAAATCTAACGACCTTATGGCTGATTTCGCGAAGGTGCTGGGTTTGACAGATGTAGGTCATACGCTTCAACCAACGGGCAAATTATTCACGTATTTCTCTAATGCCCAACGTAGTTTATCATGTATTGATTACTTCCTCACACACCTGTCCTTGGTAGATAACTTTGTCCAGTATAAAGTTCTACCCAGAGGCATATCGGACCATTCCCCAGTCTGGATGGAATATACACACTGGGAACGACAAGCACGCACCACAATTGTTCTTAACCCATAGCTCCTACACATACTGGATATTAGGGAAGAAATCAGCTCACACTCAGAGAACTATTTTACTGAAAACGTGGGCTCAGTCGACTTCGCACAAACAATCTGCGAAGCATACAAGGTGGTTCGTAAGGGGCAAGCTCTGTCATTAAAGAGGGGATATATCACCAAAAAGCGTGAACTTCTGGTCCAGGTGGAGTCTGAGCTCCTCGAACTGGAGCGGGAACATTTGCAAGACCCCTCAGCAGACACAAGTCAAACTCCTACTGAAGCAGGATGAATAGAAGATAAAAACCAGGGAACATATGGTGGCTAAATACCGTGCCACCCAACACAGACTCTATGAACTAGGAGACAAGGCTGGCAGGACACTGGCGTGGTTAGAAAGACGCAAGCAGGGATTCAGATGGGTACATAAACTGACGACACCGGGGGGTGCAACACTGATACATCCGCAAGAAATAGCAGAGGAGTTAGCGGATCATTTCGAAAAGGTGTACTCCCCCTCTACGCACTACACTGCTGAGGACTCCCGTCAGCTCCTCCAGGACAGTCACGTTCCGGGCCTCTCGGATGTGGAACGGGAGACCCTGGAGGTAGACCTTTCGAACGAAGAAATAAGCAAGGCCTTGGGACAGATTAAGTCCGGAAAGGCAATGGGGCCTAACGGCATTCCAGTAGTGTTTTTGAAAGCCACTGCCTCTCTGACTGTGCCACACTTGAGAGCCATGTATGAAGAGAGCCTGGAAGTGGGTAGGCTATCAGTAGATCAGCGGCTGGCCACCATAGTGGTCATCCACAAGCAGGGTAAGCCAGCAGATAATGGTGGCTCCTACAGGCCAATCTTGCTGATTAACGTGGAGGCAAAAGTGTTGGCAAAAGTCCTGGTGAATAGATTGGCGCCAGTTATTACATCACTGGTCCACCCGGACCAATCTGGATTTAAGCCAGGTAGAAATAAGGCCCTTTATATACGGCGTCTATACAACGTGATGGCTCATAGAAAATATATTGAAGAGGACGCGGCAGTACTATCTCTCGACGCCTCAATGTTATTTGATTCTATTGAATGGCCAGATCTGTTCAAGGTCCTAGAAAAGGCGAGATTAGGCCCTTAATTTATAGCCTGGGTAAAGCTTCTGTACACTGGTCTGTTGGGACAGGTATGGGTTAACAGCTATACATCCAGAACATTCGAGTTACGAAGAGGTACTAGGCAAGGTTGCCCGCTCTCCCCGCTGATATTTTCTCTTATGCTGGAGCCTCTTGCAGCCTGGGTACGCAGGGACGTGATGGTGCGAGGGCTGCGATGGGCGGATGAAGTGGAGGATCGTATATCCTTGTATGCGGACGACATACTGTTATATCTAGCATCCCCGTAGAAGTCGATCCGAGTAGTGCTAGACATATTCACGAATGTTGGCAAATACTCGGGATATGCGTTCAATTGGCACAAGTCCGGTCTGTTTATGTTGAGGGGTCAAATTCCCCGCCTTCCGTCAGACTGCACTATAGCGGTGGCGACGGATGGGTTTCGATATTTGGGGATCTTTGTCACTTCAGACCCAGCTTGTTTTACAGCTCCAAGCTGGCCCCCCTTTGGCTAGGTTACGAGCAGATGTGAAGCATTGGAGGTCTCCGCCTTCAACACTGGTGGAGCGGGCGTCACTCTTTAAATGTTGGCCCTTCCTCGTTTTCTATATATACAACATAACTGTCCACACAGAGTCCCAGACTCGTATTTTAGAGCAATTGAAGGTGAGATTTTCACGCTGCTGTGGGATGGGAGGGCGTCTAGGATTGCCCGCAGGAAATTGACAAAAGGCTGGTATGACGGAGACATAGCACTCCCTGACCTACAACGATACAACTGGGCGCCGCAATTGGTGACTGTTAATCACTGGATATACCACCCCCGGACAACCCAGCATATGCTCTTGATCGATACCAAACTGATCGCTCCAGTTATCTGGGGGCCCTGTACACTACTGATAGGAAAAATAGGGGGAGGTTCTTCAGACCTACCCAACATACATTGGAAATTTGGTGTATAGTTAATTCCCGGTTGGGGTGGACGGGCGTCCTCTCGCAGGCTACACCGTTGTGGTTCACCCAGAAGCTTGGCATGCTGTGCCATCAGCCCGGATTTGGGCTGATGGCACAGCATTGGGATATCAGCGGCGAAAGACTTGGTTAGGAAGGGAGCAATAATCACATTTGGTGACCTCCAGAGGCAATACCATCTGGCGCAAGGAGAAAGATACAGGTATTTACAGATTAGACATGCGATACAGGCGGTGTTCCCGCCTCTCAAAGATATACCAGAATCATCACCACTGGAAGACAGTCTGCTAGACGGGCCTCTCGATTCGAAGACAATATCTAATTTATAAGAAGTTGAGTAATAACCTACCAGACACCTTTCCGAAGCTCAGGGAGCAGTGGCAAAACTACTTAGGTCCTATAGATGACGAGGACTGGCAAAAGGCTCTTATTTCCCCTCGAGAGGCGGCCATCACACAGAGATTCAGGCTGATACAGCTTAGGATTCTCCACCGATCATACATCACAGGGATAGTATTGGCGAGAATAGGAGCTAGACCTGACGACCTTTGTATGAAGGTGTGTGGACAACAGGCCACATTTTACCATACCCTGTGGAGTTGTCCGAAGATACGTGCACTATGGGAGGGAGCCTCAGACCACATGCAAACAGCCTTGGGAAAAGACCTAGTTTTAACACCACAACTGGGACTTTTAAACATATGGGAAGCAACTGATCTCACGGAAGTTGAACAGCAATTTACAACATTGGAATACACGTTGGTGAAACGAGAGCTGGCCAGAGGGTGGGGGGAACAAGCCCACCACTTGTCACCATATGGGCTAGAGAAATGGATAGATGCATGTTGGCAGAGACTGAGGTTTTTAAGGCTCGTGGGTGCCCCAAGAAATGGGACAGGAAGTGGTTGCATTGGAATAAATATCGAGGGGATCCCTGTGTGTCGCCTACTGTTGAAATAGAGATGCATAGACAAGCGGGACATGTGGGAAATGTTTAATATGCAATGAGAGTTAATGTCTACTCGATTATTATGCTGAATATCTTGAATATGTCATCCAATCATGTATGTATGTATGGCTGTGAATGAAACCAATGAACAAATAAAAAAAAAAAATATTCTGAGATCTAGTATAGGCCTGAACTCCTTGTTTGGACCTTTCTTTGGAATCAAAAATAACAGGAGGAGATACCCTGATGACGTTGGTGCCAGGGAAACTATTCAATGGCATGTTTATGTAGCAGGATGGAGACCTCCTCTCATAGCATACTTATGCAATGTACTGTGTCTTTCCGAGGAGGTACAGAAGGTAGAGGCGACTTGAATCTGATTGAGTACCCATTCCTCACAATATTAAGCACCCATCTATCCTGCGTTATCTTGGCCCAGTCGTCCAAGTGAAAACCTATACTCTCCCCCCACCGGAGTGGGTAACGGAGTCGGAGTAAGGTAGCCCTCACTGCTTTGCTTGTTGTTTAGCTGCACGGGTTGTCTGTCTTGAACCTCCTCTTCCTCTACCAGGTCGACGCTGGTGGTAGTGAGATCTTCCTTGATGGTGCTGCGATGACCAGTGAGGGGTTTGAACCCTCTGCTGGTACTGGTGCCGATCATATGGTCGCTAGTGACGCCTGAAATCTTTTTTCTAATCCCACCGCCTTCACTGTGTCTAGTTCGGTTTTCATTCGAGGCATCTCATGTCAGCATCAGAGCCAAAGAGTAAACTTCAGTTGAAGGGGAGATTAAAAATCCTATGCTGGGCCTCTGGCTTCAACCCCGAAAACCTTAACAAAGAGGATCGACAGCCGCAGACTCCGTGACAAGAACCATGAGCAGCAAGATCAGAGGCATCTGCTGCCGCACTTATAACTTGATTGGCCACAAGACCCCCTTCATGTAGGATTTCTTGAAAGTCCTGTCTGTCTTCCTTTGGTAGCTTCTCTGCAAAGTGTGATAGAGAGTTCCAAAGAGAGCGGTCGTATCGGCCCAACAACGCTGAAGCGCTGGTTACCTTCATGAAGGCTGCAGATGTGTTGGACATCCTTTTGCCAGTTGAGTCCATGGCTTTACTGTCCTTATCTGGGGGTAAAGTAGAAGATGACCCAATGTGATTCTTCCTAGCCGCTGACACGATGACAGAGTCAGTGGTGGATCAGATCTAAAAAATAAGGGGTCCTGCTCAGGTGCCCTATACTTCTTTGTTAACCTTCCCACAGAAGCCGGAGTTAGAAATGTATGGAGAACTGGTTCTAGCAATCCAGGTATCAGAGGGAGTAGAGGTCTTGAGGATGACTTGTGATGTAGAGTCTCGAAGATCACCGATGTCGATGGAGCAGAACAAGGCATTTCAATGTTTAGCTTAGCAGCCCCTCTGCACAAGACCTCATTAAAAGTCACAATACCATCTACTGATGGTATCCTAGTTGGTGAAGTACATGAGAGAGTAGGCGAGTAGTCTGCTTTCGAGGGCCTGGAGTCAGAGGATCACGAAGGTGACCTGCGTCTTCATTCGCTAGGAGAACGGTGTCGAGATCTTGTAGACCGAATCCTAGGAGACCTTGATCTGCATCTCCTCATTATTGGCGATCTCTGAGGTGTGGCACGCCTCTCTTGTCTGTCAGGAGAATGAACAGATCGACTCATAAGTGACCTTGACCTGTGTCTCCTCTCAGGAGAGTGAGCATGGGAATGAGAAGGAGAACGCATACCTTTTGTTGCCCTGCTTTGGTGCTCACCTTATTTCTGCCTGCCATGCTGATCTACCGCCTACTCAGTCCAAGGGAAACTGCAACGATCCTACAGCGCTGCCACTCTTGCGCCATCCGAGGACGGGGACTACATCCCCCAGCATCCTCCTGTGGCGCACAATCATCGCCTCGGAGACAAGCGCCAGGGGGTGCTTTATAATCCCTCGAGGGCTCCAGCAGCGCTGGACGCGCCAAGGGCGGGCCCGTCAGAGCCCAGAGGAGGCCGGTCTGGGCCACACCACTGACATTTGCCACGCTGTACTGTAAGCACTATTTTGCCTAGTTATTAAGAGCCAGAGTATAGTCTGTTATTTGTGTGGCTCTGAGGTCACTTAATCAGGAGTAAAAGAAAGATGGGGGAAGGGGTCGTGGGCACACTTGATGCCTTCTTAAGCAGAGCAGAATCTGTGCTGATGCATTAAATTCAGATAACGGAGCGTAGGCTTTCTCTAGACCCAGTACTTTCCCAGAGCACTTGTGTGCCCATAGCTCAGCTATCCCAAACATTGGTAGGAAATTATTCCGATCCTGGTAGTCATAGAACATCACCCCATCTGGTATGTGAGGAGATAGTGTCTCCAACCCCAGGATCTTCCCAAGATCAGGGTAGTCCACAAAGCCCCGTATTGGTAAAAACTAGGGGAAAGAAAGTCACAGGGGGAACAGGGGTGGAACCACCTTTAAAAAAAAGGAAAGGCCGAGGCGCAGTAAAGCACAACTCATCGGCCCCCAGCAAAGATTCCAGTAGAGCAGCCTTCTTTGGGAATACAGGTGGTACTACCACGGTTGTCAAATCTGTTGCAAATCCAACTTTGAACCCCATAGGGCTACCCATAGAGCAGGCTGCTGAAAACACCTGTATAGTCCGCCCAAATATCCATCTTAACCCGGAGGAACTGTGTTCCCTATTAAGAGAGCAAATAGCAGCAATTACAGACCCCATATTCAAAAGATTGGACTTAGTTGGTGAAAAGTTAAATAAGATTGAACAATGTCTTTCCGGTAGTTGCCAAAGGGATCTGGCTCATCCTATTGTACATGGGAGCGGGGGGGTCCCAAGTAATTTCTCAAGGGTTGTAAATAATGTGCAACAAGTTGATCCGGATAATATCCATCTAAGTTCTGCACCAGCATTACCCGTGACAAGTTCTGAGTGCATCCCTACCTCAAGTCTAAATAATGTTTTTTCTACATCGTCCACGCAACAGCAAGGGGTTGAAGGCAATAGAAGGAGATACGCCGATGCCGGGTACTGAAGGTGACACGAATCCACACCACAGTCTTCACCTTCCGCCAGAGGCCACGCCCTACACGGTGGTTCTAGCCAATGTGCCCCCGCTCCCCCCAGGTACTTGGGAGCACTGGTCGACGCTTAAAAATAAGGCTTTCTACCTATTAGGCAAAAAGACAGGCATTACAGACCAGTTGTTTAAGGAATTTAAATTGGTGCGACGAATTAACTGGGTGGGTCAATCACGTAAGTCCATGGCTGGAGAATGTGTGGTACTTCGCTTTAGATCACCATTACTGGTACTCCACATTTTGGAATTGGCTGGTTATTATTCCCCTGCAGTAGATAATATTAAAATACTTCCCCTGGGTTTCTTTTATAATCCATGGACGATGCCTAGGTACAAGGCACAGAGGGTCCCTAGTAGGACATACAATCCGTTTGACAACCCAGTCCAAACCAGTAATCGCTTCGACTTACTTTCATCTCTCGAAGACATTGACTGACTGGGAGGGAGTGACAACCCATTAGGTCTGATGGTTTTAGCATCATAAGGGAGGTTAATGGGAACCTGGAAGTTTACCCTAGAGCTCTGCTGGCTAGTCAGGTTGCTCCCCCAAGTGAAACACAGGTTGTCGACATAAGGCATATAGGCATGGGATGCGAATCGCCCATAAAACTTGGCAACCCAGATCTAGGTATAGTGACTAAAACTCCCGTAAGATTAGGAGTAAGAGCCCTCTCCTCTCCCAGCACTCAGAGTGTAGGCTTGTCAATAATAGATAATACCAATGTTGTGGAGGAATTCATTGGCATAGAGGAAGCTGGTTCTAGTCCCCCAAAACTATGCTTGATCCTAGCCTCCTGGAATACTGCGGGAATTTCATCAAAAATAAAGTCTACAGAATGGTCAACATATATTGAGGCATCTGATGTGTGCTTATTTCAGGAGATGTGGGCAATAGAGAAAGTCTACCATTTGGGCTACCTACATTTTTCAAAAACCGCAATAAGAGGTCCGAGGGGTAGACCAGTTGGTGGGCTGACCTGTTGGGTGAGACAATTTGAGGGGATAAGGGTGGATGAGTTTTCTATAGACAGTCCCGATATTAAGGTTATACGGGTTAGATCACCAAAAGGCCTAGGCTTAACGATATTTAATGTCTACTCTCGGGGACAGCTGGGTGGTAGGGGTTCTAGTGTTGTCACAGCCCTTGAACGTTATCTGGCACACAATGTAGTCACTAGCAACTTGATTATCGCGGGTGACTTTAACTGTTGTTTTGAACCCCTGGACTTAGAAGACGGTAGGCTCAGCAAAGATGTGGATGTGTTATGGGGTATTCCACAACTTGATTTACAACCCATAAGAAAATGGTCTGAGGCTGCCTTACAAATGAAGGGCCTCTGCTTGGAAAGGGGTTTGAGGGCAGCTAATGGGAGGATGCAGTCCGACAGGCTGGGTGTAAATACCTTTGACAATGGTAGAACCAGCAGTCGTATAAACTACATTCTTATTAGTGTGGAATTTTGGCCTTCTGTTTTAGATATGGAGGTCCAGAGGAGGCCGGAAAGTGATCACAACCCGCTGGTTTTAATAATTAATGATAGAAGTTTTTGCAGTTCAAAACAGAGGGAAGGTGTATTAGTTACTGAAGCGGTCACTGTCACTAATGATCTGAGAAGGGTTCGGTGGGCAATGATTGCTAACAACGAAGGTGATTTCGCGCAGATGAGGGACATGGTCTCGGGGTCTTTCTTCAAACTCTCTGACTGTAAGTCTCAGGAATGCCTAAACGCCATCCTACCGGGTGTTCAGGAAGAACTCTTTAAGAATTTGAAAAAGTTCTTCATCAAAAAAAGCTCCTGTAAAAAGAATAGACCCATGAAGCCAAGCTCGTAGTATAATAACGCATGTAGGAAGGCCTACAAAGTCCTTGCGAAGGCTATCAGATCTAGAGCTCAGGGTAATATTAAACAGTCTGGAGCCAATTATAAAGCAGTACAGAGACAGGCGAAGAGAGAGTGGGACGAAGAAAGATGGCAGAATCTGTTAATGGCATGTAACGGGAGAAATATGACCCAATTCTGGAACCTAGTTAAATGGGGCAATAGTATGCAGTCGCAGACACCAAGAAAGTACGTTGTCCCAAAGTGGGAGACGTATTTTGAGGCACAGTTCAAGTCCACCTATAGCAGCGGGGAGCCTCCCCAGCTCCTTTTAACTAATGAACCACTGAATTTTACTAGCACTGAGGTTGAGTCAGTATTAGAAATAGCCCCGAGTGGTAGGGCCCCGGGGCCTGACTGTATTCCCGCAGACTTATTTATGCAAGATAAAGATGTATGGGTTCCATACATAAATATTTTAGCAAATGCTATAGCAAACTGGGCCCGCTTCCAGAAACCTGGTCGGGTGCCGAAACTCCTCCGATCTACAAGAAAGGGGATAGTTCTGAACCAGTGAATTATAGACCCATTAGTCTTATTGATGCAGTTCAGAAGATCGTAGCCAGACTAGTGCTTGGGAGAATACAGGGTAGGATGACTGAAATCGACATCTTAACACCACTACAGGCAGGGTTTCGGTCGCACACAAGTACTCTTGATCAGGCCTTTAGGTTTGTATTAATCTATTGGAAGGAGGTGGTCATAGGTGGGGGTACGCTTTTTGCGGCCTTAAAATCCACATTCGATCTTGTTCCCCGTATGAAACTGTGGAAGGCATTATTGGAAATGGCGATGCCCGTAGGTTTGGTGACCATTTTGGTTAAACTTCACAAAGTGACTTATGCGCAGGTTCGTTGGGGCAAACTGGGAGAGACCATTGAAAGGTTTATGGTGTCCAAAGGGGTACGACAAGGGTGTGTGCTTGCCCCCTTCTTTGTTTTCTTTATTTATAAACGGGGTAGTTCAGTACTTTGCATATCACCCAACTGATGCACCAATGTTAGCTGGTATGAAAGTACCATTGCTCATGTTTGCGGACGACACCCTGCTTATATCCAAGACAAGACAGGGGCTGCAGGCGACACTGTCTCGTTTTGAGGTGTTTTGCCGTGAACATGAGCTAGTGGTTAATGTAGGGAAGACGAAGTTTATGGTGCTCAATAAATCTAAGTCCATTAAAGCCAGAGTATATATGGATGGTGCCAGACCGACGTGTTTACCTATTTGGGTGTTATGTTTAGTGGTAAACTAAGTTGGAAGCCCCAAGTCGAAATGCTGGCATTAAAACATGCGCAGCTAGCCGCAGCACTGATAAAGGAACACAGGCTTTCCCAAACTAAGCATATTGCCCCCATATTAAAGATATACACAACCACAACCAAACTTAGCCCAGCCATTCTATATGGTGCAGAATTATGGGGCTATGGAAACCTGTCCCAACTTTCCTCAGCCCAAAATAAGTTTGTGAGATTGTTAGGTGGCCTTCTACAATCTTCTCCTCTACTACCCCTCTTCCTTGATTTGGGTTGTCATACTATAGAAGATACAGCGCGCTTTAGACCGTTGGCATTCTGAAGGAGTCTCTGGATTACACCGGAACTCTTCCTGTATGCCATGGCCTTATTGGAAGTGAGGAGGTTGGGCCGACCACAAGATCCCGTGGTTGAATAAAATCAGGTCCTTACTGACCGAAATGGGGATTAGCAATCTATGGGAACACCTGCCTAGGATTAAATGGCTTAAACCAGTATGTATGCCCATGAACACAAGATCGGTGATGGTTGCGCGAAGAATCTAA
Source organism: Lissotriton helveticus (assembly GCF_964261635.1). Taxonomy (NCBI): domain Eukaryota; kingdom Metazoa; phylum Chordata; class Amphibia; order Caudata; family Salamandridae; genus Lissotriton; species Lissotriton helveticus. The sequence continues at coordinate 53,708,697 of NC_136067.1, forward strand.
AAGTCTGACACCTCCACCCTCACTGTGATTGGTGTGTCAAAGTTTTTGAGTTGGGCATGGGCCATTCATAACAAAAAGGGGGTGTATAGTAATACATTGAGTAAGATTGGGCCCTACATTGTAGGAGTGTGAGTTATGTTTTGTAATACCCTGTTATTGTATGGCAGATAATCTTTTTCCTTTAAAAAGACTCGTTGTCGAAATCAAGACTGCATGTTTTATATATGAAATTTGCATTTTAACCCCTTGCGTGCTCGTGACGGAACCATTTTGTCATGAGCCACGGTGGGGCTGTGCTGGTGGATGACGGAATGGTTCCGTCACGGCCCGGCCGCCGCGCCTGCGCGGCGCTGAACGTTCCATTGAGTGGGCGGGGCCGTGACGGAACCATTCCGTCACAAGCACAGCGCCACTGCGGCTCGTGACGGAGTGGTTCAGTCACGAGCATGGTAGCGCCACGCGGCCCCCCCTGCCCCATAGCGCCGCGGCGGAATTACCGCCGCGGCCAAGGGGTTAAGAACCTGTTTTAATATGTACATATATTTATTTATTAATTTACGATGATGTGGAGCAGAAACTCTGATTAATATCTCCCATTTAATTGATGTATTTTAAGTGAAGGAGTGCTTGTTTTAACCTTGGATGATTTTGTCTTTTATGATGACTAATCGCAATAAAGACTTATTGAATTGAAGGAGAACGAGAATGTCATGTTAAGTTGATCTTCCTTATTTTCCAGTCCTTTATGTTTCCCAACCATCTTGGGTAGATGTTAGAAAAACATTCTGGAACTGGAGAGACTTCTGGCTTGATCTGTACAATCCGGAGTTCAGGAGAAGATGAAACACTCATGGAAGTCAGCACCTGGACTTTGCTAGACCTCCTCGACATCGACCTCCTCGTCGCCAATCTGGATGGCGATCTCCTTTCTGGAGACCTTTTCCTTGACACCAGGAGCGACCCTTGCATTGTTCTCGACGTCGACCCTCTCAATGCCGATTTTCTAGTCGGCGACCTCCTCGACAGCGAACATCTCGACGGGGACCTTGATTTGTTTTGACCTGCCGTCGGCGGTGACGCCCTCGACCGACTGCGCTTTACCGGAGTCGATTTCTTCACTGTCTGTTTCGATGTTTTTGTCTGAGGTGCTCTCGACGTCGGAGGTGTTCTCAACATCAGAGGTATTCTTGACATCGGCACCAATACCCTCGACGGCGATGTTTCTTGTCGGCAAAGAGATGACAACGTTGAGCGTCTGACTCTCGCCGTCGTAGGTGAGCCGGATCTGGACCGTCTGCAAGCTGGTGTTGACTTAGGCCTGGGTTTAGACTTCGTACCTGAAGTCGTTCGCTTCGGCGGCCTCGACGTCGACTTCAACGCTGAAGGTAAAGTAAAGTAAAGTCCACATTTGTAAAGCGCACAATCACCCGTAAGGGTCTCTAGGCGCTGGGGGCCGTCGGGAAGATTAAGCGAGCTATTGCCCAGAGTCACATGGTGCTGGGCTAACCTGCCGCCGGAGCCGGGGATCGAACCATGGTCCCCAGATTCCAGCATCAGTCGCCCTGGCCGCGGCGCCACACCTCTCCAGGTGTGGAGGGGAGAGGTGTGGCGCCGCGGCCAGGGCGACTGACGCTGGAATCTGGGGACCACGGTTCGATCCCCGGCTCCGGCGGCAGGTTAGCCCAGCACCATGTGACTCTGGGCAATAGCTCGCTTAATCTTCCCGACGGCCCCCAGCGCCTAGAGACCCTTACGGGTGATTGTGCGCTATACAAATGTGGACTTTACAAATGTGGACTTTACTGCAAGTGGCACCCCGGTGCTCACTGTGCATAGGCCGGCTGAAACCAGTTCCAGGGGCACTCCAGCCCCTGGCCTGGGGAAAGCCCGCCAAAGGAGAGGGGTGTAACCACCCCCCTCCTAGTCCCACCCATAGGGCAGGACTTAGTCGCGTGCCAGCCCCTTTTTGCAGGATAAAGGTAGGACCTGGCCCCCTTCCAGATCAGATCATCTTTGAATCCTGAAACTACTTTCCACGAAAGGAACTCAAGACTCTTCCCAAGATTCTCCCTTGTGACTAAGGAGTAGTCACCCTGCAGCAGCAGGCACCAACCAAGCATCGCGGTTTGTTGCCAGTCTCTCCTTCGGATCAAGACTGCTCCAGCACGACGAGAACCGGCTTCCCTGGCACCTCTGACCTCAACCTACATCATCAGCCCAGCTGTGATCCGTGGGTGCGACGAGACCTCGAGGGACCGGCCATCTTCAGAACTGCACGACGCTTGTCCAGCACGACTCCCGAGTGACCCTCGACTGAGTGCTTTGGGGTAAGAGAAGCCCCGACCCTGAGCAGCTCCAGCACCGAAGTTCAGCCCCCCTGCGTCCACGAGATCTGCGTGGGGCCCTTCTGCTCTTTGCTGCCAACCGCGTTGTCCAGGTCGCTTGCCCGTTGGCTAGTGACCCCTTCACGACGCTCCACGACGACAACTACTGCTGGTCTGGTTGCTCCAGACTAGCCCTTGCTTCCCTTCTTCAGAGAAGCACCCTGGACCCTCCTGGTCCACTCAAGACGCCATTTTAAGTCCACCGCGTGGGTCTTGCATTTGCCAAGACTTGTTGCCCAATCCTGGGTCCAGCGACGTCGACAGCAAGTACCTTCGTGGGACAGCTCGCACCTCCATCCTGGTCGCCGACAACGCCTCCTGGTCCGAGAGACTGCAGAGCCCAGCAGCGCCCACTCACCTGACTGCGGTGACTTCGCCCGGTGCCATCCTGGTGCCCACTTAATCACTGGCTAGTGATTCAGAACTTGGTCCCCTCTGCTTTCAGGTTTTCTTCTTCCCTGATCCAGGCTTGGATCTCTTCGAACTTTTCTTCACTGGCCGCCTGCCAGCAACTTCTTCTTCAGGCTCCTGGTCCGTCAACGTGGGTTTCCGACGCAACTTGAACCCTATGCAGCCGCAGCCCCTGGGCTAGGTAAATCCAGCACTCCGGTGCCCCAGCATAGTCCAACACTCCAAGTGTTCGGATCCACTCCCGTTTTCATCCCAGCTAGTCGGGTTCGCCCGAGAACAGTAACTTTGTGAGTTCTAGCTTCCATAGACTTTTTCCCGCCTTACGCGTGAGAGTTCCCACTCTGCACGTGGGGTCCCTAGGCCTCCTGCTCCTAACCTAAGTGTTCAGTATTGTAGGCCTAGCGTTTCTAAAGCCTCTGAGAATCGTTACTTACCTGCTATTAATTCGCATTCCACTTTTGTAGTATATGGTTTTTCGTGCCCCTCGGGCATTTGTGTAAATTGTGCGACTTAAAGTATTTTCGAAAGAGTTTTGTTGTGTGCTTAGCTCCCTGTCTCATAAAGAGCCAGGGTAGTCTTGTTATAAATAAATACACTGTTTATTTTCATAACAACTTGTGTGGTGTCCTTTCACTTGGTGTTCAAGGGTTAATGTGATGGTAAAACAGCTGGCTTAACACGCCCTCTAGAGTCTTAGCCTTAGACTGCTTGTATCCATGCTACTAGGATAGCTGGTCTATAAGGTTGACTTACAACCAATCATCAATAAGGGTTGTTTGGACTGATATATAGTGATCACTAGAATAGTGAACACTGCACATCAGGCCAACTTCTCACATTGGGGAGCAGCGGTTGGGATTTGAGCTTGCTGTTGTTTTACCACACATATCCTAAGAATATCATTTGAAAGATCACATAAGTACTAAGGTACATATAACTTAGCTTAGAATACTCTGAGTTCTACTGAACCAGCTGTTGTAGCTCCTAGGGCCTAGCACACCCTAAACTACAACTCTAGCAAGGGATCAGTAGGCAAACATATAGTGTAGGTAAGTGCACCACTTACACCTCACTAGAAAAGCATGTCTACCCAGGGAGAGTCTACTAAGACTCCCCTTGTGGCAGTTGACCCTCCACAGGTCACTTCAAGATATGCAGCTCTCAGTTTCCAGGAGATGAGACAGGTGTGTACCTCCAGGAAACTGAAACAGGGGTCTAACCCCACCATTCCCTTTCTGATAGGTCTCTTAGAGACATATGATGCGAGAAAGATTTCTCAGCTAGATGGGAATATGCCAGCCTTAGAGGGTACCACTGGGGATCCAGACCTCCACAACACTGTAATACAGTTGGGGAGGAGGATCCTGAGGAACTCTCTGGGGATGAGGTAGACAAAGGTCTTGAGGTAGTCAGAAGGCTAACTAGGGCCAACATAGACTTGCTTGGGCTAGGATCTGGGGGACCCCCAGTACTGACCCTGAGTAGGCCTAACCTTGGAGTTAGGAGAGATAGATCTCTTTCTAGGGACTCCAATAGATCTCTGCACTCTAATGCCTCTTCTCAGAGGAGAAGGAACCCTCCCCAGAGGAGATTGACTTCCCCTCAGAGAATAGAGCATGAAGCCAGAATGAGACAAGCTGCTCTGAGGATTGAAAGGGAAGAACTTGCCCTGGCCAAAGAAAAGCTTGCATTTGCTAGAGAGCAGCAGATGAGTGGGTTAGCTCCCACTGGTGGCAGCAATCTCCCAAGAGATAGAGAGAAGGGTTTAGATACTAAACACCTGACAAAGATAGTGCCCCCCTTTAAGCAAGGGGATGACATCCAGAAATGGATGGCTGCTCTGGAGAGGGCCTGCACTGTGCAGTGCATTCCCCAGAGTCAGTGGGCAGCTATACTGTGGCTCTCCTTTGATGGCAAAGGTAGAGATAAGCTCCTCACTACTAGAGTTGAGGATGCTAACAATTACCAAGTCCTGAAAAATACACTGGTTGATGGGTTTGGCTTAACCACTGAGCAGTACAGGTTGCTGTTCAGGGATACCCAGAAAACTCAGTCTCAGGATTGGGCTGACTTTGTTGATTGTGCCACTAAGGCTTTGGAAGGCTGGCTACTGGGTAGCAAGGTTACTGACTTCACAGGATTGTACAATCTTATTATGAGAGAGCAAGTCTTAAATAATTGTCAGAACCAGTTATTACACCAGCACCTGGTAGACTCTGATCTGACCTCTCCACAAGAATTGGGTAAGAGGGCAGACAAATGGGTCAGAACCAGGATTAGGCCTAAGAACCAAGGTGGTGACCAGAAAAAGGAATCAACCAAGCCTCAAGAGAAGGGTGGGAATAAATCTCCAGATCAAACCACATCAGGGCCCCAAAAATCCTCTGAGGGGGGTGGGTCCCAGAATCCTTCTAATAACCAGAAGAAACCTTATTGTTATCCCTGTAAACAGGTGGGTCATTTGAAAACTGACAGCAGTTGCCCAAAGAATAACAATAAGGAGAACATACCCCCAAGTAACATTCCCAAACCTCCTGTTACTACTAGTAGTAATCCCCCAGGTGGTGGGAGTGCCCCCAAGAATTTGGGTGCATTTACTTTGGGAGTTCCTGGGGACTCTGGCCTAACCAGGTCCCCAAACTTAGATACTCTTGTCTGTGAGACTGGCATGGGGTTTGCCAACTTCACAACTTGTCCCAACACTTTGGGCAAGTACAGACAGGAACCTCTCATCAATGGTATAAAAGTTGAGGCCTATAGAGATACAGGGGCTAGCATCACTATGGTGACTGAGAGTCTAGTCCCCTCCAGGCAACTTTTACCTGGTGCCACATACCAGGTGACCAATATTGATGGAGTACAGAGAGATCATCCCATGGCAGTGGTCAATCTCAGCTGGGGAGGTGTCACTGGCCACAAGAGAGTGGCAGTGTCACCAAACTTGCCTGTAGATTGCCTACTGGGGAATGATTTAGAGCTCTCAGCCTGGGCTGAAGTAGAGCAAGAAACCCATTCTAAAATGGTAAACTTCCATGGTAAGGTTAGTGGGGCAGTGATAGCCACAGCCCCAGTCCAAGATGTCCTCCCTGAACAGGTCAGGAGGGCTGTGCCAGTCACAGCCCAATCTCAGACAACTTCCTTCCCAGAACAGGTTGTAAAGGCTGTGATGGTCACAGCCCACACCCAAACTGAGCCCCCTCCTGAAAAGGTTGGGAAAGTTGTGATGGCCACAGCTCAAACTCAGACAGATGATAGTGTTGTGAAGCCTAAAACTATGGATCACTCCACTCAGACAGAGAGCATTGAGGAGGAAGAGAAATCTCCCTCCCACCAGACTCTAGGAAAGGATCAGCCTCCTCAGGGAACTGATCTGACCCCTTGTGAAGGAACTGCCCCAGAGGTAGTCAGGCCTAGCCTGGCAGAGCCCCTGATGTCAGTGGACCCTTCCAAGGTGGGACCCAGTCTGGAGCAGGTAACCTGCCCCTCTCTACCCTGCCTCAGTCAGCCCAGGGCTGTAGAGGTCAGGGAGGCCAGTGCTGGACCCCAAAGGGCCCCCTTTCCAAAAGAACTCCCCTATCAGCAGATTAAGGGCACTGAAGCTAGTAGTCCTAGCCAAGTGAAAATAAAACCAACTCCTGAGGGATCCCCCTTAAATTTAGTTAGGGACCTCCCACAGATGGACCCTGTTGGGCACAGCCAAACCTGGGACCTGAGGGCCCCAAACCTGACCTGTCCCTCCAGTAAGCCAAACAGAGGGACCCAACCTCCAGCTGTAGGTAGCCAGAGGTTGACCCTGAGAGCCCAAAACAACTCAGTCTTTGAAAGAAAGGCCTCTATGGGGGAAAATGATTGGAGGAAGCTGAGCCCAAAATTAGTGGAGCCTCACTTCAGTACTCCATTTCAGCACCAGCCTTTTACTTTGCCAAAGCACACCACAGGTAGGGATTCCCTATGGTGGAGACCCTCAGACACCCTTAGGGTGAGGGATTGCTTAGTGGACCATGAGATAGGGGGTAACCATGCCAGTGCTGGTACTTCCTTATATGGCCACTCAGGCAATATAGGCTTACCTGGCAAGGATAGCCTTATCTCCTTTCGTTAGGGGGGGGGGGGGGGGGTTATGTAGGAAGGTAGATCCCTGACTATGGTTGCCCCCAACTTTTTGCCTGGTGTTTTGCTGGTTTTCTGACTTAGTTGACCTGGGGCCCTGCTATTCAGGACCCCAGGCCTACTGCTCTCTCTGTAAAATGGATTCCATGTACCCTAGGTACATATCTAATTGGATACTGAGTCACCTTATCAGTCCCTGTACAGTGTACCTTAGGTACCCAGGGCATAGGTGAACCCAGGGCCTACCAGGGGCTGCAGCATGTATTATGCCACCCCTGGCTGGCCATCCAAATCTGACACAACTGGCTGCACGACAGCTGGGGCAAGGTGGTGTAATCACCCTTTGCTTTAGATATAGTATACCTATATCTAACCCTAAAAATGGACACACAGATCTCCTATCAGTCACTCCTATGGCAGGCCTTAACAATCCTGAAGGCAGAGTGCTTGGAATCGTGTGAGATAGTGCTCTGGCATGAGCTGAGCCTGTCTGCGGCTTTCGGGATCCATCCCTTAGCCGTTTCCATGATATCGCATACCATATACTCTTAAGTGCATTATAATCCTCGTGGTTATATGCCAACTCTGGTATCGCTTTATCAAAACATGTCGAGTAAGGTGTCATACGAATTGGAATACTAACCCCTCGCCAATTCTGGCGACGGGGTTAGCATTCCACCCTTCTAGAGGGACACGACATGTATGTAACCTGTAACCCCGGTTAAAGTCAGACAGAGCCTTAGCTCCACAAAATGGATGCTGCCACCGAGACACAAGTCTGCCCTCCTGCTGCTGGGAGTCCTCCCAGCCCAGGAGGCAAGGACAAAGGGTTTCCTGCCAGGGGCGGTGCCAGCACCGTCCCAGACAGGATTTTGTGTATCCTAGGTAGGCAGGGCTTTAGAGGAAGGTGACTGCAAGTGGCACCCCGGTGCTCACTGTGCATAGGCCGGCTGAAACCAGTTCCAGGGGCACTCCAGCCCCTGACCTGGGGAAAGCCCGCCAAAGGAGAGGGGTGTAACCACCCCCTTCCTAGTCCCACCCATGGGGCAGGACTTAGTCGCGTGCCAGCCCCTTTTTGCAGGATAAAGGTAGGACCTGGCCCCCTTCCAGATCAGATCATCTTTGAATCCTGAAACTACTTTCCACGAAAGGAACTCAAGACTCTTCCCAAGATTCTCCCTTGTGACTAAGGAGTAGTCACCCTGCAGCAGCAGGCACCAACCAAGCATCGCGGTTTGTTGCCAGTCTCTCCTTCGGATCAAGACTGCTCCAGCACGACGAGAACCGGCTTCCCTGGCACCTCTGACCTCAACCTACATCATCAGCCCAGCTGTGATCCGTGGGTGCGACGAGACCTCGAGGGACCGGCCATCTTCAGAACTGCACGACGCTTGTCCAGCACGACTCCCGAGTGACCCTCGACTGAGTGCTTTGGGGTAAGAGAAGCCCCGACCCTGAGCAGCTCCAGCACCGAAGTTCAGCCCCCCTGCATCCACGAGATCTGCGTGGGGCCCTTCTGCTCTTTGCTGCCAACCGCGTTGTCCAGGTCGCTTGCCCGTTGGCTAGTGACCCCTTCACGACGACAACTACTGCTGGTCTGGTTGCTCCAGACTAGCCCTTGCTTCCCTTCTTCAGAGAAGCACCCTGGACCCTCCTGGTCCACTCAAGACGCCATTTTAGGTCCACCGCGTGGGTCTTGCATTTGCCAAGACTTGTTGCCCAATCCTGGGTCCAGCGACGTCGACAGCAAGTACCTTCGTGGGACAGCTCGCACCTCCATCCTGGTCGCCGACAACGCCTCCTGGTCCGAGAGACTGCAGAGCCCAGCAGCGCCCACTCACCTGACTGCGGTGACTTCGCCCGGTGCCATCCTGGTGCCCACTTAATCACTGGCTAGTGATTCAGAACTTGGTCCCCTCTGCTTTCAGGTTTTCTTCTTCCCTGATCCAGGCTTGGATCTCTTCGATGTTTTCTTCACTGGCCGCCTGCCAGCAACTTCTTCTTCAGGCTCCTGGTCCGTCAACGTGGGTTTCCGACGCAACTTGAACCCTATGCAGCCGCAGCCCCTGGGCTAGGTAAATCCAGCACTCCGGTGCCCCAGCATAGTCCAACACTCCAAGTGTTCGGATCCACTCCCGTTTTCGTCCCAGCTAGTCGGGTTCGCCCGAGAACAGTAACTTTGTGAGTTCTAGCTTCCATAGACTTTTTCCCGCCTTACGCGTGAGAGTTCCCACTCTGCACGTGGCGTCCCTAGGCCTCCTGCTCCTAACCTAAGTGTTCAGTATTGTAGGCCTAGCGTTTCTAAAGCCTCTGAGAATCGTTACTTACCTGCTAGTAATTCGCATTCCACTTTTGTAGTATATGGTTTTTCGTGCCCCTCGGGCATTTGTGTAAATTGTGCGACTTAAAGTATTTTCGAAAGAGTTTTGTTGTGTGCTTAGCTCCCTGTCTCATAAAGAGCCAGGGTAGTCTTGTTATAAATAAATACACTGTTTATTTTCATAACAACTTGTGTGGTGTCCTTTCACTTGGTGTTCAAGGGGTAATGTGATGGTAAAACAGCTGGCTTAACACGCCCTCTAGAGTCATAGCCTTAGACTGCTCGTATCCATGCTACTAGGATAGCTGGTCTATAAGGTTGACTTACAACCAATCATCAATAAGGGTTGTTTGGACTGATATATAGTGATCACTAGAATAGTGAACACTGCACATCAGGCCAACTTCTCACACCTTCTACTCAGGTTCCTACTGCGACACTACCACTTTCCCTCATTTCCAATCTTCAATATATATTGGAGGATTACAACAGGCGTTTTCCGTCATCTCGCCATGGCTCTCCTCTGCCTACGGCACCCGCACCTGCAGCAGCTCTGGCTGCTGTTCCGCTGCCGCAACCAGCACCGCCATCTGCCCCAGCTAAGGCCTTTATTCAGGTCCATGCTACTGTGTACGAAGATGATGATGATGATGCTCACCCAGAGCGAGAGGATGGCGAGCTTCAGGATGATGATGATGATGGCAATATGCAAGATTGGGACGATTATCAAATACAAACACCGTCCTCGCCTCCTGCAACTCCAGGGGATTCTCCTCCTGTTGACATCGCAAGCTTTCACCAGCTTATGGATAGAGCGGCGCTCTGCTTTAAACTTCCTATGGTCCAAAGGGTCGAAGACTGTTTTCTTTACGACTTTAAAAGTCAACCTTTCAAACACGTCCGGACAATTCCCATCATCGACTTGATTTGGAATGAGGGTGATACAAATGCCGAATTCCATCCCGGCACAACTATCTCGTTTGGAGAAGAAGTATAGGGCGCCCCAGGGTTCTCCAGCTTGCCTGGTGGCGTAGCCTAAGCCAGATTCCGTGGTCACCCAGGCCGCCCAGTGCCGTTTCAGAAACCCATCTTCCCCAATTACTGCTCCTCCTGATCGCGAAGTCGTCACCTTGATGATATAGGGCGGACATTTTCTACTATGGCTTCCACTACTGTGAGGGCCGCAAATGCTCTGGCCATACTGGGACGCTACGACCGCCAGATGTGGTCTGACATATCTGCCTTTGTTGCCCTCATTCCTGAGTCCTCCAGGGCAGAGGCTCTAAAGATTCTTCAGGAGGGGGAGAGAGCGTCAGAAGAGATTTGTCCAAAAGAGTCCGTTTCAGTTCGTATATTAAAGTCATTTCTGGGGGCTGCTCTGTGGATATCGCCTGCACTGGCTTCCGTCAGCTCGCGGGGGCAGCTGTTCTGCGACGTCAGGGTTGGCTTAGTTCTACCTCTTTTCGCCAGGAGGTTCAGGCGAAAATTCTTGACATGCCTTATGACGGTGAGTCGCTCTTTGGTCAACACGTTAATAAAGCACTGCAGACAATGAAGAAGGATACTGAAACGGCTCGTTCCTTGGGCACTTTGCAGTTCCGCAAACAGCCGTTTTGTGGTGCGCGCGGACGCGGCACCACCTCTTATTTTCGTGGCGGATCCAATCAGTACCGCTCCTACGGTCAAGGAAATCAGCGATATTCCTCCCAGCCACAACAGTCCTCTCGTCAGCAGTCTTCCAAATCATACCGAGGAAAGTCTTCCTATAGAGGCTCCGCTTCCAAGAGGCAATGACTTGCCTTTCACGCTCAGAGTTGGAGGTCGAATCTCCCTGTTCTTTTCTCAATGGTCCTCAATCACCTCGGACCGTTGGGTGCTGGACATTGTATCAAAGGGCCATGCCTTGGAGTTTGTCAAGTTTCCTCCTCACACTCCTCCAACTGGTCCGCCTCCAGCGCACCTCAAAGAACTTTTTCAGCAGATTCGCATCATGATTCAAAAAGGTGCCATCAAAGTGGTTCTCAAGTCTCAGAAAGGGATGGGATTCTATTCCCGGTTTTTCCTCGTTCTCAAAAAGACAGGCGACTGGCGTCCAATCCTCGATTTATGGGCACTGAACAAATATCTAAAGTGCCAGTCCTTCCGCATGCTCACGCTGGTGGAGATCCTACGTCTTCTCTCCAAGGACGACTTCATGACCACCATCGACCTCCAGCACGCCTATTTCCATGTGCCAAGTTTTTCCACGGCACCAGAAGTACTTGCGCTTCCGGGTAGGGCGGAGAGACTTTCAGTTCAGGGTGCTGACTTTCGGCCTGCGCTCTGCCCCCCATGTCTTCACAAAGGTCTTGGCTCCAGTGGTCGCTTAGCTGCGTCTACAGGGCGTTAAAATTTTCCATACCTAGACGATTGTCTCATCAAGTCGCAAACTCGCAGTCAGCTGTCTCGGTACACTCAACTCTGTCAGACCTTATTTCGCTCTCTCGGTCTTTCCATCAATACCAAGAAGTATCAGGTCGACCCAGCTCCCTGCAGAACCTTTCTAGGTGCCACTCTGGATACGTCACTAGCCAAGGCATTCGTGACTTACGAGCCTCAGCTGCGGATTCTACACTTGGTGGCTCTTATTTGTTCAAAAGAGTCCGTTTCAGTTCGTATATTAGTCATTTCTGTCGATGGCGTCCTCGTGCATCTCTCTGATCCTAAATTGCAGGCTCAAGAGTCGCCCAATTCGGGAAGAATTGGACAGACAGTGGCGTCAGGTAACTGGCTCTTTCAACGATCTGGTTCTAGTGACCGCTCGGATGAGGTTGGCCCTCCAGTGGTGGGCGCAACCGTCCAACGTGGCTGCTGGGACTTCTTTCCTCACCACCGCTCCGGAACTCATTCTGACCACGGATGCCTCCTTGGAAGGATGGGGCGCACACCTTAAAGGGCTGTCCATAATAGGGCAAGTGGACTCTGTCTCAACGCTCCTGGCACATCAACAGGCTGGAGTTGATGGCCATCTTCCTGGCACTCAAATCGTTCCATCTTCTGATCCAGGGAGAATCGGTGCTCATCCAAACCGACAATACCACTAGTATGCTCTACGTAAACAAGCAGGGAATCACCTAATCTCCTCTTCTGTCTCGACTGGCACAGAGTATTTGGGAGTGGGCACTTCGGCACAGCATCACCCTGACAGCAGTTCACCTACCAGGCATCTCCAACATCCTGGCGGATGCCCTCAGCAGGTCCGCATCCTCGACTCACGAGTGGGAGCTGCATCAGCCGACTCTGGACTTCATCTTTCGGCGTTGGGGTCATCCGCACATAGATCTCATTGCGAGGCCTGTGAACCGGAAATGCCCGTCCTTTGCAAGTTGGCTTCCCCATCCAGAATCGTCCGGGAATGCCCTTTTGATGGAGTGGTGTGGTCTATTGGCCTACGCTTTTCCGCCTATTCTACTGTTTCCTCGAGTGTTATGGAAGATGCGGAGACAGCCGTGCCACATTTCCTGATCGCTCCCAGATGCCCTCGACAAGCGTGGTTCTCGGAACTGCTGCTTCTCTCACAGTGCGAACCCATTTTCCTTTGTCCTCGAGCGGATCTCCTCACGATGGACGAGGGTCAGATCTGTCATCCGGACCCCTCCTCTCTCAAATTATCGGCCTGGAACCTGAGCACCTTGAATTTGCTCATTTGAACATTCCGCCAGCATGCAGGGATATTCTTGCCAGTGCCAGAGCTCCATCTACAATAAAGACTTACAAACTAAAGTGGAAAAGATTCTGTCACTGGTGCGCAGCTGCCAACATCCATCCCGTTCATTCCACTCCGGCTCAGTTACTACCGTTCTTTCTACAGCTGGCACAATCCGGACTTTCCCACTCCACTTTGAAGGTTTTCTTGGCGGCGATCTCTCGCTTCTGGCAGGATGGCTCCACCTCTCTCTGCTCTTCCAGAGTAATTCGTTAATTTTTCAAGGGACTGTTCAGGAAGTTCCCGCCCATTCGGCGTCCTCCTCCTACCTGGCATCTCAATATTGTTTTGGCGCAATTGATGAAGGCGCCATTCGAGCCCATCCGCAAAGTGGCTTTAACATTTTTATTTTTTTATTTTTATTTTTTTTAAACTTTTTATCGTTTTTAAAACAAGATAACCAAAGAACAATACAAAACAAGGCAATACAGTAAAACGGGCCATCACGTGGATTGTGGGGGGGGTACATAGAGAGTCAAACGGTAGTGCAATCAATAATTGGGGGAGGGAGAGGGGGGGGGAAAGATACCAAAATATACACAAAGCAATTATATTCCTGTAGAGGAAACGTCAGGTTGGGAGGAAGACAAATCATCATCAAATTTCGACATTGGGGGAGTACATATATCTCCACGGTATGCGTTCCATTGGGTCCACACTTTCCCCCACTTGCCCGGCTTGCCACGGGAAACATACACAGTTTTTTCTCGAAACATGCACCAATCCATGTTCTGTGTCCACCCCAGTAGTGTCGGAGGCCTCTGAGCGCCCCACAATTGGGCAATATCACGCTTGGCTACCATGTTGCCCAAGGTCGCCCAACGGAGCTGCGCTTGATTGTAGTCATTCGGCTCACAAACGTTCAACAAACATCTTCGCGCTTCAGGCAACAACCGCACTCCCGTGACCTTACTCATTACTTCATGCACGCGGTTCCAATAACGTAGCACAGCAGGGCATTCCCAGATAATATGAAGGAACGTAGCCACCATACCGCATCCGCGCCTGCACAATCCATCCATCGAAAATCCCATTCGAACCAGACGTGGGCCAGTCACATACACCCTGTGCAAAATTTTTAATTGGACGAACCGGAGACGTGCCGGGATAGCCACTTCCTTCGGGGAAGAAAGAGCGGACTGCCAGTCTTCATCATCGAGTTCTAGACCATCTCCGGTCCACAACCCTCGAAGACTATCTAGTAGATCAGTCCTGGTATTGATCAACTTTTTATAAATTAGCGAAATCGTGCTATCAGGAACGTGGCCATCCAGAATCCGATCCTCGAGCGGGGACGCCTCCGGCACGTCCGAGCCCCGTGGAAAAACATACAAGACCGCATGCCGGACTTGCGCATATCTAAAAAATTCCTTATCATTCAGCCCATACTCAACTTTCAGTTCCTCAAACGTCTTGACCCTGCCCGTGATCCATACGTCACCTACCCTACTGATCGCGATCATGTCCCACCGATCAAATCCCTTCGATTGCCAAAGGGAGCCCAGTTTATCCGAAGCATATAGTGGGGTAGCCCGGGTCGGCCTGTCAGCCCATCCCGTGGCCGCCGTAGCTCTACGCCACACCTGCACTGCTGTTTTAGTGGGGCCAGTAAGAGGCCCGCCAGCTGATTTCGCATAGAGAGCCCTATTGTAGTCCCCACCAGGTAGCAACCATCTGTCCATAGCAAAGGCCGGGTTTAGTGGGGAAGTGTAGGTGCCATGGTTGATGGCCCCCAATTGAGAGGCCCAGTAATAGCGACGAATGTCCGGGAGAGCAATGCCACCGTCGTACCAAGGGAGTGTAAGCTTCGAGAGGGCGATGCGAGGACGGCCCCCCCATACCAATTGCCGCTGTAGACTCTCAATCTCACGAAAATAATCCGCCGGCACTACATCAAGCGTGTTTTGAAGCGCATAAAGGAATCGGGGGAGCGACATCATCTTAAACAATGCAGCTCGTCCCAAGGGAGAAAGGGGGAGTCCGCTCCAAGTCCCAACATCCGCCCGAAGGCGTCTGAGAGGGGGCAGCAGATTGCGCTCATACCGAAGTGTGGGGTCCAAGGAGACAAAGATTCCCAGATATTTGAAACCATCTAGTACCACCGGAATAGGACAATCACGGGGCAGGAGAGGAACATCACCGGAGAGAACATAAACGCAAGATTTAGACCAATTTATAACTAAGCCGGAATTTTTACGGAAAGAAGTCAAAACGTCGAAAAGGACGATTAACGACCTTCGGGGCGACGTGAGGTACAAAAGGATATCATCTGCATACAGAGAAATACGGTCTTCAAATTCCGAAGACCATCGAATGCCCTTCATGGACGGTTCCCATCGCAGCCAAGCAGCCAGTGGCTCTAAAGCAAGGGCAAACAAGAGTGGGGACAGCGGACAGCCCTGGCGCGTACCTCTACCAAGAGCAAAGGAGGCCGAGACACGTCCATTCACCACCACCTGGGCTAAGGGATCAGCATAAAGCAATCGAACCCAACGGATAAAGGTGGGCCCAAACCCGAATTTGGAAAGGACCGCCCAAAGGTAGGGCCATTCAATCGTGTCAAACGCCATGGTGGCGTCCAAAGACGCCAAGATGGCCGACTCTCTCAATGTCCCCGCTCGCGCGAGGACTCCATGCAAGCGTCGAAGATTAAGCGCCGTATTGCGATGTGGTATAAATCCGGACTGGTCCGGATGAACCAGATCGCCTATAACAGCCACCAGACGATTAGCAAGAACTTTGGCCAGGATCTTGGGTTCAGCATTTAGTAGGGAAATAGGCCTATACGATTCGCAACGATCACGCGGTTTGCCCTCTTTATGAATAACCACTATGGAAGCCAATCTCTGGTCAGGGGGAAGAGACCCTTCCGTCAGTGATTCCAAAAACATAGATCGCATATATGGTGCCAGCACATCCGGACGGAGCTTGTAAAGTTCTATGGGGAGTCCATTAGGGCCCGAGGCCTTCCCGGAGCGGATCGAACGGATAGCGGTCGCAACCTCATCCGCCGTGGGCGGAGCCTCCAGCAGGTCCCTCTCAGAATCAGACAAGCATGGTAGCGAAATATCGCGTAAAAGCATGTGAGAGTCCTGTTCCGGTCTATCGGACACAGGGGAGTACACTGCCCGAAAGTGATCGGCGAACCTCTCAACAATCGCAGCAGGGTCCGTGATATTGGCACCACTCATCAACTACAACAGGAACCACTCGACTCGCACATTCTCTCCTATCTAACCAAGCAAGCAACTTCCCAGCCTTATCTCCCACATCATACAGACGTCCCTGCTGTTCACGACTCATCTCCTTCGCTGCATCAGTCACCAGAGCTCTGTACTCATGTTGTTTTAGATCCAACAGATGAAGCCTTTCAGGGGAGACCCCAGCATCAAACTCTCCCTCAAGAACGGTAATTTCAGTCTCAAGGCGAACAACCTCCTCTCGTCTACGTTTCTTAACATTGCCAATCGACGAGAGGGCCTGCCCCCGAATTACAGTTTTGTACGCCTCCCACAAGGAGACAGAAGAGGAGACTGACCCCACATTGTCAGCAAAGTATTGATCAATTGTCTTAAGTAGTTCCGCTCTTATCGTAGGATCACGGAGGTACCATGGGTTGATCGGGGCCACTCTACCCTCCGATCCCCCATGCGCGTTCACAACCAACCACAGTGGGGAGTGGTCTGAAATACCCCTGGCAAGATGTTTCACCTCCCCTATACGGGAAGTCTGGGAGGAGGGCATCAAAACATAATCCAATCTCGAAAGGCTGCCGTGGGCCCCAGAGTGAAAAGTATACTGTTGTTGTCCGGGATGATGCAAGCGCCAACAATCAGTCAGCCCCAGCGCCTCCATGAAGTCCCCAAGCCAGGATTGAGACTTAGCGAGGACTCTGGGAGGGTAACGATCACACATCCCAGACACTACTGAATTAAAGTCTCCCCCGACCACAAGCAAACCCTCGGGGACTCCCAGAATCACTCTTCCCAGATCTGCATAGGTCGTAGATTGAAGACCAGGGGGTATGTAGACAGATAATAATGTAACCACCCTACCCTCCCAACGCCCAACAATGGCGGCGTACAGCCCTCTATCGTCAAGGATAATGTCGTCAACAGCGAGGGGGAGGGAGGTCCGGATTAAAATGCCCACCCCTCTGGAGCCAGAAGTGAAACCTGAGTGTGCAATGAGTCGATAGCCACGCCTATTCATGGCGTGGCACGTATTACCCAGTAAGTGCGTCTCCTGAAGCAAAACCACATCAGGGGACAAGCGTCTCAGTAACTGCAAGACCACTCCCCGTTTAATTCTGTCTCCCAGACCATTTACATTCCAACACAGTATCCGTAGTCCCCTACCCCCATCCCAGAGTCCACCCCAAGTCCCCCCCACACCAGCCGTGACACCACAACACAGAAGATCATCAGTATTATGCCTTGAAAAAAACAACAAAGAAACACATCCCTGAACTTCCCTACCCCCCAAAACAACATCATACCCCCCACCCCGCACCCCTGCGTTAGACTCAAAAGCCACCCCAACTCGCAGCGTGCCTGTCGCCCCAACATACAACTAATCTACGAGAAGAACCCCAGAGGAGGAAGTCTCACCCACCCCCCACCCACACCCCAGTAAGACAACGGAGTAGCAATCATTATCAATATAGCAGCGAACCACTGCCGAAAGTCAAAACTTTGGTCCGGGGGCCGATGTCGCTCTCTATTCCTGCTCCGTCGGGCCGCCCTCCGCTCCACCGGAAGATTCCGATTGTTCAAATCGCCCTCGTCCCGTAGGCAGCGAGTCTAACCAGTCACTAGCCGCTGCAGGATGGTCAAAGAAAAATGTTCTATCATTATGTACGATGCGCAATCGAGCCGGGAAAAGCATGGCGTATTTCATGTCCCTTTCTCTCAGTCTCTTCTCACTCCTTGAAATCCCAGCCGCTGCCTCTGGACTTGTTGGGTGAAGTCCGGATAAAAGCTGACCGCAGCGTTCTCATATTCCGTGGGGCCTGATGTGCGGGAAGCCTGCAGTATCACATCTCTGTCACGAAAGTTGAAAATCCGCGCAATGATGGGGCGCGGAGAGGCACCCAGCTTGGGCGGACCACCCGGGACACGGTGGGCCCGTTCTACTGCAAAAAACTTGCTCAGGCCCTTGGGCGCTAAATGATTTAAGACAAGGTCCTCTACCAGTAGGTCCACAGCTGACGAGTCTGTCTTCTCCGGGACACCGACCAGTCGGACGTTGTTCCGTCGTGCTCGGCCCTCAAAATCGTCCAAGCGACGGGAGAGATAATCACGGGCGGATCTCAGATTACCGACCTCCGTCTGGAGGTCAGAAACGTCGGTGATAAGACTAGTAGTCTTCAGGTCAAGAGACTTGACCTTTTCGTTGGTTTTCGCAAGATCCGCCCTGATCAGATTGACGTCTATGGCAACAGTGTCCAGCTTGTGGGTAAGGGCCTCATACTGTTGTCCCATCGCGGCCTGCATCCCAGCAATGGCGCACATGACGTCTTTCAACGACGGGTCATCACCCAGCAGGGATTCGTCCACAAGGCCAGCCGGGGATTTAGCCATTCTGCTCGGAGAGCTCTTAGGGAGGGTATATCGGTCCATGACGTTGGATTGGACAGAACCTCCTCGAGCCGCCGGTCTGGTTTTGCGCCTCTCTGCTTCGGGCTTGGTGGCCATCTCAGGTCGTGCGCCCCGGAGGGTAGTTTGAGACCTAGTGAAAATGGCTACACTCAGTGCGCCCGCAAAAACTCAGAGAATAAAGTGAGGACCAATCACTAGGCACAGAGCAAGACAGTCCGGAGCTCCAAGCGATGTTGCAAATAGTTGAATGAAGCAAGCAGCCAGGGCGACCAAGGCAAAGTCAATGACGTAGGGTCGTCAAAATCGAAACCGAAAGTAGAAGACCGGGCAAGGGAGGGTAGAGCAGGCCGTTGTTGTTCAATTACTACCCGGCTGGCAGAGTAGGCAAGCCCGGGAAATGCCATGGAGCAGGCCGCCAATATTCAAAAAGCCATATCTTCGGTTCCCGGAGACCAAATCGAAATTCGCAAACGGATAAAAGATCAGCAGGTTCTCGACCACAAAGGCCCGTCGTCCAAATCAGGATTAGTTACAGGATAGTCGATGGAGGTGGCGAAGGTCCGGGAGCTCTGAGCTCACGCGACCATCTTGGGTACGCGCTAAGCTCCTCCTCCGGCTTTAACATTTTTGACTTGGAAGGTGGCCCTTCTCCTTGCTTTGACCTCCTCACGTCGTGTAAGTGATATTCATGCCTTTACCATTAAACCTCCTTTCCTCCAATTCAAATCGGACTGTGTTGTGCTTCGCACCAACCCGGCTTTCATGCCTAAAGTGCCCACTGATTTTCACCTCAATTAACCTGTTTTCTTAAAGACTTTCTTTCCCAATCCTCAATCTCCAGCGGAGCAACGTTTGCATTCACTGGACGTTAAACGATGCCTTAAATTTTACATCGACAGGACAGCATACTTTACCAAATCTGATCAGCTGTTCGTGGCTTACGGACGCATGCGCAAGGGGCGTTCTGTTACCAAGCCAACTATTGCACGTTGGATTTCTTCAGCAGTTTCCTTCTGTCATCAGAAAGCTGGCAAACGTCATCAATCCTCAGTGAGAGCTCATTCCACAAGGGCGATGTCATCCTCTACTGCCCTGTTTGCTGGTGCGCCGATTCACCAAATATGCAGAGCAGCTACGTGGTCCAGCAGGCACACTTTCACGAGATATTACTGCCTTGAAACGATCAACGAAGCCGATATGGCAGTGGGCCAAGCGGTGCTTCGCAATCTATAACTAAGTTAAGCCTCTGCTTTCTACCCTCCACCTATATGGTTTATGTGATGATATTGTTATTATTATTATTATCATTCCTACTTGGCTATGCTATTTTTGCATATTCATACCTATTCATTGCCGATTTTGCTCTTGCAGCCAGCTGTTACTGCTCACTCTTCTATTCAAGCATGTGAATCTATGAAAGACACCCTAATACTGAAGAAGAATGTGAAAAGTTGGCCTGGTATATGATGATCACTATTCTAGTGATCACCTTGCACCAGTCTAAACAACCCTTATGGTGATGGTTGTAAGTCAACCTTATAGACCAGCTATCATAGTGGTAGCGTGGACAGAACAGTCTTAGGCTAAAAGACTCTTGAGGGCGTGTAAAGCCAGCTGTTTTACCATATGTAACCCCTTGAATATCAAATGAAAGGACACCACACAGGATATATATAAAATATATATGTATTTATTTACTAACACACTCCTCTGAACTCGTTATGAGGTCAGAGGCCAAAGCACATAACAAGATACTTAGTCAGAATATGTTAAGTTAAACAATTTACGGTTAGGCCCTAGGGGCGAAGCAAACCATATATTAAGAAAGTGGTATAAGTACCACGTCACGAGAAAAGGAAAGGCCTATGGCCTAGGGGATCGCTGGGGCTACACTATCTGAACAATAGTTTAGGAGTAGGAGGCCCACAGGCGGCGCGTGCAGTGTCTTTACACACACGCGTGAGTCAATGCAAAGTCAATGGGAACTTAGAAGTTAGATTTAGAAGGATTTAGGACACTTCCGGTTTAGCTAGGAGGAAACAACTAAAAACCTAGACACTTGGATAGTCAATACCCTTGGGAGCACGAAGTACTCGCTTTACCTCACCCACGGACGGCGGGTGCATAGGTGTGAAGATGTGTCGGGTTTCGTCGTTGGACTCTATGGAGACCTGAAGAAAGATGCTGCAGGCGACCAGGAGGAAGATGTCCGGGTGGATCCAAGGGTGGATCGAGTGTGAGGAGGACCTGAAAGCAGAGGGGACAGAGTCTGGGTCACTAGCCAGTGACCGGGTGGAACCAGGAAGGAACCAGACAACGTCGAGGAGCAATCAGGTGTAGTCTTGAAGCTTGTCTTGGCAGCCACGTGGACCAGGAGGCGTCGACGACGACCAGGTGCTGGAGACGGACTGTCCCACGAAGGATCTCGCAGATGGAGGGGTCGACTTCCGGATTGGAGTCAACGAGCCTTGGCAAAGGCAACCCATGCAGGATACAAAAAAGGCTTCTGGTGCAGACCAGCAAGGTCTGAGGGGCTTCACCTTTGCAGGGAAGCAAGGGCCAGTCTGGAGCAACCAGACCAGCGATGTGATTCAAAAGGATTGTCGTCACAGAGGCTACTAGCCAACGGGCCAGCAACCGGACAATGCGTCGAGCAGAACACAAGCAGAAGGGCCCCACGCAGAACTCGTGGAGTGTGGAGGGCTGATCTTCGGTGCAGGTGGAGCTCGGGTTCGGGGTTTCTCAATCCCCAGTGCACAGCTTCGAGGATGCCTCAGGAGCTGCACGGTTAGCAAGTTGCAGGCTTTTCATGATGTCCGGTCCCACGTGTCTCGTCGCCTCCACGGATCCCAGCTATGCTGCAGTCGTGAAGAGAGGGTCAGAGTGGTCTGGAAGTCTGGGTCTTGTCAGGCTCTGTGCTCGGGTTCCGGCGGGAACGTCGACAAAGCAAGCCGTTGATTTGCTGGATGGTGCCTGGTTGCCCAGGGTGGTCACTCCTTGGCCACAAGGGAGATTCTTCAGTCTTCAGCTTCATCAGAATGTCGAAGGTCCAGAGTTTCGTGTCCAGTTTCGATTCAGGATTAATCTAAAATCTCAGGACTCAGCTCCTACCTTTATAAAACTAAAAGGGGCTGGATTACTTTCTAGGTCCCTCCTATGGGTGGGACCAGGGAGGGGGGTGGTTTGAACTGGGGTATGCATGGAGCACCTAGTGTGCTTCAGGCAGTGTCTCATTCTATTCAGCCCTCCCTGTCCCAATACACAAAGTCCTGTGTGGGGTGGTGCTCGCACCTCTCCAGGCAGGAAACCTATTCTCCAAACCTCCGTGACTGGAAGGACTCCCAGCAGCAGGAGGTCAGACTTGTGTCGGTGGCAGCAGCGTCCATTTTGTGACGCTGGGGCTCTGGGTAACTTTAACCGGGATAGTCAGCAACAACATGTCTTCTCCCTCTAAAGGGGTGGAATGCTACCCCCGTCGCCAGAATTGGCGAGGGGGTAGTATTCCAAAGCGTATGACACCTTACACGACATGTTTGGATAAAGCCAAACCAAAGTTAGCATTTAACCGCCAGGTTCATAATGCACTTAAGAGTATATGGTATGGGAATATCGTAGAACAGCTATAAGCTTATGGTTCCGAAAGCTGCAGACAGGCTCAGCTCATGCTAGAGCACCATCTCACACTTAACCAAGCACTCTGCCTCCAGGATTGTTAAGGCCTGCCATAGGAGTGACTTATAGGTTACTGTGTGTCTATATATAAGGGTAGATATAGGAATACTATACCTAAGCAAGGGGTGATTACACAACCTTGCCCCAGCTGAGTGATCAGCCAGTTGTGTCTATTTGATTGGCCAGCCAAGGGTGGCATAATACATGCTGCAGCCCCTGGTAGTCCTTGGTTACACCTATGCCCTGGGCACCTAGGGTACACTTGTACAGGGGCTGATAAGGTGAACCAATTCCCAATTGTGGATGTACCTAGAGTACATGGTGTAAATTTAGAGAGAGTGCATCTGGGCTGTGGGTCTGATTAGCAGGCCCACAGCCACATCTAAGTCGAAAACCAGAGAAGCAAAAGCAAAAAGTGGGGGTGACCATAGGAAGCAGACCCTACTCTCCTACAAAGAACAATTGTTACTTACCTGTAAACAGGTGGTTCTCTAGTATTGGTGTCTTTCATAGATTCACATGGAAAATACATTTGTATAGCGCAGCTATCACTCCAAGGAGCATCTTGGCGCTTGGTGCCAACCTAGATGGGACATGTTGGCTAACTGATGTCGTTCGGAGTGTCCTGTACACGTTATACTAGGGCTTTACAGGCGGTGTCTGTAAGGGAGAAAACCCAGGTATTCAGGGCTTTCCTGAAGGGCCTTTCTGTTGAAATTTGCCGAAGCTGTGGTGGCAGTTTGTTCCACGCCCTGGAACCAATGACAGCCAGGGATTTCCCACCCTTCTCTTCCAGGGGATCCTCATTGTAGGAGAGTAGGGTCTGCAATCCTATGATCACCCAGATTTTTGCTTTTTGCTGCACTGGTTTACGACTTTCCCTGGCTGTGGGCCTGCTAATCAGACCCACAGCCTAGCTGTTCTCTCTATCCAAATTGTACTCAGGTACTGAATTGGCACTGGGCCCTCTCTAAGTCCCTGTACCCAGGGCTGAGGTACCCAGAAGTCTCCCAGGGGCTGAAGCATGTATTGTGCCACCCCTGGGCTGACTAACTAAACTGACACAACTGGCTGCACGACAGCTGGGGCAAGGTGGTGTAATCACCCTTTGCTTTAGATATAGTATACCTATATCTAACCCTAAAATGGACACACAGATCTCCTATCAGTCACTCCTATGGCAGGCCTTAACAATCCTGAAGGCAGAGTGCTTGGAATCGTGTGAGATGGTGCTCTGGCATGAGCTGAGCCTGTCTGCGGCTTTCGGGATCTATCCCTTAGCCGTTTCCATGATATCGCATACCATATACTCTTAAGTGCATTATAATCCTCGCGGTTATATGCCAACTCTGGTATCGCTTTATCAAAACATGTCGAGTAAGGTGTCATACGAATTGGAATACTAACCCCTCGCCAATTCTGGCGACGGGGTTAGCATTCCACCCTTCTAGAGGGACACGACATGTATGTAACCCCTAACCCCGGTTAAAGTCAGACAGAGCCTTAGCATCCACAAAATGGATGCTGCCACCGAGACACAAGTCTGCCCTCCTGCTGCTGGGAGTCCTCCCAGAGCAGGAGATAAGGACAAAGGGTTTCCTGCCAGGGGCGGTGCTAGCACCGTCCCAGACAGGATTTTGTGTATTGTAGGTAGGCAGGGCTTCAGAGGAAGGTGACTGCACGTGGCACCCCGGTGCTCACTGTGCATAGGCTGGCTGGAACCAGTTCCAGGGTGTGAGAAGTTGGCCTGATGTGCAGTGCTCACTATTCTAGTGATCACTATATATCAGTCCAAACAACCCTTATTGATGATTGGTTGTAAGTCAACCTTATAGACCAGCTATCCTAGTAGCATGGATACGAGCAGTCTAAGGCTAAGACTCTAGAGGGCGTGTTAAGCCAGCTGTTTTACCATCACATTACCCCTTGAACACCCAGTGAAAGGACACCACACAAGTGTTATGAAAATAAACAGTGTATTTATTAGAATCACAACAACCCTGTACTCTTTATGAGGACAGGGTGCTAGGCACACAACAAAACTCTTACGAAAATACTTAAGTTAGCACGTTATACACAAATGCCCGAGGGGCACGAAAAACCATATACTTTAAAAGTGGAATGCGAATTACTAGCAGGTAAGTAACAGTTCTAATAGGCTTTGGAATCGCTAGGACTTGACTAGGGAATCGTTAGATTACTACTAGGAGACCTAGGGGACTCGGGTGCAGAGTGTGCACTCTCACGCGGGATGCGGGACAAAGTCTATGGAGGCTAGTAAAGGCAAAGTTAGTGTTCACGGGCGAACCCGACCTGGTAGGAAGAAAACGACAGTGGATCCTGACCCTAGGATAGTGAGGCTATGCTGGGACACCGAAGTGCCGAAGTTACCTAGCCCAGGGGCTGCAGCTGCATAGGTCTGAAAAGACGTCGGGGATCTCGTTGCCGGACCAGGAGCCTGGAAGAAGGAAGTTGCTGGCAGGCGACCAGTGAAGGAAAGTTCGATGGATCCAAGCCTGGATCAAGGAAGAAGAAAACCTGAAAGCAGAGGGGACCAAGTTCTTGAATCACTAGCCAGTGATTAAGTGGGCACCAGGATGGCACCGGGCGAAGTCACCGCAGTCAGGTGAGTGGGCGCTGCTGGGCTCTGCAGTCTCTCGGACCAGGAGGCGTTGTCGGCGACCAGGATGGAGGTGCGAGCTGTCCCACGAAGGATGAAGTCGTTGGCGTCGAAGTTACCCAGGATTGGGCAACAAGCCTTGGCTAATTCAAGCCCACGCGGTGGACTCAAAATGGCGTCTTGAGTGGACCAGGAGGGTCCGGGGTGCTCCTCTTCTGGAAGGGAGCAAGGGCCAGTCTGGAGCAACCAGACCAGCAGCAGAGATGTCGTCGGGCGTCGTCAGGAAGGCCACAAGCCAACGGGCTAGTAGCCAAACAACGCGGTGAGCAGCGGAAAGCAGAAGGGCCCCACGCAGATCGTGGAGATGCTGGGGGGCTGCACTTCGGAGCTGGAGCTGCTCAGAGTCGGGGCTTCTCGGACCCCAAAGCACTCACCAGTAGATTACTCGGCGGGCTTGCTGAAAAGAAGTCGTGCAGTCTTGAAGATGGCCGGTCCCTCGAGGTCTCGTCACACCCACGAATCTCAGCGTGACTGATGATGCAGGTAGAGGTCAGAGGTGCCAGGGAAGCCGGTTCTCGTCGAGCTGGGCAGTCTTGATCCGGAGGAGAGACTTGCAGCAGACCGCAGTGTCCTTAGGTGGTGCCTGCGGATGCAGGGTGACTACTCCTTAGTCACAAGGGAGAAATCTTAGGAAGAAGTCTTGAGTTCCTTTCGTGGAAAGTAGTTTCAGGATTCAAAGATGATCTGATTTGGAAGGGGGCCAGTCTCCACCTTTATCCTGTAAAAAGGGGCTGGCACGCGACTAAGTCCTGCCCTATGGGTGGGACTAGGAGGGGGGTGGTTACACCCACTTCCTTGGCGGGCTTTTCCCCAGCACAGGGTCTGGAGTGACCCTGGAACTGGTTCCAGCCAGCCTATGCACAGTGAGCACCGGGGTGCCACGTGCAGTCACCTTCCTCTAAAGCCCTGCCTACCTACAATACACAAAACCCTGTCTGGGACGGTGCTGGCACCGCCCCTGGCAGGAAACCCTTTGTCCTGGTCTCCTGCTCTGGGAGGACTCCCAGCAGCAGGAGGGCAGACTTGTGTCTCGGTGGCAGCATCCATTTTGTGGATGCTAAGGCTCTGTCTGACTTTTAACCGGGTTATAGGTTACAGGCATGTCGTGTCCCTCTAGAAGGGTGGAATGCTAACCCCGTCGCCAGAATTGGCGAGGGGTTAGTATTCCAATTCGTATGACACCTTACTCGACATGTTTTGATAAAGCGATACCAGAGTTGGCACATAACCGCGAGGATTATAATGCACTTAAGAGTATATGGTATGCGATATCATGGAAACGGCTAAGGGATGGATCCCGAAAGCCGCAGACAGGCTCAGCTCATGCCAGAGCACCATCTCACACGATTCCAAGCACTCTGCCTTCAGGATTGTTAAGGCCTGCCATAGGAGTGACTGATAGGAGATCTGTGTGTCCATTTTAGGGTTAGATATAGGTATACTATATCTAAAGCAAAGGGTGAGTACACCACCTTGCCCCAGCTGTCGTGCAGCCAGTTGTGTCAGTTTTAGTTAGTCAATCCAGGGGTGGCATAATACATGCTTCAGCCCCTGGGAGACTTCTGGGTGCACCTCAGCCCTGGGTACAGGGACTTGGAGAGGGCCCAGTGCCAATTCAGTACCTAAGTACAATTTGGATAGAGAGAACAGCTAGGCTGTGGGTCTGATTAGCAGGCCCACAGCCAGGGAAAGTCGTAAACCAGTGCAGCAAAAAGCAAAAATCTGGGTGATCATAGGATTGCAGACCCTACTCTCCTACATGACCCCCCCCCAAACTTTGGGACAATAAGCTAACCTTGACCAGGTGAGTCTTCTTGCTCTAAGTGGAAATACCTGGAGAGCCCATCAGCATTGCTGTGATCAGTCCCAGGTCTATGCTCCACTGTAAAATCCATCCCCTGTAGGGAAATGGACCACCTAAGCAGTTTGGGGTTTTCACCCTTCATCTGATTTAGCCACAAGAGGGGCTTATGGTCTGTCTGAATGGTGAAGTGAGTGCCAAACAAGTAGGCCCTCAGCTTCTTCAGGGCCCAGACCACAGCAAAGGCCTCCCTCTCAATAGCTGACCAATTTTTCTCTCTGGGTGTCAACCTCCTACTAATGAAAGCAATAGGCTGATCATTACCATCAAAATTCAGTTGAGACAGAACAGCTCCCACACCCAACTCAGAAGCATCTGTTTGGACAATGAATGGCTTGGAGTAATCTGGACTCTTGAGGATAGGTGCTGTGCACATGGCCTGCTTTAGGTCATTGAATGCTTTCTGACAGCTTGCTGTCCACTGAACTTTCTTTGGCATCTTCTTGCTTGTCAGGTCATTAAGGGGGGTCACTATGGACCCATAATTTCTGACAAACTTCCTATAGTACCCAGTCAGGCCCAAGAAAGCTCGAACCTGAGTCTGGGTGATTGGAGGAGTCCAGTCCTTGATGGCCTGTATCTTGCTCTCCAGTGGCTGAACCTGGCCTCCACCTACAAGGTGGCCCAGGTATACAACCTGTGACTGCCCTATCTGGCACTTTGTGGCCTTGATAGTGAGGCCTGCCTTTTGCAGGGCCTCTAACACTTTCCTTAGGTGGACCAGGTGATCCTCCCAGGTGGAGCTAAAGACAGCAATATCGTCAAGATAAGCTGCACAGAAGTCATCCAGCCCAGTGAGGACTTGATTCACCAACCTTTGGAAGGTGGCAGGTGCATTTTTCAGTCCAAAGGGCATTACCACAAATTGATAATGCCCTCCAGGGGTAGAAAATGCTGTCTTAGGTTTGGCTTCCTCAGCTAACCTGATTTGCCAATACCCAGCTGTCAAATCAAATGTGCTTAAGAAGTTGGCAGAAGCCAATCTATCTATAAGCTCATCTGCTCTTGGTATTGGGTGGGCATCAGTCTTAGTGACTGCATTGAGGCCTCTGTAGTCTACGCAAAACCTCATCTCTCTCTTACCACCCTGGGTGTGAGGCTTTGGCACTAGAACTACTGGGCTAGCCCAAGGGCTATCTGAGGGCTCAATGACTCCCAGTTCCAACATTTTCTGCACTTCAGTTTTTATGCAGTCCCTAACATGATCAGGCTGTCTGTAGATTTTACTCTTGACAGGCAGACTGTCTCCAGTGTCAACATCATGGGTACACCAATCAGTTTGGCTGGGTGTCAGAGAGAACATATGTCGAAAGGATTGCAGAACTTGCCTGCAATCCTGTTGCTGATGTTCAGTGAGGCTGCCACAAAAGACAACACCATCAACTGACCCATCATCAGGATTCTGAGTGAGCAGGTCTGGGAGAGGGTCACTCTCTTCCTCCTGTCCCTCATCTGTGGCCATGAGCAAGCTCATGTCCTTCCTGTCAACATATGCTTTGAGCCTGTTAACATGGAGCACTCTGAGAGGGCTCCTGGGAGTTCCAAGGTCCACCAAGTAGGTAACCTCTCCCTTTTGCTCAATGATGGTGTGGGGCCCAGACCATTTGTCTTTCAGAGCTGCTGGGGCCACTGGCTCCAGCACCCACACCTTCTGTCCTGGCTGGTACACAGTCAGTACAGCCTTTTGGTCATGCCAAGCTTTTTGAAGTTCCTGGCTGGCCTCAAGGTTTTTAGATGCCTTTTCCATATACTCAGCCATCCTGGAGCGGAGACCAAGTACATAGTCCACTATGTTGGTTGCAGGCTTTTTGAGAGGTCTCTCCCATCCTTCCTTCACCAAACACAGGGGTCCTCTTACAGGATGCCCATACAGAAGCTCAAAAGGGCTGTAGCCAACCCCCTTCTGTGGGACCTCTCTGTAAGCAAACAAAAGGCAGGGGATCAGGACATCCCATCTTCTCCTAAGAGGTTCAGGTAGTCCATGAATCATCCCTTTCAGGGTCCTGTTGAATCTCTCAACAAGCCCATTGCATTGTGGATGATAGGGTGTGGTGAACTTGTAGTTCACACCACACTCTTTCCACATAGCAGTCAGATATCCTGACATGAAGTTTGTACCTCTGTCAGAAACGACCTCCTTAGGGAAACCCACTCTGGAGAACACTCCAACTAGGGCTCTTGCCACTACAGGGGCTGTAGTGGTCCTAAGGGGAATAGCCTCAGGATACCTGGTGGCATGGTCCACCACCACCAGTATAAACTTGTGTCCTGATGCTGTCTGGGGTTCCATTGGACCAACAATGTCAATCCCCACTCTTTCAAAGGGAACCCCCACCACAGGTAGTGGTATAAGGGGGGCCTTTGTTGTGCCACCTGACTTACCACTGGCTTGGCAAGTGACACATGAGCGACAAAACTCCTTGGTATTCTCATTCATATGGGGCCAGTGAAAGTGTGAGACAAGCCTGTCCCAAGTCTTTGTCTGACCTAAATGACCTGCAAGGGGAATCTCATGGGCCAAGGTGAGAAGGAAACCTCTCAGAGACAAGGGGATGACCAGCCTCCTGGTTGCACCAGGCTTGGGGTCTCTTGACTCAGAGTACAGGAGTCCATCTTCCCAGTATACCCTGTGGGC
Organism: Lissotriton helveticus; assembly: GCF_964261635.1. Taxonomy (NCBI): domain Eukaryota; kingdom Metazoa; phylum Chordata; class Amphibia; order Caudata; family Salamandridae; genus Lissotriton; species Lissotriton helveticus. Next base: position 53,738,115 of record NC_136067.1, read on the forward strand.
ACCTGTGGCATTCCCTGCAGCCTCAGCAGCAGCCTGCTGTCTGAGGGGTTCAAGGGAAGGGCAGCTCAACTGTTCCTTCCCCAGGTCTGCTCTGGAGGGTCCCCCTGAGCCCAGAAACTCAACTTGATCAAGTTCAAGCTCTTTAGGCTCAGTTTCCCTCAGCTCTGCTAGATCAGCCTCCTCAGAGACTTGATCCTCAACCTGGGGCAAGGGGGAAGGCAAAGCCTTACCCTTACTGCTCTTCTTCTTGGGAGGTGTCTGGTCCATAATTTCAGGATCCAGCACCTGTTCAGTGGGGCATCTTCTGGCCTGTGACCTAGTCACAGCAAGCACATGTGCTGGCAAGCCTAACATCTCCATGTGAGTCCTCTGCTCCACTTCTGACCATTGTGATGACTCCAAATCATTGCCCAACAAACAATCAACTGGGAGGTCTGAACTGACTACAACTTTCTTTTGTCCCTTCACTCCACCCCAGGAGAAAGCTACAATTGCCACACTATGACTAGTAGTGACATTGCTGGCATTGGTCACCAGGAAATCAGTACCTGGCATGATCTGTCCAGGGTCCACAAAGTTAGGTGTCACCATGGTGACACTGGCACAAGTGTCCCTATAGGCCTGAGCCATTTTGCCATTAATCAAAGGTGTCTGCCTGTATTTGCCCAAAGTATTGGGACTTATTTCAGGGGACATATCCACATCCCCTGTACAGACAAGGACAGCCTGAGTGAGTGTGCCAACTAAGTTGTCAGACCCCTCAGTACCCAAGGTTAACCCAACTAATGCCTTGGGAGTGACACTACCACTACTGACTGTACTAGGGGGTGCAGTTGCTTTAGGAGCTGTAGTGGTAGGAGTTTGTCCTCCTCCTCTTTTGGTGCACTCACTAAACCAGTGAGATTTACTTTTGCAGTACTGGCACCACCTTTTGGACTGGCCTTCTTGAGCCTTCTTTTTCTGGGAAGCCTGACCCCCACCCTCTTTGGTTTGTTGGGGACCTGGTGAAGACTTCTGGTCATTTTGCTCATTCTTGACATTACCCTTCTGGTCTGCTTTCTTCTGACCACCCTGGTTCTGGTTCTGGTTCTGCTTGATCCTTGTCCTGACCCATTTGTCTGCCTTCTTTCCCAATTCTTGGGGAGAGGTCAGATCTGAATCAACAAGGTGCTGGTGCAGCAACTGGTTCTGACAATTGTTCAAAATTTGTTCTCTCATCATTAGATTATACAATCCTGTGTAATCTGTAACCTTGCTACCCAGCAACCAGCCCTCCAAAGCCTTAGTGGCACAATCCACAAAATCAGACCAGTCCTGAGACTGAGTTTTCTGGGTGTCTCTGAACAGCAACCTGTACTGCTCAGTGGTTAAACCAAACCCATCAACCAGTGTATTCTTCAGGACCTGGTAATTGTTAGCATCCTCCACTCTTGTAGTGAGGAGCTTATCTCTACCTTTACCATCAAAGGAGAGCCACAGTATAGCTGCCCACTGACTCTGGGGAATGTTCTGCACAGTGCAGGCCCTCTCCAGAGCAGCCATCCATTTCTGGATGTCATCCCCTTGCTTAAAGGGGGGCACTATTTTAGTCAGGTGTTTAGTATCTAAACCCTTCTCTCTATCTCTTGGGAGATTGCTGCCACCAGTGGGAGCTAGCCCACTCATCTGCTGCTCTCTTGCCAGGGCAAGCTTCTCTTTGGCCAGGGCAATTTCTTCCCTTTCAATCCTCAGTTCAGCTTGTCTCATCCTAGCCTCATGCTCCTTTCTCTGAGGGGAAGTAAATCTCCTCTGTGGAGGATTCCTTCTCCCCTGAGAAGAGGCATTAGAGTGCAGAGATCTATTGGAGTCCCTAGAAAGAGATCTATCTCTCCTAACTCCAAGGTTAGGCCCACTTCGGGTTAGTACTGGGGGGCCCCCAGATCCTAGCCCAAGTAAGTCTAAGTTGGTCCTAGTTAGCCTTCTGACTACCTCAAGACCCTTGTCTACCTCATCCCCAGAGAGTACCTCCTCATCCTCCTCCTCAACTGCTGAATCAGTGTTGGGGAGGTCTGGATCCCCAGAGGTTCCCTCTAAGGCTGGCATGCTCTCATGTAACTGAGAGAGCTTTCTGGCATCATATGTCTCTAAGAGACCTATCAGAAAGGGAAGGGTGGGGTTAGACCCCTGCTTCAGTTTCCTGGAGACACAGAGTTGCCTCATCTCCTGAAAATTGAGAGCTGCATATCTCGAAGTGACCTGTGGAGGGTCAACACTGACCAGGGGAGTCTCAGTAGAGTCCCCCTGAGTCGACATGCTTTTCTAGTGAGGTGTAAGTGGTGCACTTACCTACACTATATGTTTGCCTACTGATCCCTTGCTAGAGTTGTAGTTTAGGGTGTGCTAGGCCCTAGGAGCTACAACAGCTGGTTCAGTAGAACTCAGAGTATTCTAAGCTAAGTTATATGTACCTTTAGTACTTATGTGATCTTTCACAAGATATTCTTAGGGCATGTGTGGTAAAACAACAGCAAGCTCAAATCCCAACCGCTGCTCACCAATGTGAGAAGTTGGCCTGATGTGCAGTGCTCACTATTCTAGTGATCACTATATATCAGTCCAAACAACCCTTATTGATGATTGGTTGTAAGTCAACCTTATAGACCAGCTATCCTAGTAGCATGGATACGAGCAGTCTAAGGCTAAGACTCTAGAGGGCGTGTTAAGCCAGCTGTTTTACCATCACATTACCCCTTGAACACCCAGTGAAAGGACACCACACAAGTGTTATGAAAATAAACAGTGTATTTATTAGAATCACAACAACCCTGTACTCTTTATGAGGACAGGGTGCTAGGCACACAACAAAACTCTTACGAAAATACTTAAGTTAGCACGTTATACACAAATGCCCGAGGGGCACGAAAAACCATATACTTTAAAAGTGGAATGCGAATTACTAGCAGGTAAGTAACAGTTCTAATAGGCTTTGGAATCGCTAGGACTTGACTAGGGAATCGTTAGATTACTACTAGGAGACCTAGGGGACTCGGGTGCAGAGTGTGCACTCTCACGCGGGATGCGGGACAAAGTCTATGGAGGCTAGTAAAGGCAAAGTTAGTGTTCACGGGCGAACCCGACCTGGTAGGAAGAAAACGACAGTGGATCCTGACCCTAGGATAGTGAGGCTATGCTGGGACACCGAAGTGCCGAAGTTACCTAGCCCAGGGGCTGCAGCTGCATAGGTCTGAAAAGACGTCGGGGATCTCGTTGCCGGACCAGGAGCCTGGAAGAAGGAAGTTGCTGGCAGGCGACCAGTGAAGGAAAGTTCGATGGATCCAAGCCTGGATCAAGGAAGAAGAAAACCTGAAAGCAGAGGGGACCAAGTTCTTGAATCACTAGCCAGTGATTAAGTGGGCACCAGGATGGCACCGGGCGAAGTCACCGCAGTCAGGTGAGTGGGCGCTGCTGGGCTCTGCAGTCTCTCGGACCAGGAGGCGTTGTCGGCGACCAGGATGGAGGTGCGAGCTGTCCCACGAAGGATGAAGTCGTTGGCGTCGAAGTTACCCAGGATTGGGCAACAAGCCTTGGCTAATTCAAGCCCACGCGGTGGACTCAAAATGGCGTCTTGAGTGGACCAGGAGGGTCCGGGGTGCTCCTCTTCTGGAAGGGAGCAAGGGCCAGTCTGGAGCAACCAGACCAGCAGCAGAGATGTCGTCGGGCGTCGTCAGGAAGGCCACAAGCCAACGGGCTAGTAGCCAAACAACGCGGTGAGCAGCGGAAAGCAGAAGGGCCCCACGCAGATCGTGGAGATGCTGGGGGGCTGCACTTCGGAGCTGGAGCTGCTCAGAGTCGGGGCTTCTCGGACCCCAAAGCACTCACCAGTAGATTACTCGGCGGGCTTGCTGAAAAGAAGTCGTGCAGTCTTGAAGATGGCCGGTCCCTCGAGGTCTCGTCACACCCACGAATCTCAGCGTGACTGATGATGCAGGTAGAGGTCAGAGGTGCCAGGGAAGCCGGTTCTCGTCGAGCTGGGCAGTCTTGATCCGGAGGAGAGACTTGCAGCAGACCGCAGTGTCCTTAGGTGGTGCCTGCGGATGCAGGGTGACTACTCCTTAGTCACAAGGGAGAAATCTTAGGAAGAAGTCTTGAGTTCCTTTCGTGGAAAGTAGTTTCAGGATTCAAAGATGATCTGATTTGGAAGGGGGCCAGTCTCCACCTTTATCCTGTAAAAAGGGGCTGGCACGCGACTAAGTCCTGCCCTATGGGTGGGACTAGGAGGGGGGTGGTTACACCCACTTCCTTGGCGGGCTTTTCCCCAGCACAGGGTCTGGAGTGACCCTGGAACTGGTTCCAGCCAGCCTATGCACAGTGAGCACCGGGGTGCCACGTGCAGTCACCTTCCTCTAAAGCCCTGCCTACCTACAATACACAAAACCCTGTCTGGGACGGTGCTGGCACCGCCCCTGGCAGGAAACCCTTTGTCCTGGTCTCCTGCTCTGGGAGGACTCCCAGCAGCAGGAGGGCAGACTTGTGTCTCGGTGGCAGCATCCATTTTGTGGATGCTAAGGCTCTGTCTGACTTTTAACCGGGTTATAGGTTACAGGCATGTCGTGTCCCTCTAGAAGGGTGGAATGCTAATCCCGTCGCCAGAATTGGCGAGGGGTTAGTATTCCAATTCGTATGACACCTTACTCGACATGTTTTGATAAAGCGATACCAGAGTTGGCACATAACCGCGAGGATTATAATGCACTTAAGAGTATATGGTATGCGATATCATGGAAACGGCTAAGGGATGGATCCCGAAAGCCGCAGACAGGCTCAGCTCATGCCAGAGCACCATCTCACACGATTCCAAGCACTCTGCCTTCAGGATTGTTAAGGCCTGCCATAGGAGTGACTGATAGGAGATCTGTGTGTCCATTTTAGGGTTAGATATAGGTATACTATATCTAAAGCAAAGGGTGAGTACACCACCTTGCCCCAGCTGTCGTGCAGCCAGTTGTGTCAGTTTTAGTTAGTCAATCCAGGGGTGGCATAATACATGCTTCAGCCCCTGGGAGACTTCTGGGTGCACCTCAGCCCTGGGTACAGGGACTTGGAGAGGGCCCAGTGCCAATTCAGTACCTAAGTACAATTTGGATAGAGAGAACAGCTAGGCTGTGGGTCTGATTAGCAGGCCCACAGCCAGGGAAAGTCGTAAACCAGTGCAGCAAAAAGCAAAAATCTGGGTGATCATAGGATTGCAGACCCTACTCTCCTACACAGGGTCACTCCAGACCCTGTGCTGGGGAAAAGCCCGCCAAGGAAGTGGGTGTAACCACCCCCCTCCTAGTCCCACCCATAGGGCAGGACTTAGTCGCGTGCCAGCCCCTTTTTACAGGATAAAGGTAGGAACTGGCCCCCTTCCAAATTAGATCATCTTTGAATCCTGAAACTACTTTCCACGAAAGGAACTCAAGACTTCTTCCTAAGATTTCTCCCTTGTGACTAAGGAGTAGTCACCCTGCATCCGCAGGCACCATCTTAAGAACACTGCGGTCTGCTGCAAGTCTCTCCTCCGGATCAAGACTGCCCAGCTCGACGAGAACCGGCTTCCCTGGCACCTCTGACCTCTACCTACATCATCAGTCACGCTGAGATTCGTGGGTGTGACGAGACCTCGAGGGACCGGCCATCTTCAAGACTGCACGACTTCTGCACAACGAGCCCACCGAGTAATTTCCTGGTGAGTGCTTTGGGGTCCGAGAAGCCCCCACCCTGAGCAGCTCCAGCACCGAAGAGCAGCCCCCCAGCATCTCCACGATCGGCGTGGGGCCCTTCTGCTTTTTGCTGCTCACCGCGTTGTTTGGCTACTAGCCCGCTGGCTTGTGGCCTTCTGAACGACGCCCGACGCTGCTAGTCTGGTTGCTCCATCCTGGCCCTTGCTTCCCCCCATCGGAGAAGTACCCTGGACCCTCCTGGTCCGGCTAAGACGCCATTTTAGGTCCACCGCGTGGGCCTTGCATTTGCCAAGACTTGTTGCCCAATCCTGGGTCCAGCGACGTCGACAGCAAGAACCTTCGTGGGACAGCTCGCACCTCCATCCTGGTCGCCGACAACGCCTCCTGGTCCGAGAGACTGCAGAGCCCAGCAGCGCCCACTCACCTGACTGCGGTGACTTCGCCCGGTGCCATCCTGGTGCCCACTTAATCACTGGCTAGTGATTCAAGAACTTGGTGCCCTCTGCTTTCAGGTTTTCTCCTTCCTTGATCCAGGCTTGGATCCATCGAACTTTTCTTCACTGGTCGCCTGCCAGCAACTTCTTTCTTCCAGGCTCCTGGTCCGGCAATGAGATCCCCGACGTCTTTTCAGACCTATGCAGCTGCAGCCCCTGGGCTAGGTAACTTTGGCACTTCGGTGTCCCAGCATAGCCTCACTATCCTAGGGTCAGGATCCACTGTCGTTTTCTCCCTACCAGGTCGGATTCGCCCGTGAACACTAACTTTGTGAATTCTAGCTTCCATAGACTTTGTCCCGCATCCCGCGTGAGAGTGCACACTCTGCACCCGAGTTCCCTAGGCCTCCTGCTAGTAATCTAAAGGTTCAGTAGTCCAGTCCTAGCGATCCCAAAGCCTCTGAGAATCGTTACTTACCTGCTAGTAATTCGCATTCCACTTTTGTAGTATATGGTTTTTCGTGCCCCTCGGGCATTTGTGTAAATTGTGCGACTTAAAGTATTTTCGTAAGAGTTTTGTTGTGTGCTTAGCTCCCTGTCTCATAAAGAGCCAGGGTAGTCGTGTTATAAATAAATACACTGTTTATTTTCATAACAACTTGTGTGGTGTCCTTTCACTGGGTGTTCAAGGGGTAATGTGATGGTAAAACAGCTGGCTTAACACGCCCTCTAGAGTCTTAGCCTTAGACTGCTCGTATCCATGCTACTAGGATAGCTGGTCTATAAGGTTGACTTACAACCAATCATCAATAAGGGTTGTTTGGACTGATATATAGTGATCACTAGAATAGTGACCACTGCACATCAGGCCAACTTCTCACACTCATCAATAGTCATAAGCATTAGAATATTCCCGCCCATGTGCGGGACCCCGGAAACACTATATTATATGTGCCCCACATATATATATATACACTCATATATAATATATATACATATATATATATATATATAAAAACATGCAATAGCAGCCAAATAAAGAACAGAGCTGAAATATGCTGTAAAGAATTTCCACCATACATGAGTACTAAGCATTATAAACATGAGAAAACAACACAAGGTTTGTTTCAGAAACTGTTTTAATGCTCCGAAAGCAGTAGAATTTCTCATAACTCACTGGAAGCATAGAAAGCTCCCAGGCTGCATTGCAAACACACAGTCTAAAAAGACTGAAAAGCTAACCTGTAGCTGCATAGCAATAAACTGACACTGTGCCTTTAAGGCACCCATGACCCCCAGTATCCCATCATGCCTCAGGGGTGACAGTTAGGTCAGTTCTTTCCGGCTCCTTCAGAGAAGGACCCTGGTTACACAGCTCCACTATTTTTTTCTGTTTTTTGACAGAAAAACTCTTCACTTCTCACAATTTTTTGTTCTTACTTGACATTTAACATCTAGTCAAGAAAGATACTGTCTTTTTCAGTCAGTTTGGTGAACATTTTCTCCTGAGAATGCCTTCACTCTTTGACAAATGTCCTTCTTGTGGCAACAAGAAGGCGAAATCAGACAATCACGACGTCTGTATCCTGTGTCTGCCTGAAGATCATGATCCAGGCACCTGTCCTCATTGTGAACACCTGTCAGGAAGAACTCTAAAGGACAGGGAGAGGATTCACATTTATGGCCTAGCTCATAGGTCATCAAGAGGAAGATCTCCGGTGAAGAAGGGCTCCAAGAAGACTCATACATCTTCCAGAAAGAAGTCTTCACACCCTTCACCTTCAGCGCCGGGCTCGGCGCTGAGAAAAGAACCACCGGTGGATCATTCATCGTCTAAACTACCGTCGACGGCGGGCTCGCCGTCGAGGAGAAGACCAGGTACGTCGACGACGTCGAAGGATCCAGTTCCATCGTCGAAATCCCCTCCGCCGGCGTCAACCGGGCGACGTCCGACGTCGAGGAAGGGAACTCCGCCGCCGTCAACCGGGCGATGGTCGGCGTCGAGATCCAAGACCCCTCCGCCGTCGTCAACCAGCCGACGTCCGGCGTCGAGGGAGGTCACCCCTCCGCCGACGTCATCCAGACGACGACCGGCGTCGAGAAGTGTGACTCCTCCGCCGTCGTCAAAGAAACGGTGTTCGGCGTCGAGGACCAAGACCCCTCCGCTGTCGACAGGGAAAAGTCGATCGGCGTCGAGGAGGCAGTCTCCGTCGGTGTCTCGTCAGCTCGCGGCGTCGAGGGTGCCCAATACCCCTCCGCCGTCGTCGCACAGACATTCGACGTCGAGGCAGAAAACTCAGTCGACGGCTGATCATCACCGTTCGACGTCGAGAGAAAGACCTCCGTCGACGACTGGACATCGCCACTCGACGTCGAGGCAGAGAGCTCCGTCGACGACAGGACATCGTCGTTCGACGTCGAAAGAAAGACTTCCGTCGACGACTGGACATCGTCGTTCGACGTCGAGAAAAAGACTCCCGTCGATGACTGGGCATCGTCGTTCGACGTCGAGAGAGAGGGCTCCGTCGACGGCCGGTACTCGCCGTTCGACGTCGAGACAGGGAACTCTGTCGGCGGCTGATCATCGGCGCTCGACGTCGAGAGACCATACATCCTCGCATAGATAATCAAAGACAAGATTGTTTGATCCGCCGACTCCCCGAAAGCACTCGACGACGAGGGAAGATCGCTCGACGTCGAGGTGTTCAGATGTGGTTATGGTAACGGAGTCAGCTTCCCGTCATTCCACTTCAAGGTCCTCTGGCTCCTCAACTGCATCTTCGAAGTCCAGAAGTCCTGTGCGCAAATCTCCTGAGCGTCGGACAGACCCTTGGGCGGATAAAGTCAGACTGTCACCTAGATGGTACAGATCTCTGGACCATTGGAGAGATTCTGGGGCTGCAAAGCGTATGCAGGACTATGCCAGCTCACAGCACAGGTCTCCTCTTCAGGATCTGGTAGAGGAGATGGACAAGCATAGTCCTCCCAGGCACAAATCTCCTGTGAGGACACCAACCAGATCTCCCAGAAGGCCTCGATCTCCCAGAAAAGAACCAGAGGATCGAGTCAGGTCTCGCTCTCCTAGACGGGAAGAGCGTTCGAAAAGATCAAAAGAGAGGAGGCACAGTGTTCACCCTAGACGTCGACGAACTCCGTCTACTTCATCTACCTCTTCTACCAAGTCTTCCAAGAGGGACTACTCCCCTACGTTGACGGACAGTCCTACGTCCAGATCCTCCCCAGTGGATGACATTGGCACGTATCTGGATGTCTTGCAAAGAGGAGCTCAGAAGCTGAGCATTGAAATGTCTGTCCCTCAGGTTACAACGACAGTCATTTTTGAGACTTTACACAAAAAAGCGATCTCCCGTCCTCTACTGCCATTAGTCCCGGGGATTATGGATCCTGTCAAGGAGGTATTCCTAACTCCGGCGGCTATCAGAGCGGTGCCAGCCCGCATTCAGAAGAAATACAAACCGGCCTCTTCTGACCCGTTTTTTGTAAGATCTGACCCTCCAGCAGACTCTGTAATTGTGGCAGCAGCGAGGAAGACACACGCAGTTGCCGGTTCCTCTTCAGTCCCACCTGACAAGGACAGCAAGACTCAAGACTCCTGGGGTCGGAAAGTTTGCAACTCAGCTGCTTCGACTCTTAAGGTTTCTAGTGCGGCTGCGCTTCTGGGTCGATACGACAGAGCCTTATGGGACTCTATGGAAAGGTTCAAAGCCAAGCTGCCAAAAGAAGATCAGCAGGATTTTGAAGAGACCGTGACTGAAGGATGTCTGGTGGCCAATCAGATGATAGGCACGGCTGCGGATGGTGCTGTCCTTGCGGCGCATTATTCACATGGGGTTTGTGCCAGGAGGTCGGCATGGTTGCGCCTTACTGGCCTGAAGCCGGATGCTCAGCATCGCATCCTTAATCTCCCCTTTTCGGGTTCCGCTCTCTTCGGGGAGCATGCTGACGAGGAAATGACCCGAATGAAGACGGAGCTGGACACAGTGAAAGCGGTGGGCTTGGAGAAAAAGAAAGAATTCAAGCGCCGCTTCAAGACCAACAGGGGGAGAGGGGCTCAACAGAGGGTTCAAACCCCTCAGTGGTCCCAAAATAAGAACCAAGGGAAACCCCAGTTTCGAGGTAAACCTGGCAGAGGTAGAGGAGGTCATCAACAATCCTCTAACACCACAAGAGGAGGAAAAGCCTGAGCAGTGGCTTCCTCTGGCGCCGTTACCCACTCCAGTGGAAGGAAGTGCTTCACAACACCTGGCAGAGTGGGTCAGCATCACAAAGGATCAGTGGGTGCTGAATATACTGCGCAATGGATACAAACTACTTTTCCGTGCGCCTCCAAAGAACATCCCTCCAAAGAGCGCTTACCCTCACCAACTAAGCTTGCTCCGAAGAGAGGTAAAAATCCTACTACAAAAAAGAGCGATAGAGGAGGTTCCTCTCGCTCAAAGAGGAAAGGGAGTTTACTCCAGGTACTTTCTTGTCCCCAAAAAAGATTAGGAGGACAAGTTCAGACCAATACTCGATCTACGACTTCTAAACAAGGTCATCATCAGAGAAAAGTTCCGCATGTTGGCGCTTCACCAAATATGCCCACATCTGCAAGTCGGGGATTGGATGTGTTCGGTGGACCTGCAAGATGCGTACTTTCACATCCCTATTGCTCTACAACATCGCAAGTACTTGAGGTTTGTCGTAGGGAACAAACACTATCAGTACACAGTGCTACCCTTCGGTCTCAAGTCCGCACCACGAGTCTTCACCAAATGCATGGCAGTGGTGGCGGCTTTTCTTCACAAGAAGGGGCTCTTCATCTACCCATACCTGGACGACTGGCTCCTAAAAGGTCCATCTCCAGTGCAGGTAAAACACGATCTACATCTGTGTCTACTCCAGTTGCACAGGCTCGGCCTCCATGTGAATCTGGAGAAGTCAGTCCAGCGGCCTACACAGTCAATTCACTACCTAGGCTCCGTTCTGGACACAAAAGTGGGAAAAGCGTTTCCTTCGGAGGAGAGACTTTTTTCCTTGAACCAGAAATGTGGAATCCTGCTAGAATCTCGGCTTCCAACAGCCAGACAAGTAGCATCCCTGCTGGGTTCCATGGCATCCTGCATCTTTCTCATCCCAAACGCCAGGCTGAGAATGCGTCCTCTACAGCAGGCTCTGGAGGATCAATGGGACCAGGCGACAGGTCTTTGGGAGGATCACATCAAGCTCTCCCAAGCGACGAAAGATGCCATCAAATGGTGGACACAGAGAAAGAATTTGCTGGTGGGGGTTCGGTTTCACCAGCCTCTTCCAACCCAGTCGATAGTGACGGATGCCTCTCTGCAAGGTTGGGGAGCGCACATGGGTCCGCTTCAAATTCAAGGCCAGTGGTCTGCGCAGGAGCAGACATACCACATCAATATGCTGGAACTCAGAGCGGTATTCCTGGCTCTCAAAGCTTTTTTCCCAGCGATAGAGTCCAACTCAGTCCTAGTTCAGACGGACAATACGACCACCATGTTCTATCTGAACAAACAAGGAGGCACACGGTCTCGCCCTCTGTCTCGAGAGGCTCAGGCAATCTGGCTTTGGCTCCTCTCTCGAGGCCTTACGATAGTGGCAGTACACCTTCCAGGCGAGTTGAACGTAAAAGCAGACGCACTCAGCAGGCACTTCGAAGATCAGCCAGACTGGGTGCTAAACGACAAAGTAGTAGAAGAGCTTTTTCGTTGCTGGGGTCGTCCAACCATAGATTTGTTCGCAGACGACGAAAACTCCAAATGCCACGCCTTCGCGTCCAGGTTCCACCGGCCAGGGACTCAGGGGAATGCTCTACTGTTGGATTGGTCAGGGACATTCGCTTACGCGTTTCCTCCCCTGGCTCTGATTCCGAGAGTAGTTTCCAAGCTCTGCAGGTCGAACATGGAAATGATCCTGATAGCTCCGGATTGGCCGCGGCAGTGGTGGTACCCGGATCTTCTACATCTGTCTGTGTGTCCACACAGACGACTCCCTTGCAGGCCGGACCTGTTGAGCAAGATGAACGGGAGGATAATGCATCCCAACCTCCCTTCACTGAACCTAACAGCATGGCTCCTGAGGTCCTGCAATACGGACATTTGAACTTGCCTCCTGAGTGCATGAACATTTTAAAAGAGGCTAAGAGACCTTCCACGAGAGCGTCCTATGCGTTCAAGTGGAAGAGGTTTTTCTTATGGTGTAGGGATCATCACCTTGATCCGACTACAGGACAGGAGGACGTCATCTTGCCATACCTCCTGTCCCTAGCGACTGCTGGTTTAAAATACGCTTCTATTAGGGTGCATTTGTCAGCCATAGTAGCATACAGAAAATCACCTGATCAGGTTTCTTTCTTTCAGGTTCCAGTGGTTAAGGACTTCCTCCAGGGGTTGAAAAAAGTGTATCCCCCTGTGCGACATCCCTCTCCTCCATGGGAATTGAACCTGGTTCTATCCAGGTTAATGTCACCGCCTTTTGAGCCCATCCACAAGGCCTCTTTGCAACATCTCTCTTGGAAGGCGGACTTTTTGGTGGCTATTACCTCTGCTCGCAGAGTCAGCGAGATTCAAGCTCTCTGTGCGAAAGAACCTTATACTGTCTTTCATCACAATAGGGTAGTCCTAAGGGCTCATCCAGCATTCTTGCCTAAAGTCATTTCTAATTTTCATATAAATCAGTCCATTTCCCTCCCTTCGTTTTTTCCAAATCCTACGACCCCAGCCGAGCGGTCACTTCACTCCTTAGATCTTAAGAGAGTGCTCAAGTTCTATTTGGAAATGACCAAAGGGATTAGGAAAACGGATCAACTGTTTGTGAACTATGGTTCAATGCGAACAGGTTTTCCAGCGGCCAAGAGGTCCATCGCGAGATGGATTGTCTCTTGCATTAAATTGGCTTATCAGCTTGCAGGCAAGCCTTTGTTGCAGTCACCCAAAGCGCATTCCACTAGAGGGAAGGCCGCTACAGTAGCCTTCTTGCATGACATTCCAATGTCGGAGATTTGCAAGGCTGCAACTTGGAAATCAGTTCATACCTTTACGAGACATTACTGTCTCAAGTCTGATTCCAGGGCCGATACTCAAGTAGGACAAGCCTCTTTGAGGAATCTATTTGGGTAGCCTACGGCCTGTACAAGCTTAAGTAGTTACTAGGCTTAATATGGTTATTACTGTATTGTTACTCCTTTGCCCGCAGGGAGATGAGGTGAGGCTCGCTATTCTATTCTAATGCTTATGACTATTGATGAGGATCCCCGGAAGAGAAGGATTAGTTACTTACCTGTAATCCTAGTTCTCTTCCAGGGGTATCCTCATCAAAGTCATAAGCACCCCTCCCGCCTCCCCGGGCAAAGGACATTCTTTAATAAGGAGATATTGTTAACCTATTTGTTACTGGGTTAATTTTCAGTCTCCGAAAAGAACAACTGACCTAACTGTCACCCCTGAGGCATGATGGGATACTGGGGGTCATGGGTGCCTTAAAGGCATGGTGTCAGTTTATTGCTATGCAGCTACAGGTTAGCTTTTCAGTCTTTTTAGACTGTGTGTTTGCAATGCAGCCTGGGAGCTTTCTATGCTTCCAGTGAGTTATGAGAATTTCTACTGCTTTCTGAGCATTAAAACAGTTTCTGAAACAAACCTTGTGTTGTTTTCTCATGTTTATAATGCTTAGTACTCATGTATGGTGGAAATTCTTTACAGCATATTTCAGCTCTGTTCTTTATTTGGCTGCTATTGCATGTTTTTTATATATATATATATATATATGTATATATATTATATATGAGTGTATATATATATGTGGGGCACATATAATATAGTGTTTCCGGGGTCCCGCACATGGGCGGGAATATTCTAATGCTTATGACTTTGATGAGGATACCCCTGGAAGAGAACTAGGATTACAGGTAAGTAACTAATCCTTATTGGTGAGCCTGAATGCGACCCACCCGCCTCCCCTCAGAGGCTCGCTTCTCCTCCTAGACTCTTTTTGTCACTCCTGTGCTACAAAAATCTGAGGGCTTGAGCCTCTGAGGAGAAGGTTCTGAAGGGGTGCTTGCGCCTGATTGGCTGTAGTTTGGACTAACACAATGACATGGATATGTTATTAAAGTTTTTTCTCTCTTCATGTATTCCTATGTGTGAATGCTAACCTGGTACTTATAAGTATTTCTGGTGTGGGAATGTTTTGACATACATATTTATTGGGATTTTATTGCTATTTTATTTACAGTGGGGCTCCCACTTCGATGACGGGGAATATTCAAGCATGTGAATCTATGAAAGACACCAATACTGGAGAACCACCTGTTTACAGGTAAGTAACAATTGTTCTTCTGTCTGAATGCCAGCCTCATTTAATAGGTGCCCTTGCTGTGGTAAAAAGATGGCAAAGTCAGACCCGCATTCGGTCTGTATTGTGTGGCTACCATCTTCTTACAGACCTGATGAGAGCTACTATTGTCTGCAATTCTCCAAAAGAACTCTTCTGGAAAGGTTGACGATTAAACTGCATGCCATGCAGCAGAGAGAAAAGGAGTCAAAAAGTGGCCGGAAAGGACATCCCTCTTAAGAACCCTCCTCTCAGAAAAGGTTAGAGCATAAAGGAAAGGGTGAAAAAGAAGACGCCGGTCAAATTCGCCATCGAGGGACATTTCGATGTCGAAGATACCCTTATGCTCACCTTCACCTTCCTCTAAAGCCCTGCCTACCTAGGATACACAAAATCCTGTCTGGGACGGTGCTGGCACCGCCCCTGGCAGGAAACCCTTTGTCCTTGCCTCCTGGGCTGGGAGGACTCCCAGCAGCAGGAGGGCAGACTTGTGTCTCGGTGGCAGCATCCATTTTGTAGAGCTAAGGCTCTGTCTGACTTTAACCGGGGTTACAGGTTACATACATGTCGTGTCCCTCTAGAAGGGTGGAATGCTAACCCCGTCGCCAGAATTGGCGAGGGGTTAGTATTCCAATTCGTATGACACCTTACTCGACATGTTTTGATAAAGCGATACCAGAGTTGGCATATAACCGCGAGGATTATAATGCACTTAAGAGTATATGGTATGCGATATCATGGAAACGGCTAAGGGATGGATCCCGAAAGCCGCAGACAGGCTCAGCTCATGCCAGAGCACTATCTCACACGATTCCAAGCACTCTGCCTTCAGGATTGTTAAGGCCTGCCATAGGAGTGACTGATAGGAGATCTGTGTGTCCATTTTTAGGGTTAGATATAGGTATACTATATCTAAAGCAAAGGGTGATTACACCACCTTGCCCCAGCTGTCGTGCAGCCAGTTGTGTCAGATTTGGATGGCCAGCCAGGGGTGGCATAATACATGCTGCAGCCCCTGGTAGGCCCTGGGTACACCTATGCCCTGGGTACCTAAGGTACACTGTACAGGGACTGATAAGGTGACTCAGTATCCAATTAGATATGTACCTAGGGTACATGGAATCCATTTTACAGAGAGAGCAGTAGGCCTGGGGTCCTGAATAGCAGGGCCCCAGGTCAACTAAGTCAGAAAACCAGCAAAACACCAGGCAAAAAGTTGGGGGCAACCATAGTCAGGGATCTACCTTCCTACAGAAGGTTCCTCCTTCTGGAAATACGAATCCTCATGATCATCCCTATAGTCTTGACATTTTATGACCAGTTCAGAAGAGCTTCGTGCTGCCCGGAAGTGATCATCTTCGTCTTCCTCAGAACCAGAGTCCTATTCAGAACCTGTCGAAAACAGGGGTGATGGGGGCTGCGGGTCAACGGGAATGGTGAGCTGGTCCAAAGGCACCTGGCGACGTTGGTACAGAGGGTCAACGGTGGAAGAACCAGACCCGGATGAAGGAAGTAGCACCAGAGGCAAAGATGCGAAGGATGATGATAACACCGTCGACGAATTCGTCGTCGAAGACCACAGTACAAACGCCGATGGAGCCACCGTCGACGTCGCCACTGTTGACGGAGCCACCGTAGACGAGGCCGTCGTCTATGAAGCAGCTGTCGACGGAGCACTCGTCGACGGAGCAGCCGACGACAATGAGGCACTCTTCACAACCCTCGTCGACGAAGATCCTGATGACAACGAGACCCTTTTTCGACGAGACAGTCTTAAAACGGAGGCATACCTTCGTCGACATCGACGCAGCCACCGTCGATGAGCCAGAAGCTGAAGTCGTCGTCACTGTTGTCGTCGACGAGCCGGAGACGGCAGATCTCGTAGTCAGGACGATCGTCCACGCTCCTGTCGACGATTTTGCACGTTTTTTGATAGAAACATGCTTAGAAGAAGCCGTAGATGCCTGAGAGTCAGATCTCGGGGGCGTAGCAGGAGGAGGTGGAGACATCGCAGGAGCCTTCATGAGTGAAAGTTTCTTCTTCTTCAAGAAGGGAGATGGCAAATCATGCACACTGCTACGCTTTGAGGCGGCTTTAGAAGTACCTGACACCAGGCTTTCTGCGTCAGAAAGAGCTGAATCCTTGTCTTTCAATCTTTGTAACCAAAGGAGGAGATGACCCTCCCTGTCCTTAAGGGTTTTGGTGGAAAAAGTTCTGCAAATCTTACATTTGCCTATCTGATGGTCAGGATAGAGGCAGTATATACACTTCAGAGTAGAGCCGCAACTTCCCACAAGAAGAACAAGGTCTAAACAAAGACTTCTTACTTGAAGAGATTGTAGATGTTTCCTTTAGTAGCCAATCATCTAGGTATGGATAGACGTGTAGGCCTTGGTGATGTAAAGCGGCCGGTACAACTGCCATGCATTTTGTGAATACCCTTGGAGCTGACTTTAGACCGAAGGGTAAGACTTTGAATTGGTAATGGTCTTTTCCTACCGTGAAACGTAGGAATTTGCGATGACGTGCCGTGATCGGGATATGGAAGTATGCATCCTTAAGGTCCACTGAACACATCCAATCGCCTTTCTTCAAGTGCGGAAAATTTGATGACGAGACAGCATCCGAAATGTTTCTCTTTTGATGTATTTGTTCAGAATCCGCAGGTCTAAGATGGGCCTGAACTTGTTCGGTTGTTCTTTTTTCAGGACAAGGAAGTATCTTGAATAGATTCCCTTCCCTCTCTGCATTAGGGGGGCCTCTTCTATCGCTTGTTTTTCGAGAAGGGTCGACACTTCCTGACATAGGAGGTCCAGATGATGCTGTCAAGATTTTACCGGAGGAGATTCTCTTGGAGCCGCAGAAAAACGTAGCGCGTATCCATTGTCTAGTACACTTAGTACCCATTGATCTTTCGTTATTCTGCGCCACTCTTGTACGTAGTGTGTTATACTTCCTCCTACTGGAGTGCGCAACGGGGCTAGAGGAAGCATTGACTCATTGCTTTCCTGTGGTCTTTGTCGTGGAGGATTGTTGCTGGTGTCCTCCTCTTTCCCTTGAGGAGCCCTGGTATTGGGATTTCCCCTGCTTCCTTTGTGACCATTGAGGGGTTTGAACCCTCTGTTGGTTACCTTTACAATTATAGGGCCTGTATCGCTTCCTGAACTCTCTTTTTTGTCTCTAGTCCCACTGCCTTCAAAGAGTCAAATTCGGCCTTTATTCTCCCCATCTCCTCGTCTGTATGGGTCCCAAACAGAGAAGCACCCGAAAAAGGGAGATTCAATATGCGCTGCTGTGCATCAGGCTTTAATGCAGTGAGGCGTAACCAAGAGGAACGACGTGCACATATGCCATGCGCATATGAATGAGCCTCCAGAGATACTCCATCTGCTGCCATGCTTATCACTTGGTTGGACACCAGAGCGCCTTCTTGAATAATCTCTGAGAAGTCCTGCTGATCTTCCTTTGGAAGCTTCTCTTTAAACCGATCCAAAGAATCCCACTGGGATCTGTCGTATCGCCCCAACAGTGCTGCAGTGTTGGAAACCTGTAAAGAGGATGCCGCCGAGCCACAGGCTTTTCTCCCCCAAGAATCCTGAGCCTTACTCTCCTTATCGGGAGGAGCGGAGGAAGAAGATGCAACTGAGTGCGTTTTCTTAGTTGCTGGAATTATAACAGAATAAGGGGGTGGATCTGATCTCAGAAATAGAGGATCCGATGCAGCCGGCTTGTATTTCTTTATGATACATGCAGGAGCTGCTTTTGCTGAAGCTGGAGCTAGACAATCGCCCATTACTGGTTCGATGACACCCTGTACCAAGGGGAGCAGTGGTCAGTCAGTCAGTCAAAACACTTTATTCGATTATTTAAAATCATAAAAGACATGGTTACAAACATTTCATATATATACACAATAATAATATTAATGAAAAAAAATAAAACAAGATATATATATATATATATATATATATATATATATATATATATAATATACACGGAGTATCCAAATCCATAAAAACATTTCTAAGGATCAGTCAGGGTTAATAAGGACGGTCTCTCTTTTCGATTTATTCCGAACTGCAGCCGCCAAAAAACTAGCAAGACAGAAAATGTCGCTAGTACTACTTAGCCTCTGTAAGTATATGAGTGCAGGCCGAACTTGTAAGAAGCCTGCCTCTCTTAAAATTGGTAATAAAAACTTTTTCCGGATGCCAGAGTAGAACTCGCAGAACATAATAAAATGCATAGTATCCTGTGCAGAGAAATGATTACACTGACATGGTTTAGTGTGCTCAGGGTTACCCCACTTTGGGAAATCACCTAGCGTTAGATGGATTAAATTTAAACAGAATCTGATCAGGAGCTGGCGATGAAAAGGTCTTGTTACTATTTTTAGATATGGCTCTAGTGAGGGAGTAGTTAATAGCACGTAATTAGCTTTTACGTACGGTTTCCTAAGTTCCTGCTCCTCACGTTCCGTTTCCAACATGTTTAAAAAACTAGTCCTCGTCCAGCTTACGTCCTCCCTTCTAATGCACTCCATTGAGGTGTAAATCTCAGGGCGCCCTAAGCGTGTGAACATTGATCTAACGTAAACAAGCCAAGGAACCCTGTTAGCTTTGTCCATGGATGTGCAATCCCCTATGATATGGTGATTCAGGGGAATTTCTTGATTTAGCCAGGTCTTAACCCAACAAATCAAGGGAGCAACCTTCAACTGATCTGTGACATACTCTAACCCTAATTCCAAACCCAACTGATCTGTGATATACCCTAACCCAATAAAGATGGGGTGGACTGGGGCACAGCAAGGAGAGTTCTTAAAAACGTATTGTCCCCAACTTGAATCTTCTCGTGCACTTTATAGCCCCATATAGAGGAGCCATATGTAGCTATAGCCAGACACTTAGATTTAGAAATTTTCAAAAGTGCCTTTGATAGGTCTCGCCCCAGCCGCTTGGCAAACCCCATGAGTGCTGAGGTCGACCTGGCTAAAGCATTACTTTTAAGAATCTGTTGTGGACCCCAGGTCCCTCTTTCATCGAAGAGGAGCCCTAGGTAAGTGAAAATAGGCACCCTTGTTAGCTCCACTACCTTACAGAAAAAGGTTTTTATCTTGGGATTCCTATGTTGTTTCCCCACAACCATGACCTGTGATTTCTTAGTGTTTACTTTTAAGTCCAACGACTCCATGAAGTCCCCAAAGGAGTCCAGCAACCTCTGAAGGCCAAGGCCAGTATGTGCCAATAATACCGCGTCGTCTGCGTAAAGCAGAACCGGGATCACTGATTCTCCTACACGCAGAACGTCCAGGGACCTCTCCAAAGCATTAATATTTATTTATTTATTTATTTATTGGGACATTTATTGAGCGCTGCGCTTACGCACACCGGCGTGTCCACGCGCTGAGAGTGGGAGTAGACAGATGACAGGGAGCAAAAACATCACGGGCCCTTATTTGCTATAAAGATAGGTTTTTAATTTTGCCCGGAATCTGGCCTCATCTAGTTCCAGACGCAGGTCCGTTGGCAGTTTGTTCCAGTAAGTTGCCGCCAAATATCTGAAAGACCTGCCTCCCATGCGGGCCTTCTTGATTCTTGGGGTCCTCAGTAAGCCACCCCCTGTTGATCTAAGTGCCCGTGTTGGTATGTAGGCTTCGATCAAATTCGTCAGGGGGACGGGTGCCCTGCCATTCAAAATACGGTGACAGGTACATAGGGCTTTATACTCCACTCTTCTCCTTACAGGGAGCCAGTGTAGCTGCTGGAGGGCCGCCTTAGAGTGCGCCCTTTTTGGCAGTCTGAGTATCAGCCGTGCAGCCGCATTCTGCAGCACTTGCAGCCGGGCCATGCTTTTTTCTGGCGCTCCCAGGTACAGCAGGTTCCCATAGTCCGCCCGAGCTGTTACCAGGGCATGAACCAGGGTTTGACGTGCTTCCAGCGGGAGTAAGTCCAGGACCTTTCTCAGCTTCTTCAGAATCCCGAAGCAGACTCCCACCACCCGATTAATCTGGGGGCCAAAGGTGAGCCCTACGTCAAACCACACCCCCAAATTGCGCGCCTCTAGGCACGGGGTAGGGGTGGGGCCAAGGCAGGAGGGCCACCATGCCGGCGACCAGGCAGACTGGGCTCTCCCTACCACCAGCACCTCTGTCTTGCTGCCGTTCAGCTTCAAGCAATTGTTGGCCATCCATTCGGCAAGATCTTTCATACACGAACGGAAGCCATCCGTTATATCCATATCCATATATAAAGTAAACAAGAGGGGGGCCAGAGTGCATCCTTGCCTGACACCCCTCTTAGAACTAAAGGGACTCGTACATCTACCATCCTGTGTAACCCTGACTGTCGCTAATAGATCCCTATGTAACACAGCTAAAAAATTGACCAGGAGCGGGTCAATACCAATATCCAATAGGACTGACTAAAGTTTAGCCCGATTAACCAGATCGAAAGCCGAGGAAAGGTCCATGAAACCCATAAAGAGGGACCCCTCCTTGGCTATTGTGTACTTACTGATCAAGAGCTGTAAATTCAGACATTGGTCCAGTGTACTTCTCTTTTCCCTAAAGCCATATAGGAGATTAGAGAGGACCCCCCTGCTATCTAACCATTCCCTCAATCTATCCAAGATGACTCTCCCCAAGATCTCAACAGCTGAGTCTATCAGAGAGATTGGCCTATAGCACGAAGGGTCCCCTCTCTGCCCCTTTTTAAAAATCGGGATAATGACCGATGTGGACCAAAAGTCAGGGAACCCATTTAGGCTTGAGGCATTAAAGACATTGGTTAGAATCTTCGCCCAAAATTGAGGAAAATGACAGTCGAGGTCCGCCGGGACCCCGTCTGGGCCAGGGGCTTTATTTTTTTACATTTCCAAAATTGCCCTTTCTACTTCAGCCACTTCGGAAATAATAGGAACAGTAGGCTGATTAACAATATTTTCATCTTCCGGAGAAACAGGGACCTCGTTCTCATAGATCTCCCTGAAATGTGCGAGCCACTTGTCATCCGGAATAACGCAATCTAGTGTTAAGTTCTTTTCCCCCCCAAAAAACGGGTGATTAATAGTAGCCCAAAATTTACTACTATCGCGCCGAACTTCGATTGTAATGAGATTATTCCACGCCTCCTCTTTTATCCTTTTTTGCGCTTATCAATAGCCATTTAATGCTGCCTTCTCAAAGTAGCAACAGACTCCTTATTTCTAGGTCTTTTTTTTCAATGCTTTAAGGAGGGCCCCATGTGCTTTTGAGCAATTACTGTCAAACCATCTTTCTACAGGATGTATGTCATTACAACGCATGCTTTCACAACGCATGCCTTTACCACGCAAGTTTTACAACGCAAGTCGTTACAACGACTTGCGTTGGGGGGTGCTGGATAGTGAGTAGTTTAATTTACTATTCCAACTCCAGTCCCCGTGGATAGTAGGGAAGGTGTTGGATAGTAAATTAAACTATTCCCTATCCTAGAGCGCCCACCAGTGCAAGTCGTTGTAATGACTTGCGTTGTAATAGTTGCGTGGTAATGGTATGTTGTTGTAATAGTTGCGTTGTAATGGTTGTTCACCTTTCTACATACGTAGATCTTTTTGTAGTTTTAACTCGTCTGTCAATAGCAATCTGACTACAAATGGAAACGTACGCACCAATTACCTCCAAACTCGGGGCAGAGCTGTCCAAACAAATGGCCAGATTCACATTGGTCTTACTAAAGAAGTCCTCAAAGAAAACTTCGGGGACCACCTTAGATCAGTTAAGCCGCCTGCCTTGATCTTTCACAATCAGGTGGCTAACATCCAATGTCACAATATCTCTAGTTCCATTGGCTTCTCCTAGATCAACCTCCAAAATAACCGGGTTATGGTCACTAAACACAGAGGTTACAGCGTTATATGGTATAACCCTAGTTAGAACAAAAGAGGACACGAAAATGTAATCAATAACAGTTCCTGTCTCTACCCCTTCAAATGTAGCAGTCCTCATCTCCCCCTCACTGACCTCTGGTTCAAAAACATTTCTAACAGCTAGGAGTTCCTCCAAGGCCTCTCCCTGCCTACTGTGTTCAAAATGAGGGACCACGGACCCAGGAGGTCCCTGATGATCCTCTACATGGCAATCCCAGCTACACAGATGAATGTTAAAATCACCCATAAAGATGATATCGAATGCAGTGTTATGTTTTAATTTATAATCTGACAAAAAACAGTTCAGAGAGACCAAGTGTTGATTAACGAACACGCTCTCCTTTGCATTATAAAAATGTATCAATAAAATGGTAGTCAAATTTGGCAAAACCCATTCAACAATTAAAATATTGCTGGAACCAGACTCCAACATTGTTAAGAGACCTTTCAGTTTCAACGAGAAGAGGAAGATTAGACCTCCTTTCGCTCTACCCGCCACCCCTAAGGGGAGCAGTGGTCTTGACACAGATCTTTGATGTAGTATCTGAAAAATAATGGATGTAGTCGTCTGAGTAGTAGACATGGTAATGCCCAACTTCTGAGCCCCCCTGGTAAGCACATCATGGAAAGTGTTCACGTCGTCAATGGGTGACACTCTGCTAGGCGGACTATCTGTGAGGGTGGGAGAGTAATCCCTCTTAGATGAGTGGGTTGAGGATGACGACAAGATGGTGTACATCGCCTTTTGCGATGTGCAGACCTGTGATCAGGTGATCTGCCCCAGTGCTCTCTGGTGCGATGTTAGGTGACTTGTCCACTTCTTGCACCAAGCGCTGCAAAGGAGATCTATGCAATGGGCTTGAGTATTCCGCCGCCCTTTGAGTGAGACCTACCAATGCCGATTTCCAATGATGTAGGGGTCGCAGCCATCTGGGAGAGAGATGTACCGAGGGGGATCTCTGCCTCCTCAGAGAACTCCTTGGTAGCAAACCTGCAGGATCTTGAGAATGAATGGAAGCGCTGCGAGATGACGCAATTGTCTGTGGGGAACTTCTGATGGAATGTGAAGAGGCCCCGTGGGTTCTTGAGCGCGTCCTCCATCGCGATGAGACGTCGCTGGTGAGTGCCTGGACATCGATCTGCTCTGCATCACCATAATGGGAGAGACTCTGGATCCTGAACGCCTCCTCGACGTCGACCTTTCAGTACGTCTCAACGTTGAGTGGAGTGACGCCAAATGCCTGGAGCCTATAGAGGGTGAGTGTGCCTGTGATCTCCATGATTGACCCTGCGACTACGGAGCATGTGTCGACGTCGAAAGCTGCCTCGACGGCGACGACAGAGACCTGTCTCTCGACATTGGGCGAGCCCGCCTCACCGGAGACCAATGCATCGATGCCGATCGTCGCCTGGTTGACGACGGCAGAGGGATCGAGGTACCTGTGATCTTCGACGACGACCGGTGTTCTCTTGACAGTGAGCCGTGGATGGTCTTTTGTCAACGTTTTCGATGCTCAAGAAGGGATTCGAGGCGTCGAGCCCGACGCTGATGGAGAGCACACTGGGATCTTACTTGTGGATGCTCTCTCCTTCAGCGGCGACCTGCCTCTGGAGGAATATCTTCTCCTCTCAGCCATCCCATAGAGCCGAATCCTCTCTCTGTCCTTCAAAGTTCTTCTGGACAGTAGCTGGCAATGCCGGCAGGTGTATGGACCATGGTCAGAAAGCAGAAATAAAATACAGACAGAATGAGAGTCTGTTCTTGCCTTCTTTTTGCCACAAGAGGGACCAGAATCAAAAAGGGAAGGCCTTTATGTGTGAAAAACAATGCCCAAACCCTTCAAAAACAGTTGAAAAACACTTCAACACTGAAAAGATGTTGAAGGAAAAAGGTTTAACCTGAAAGTATTTTCTGACAATAATGAAAAGAATGTAGAGCTCTAGTGACCAGGGTCCTGTCAGAAGGAGCCGGGAAGAACAACTGACCTAACGGTCACCCTTGAGGCATGATGGGAGCGAGGGGTCATGGCTGCCTTAAAGGCACGGTGCCAGTTTATTGTTACTGTTTATGTGGGTTCGCTTTTCAGCTTTCTACACTGATGTTTTCTCTACAATGCAGCCTATGTGCTGACAATATTTTCACTTTCCTTGCAGGATTCCCTTGTCTGCTGTATATTAAAGCAGTTTTCAAAGGCTTTCTTTCTCCCTGCTTTATTGGAATGTATTTATGAGCAAAGACTTCTCTTGCAGCATTGTTCAGCATGTCTAAGGAAGGCTGCATTGTATGTTTTAATATACTCCAGTACATATACTACATAATTATTCCCACAAGTTATGGATTTATTGATAGCCCTGGTTGTCCGGTAGGTAGCGTGTATTCCCTTCAATTTTTGCTAATTGCCAATTCTAATGAGTTAAGAAAGCAGGAAACGGAAGTAAATATATGAGAGAATCCACAAGGACTGAAAGCTCACTGGGGCATAACTATAATGATAAGATTTCAATGCAAAAGCATTGAAATTCGTCCACAAAGCTGCAGTTTCACTAGTCTTTTATAGGTGTTGCTCACAAGTCAAATGCAAATGCATTTATATTATGAACAGTTTCACACATCGTTACTAAGTGTCCCTCATAAGCCAAAGGAAATAGCATTTACATTCTTTTTTTTTTTAAAACAGATTTTATTAGTCTGCACAGATAGAAATGCAAAGCCCCGGGCTCCGGAGTCTATTGCACACATCACTAGAGCAAGTATAGCATCGTCAGACAGTTTCATAAAACGCAAAAACACCCCCCCACACCCCTACCCCCCCTCCTCAGGTTGCGCTGCTGCCGTACTCAAGACCACTAAGAAACCGTAATATACACATTGAAAACGCGCCAGTTCCATCGGAGCACTACCAACGTACTCCAACCACCCCCTACAGTTAAAGTGTCAGAAGGGAATCACTCTCCGGTGGGGGGTCCAAGTCCAGCCCCCTATAATCAGCCCACTTTTTCCAAATCCGAAAGTGCTTACGGGGGCACCCCCTGGCCAGGAAAATGGGCTGCTCCAGTCCCATGCAAAAGTCCATGCCGTTCTTCCAAGCGGCCAGAGGCGGAGCCAAGGGTGCCTTCCAGGCCCCAGCGATATCGCGCTTAGCTAGGGTGAGACCAAACAGCAACAAGTGACGTTTGTAGCGATTGAAATTGAAATTAAAATACTTATAAAGCGCACGACTACCAAGCGGTTTCTTGGCGATTCCCCCCAACCCCTTCCATAACATGTAATAATGCCAATTTCGGATCCCTAGACAGCTCCCATGCCAACACCTCTGATAGGCAGCGGAAGACCCCGGACCAGAACCTATGCAACCCCGAACATCCCCATGTGGTGTGTAGAAGTGTGCCAACCTCTGAGCCGCAGCGCAGGCAGTCCGGAGAACCTATCGTACCAGCCCTCCATAAACGCTCCCTAGTGAAGCATGTACGGTGAAGGTATTTGAATTGTATGAGCCTCAGGCGTGTGGAGATCGCTGCCCCCCTGAGACTCGCCAGTGCCTCCATCCAGTCCTCCTCCCGCAGGTCCCCACATCCCCGGCCCAAGCCGCCCGCAGCTTCTGTAGGTCAGGGGAACAATGTTGCACCAGGGACTGGTATATGCGGGACAGTTTTTTGTCTAGAAGCTCCCCCATAAACAGTTGGGCCTCGAGTGGGCTAAAGTCCGGGAGAGTATCAATTCCCGTCAGATACGGTGTCAGAGCATGTCGGAATTGGAGGAACCGAAAGAATTGATAACGGGGCATCCCAAATTCGTTCTGCAGATCTAAGAAAGACTTCAAGGTATCACCCGACATTATGTCTCCCAAAGAGGAGATACCTATTGCGTCCCACCCACCGAAACCCCTTAGGGTCTCCAAGTGGGGCAGGCGGCCTTTGCTCCAAAGAGGGGTCTCCCGAGTAAGGACATTCCACCATTTCATCCTGCGCAGCGCCTGCCGCCAGATAGAGAAGACCACTTGCGTGGCGGATGGAAGACCCCGCCGAAGCAGCGCCGAATAGAGTAATGTGTGAATGGACGACAAGCCCATCAGGTGGCGCTCCATCGCAAAAGCTGGATCACCCCTGTCGCCGTACCACCAGTCGTTGAGGACCAAGAGATGCGCTGACTGATAGTATGAGAGGATATCTGATGTGGCAAGGCCCCCAGCGTATGTAGACAAGAAGCATGTCCGAGCGCCACCCGTACGGTACCCCCCTCCCACAGAAATATGCCCAGCGCCGAGTTGACCTGCTGAAACCAGTGGGGTGGAATAGGGTAGGGATGGTTCTGCAGTTGGTACACAAGCCGTGGGAGTGCCACCATTTTGAATATTGCCGACCTCCCATAAAGAGACAATGGAATACGAGACCACACCTTCAGATCCGCCCGTGTGCAATCCCAAACCGGAGCAAGGTTACGAGCCCGGGAGACGCCCGCACTCTCGGACAAATAGACTCCCAGGTACTTCATCCCCCCAGCAGCCAATTGTATGTCCACCGCCCACTCACCGACCGTCCGTCCGTCGCCCAGCACCCACAAGGTGGATTTACCTGGGTTCACATACAGGCCGGAGGATTCCCCGAAAATCTGCAGGATGCGCAGCAGGCACGGCCCGACCGATCAAGGTCCGTGAGGAAGAAAAGAACATCATCTGCGTACAACGCTATTTTATCAGTAAGGCCGGGGGACCATCGGAAGCCCTTGAGCTGGGCGTCAATCCGCACCCACGCCGCTAAAGGCTCCATAGCCAGCGCGAACAGGTACGGGGAGAGGGGACACCCCTGTTGTGTACCCCTCTGAACTGAAAAATGCAGAGAAACCGCTCCCCCAACACGCACGGAAGCAGTAAGATCAGTGTACAACAACTGCACGTAGGCCAGAAAGCGAGGACCCAAGTTGAGGCGTCATAACAGGGCAAATAAATACGTCCAGCTCAAAGAATCAAAGGCACGATCCATATCCGCAAAGAACAATGCAGCCAGTTCACCTAAACTCCTCCAGGCAGAGATCGCAACCTGTGCCCACCTGATATTGTGCCGGGTCGCCCTCCGGGGCATGAAGCCCGCCTGGTCCGGGTGGACCAGGTCGGCGATATAGGGCTTGAGCCTGTTAGCTAGGGCCTTGGCCAAAACCTTGGCCTCCGTGTTAAGTAGCGATATTGGGCGGTAGGACGCGTGGCTCTCCGGGGGTCGGCCAGGCTTCAGAAAGACCACCACCTCGCCGTGCCTCCAGTCCGGCAGGAGCACTCCACTCTCCCGCGCCTCCTCAATTACTGGACGCAGACGGGGGCCCAGCTATACATGAAATCTCTTAAAAAATTCACATGGGAACCCGTTGGGGCCCGGCGACTTACCGGGGTTGAGTTCGCCCAAGGCCGTGCCCAGCTCCTCATCAGTGAACGGCTTGTCCAGTATGTCTCGCGCCTCGTCAGAGACCGACCGCGGGGGGGAGGTCATCTATGAACCGCTGAACGACCTCGGCCGACAGACACTCAAGTTCAAGTTCGAGAATTTATATAGCGCACTACTCACCCAGAGGGTCTCAAGGCGCTTGAGGGAGGGAGCGTGAGTTACTTATCGAAAAGCCAGGTTTTAAGCTGTTTTCTGAAGGAGAGGTGGTTCTGTGTGAGGCGGAGGTGAGTGGGGAGAGAGTTCCAGGTTTTGGCTGCTAAATAGGAGAAGGATCTTCCTCCCATGGTGGATCTGTGGATGCGCGGAATTGCGGCGAGGGCTTGATTGGATGATATTAGTTGGCGGGTGGGTGTGTAGAAGGACAGTCTTGTGTTGAGGCATTCGGGTCCTAGGTCGTATAGGGCCTTGTGTGCGTGGGTGAGGAGACGGAACGTTATTCTCTTGCTGACGGGGAGCCAGTGGAGGTCTTTCAGGTGACCGGAAATGTGAGCTTGACGGGGGATGTCTAGTATGAGTCTGGCTGAGGCGTTTTGGATGCTTTGGAGTTTTTTCTGTAATTTTGCAGTGGTTCCGGCGTAAAGGGTATTTCCATAATCCAATCGGCTAGTCACCAGTGCGTGGGTGACTGTCTTTTTTGTTTCGGTGGGGATCCAACTGAAGATTTTTTTGAGCATGCGTTTAATGTTGAAGCATGAAGATGAGACGGCGTTGACTTGTCTGGACATCGAGAGGGAGGAGTCCAGGATGAATCCCAGGTTACGTGCGTGATCTGTGGGTATGGGTGCTGTACCCAGGGCCGGTGGCCACCATGAGTCGTCCCAGGAAGAGGGGGATGATCCTAAGATGAGGACTTCCGTTTTGTCTGAGTTTAGTTTTAGACGGCTGTTCTTCATCCAATCGGCTACTTCTTTCATTCCTTCGTGTAGATTGGTTTTGGCGGTGTTTGAGTCTTTGGTGAGGGAGAGGATCAGCTGGGTGTCGTCTGCATAGGAGATGATGTTGAGGTTGTGTTGTCGTGCGATGGATGCGAGGGGACTCATGTAAACGTTGAAGAGGGTGGGACTGAGTGATGATCCTCGTGGTACGCCGCAGATGACATCTGTGGCCTCTGATTTGAAAGGGGGGAGGCGGACTCTCTGGGTTCTTCCGGCGAGGAACGAGATGATCCAGTCTAAAGCTTTTCCTTGTATTCCGACGTTGTTGAGGCGTTGTATGAGGGTGCTATGACAGACTGTGTCGAAGGCGGCGGAGAGGTCGAGTAGGATGAGGGCGACTGTTTCTCCGTTATCCAGTAGCGTTCGGATGTCGTCTGTAGCTGCGATGAGGGCGGTTTCAGTGCTGTGTTTGGCCCGGAAGCCGGACTGTGAGGGGTCGAGGGAATTGTTGGATTCAAGGAAGGCGGCGAGCTGACTATTGACGGCTTTCTCAATGACTTTGGCAGGGAATGGGAGGAGTGAGATGGGGCGGTAGTTCTTAAGTTCTGAGGGGTCTGCTGTGGGTTTCTTCAGAAGTGCGCTGAGTTCGGAATGTTTCCAGCTTTCCGGGAAGGTAGCGGAGTTGAGGGAACAATTGATGACATCGCGGAGATGGGGTGCGATGATGGAGCCTGTTTTGTTGAAAATGTGGTGGGGCATGGGTCGGTTGGTGAGCCTGAGTGGATGGAGTTCATCAGGCGGATGGTGTCTCTAGTGGTGATGGGGTTCCAGGCGCAGAGGATGTGAGAGTGCTTTTTTTGTTCTGAGGTGGGTGGAGTGGGCTGATCTTCGGATTGGTTTTCAAAGCTGTTATGTATGTCGGCCCACACACCCGGTGATATACACGATCCTACAGATGGACCCAGGGCGCTATCTAATAACATGGATATACAAAGCGATGCGTGCACTGAGCCCAATCACCCTTGTGCCCCTCAGGGAGAAATGGGAAGGATTAGTTACTTACCTGTAATCCTAGTTCTCTTCCAGGGGTATACTCATTAAAGTCATAAGCACTGAATTATCTCCGCCCATGAGCGGGAACCCGGAACACATAACAATATACATATATATGTGTAAATATATCAAAAAGTACATAGTACTAAAATAATTATACACATATACATGTATAATAACCATAATATGCAGCCTAACATATACACATAGGCTAATAAAGCCAACCTTACACACGTTCTGAAGCATGAAAATATGCTAAATATAAATGCAATAAACAGGCATGAGCCCAAAATGCATTTCATAACCATGAAAAACTTTTATTTTCATCAAAGAACCTGTTGTAAACAGTTTTTAGCCTAAAAGGCTGCATATGAAAAATTGTCTGTGTACAGAAAATCAGACTGGCACCCTGCCTTTAAGGCCCCAGAGAATCTGCACACTTTGCCTTTAAGGCCTCTAGGAGAACTCTGTTCCCATCATGCACCACAGGTGACAGTTAGGTCAGTTCTTTTGTACGGTACAGTAAACATTTAGCAGGAATCTGCACTTAAAAACTTCATAATACATATTGAAAAAAACTTCAAGGCTATTGCTCGCCCGGGGAGGCGGGAGGGTGCTTATGACTTTAATGAGTATACCCCTGGAAGAGAACTAGGATTACAGGTAAGTAACTAATCCTTCTCTTCCAGGGGATACTCATTAATAGTCATAAGCACTGAATAGAGTAGCAAGCTCATACCCACTAGAAGTGGGCGAACAGATAAATGCATAGATGCACTTTTAACAATACAGTGTTTAACTAGAAACAGCAAACAAATTTCTGAGTGATGCTTGTCCCACTTGTGCATCAGTCTGCGCATCAGAATCCAAGCAGTAATGGCGTGTAAACATATGCACTGAACGCCAAGTAGCTGCTTTACATATCTCTGACATAGCCACATTCCTAAGGAGAGCTGTGGTAGCAGCTTTCCCTCTCGTAGAATGAGCCCTAGGTCTACCTGATAAAGACTTGTGGGCTAGCTGATAAGCCAGTAAGATACATGACACTATCCATCTAGAAATGGATCTCTTGGATGCTGCCAAACCAGTATTCGTAGGACCATAGTTCACACACAAACGGTATGTGTGTCTCAAAGACTTCGGTTTATCTAAGTAAAATTTCAAAACCCTCTTTAAATCCAATGAATGCAAAGTCCGCTCAGCCGGACTCGAAGGGTTTGGAAAGAAAGTAGGCAATGTTATGGATTGGTTCACATGAAAATCCGACACCACCTTTGGTAGAAAAGCAGGATGAGTCCTAAGCACCACTCTGTTTCCATGAAAAACTGTGTACGGTTCCTTGCAACACAGAGGCTGAATCTCGCTCACTCTACGAGCAGAAGTGATGGCTACCAGGAATGCTACTTTCCAAGATAAGTGTTGCAAAGAAGCTTTATGTATGGGCTCAAATGGTGGACCCATCAACTTAGTCAATACCACATTAAGCTCCCAAGGTGGAGATGGAGACCTGACTGGAGGAAACACCTTCCTTAACCCCTCTAGAAAATCCTTCATCACAGGCATCCGAAAAAACAATATCTGTGTTGGCGATTTTCTATAAGCAGTTATTGCAGCAAGATGGACCTTGATAGAACTAAACTGCAAACCAGAATCAGCAAGGTAAAGAAGATAAGGCAAGATCACCTGTTCTTGACCATGAATAGGGTCAAGACCTTTACTCTGACACCAGAGGTAAAAGCGTTTCCACTTAAATCCGTAGGGTTGTCTTGTAGAAGGCTGCTTTGCCTCCTTAAGAATGTTCATACACTCCGGATTCAGCTGTAAATGTCCGTACTGGATGACTTCAGGAGCCATGCTGCCAAGCGCAGGGAGGCCAGATTGGGGTGAAACACTCGCCCCTGCTGCTTGGACAGAAGATCCGGGCGACAAGGCAATCTCCTGTGTGGCCTGATTGACAACTGGAGGAGATCTGGGAACCACCACTGGCGTGGCCACTCCGGGCAAATCAGTATCATTCTGGAGTTGGTCTTGTACATCCGGTTGATCACTGCTGGTATCAACGGTGTCGGTGGAAAAGCGTACAGCAAATTTTGACACCAGTCTATCAAAAGGGCATTCCCTTGAGACCCTTTCTGGGAGAACCTGTACGCGAAGACGGGGCATTTTGTGTTTGCCGCGTCTGCGAACAGATCGATGTCTGGTGTTCCCCAAGCCTGGAAAATGCTGTGCGTGACATCTTCGTTGAGAACCCAGTCGTGCGCTTCGACGAAGTCTCTGCTGAGGCCGTCCGCCTCTGAGTTGAGACTCCCTGGTAGGTGAACTGCTGTTATGGACAGGACCCGTGCAAGTAACCAATGCCAGATGGTCTGGGCTTCTATGGACAGAGTCCTGGATCTGGTACCCCCCTGCTTGTTTAGATAATACATTGTTGTGGTATTGTCTGTTTGTACCAGAAGGGACCGAGTCTGTAGAGATGGAGCCAGAGACTTGAGAGCAAGATGGACCGCTCTGAGTTCGAGTAGATTGATGTGATATCCTTTCTCGAAGTCTGACCATAGCCCTTGTACCTGAAGAGGGCCCATATGTGCCCCCCAACCAAGGAGAGAGGCATCTGTGATTAGAGTCTGCGTTGGTAGGTCCTGATGAAAAGGAACTCCCTTCATCAAGTGTGCCTTCTTCATCTACCACCGAATGGAATCTCTTGCCGACTGTTGGAGATGAATTCGATCCTCCCAGCGTCCCGTCCTCTGTTTCCACTGATCTTCCAGACACTGCTGCAGAGGACGCATCTGCATACGTGCGTTTGGCACGATGAATATGCATGATGCCATGGACCCCAGGAGAGAGGATACTTGCCGAACTGTCGGACGAGCATACTGGAGGAGAAGCACGCACTTCGCCTTGATAGAAGACCATCTCTCCTCCGAAGGACACACGTTTTCTTTTTCTGTGTCCAGCTGCGCACTCAGGTAGTGGATTTTCTGGGTGGGATTCATTATGGACTTCTTGTAGTTGACTTGCAGACCCAACTTGCACATGAGTTGGAGGCATATCGATAGATGTTCTTCTAGTAGCGATGGGGATGAACTCTTCAGAAGCCAGTCGTCTAAGTACGGATATATGAAAATCCGTCTCTTTCGAAGACAAGCTGCCACTACCGCCATACATTTTGAAAAAGTTCTGGGAGCTGATCTCAGGCCAAAAGGGAGTACTGAGTACTGGTAATGATGAGCCCCTACTTGGAACCTGAGGAACTTGCGATGCTTTCTGGATACCGGAATATGAAAGTACGCATCTTTCAGATCGATGGAGCACATTCAATCCCCTTGGTGTAATTGAGGGAAAATCTGATGAAGAGCCAGCATTCGAAATTTCTCCTTCCGAATGAATTTGTTCAATCCTCTCAGATCCAGAATGGGTCTGAACTCCGTAGCTGGACCTTTTTTCTTTACGAGAAAAAAAATCGAGAGTACAGGCCTTGACCTCTCTGTTGAGATGGTACTGGTTCTATGGCGTTCTTCTTCAGAAGGACGTTCGCTTCCTGCTGCAAGCGCCTTATATTCCACTGAACCATCTTTAGGGGGCGAATGAAAGGAGGGGGCTTCTTGAATCTCAAAAGGTACCCGCTCTGAATGATACTCAGCACCCATCTGTCCTTTGTGATTTGCTTCCACTCGTCCAGATACCACACAATACTTCCTCCAACCGGAGTGGCACACGGTTGTGGAGGAAGCATCCGTTCATTGTTTTTGAGGCTGCTTGGTAGCAGAGGATTGCTGCCTGTTTCCATTGCCTCTGCCTCCCCCAGGTCGTCGCTGTTGAAATTGCGACCTCTGCTGATTCTGGCCTTGATTTTGCGAGGACCAATTCGACTGTTGGCCCCTCTGCTGAAAAGATCTTTTGTCAAAGGGACGAAAATTACCCCGACGTCGAAATTCTTTTTTCTTTTCAAGACCGACAGCCTTCAGGGTGTCCAACTCCACTTTCATTTTAGACATTTCGTCGTCAGCGTGAGAGCCAAATAGAGTCGAACCATTGAAAGGTAAATTCACCATCTTTCTCTGCGCCTCTGGCTTTAGTCCGGTAAGGCGAAGCCAAGCCGTACGTCTAGCACAAACACCATGTGCATAGCCATGAGCTGACAGATCCGCCGCATCAGCAGCCGCACTAATACTCTGGTTAGCCACCAATCCTCCTTCTTCCACTATTTCCAGGAAGTCTTTCTGATCCTCCTTAGGGAGTTTATCTGCAAAACGAGCCACTGAGTCCCAGAGCAGACGATCATAGCGGCCCAATAAGGCTGACGCACTGGCCACTCTCATGACCGAACCTGAGGTGTTGCACATTCTTCTCCCCAAGGAATCCATACTCTTACTATCCTTTTCAGGTGGAGCAGAAGAGGTAGATGCCGCAGAATGTGCTTTTCTGACTGCCGCCACAATAAGTGAATCTGGAGGAGGGTCAGAACGCAAAAATAAAGGATCCTCTGCTGGAGCCCTGTACTTCTTAGCAATCCTAAAAGGACCAGAACCCACCGTGGCCGGAGTTAAGAATGTTCTCATTGCTGGTTCTATCAACCCGGGCACTAACGGCAGAAGAGGCCTACCAGTCGTCTTGTGATGTAGGGTTTCAAAGATGACTGACGTTGCTATTTGAGGAACTGCCATCTTGATCTTGAACTTATTCGCCCCACGACACAACACATCATTAAATGTGCCCAAATCATCCACTGGAGACACTCTGGACGGAGGAGTAGATGAGATTGTGGGAGAATAGTCTCTATAGGAAGATCTTAAAGAAGACTTCGATGACGTAGAAGATGAGGAAGGAGACCTACTCCGCCTCTGAGGAGTTGCCGATCGCTGCCTCCTTCGTTCCCTTGAACGTGATTTCTCTCTCACAAAGGACCTAGAGCGTGATCTTCTATGCAGCTCCGTCTGAGGGACCGGAGCCCTCAGCCCCATCAGTCCTGCATCTGGACGCATCTTCCAATGTCTCAGGCTTTCCAGCCACCTCGGAGACAAGTTACTAGGCCGCTCTACACGCTCAGGTGAAGCCTCAGGTGACACCTGCACAATATTCAGTCCAGTGGAAGACTTGGAGGCTCTGGAAACTACACTGTGCTCAGAAACCAATGAGCCAGATGGAGTCCGTTGTCTGGGCACCAATTGTCTATCATCCGACACCTGCCCTGAGGTTGAGCCCGAATGAGCCACCACAGACGAGTCCTGGTGCACTACCTCTTGCCCCACCGCAGACCTGTCGTCTTGCTGGTCACGCGGAGAAGACAAATGTTCTGGACTGATGTCTTACCTCAACAAAGACCCAATTGAGGTCCGAGAGGCCGGTCTGGATAGTCTCGACGCCGGCCCATGTTCAGGTGGGGGAGACCTAGACACTCCATGCTTCGAGCCCGAAGCAGACTTCGACATCGACCTATGTCGCGATGGAGACCTTGATCTTCTCTTTTCAGGTCTCGACGTCGACTCCTTCGACGTCGTCCTTTCTCTCGACGTCGACCTCTTCTTCGAAGACGTCGTAAATCTCTCTCTCGACCTCGGTCTACCCTTCGACGTCGACACTTTCCTCGACGTCGACACACCATCCTTCGACGTCGACACACCATCCTTCGACGTCGACACACCATCCTTCGACGCCGACACACCATCCTTCGACGTCGAACGCCTCTCTTCTCTCGACGTCGACTTCTCACGAGCCTTCGACGTAGGACATGGCACCCCTGACGTCGTCTTTACAGCAATCGACACCAGGTGTCTCGACGTCGAGAAAGATTTCGACGGCGACTGCCTAGACGCTGAACCTTGCCTCACCGGCGAAGTCCTCGACGTCGACGGAGCCCTCTTCGACGCCGACAATGCTGACGGCGATCTGGATCTCGACGTCGACCGCACCTTTTTTGACGGCGACGCTCCCTGGAGTCGAGTTTTCTTAGTTCTACCTTCTGGAGACGCTGATCTTCGACGTTTAGGATGAGAAGATGGCTTGGCAGATGAGAATAAGCCCTTGGAACTCTTCTCACCACGGTTTTCTCTCTTCAGGAGGCCCAGCAACCTCATTTTCTCCCTTTCTCTTAAAGTTCTACTAGAAAGGTTGAGGCAGTGATAACAATCCTCCACCTTATGAGAAACTGGAAGACACACCACACAAACAGAGTGTGGATCCGTTTTTGACATCTTCTTCCCACAGGAAGGACATTTGTAAAATAAAGGTGGCATTCTGACTAAAAAATACCAACAGTTAGTCAGAACAAGATAGAAAACACCACCAAAATAATCTTTTGTCAAAAAAAGGTAAGAAAAAAACAACTTCTGACAGAAAATACTACAAATGAGCAGAGCTCAAGTTCCAGGTTCCTCACAGAACAAGCCGGAAAAAAGAACTGACCTAACTGTCACCTGTGGTGCATGATGGGAACAGAGTTCTCCTAGAGGCCTTAAAGGCAAAGTGTGCAGATTCTCTGGGGCCTTAAAGGCAGGGTGCCAGTCTGATTTTCTGTACACAGACAATTTTTCATATGCAGCCTTTTAGGCTAATAACTGTTTACAACAGGTTCTTTGATGAAAATAAAAGTTTTTCATGGTTATGAAATGCATTTTGGGCTCATGCCTGTTTATTGCATTTATATTTAGCATATTTTCATGCTTCAGAACGTGTGTAAGGTTGGCTTTATTAGCCTGTGTGTATATGTTAGGCTGCCTATTATGGTTATTATACATGTATATGTGTATAATTATTTTAGTACTATGTACTTTTTGATATATTTACACATATATATGTATATTGTTATGTGTTCCGGGTTCCCGCTCATGGGCGGAGATGATTCAGTGCTTATGACTATTAATGAGTATCCCCTGGAAGAGAAGCTGAGATCCAGAGTCCACTGCATGACAAAGAGTGGAAAAGGTGCCTCACCACCGCGCTGCGGTTTGTAAGAGCTAATTTTAATTTCTTTAGCGATTTTATCACAGGCTCGTTATTTTCATTTTGCTCAAGTTTTAATAGTGAACTGGAAGGGCTTCTCCCCCCCCCCTCTTACCTGCATTTAAAATTTGAAACCACACCACCATTTTGGTGGATCCGGGTTCTGTGGGTGGCTCTGGGGATCGATATTCGGCGCCATCTTGGATTGGGACGCTGGGCTTTCGGCGGGCGCCATCTTGGAGCGTCCCTGCGCTCCTCCCTCCATTTCTTCGCCTATTTAAGGCGTTTTAAGCAGTGGGCAGCCTGGAAAAGGTGCCTCACCACCGCGCTGCGGTTTGTAAGCGCTAATTTTAATTTCTCTAGCGATTTTATCACAGGCTCGTTATTTTCATTTTGCTCAAGCTTTAATAGTGAACTGGAAGGGCTTCTCCCCCCCCCTCTTACCTGCATTTAAAATTTGAAACCACACCACCGTTTTGGTGGATCCGGGTTCTGTGGGTGGCTCTGGGGATCGATATTCGGCGCCATCTTGGATTGGGACGCTGGGCTTTCGGCGGGCGCCATCTTGGAGCGTCCCTGCGCTCCTCCCTCCATTTCTTCGCCTATTTAAGGCGTTTTAAGCAGTGGGCAGCCTCGAAAAGGTGCCTCACCACCGCGCTGCGGTTTGTAAGCGCTAATTT
The DNA here is from genome assembly GCF_964261635.1 of Lissotriton helveticus. Taxonomy (NCBI): domain Eukaryota; kingdom Metazoa; phylum Chordata; class Amphibia; order Caudata; family Salamandridae; genus Lissotriton; species Lissotriton helveticus. The sequence continues at coordinate 53,775,494 of NC_136067.1, forward strand.
TAATTTCTTTAGCGATTTTATCACAGGCTCGTTATTTTCATTTTGCTCAAGCTTTAATAGTGAACTGGAAGGGCTTCTCCCCCCACCCCCCTCTTACCTGCATTTAAAATTTGAAACCACACCACCGTTTTGGTGGATCCGGGTTCTGTGGGTGGCTCTGGGGATCGATATTCGGCGCCATCTTGGATTGGGACGCTGGGCTTTCGGCGGGCGCCATCTTGGAGCGTCCCTGCGCTCCTCCCTCCATTTCTTCGCCTATTTAAAGTCGCTCTCTCCCGCGCAGCGGGAACGCGCAGCCGGACGCCGTCGCTTGCCTGAGTCTTGCCAGAGTCCTGCCCGTCTGCGCCCGTCCGCGCTAAGGACGCGCTGGGCATGGCAGGACATCATCGTGCTGTTAGTATGATCCATCAGTACTCTAGTCAGGCTCTTCGCTCGATTAGATGTAGTTTGCCCCCTTGTCCGCACTCGGCTCAGCATCCCTTATGCGGGCCCCATACCTGCCCTTGTGGTTGGTGGGAACTACCGACACCGACGAGAGCTCCTAGCCAGATACTGTTATGTCGTAAGAGGGAACTTCCTTCTCCTAGTGCCATTAAACTCTGGCACCATAATGTCAGATCTCTGTCGAAGCATCATCGAGATATTTTTGAACTTATCTCTCTAGAAGGCCCTGATGTCTTTTTCATGACAGAGACCTGGCTTGGCGATGAGGACTTGGCCATTATTAATTTGCCCCTCCCCTTGGGTTATGCAATCCATACATTAAACCGTAAGGGGAGAGGTGGAGGCATAGCTGTGGCTTTTAAATCTTGCTTTACCTGCACTTGGAAACCCATGGACTTGGCCGGTGCAGAGTGTGCTTATTTTTCTATCAGCATCAGCCAGTACCAAACACTGTCGGGTCTTCTGATATGCCGCCCGCCAGGGAGTGACAGTGCCTTCAGGAAAGCTCTTCCTGAGCTGGTAAGTTCTCTCTCTCTCTGTTCTCCTCCAACATTACCATCATTGGCGATCTCAACATACACTTTGATGCCATGGAGATACCAGCGATTAGAGGTCTGCTGGACGACCTTGAAGCAGTACAGCTACCCCAACTGGTCCGTCATCCGACTCATGAGGGTGGTCACACTCTTGACCCGGTCTTTACTAACCTTCAACTGGCCGAGGTCTCACCCCCTAGACCCATGGGATGGAGTGATCATTATCTTATTGAGCTTGTTATAACAACAATGACATCTTCCACCGGGAAGCCCGACAAATCATCTTTTAGGCGACCCTGGACAAAGCTCAAATTGGAGGATTTCCATCGTCTACTGATCACTACACCTCTGGCTCTCTCGGATGACATTGCAACCGGATATAACATCTTCTGTGCTTGGATTGTCCAAGCCCTCGATGTATTAATCCCAGCCAGATGGAGTAGGAATCGATGCTCTCAGCCCAATCCCTGGTACTCGGAGGCACTCAGGTGTATTAAAGCTACCTGTCGCCAAGCCGAAAGAGCATGGAGAAAGAACTATGATAAAGATTTGAAAGTATGCTACTTAGCTAAGGTAAAGGCATACCATAGAGCTGTCTGCCGGGCCCGTGCTGATTACTATGCACAGGAGTTTCAGGCAAGTTCCAACCCATCCAAACTGATTTTTAAAGTCTTGAAGGAGCTCACAGCGAACAGACTTCCTACTACGGAGATCTGTTCCCTTGCCCACTGTGAGTCGTTAGCCAGCTTCTTTGTGGAAAAAGTAAATGCTATATACCGCTCTTTTCCCAAAGTTGACCCTGATAGTACGACCTTATCACTACGTACTTCCCAGTGCTTGGCCTCTTTTCCCATACCATCGGAACAGGAGTTCAATCTCCTAGCGGCCAAGGTCAAGTCTGGCTCACCAGACGACCCTTTGAGACCGGATCAGTTTTTGGATTCAGCGCCCTTCTGCCTTCCTCCTATCCGCCATCTGATGGAGCTATCCCTCACCACCGGTTCAGTTCCACCGAGTTGGAAGGCGGCCTGTGTTATGCCCATCATAAAAAAACCTGGATTGGATCCGTTGAAGCCGGAGAGCTATCGACCTATCTCCCTCCTCCCTTGGGTGGCAAAGATCACAGAGGCCCGTGTGAATAACATCTTAACAAAACATCTGGCCTCTGCACACCTACTTGATCCTACACAGAATGGTTTTAGATCTGGACATAGTACAGAGACGGCACTCCTATATATGGTTGAACATCTCCGATCTGTGCTAGATGCAGGTCAAACGGCGGCACTGGTCCTTTTGGACCTCAGTGCCGCCTTTGACACTGTTTCTCATACCATTCTCATACGTAGGCTTGGTGAGGCAGGTGTTTCAGGTAGGGTGCTGGATTGGCTTCAATCGTTCCTTTCGGAACGATCCTTTCAGGTTGTAGTGCCACCGTTCAGATCTAAACCTCATGCCATCGCCCAAGGAGTCCCGCAGGGTTCGGCGTTGAGCCCCACGCTCTTCAACCTCTACGTTCAACCTTTGGCGGAGGTGGCGAAGAGTTGGGGTCTCACTATGGTATCATACGCCGATGATACCCAGTTGGCGGTGGCTCTCAACGGGGGCTCTGACCAACTGGCGTCGAACTTTGCGGATGGATTGAGGGCTGTTGCTAGATGGCTTACTGCCAACTGTTTACAACTTAACGCCCTCAAAACTGAGGTGATGGTATTGGGGAAACATCCTGATCTGTGGGGTGCTAGCTGGTGGCCTACTGAGTTGGGACCTCCTCCAACACCTGTTTCAGAACTAAAAAATCTCGGCGTCTGGTTGGATTCTAAATTGACCTTCTCGTTCCATACTAAGAAGGTGGCATCCACGTGCTTTGGCATTCTGCGCGGTTTGAGGCCTATCCTCAAATTTTTCGATGCCCCCACCCGCCAGATGGTGATACAAGCTAGCGTATTATCGAGGCTCGATTACGCGAGCTCACTGTTTGTAGGTGCCAACCAGGCGGAAGTCCTACGACTCCAACGGGTTCAGAATGCGGCAGCTAGGGCCCTAGTGGGCTTGCCGCGCTTTTGCTCAGCCCGTAGTACTATATTCAAACTGCATTGGCTGCCTGTGATTAGACGCATAGAGTTTAAAACCCTCTGTTTTGCGTTTAAAATTCTTAAAACTGACACTCCTACCATTCTCCAGCACCTCTTGACTCCATACACCCCTTTGCGCAGCCTCCGTTCTGCCGGCCAAAATTTGGCACTTGTTCCCCGGTTCCAAAAATGTAGACTGGGTGGCCGATCGTTTGCGGTTTTGGCCTCCAAATTGTGGAACGCACTCCCCCTCTCCATACGTTCTTTAGAAGACCTTTTTTCATTCAGGAAAGCTGTTAAGACTTATCTTTTTCCTTTATCTTATTAATCACCCCCTACCCCTTCTGCGTTGTGGTTATGTTACTTTCTTCAGATATAGCGCCTTTGCTGGGGCAGCTGTGCGCTCAAAAATTTAATTAACATAACATAACATAACGGGCACTGGAGTTCCCCAAAAAAGTGTCCCGCAACTATCGCTTTAAGAACATATAACTTAACATTCTACACCGTGCCTATCAGACCCCCAAGAAGCTCCAGGGTTACTACCCAGACACGCTTTTTATCTGTCGAAGGTGCCCAGAACCCCAGCATCGTTCCTTCATATGTTTTGTGACTGCCCATCGCTCCGAGCAAACTGGGCCAAAATCCATGCCACCCTACGTACAGTCACAGGGCTCACGGATATCAGTACATGGGAGGCCTGCGCGCTGGGCAATGTCACACATCGTAAGCACCAAAAGGTGTAGACACGATTTGCGTTCCTGGTGCTTCTTTTGGCGAAACGTTGCATAGCAATGCACTGGAGGGTTTCTGAGGGGCCACCGATAGTGGCCTGGATGGGGGCAGTTAATAAATGCGGCACCTCGGAAGAAGAGACGCTTCGATTCGAAGAAACTAAGGATTCACGCAAACATCACATCTCCATGCAATGGGCCATCCTACTGCATTCTTTCAAGCAGGAAACAATCGAGAAGCCCCACTCACAAACTGCCTGACCCCTGCTGCAGGGGCACCACCTGGGGCAACTCAACTTAATGACCCTGTGGGGTAGACACATTACAGGTGAGGGGTGGATAGCTGAACCCACGCAACATATATCATACTCTGTCCTCCCCTTTAATACATGCAAAGTCCATAGCTGAACAACTTCGTATTAGCCCATCGGTCTCTGTTGAATGATATAGCCATAGGAGCAGTGTACCCCAGTTATGTCACCCCGGTTGAAGAGTTTAGATTGTTCACAATATTTCGGGGCGACACCTCGCCCCAAATCCAATGGCACAGCATAATGCTGATTGCGCAATTTTTTTTCTAAAAGTACTCAAATGTATTCAAGGTTCTATTTTTCATCCTATTTTTCAATTGAATCCCTCTTTTTGTTCCACACGTAGGGTAACATGCCAATTTTCAAGGGTTTCTCATGTTCGTGATTGTCCATCCGGACCTTTTTACAAGAACACGTACAAATGCAGCAATTCATCCAAGGCAGTTTTATTAAACCCAATGCATTTCAGGCATTTTGAGCTCTTCATCAGGGGTCACTACAAATAACAATGAAACAAGCATTATTAATGAATCCATCATTAAGTAGTCATTACAAAGTCAATACAAAACCACAATAATCAGTGCAAAAATGAATGTACCCCTATTGCCATTAAAACATCACTTTATGCTTTTGCTAATTTCCCAATGCATGCACAATCAAATAACTTTCCCTTCTTTTTAACCAGGCTGGTCCCAACCCTCCACCCCCCAAGTATATCTCCCTTTATTAAATTGGTGGTTCCCTCTGGCTGAAGGCTTGACCTTAAGTCCAGCTCCTGAACTTCTCTGTGTGTGCACACTTTAAACAATCTCGTATCTACCCTTCCATCCATGTACCCATTCATTCTCCTTATCCAGCAATCATTCATTTCCTTGCTCAACTCTATCCATCTCCATATAATCCTACTGTTACCTCCCACCCGTTTCCTTGTCATACTTACTCTTTCATTTATCCGTGTACCATTCACATCATTTTCACCACACACTCCTCCTCTGCGCCCGTATCCACATTAAATCATCATTTTCCCAACACTCTCCCAGCCTCCAAAATTCATAAACTTCAAACATCCCCCTCTCCTTCCGCTCTCCATCTCTCCTCTTTACCATGCATTACCTCCTCGTCAGCCCTCCCCGTCCCAGTCCTAACTACATGAGCATAGCTCCTCCCACCAGAAACTCCCAAGCAACTTGAAACCCATCCCTTCCCTCCAGGCCACACCCATACCCTGAGGCATATAACCCTGTGACCTGCCAATCAACAACCTGTTTGTTTTTTCTGCGGAATCACTTCCGAGCAGTCTTCGTCGAGGGGGGCACTGGAATTGGCCTCCTATCTGGTGAGTGTGGAACGGGATGCTAAGCGCCCGTTTTTAACCCCTATTGTGCCTGTTTTTCTTTACCTTGTAGGCGTTTGCTTTGAGTCCCTGCTGTAGCGGGACCGTGGGGTTGGGGGTCCTGACTGCCTGCTGTGGGGTGGTGGCTCCCTGCTGCAGCCTCCCCTCTTCCGGGTTCGTCCCTGCTCTAGCCGGTACACCCGGGGAGGGAGGGGGGGTGTGTGGCTGGCTTTTTCAGCGCGCCGAGGGCGTGCCGGATTGGCTTCTCTGTCTGTAACTCTCGGGGCTCGTTTCTTCGAGCCCGTGTTTTAACCCCTTTTTCTTTATGCTTCCTGCAATCCTTGGTGGAGTCTGGGGTTGCGGGGAGGGGGGGGGACTGCCTTTGTTTGGTCCGTGGGGGCCCGATATTTAGGTTCGGTCCGACTTTGTTGATTGTTTCCTGGGTTAGTGTTCTCTTCCCCCGCGTTTCTGTTGTTGGAGCTCCCTCTGCTGGCGGTCCAATTTTGCTTTATTTCCGTTTTTTACTGGAGGGATTTGCATGGGGCTTGATTTCGTGTCTTGGCCTCTTGCTGCTCTGCTGTGGAGTTCTGCTGGGGAGTTGGGGAGTTCTTACCTCTGGGTTCACTGGTTCCTGGGACGGGGTCTTCTGGGTTTCTTTGTATCCTTACAGTTGGGCCCTGTTCAGTCTTTTCCTTTTGTAGTTTGGTAGTCTTCTCTGATAGGGCGGTTTGAAGGCCGGCCTTCGGTCCTGTGTAGGGATTGGCTCCAGGTCTGGGTGGCTTTCCCTGGTTGGCCCTTGGGGATTTTTGCTTTGATTGGTCTGGGTATATCTTGGGGTCTGGATTTCTGTTCTCCTGTTTACAACATGGAGGGTAGAGGTGCAGACGTGCGTGAACTCGGCTGTGAGGATGGGGAGGTGGTCGCAGGTTCTTCCACTGCTCCTTCCATGGCAAATATTCAAAAAATGATTGAGGCTGCTGTGGCGGCGGCCTTTGTGGCTCATGTTCCCAAGGGGCCTAAGAGACAGAAATTGGATGCCTCGGCTGAGGTGGATCCGGACGTTGACTCTGATGAGGAAGTGAAGGGTCGTTTTGTCCAAGGGGCTGACCTTCGCTGTGTTATGCAGCATGTTCGAGACAATCTGGGATTCCCTGATCCTGTGGAGGGTGGAGAGTCTGAAGACTTCTTCGCCAATTACCTGAAGAAAGATCCGGAAAGCCTCCCCATTCATACGTCTGTGAGGAAGGTGCTGGAGGGGGTGTGGAAGGATGTTGACAGGCATGCCTTTCCCCGGTTTCTGGCTAAGAGGTATCCCTTGCAGGGCTTCGCGGAGGAGTTTCCGGCTGTGGTGAAAGTGGATTCTCTGCTGGCTGGTATGGCGTCTCAGAGCCTGGTGGTGTCTGAAGATGCGGTGCCTTCTGATCCTGGGGACAAGCGTGTCGAGGGGGCCTTGAAGCGGTCCTTTGCAGCCTCCAATCTGGCTGTTCGGTCTGCTGCTTACACCAGCTATCTTGTTCAGTCGCTTCTTAAGGACTGTCAGGGTATTTCTGCGCAGCTCATGCAGGAAGAGGATCCCTCTGAGTCTTTGTCCATGTTGGAACAGCAGTTGCGTTTCATGGCTGACTTGTCCTTCGACTCCCTTAGTGCTGCGGCGGCGGCCGCTGGGGCCTCGGTTGCTGCTAGGAGGCAGTTGTGGCTTAAGTCTTGGAAGGCGGAAGCTGCTCAGAAGGCGGCCGTGATGAAGATTCCTTTCACGGGCTCTAAGCTGTTTGGGGAGCCGTTGGAAGCTTTGATTAAAAAGACAGCTGAGGACAAAAAATTGTTGGCTCCGGTCCGCTCTTCTCAGAAAGGGAAGTTTGCGGGTTATAAGCGGGCTTTTGGGCAGGCGTTTCAATCTAAGATGGCTGCTCAGCCCTTTCGTGGTAGGGGACGTGGCCGGGGTGTCCCTTCCTTCCACAAGTCCCGGGGTCAACATGGTGCTTCCTCTTCTGCAGGTCCCTCCAAGTCGTGACTATGTGATGGATTCCTTGGAGGTGCCGGTTGGGGGTCGCCTCACCTCTTTTTTACCTGTCTGGGAGGAGTTCGTTCGGGATCTGTGGGTTCTACAGGTGGTACGGCTGGGCTACAGAATAGAATTTGGGACTCCTCCGGTGGATGTGTTCAAAGCTACCCCTGTTCCCAGATCTCTAGCAAGATGTCGTGCTCTATTGGACGGAGTTCGGGACTTGGTGTCAAAGGGTGCTGTGGTGAGGGTGCCTGTGAGACAACAGGGTCGGGGGGTTTACTCAATCCTGTTTTTGATCCAAAAGCCAAATGGGGACTTCCGTCCGGTCCTGGATCTGAAGGCGGTGAACTTGTGTATCCCTCATCGGTCCTTCAAAATGGTGACTCTGCAGTTGATTCTTCCCTTCCTGTCGGTGGGAGATTTCCTGGCTTCTCTCGATCTACGGGACGCCTATTTTCATGTGCCAGTGCACGCAGATTCCCAGAGGTTCCTGCGTTTCTGTGTAGGGGTGGATCACTACCAGTTCCAGGTATTGCCCTTTGGCCTGTCTGCCTCTCCGAGGGTGTTTACTGAAGTGTTGGCGCCCTTGGTGGGTTTGTTGCATGCTAAGGGTATACAGGTTTTCCCTTACTTGGACGATTGGCTGATTTCTTCCTCTTCTTTCCTTCAGGCTCAGTCACACTCCCGGGAGGTTTGCAGTCTCCTTCAACGGTTCGGGTGGATTCTGAACTTGGAGAAATCCCATCTTCACCCCACTCAGGAACTGTTGTTCATTGGGGGGGTGTTCAACACCAGGTTGGGGAAGGTCTTCCTGTCGGAGCCCCGCAGACTGACTCTTGTGCACGAACTGAAGAAGGTGTTGGGGGCAAAGTCTTCCACGGCTCGCCAGTGGTTGCGTGTTCAGGGGCTGATGTCAGCGACTGTGATGATTGTTCCTTGGGCCCGTTTACACTTATACCCCCTTGTGAATCATCTTCTGGAGCATTGGGATCCGGCCTCTCTGGATTACGAGCTGTTGGTTCCGGGGGGTGTGTCCATCGCCCGGGAGTTGTCCTGGTGGCTGGTGGATCGGAACCTCTTGCAGGGCTCGCCCTTTGTGTCCCAGGTGAGGTTGGTCCTGACGACCGACGCCAGCGTACTGGGTTGGGGTGCGGTCTTGGGTCAGGAGTCTGTGCAGGGTCTTTGGTCTGTGCCGGAGGCGGAAATGTCCTCGAATTGGCGAGAATTGAAGGCGGTTCAGTTGGCGTTGTCTCATTTTCTGCCTTGGGTCCTCCAGAGGGATGTGATGGTGCGGTCCGACAACACGGTGGTGGTGTGTTATATCAACCGCCAGGGGAGCGCGAGGGTGGCTTCCCTCAATTTGTTGGCTCAAAGTATAGGCCTGTGGGCGGAGTCTCACTTGTTGTCTCTGAGGGCTTTACATCTGCCTGGGATTTTGAACTCGGGGCGGATCGCCTGAGCAGGGTGTTTCCTTCCCTGTCGGACATGTGCCTGTCTCAGGATGTGTTTCGCTGCCTGATGGCCCGGTTCGGGGTCCCTGTGGTGGACCTGTTTGCGGCCCCGGGGAACGCCTTGAGGGAGACGTTTTGTTCTCTGGTTCGCTCTGCCGAGGTTTGGAGGGTGGATGCCCTGTCCTTCCGGTGGGAGGGGGGCCTGATGTATGCCTTTCCCCCTATTGCCCTGCTGCCTCGTGTTCTGCTGAAGGTCAAGTTGGATCGGGCTTCGGTGATCCTGGTGGCTCCGGATTGGTCCAGGCGGCCTTGGTTCCCTCTGTTATTGAAGTTGGCAGTGGGGCCTTGCTGGAGGTTGCCAGTGGTCCCTTGTCCCTTGTCGTTTCCCCCTCTGTCTCTGGAGTGTCTGGTCCGCCTGAGGCTGGCGGGTTGGCTGTTGAAAGGATGAACCTTGTGGCGTTGGGGTGTTCTCCTTCTGTGGCGGAATTTATTCAGAGGTCCAGGCGCCCTTCGACTCTCAAATCCTATGCCCGGCATTGGGTTTCTTTTCAGTCTTGGTGTACGGCGCGTGGGTGGTCTGCGTTGGCAGTGGATCCAGTATTGGTCTTGGACTTTTTGAAGGACGGCTTTGACTTGGGTCTGGCTGTGTCCTCCCTGAGGGCTCAGTGGGCTGCTGTTCGGGCCTTTCGGGGTTCGGTCTGTGACCCGGTGGTTCCCCTGGTGTCCCGTTTGTTGCGGAGTTGCTTCCTTCAGAAGCCTGTCATTCGGTCCTTTGCTCCTAGTTGGGATCTGCCTCTGGTTTTGGGGGCTTTGCAGGGGGCTCCCTTTGAACCTCTGCTGGAGGTGTCTTTGAGGTTTCTGACGATCAAGGTGCTGTTCCTGGTGGCTATTACGTCAGCTAGGCGGATTGGGGAATTGGGCTCCTTGCTTTGTTCGGCCCCTTTTTTACGTTTCTTTCCTGATCGGGTGGTACTGCGGCCTGATCCTTCCTTTGTTCCCAAGGTCCCTTCCTCTTTTCACTGCTCTGCGGATCTGGTTTTGCCTGTTTTATGTCCTGGTCCTCTTTCAGAGGTTGAGGTGCGGCTGCACTGTTTGGATGTTCGGCGGGCTCTTGAGATCTATTTGTTACGTACTGGGCCGTTTCGTAAGGTGGAATCCCTTTTTGTGACCTTTGGCCTGGCTGGTCAGGGTCTTAAGCCTTCTGGGGCTACCCTCAGTCGTTGGCTACGATGGGCTGTGGGTGCTGCGTATGAGGCCTGTGGTGTGTTGGCTCCAGGGTCTGTTCAGGGAAGGTCGACTCGGGGGGTGGCGGCTTCCTGGGCTTGTTTTCAGGGGGCTTCCATGGCTGAAATCTGCAGGGCTGCTACCTGGTGTTCTCCGCACACCTTTATGTCCCATTATCGTTTGGTGGTTGGGGGGACTGATTCTGCTGGGTTTGGGGACGCTGTGTTGCGTTCTACTCCGGTGGTGTGACTTTCTGTGCTTTAATAAAGTCTGTTTTTTGCTACTGAGTGAAGCCGATTATTGCTTTGGTATCTGCTCATGTAGTTAGGACTGGGACGGGGAGGGCTGACGAGGAGGTAATGACCGGTTACTCACCGGTAATATTCATTACTCCGAGTCGTAGCCCTCCCCGTCCCAGTCCAGGTTCCCATCCCTCCCTCCCTGTTTCGGCTTCTTGTGCTTGTTGGGTACAGGTTGTTGATTGGCAGGTCACAGGGTTATATGCCTCAGGGTATGGGTGTGGCCTGGAGGGAAGGGATGGGTTTCAAGTTGCTTGGGAGTTTCTGGTGGGAGGAGCTATGCTCATGTAGTTAGGACTGGGACGGGGAGGGCTACGACTCGGAGTAATGAATATTACCGGTGAGTAACCGGTCATTCTCCCCAGGCCTCCGGCCTGCCACGTTTCAAACCAAACTCTTAATCTACCAAATATCACGTACCTGACTGCACTCGGTAACATTTCCTACTCTTCCCACAATGCACCTTAATATTTTATTGAAAGGGCACCTAAATGTATTGTAACTTGTATTGGAAGGCCTAACTGGAACAAGTTTTAACTTTTTCATAAGTGCGGTTTTGTACTCTTAGCAGTTATTTTAGATATATGTCAAAACTTGATTTTCACCGGAATACGTGGAAAGATGATATCTTCATATATTATTAAGGTGCATTGTGGGAAGAGGAGGATTTTGGAACCAAGGGCGGGTTTCAGTGCAGGTGTGTTAATGAGTTGGTTAATTAGGAGTTGAGAAAGCAGGAGGAGCTTGGGTATGGGTGTGTTTAAAAGTAGGCGGTTTGAGAAGCATGGAAAACAGACGCCGAAAGAATGTGAGGAGGAAGGAAATGTTACCGAGTGCAGTCAGGTACGTGATATTTGGTAGATTAAGAGTTTGGTTTGAAACGTGGCAGGCCGGAGGCCTGGGGAGAATGCATGGTAAAGAGGAGAGATGGAGAGCGGAAGGAGAGGGGGATGTTTGAAGTTTATGAATTTTGGAGGCTGGGAGAGTGTTGGGAAAATGATGATTTAATGTGGATACGGGCGCAGAGGAGGAGTGTGTGGTGAAAATGATGTGAATGGTACACGGATAAATGAAAGAGTAAGTATGACAAGGAAACGGGTGGGAGGTAACAGTAGGATTATATGGAGATGGATAGAGTTGAGCAAGGAAATGAATGATTGCTGGATAAGGAGAATGAATGGGTACATGGATGGAAGGGTAGATACGAGATTGTTTAAAGTGTGCACACACAGAGAAGTTCAGGAGCTGGACTTAAGGTCAAGCCTTCAGCCAGAGGGAACCACCAATTTAATAAAGGGAGATATACTTGGGGGGTGGAGGGTTGGAACCAGCCTGGTTAAAAAAAAGGGAAAGTTATTTGATTGTGCATGCATTGGGAAATTAGCAAAAGCATAAAGTGATGTTTTAATGGTAATAGGGGTACATTCATTTTTGCACTGATTATTGTGGTTTTGTATTGACTTTGTAATGACTACTTAATGATGGATTCATTAATAATGCTTGTTTCATTGTTATTTGTAGTGACCCCTGATGAAGGGCTCAAAATGCCCGAAATGCATTGGGTTTAATAAAACTGCCTTGGATGAATTGCTGCATTTGTACGTGTTCTTGTAAAAAGGTCCGGATGGACAATCATGAACATGAGAAACCCTTGAAAATTGGCATGTTACCCTACGTGTGGAACAAAAAGAGGGATTCAATTGAAAAATAGGATGAAAAATAGGAGAACCTTGAATACATTTGAGTACTTTTAGAAAAAAATTGCGCAAGCAGCATTATGCTGTGCCATTGGATTTGGGGCGAGGTGTCGCCCCAAAATATTGTGATGTAGTAACCGGGTGCCACCTGGGCAAGGCACCACAAACCTGTGAGCACGCAACATTGAACGAATGGAGAGGAAAACAATGATGAATCCTGATTAAAGAAGGTGTGCATTCCCCACCATTTACAATAGAGTTTAGATTGTTACCATAACTACAGCAAGATGTTAACCATGGTGCCAGCCCCGCCGACTGGCGCTGACCACACTGTGCATGCGATAGCTGACCAGTCACAGACACACGTTTCATACATGTATACTTCCTTATGTAAACTGACACACTTGAGGAGATGGAGTATGTATCTCACACTGTCTCGTTGTATGATCTGTAAAATGTTTTTTTCCATTCATGCAACAGATGATCATTCACAGACACATGCTCCGAACATGTATACTTCCTTGGGCTTGACTCTGACACCTGAGGAGATGGCGTATGTGTCTTACACTATCCCGAAGTATGATTTGCAAAATGTTTTGTCCTGAAATAAAAGCAATGTATGTATAGTGTGAAAATAAGAAATGGCAATAAAAACGATTTTGCAAAAAACAAGGTCCTGGTCCTCACTTTCACTCTTTTGTTTCGTCTTTCTCACATTTCTGATTCCTCTCTCACTTTTCTGGACCCCATGATGCACATCACTCTGTTTAGGGACAGCTAAGTTAGTTATAGTCCCTCAAGGGCTTCATTCTGCTGCATGGCTGGCCAGGTGACTCCAGCAGAACTGAGAAGAGGCAAGGGCGGGCCAGTCAATATGTAGATTTCTAAGTGTGCCAGGACGCACCAGGGTTTCTAGGGCTACTGGATCACCCTTCCCACCAGTCCAGAAGAGAAATCCAATGCCAGTGAGAACCAGCAGTCTTACTTTCAGTCTGGTTACCACCCGGAAGCTCAAATAGTAGGGTGAGGACACTTCTTTGCATGGACTCCCACACTGCTTTCTAACCGCACTCCAGAGTAAACTGCTGAGTGGTTCACTGCCCGATGTCTTCTTCAATGCTTCTCAGAGCCATTTAAACAGGCTCTGTTCAGCGGCTTCCTCTGTCACACAACACTTGTGCAAGCCCAACGTGATGGAGTGCTTGTTTGCTTTTCACAACTTCTTTAGTGACTTCTGTTAGTATTTGGGCACCATTTGATTCAGAGTCCATTCCCCTTTTAGTTTGTGTGTGATATTTTGGAAGTTATTCAACAAAAGAGGGGACAAACAGGGCTTGATAAAGGTCCACCGTACTTGCCCTGGGTAAAGCTAGAAGACAAGAGAGGTACGGTGTTCCTGGGTGACAAGTCGACCAACCAGTGAGTACTCAGAGTGGCGAGGAGGTGGGGAATACCTCCTTTCGGAACTAGGACCCTCACACATCCAGCAAGCTAGGTGTCATGCTTCATCATATGGGTCTGCTTCTCGTCAGGCCGGCACTGCAATGCTCGACGGGCACCCATAAAGTGTCTCTTTATCCGAGATCTTTTGTTCCTTGCAGTATCGGTGCATGGGTGTGAGGGGCCTAGTAAGATGTAGATGTGGTGTATGGGTTAAAACTGGTAAGGGAATCCTCTATAATTATTTTTATTCCGGAGAGGTCACAACCTGATTAAAAAGTAAAAGCAGAAGGGGGCGGCTATTTTGTTTTGATCTGACAAAAATTGCACTCTACCCCTTGGTGGTCAACATGTTTCTTGCCTATAAATGTCTCTAATAGATCAGTTGGCTATTCCTCAGGACCAAGTGACTAAACAAAAACTATCTACAGTGTGTGGTGCTACATACCACTTCTTCTCTCTGTAGAAATTTGCCCCGGAGAAAAAACAGCCAACCTAGAGTACAAACAACAAGGATCAAAAACCACATGAAGATAATGGTACATGTTCATATTAATTCCAGTGGGTGTGTCTCGCCGTACACAACCTCTTAAAATCTATACAAGTGATAAAAACACAGTGCTCTCATGCATATCACGCTCTGTGTGGGCCTTCATTTATGTTAAAACCTCTGTGTAAACAGATAGAGTAGTTAAACATCATGGTGAGTGTAATTCAGCTCACCTCTTATAGGTTATTGTGCTGCATCATCAGACCGCAGCAGAGTATGTGGAAACTCAATGTAGTGTCGCTGTATGTTAAAAATGGGAACAAAGAACAGGACGCTAGGGGTCAGCTTATTGGCATATTGTTTTGCTGCTAAGAACCTGACTCTAGAGCATTATAATTGATAGTGGGCACAGTTAAGGTAGAAATAAACCCAAGGTTGTGAAACCGGCACCAATGACAAGGTTATTCAATAGGATCATAGAAGCCCCAGACAAGCCCTTGTTACTGCTAACGCCTTCACCAATTGCTCCGACATACTGGTAGTCGATAGGCATGTTTAAAAGCGTCTACATCGTCCAAGCCATGTCTTAGTGCAGAGCTCTAGAGAACAAAAGAGTCAATGTACCCTTCCAACAGACCAGGGGTAACTTATCCTCAGTCCCCAGTACCTCTTACCTCTCTTATAAGTCTGTGGCAGGGCATAGGCTCCATGCGGTAGTCCACACTCACCTGCTCTCGCTCAGAGCAATCCGGCTCACCTACCCACTCCTCTGCATCAGGAAGGAAATAACAGGTAGCCGGTTCCTGTTTTAAATACCCTCTGCTGATGCCGTTAAGCTCGGCAAATAAGCCACACCTGGTAATGGTGTCAATGTGACATCATCCTCAGTGTAACCAAGGTGGCCATCTTTGATGCATGTGGTGTAAAACTACCTGGATGGCTACTAACTGTGTTTAGCCATCCTTTAGGGGCACCTCAAAATTGGCAAAGATTTGTGTGGTTGTGTCAATCAAAACAATGTATATGGTGCAGAGTGCTCGCGTCGCTCATAAGAATGGTAGTTGTTGGCGACATCCATTGTGGAGAGGCGGTGCCGATAGGGTGGTTCATATGTCGGCCATCTTGGAGCATGAAATTTACCACAATTCTATTGTTTATAGGATATATTGTCCTGACATAGCCTATCCTCTATGTCTGAATTAAGTCTACTTAGGGGTTACCTCATTTCTATATCAGTGCGTTTTTTATTCATAAAGGTGTTAGTCGCTCATGAGAACAGTAGTTGTCGGCGACCTCCATAGTAGAGAAGTGGTGCTGATTGGGTGGTTCATATGTCGACCATCTTGGAGTGTGGTATTATACTCTACTGTTGATTAAGAGATATATTGTCCTGACATAGTTTATTCTCTGTGTCTGACTGGCCTGATGTCAATGTCATGTGGCAGAGATGTATTCATAGGTGAGGGATTTGTGTAAAGTCATAAGCTAATATAGCCATTCATTTATGTTGCGGACAATAGTCGTATATTAGACTAATTGATAGTGCTCCATGGAATGGCGTCATTCAGCCCGTCATTTGCTAAGTCAAGGCGGAACACCCACCTTTGTTCAATCCTGAACAAACCAGTCTGTGTTATTTGTTGGTGGGATTCTAGAATAACCCAGCGTAGACTCTCTGGGGGGGTGTCTAAGTTCAGAGAAGTGGGTGTAAAGTTTGGTGGTAGTTTTCTGGCAGCAAATATTGCTCTTGTGCTCAGTGATTCTGACTTAAACGGGCCTCATGGGCATACCAACATACCTCTTTTCACACGGGCATGTCAGCATGTACACACAACGTGGGGTGTTACAATTAGTGTGTTTGATAGCGTCCATGTAAATGTGTCTGACAGAACCAATTGTTTGGTTTGTCTGGTCTGTGGGCACACAGTACATGTGCCGCAGGGTTAGTGTCCTGTCACGGGTGGAAGATCCCACAGTTGTCTCTGGTTGGGGATGTTGTTGTTCTTGGGTCTAGTGTGTACTAACATATCTTTCGAATTGTTGGTACGTTTAAACGCAAACCTTGGTTTGGGTATTACCAATATACCTGCGTTCAGAATCACCCAATGTTTGTTCACCGCCTTCTTTATTATATTGGATCTGGGTGTATACGTGGTTACACAGGTCAAGGTACTAGTGGGTTCTTTCTCATGTACCTCTAGGAGGCTTTCACGGTTATTGTTTGTTGCTTGTTTCATGCAGGAGTGTACCTGTTTCTTAGGGTATTGTCTCTTCCGCAGATTATCAGCCAGTATCTCTGCTTCGATTTTGTAGTCCTCTGTTGAACTACAATTTCTTCTAATTCGTAGAAATTGACTGAAGGGGAGGTTGTTTCTCAGTGTAGCAGGGTGATCGCTGCTGTACAGTAGCAAGCTGTTTCTGTCGGTAGGCTTTTTGTATAAGGATGTCACAGTCTAGGAAGGCAATGCTCGTGGGTGATATAGTGTGGGTGAATTTCAAGTGCTGTTTTTTTGTGTTGATAAACTCACACAATTCAGTCCATCTCTGTAAACGATGTGCCGATCGACTATCAGCATGTCGGAGCAATTGGTGAAGGCGTTAGCAGTAACACGGGCAGGTCTGGGGCTTCTATGATCCTATTAAATAACCTTGTCATTGGGGCCAGTTTCACGACCTTGGGCTTATTTCAACCTTAACCATGCCCACCATCAATTCTAATGCTCTAGAGTCAGGTTCTTAGCATCTAAACTATATACAAACAAGCCGACTCCTAGCGTCCTGTTTTTTATTTTTAACATACAGCGACACTACGTTGAGTGTCCACATACTCCGCTGCGGTCTGATGAAGCAGCATAAGAACCTATAACAGGTGAACTGAATTACACTCACCATGATGTTCAACTACTCTATCTGGTTACACAGAGGTTTTACATAAATGAAGGCACACACAGAGTGTGATATGCAGGAGAGCACAGTGTTTTTATCACTTATATAGATTTTAAGAGGTTATGTACGGCGAGACACACCCACTGGAATTAACAGGAACATGTACCATTATCTTCATGTGGTTTTTGATCCTTGTTGATTGTACTCTAGGTTGGCTGTTTTTTTCTACCGAGAGAAGAAGTGGTTTGTAGCACCACACACTGCAGATAGTTTTTGTTTAGTCACGTGGTCCTGAGGAATCGCCAACTGATCTATTAGAGACATTTATAGGCGGGAAACATGTTGACCACTAACGGGTAGAGCGTAATTTTTGTCAGATTAAAACAAAATAGCCGCCCCCCTTCTTCTTTTACTTTTTAATCAGGTTGTGACCTCTCGAGAATAAAAATAATTATAGAGGATTCCCTTGCCTGTTTTAACCCATACACCACATCTACATCTTACTAGGCCCCTCACATCCACTGCACCTATATGGCAAGGAACAAAAGATCTCCGATAAAGAGCCCCTTTATTGGTGCCCGTCGAGCAATGCAGTGCCGGCCCGATGAGAAGCAGACCCGTATGATGAAGCATGACACCTAGCTTGCTGGGTGTGTGAGGGTCCTTTTTCCGAAAGGAGGTATTCCCCACCTCCTCGACACTCTGAGTACTCACCGGGTGGTCGACTTGCCACCCAGGAACACTGTACCTCTCTTGTCTTCTATATTTTGGCAGTTGGCAAGAGTGACTATGGTTTTCATGTGCCCAAACAGTGGACCAGGATGAAACTAGGTGAGCAAGCATTTTACGCAATCTGGGCCCTGGCCACACTCTGAAAATACATTTAAAAAAATGAAAGGTACTATTTTACATTTTTGTGTCATCGTTACTGTGTTAAAGCTGAAATCATGAAATCTTCAAATAGCGGAGCAGTCAGTCACGGGGAACGTCCAATATAATTTATTCTGCTCTGCTGCAGGAGGGAGTCTCTGGGCATTTACCAGAGAGTCTGCGTCAGCTTTTAAATTGCTCAGCTTATATACATTTGTGGTCACATAGGAAATAGTGATAAACAATGACCTTAGAAGAAAAATATCAAAAGCACAAAGGTTCTTGAGAAATGCAGCTGTAGCAAAACAAATTCAGACAGCTTGCCATGTATCATTCCTTCCTTTCTCACAATGTCTGGTTACACTTTAAATAGCCCACTATTCACTAACTTTCAAAACACCATGGGGAGCTTGTAGTAATTATATCTTATCTTATGAAAACGGTACAAAAGTGGGTGGTGATGGACGGAGCATCTGAATCAATCAAACACTCACACCCAGTCAAAAGATCTGGGTTTAATCCATCACCGTTCTTTAGCCCACTCTGCCACCCCAGTTCTGACATGGCTATATGCAAATCAGTCTGACCCTGTGCCTCATGGGAACAGTCCAGCCCGAACTGCCAAGCCATGTCTTCCCTGGACCGGAAACAAGCTTCAGAGGACCGGTTTCTGGCATTCCAGCCGTCTTCAGCCCGGCTTGCTTGAATCCAGTGGCAAAGTGAGCAAGGGACTCACGTCTGAGCATACCCTGCCACACTTATGGCGGCCAAAAGCGGTACAAAAGGGGGTGGTGATGGACGGAGCATCTGAATCAATCAAACACTCACACCCAGTCAAAAGATCTGGGTTTAATCCATCACCGTTCTTTAGCCCACTCTGCCACCCCAGTTCTGACATTGTGGAAAAAGGGTTCAGGCAGATGAAATGCGTTACTTACCTGTAACAGCAGTTATCCAGTATTGGTATCTTTCATAGATTCACATGCCTGAATCATTCCCCGTCGTCGGGGTGGGAGTCCCCGGTAAATAATTATAGTAATGTCACATGGACATATACTTAGTACTAGGCCAGAGGCCTCACATTAGTAGCCTATCTAGGTCCTTATGTAAAAAGGACCAAACTTTGGCCAGTAGCCAATCAGCCCTTATCACCATCCTGACCTTCCTGGAAGGAGCCCTTGTCCCTCAGATTTTCGTAAGCATCGTGCCAAGTAGTACCTACTGAGAAGACTTAGGTGAGCCCTTCCAGGGGAGGCGGGTGGGTTGCATGTGAATCTATGAAAGATACCAATACTGGATAACTGCTGTTACAGGTAAGTAACGCATTTCTTATCCAGTATTATGGGTATCTTTCATAGATTCACATGCCTGAATCAGAATAGCAAGCAATAATGAGCACATTTCTCACATATATCTTGAAAGACATAATAAACTTATCATAAGTTGTTACACAGTTTACATGATACTCACAACCTGATAAGAAATGTGCGATAAATTACCTGGAAGGCGGGATGATAGGAAGAAGGCTCACCTCTAATGAAATAGATGACGTAGGACCGCCTGTCCTACTGCTGCATCCTTCATAAGTTCAGAATCCAAGCAGTAGTGCTTGGTGAACGTATGCGGCGTCTTCCATGTCGCCGCTCTGCAGATGTCGACAATGGGTACCCCAGCAAAGAGCGCCATGGAGGTGGCTACCGCTCTAGTGGAGTGTGCTCGAACCTTTGAAGGCAGAGGATGGCCCGCCTGTTGGTGACAGAATGCGATGGCCGCTGAAATCCATCTGGAAATGCTCTGTTTTGTCAATGCTAGGCCTTTCCTGGGCCTGCTAAATGCAACAAACAATTGGTTAGACTTCCGAAATTGCTCAGTCCTGTGTATGTAGAATTTGAGACATCGCTTGAGGTCCAATGAGTGCAGAGATCTTTCAGCCGCAGATGATGGATTTGGGAAGAAAGATCTCAGGACAATAGGTTCATTGAGATGGAAAGAGGACGGAACCTTTGGTATAAATTTTGGATTAGTCCTTAAAATGACCCTGTCATTCTTAAACTGGATAAAAGGGTCTTGTACAGAAAAAGCCTGCAGGTCACTCACTCTCCTTGCTGACGTGAGCGCCAGTAGTAGAGCCGTTTTCCATGACAAATATTTAAGATCTGTTTTGTGATTTGGCTCGAACGGGTGTTTCATTAGTTGAGCTAGTACCAAGTTTAGTTGCCATGTAGGTGGTGACGCTCGTACTGGAGGGAAAGTTCTGAATAATCCCTTCAGAAACTGCTTGACCAGTCTGTTGGTCCATAGTGAAGCGCCACACGAAGAACGTCTAAACCTGGAGATGGCCGCCAGATGGACTTTTATTGAAGCGTGTGCCAGCCCTGAATTGGCTAGGTGGAGCAAATAGGGCAGAATTTGTGCTGGAGTAGAAGTGAACGGATGCAATTTCTGAGCCCTACACCACAAACAGAACCTTTTCCACTTAAGGGAATATGTCTTATTAGTACTTTCAGCCCGGGCCCGGGCTAGAACGACTCTGCATTCCTGTGGAAGATCTAGATTCTGGAACTCTCTGAACTCAGGAGCCAAGCCGATAATTTGAGAGATGTTGGATCCGGATGTTGGACTTGTCCCTGGTTCATTGTAAGGAGATGTGGGCATGTCCTGAATAGAATTGGAGGTTCCAGCGATAGAAGGTGTAGTTCTGTATATCAGTGCTGGCGCGGCCACGCTGGGGCTATCAGGATCATGGTACAACCCTCTGCTTTCAATTTCCGGAGAACCCTTGGGATTAGGGGAAACGGTGGAAAGGCGTAAGCAAAGGTCTTGCACCATGTCATCGAAAAAGCATTCCCTAGGGATCTTTTCTGGGGAAGCCAGCTTGCGTAACGTTGGCATTTCGCATTCATTTCCGTCGCAAAGAGATCCAGGTGAGGCTTGCCCCAACGGGAGAACACTGAGTCGAGCGTCTTCTGGTCGAGCTCCCACTCGTGGCAAATTGAGCGCTGTCTGCTTAGCGAGTCTGCCAGGATGTTGTCTACTCCTGGGACATACTCTGCCCGCAGAGAAATGTTGTGTTGGAGTAGCCACCTCCAAATTTGCTGAGATTCGCGAGACAACGTCTTGGATCGAGTACCTCCCTGTTTGTTTAGGTAGTGCATTGTGGTGGTGTTGTCCGTCCTCACAAGCACTGGGAAGCTCCTGATTCGGGGTAGAAATGCCCGAAGAGCTACGCGTACTGCTCGTAACTCTAGCAAATTGATGTGGAATCGTTTTTCTGCCACTGACCACTGACCTTGAACTTGCAATTCCTGAAGGAACGCTCCCCATCCTTCCAGTGATGCGTCCGTGGTTATGACATAAGGGGAGACTGGGAGTAAAAAAGGAAGGCCTTTGTTCAAGTTGTCGCCCAGAAGCCACCATCTCAGAGCCTTTTTCATGACCTGAGTGATCTTGACCCAGTCGTCGAAAGATCCTGTACTTTGGATCCACTGATTTGTTAAAGCTTCCTGTAGAGGTCGCATGTGGAGACGACAATGCGGAATGAGAAATATGTTGGAAGACATCATTCCTAGCAACGACTTGAATAGTCGAACCCTGACTCTCTTTTTGGTCTGAATTTGGACGGCCAGGTTTCTCAGCTTGACCTGACATTCCCTGGAAGGGAAGGCTTTCTCCTGTTGTGTATCCAATGTCGCTCCTAGGAAATTGAGACGTTGTGATGGACGTAGATTTGACTTTTCCTGGTTGAGCGTTAGGCCTAAGTTCTCGAAGAGACGAAGGCAGGCGGTAGAGGACTTGGCCACACCTGTCAGAGTAGGAGCCTTGACAAGCCAGTCGTCCAGGTAGGGAAAGACTTGATGATGATGCTGGAGAAGGTATGCTGCTACCGGAGACAGACACTTTGTAAAGATGCGTGGAGCTGACTTCAGGCCGAATGGTAAGACTCTGAACTGGTAGTGCCTGCCTGCCACTGTAAACCTCAGGAATTGTCGATGACTTTTGTGAATGAGGATATGAAAATAGGCATCCTGGAGGTCCAAGGATACCATATAGTCTTTTGAATTGAGCAGGTGAAATACCTCCTGAAGGGTAACCATACGAAAAGACTGCTTCTTGAGGTATTTGTTTAGGTTTCTCAAATCCAGTATCGGTCTCCACTGCTTCTTCTCCTTTTTTCTGATCAGGAAGAATCGGGAATAGAATCCTCTCCCCTTTTGTTCTCGAGGAACTCTTTCCACTGCTTTTTTCTGAAGCATTAGCAAGAGTTCCTGTTGAAGTATGTTTAGATTTTTGTGTTGCGCCGGACATGGTGGATTTGGAGGAGGATGCTCGAGAAACTCCAGAGTGTGTCCGAAGCGGACTAACTGCAACACCCAACGATCTGTAGTAATTTTCTTCCAATTGTGAAGGAAGTTGGTAATTTTTCCTCCAACTACGAACTGTGGAGAAGAGGTGGAGGCCAGCTGGAGAAAGCAGTCATTGACGTCTGTTATTGTCTTTCTTTCCTCCTCTTCCTCGAAAGGACGACTTGTTATATGAGGATTGTCCTTGTTGTTGTTGCCTCTGCTGATATTGAGGTTTGTACTGCTGGGAAGAATTATAAGAGGACTTGTAACCTTGATAGTTGCCACGAGACTGTTGTCCTCAACCTCTGGAGCCTCGAAAGGAATTCTGCTTGAATTGTAGAGTGCCTAGGGCTTTCGCCGTTTCGGTATCCTTCTTAATGCCTTGCAGCATGTCATCAATATGTTCACCGAAAAGGCGCTCCCCATCAAAAGGCATGTCGAGGACTTTGGCTTGCACTTCAGGCCGGAATGCTGTGGCTTTAAGCCAGCCCTGGCGCCTTAAAACTGCTGCTCTCGCCAATTGACGGAACCCTGTGGAAGCAATATCCAGGGCCACCTCTATCATCTGTGAAGCAGAGCGTTCACCCTCCAGCAAAATCTTTTTAACCTCGTCTTTCTGGTCTTCTGGAATCGCCCCCAGATATGGGGCTATATCTGCCCATATCTGTCGATTATAGCGACCTAGTAAAGCCAGAGAATTTGCAGCCCTGATTGATAGGGCGGACATGGAGGAAAATCTCTTGCCAATGGCATCAAGCTTTCTTCCTTCTTTATCAGGAGGAGCGGTCATTGTCGCTGACGGATTGCTGGACTTCCGCTGAGCGGCCTGAGATATAACTGAATCAGGTTTAGTTTGACCAGTCAAACATGCGGGTGCAGTGTCTGGGGCTTTGTATTTCTTTTCAAGTCTAGCCGGCACTGGAATGAGAGAGAGAGAGGAGTTTTCATTATTTTTTGTCCTTGCTCCCATATATAATCGATTACTGGAATGGAGCGAGCTGATCTCTTGAAGGGTTCTTTGAAATCATGAAGAAAACAGTCCTTCGTTTCCGATGCTATTTGGATGTTGAATCTTGCAGCCGCTCTTCCTACGATATTATGGAATCCCCCTAAGTCCTCAGGGGTTGAATCGTCCTGTACTTGGTCTGGGGATATTGGATCTGGGTTAGCATTATAATCAGAATCCATATCATCGTCATCATGTATTTCGCCTTCTTCATCCTGGGCCTCATCAATTCCCACTTCTTCCTCATATTCTTCTTCATCCGTAGAATTTTGAGGAGGAAATGTCTCTTGTTCCTGATGCACATCCCGCGGGAGAGGCCGCTGTCGATGTTTAGGAGTTGGTGTTTCCTGTGGTACCTGTACTCCAGAGGCAGGAGCAGATGATGGAAATCTTTGTTTATAATCTGAAATTAGAAATTGTAGGTCAGAAACAATTGAAGCTGGAAGGCACACCATAGGCTGAACAGTGGTATGCTCTTGAACTGATTCTTGAATTGTAATTTCCTCAAAATCTTCACAGTCCGAACTCTCATGAATTTTGATGTTGAGATGAGAGGGACTGGATGCTATGGGAAACATGGACTGATCTTCTGGATCTTCCGTGTCTAAAAACTGCGTTGGCAACAACTGTTGGACCTTGCTGGGTGAGGTCATCTCTGGTGTGACCAATTTTAATTCAAATTATTTTATTATGATTTTGGCTCTCGTAAGAGGGCCACATAAAAGTGTACACATTTCCAGACATATCGGTTACATAAACACAAGAACCACATGAAAGTGTACATATTTCCAAACATATCGGTTACATAAACACAGAAAGCTAATAACAAGAGTAGAACATGTACCATTTACAAACCCTAGAATAAATGCAATACTAATTACGGAACCATGGGGAAAATACAGTGCTAACATGTGCCATAGAAAATATACAGAATCAACCCCACGAAACCACCTCCCAGAACTCAATTAATAAATAACAAGGAAGCCCTTAAAAAAATTAAAAATATAAAAACAAAACATTTCGTTGGGAGGGCAATAAAGTGCAGAAAGGAAAGCATTCAGTGTAAGTATACCCAAACGAAGACAGATAGGTTTTAGCCATCTGCCACGCAGTTTACGAAGTGCAGGGCAGATCAATAACACATGCATGCAGTCCTGATTGTTCACTTTACATAGGTTGCACAGAGGAGATGAACCATTCCATTTAGATAACAATTGGTTAAGAGGTATTAAATCATAGCGTAGGAGAAACCAGAACCTACGTATGCCATGAGGAAGGGACCATGAAACATAGGGTTGAGGTCGTCTCAACTGATACGAATCAAGGAGGTGAACGACATGGCTTTTCCCACAAATTAATTTTAAATCAGAGCGAAAACATAGATCCCATGAAGCAGCTTTCAGCACTGATTTCAACTGTGATGGTGAATACAGAAAAAGCGTGGTTTCATCTAAATTTAGCAAAGATACAGCTTTTCTAAAATTACAGACAAGTTGAGAAAACTCCTTAAGATTACCCAACAATTCAGTTCTGACGAGGGCTCTCATTGTACCTACTTCAGCTCTAGCAAGGCAAGCCACCCATCTTACCAGGGCACATACTCCCTGGGCCCAACTACTCCTAAGTCCAAAATCGAGTCTACAGGCTGCCAGCGAGCACACAGTATTTAAGGAAGAGAGAGATCTTAGGAGCTTCCCCTCGATCTTATGGCAAAAGTCCCATTTTCCCATATCAATTAGTTCAATACCATATAATATTGTAGCGGGGATTTTGGATCTAAATACTTCCAATAAAATAGGAAAGTGCCGTTTCCCCGTTACATGGTACAGGGCATTCAAACCTTTGCCATGGGCCAGAGCTTTGCGTGTACACTGCTCAATATGGAGTTTCTCACTCAAGTTAGCTGTAACAATTTTCCCTAGAAAAGTGTAAAACTTTACCACCTCCAGTTTTTGATCCCCAATGAACCAACCATAATCAACAGAACGGCATCTCTTCCTGCCAGCTATGCACATGACTTTACTTTTACTAATGTTGATCTTCATCGCATGGGCTACCGCAAACGAATGCAAAGCATGAAGCCGATTTGCCAAACCTTTAGGTGTTAGGTCAAGGATGAGAACGTCATCGGCATACATCATGCATGAAATTGGTGCCCCCCCAATCACCGGGGGAAAGCCCTCTCCGGCGGCCAGGGCAGCCGGAAGGTCTGCCGTGTATAGGGAGAACAAAAGGGGAGCCAGTAAACAGCCTTGTTTAAGGCCATTCAAAGTTTTTATTGTACCGGATAACCCCCTTTCGCCCCCCATCAAAACCTTGCACCAGGTCTCTGTATGTAGCGCCTTCACCAACTCCAACAAATAGTGTGGGAGCCCGAACGCTGCCAATTTTCTCCACAGCGTTCCACGATCAACTCTGTCGAACGCCGTGGAGAAATCAATAAAGGCAGCGTACACAACGCCACCTCTCACCTGCACGTATTTATTTGTTACCACCTGGAGGGCTGTAAGATTGTCCAGCGTGCCGTGATTCCTGCGGAAACCAGTCTGTTCTAATGGCAAAATATTGTTCTCCTCGGCCCAGTCGGAGAGGGATGTCAAGATACATTTCGCAAATACCTTTCCGACGGAGTCGAGAAGTGCTATCAGACGATAGTTACCAGGACTATCTCTGGAACCCTTCTTAAAGATAGGGACCAGGATACTTCCCCTCCACGAGGGTGGTACTGTTTTAGACAAAAAACACGCCCTAAAAAGTGGATACAGGATTTTACTCCACCTTACAGGATCGGATTTTAGGACCGTCATGGGTAGTTCATCAGGGCCCATTGCCCCAGAGACACGCATAGTTTTTATCGCCAACTCAATTTCTTTTTCAGCGGGGCAAATACAAAGGCCCAAAGAAGAGACACCACTGTCGGAGTCATTACAGATGGGGGCACCCTTTGTAATATCCATAATTAAGCTCCCATTCCCTGAATAAAGGTCTTGAATATAGGCGGTCCAAGCTTTTTCCGCAATAGCGATAGGGGAAGGGCTTATATGAGAGCCACACCCCCTACCGATTATTGCCCAAAACTCTCTGATCCTGCCATGCAGAACTGCCTCCCTCAGACTAATCCATACTTTATCCTCCCCTTCCTTTTTTATTTTTTGCCGAAGTCTACTTCTCTTTCTTTTTAACCTAGAAATTTCTTTTCCCCGGTCTCTAAGTCTGTCAAGATATTGTTCACGGACCAGTTTGTTTATTTCCACATTCAAGCTACGCAAAACGCTAGGCACTACTTCTCCATTTTTGGGACAGGGCATTTTCTTTCTTTTAGCATACGAGGTAATTTTACGCATAAATTCCGCAAAGTTAGCCATTTCATTACCGCGCCACTCATCTAGAGATAATAGTGTATAGGCTAGGAAATCCTGCACCTCATTAATGGCAGAAGGATTCCAAAAACATCTTCCAGAAGAAGCGTGGAAAGCCACATCCCTACCGTGCATAGACCACGGTGCGATAGTCACAGGTTTTAAGGAGAAAGTTACCAGCAATATGCTATGATCACTTAAAGGAGTATCTATAACTTTAAGGTCCAGAATGGAAGGGAACAAACCATAGTCCGTGACTACATAATCCAGAATAGAAGACCCAAAGGGAGACTTATGAGTAAATTTAGCAGGCACATCCGATGGTAATCTCCCATTTAATATGAGCCCGTCGACGGCCGCTAATTCATTCAACAAAATCTTCCCACGTTTATTTGTCACTAATTTATCAGGGAACAGTGACTGAGGAATAAAATAAGCCTCTTCCCTAGGTATATTCCTAAAGAGTTCCAAACTAACATTGGAGATTTTGGAATTCAAGTCCCCCACCAGCAAAATTTCCGGAGGAGACGGAACATTTTTAATCAAAACTATATATTGAAAAACCTGCAATAAAATCTTATTAAAACTCTCATCAGGAGGGATATAAACATTCAAAATCACAATGGGGGATTTTATACCATTGTTCGACAAATTATCAATGGTTATAGCATGGAACAAATTGCTTGGATCAATATAGTGAGAGAATCTCCATTGCCATTTATTTAAAAGTAAACAAGCAATGCCCCCCCTAGCATGGCCTTTCTTAGAAGGGACCGCGGGCACTTCCAGGGCATAATAGTCCTTTGAAATCTTCAACGTATTAATACACCACGTTTCCTGTAGGCAGATCACATCAGCACCCAGGGAATATAAAAACTCCAGTTTCTCTGGGCTATTGTGGATCCCTGCCGCATTCCAGGAAATAATATTAAATGAGGTGTTAAAGATGTTGAAACAACCTGGGGTTATCTTTGGTTCTTGTAGATAGGGCGCTTTGTAGCCAGTTCCACCGATTATTGTCCTCAGACATAAAAGAATTCTGGGGCAGCGGAAGAGGCTTTACTTGGGAGACCGCACGTTTACCCTTAGATACCCAAATCCTCAGGTCTGTAAAGGCGGAATCCGCACCACTTATCTCTGCTCCTCTAAATAACTCCCCAGAAAGCAGGTTTGTATTTTCACGATTAAAAATCGGAAGAATATCAATACCTGAACGTTGAAAATACTCAGCTTGCCCTAATATCAAATTTACAATGATGGGTGAATAAAATTTGACCCTAATACTTGTTACCTTTACTTCACCAAAAAGAGTGACTAGCTCTATATCTCTAGTTTGGATATGACGGAGACTTTCTATCTCAAAAAAACGTTTGAGGAGCCAAGACCTATTTAAGGGCAAGTCCCCGTCAAAAAGAGGTAAGAAGTCTAACTCAAGAGTTTCCACAGGAGTTTTTACGGCTATTACCGGACAATTAGAACCAAGGCGCTCTCCCCTCTCAGCGACTACTAAGAAAGGAGAGGCCAGAGGATTCAAAGCCCCCGATGGATGTTGTGTGGAACCAACGATCCCAGTCGAAAGTGACAAGCTGGGAGGTAGAGTCCCCCTTTGTGGAAAATCATCCAAGGATGTTAATGGACACATTTCACCTTCCACATTATAAGAGGTAGAAATAGGGGGGTTCGCTTCCATCTCAACATTCACATTCGTGGATAGAAAAGATGGATCCACAACAAACACTTCTTTCTCCGGGGTAGTCAGAGAATTTCGAAAAATTATCCGACGTTGCCTTTTCTTCTTGTATTTCCTCAACGGTTTCTTTTTATTCCCCTTATTCTTTCTAAGATTGCCGGTTTTAGGCTTTATCTCTTGACCATCACTATTAGATTCTTTATTATTTTCAGGCATAAAAATAGGAAAGAGCTCTGGAGGAGCTTTAGGGCCAGATGTGGATATATCTTCCTCCACAATCTCAAGGACTGAGTTGTTAATACAGTTGGGCACTGCAGTTTGAGGCATAGTAACAAGATGTGATGTCATGACCAATGTCCCCACATTCTTTTCAAGATCCACTGGAGGGACGATCCGTTCCCCCAATGAACCATGTTCCATCCTAGTCGGGGGGGCACTTCCAGTTACCGATGCCTTTTGTAGCAGGGCCTTCAGTATTTGGGTAACAGACTCCAAAATACAATCCGAGTTACCCACAAATTTCCCCAAAAGAGATAAAATAGAAGCAAGCAATTGTTCCAAGGCTATCATCGATTCAGAGATTGGTTTTTCACATGCAGCGCCTGGCCCTCCAATACCTGATAAGTCAAGTCCTGGAGTGCCAGAAGCTATTAACAAATCAGACAAATCCTGACCATTTGGCGAGGGGGTACTACTATACAGCAACAACCCAGACGGGGTAGCACCCCCAGAAGATTTACCTGGGGCTAGAGGCTCCACCCTCCCTGTACTAACATATCGACCGCAGAGATCAAAGTCAATGGAGAGAGCCGATGACTCGCCCACCGAATGCCCCTTCAGCGGGGTTTGGGACACGGGTGGCAGGCTAGATTGAGCAAGCATAAGTTCCCCATCAGTTATTGGGAAGGCGGGCACACTCTCACCAATCCCCTCCGAGTAAACGCGGGGGGGAGATGCCCCCGACGCAAGCTGTTGCTGTAAAGGCTGCCCAGAAGAGAGCGACCCTGACACATTTGCTTGGCAAGGGCCCCCTCGAGTTAAAACCCCTGCACCTTTAGTTGTGGATAAATTAACGGACTTGGGGGAGGCTAAATCCCAAAACTCAAACAGTTGGCATTGTCCTTTCAAGGGGGGGTTATTTACTGATTTATTTCTGGTACGGTTAATATCTTTGGTCACCATAGGAATACCACCCACTTCCCTACCAGACCTTAATTTTTTAGACATGTTCCAAACCGGTATATTCGCAAAAGAATGTTGTAATAAAAAAAATTATTCCTGATGACAATATAACACGGAATAAAAATGGGCTTTCAAGATAATAAAATAATAGTCTAGGAGATGCAAATAAACACACAGGCGATAAGAGCCAGATAGATATGAAGTATCACAATAAAACAGCTTTCTTCAACAAACAAGCCTCAAACAAAATCACATGTACTTGCTGACGATGAAAATAACTGGGCCCAGCCCAGCCAACTTCGGCCACTGAGGGCCACAAAGGGCCCGCCCTTGTCCCGGGCTTCTCCCGGGCGCTACCCGCACGCTACCGCGCAGCGGTGTACTGACACGCTATTTGTAGATTGCTGATGAAGGGGGGTGTGGCCTACAGGGAGAGCGTCACCAGGTGGGATCGGTGATGGAAACTGCTGGGACTCTTGGAAGTTGGAGTCCAGCAGTATGCTCGCTCGCAGCCCTGTAAGCCAGAGACCCTTAGTGGAGTGAGGTCAAATAATTGCAAGGCTCTGCTCCGTGAAGCGGGACCCGCGGAGCGGGTCCGGCGAAAGGTAGCGCCTTACAAAGCGCTTCTGTAGAACCTCGGCGCACCACCACAGTCCTCCAGCGCCAAACACGGTCTCCAAACGGCAAGTAGCAAATGAATAATGTTATCCGCAGCTGTTTCTGATCCGGAGCTTTTTCACAGAGGAGCGGGGGGCGTGGCCTACAGGGAGAGCGTCACCAGGTGGGATCGGTGATGGAAACTGCTGGGACTCTTGGAAGTTGGAGTCCAGCAGTATGCTCGCTCGCAGCCCTGTAAGCCAGAGACCCTTAGTGGAGTGAGGTCAAATAATTGCAAGGCTCTGCTCCGTGAAGCGGGACCCGCGGAGCGGGTCCGGCGAAAGGTAGCGCCTTACAAAGCGCTTCTGTAGAACCTCGGCGCACCACCACAGTCCTCCAGCGCCAAACACGGTCTCCAAACGGCAAGTAGCAAATGAATAATGTTATTTGGTGTGACCAAACATGACGACATTTTAAAGTGTGTATATGTATACTTCAATGAGGGAGAGCCCTTGGAGTGTAAATCCTTTGACGCGGTGTCTGTTGATGGTGTAGCGTCTACTATTTTTGATGTTTCAGGTGTTTTCATTGTCATTGATGTTTTCGTCGACGACGACGACGTCCTCGTCGACGACACTGTAGCATTCGACGACGACGATGCCACCGTCGACGGCGACGGCGCCGTCGACGGTCTCGTCGTCGACAGGCCCGTCGACGACCTCGTCGACGACGGTGTCCTCGCCGACGAGGAACTCGTCGACGGCTGTATCTTCGTCGACGGTTGTGTCTGCGTCGACGATGGGATCTTCGTCGACGCTGGGATTTTCGTCGACGCTGGAAGCTTTGCCTTCGCCGATGATGAAGCAGACGTCGACGGGAGCGCTGTCAAAGGCGACGACGACGATTTTGTGACAGGAATGACAGAAGATATTGACCTACCCATCGTCGACGACGTGGTAGTAGTCGATGCCATGGAGAAAGTAGACGCCGTGGATGTCGAAATGGAGACTGTCGACAACGTCACAGGCAGGCTAGACGTCATTATAGCAGGCTTTTTGAATTCTGTCATCTGAAGAGAAGGCTTGACCTTAGGATGACTCTCAACAGACTTTGGCTTCTTGTGAGGAGGCGCCACAGACTGATCTGGAGATGACTGCCCAGGCCTTTTTGAAGCGGAGTGGAAGCTCCTGAAGGAACACTCGCTCTCACCTGAGGAGACTACCTGCTCTTTGTTCTTTAGTCTCTGGAGCCACAGAAGCAGTCGCCCTTCCCTGTCCTTCAACGTCTTGACCGGGAGAGTGCGACAAATCTTACATTCCTTGGCAGAATGCTGAGGATAGAGGCAATACAGGCAATCTTCATGTTTGTCCTCTATATGTAACCTCATTTTACTACAAGAGGCACAGGGTCTAAAAAGCCCTTTTTTAGGAGTAGTAGCCCTATTTACTACCAAAACTTGAAGAATAAAAGGATAAAAGGATAGAAGAGAAGAAGGGTGTTCCTGGGAGGGATGCGGGGGGTGTCGGTCAGGTCTAGGGGTGTGAAAGCCTTGATTAATCACCGCTCCTCTGATGTGAGGCGAGGTCCTACTGTAGGAAGCAATAAACTGCATCTGTTGGGCTAGGTGATGGCCTGGGATCAGGCCGGGCAATCGGGCAGGGAGGAAGAGGTTTACCAAAAGGGCCCGTTCTATGAGTAGAATGAAAGAGCGAGGGGGCAGGGGTCCAGCACGGAGACAAGGTCGTGTTTAGCGGTGCGTTTATGGCCCGAACAGGAGAGACCGGGGGCTGTCGGGGCGCGGGGTGCTTGCGGGGCTGGAGAGAGGGAGAGAGAGATGATGGCTATCGGCAATGGGCAGGGAGGTCATGACACAAAGATGGCTACTATCTATGTTCGTGATGGAACCTAAAAGGGAACAAGATGGCGGGGCCACTGTTTCGTGACTTTCTTTACCTTCAACAGTGGCGAGGGTGAACACAAATGAACGCCGCTTATGTACATATACATTTTGTCATTTTCCACAACATGGCTATATGAAAATCAGTCTGACCCTGGGAACAGTCCAGCCCGAACTGCCAAGCCATGTCTTCCCTGGACCGGAAGCAAGCTTCCGAGGACCGGTTTCTGGCATTCCAGCCGTCTTCAGCCCGGCTTGCTTGAATCCAGTGGCAAAGTGAGCAAAGGGCTCACGTCTGAGCATACCCTGCCACACTTATGGCGGCCAAAAGCGGTACAAAAGGGGGTGGTGATGGACGGAGCATCTGAATCAATCAAACACTCACACCCAGGCAAAAGATCTGGGTTTAATCCATCACCGTTCTTTAGCCCACTCTGCCAACTGGGGTGGCAGAGTGGGCTAAAGAACGGAGATGGATTAAACCCAGATCTTTTGACTGGGTGTGAGTGTTTGATTGATTCAGATGCTCCGTCCATCACCACCCCTTTTGTACCGCTATGAAAACGCCTGTGCAGCATCAGCTTCCTTACCAGCTCTCGGGCCCTGGTGACACTTCACAAGACTAAGTGAGAGATACATGCTTTCTTTTAATGATCTTCGAACTGGAAGGAAAACATTCTGCAGTCAAAGTCTTTCCTTAGGCACATAATAAAACTAACCTTACTATGAACCCAGCTGCACTCAGCTGAACTAGATAAACCTGTTTATCCTTGGACCAAGTTTTTGTAAAGTATGCAGAGAAGTGAAAAAAAAGCAATACTGAGAAGGAAAACGTTCTCATGGAGGGGGGTTATATGTGAACAGCTTAGATTTTCCTAGATGTTACAACATTTAATGAAGATCGAACAAAGGAAATCGCACTATATCAACTAATTTATATTGTATCAAAGATTGTGAGAAATTAGGCTTGAATATTTTAGCACTTTCTATAACAAGCAGAAAACATTAATAAAATTATTCGTGAGCTTTTTTTAAATTTAAACATTACCTCATGTATATTTTTGGCAGTCAAAGGCACATCATTTTTGCAGCGCACAAAAAACAAACATTGGCCTTTGAACTTGTCAGAAATGTTGCCTACGGACAGCGTCATGACATTTTGTCCTTTAACTGTGCCCACTGGTGTGCGGCCAGTCTCTGAAAAATATAATAAAATGCACTGTTAATTTTCTTAACAAAATGCATGGGTTTCAAACACATTTCGTCAATTTGCATTTCAAAAACATGTGAATACACAGAAGTTTCTAAAACATTAGGACATTTTGTTTTGACTTTCTAAGATATTTAGTTATATCTAGAAACAATTAAAAGAATTGTTACTTACTTGTAAATCTAGCTCTGCATCGTTGGTTTTCTCATTTAGGTCATCAATGCAGAAAAATCCCGCCTGCGTGTGGGAACCCAAGAATACTTCTATCAGACATGTATATATTATTCTGACGTTGGAGGTAGGCACCCCAAGTCTGAGACAGGCCAGCTTTAACTACATTTTTTCTGTAGAAAACTGTAGCATTGCAATTAAACCTGTAGGAAGGTAGATCCCTGACTATGGTTGCCCCCAACTTTTTGCCTGGTGTTTTGCTGGTTTTCTGACTTAGTTGACCTGGGGCCCTGCTATTCAGGACCCCAGGCCTACTGCTCTCTCTGTAAAATGGATTCCATGTACCTTAGGTACATATCTAAATTGGATACTGAGTCACCTTACCAGTCCCTGTACAGTGTACCTTAGGTACCCAGGGCATAGGTGTACCCAGGGCCTACCAGGGGCTGCAGCATGTATTATGCCACCCCTGGCTGGCCATCCAAATCTGACACAACTGGCTGCTTGACAGCTGGGGCAAGGTGGTGTAATCACCCTTTGCTTTAGATATAGTATACCTATATCTAACCCTAAAAATGGACACACAGATCTCCTATCAGTCACTCCTATGGCAGGCCTTAACAATCCTGAAGGCAGAGTGCTTGGAATCGTGTGAGATGGTGCTCTGGCATGAGCTGAGCCTGTCTGCGGCTTTCGGGACCCATCCCTTAGCCGTTTCCATGATATCGCATACCATATACTCTTAAGTGCATTATAATCCTCGCGGTTATATGCCAACTCTGGTATCGCTTTATCAAAACATGTTGAGTAAGGTGTCATACGAATTGGAATACTAACCCCTCGCCAATTCTGGCGACGGGGTTAGCATTCCACCCTTCTAGAGGGACACGACATGTATGTAACCCCTAACCCCGGTTAAAGTCAGACATAGCCTCAGCTCCACAAAATGGATGCTGCCACCGAGACACAAGTCTGCCCTCCTGCTGCTGGGAGTCCTCCCAGAGCAGGAGGCAAGGACAAAGGGTTTCCTGCCAGGGGCGGTGCCAGCACAGTCCCAGACAGGGTTTTGTGTATTCCAGGTAGGCAGGGCTACAGAGGAAGGTGACTGCAAGTGGCACCCCGGTGCTCACTGTGCATAGGCCGGCTGAAACCAGTTCCAGAGGCACTCCAGCCCCTGGCCTGGGGAAAGCCCGCCAAGGAAGTGGGTGTAACCACCCCCCTCCTGGTCCCACCCCTAGGGCAGGACTTAGTCGCGTGCCAGCCCCCTTTTTTCCAGATAAAGGTAGAGACTGGCCCCCTTCCAAATCAGATCATCTTTGGAATCAAGATACCACTTTCCACGAAAGGACTTCACGATTTCTTCCTCAAGATTCTCCCTTGTGGCTAAGGAGTAGTCACCCTGCATCCGCAGGCACCATCTAAGAACACTGCGGTCTGCTGCACGTCCTTCCTCCGGAATCCGACTGCCCAGCTCGACGAGACCCAGCTTCCCTGGCACCTCTGACCTCTACCCACCTCTACAGCACAGCTGAGAACCGTGGGTGCGACGAGACCTCGAGGGACCGGCCATCGCCAAGACTGCACGACTTCTGCACAGCAAGCCCACCGAGTAATTTCCTGGTGAGTGCTTTGGGGTCCGAGAAGCCCCCACCCTGAGCAGCTCCAGCACCGAAGAGCAGCCCCCCAGCATCTCCACGATCGGCGTGGGGCCCTTCTGCTTTTTGCTGCTCACCGCGTTGTTTGGCTACTAGCCCGCTGGCTTGTGGCCTTCCGAACGACGCCCGACGACAATACTGCTGCTAGTCTGGTTGCTCCAGACTGGCCCTTGCTTCCCTCCATCGGAGAAGTACCCTGGACCCTCCTGATCCGGCTAAGACGCCATTTTAGGTCCACCACGTGGGCCTTGCATTTGCCAAGACTTGTTGCCCAATCCTGGGTCCAGCGACGTCGACAGCAAGAACCTTCGTGGGACAGCTCGCACCTCCATCCTGGTCGCCGACAACGCCTCCTGGTCCGAGAGACTGCAGAGCCCAGCAGCGCCCACTCACCTGACTGCGGTGACTTCGCCCGGTGCCATCCTGGTGCCCACTTAATCACTGGCTAGTGATTCAAGAACTTGGTCCCCTCTGCTTTCAGGTTTCCTTCTTCCTTGATCCAGGCTTGGATCCATCGAACTTTTCTTCACTGGTCGCCTGCCAGCAACTTCCTTCTTCCAGGCTCCTGGTCCGGCAACGAGATTCCCGACGTCTTTTCAGACCTATGCAGCTGCAGCCCCTGGGCTAGGTAACTTCGGCACTTCGGTGTCCCAGCATAGCCTCACTATCCAAGGGTCAGGATCCACTGTCGTTTTCTCCCTACCAGGTCGGGTTCGCCCGTGAACACTAACTTTGCCTTTACTAGCTTCCATAGACTTTGTCCCGCATCCCGCGTGAGAGTGCACACTCTGCACCCGAGTCCCCTAGGTCTCCTAGAAGTAATCTAACGATTCCCTAGTCAAGTCCTAGCGATTCCAAAGCCTATTAGTACTGTACTTACCTGCTAGTAATCTCGCATTCCACTTTTAGAGTATATGGTTTTTCGTGCCCCTCGGGCATTTGTGTATAACGTGCTAACTTAAGTATTTTCATAAGAGTTTTGTTGTGTGCTTAGCACCCTGTCCTCATAAAGAGTACAGGGTTGTTGTGATTCTAATAAATACATTGTTTATTTTCATAACACTTGTGTGGTGTCCTTTCACTGGGTGTTCAAGGGGTAATGTGATGGTAAAACAGCTGGCTTAACACGCCCTCTAGAGTCTTAGCCTTAGACTGCTCGTATCCATGCTACTAGGATAGCTGGTCTATAAGGTTGACTTACAACCAATCATCAATAAGGGTTGTTTGGACTGATATATAGTGATCACTAGAATAGTGAACACTGCACATCAGGCCAACTTCTCACAAAACCCAAAACCAAATTGCAACATCTGGTATAGGAATGTGCAATATTGTTAAACTATCAGAAAACCATGCTCTTACTACAGGGGAAAATTAAGGTAAAGGTGCCTGTCAAGTCAAAAGTGCACTACATGTACTTAGCGTTCACTGTAGCACTAGCATTGCATTGTAGGATTCTCAATGATAGTCATACATGTAAAATAGGCCAGCAAACATATCCCTACTGTGTGGTTGTCAATTTGTAGTGTAGTTCCTATCATCCCAATAGGCTCTGCGCATTGGAATAATACCTACAATAGTAAAGGCCTAGACCAGACGTTAACTAGGTCTACTACTGTCGATACTAGACTTAAAGTTTTGGGTTTGCCAGCTTAGCTCAGAGTTCACTAGAAACTTTCTCGAATGTTCAGGAAAGAATTAACTCCCCTGATTAGACAAGAAGGGATTTAGTTTCTGACAACCATAGAACATGACAACTTTGCTCTCCCCTAATCAAGAGTATATCTCGAGAGTCGTGTGAACAAAAGGCAATTTATTTTACTCAGTCAGTACGTGCATTCTTAGTCTCATCAGAATGTAGAGAAAAGGAAGAGACGGGCGTGTTCAATAAAAAGGTGTTATTTATTGATCAGTCTCTTTTCTCATTCAAGAGAAATGGATCGATATTATTGCAATACTTATAGTTAAGTAAAGTGCATACATTAAAAGCAATAGTATAAAATAATACTGTAAAAACATTGATATGGTTTCTAAGCCATATGATGTTTTAAAATGAATAAAATATATTACATACACATATACATTTGACTAAACGTACTCAACTGGTGTTTCTAAATACGCCTACCCCGTGTACCTGACCTAAGCCTAATACGTGGGCGGGAATAGAAAGTTACAGTTTAAGTTAAGTTTGTTTTTGCCAAGTGAATAACTAAAGAATTCTCTGTGAGGGGTTATTCAGTTCTGTACCTGGAAGTTAGGATGAATGAGGGATGGTATCTCTCTCTCTGGTCTCGATATTCCAGGCTGCCTGCGAGGGCTGCCCAGAAACGCCGGGGCTGGAATTCTCGGCAGGAGAAAGCAGCTTCTCTCAGCGCGTCAGGAAGGCGGGGCTGCGCCAGCGGGGTCTGCTCTGCTCTTCGGTTCGGCAAGTATGGCTGCTCCGTCTCGTCACCACGCGTGTGTTTGCATAGGGCAATATCGGTAATATTTATACCTTTAAGGTGCCGAGATTGACGTAAGGATGGACATAGATACGTCAATAAGGATGTCATACGACTTGCTCGTTAGCACATTCTTTTACTGAAGTTCTCGGTGAAATCAAAACAATGGCCGCAGGGTTTTGCCCAGGTTGTCATAGGTTTGATTTGTTATGAGAACTCCGTATGCCTTATCAGGGGCTGGAGGAATATCGCTTGTCTAATTAGATCGCAAGCGTTATGACCTAATCAGATAACACGTTCCTGTGCCGTAGTGTGACTGCGTCAGATAACGGTATCTGCATCATGGGGATTTTCTGCCTCATGGGCTGACTGCTAGTTAACTTGTTGGTTTGTTTAACCAGAATAGGGTCAGGAATAGGGGGATCGATTCAGAACCTATAGGAATACATCACAAATTTAAGAAGAAAATCTGTTTCTAAATAAGGCATGTGGTACAGTTGTAACAAGCTTTGGATAGGCTTATATTATACATTATGAAGAGTTGTGTGACCCACCACATCAGCTCCAGAATCTTCATCAATACAATAAAGTCTAAATAGATTTTCAGATTGCTGACTTGCATATTTTGAAAGTAGCAACATTCTTAACTAAAGTCGCAGACGCAGCTTTTCCTCTAATGGAGTGTAATACAGGATACAACCTACTGAGCAATGGTTTGCATAACGGACACTATTTTTGTCTTCAGAGACATATAATTGGCAAAAAGATGACTCATCTTTTTGATGGTTTTAGAATATAGAATTCCCTCTCACCTGGAAATGAAGGATTGGGGTAAACACAGGAACAGAAGTAGTTTGATTAACATATGATATAATATTTGGCAGAAAAGGAGGATATCTTCTATGCTCATTTAGGAGCCGTTCGTCACGAACAATGGTGGGCGTGTGCTCATGATGGAACCTCTCCGCCATGGCACCCACGGGGAAAGCGCTGGCTCCCCCCATGGGCAGCCCATCTAGCACCCACAAAGGGGGATGGCAGCGGAAACTCTGCCACCCCCGACCCTCCCCCCCCAGGCAATCGCATGACGTCAGCGCGCGCCAACGTCATCAGGAGCAGCTGGGCGCACTGGAAGCCATTTGATTTTAGGCGTCCAGCAGGAAATAGGTAAGTTTCCTTGCTCCGGTGGGGCAGGTGACGAAGGGTGGGGGAGTGTGGGGGGGGGAATTGGGCTTCATTGAGGCATCGGGGGAGAGGAAAGAGTTCTTCCTCTCCCCTGATGTCTCAATGACGGGCATTCCTGCTGCACGATCGCACATGACGTCGCGATCGTGCAACAGGAATGCCCCCACAAGGCACCAGCGAATTCTTTTGGAATAAATGGAAGCGACCCCTTAGGCAAGAGTCACTTCCTAAAGGGGCACAATCATTTTAAGATTTTTGTGCCCCCTTGGGGACAGATCAGCTGGATTTTTTGGCATTTCTGGCCCCAGGGAGGGCAGATAAGCCCACTAGAGCCAGAGACATCCTAAAAAATAAAATGGAAGAGAACCCTTGGGCAAGGGTTGCATCCAGGGGGCATATTTATTTTATATGTGTATTCTGATCGGTCCATTTTTTGGGGGGCAGAAAACCCCACTAGACACCAGGGATTTCTTTAAATTAAAATGGAAGCGACCCCTTGGGCAAGGGTCGCTTCCAGGGGGCAGATTTTTTATATATATGTATTCTAATGGGCCCTTTTTTGGCCTTTCTGCCCCCAAATCCCACTAGACACCAGGAAACTCTATAAAATTAAAATGGAAGCAAGTGAGGAGGAGCTACGCGCGTATCCGTGATGGCTGCGTGAGCCCAGGGCTCCCGAGACCCTCGCCACCTCCCGCATTTATCCTGAATTTTATCCTGCCAACGATGACGGGTTATTGAAGACGCAACCCAGCGGATATACTAGCTGTTTTCAGAAATTGGTTTGGACTCCGGGAACCGCAACTACGACGTGTTGAACTTTTGCGGCCTGCCCCTTGGACTGCTCCGGGGCTCGAGTGGTTCAAGTACCCAGGCTGTAATTCAACAACAACGGCTTGCGCAGTCTTGGTCACTGCCTTGAGTTGACTTTCGGTTTCGTTTTTGGGTCTTCACCCTCTCGCATCAATAGCCTGCCTTTGTGGCCTGAGTTGCGCCCGGACTCTGAGTCTTCATTGTAAGCTTGAGACAGCGTGTATGTGGTTGTCGCCATATGACCGCTGAGATTTGCTTTTGGTGACTTCGGTGGATAATGCACAAACCATTTTCACCAGGTCCAGGGCGCTTCTTGGGGGCTTACCGCCCGACATGGTGAGCAAACCCGAGAGCGAGAAACGCAAAACCAAGACCCCTCACCGAGGGGGTGCCGTTCAAATGAATGTTATGGATCGCTATACCCAACCTAAGGTGTCCCCCAGTGGGATGAGTAGGACTCGGGGTGAGGCACCCGAAGATCCCGCCATGTTGGCTGATCTTACACTGCAAGACGTCATGGGCGCCATTACTGGTATGAAGACTTCTATGGACCAACAGTATGAGGCCCTTGCCCTCAAGCTTGACACAGTGGCCATTGACTTTAATATAATTAGAATGGACTTATCAAAGACCAACGAAAAGGTCAAATTCTTGGATTTAAAGACTTCCAGCCTCACAACTGATGTCTCTGACCTACAGACGGAGGTTCGCAATCTGCGGTACTCTAATGACCTCTTCACCCGTCGACTGGAGGATTTTGAGAGCCGGGCCAGACGCAACAATGTGCACATTATCGGTGTTCCGGAAAATTCCACAGGTTCTTCTGTGGATCTCCTTGTTGAAGACCTCATCCTCACCCATCTTGCTCCCAAAGGCCTGAGCAAATTCTTTGCGGTGGAATGTGTACATAGAGTTCCGGGTGGAAAGCCGAAGCCCCGTGTCCCACCGCGCCCGATTATTGCTAGAATCTTCAACTTTAGGGATAGAGACGCTATCCTGCAGGCATCGCGGGCGGGTGGCCCGATAAAGTTTGAGAATACTACTGTGAGCTTCTACCCGGACTTTACTCAATTTGTTCAGAAACAGAGGATGGAGTTCCAAGGAGTGAAACGGAGACTGAGAGACATGGGACTGAAGTACGCGATGCTTTTCCCGACCCGACTACGGATTGAATATGAGGATCGGACGTTTTTCTTTGATTGCCCTGAAAGAGTGAGTGACTGGCTTGATGCCTTGCCCGCGCGACGAGATCGCACAGAACACTCCGGTGGCGCTGAGGGCGGCCAACCCGAGCAAAAATGAGCGGAGGTTCCCGGATTTCGGACACTGTTTACGATATGTGACTGTGGTTTGACGTCTCCTGTGTTTGCAAGATTTACATGTGTATCTGGAGGTGGCGGAGGGATGGGTCTCTTTCCTCCTCTGGGTTTCTTTTTGTAGATTAGTTCTATGTTAGGGCGACAGGCACACTGCAAGTTGGGGTGGCTTCTGAGTCTAATGCAGGGGTGCAGGGTGGGGGGAGTTGGTTCTGGGAGTTTGTTGGGGGAGGGTGGGGAGTGTTTGGGGTGTGTTTTAGTTTTTTCTCAAGGCAACGTATTGTTTTACTATTTAATCC
This sequence comes from Lissotriton helveticus, assembly GCF_964261635.1. Classification (NCBI taxonomy): domain Eukaryota; kingdom Metazoa; phylum Chordata; class Amphibia; order Caudata; family Salamandridae; genus Lissotriton; species Lissotriton helveticus. The sequence continues at coordinate 53,816,450 of NC_136067.1, forward strand.
GGGTGCTGTGTTCTGGGGGGGGGGGTTCTGCTGCCGTTTCGAGTATGGGGGTAGGAGGTTGAGACTTCTATGTTGAAATGTTAACGGGTTGGGGGATAGGATAAAACGGGGTGTGGTGCTGCAACACTTGAAACGCCTCTCCCCTGATGTAATGTTATTGCAGGAAACACATTTGATTGGGAACACTTGTCACGATATCAATAGGCGGGGGTTTCGGCTCGCTGTCCACGCTGGTTTCACCTCCGGTTCCAGGGGGGTGGGTATTCTTGTTCGGAACTCTTCCCCTTGAGGGTGACAATGTAATATGTGATGACAGAGGGCGGTACGCTGCTCTCACTGGTAGGTGGGAGGGGAAGACCATCACGTTGCTTTCAGTGTACGTCCCCCCTGGTTTGCAGTCCTCGACCTTTGCTGATTTGGGAAGGGTGGTTTTGGGACTTCCAGATTGTATGCTGGTGGTGGGTGGAGATTCTAATTCTGTTGTCTCTGGTGTAGAGGATCGCCATCCCCCCCCGGGATCTCGCGAGATCCCAGTCATGGTTGAGTGGCTTTCTGGAAACGCTGGGATTGATAGACTGTTGGAGGGTGATGCATCCAGGTCAGGCTCTGTAGATATATGCATATTATTGGCTATTGCTCCGGGGTCCCGCACGTGGGCGGGACTATTCAGTGCTTTTGACTATTGATGAGTATCCCCTGGTAGAGAAATTAGAGTTCTGCCCAGTTGAGGACTGGGGGGGGGGGGCATGGGGGGGGGATCTCTGCCATTTTGGGCAGGTAATTATTAGGTTGGATATTGGTGAATCATTAAGAGTCACAGTAAAAGTCTCGGATGGTGTGCTCATTATTCAGACCAGGTTCCCCAATAGAGAGCCAATGCTCAGTTATTTGGATTTCTTAGTCCAATGCGTCGGATGCCCTTAAGATAAAAGAGTCCAAGGTTTTAGTAGGCTCATCTCCATTTCCCCATCTGCGAGAAGTGCTCTATTACATCCGAGCAGCTACGAAATTCCACGTTTGACCAGCCTAGCCTGCTCTGGGCTCTGACGGGCATGGACTGGCCTGCCCTTGGCCCAGGCTTTGCCGAAGCACGTACCGTGCAGCGGGCCGCATCACATCTTTATGCATGAGGCCCAGGTGGCTCACTAGAAATGGCGTCCAATAGCGTCTCCTGATGAGTCACGCCTCTCCGCATTTTCGCGCTGGGAGCTACTCTCTGATTCTAATTTATTTATTTTTACTTACCTATAGCTCTCCTAGTTCTGCCGTTTTTTAAATTTGATTTGATGCATCTTGTATCCCCCACCAACCACTTCTGGACACAGGAAGCAGCTTAGATAACTGAACAGGATAAGTTACTTACCTGTAATCCTAGTTCTCTTTCAGGTGTATACTCATCCAAGTCAGAGGGAATGAATAATCCCCGCCAACATGTAGGGACCCCGGAGTATATACAAAAATACATATATATGTGTATGTTTAGCTAAGAAAGTACGCAGTACCTTCAATCATACATATATTCATGTATACATATATAAACATGCTGCCTACCATAACTCAAATAGGCTAATAGGTCAATATTAATTGTTTTTTTTTATAAAGCTGAAAACAATTCCATATATAATTTCTGTAACAGAGAACATGCACTTCAATAATGTTCCAACTCAGCGCTTTATTTTCAGAGAAAAAGTAATAGTAGGCCATTAGGTCTTAGGCTCCATAGATGAAAAAACATCACAGTAACAAAAAACTGGCACCCTGCCTTTAAGAATTCCAAGAACCTGGAAACCTTGCCTTTAAGACCTCCAGGAGCCCCCTGCTCCCATCATGCACCACAGGTGACAGTTAGGTCAGGTCTTTTTTTTATTTTTTTTAATATATTTTTATTAATTTTAACACAAGAGTAGAAATATACACATCGGGCATCATTTGGTGGAACATATCGTAAAGGTGAGCGGGCAAATCAATTAAGAAAATACACAACAATTATAGGCATCTGAAAAACATCAATACCAGCTTAGAGCGGAGGTAAAACAATGCTGTTTAGATAACCTTAAGCAAACATCATCGGATCCCGCCCATCCAGAATACAGGATATGAAATCAGTCACTCGACACCCAGATATGAAAAATAAAAGATCAGGAGAATATGCCACATCTCTTACGAAGAAGAGAAAAGGGAAAGAGAAAGGTCATAGAACAAAATAAAGGAAAAATAAAAAAAAAACTCAACCCCCCACCAGGCACCCCTGCGGATGGCTACGACCTAACCCCACTAGCAGCGTGCCTGTCGCCCACTAAACTAACCCCAGGGTAGGGAAAAAGATGGAGGAGGGAATGTCGTAAAAGCAAATATACCCCCGGTCTCCCGTACCCCCCGCCAGCAGCGACCACCCCGAGACACAATCAAACCAACATATAGCGAAATATACAAACCAATCGGGGGAGTGTAGCAAAGCACCACCCAACTCCCATCACGTTACATGTGACAATCCCGGCATTGAATCAAGCTATTTTATCAAACCCAAGCCCTCAAGTTCAACCCTGGCCGGTACGGTAATTCGTGAGAGTCTTTTGCACTCGAACCACCATCTCAAGGGAAAAGGCAGAACGTTCGTTAAAGTCCACGTCAGAGTTGCAGGATCGACAACCAGAAAAAAGTTCACAATATCCACGAAACGAGCGAGGAAAAGTGTACAGAAACAACGAATCTCTCCAACAGTCACTGAGGAACTTGTTACAGCACAGAAGACTGTCCATATCTGTACGAGGCGGCAGCAGGATCGAGCAGGGAACGCTGGCGACAATCACGGGCTCGCTGGCTGTGAAGTGGGGGCCGACAAAGCACATTAAATCCGGGTTCTGCTCGGGGACCTCGGTCTCAGGCGTACATTGCACCGCTGGCACCACAGATAAATGAGGACTTAACGGAGAGTCTTGCACCGGTCCCAAGATACCGTCCACTTGCACGATCAGTGTCCGGAATACAGCGGAGGATTGTGAATGGAGCGCCTCAATAACGGCCATGACGGCCTGTAGCGAAGGCGTGCCTTCCGTCCGCCTCATCTCCTCTCACGTAAAGGCAGAGCAGGAGTCGAACCCCGGAGGCCGGCTTCTCCGGGGTATCAGGCCACGCGAATCCGATGGCAACAATGGACGTTCTCCGTCGTGCAAGATCAACACCTTCGCCGGCAGCGAGGGCCCCGGCCCGTCGACCCCGGGAAGGTAGCAGGGTCTCCAGGCGTCGGACCCCCGAACACAGCAGCCGGTGCGGTACGCTGTTGTCTCCACGGTGTAGACCGTTTACAGTGTCAGCATCCAAAACAAACAGTTTACGGTGCACTTCGGGGGACCGGGCCTAGTCCAGGTCCAGCGGCCGATGTTGATCAACTCCAACCCGGATTAGCTAGAAATCGAGGCCCCGGCTTCCACATGATGTTAGGCCGAGAATGGGAACACGGCGTATCTTCGGCATCCGACAAGATAAAAAGCTCGGGATCACACCGTTAGAAGCAGAAATACTTCATGAACCCGGGAGTCTGGTGCGAATTCAGGATTGATAGCAGGATATACGAGCTGCTGGCGGAGGTCGGCGGAGCCGGGAGTTCACGCGGCCATCTTGGTTGCTAGCGTAGCTCCTCCCTAGGTCAGGTCTTTTTTTACGGTGTACTAATATGAATCAGGAAATAAGGTGCAAAAAAACACTATTCTGTCAATATTCGTCCGGGGAGGCGTGAGGGTTGCTTATGACTATACCCCTGGAAGAGAACTAGGATTACAGGTAAGTAACTTATCCTTCTCTTCCAGGTGATACTCATCAATAGTCATAAGTACTGAATAGAATAACAAGCCCATACCCACTTTCCCGCAGACGAATAACAGTATAGATCCATCAAAGAACACACTAAGGATACATTATCCAAACAGATTCCTTAACAAGGCTTGCCCAAACTGAGCATCCGCCTGTGTGTCAGAGTCTTAACAGTAATGGCAAGTAAAGGTGTGCACTGATCGCCACATGGCAGCTTTACAAATCTCTGCAATAGGTACATTTCTAAGGAGAGCTGTGGTCGAAGCCTTTTCACTGGTAGAATGAGCCTTTGGTTTGCCAGGGAGGGGCTTTTTGGCTAACTGGTAAAGCAGAGTGATAAATGAGACTATCCATCTACAAATAGCCAGTTTGGAAGCTGCACAACCAGTATTTACGGAACCATAGTTTACAAACAGGCAGACTGATTTCATCAACGCCTTGGTCTTGTCTAGGTGGAATTTACGTACCCTCTTAAGGTTTGGTGAATGCATGGACCTCTCTAGAGGATTTGAAGGGTTTGGAAAAAATGTAGGTGGAATGATGGACTGGTTCATGTGAAAATCTGAGAAAACACTTTAGGTAGAAAACTCGGGTGAGTTCTAAGGACCACCCTATTCGCATGACAAAAAAATATATAGGGCTCTTTGCAGCACAACGCTTGAATCTCACTCACTCTGCGAGCAGCAGTGATGCCGACTAAGAAAGCAGTCTTCCATGACAAGTGCTGCAGAGAGGCTTTTTGAATAGGTTCAAATGGGGACTCCATTAATCTAGCAAGAACTATGTGAAGCTCCCATTGAGGAGATGGAGCTCTGATCGGTGGGTAGACCTTTTTCAACCCTTCAAGGAAATCCTTAACTACAGGAAGTTAAAAAAAAACAAGTACACCTGCATAGGGGATATTCCATGTGCTTTAATAGCTGCTAGATGGACCTTTTTAGAACAAAATTGAAGGCATGATTTGGCCAGGTACAGCAAATATGGTAGAATCACCTTGTCACGAGGACGTGTCCCCTGACTTGGACGGGCGGGACGTACCTTCTAACTTGTGTCCGTTTCCGCCCCGTCCGCAGGATCCCTTTGATGTGGCTTGGAGCGGCTCCGAGTTCCCTTCGATACCTACGCTGTTGGCCCTCCCTTCTCTGACGTCAGGGGGGAGTCCCCTGTCTCTTCCACCGGTCAGCCTATCCGGTGCGTCCTCGTCATCACCGACGGACCAATCAGCAGAGCCAGCGGAGAATAAGGAAGTGGTGGAAATGTCCAATGGCGCGCTGCCTGACGGGAAGACGCCGACCCGCGAGGAGGACGCCGAGACAGAGGAAAACGGACGGAGTGAAGAAACATCGCCGGTTACACCGAAGGAGAGACGCGACAAGCCAGGAGGCCAACGGACCCACAAGCCGCCCTGCCACGCTTCCAGGGGAGAAGTGTGGCTGACCAAGGTACGAGGGCGTCTACAGGGGTTGTTCACTGCACGGGGTGGGTCAGGATAGGACGAGGGTAGCCACGGAGCCCTGCACGCACTGCTTGTAGCGACGCTGTACACACGGTGGTGGAACCCGGTGATCCCTCACTTCCCCCTTCCCCTCTTTCATACTTGTCCCCTGGCCACGCCACTAACGAGGCTCTCCTGTGTCTCTTTTCTCCCTGTCTATATCCGGAGCCGTGGAGCCTCAGGAAAAGAGACAAAGGGACCCTGCTGTGCATCGTACCTGGAGAAGACGTCTCTAAGGATAGGAGGAACCCTTGAGTGGATAGAGACATTGACCCGGGCAAGCCCCGTCTGTTATCAATAAAGCACTTGTGGACTGCACATTTTGGGTTGAGTCCTTCCTTCCCCAGCCCCTCCGTCACACACCTGCTTTTGTCCCACAACGGGATCATGACCATTAGTGATGCACCATAAATAAAACTGCTTCCATTTGAAAGCGTACAATTTTATGGTGAAGGTCTTCTGGCTTCTTTAAGTATGTTCATACAGTCAGCAGACAAATCTAAGTACCCGTACTGGTAGACCTCAGGAGCAATGCCATCAATCGTAGAGATGAGAGGTTGGGTAGAAAACCTTCCCCCCCGTTCTTGGATAGTAAGTCTGGTGCGATTAGTATCATCCTGGTCTTGGCCCTATAGAACTTGTTGATCAGTGGTATTGGAGGAAAAGTATAATGAATTTGTTCAACAGCCTCCGGTCGAGTATTGGTCGGTACTCTTGGATAGGACCTCTTTTCCGTACCAGAAAGTAGCAGAAATAAATTCCCTGCCTTTGTTGAAGAGAAAGGACTGCTTCTATAGCTTCTTTCTGTAGTAGGATGTTCACCTTCGCCTGTAACAAGTGATGGTGTTAGAAAAACCTCTCTCTGTTGTGGTACTGATGGAGGTGGGGATTTGAATCTGAGCAAATAACCATTCTGCACCATATTCAGTACCCGCTTGTCTTTTGTTATCTTTCTACACTCGTCTAGGTGAAACATAAAACTTCTTCCGACTGATTGGTTAAGGGGTATGGGGGAAGCCAGGGCTCACTGTTTCGCAGGTTGTTTCCCTGTGGAAGGTGTTTGTCTTGCAGCTCCCCTTCCTCGACCCGGTCTATGCTGATGGTAATGTGACCTGGGTTGATGCTGTTGCGTCGACCATTGAGGGGTTTGAACCCTCTGTTGGAAGTACAAACGGTCGTATGGTCGGTACTTACGTCAAAAATCCTTTTGTTTCCAGGCCAACAGTGTCCAGCTCTGACTTCATCTTGGACATCTCGTCATCGGCATGAGTGCTGAACAATGAATTGCCATTAAACGGAAGATTTACGATTCTTCTTTGGGCTTCCGGTTTCAGACAAGCGAGACGCAACCAGGCCGTGCGTCAGGTGCAAATGCCGTTAAAATAACCATGTGCAGCCAAATCAGATGCATCCGCAGCTGCGCTAATGACCTGGTTTGCAAATAGACCACCTTCCTGCAAGACTTCCAGGAAATCCTGTTGGTCTTCTTTGGGAAGCTTGTCTGTGAACCTAGCTACAGAGACCCACAGAGACCGGTCATACCTCTCCAGAAGAGCAGAATCACTAGCCACTTTCATGAAAGATGCAGATGTATTGCACATCTTTTTGCCTAGCGAGTCCATATGCTTTTTTTTTTTTTTAAATATGTTTATTGCGGAAAGCATAGAAGACATTGACAAATAAATCTACTTCTAGGCACTGATCGATGCAATGAACCAGATCGAACATACAGGAAAACACACGGCCATGTAGCCTACACCCCGGAGGCCAGACGGCGTACATTGGTAAGTGCCACAAAGGGAAACATAAACATTTGCGTAAAAGACATGCATATCGCCATTATCCGCTGCTTTTTTCCCTCCTTGTTATATTCCCACCCAGGTCTTCCGTTGATCCCAGCCCTCATCCGCCGCTACAGACAATTTTTCAATAAAGAACACAAGCTAATAACTAGCAACATAACAACGTCCCCCCCACATTTGGCATTGTCAATAGAGTACGTGTAGACAGTTCGAATATCTTTGCAAGGCCCAATATGGTATAGACAGCACAGTTAACAGTAGACCATTGGGAATCAAGGCAAATGACATAGGTATAGAAAATGGAACATTAGTGCGCACTCAATAAGGCACTACTCCGAAACACGGCCCTCCGCCCCCCTTCTCTCCACATCCTCCTCGGAACCAGACTCCACAGGGGTAAACAACTCGGCATTGGTGGCGTCTGAATCATCACTGGTTATCCCCTCAGCACACATCATTCTCCACGCTAATAAGTCGTCCTGAAGCTTCTGATCGCGGCGCGTGCGCTGCATGTGTGTTTCCTCAGCCAAGGACCATTCCCTGACATCCCTAAGCCACATGGACATCCAAGTGATAGCCACGCGCCTCCTCGCCAACACCAGTAGCAGCTGCAGCAGTTTGTAGGACAAATTCTTCTTTTTGGGCTTGGGGACCAGGGCCAAGAGGCAATGAAGCGGAGTCCGGGCAATCCGGAGGCCCGTGACGCGGCCAATGTGCTCGACCACCTCTCCTCAGAACCTACCAACCAGCGGGCATTCCCAAGCCAAATGTAAAAATCCGGCTTTTTCTGCTCCGCACCTGGGACATGCGTCGCACCTCTCCGCAGAGATACGGTGCAGGGAGACCGGGGTCATTTAAGTGCGGTGTACAAAATTAAAGTGAATCAATTTAAACCGTGCATTGCACGACACCTTTCGGGTGAGGAGCCCAATACGTTTTCGCTGTCCCGGCTCCAGGGCCATCCCCAGGTCTGCCTCCCAGGCCGCCCAGGACGGCGCGATCGGCGGAGTTGAGTCACGCCGCATGGCTGAGTATAATAAGGTGATCAGCCGCTTTCCCCTGCCGCAGGAAAGGAGGATGTTAAGGGTGTGGGTCAATGGAGGCGCCTCCGGGAACTGGGGCCAGGTTGCCCTGGCCATCTCCTGGAGTCCCCTGTAGTGCAGGTATTGCCCCCTGCCTAAATCAAAGGCGTCTGCAGCCCGCTCAAAGGACACGAAGGTGTCGTCTGGATAGAGGTCTGCCATGGTCTCATATCCGCCGTCCCGCCATTCCCGGAAGGACATATTCTCCTCCATGTGCTGCACTGGGGCCAAGATCCACACCGGCAGCTCCCTATGGAAGGGGGCCCGCCGCAGGATCCTCTCGACAAACCGCTGCCAAACCCCTGCAGTGTGACGCACTACATAAGGCAGGGCCTCGTCAGCCCCCCGACCCTTCATCAAAGCCACTTGCAATGTCGTCCCATCCTCCCTGCCCGCCAGGAGTCGCAGCTCCCAGTTTTCCGTACCGGCAAACCACCTCGCGGCAGGTAGAAGCTGTGCAGCATAATAGTAGAGGTCGAACCTCGGGGCCTCCAGGCTCCCCTCCTCCCAGCTCCGGACCACGGTATGCAAGGCGACTCTACTGCAGCCACCCGCTCAGAGCAATGATGTGAGGAGCGTATTGAGCGTGCGGAATATACGCGGGGGGAGCGGGCATAGCGTGTTATGCAGGACGTACAATATTCTGGGCAACATCACCATTTTGGCTACCGCCAACCGCCCAATAAGGGAAAGAGGCAGCGTATTCCAGAAGGACACAGACTGTTGCAGACAGCGGAGCACCCGTCCAGCGTTGCGGACCAGCAGTTGTTCGTCAGATGAAGCCACCTGGATGCCCAGATAACGGAAGGCCTCTAGCTCCCACCGCAGCCCCAGGCATGGTAGGCCCACTCTCGGGTCAGCATCACAGCCCGCCAGAGGAAAGATCAGGGATTTACCAGGGTTAATGCGCAGCCCTGAGGCCGCACCAAAGCGGTCTAGCAGCCGCAATAAAACGGGTAGCGATTCGCTCGGAGAGGTCAAATAAAACAGAGCGTCGTCTGCATAGAGGGAGATCACATTTACAGTGTCTCCCACCCTGATGCCCCATCGCTCCATTTCAGCACGAATAGAGACCCCCAAGGGCTCCATCGCCAGGGCGAATAAGAGCGGCGACAGGGGGCACCCCTGGCGAGTGCCCCTCTACATAGACCACTCCTCAGAGCGGGCCGAGCCGAACCCTAGCCCGGGGTGCCCCGTACAGGATCCGGATCCAGTTACAAAACACGGGCCCCAGCCCCGCCACCCGGCGCACCTCCAAGAGATACCCCCAACTAACAGTGTCTAATGCATTGGCCAGGTCAATCGACACCAGGATTTGAGGATCTTCACTACCACGCACCTCGTGGAGGATATGATTCAGACGCCGCAAGTTCATTGCGGTGTTGCGACCCGGGATAAATCCACAATGGTCCGGATGGACCAAGTGCGCCATGTGGGGGGCCAACCTGGTGGCCAACAAGCGAGTCCATATGCTTACTGTCCTTCTCAGGAGGAACTGCAGAGGATGATGCTGCAGGATGTGCCTTTGCAGCTGCCGCCACTATGACAGGATCTGGAAGGGGGTTCAATCTAAGGAACAGTGGATCCTGGTCCGTGGCCTATTACTTCTTTGAAATACGTGGGGGAGTTGAACCCACTGTAGCTGGAGTACAAAAAGTCTACATCTCTGGTTCAAGCAGACCCGTAACCAAGGGAAGTAAAGTCCTTGAAGAGGATCTGTGGTGTAGGGTTTCGAATATAACCGAAAAAGAGATAGTCAATATCAACATATCAGTGTTCAACTTCCTGACCTCCCTGCATAGAACCTCATTAAAAGTTCCTATGTCATCGCCTGGAGACCCTCTGCCTGGAGGCGTTGCAGACAGAGTTAAAGAATAGTCTCTCATAGATGACCTTGAGGACATGGACCATGACGGAGACCTTCGCCTACCTCTCTTTGGAGTGGAGGAAGGGTGAGATCTAGACCTTCCATGCAGTGACCTGGATTGTGAATGGCGAGATGGAGAACTAGCCATCCTTGGTGACCTGCGTCAATATGGTCTTGTGGATACAGTAGGTGGAGGACCAGCGGATACTCTGGAGGGCGAGTATGTTTGAGAGTAGTCCAAGTCAGGACTTCTGGGTAGAACCCTCCAATGTCAAACACTCTCTAGCCACCTTGGCAAAAGTTTGAAAGGAGGCGTCTGTTTTTCCACATCTGGAGATCCCTCGGCATGATCTGACCATTTTATCAAAAGCGTATTCCCTCTCGACCCTGGTTGGTGAAACCTGGATACGAAAACGGGGCATTTTGCATTTGCCGCATCTGACAACGGGTCGATATCTGGAACTCTTTATTGGGGCAAGATGCACTGTGTGACCTCGTTGTTTAGCACCCAGTCATGAGCTTCTACAATTCCAGACTTAGAGAATCTGCCTGGAAGTTGAGAGTTCCTAGGCGATGAATTGACAAAATGGTCACGTTTCTTGCAAGAAGCCATTTCCAGATGGTCTGAGCCTCCTGAGAGAGAGGTCTCGACCTGGTTCCCCCGGTTTATTCAGATAATACATAGTTGTGGTGTTGTCTGCCTGAATCAACAGGGAACATGAGCGGAAGGATGGGAACAGTGATTGGAGTGCCAGATGTACCGCTCTCAGTTCAAAAAGGTTGATGTGAATCCTTTGTTCTGTCTCTGACCAGAGTCCTTGAACTTGAAGACCCATATGAGCCCCCCCAACCTTGTAAGAAAGCATCTGTGACAGTTTTCTCACTGGGAAGGTCCTGGAGAAAAGGAACTCCCTTCAGCAGATGCAATTATTTCATCCACCATTTGATGGAATCCTTGGCTGACTGTGGAAGAAGCACAAGGTACTCCCAGCTACCTGATATTTGTGACCACTGGTCCTCCAAAGACTGCTGCAGAGGACGCATGTGCAGTCTGGCGTTTGGGATGATGAATATGCAGGATGCCATCGAGCCCAACAGTGAGAAAACTCGCCTGATTGTGGGATGATGAGAACAGAGGAGATTGCAGCACTTTTCGTGGATTGAGGGTAACCTCTCATACGAAGGACACACGCTTTCTCTTGCAGTTTCCAGAGAAGCCCCCAGGTAGTGGATCTTCTTGTAGTTGATTTGTAGGCCGAGATTGCTCAGCACTTGCATGCAGTACGAGAGATGATTCGGATCAGACTGGGTGACAAGTTTTTCAACAACCAGTCATCCAGGTATGGGTAGACGAAGATATTTTATTTGCGAAGAAAAGCAGCTACTCAGGGGTGAGGGAATCATATCACCCGACGCCCGAACCATGTAGATTATTAAAATGGGCAAGAAGATTTAATGTCTATTTTGTCCGACGGACAAGAAGACATTAAATCACTAAACACGGGTCTCTGCCCTCCAGCTCCCTGGCTCTGTGATCTGGAAGCGCGATGCCGCTGCCCCAGAAGTGGAGCTGCGGGGTTGACACAGAGATAGACAGAGAACTGCACTGTCTCTGCGGCTGCTGGAAGGTAGAGGCCAGTGTGCGCAGGGGCAGATGGACGGGCACAGGGCCCCAAGAGTGGAGCGGGGCTGGAGATATAGACCAGGTCCAGGAGAGGGGCCTGGGAGGCTGCAGACATAAGCTCCCAGTGCACTGGAAGACAGTGGCCGGGTAGGGGCTCAGAAACAGACCCCCGAGAGAGGAGGAACAGGCCTGAGGCTGCCTAGAGGACAGAAGCTGTCTGGTGTACTTAGGATGGTGAGAGGGAGAAGAGGCTGTCTGCCTGTGGCTCTAGGGGAAAAGGTCGGTCTGCGGGAGTAAGAGGCTGGCCACGGGGGCAGAGACAGGCTCACAGTAGCTATGATAGGAGCAGTGGGCAGGCTGCTCTGAGGGAAGGCCTGGAAAAAATTATCCGAGTGTCAGAACTGGGTGCAGAGAGAGAGAGAGGCAGCTCTGGGAATTACAGACCAGACGGGCTCGGCAGAGCAGCCTGTGAACGGGGATAGGTGTGCCTCCCTGTCAGGGCGGGCTCAGGGAGGGGCACACGCCCGGGAGGGAGAAAGGGGCAGCCACCAGAGGAGGAGAGCCAGCAACGTGGGACAGGAGAGAGACCGAGAGACACCGAGGAAGTCGTTCTGGCCCTGCCACAGAGCAGAGAGAAGAGGCTGCAGTTAAGGGACTTCCTGTGATGCAGCTGTGGAGCAGATACATTACCAGTGCTAGGATCACCCCAAACCTCCAGTATGTCATGAGGCTGTAGCAGTGGGGCATACGCTGCACATCCTTTCACAGACCATCTTCACTTGGCACCGACCCGCCTTCCATGACCCTCCACTCGCAACCCAATCTTGCGATCTCCCCTTATCCTTGGGGGATTGGCCTCTCCCCTGTTTAACGCTCCTCCCTTTTACCGGCCCTAACCAAAGAAGCAACTCCAGCCCCTACCTGAAACCTGTGCCGGCTAACTCCCTCAGTTTCAAAGACTTTGCTATAAACCGAGCCATAACAGGGGCCTTCCCTAGCACTAACTTCTTCAAATGTCCCACGGCAGAATTCCTCGCTTTTGGAAAGATGCTTCCAAGCCTGCCTCTTCTCTCCTGCAATTTGTGCAAGGGCGTGATAGATATGTTCTTCCCAGTACAGAATTATATCCTGCTTAAAATGATTATTCCCTCAGTGATGTACAGTCTTTGTGTGTCTTTCTCTAACCTGTGTATCCCTGATTCAGGCAGGATGGGCCCCTTAATGCGCCTGTCTTTTGGGTGGCGAGAGTAGGTCCTCGCCTACTCTCTGTACACACCTCATACTACCCCCTCTCTAGAGTTCAGGGAAATGGTCCCCTCCCCCTTGCCCCTCTGTACACATCACATTCACCTTAGTGCAGGGACGCAAGCTCTGTGTCTGTCCCATTGACCCCTCTGATCTGGATGGTTGCAAGGAGAAGGGTTCAACCTGCTCTGTGCGCGCTCCATATACCCACTTCTGGGTGCTGGGGGGTGGACTGCCCCTTACCTCATATATCTCAAACTTTTTTCCTTCGCGCAGGTTGTTTGTCGGGCCGCTTTTACCTGTCTCTAAAGTCCTTGTATGCATCCCTTTCTAGGTCTATGGAAGTTAGCTGTGTGCTCTTTTCCTTTGTTACTTTTCCTTTCTGTGAACGTACAACAGTGGCTCTTTGGTCCATTGGATGGGCTCTGTTCTCCAGTTCTCTATACTCATTCACTTTATTTAAACCCCTTGCTTGTGGTATCGCATGTAGTTTCAGTTGTGAAATTTAAGTATGTTGTTGGCCCCCCATAAAGGGTGAATTCTGCATTTGGGGGATGCAGTTGGAGTCTTGTAAGTTTTCAGGTTTTTTTAAATGTGGAATTGCAGTGATGTCAAGAGGGACGACACACACAAATATGGGGGAGTTGATGTGGGGTTTATGCTTTTAATCCTTCCAAAGTTGCTAGATTGAGAACTAATTCCCATCATGGTTGTAATGTATATATTTTTCTGATTGTGTGCAAGTAGGCAGTTTATGCTCTTGGCTGCTTTTCCCTCTTGCAGAAGTTATCTTTTCGGCTCCTGTGATCAACGGTGAGTTCTCTGTACAGTATGCTTGCCTGTTTCCTCATCTGGGGACCTGTGCACTGTGCAGATTGTCCAGCTGTAAATTATTTATGTACATCACTCCCTCTGTGACTAGTTTAGAGGGAATTCTTGCTCTTGGGCCGTGTTTCGGGGGGACGCTTGCTTCTTGACCTTGTGTTTTAGAGGAGTAATAACAGCGACAGGTCAGCCTGTTTTAGAGGGCTGGCAAAACTGTTTTATTGTTCTTGTTTGACTCTAGGTATGGTGGTTTGTAGGCCCGAGTTATTTGGGTTTGAATGGGGTGCTGACTTGTTGCCTGGTTTGGGAGGAAGATTGGGTGCTGATTCTGGCTTCTGCGTCTGGTTTAGGGAGTTAAGGCTCAACTTTGTTTCAGGGTTGGAGACTCCTGGGCCTTGTCGATAGACTGGAGACTCCTGTGCATGCTATAGAGGTGGCTGAAGACGCCCGGAGGGGTTCTAGAGGGCTCTGGCTCGTCTAGAGGGCTCTGGCTCGTGGGACAAAATTCGGGAGGCACTGGTCAATATGCTCACCTTAGGAGTTGAATGGCCATGGGGTGCTGTTTTCTGAGCCCAGTTTAAGTCGAGAGAGTGTTGATTCTTGAGCCCAGTTTCGAGGTGGGGGTGCCGGTTCCTGGTCTAAATATTATAGGAGAGGCTTCTGGTTCCTGGAGCAAATGTATCCACCATTAATTCTGCTCTCACATAAAGCGGACTGTGATATCATCCTGTGTATATGGCGAGCAGTGGGAAAAGTACATATTTTCCCATAAACTAGACAGTTATTTTACAGGATTTTACAGGACATGTAGATCACAGTACCAATTTGTCCCTTGGCCAAGTAGATTATTTAAACATTTCCACACCCCATAGCTACTACTGTCATGCATTTTGAGAACGTGCTGGGAGCTGATTTGAGACCAAATGGGAGGACTTTTAACTGGAAATGTTGACCCGCTGCTTGAAAGCGCAGAAATTTCCAATGTTGTCTGGAAATTGGCATGTGAAAGTAGGCATCCTGCAAGTCTATGGAGCACATTCAGTCCTCTCGGTATAGTTGAGGGAAGATTTGGTGCAGTGCCAACATCCGAAATTACTATTTGCGGAGAGAATTGCCAGTAGTCAAATAATGTTGTGTAAAAGTAGAAAAAGGTTGAATTTAACCAATTTCTGACAAGAATATTCAAATATGGACGACCTCAATGCCCCAGGATTCTCACAAAAGGAGCCGGAAAAAAGAACTGACCAAACTGTCACCTGTGGTGCATGATGGGACCAGAGGGCTCCTGGAGGTCTTAAAGGCACGGTTTCTAGTTTCTTGGAATTCTTAAAGACAGGGTGCCAGGTTTTTTTACTGTGATGTTTTTTCATCAATGCAGCCTACGGGCTAATTGCCTACTATTACTTGTCTTTTTCACTGAAAATAAAGGGCAGAGTTGGAACATAATTGAAGTGCATGTTCTCTGTTACAGAAATGATATATGGAATTGTTTTCAGTTTAATGAAAAAAAAACCAATTAATTTTGACATATTAGCTTATTTGAATTATACATACAATGTTCATTATCCATTACTGTAAATGTAGATCAAATCAAAAAAGTGTTTTAATAATCTGACCCATTTAAAACTAAATTGAAATAAATATCTTGCTAAAATCGGCAACGCTTACCAATTCCTGGTGCCTCAGCTTCTTGGTAGAAAAACTGAAGAGTTCGCTTGCCACCCTTGTCAAAAAAATCATCAAAAGGCTGAAGCTGTTAAGACAAAAAATAATTCATCAATATCTTCTAAACTCGGTTCTTCCAGTCTTTATATAGCTAGTCTGCCATCATCTGTTCGGTCTTAAGATCTCAAAGCCATGTGCAAACAAAATTCCCATTGGCACTTCTTTTCAATAAATTTTTTTAACTATGACTTTTTCAACAATTGAGCAATATAACTCACCAATCAACTATACAAAAATAACTACAATGTAGAGGAAAGTGATAAACAACTAAAAAAGAGTGGAAGAGAACACATTACCCATAAAGCAAAATACAGCATAATTTTAACTGCCTCAAACCTCAATATATAATTTTTAGGCAAATCAACATATTGGGAGAGAAAAACACAACCAAATTAGGTCTTTTTGTTTTTTTAAAGAACTTTTTATAAACAATCGCTCAAGACATCTTTACGTACACAGATAATGCAAAGTAGTACACATATTTTCCGTCAATTAACTTCTAAATTCACTGGTTTATTTCCACCCTTGTGCAGTCCGGAACTATTGTGGCGACTATGAATAGAGGCTTTCAAATATACTCCACTCTTTCCCCAGCTCCTCCTCCCCCATCTCAGTGTCCCCTGTATGTCCTCCACCATCCCAAAATCTTGTCCCATTTTCTTGGACATCCTCTGGTTTTGTATGTTACTTTCCCGGCCCCTGAACACCAAACCAAGTCTTCTCCCATTCCAATAGGTCTGGTGGTCAGCTCACCGCCACTTCTTGGCTACGTTTTTTTTTTGCCACTTTTGCCGCTACTTTAACCCCTTCCGTGCTCGCGTCGGGAGCACTAATTCGCGGGTGCTGCGCAGAACCGTTGGCTGACGCAGTCCCGCCAGCGCAATCGAATGCCCTGGGATCTCCAATCCGGTGACTTCAGACATGACTTGCGTCACTTCCTTCCATAAGTTCAGTATGAAGCTACACTCCCAAATAATATGAAAGAAGGAGCCTATTTCACTACACCCCCTTGCACATTATATAGATATGCAATGGCCCAACCGGTATAATAGTGTTTTTAACCTGTTGAGAATACGAAACTGATTGAGACGGAATCGGGCCCTTAGAGCAACTGCCCTTGGACTGTGTACTACCTCCTCCAAGTCGTCTTCTTGTAGAAGTCCTAGCTCAGTTTCCCAAGCCATCCTCCGAGAGTCTATTGAATTAGGAGAGTTGTACATGATTTTCTTATACGTTAGTGAGGTGGCCCTGGTTACCATTGGATCCATTAATAGTCTGTCTTCCAATGGTGAGTGGTCTGGCAGAGTTTCCTCTTCCCTGATATGTTGGCATAGAGAGTAGCCTAGTTGTATATACTTGAATCTTTCTGTGTCTGCGAATTCGTACTCGATTTTTAGGTTTTCGAAAGTGAGCTGTGCCTTTCTCCTCCAAATATCTCCTAAGCTTTCACTCCCCAACAATTCCCACTTTTAAATCCTTCAAGGGCCCCCACATCCCTAGAATGGTCGCTATCCCACAGTGGCATCTTCCACTTCAGCTTCCCTTCCCAGCCTTTGTGTTTGGACGTTCAAGCCAAGCTTGCACTACTGTCAGCATGTGTGATGGTAGCTATTTTTCCCTACTTCTACAGTATAATGCTGCTAGATAGTCCCTTTCTCCCATAGCCCAATGTTTTGCTTTAAGGCCATTGGTGAATGCCCAGTTGTCTACTACTATCAGTTGTGAGACCCAATAGTAATATTGAATTCTGGAATTGTGAGCTCTCCTTCATATACCCCGCTGTAGTATACAAAGTGCTATTCTGGAGCTCATAGGAGTTTTCGCAGTTCGCTATTGATACCCTGAAACACTGTCCTAGGTATTTTGTATGGGGTATTTTGTAAGACGTAGAGTAGCCTAGGTAAAGACATCATTTTAAAGATCACTGCCCTGCCCATCAGGACTACGCTGTTTTTCTGCAGCATTCCATGTAATTCTTTAGTCGCTGTATCTGAGGATACAGATTTTCCGGTAGGAAGCCCTCCTCTCCAGTGGATATCTTAAGACCCAGGTATGTAAACTTGTTTATGACTACTAGTGGTGTTGTATCCGTCAGTCTCTGAGGGATGTCACCCGTCAAGGCGAAGATAATGGACTTGTTCCAGTTTATCGTATACCTTGAGTAACTACAGAATAATTGGAATATATGGAGAATTCTATGTACTGACCAGTATGGGTTAACCAAATATAGGAGTATGGAGTAAGTGTGGCTCACTGGTTAGAGGCGGCAGGCCCAAGAGCAGAAGTCGGCCCGGGACCAGGGTTCAATTCCCGACGCGGCAGGGTCGTGGACCTTGGTCAGCGGACTCGATAATTCTCGCTTTGGTGCTTACTCTAATCAGGGATTCCACTCGGCAACTCTGGGCATTAGCTTGCCTAATCTCCACAAAGGCCCCACCAATTCCGGGGATGCCTGGCCCCACCTTGGGGACACCCAGCAAAAGACCAGCCCACAGAGAAAGCCAGGACGGGTTCCCCAGAGTTATACAGCGCCAGGAGACCTATGGACGGGTAGCAGTGCGCTTTACAAGCTCAAAAACATTTACATTTACATTCATCCGCATACAGGGATATTCTGTCCTCCCAGACACCTCCGCCCTGTATGCCGATATTATTGGATCGTTGCGGACCCAGACAGCCAAGGGGTCTAGTGCCAGGGCAAAAATCATCGGAGAAAGCGGGCAGCCCTGCCTCATGCCCTTTCTGTGTGGGAACACCGTTAAATCTTACCCTAGCATGCGGGTCTTGATACAGGAGCTTTACCCCATGCACAGAAGCTGGGTCCGAAGCCCAATCTGTCCAGAGTTGCGAACATGAACTGCCATCAATACTGTTGAATGCCATTTGCGCATCCAGAGAGAGGAGCACCACCTCTTCAGTGCGTATCGTTCTTGTCCAGTGCAGCACCCCATAAAGTTTTCATAAGTTAAGCCGCGTGCCCCTATGAAGCATGAACCCCAATTGGTCCGGATGGACCACTGTGGAGATAACGGCAAGATCTGGTCACCAGTGCCTTTGTCAGCACTTTTGCCTCAATATTTAATGATATCAGCCTGTATGACCCACAATCGACAGGAGGTTTACCTTTTTTTGGGATCACCACATTGTGGCTGTACGCTGGTCCTGGTAATAAGACAAGGCATATAATTGATGTCCTGAAGATGAACCTTTAAGTTGCCATAGGTTCGAAACGTCGTCGACTGTCACACTATATGTATATGAACTGTGCTACTGTATGCCAACAATAGTGTGTAACCAATATTGTCTGATTGTGAATTGTACTACACAGACTGTTCATATTGCCTGAAACTCTTGTTTGTCTTTTCCTTAGTGTGTTAGTCGGACATTGGCTGGTGTCCTGCTGTCATTTTTTGCAATTTGTTGAAACTTTTTATTATTCAAATAAAAACTGTCCGGCTGGACAAAGAATATAGTACTCATTTAGTCTATATTTATCATTCAGAAATTGCGCTTGTCTAGGGACCACTGTCCTGTATAAAAATATATTCCCTAAGGTCCCTAGCATATTGCTTCCTTGGGTTCCCTTGTGTAACTAAAATGGTACGCTGGTCCTGGGGCAATTCCCGCCTTTCCCTGGCTTCTTAATACATATTTAATAGATGAGGGCGATTTTACTTGCTACACTCTTATATAGTTCCACTGGTAGCGCATTAGAGCCAGTCGCCTTTCCCGATTGTAGATCTTTGAGGGCACTCACCAGCTCTTCCACAGTGAAGTCTTGCTCTAGTGCCTGTCTACCTTCTACCGATAGTGTGGGGATTGATCTCTCACAGTAGTTTGGCACAATTCACTGTGAAGCGCTTTGAGGAGGAGGTAAAAAGTGTTTCATAGTATTGGGCAAAATGCCTCTGCTAAATCCTTGCCTTTGCGGTGTATTTCTCCCCTTGAGGTGTGAATTTCCGGGACCCAGCCTCTATTCCTGTCCCTTCGCTAAGGCCAGGCAATCATTTTGTTGGCTTCATCGCCTACATCACATAGTTTTCTCTGGATTGATAGTGCTTGCGCTCCCCCAAGTTTAGGTCCTGCCTCTTAAGCTGACGTCTCTGCATCATAGACTCATCTGAGTCCCTTCTTTATCAAGTCCCTCTTCCAATCAGCTTATCTCTCTTTCAAGCTCGACCGACTCTCTGGTCTGCTTTTTCTTTTGAATGCCTATTTGTGCCTGGACGTATCCTCTAATCACAGTTTTATATGCCTCCCA
Source organism: Lissotriton helveticus (assembly GCF_964261635.1). Taxonomy (NCBI): domain Eukaryota; kingdom Metazoa; phylum Chordata; class Amphibia; order Caudata; family Salamandridae; genus Lissotriton; species Lissotriton helveticus. The sequence goes on from NC_136067.1 coordinate 53,836,186, forward strand.
TTGGGGGGAGACCGACTCCACTGATCCCAAATTATCTTGGAAGTACTGTGTGGTACATGCCTGTACCTTTTGCACAAATTGTTCTTAAAGTGCCATCAATCTAGTCTTGGGGGTAATATGATGCTTCTTACTGGTCCCTGTAACTTCAACCGGTAAGTGGTCCAAAATACCTCGTGCTTTGTGTATTGCACCTCGAAAATGACCCGTCTGCATCCTGAGTGTAAACAAATAGTCTAACAGGGAATGACTATTGTGTGCGGCTGAGGTATATGTATATTGCTGGCTCGTCAGGTTGTGGGTGTGCCACAGATCAATCATACCCATTGCTTCTATGAAATACTCCAGTGCCACTTTTCCGGTTGCCCCAATGGCCCCTGTCAATCTGTTCATCTGCGGGCCATTAGTGCATTCATGTCGCCCATAAGGATGAGCATGCCTAGGGACATTTCAAGTAGGTAATTTCCCAGTGCTGGGAGGGTGTTGCTATGCAGCTTTGGAGGAACACACACTGAGCAGAGATTTAGTGTTTCCCCTTCCCATGTGCCAGTCACCGCTACATACCTTCCCAAATTATCATACCAGCACCTACTCGCGATAAATGGGACTGATGACCTAATTAGCATCCCGGCTCCCCTAGATCCAGATGAATACCCTGCATGCTCTTGGAGTTTATATCCATGCCTGTGTAGAGCTTTACAGTGATTCCCCCTTGTAGGAAGGTAGATCCCTGACTATGGTCGCCCCCAACTTTGTGCCTGTTGTTTTGCTGGTTTTCTGACTTAGTTGACCTGGGGCCCTGCTATTCAGGACCCCAGGCCCACTGCTCTCTCTGTTAAAACGGATTCCATGTACCCTAGGTACATATCCAATTGGATACTGAGTCACCTTATCAGTCCCTGTACAGTATACCTTAGGTATCCAGGGCATAGGTGTACCCAGGGCCTACCAGGGGCTGAAGCATGTATTATGCCACCCCTGGCTGGCCATCCAAAACTGACACAACTGGCTGCTTGACAGCTGGGGCAAGGTGGTGTAATCACCCTTTGCTTTAGGTATAGTATACCTATATCTAAACCTAGAATGGGCACACAGATCTCCTATCAGTCACTCCTATGGCAGGCCTTAACAATCCTGAAGGCAGAGTGCTTGGAATCGTGTGAGAAGGTGCTCTGGCATGAGCTGAGCCTGTCTGCGGCTTTCGGGATCTATCCCTTAGCCGTTTCCAAGATAGCGTCAGACCATATACTCTTAAGTGCCTTATAATCCTCGCGGTTATGGTAACTTTGGTCTGACATTATCTAAACATGTCGTGTAAGGTGTCATACGCTTTGGAATACTACCCCCTCGCCAGTTCTGGCGACGGGGGTAGCATTCCACCCCTCTAGAGGGAGAAGACATGTTGGTAGCCTGTAACCCCGGTTAAAGTTGGACATAGCCTCAGCTCCACAAAATGGATGCTGCCACCGAGACACAAGTCTGACCTCCTGCTGCTGGGAGTCCTTCCAGCGAGGAGTGCTTGGACAAAGGGTTTCCTGTCAGGGGCGGTGCCAGCACCATCCCAGACAGGGTTTTGTGTATCCCAGGTAGGCAGGGCTATAGAGGAAGGTGACTGGAAGTGGCACCTCGGTGCTCACTGTGCATATGCCGGCTCAAACCAGTTCCTGGGGCACACCAGCCCCTGAGCTGGGGAGAGACCGGACAAAGGAGAGGGGTGTAACCACCCCCCTCTTAGTCCCACTCATAGGGCAGGACTTAGTCGCGTGCCAGCCCCTTTTCTCAGGATAAAGGTAGGAGCAGGCCCCCTTCCAGATCAGATCATCTTTGAATCCTGAAACTACTTTCTACGAAAGGAACTCAAGACTTCTTCCTAAGATTTCTCCCTTGTGACTAAGGAGTAGTCACCCTGCAGCAGCAGGCACCAACCAAGCATCGCGCTTTGCTGTAAGTCTCTCCTCCGGATCAAGACTGCCCAGCTCGACGAGAACCGGATTCCCTGGCACCTCTGACCTCTACCTTCATCATCAGCCCAGCTGAGATTCGTGGGTGTGACGAGACCTCGAGGGACCGGCCATCTTCAAGACTGCACGACGCTTGCCCAACACGACCACCGAGGGATCCTTGAGTGAGTGCTTTGGGGTTTGAGAAGCCCCAACCCTGAGCAGCTCCAGCACCGAAGTCCAGCCCTCCAGCATCCACGAGATCTGCTTGGGGCCCTTCTGCTCTTTGCTGCTCACCGCGTTGTCCAGGTCACTTGCCCGTTGGCTAGTGGCCCTTCTGACGACGAACCACGACGACAACACCGCTGGTCTGGTTGCTCCAGACTGGCCCTTGCTCCCCTCCAACAGAGGAGCACCCCGGACCCTCCTGGTCCACTCCAGACGCCATTTTGAGTCCACCGCGTGGGCTTGCATTTGCCAAGACTTGTTGCCCCAATCCTGGGTCCAGCGACGTCGACAGCAGATACCACCGTGGGACAGCTCGCACCTCCATCCTGGTCGCCGACAACGCCTCCTGGTCCGAGAGACTGCAGAGCCCAGCGTCGCCCACTCACATGGTCGAGGTGACTTCGCCCGATGCCATCCTGGTGCCCACCTAATCACTGGCTAGTGATTCAGGACTTGGTCCCCTCTGCTTACAGGTATCCATCTTCATCGATCCAGGCTTGGATCACATCAAACTTCATCACTGGTCGCCTGCCAGCAACTTCTTCTTTCAGGCTCCATAGACTGCAACGAGGATTCCCGACGTCTTTTCAGACCTATGCAGCCGCAGCCCCTGGGCTAGGTAACCTAAGCATTTCGGTGCTCCAGCATAGCTTAACTATCTAAGTGTCCAGATCCTTTTTCGTTTCACCTCTACCTAGTCGGATTCGTCCGATAACACTAACTTTGCATTTACTAGCCTCCATAGACTTTGTCCCGCATCCCGCGTGAGAGTGCACACTCTGCACCCGATCTCCCTAGGCCTCCTGCTCGTAATCTAAAGGTTCAGTAGTCTAGTCCTAGCGATCCCAAAGCCTCTGAGAATAGTTACTTACCTGCTAGTAATTCGCATTCCACTTTTGTAGTATATGGTTTTTCGTGCCCCTCGGGAATTTGTGTAAATTGTGCGACTTTAAGTATTTTCTTAAGAGTTTTGTGTTGTGCTTAGCTCCCTGACTCATAAAGAGTTCAGGGTAGTACTGTTATAAATAAATATACTTTTATTTTCATAACAACTTGTGTGGTGTCCTTTCACTTGGTGTTCAAAGGGTAAATGTGGTGGTAAACAGTTGGCTTAACATGCCCTCTAGAGTTTAGCCTAAAGACTGCTCTTGTCCATGCTACTAGGATAGCTGGTCTATCAGGTTGACTTACAACCAATCATCAATAAGGGTCGTTTGGAATGATACATAGTGATCACTAGAATAGTGAGCACTGCATATCAGGCCAACTTCTCACACCCCTCAGATGGGTCTCTTGAGTAGGACCACGTCTGGGGTATGTCTATGTAGGTATTGTAATATTAACGTGCGTTTTACCTTACTGCCCATTTCATTGATGCTGCGTGTCAAGATTTTCAGTGTCAGTGGAATGGTATTCATGCTGTGGTGGAGAGGATCCATCAACTCATGTGGTCGACAGCCGAGTGACTCCGCCTTCCTACAGCTCTGTGTGTTAACTAGGAGCACCCTTTCTTTTACCTACCAGTTCGTGTCAATGTATTGTCATTGTGGTCTTTGTCAAAAGTATCTGAGCATATAAGTAACAATAACAACATAAACCCACCCAACTTGGCTAGTTAATGTTCCCTGAACATATTCCCCCCACCCTGCTTCCCTGCTTGGCTGGTCTAAAACCACTCACCACCCCAACTTGCAGGGAGCCTGTTGCCCCATGTAACCCTGCTTCATGCTGGGGAAGTCTGGAGTCCCCTGTTGGCCCCAGTATCAATATTGCAACCAGCCAATCCTTACTTATTTGTAATATTCCCTTGCATGGAATCGAGGACCATGGATACGCCCCCCCCCCCCCCTCGGATCTTCTTCAATCTCCCCTGGGTCCCTCTCACCAATTCAACAGAGGCAGAGTAATTCCAGCGGGGCCCGTCTACGTCTGGACCCAGTTCAGCGCCTTAGCAGTGAAATCTGCTTCAATGTGTCCTCATGCTTCCCCCGAGGCCTCTAGCCCAGTTCTCTCTTCTTTGTCACTCACCCTGAGCCCCGGTGTCTCTGCTGATCTGTAGCTTTTGGTGGCTCCTGCTTTACCACTATCCACCCCTCCAGCCACTCCCAGGCGTTCTCTGGTGTGGAGAAATGCCAGGATTTCCCTTCAGCCATTATTCGCAGCCGAGCCAAATAGAGCGTCATGTATTTGATTTCTTTATCCCTCAGCTCTCTCTTCACTGATTCGAAGATGTGATGCAGTTTTTGTACATGTACGTAAACATTCTCACTCCAAAATCTGCTAACATCTGTGTTCAGATATTACACTAGGAGCATATAGTACAGTGGGACTCCCACAATATCAGATTTTACTATTAGAATTATTACTAGTATTCTTTATAAAGGTAGTTGAAAATCTATTTGTAGCATCTTTCCTCAGAATACATTGATAAGGTGTATTGAAGTCTTAGAACTGATTTCATAAGCTGCACAGTGCTTTAACTCGTCAGTAAGAAGAAATGTGATAATTTATAATTTGTTACATTTTGATGTACAGCTGAGCCACATAAGTCAATTTACTAAGTTATGTGCTTTATCCAGAGACATTTCGATTTAATCAATAATGTTTAGTGATGAAGATTCAGGATTATCTTTTGAAGTCAATTAGTACTGACATCTTAGAAAACCAAACCTCAGTCTTTCGCCATTTACCTTAGTATTTAAGAAATAATATACACTACTGTCTTAAACAAAAGTATTGTTTATTCTCCGAAAACAGCAGTTTTCCATCAAGACATCTTGCTCAATGAAGAATCCTGGTTTAAAACTGCCAAAAAAGCATCCAGCCCCTATAAACATCTGTGCCCTATTTTACTTGCAGTTTTTATCACCCCATAATGCAGAGGTAAAACTGAGAGGTGATGATATTCAGGAATCTGTTTGCATTTGGGAAGGTTTTACTTGCTGGAAAGTGAAAACCAGCAACATGAGTCACTGGAGCATTGAGACATTGCAAAAATAGGGTGAGAAAGATTCGGACTCTGTGTTTTTAATACTTCAGGGATAAATGAATTGTGAGTAAAGAGGACAGCTGACTGACCACTGCAAGAAGTTCCCTATTGCTCGCCTTCAAGGCAAAAGGCAAGGGGCGTGGCTTAGGAGCCGATGGGACATGCTGCGTGAGCACTGAGCTCCGTGCCCGATCCCCCGTTTTTCTCCTGTTCCTGAAGCCTCCTGAGTCCCCAAACAGAGCCACTGAAGCGGGAGGCGGCCTAGAGTGGAGGGGGCGCCGAGGTTTGCCCGTGGAAGCATAAAAAAAGGTTGCCCTGGCTGTCGGACGGAACGGGGCTGCCGATTGCCGATGCATCCAAGATGGCGTTGATCCCTAGTTTCGTTTTCGCCCGAGACTAGTAGGTGGCACGTCCAGTGGGAGTGCGGAGCTGCGGCTGGGGACGCGCTTGGTGGAGGAGTGCTGGACCCCCTGAGGACAGCTGCCAGGGCACCGGTGGTGCAATCGGGAGGTGCGGTGCCCTGGAAGGAGAGAGGGCGCCCCGGTCCCAGAACACCCGAGCTGATTGGGGCCCTCTGCGATCACTGTGGATCCTGCGGAGCGCTGGAATTGGGCTGCCGGGACTCCGATTGCGCCTCACACGCCCATATTGAGCTGCCCTGGTAAGGAGCGCATCGGGGGGACGGGAGTACCTGGCGGCGCGGCACCCCACCTGGGTCGGCTGCAGCTGGGCCCCTGCAGCGGCGGAGCGCCTCGAGGAGCCCACCCGCGGCGAGTCTAAGGGTGCTGCAATAGGAGGGCAGCACGTGGAGCGGGGCTCGCCAGCTGCGAATTGGCAGCTTCAACCACAGCGTCGCGAGGCGAGCGTCGGAGCGGGCTGCTGCAGCCTCCGCAGGATCGGTGGACCACATCTAAAGCCTCCTGCCGGTGACCCCTGTCTCACCGTGCAGCATATGTCTGAGGCGACTGCAGCGGCGGGGAAAGACAGCCTCGCTGGGTGGAGCGGACTGCCTGATGGACATATGCAATAGCAGGAGCCCACCCCGCGCCATCAGAACAATAGAAAGACCGTGCACCATAGATAGCAGCAGATCTCTGAGGTGCCGGTGACCCACCCCCACCCCGCACGACCCGAGAGCTGAGTGAGGGAGCAGTGGGCGAAGAGAGGGGGGTCAACGTCTGGGACACTGGCTTGGCACCCGGCCTGCGGTGCATTGAATGTGCTGGGAGGCGACTGCAGGTGGGCACAACGGAGGAAGTGAATGTGCTGGCCCCAGGGGGATGAGAAGCGACTTACTTGAGGAGGCAGAGTCCCATGGTGGAAGCGGACTACCGACATCTGCTCCGGGAAGAAGCCGAGTGTACGCCTGAACCGGTCCGGGGAGGGAGTGACTGGCGGTAGGGGAGCTACGGAGTGGGCGCCAAGAGTGTGGAACCATAAAAGTGTGGCATTGTACCCAGGGGTCCGAATTGGCAGAGTAAGAGGCACGAGAGGTGCGGCACGGCGGGACTGAGCAGAGGGTGTGGGAGCACCGCAGTACAGGATTGGAGCACGTTGCTGGTTGCGGTCATGGGCAAGCCTCGGGGACGTAAGGAAGGAGATCCAATACCATCGGACGCTGAATCCCCACCACGGGAGCGTAGGGGCGAGCAGGAACCGCCGCAGGGCACAGGAATTCAACTAGACAAAATTCTAGCGGCCATAACAGACACTCGAGATGCTCTCCAGCAGGACATTGCGCACGTTGTAACGGGATTGGGTCTGCTGCGTGCGGACCACTCGAAGCTTGCCGACCGAGTGAAACAGACTGAAATTACAATCCAAGAGATTGGACCCGCACACACTGCACTGACTACATCAATGGCGGGTGTCCTAGATCGTATCTCAGTACTAGAGCGGCGAGCTGAGGAAGCAGAAGGCAGGAACAGATGCAATAACATCCGCGTGGTGGGTTTGCCAGAGAAAACCGAGGGATCGGACATGGTAGCCTACTTAGAGAATTGGCTTCGGACTGTTGTGGCACCTGAGGGGCTTTCAGGTGTCACAACAGCTGTGAAGAAGGAACTGCGTGCGGAAGGGATCCAGTATTCCCTATTCTTCCCAGCTAAGTTGCGCATAACGCTGGATGGAAAAGCCCATTTTCACGATACGCCAGAAGAGGCCTGGGATTGGCTTGAGACCTATAGAGCGGGTAAGGATGGCCAGGAAGCGGAGGTGCGGGAACTGGCCGGTGACTCAACCCCGCAGGTCGCAGCGTATACGACGCCGCAGGCGGGATCTGCGAAAGCCATCGACCTCGCAGACGGCCATAGAACGCAAGGGAACCCTGGAAGCGGTGTCGGCGATAACCGGAGAACTACTGAAGTCCACACTGGACGCATCTGAACATGGCAGTGATAAGGATCAATCGGGGCGGGGGGGGGGTTAATCCTCGGAGTCGGACGATCAGAAACTGCCAACGGTCACGCCTGGAACAGCTGATGGACTATTGGATGAATAGATGCTGGACTGGCTGTGGGAATGGGGGAATCGGTTCTGGGATGCTGTGCTGCAGTGCTGGTTTAGCTTGATTGAGAGTTGTTGTAATGATTTGGAATTGGGGGTGCTGAGAGCCTGACTCATGAGTAGTTGGCGTTGAAGTGGCGGTGGGCCTGCGAGTGGAGTTGGGGGATTCTGGGAGGCATGTCGACTTGGGGATTTGGGGAGCGGTGATAGATGGTGTTATTGGATCTGTTGCAGGTCCTATCCGACCCCCACCGGATGGTACTATTTAGTTTGCCTTAACCTTGCATGGAGTGTGCAGTTGGGGTAGTTTGGATGGGATTCACTATGTTGGTGCCTGTTCTTGGGGGGGGTGGGAAGTATGTTGGGAGGGGTGGGTATGTTTGGGGCTGGGACTAGTTTGGTTGGGGGAAATTGCCTGCTGATGCGCTTAACTGATGAAACAGTACTATTGAGTGTTGTGTTGTTGTATATTGGTGGTACTGCTTGGTGGCTGGAGGAGGGGGCTGCTTTAAGCGGGTTTTTGCATTAATGTTACATGATGTGAAATGTATAACCTGGAATGTTCGGGGACTGCACTCCATGCAGCGTAGGTATAGGGTACATTCCTATCTGGTCCGCAGGGGAGCACAGGTGGCTTTTTTACAGGAGACACATCTGACTAAATCTGAGGGGCAGGCTCTGCAGCGTAGATGGCGCGGACAGCTTTATTACACCACTTATTCGGCCTTTGCGCGGGGGGCACTGATCTGGGTTAGGGCAGGGGTCCCGTTTCAAATGTTAGATCAAATGGTAGACCCGGGTGACCGGTATGTTGCGGTAAGAGGCCGTCTTTATGGCCGTGAGGTGACCCTCTGCAGTGTCTATGCTTCTAATGTTAAACATGCGTCCTTCTTGGAGACGTTGTCTTCTGCCTTCGCCGATTATTTCACGGTGCGGGTATTGATGGGAGGAGACTTTAACTCAGTTGTTGATTTAGCCATGGATAGGTCTCACCCTTCACTGCCCACGGCCCCAATTAATAGGCTGGCTGGGGTTAGGGCTCACTGGCAGGACAATTGGGGACTACTCGACATCTGGCGGGCGCAGCATCCAACAGATAGGGATTACTCCTACTATTCAGCCTTGCATGACCTCCATGTTCGATTGGACGTTGTCTTGTGTAGTCCCGGTCTGGCATCCCTAGAGGTCAGCAGCGAGTACCTGACACGCACCATATCGGACCATAATCCGCTGTTGGTGAACTTCTGTTGGATGGCAGAACGCCCCAGGATTCCCCACTGGAAGTTGCGCCCTGAGATGTTGGAGGATCAGGTCTTCCGCGCGGAGTTGAGGGAGTGGAGCACCACTTCACAGAAAATGCGGGCACTGCTACGACGGCGGCCCTAGAGTGGGACGCCTTTAAGGTGGTGGTCCACGGGATCTGTATAGCCAAGTGGGTGGGGGTTAGGAGGTTGATCCTGCAGGCAATCGAGGCGGCTGAGTTGGCCCTACGCGAGGCTGAGAGGGCTCACTCGGATGGCTCTGGAACACGTGCCGAGGTACTGTCTAGGAAGGAGGTAGTGGCGGCGGGGGTGGAGCGGCTCCGATGCTTTGATTACAAGGCGTTCATGGCTCGAGCGCATGCGGAGCGGGACAAAGTGGGTACCTTATTGGCCTGGCTTGCGGACCCTGCCCCTAGGTGCGTGCCTATTCTGGCGCTGACCTCCCCCTCTGGACGGCTGGAGTATGAGTAACATTGTATCAATGAGCTGTTTCGATCCTTTTATGCAGAACTTTACACTAGCCAGCTGCAGACTGGCGATATGGAGACTCAAGCCTTTTTGGAGGGCTTGGACTTACCCGCAATTGAGGAGAAAGAGGCAGAGGCTCTTGGGCAAGATATTACATTGGCTGAGGCTCGCTGCGCCATTAAGCAATTGGCGCGCAACAAAACACCGGGTAGCGACGGCCTGTCTATCGAATTCTATTCGGCATATATTGATCTGCTGGCTCCCAGGCTGTTGGTGATGTACCAGGAGGCTCTGGAAACCGGGATATTGCCGGAGTCTACTAGGGAGGCCATCATTATAATGCTCCTCAAGCCGGGGAAGTCGCCGATTGACCCAGCTGCGTATAGGCCTCTCTCTATGCTCCCTACGGACTATAAAATACTGAGCCGTGTGCTTGCCACTAGGCTCCTTCCATTAATGACGCGGCTGGTGCATGCGGCCCAGGCTGGCTTTATCCCGACGCGCAATACTGCGAGTAGTATACGCAGGTTGATAGGAATCTTGGATGAAGGGAGTGGAAGGCAGGGAGAGGCAGTGGTGCTTTCGGTCGACGTAGCCAAAGCTTTGATAGCCTGGAATGGTCCTATCTATTCTCAGTTATGACGGCATATGGGCTTGGTGCCGGCTATACTCGTTGGACCAGAATCCTGTATTCCTCGGCGACGGCTAGGGTTCGTGTGGGAAGGGCCGTTTCCCCCTCCTACCCAGTGGGGCGGGGCACTCAGCAGGGCTGCACACTCTCCCCACTGCTGTTTGCTCTTGCAATTGAGCCATTGGCAGCGCGCGCGAGGCTAGGAGGGGCGCATCGTGGCCTGCGACTCAGAGGCCGCGAGCACCATATCTCGCTCTATGCGGACGACCTCCTTATGTTCCTGGAAGATGCGGGGGACGCCCTGGATGGGGCGCGCAGTCTCCTTGACCGTTTTGGGGACATTACGGGCCTGCAGGTGAACTGGGCAAAGACCTGTGTTTTCCCAGTGTCTAGTACATGCGACCCGCCAGTATTACCGCCCGACCTAGCGAGGGAGCCAAGGTGCCTTCCTTATTTAGGAACGCAGGTGTATCATACACAGGAGGATCTTCTCGAGGGTAATATTGGGAGAGCGATGAGGGGATTGAGGGGTAGCATGAGATTTTGGGGGACTCTACCATTGTTGGTGGCAGGTCGTGCCGCGCTCCTGAAGATGGTGGCGCTTCCTCGTCTTTTATATTTTTTCCGGACCTTACCAATACGAATACCGGCTGCTTTCTTCCGACAACTCCGTTCGGCAGTGGGCAGCTTCATTTGGGGGGTGGGCAGGCGTAGAGTGGCGCTGGATACTCTGATGAGGCCGCGAGATGAGGGAGGCTTTGCTACTCCAGATTTTGAATTATACTATCTAGCTGCGCAATTCCAGGTTCTCACTCAGGCGGTAGCATTGGAGTTTAGAGGTCCGGACAGGGAGACTATACCAGAGGTACCGAGACATGTACTATCGTTTGTGATATTGCAGCAGCAACTGAGGTCTGCCGATTTATCGATGGTAGAGAGCACCCTAAGGCATTGTTGGAAACGGTTCCACAGCAGAATTGGAGAGCAGCGTCCTTATGCACCCGAGATTTCATTGGGCATGTGCTCGGCGCTGCCACATGGTGGCGATTGGTCCGGTTTGGCAGAGTGGGAGGAGCTGGGCCTGCAGATGGTGGGTGACCTGTATGCGGATGGCATACTGTTGTCATTTAGCGCGGTACAGGAGTCTTTCGGCCTTCCGCGCGGTCATTTCCTGATGCATGCGGCCTTGATTACAGCCCTACAAAAATACTGGAATGCTGGCCTCTCCCAACCACCAACGAGTGGAGCGTGTCAATACGTGGTGATGGCGGCGGGCACGTATAAGGCGGTTACCTGTCTTTATAAGCGAATGTTAGGGGAAGGACCCATTACAAAAACTGCGGGAGCAGTGGCAACGGACTTAGACAGAGCTATCCCGGACGCGGCCTGGTCCCAGATACTTAGAAGGGCATGGAAGGGCACTAGGAATGCTAGGTTCCAGTTGATTCAATTCTTTGTCTTACATAGAGCATATCTCACTCCAGCTAAGATTAATCAATATTTACGAAGTGATACAGCGATGTGCCCCCGTTGCCGGGTTGGGGGAGCAGACCTCAGCCATATGTTGTGGGACTGTCCTCAGCTGGGAACATATTGGGAGGAGGTGACCGGGTAGCTCCGTAGAGTAACTGAGAGGCAGATTGATATGGAAAAAGGGGTGTGCCTACTCCACTGGTTCCCGCACACTAGTAAAAATAAGTTAACTAGCAAGTTTCTGGACTTGGGCCTCATACTAGATAAGAGAGAAATTACGTCACATTGGAAAGCAACGGTTGGCCCTAACTATGTAAGGTGGAAAGCAGCGTTACTTATGTGGGCGGGCAGTGAGAGCTCTATTAGAATGCAGCAAGCTCATAGATCCCATAGTGATAAAGCGTTGGAGGCGGCACGAGCGTGGGAGGCCTTGGTAGCGGAGCTTCGGATGCTAGATGGGGATGTTGACTTGGATTCTGTATCATCGGTGGTGGAGGAGCAGGCATAGGAGGCTTCCTTCGGTCTGGAGGGAATTAGCGCAGTAGGAAGTCCCCGCAACATAGGAGGTTATGAGGAATCTTAGTATAGTTGGTGAGCTGACCCGTAAATACATTACACGCAAGAGTATAAACTTAGCAACACTATTTATCTAAACAGCAGCACAAGCGGCAGGGGTGGGGGGATGGGAGTTGATAGATATAGAGGGGGGCCACGTATAGGGCATTGCTAAGAATGCAGTGCCTGGACTCAGGCGCGTTACCGTGCAGACTGAACAGATTGACATCACAGCGTTAGGATTGGAATTGGGATTGTATGCTTTGGTAATTGATGCATAATTGTCGAATCTTATCTCAGCACGGAAGGTGGGGCGCCTTGTGTGTGTATTGGCCCCTTATCATGTCATGTTTGTGTTTGAAATAATGAAGATTTTTTTTTTTTAATAATTCAAGGCAAAAGGCAAACAGAAGATGGTAAAGGCAACATGTTAAAAAAAACCCTACCTCTCAAGCTTTTCAGACCCTTGGTGGCAGAGAGGCTTGCAGTGGCTAGGATCACAGACTTTGGTGTTGGCTGCTCTTCGAGGGGATGGAACGGTGGTTAGAGCCCTTCGTGGAAGACTGGTGTGTTCCCTCACAATGGTCATCAAAATAAACAAGGCAATGAGAGATGTATTGAAAGAGGCTGCTGCACCAGCGGCAGCAGGACGAGCAATCTCCGGAGCAGCAACCCAGCGAGGAAGATGGAGGAGGTAGACGTCTATGCGGCCAAAGAAGGTGAAACAAAGGTCCGCTGCAGGGAGTACGGGACGGCTGCTGATCGGGGGGGTGCGAGGCAGATGGTAGAGGTCCTCTCCTTGGTAGCTGGTTCTGCGCCGCAGCCCTCTGCGAATGGAGCTGCAGCATTAAGTGCCTCCTCTGCCTCTGCACAGATGGAAGAAACAGGCAGAGCGCAGCTATTTGCCCCACCCACTCAGCCCACAGATACAGTACTACAGCAGCTGCCTGTGAATCTATGAAAGCTTCCAATACTGGATAACTACAGTTACAGGTAATTAACTTGTTTTCTTACTCCAGTATTGTAGCTTTCATAGATTCACATGCCTGAATAGCGAGCAGTGATATAACAAAGCACATTTGTTTTCTGCATTCTTACATCATGCAAAACAGTATGAATAATCTTATACACAGTAAGTAATAAAAATGTGCATTTGTGAGCAAAAATAAAGGAAGGAGGGATGTAAAGAGGGCTCACCATCAATGGATGATATTTCTCAGAACCGCTTCTCCCCCTGCCACATCTGTCTCAGCTGTCGCTTCTAAGCAGTAGTGCCTAGTGAAGGTATGCGTGGATGTCCAGGTTGCTGCTCTGCATATGTCCTGGATTGGCACTCCTGCAAAAAACACAGTGGATGTGGACACTGTCCTCGGTGAGTGAGCACGAACCCATGCATTCAGAGGTTTTCCAGCAGCTTGGTAGCTGTAGACAATCGCAATGGAAATCCATCTGGCAATCCCACGTTTTGATAAAGGGAAACCCTTCCTGGGTGCACTATAAGCGACGAAGAGCTGTGAGGACTTGTGGAAAGATCTAGTTTCCTGCAATTAGAATTTGAGACAGCGCAGAACATCCAGCGAATGCAGTACTCTCTCTGCCACTGTTACTGGTTGAGGAAAGAAGTGTTTCAATACTAACGGTTCATTTAAGTGAAAGTCATTTGGCACTTTAGGAATGAACTTTGGGTTAGTTCTAAGAATCATCCTGTCTTCTTGAAACTGCAAAAAAGGAGCTTGAATCGTGAGAGCCTGTAGTTCTCCTACCCGTCTTGCTGATGACAAGGCGATATGCCACCTTCCATGATAGGAATTTCAAAACTGCTCTATGTATAGGTTCAAAGGGTTGTTTCATTAGCTGAGATAGCACTATATTTAAACGCCAAAGCGGTGGTGGTGGTTTTATTGGAGGAAAACCTCTCAATAAACCCTTCATAAACTGTTTGATGATCCCTGCAGACCATAAGGATGGGCCCGAGGAAGACCTCCTGTAGCGGGATAATGCAGCTAAATGCACCTTAATAGAAGCGTGAGCCAACCCTGATTTGGCTAAAAGTAAGATGTATGGGATAATTTCATGAGGTGCCGTAGTTAGAGGATGAATGATATTTCTCTGACACCATAGACAAAATCTCTTCCATTTCATTCTGTAGGTTTTGTTGGTACTATCTGCCCTAGCCTTGGACAGGATTCTCTTACATTCCTCTGATATTTTGAGTTGTTGAAATGTACAGTGTTCAGGAGAAAGGCCGCTAAGCGCAAGTATTTCGGTCTTGAAGAAAAGCACCCCGTCCTTCCAGGGATGCATCGGTAGTCACTACCAATGGAGCTGGTTTTGAAAGAAATGACAGACCCTGGGAGACATTTCGTTTTTGCGTCAATCATGTCACTGCTTGGACCATGACTGGTGTTACTTGGATTCTGTCTTCGAAGGATCCCTCCACTTGACGCCACTGAAGATCGATCTGTTCTTGCAACGGGCGCATCCTTAACCTGCAGGGAGGCACGAGGGGAATACAAGATGACATCATGCCCAGTAATGACTTGTACTTGCGTACTGAAAGATACTTTCTTTTTATAAAGTCTCGGAAGAGAAACACGATCCTCAGTTGCCTTTCTTTGGAGGGAAACGCCTTGTTTCTTTCCGTATCCAGTATTGCTCCCAGAAACGTGATCAGTTTTTTCGGTTGAAGGGTTGATTTTTCCTCGTGCAGAGTCAAACACAGTTTGGCAAATAAGTCTAAGCAGGCCTGTGTTGATGCTCTGGCCTGTGCTTCCGATGGTGCTTTGACTAACCAGTTGTCGAGGTAAGGAAATATTTGATGTTTATGATTCCTTAACACCGTCGCCACTGGAGCCAGGCATTTTGTGAACACTCGTGGTGCTGACTTTAGGCAGAATGCGGTACAAAAGGGGGTGGTGATGGACGGAGCATCTGAATCAATCAAACACTCACACCCAGTCAAAAGATCTGGGTTTAATCCATCACCGTTCTTTAGTCCACTCTGCCACCCCAGTTCAGACATGGCTATATGCAAATCAGTCTGACCCCGTGCCTCATGGGAACAGTCCAGTCCGAACTGCCAAGCCATGTCTTCCCGGGACCGGAAACAAGCTTCCAAGGACCGGTTTCTGGCATTCCAGCCGTCTTCAGCCCGGCTTGCTTGAATCCAGTGGCAAAGTGAGCAAGGGACTCACGTCTGAGCATACCCAGCCATCACCACCCCCTTTTGTACCGCTTTTGGCCGCCATAAGTGCGGCAGAGTAGGCTCAGACGTGAGTCCCTTGCTCACTTTGCCACCCAGATCTTTTGACTGGGTGGGAGTGTTTGATTGATTCAGATGCTCCGTCCATCACCACCCCCTTTTGTACGACTTTAGGCTGAATGGCAGTACCTTGAATTGATAATGTTCTCCGGCTACCATGAATCGAAGGTACTGTCTGTGTGAAGGATGGATAGGGACATGAAAATACGCATCCTGTAGGTCTAAAGTGGTCATATGATCTCCTGGGTTCAACAGTAGAAGGATGTCCTGAAGAGACACCATCCTGAAAGATTGCTTTTTGAGATAGGTGTTTAGGGATTTGAGATCCAGAATAGGACGCCATTGGAGGATGTTTTTCCTGACCAGAAAAAAATCGGGAGTTAAACCCCTTTTCCTTTTGGGAATTCGGTACCGGTTCTATTGTCCGAATCTCCTTTTGGAGTTGATGCAGATGATTGACCTTTTGATTCATCGGTGGTGTACAAGGAGGCGTCTGTAGAAATTATATAGAGTGTGGCCGAATCGAATAATGTTGAGGACCCATTGATCCGTTGTTATGTTTTGCCAATTTTGAAAATAATGAGCAATCTTTCCACCCAGGGGAGCACTTGATCTTAGAAGTGTTGATGTAGCCGGAAATTAAAGGTTGTCATTGTCATCGGGTGTTGTTCTTCCCCTGACGACCTCCTTTGCCTCTCGGAGTCAATTTCGTATAACCTTCTGATTGACGCTGATTTTACTGCTGGCGGTAGGGCTGGGATGAAGCGGAGTAAGAGGAATATCTCCCCTGCTGATATCCTCCTCTATAAGATGATAGAGGAGCTTCGAAAAGGAACCTTTCTGTATTGTAGAGTTCCCAATGCTTTCGCAGTATCCGTATCCTTCTTGATACTCAGTAGTGTGTCATCAATATGTTTACCGAATAAATCTTAAACATTGAAGCGAAGGTCTAAGATCTTATTCTGAACTTCAGGCCTAAAAACCGAAGCTTGTAGCCACCCTTGTCTGAGCAGAACTGCTGCTCCTCCCAGGGACCTAAATGTCGTGGTCGCTAAATATCCATAGCGTAGTCTATGACTTCTGCTGAAGTCCTCTCACCCTCCAGAAGAATTTTTCTGGACTCTTGTTTCTCCAGCCCCGGCACCCGGTCAATATACGGCGACAAGCCGCACCACATGTGCCTGTCGTATCTTCCTAGAATAGCGAGGGCATTTGCATCTTTTACCAGCAGAGCAGATGTGAGAAGTTGGCCTGATATATGATGCTCACTAGTTCTAGTGATCACCTTGTATCAGTCCAAACAACCCTTATGGTGATTGGTTGTAAGTCAACCTTATAGACCAGCTATCATAATGGTAGCATGGACAAAGCAGTCTTAGGCTAAACTCTTTTGGCATGTGAAGCCAGCTGTTTTACCACAATATAACCCCTTGAATACCAGATGAAAGGACACCACACAGGTTGTTATGAAAATAAACAGTATATTTATTAATAACAAACACCTCTGAACTCTTTATGAGGTCAGAGGGCTAAGCACATGACAATCTCTTAGGAAAAATACGAAAGTTGCACAAAATTACAATGGTGCCCTAGGGGCACGACAAACCATATACTAAGTAAGTGGAATGTGAAAGTCGATAGGAAGAATGGAGCTGTCCAGAGGCTGTAGGATCGTTGGGGCCACGCTATACTAACTCTAGGTAAGTAATAGGAGGCCCACGGAACGCGTGTGCAGAGTGTGAACTCACACGCGAGATGCGTAACAACGTCTATGGACAGTACAGTTCAAGTTAAAGGTGAGTACGGACAATCCTGACTAGGTAGGACTAAAACGACTGTGGAACTGGACACTAGGGCAGTTAAACTACCCTTGAGCAACAAAATGCTCTCGTTACCTCACCCACGGGCTGCGGGTGCATAGGTGCCAAAGTGTGTCGGGTTCTCGCGTTGAAGTCTATGGAGCCTGAAAGAAAAGATGCTGCAGGCGACCAGGAGGAAGATGTCCGGTGCGATTCAAGGGTGGATCGGTGAAGAAGAGGACCTGAAAGCAGAGGGGACAATGTTCAAAGTCACTATCCAGTGACTGGAGTGGAACCAGGAAGGAACCAGATGTCGTTGTCGCGATCAGGTGAAGAGTGGACGCTTGACTCTGCAGCCACGTGGACCAGGAGGTGTCTTCGATGACCAGGATGGAGGCACGAGCTGTCCCACGCAGGCTCTCGCTGTCGGCGGTGTTGGATCCGGAATCGGCGTCAACAGGCCTTGGCAAAGGCAACCCACACGGTGAGTAGAAAAAGCGTCTAGTGCGGACTAGGAGAGTCCGGGGTGCCCCTCTTTTGGAAGGGAGCAAGGGCCAGTCTGGAGTAACCAGACCAGCAGTGAAGATTTCAAAGTTCGTCGTCTAGGAGGCCACTAGCCAGCCGGCAAGTGACCAGACAACGCGTCAAGCAGCAAACAAGCAGAAGGGCCCCACGCAGATCTCGTGAATGCTGGAGGGCTGGTCTTCGGTGCAGGAGCTGCTCGGGGCTGGGGCTTCTCAGTCCCCAAAGCACTTGGTCGAGTTTACCTTGGGAGTCGTGCTGGAAGCGAAGTGCAGGTTCTTTCAAGATGGCCGGTCCCACGTGTCTCGTCGCACCCACGGATCTCAGCTGTGCTGCAGATGTAGGTTGAGGTCGGAGAGGTCTGGGACTCCGGGTCTTGTCGGGCTCTGAAGTCTGGATCCTCGAGGGAAGACGACAAAGTGAAGCCGCTGGACGCTTGATGGTGCCTGCTTGTGCAGGGTGGACACTCCTTGCCCACAAGGGAGATTCTTCAGTCTTCTGGGGAGCAGAACGTCGAAGTCCAGAGTTTCTTCTTGTAGAATTGTTCAGGATAATCTAATTTGGAATGGGACCAGCTCCTACCTTTATTCTCCTAAAGGGGGCTGCACTACTGACTAGGTCCCTCCCCTGGGTGGGACCAGGAAGGGGGGTGGCTACACCCCCTCTCCTTTGTCCGGTTTCGCGCCAGAGCTGGGGCAGGGATGCCCCAGCAACTGGTTTGAACCGGTGTATGCACAGGACACCTTGTATGCCCCGGGCATGTCTCATTCCTTTCAGGCATGTCCTACCCAATACACAAAATCCTGTCTGGGGTGGTGCTAGCACCTCCCAAGGCAGGAAACCCTTTGTCCAAGCCTCCCTCGCTGGAAGGACTCCCAGCAGCAGGAGGTCAGACTTGTGTCTGTGGTGGTGGCATCCATTTTGTGATGCCAAGGCTCGAGTTAACTTTAACCGGGGTTCTCAGTTACATACATGTCGTGTCCCTCTAGAAGGGTGGAATGCTACCCCCGTCGCCAGAATTGGCGAGGGGGTAGTATTCCAATTTGTATGACACCTTACTCGACATGTTTTGATAATGTTATACCAGAGTTAGCATTTAACCGTGAGGATTATAATGCACTTAAGAGTATATGGAATAGCGTTATCATGGAACAGCTGTTAGGACTTGGTTCCGCAAGCTGCAAACGGGCTCAGCTCATGCCAGAGCACCATCTCACATAATTCCAAGCACTCTGCCTACAGGATTGATAAGGCTGCCATAGGAGTGACTGATAGGAATATATGTGTCCATTTTAGGGTTAGATATAGGTATACTATATCTATAGCAAAGGGTGATTACACCACCTTGCCCCAGCTGTCGTGCAGCCAGTTGTATCTGTTTTAGATGGCCAGCCAGGGGTGGCATAATACATGCTTCAGCCTCTGGTAGGCCCTGGGTACACCTATGCCCTCTATACCTAAGGTATACTGTACAGGGGCTGATAAGGTGGCCCAGTACCAATTGGTAAATGCACCTAAGGTACATGGTTGTCAATTTAGAGAGAGAACAGCTAGGCTGTGGGTCGGATTAGCAGGCCCACAGCCAGGGAAAGTCGTAAACCAGTGAAGCAAAAAGCAAATATCCGGGGTGACCATAGGATTGCAGACCCCACTCTCCTACAGCAGAATTAAGGAAAACCTCTTTCCTGCGTTGTCCAGCCTCCAACCCTCTGTCTGGTGGTGTTGTAATTGGAACTGACGGATTCCTTGATTTCTGTTGCGCCGCCTGCGTAATCACTGAATCCGGATTTGGATGACCCAAAAGACACGCTGGAGCATCTGTAGGCGCTTTATATTTCTTGTCCAGTCTGGCGAGAACCGGAGTTACTGTAGCTGGCGTTTCCATAACCTTCAGGCCTTCTTCCCATATATGACTTACAATAGGTAAGGAACGAACAGATCTTCGATAGGGTTCCTTAAAGTCATACAAGAAACATTCTGCCTTATCCTCCATCATGGTAAGTGCGAATCTTTTAGTGGCTCTATCCATTAGGTTATGAAAACCACCAATGTCCTCTGGTGGAGAATCCACCGGTTTCGGAGTAGGAGTTGAAGGAGAAGGAATGAGATAGTCGTCTCATTCTCTACTAGGTTCTGCAATCTCTCCATCTTCATGGTCATCGTCTGAGGTATCTGGATCACGTTGAGATCTTGGTGGTGGAGACCTAGGAATGGACTCCGGCAAGATCTCCCTTCTTCGCACTGGTGTACCCGGTACAGAGTGAGGTCGAGGCGTAACCTCAGGAATTTTCGGAGAGGTTTGAGGCACTGGATACCTTCTTCTATAATCCTCTAACATGCTCTGTAGATCTTTCAGTAAAGAAGATGGCACACATGTCATCTCCTCATGATGCTCTTGGTGGTATTGTTGCTGTTCTTGGGGATGATGCTGAAATTTCCCTCTTAATTGCGAAGGACTACTCGCATATCTAATGGGACCACCTTCATCTTCGTCCTCTGAGTCCTCCTCTTCCAGAAGGTGAGAAGGGACTAATGGAGACACCTTGCTTGGAGATGTAATTTTTGGTGTTATTGTTCTCTTCCAGGATGAAAACCTCTTTTCTGGGGTCTTTTCGACGAGATTCCCGCCGCCGTCGTCGACAATGTTATCGTCGTCGACGCTATCGTCGACGTTGTAGTAACCGTCGACGTTGTCATCGTCGACGCTCCTGTCGTCGTCGCCGATGTAGATGTAGCCATGGTCGTCGACGACGAACCAGTCGTCGATACCGCCGAAGGTGAAAGTGTCAACGGCGTCTTAGCAACAGTCTTTACCTCATGTTTCGTCGACGATGATGGTGCTTTCGTCGTCGCCGATGTCATCTTCCTAGTCGACGCCCCCATCGACAGTGTAGATCCTTTCACTTCCCCTCAGAAGGTGTAGACAAAATATTTTTGATGGTAATCTTGACCCTTGGAGGAGATTTTGAAGGTTCAGAGGCAGTTTTCTTCACCTGTTTCACCTCAGAAGCAGAACCCTTCTTCTCCTTAGCTTTGCAGTCGAGACTCCCTAGCACAACTTGCGGTAGAAAATCTGAGGGGCAAGAGGTTCTCTCAGGAGGGTTCTAGAGGGTGAGGAGCTCTGATTGGTTCAGAGAAAAGTTTGGTCCTTTTTACATAACGAATGTAATGGGTTGCAAAAGGAAAATGGGGCTAGGCCTTTTTTCAGTTTGCTTTACTACGAAGAGCATAGCTTTGTTATATACCTGGGACTCCCGTATAGATGACGGGGAATGGTTCAGGCCTGTGAATCTATGAAAGCTCCAATACTGGAGCAACCTTGGTTCAAGCCATGGTGATGAGTTGTCTAGATTATGGTAACGCACTGTTGGCGGAAGTAGGAGAGGCATTGCTTGCTAAATTGCAGGTAATTCAAAACGCAGCGGCTAGGATGATTTTAAACTGCCCCCAGGCTCTCCCTCTGCTCCTATGCTGAGACAGCTACACTGGCTGCCTATTAAAAAGCGATCCTTTTTCAAGATCTACTGTCTTACCTTTAATGCCGTGAATGGCAGAGCGGTACAAAAGGTGGTGGTGATGGACGGAGCATCTGAACCAATCAAACACTCAAACCCAGTCGAAAGATCTGGGTTTAATCCATCACCGTTCTTTAGCCCATTCTGCCACCCCAGTTCAGACAAGGCCATATGCAAATCAGTCTGACCCTGTGCCTCATGGGAACAGTTGAGCCCGAACTGCCAAGCCATGCCTTCCCTGGACCGGAAACAAGCTTCCTAGGACCGGTTTCTGGCATTTCAGTTGTCTTCAGCCAGGCTTGCTTGAATCCAGTGGCAAAGTGAGCAAGGGACTCACGTCTGAGCATACCCTGCCAACTTTTGGCGAACAAAGCGGTACAAAAGGGCGTGGTGATGGACGGAGCATCTGAACCAATCAAACACTCACACCCAGTCGAAAGATCTGGGTTTATTCCATCACCGTTCTTTAGCCCATTCTGCCACCCCAGTTCAGACATGGCCATATGCAAATCAGGCTGACCCTGTGCCTCATGGGAACATTTCTTCTGAAGGCCCTCTGTACCTTCAGAAGAAATGCTTGAAGCAAGTCTCACGCTGTAACCTAAGGTGGGAGATCCTTCTCGCACCTCTCTCCGCGGTACTGGAACCAGCTCCCTGTTGCCCAACGAAAATGCTCTACGTATGCCGCTTTTAGGAAACAATTGAAAACCTTCTTGTTTTAACTTACTCTCAACGTGAGTGGTTATTTTCCCCACCTCGCTAGAGTAGCGCCGATATGCCGCCTGGTGAATCGAGCGCTTTAGAAATTCACATAACATTGGTGCGGTTCCAGTCGGACTCCAACTAATTCAGTGTCCAGAGGGTCGAAGAGCGTCTAGATTTCAGAGGTCTTGTTCCACAACGAACCTGAGGACCCGCCCACAGGGGCATCCTTAAGTACTCTAGAAAAAGGGTTGGAGCGATTTGGGGGTCCCTCCCAGAGGAGGGGCTGGACAGAGGGGAGGATACTCCCCTGTCCTTTGTCCAGTTTTGCACCAGATCAGGAACCAAGGGTTCCTGAACTGGTTCAAACCACAGTATGCAAGGACGGTACCAAATGTGCCCTTCAAATAAGTCTGGTGGCGCTGGTAAGCGCCCCCCACCACAGCCCAATACGCAAAGTCCTGTCTGGGAGGTGGTCCCACCTCCCTGTGAAAACCTATTGTTCTACCTTCCCTTGCTCGAGCTCAGCTCAGCTCAGTACATGAGAGTAGAATCGTGTCAGTGGTCGGCAGCAGCACTAGTTGGCTGGCAGAACCTGAAAGGCTGTTACACAGAGAACAGGGGGGTCCCTAAGGTGGCCCCAGTCCATGGGATCACACTTCCAGCACCGGAATCGGTGTTGGAATAGGATTCCAACATGTTTGATACCAAACATGACCAGGTTAGGTGCAGCCATTATATATTTAGACATTTCGTAATGACTGGTGTTCACTATATCTCTTAAAATGGCTGACTGCACTTACAAAGCCTGGCAAATCGACTCAGGGGTGTATAGGGGTGTCCTGCTCGAGCAGGGGCACCCTCACCCTTGTAATCAAGCACCCTGCCCTCAGGACTGAACAGCCTGCTATAAGGGTGGTGTGAGAAGTTGGCCTGATGTGCAGTGTTCACTATTCTAGTGATCACTATATATCAGTCCAAACAACCCTTATTGATGATTGGTTGTAAGTCAACCTTATAGACCAGCTATCCTAGTAGCATGGATACGAGCAGTCTAAGGCTAAGACTCTAGAGGGCGTGTTAAGCCAGCTCTTTTACCATCACATTACCCCTTGAACACCCAGTGAAAGGACACCACACAAGTGTTATGAAAATAAACAATGTATTTATTAGAATCACAACAACCCTGTACTCTTTATGAGGACAGGGTGCTAAGCACACAACAAAACTCTTATGAAAATACTTAAGTTAGCACGTTATACACAAATGCCCGAGGGGCACGAAAAACCATATACTCTAAAAGTGGAATGCGAATTACTAGCAGGTAAGTAACGATTCTCAGAGGCTTTGGGATCGCTAGGACTGGACTACTGAACCTTTAGATTACTAGCAGGAGGCCTAGGGAACTCGGGTGCAGAGTGTGCACTCTCACGCGGGATGCGGGACAAAGTCTATGGAAGCTAGAATTCACAAAGTTAGTGTTCACGGGCGAATCCGACCTGATAGGGAGAAAACGACAGTGGATCCTGACCCTTGGATAGTGAGGCTATGCTGGGGCACCGAAATGCCGAAGTTACCTAGCCCAGGGGCTGCAGCTGCATAGGTCTGAAAAGACGTCGGGAATCCTCGTGCCGGACCAGGAGCCTGGAAGAAGGAAGTTGCTGGCAGGCGACCAGTGAAGAAAAGTTCGATGGATCCAAGCCTGGATCAAGGAAGAAGAAAACCTGAAAGCAGAGGGGACCAAGTTCTTGAATCACTAGCCAGTGATTAAGTGGGCACCAGGATGGCACCGGGCGAAGTCACCGCAGTCAGGTGAGTGGGCGCTGCTGGGCTCTGCAGTCTCTCGGACCAGGAGGCGTTGTCGGCGACCAGGATGGAGGTGCGAGCTGTCCCACGAAGGTTCTTGCTGTCGACGTCGCTGGACCCAGGATTGGGCAACAAGTCTTGGCAAATGCAAGGCCCACGCGGTGGACCTAAAATGGCGTCTTAGCCGGACCAGGAGGGTCCATGGTACTTCTCCGATGGAGGGAAACAAGGGCCAGTCTGGAGCAACCAGACTAGCAGCAGTATTGTCGTCGGGCGTCGTTCGGAAGGCCACAAGCCAGCGGGCTAGTAGCCAAACAACGCGGTGAGCAGCAACAAGCAGAAGGGCCCCACGCCGATCGTGGAGATGCTGGGGGGCTGCTCTTCGGTGCTGGAGCTGCTCAGGGTGGGGGCTTCTCGGACCCCAAAGCACTCACCAGGAAATTACTCGGTGGGCTTGCTGTGCAGAAGTCGTGCAGTCTTGGCGATGGCCGGTCCCTCGAGGTCTCGTCGCACCCACGGTTCTCAGCTGTGCTGTAGAGGTGGGTAGAGGTCAGAGGTGCCAGGGAAGCCGGGTCTCGTCGAGCTGGGCAGTCGGATTCCGGAGGAAGGACGTGCAGCAGACCGCAGTGTTCTTAGATGGTGCCTGCGGATGCAGGGCGACTACTCCTTAGCCACAAGGGAGAATCTTGAAGAAGAAATCGTGAAGTCCTTTCGTGGAAAGTGGTATCTTGATTCCAAAGATGATCTGATTTGGAAGGGGGCCAGTCCCTACCTTTATCTGGGAAAAGGGGGCTGGCACGCGACTAAGTCCTGCCCTGGGGTGGGACCAGGAGGGGGGTGGTTACACCCACTTCCTTGGCGGGCTTTTCCCCAGCACAGGGTCTGGAGTGTCCCTGGAACTGGTTCAAGCCAGCCTATGCACAGTGAGCACCGGGGTGCCACGTGCAGTCACCTTCCTCTGAAGCCCTGCCTACCTACAATACACAAAATCCTGTCTGGGACGGTGCTGGCACCGCCCCTGGCAGGAAACCCTTTGTCCTTATCTCCTGCTCTGGGAGGACTCCCAGCAGCAGGAGGGCAGACTTGTGTCTCGGTGGCAGCATCCATTTTGTGGATGCTAAGGCTCTGTCTGACTTTAACCGGGGTTAGGGGTTACATACATGTCGTGTCCCTCTAGAAGGGTGGAATGCTAACCCCGTCGCCAGAATTGGCGAGGGGTTAGTATTCCAATTCGTATGACACCTTACTCGACATGTTTTGATAAAGCGATACCAGAGTTGGCATATAACCGCGAGGATTATAATGCACTTTAAGAGTATATGGTATGCGATATCATGGAAACGGCTAAGGGATGGATCCCGAAAGCCGCAGACAGGCTCAGCTCATGCCAGAGCACCATCTCACACGATTCCAAGCACTCTGCCTTCAGGATTGTTAAGGCCTGCCATAGGAGTGACTGATAGGAGATCTGTGTGTCCATTTTAGGGTTAGATATAGGTATACTATATCTAAAGCAAAGGGTGAGTACACCACCTTGCCCCAGCTGTCGTGCAGCCAGTTGTGTCAGTTTAGTTAGTCAGCCCAGGGGTGGCATAATACATGCTTCAGCCCCTGGGAGACTTCTGGGTACACCTCAGCCCTGGGTACAGGGACTTGGAGAGGGCCCAGTGCCAATTCAGTACCTGAGTACAATTTGGATAGAGAGAACAGCTAGGCTGTGGGTCTGATTAGCAGGCCCACAGCCAGGGAAAGTCGTAAACCAGTGCAGCAAAAAGCAAAAATCTGGGAGATCATAGGATTGTAGACCCTACTCTCCTACAGGTGGCATATAGTTTTTAAGTACAGTGACCTCAGATATAAGGAAACATATCTGTTGTGAGAGGTGCAAGCACCAGCTCACACAGGCTGCAATGGCTGGCCTGTAGTCACAGTATAAGTGGACTCCCATGGGTGGCACAATATATGCTACAGTCCATGGGAGACCGCTGGTGCCCTTACCTCAGTACCACATACAAAGGACTTAAAAGGGAACCAAAGTACTTACCAGAACCAATTTAGGTGATAGAGCACAGATGTTGGGGTCCTGATTAGCAGGAACCCAGCAAACTAGATCAAAACATACTGACACCAGGCAAAAAGTTGGGGTATCCATGCTAGAGGGACCCTACCTTCCTACAAGTCTACATCACTTTCCAAAACTGTACGACACACCACTACACTGTACTGTATAACACAGTGCTCCAATTTATGATACTTTACTCAAATGTATACTCCACTCCATTTTATCCCACTCTACGCCACTGTATCATACACCACTTTACGCGGCACCACTGTCTAACACTCTACTCCACTGCATGGAACTCCACTCTACAACACTGCACTACACTCTACTTCACTCGACACCCACCCACTCTACGTCACTGCTCGACACTGTATGACACTGCAGGACTAACTTCTTCCTACAATACTCCACTCCATTACACTCTACAATACTCTCCTCCACTTTACGACACTCCACTTGACAATAGTCCACTCTACAACACAATACTTCACTCTTCTACATTCTAAATCACTCTACTCTGCTCTATGACAGTCTACGATACCTTACTATACTGTTCGACATGCCAGTTCACTGTAAAACTTGCTGCTCCAATCTACGATACTTGACCCCACTATATGAGACACCATGCCCCTACATCATATAACACTGTACAATGCTCCACTACACTCTACTCCACTGTATTCCAATGTACACTACTGCACTTTGAGACAGTAATCTTTACAACACACTCCTCCACTGTACTGCACGACACTCCACATAACTATCCACTGGACTCTAGGATTTGAAACACATTTCTATTAAAAAACTTTTAACAAATTGAAATTACATGAAAAAAAACAAAGGTTAAAGCTTAGTTATAGTTAAAAAAACTTTTTTGCCTATACAAACTAAGCTTCAACAACACAAACTTTTAAAATTCTAATGGTATGGACAGTGGCCTGGCGAGCCAAAATGGCCGTATGAGTTAAGCTCTCTCCGGGCAGCCAGGTCAAACAATCCGTTTTCATCAAGCCCAGGGGGACCTTCGACGAACATCCAGGATGCAACCTGGAACAGGCGTGGCCCATTAGTGAAGTGTGCCAAGCTGACATGACCGGCATTTGGTGGAAGAGTGCTGCCGGACCACGTGGGCCGCTGCGGTACCAGTTGGTCCTTCTTCATAGCACAGAGGAGA
This sequence comes from Lissotriton helveticus, assembly GCF_964261635.1. Taxonomy (NCBI): domain Eukaryota; kingdom Metazoa; phylum Chordata; class Amphibia; order Caudata; family Salamandridae; genus Lissotriton; species Lissotriton helveticus. The sequence continues at coordinate 53,863,076 of NC_136067.1, forward strand.
TTGGGGGGGAACAGATACAATAAGCATCTCTTGTTCCTGGGACTGGTGTTGGCCAAGCGAGACACAGCTCAACATTGGAGGGCGGAGTCCCCATCCTCTGTGAACGGATGGAGAGTAGCCATGGACAGGTGCATGGGGATGGAGGTGGCAGTCTTCCAAGCAAGGGGTAGCCCTCAGAAACATGGGAACATTTGGAAGAGATGGGCAGAATTCTGTGGTATCCCGCTGTCCCCCGCTCAGTCTGCTGACGTCGCTATTGAAATAGAGATACAGATATATGGCTCGGGAAGAGGGTAAAAGTCTCACATTGCGGCAAGGTATAATATATATATTTTTTTAACCTTTATTTTTCAGGTTTGTAATGTAACAGTTACAAAAGGAAATCCCCCCCCAGATGGCATCATAACAACACATGTATACAAATCGACATTCTCATTATGGAACTTTTTGGACATAGACTTCACCTGGATATACTTAGATCCATGAGGAATAGTGGAATAACAGACAAATAAATAGACATCATCGTGAGGAAATAACCAGACCTCGCACCATGCACTGTGCCAAATAAAACTTAGGAGACACCCCCCCGCCTCCCCATCAGACCCCGATCCCTGCGCTGAGAATAATTTGCCTTGGGAAGATTGCCCTCTCATTGCCAATCCTGAGATACACATGGCTCGCCAGGCAAGCAGGTCCTCTGGTAATTTCTCATCCCTCCTGGTGCTCTGCATATGTGTTTCTTCGGCTAGGGACCATTCTCTCACGTCTCTAAGCCATGTGGGTATCTCTGGGGCCCTCTGTCCCATCCAAGTTATAGCTACCCTGCGCCTGGCCAGCACCAACATCAGTTGCAGTAATTTATAAGAAAGTGTCCGTTTCCTCGGCCTAGGGACCAACGCCAGTAAGCAATGTAAGGATGTTAGTGTGATCTAGAGGCCTGCAGTAGCAGTTATGTGATCTACAACGCTTGCCCAAAAGCACCTAATTAACGGGCAGTCCCAGGCTAAGTGCAGGAAGCCCGCCCCCTCCGCGCTACATCTGGGGCAACTGTCCCCTCTGTCCTCAGAGTAACGACTCCTCAGAATCGGAGTGAGGTAGGTACGGTGCAGGAAGTTAAAGTGTATTAGTTTAAAGCTCGCATTGCATGATACCTTACGCGTCAGAGCCCCTATGCGCTTGCGCTGCCCCTGGTCCAGTGGAGAGCCCAAATCGGCTTCCCAGGCCACACAGGCCAGTGGCACCGGCGGGGCGGAGTCTCGTTTCATAGCTGCATATAGCAGGGAGATTAGTCTGCGTCCCCTGCCACAGGACAGAAGAATATGTAAGGTGTGAGTCATGGGAGGTGCCTCCGGACACTGAGGCCAGACCGAGCGTACTACACCGCGCAGTCCCTGATAGTGTAGATACTGTCCTCTACTAAGGCCAAAGGTCTCTTCCGCCTGCTCATATGTCATGAAGTTCTCGGTAGGGTACAGATCGGCCAGGACCTCACAGCCCCCCTCTCGCCATTCACGGAAGGACATATGTTGTTCCATTGCTACCATGGGGGCCAGTATCCACACCTGGAGTTCCCTATGCAAGGGCGCTGATCGCAAGACTCTTTCTATAAATCGTTGCTAAACGCCCGCCGTGTGCCTTACAACGTAGGGCAACGTATCGTTTGCCCCCCTTCCCTGCATCAAAGCCACTTGTAACTCCTGCACCGTGGCTCTACCGGCCAATAGTCGCGTCTCCCAGAGCGGCAAGGTATAATATTATGGATGTGGTTACCGTCCAGGGTTCAGGGGGGTGGTGTCCTACTTATGCTTATTTTATGGGGAAAGATTCTTTGTGTTCATTGAGGCCTGCTGTATTGCAAATCTTATCTCCATGGGTAGGCCTTCCAGGGCTGGATGTGCTCACATTTTCAATAAAATCTGTTTATAAAAAATAATTGTAACGTTATAATTATAGCTCTCATTTATAATTTATTCACCACCTTCAAATTATTACAAGTAGCACACCTCGTTCTCACACTTAATGATACTTCACTGTACAACAATACACTGTACAAGACCTCCCTACTGCACAACACTGCCCTTGATAATACTGAACTATATGACACTACTGCACTGAACTACACTCGATGCCACTACACTCCACAACACTTGGTTTATATAGATACAAAAAACGTTATCCTAACCTTAACTAAACTTTAACCTTTGTTTTTTCATTAAATAAATATATATATATATATATATATATATATATATATATATATATATATATATATATATATATATATGTGTGTCTGTGTGTTTATATGGGTGGGTGGGTGAATTAATAGAACTGGCAATATTGCCTGTATTTAGGTTGCAAAAGTATAAATTCTTGTCAAATATATCTCCTGGCATTTCCAAAATAAGGTGAAGATACTACAACAATGTGACTGTGAAAGAAGTGCTCAGGGTTCCGCAAGTGAATGGGATTATTCAGTGCTTATGCTTATCAATGAGATCCCCTAAGTGAGAACTCAATTTCTAAATGGTAGCTAACAAGGAAGGCCCCTTCGAAGATGTTGTGTGCTAGTACACATTCATAATTGCATGTAGACTAAAAAACAAAATCTAAACATACCGACGGGGAATCCAAAATCATTTCCTCCACTGCTGCTACTTCCAAACCAAGTCTGTCAGCCAAAATTTCAAATATGTATTTATATAAATCATCAATTTTAGTTTTTCTGCTCTCTCTCGCTTCTCTATATCTTGCCTGGAAGAAACAAAGAAATATACATGATTGTTGAAGAACGACATGAGATGCCAGTTCAAACTCTTCTTTCAATAACATTAGTCACAAGACACAAATGCAGCAGCTATTTTGCACAAATGTTGAATATGTTTTTGTATTATACAATAGTGTCACACTTTGTGGGAAAGTAGGTTCTGCTTTCATGGTAGCCCCTGTTATGGCTTAAACCAATGAAGGGTGAAAATCCCAAACTATTGAAGTGGTCCATTTCCCTACAGGGAATGGACTTTTCTGTGGAACATAGACCTGGGAGTAACCATGCCAATGCAGATGGAATCTCCAGATATATCCACTTAGAAAATGAAGACTCAACTGGGCAAGGTTATTCTCACCTCCTTTCGCTGGGGTGGGAGGGTGTGTGTGTAGTACATTAGGATCTGCTTTCATGGTTACCCACAATTTCTACTGATGTTATTCTGTTGTCTCACTAGTCTGACTGGGATCCTGCTAATCAGTACCACAGTCACAGTGTTCTCTTCCTCAATTTGACATTGTAAGTACTTTGGTACCTTCCCTATTGGCTACTGGTGTACCCTTTTAAGTCCCTAGTATATGGCATCAAGATACCCAGGGCATAGGTACACCGGGGGTCTCCCATGGGCTGCAGCATGAATTATGCCACCCATGAGAGACCACTCAAACTGTGATTACAGGCTTGCCATTGCAGCCTGTGTGAGCTGGTGCTGGTACCACTCACCACAGATATAAGTTTCCTTATATCTGAGATCACTGCACTTAAAATCAAAAAGTCACCCATTGGGCTGGCCTTTCAATCCTGAAAGAAGGGTGCTAGGTTATAAGTGTGAGGACACACCCTCTGAACCCCAGCATTGATTCTCCAGGTTTTGAAGTGTGGTAGGCCATTTAATACATATAGTGGACATCAAGTCCATTATGAGATGCCTAACTATATATTGTCTAAACCACAACCGGTTTTGTTTGGTATCAAACATGCTGTAATCCCACCCCAACACCGATTCGAATGTTGAATTTAGGGTCCCCATGTACTGGGGAGTTCCTCTAGGAAGCGGCGCGTATTCCTGTTCCAGCCTTCAAGGGTCTAACAGCAAGCTAGTGCTTACCCCAATCCCAGACACGATTCTGCCCTCCTGCTGCTGAGCTGAGCTCCAGCAGGGGGCAGTAGAACAATATGTTTCCCATCACAAGGAGGTGTAACCCCCACCCAGACAGGACCTAGTGTATTGGGCCAGGGTGGAGGCGCTTGCCAGCGCCATCAGACTGCTTTGAAAGGCACATTTGGTGCCCTCCTCGCATACTCCAGGTTGGAACCAGTTCAGGGAGCTGTTGGTTCTTGCTCTGGCGCAAAATTGGACAAAGGATGTGGGAGTATCGCCCCCTCTGACCAGCCCCTCCTCTGGGAGGGATCCCTGAATCATCCCAGCCCTTTCCCTAGGGTTCTTAAGGGCTTACCTGTGGGTGTCTCTTCAGATTCGTCGTGAGACAAGATTCAGATCTCAAACCACTTCAGTATGGAATCAAGTCTGCATCAAGGACTGAAAACCTTCCTCGACGGCAGTTCAAGCACTAGTCATCTCCAGACTGGAATTTGGCTGTTCTACCCTTCCGGGTTTACCCAAGATCTCCCTGTAACCCTTAAAAGCCTAACTCAACGTGGCTGCTAGACTACTCACCGGCTCAATGAAATTTAACCACATTTCACCACACCTGAAAGCTCTGAACTGGCTTCCTCTAGAGGCCAGAATACAGCTTAAACTGGCATGCATCACACACAAGGCCTTATTCTCTAACTCCCCTGCATAACTCGAACAAAAACTTGTGCTATCCAGAGGAATCAGAAACTCCCAGTCCGCCAGAGACCTGTTGCTCCAACCTGCATGCTTTCGAGAAAAAATAAATCTATAATCGGGCTCTCTCTGGGGCTGCACCAAGAATACGGAACTCACTCCCGCCCACCATTAGAAGAACTCCTTCTCTAGCATGCTTCAAAACGGATGCCAAAACTTCCTCATGGGTAAATTCCTCGCTTAAATTTGTGCCCTCACCAACCTCAGAGAACCTGATTTACTTCCAACTACTGCCTCCCCTTGGATTATCTAGTCACCCCACCAAGGAACCTGGGGCCTTTTCTTGACTTTTCTTGAGTATTTTTATATGTAAACTGTATATGTGTCTTGCTATCTCTTTTGTACCCAGCACCCCATCCCTGCCTAACCTATTGTATATTCTTGCAATTCCTAGCCTTTTGTACACTCCCATGATTCCTATAAAGCGCTCTGATACCCTTACGGGTCAAGTTCGCGCTCTATAAACACAAAAATAAATAAATAAAGGAAAACTCCTGTTGCTCCTGGTCTCATCGTCCTGCCAGTGTTCTGAGTCATCTGTGCCTGTGCTTCATCCAGGTTCTTCTCCAGGCCTATGGGCATCAAAGACACCAGACGTAATCTCCCTAGGAGTAAAGGAGTCACTCCCCTGTATGTGCAGGCACCACAACGAAACTGACTGCTGTGCTGTTCCTGAGGTCCCACAGACTATGAAAGGCTCAGCAACACAGGTGGGGATTCTGCAACTCCCTTGAGGCCTGCACCTTGCTGATCCCATTGCTGCACCTTTTTCATTTTCCAAGTCTGTTGCCGCTGCCAAGGTTTGTTGGTGTTTCCGCCGGACACCAACCCACTGGTTCTTGACTCCCAATGTGGGACAGCATGTGGAGGCTCCTGGTCCTCACAAATGCAGCAACACTGTCTTCGTCAACAATCCTGCATCTTCCGTTATTGGCAGTCATTGGTCTTCCGTGCCTCAGGTTCACTCCCGAGTGGCATAGACTCGTCCCCTCTGCTTGCAGGTACCCCTCATCGAGAATCCATCCTTGGATTTCACCAGACTCTTTCACCTTTTTTGCCAATGGAGATGTTTCTGAAGTCCTCCATTGATTGTGGCCTACTGCGGTTTCCGACGTTACTTCGCACCTATGCACCCGGCTTCCCTGATGTAGGTATCCTAGTTCTTGGGCTATACACACTTAATTTAATGAATATTCCATCAGTTTGCACATCATTTGTCTTTAGTCTTGCACAGTGTGTCACATGATTACTGTCATATGAACTCTCAAAATTAATTTGGCATGGGTTTCCACGTTGCATCGATAACCAGGATACACACTGAGTGTGAGGGTGCTCTAAGTACCCTAATTTGTGTAAGAGCATGTACTGCAATCCCTTTATGAAATCTGTGTCACAATATTTTAGTACCGGGGGGCGTGGCTTGGACGCCGAGACAACATGGCGGTCCATCCGTGAGCTCAACTCAGATGCGGAACTTCCTCGAACAAAAGTGCCTCTAGACACGGAGTTTCTCGGGCTCTGACAGCGGTCCCACTTACACGATGTGGCTGTGAGTCTTCATGCTGCTTATGGCTTGCCCAGCATCATGTTTGAGCCCATGAGCCGCAGCTGTGTTTTTTTTTTCTCCTCATAAATCGCGCTCCGATTGTTTTCGGGACTGGATGTCCTTTACCATTTGGGATCTCATGCAGGCTTTTTTTGGCACCAGGTTCTTAAATTTCACACGGTCCTCTGTCCTTACCTACACTTCATGATGTGGTGATGGGGAGCTGGAAATGGTGATGGTGATTTCACCGCAGTGAGTTACTTCTTTGGGTCTCTTGAATCCACCTGCACTGCATTACAGGGTGCTCTCACCTCATTATTGTGCGCTGAGGGAGCCTTTTCTTTGCTATGGCTTGGCTGGTGTAACACAATATATTTCTGCCGATACTGGACATTTTCTGATGTGGCGGTTCTTTTCCTCGTTGGGGTGATTATTAAAGAAGTTTTTCAGTCAATAATACACTTTGCTTCTACCCCTCTGTTTTATTTCCAATTTGCCTGTCTACTTTGGATGCTCATTGATATTGCCTTCTTCTTCGTTGGCATATGGGAAGAACCCGCCCGATTCTACTTACTTTTCATCGCTCTTATCAGCAAACTATGATGGCCAGTGGCAAGTGACCCTCACGCCACTTCTAAACCATCCTTATCAGGCGCAAAGCCCAAAAGGCACAAAAATGACCCACCTTCTCCTATTCTCACCTCACAAAATCTGGTACTTGACTCTATTTTAGATGAAGTATGGGGTCTTCAACCTTTTCATGTCTGCTCCCAATGAAAAGTTACAACAAATAGAGGACCGATGGATTGTCTTGGAGGGAAAGGTGTCGGAGTTTTAGCAACGTGTGGGAGACCTTCAAGATATTACTACAAAAATTCCTATACTAGAGCAAGAGATCACAAACAAACTACACACCGAAGACATTGAAAATCGTAATTGGAGAAACACCTTCGCCTCTGTGGTCTTCTGGAAAATATTGAAGGCATGGATATACTATCCTTTTTGAAGAAGTTCCTCCAAGACCTCTTAGACCTTCAATCCTCCTCACCTCTCAACACCCAGCGTGCACATCGTTTGGGTCTTCTCCACCCTAATTCCAGCAAACCACGGGGTATTCTAATACTCTTGCTGGAATTTTCCGAACTTATGCTTGTTCTGTAGGCAGTTAAACTCAAACGACGTTTCACTTGGTCGGGACATAATATATTAATTTCACAAGATGTCTCCAATGCAACAAATGCTCGACGTTAAGAATTTCTGGCTGATGAGACATTTGAACATTCAATATGGCATTCTCCATCCTTGCCTTTGCAAAATCACTCACGAAAGAAACTCAAGATCTTTCAACGATCCTGAGAAACTGAAATTCTTTCAAAACAACATTTCGTCTCGCAAAATGGATACTAACATTTAATTTTCTCTTAGTTCACTGGTCGATATCGTTCTTCTAAATTTGATCTATTTTGTTTCTCTATTATTCGTTTTCTTTTTCTTTCTGGTATCATTTCATCCTTTATTCTTTTTTATGTCTTAAATTATTTCTATTCTTTTGTTTTCCTTTAAAATTCTTTATTTCCTATTATGTGTTATTTCCTTTATTTCCTCAGAGGCCTTTTATTGCCTATTCACTCCTACCACCGTCCTTGTCTTCGGCATCACCATGCTCCTTTCACATCGGTTGCTGATCTTTCTTCGGGTTTGGATTATTTTCCTTGATCTGTCTACTTTGTCTTATTATCTCTATGAGTGTCTTTCTTTATTTCGACTTTTGGTTTTCCCGTTTTTATAACAGTTGACAAATCTTGTCTCTTTTTCTTTTTTATTGGTCTCACAGTGTACTGTTACTGTTTCCATATGTCTCCCCCCAACCCTCAATATGTTTAACGTTGGCTCGTGGAATGAACGTGGTCTCGGTTATCCTGTCAAGCGTCAAAAGGTATTAGCTCAAATATCCAATATATATATATATATATATATAAATATATATTTTGCCTTTCTACAGGAGACTCATTGCAATGATATAGAATCTCTTAAGCTTTAGCGTAAATGGGTTAATCAAATTGTTTTCTCTCCTGCTGTTGACAACCAATGCGATGGTGCTATTTTATTTCATAAATCAATTAATGCACAGATATATTATCAATGGAATGTGATTCCAATGGGCGATGGACTTTGGTTGATGCTATTATTTTAAAAAAACAAATCACTTTCTTTAATATTTATGGACCGGTTAAACCCGATAAACAAATTTGCCATTATATTACATTGAAATGATCCTCTATTCCTAACCCCAATATAATCATTGGTGGCGATTTTAACAATTGGCTAGATCCCTTTTCTGACAGAAAATCTAAATGCAAATTTAAACCTGATAAGACCCATAAATCATTTCAATCTGCCATCGCCTCTCGTCCCTTGTATGATGTATGGAAAACATGTAATCCAGATATTTGTGAATTTACTTTCTTTTCACCTGTTCACCATACTAAGTCAGATATTAATTATATTCTGGTTTCTAAATCACTACTCCCTTGTATCCATTCCTCTGAGATTGGTTCTATTTTTATTTCTGACCATGCCCCTATGTCTGCCGCTTTTGATATGTGTCTTAACACTTGCAAACAAGGCTTTTGGCATTTTAATAATTACCTATTTTCAGACCAAACTTACATTTCAGAAGCGACCTCCTTTATTCATTAATTTTTTCAATTCAACAAACCTTTGGATGCCTCAGCTCATAACAATTGGGATGCCTTTAAAGCATCATTTAGAGACTTCACCATTTCTTACTCCGTTAAGAAAAATACATTACTCAATGCTAAATATCAGGAGACTCTTCAAGAGAGATTAAGACCCTGGAACACAACTACTTTTCATCTAAAGCCCCCTCCACTCTGCAATAATTTATTAAAGCCAAATCTACTTTGAATAACATTGCCACTGTTGATGCTTGTAACATTCTCCTTGAGATTAAATCTAAATTTCATGGAGGACAAAATAAGGCGTGGAAAATGTTAGCCAACTATTTAAAAATCAAATCAGAACGTAAAAATATTGGGCCTATCCACTCAGAGATAATAATACTTTATGTGATTTAAAAAAAAAATCATAAAAGGGTGGACTTACCACCATGCAAGCAACATTTTCATCATAAAAACAACACAAAATCCACTTTAAATCAACTTAAAAACTGATATCATAAAATATGCAAAATTAGCGGGGAAAGGTCTAAAAGGAGAAAGAATGAAAGGAGTCTTGTGAGTTCGTTCTGGATGCACATTATTTTTAACTCATAATAAGAAGGGGAGAAGTAAAAAGGTATGGGGGAGTAATGGGAGTTCAAACAGGGGGCACGTTAATTCTTAACTCGTAATACAAAAAGGCGACCGTTTGGAGAGGAGGGGAAAAGAGTGGAAGAGTCCGTGGCCGGCCAAAGCCTGGCCTATTGTCCGGAGACCTCTTTGGTTGCTGCCCTGTTTTCCAGCTCTACGGCAGTGAGATTCAAAAATGTTATGGTTTTACATGAGAGTTCTATCCAAGTTCCACTTAGGAATCTTATCACCGCCGCCCTACAAGTTCTCACCTGGGCTTCTCTTAGAAGTGATTGAAGAAGCGTTTTTCTAAGATTCTGAAGTGCCGGGCATATGCATATAAGGTGCAGTAAAGACTCTGCGCCGTTGCCACAGAGGCGGCAGTCGGGAGTTGCCCACAGCCGTAGCCATCTTGGAGTGAGATCTTTGGACAAAAAGCAGCCCAGCCTTAACAGGCTTAGTTTCCTTTTGTAGTGGTCCCTAAAGCATTCTTTCAAATATTCCTGAGGTTTTAGGTGGGTATATGACGGCAAAACAATCCAGGCATGGTTTTTGCCAGCCATTGCTGCTTTATCCATGAGTAATGATGCTTGTTTGACTGCTTTCTTGGTTATCAGCTTGAAAGCAGAATAAGTCATGGGCGAAAGCCAGGATTCTTCCAGTTTTAATGCTTCGAGAGCTTGCCTCAAGGTCTTATATGTTGAGTCTGGAAGCCCGGCCTGTTTTTCAACTTCTGACCAGCAAAGGTGCGCCAGGGATTCGTCTGCTGCATCCCTCATGCGCCAATAATATTTGACGAGTGCTCCTTGTCTTGCCGGGAGCTGGTTGGTAAGACCGAACTCCAAACGAATTTGGGCTTGAGAGATGTGACGCGGGATTGAGAAAAGCCTGGATTGGGCGAGATTTAACACTGCGAAGTCCCGGGTTGCCAGTAATTCAGAGCCATATGTTAGTGATGGCAGAAATTTAGCGGCTGCAATTTTAAGAATGTGGCTAGTGGAATGTCCGTTTAATTGCTTTTGGACAGTTTTAAAAGCAAATTGAAGCTGCTTGGCTTTGGATTTCCCTTGTTCCAGGTGCTGTTTAAACTTTAATCGGTGGTCCAATAAGATTCCCAGGTATTTATATTGATCTACCTGGGTTGGAGAGGTAGAATGTATCTTCCAAACGAAATTTTGTTTTTTCTTTCTTGAGCCGCCGAAGCATAGGATGTTTTTTTTTTTAGGTTTATAATCAATTGTGCGTTCGAGAGGTACTGCGACAGTTTGGAGATCAAGCGTTGTAGACCGATGGGGGTTTTTGAGAGGAGCACAATGTCGTCTGCATATTGAAGACTTATTACAGGTGAGTGGTCCAATTTTGGTGGATCCCCCTGAATGGTACATAGGTCACTTTCTAGGTCCGCGGTGTAGATGTTAAAGAGGCTGGGGGCCAGTACGCAGCCTTGCTTTAAACCGTTGGTTGTGTGGAATTTCTTTGTCAGGCGTCGACCATCTCCTTTTTTCACTTGGACCCAAGTGTCTGAATAAAGCTCAATTATTGCTCCCAACAGCTTTGGCGGCACGCCCCAGGCTTTCATTTTAGCCCAAAGATTTGATCTGGGCACTTTGTCAAAGGCCGCTTTTAGGTCCAGGAAACAAGTGTACAGCGGGGTGGAGTTGTGGATTGCTTTGTTAACAAGGAGGCTTAACGCGGATAAGTTGGTCAAGGTGCCCAGTCCTGGCCGAAAGCCTGTGTGTGTCTGAGGAATTATCCCTGTGCTGCTCACCCAGGATTCCAGTTACACCAACAAGTTGGAAGCATAGATCTTGGCCTCCACATCTATTAAGGCTGTCAGCCTGTAGTTGTTAGGGTCTGCGCGGGACCCGGATTTGTAGATTGGATGAAGAATGCTGCCTCTCCATGATTCGGGAATGTTCCCCGTCTTTAGGCTGTGACCAAATAAAGGAGTTAGTTGGCTGGCCAGAACGTTGGATCTTTCCTAAATAAGGCATTGGGAAGCCCGTTTGGTCCGGGCGCTCCATCCGCTCTCAATGATTTTATGGTGTTTGAGACCTGCTTTAATGAAAATGATTCCATGTCTCCCGTGTTCTTTGATGGCGGTGAATTCCCAATGATTTTTGGAACTAGCTTTGTGCTCAGGCTGGAGCGAGGAAGCTCCTCAGGACGCACGGCGTTATAATCAGTGAGTGAATTGTGCGAGGAATTATATAATAAGTCAATGTGACTACTCCAGAGCTGGTCCGTCATGTCTGAGTTAAACTGGCAATGTTTGCCATTTAGCATAAAGTTTATTTTTGCCCATCAATCTTTTGAATTCTGTAATGTGCTTGCGTGGAGTATGGAGCACGCAAATTTTTCCTTATACATTCGCTTGTCCAGATTGGTCTCTCTTTTTAGTTCTTTTTTTAGAGATTAGATTGTGTTCAGCGTAGGTTGTAATAGCTGAGAGTCTTTTTTGCGTTCGGCCCTAAGGAATGCGTTTAATTGCCTTTTTAGCTGGCGCAGTTTCGGTGTGTACCATTCCCCACCTCTTTTTCTTATGGGTTTGCGTCCTCTGTTGTTGGAATGGTGTTTCTTGTTGATCTCCATTACGAAGTTTTCCCAGGTTTTAACCATGTCTCTCGATGTTTCAGATGGTTGGAGCAATACGTGGCATGACGCCATTAGGATAGAGAGATTTCCTTCGTTCCAGTTTAGCCGTTTTAGGTTGAAGATTTTTGTGTTCAAGGACAGAGGCACGGCCTTCTCCGACTTTGTAGGTTAGATGGTCAGGATAAGGGTCTGTGGAAAATGATCGCTTTCTCCGCGTTCCTGAATCTGGAAGTCACTAATGTGATGAAATAGGTCGGGATCAGTCAGGGTATAATCTAAGGTAGAGCCTGAGTTCTTGGAGACCCTCGTTAGAGCGCTGGTCTGTCCAGATGGCCTCCCTCATTTAGGGTGTGCAGATGAAGAGCTTCCAGTTCTGAGGCACATTTCCTTCCCAATGCATTTTGTCTGCATTGATTTCCCTGCCGTGGCTCGATGTGAATGGGGAGGATTCCCTCCTGACCACAAATTAGGTTCAGATTAAAATCTCCCGTTATAATCATGTTTTCACCTGGGTAGATTGATTTCAGTGACTTGATTGTGGTGACTAGTTGTTTTATCCTTTTCCCTTTATGTTTTCCGCCGGGGTGCATGTAGAGATTCACGATCAATATACCCAGGTTTGGGGAAATTTCCACTTTGATACATTGCATCCATGTAGAGTCTAAGTCGATGCTAGTTGGTGTCCAGGTATACTCTGTTGATGTGAAAATGGATAGGCCCCCTTTGGCCCTGCCGGAGCGTCCATCCTTCTGGGCTGGAACAAAGAATTCTTTGTATCCCACTAGAGGAGAGTTTTTGATCTGCCATGTTTCTTGGAACAAAAGTATTTTGAATTGGGTTATAAACTCAATAAAGTCGTCTTCCTCCAGCTTTGCATTTAAACCATTGATGTTCCATGAGCAGATCGTGCAGCCCTGCTTTTCCCCCATCGTTGGTCTGCTGTCAGTTCAAGCTGCATTCCTGTGGGATTGTGCCCGAGTAGCGTGTTGGTGCCTTTCGGGCATATCTGCCTCTTGGTGAGCGAAAGTGATTGTGATTTGCCTTAGTCGCTGCGCTTCCACTTCAATACTGCTTCTTAAATCTGGCCCTTTGGCATTTTTTAAAAGGCTTATTTTAGGGTTTTGTTTCCGCAGCGGGCTGGGATATCGTGCGGGCTCCACTTTTTTAAATTCAATGCCCCATGCGGCGAAAGCCTCCCTATGAGACAGGATTAGGTCTGTGATGGTATGGTTGGTCCACGTTGTAATCGTCGACTCGGAGCCTGATTGCAGAGGGTTTGGTTTGAACTCTATTAATTCGAGGTCGCTCGATTTTAGGTGTCGCAGACCTGGTAGTTCTTCTAGAAGTCTTAAAATGGCCCCTCTGTTCAGGATGTCGTAGGACCCTCTTGAACAATATTGTGGAGTAAACTCGATTTTGTTGCTTGACGTGGACCGATTTGGGATTTTTGGTCATCTGCTCTCTTCATTAGGTGGAGGGGCTGTGTGAGAAGTTGGCCTGATGTGCAGTGCTCACTATTCTAGTGATCACTATATATCAGTCCAAACAACCCTTATTGATGATTGGTTGTAAGTCAACCTTATAGACCAGCTATCCTAGTAGCATGGATACGAGCAGTCTAAGGCTAAGACTCTAGAGGGCGTGTTAAGCCAGCTGTTTTACCATCACATTACCCCTTGAACACCCAGTGAAAGGACACCACACAAGTGTTATGAAAATAAACAGTGTATTTATTAGAATCACAACAACCCTGTACTCTTTATGAGGACAGGGTGCTAGGCACACAACAAAACTCTTACGAAAATACTTAAGTTAGCACGTTATACACAAATGCCCGAGGGGCACGAAAAACCATATACTTTAAAAGTGGAATGCGAATTACTAGCAGGTAAGTAACCGTTCTAATAGGCTTTGGAATCGCTAGGACTGGACTAGGGAATCGTTAGATTACTACTAGGAGGCCCAGGGGACTCGGGTGCAGAGTGTGCACTCTCACGCGGGATGCGGGACAAAGTCTATGGAGGCTAGTAAAGGCAAAGTTAGTGTTCACGGGCGAACCCGACCTGGTAGGAAGAAAACGACAGTGGATCCTGACCCTAGGATAGTGAGGCTATGCTGGGACACCGAAGTGCCGAAGTTACCTAGCCCAGGGGCTGCAGCTGCATAGGTCTGAAAAGACGTCGGGGATCTTGTTGCCGGACCAGGAGCCTGGAAGGAAGAAGTTGCTAGCAGGCGACCAGTGAAGAAAAGTTCGATGGATCCAAGCCTGGATCAAGGAAGAAGAAAACCTGAAAGCAGAGGGGACCAAGTTCTTGAATCACTAGCCAGTGATTAAGTGGGCACCAGGATGGCACCGGGCGAAGTCACCGCAGTCAGGTGAGTGGGCGCTGCTGGGCTCTGCAGTATCTCGGACCAGGAGGCGTTGTCGGCGACCAGGATGAAGGTGCGAGCTGTCCCACGAAGGTTCTTGCTGTCGACGTCGCTGGACCCAGGATTGGGCAACAAGTCTTGGCAAATGCCAGGCCCACGCGGTGGACCTAAAATGGCGTCTTGGGCGGACCAGGAGGGTCCAGGGTACTTCTCCAATGGAGGGAAGCAAGGGCCAGTCTGGAGCAACCAGACCAGCAGCAGAAATGTCGTCGGGCGTCGTCAGGAAGGCCACAAGCCAGCGGGCTAGTAGCCAAACAACGCGGTGAGCAGCAAAAAGCAGAAGGGCCCCACGCAGATCGTGGAGATGCTGGGGGGCTGCTCTTCGGTGCTGGAGCTGCTCAGGGTGGGGGCTTCTCGGACCCCAAAGCACTCACCAGGATTTCACTCGGCGGGCTTGCTGGAAAGAAGTCGTGCAGTCTTGAAGATGGCCGGTCCCTCGAGGTCTCGTCACACCCACGAATCTCAGCGTGACTGATGATGCAGGTAGAGGTCAGAGGTGCCAGGGAAGCCGGTTTTCGTCGAGCTGGGCAGTCTTGATCCGGAGGAGAGACTTGCAGCAGACCGCAGTGTTCTTAAGATGGTGCCTGCGGATGCAGGGTGACTACTCCTTAGTCACAAGGGAGAAATCTTAGGAAGAAGTCTTGAGTTCCTTTCGTGGAAAGTAGTTTCAGGATTCAAAGATGATCTGATTTGGAAGGGGGCCAGTTCCTACCTTTATCCTGTAAAAAGGGGCTGGCACGCGACTAAGTCCTGCCCTATGGGTGGGACTAGGAGGGGGGTGGTTACACCCACTTCCTTGGCGGGCTTTTCCCCAGCACAGGGTCTGGAGTGACCCTGGAACTGGTTCCAGCCAGCCTATGCACAGTGAGCACCGGGGTGCCACTGGCAGTCACCATCCTCTAAAGCCCTGCCTACCTACAATACACAAAACCCTGTCTGGGACGGTGCTGGCACCGCCCCTGGCAGGAAACCCTTTGTCCTTATCTCCTGCTCTGGGAGGACTCCCAGCAGCAGGAGGGCAGACTTGTGTCTCGGTGGCAGCATCCATTTTGTGGAGCTGAGGCTCTGTTTGACTTTAACCGGGGTTAGGGGTTACATACATGTCGTGTCCCTCTAGAAGGGTGGAATGCTAACCCCGTCGCCAGAATTGGCGAGGGGTTAGTATTCCAATTCGTATGACACCTTACTCGACATGTTTTGATAAAGCGATACCAGAGTTGGCATTTAACCGCGAGGATTATAATGCACTTAAGAGTATATGGTATGCGATATCATGGAAACGGCTAAGGGATGGATCCCGAAAGCCGCAGACAGGCTCAGCTCATGCTAGAGCACCATCTCACACGATTCCAAGCACTCTGCCTTCAGGATTGTTAAGGCCTGCCATAGGAGTGACTGATAGGAGATCTGTGTGTCCATTTTAGGGTTAGATATAGGTATACTATATCTAAAGCAAAGGGTGATTACACCACCTTGCCCCAGCTGTCAAGCAGCCAGTTGTGTCAGATTTGGATGGCCAGCCAGGGGTGGCATAATACATGCTGCAGCCCCTGGTAGGCCCTGGGTACCTATGCCCTGGGTACCTAAGGTACACTGTACAGGGACTGATAAGGTGGCTCAGTATCCAATTTAGATATGTACCTAAGGTACATGGAATCCATTTTACAGAGAGAGCAGTGGGCCTGAGGTCCTGAACAGCAGGGCCTCAGGTCAACTAAGTCAGAAAACCAGCAAAACACCAGGCAAAAAGTTGGGGGCAACCATAGTCAGGGATTTACCTTCCTACAGGCTGGTCCTACCTGGTCCCCCTCTAGCTCTAATGTGTGTGGGTTTGCCATCTGTACGCTGTTGGCAAAATCTTGTCCTTTGGAGACTGGAGCTGATGATACATGAGGTTCTCCGCCCTGTGTGTCTCGTAAATTGATTTCCTTGATCATTGCGGCATTAACTAAATTGGCTTGACTTTTGATGCCTGGGGCTTGGCGAGGTGAGTTATTATCGCTTGATTCTTTCCTTTGATTAATGTTTATGTTTTTTCCCGGCTCTTGAAGTGGTACCTTACAATCTGGTTTTTGTCCCGCGGGTTTAAAAATGCTGAACACTTTTAATGTGTTCTGGTTTGTAGTTGTATCACCTATCGCTCCTTTTGAAATTAAAATTGGGGGTGCCTTGGTGGGTAGGAGAACCATCGGCGTGGACCCTTGCTCTGGCGTTGTTCTAGTTTGTGGTAAGACGCTCTCGGGGTGCTGTTTGGCTTCCTTGATCTCAGAGTTGTCGATGGATTTTTCCGAAGAGGTTTGTGGAACCCATCGGTTATGTGCTTTTGCATTTCTGGCTTTTCTTAGTCGCTTCCGTTCTCTCTTTGTGAGCGTTGGAACCTGTTTGGTGTGATAAGCGGTTGGCGCGATGTTGGGAATTGGCCCCTGAATGAACTCAGCTGCCTCTATGCGATTAACCGAGTTGTGTTCGTCTGGGCTTGTTGGCGACCTGTTTCCCTTTACGGGGGGGGGGTGAGGAGTGTAGATGGTCTTGAGATTCCAGGCTCTCTTCGCCCCTGCTAGCAATGGACAGCCTTGTCAGCCTGTCGGGGCCCTCTTTAGTATGCCGATTGCCAGTTGATTCACTTGTAGTTGTGGTTGTTTCCATTGGGGAGTCTTTTGACGAATCCTTAACAGCCCCCAGTATCTGGGTCATCAGACTGGGTACTGTGGCCAGTTTGTCTATTATGTTGGATCAGTGGCAAGTGTAGAAAGTCTGATCCTTATTTAGTTGAACCTTAGTAATCATGGTATTTAAGTCTTGTAGGTTTGCTTCAATCCCCTGGACGTGGAACGCCAGGAGGTTGAGCAGGTCGACTTGAGTATCCAGTTTGTCCGCGTGATAGGACATGGCGGCTCCTATGGTTTCCATTGTCTTTAATAATTGCGGCCAAATGGAAACCGTTTGACTGATCTCTGGCGATTCCCCCTGAGGGTGTCTGGGGATGGGGATGGGTGATGTAACAGAGTATTGGATAAAATGCTCACGCAGTTGGTCGTTCCCTGGCCTTTTGTCGGTACACTCTTCCTTCCCAGGACCTTGATTGTATTGAGTTGATAGCTCGCGTGTACTTCGTTTGAGTTTTGCAGTCACAATTGCTGTTAAATTTAGTTCCTGTGGCTTCGATGGCAGACTGTCTTTGATAGCGTCGGTGTCTTCATTAGCTTGTCCGGTGGAAAGAGAGCAGTACTTTTTTCCCAAACCCGTCGTGAGCTGTCTGGACGTTGGACTATGAGAGTTTGCCTGTGGCGTTGGGCACAGTTTTGCAACGCGGGGTTGCACCTGAGACTGCGGAGTTGATTCCTCGATTGTAGTCGGGGACGTATTCTGAATTATATGTACACTCTGCTCTAGGAAAACCGAGTCATCAGTTGCGTCCGGGGCCCAGTGTACTAGGGCACGCGCCGGTGGAATGTGGGTCATTTGTGGTGATTGAAAGGGTGAGTCCCCCTTAGCTTGCTTTGAGTCTTTAGCTGTTTGTTGGGTCTTTGAAACGTTTGACCAGAGAGGGCCAGACCCCTTACACCCGGAATTCCTTCTTGACTTTGTGGTATGGGCTTTGCAGGATTCACTGTAACACCTTGGCCGGTATGGTGGTGATGCAGACCGTGGGGCTTCCTTATTTATGCCCTGCATGTGAGCGTTGTATTGTATGCTTTTACATTTGGAGCCGTAGTCATGTGGTAGGGGTACCTTCCGCTTCCGCTCCCCGTGGAAAGTGTTTGACAAACTTTGAGGAAGTCTGTGATCAATGCCCTTTTGCTTGCTTTTAAATGCGGGGCCTGTTCGCTATGTGCAGGGAGTGGTGTTACGTCTCTCAAATTATTTCCCTCATTCTTCTCTACAGGGCTGCTGGTTGTACTATCCTTGTTGATCCTATTGGCTCCCTCGTCCAAGCTTAGTGAACCAGGATTGACAGAATGATGTTACGTGCCTTGGGGGGTTTTTGCAAGGCCTGCAGAGTCAGTAGCGGGGCTGTTATGCTACAGCCTGGATCTTCCTGGGTTAACTTTGTGGGACTCTTGACCCTACCCACGACTGTCCCTTCGACTTCCTCCTCCGGCTCTTCCACCACCTCATCGGTCATACATGGGGGGACCCCCTTGACCTTCTTTGTCTTCCCCTGTGGTATAGCTGCTCTGGCGTCTTCGCCTCGTAGTTTCCTCGACCTCATACTGCTTCGTAGTGAGTTGTGGTGAGTAGCGTTGTTGTTGGTTTATCTGATATATTAACTGTTTTGCTTCTGGTTTTTTTTTTTATGTCGCTTGTGATAAGGGTGTCGGAGAATGGCAAATGCCAGATGGTGGCAGCAAACTGCGCGTGCAGGCAGCGAGAAAGCAAGCGGAGCACACGGGGAGACCGCAGGCTGGGAGGACCTAGTCAACCAGCCTCCCTGGATCCACAACCGGCTCTTACTTTGCGGCCGCCTCTAACGGCTTTCGCGCTTGCTTTTCTTGCTTTTCTTCTTTCCCTCCAGCCACCGCCTCTTACCTTGCTGGCACCTGTTCCCCTATACCCCAGGGTGCAGATTGCAGCTCCTCCTCCGCTGACTGTCTGGCTGGATGCAGGCAACCAGTTCTACTGGAAAGTTGTTGTCCGGTGTTTTGCGGGGGGCCCGACTCACTGGAGGACTCCCAGGACGACCCACGGGATGGCTCGCTACGACTCCCGTCTCCTTCGGGTCGTTCCCGATGATTCCGCTATTTTATAGCCCTAAAGAAGCTGCCGAAACTGCTCCCGCAGCTGCTCCTGGGCAGCTTGCTATTTGCCAAGGCTCCCGCCTCTCTCGGGCCGTTCCCGCCGTTTCGTCCGGCGTTTTCTGCGAGGAGCGCTGCCTGTGCCTGTGCCTGTTCCTGGAAGCCGCCGGTGCTCACCGTTGCTGTCCGGGGGTCCGGGGTCTCTGTGAAGCAGCGGTCGGCGGGCGGCTCTGGTGGACGGCAGACACGGACTGTGAGGCTCTGTGATAGTGTCCTCACTCTGCACATGCGCATGCCCATCCACATCCACTCAGAAACAACCAATACACTTTTTTTTTGTAAATCTGTTTTATTGTTTTTCAGCCAACCAACAGCATACATATCGGAGTATATATACATACATAGAAGCAGTATGTCAAAGAACCACAATAGCAGGTCTATTGCAAATCGCACTCTAACTCTGTCACTGTTAACTAGCACAGCACTCAATTCCCGTGACATCCATCCCTTAGTAGTCTTCAGATTCATCATCAGTACTATCATCATCAATTTCTGGCACCGGCTCACAAATGTCCCCCCTATAAGTGTTCCATGCAGTCCATATCTTAGTCCATTTTTGGGGGCATTTCCGGGTTATATACAATGTTCTCTCCGTTGACATGATGAGGTCCATATCTTTACACCATTTCATTAGTGACGGTAACTCTGCTGCCTCCGAATGTTGCGCAATGTTGCGTTTCGCCACTATGAGTCCCAAAGTGACCCATGTCTGTCCGTGTCTCGTGAGATCATTAGGTTCCCACACATTCAGGAGGCACCTGCGTGGCTCTGGCGTGAGCGATACATTCATTGCTAGTGATATGGTACGCAACACTTTACGCCAATAATCAGCTATCTTGCTACAATCCCACAGCGTATGAAAGAAAGATCCCTCCTCTCCGCATCCTCTAAGGCAATATGGGTGTTGCGCTATGCCTATTTTGAACAATACTTGCCTAGTGCAAATCAAATCAAATCAAATAAACTTTATTTCGATTGATTTTACAATCATAAAAAGTACATATTAAAAACATTTAGATCAGATTTGTAAAAAAGTGGTTGTATGTACATTATTTACTAATACATCAAATTTGAAAACAGTTAAATGTAAATTGTGCGTATAAGGTTTACAATGCAGAACCAGCCAATTGAGATCGGATTTTCAGACATGCCTTTAAAAAACAGGCTATACTCTTAGCAACAAATTGCGTGTCTAAAAGCTGTAGTGCCAGGAGAGCAGGTCTGCATCTTCTCAGTCCCGTTTGACGGAGAAGTGGGACCAACCAGCGTTTACGCGGGAACTCATAGAAACTACAAAATAAAATTACATGCAAGGCAGACTGAGGAGTTTTGCCGTCACAAGGGCATCTAAATAATTCACGCGACCAGTCTGAAACCTCAGGGAACGAGACAAGACGGTAGAAAAAGTCAAAACGAAATCTAGTTAAAACATATCTACTTGTCTAGTGTAATATGTGCGGTGGAGGATTTTAAGTTGCACCAGCCGGAATCTTGATGGTATACCTATCTCTTTTGGGGATGCCAGGGCCTCCTGCCACTCAGTGTCGTCCATGTCTCCCACCTCGGCCACCCATTTGTCTTTCAGTGTGCCCAGGGGGTCTGGAAGGTTGTTGATCAGTTTGCGTTAGGTGAGGGATGTGGCGCGTTTTGGCATGTGGTCTGTTAGTATGCGGTCTTCTAGTGGGGACGCCTCAGGCACGTCAGAGTCTGGTGGCAGGATCGTCAATAGAGCGTGTCGTATTTGAGTGTAGCGAAAGGTCTCTGTGGGGGCCAGGTCATACTGTTGCTGTAGTTGTGTAAACGGTATGACGGTCCCTTTGTCCCACATGTCCCCCACCGTCGAAATACCTATATCATCCCACCGATCAAAGCCCTTGCTGTTCCTTAATTGTCCTAACCGCATTTTAGTGATCACTCCTTTCCACCCCAGTCGTGTCTGTGCCGTGTGCCAGACTAGGACTGTATGCTTTGTTGGACCCACCAGTTTCGTAATCTGTCCCCTGTTGTATAGGACTGCCAGCATATTGCCCGCCCCTAACTGCACCCTGTCTGCCGCATATGCTGGGTCTGCCTGAGAAGCGTGTATCCATTGGTTTATGACCTTAAGGTGCGCGGCCCAGTAGTACAGGTGTATATTTGGGAGCGCAATACCTCCGTCGTACCATCCTCGGTGTAATTTCCCTGTGCTATGCGTGCCGTCTTTCCGCCCCACAGCAGTGTAGATACCTGAGCGGCTATCTGTTTGAAATATTTAAGCGGTACAGGGAATGGAGTATTTTCCAGGAAGTATAAAAAAAGCGGCAAAGCCATCATTTTGTACAAGGCGGCTTTTTCCAGCAGCGTAAGGTGAAGTGATTCCCAATGCGTCACATCCCTCTTCAGTCGCTCTAAGGGGGGCATCAGATTCTTTGCAAAAAACGCCGCTGGATCTGCCGTGACATGGATCCCAAGATATTTGAAGGAATCCTGCGCAATTACCAGTGGAAAGGTCTCTGGGAGGTTTGGTGGAGGTCCCTTCAGGACATATAACACCGATTTATTCCAGTTGATCGTGTATCCCGATAATTTACCAAAGTGGTTACACAACTCAAGGAGTGCTGGAATCGAGCTGTCCGGTTTCGTCATATACACCAAAATATCATCAGCGTACAGGGAGACGCGGTCTTCCCTTCCATCTGTCCACTGAATGCCGTTGAGTAAGGAGTGATCTCTAATACGCACTGTGAGAGGTTCTAGTACTAATGCAAATAAAAGTGGCGACAGGGGGCATCCCTGGCGCGTCCCTCTCGGCAGTGGGATGGGGTCAGAGATATGGCCGTTTGCAGTTACGCACGCCATCGGTTTCGTATAAAGGAGGCGTACCCATGAGCAAAACTTAGGGCCAAATCCCAGGTGGGAAAGAACCGCAAATAGATCATTCCAGTTCACCATATCGAAGGCCATCCTCGCGTCCAAAGAGAGGATAACCGCTGGTTCGGACAGGACCGATGCCCTTGCCAATGCGCCCTGCAGGCGTCGAAGATTTAACGCGGTGTTTCTATTGGGCATGAAGCCGGACTGGTCTAGGTGGATCAATTGCAGAAGGTGTGCCAGTAATCGGGTTGCCAGAGCCTTGGCAAGAATTTTTGTCTCTGCGTTAAGGAGGGAGATAGGGCGGTACGAAGAACATTCGGACGGAGGCTTACCGGGTTTCGGGATGGCCACTATTGTGGCTAATTGTTGATCATTAGGGAGCTCGCCTTTTTCCAGACTATCGGTGTACATTCTCAGAAGATGCGGACTAACAGTGTCTGCCATAAGTTTGTACAATTCTATCGGGATCCCGTTGGGCCCCAACGCCCTGCCCGAATGCAACGAACGGATCGCTGTTTGAATCTCTTCCACTGTAATATCTGCCTCGAGTTCTGATGCTGCCTCTTGTGTGAGTTTGGGCATGTCTGTGTCGTGCATAGAGGCCGCCACCTCTGCCGCCGAGGCATCCACCTCGGAGGTGTAAACCTTCCGAAAATAGCCCGCCAGCTCAAGTACTATGGCCCGTGGATCTGCCGTAAGCTGTCCCTCTGCTGCTCCCAGTTGTACTATTCCTCAAGTGCCCCTCTCTCGCCTGTCCAGCCACGCCAGGAGCCGTCCCGCCTTATCCCCCACATCATATATTCTATCCCTAGTTGTCGCGATGTGGGATGCAGTCTCCTGTTTCAAATAGTCACTGTATGTTTGCTGCTTAAGGTGCAGTGCATGCGCTGAATCAGGAGTGGGGTCCTCAGAGTGTTTGGTATCTGCTAAGTGTACTTCTAGTTCCAGCTCTGCGAGTTCCCTCCGTTTCTCTCGTTTGTGCCCCGTGATGGAGTGCATGGCCTGGCCCCTAATTACTGCCTTATAGGCCTCCCATAGGGTTTTTGGGGAATCCACCGATGCTGTGTTTTCTGCGAAAAAGTTTTTAGGGGCCTTGCGGATGTCTCTTCGAATGGTCGGGACCTGTAAGTAACCGGGGTAGATTGGGTAGATCCTCTTACGGGACCTATGATTGTAGGAGAAGGTTAGTAGCACGGGTGAGTGATCTGAGATGCCCCTGGGTTTGATGGTTACCTCAGTGACATTCTGTAAGTTGGCCTCTGACAGTATGAAGTAGTCTATGTGGGTGAGACTATTGTTGACACTAGAGTGAAACGTATATTGCCTATCTGCACGGTGGAAGTGTCTCCAGGAAGTGTCTCCAAACGTCTACCAGTCCCAGTGCGTCTGTAAAACTCCCGCCGTCTGTTCCCTTACTGAATACCTATCCACACTGGCGTCCATCGTGGCATTAAAATCCCCTCCCATTATTAGGTCTCCCGCCGACAATTGGAGTAGGATCTCTCCCAGTGCTGGGAGCGCCACAGCGTGGAGCGCCGGAGGTATGTACACCGAAACTACATTGAGAAGTTTACCTTCCCATTGTCCCTGTAGTGCTGCAAATCTACCCTGATCATCTGTATGACACTGAAGTACAATGAAGGAAGAGTTTTTGCGTACCAAGATCCCCGTCCCCCTGAACCGGTCGAGAACTCAGAATGTACCACCATCTTGTATGCCCACCTGTCTAACGCTTTGCATGCCGAGCCTGTGAGATGTGTTTCTTGTAGGAGTGCTAACGTTTCAATGCTTGCAACACCAACTCTCTCTTGATTTCGTCACCCAGTCCATGTACATTCCAGGTGAGCAGCGTGAGAGGGGTCACAGTGGCCTCAGGAGCCGCGTCTCGGGTAGAGTCCTCATTGTGTGTATCGCCATTATCGTTGTAAATAGTGGGAGTGTGCCACAGTTCGGTCGTGTTAGATGCGGTGCTGCCAATGTGAGTGTTTTCCATCATGTCTCTACTACTATTACAATTGAGAGCTAAGAAATGCAATGTCCAAAAACCCCAACTTCCCATCCCCACCCCACTCCCTGCCTCCCTGCCAAACGGACTCTGAACTGCCCGCCACCCCAACTCAGCAGAGTGCTTGAAGCCCATCCCAACCGTGGTACTTGCGTGAAAGGGGTAGGAAGTCCAAGGAGGAACGTAGACCCTTCCCCCTCCAAAGCTCGCCGTGGCCCAGTGTCCACGGCTGGTGCCGCCGCCTTCTCAATTTTGTAGGAAAGTTATACTGTGAGTCAGTGTCCTGTAATCATGTTTCCGCCTTGTCCGAGGTCCTCCATGTCAAGTCGTCGATCGTCGTCCCCCTCGTCGCGTGGTTGTTCCCGGCTACTCTCAGATCCACTGACGTTGCGATGTTCGCGGCCTCTGCGCCCGCGACGTGGTCCTTCCATTTTCGGCCATCCATCGAGCCAGTCACGAGCCTCCTCAGGAAATTAAAAAAAACTTTCCGTCGGCCACAACTCGGAGCTTCGCCGGAAAGATCATTGAATAGGGTACGCCCTTGTCCCGCAGCTCTTTTTTAATGTCCAGGAAGGTTCGTCGCCTCCGTGAAACAGCTGCTGTGTAGTCAGGAAAGAAGGATATCGTTGAGTTCAGGATGCGTATTGGGGGAGATATCCTGTCAGCCTGTAATATTGCATCCCGGTCTCTGTAATTGAACAGTCGTGCAAGCACTGGTCTATGAGGTGCTCCTGGCTTCGGTCTCCCTCCCGGGACTCTGTGTACCCGCTCTACGGAGAAGAAATTGGAGAGGCCCTTCGGCTGTAACCTGGTCTGCACTAGATCTTCAACATACAGATCCATGGCCGGCGCACCTTCACTTTCAGGAATTCCAAGGATGCGGATGTTGCTTCTGCGAGAGCGTCCTTCCTGGTCGTCCAGCTTGTCCATCAGTGACTTATTTTCGGTTTCGAGCCTGTACACCGTCTTTTTCAGTGCTGCCGTGTCCGCAACCAGTGTTTTGGTGACCTGTTCGACATCTGCAACTCTGGTTGCCATTTTCTGGAAATCAGCCCGCAATAATGAAACATCTGTTGAGATTGTACCTACTGTAGCTTGGACTTGCGTGAGTGCCGCCATTATATCGTCTAGAGTCACTTTCTTGGCGCCATCGCCATCCGCGGTTTTCTCAGGAGGATTCTTGCTTTCGGGAAGCGTCAGAAAGTCTTTTCCGTAGGCATATTTGTCGAGCCGGGCCTGGGTGTTCTGCCCTTGTGGGAGTCTGCCCACCATGGTCACTGCCAGGACCGGCAAAAGATGGCCAGGTGCGGTAGTGCCCTCTTCCACCAATATATGTATATCCCTGAGTCCTCGGATCAGCCAGTCAGTTATTCCCCTCTGATGCATAGTTTTCGAGGAGGTATGGCAGGGGTCCTCCACCTTCTATGTCCAAGCTCAGGTGCGGGGGTAGGGGACCTCTTTCCTTTATGTTTCTTTTCCCCCTCTTCTCAACTGATGGTTCGTTGTCTGCGGGGCATCCCCGGCAGGTCCCGAGGTAGTCTATGAGGGGGGCGGACCAATCCACCTGCAATCCCCAGTCCCGCAGTATCGGCTCCGGTGGCCGGGACCTTGAAAATCGAGTCCCTGGCTGCGCGTGTGTCACTAGGCCTCACGTTGTTTCAGGCAGTGTCCAAAGGATCCGGTTCCCTGTGGTGAGGGCCGTTACACCACTCTTTCTGTTCCGCCGTTCCCCGTCTGTGTGCCTAGTCCGTTAGCGCCGCCGTTCTCTGGGCCGTCTGTTCTCCCCTTCGGGCCGCGACGGGTCCGGCCGCTAATTTAGGCCCCGGCTCTGGCGTGGAGGGAAGGCCTCATCAGTGCCTCTGACTCACTGGAGTTCAATCCGGTACCAGATCGGCACCGGAGTTGCGCCGGCAGCTACTGCCCGGTCCTCGGCCCCAGCGTGTGGCTTTGGGGGACTGTGTGCAAACGGATAAATGTGCGGATCATTGATGAGGGCTACATCGCCCAGCCGCCATCGTTTACGGCCGCTAGCCACGCCCCGACCAATACACTTTTTTTCCTACAATTCAGATAGAGCAGATCCATTTCAATCCTATTATGAACGTTTAAATACAAAAGACACAACTCCTTCCGAAATTGATTTTGAAACTTTTTTCCAAGGTATCCCTAAACCCCCCTCCCTCCCTGATACTGGTTTACCTCTTGAAAATGATATCTACCTCCAGGAGATAACCAATGCTTTTAAATCTTTAAAAAAGGCCAAAGCCTCGGGATCGGATGTTTTCTCAAGTGAACTTTTCTTAACTTTTCCCACAATTTTTGCCCCAAAATTACTGGACCTTTTTAATTCATTCCTCTCCAACTCTAAAGCATGTGGCTCTTTTTTAGAAGCCCTTATTGTTCTTATTCCCCAACCGGACAAAGACTCTTCCTACTGTAAAAAATGTCGACCCATTTCATTGATTAACTTTGATTGTAATCTGTATTTATATTATTTGGCGACTCAGCTCCTTACCGTGCATGACTGGTTTAAAGGTGGCTGGTCACACCGGGCATACCGCCTGGAGCTTCATAACTTGGGTTTCTCCAACATTCAGGGGATGCTATAATGGATCTCTATATCCCACGCTTTGCCTGAGGTCATGTGCAGGGTGCTTTTGGTCTGGCGAGCCTCCCTGGGCCTCACCAACTGGTCGGGCAAATTCACCCGATATACCACACTGTGGTGCGGAATGTGGCATGGTTTGCTGTTGAACGTTCATAGTTAAATAATTTTACCTTTCAGGATATTACGTTTATGACCAATTGTACTTTCATTTCCAAATATCCTATTTTCAAACACTCTCATCATCTACTACATACCCTTTTTCAAGATTTGGATCCCTATCAATCCTTTTTATCCTCTTCCATATGGTTTAATAAACATATTAAATTCCGCCACAAATCGTTCTACTACAAGCACTGGAAGGAAAAGGGCATTTTCTATGTACATCAGTTAATGGCTAACAATTCGATGTTACCCTTCCCTCAATTGCAAGAGAAAAGTAACCCTCCTGGATCCTCCTTGGCTCAATTTTTGCTGTCCCTGAGAAGGCAACTTTAACTTTCCTTGGGCTTCCCTGGTTGCTCCAGACGTGCCCCGACTCTCCATTGCATGGGGAATCCCCTGGACCTTGCTGGTCCACACCGAAGCATCTTTTCTCTTCCTGCGTGGGTTGCTGTTGGCAAGGCTTGTTGTGCTCAATCCGAGCACCGACGTCACAGCACTCAACATCCTTCGTGGGACAGCTCGAATCCAGCTCCTGGTCATTGTCGACGACTCCTGGTCCTCGTGGCTGCAGAGTCAAGCTTCACCTCTTTGCACCTGAAGCACCCGACATTGGTGGGCATTCGTCTACCGTGCCCCTGGTCACTGGCAAGTGACCCAGACTCTGTCCCCTCAGCTTTCAGGTTCTTCACATCTTCCATCCAGGCTTGGATCACACCGGACACTTTTCTCCTTCACGGCAACAGCACTTTGCTGCAGGTCGCCATTGAAAATGATGACGATTCTCGACACCATTTGACACCTATGCACCTGGCTTCCCTGGGAGAGGTAACTAGAGTACTCCAGTGCTCCTGTGGGTTTTGGCACAAGAAGGATTAGTTACTTACCTGTAATCCTAGTTCTCATCCAGGGGTATACTCATCAAAGTCATAATCAATGTATAATCCCCGCCCATGTGCGGGATCCCAGAGCATATAGAAAATACATATATATATATATATATACACATATATATGCATATGTGAAAACATATGCAGCCTAAAATATTTCCAAAATGGCAAAAATGCTGAAATTACATAGGTTTGCATAGTAGCACCTAAACTCTCCCAACCCCTAAGGAAGAAAGAGAGCAGTAAACATTTGTCATATAACAACGCTTTATTGCCTTAGAAAAACCTGTAATTGCAGACCTTTGCCAGTAGGTTGCAGTAGAGTATAAAGAAACAAAGAAAACTGACACCTTGCCTTTAAGGCATCAGAGTATGGGTACCGTGCCTTTAAGACCTGTAGGCGACCCCCTGCTCCCATGATGCACCACAGGTGGCAGTGAGGTCAGTTCTTTTTGGAGGTGCATAAACACCTGAGTAAATCCGTAAGTAACATATCATAACCTTGCAGTAACGCGTCCGGAGAGGTGGGTGGGTCGCCTATGACTTTGATGAGTATTCCCCTGGATGAGAATTAGGATTACAAGTAACTAATCGTTCTCATCCAGGGAATAGTCATCAATAGTCATGATCTATGAATAGATTAGCAAGCCCATACCCAAAGTCTCGCGGACGAGCAATCAAGTATACAGCAAAAGAACATGAATTAACATCACATTTATAATGCAGTTATGCAAACAAATTCCTTAAAGAGGCCTGTCCCACTTGGGCATCGGCCTGTGCAGCTGAATCTGGGCAGTAATGGCGGGTAAAGGTATGTACTGAACGCCATGTAGCCACCTTACAAATTTCAGATATTGGGATGTTGCGAGGGAGAGCTGTAGTAGAAGCTTTACCTCTAGTAGAATGTGCATGAGGTTTGCCCTGTAAAGTTTTGTTAGCTAATTGTAAAAGACAGAGCTATACAGGAGACGATACATCTCGAGAAAGACCTTTTTGAAGCTGAAAGACCGGTATTAGTTGTCCCATAATTAACAAAGAGCTGGTCAGACTTCCTAAGTGGAAGAGTTTTAGCCAGGTAAAATTTCAAAACCCTCCGGAGATCTAGAGAGTGTAAAGAGACCTCTCCGGGGGAGTGGTTGGTCAAGGGAAGAAAGTAGGCAGAGTGATGGTGTGATTGATATGGAAATCCGAGACCACCTTGGGCAGGAAGCCTGGATGTGTTTTCAGCACCACTCTATTGGCATGAAATACTGTGTAAGGTTGCTTGCAACACAGGGCCTGGATCTCGCTCGCCCTGTGGGCTGAGGTGATGGCTACCAAAAAGGCAGATTTCCAGGTCAAGATGCTGTAGTGTAGTTCCTATTATCCCAATAGGCTCTGCGCATTGGAATAATATCTTCAATAGTATAGACCTAGGGCAGAGGTTAACTAGGTCTTCTACCGACGATATTAGACTTAAAGTTTTGTGTTTGCCAGCTAGCTCAGAGTTCACTAGAAACTTTCTCGAATAGGCAAGGAGGATTTTAACCTCCCTGGATAGACAAGAAGGGATTTAGTTTCTGACAACCATAGAACATGACAACTTTGCTCTCCCCTAATCAAGAGTGTATCTCTAGAGTTGTGTGAAAACAAAAGACAACTTATTTTACTCAGTCAGTTCAGTGCATTCTTAGTTTCACCAGATTGTAGAGAAAAGGAAAAGACGGGTGTGTTCAATAAAAGATATTATTTATTGATCTGTCTCCTTTCTCATACAAGAGAAATTAATCGCTATTATTGTAATACTTATAGTTAAGTAAAGTGCATACAGTAAAGACAGAATTATAAAATAATACTGTAAAAGCATTGATATGGTTTCTGAGCCATATGATACTTTAAAATGGATAAAATAGATACATACATATATACATTTGACTAATCATACTCAACTGGTGCTTCTAACCTCGCCTACCCCAGTGTACCTGACCTAAGCCTAATACGTGGGCGGGAGTAGATAAGTAGCAGTTTAAGTTAAGTTTGTTTGCCAAGGGACTGACTCGAGAATTCTCTGCAAGGGGTTATTCAGTTCTGTACCTGAGATCTAGAATGATGGAGGGCTGGTATCTCTTATCCCAGGTCTTGATATTTCAGCTGCCTGCGAGGGCTGCTTGGAAGCGCCGGAGCTGGATTTCTCAGCATGAGAAAGGCAGCGTCTCGTTCTCAGCGCGTCAGGAAGGCGGGGCAGCGCCTGTGGGCTTCGCTCTCTGCTGGGCTCCTCGGCACGTCTCGCTGCTCCGATCTCGTCACCACCGCATGTGTTTGCTTAAGGCAATGTCGGTAATATTTATACCTGAAAGGTGCCGAGATTGACGTAAGGATGGACATATATACGTCAATAGGGATGTCATATGAACGGGCTCGTTCGCACATTCTTTTGCTGAAGTTCTCTGTGAAATCAAAACAATGGCTATGGGAATTTCCCAGGTCGCTGTAGGTTTGATTTGTTTTGAGAACTCCGTATGCCTTATCAGGGGCTGGAGGAATATCGCTTGTCTAATTAGATGGCATGCGTTATGACCTAATCAGATAACGCGCTTCTGTGCCGTGGTGTGGCTTAATCAGATAACAGTTTTTGCACCGTTAGATGGCTGCTAGTTAATTATTAACCAGACCAGGGTCAGGAATAGGGGAATCGATACAGTACCTATAGGAATACATCACACCCACTCCACGTAGACTATGTCCATATTTACAAATCTAGGCATAGTGAAACCCGTAGCGTTTGTGTATATCGTACCACCCCAAAATACATTCATATGTATGCTGAAATTTTTTATTTTTTTTTCACAACAATTTTATTGGTAGGATCGGGCAAGAATACGTGTGGCTCCCCACATTCAGGAGAACACCACCAAGCATTGTGTAACAGGTCATAGGACTAAGCGTCCAACTAAATAGTCAAGAGACAGCAATTATAAAAGGAATACATCCATACCCTCCCCTACCCCTATGAACCCCAACTACCCAACCCTCCCACCTCTACCCCTATGTCCCACCCTATCCCGGTGCACGTGCATACAGATAGCTTCGATGTCCAATCATGAGGCGATACTCGTGGCGTAATGCAAGGACTTGCAGATAACATGCAACTAAAGATCTTCTTCCAGTTCCGCTGGCGGGTCTAGTGTCAACCCCCTATACTCAGCCCATCTCTTCCATATCTTGAAATGCTTGCGGGGGCAGCCACGTGCTTCAAAAATCGGTCGTTCCAGGCCCATACAAAAGTCCATTCCAGCTCTCCAGGCACACAGGGGGGTGGCCCTCACATCCTTCCAAGCCCGGGCCAGGTCTCTCTTGGCCACCACCAATCCCAGGAGCAGCAGGTGACGTTTAGAAATGTTTCCGCCAACCCCCTCTAGGATGTGAAGTAAGCCCAGACGGTGAGTGCGAGGAAGAGTCCAATGCAGTACCTCAGACAGGCAGCCCCACACACCCCTCCAGAAGCCTACCAGTTTAGGGCACGACCATACCGTGTGGAGCAAAGTGCCCACTGCAGCCCTGCAGCGCAAACACTCCGGGGATCCAATCAAGCCTGCCTTCCACAGTCGTTCACGGGTAAAATAAGCCCTATGGAGAATTTTAAATTGGATTAGTCTAAATCGTATGGCAATGGCTGCTCCCCTAGGGGACTCCAGGGCCTCCCTCCAGTCATCTTCACCGAGGGGGCCAACATCAGCTTCCCAAGTCGTCTTTAGCGGAAGAAGGGTGGAGGAACAATGAGTGACCAATGTCTGATAGATGCGAGAGACTTTCTTATCCCCCAGATCCCCCATAAAGACTTTTGCCTCCACGGGACTAAAGTCGGGAAGCGAAACCATGTTGGCAATGCTGGGCATGAGTGCGTGTCGGAGTTGCAAGTACCGAAAAAATTGAGACTGGGGCATATTAAATTCGATGCTGAGTGCTTGAAAGGACTTGAGCGTCGTTCCGGACATCACGTGACCTAGCTGCGAAATCCCAATCGCATCCCAGCCTTCAAAACCAGATAAGGCCGACAACTCGGGTAACAGGCCATTATGCCATAGCGGCGTCTCCGCGGTCAGTCGGCCCCACCAGCCCATGCGGCGCAAGGCCTGCCGCCAGACAGCAAACACGAGACTCGTGACCCTCGGCAGTCTCCGGCGCAAGCGGGCCGAGTAGAGGACTGTATGGAGCGTATTGTCGCCCATCAACGTGCGTTCCAGGGGATAGGCTGGATCCCCGCTGTCACCGTACCACCAATCATTTAGGATAAGCAGATGAGCGGCCTGGTAATAGGACAGCAGATCCGAGGTGGCCAGGCCTCCACAATAGGTGGACAAGAAGCACGTACGTAGTGCCACTCTGGCCGCTCCACCAGCCCATAAAAAGCGGCCCAAGATCGAATTGACCTGTCGGAACCACTGGGGTGCAACTGGATATGGATGATTCTGCAATTGATAGAGGAGACGTGGGAGCGCAACCATCTTAAAAATTGCGGATCTGCCAAAGATAGAGAGGGGCATACGAGACCAGGTCTTAATATCTGTCTGAACTCGGTCCCAAACGGGCACTATGTTGCGCTCCCAGGCCACTTTGGTTGAGTTTGACAGAAACACCCCCAGATATTTCATACCATGCGTAGCCACCTGTAGTCCCACCGTCCAGGGATCTGTCACGGTGTCTCCATTGAGCACCCAGAGGGTAGATTTACGCAGATTCAAACATAGGCCCGAGGCTTCCCCAAAGATTTGCATAATTTCCAGTACACGCGGTCCCGAGCGCTGCAGATCGGTGAGAAAGAAAAGGACATCGTCCGCGTAAAGTGCGATCCTATCCGATAAGCTGTCGTTCCATACAAAGCCCCGCATTTGCGCATCTATACGCACCCATGCCGCCAACGGCTCCATTAGTAGAGCGAACAGATAGGGGGAGAGCGGGCATCCCTGCCGGGTCCCTCGTCCAATTTGAAACGTCTCTGACACCACCCCCGCAACCCGCACCGAGGCCGTATTATCCGTGTACAGTAGTTTGATATAGGACAGGAAGACCGGGCCCAGATTGAGACGGGGCAAAAGAGCAAACAGGTAAGTCCAGCTGACGGAATCAAAGGCTCTGTTAATATCAGCTAGCAACAGAGCCGCCCGCTCCCCTGTGGCTCCCATGGCATCGATCGCCGCCTGCGCACGTCGGATGTTATGCCGCGTCGCTCTATGAGGCATGAACCCGGCCTGGTCCGGATGTACCATGTCTGTTATATACGGGGACAGACGATTCGCTAGAGCCCTAGCCAGAACCTTAGCCTCAATATTGAGTAACGAGATGGGGCGATATGAGTCGTGTCGCTCCGGAGGCCTACCCGGTTTCTGAAAGACTACAATTTCGGCATGTCGCCAGTCTCGGGGCAGAGTGCCCCGCTCACGCGCCTTCTCAAGCGCCCGGTGATAATGGGGCCCCAGCTGCACGTGAAACTTCTTATAAAACTCACTTGGGTAGCCACTTGGGCCAGGGACCTTTCCGGTATTAAGCTGTCCCAGGGCATCGACCAGCTCCTCAGCCGTAAGGGGCGCATCGAGTGCCTTCCTGGTTTCCGTATCCTGAAAATTTTGAAACCTAATCATATGTACTATCACGTGTACTATATGCATAAGCAGTCTAATAATGCTAAACATATAACGCATATTTTTAAATTCAGCATGAATAAATGCGAAAACCACACATGAAATGGCTCTTAATACAGAAAAAAAAAAGTGCGAGACCATTTCATCACAATCATAAAGTTTTGTATGAGAGCGCTAGAGGATAGCTAATGTCTCGTGACTACCTAAAATAGAAATTCAGTTCTCTAAGAATAATGTCTACTTTAAGCAGAAGATAAGTGTCCCAAAAAATCGTAAATATTTTGGAATTGGGGAAAAAGGTTCTTGCAGTCTGAACAAACTGATGAAAAAATTATTCATATCGCTTTTTGAGAAGTTCAAGGCCAAATTCAGCATGTAGGGAACTCCGAGTGCTATTTTGCTCAAAGTTATTCCTGCTGCTCGGGTGAAAACATCATGTCATTTAGACTGTTGAAAAAACTGTCAACAGCTTCTTGCGTAAGTTCCACTAATTCGTAAAAGGTTGTTACCATGCATTCATGAGCCTGAGCATGATTGCCTCCATTGATGTTTTGATCAGCATAGCTGACTGAAGGTCGTACCTGATCGATGCTGCTTTCATCTTGTGCTTCACTACCCCTCAATCGTAGTGGTGAAGTCTCCACGAATGCTGTCATCAGGATTGGTAGCCGCTGGGGACAGCACAATGCATGAGCCGTTACCGGACCCAACAAGGTATCTGCGTCCATTGGCACATCCGATAGTAGTGCCAGACAGGTGTCCAACACGCATTCTTCACCGCATAGCAAGCACCTTAATACAGGCATAACACAACTTTGCCACATCGGTCTAAATGAAAGAGACCAAGTCATGTTCAGGTCTCTAAGCCGGGATAGTCCAAGGATTTTAGTTACCCGGTCCCGGTAGCCAATGGCTAGGATCATTTCTTCCCTTGTCGCAGGTGTTTTGTCTGTGACATGGTTTGCCATAGCGAAATAACAGGATCAAAAATAGAATACCCGCTACTAGTCCCAAAAGGAGTGGAAGTCCCCCAAAAATGGAATGGACAAAGTCTGGAAAATACCCAGGATGGCTTTGAATGGAGTTAAAGCACCCGAAAACACTGCTTTAAATACACTGGAGACACCAGTGGTATCAGAAATATTTAAGATTTCGTTCAGTATTTCTGCGAAATGTATGGGGGAATTAGTTGATAATAATGAATGAATCTCTTCTGTTGTCCTTGCAACTTGGAGATCATACGTTTCTTTTGATGACGTGAGCCTGGTCAGCGTCTGTAGGAGCACAGTCTTCATTCTGCTTAAAGTATCTATTCGAATAGAAGCAATTTTCAAATCGGGCCATAACCTTGCCTCCCTGTCTGGAGAATCGTTCGGGAACAATACTCGTTCACAGCACATGACCTTCCTAGTCACGGTTATGAGATAAGGTTTTCCGGGCAGCAAACTACAACATCTGCGATCTACTATTAGAATGTAACTCCCGTTCGAGAGTCTCCTTAAGAATGGTTCTATTTGTGTTGCAGGTGTGCCTAGCTGGTAACATGAAAGGTTATTTGAAGTCCCTTCACAGGCTCCATGCAAGCTAATACCCTGACACAGAAGTGTACCGCTTAGTGATCTTGCACAATTATTGCCACTGAGAAACACTTTCTGGCCTTTATTACTGACACATTCATGTGTATAGGGCAAGTTCCATATTGACTTAATGTACCCTTTACCCAACCTTTCATACTGGCCTGCCTGTATATATTTTTGGCAGAATTGAAACTGGAAAGTAGTTATTGGAATATTTATTATTCCATGTATTATCCATTCAATGACAGGTCGTTCTGACATTGTCAATGGTAATCTCTCAAGTCTTTCAATGCTCAGAATTGTATAGTCAGCACTCTTCTGCGCCAGACTGATTTGTTTATCAGTAAGGTTAAAGATATTAAATAATGACGTTGTGTTGATTAAACGCCAAGGCACATAGCCAGAACGCAGATTTTGTAACGTCCAGCCAAGCTGTACAATAGAACGCAATTGGGACTGACCGTGTTGTAACATCAGTAAGTCTTGCGATATTATATCGATTGCTGAAGACACAATGCTGTCCAGAGAATATATTCTGGAGGACAGAGTCATTAACCCATTGTCCACCACAGAAAGTGATTTTTCCAAATTAATACGGTCAATTTCCCGTATTCTTTCTGCTGTCTCAATTTGAGTTACTTTCCAAACTTCGTTATAAGCTGCATATATAGAGGCCGCTATGAAACGTTTTTGACGCTGTTTGCGTGGTCCCAATATGAAATCAAGCAAGTCAGCACCTTCTGTAAGTAAAGTTAGGTGTTGCTTAATTTCAGCCAGTGTGGACGTTTGTAGCCATTGAAGGCAGAGCTTGCCCAC
Organism: Lissotriton helveticus; assembly: GCF_964261635.1. Taxonomy (NCBI): domain Eukaryota; kingdom Metazoa; phylum Chordata; class Amphibia; order Caudata; family Salamandridae; genus Lissotriton; species Lissotriton helveticus. Next base: position 53,898,896 of record NC_136067.1, read on the forward strand.
GCTGTAGGTGGTTACTATCCCTGGATGTTGTCTTTGGGAATATCTAGGGTCTGGCCTAGTCAATGTGAACCCCTGTTTTTTGTTCAGGAATCTGTCTTGACAGTTATTTGTATCTGTGGGCCAGATCAACCATTTTTTCCATTCAGGATGTGTTCTGTTTTGGTTTAATATATGGTTTACGTCTATCTCATCATCTATAGAGCTATTACTGTTCACTGTTGGCTTTGGAATAGACGGTTTGTTCAAATCTTTGATTTTGGCTAAGCCAAGACAGGTAGTTTGTTGAATAGTGTCATTCAAAAATATAATTTGTTCTGGGATCATGCAGGCTCTAAACAATGATTCTATACCTTGTACTTGCCAATCTCTTGTACCCCAAACAGTTTTTGCTTCAATATTATTGTTCCAGAAATCAAACCCAAATGTATTCATTTGTTCAAAGAATGAATCGGAATATATCAATTTTGTGTTTGTAAGCATGGTCTTCATACCTGTCTTATTTGACAATTTGAAATAAAATGTTTCTGCCTTACTTGTGTTAAACCCTGAAAAGTATGAATATTTATCATAAAATGTTTTTGAGCTGTCTTTTGGAGGAGTAGCACAATGTTCCCATTGGTTATAATTTAAAACATTTCTAGGTTGTGCAGATTTATGTAGATAATGGTTACCATAGTGGTTGTAGCAGAACATCTGATCATAATTAGACGAACCCTGCAAATAATCATGTTCTGTAAATTTAGCAGACATCACAAGATCAGACATCATATCATTAATACTTTCAAAGTCCCAATCATCAGCAAATGAGCTCGGTTTTACAAAGTCACTCAATGAGATCTTGAATTGGTGTGGATACTTCAGGATTTCAACCGGACCATAGATTTCATAATCAGTTTTGTCCCATGCTACACCGCCTGGTATAGGATTGGCTGTGAAGTTCACTGAAGAAAGTTCTCTTTTCTCGATGTGTGAAGATGTGTGTGGTTTAAGGACCAAGTTGATTTTCTGGCTTGCTGTGTCCATTTTAGCATATTTTCCTTCAATGAAATGTCCCAAGCATAGTACCATGATGAGCCAAAGAATGAGGATAAATGCACCGAAGGCCACCCAAAATTCAATCCATGGAGAAATCAGATAGGTTTCTTTCAGCTGTTGAAAAAAGTTCCTTAGTTTTGTCTTTAAAAGTTTTTGTTGATGGCTGTTTCTTTGCTTCACTCAGGTCTTCAGATGAATCATCGAAGTTGATGAAGTAGCCGGATGCTGTTCTGTCAATTGTTCCAATTGTTTTTGGATTTTGCTTTGTTTCATTAGCAAAGTCTGCAGTTACATCATCATAGGTTGTTGTTTCTTGATGAAAAGTTTTAATTTGGGTTTTAAGAGGTTCAAGTTCCATTGCTTTGTTGCATAGTCCTTGTTGATTCACTGTAGATTTTCCAAATGTGATCAGTCTTCCAGTTTGAGCCTCTGTATTCGTAGCAAACATTGGTGTTCTGCTACTTCTTGGGAGTCCACTTGGCCTACTGTTTGTTATCAGCCACATGATTGTGGTTTAACCAGGTCGATGGATACAACTCGGTTCTCCTTTTTACCAGCAAGGGGCGGTAGTACTACTGATCTTGTCCCGTTGACAGACAAGACAGGAACTGCTTTTCTGTAAGAAGGCCCAAATTCCTTCTTTACCGCGATCTTCTCTCTGACTAGATCCCCGACTTTTGGAATCCAGACAGGCCTTGCTGGGACAGGTGGTTTCTCTTCAGTGGTTGTTGGCTGTTGTTTCAACTTTATGTTGCTCAGGTCTTTTCTTGTTTCATTTAAGTCCTGTAAAATAGCCAAACGATCTTTGATATCAAAGCTTTTGTCTTTAACCACTGAAGTCTGACTATCAAGATCTTGGATCATCATTCTAGTCCCGAACAATAGTTCGTACGGACTGAACCCTTTCAGAGAATTCCTTGGCAGGTTATTTAGACTACGTTGGACACTTATTAAATGTTTGACCCACCCAGCTCCCGAACCTAATACCTTTGCTGTTATAGATTGCTTTATGTCACGGTTTTTTCTTTCTACAATTCCGTTTCCCTCGGGATGAAATGGACAAGAGTACCGCAATGCAATGCCCATGCTGATCATGGCCTCCTTATAAGCCCGGGAGCTAAAAGCAGGACCCTGGTCTGAATGTAGCATGCCAATTGCGTATGTGCCGATAAAGACTCGCAAATCTTTTATAACAGTTCTGGCGTCAGCCGATCGCTGGGGCCACATCCATATGAATTTCGTGCATGAATCCACTGCGACCAAGATATATTTATAGTTACCATCCCTTTGTAAGGGACCACAGTGGTCCAGGTAAACACAGGCTAATGGTTTATCTGAGATTAGAAGGGGCGTCTGTGCTGGTCGTTTCACTGTTGATACTTTCATTCTTTGACATGTTTCACATTCTAGAACATAGTTCCTTGTTTGTCGTCGCATTTGTGGCCACCAGTATCTCTGTTTTAATAATGATACTGTGGCTGAAACGCCAGCATGTACAGAAGCAAGCCCTTCGTGTGCCGCTATGATGAGTCCTAACCTATGTTCCATGTTTGGAATTGCCCTATCCCCCACTCCAGGGATTCGAGCAAACGGAACATTATTTGCATCAGTTATGTATGAGTACTTTACTGGAAAGCCTTTCGGGAGTGTTTCTATCGCATCTTTTACTGTAGCGCTGACAGCCTGTAATATTTCGCTGTCTATTTTTGTTTTTGACCGAGTGATGGCAGCTACGGAAGCCGTTTGCACAGCTGCCTTCGCGGCCTCATAAGCCAATGAATTCCCTTCAACGTGAACGCCATCACGTTGATGACTCAGTGTATGTATCACGTGAGTCTTTTGTAGTTCCTTTTGCAAAAGAACAACTTGTTCCCAAAGCATTTTATGCTTGATTGTGCCACCTTTTGCATCTTTAAAAGCGTTCTGAACCCAGATCTGCAAGTATTCATTGTAAGATTGGACGCAGTAATATGAATCGCACACTATGAGTGTGAGGAATTCTCGATCGGTATTTTCAAGCGCCATCTTAAATGCTAGTAGTTCTGCTCTTTGAGCTGTACAGTCTCCTAGAGATTGCGTTTTAGTGACCATAGGTTTAAATTTTCCTTCGTGCCAGCGACCTTTAACAATCGCGCACGCAGCACTGTAGGCTTGCTTACCCCCCACTGCGGGTTGTGCTGATCCGTCTGTATATATTATACAGCCGTAGTGTTCTAGAGGCAGAATTTCGGTCGGCGGAGGACATTCGAATTCATATTGGAGAAATTCTTGTGTTTTTAAATTGGGATCAAATTCGTATACCACGTCTGTTGCAGCAAGAGTTAGCCCACTGTATCCACCTCGGATGGAGTGCTTTAGCATTCGGAATGCTTGCCTTGGTTACCGCCTCTAGGGCTGGTATAGGTGTCACAATGATTATTCGTTTACCCTGTGCTAGGGCCCGCTCCTTTGCTACAGCAGTCTGTACCGCGGTCAGAATTTTTTCCGTTGGGCTAAATTTCATTTCAGCTTTTGTGTACAAGTGTGATTTGTATGCTATTGGTACCTTCTCTCCCTCATTAGAGGTCAGGTATGTGAATCCGCATCTTCCTGGGATGACTCGAATCACAAGGTTGCGTGTGTTGTCACATGTTTGTAATTTTGTTTTAACTAACATATCTGTTTGTAAAGATCTCAAAATTTCTGTGTGTTTTTGAGTCCAATTGATTTTTTTTAAATCTGTTTTTATTAGATCATAGAGAGGCTTAATTCTCTCTGCATAATTTATAATGTAAGTTCTTCCGAAATTTAGGAAACCTAGAATTGATTGTAAGTTTTTCAGTGTTCTAGGTGCTTGGATTACAGCACGTTTCTCTAGGAAATTGTCAGCCAGGCTTTTGCCTTCACTTGATAGTTCATATCCTAAAAACAGGACTGTTAGATGGGCAATTCTTGACTTTTTAAAGTTGAATTTGTAACCCTCTGCTGCGAACCCAAGTATTATGGTGTTCACTCTCTTCAAGTGAGTATCCAAGTCATCATCTGTTAGATAGATGTCGTCGACATAAGATAATGCCTCGTCATCATATGTTTGTAGTAATTCAGTTACTCTCGCTGAGAATAATCCTGGGCTGTTCTTGAACCCCTGGGGCAAACGACAGAATTTTTTTTGAGTGCCATTTATTGAGAACGCCGTCAAATATCTGCTCTCTGGTGCTATATTTTGACAAAAGAATCCATTAGAAATGTCTACGGTGGTTTTGTATTTTTTGCGCACTATGTTATTCATTAGTGCAGCACTATGCGAATTTTGTACCGCAAATGTTTTGCAACATGAGTTAAGGTGTCTGTAGTCCAAAACAAGACGATATGAATTGTCTGGCTTGGAGACAGGAAACAAAGGGTTGTTCATTTGTGAGGTGCAAGTTTCAATCACCCCCTGGTATTCAAGTTGATCTAGGATCTCTTTTACCTGTTTTTTAGCTTCTTGCTTAATCGGGTACTGCCTCTGTGCAGTAGGTTGTGATTTTAACTGGATTTTGTGAGGAGGAGAGTCCTCATCCCATCCCACATGATTTTTATATAAGGCAAGGGCTTGAGCTACTGCCCACTTTCTTGCAAGTGTATATTTTTTATGAATTGGAATATGGTTTGAGAAGGCAGGCATAATTATTTCTTCGCCATGTGGGCACTCCCTGACAAACTCTGGAGGCCAGTCTCGTTCAGCTAGAAGGATGTCATAGCCCTTGGAGAGATTATCCCAAAATAGACCCCTTATTTTTCTAGTCTTATCCCCCTCTATACGCAATGTTATTTCATATATTTTATGAGGTTTGCTAACTCTGGTATCTGCAGTTTCCACCTGAATGTATTCATTCGTGTCCACTGTCTCCAGATGATTCATAAGGACTTTGCGAGCTATGCTCACTTCTGCTGCGCTGTCTAGCATTGTCTGAGCCCATTCTCCGTTTTTCAGCTGTGTCCTCAGTATTCTCGGCATTGTTAATTACTTTAATACTGGCTACCTTCTTTTTTGGAAATTGTAATTTTTTATTCAGATGAGCAGGTTCTTTGTCTTTGGACTTGACGTGCTCTTCCCTGTGTTCTGATCGTCCTCTTATTTCTGATTTCTGCGAGGAAGTCTGAAAAGATTGAGAGGGACGTGTATCAATATCTTGATATCTATCAGGTTTTTTTATATTATCCCTATTTCTAAGGTTGTATTTTTTCACAGAGGGCTCCCTTTGGGGAGACTTGCATCCTTGATCAGGAGATCTTTCTCTCCGCCGAGGAGACCTTCCTCTGGACTGGAATCTTTTTTCTTTAGGATTGGATTGTTTATTTCCATCCCAGCTCTTTTTTTGAGTGTTTAAGTTATTTTTTATAAATACCTTTTCAGGACTTTCAACTAGTTGAGGTTTCACTGGTATTCCACCCAAACCATCTCTTCCTAGTTCTTCATAGGATTTTTCTATGATTCTGGCAATTCCAGATGGTTGGTCCGCTATATTTGTCTCTTAACCTCTGGCGAATCGCCACATTTGCTGCTTCTCCCTTTATGTTGGCTAATAATATTGCCGAGACCTGCTTGAAATCTTTCAGTAGTTTCATACCGAGAGTTAAAGCGGGTTCTGGACCGTATTCATCTTGAATCTGTTTTAGCACATCTGGTATTACTGACATGGATGGTACACCATGTGTTTTTGTGTAAATGGAAGCAAAGACTGTTCCCCAAGTGTCACAGTCCTCCACATGTGGTAAATGTATAGGCATTTATATAGCGCACTACTTACCCGTAGGGTCCCAAGGCGCTTCGACCGCTGCGAAACCCTTCCTGGCTTCCCTGAGAGATGGTCCCTTAATGGGTATCTCCAGGGTGAGACCGGGCATCCCCGGCGGTCTGGTGGGGCCGTTAGTGAAGATGAGGCAAGCTAATGCCCAGAGTTGCCGAGTGTGAACGCTGATCAGAGTGGGCACCGAGGCGAGAGAATTATCGAGTCCGCTGAGCCTGGTCCAGAAACCTGCCGCGCCGGGAATCGAACCCTGGTCCCGGGCCGTCCTCTGCTCTCGGGTCTGCCGCCTCTAACCAGTGAGCCACACTACTTCACCATGTGGTGCGATTCCCATTGGAAGACAGATAGTCAGAATCCTATGTTTCTCAACAGGGGTGGTATCTGGAAACACCGCCTCTATTTGAGTGATTTTTTGTGCTAGCCAGAAAGGAATTTGTTCCCGTTTTGCGGGTACTTTACCTAGACAGGACTGTATGTTTTGCGGTGTAATTTTATTTGTGTTCCCCTGATGAGTGGTCAGCTGTGGAATTTTAATTGCTGGTTGGATTGTTGAAGTCCGCATTACATATTGGACTAATTGTCTATGTATTTTTATTAATTGTTTTAGCTGTGCTAAAAGCTCTGGTGCAGGCATTTCTTCAATGTCTGGATGTGGTGTATATCCGGCTAGGACCGGCCACGTTGCTCCTGGTCTACCTAGTGGACCGAGCCTGGTGATGTGATTATTATGTTTTAGGGCGCCATGAAACAAGAGCAGGTGCTCTTGGAATTTGAGTGGTATTTCCACTTCCTCGAAAGGAGTGTACTCACTAGGAGGTTCCTCTATTTTGTAATAGTGGAAGTCCTTTGTTACAGCGTTTGCTGCTGGAAAGTTTATCCATGAATAGAATACCTCTGTCTGCCGATATTCGTGTGCCTCAATTACGAATATGACTGTACCACCTCTTGGTGTCAGTCCATTTTCTATAAGTTTTAGGGTTATAGATTTCCTTATGTTGACCGGGATGAGTATTGCATCTGGGTCATTTTCCAGCAGAGTATTGTCTGCTACTAGGAGTTCAGCTGCTAGTCTAACTGTCTCCCTTTCTTCTTCACTTTCTGTCATTTTACTGACAGGAAGGTTATTCTGTTTGTTTGCAGATCAGGTTTCTATGGAAACAAAGATTAGATGCACAATATTTTGGAACAGTGTATCCTTCAACGTTGACTAAACCAAGGACCATACATAGGAGTTTCCTCCTGCGAGGTCTGGCGGATATTACCTTTCACCCACTCCAGACGTCTTTGGAGTATTATGGGAAAAAAGGGGTTCTGTGTGAAAAAGCACGACTGAGTTACTCTAATGTCTTGCGTTAGTTTTATCGCCTATCTAAACGGTTGGGCGCCATGTAGTGTAGTTCCTATTATCCCAATAGGCTCTGCGCATTGGAATAATATCTTCAATAGTATAGACCTAGGGCAGAGGTTAACTAGGTCTTCTACCGACGATATTAGACTTAAAGTTTTGTGTTTGCCAGCTAGCTCAGAGTTCACTAGAAACTTTCTCGAATAGGCAAGGAGGATTTTAACCTCCCTGGATAGACAAGAAGGGATTTAGTTTCTGACAACCATAGAACATGACAACTTTGCTCTCCCCTAATCAAGAGTGTATCTCTAGAGTCGTGTGAAAACAAAAGACAACTTATTTTACTCAGTCAGTTCAGTGCATTCTTAGTTTCACCAGATTGTAGAGAAAAGGAAAAGACTGGCGTGTTCAATAAAAGATATTTATTGATCAGTCTCCTTTCTCATACAAGAGAAATGAATCGCTATTATTGTAATACTTATAGTTAAGTAAAGTGCATACAGTAAAGACAGAATTATAAAATAATACTGTAAAAGCATTGATATGGTTTCTGAGCCATATGATACTTTAAAATGGATAAAATAGATACATACATATATACATTTGACTAATCATACTCAACTGGTGCTTCTCACCTCGCCTACCCCAGTGTACCTGACCTAAGCCTAATACGTGGGCGGGAGTAGATAAGTAGCAGTTTAAGTTAAGTTTGTTTGCCAAGGGACTGACTCGAGAATTCTCTGCAAGGGGTTATTCAGTTCTGTACCTGAGATCTAGAATGATGGAGGGCTGGTATCTCTTATCCCAGGTCTTGATATTCCAGCTGCCTGCGAGGGCTGCTTGGAAGCGCCGGAGCTGGATTTCTCAGCAGGAGAAAGGCAGCGTCTCGTTCTCAGCGCGTCAGGAAGGCGGGGCAGCGCCTGTGGGCTTCGCTCTCTGCTGGGCTCCTTGGCACGTCTCGCTGCTCCGATCTCGTCACCACCGGATGTGTTTGCTTAAGGCAATGTCGGTAATATTTATACCTGAAAGGTGCCGAGATTGACGTAAGGATGGACATATATACGTCAATAAGGATGTCATATGAACGGGCTCGTTCGCACATTCTTTTGCTGAAGTTCTCTGTGAAATCAAAACAATGGCTATGGGAATTTCCCAGGTCGCTGTAGGTTTGATTTGTTTTGAGAACTCCGTATGCCTTATCAGGGGCTGGAGGAATATCGCTTGTCTAATTAGATGGCATGCGTTATGACCTAATCAGATAACGTGCTTCTGTGCCGTGGTGTGGCTTAATCAGATAACGGTTTTTGCACCGTTAGATGGCTGCTAGTTAATTATTAACCAGACCAGGGTCAGGAATAGGGGAATCGATACAGTACCTATAGGAATACATCACAATGCCTTATGGATAGGCTCGAAAGGAGCACCCATCAATTTGGTAAGTACGATGTTAAGCTCCCAGGGAAGAAAGGGGGACCTCACTGGTGGAAACACTTTCTTAAGCCCCTCTATGAAATCTTTGACCACAGGCATGAGGAAGAATGAGGTCTGAGAAGGAGACTTCCTATAGGCTGTTATTGCCGCTAAGTGAACCCTGATGGAGGGGTACTTCAGGCCTGACCTTGCCAAATGCCATAAGTATGGGAGAATCACCTACTCCTGACCTTGGATTGGATCAAGAGAATTGTCCATACACCAAATGTAAAATCTCTTCCACTTGAAAGCATAAGACTTTCTAGTAGAGGGCCTCTTTAAGAATGTTCATGCAGTCCGCTGAAAGGTCTAGGTGGGCATATTGGATGACTTTAGGAGCCATGCCGTCAATAGAAGGGAAGGAAGGTTGGGGTGAAAAACCCTCCCCTCGTCCTTGGTCAGCAAGTCTGGGTGGCAGGGCAGTCTCTGGTGAGGAACCTCCAACAGCTGGAGGAGATCCGGGTACCACCACTGGCGTGGCCACTCCGGTGCTATCAGGATCATCCTGGTTTTTGTTCCTGTAGAATTTCTGCATCACCGCCGGGATCAGAGGCAGGGGAGCAAAAGCGTACAGCAATGTCTGAGAGCAGCTGATTAAAAGTGCATTCCCCCATGATCCCTGCTGGAGGAATCTGGACGCGAAGACAGGGCATTTTGGGTTTGCCGGGTCTGCAAACAGATCTATGTCTGGTACTCCCCATTGCCGAAACACCTCCTGAGCAACGTCTTTGTTGAACACCCAGTCGTGCGCTTCTACGAAGTCTCTGCTTAGGCCGTCCGCCTGAACATTCAGGATTCCGGGGAGGTGAACTGCCACGATGGAGAGACCTCTCTCCAGAAGCCAGTGCCAAATGGATTGAGCTTCCAGAGACAGAACTCGTGACCTGGTGCCTTGTTTGTTCAGATAGAACATTGTTGTTGTGTTGTCTGTCTGAACTTGAATGTGGTTGGTGTGCAGAGACGGTAGAGGGACTTGAACACCAGATAGACAGCCCGGAGCTCCAAGAAGTTGATATGGTAGCTTCTTTCTACTTCGGACCAGAGACCTTGTACCTGAAGCTGGTCCATATGAGCACCCCAGCCGTGCATTGAGGCATCTGTGACCACTGTCTGCGATGGAGGTGACTGATGAAACGGGACTCCTTGCAGTAGATGAGAACGTTACATCCACCGTCTGGCACTTTGGTGGAGAGAGACTTGATCTTCCCAGTGGCCTGACCTCTGAGCCATTGGTCCACGAGTGCCTGCTGCAGAGGCCTCATGTGAAGGCGTGTATTGGGCGCAATGTAGATGCATGAGGCCATCGATTCCAGTAGTGACGACACTGGTCTGGCTGTAGGGCTTTGGGTGTCTAGCAAGGTGCGGCACTTCAGAAGCATTGATGATAACCTCTCCTCCGCAGGCTACACGCTTGCCTCTGCAGAGTCCAGGAAGGTGCCCAGATAGTGTATTCGTTGGGTGGGATTGAGTACTGACTTTTTGTAGTTGACCTGCAACCCCAAAGAATGCATCAGGTTGAGACAGTAAGAGAGATGGCTCTGAAGCAGAACAGGTGTGGAGTTTTTTAGGAGCCAGTCGTCTAGGTAGGGATAGACGAAGATATTCCGCCTGCGGAGGAAGGCAGCCACCACCGCCATACACTTGGAGAATGTCCGTGGGGCGGATTTGAGGCCTAACGGTAGCACTCGATACTGGTAGTGGTGACGGTCTATCTGAAACCTGAGAAATGATCAATGCTTTACTGAGACAGGTATATGAAAGTAAGCGTCCTGCAGGTCGATGGCACACATCCAGTCTCCCTGGTGAAGGTGTGGAAAGATCTGATGCAGGGCTAGCAAACGAAAAAAAAAAATTCTGATATACCTGTTCAGCAGGCGTCGGTCAAGGATAGGTCTGTACTCTTTGGCTACTTGTCGCTTTTGGACTAGAAAGTAGCGGGAGTATACTCCCTGATTTCTTCGCATGGGAGGGACCTCCTCTATGGCCTTTTTTGTGAGAAGGGTAGAAATTTCGTCCTTCAACAGCTGACTTTGAATTTGAGGAAGGCGCTTGAGTTGCAGGGGCACTTGCGGAGGAGGAGACTTGAACCTCAGCAAGTAACAATGCTGCACAATACTCTGCACCCATTTGTCCTTTGTTATGGTTTTCCACTCTTCCAGGTGACCCGCTACACTCCCTCCCACCGGAGTGGCGAACGGTTGCGGACGAAGCAACGACTCAAGGTTTGGGAGGCTGCTTGGAGGTGGACTGCTGCTTGGTGTTATTGCCTCTACCTCTACCAGGGCGTCTCTGCTGGAACTGAGATCTTTGCTGATTCTAGGCGGACCACTGAGGGGTTTGAACCCTCTGTTGGCACGTACGTTTGTCGCCCTGACTGAAGCGCTTCTTAAACTCCTTGCGTTTCTCGAGACCCATAGCCTTGACAGTGTCCATCTCAGCCTTCATCTTGTTCATCTCGTCATCAGCGTGAGCTCCAAACAGAGATGAACCATTGAAAGGGAGGTTCAGCATTTTCTTCTGAGCATCAGGCTTGAGGCCTGTGAGGCGCAGCCAAGCCGAGCGTCGTGATCAGACTCCACAGGAGTAGCCATTAGCGGCAAGATCGGAAGCATCCCCTGCAGCCCTTATTACTTGATTGACTACAAGACCTCCTTCCTGTAGGATAAGTCTTCTTTGGGAAGCTTCTCGGTGAAACGTGTGAGAGGGTCCCAAAGAGATTCGTCGTAACTCCCGAGAAGGGCAGAGGCACTGGCAACCTTCATGTATGACGCTTAAATGTTGCACATCTTCCTCCCATAAGAGTCTATTTGTTTGCTATCATTCCCAGGAGGCACCGAGGATGAGGTGGAAGCGGAGTGGGATTCATGGCTGCCGCCACGATTACCAAATCAGCTGGTGGATCAGTCCTGAGAAACAAGGGGTCCTCTGCTGGAGCCTTGTATTTTTTGGCGATTCTGGATGGTACAGAACCCACCGTCGCAGGAGTGAGAAAGGTGGCCATAGTCGGTTCCAGGAAACCAGGCACCAGTGGCAGCAGCAGTCTAGGAGCTGTCCGGTGATGCAGGGTATCAAAGATGACAGACGTGGGAACCACCGGGGTAAGCAAAGTGATGTTGAGTTTCTTTGCATCCCTACCCAACACATCTGTAAATGTAGAGATTTCATCTATGGGTGACATCCGTTATGGCGGCGTGGAGGAGAAGGTCGGACAGTAGTCCCGGACCGTCGATCTTGTAGATGAAGACCATGTAGGTGATCTCCTGCGCCTTCTCTTATGGGGCCTGTCGTGATGGCGGCTGTGACGACCCCTGGAAGGCGATCTTGGCCTGGAAGGTGCCCTTGGTCTGGAAGGTGATCTTGGCCTGGGAGGTTATCTTGGTCTCCTAGGGGTAGACTTCGATGGTCTAGCCGGAGTGCTCATCCTTGGACCAGATGGTGAGTACGTGCGGGAGTAATCCGAGTCAGGACTTCTGCAACCACAAGATACAGCAACTTGCAGACGGCGAGGAGACAAATTTCCCCTCCCCAGGTTTGGGAGATACTTCTGGCGAGATCTCCACAATGTGCAGTCCTGGAGACGATGTCCGGTCTCCAGACGATGCTCTGGACCCGGGATCTGACTGCCTCGGGGACTCCGCAATCCCTGTGACGAGTGCTTCGAAGTCAATTTTGTCTGAGTCACCATCGGCGTAGAGTGAGGTCTCGATGGTCTTGACGTCGATCATCCACGACTATGAGGTGACCTCGACGGTGACCTTCAGCGTCGAGTTGGTGATTTTGACGTCGATCTGCTATGACGCTGAGTCGAGGGCGATTTGCCATGACGTTGTGTCGACAGCGATTTTACACGAAGTTGTGTCGACGGTGACCCTCCATGGCGCCGTATCTACGTCAATCTCCTTGACGTCGAGTGGTGGGATCTCGACGATCCTCTCGACGGCGGCACACCAGCTGGCAGCGATAGGTCAGCCGTCATTACTCTCGACGTTGACTCCCTTGAGGGTGGCGGAGAGTGTCTTGACGCCGACGGAAGCCTCGACGTCGACTTGGTTCTCTCAGCAGCCACAGACTTCGAGCCCGAAGTGTGGTGCCTCACTGCCGACTTACTTGGATGCGGTGGAGACTCTCGACGTCGAGATGGTGTTCCTGAAGAGTGTCTGGGCCTCTTAGACGGCGACTTCGACGGTGAATCTCTTCACCCCCTTCTCTTTCTGGGGTCAGAAGTGGAACGTCGCCGCTTTTGGCCTTACTTGCTGGAAGACGATGTCCTGGGGCCTCCATGGCCACCCACTTGATAACTCTTGTCCTTTTCCAGCAGAGCATGGAGTTTTATCCGTTCTCTGTCACGCAAGGTTTGCCTGTCCTCCTCCTGTGTCCCCATTGACCGCCCCGCTCCCGCCTCCCAGCTGCTCTTCCCTCCCTCTTGGCCTTAAATGGAGCCCGCGTGGCGTAGGCGAGTGTGACCTGACCCAGGACACCCCCACGCCGCACGGCCCACCAGCTGAAGGCGCGGCTCTCCCCCAGCGCCACAGGTCCGTCCCTGACCTCGGTGCCCCCTCGCTGCTGCTCGCTCCTTTTCGCCAGTTTTTGCCCTTTTGTGCCTAGTTTCATTGTGCTGTATTATGTCTCCTGTATTAGTGCTTATTTCTGTAAGTAGGTTTTTGTTGCACTTCGTCCTTGAAACTGCACCCCTGGTGTGACCCCCCCCCACTCCGCTCCCCGCTTCCCGCTTCCCGCCGCTACCCTCTCGCGGCCCCACCCCCTTTTCCCTCCTGTGTCCCCATTGACAGCCCCGCTCCTGCCTCCCAGCTGCTCCTCCCTCCCACTTGGCCTTAAATGGAGCCCGCGTGGCGTAGGCGAGTGTGACCTGACCCAGGACACCCCCACTCCGCACGGCCCACCAGCTGAAGGCGCGGCTCTCCCCCAGCGCCACAGGTCCGTCCCTGACCTCGGTGCCCCCTCGCTGCTGCTCGCTCCTTTTAGCCCGTTTTTGCCCTTTTGTGCCTAGTTTCATTGTGCTGTATTATATCTCCTGTATTAGTGCTTATTTCTGTAAGTAGGTTTTTGTTGCACTTCGTCCTTTTAACTGCACCCCTGGTGTGACCCACACTCCGCTCCCCGCTGCCCCCTTGCGGCCCCGTCCCCTTTTCCCTCCTGTGTCCCCATTGACCGCCCGCTCCCGCCTCCCAGCTGCTCCTCCCTAACACTTCGCCTTAAATGGAGCCCGCGCGTACGCGCAGCAGGTGCGCCGATTGTGCGCCAAAGGCAAGCCCGTCCGCGCCTGGACCTCGCCCAGCGCCAGGACCCCTGGCCCCCGAGGATGCCAGCCCACACGTCGGCCTTACAACGCTGCCGCCCTCAACGTACTCAAACCCGACCGGAACCCCGCCTGCTACCGAGCCACCCCGAAACGCACCCAATGACCCTTCACCTGCCAAGCCTGCAAGTTCACCTGCCTCCGGACCTACACCGCACCCGCCAAGCCGAGCACCAGCAACAACCACCTCAAGTGCATCCTGCTCAACACCCGCTCCGTCCACAGGCACGCCGTGGAACTCTGGAACCTCCTCGACACAACCTCACCAGACGTCGCCTTCCTCACAGAAACCTGGATGAACGCCTCCTCAGCCCCCGGCATCGCCATAGCCATCCCGGAAGGCTACAAGATCACCCGGAGGGATCGCGTCAACCAGACCGGAAGAGGCATCGCCATCGTACACAAGAACACCATCCGCATCACGACCAACTCCGACGACACCTTCACCGCCGCCGAGCACCTCCACTTCCAGATACACACCGACCCGAAGACGACCCTCAGAGGCACCCTCATCTACAGACCCCCGGGACCACGCACACAATTCAGCGAAGACATCGCAGACTTCATCAGCCCGCACGCCCTCCTCTCCACTGACTACATCCTCCTAGGGGACCTCAACTTCCACCTGGAGAACAACAAGGACAGCAACACCACCACCCTGCTGGACAACCTCGCCAACCTCGGACTCCAGCAACTGGTGAACACCCCCACCCACTACGCCGGCCACACGCTTTACCCAGTCTTCTCCTCCAGCAAGCACATCTCCTTCAGCCACTCCACCGGACTCCATTGGACTGACCACAGCTGCGTCCACTTCAGCTTCAGGAGAACCACGACCCACCACCACCAGCAACAGGTTCCCCGCAGGAGCTGGAGCAAGATCATCGCCGACCAGCTCACCACCTCCCTCAGACAGAACCCTCCCGCCAGCGCAACGGACCCCAACAAAGCAGCCCGCATCTTCACACAGTGGGTCACCGACTGCGCAGATGACCTCGCACCACTGAAGACCCCTCCCAGCAGACCCGGCAGCAAGAAAGCCTCTTGGTTCACCGACGAACTCAAAAACTCCAAGAAGAACTGCAGCACCCTCGAGAAAGCCTGGCGCCACGACCAGACCACAGATAACATGACCGCCCTCAAGAACGCCACCCGCAAACACCACCAGCTGATCCGCACCACCAAAAGGTCAACATTCAAAGAACGACTGGAAAAAAACACCCACAACAGCAAGGAACTCTTCAGCATCGTCAAAGAGTTCTCGAACCCCAGCGCCTGAAACAACAACATCACTCCCTCGCAAGACCTCTGCGACTCACTCGCCTCCTTCTTCCACCGCAAGATCGCCGACATACACTACAGCTTTGGCGCACCAACCACGCACCCAACCACCGAACCAACGCCCCCCACCACCACCCTCTGCAACTGGACCCCGGTCAGCACCGAAGACAAACCTCGCACGATGAACACCATCCACTCCGAGTCACCAACCGACCCATGCCCCCACCACATCTTCAACAAGGCCGACTCCATCATCGCACCCCAACTCCGGGACATCATCATCTCCTTCAACACCGCCACCTTCCCGGAGAGCTGGAAGCATGCCGAGCTCAGCGCCCTCCTGAAGAAACCAACAGCGGACCCCACCGACCTCAAGAACTTCCGCCCCATCTCGCTCCTCCCTTTTCCTGCCAAAGTCATCGAGAAGACCGTCAACAGACAGCTCGCCGCCTTCCTCGAGACGAACGGATCCCTCGACCCCTTGCAGTCCGGTTTCCGAGCCAACCACAGCACCGAGACCGCCCTGATCGCAGCCACCGATGACATCAGATCCCTGCTCGACAAAGTGGAAACAGCTGCCATCATCCTCCTAGACCTCTCTGCAGCATTCGACACGGTCTGCAACCGCACCCTAGTACAGCGCCTCAGCAACATCGGAATCCAAGAGAAGGCACTGGAGTGGATCATCTTGTTCCTCGCCGGAAGAACCCAGAGAGTCCGCCTCCCCCCGTTCAGATCCGAGGCCACCGAAGTCATCTGCGGCGTACCACAAGGATTATCACTCAGCCCAACCCTCTTCAACGTATACATGAGCCCTCTCGCAGCAATCGCATGCCAACACAACCTCAACATCATCTCCTACGCCGACGACACCCAGCTGATCCTCTCCCTCACCAACGACCCCGCCACCGCCAGAGCCAGCCTACACGAAGGGATGAAAGACGTCGCCGAGTGGATGAAGAACAGCCGCCTGAAACTGAACTCAGACAAGTCGGAAGTCCTCATCCTGGGATCGTCGCCCTCCGCCTGGGACGACTCCTGGTGGCCCCCTGCCCTGGGCACCACTCCCAAACCAACGGACCACGCACGCAACCTGGGCTTCATCCTGGATGCCTCCCTCTCGATGACCAGACAAGTCAACGCCGTCTCATCATCGTGCTTCAACACCCTGCGCATGCTCCGTAAGATCTTCCGATGGATCCCCACCGAAACCAGGAAGACGGTCACCCAGGCACTCGTCACCAGCCGATTGGACTACGGAAACACCCTCTACGCCGGAACCACAGCCAAACTACAGAAAAGACTCCAGCGCATACAGAACGCCTCCGCACGACTTGTCCTGGACATCCCCCGACACAACCACATCTCCAGCCACCTGAGAGACCTGCACTGGCTCCCCGTCACCAAGAGGATCACGTTCAGACTCCTCACCCACGCACACAAGGCTCTCCACGACCTGGGCCCCAAGTACCTCAACAACCGCTTGACTTTCTACACACCCACCCGCCAGCTACGATCGACCAGCCTCGCCCTCGCCGCCGTACCACGCATTCGTAGAGCCACCACCGGAGGAAGATCCTTCTCCTACCTGGCAGCCAAGACATGGAACTCCCTCCCCATCCACTTTCGGCTGACCCAGGACCATCTCTCCTTCAGGAAGCAACTCAAGACCTGGCTTTTCAAGCAGTAGCATACCCCTCCCCCCCAGCGCCTTGAGACCCTACAGGGTGAGTAGTGCGCTATACAAATTATGTGATTGATTGAAGAACTTCTGACAAGAGTGTCACTGGTCAGGATTGTGTGTGGATGGAAGGCACACAATACACACCGAGTGAGGATCTGCCAGTGCCATTTTCTT
Source organism: Lissotriton helveticus (assembly GCF_964261635.1). Lineage (NCBI taxonomy): Eukaryota > Metazoa > Chordata > Amphibia > Caudata > Salamandridae > Lissotriton > Lissotriton helveticus. The sequence goes on from NC_136067.1 coordinate 53,915,974, forward strand.
GTCACAGGAAGGACACTTCCTGAATAATGCTGGCATTCTGACTGGAAAAAAATCAGTGGAAGTCCACAAAAACAGTAGCCGAAGCCTTTAGAAACCAGAAAACGTCGAATTTTCTGAAAACTTCTCTTCAAAATCAGTTTAAGTAAAAAAACTGAAGAGCTCAAGCTCCAGGATCCTCTCAGAAGGAATCGGAAAAAAAGAACTGACCTAACTGCCACCTGTGGTGCATCATGGGAGCAGGGGGTCGCCTACAGGTCTTAAAGGCACGGTACCCCTACTCTAATGCCTTAAAGCCGTGGTTCCCAAACTGTGCGCCGCGGCACCCCGGTGCGCCGTAATGAGGAGCCAGGGGCACTGCGACCACAATGTGGAAAAGTGAAGCAGCCGTCAAGAAGCCTTGGCTTGGCTTATATTTCATGTGATATTTCTAACGTGCTCCGTTTTTACAGTGAACGTAATGCTGGTGATAAAGTGTAAAACAAAGGTTGGGCAGAAGATCGGCATTCTGCCCAACCTTCGTTTTACACCCGTATTACCAGCATTATTGTTACTGTAAAAACGGAGCACGTTAGAAATCAGACATAAAATATAAGCCAAGCCAAGGCTTCTCTCAGAGAGAAGACGACATTGGCTTGGCTTATATTTTATGTCTGATTTCTAACGTGCTCCGTTGTTACAGTAAAAATAATGCTGGTGAAATGTTAATCACAGTTTGGGAACCACGGTCTTAAAGGTGACAAAAGGGGCAAAAAACTGAAAGTGGGGAGAGGAAAAGGCGTAAAGCCAAAAGCACAGAAAGGCAAAACTTAAAAGAGGTGAAAGAAAGGCAAATAGCAAGAGACAGAAATGAAAAAGAAGGCTAAAATAGAGAAGCAGATGTGGGTCTTGATTTGGTGCAGTGGCAGCCGGGCTCAAAAGGGCGAGGCCAGGCCAGAGAGCCAAGGCACAGCTGAGGCAGGCAGGGCCAGGCAGCACCTTTTCAATCAATGTTGGGGGAAAAACCCATATGTTCTAATCTATACATTGAAGTCTGCCAGCAGTTCTTTGATGACAGATATTTGCTCACTGTAAACTGCCTAACAAAAGGAAGTCTCTGACAAACTCAGTAACCCACGGACCTGTTTAGGTTACATTCACTTTGTGATCTGCACGATACATGTTCTGTGCAGCCAGGCATATCGACCCTCTGCACTACCTAACCAAGAATAACACTTCCTCGAGTCAAAACTTCTATTAGACAAAACTCTGATCTCGCCTGCTAGAGGCCAGGAACTGGGCAGCAGGTGCTTTTACGCCCCATTAAAAAATGTTTGCCACGGGTAAAAAAATGGTGGGGAGCCACGGCAAACTGCCAATTAGGTCAAGGGAGCCACGGGTCAAAAAAGTTTGGGAACCACTGCCTTAAAGGCAAGGTTTCAATTTTCTTTGTTTCTTTATACTCTACTGCAGCCTACTGGCAAATGCCTGCAATTACAGGTTTTTCAATGGCAATAAAGCATTGTTATATGACAAATGTTTACTGCTCTCTTTCTTCCTTAGGGGTTGGGAGAGTTTAGGTGCTACTATGCAAACCTATGTAAATTCAGCATTTTGGAAATATTTTAGGATAGAGATATATATATATATATATATATATATATATATACACACACACAAGTTACTTACCTGTAACTTTGGTTCCCCAGTATTGGTAACTTTCATAGATTCACATGCTTTGTATCATTCCCCGTCGTCGGAATGGGAGTCTCGGTAACAAAAATACCATAGCTGTAGGTACAAAAGACCAAGGAAAAAGGCCTAGGCCTCATTCCCTTTTGTAGCATATCACCCTCTTTGTGTAAAAGAGACCAAACTCAGGCCTCAGCCAATCAGAAGTGCCTCACCCCTTAGAACCTTCCTGAAGGAACCTCAGAGCCTCAGATTTTCGTAGCCGTTGTGTACTTAGACACCATATCTGTTTTAGGCTGAGCTTTCCTCGGGGAGGTGGGCGGGCGCATGGGAATCTATGAAAGTTACCAATACTGGGGAACCAAAGTTACAGGTAAGTAACTTGTTTTCTTACCCCAGTATTGGAACTTTCATAGATTCCCATGCTTTGTATCAGAGTAGCAAGCAGTTAGTAACAGAACCACATTTTGCATCATCACAATATAGCAATAGGCAACATGACATAAAGATACAAAATGTGAAAGACGGAAGGTGGGAAAGAAAGGAAAGCTCACCACTCATTGGAAGAGGTTCCTCGGGACAGCCTGTCCTACTGCCACATCACCTTGTTGTAGGGACTCCAACCAGTAATGCCTGGTAAATGTGTGAACGCTGCTCCAGGTAGCAGCTCTGCAAATGTCCTTGATCTGTACCCCTGCGAAGAGGGCTGTAGAAGAAGCCACAGATCTCGTGGAATGCGCTCGAACCTTTCCAGTCAGAGGTTTTCCTGCAGCAGTGTGACAATGCAGAATGGCACTCGTGATCCATCTGGAAATGCCCTGCTTGGAAAGAGGAAGGCCCTTGCTTGGACCTCCGAAGGCAACAAATAACTGAGAGGTTTTCCGAAAACTCTTAGTAAGCTCCAAGTAGAATTTCAAACACCGTTGCACATCGAGCGAATGTAATGCCCTCTCTGCTGGTGTAGCCGGTTGAGGAAAGAACGCCTTCAGAATGACCGGCTCATTCAAATGGAAGTCCGAGGGGACTTTAGGCATAAACCTCGGGTTAGTTCTCATGATGACAGTGTTTCTCTTGAATTGAAGGAAAGGTTCTTGGATAGTCAAGGCTTGTTATTCACCAACACGCCTAGCCGACGTGAGAGCGAGGAGGAGAGCCAATTTCCATGAAAGGTATTTCATGTCAGAACGATGGATTGGTTCAAACGGACTGTAGGAGAGTGGGGTCTGCAATCCTATGGTCACCCCAGATTTTTGCTTTTTGCTTCACTGGTTTACGACTTTCCCTGGCTGTGGGCCTGCTAATCAGACCCACAGCCTAGCTGTTCTCTCTCTAAATTGACAACCATGTACCTTAGGTGCATTTAACAATTGGTACTGGGCCACCTTAGCAGTCCCTGTACAGTGTACTATAGGTACCCAGGGCATAGGTGTACCCAGGGCCTACCAGGGGCTGAAGCATGTATTATGCCACCCCTGGCTGGCCATCTAAAATAGACACAACTGGCTGCAAGACAGCTGGGGCAAGGTGGTGTAATCACCCTTTGCTGTAGATATAGTATACCTATATCTAATCCTAAAATGGACACCTATATTCCTATCAGTCACTCCTATGGCAGGCCTTATCAATCCTGAAGGCAGAGTGCTTTGAATTATGTGAGATGGTGCTCTGGCATGAGCTGAGCCTGTTTGCAGCTTGCGGAACCAAGTCCTAATAGCTGTTCCATGATAACGCTATACCATATACTCTTAAGTGCATTATAATCCTCGCGGTTAAATGCGAACTCTGGTATAACATTATCAAAACATGTCGAGTAAGGTGTCATACGAATTGGAATACTACCCCCTCGCCAATTCTGGCGACGGGGGTAGCATTCCACCCTTCTAGAGGGACACGACATGTATGTAACTGAGAACTTTTTAATAAAATCATCTGATTTGGCAGCTATATGTAATGTTGTGTTTACCTTTCTGGGCGCCAGGACGCCCCTTTGCTGGGGCAGCTGTGCGCGGTACAAAAGTAATTAACATAACATAACATAACATAACCCCGGTTAAAGTTAATTCGAGCCTTGGCATCACAAAATGGATGCTGCCACCACAGATACAAGTCTGACCTCCTGCTGCTGGGAGTCCTTCCAGCGAAGGAGGCTTGGACAAAGGGTTTCCTGCCTTGGGAGGTGCCAGCACCACCCCAGACAGGATTTTGTGTATTGGGTAGGACAGGTCTGAAAGGAATGAGACATGCCCGGGGCACACAAGGTGTCCTGTGCATACACCGGTTCAAACCAGATGCTGGGGCATCCCTGCCCTAGCTCTGGCGCGAAACCGGACAAAGGAGAGGGGGTGTAGCCACCCCCCTTCCTGGTCCCACCCAGGGGAGGGACCTAGTCAGTAGTGCAGCCCCCTTTAGGAGAATAAAGGTAGGAGCTGGTCCCATTGCAAATTAGATTATCCTGAACCATTTTACAAGAAGAAACTCTGGACTTCGACGTTCTGCTCCACAGAAGAATCTCCCTTGTGGGCAAGGAGTGTCCACCCTGCACAAGCAGGCACCATCAAGCGTCCAGCGGCTTCACTTTGTCGTCTTCCCTCGAGGATCCAGACTTGAGATCCCACGAGACCCGGATTCCCAGACCTCTCCGACCTCTACCTACATCTGCAGCACAGCTGAGATCCGTGGGTGCGACGAGACACGTGGGACCGGCCATCTTGAAAGAACCTGCACTTCGCTTTCAGCACGACTCCAGAGGTAAACTCGACCAAGTGCTTTGAGGACTGAGAAGCCCCAGCCTCGAGCAGCTCCTGCACCGAAGACCAGCCCTCCAGCATCCACGAGATCTGCGTGGGGCCCTTCTGCTTGTTTGCTGCTTGACGCGTTGTCTGGTCTCTTGCCGCCTGGCTAGTGGCCTCCTAGACGACGAACTTTGAAATCTTCACTGCTGGTCTGGTTGCTCCATACTGGCCCATGCTCCCTTCAAAAAGAGGAGCACCCCGGACCCCCCTGGTCCACTCCAGACGCCGTTTCCACTCACCGCGTGGGTTGCCTTTGCCAAGGCCTGTTGACGCCGATTCCGGATCCAACACCGCCGACAGCGAGAGCCTGCGTGGGACAGCCCGTGCCTCCATCCTGGTCGTCGAAGACACCTCCTGGACCACGTGGCTGCAGAGACAAGCGTCCACTCTGTGAGAAGTTGGCCTGATATGCAGTGCTCACTATTCTAGTGAACACTATGTATCAGTCCAAACAACCCTTATTGATGTTTGGTTGTAAGTCAACCTGATAGACCAGCTATCCTAGTAGCATGGACACGTGCAGTCTTTAGGCTAAACTCTAGGGGGCGTGTTAAGCCAGCTGTTTTACCATCACATAAACCCCTTGAACACCAAGTGAAAGGACACCACACAAGTTGTTATGAAAAATAAAGTATATTTATTTATAACAAGACTACCCTGGCTCTTTATGAGACAGGGAGCTAAGCACACAACAAAACTCTTAAAGAAATACTTAAAGTCGCACAATTTACACAAATGCCCGAGGGGCACGAAAAACCATATACTATACAAGTGCAATGCGAAATACTAGCAGGTAAGTAACTATTCTCATAGGCTTTAGGATCGCTAGGACTGGACTACTGAACCTTTAGATTACAAGCAGGAGGCCTAGGGACGTCGTGTGCAGAGTGGGAACTCTCACGCGTAAGGCGGGAAAGAGTCTATGGAGGCTAGTAAAAGCAAAGTTAGTGTTTTCGTGCGAACCCGACTAGGTAGGTCAAAAACGAAAGTGGATCTAGACACTTAGAGAGTTGGTCTACGCTGGAGCACCGGAGTACTCGGTTTACCTAGCCCAGGGGCTGCGGCTGCATAGGGTTCAAATGTCGTCGGGTTTCTTCGTTGATGAACCAGGAGCCTGAAGAAAGAAGTTGCTGGCAGGCGACCAGTGAAGAAGTTCTTGGGGATCCAAGCCTGGATCGGGAAGAAGAAGACCTGTAAGCAGAGGGGACCAAGTTCTGAATCATTAGCCAGTGATTTAGGTGGGCACCAGAGTGGCACCGGGCGAAGTCACCTCAACCAGGTGAGTGGGCGCTGCTGGGCTCTGCAGTCTCTCGGACCAGGAGGCGTTGTCGGCGACCAGGATGGAGGTGCGAGCTGTCCCACGAAGATATCTGCTGTCGACGTCGCTGGACCCAGGATTGGGGCAACAAGTCTTGGCAAATGCAAGCCCACGCGGTGGACTCAAAATGGCGTCTGGAGTGGACCAGGAGGGTCCAGGGTGCTCCTCTGTTGGAGGGGAGCAAGGGCCAGTCTGGAGCAACCAGACCAGCGGTGTTTGTCGTTGAAATTCGTCGTCAGAGGGCCACTATCCAGCAGGCAAAGCGACCTGGACAACGCGGTGAGCAGCAAAGAGCAGAAGGGCCCCACGCAGATCTCGTGGATGCAGGGGAGCTGAACTTCGGTGCTGGAGCTGCTCAGGGTTGGGGCTTCTCTTACCCCAAAGCACTCGGTCGAGGGTCACTCGGGAGTCGTGCTGGTCAAGCGTCGTGCAGTCTTGGAAGATGGCCGGTCCCTCGAGGTCTCGTCACACCCACGAATCACAGCTGGGCTGATGATGCAGGTAGAGGTCAGAGGTGCCAGGGAAGCCGGTTCTCGTCGAGCTGGGCAGTCTTGATCCGGTGAGGGGACTTACAGCAGACCGCGATGCTTGGTTGGTGCCTGCTGCTGCAGGGTGACTACTCCTTAGTCACAAGGGAGAAATCTTAGGAAGAAGTCTTGAGTTCCTTTCGTGGAAAGTAGTTTCAGGATTCAAAGATGATCTAATTTGGAAGGGGGCCAGTTCCTACCTTTATCGTGCAAAAAGGGGCTGGCACGCGACTAAGTCCTGCCCTATGGGTGGGACTAGGAGGGGGGTGGTTACACCCCTCTCCTTTGGCGGGCTTTCCCCAGATCAGGGGCTGGAGTGCCCCTGGAACTGGTTCAAGCCGGCCTATGCACAGTGAGCACCGGGGTGCCACTTGCAGTCACCTTCCTCTAAAGCCCTGCCTACCTAGGATACACAAAATCCTGTCTGGGACGGTGCTGGCACCGCCCCTGGCAGGAAACCCTTTGTCCTTGCCTCCTGTGCTGGGAGGACTCCCAGAAGCAGGAGGGCAGACTTGTGTCTCGGTGGCAGCATCCATCTTGTGGAGCTGAGGCTATGTCTGACTTTAACCGGGGTTACAGGTTACATACATGTCGTGTCCCTCTAGAAGGGTGGAATGCTAACCCCGTCGCCAGAATTGGCGAGGGGTTAGTATTCCAATTCGTATGACACCTTACTCGACATGTTTTGATAAAGCGATACCAGAGTTGGCATATAACCGCGAGGATTATAATGCACTTAAGAGTATATGGTATGCGTTATCATGGAACAGCTATTAAGACTTGGTTCCGCAAGCTGCAAACGGGCTCAGCTCATGCCAGAGCACCATTTCACCTTATTCCACGCACTCTGCCTTCAGGATTGTTAAGGCCTGCCATAGGAGTGACTGATAGGAATATAGGTGTCCATTGTAGGTTTAGATATAGGAATACTATATCTAAAGCAAAGGGTGATTACACCACCTTGCCCCAGCTGTCAAGCAGCCAGTTGTGTCTGATTTAGTTAGTCAGCCCAGGGGTGGCATAATACATGCTGCAGCCCCTGGGAGACTTCTGGGTACACCTCAGCCCTGGGTACAGGGACTTGGAGAGGGCCCAGTGCCAATTCAGTACCTGGGTACAATTTGGAGTAGAGAGAACAGCTAGGCTGTGGGTCTGATTAGCAGGCCCACAGCCAGGGAAAGTCGTAAACCAGTGAAGCAAAAAGCAAAAATCTGGGTGATCATAGGATTGCAGACCCTACTCTCCTACACACTCTTCACCTGATCGCGACGACGACATCTGGTTCCTTCCTGGTTCCACTCCAGTCACTAGCTAGTGACTTTGAACATTGTCCCCTCTGCTTTCAGGTCCTCTTCTTCACCGATCCACCCTTGGAGTGCACCGGACATCTTCCTCCTGGTCGCCTGCAGCATCTTTTCCTCCAGGCTCCATAGACTTCAACGCGAGAACCCGACACACTTTGACACCTATGCACCCGCAGCCCGTGGGTGAGGTAACGAGAGCATTTCGGTGCTCAAGTGTAGTTTAACTGTCCTAGTGTCCAGTTCCACAGTCGTTTTAGTCCTACCTAGTCAGGATTGTCCGTACTCACCTTTAACTTGAACTGTACTGTCCATAGACGTTGTTACGCATCTCGCGTGTGAGTTCACACTCTGCACACGCGTCCCGTGGGCCTCCTATTACTTACCTAAGGTGAAGATAGCGTAGTCCTAGCGAACCTCCAGCCTCTGGACAGCTCCATTTCTTCTATCGACTTTCACATTCCACTTACTTGGTATATGGTTTGTCGTGCCCCTAGGGCACCATTGTAATTTTGTGCAACTTATCGTATTTTTCTCAAGAGATTGTCATGTGCTTAGCCCTCTGACCTCATAAAGAGTTCAGAGGTGTTGTTATTAATAAATATACTGTTTATTTTCATAACCTGTGTGGTGTCCTTTCACTTGGTATTCAAGGGGTTATATTGTGGTAAAACAGCTGGCTTCACATGCCAAAAGAGTTTAGCCTAAGACTGCTTTGTCCATGCTACCATTAGGATAGCTGGTCTATAAGGTTTACTTACAACCAATCACCATAAGGGTTGTTTGGACTGATACAAGGTGATCACTAGAACTAGTGAGCATCATATATCAGGCCAACTTCTCACACGGGCCCTTCATGAGTTGGGAAAGGACTAGATTCAGATGCCAAGTCGGAGGCGGTGGTCTCACTGGTGGATAAACTCTGAACAATCCTTTTAGAAATTGTTTGACAATTCTGGATGACCACAAGGAGGGTCCAGAGCCAGTCCTCCTGAACCTCGACATTGCCGCTAAGTGGACCTTAATTGATGAATGGGCTAGTCCCGATTTGTCCAAGGACAGCAGATAAGGAAGGATCTGATGAGGCTTGGAAGCGAAAGGATCAATGCCTTCTTTCTTGCACCAGCAACAGAATCTCTTCCACTTAAGACGGTAAGTCCTAATCGTAGAAGAAGCTCTTGCCTGAGAAAGGACCTCCTTAATCTCACTAGAAATGGGTAGGTTCATAAATTCTCGCTGCTCAGGAGCCATGCAGTTAGGTGTAGGGACTGCGGATCCGGGTGCCAAACTTGTCCCTCGGACATCGTGAGGAGATCTGGAAGAACCTCCAAATGAAGAGGAGGGGCCCTCGAGAGCAGATGGAGTTCCGTGAACCAGAACTGCCTCGGCCAAGCAGGGGCTATAAGGATCATCCTGCACGGCTCCACCTTGATCTTCCTGATGAGTTGTGGGATCAGAGGTATGGGAGGAAAAGCATAGACAAATGTCCTCGACCATGCTATCGAAAGCGCACTCCCCAGAGAACCTCGATGGGGAAGCCTGCTTGCATAAGACCAGCATTTCTTGTTGGTCGGAGTGGCAAAAAGATCGATCTCTGGTCTGCCCCACTGGCTGAAGACCTCCTCCAAGACTCTCTGATTCAATTCCCATTCGTGGCTGTCTGAGGAGGACCTGTTCAGTCTGTCGGCGTTTTCGTTTAGGACGCCTGGTAAGTGTTCTGCTCTAAGCGAAACCCTGTGAAGGATCGCCCATTCCCAGATCTGCTGAGCTTCTTGCGACAATGGACGAGATCTGGTTCCCCCTTCCTTGTTCACATAGTGCATGGCCGTGGTGTTGTCCGTCCTGATAAGCACATGTGAACCTTGCAGGCGAGGAAGAAAAGCTTGCAGAGACAGTCGTATCGCCCGTAGCTCTAACAGGTTGATGTGGAGGCGTTTCTCCTGGGGCGACCAATGACCGCTGACCTGCAGGTCTTGCATCACTGCCCCCCAACCCTCCAATGACGCGTCCGTTTTTATCACTTGCGGAGACGGGTCGCTTGCGAAGGATAGACCTTGGGACAAGGGGTCTTGATTTGTCCACCATAAAGCTGCTTCCTTCATGCTTGGAGTGATCATCACTCTGTCTTCGAATGAACCGTGGACCTGCTGCCACTGGTTGTCTAGCTGCTCCTGCAGAGGACGCATCCTTAGTCTGCAGTGGGGAATTAGTGGGATACACGATGAAATCACCCCCAGCAGAGACTTGTAGCGGCGAACTGAAAGACACTTTTTTGTGCGCAAGTCCTGAGCCAGGGTTTGTAATTTGTTTCTCCTTTCCTGAGTAGGGAAGGCTCTTGAGAGTTTGGAATCCAAGATGGCTCCCAGGAAGCGAACCTTCCTGGACGGGAGCAGGGAAGACTTCTCGTTGTTCAGAGTGAGCCCCAGATTCTGAAACAAATTGGAACAAGCTTGAACAGCCGTCAGCGCTGCCTCTCTGGACGGAGCCTTCAGTAACGAGTCGTCCAGGTAGGGGAAGACCTGGAAATGGTTCCTTCGCAGGAAAGCTGCTACTGGCGCCAGCACCTTTGTGAAAATTCTTGGGGCTGAACGGAGTCCAAAGGGTAAGACCCTAAACTGAAAATGGCTCTTGGCTACTGTGAATCGCAGAAACCTTCTGTGTGCTGGGTGAATCGGAACGTGGAAATACGCATCTTCGAGATCGAGCGTGGCCATGAAATCCCCCGGGTTGATGAGCTTCAAGATGTCTTGGAGAGAGACCATCCGGAAGGACAGGGAGATGAGATAGGTGTTTAGCTCCCTGAGGTCTAAAATGGGGCGCCACTTTTCTTGCGTCTTCTTCACCAGGAAGAACCTGGAATAAAATCCGTGTCCCCTTTGGTTTGCAGGGACCGGCTCTATCGCTCCTTTTGAGCATCTGTTGGACCTCGAGCCGCAGGAGACGCTGGTGTTGCGATGGAATGGCTGCCGGGGGCTTGGGTGGAGGGACTTGCGTGAATTCCAGGATATGACCTTTCCGAATGATGTTGAGCACCAAACGGTCCGATGTTATCCTGGACCAGTTGTGAAGGTATTTGGTGACCCTGCCTCCAACTGATGATCTCTTGAAGGAGGGTCCAGTAGGAAGAGCCAGGAGGCCGCTATTGGCGTTTGGACGAATCTCGTCCTCGTCCAGCCTGTTTCCCCTTATTGTAAGGCCTGGAGTATTTGGTAGACTGGCCTTGCCGCTGTTGATAAGGCTGACGGTATTGCTGGGAACCTGAGCCCGTGGTGGAATAGCGTTGCTGTTGGTGATAGGATCCTCTGTAGTTGCCACCTCTACCTCGGGATCCTTTAAAAGGAGACTTCCTGTATTGAAGGGTCCCCAAAGACCTGGCAGTCTCTGTGTCCTTCTTTATGTCCTGAAGAGTGTCGTCAACAAGCTTGCCAAACGATGCTTCCCCATCAAAGGGAAGATCCAGGACCTTGTTTTGAATTTCAGGCCTAAACCAAGTAGCTTTGAGCCTCCTTGGCGGCGAAGGACTGCCGCCCCAGCCAAAGAACGGAACGCCGTTGTCGCAATATCCAGTGCGCAGTCAATGATTTCCATCGACGTTGCTTCTCCCTCCTGTAAGATTTTCTTTGCCTCAGTCGTAGATTCCGGAGGCAGCTGGTCAAGGTATGGAGCGACATCACACCAAAGCTGGCGGTCGTATCTACCAATGATTGCTAGGGCATTTGCCACTCGCACCAGCAAACTTCCCATCGAAGAGAATCTCTTCCCCACATTATTCAACCTCCGCCCTTCCTTGTCCGGAGGAGTCGTTAAGGGAGCAGAGGGGTTACGGGATTTCCTCTGTGCAGCTTGCGAGATCACAGAGTCTGGTCTGGGATGACCCGTTAAGGCTGCCGGGCCATCAACTGGTGCCTTGTATTTTTTCTCCAGACGCGGTAGCACCGGGACCACCGGCGCCGGGTTTTTCATGGCTTTTAGGCCCTCCTTCCACACATGCTCCACACTAGGAATGGACCTAGTTGATTTCATAAAAGGCTCCTTGAAATCGTATAAAAAGCAATCCGTGGCAACTTCAGGCATGGCCAATTTGAATCTCGCCGCGGCTCTCTCCATCAGCAGATGAAAGCCCCCAATGTCTCCAGGCGGGGAATCCGCCGGCTCTGGGACTGGCGATGCTGGATCCGGAATGATATACTCGTCATATTCGGTATCGGGAATAGAGCCATGATCCGATTGCTGACCCTCATCCGAGGAATCATCATGGACGTCTTGTAACCCGGAGGACTCATGATGGATGGACATTTGAGGCCGAGGGGAAACTGGAGTTGGAATGGAAGGCGTCACTAATGAGGCTGACATCTCTGCAGGAGTTACTGGCGTTGACGGCACCGGAATAGGCATACTCGCCTTAGATTTATAGTCCTGCAGCATCTTATGCAGATCTTGGAGAAAAGAAGATGGCACTCAAACCATTTCCTGCTCTGCATGATGTTGTGACTGGGCCGACTGATGATGGCTGTAGGAGAGTGGGGTCTGCTATCCTATGGTCACCCCAGATTTTTGCTTTTTGCTTCACTGGTTTACGACTTTCCCTGGCTGTGGGCCTGCTAATCAGACCCACAGCTTAGCTGTTCTCTCTCTAAATTGACAACCATGTACCTTAGGTGCATTTACCAATTGGTACTGGGCCACCTTATCAGTCCCTGTACAGTATACCTTAGGTATCCAGGGCATAGGTGTACCCAGGGCCTACCAGGGGCTGAAGCATGTATTATGCCACCCCTGGCTGGCCATCTAAACAGACACAACTGGCTCCACGACAGCTGGGGCAAGGTGGTGTAATCAGCCTTTGCTGTAGATATAGTATACCTATATCTAAACCTAAAATGGACACATATATTCCTATCAGTCACTCCTATGGAAGGCCTTATCAATCCTGAAGGCAGAGTGCTTGGAATTATGTGAGATGGTGCTCTGGCATGAGCTGAGCCCGTTTGCAGCTTGCGGAACCAAGTCCTAATAGCTGTTCCATGATAACGCTATACCATATACTCTTAAGTGCATTATAATCTTCGCGGTTAAATGCTAACTCTGGTATAACATTATCAAAACATGTCGAGTAAGGTGTCATACGAATTGGAATACTACCCCCCTCGCCAATTCTGGCGACGGGGGTAGCATTCCACCCTTCTAGAGGGACACAACATGTATGTAACTGTGAACCCCGGTTAAAGTTAACTCGAGCCTCAGCATCACAAAATGGATGCTGCCACCACAGACACAAGTCTGACCTCCTGCTGCTGGGAGTCCTTCCAGCGAGGGAGGCTTGGACAAAGGGTTTCCTGCCTTGGGAGGTGCTAGCACCACCCCAGACAGGATTTTGTGTATTAGGTAGGCCCAGGCTGAAAGAAATGAGACATGCCTGGGGCACACAAGGTGCCCTGTGCATGCACCGGTTCCAACCAGTTGCTGGGGCACTCCAGCCCCAGCTCTGGCGGGAAACCGGACAAAGGATAGGGGGTGTAACCACCCACCTTCCTGGTCCCACCCAGGGGAGGGACCTAGTCGTAGTGCAGCCCCCTTTAGCTGAATAAAGGTAGGAGCTGGTCCCATTCCCAGTTAGATTAATCTTGACAACTTCCACGAAGAAACTCTTGACCTTCGACCTCCTGAACATCAGAAGACTGAAGAATCTCCCCTATGGTCAGGGAGTGACCATCCTTCTTCGCAGGCACCATCAAGCTCCTGTGCGGTTTGCTGTAAGTCCTTCCTTCCAGGAATCCGACGACCCAGCTCAACGAGACCCGGACCTCCAGACCTCTCCGACCTCTACCCACATCCACAGCACAGCTGAGACCCGTGGGTGCGACGAGCAACGTGGAGACGGTCATCTTGAGGAAACCTGCACAGCGCTTCCAGCACGACCCCCGAGGGTTCCTCGAGTGAGTGCATTGGGGACTGAGAAGCCCCACACCGACGCAGCTCCTGCACCAAAGACCAGCCCCCCAGCATCCCCGTGATCTGCGTGGGGCCGTTTTGCTTGGTTGCTGCTTGTCCTGTTGTCTGGTCACTTGCCGGCTGGCTAGTGACCTCTGAGACGACAACCCGAAGAATTCAACACTGCTAGTCTGGTCCCCCAGACTGGCTCTTGCTTCCTTGTGAAAGAGAAGCACCCCGGACCCTCCTGGTCTGCACCAGACGCCATCTTTGTTCCACCGCGTGGCTTGCATTAGCCAAGGCCTGTTGTCCAGATCGACGATCCGACACCGCCAACAGCAGCAGACTACGTGGGACAGCTCGTGCCTCCAGCCTGGTCGTGAAGAGCAGCTCCTGGTCTGCGCAGCTACAGAGAGAAGCGACCCCTCCTTCACCTGAACGCGGCGACAGCTCCTGGTTCCCTCCTGGTTCCAGCACCGTCACTGGCTAGTGACCAAGACTCTGTCCCCTTCCTTTTCAGGACTTCCTTCTTCCTAGTTCCATCCTTGGAACCACCGGACTCGTCCATCTGGCTGCCTGCCAGCAACTCCTTGTTTCCGGCATCACCGGGATCAACGCAGCAAACCCGACACCACTTCAGCCCTATGCACCCGCAGCCTGTGGGTTAGGTAACTAAAGTTTCTAGGTGCTTAAGTCTGTGTTCACTAGCCTAGTGTCCAGGTCCACTGTTGTTTTCCCTCCATCCAGCCGGGTTCGTCCGGAATCCGTAACTTTGTAAACTGTAGCATCCATAGACGTTGGTACGCATCCCGCGTGAGAGTTTCCACTCTGCATGTGAGTCCCGTGGGCCTCCTGCTCCGTACTTACCTAGTTCGTAGCGTAGTCCCAGCGATCCTCCAGCCTCTGGATCTCCTTACAGTATTTTCTTTTCTCGCATTCTATTGTTTTGAGTATATGGTTTGTCGTGCCCCTAAGGCACACGTGTAAATATTGTGCGAACTCGTATTTCTTTTGTAGTATTGTCATGTGCTTAGCCCTCTGACCTCAAAGAGTCCAGAGGTGTATGTTAGTTAATAAATATCCTTTTATTTTCATAACAACCTGTGTGGTGTCCTTTCATGTGGTATTCAAGGGGTTATATTGTGGTAAAACAGCTGGCTTCACATGCCATTCAGAGTTTAGCCTAAAGACTGCTACTAGGATAGCTGATCTAGAAGGTTGACTTTACAACCAATCACCATAAGGGTTGTTTGGACTGATACAAGGTGATCACTAGAACTAGTGAGCATCATATATCAGGCCAACTTCTCACACTGTGCATACACCGGTTCAAACCAGTTGCTGGGGCATCCCTGCCCCAGCTCCGGGCGCGAAAACCGGACAAAGGAGAGGGGGTGTAGCCACCCCCCTTCCTGGTCCCACCCAGGGGAGGAACCTAGTCAGTAGTGCAGCCCCCTTTAGGAGAATAAAGGTAGGAGCTGGTCCCATTCCAAATTAGATTATCCTGAACAATTCTACAAGAAGAAACTCTGGACTTCGACGTTCTGCTCCACAGAAGACTGAAGAATCTCCCTTGTGGGCAAGGAGTGTCCACCCTGCAACTGCAGGCACCATCAGCGTCCAGCGGCTTCACTTTGTCGTCTTCCCTCGAGGATCCAGACTTCAGAGCCTGGCGAGACCCGGATTCCCAGACCTCTCCGACCTCAACCTACATCTGCAGCACAGCTGAGATCCATGGGTGCGACGAGACACGTGGGACCGGCCATCTTGAAAGAATTTGCACTTCGCTTTCAGCACGACTCCCGATGTAAACTCGACCAAGTGCTTTGGGGACTGAGAAGCCCCAGCCCTGAGCAGCTCCTGCACCGAAGACCAGCCCTCCAGCATCTACGAGATCTACGTGGGGCCCTTCTGCTTCTTTGCTGCTTGGCGAGTTGTCTGGTCACTTGCCGGCTGGCTAGTGGCCTCCTAGACGACGAACTTTGAAATCTTCACTGCTGGTCTGGTTGCTCCAGACTGGCCCTTGCTCCCTTCCAAAAGAGGGGCACCCCGGACTCTCCTAGTCCGCACCAGACGCTTTCTCCACTCACCGCGTGGGTTGCCTTTGCCAAGGCCTGTTGACGCCAATTCCGGATCCAACACCGCCGACAGCGAGAGCCTGCGTGGGACAGCTCGTGCCTCCATCCTGGTCGTCGAAGACACCTCCTGGTCCACGTGGCTGCAGAGACAAGCGTCCACTCTTCACCTGATCGCGACAACGACATCTGGTTCCTTCCTGGTTCCACTCCAGTCACTGGCTAATGACTTTGAACATTGTCCCCTCTGCTTTCAGGTCCTCTTCTTCACCGATCCACCCTTGGATCGCACCGGACATCTTCCTCCTGGTCGCCTGCAGCATCTTTTCCTCCAGGCTCCATAGACTTCAACGCGAGAACCCGACACACTTTGACACCTATGCACCCGCAGCCCGTGGGTGAGGTAACGAGAGCATTTTGGTGCTCAAGGGTAGTTTAACTGTCCTAGTGTCCAGTTCCACAGTCGTTTTAGTCCTACCTAGTCAGGATTGTCCGTACTCACCTTTTTCTTGAACTGTACTGTCCATAGACGTTGTTACTCATCTCGCGTGTGAGTTCACACTCTGCACACGCGTCCCGTGGGCCGACCTCCTATTACTTACCTAAGGTGAAGATAGCGTAGTCCTAGCGAACCTCCAGCCTCTGGACAGCTCCATTTCATTTATCGACTTTCACATTCCACTTACTTAGTATATGGTTTGTCGTGCCCCTAGGGCACCATTGTAATTTTGTGCAACTTATCGTATTTTTCCTAAGAGATTGTCATGTGCTTAGCCCTCTGACCTCAAAGAGTTCAGAGGTGTTTGTTATTAATAAATATACTGTTTATTTTCATAACAAGCTGTGTGGTGTCCTTTCATCTGGTATTCAAGGGGTTATATTGTGGTAAAACAGCTGGCTTCACATGCCAAAACAGTTTAGCCTAAGACTGCTTTGTCCATGCTACCATTAGGATAGCTGGTCCATAAGGTTGACTTACAACCAATCACCATAAGGGTTGTTTGGACTGATACAAGGTGATCACTAGAACTAGTGAGCATCATATATCAGGCCAAATTCTCACAATGGCCCACATCCTCGCGTCCGTAGTCGCCCTCAGAGTCAGTGTCCTGGCATTTGACCAGAAGTTGGGAGGGACTATCAGCGTAGCTGTATGAGTCCTGGTTCTCCTCCTCAGAATCTCCTTCCTGCAGAAGCATGGTTGACAGTAGAGGAGACATAGCCTTCGGAGAAGTAACCTCCGACGTGATTCGTGTCACAGAAATGGTAATTCTCTTTTCAGAGAATAAGATCGTCGACGGTTCCGTCGTCGACGGTTGTATACGCGTCGACGAGATCGGGGTCGTCGAAGTCGTCGACGAGGAAATGGTCGACACGCCAACCGTTGTCATTGTTAAAGTCGTCGTCGTCGACAAGACCGTCGTCGTCGACATCATCGTCGTCACCATCGTCGACGTCGGCACCATCGTCGACGGTGAGATTGGAACTGCCGTCGTCGGCACCTTCGTCGACGGCTTTGTCGTCGGCACCTTCGTCGTCGGCGACGCCCTCGTCGGCGTCTTCGTCGTCGGTCTCGCCGTAGACGGTGAAGAAACCGCTGTCGACGGAACCTTCGTCGACGACTCCCCGGTCGACGGGATCGTCGATGACATCAATGCAGATTTTGATATTTTCGTCGACGGAACCTCCGTCAACGAGGACTTGGAACTCCTCTCAGAAGACTGGGATGAAGGTTTTTTGAAGGCTGACACAGTCTTCTCACCTTTAGATGGTGAATCTGGTCCTTCCCTCTCCTTTACACCTCGGTGAGGAGATTTGCTGGGACCTGGGCTCTCAGACTCACTGGGGGTCCTTTTTGAGGCCTTGGAAGATCTTTCCATAGAAAGTGAAGGGGAACCCCTACCCCTTTTCACTGACCTTCTTGAAGAAGACATCGATGCTGCATCCTCACTGTCACTGGAGACAGTATCTTTCCTGGTTTTCAGTTTATGGAGCCATGTCAAGAGTCTTCCCTCACGGTCCCGGAGGGTCTTGGCCGAAAAGGTGCAACAGATTTTACAGTCCGCAGCCTGGTGGTCAGGATAGAGGCAGTAAATGCAGTCTTTGTGCTTATCCTCCACAAAAAACCTTTTCTTACCACAGGTGGAACAAGGCTTGAAAAGGGTTTTTTTCTTCTTTTTCTGACATCCTGGAAGGCAGCCAACAATCCTGAAGTGAAGTTGAAGATTTTGAAGTAGTAATCCTGAAGAAATGCTTTGTAAAAGTAGAAATTGAGCAGAGCTCAAAGGAGACCCCCTAAGCACAACGTGCGGTAGAAAATCTGAGGCTCTGAGGTTCCTACAGGAAGGTTCTAAGGGGTGAGGCACTTCTGATTGGCTGAGGCCTGAGTTTGGTCTCTTTTACACAAAGAGGGTGATATGCTACAAAAGGGAACGAGGCCTAGGCCTTTTCCTTGGTCTTTTGTACCTACAGCTATGGTATTTTTGTTACCGAGACTCCCACTCAGACGACGGGGAATGATACAAAGCATGGGAATCTATGAAAGTTCCAATACTGGGGTAAATATATATTTTCTATATGCTCCGGGATCCTACACATGGGCGGGTATTATTCATAGATTATGACTGATGAGTATCCCCTGGATGAGAGCCCCTTAAATCTAAAAGGGTTTGCTCAAAGTCCTCTCCTAAGTGTCCTTTAACTTTAAAATTCCAATTGCGACTTTTCCCATAGAATCTAACGGCGCTCCCGGCAGTGTTCCCACACTGCACGCGTCCCTGTGGGTCCCCTGTGTCACTACCTTGGGTGATTCCTTGGGGTCCCAGCAATTCTACGTCCTCTAGGCACTGTGTCTGGTCAAGTCGTGGTTGTTATACCACTTTCTTAGTTTATGGTTTTGTCTCTCCCTGGAGCCAACTGTTTATTGTCCTATTTACTGTTGTTATAGTGATTTAATATAGTGTGTATAATAGACTGATAAAACAAGCTGCTTTACACTAGTTCACAACTTAGCCTGAAGGCTTCTCTCCATAGCTACCACTAGGATAGCTTTCAATAAAGGTTGTCTTTAAACCCATCATCAATAAGGGTTGTTTGGACTGGTGCAAGGTGCCCACTATGGACAGCATATGCCAGGCCAACTTCTCACAACCACCACCTCAGCGCCTCTCGCTCACTAGTAATAGCAGGGGCCCTCTACGAGGTTGGAGTTGCAGCTGAGACCATCCCTGCCTCCCTCACTCCATGCCTGCCATAAAGCAGAGCCCGCCCTTCACTAGGAGGTGAAGCCAGGGCCCTACTACAGCTGGAGTGTTTTTTATTAGGCCAAAGATAGCAATGACATTACGCAATGCCACACTACACACTCAAATCACTGAGAGGGCAGCAAATACCCTCCCCCCACTCTTCCTCCTGAGCCGCGACACTAATCACAGAGCGAAAGGTGTTGGAGCGCTTTGTTAGTGTTTATAGCTCAGATTATATGTAACTCTTACTTCACACTTTGTGTCTGTGTAATTTACAACACCTACACATCTTCTTCACTGCACTATTTATCACTACTTTGAAATTGTCGCAAACCGGTCTCTTCCTCTGATATTTACAATCTAACAAACGGTCGAGAAGGCCCTTCATTGCAATGCAATAGGTCTCGCATTTGCAAGAGTTTAAGCTATTAGTATTGTAAATGACAATGTCTTTTATTTATGTTTTAAAACCCAAAACAGAAATAAAAGGCATTGTCATTTACAATGCCAATAGCTCAAACTTGTGTGAATGAGAGACCTATTGCATTGCTTGATTTTAAAGTACTCATTTTAAAATAGAAAAAATAAAGGGATGAGATTATTTGTGGTCTAACATATGAAATCCACGAAATAATGCACTAAAGTTGTCAAAAGCGTATGAAGCCTGAAAAGCTTTACTTACATCAGCAAATATATGGTGGTGTCTGGGCGCCTGCTGCCTAGGAAGTCTAAAGTTAGGGGCATAACCCGGTAGAGTGGCACGAGCAGAGACTTTCCTGTTTCCTCTGCTCTGCGACAGTGTCAGACTGGATTAGATTCTGTCCAAATTAATGCACAAGTGAGATTTTCTAGGACCCACCCAGCCTTAAAAAATGTGCACAATGGGCAAATAAAAGTCCAAAAAACAGGCACCTGCTAATTGAGCTTTTTCTAGAACAAATGGGAAAAATATCATCCATTTGTGCGAGAAATAGCCCCCCAATCTGGCAACATTGGGTGCCAGGCAGGTCGATAGTACGCTCTGATTTGCTGATGAAAATTCGGTGAGTCCACACTCAGGATGCGCAGCACCCTCATGGCACCACTCTCCTCTCAGCGGTCTGGCAGCAGCTTCTCTCGGTGCGTAGCTCCTAGCTCTGCTCCACCTGCTGTAGGCCTGCGGTCCATTTGCTCGCAGATCCAAACGATATCATAGCACTCGAGCATCTGGGCGGTGTCTGTCCTCAAATCGCTTGCTCCCTCATATCATGGTGGTCAGAACTGTATGTGATGTGGAGTGTAACGTCACACTCCGTCATTTCGGTGAGAGGCCTCGCGGTCCTCTGCAGGGGTTTCAATGGGTCAGCCCAAATGGGGCACACCTGGGCTCCAGACTCGGGACAGTGACCCAGGTGGCTCAACTGGCACTACCACAGTTTGTTTGCAGGTCAAAGTTGGCAAAATTGGGCCAGATCGGCTCGGATGATTGAGTTCGTCCAGAAGCACAGCAGCTCCTGTCTTATTGCATTTTTGTCTAGCCAAGCCCTCCCCCTTGGCTTTGCTACTGTTGGCAGTGAAAAACATCTTGTCCAGTCTGCAATGGGTGACATGTTTTAAATGGGTTGCAGTCAGGGTGGCACAACCAGTGCTGCAATCCCTGGGGTGACCCTCTAACTTACATGCCCTCGGTACCCTTAGTACCATATACTAGGGGCTTATGCCAATCTGGTATAAACCAATTCAACATAAATGTTTTAGGGTCAGGGCATTGGCACTGAGGTCTGATTAGCAGACCTCCGCAAAGTCTCAGAAGAAAAACCAGCAGCATCACTCCAACATCTTGGGGTTGACCATAGAAAAAGAGGGACTTCCTAACACTTACCCATCAGGAGCCCTTAAAGTTTAACTCAACATTACATACATTTTGTTTTTAGTTAAAGTGCTGCTCAAAGAGGTCACATCCGGCATACAAATGTCACAGCAGGATTATCATCTTCTGCATAATAACTCTGTATAAGGGTCACCACTACAGTTATCCTCGGTTGACATGCCCCCAGTACCATGACATAGCTTGGTAGAAACCCGGAGGGTAGGTTTTTGGTATATAAGCACCACATCTTCGATGGGCAAACCAGAGGAGAAAGAAACTTCCAAGCTGACATGAGACGCTGAAGTCCCTGCATGCAGACGCGAATCAGTACACAGTGGTCTGACATTCGTCACAGGGTGTCAGACTCGAGACCAAGACAGGGTTCTTTGCTCTGTCACATCAGGTAATGGGGTTGGCTTTTTCCTATGGGAATTCTTGGCTATACACCTACATACATACTAGGTACACTTAGGTACATCTATTTAGGGTTGCATCGTAGGAGTACGCTTTACTACTTTCGATCAAGTTACTTACCTTCAGTAACGATGTATCTGTAAGAGACATGAGTAGTTATAGATTCCTTACCTTAGAATTACCCCCAGGCGTCAGACTGGATCCGGAGACATTTTTTCCTAGCAGTACCCCTGCGTGTTGGGAGGTGGCGTAGGTCGACTCTGTGTCTGTCGTTGGCGTCGTGATCGCCTGGGCGCTGACATCAGTTCTGACATGACTTTCAATGTCACAAGCGTAGAACCATGCAAGACACTGACCACTGGTGCACATAACTAGGGCCCTGTAAGGGAGTCCCTATCCCTAGAAGTCAGTTCGCAGAACGGGGAGGATGGGTGGGGGGGTTAATTAACTTGTTCATCTGAAAGAGACTGTATTTATAGATTCCTTACCTTAGAATAGACACCCCAGCAATGCCAACCCCGGTGGTGGGTCTGCAAACTAAGTTCACACCAGGAAAGCCTGGAGAATAGAACGACCAAAAAAGCTTTCTCTCTGGACTTGGTCATCCAGGCAGTAATGCTTTGTAAATGTGTGCATGGATGCCCAGGTGGCTGCCTGGCAGATGTCAACCAGCAGAACTCCACGTCCCAACGCAGTAGTGGCTGCTGTCGTCCTCAGAGTGGGCGCGCAGTCCTACTGGAGGTTCCTTTTTTTGCCAAAGAATAGCAGATCTTGATGCATAAGACAACCCATCGAGAGATGGTACGTTTGTGCACTGCCAGACCTTTCTTGGCGCCCACATAACCCACGAAGAGTTGATCGTCCACCTGGAATTCTTTAGTGCGGTCAAGGTAGTAGGCAGCGCACGTTTTGGGTCCAGACAGCGTAGCCTCTCCTCCACTTTGGAAGAGTGTGGAGGTGGGAAAAATGTAGGCAATGTGACGGTCTGTCCTGTGTGGAAAGAGGTACCCACTTTGGGCAGGAAAGAGGGCCTAGTACGAAGGACCACTTTGCCTGGATCAACAGCAAGAAAGGGAGACTTAGAAGACAGAGCCTGAAGCTCACTCACCCTGCGAGCAGAGGTGATGGCAAGGAAGAAAGCAGTCTATAAAGTAAGAAGACGAAGAGAAAAATGATGAACTGGCTCAAAGGGAGCACATATAAGATAAGTGAGGACAAGATTCAAGTCCCACTGGGGCATTATGAAAGGAGAAGGAGGAAACAGAGGAGTAAAGCCCTTCAGAAATCTGTTAACAATACGGGGCTTGAAAGGAGAATGCTGATCAGGAAGGCAAACAAAGGCCGAAATGGCCGAAAGATAGCCTTGCCCGGAGCAGAACTCTGCTGGGCCAAAGAGAGAATGAGGAGGAGAACCTCTGAAAGAGGGTCAGAAAGGGGATCTACAGCCTTTGATGTACCACACCACAAATGTGTTCCATCTACAGGCGTATTCTGTTTTAGTGGAGGGACGCCTGGCTGCCAAGCTGACATTACAGACTTTGTGAGGAAGGTCCAAAGCTGTCAACTGTTGCCGCTCAATCTCCACGCAAGGAGGTAGAGGCTGGACAGGCTCGGGTGGAGGACCATTCCCTGCTGCTGCAACAGAAGATCTTCCAGAATAGGCAGTCTGATCGAAGGATCGATGGCCATGCTCAAGCGCTTGGGGTATTAGACTCTTCGTGTCCAGTCCAGAGCCAAAAGAATGACTTGGGCCTTGTCCCACTTTATCTTCTTTAGCACTCGGAGTAGAAGCAGTACAGGCAGAAAAGCATACAGAAAGCGGCAATTCCAATCACGACAAAAGGCGTCTCCAAGCGAGTGCCTCCTTAGAAACTCCAACGCGCAGAACTGCTGACATTGTGCGTTCTCTTTGGTGGTGAATAGATCTAACCAAGGCTCTCCCTGCTGTTGAAAGAGACCTTGCACCACCTGCGAGTGAAGACGCCATTCGTGATCCATCATGCACCATCGGTTGAGTTTGTCCGTCCTGGCGTTCAAGGAAGCTGCCAGGTGTTAAACCACCAGGGATATGCCCTGATGTTCCAGCCACGTCCAAAGGCCAAGAGCCTCTTGACACAGGGTACACAACTCCAGACCATCTGTTTTTTGCAGTACCACATGGCGGTGGTGTTGTCTGTGAACACCTGCACTACTCTTCCTTTGACAGAAGGAAGGGAATGCCTTCAGTGCAAGACGGATCGCCTGGAGCTCCAGAAAGTTGATGTGGAGCTCGGACTCCGTCGGAGACCAGAGACCCCTGATCTCGGTCTCTCCCATGTGGCCGCCCCATCCCAGGAGTGACGAATCTGTCACCACTGGGAATTCTGGTTGAGGAAGGGAGAGGGATCTACCACTGACCCAATCCTGGTTTGTGGGCTACCACTGCAAGTGACGTGCAATCCCCTCTGGGATCTGGACAACATTGGAAAGATTCCCCGGATGCTGCGTCCACTGGAACTTCAGGTCCCACTGCAGAGCCAGCATATGCCATCTGGTATGATCCCCCAGCAGGATGCAGGAGGCCATGAGGCCCAGCAGCCTCAGGGTCATTCTCACCGAAATCCGGGATAATGGCTGAAACATCGGTATCATCGCTCCTTAGGAGGATAAGCCCGAAATTGCGCTGTAGCCGTAACTGCTCCGATGAAAAGGAGCTTCTGAGAGGGAATCCGGTGCAGCTTTCCCAGGGAACGCAGGAGGTCTGCTGTAATCCGGAGGTGGGAGACGACAGCCTGGGATGAACCCGCCTTCAACAGCCAGTCCTCGAGATAGGGGAAGACTGGAACCCCTGATTTACGCAAATGAGCTCCATCATTTCACAAACTTTATTCGACAACTAAGTCATAAAAGTGTACATACATATATTTACACAAATGTTGATTAAAAAGTCATAAAAAATCCATACAATAAATATTTTAAAAAGTATTAAACTAGAATAGACTATGCCGAATTACAGTTTAAAAAGAGATAAAACAAGTTCATCAACATACATTTATCCAGAGGAGTATTGCACAAAAATTCACGGGGGTTAGCCCCAATATACATGGGCAAGTACAGCTTAATCTTCACATAGTTACCGCTGTATATTTTGTGCGGATTACCCAAGCCCATTTCAAGAATTTAGCCACAGCAACAGCAATTCTAGGCGTCGGGTCTGTAGTTAAAATTCTCAGAGCCTCAGCATGTCTGTATATCCCAAGCAGTTTACATAATGGCTTGATCCACATCGTTCTGGGGGCGGTGTACAGGGGACAAAAAAATAAAAAGTGCCTTATTGACTCTTGGTCCTCCCCACGATTGGGACATCTGTCGTTTCCACTTTTATCTGCCCATTTAACCGTAAAGGATCTTACTGGGAGTGATCCTACCCTAAGCTGGAAATAGAGCTTGCGATCCTGTTGTTTACCAATGATATCCCAGTATTGTTCCGGTTTTGGTTGGGCTTTAATGTCCATGAAACGACCAGTTAAATGAGCGGAGAGACCCTCTGTCCTTACTTCTGTGACCACCATCTCCCAATATTTTTCTTTTAGCAATTTTTTAGAGGGAAACTGAGCGTTTTCCGTGTCCTCCCATAAGTCCCTCATTCCTAATTTGAGGAGTATTGACCTGATGTTCTTAAGCCAATGTATTCTTTGGCCCGTGTCCTTAGCCATTATTTGACACCAACAAAAATTAGCAGTGAGTCAGGAATGGCCAATCAAATCATGTACCCAATGGACAAGAAAAGGGAAAAGCTATCAATTAGAACGAGTTCCCATCAGTCCACCATCGAGACCGCCCTTCATCATCTGGGATCTCTTGTTCATTTCAAGGTAGGGAAACCACAACAGACCTGGCAGATATTAGTAACCAAGTCAAGGGTGTCCCAAACAAATTTCCACAGATGTGAACAAGGTGTGTCTAGTGAAGAACTGGATAGCAGTGCTGGAAAGTGTGTAAGTGAAAAAGAAAATAGAAAAAGGCTCTAAAATTAGGTAGTGATAGGGGAAAACAACTTTAATATACACCCTCACACTCCTAAATTAATAAAAACAGTGCAAATAGTAGTGTAACAAAGAACTACTAGCAAAGATGTTAGGTCGACATGTTTCTGCAGTCACTGGAGCCTATAGGTCTCCTGCTGCTTCCTCAGGACCATTAGTGCCACCGCTATTTAAAAAGGTAAACCATATCACCTGATACGTGTAAATCTACTCGTCTTCCCAACCTGGACAGAAAGAAGAGATATATGGGTACATAAAAGAAAGTACAAAACAGAAAAAGCACAGTCAATAATGGTGACACTGTGTCTTAATTATAATGTTATTTTCTGAATAGACCACAAGCCGTTTCTGAAATATCGACAGGTGCTGGACAATCATTGTTTGTCACAAGTATATAATTTTTAAATTCACTCACCCATTTGCTGGGAAGGAACAGCCCCACCTCACCTGGCACCAGCTCAGGTAGTGGGTGCACCGCGCTATAGTAAAACAAAAAGATAATGTTTTGGATAGGTATGTACTACCTCCCATTCCGCATTCCACCAGTCTCTCACACGCCGCATACGGCGCTGCACTCTCTCACTAATTTGATCTTTATCATCCAGCTTTAGAAGCACAGCGTGATATAATAAAGGATCAAAGGCTCAGTTTTTAGAGAAATCGTGCTCACAGTCCGATATTCCTTTCCCTAAGCAAGCTCACACTATAGGTCACAAGCATCCCCCATTTTTGGAATTCCGCCGACATGTATTCCATAGCCCGCACAGCACTGCTATTGTTTAGGGCCGCTATACGTCACGACGTCATCACGTGCCGTGTACGCATGCAGCACCCGCCCAACACGGAAGTAATGAACTTATTTATCCACTGCCGGTACACCGAGTCGGTACCTCCCCACGAAACAGCTTCAGAGGGACGACCGGTGTACCGACGGAGAGGTAAGGGGCAAACAATAGCAGTGCTGTGCGGGCTATGGAATACATGTCGGCGGAATTCCAAAAATGGGGGATGCTTGCGACCTATAGTGTGAGCTTGCTTAGAGATAGGAATATCGGACTGTGAGCACGATTTCTCTAAAAACGGAGCTTTTGATCCTTTATTATATCACGCTGTGCTTCTAAAGCTGGATGATAAAGATCAAATTAGTGAGAGAGTGCAGCGCCGTATGCGGCGTGTGAGAGACTGGTGGAATGCGGAATGGGAGGTAGTACATACCTATCCAAAACATTATCTTTTTGTTTTACTATAGCGCGGTGCACCCACTACTTGAGCTGGTGCCAGGTGAGGTAGGGCTGTTCCTTCCCAGCAAATGGGTGAGTGAATTTAAAAATTATATACTTGTGACAAACAATGATTGTCCAGCACCTGTCGATATTTCAGAAACGGCTTGTGGTCTATTCAGAAAATAACATTATAATTAAGACACAGTGTCACCATTATTGACTGTGCTTTTTCGGTTTTGTACTTTCTTTTATGTACCCATATATTTCTTCTTTCTGTCCAGGTTGGGAAGACTAGTAGATTTACACGCATCAGGTGATATGGTTTACCTTTTTAAATAGCAGTAGCACTAATGGTCCTGAGGAAGCAGCAGGAGACCTATAGGCTCCAGTGACTTCAGAAACATGTCGACCTAACATCTTTGCTATTAGTTCTTTGTTACACTACTATTTGCACTGTTTTTATTAATTTAGGAGTGTGAGGGTGTATATTAACGTGGTTTTCCCCTATCACTACCTAATTTTAGAGCCTTTTCTCTTTTCTTTTTCACTTACACACTTTTCAGCACTGCTATCCAGTTCTTCACTAGACACACCTTGTTCACATCTGTGGAAATTTGTTTGGGACACCCTTGACTTGGTTACTAATATCTGCCAGGTCTGTTGTGGTTTCCCTACCTTGAAATGAACAAGAGATCCCAGATGATGAAGGGCGGTCTCGATGGTGGACTGATGGGAACTCGTTCTAATTGATAGCTTTTCCCTTTTCTTGTCCATTGGGTACATGATTTGATTGGCCATTCCTGACTCACTGCTAATTTTTGTTGGTGTCATTTATAGTCAGGGGGTTAGCAGTCAGGGTCTTTAAACACTCCCCTGGGACCTTCCTTTGTGTTTATTTATCTTAGCCATTATTTCCCTTAAACCCTGGGCATAATGCTGTAATTCTTCTGTTGTCCATACACGGCGCCAGTAAAGGACTGGACGCAAAAGGGCAAGATCCTGGACCGCCTTTTTTCCAAGATCCCACATTAGCGGTATTAACGGGATACTTATAGGAATGCTAGTGGCTTTTCGGAGGAATTCGTTTTCAGCTAGCGTTAACTTTCTAAGGTCTTCGAAACCCCAGAGTTCGGCTCCATATAGGGCCGCACCTAAGACCTTCATCCCGTATACCTCCAATAAGGGGCTAATGGGCTTAGTTGTTGAGGAGGTACATTTTTTCAAAAGGATGCCTGCCTGCTGGCGGAGTTTTAGGACCGCATTGTCCAATTGGCTAGACCACCCCAGGTCTTTCTGAAGGGTAACCCCAGGTAGGTGAAGGCATCTACCCGTTCCAGCGGGGAGCCATTCATATTAATCAGCCCTCTAAAAGGTCTGTTTGACCCGCACGTTTTGCGGCCAGTCAGGACCATATACTTAGTTTTTGTCGTATTTACTTCTAGGCCCCTACTCAAACAGAATTCTTCAAACCGCTTCAGGGCTTGCTGGAGTCCCCTCGGGGTCTTTGAAATGATGAGTGTCGTCCGCGAACATGAGGATCGGGACCCGGACATCACAAGGGCATCGGTCGGGACCAGGGAGAGGAAATCCGCAACCCCATTCACGAAGAGCGAGAATAAGGTGGGTGCCATAACGCAACCCTGCCTCACTCCACGCTCCACCCGAAAGGGCACGGTAACCTCCCCCTGGGAGCCCCACCTTACCCGAGCGAAGGTATCCTCATGCAAGCGGACAATCAAACTCAACAATTCAGGTGCCATCCCCAGATCCGCTAAAACTTTCCATAGAGTATAACGAGGGACCAGGTCGAAAGCCGCTTTTAAGTCAACAAAAACGGCGTACAAAGTGCCCTTTTCCAGGACCACGGTACGCCAATATAACATGATGAACCGGAAGACCTGGTCTATGGTACTTGTTTTTGGGCGGAAACCAGCCTGGAGGTGACTTCAAATATTGTCATTATCCATCCAGGTCTGAATTCTGCCCAAAACCAGCCGTCCCATGATTTTTTGTAAGCAGTCAATTAGACTTATTGGTCTATAATTGGCCGCAAGTGACTTATCACCCTTTTTATACACCGGCACAATTTCTGCCCCTTTCCATGAGATGGGCACCTCCATCCCTTGGGCTATGGCGTTTGCCACATACAAGATGTAAAATCGTCAGCGCCCTCTATTATTCAAGAATAAATCTGCGGGGACACAATCCATGCCGGTAGCACGACCCTAAGTGACTTGGTCCAATACCCTATCCACATCATTTAAGGAAAAAATAGGTTCCTTGTACACAATATGGAGATAGGCTCCATCGCTATTACCAATGGCACTAGCAGCGTACTGGGGCTTGAAATAATCGACCTAAGAATTGCGATCAACATTATTATGAGGGCTCTCTCGATGACCTCCCCTGTCCCATTTAAAAATTTCCCAAAAAAGTTTGGGATTCTTTGCAGAGCACGCCACTTTGAGATCCTGCCACAGGCCCTCTTCCCAGTCCCTTTTAGCAACAAGTTGCTTGAGCCTGTAGTTCGCATGAGCCAGTCTAACTGCACCCATGTCTTTAGACTTTAAGGCTAGACCCAAATCCCTCCTAGCTTGGCGACAGGAGCTATTATACCAGCTCTCTGGTTTTTTAGCTGCAGATCTTCTTTTTCCTAAACCAGGTTTACAGAAGTATGTCTTCAGTTTAGTAAAGAGCCTATTGTGTACCTCTAGTAAAAGGTAAGGGGGAGAACCATTCAGTATAACATCCTCCATTGCCTTTAGGGCCCCTTCCAGGTCTCCCTCGATAAAACGAATTATTTCCTGATGTTCAGCGACTTGACACCATTTAAGGTGTCGCTCATCATTTGCCATAGCTAAATCCGAGTAGCGATGCCCCTGATGAGCTTCCTCCCCTATGTGAATACCCAGATTAAACTTTGCACTCAGTGGGTTGTGGTCGCTTTCAATACGTGACAACTTCCATATCAAGGAGAGTTGACCACATCTTGAGAGGGACAAGTAAGTAGTCAATGTTGCTTGCCCTAGCACCATTGTCAAAAGTTTCCTTCCCCATTTTATCTGAGGGTGTGCGCCCGTTGGCAGCTCTCAATTCATTTTCTAAACAAAAGCCCTTTAACTGAATAGCAGCCTCAGTCCATTTTTTTATAGGTTTGTTACTGAGTTGGGGAACTCCCCATGTAGCGTCCTCCTCCTCTGTCAAATGGATATCGTCCAAACCAAGGTGTTCGAAAGTGGTATTGAAGTCCCCAGCAATAAATGACATCATGTTGTTTGGGGAAGCCTGTAGTAATGTATCAAGTTTAGCTACAACTTCCGATTTCTTGCCACCTTGAAGCCCCCTAGCATGAACATTAAAAATATGAATTTCTAAATCTGCGTGAAAACTAAGTCTGACACCAAGAATGTCATCACATACAGGGGGGAGCAACTGGGTTTTACATTTTAGGGACTGCTTGACCCATGTAACTAAACCCCCCATAGGTCGCCCTTTAGTTTTTTTTACAGCAGGGACAAAAAAGTTCAAATAGCCAACTCTAAACATTGGTTCGACCGCCCAGACTTCTTGAAACAAACAAATGTCAAAGTGGTCAATGAAGTCTGCCCAATCCTGTGAATTAAGTTTTGACGCTAAACCTGCCACATTCCAGGAAACCAGCAATGTCTGGCTTATTGGACCATCTGATAATATTGCCAAGTTGTCCCGTACGGGTTGTCCCCCTAAACCAGAATGTATATTATACTGTCTATTCAAAGACTAGTCTACCTCTAAAGCCTGAGGGATAATGTCACATGTGGAGCGTTGCCCAACCTCATCCAGCCCTTCATCTTTACTACACTGGATCGGGACAATCCCTTTCCCAGTCTCCATCCCCTCCCTTCCAGCCCCTCCCCTACTACTCTGAGTGGACTTTTGCTGTTCGTACTGTCAATCACAGTCCCCTAGCCCAGACAGGGTCTGAAATCTGTTGAACAACCTTATGTTCCCTAAGGGGCAAAAATTATATACAGGCCCCTGAGAAAACATATCCCTCTCGAAGGAAACTGGAATTGGGGGGCCATAGAAATAGGTTAAGGGTAGAGCTTGTATCCCATTGGACATATCATTATGGGGCCAGTTACAGATGAAGTTGACACACATCTGGTCTCTAAAATTAATAATGATACAGTCTCCTGCAACAGTCTTACATCCCTTCCCTATCCAGTTAACTCTCTTGACACCCATAATATCAGCACGCATGTACACTGGCAATGGGCGGTGTTTATTTAGCCAGAAAATACATTTGTGCTTTAGATCTTGGTATGTTTCTCATTTCCCACGAGCTAGTGGGGGGACCCCTACCCAAACTACCAGAAAAGGGGCTGATTGGGGAGGAAAGTCAATATAAGATTGGGGAGGCTCGCTATGGGCTCTGGTTGAGGCAGATAAAGATGGCTGTTTATCCTTCAACTTAGCTCTATCGGCAGAAGTTCTATCTTTGTTCAATGGCTTTGCTCCCACCCCTGTGTGATTAGGTGCCGGGGGAGTATCTGCCCGTGACAGGGTGGTTTGTGGTGTCTCGCTAGCTTGATGTGTTTTTCCCACTCCGGTCTGAGTGACTAGTTGTGAATTAACAATTTGCCCCTTATCAACAGCCAACACAGGCCTTGCAGACTGGCTTGACCCGGTAACACGGTTAGGATTCGTTGGACCATTGGCAACAGTTGATTTTGGCCTTAGAGTATGGGTGCTACAACTTGGTCCTGCCTGTTTCTGAGCTAATGCCAATGAAAGTTCCAGGCACACCAGTCTGTTTTCAATGGCGTCGAGCCGTTCATGCAATGGATGACACATTTTCTTTAAGTTAACTTCCAGTATTTTCCAAAAAGAAGGACTCAACTCCATATGTGGATCCTCCCCCCTATGATCCAAACAACTTCCCTGCCCACTTCTATCAACCCCGTCCAGTTGTACGGGGGTGGTTGGCGACATCACTACAGTGTCATCAGGTGGGGCATTACTTTTGCAAGTTCTTGTTTTTTTCCCACCAGCATTGGTTTGAGGACCAGGGCGTTTCCTTTTTGTTTGCTCCCTCCCCTTTGGTTGGACCACAATGGCTTTCACTTGACCAGCAGATCGAGTCTTGATTTTAGGAGATGGAACTCTAACTATATCACTGCTGGGCACTACTTCTTTTGGGGAGTTGTCAGTTATAATCATAATCTCTGCTGATTGAAGTGGAGAAGCAGTTACCACTCCTGAGGGGGGAAGTGAGCCCTGCGAGTTAGTTTGTAAGTTGGTCGGTGATCTGGCATGTGCCAGGGGGCCCAATGTAGACCTTTTATCAAAGGGTGTGTCCAAGGATAGTCTTTGTTCGGTAAGTTCTATATCCTTGGCAAGTGCAGTTGATACCCTTATAAGGAAATTGTCAAGAGTTCCTAATAGTGAACCACCAGTTGATTTCCTACAGTACGGATCACCATCTTGTGCGGTAGCCATCCTTTCTGTACCTTATGTACTACTTGAATCGGTGTCAAATGAATTCCAATATGTCACTGACCTTGATTATGCAGTGGCAGGTGTCAGAGGGGTGGCCCGTCCCGCGCTTGGCCGGTCTTGAACAGGCTTAAACGGGCCCGCCCTTGGCCCGGGCTTCGCCCGGCGCGTCCCGCAAAGCGGGCCACTGCGCCTGCTTTATGCACCTCCTGGTGCGGGCGCGGCGTCAGAAGAATGGCATTTGCTGACTCTTGGCCGGTGGCGGCGTTGAATGTGACCCTCTGGACTCTTGGCAGTGGCGGCGATCCCAACAGGTAAGATTCGTGCAGTGTCCCCCACTCCGCCGGCCTCTGCGCCTGCTTTATGCACCTCCTGGTGCGGGCGCGGCGGCAGCGGTGTGCGCCGCCGCTGTGCCTGCCGGGAGTTGTGGTCCCGGGGCGGCAGCGCGAAGAATGGCGTTTGCTGACTCTTGGCCGTGGCGGCGTTGAATGTGACCCTCTGGACTCTTGGCAGTGGCGGCGATCCCAACAGGTAAGATTCGTGCAGTGTCCCCTCCATCACTTTCCTGAACACCCGAGGGGCGCTGGTAAGGTCAAAGTGGAGTACTGTAAACTGAAAATTCTTGTGGCCTACCGTGAACCGTAGGTAACGCCTGTGGGCTGGCAGGACGGGCATATGGAAATAGGCGTCCTGCAAGTCCAATGCTACCATCCAGTATCCGGGATAGAGGGCATAGAGGACCTGAGCCAACGTGAGCATTTTGAACTTCTACTTCCGGATGAAGTAGTTGAGGGCCCTGAGATCTAAGATAGGACACAGGCCTTTGTCTTTCTGGGTACCAGAAAGTAGTGGGAGTAGCAACCACGACCTACTTCTGGCACAGGGACTTCTTTAATAGCTCCCTTGGCCAAGAGAGCTGTAACTTCCTGGCGGAGAAGGGCCACGTGATCGTCCGACATGCGATGGACTGCTGGCGGCATGGAGGGAGGGGTAGTCTCGAAGGAGAGGGAGTAGTCCCTTCGGATGATGTGCAAAAACCCACCTGTCTGACATGATGTTTTGCCAGGGAGGGAGGTGATGGCGAATCTTGCTGCCCACTGGCCTCTGGTGGCCCTGAAAGGTCGGACTAGGAAGGTTTGGAGGCAGCTGCAGAGGGGGTATGGGTGGACTGGCCTACCCGCTGCCGCCCAGACACACGTAGCTGGGAGCCACGTCCGCTTCCACGTATAGGCTGGGTAGTGTGCGTGGCCCTGTGGCACGCTTGGGTGTAACGTGGTGGGACACCCCTTCCTTAGCCACAAAAGGGGCGAAAGGCAGACTGCTTCTGGCGAGAGGTTGTCGCGATACCCAAGGATGTAGCCTTAAAATCCTTGAAGTGCTTGAGTCCGCCTTGTCACCAAATAGGTGAGGGCCATCAAAGGGCATGTCCAGAATGGTGGATTGGACATCCCCTGAAATACCAGATGTCCTCAACCAGGCGTAGCACCTCAGAGCTACTGACGAGGAAACCGCTCTGTCCAGAGAGTCGGCGGTATCCAGCCCACACCGGATGGTGAACTACGTTGCATCTCGACACTCAGCCAGTGCACAGGTGAGCATGACCCAGGCCTCCTCCGGGCACCGTGGCAGCCCTAAGCTGGCGCAAGAAAACATCTTTTTCCCAAGGTGGTACAGCTTTTTGAATTCCCTATCTGGGGAGCAAAAGGGAATGCGCCTTTTGATGACGAGGCTTGGACCACCAAGCTCTCGGGAGAGGGTTGTTGGGAGAGGAAAAGTGGGTCTCCCCGGCCTGGCGGTGGCGTCAGGCAATCATCCCTTGTGCTGGGCTTGGACCAAGTGCCCAGAAGGATGTCGGTGAGGGCTTCATAAAAACACAGCAGGGGCTCTGAAGAGGCCGCTGCCAGCTGAAGTCCCTTTGTCAGGAATTTAGTCCTGACTGCTACCGTAGGAAGCTCAAGGCCCAAGGCCTTAGGTGCCCTACACAACACCACAGCGTAGGAAGCTCCCTCCTTCGTAGCCACAGTAGGGGGGAGAGCACGCCAAGGTCTAAGGAGGTAGTGGAGAGGTATGGTCCATCGGCAAGGGCAGCTAACTTCGGAGCACAGGATTCACGGTTCAATCCCTGGTTCCGGCGACAGCTCAGCTCAGCATCATTTGACTCTGGGCAATAGCTCACTTAATTTCCACAACGGCCCCCAGCGCCTTGAGACCCGTAAGGGTGAGCAGTTCGCGCTTTACAAATACGGATTTACATTTACATTTATCTAGACTACTGGCATCACCCAACCCCCATCACTTTTCCGGCTCTTCAAGCTGGTCAGCTAGAAGTTCAACAGACCCCTCCCAGTCCTCCTCACCCTTCTCTGGCTGCCACTCAGGGCATTAGGGAACGCCATCGGTCCGGCACTGGATCCAAGTTGGGGGTGAGGCTGGGATCGACGCCGGTTGGGGGCACAACCGGCGTCGGGGGCATCACCACGGGAATCCGTGCCAGGGAAGGTATGGTGAGGTCGACCGGCGCCGATCCAGATCCAGGCCTGGATCCATGGGGGCTATCCAGTGTCGAGGCCAAAATCAATGTCATCGAAGGCCCAGGGTCCCCCAGCTGAGTTCGTGGGGCCCGAAGGTGGGCCTGCGGAGTCGTGCGGCCCAAAAATGTTATAGAGAGCTTCGTACAATGCACCAAGTTGGGCAGGGGAAGCTCCTGCTCCGGGAATGGGAGGGAACCATGGAGCCATCCCAGCGGGCTCCGAAGACGAAGCCGGAAAGCGATGATGCTCTGGGTCCCACATTGCGGCAGCCGACAGACAGGGAGAAGGCGAAGAGACAATGCTTCTTCGCCTTCTTCTTGTGCTTTGACTTACAGGAGTAGTGCGAAGACTTCGAGCCAGAATGGTGATGACTCCGCGACTGGTCCCGCGACCTTCCTTTCGACCAGGACCTAGAACAACGCGGAGCGGACTTCTGAGCCTCTAAAAGCTTGCAGGACCGCTTCCTCAAAGACTTCGGGTTCATGGCCCAACAGTCGGAGCATGGCTTTGGATCGTGGTCGCGCTTCAGGTACCAAAGACACACGAAGTGCGGATTGGTGACTGACATCAGCTTGTGACAGGGGTCACAGGGCTTGAAATCGGTCAGGCGATGGGACATCCCCTGTACACCAGGAATCGAAGACTCGAAAAAGATGTCGACAAAAAGTGGAAAAAGTTCAGTCAAAAAATGACTAAAGGGCACTCTCTCTCCGGATCTGCACTGGCTGTCGAGGAAAAAGCAAGTACTGACGTCATCGCTACGGGACGGCGTCTAAGTAGACACTGCAATGTCATCCCAGCAACCACTGTGGTACTTTAAATTCTGTACTCGTGTAATAAACTTTGTCGTAGCATGACGATTTTTATATCAAAAGACCGAGAATGGCTAGTACACTATGTACAAGCATTTTCGTTATGTTCCAGTAACAATTTCACCTCGAAATCGTCATTTTCGTTCTGAAACCCTTGGCATCCATTTTGTGTACAACAGCCATGTTGTGTGTTGCCCTTTACATAGGCTATAACACACAGCTAAATTTGATTCCAAAAGGCCACGTACACCTTGATTGACTTTCCCCTGACCTGAGCCTGTTGGAACCATTGCCCCAGGCCGAACCTGTTTGGTCAGTTCCTCTCCCAGTGGCCGAGCAAGATAGCATCAAGGCCCAACATGCCATAAACCTTCTCATCGCATACACACCCTGCCTATCTTACTTCCATCTGTTCCTGCTCCTGCCTCCACGAGCTATTTATGCCATGGGCAGTGATCTTACTGTTTTGGGGTTATCCGGCCTTGTCAGCTAAAGAATGTATTCATTATGTGGACATTGTTTATGGCCTGGACTTATCTTGAAAGTGGGTTTTGCATCTGTGTGCACGTTCTGGGAATGTATTTCAAATATGTGCCTAAGGCATAACAATCTGTATAAAAGGACTGTGCGGAGTCCATGAAGGGAGGCTATCTCATTCAGTCGCTTTTAGGCGTGGCTGGGCGACGTAGCCTCACAGTTGTATGTAATAAAGATGTCTTTTCATATTTTAGATTCTCTGTCAATTCCTTTGCTGCTTTTGAATGGACTACCTATTGGTAAGACCCCTGAGAAGGAGTTTGAGGATTTCTAGAACCACAGTTGACGCCCAACTCGTGGCTCAATCGTCCAGTGGCTATCTGAGGAGTAATTGTGTCAGAGGATGGAAAGCTGCTGGGGAAGGCAAGACAGAAATCTACTAAAAAAGGTACTCTGGGCACAGAGGTTCTGGGGGATTCTCCGTCTTTGCGGCTCAGTATGTTTTTTATTTTTTTCTGACTCAGAATCTCGAAAAGATGCCACTCTTGATTGAGAAACCCTTTCTTTTTGTGGCGTAAGTATTTTAAAAGAGACTGTTGGGACGGTTGGGAATTGGCAGTTAGAATTTGGACAACTATTTGTTTGCTATAGCTTTGATAGATTTGTATAGGTTTGGATATGCGAATTGCAATTTGTGTAGGCGGATAATGAAGAGACTTTTCTCCATCTGCTTTACTTGGAGTATAAGTGGGTCGCTCCCAGTCCTTTGTTCTTTGATTTTGATTGGTTCTTAGTTTGTTTGGTCCTTAGTTTATTTGAACATTGCAATTTTCAATAACCGAGGGTCTTGTAAATTTACGAGTGTATCGATAGAGATAGCGCCCTTGAAGTTTGGAAGCTAGATTAGTGAGCTATGAGATGCCTGATCTTGGCAAATTTGGAACTTGGTGTTGGCCAACTTTGTGCGCGTTTTGGATTAGCCGGCTAGATATCTAAATAGGTTTACATTTAAAAGACATATTTCTTCCCTGGTGACTTTGTATCCCCAGGGAATTAAAATATGACATAATACATGTAAGGATCCTTTGTTCTGTGTAATTTTATAAATAGAGATGCAGAACGAATTTTGGTGTTCTGCCAGTATTGAGAAGCGGTTCTTGTAAATATGACTTACATTTAGTATTTACAAAATGATTTGGTTTAGGTACAATCTTTGTAGCTGTCTTCTGTTTCAGTCCTATGTATTGTGACCTGTGGGTTCCATGTGTGTTTAAATGTGGTTTTTGCCGTTACTGTAACTTCTGTTGTGAATAGCGTTGGCGCAATTTATGAAACAAAATGCCTAAAAGCGCTGTATTGTGTGTCCTGAATGTTTCAACACTTTCTGTCTCTGTTTGAAATGAGCTCATGTGTGTATTAAGAGTTTTTGATGTTTTTCAGTTTGTTGAGTGAAATGTTGGATTAATTTATATGAGGTCGAAAATTACATGAACATGAAGCTGTGTACCATGCGACATGCTAAAATCGCTATATGTTGCTATTTAATTTATACATTAAACGAAACGCATATGTGCAAAATGTTAAAGGATTGAAATTAGATAAAGTTAAAATTCGCATTTACTAGGAATATGAAAAGCCTCAAAAATAAATTGTGTGTTTTATAGAAAAACGAATTTATAGCATTTTTTGTACCTACATGCATTAGTATATGCACGCATACAAAACTGCCGTTACACGCTTAAAAAGGATAAAATTAGGAAAAACATTCAATGGATATAAATCAGGCCCCAAAAAGGAGAAAACGAAATTGTCTATTTTTTTCAAAAATAAATAAATTTACTGCATTTTTCCTTAGATGCACTGTATTAGATGGTCACGGGCAAACATCTCAGCTAAAGTACATTTTTTTCCTTGTCAGATTTAAATGCATCTTTTTGCACGTGCATTTTTTAAAACTTAAAATGTCTGTTTTCAGTAAAACTAAAAGCGTGCTCAGGTTTCAGCATTTCTTTCAGGTTTTCAGCCTTTCCTGCCTTAAGGCAGCAGATGTTTTTCGAGGGCCATAAATTGCATTGGAACGTTTTTAACACAGTTGGATCCTTTTAATTTTAGATTAGTGTTTTAGAGGGTTACAAAATAAGGTTCTGTGTATCACTGGAAAACATCCAAATGTGGTTTTATTCTCTTTAAGCAATTTTTAAAAGTATATTTTTGGTTCTTATGCTAAATACTGATGGCCTTTTAAAATATGGCGCAGAAATGTGACGCAGGAAAAATGTCATGTTTAAAGTTAAGTTTTTGTGCTTCGGCGCATAAATGAACTCATCTAAAATTATAGGCAAGGGATGCAACTTAACTTTATATGTGGAATTCTCATACAAAGATAATTGGTTTCTTTGAAAGAAAAATTATTAATTATGAAAAAATTATCTGAAAAAAAACAAGTGATTTTTAATATCGTTTTTTGATATTTATAAAGCTTAGTACTCATGCTATGACCCCCTAGCATTAAAAATTGATTTAAGTTATGTGTTACTGAATAATTAGGTAATTTGCATGTTGGTTTTCGCTTGGCGCAGGCGTAAAAGACTTTTTTTCTAGGATTTACATGAGAGATGCC
Source organism: Lissotriton helveticus (assembly GCF_964261635.1). NCBI lineage: Eukaryota > Metazoa > Chordata > Amphibia > Caudata > Salamandridae > Lissotriton > Lissotriton helveticus. Next base: position 53,954,260 of record NC_136067.1, read on the forward strand.
CAATGTTCAACCTCTGTCATGTGTAAAGGACATTCTGAGGAAGATTAATATGTGAAGCAATGATAGGATATTAACTTTTAAGTTCCCTAAAATTCCAAAGTCGAAAATGGGTAAATTAGACTATTTAAAGAGGCATTCTTGCCATTAGAGTAACTTTCACAGTGTCTTAGGCTTTAGTAAATACATACATTTAGGTATCATGTAAGTTTGCCAGTTATTCTTATTTGGGCTTGCTATGCTGCCTCAGTGAGCCAATGTGACTGGTGCACGGGTTTTGTTTAATATCAGGATTGAAGGTTCTAGCTTTGGCAGGGCCTACTTGGACATTCATGTTTAGGGTTGATGAAAAAGGGGTATCATTGCATAGGGTGGTAACAAGCAGTTGTTTTAAGCTGGTATGTTGTGTTGTTGTGCCCAGCAAATTCTTCACAGTGAATGTTTTAAAATTCTAAGAATAAAATACTTTTAGCCTTTTAAAGAAGTCATTTATAACATGTGTTTTTCAATAGGGTTGATTATTGGAGGGTTAAAAAGAGTGGGACAGTTTTTGCATTTGTCAGCTCCAGGGACGAATAGGAGGGTGGTCAAGGAACGCACGGAGTATGTCAAGTAGAGTTTGACCTGAAGGTCAGTGAGGTGGGGTTAGGAGTAAGTAAAAACAGATGTTCTGCTGAGGGCCTTTCGGACCTCAGGGCATTCTGGCGCAGGGGATGTAGAGTGTCTGTGAATGAGTTCTGCTTTTTGAGAAGTTGGAATTAGTATGTTTTCGGAAGATGGTTAATTACAGTTGGTATTTTGTATGTTATGTGCAGTCAGCAGTATGTTGAAAAGAGATGGTTTTTTATTATGACTTCTTTGCAAGGAAATGTTCGTGTTTTTTTCATGATTTAGCATTTTCCCCTTTATGAATCGTTCCTGCTGGTCGACACTGTAAGTTTTATTTGACAGTTCAATCTCCAGTGCTGGTGATGATCTGTCAAAAGGGTGGGAGTAAGTGAAAGTGTAAATTTTGAGATTAAATGAAAGTGTGCAATTTTGATTTTTGATTCTAAACCTGACAAATTAAGCAGGCCTGCATTGATGGGTTTTGAGCTGCATGAATACATGCGTCACTGTTTCCTTACATGTGCTATTGTAATTTGTCCACGCCTTTTTGTGCTTGCTATACTGCATGTATATTTGATGGCTTGGTATATGTTGGTTGTGTTTTATATTGCTGCTTACAAAAATTATTACTAGTTTGCCTGTATTGTAAGGAGGCATGTATGACGATATGTGTCCCTTTTACAATAATTGGGTAAAATTTGTGTTGATACTAAATTTCAGACATGATGTTTGCATGCTGTGGACACGAATAGACAACACCTCACCAGTGTATGTCAAAATTTGGCCATAATAGTATTGAAGTAAAATAAAAGAGATATACATGAGTCATGATATTGCCCTCTCCCTTATGGACCAGGTAATTCTAAATTTATGTATCCTTGATTGGACCTAAGGATGAAATTATAGATTTGTGGCTCTTGTTAAAGGTGACCTAAACTTTTCATTTTTTCCCCTGCAGAAGGAACTGGACCATTAACTGATTGGGGATTTTAGTTGTGTCCTATTTCCATTTCCCTTTTTCATATTCCTTTCACCAGTCAGCCCATTTATTACTATGGGTGTATTATTTATGCGCACACTTTTAGACTAGAGTGATGTATCAGGGATCCCCCATGTTATGTAAAATGTTTTTTTCAGACTGATTGTCGGGGTAGTGACAGGCTGGTTAACTGACCCAATGTTATAGTAAGACACGTTTTCCATCTCAATAGGAGATATCTTAAGTTTACCTTTTTAACATGACGAATTTTCAATGTCTATTTTAATTCCTCAGTTCTCTTTTATTCCTGCTGCTTTAATTTGTGGTGGGATCAGATGTGTTCTAATCATGCAAATAGCGGGACTCTCCAGTTCTGGTCTTGTTGTCTGCACATTTGATCATTAGCCTTTGTATTGCATAGTGCACTTAATGCACATTTTTAAAGGGATTTTTCTTCATGTCCTTGATAATCTGTATTATGTCATTTCTTTATTTGAGATGTTCTAGATAAGGAATTTAGAACACCTAGGCTTAATCATTGAGGAATATATGTATTTGCACCATTAGACAATGCCACTATAGGTAAAAACATCCATTTAGATAGAATTTTCATGTAGTTATTTACCCTTCGATGATGAAGGATATGCTCTCACACGAAAACCCAATTGAAAAGCCCAGAGACACCGTTTGCCTACTGCCTTTATGTTTGAAATTGCTTTTTGAAAATGACAGTGCATTTTAGACCAACATTGTCCCATGGCGTGTGGCCACTCCTTTGCAGATTGCAGGCCACTTGCTTTCAGTCCCCTTGTCAAAACCCATGAACTGTTTTTGTGCTTGATTTGAAGGAAACTAACAGTTATGTCACATTTCCTATATCACTAGGTTCTGCGGGATCTTCCAGAGTCAAAGGAAGAGTGATACCCTGCAGACCTGTGATCGAGACTAAGCACACTCTCCATCAGTGACAGATGAAAGACAGACTTCTTGGCTCTACAATTCCTGCAACCAGAAAGTAGTGTGACAGCAATCATCAGCGTGACAGCGATCATCAGCGTGCCCCCAATGGTACCTCCCAAGCAAGCCATTTTGTTTCATCAGAAGGCGTTGTACAAAGAAAAGAAAAGAGGAGCTGGTTTCAAAGATGCGAAGGATCCCTGTTGTTGATGGCAGGGCTGTCATCCAGTTTGTTCAGTTTGTTCAACTGTCATGTGCTTGAACCTCTGACAGCGCGCGGTCCCCTGATCCCCTTGGCCTAAGTTTTTGGCCCTCCACACACCTCTTTTTTCTTTGCTCCAGCGGAAAGGCAGTGCACCCGAGTATAAAAAGGCACTACATTCCGGTGCCCATGAGAGAGCAGCTTGAGCGTCCTCTGACACTCAATGATGAGTGTTGGAGTCTGAGAGTGCTGCTGTTCTTGCTGGGTTATTTCTCAGTAGTGCTTGGATCTGCATGAAATGCTTTGTGCCCTTGATCAATGAAGGGCGCATCATCTGTAGTATCTGCCACGAAGAAGAGACACTGGTGCACTGCCTTGAGACATTGAGACTTTGTAATTGAGCTATGAGTGTTTGCCAGGAGGGCACTCCAACGGATACTGAGTCATGAAGAGCCTGACTGGAGAGGCCCAACGCGAAGAAGACACTGGAAGCGGATTTGATGGACAATAGAAGCCTACCAGCAGAGGCTTTGACGGACTCTGGGTATTTTCTGTGAGCTTGTATAGAATTGGAGTTTGGAAACTAATTTTTGCAGCTTTGCTAGCATTGTTTTAAAGTGCTATTCTCTTGAGTAGAAGCAGAATAACGTCCATTTTCTGTGAAAGAGTATTCCCTTTTCACCTCAGAGCATTAATGAGAGTCACCACTGTTTCACTTGAGCATATAATGAATTACAGAAATGCTTAGGAAGACCTAAAATGTACTAGATAATTTTAGGATGTACGTTTGCTTAGGGTTGTGGAAAATTATGATTCATTTGTAATAGCGGTCACTACTTTGTTTATATGGTCTTAATGACGTGTTTTCTGGTGTTTCTAAACATGGCCTTGTCTTTTATGGGTGGGATTGTTTTTTCTGCCCAATTCACATCTGCACCCACCTCCCAAACCTATGTCTTTTCCTACTTCTACTTCTTTGCATCTTTCCAGATGTTACCCGAACACGGATAGTTAGGAGATCAGAGTTTACTGATAAATTCCTTTTGTACCGTTTTCATCAACACCAGTTAGTAGTTGAACATCACTTATTGTTGGGTGTGTGGTCTTGTACCACATACTACAGATAGAGGCATTCCCTATTTTTGTCCTGCCATATATGGCCTTTGTGCTACTGCGTGTGTAGGGAGACCTGTCCCGAGAGAGTCGCTAGGTAATAGGATTATGCTTCAGTAACATCTTGAGGATTTTTATAAAATATAGATCTGGACTCAGACTAGCGTGAGTATAGGTTATTGCCTATGTAAGGGCAAAAGGTGCGTCTGTGGTACTTTAAATTCTGTACTCGTGTAATAAACTTTGTCGTAGCATGACGATTTTTATATCAAAAGACCGAGAATGGCTAGTACACTATGTACAAGCATTTTCGTTATGTTCCAGTAACAATTTCACCTCGAAATCGTCATTTTCGTTCTGAAACCCTTGGCATCCATTTTGTGTACAGCAGCCATGTTGTGTGTTGCCCTTTACATAGGCTATAACACACAGCTAAATTCGATTCCAAAAGGCCACGTACACCTTGATTGACTTTCCCCTGACCTGAGCCTGTTGGAACCATTTCCCCAGGCCGAACCTGTTTGGTCAGTTCCTCTCCCAGTGGCCGAGCAAGATAGCATCAAGGCCCAACATGCCATAAACCTTCTCATCGCATACACACCCTGCCTATCTTACTTCCATCTGTTCCTGCTCCTGCCTCCACGAGCTATTTATGCCATGGGCTGTGATCTTACTGTTTTGGGGTTATCCGGCCTTGTCAGCTAAAGAATGTATTCATTATGTGGACATTGTTTATGGCCTGGACTTATCTTGAAAGTGGGTTTTGCATCTGTGTGCACGTTCTGGGAATGTATTTCAAATATGTGCCTAAGGCATAACAATCTGTATAAAAGGACTGTGCGGAGTCCATTAAGGGAGGCTATCTCATTCAGTCGCTTTTAGGCGTGGCTGGGCGACGTAGCCTCACAGTTGTATGTAATAAAGATGTCTTTTCATATTTCAGATTCTCTGTCAATTCCTTTGCTGCTTTTGAATGGACTACCTATTGGTAAGACCCCCGAGAAGGAGTTTGAGGATTTCTAGAACCACACCACGACACCGATGACGGACGCGAAGTCGACTGACGCCACCTACCGATGCGCAGGGGTACTGCTACGAAAACATTTGTCTGGATCTATTCTGTTTGCTAGGGGTAATTCTAAGGTAAGGAATCTATAACTACAGTATGTATATATGTATTTATTTGGCTGCATATATTCACTGTTTTAGCACTATGGTAGAATTCTACCTTTTATTTACTCTGTTGATGCTAGTAATCGTATATATGTTGTTTCTGTCTCATGGTTGTTGCAGCACACGTTTTTTACACTAGAATGACGCTGGTTCAATAAATGTTTAATGAAAACCTCCCCACCATTTATTCTATGTATCGCTCTAAGATAAACTGAGCACAAGTGACTGATCGAAAAATACTGTACTGTTTCCACGGTCCCCGAGTGGTCAGGGTTGTCATGTTCGATAGTTGCCAGAAAGGATTAGTTACTTACCTGTAATCCTAGTTCTCTTCCAGGGGTATACTCATTAAAGTCATAAGCACTGAATAATCTCCGCCCATGAGCGGGAACCCGGAACATATAATAAAATACATATATATGTGTAAATATATAACAATAGTACATAGTACTAAACAAATTATACACATATACATGTATAAACCAATAATATGCAGCCCAACATAACCAATAGGCTAATAAAGCCATCATTACATACTTTTTGTAGTATGAAAATTAACTATATAAACAATGCAATAAACAGGCATGAGCCTAAAAAGCATTCCAGAACCAGCAAAACCTTTTATTTTCATCAAAGAATCTGTAATAAAAGGCAATTAGCCTAAGAAGGCTGCATACAGAAAAACTATCCCTGTACAGAAAATCAGACTGACACCTCGCCTTTAAGTCCTCCAGGGGAACTCTGTTCCCATCATGCCCCACAGGTGACAGTTAGGTCAGTTCTTTTGTACGGTACAGTATACTTAGCAGGTATCTGCATCCAGAAATACAATATTAATACATTCAAAAAACCATAAAGCTACTGCTCGCCCGGGGAGGCGGGAGGGTGCTTATGACTTTAATGAGTATACCCCTGGAAGAGAACTAGGATTACAGGTAAGTAACTAATCCTTCTCTTCCAGGGGATACTCATTAATAGTAATAAGCACTGAATAGAGAAGAAAGCTCATACCCACAAGACGCGGGCGAACAGAAAAAATAATAACAACAGCTTTAACACACAGATCTCAGCTAGAATTAGCAAATAAATGTCTGAGAGATGCTTGTCCAACCTGTGCATCTGCCTGTGTGTCTGAGTCAAGACAATAATGGCGAGTAAAGTATGTACTGAACGCCAAGTAGCTGCCTTACAGATTGCTGCCATAGAAACATTTCTAAGGAGAGCTGTGGTGGATGCTTTCCCTCTTGTAGAATGCGCCTTTGGTCTTCCTGACAAAGACCTATTTGACAACTGATAAGCTAAAAGAATACAAGAAACAATCTATCTAGAAATGGACCTCTTAGATGCTGCAGAGCCTGTATTAATAGGACCATAGTTAATGAACAAACGGTCTGACTGTCTCAAAGTCTTTGTTCTGTCCAAGTAAAATTTAAGGACCCTCTTCAGATCTAAAGAGTGAAGAGCCCTTTCAGCAGGACCGGTAGGATTTGGGAAAAAAGTAGGCAAGGTTATGGCCTGATTAATATGAAAATCTGACACTAACTTGGGCAGAAAAGCAGGATGCGTCCTGAGTACCACTGTATTAGAATGAAACACAGTGAACGGTTCTTTGCAACACAGAGCCTGGATCTCGCTCACTCTACGAGCAGAAGTAATGGCTACCAGGAACGCTACCTTCCAAGTTAAGTGTTGCAAGGAAGCCTTATGTATAGGTTCAAAAGGAGCACTCATTAACTTAGTTAACACCACATTAAGCTCCCACGGTGGAGAAGGTGACCTGACTGGCGGATACACCTTTCTTAAACCTTCCAGAAAATCCTTCACTACAGGCATCCTAAAGAAGGAGGTCTGAGTAGGTGATTTTCTGAAGGCTGTGATCGCAGCAAGGTGGACTTTAATAGAATTAAATGGAAGACCAGATCTCGCTAAATGTAAAAGATAAGGCAAAATCACCTGTTCCTGAGCATGGATAGGATCAAAACCATTACTCTCACACCACAGAAAAAATTGTTTCCATTTAAATCCATAGGATTTCCTTGTAGAAGGCCGCTTCGCCTCCTTAACCGCATGAGTGCGGCGGCTTTTTTCGCAGTGTGCGGCGTTTTTTAAAAACGCGCGTTACATGACGAGCTCAGCTCGTCATCAGCGTGCGAGCGGCACAACTCATGACGACCTGAGCTCGTCATGAGCAGGGAAGGGGTTAAGGATGTGCATACAGTCAGGATTCAACTGCAAGTGTCCATACTGGATGACTTCAGGAGCCAAGCTGTCAGGCGTAGGGAGGACAGATTGGGGTGGAACACTCTCCCCTTCTGCTTGGACAGAAGATCCGGGCGACACGGCAATCTGCTGTGTAGCACTTCTGACCATTGGCGTGGCCCCTCGGGGGCAATTAGAATCATCCTGGAGTCGGTTTTGTACATCCTGTTGATTACTGTTGGTCTCAACGGGGTCGGTGGAAAAGCGTACAGTAAGTTCTGACACCAGTCTATCAAAAGGGCATTCCCTTGAGACCCGTTCTGGGGAAACCTGGACGCGAAGACAGGCCATTTTGCGTTTTCCACGTCTGCAAACAGATCGATATCTGGTGTTCCCCATGCCTGAAAAATACTGTTTGCGTCTTCCTCGTTGAGAACCCAATCGTGAGCCTCGACGAAGTCTCTGCTTAGGAAATCTGCCTGCGAGTTGAGGGACCCCGGCAGATGCACAGCTGTTATCGACAAGTCTCTCGCTAGTAACCAATTCCAGATGGTCTGGGCTTCTATGGACAGAGTCCTGGACCGGGTATCCCCCTGCTTGTTTAAATAATACATTGTAGTTGCATTGTCTGTTTGCACCAGGAGGGACCGAGACTGGAATGATGGAAACAGGGACTTGAGGGCTAGATGAACCGCCCGTAGCTTCAGCAGGTTGATGTGATAGCCCTTGTACCTGCAGAGGGCCCATATGAGCACCAAAGACTTGGAGTGAGGAGTCTGTGATCAGAGTTTGAACAGGAGGATCTTTATGAAAAGGAACTCCTCGCATCAAGTGTGATCTCTTCATCCACCACCTGGAGTCCTTGGCGGACTGATGAAGGAGAATTCGATCCTCCCAGCACCCAGTCCTCTGTCTCCACTGATCCTTTAGACACTGTTGCAGAGGACGCATGTGCAATCTTGCGTTTGGAACTATGAAGATGCACGATGCCATGGATCCCAGAAGAGAGGATACTTGACGAACTGTTGGATAAGTGGATTGACGAAGAAGTTGACACTTTGACCTGATTGATAACCACCTCTTCCCCCGAAGGACACACGTTTTCTCTTTGTGTCCAGAAGAGCTACCAGGTAGTGGATCTGCCGAGTTGGGTTCATAATCGATTTCTTGAAATTGACCTGGAGACCCAACTTGTGCATGAGGTGAAGGCATATTGACAGATGATCTTCCAACAGAGATGGGGACGAACTTTTTAGGAGCCAGTCGTCCAAGTAAGGATAAATGAAAATTCTCTGTTTCCGAAGGAAGGCAGCAACCATCGCCATACACTTGGAAAACGTTCGGGGAGCTGACTTTAGCCCGAATGGAAGTACTGCATACTGGTAGTGATGAACAGACACTTGAAATCTGAGAAACTTGCGATGCCGTTTGGAGATTGGAACATGAAAATATGCATCCTTCACATCCAGTCCCCCTGATGTAACTGGGGGAATATTTGATGGAGCACTAACATTCGAAACTTCTCCTTTCGAATGAAACTGTTCAACAGTCTCAGATCCAGTATGGGCCTCAATTATGCTTTGGGACCTTTCTTTTTCACCAGGAAAAAACGGGAGTACAGACCTTGGTTTCGCTGTGGACGAGGAACTTTCTCTATGGCTTTCTTGCACAGAAGGATGTTTGCTTCCTTTTGCAAAAGCGTTAGATTGTGATGAAACATGGTCTTCGGACTGATAACGGGAGGAGGTTTCCTGAATTTGAGGAGGTAGCTATTTTGGATAATGCCGATGACCCACCTGTCCTTTGTTAATCTTCTCCACTCGTCCAAGTATGACGCAATGCTTCCTCCTACCGGAGTGAACCACGGCTGCGGAGGAAGTTTCTTTTCACTGCTTTTGAGGCTGTTTTGCAGCAGAGGACTGTTGTCTGTTTCCTCCTCTGCCTTGCCCAGGTCTGCGCTGCTGAAACTGAGACCTCTGTTGGTTCTGGCCCTGATTTTGCGAAGACCAGTTCGACGTTTGCCCACGTTGCTGAAAAGACCTCTTGTCGTAAGGACGAAAATTACGACGGCGGAAGTCTTTCTTTTTTTCCAGGCCCACTGCCTTCAGTGTGTCCAGCTCCAACTTCATCTTGGCCATCTATTCCGCATGAGATCCGAATAATGTCGACCCGTTGAAAGGTAGGTTAACTATTTTCCTTTGGGCATCTGGCTTAAGACCCGTGAGACACAGCCAAGCCGACCTTCTGGAGCATATGCCGTGGGCATAACCGTGCGCTGCCAGATCCGCCAAATCCGCACTAATGCTTTGATTTGCCACCAATCCACCTTCTTCAACAAACTCCAGGAAATCTTTCTGATCTTCCTTAGGAAGCTTCTCAGCAAACCTAGCCATAGAGTCCCATAACAGGCGATCATAGAGACCCAGTAAAGCCGCAGCACTGGCCCCTCTCATGACAGAACCAGCTGTGTTACACATTCTTCGGCCCAAGGAGTCCATATTTTTACTATCTTTCTCCGGTGGAGCAGATGAGACAGACGTAGCCGAATGGGCCTTCCTGGCTGCCGCCACTATGAGAGAATCTGGTGGTGGATCTGTGCGCAGGAAAAGGGGATCTTGATCCGGTGCCTTATATTTTTTTCGCAATTCTTGAGGGCCCTGATCCCACTGTCGCTGGCGTCAAGAATGTCTTCATTGCCGGCTCCAACAAACCAGGCACAAATGGAAGAAGAGGCCTAGCAGAGGACTTATGATGTGAAGTCTCAAATATGACAGACGACTTCACCTGAGGCACTGTCATCGTAATGTTGAATTTGCTAGCCCCACGACACAATACCTCATTGAAGGTTCCTAAATCATCCACAGGAGAAACCCTAGAGGGTGGCGTTGATGAGATCGTGGGCGAATAGTCCCTGTAAGAAGACCTTGTTGGAAAAGAAGCAGGAGATCTATGCCTTCTCTCAGGGGTAGTAGACCGATGCCTACTGCGCTCCCTAGAGCGTGAACGCCTACTCACTGGAGATCTAGATCTCCTTGGAGACCCACCAGCCGGTGGTCTCGAAGCCTCCACAGCAATTGGTCTTTGATCAGGCCTTGGTTGCATCTTCGATTGACGGATGCTCTCTAGCCATCTTGGAGACATGTGCACAGGTGGTGTTTTACGCACCGGAGAGCCCTCCGGGGAAACCTGCACAATTTGTATTCCCATTGAAGAGGAAGAAGCGGATGAGGAAGAACTCCGAATAGAATACGGAGATCCAGAAGCTGGAGTCTGCACCTCTCTGGGAACCAACTGTCTTTCTCTTGACAATGACTTCCTCGACGTCGAGTCAGAATGCGCCACCACTGAAGAATCTTGATGCGGAGAGGCTCTGACCACTGAAGGCCTGTCCACAGATGCCCTTGACTGCAGGTCGTGTGGCGCAGACCTTGGAGGGTCATCCAATGCCCTCGACGCAGACTCAGACCTCGACAAAGACCTATGAGAGGTCCGAGAGGCTGATCTGGAATGCCTCTACGCCGACCGTGATACAGGTGGCGGAGAACTCGACATCGACTTCCTCGACGTCGAACGTTTTCTCGACGCAGACTGGACCTTTTCAAGCCTCGAGCCAGAGGCATGCCTCGACGTCGAACCATGTCTCGACGGCGACCTGGATCGTCTCCTTTTCTCAGGTCTCGACGTCGTACCTTCATATCTTGACGTCGATCTGAATATTTCTCTCGACGTCGACCGCACTCTCTCTCGATGTCGAACGCCTTACTCTTGACGTCGTCCTCACAGCAACCGACACCAGATGTCTCGACGTCGACAAGCTTCTCGACGGTGACCTCGATCTCCGCTTCGACGCCGACTTATGCCTCACTGGCGAGGTCTTCGACGTCGATGCAGTTTTCTCTGGTCTCGACGTCGATCTAGGTTTCAATGCCGCACTCACTTTCTTCGACGTCGACGCTTCCTGATGTTGTTTTTTCTTGCTTTTACCTTCAGGAGAAGATCTTCGACGTTTTGACTGAGAAGAGGGCCTTCCGGATGACAATACACTCCTTGCCCTCTTTTCACGACGTCCTTCTCTCTCTCCATAAGCCCCAAAAGCCTGAATCTTTTCTCTTTCCCTCAAAGTTCTACTGGAAAGCTTGAGGCAATGATAAAATTTTTCCACATCATGTGTGGAAGGTAGACAAACCACACAAACAGAATGAGGATCTGTTTTAGACATCTTCTTCCCACAGGAAGGACAATTATAGAATAAAGGTGGCATAACTGACAAAATGTTTTCTGAAGATTTAGTCAGAAAAGGTAGAAAAACACCACCAATAACCAATACTGTAAAAAAAGACAGGAACAAAACAAATTCTGACTGAAAACAGTCAAATTCAGCCGAGCTCAAGTTCCAGGTTCCTCACAGAACAAGCCGGAAAAAAGAACTGACCTAACTGTCACCTGTGGGGCATGATGAGAACAGAGTTCCACTGGAGGCCTTAAAGGCAAAGTGTTCAGATTCTCGGAGGCCTTAAAGGCGAGGTGTCAGTCTGATTTTCTGTACAGGGATAGTTTTTCTGTATGCAGCCTTCTTAGGCTAATTGCCTTTTATTACATATTCTTTGATGAAAATAAAAGGTTTTGCTTGTTCTGGAATGCTTTTTAGGCTCATGCCTGTTTATTGCATTGTTTATATAGTTTATTTTCATACTGCAGAAAGTATGTAATGATGGCTTTATTGGCCTATGGGTTATGTTGGGCTGCATATTATTGGTTTATACATGTATATGTGTATAATTTGTTTAGTACTATGTAGTATTGTTATATATTTACACATATATATATGTATTTTATTATGTGTTCCGAATTCCCGCTCATGGGCGGAGATTATTCAGTGCTTATGACTATTAATGAGTATCCCCTGGAAGAGAACTATTTGCTCCTTGATAAGAGGGGCATATAGGGGCACTGTGAGCTAGCTTGTCTACAGACTAACATATCCCTTGGGGGTGTCTGGAATCAGTCTGGACACCAATCCTTTAGTTTATGTTGTCTAAACATGCAGATCCTATATAAATTTGTAGGAATTACATGACATTAGGGTGCGTGCACGTACTGGTGCTACAGTTGTCATGGACATAAATACCTGAGTATATGTCACAACTTCCCATGTACAGTCTGTGAGCACCTGCACCTGCCGAGCATGCGCCCAGCAGCAGGGCTGGGTCATTGTATATGCTGGGTTGAATTCCTTTCCCCGGGGCGGCTGTGCAAGGTGCTCACGCCTTCCGGCAGGATGCAGAGTCTGTTTCTGCTTTTGTCACTTGGCGAGTACTAATAAGGATTAGTTACCTACCTGTAATCCTAGTTCTCTTCCAGGGGTATCCTCATCAAAGTCATAAGCATTAGAATATTCACGCCCATGCGCGGGACCCCGGAAACACCATATTATATGTGCCCCACATATATATATATATATATATATATATATATAAAATAAGCAATTGCAGCCCAATAAACACTAGAGCTGAATCATGCTGTAAAGAATTTCCACCATACATGAATAACATGCATTAGAAACATGAGAAACAACAACAAAGTTTGTTTAGAAACTGTTTTAATGCTCAGCAAGCAGTAGAAATTCTCATAAAACACTGAAAGCATAGAAAGCTTCCAGGCTGCATTGCAAATACAGTCTAAAAAGACTGGAAAGCTAACCTGTAGCTGCATAGCAATAAACTGACACCGTGCCTTTAAGGCACTCCTGACCCCCAACTTCCCATCATGCCTCAGGGGTGACAGTTAGGTCAGTTGTTCTTTGCGGAGACTGAATAAACCATGGAACAAAGAGGTTAACAATATCTCCAAAGTATAGTAGACCTTTGCCCGGAGAGGCGGGAGGGTTGCTTATGACTTTGATGAGGATACCCCTGGAAGAGAACTAGGATTACAGGTAAGTAACTAATCCTTCTCTTCCAGGGGATCCTCATCAATAGTCATAAGCATTAGAATAGAATAGCGAGCCTCACCTCATCTCCCTCTGGGCAAAGGAGAACACAGAAACGTGATCAGTAAGCTTAGAAAAACCAAGCTAGGATAGAACAAAAAACTATCCAAACAGATTCCTCAAGGAGGCTTGGCCTACTTGATCATCAGCCCTGGAATCAGATTCCAAGCAGTAGTGGCTCGTAAAGGTATGAACCGATTTCCAGGTGGCAGCCTTGCAAATCTCTGACATTGGGACGTCATCAAAGAAAGCAACTGTGGCTGCTTTCCCCCTAGTCGAATGTGCCTTAGGAGGTAAAGGTAAAGGCCTTTTCGCCAGCTGGTAAGCTAAGGTGATACAAGAAACAATCCATCTTGAAATGGATCTCTCAGCGGCTGGGAAGCCTGTTCTCATGGCGCCATAATTGACAAATAATTGATCAGTCTTCCTAATGCCCTTGGTACTTTCCAGGTAGAACTAAGCACCCTCTTAAGGTCTAAGGAATGAAGCGACCGCTCAGCCGGGGTCGCTGGATTAGGGAAAAAAGATGGCAGGGAAATGGACTGATTGATATGGAAATCAGACACCACCTTAGGGAGAAAAGAAGGATGCGCCCTCAAGACTACTCTGTTATGGTGGAAAACAGTGTAAGGCTCATTTGTACACAGTGCTTGGATCTCGCTTACTCTGCGCACAGATGTAATAGCTACCAGAAAAGCAGCCTTCCAAGACAAATGCTGCAAGGAAGCTCTGTGGATTGGCTCAAAAGGAGGGCCCATCAACTTTGATAACACCAGGTTCAACTCCCACGGAGGAGAAGGGTTTCGAACAGGGGGATAGACTTTCTTCAACCCCTGTAAGAAGTCCTTGACCACCTGCATCTGAAAAAACGAGGGCTGACTAGGTGACTTCCTGTAAGTTGTAATGGCAGATAAATGCACTCTGATAGACGCATACTTTAAACCAGATCTTGCTAAGTACAGAAGGTAAGGGAGAATGACAAACTCCTGCCCCTTCGTAGGATCAAAGTGATGCTCTCTACACCACAGAAAAAACCTCTTCCACTTAAACGCGTAAGACGTTCTTGTGGAGGGCCTTTTGGCTTCTTTTAAAATGTGCATGCAATCAGGATGCAGTTTTAAATGTCCGTATTTCAGGACCTCATGAGCCATGCTGTCAAGTTCAGCGAGGGAAGGTTGGGGTAAAGAATCCTCCGTCCCATCTTGGTCAGCAGGTCCGGCCTACAAGGTAGTCTCCTGTGTGGAAGTACCGACAGATGAAGAAGGTCCGGGTACCACCACTGCCGTGGCCAGTCTGGAGCTATCAGAATCATGGTCATGCTGGATCTGAGTAGCATGGACACCACCTTCGGGATCAGGGGCAGAGGAGGAAAGGCGTAGGCAAATGTCCCTGACCAGTCCATCAAAAGAGCATTCCCCCTTGTCACTGGATGGTGGAATCTGGACGCGAAGGTGTCGCATTTTGTGTTTTCTTCGTCCGCGAATAAATCTATATCCGGACGACCCCAACGATGGAAAAGATCTGCCAACACCTTGTCGTGTAGCACCCAGTCTGGCTGATCTTCGAAGTGCCTGCTGAGTGCGTCTGCCTTGACATTTAGCTCTCCCGGAAGATGCACCGCCACCACAGAGCGGTTCCGGGCGAGCAGCCAGTGCCAGATCGCTTGTGACTCCAGGGAGAGAGGACGCGACCGAGTCCCACCCTGCTTGTTCAGGTAGAACATGGTCGTCATATTGTCGGTTTGGACTAGGACCGAATCGGACTCTATTGCTGGTAGGAAAGCCTTTAGAGCTAGATGGACTTCTCGTAGCTCCAGCATGTTGATGTGGTAGGTCCGTTCTTTTTCTGACCACCGCCCTTGTATCTGAAGGCACCCCATGTGTGCCCCCAGCCTTGCAGAGACTCGTCTGTCGCCACCGATTGTGCTGGTAGTGGCTGGTGAAAAGGAACTCCCACCATCAGATTCCGCTGCTGAGTCCACCGTGAAAGGGAGGATCTCGCCGCCTGGGAGAGAGAGATCTGATCCTCCCAGCGACCTGTTGACTGATCCCACTGGTCCTCTAGCGTCTGCTGCAAAGGACACATCCTCAGCCTGGCATTGGGAATGAGAGAGATGCAGGAAGCCATTGATCCTAGCAGGGATGACACCTGCCGGACTGTCGGATTCTGCACCTGGAGCAGAAGCCTGCACCTCTGCTTCATGGAAGACAGTCTCTCCTCCGGAGAATACGCTCTTCCCACGCTTGTGTCCAGAACGGAGCCGAGGTAGCGGATAGACTGGGTGGGTTGCTGCATTGACTTCTCCATGTTGACATGCAGCCTGAGGTTGTGCAACTGTTGCAGACAAAACTGGAAGTCGCTCCTCACTTGCAGTGGGGATGGACCTTTCAGCAGCCAGTCGTCCAGGTATGGATAGACGAAGAGAGATTTTCTGTGAAGAAAAGCTGCCACCACCGCCATGCACTTGGTGAAGACTCGAGGAGCCGATTTCAGCCCGAAGGGCAGGACCTTGTATTGATAATGTTTGTGGCCGACCACAAACCGCAGGTACTTCCGATGAAGTTTTGCAATGGAGATGTGGAAGTACGCATCTCGGAGGTCCACCGAACACACCCAATCCCTGATTATGACCTTGTTCAGAAGTCAAAGGTCCAGGATTGGTCGAAACTTGTCTTCCTGATCTTTTTGGGGGACAAGAAAATATCTGGAGTAAACTCTTTTTCCTCATTGAGAGAGTGGAACCTCCTCTATTGCTTGCTTTTGGAGAAGAGCTCTCACCTCTTTTCGAAGCAGTTTTAACTGATGAGGACGAGACTTCTTTGGTGGAATGTCCTTTGGCAGCGCAAGGAAACGTAGCGCATATCCATTGTGTAGTATATTCAGCACCCAGCGATCTCCTGTGATGCTGGCCCACTCTGCTAGATGTTGAGAAGCACTTCCTCCCACTGGAGTGGGCAACGGCGGCGGAGGAAGCCACTGTTCATGACTTTCCACCTCTCGCTGTGGTAGAGGACTGTTGTTGGTGACCACCTCTACCTCTGTTGGACTTTCCTCCTCGAAACTGGGTTTTCCCCTGGTTCTTGTTCTGGGACCACTGAGGGGTTTGAACCATCTGCTGAGACACCTTGCGCTGATTGGATTTGTAGCGGCGCTTAAATTCCTTCTTCTTCTCCAACCCAACCGCCTTGACAGTGTCCAACTCGGTTTTCATCCTAGTCATCTCTTCGTCAGCGTGCATACCGAAGAGAGAGGAACCAGAAAACGGAAGGTTTAAAATGCGTTGCTGAGCATCGGGTTTAAGGCCTGTCAAGCGTAACCAAGACGACCTTCTGGCGCATATTCCATGCGCATACGAATGCGCCGACAGCACTGCGCCGTCCGCCGCCGTGCTAATCATCTGGTTCGCCACCAGACAGCCCTCTGTCAGTGTCTCTTCAAAGTCTTTCTGGTCTTCATTTGGCAGTTTAGATTTGAAGCGCTCCATGGAATCCCATAAGGCTATCATATCTGCCTAGAAGTGCGGCTGCACTGGAGACATTCAGTGTAGAAGCGGCAGAGTTGCAGACCTTTCGACCCCACGAGTCCTGGGATCTGCTGTCCTTATCTGGAGGAACTGAAGAGGTAGCAGTGACCGCATGTGTCTTACGTGCTGCTGCTACGATCACCGAGTCTGCAGGGGGATCAGACTTAACAAAGACCGGGTCAGAGGTATCTGGCTTGTATTTCTTCTGGATGCGAGCCGGCACCGCCTTAATGGTCGCTGGAGACAGGAATATGTCCATGACAGGTTCCACAATCCCTGGAACCAATGGAAGCAATGGACGAGACGCAGACTTCTGGTGAAGCGTCTCACAAATCACTGTCGTGGTGACCTGGGGAACAGACATCGCAATGTTGAGTTTCTGAGCTCCCCTCTGCAGGACATCATGGTACGTATTAATGTCATCAATCGGTGAGACCCTAGAGATAGGGTTATCCGAAAGCGTGGGGGAATAATCCCTCTTTGAAGAGAGGTCAGAGGAGGCAGAAGAAGTAGACGGTGTTCTCCTACTTCTGCGATGAGCACTGTGCCTCCTATCCTGTGATCTGCTTGTGAGGTCCTCCCTTCTGGGGGAACGGGACCTAGCAGGCCTCCTCACAGGTGATCTCTCAGCTTGGACACTGGGCCTGGGAGGGCTGCGTCTATCCGCTTCTTCAACCAGTCTTTGAAGAGGAGACCTGTCCATAGGACTGGCATACTCCTGCATCCGCGTCGCAGCCCCTGAATCCCGCCAGTGATGTAATGGCAGATTCCATCTCGAGGACAACCGCACCTCAGTAGAAGACGGCTCCGTCCATCGCAAATGTGACTTGAGGACAGGGTTTCTAGCCTCTGGAGAGGCGGACTTTGAACAAGCTCACCTGGAGGAATGCGAGGTTGAGTGGCGGGATGCTGACTCCGTCACTAGAATCACCGTTCCTTCTCTGGATCTCTCGGAAGCGGGCCTCGACATCGGTCGGAAGTCCCTCGACGCGATCCTTGCATCCTCGATTCTTGTCGCTTCGACGTCGGGTGCCCTGACGTCGAAAGCCTCGACGGCGAGCGATGTCGGTGAGAGGCTGATGAAGATCGGTGATCTCTCGATGTCGAACAGCGGTGTGCAGCCGATGACGGAGCGTTTCTCTCTCTCTACGCCGAACATCGCTGGGACGACGGCGGAGCAGCCAATCTCGACGTCGAGGGTCTACGCGACGACGGCGGAGGGGTACTGGGCTCCCTCAACACCGAACACCGACGAGACGACGACGGAAATCTCATCCTCGATGCGGATCGACGCCTGGTTGTCGACGGCGGAGGACTCTGGGCTCTCGACGTCGATCGTTGTATCTGCGATGACTGAGGTGAGCCTGCCCTCAACGCCGAACGTCGTGTCGACGGCGGCGGAGGGTCTCTGCTCCTCGACGCCAATCGTCGCCGGGTTGACGACGGTGGAGGTGTCACACTTCGACGCCGATCGTCGCCTGGTTGACGACGGCGGAGGTGTGATGCTCCTCGATGCTGATCGTCACCGGGTTAACGACGGCGGAGGGGTCGCAGTCCTCGACGCCGATCGTCGCCGAGTTGACGGCGGAGGGTCTTGAATTCTCGACGTCGACGATGTACCTGAATCTCTTCTACTCGACGGCGAGCCCGCTGTCGAAGGTCGTTTTTTTTTTTTTAGATAAATGACCCACCGGTAGTTCATTTCTCAGAGCCGAGCCGGACGCTGAAGCTGAAGGGTGTAAAGTCTTGTCCTTAGAAGGTGTTCTAGACCTCTTGGAGCCCTTCTTTACCGGAGACCTTCCTATGGATTACCTGTGTCCTAGGCCATAGATGCGAATTCTCTCCCTATCCTTCAGAGTTCTTCCTGACAGGGTTTTGCAGTGAGGACAGGTCCTTGGATCATGTTCTTCAGGTAGGCAAACTATACATACTTCATGGTTGTCTGTCTTGGCCACAAGAAGGACAGGCATAAAAAAGAGAAGGCATTGTAAGGTAGAAAATGCCAAAAAACGTCAATAAAAGACAGATTCTTACTTGACAAGATGTAAAACGTCTAAGTAAGACAAAAAAGTTGTGAAAAATTAAGTGAATTTCTGACAGAAATCAGAAATGAGTGGAGCTGCGTTACCAGCATCCTTCCTGAAGGAGCCGGAAAGAATAACTGACCTAACTGTCACCCCTGAGGCATGATGGGAAGCTGGGGGTCAGGAGTGCCTTAAAGGCACGGTGTCAGTTTATTGCTATGCAGCTACAGGTTGGCTTTTCAGTCTTTTTAGACTGTATTTGCAATGCAGCCTGGGAGCTTTCTATGCTTTCAGTGTTTTATGAGAATTTCTACTGCTTTCTGAGCATTAAAACAGTTTCTAAACAAACTTTGTTGTTGTTGCTCATGTTTCCAATAGATGTTATTCATGTATTGTGGAAATTCTTTACAGCATGATTCAGCCCTAGTGTTTATTGGGCAGCAATTATATATATATTTCCTCTCAACTGTTCCCGTCGCAGAGGGAACTCCATGTGTTGGTGCCCGCGTCCGAGACCGGGAGCGTGTCTCCGTTTAATTTCAGAAACAAAAAAGTCACGCGGCACACTTCTTGGCAGTAGATATTTTGATTTCTTTTCGCAGGTCTATCGCAATTCTCCTACGCGTTTTGAACAAACGTTCTTGATCACGGCAGTGTTCTACAATAGTCCTTTTTCAATTTCCACATTTTATACGCTCACCCTTTGGTTTTCAGGGTGATGCATTATGGGCCTTGAAGTTTTTATAAATTATACTTTGTTCTATTTTTTAATTTCAACTGGGAAAATGATGTGGGGATCTTTCTATAAACTGATACTCTTTGAACACGTGTAATCCTATAGTAGGGGAATTGTTACGTGTTGCCTCATGACACATGAGGATGTCCCAAATGCGCTATTGTTAAACACATTGGTTTTATGAGTATACGTTAATAGACATTACTGTTTACTAGGGCTGAGTGCCCTTTACCCCACTTATTGCCCAATTGAATCGAATACTGTTATCTATTAAAGGCCCTATTTCTGGTTACATTTGTGCATCAATCAACACAGTAGTCCACACTATGATCAACATATGCCATATGAATTTTGTCCTTTCTATTTCATTTCTCAGTCTCTACAGATGGACATGCATCTCTTCATCTGCATTCAGACCCAGTCTACCGGTTTGTTTGATGAGAAATGGCTACGCACCAAATGGTCCGAAAGAATCTTTCGGACCATTTGGTGCGTAGCCATTTTTCAAAGTTCCATTTTACACACAATCATGCCCTTAGGGCATGTGTGTGTGCAAGATGTACCCATATGCAGATTTATGGGGTGCAACAGGGTGTCCTTTTGACACCCTGAAATTGCAATCTCATCAAACAAACCGGTAGATTGGCTCCAAAAGAGGAGCAATGGATTTACAAAATGCATAACTTGCAAAAGCCTGCAAAATAGGACAAAATACGACCACCTTAAAAGACCCTTCCGGAAAAGACTTCACAATCAAGACTAAAATAACCTGTGAATCGTCATTTGTAGTCTATATGTTGAGATGTTATTGCCGAAAGGAATATATAGGCAGCACAAAATGCCCTTTGAAGAAAAGGATACTAGAACATATCCGGGCAATACAAAATAATGACAACACATATGCCATGGCGAAACATATCAAAACTCATATTGGTAAAACTTGGCAGGACAAAGTATCTGGGCCTGGCAACAATCCCTAAACAAGAATGTGGGGGGGATAGACTACAAAAGTTGAGAAGACTGGAGTCCAAACTTATAATTAAGTTCAAAACAATGTATCCGTTGGGTCTGAATGCAGATGAAGAGATGCATGTCCATCTGTAGAGACTGAGAAATTAAATAGAAAGGACAAAATTCATATGGCATATGTTGATCATAGTGTGGACTACTGTGTTGATTGATGCACAAATGTAACCAAAAATAGGGCCTTTAATAGATAACAGTATTCAATTCAAATGGGCAATAAGTGGGGTAAAGGGCACTCAGCCCTAGTAACAACAGTAATGTCTATTAACGTATACTCATAAAACTGATGTGTTTAATATTAGCGCGTGGAGAAGTGTGGCTCACTGGTTAGAAGAGGCAGACCCTGAAGCAGAGGTCAGACCCGGGACCAGGGTTCAATTCCCGACGCGGCAGGGTCTTGAGCCCAAATATCCACAAACTCGATAATTCTCGATTCGGTGCCTACTCGAATCATGGGTTCACACTCTGCAGCTCTGGGCATTAGCTGCTTAATCTCCACTACGGCCCCCCCGCGGCGGGATGCCTGGCTTTCACCTTGGGGATTCCCAGTATGGGTATCTCACAGGGAAAAAGCCAGGACGGGTTCCCAAGGCAAGCGCCGAGATGCCTACGGGTAATCAAGCGCTATATAAGAACGCATAATAATAATAATAATAATTTGGGACATCCTCATGTGTCATGAGGCAATACGTAACAATTCCCCTACTATAGGATTACACGTGTTCAAAGAGTATCAGTTTATAGAAAGATCCCCACATCATTTTCCCAGTTGAAATTAAAAAATAGAACAAAGTGTAATTTATAAAAACTTCAAGGCCCATAATGCATCACCCTGAAAACTAAAGGGTGAGCGTATAAAATGTGGAAATTGAAAAAGGACTATTGTAGAACACTGCCGTGATCAAGAACGTCTGTTCGAAACGCGTAGGAGAATTGCGATACACCTGCAAAAATAAATTAAAATATCTACTGCCAAGAAGTGTGCCGCGTTACTTTTTTGTTTCTGAAATATACATTTATATATTTATATATATGTGGGGCACATATAATATGGTGTTTCTGGGGTCCCACGCATGGTCGGGAATATTCTAATGCTTATGACTTTGATGAGGATCCCCTGGAAGAGAACTTACTTTTCTGGTAACCTTCGGCATTATTGCTTGTACATAACGTTGTGTTGGAGCAGAACCAAGTCTCTTGCCAGCATCTCGTGCATGAGGATAATTACAATATGCATGACCAGCTGCTTTTCCTGCCACTCCTCCTTTCCTTCGGAAAGTTCTCTCTTGAGCATCGCTGATCAGAAGTAGCTTGCAGAGGAACTTTCTTTTGCACTCTTGTGATCTGTAGCCTGTTATGTGCACTTTGCCAAAGTAAAGAGGTTACTAGATTACTCACTATCTTCGTGTACACCATGTTGTAGTCCTCAGCTTGTGTTTAGTAAACACAATGTATTCTGGAGTGGTTATCCTGGGTTACCTAAATAAAACCAATTAGAAAGATGCTACAGAAGGAGAGAAGCTGTACTTGAATGTGGTGCAGCTGATTGCTCAAAAACACCTTATAATTATGTAATATGCTCTTGATCTGGGGACACTAATCTACTGTACTTCTCCGTGAAGGCTGGTGATACCTATGGTGGCATTGGCCAGGGTTAGACATGTCATGTAACTGTTCTTACACAATGTGGGCAAAACAGTTGCACAGTTTCAGAGCAGAGAATCTGTTGTCTGTGCCTCCTCGTTCACTTTCACTGCAAGTGTCAGGTATGACCCATGCAGACACCACAGTTCAATCATACCGGGTACAGCATTCGGCGGAATCAGCTAAATACCCGAGGCAAAACGTGCTTGGACGCTGAAGGCCAGGAGCAGAAATGTTTTGTTGTACTTGCATTTATATAGCGCTTTATATCCCAGACGTGGCATCAAAGCGCATTTACAGATGGGAAGCACAGTATGGGAGTGTTTTGCTGAATGAATGAATGACGTCATTTACAGAGCGCAACTTTCACTCTAAAGAGCATCTTGGTGCTAGTATGCGGGTGGATTGAGGAATGAGAGAGAGTGTCTCAGTCGGGAAGACATCAAATAAGTGATGGTACCAGATTATCTGGGGCTGCAAAAATCCAGGTTTTCAAAAGTTTCTTGGATATGGTTCTGACTACGTAAGTCTTAAATGGGTGGGCAGGCTATTCCAAGCTTTTGTTCCCAGGACTGCCATTGACTTTCCCCCTCTGGGCTTCAGGTGAAAGCGGGGAGGTGCTAGGAAATTTTAGGAAGAGGATCTCATAGGACGTTGAGTAACATAAGGTTTGATTCTCGTCCTGAGGTATTTGGATCCAGTTTACCTGGCCATTCTGTAGATGATTAATAGGATCTTGAAGAGTATCCTTTTGTGTATGGGCAGACAATGAAGGACTTTGAGTGCTTCTGAGGCTGAGGACGCCCTTGGCAGTTTCAATACCAGTCAGGCCGCTACATTTTGGACTAGCTGTAGCTTTTTCAGAGCTATTTTCTTTGCTCCTACGTATAGCTGTTACAGTATTCCAGCCGAGACAGGATTAAGGCCACTGCGATGGTCTTCCGAGCTGTAGCTGGAAGTAGATCAAAAACATTTTTGAGGGTTTTCATCAACTGGAAGCAGGTGCCTGCCATCGAGAGCGCTTGCTGGTGGAAGGACAGCATAGTATCAAATCTTATCCCCAGGTCCTTCACAGTATCCACTGTATTAGGAGGAGGTGCTACATCAGTCTCTGTTCTCTGTTTTTTGGCTATTGCACTTGAGATGGTCAGATTTCATCCAGTCAAATACAGCGGAGAAGCAGAGCTCAAAGTTTTCCTCTGCTGCTGTGGAATTTTTATCTAGAGTTAGGATAAGCTGAGTGTCATCAGAATAGGAGACAGACTCAATGTTAAAAGAGGCAACCAAGTCAAGTAGAGGTACCATATATATATATTAAAAAGTGCTGGGCTCTGTCCACCATATCTGAGAGACTTCCGATGACCCTTGTATTAGTCCTGTTGCAAGATCAATGCTGATTTCGGACTTCATAGGAACATTACTTTGCTCTTGCAGATCATTTTAATGCAAACTAATGTAAAGTAATTTTAAAAATCCAGGAAAGTAACATACCTTAGACTGTTTCTGGAAAACTTTACATCTACCAGATCTGTTCGGCCATGAATGCAGCAGAGGTCCGGTATGGCAGATTTTCAGCATACCCACTAGATACATTTGGACATATGCTCAACGCCCCTTTCAACGTTCTTTCACTCCAGGTGGGAGTGAAATATTACTGCCTAATATCTGGAGATATGGAAATGTATATTTATGTGCACAGGTGAAAGTACATTTTTTGCTATAGGGGGATAGAGTTTGATTTCTGACTTGTAATGTTTATATGTACAAAGCTGGCAGCAGCGTCTGCTGTGTAATATTGCTGTACAGTTGTTTTTTACTGCAAAAGGAAAATAAGACATCTATAAAAAATAAGGAGTGTTCATGCTATGTAAATAAACTTTTGCTTTATCAAAGTATACCAATGACAACCTGCCCAGTTTAGGAATTTCGGTTGACTAATGTTAACACTAAGTGACTGTTGTAATAATTATTTGTAAAGAAAATATAAAATATTTTATTAAAAAAGTGGGATTTTTCTTCAAAAAAAAAAAAGTGCTGGGCTCAGGGTGGAGTCCTGGGGAACACCAGAGAGTAACTGCTTCTCTGTCGATTTGTGATTTCCGAGGGTTACTATTTGTCACCTGTTATCCAGAAATGAGATTAGCCAGGCCAATGCTTTGTGTGAGATGCCGTTTTTATTTAACTGTTCTCCCAAGATGCCGTGTGAGACAGTGTTGTAGGCGGCCGATAGATCCAACAGAATCAGCACTGCATTTTTACCTTGATCTAGTGCGAATTTTAGTGTTTCCGTAGTATGTAGCAGTGCTAACTCCGTCGAGTGTCCAGACCTAAAACCGGATTGAGTGGGGTGAAAGAATGCCTCCCTTTATAAGTAGCGTTTGTGTGTCATGCATCAACATTAGAGTTGTGCCGTGTTTTTGTCACAATGCCTTGGTGTGTAGAATCTTTATACTGGCTCTGTAAGTGTGTTATCTGAAGAAGAGTTGTTGTATCCAAGTCTTTACAGCACATCACAGCTCAGATAGGTAGAGTTCCATTTAACTTGGGTGATAGCCAAAGAAGAATTGTCAGAGTTCTAGACTTCCTTAATAGAGAATTCTTTACCTTAAGTTCCTCTTTGCTCAGGTGAGCCTTTTGTTAGGTTTCACCTGCACAGTATTTGCGCTGTGCTTGTGAAATCTCTTGTATTTAATATATCCTAAAAAGGGGCTCTTATCAGGTCCCGTAGCCGAATTTCTGTGTCTATCCACTGTTGTGTGGAACTATTTTTTGTTTACTTTCCCTGGCTGCACGCATTACTGATCTTTTCATCATGACACCACCAAGGAGTATTTATTTGATCTCCCTCAATATTTTATGTGGGGTTGAGTTCTTCAACTCGATGTTATGACTTTGTTTGGGACAGGTATATTAGAGTGCCTGCACAAGCCAGTGTTAAGAACTCAAGTCACTCTTTACCCATATCGGAAGAACTAGACAACACTGCCATGTTCTAGTTATTTTTTTAAATTTAATATAAAAATTGCTCTTGTATACATTTTCTCTTCAGGTTTTATGTTGTTTGGGTACTGAACCAAGTACCATATATCATGTCTGATATCTTTGTTGTTAGGTTTCGCCTGCACAAACAGCTTATTATTAATCACATAGGCCAAACCTAATGCATTTGCCAATGCCTGTTATTGCTTGCACTCCAAAACACACTGTTGTGATGCTACCACCTGTATATTGTTTCCATACCCCAAACACTCAACTGACAAATCCTATATTAAGGATTGTTATGGTTCGAAGAAAGAATTAAAAATCTCTAAAATTGTACAAATGGCACAAATGATTTTAGAGAAACAAAAATAATGAGAAATGGAATGCAACCATAAGGATCTAAAATATTTAAATTACCTGTTTTTCTTTCAGATTGTCTTGCAAGCTTTGCAATCCACTAACACTGCGTCGAAACTTCGAAGATGTGGGTGTCATTGAGAAGCTATCATGAGGTGTAATTACACTGGGAGGATCTATGCTGACTCCTCCTTCCATTTTGTCAGGAGAGTGCTACTATCTAATACCTGAAAATAGAATAAGGACATAAAATCTGTGAAGGGACAATCATATCTGGCTATGAACATAAAACCTACATTATATTAACAACTACTGTCTATCTAGAAGCAGAAAAAGAAAAAAGAAGTTTACTTACTTGTAATCCTTATTCCTCTTAAAAATGAAAAAGGAAATAAGCTTCCTACATACAACTTATGTTCCTTAGTGTTGCTGCCTTTTGTCAATTCCTGTTAGAAACATTCCCAGTCATCAAGGTGTGCGCATCCAGTTACATACAATTGCAGTGCAGTAAAGCAATCAGCTATGAAGAGACGAGTAAATATCAATTTAGTAGCACATAAATCTCATTAAAAAATGATCCAAAGTTCAACCAATGAGGTGTGAACTCTACTACCCCAGAGGCCAATATAGGTCAGAATTCAAAGCACATGTGTGAGCATGAGTACAGACACCTGCAAGCCTAAAAGAGCGGAGGAGAGAAGAATGCCTCTGAATAGATGGAGAATTCCGAAAAAAGGAGAAGAACAATAGTTACTTACCTGTAAACAGGTGGTTCTCCAGTATTGGTGTCTTTCATAGATTCACATGCCTGAATCATTCCCCGTCGTCGGAGTAGGAGTCTCACGGTATATAAAAAAGCAATAAAATGCCATAAAATATATAGCAAATATCAGAAATACCAAACCAGGAAGTAAGTAGCCCCAGCTACAGCAGAAAAAACTTCCATACTTGTGACTATCCTAGTCATTATGTATTAGTCCAAACTGCAGCCAATCAGGCGACAGCACCCACCAGAATGTTCTCCCCAGAGGCTCAGGCTCTCAGATTTTCCCGCACAGTAGTGAAACCCCATGCTATCCGAGGGAGTCTCTGGGGGAAGGCGGGCGGGTTGCATGTGAATCTATGAAAGACACCAATACTGTAGAACCACCTGTTTACAGGTAAGTAACTATTGTTCTTCTCCAGTATTAGGGGTGTCTTTCATAGATTCACATGCCTGAATCAGAATAGTAAGCAGTACTCACAGTAGAACGCTCGTAGACGTCAGAGTATCATATACATATATATAAAAATATATACAGAAGACATGCATAACAAGGATCATCAATGTGTGATCAAACGTCTAAAGAGCATAAATGAGGAGGTGGAAACAGAGGCTCACCTTATTTGAAAAGATTGCGAAGCACTGCTCTCCCAACCGAAGCATCTGCGTCGTCTGCTGAATCTAGACAGTAGTGTCTAGTAAAGGTGTGCCTGCTAGACCACGTAGCAGCTCTGCAGATCTGTCGAAGTGGCACACCAGCAAAAAGGGCAGTGGAAGAGCTAACCACCCTTGTAGAATGTGCTCTTGGTAAGGACTGTAAAGGCCTACCGGCCTGTTGATGACAAAGTCCAATTGTAGAGGAGACCCATCTAGCAATGGTCTGTTTTGAAACTGCACAACCTCGGCGTTGTCGCCCGTAAGCCACAAACAGTTGGTCTGTCTTGCGGATGGCAGAAGTTCTGCAAAGATAAAATTTAAGACATCTTCTAATGTCTAAAGAATGCAGTGCTCTCTCAGCCGTAGACTGTGGGTCTGGAAAGAATGTTTTAAGGACAACAGGCTCATTCAGATGAAAGTCCAGAGGCACTTTAGGCATGTACGTTGGATTAGTACGCAACACCACTGAGTCCGTGGTGAATTGAATGAAAGGTGCTTTAGATGTAAACGCCTGAATATCGCTGACCCTCCTAGCAGATGTCAAAGCTAGTAGCAATGATACTTTCCATGTCAGAAATTTCAGGTCCACCTTATGGATTGGTTCAAAGGGGTGACGCATGAGCTGAGACAGTACGATGTTCAGATGCCATGCCGGAGGAGGTTTCCGGACCGGCGGAAACATGCGAAATAAGCCCTTGAAGAATTGTTGTATGATCCGTACAGAGAACAGAGAGTTTGATCCATCTTGGCGAAACCTAGAGATGGCGGCTAGGAAGACTTCAAGAGTAGAGTGCGCCAAACCCAATCTGGCTAGATGCAGAAAGAAAGGAAGGATTTGTTCCGGTGTTGCTTGAATGGGATGTAAGTCATTAGCTTGGCACCACGCACAGAACCGTTTCCACTTGAGTTTGTATGTTTTGATCGTGGATGGAGCCCTTGCTTTTGCCAGCACCTCCTGACAATCTTGTGGAATGTTTAGGTGTGCAAATTCCATGTGTTGAGGAGCCAAGCTGACAATTTCAGCGAGTTCGGGTCCGGATGGTATACCCTGCCTTGCTGGGTGGATAGAAGGTGCGGAATGCGTGGCAGTGGTATAGGGTTGCATTCCGAGAGAAGGAGCAGTTCGGTGAACCAGTATTGCCTGGGCCATCGAGGAGCAATCAGGATCAACCGGCATGGCTGCTTCTTCATTTTCCTGATGACTTTCGGGATCAGAGGTATCGGTGGAAAGGCGTACGCGAATATTTGATTCCAGTTCAGCGAAAGGGCATCCCCACAAGAGTCCTTGTGGGGAACCCAGCTTGCAAAGTATGGGCATTTCCGGTTCTGGTAGGTTGCAAACAAGTCCAAGTCCGGATGCCCCCACATCCGAAAGATGCAATGTAGCGATGGTAGATGTAGTTCCCACTCGTGAGTGCAGCCCCCGGACCTGCTGAGAGAGTCCACCAATACATTCGCAATCCCCGGAACGTGGACCGCTGACAGATGGATATTGTGAGTCAAGGCCCAACTCCATATCTCTTGTGCTTGTTGAGACAATCGGACTGATCTTGTGCCGCCCTGCTTGTTCAGATAATGCATGCAGGTGGTGTTGTCTGTCCGTATCAAGACTGTGGCACCTTGTAGAGTCGCTTGAAAGGACTTCAGGGCTAAAAATATGGCGTCTAACTCGAGCCGGTTTATGTGCCATTTCATTTGGACCTGGTTCCACTTCCCGCTGACCGTCATGCCTTGGAGGTGTGCACCCCAGCCTGTCATTGATGCATCGGTCGTGACTATGAACCTGGGAACTTCCGCTAGGAAGGAGCATCCCACTTGTAAGTTGGATCGGTGGGTCCACCAGTTTATCGCTCGTCGCATTCGCGGTGTAATCTGGATGATATCCTCGAAAGATCCTGTGACTTGGATCCATTGGCGACTGAGCTCCTCCTGTAAGGGTCTCATCCGAAGACGACAGTTGGGGGTGAGCAGAATGCAGGAGGAAAGCATCCCGAGGAAGGACTTGAACATGCGTACTGAAACGCACTTTTTTAGTGACAGTGCCGCCGCGAGTCGTTGAATCTTGACCTGTCTTTCCTCTGAAATGAATACTTGGGCAAGGTTGGTGTCGAGTGTCGCTCCCAAGAAATCCTTTCTTGCTGTTGGTGTGAGATGAGACTTTTCTAAGTTTATTGAGAAACCGAGGTCCTGCATCAGCGACAAAGTTCTTTGAACGTGATCTTGTGCCATGTCGAAAGAACTGGCCTTGATAAGGCAATCGTCCAGGTATGGATATATTTGTATCGATTGCAACCGAAGATGGGCCGCTACTGGGGCCAGCATCTTCGTAAACACTCTGGGGGCTGAACGCAGTCCAAAGGGGAGGACCTTGAACTGGAAGTCCCTGCCAGCCACTCTGAACCTGAGAAACTTCCGATGCCGTGGGAAAATCGGTATGTGGAAGTATGCATCTTGAAGGTCGAGTGTTGCCAAAAACTCTCCCGCCGAAAGAAATTGGAGGATTTCCTGAAGTGTTAGCATCCTGAATGTGAGTTTCTTCAGGAACTTGTTCAAGGCTCGCAGGTCGAGGATGGGGCGCCATTCTCCTGACTTCTTGCGAACAAGGAAAAAGCTTGAGTAGAAGCCTCTTCCTCTCTGATGATGAGGCACTCTTTCGATTGCTCCCTTCCGGATCATGGTGTTGATCTGGATGAATAGCTCCTTGAGGTGCGCTGGATTGGGTCCTTTTGGGGGGCAATTTGGGGGAGTTTTCACGAATTCCAAAATGTGACCTCTGGTTACTACATCCAGGACCCATTTGTCTGTAGTAATTTTGGACCAATTTAAGTAGTTTTGGGATATTTGTCCTCCAATTTGGTTCGGGTTGGCACAAAGTGGTGGCAGGATGCGTACCTCATTTCTTGTTGTCTCTTCCTCGATAATTAGATTTTCCTCGAGGTTGAGAGTAATTTCCTCTCTTCTGCCCATAGGTTTGTTGCCGGTAAGGCTGAAATCTTTGGTTTCCCTGGGTGGAAGAATAAGAGCGTTGTTGGTTGTAACCTCCTCTATTATTGAAATTCCCCCTTCCTTTTGCACCGCGAAAGGAAGATTTCCGGTATTGTAGAGTACCCAGTGAACGGGCTGTTTCAGTGTCTTTCTTTATGGCCTCCAGAGCCTCATCAACATGTTTTCCGAATAATGACTCCCCATCAAAAGGCATGTCTATTATTCTGTTTTGAACCTCCTGCCTGAAGGAGGTTGCTCGTAACCATCCTTGCCTTTTAAGAACAGCTGCACCCGCTAGCTGTCGAAAGCCAGTGGCAGCAACGTCCACAGCAGCGTCAATCATTTCCGAGGAGACCCACTCTCCTTCCTGAAGGATTTTCTTGGCCTCAGTGCGATCAGGCTCGGAAAGCTTGTCCATGTACGGCGAGATGTCCAACCACATCTGCCTATCGTATCTCCCTAAAATGGCTAGGGAGTTTGCGGCTCTGATGGTCGTAGCTGCAATGGTAGAAACCTTCTTTCGATGGAATCCAGGCGTCTCCCATCCTTGTCTGGAGGAACAGAGACATGAGACGTAGGATTGGAAGATCTCTTCTGCGCCGCCTGTGCCACCACAGAATCGGCTTTAGCTTGTCCGACAATGCATTCTGGAGAAGAGGTAGGCGCCCTATATTTTTTATCTACTCTTGGGAGCACTGCTGGTAAGGAATTTGGCTTGGCCATGATCTTAAGTCCCTCCTTCCAGATGAAATCTATAATTGGAATGGTCCAACTCTGCTTATGTGGTGTAGACTTAAAATCATACAAAAAGCAGTCTTCTTGTTTTGCCTCCATGGTTATTAGAAACCTCCTAGTTGCTCTATCCATGATCTTGTGGAATGAGGCAACGTCCACGGGTGGCGACTCAGATGTAGTAGGCTCCGCCGGAGAGGGTGTGTTTGCATTGTAATCCTCATACTCCGACGATTTAGACACTTCATCCAGCTCCCCTTCCTCCTGATCTTCATGCTCCGAGAGCTCCTCTTCCCTTGGTTGAGGAGATGAAACTGCTGACGTAGGCAACGTTGGGCGACTTTCCTCCAACGTCGCAGTAGTCATTGGTTGTGTCCGCGTAGAAAGGGGAGGCCTTCCCTGCGGCAAAGGTGTAGACATTACCGAGTCACCAGACTCTGAAGGCGGGAAACGTCTATAATAGTCACTGAGCATGTACTGCAGATTGCGAAACAAGTCTTCAGGCAATTGCATATCAGTAGCAGGTCTGTCAGCACGCGGAGCAGGCTGAACGTCCTCCATGTCATCCTCAACCTCTTCCTGAACTTTAATATGGAGTTCTGAAGGACTTCTAGCTGCCCCAAAATTTTCGTCTTCATAGGATCCTTCCTCATCGGAATCCAAAAGCTTGTCCGGCACCACAAGGGTAGTAGAAATAGATTCCGCAGAAGCTCTCTTTTTTAACAATGTAGCTGTAGTCGCAGGTGATGGCAATGGAATCCCTGCTGTTTGCGCCGACCAAACCTGCAAAGTAGTGCAGCTTGAAAGAGGCGGCGTCAACGGGACGTCTGCAGACTGTTGACAGAGTTGCCTCGTTGACAGTATCGTCGTCGACTGGGTCGTCGACGGGGTCGTAGACGGTAGCTTCGTCGACGTGGGCTTTGTCGTCGACGAGGATCTCTTCGTCGACGAAGTCGTCGACGATGGCTTCGTCGTCGAGGTCGTCGACGGTGGCTTCGCCGTCGCGGTCGTCGACGGGGACTTCGTCGACGTGGATTTGACAGTCGACGGGAGGGCCGTCGAGGGTTTCGTCGACGGTACCAATTTCATCGTCGACGGGGATCCAATCCTCGACATCATAGATGAAGACGAGAAACTCGTCGACGGTACCTTGGCCGTCGTCGTCGGGGCAACTGTCGACGACGAGATAGGCCTGATCTGGACATGAACCAGTGTAGGCGAAGAAGCTGAAGACATGACAAGGGTAGGCTTAGGTGAGGAGAAAGTCATAGTGCAGGTGGTAGAAGTGGCCACATGAGAAGAAACACAGTCCTTCTTTGACGTTGAAATTGTCAATGATGGCAACTGAGGAGGCGCAGATTTTGAAGATTTCTTGGGAACTGTCTTAGTCCCAGACATCTTAGAGGGCGTAGTATCCCCTTTGGTAAGTGAGATAACTTTACTTGAAGAACTAGGCCCAGGAGCATCCTGAGAAGATTTAGACTTCTTAACCACCTTCGCCCTTAGAGATGAAACCTCAGTTTCAGCCCTCCTCTTAGTTGAAAGAAATGAAGAGCCAGAGGCACAACTTCCTACCTCAGAGACAGGGTCATCCTTGTTCTTGAGTCTATTGAGCCACAATAGAAGTCGCCCCTCTCTATCCTTGATGGTCTTGGAGGGGAAGGTCCGGCAAATCTTGCACTCCTTCACCTCATGGTCAGGATAAAGACAATACAAACATTTCTTGTGGGGGTCCTCCTTGAAAAGTCTTGGCTTCCCACAAGAATCACAGGCCCTGAACAGGGATTTAGATGAAGACATCTGTGAAATTTGAAGAAATCAATGATGTAGAAGAAAAAACTGAGCAGAGCTCAGGGAGACTCCCTTCACACAACGTGCGGTAGAAAATCTTAGAGCCTGAGCCTCTGGGGAGAACATTCTGGTGGGTGCGGTCGCCTGATTGGCTGCAGTTTGGACTAATACATAATGACTAGGATAGTCACAAGTATGGAAGTTTTTTCTGCTGTAGCTGGGGCTACTTACTTCCTGGTTTGGTATGTCTGATATTTGCTATATATTTTATGGCATTTTATTGCTTTTTTATATACCGTGAGACTCCTACTCCGACGACGGGGAATGATTCAGGCATGTGAATCTATGAAAGACACCCCTAATACTGGAGAACTGTAGTTACAGGTAAGTAACATAGGGCCTGATTTAGAGTTCAGCTGAAGACTTACTCCTTCACAAACATGACAATTATCCTGTCTGAAGTATTACTGGTGTATTATATCTAATGGCACTTGTAATATGGTGGGGAGGATATTCATCACATTTGTGACGTAGTAATCCATCCGCCGAACTCTACATTAGGCCCATATTTCTTCCTTTATGGATTCAGATGCTTGAATCAGACTAGCAGGCAGTGTAAGCAATGCCCAGCAATGAAGTGATGTGTGCTGCAAACCTTTTATATGTATTGTTAATGGTACAGGTGTGATTGTATGCTAACACGATCACTGGTTGTGCATTTGATATATTTGAGTGTGTGACGCAGGCACGGGTTGCAGAAAGCTGCGGCCCACAAATCAGACTGGATTGCTTGAATGGTGCAAAAATGTGTCTCTAAGGGAAGAGTAAAAAGTAGACTAATCGCCAACATATTTTCTATATTTTGAACACAAAGTATTTTGCACTCTCCTGTGCAACAAAACAGGAGCTGAACATAAGCGTACTCCTATATAGAGTACCATATATAACAAAAAAAATATGTATACAGATGCAGGGGCAGCCTTAGACATATAGGCATAGATGCATCAAGGTAAAATCCGCTCGCAAAGGGGCAGATTCTCAGAATCTGCCCCTTTGCGACCGGTATTTTTGCATTTGGGATGCATCATCCTAAATGCAAAAATCGCAATTTTAGAAATCGCAAAATTGCGATTACTTGCATTTAACACCTTGGCTGCTGGAGCTATTCCCCTGCTGTCCTGGGCCATAATAAAAATGGGTGTGGTCATGACGAGCTCAGCTCGTCATGAGCACCTGAGAGGTAAATGCCATAACGAGCTGAGCTCGTCATGAGCACCGAAGGGGTTAAGGAATCTCAAATTGAGATTCCTCAAATGCAATGCATTTAAATTAAAAGAAAATAGCAATTTCGCTAATAAGGGTCGCAAATTACCATAAAGTTGAACTTCATGGTAATTTGCAAAAACTTTGAAAAATGCACTAAAGTGCATTTTTCAAAGTTCCATTTTACACACAATCATGCCCTTAGGGCATGTGTGTGTGCAAGATGTACCCATATGCAGATTTCAGGGGTGCAACAGGGTGTCCTTTTGACACCCTGGCACCCTGAAATTGCAATCTCAATTTGCGATTCTGTAATTGAGAATCGCAAATTGAGATTGTCCTCCCATTCATTCCTATGGGCCTCTAGGCCTCTAGGCCCATAGGAATGAATGGGGAGGTATTCCTTAATTGCGACTCACAATTTGCGAGTCGCAATTAAGGAATTTTAAGAAATCGCTATTATTTAAGTGATTTCTTCATGCATAGCATTTTGCTATTCCTTATTAGCGAATCGTTATTTTTAACTAATAAGGATTAGCAAAATGGGTTCTTGATGCATCTTGGGGATAGACTTATTGTTGCAGGGATGCAGAAACATTATGTTCTGACTTAATGCCCGATGGCACAATAAGGTTAGTGTAAAGGTTTTAAATGACTAGGAATATTAAGATGGACAAATTAAAAATACGTTCTTGGATGATTGGTTATATAATTTACGTTTAATTTTGATTCATTACCTAGAGATTTATGATGAAATATGGTTGGAGCCTATCTCACCTTTGCCCTCCTATGTGCAATAATAGCTGTGTTTTTCGGAATGTTTACAATCATTCTAATGCACATGATTTGCAGATGAACAGAATACAATGAATATTCATTAATTGTAGAATAACACCTATACTAATTTCGGACTCCATGTCAGGGCTAGATATACCATGTGCAGATGAGAGATTTGATTACAGGTTTTGTCTGACTCCTAACACTTTCACTGACTTATTCATAACTCAATGCGGATGGAGTGAGAAACAACTGCCAGTTTTCCACTTCTCTGAAAAAGTCACAGTTTCGTTTTGGGAAAGAAATCTACTAGATAAGAAGTCAATAATGTAGCGGTAACACATGGCACCAAATATAGGGCTGGGACCCTGAAGGCAGGAACCCAAGAGAGGTACAGAGGTATTTTACGATCCTCCTCAGTATTGTGAGAGGTATTCTCTTATCCAATTAAGGTTTGATGAGTACTTAACCGTTACAATACATCTACCCAGGTAGCTTGTGAAATTTCAGAGTCTCTGAGAGAAACACAGGAGGAAACGAAATAAAAATGGTGCAAAACCTACGCCCTGTCCTTATTTACTATCTGAGAACAAACAGTGTCTCATTATCAGCAGATGAAGTTAAGATGGTTGTCAGAACTGTCCCAATGTATAATACTGCGGAATTTCTATTTATAGATTAAAATGGAAGCTGCAGATGTGGGAGGGTCATTCACAAAATATGCTAGGATAAATCTTAAAGTACATTAAGGTCAATATGGATGTATTGAAGTCTGGTTAACTTAAATTGTAGCTATTACCTTGTTTCAATGGACATTACTGCAGGTAACATAGAGAGTGTTTGGGACCTTTAGATTGCCATGACAGACACGACTCACATTAACTACTTACATACCGAGTTGACTATCCAAAGGGACATGTTAACTAACGTAATAACAGACAGATGAGGCAGTTTGAATTACAACAGCGTGACACTGAAACCACAGGCACCACCCAAACACATACACATGCATATGCTATTGTCATTAATTCACAGGGTATAAATGCAATAAAGAGACATCGCGGAGTAAAACAAAATGAAATCCTGTCCTGGGTACCTAGAAAGACTTATCAGCTAAATATGATTTAACCCCTTTGCCGCGGCGCAAATTTTGCTGCGGCGCGGGGGTGGAGAGTGAGCGTAGCACTGCTGTGCTCGTGATGGAACCACGCCGTCATGAGTCGTGAGCTCATGACGGCGTGGTTCCGTCACAGCCCCGCCCGCTCATTAATTCGCCCGCACAGGGAATTAATGTCACGTGGGAGGAGCGGCAGCCGCATGACGGAACCACGCTGTCATGAGCATACGCCGCCCGTGGCTCATGACGGCGTGGTTCCGTCATGAGCACGCAAGGGGTTAACCCCAGTAAACCTTACTAAACCTTACAGGATGTATACTGAGTAATAAATAAGTTGCTTCCAATGGGGAATGTGCTAAATCTACCACAGTGCCAGATGCCGCAAAGCATGTTTGTGCCCCAGCATAGTACTATATATGGTTATCCCTGAAAAACTGTTTTGCCTCAGGTTCTAAGATAAATGGAGGAGGTGCCCACTTATGTATGAACTGACAGTAAATATTTATACCGTGGCTGAAATTAGTTATTGGCAACATTAATAGCAGGCATCTGTTTGATATGCAGTGACTCCATAAGATCAGAAAGACGTAGGGGCATATTCACAAGGAGTTATCACCGCGGTAGCGGCACTTTTCTGCTGCTAATGCGGCGATATTTTTATTGCCGTAATACCAAGCTGTCGTTAGCAACAGCTTTCTGGCGATAGCGGCCGCATCCAGCATCGCCAACGATGGTAGTGATCACTATTGCTAATGATATGCAATGGAGGCGATCCCATGCAAAAACGCGCGCTAACTGCATTACGCGATACTCACAAAGCTTGCCCGGAACTGCAAAGCGATAAAAAAAACAGCCGCTAAGGCACGTTAGCCGCTGGGACTTAAGACCAGAAAAAAGGAGTTCTTAAAAATGGTGATAGAGAATAGCATATATGGGAGACTAGCCCAGACCCACTGAAGCCATGGAAGTACTACTCATGCAGCTCGGAGCACCAAGAAGGCCACAAAAACCACTGCCACTGCCACCTCCCCCAGGACCACCACGGGCAGCGCTGAATAAGACAGGGGGTCCATCGCAGACACCTCGGTCTCACAGATTTAACGCCAGAGGATGTCATTGCCCACTACAGGTTAAAAAGGACATCCATCCTTCGCATCCTGACGCAGATAGCCCACAGGCTGACAGCACCAACACAGCGGATAAGGAATAGCTTTTTACCTGTAACTCCAGTTCTCTTGTAGGGGTTTTTCCATGATAAGTTATAAGCACTTGAATAGTCCCGCCCACGTGCGGGGACCCCGGAGCACTTCCTTAGATCGATCTTCTTAAGTGGATATTTTTTGCCTTTCTTCAGGGGTTAAGAGATAAAAAGACAGTAATGCAGCCTAACTAACTAGGGTACACTGGCCATTACTTACTTCATCTTGAAGTGAAAAAAGATAGTCAGCAAACTTAAATTTTGCAACTGTTTGGAGTTTAATATACAGGGAAAACTCACCTTCACAAAACCCATTTTTTCATGATGGAGATGAAAGGGTTGGACAGAGAAGCCTCATTGGATGCCATTATATGGCTGAAAATAGAAGCTGTGCCTTTAACAGTCTCCAAAGACCACTAGTATCCCATGATGCACAGCCAGTGGCAGTTACTTCAGTTCTTTTTGAAGGAGTAGAGAAGTGAATGCCTATTCTAAGTGACAAATATGTCTGTTTATTCCACCGGGGAGGAGGGAGGGTTGCTTATGACTTATCACATAAATACCCCTAAAAGAGAACTGGAGTTACAGATGAGAAACTATTCCTTCTCTTGTAGGGGATTTCCGTGTATAGTCATAAGCACTTGAATAGACTAGCAAGCCCATCCCATAAACACACATGCGGTGGAAGAAACAGAGAATTCATATGTCAGATTTAAGCAAACAGGTTCCGAAGGAAGCCTGTCCGACCTGAGCATCCGCCTTGGCATTAGAGTCCAGGCAGTAGTGTTTTGTGAATGCATGGACTGACTTCCAGGTAGCAGCCTTACAAATCTCAGAAAAGGGTATATTATGTAAAGCTGCAGTAGCTGATTTTCCTCTGGTAGAGTGAGTCCTAGGCTTACTATCAAGAGTTTTGTTGGCTTTCTGGTAACAAAGTAGAATACATGAAACAATCCACCTGGAGATGGATTGCTTGGAAGGCGCTAGACCAGTACAGAGAGAGCCATAATTCAAAAACAACTGATCTGATCTCCTTATATCTTTAGTTTTGTCCAATAAATCTTCAAAACTCTAACATCTAGGGAATGAAGCGTTTTCTCCGCAGGAGACGAAGGATGCTAAAAAAAAATGTAGGCAGAGAAATACTTTGATTCACTTGGAAATCCGAAATTACTTTAGGAGGGAATTTCAGATGTGTCCTCATGACCACTTTAGATGAATAGAAAACGGAGTATGGTTCTTTGCAACACAGTGCCTGAATTTCTCTTACCCTGCGACAGAAGTGATAGCCACCAGGAAAGCTGTCTTCCAAGACAGATGCTGAAAAGTAGCCTTAAGAATGGGTGCACAGGGCTCTTGCATCAGTAGAGAAAGAACTACATTAAGCTCACAAGGAGGAGAAGGACGTCTGATGGGAGGAAAAACTTTCTTCAAACCTTCCAAGAAATCTCTAATGACGGGTTTAAAAAAAAGGAAGTTTGTGAAGGGCATTTTCTAGAAGCAGTCAGAGCTGCTAGGTGAACCTTAATGGAAGCAAATTGAAAGCCGGATTGTGCGAGATGAAGCAAGTATGGAAGGATGACATCTTCCTGACAAGAAGTAGACTCTTCATTCTTTGATGAACACCAGATACAGAATCTCTTTCACTTATATGCATAAGCAAAGCGTGTGGAAGGCCTTTTAGCTTCCTTAAGGATGTCCATGCAGTCCTGAGGTAAGTTCAAGTGTCCATACTGCACTAATTCAGGAGCTATGCCGCCAAATTTAATGATGAGAGAATGGGGTACACCATCTGTCCTCCAAATTTCATTAGTAGGTGTGATTGCATGGCAGCCTGAGATGTGGAAGTTTAGACCAGTGAGAAATGTCTGTAAACCACCACTGACGTGGCCACTCGGGGGCTTTGAGGATCATCTTGGCCCATGATAGTGAGAACTTGATGAGGACTGCCAGGATCAGGGGGATCTGAGGAAAGGCGTAGAGAAATCAGCCAGACCAGTTGATCCATAGGGCATTCCCCAGAGTTTCCGGATGGTAGAACCTCGAGGCAAAGTTTTGGCATTTGTGGTTTACTGCGGTGGCGAATAAATCGACCTCTTGAATACCCCATCTTATGAATATATCTCGCACCACGTCGTCGTTTAAGACCCATTCGTGATTTTCCTAAAGAAGTCTGCTTAGAGCGTTGGACTGAGCATTTTGAACACCTGGACGGTGAGTTGCTGTTATGGTCAGATTTCTGCCTAAGAGCCACTTCCAGATGGTCTGGGCTTCAGGAGATAACGGTCAGGATCTCAAGCCCCCTTGCTTGTTGAGGTAGAATATTGTCGTTGTATTGTCCGTCTGGACAAGCAGGGAGCTGGCACGGACTGATGGCTGAAAGGCTTTCAGAGGCAAATGAACTGCTCGTAGCTCTAGCAGATTGATGTGGTAAGTGGATTCCTCTGTGGACCATTTGCCCTGAATCTGAAGGTGATCTGTATGTGCACCCCAGCCTAGAAGAGACGCATACGTTACTATTGTTTGCGTTGGTATCTCCTTGTGGAAGGGAATCCCTCATAAGAGATGGTTGGGAGAACACCACCATCTGATGGACTGGAGGGCATGTTGTGACAGTTGAATCTGGTCCTCCCAATCTCCTATTCTCTGGTCCCATTGGTCCTCCAGACATTCCTGCAGAGGTCTCATGTGAAGAAGTGGATTCGGAGTGAGAAACATACAAGATGCCATGGATCCCAGAAGAGGGGAGACCTTCCTCAAAGTTGGAAAAGACGTGGTCATGAGAGCCTGAGCCTTCTGAAGTATCGATAAGCGTCGCTCCTCCGAAGGATACACGTTTACCGTGTGAGTATCGATGGTTGCTCCCAGATATTGAAGGCAGTGTACAGGGGTCGAGATAGACTTCATTTGATTGATGTGAAGACCCAAGCAAAGGGTAAAGTTTGAGGTCCAATTGAAGTGCAGTTGAGCCTCCTGACAAGTGGATGCCTTGATCAACCAGTCGTCTTGGTAGGGGTAGACAAACACTTTGTGCTTCCTCAGATGGGCAGCAATTACTGCCATGCACTTGGAGAAGGTGCTGGGGGCTGACTTCAGGCTGAATGGGAGTACACAATATTGATAGTGATTGTTCCCCACTGTGAACTTCAGGAACATGCGATGCTTCCTTATAATAGGAATGTGGAAGTATGCGCCTTGCAGGTCTATTGCGCATAACCAATCCCCCGATGAAGTTGAGGGTAGAACTGGTGTAACGCCAACATTCTGAATTTTTCTCTTCTAATCCACTTTTTTGCCTTTCTTAAATCGAGAATGGGTCTGAATTCATTCTTGCCTTCTTTTTGACCATGAACAACCTTGAATGCAGTCCTTTTCCTCGTTGTAAAGGAGGAACGGGTTCTATTGCCCTCCAATTGTAATTGGCACAGTTGGAATTGTGACTGTGTTGCAGGGATTGATGGTGGAGAGCTGATGAAACGTAGAGAGTATCCATTGTGAACAATATTCAGATCCCAATTGTCCTGTGTCATGTTGAATGCTTCCCCCTACCAGAGTGGGTAACAGAAGAGGAGGAAGATAGGATTCAGGGCTTAGAAACAGCACAGGCTTTATTTCCTTGCGCAGGTTGCTGTCCTGATCTTCTCCTTGGTTGTCGTTTTTGGAAAAGTTGGAAAGAAGGTTGGTACGACTGTTGTGTATTGGTCTGTCGGCCTTGGTACCTTTGAAGCCTCTGAGAAGAGTATCTGTGCTGAAAAAGGCAGAAAGATTTACGCTGGTCTTTGGGTTTTTCAAGACCCACAGCCTTCAGTGTCTCCATCTCAGCCTTCATACAGGCCATCTCCTCATCCGCATGAGAGCCAAATAGGCTTGTTCCTAGGTAGGTGTTCTATAAACTGCTGAAGAGATTCCCATAGTGCCCGGTTATACCTGCCCAGCAGGGCTGTGGCACTAGCAGCCTTCATAGAGGTCGCTGCTGTGTTGCATACCTTCCTCCCCACCGAATCTATCTTACGGCTCTCCTTATCAGGTGGAACTGTGGACGTTGGAACAGTAGTATGTTGTTTTTTAGCTGCCACTACAATGACGGAATCTGGCGTGGGGTCCGTCTCGAGAAAAGTGGCATCCTGCGATTGAGGACAATACTTTTTCTGTAATCTGGAAGGAGCTGATTTAATGGAAGATGGAGTGAGAAATAATTCCATTGCAGATTCCAACAAGCCTGGCTCCAGAGGAAGCAAGGGATGATAGGATTGTCTCTGTTGGAGAGTCTAAAAAATTACAGAGGTCGATGGAATCGGAGAAGACATTGGTATGTTTAGTTTGGAAGCACCTCGCATCAATACCTCTTGGAAAGTAGTGATGTCATCTATAGGAGAAACTCTTTGAGGAAGAGAATCCGATGATGTCGGGGTATATCTCTCAGTACTCATTAAGGACGTGTCCCTGGTGTGTCAGGAGCGAGATCTCTCCTCATGATGTCGGCAATGTGATAGAGTTGAGGAGCGTCTATGGCTGCGAGAACGATCCCTCGCATGGGACCTTGACCTTGGTCTTCGAGGTGCCGGAGGTGTCGTGGTCCGAGGTGGTGGAGGAGGCGGCTATGGAGGAGGAGGCAGAGGAGGAGGAGGAGGCGGCTATGGATGAGGAGGCAGAGGAGGCAGACTAGGAAGAGGAGGCAGTTCATCCGGAAGATGAGAAGAAGACTGAGCTGGTGACCTAGTTGGGGAATATGTCCTTGAATATTCAGAATCCGAAAAACAAATGAACCTCCTCTTTTTACGAGCCATCTGAAGGGAGGAAGGATCATTAGATACACCATAAGATCCAGCTGTCCCCCTCAACGTCAATCTACTTGTCGACTGTGATCTTCGACATCACCTTTCACTGAGAACTTCCTCTCAACGTCGACTGGCTCTACGTCGATCGAGTCGAAGATCAACGGTGTCTTCTAGGCGTTGACCGCTGTGACTCTTCGACAGCGACCGTCAGTGACTTCTTGACGGCGAACAGCGATGACTTCTCGACGGCGAGAGTTAATGACCCTTTTACGGCGAGTGTCGGTGACTCCTAGACGACGACGACTATGGCGAGTTGACATTGTCCTCGACTGCTGGAGTGTGTTTTATCTAGGTACCTGAATCGATATTCCTATTCTTTGCCCTTGTCCGGTTATAAATCAATAATATCCCTACAACGGCATAGAAACCCGTTTCATAATTTAGTCATAGCGCATGCTGTCACATTAAGCAAGCCTATTCCTCCAGCCCCCTAGAAAGCACACGGAGTTCTTAAACAAATCCAAGCCTCCAGCAACCTGGGAAATCCCCGCTGCTTTGTTTTGATTTCGTCCAAGAACTCCTGTAAAGCACTGTAAGAACGACCAGTTCTTAGTGACATCTTTATTGACGTCTTATGTCCAGCCTTACGTCAAACCCGGCACCTTTCAGGTATAAATATACCAACGTTGCCTTAAGCAAACACACAGTGGTGATGAATCTGGAGCAGCTACTACTTGCCCGAGAGCCCAGCTGATGCGAGAGCCCACGGACGCTGCCCCTCCCTTTTGACGCGCTGAGAAAGACGCTGTCTTTTCTCTTGCCGAGAAATCCAGCCTCCGGCGTTTCCAGCTTACCCTTGCTGGTGACTGGGATACCGAGTCCTGAGAGAGAGATACCAGCCCTCCTGCCTTCTAATACCCAGGTACTGAACTGACTAAACCCTTACAGAGAATTCTTGAGTCAGATTCTTGGCAAAACAAACTTAACTTAAACTGCTACTTACTTACTCTTTCCCACGTATTAGGCTTAGGTCAGGTACACCGGGGTAGGCGTAGTTAGAAGCACCAGTTGAGTACGATTAGTCAATGTATATATGTATGTATCTATTTTATCCATTTTAAAGTGTCATATGGCTAAGAAACCATATCAATGCTTTTACAGTATTATTTCATAATCCTGCTTTTACTGTATGCACTTTACTTAACTACAAGTATTGCAATTGTAGCAATTCATTTCTCTTGTATGAGGAAAGAGACTGCTCAATAAATAACACCTTTTATTGAACACACCCGTCTCTTTTTCTCTGCAATCTAGTGAAACTAAGTACGCACTTATTGAATGAGTGAAATAGCTGTCTTTTGTTTTCACACGACTCTAGACATACACTCTTATTCAGGGAGAGCAACGTTGTCATGTTTTATGGTTGTCAGAAACTAAATCCCTTCTTGTCTATCCAGGGAGGTTAAACTCCCCCTCGCCTATTCGAGAAAGTTTCTAGTGAACTCTGAGCTAGCTGGCAAAAAACTTAAGTCTAATATAGTCAGTAGAGACCTAGTTGACCTCAGTCCTACGTCTACACTGCTGAATAT
The DNA here is from genome assembly GCF_964261635.1 of Lissotriton helveticus. Classification (NCBI taxonomy): domain Eukaryota; kingdom Metazoa; phylum Chordata; class Amphibia; order Caudata; family Salamandridae; genus Lissotriton; species Lissotriton helveticus. Next base: position 53,997,420 of record NC_136067.1, read on the forward strand.
ATTATTCCAATGCGCAGAGCCTATTGGGACTATAGGAACTACACTACATGGCGCCCAACGTTTGGTAAGGCGATAAATCTAACGCAAGACGTTAGAGTAACTCAGTCGTGCTTTTTCACACAGACCCTTTTTCCCATAAATACTCCAAAAGACGTCTGGAGTGGGTAAAAGGTTAAAAATCCGCCGGAACTTAGTAGGAAGAGATTTCTATGTATAGTTTTTGGTTTATTTAACGTTGAAGGATACAGTGTTCCAAAAGATTGTGCACCTAATCTTTGTTTCCTTGAAAACCTGATCTGCAACAAAAACCTTCCTGTCAGTAAAATGTCAGACGGTGAAGGAGATAGGGAGACAGCTAGAATAGCAGCTCAACTCCTAGAGGAAGACACAAGTCTCCTACAGCAAGACCCGGATGCAATACTCATCCCGGTCAAAATGAGAAAAACTATAACTATTAAACTTATAGAAAATGGACTGACATCGAGAGGTGGTACAGTCATATTCGTAATTGAGGCACATGAATATCGGCAGACAGAGGTATTCTATTCATGGATAAACTTTCCAGCAGCAAACGCTGTCACACATGAGTTCCACTATTACAAAACAGAGGAACCTCCGGATGACTACACTCCTTTCAAGGAGGTGGAAATCCCATTAAAATACCAAGAGCACCTGCTCTGGCTTAAAGGCGCCCTAAAACATAATAATCACATCACCAGACTCGGTCCACTAGGTAGAACAGGAGCAACGTGACCGGTTCTAGCCAGCTACACACCACAACCCGACTTCGAAAAAATGTCAATACCAGAACTTTTAGCACAGCTAAAACAACTGATTAAAATTCATAGACAATTAGTCCAATATGTAATGCGGACTTCAACAGTCCAACCAGCTATTAACATTCCACAGCTGACTCCTCATCAGGGGAATACAAATAAAATAAAATAACACCACAGAACATACAGTCATGTCTGGGTAAAGTACCCATAAAACGGGAACAAATTCCATTCTGGTTAGCACAACAAATCACTCAAATAGAGGCAGTGTTTCCGGATACTACCCCTACTGAGAAACACAGAATTCTGACTATCTGCCTTCCAATGGGGATCGCACCACATGTGGAGGACTGTGACACTTGGGGCACAGTCTTTGTTTCCATTTACACAAAAACACATGGTGTTCCGTCCATGGCGGGAAGAGCACGTCAAGTCCAAAGACAAAGAACCTGCTCATCAAAGTAAAAAACTACAATTTCCAAAAAAGAAGGTAGACAGTATAAAAGTAATCAAACATGCCGAGGATCCTGAGGACACAGCTGAAAAACGGAGAGTGGGCTCAGACAATGCTAGACAGCTCAGCAGAGGTGAGCATAGCTCACAAGATCCTGATGAATCATCTGGAGACAGTGGACACGAATGAATACATTCAGGTGGAAACTGCAGACACCAGAGTTAGCAAACCTCATAAAATATACTAAATAACATTACGTATAGAGGGAGATAAGACTAGGAAAATAAGGGGTCTATTTTGGGATAACCTCTCAAAAGGCTATGACATCCTTTTAGCTGAAAAAGACTGGCCACCGGAGTTTGTCAGGGAGTGCCCTCATGGCGAAGAAATATTTATGCCTGCCTTCTCAAATAACATTCCAATTCCTAAAAAATATACACTTGCAAGAAAGTGGGCAGTAGCCCAAGCTCCTGCATTATATAAAAACCATGCTGGATGGGATGAGGACTCTCCTCCTCACAAAATCCAGTTAAAAAAATCAACCAACTGCACAAAGGCAGTACCCAATTAAGCAAGAAGCTAAAAAACAGGTCAGGGAGATCTTAGATCATCTTGAATACCAGGGGGTAATTGAAACATGCACCTCACAAATGAACAATCCTTTGTTTCCTGTCTTCAAGCCAGACGATTCATATTGTCTAGTTTTGGACTACAGACACCTTAACTCATGTTGCAAAACCTTTGCAGTACAAAACTCACACAGTGCAGCACTAATGAATAACATCGTGTGCAAAAAATACAAAACAACATTAGACATCTCTAATGGATTCTTTTGTCAAAATATAGCACCTGAAAGCAGGTATTTGACCGCTTTCTCAATAATGGGCTCGCAGAAAAATTCTGTCGACTCCCACAGGGGTTCAAGAACAGCCCAGGATTATTCTCAGCGAGAGTAACAGAGTTACTACAAATGTATGATGATGAGGCATTATCTTATGTCGATTTCTAAAAAACAAGGGGACCCAGCGGGTAGCTAAGGACCATGGGTAGTAGTTACTTTAAAGGGGACAAAGGTCCTAAGCACAATTTGGATAGTGAATCAATGAAGTATAGACCACAATAGGCTCTATATAACACTTTTCCTTGTCCAGCCGGACAGGAAGCTTTAATAGTTGACTTGATCACAATCTTATTTACAATACAAATATACAGCAACGAATCATTGCAGTATAGCACACTCCTGTGCCATACCATGGAGAAACAGAAGGAAGGATAAGATAATAGGAAAGGGTGTATCAGGCAAAAAGAAGAGCGGACAGGACACTATTTTAGATCAGAACAATTTGTTAGTGTAACCTGAAGCGGCGCATACAACAATAAATATACAATACATCAAATGTCCGCTCTTCTTTTTGCCTATCCAATTGTGCTTAGGACCTTTGTCCCCTTTAAAATTATCTTATGTCGATGATATCTATCTAACAGATGATGACTTGGATACTCACTTGAAAAGAGTGAACACCATAATACTTGGGTTCGCAGCAGAGGGTTACAAATTCAACTTTAAAAAGTCACGAATTGCCCATCTAACTGTCCTGTTTTTAGGATATGAATTATCAAGTGAAGGCAAAAGCCTGGCAGACAATTTCTTAGAGAAATGTGCTGTAATCCAAGCACCAAGAACGCTGAAAAACTTACAATCAATTCTAGGTTTCCTGAAATTCGGAAGAACTTACATTCTAAATTATGCAGAGAGGGTTAAACCTCTCTACAAACTAATAAAACCAGATTTTAAAACAATCAATTGGACTCAAAAACACACAGAAATTTTGAGATCATTGCAAACAGACATGTTAGCTAAAACAAAATTGCAAACACGCGATAACACACGCAACCTTGTGATCCGGGTCATCCCAGGAAGATGCGGATTCACATACCTAACCTCTAATGAGGGAGAAAAGGTACCAATAGCATACAAATCACACTTTTACTCACAAGCTGAAAAAACATTCAGCATTAAGGAAAATATTGTTCATGCGGTTCAAATAGCTGTAGCAAAAGAAAGAGACTAAGCTGATGGTAGACAGATTACTGTTATAACAGCAGAATCAGCCTTTGAGGCATTAACAAGCCCATGTAATTTACCTACCGTGGCATTAGATCCAAAGTGGATACAATGGGAAAATTCTCTTGCTACAGAAAAAGTGAAATACTATTTTGACCCGGAAATGAAAAAATTTAAAAATCTAGAATATAAAAGAGAATATCCTCTGCCAATCGACATTCTGCCCATACATCAGCACGCCTGTGTAATATATACAGACGGAAATGCACAACCCTCGGTTTGGGGAAAACAAGCCTATAACGCCACATGCGAGATTTTTAAATACGTGTGGCGCGGAGGTAAATTAAGACCTCTGGTAACAATATCACACTCTATAGGGTATTAGGTTCGGGTGTTGGGTGGGTCAAACATTTAATAAGTGTCCAACGTAGTCTTACCAATCTGCCAAGAAATTCTCTAAAAGGTTTCAGTCCGTACAAACTATTGTTCGGGACTAGAATGCATATCCAGGATCTCGATAGTCAAACTTCAGTGGTAGAAGGAAAATGCTTTGATATCAAAGATTGTTTGGCTATTTTTACAGGACTTAAATGAAACAAGAAAAGACCTGAGCAACATAAAGTTGAAACAACAGCCAACGGCCACTGAAGAGAAACCACCTGTCCCAGCAAGGCCTGTCTGGATTCCAAAGATTGGGGATCTGGTCAGAGAGAAAATCGCAGTGAAGAAGGAATTTGGGCCTTCTTACAGAAAAGCAGTACCTGTGTTAGCTGTCAAAGGAACAAGATCAGTTGTACTACCGGCCCTTGCTGGTAAAAAGGAGAACGGAGTTGTATCCATCGACCTGGTTAAACCACAATCATGTGGCCAATAATAAGTAGTAGGCCAAGTGGACTCTCAAGAAATAGCAGAACACCAAAGTTTGCTACAAATCAAGAGGTTCAAACTGAGAGACTAATCACATTTGATAAACCTACAGTGAATCAACAAGGACTATGCAACAAAGACATGGAACTTGTGCCTCTTGAAACCCAAATTACAACAATTCGTCAAGAAACACCTGTCTACAACGATGTAGCCACAGACTATGCTAATAAAACAAAGAAAAATCCAGAAGCAATTCCAATAATTGACAGAACTGCATCAGGCTACTTCATCAACTTCGATGACTTTTCTGAGGATCCGAGCGAACCTGAGGAACAGCCAACAACAACAAAAACGTTTAAAGAAAAAACTAAAGAACTCTTTCATCAACTACAAGAGACCTATCTGATTTCCCCATGGATTGAATTTTGGGTGGTGCTAGGTGTACTTTTCCTCCTGCTTTGGCTCATCATGGTGCTATGCTTGGGACACTTCATTGAGGGAAAATATGTTACAATGGACACAGCAAGCCAGAATATCAACCTGGTCCTAAAGCCACACAAGTCTTCACACATCGAGAAAAGAGACCTTTCTTCAGTAAACTTCACAGCCAATCCGATACCCGGTGGGGTAGCATGGGACAAAACAGATTACGATATATATGGCCCGGTCGAGCTCTTGAAGTATCCTCATCAATTTAAGGTTTCATTAAGTGACTTTGTAAAACCGAGTACATTCTCTGATGATTGGGATTTTGAAAGTATTAATGATATGATGTCAGACTTAGTTATGTCAGCAAAATTTACAGAACATGATTATTTACAAGGTTCATCGAATTATGATCAGATGTACTGCTACAACCACTATGGTAACCATTATTTGCATAAATGGGCTCAACCTAGAAATGTTTTAAATTATAATCAATGGGAACATTGTGCAAATCCACCAAAAGGTAGTTCAAAAACATTCTATGAGAAATTCCCATACTTCTCAGGGTTTAACACAAGTGACGCAGAAACATTTTATTTCAAACTGTTAAATAAGACAGGAATGAAAACCTTGCTGACAAATACAAACTTAATCTATTCAGAATCATTTTTTGAAAAAATTAATACATTTGGTTTTGATTTTTGGAAAAATAACATTGAAACTAAAACGATCTGGGGTACCAGAGACTGGCAAGTCCAAGGTATAGACTCATTATTCAGAGCCTGCATGATCCCAGAACAAATTATATTTTTTAATGACACAATTCAACAAACAACCTGTGTTGGCCGAGCCAAAATTAAAGACTTAAACAAAACATCTATTCCAAAGCCAATACCTGACAGTAATAGCACTACAGAGGTTGAGATAGATGTATCCCATATTTTAAACCAAAACAGAACACATCCTGATTGGAAAAAATGGTTGATCTGGCCCACAGACACAAATAACTGTCAAGATAGATTCCTGAACAAAATACAGGGGTTCAAATTGACCAGGCCAGACCCTAGATACTCCCAGCGACAACATCCAGGGATAGTAACAACATACAGTGTAGGAAAACTCTGCCTCGAATAGCTACAGACATCCACACTGGCAGAAATTAAGCAACACTTAACTTTACTTAAAGAAGGTGCTGACTTGCGTGATTTCATTATGGGACCACGCAAACAGCGTCAAAAAAGTTTCATAGCGGCCTCTATAAATGCAGCTTATAATGAAGCTTGGAAAGTAACTCAAATTGAAACAGCAGAGAAAATACGGGAAATTGACCGTATTAATTTGGAAAAATCACTTTCTGTTGTGGAGAATGGGTTAATGACTGTCTTCCAGAATATATTCACTGGACAGTATTGTATCATCTGCAATCGATATAATAGAGCAGGACATGCTAATGTTACAACATGGTCAGTCCCAATTGCGTTCTATTGTAAAGCTTGGCTGGACGTTACAAAATCTGCGTTCAGGCTACGTGCCTTGGCTTTTAATCAACACAACGTCACTGTTATCTATCTTTAACCTTACTGATATACAAATCAGCTTGGCACAAAAAGGAGCAGAGTATACAATTCTGAGCATTGAAAAACTTGAGAGATTACCATTGACAATGTCAGAATGACCTGTCATCGAATAGATAATACACGGAATCATAACTATTACGATAACAACTTTCCAATTTCGATACTGCCAAACAAACAGACTTCAAATAACCTTTCATGTCACCAGCTTGGCACACCTACAACTCGAATAGAGCCATTCTTTAGACGGCTTTCGAACGGGAGCTACATTCTAATAGTGGACCACAGATGTTGTGGCTTGGTGCCAGGAAAAGCTTATCTGGTAAGAATTTCGTCCAGGGTCACTTGCTGTTTGCAAGTATTGTATCCGAACGACACTCCAGACAGGGAGGGAAAAATTTGGCCCAGTTTGAAAATCTCTTCTATTCGAATTGATACTTTAAGCAGAATGAAGTCTGTTCTTCTACAGACGCCTGTGCACTTGACGTCATCAAAAGAAACGTATGATCTCCAAGTTGCAAGGACAACGGCAGAGATACATAACCTTTATCAACAAATTGCCCCCTACACTTCGCAGAAATGCTAAACGAAATCTTAAACATTTCTGATACGAATGGTATCGCGAGTGTATTTAAGACAATTTTTTCGGGACTGTTGACACCTTTCAAAGCAGTCCTGGGCATCTTTCCTAATTTTGTCCGTTCACTCTTTGGCGGCCTTCCACTCCTGTTGGGACTAGTAGCAGGCATTTTATTTTTGATACTCCTGCTTCGTTATGGCAAGCCATGTCACAGACAAGACTCCAGCAACAATGGAAGAAACGATCCTAGCTATACGCTATCGGGACCGCATAACCAAAGTCCTCGGATTAGCCCGGCTAAGAGATCTGAATATGACCTGGTTTCTTTCATTCAGACCCATCTGGCAGAATTGTATCTTACCTGTGTTAAGATGTATGCTGTGCGGAGAAGAATGCGTGTTAGACGTCTGTCTTACACTACAATCGGAAGTACCATTGGATACAGATACTTTGCTAAGTCCAGTAAAGGCTCATGCATCGTGTTGTCCCCAGCGGTTACCCATCCTGATGACGGCATTCGTTGAGACTTCACCACTGCGATTGAAGGGTAGTGAAGTGCAAGATGAGAGCAGCATCAACCAGGTACGACCGTCTGTGAGCACTGCTGATCCTGTCATCGATGATAGCAATCATGCTCATGACTGCACAGTTGCGGCATTTTCCAACTTGGTCGAACTTTCACCTGAAGCGGTAAACTGCTTTTTTGAAAGTCTGTCTGAAATGATGTTCTCCCCTGAACAAAAAGAATAAACTTTTAAGCAAACGAGCACTCAGCGTTCCCTGAACTCTGAATTTGGCCTTCAGCTTTGAAAAACAAAAGCTTCTGAAAATATTTGGAACTGTTTTGACTTCTTCCCTTGAAAAACGAAATTATTTTTTCCCGTATTCCAAAATATTTACCTTTTTTTTTGGCACTCATCCTCTGCTTAAAGTAGAACTATTCTTAGAGAACAGAGCTTCTATTTTTAGGAACTCTAGAGACAATATATTACCTCAGCCTCTAGCATATTTACAAATAACTGTATATGTGATGGAATGGTCTTGCACTTTTCTTTTCTGTATTAAGAGCCATTTCATGTGTAATTTTCGCAAATCATTCATGCTGATATATATGTGCATCCTTTTAATGAATGATTACACTGCTTGAAAGCGTACAGTACCTATACTCATTTTTCGTGTATTTCGCATATGCCATTTCAGATGCAAAATAATGTATTTTGGGGTGGATCGGTATACACATGCACCGTTAGCTATGTTTACTATTGCTTAGTTTAGTAATTATGGACATGAATTCGTGGAGTGGGTGTAGTGTGTTTATCTAGGTACCTGAATCGATATTCCTATTCTTTGCCCTTGTCCGGTTATAAATCAATAATATCCCTACAACGGCATAGAAACCCGTTTCATAATTTAGTCATAGCGCATGCGGTCACATTAAGCAAGCCTATTCCTCCAGCTCCCTAGAAAGCACACCGAGTTCTTAAACAAATCCAAGCCTCCAGCAACCTGGGAAATCCCCGCTGCTTTGTTTTGATTTCGTCCGAGAACTCCTGTAAAACACTGTAAGAACGACCAGTTCTTAGTGACATCTTTATTGACATCTTATGTCCAGCCTTACGTCAAACCCGGCACCTTTCAGGTATAAATATACCAACGTTGCCTTAAGCAAACACACGGTGGTGATGAATCTGGAGCAGCTACTACTTGCCCGAGAGCCCAGCTGATGCGAGAGCCCACGGACGCTGCCCCTCCCTTTTGACGCGCTGAGAAAGACGCTGTCTTTTCTCTTGCCGAGAAATCCAGCCTCCGGCGTTTCCAGCTTACCCTTGCGGGTGACTGGGATACCGAGTCCTGAGAGAGAGATACCAGCCCTCCTGCCTTCTAATACCCAGGTACTGAACTGACTAAACCCTTACAGAGAATTCTTGAGTCAGATTCTTGGCAAAACAAACTTAACTTAAACTGCTACTTACTTACTCTTTCCCACGTATTAAGCTTAGGTCAGGTACACCGGGGTAGGCGTAGTTAGAAGCACCAGTTGAGTACGATTAGTCAATGTATATATGTATGTATCTATTTTATCCATTTTAAAGTATCATATGGCTAAGAAACCATATCAATGCTTTTACAGTATTATTTCATAATCCTGCTTTTACTGTATGCACTTTACTTAACTACAAGTATTGCAATTGTAGCAATTCATTTCTCTTGTATGAGGAAAGAGACTGCTCAATAAATAACACCTTTTATTGAAAACGCCCGTCTCTCTTTTTCTCTGCAATCTGGTGAAACTAAGTACGCACTTATTGACTGAGTGAAATAGCTGTCTTTTGTTTTCACACGACTCTAGAGATACACTCTTATTCAGGGAGAGCAAAGTTGTCATGTTTTATGGTTGTCAGACACTAAATCCCTTCTTGTCTATCCAGGGAGGTTAAACTCCTCCTCGCCTATTCGAGAAATTTTCTAGTGAACTCTGAGCTAGCTGGCAAAAAACTTAAGTCTAATATAGTCAGTAGAGACCTAGTTGACCTCAGTCCTACGTCTACACTGCTGAATATATTATTCCAATGCGCAGAGCCTATTGGGACTATAGGAACTACACTACACTGCAACCCCCGCGGTGTAGGGGCTCTCGGTGGTGAACGAGAGTCTCACCCTTGGTTCCACAACCTCTTTTTCAGATCTTCTCCTCGACGTGGAACGTCAACGCCGTTTCGACTCAGAGCCCTGAGTCGACGGCAAACAGGTAGGTGCAATACCTGCTCTCGACGTCTTATTCTTTGGCGTCCACAGGGACCGGCATCGTTTTTCACCCCTTCTTCTCCTTGGGAGCCCCCTAGAGGCTGAAGACAGAGTTCTGGTAAAGGACTGATACTCACCTCGCTCTGAAGTCCCACCTGTTGACTTGTCCTGCTGTTTTCTTCTTTCTTCCACACCTTGAAGCTGAATCTTCTCCCTGTCATGCAGGGTGCACCTGGAAAAGGTTTTACTAATGGAACAGGCATCAGGAACGTGAGAAGAGGGCAGGCAAAGGATACACACTCTGGGATTGTCAGATTTGGCCTTCTTTCTTCCACAGTCTGGACACTTATCAAAAAGGGATGGCATTTTTGACTGAAAACTGTGGAATTCCTGTCAGAAAAAGACAGCAAAGGGAAAAGAGAGACAAAGACGTCGAGTGAAACTGTAAATAATCAAATTCTGAAATGATTCTTGATGAAAAACACTGGGTACTGTTAACAGGAGCCGGAAAAAAGAACTGAAGTAACTGCCACGGGATACTGGTGGTCTATGGAGACCCTTTCTATTTTCAGACATATAATGGCATCCTATGGGGCTTCTCTGTCCAACCCTTTCATCTCTATCATGAAAAAATGGGTTTTGTGAAGGGGAGTTTTCCCTGTGTATTAAACTCCAAAAAGTTGCAAAATTTAAGTTTGCTGGCTATCTTTTTTCACTTCAAGATGAAGTAATGGTCAGTGCAGCCCAGTTAGTTAGGCTGCATCATTGTCTTTATCTCTTAAGTGTCTTTGCAGGCCTTCCTGAAGAAAGGCGAAAAATATCCATTTAAGAAGATATATCTAAGGAAGTGCTCCAGGGTCCCCGCACTTGGGCGGGACTATTCAAGTGCTCATGACTATACACGGAAATCCCCTACAAGAGAACCAACCTCCCTCCGCAAACAAAGCTGCTGGCTGTGCTGCACATGTTGGCCTCTGGTACCTTCCAACCAACAACTGCCAGAGTTGAATAGTCCCGCCCACGTGCGGGGACCCCGGAGCACTTCCTTAGATCTATCTTCTTAAGTGGATATTTTTCGCCTTTCTTCAGGGGTTAATAGATAAAAAGACAGTAATGCAGCCTAACTAACTAGGATACACTGGCCATTACTTACTTCATCTTGAAGTGAAAAAAGATAGTCAGCAAACTTCAATTTTGCAACTGTTTGGAGTTTAATATACAGGGAAAACTCACCTTCACAAAACCCATTTTTTCATGATGGAGATGAAAGGGTTGGACAGAGAAGCTCCATTGGATGCCATTATATGTCTGAAAATAGAAGCTGTGCCTTTAACAGTCTCCAAAGACCACTAGTATCCCATGATGCACAGCCAGTGGCAGTTACTTCAGTTCTTTTTGAAGGAGTAGAGAAGTGAATGCCTATTCTAAGTGACATATATGTCTGTTTATTCCACCGGGGAGGAGGGAGGGTTGCTTATGACTTATCACATAAATACCCCTAAAAGAGAACTGGAGTTACAGATGAGAAACTATTCCTTCTCTTGTAGGGAATTTCCGTGTATAGTCATAAGCACTTGAATAGACTAGCAAGCCCATCCCATAAACACACATGCGGTGGAAGAAAAAGAGAATTCATGTGTCAGATTTAAGCAAATCAAAGTTGGAAAAGACGTGGTCAGGAGAGCCTGAGCCTTCTGAAGGATCGATAAGCGTCGCTCCTCTGAAGGATACACGTTTACCGTGTGAGTATCGATGGTTGCTCCCAGATATTGAAGGCACTATACAGGGGTCGAGATAGACTTCATTTGATTGATGTGAAGACCCAAGCAAAGGGTAAAGTTTGAGGTCCAATTGAAGTGCAGTTGAGCCTCCTGACAAGTGGATGCCTTAAACAACCAGTCGTCTTGGTAGGGGTAGACAAACACTTTGTGCTTCCTCAGATGGGCAGCAATTACTGCCATACACTTGGAGAAGGTGCTGGGGGCTGACTTCAGGCTGAATGGGAGTACACAATATTGATAGTGATTGTTCCCCACTGTGAACCTCAGGAACATGCGATGCTTTCTTATAATAGGAATGTGGAAGTATGCGCCTTGCAGGTCTATTGCGCATAACCAATCCCCCGATGAAGTTGAGGGTAGAACTGGTGTAACGCCAACATTCTGAATTTTTCTCTTCGAATCCACTTTTTTGCCTTTCTTAAATCGAGAATGGGTCTGAATTCATTCTTGCCTTCTTTTTGACCATGAATAACCTTGAATGCAGTCCTTTTCCTCGTTGTAAAGGAGGAACGGGTTCTATTGCCCATTTTTGTAAGAGAATGTTGGCCTCCAATTGTAATTGGCACAGTTGGAATTGTGACTGTGTTGCAGGGATTGATGGTGGAGAGCTGATGAAACGTAGAGAGTATCCATTGTGAACAATATTCAGATCCCAATTGTCCTGTGTCATGTTGAATGCTTCCCCCTACCAGAGTGGGTAACAGAAGAGGAGGAAGATAGTATTCAGGGCTTAGAAACAGCACATGCTTTATTTCCTTGCACAGGTTGCGGTCCTGATCTTCTCGTTGGTTGTCGTTTTTGGAAAGGTTGGAAAGAAGGCTGGTACGACTGTTGTGTATTGGTCTGTCGGCCTTGGTACCTTTGAAGCCTCTGAGAAGAGTATCTGCGCTGAAAAAGGCAGAAAGATTTACGCTGGTCTTTGGGTTTTTCAAGACACACAGCCTTCAGTGTCTCAATCTCAGCCTTCAGACGGGCCATCTCCTCATCCGCATGAGAGCCAAACAGGCTTGTTCCTAGGTAGGTGTTCTATAAACTGCTGAAGAGATTCCCATAGTGCCTGGCTATACTGCCCAGCAGGGCTGTGGCACTAGCAGCCTTCATAGAGGTCGCTGCTGTGTTGCATACCTTCCTCCCCACCGAATCTATCTTACGGCTCCCCTTATCAGGTGGAACTGTGGACGTTGGAACAGTAGTATGTTGTTTTTTAGCTGCCGCTACAATGACGGAATCTGGCGTGGGGTCCGTCTCAAGAAAAGTGGCATCCTACGATTGAGGACAATACTTCTTCTGTACTCTGGCAGGAGCTGATTTAATGGAAGACGGAGTGAGAAATAATTCCATTGCAGATTCCAACTAGCCTGGCTCCAGAGGAAGCAAGGGACGATAGCCTTGTCTCTGTTGGAGAGTCTTAAAAATTACAGAGGTCGATGGAATCGGAGTAGACATCGGTATGTTCAGTGTGGAAGCACCTCGCATCAAAACCTCTTGGAAAGTAGTGATGTCATCTATAGGAGAAACTCTTTGAGGAGGAGAATCCGATAATGTCGGGGTATATCTCTCAGTACTCATTAAGGATTAGTTACTTACCTGTAATCCTAGTTCTCATCCAGGGGTATACTCATCAAAGTCATAATCTATGAATAATCCCCGCCCATGTGCAGGATCTCGGAGCATATAGAAAATACATATAAATATATATGTATATATATGTGAAAACATATATTTGCAGCATAAAACATTGCCTAACTGGCAAAATTGCCGCAAAATTACATAAATTAGCATACATACAGTAGTACTCTTCCAAACCCTAAGGAAGAAGGAGAGCAGAAAACATTTGTATACAACAATGCTTTATTGCCATAGGAAAAACCTGTAATTGCAGGCATTTGCCAGTAGGCTGCAGTAGAGTATAAAGCAAACAAAGAAAACTGACACCTTGCCTTTAAGGCATTAGAGTAGGGGTACCGTGCCTTTAAGACCTGAAGGCAACCCCCTGCTCCCATGATGCACCACAGGTGACAGTTGGGTCAGTTCTTTTTGGAGGTGCATAACACCTGTGGAGATCCACAATAAAACATCTCATAACTGTGTAACTCTGCTCGTCCGGGGAGGTGGGCGGGAGCTTATGACTTTGATGAGTATACCCCTGGATGAGAACTAGGATTACAGGTAAGTAACTAATCCTTCTCATCCAGGGGATACTCATCAATAGTCATAATCTATGAATAGATTAGCAAGCTCATACCCAAAGTCTCGCGGACGAGCAAGAAGTATAAAAACTTCACAGAATGACCAAGACATATATTGCAAATACATCTTATGCACACAAGTTCCTTAAAGAGGCCTGCCCTACTCTGGCATCGGCCTGAGTATCTGAGTCCAGGCAATAATGGCGGGTAAAGGTATGGACAGACCGCCAAGTTGCCGCTTTACAAATTTCAGAAATAGGAACATTACGAAGGAGAGCTGTAGTGGAAGCTTTCCCTCTAGTAGAATGTGCATGTGGTTTACCCTGCAAGGACTTGTTAGCTAGTTGATAAGCTAAAGCTATACAGGAGACAATCCAGCGAGAAATGGACCTTTTGGAAGCTGACAGGCCAGTATTAGTACTGCCATAATTAACAAAAAGCCGGTCAGACTTCCTAAGAGGCAGGGTTTTTGACAAGTAGAATTTCAGGACTCTCCGGAGATCTAGAGAGTGTAATGACCTCTCCGGGGGAGTGGAAGGATTAGGAAAAAAAGTAGGTAAGGTAATAGACTGGTTGATATGAAAGTCTGAAACTACCTTAGGCAGGAAACATGGGTGCGTTCTTAAGACCACCCTGTTGGCATGAAAAACTGTGTAAGGTTCCTTGCAACACACGGCCTGGATTTCACTGACCCTACGAGGTAATCGCCACTAGAAAGGCAGCTTTCCAGGTCAAGTGCTGCAAAGAGGCCTTATGTATAGGCTCGAAAGGAGCACTCATCAGCTTAGTCAGGACAATATTAAGCTCCCAGGGAGGAGAGGGGGACCTCACCGGTGGAAAAACTTTTTTCAGACCTTCTAGGAAATCTTTAACTACAGGCATAAGAAAGAAAGATGTCTGATTAGGAGACTTCCTATATGCTGTGATTGCAGCTAAATGAACCCTGATGGAGGGGTATTTCAGGCCTGATCTCGCTAAATGCAATAGATATGGAAGAATCACCTGCTCTTGGCCATGTACCGCACCCCTCCCAACAGATGCCAATGGCAGGGGATGTGTGTTTGTGTTATTGCCACGCAGATGGTCACATCGATGATACATGCTGTCATGGTTCAGATCATTGGATGTTGGGATTTGCGTGTATTGGATAATAATAATAATAATATTAATAATAATACGGCATTTTATATAGCGCGAACAGCTACCTCACGAGGAGGTGTCCCAGCGCTGAAAAGAACACAGTTAACCAAGAGGACTGCAGTGAAGATGCCTAGTGCGGTTGGGTAAAGAGCCAGGTTTTTAGTAGCCGCTTGAAGCAGATTTCAGAGGGGGCTTGCTGAATTGCTGGGGGCAATGTGTTCCACAATGTTGCAACATTTGCCGAAAAAGTTCGTCCCCCCAGTCGAGCCCTTTTCACTCGAGGGGCAGCAAGCTGAACGCGGCAGTTGGAACGTAACGTCCGAGCCTGGAAGTATCTCGGGATCCGAGCTTTCAAGTATTTAGGACAGGTGCCAAATAGAGATCTAAAGGCCAACGTAAGTGCCTTGAATTTGACTCTGCTGGCAACTGGTAGCCAGTGAAGTGATCGAAGATACAGAGAGACTGAATGCTTAAAAGGAATCCTCATTAACAGTCTCGCAGCCGCATTTTGGACCAACTGAAGTTTTTGAATTAAGTATTTTGGTAAGCCCAGATAGAGGCCATTGGCGTAGTCCAGCCTAGATGTCACTGTGGCATGGATTACTGTTTTACGGCAACTCTCTGGTAGCAGTCTCAGGATCTTGCGAAGATTCCTCAGTTTGCTCAAGCAACAACCAACTACTTGTTGGATGTGTGTTGTAAAAGACAGACTGTCATCCCACCGCACACCCAGATTTTTTGCCATTAGGCTGGGTGAGGGGGCTTATCCCATATCCGCTGGCCACCAAAGCTCTGGGGGTGGAGGGAGGCCTTTCTCAAAGAAGATCACTTCGGTTTTATTGGCGTTGAGCTTTAATTTATTCGTATTCATCCAACAGGCCACATCTTGGAGACAGTCCTTGAAACTCGAGAAGGACTCCTCCGACACCTCTGAATACTGAAATACCAATTGGGTGTCGTCGGCGTATGAAATTGCCTTAACACCCCAATTGGCAATCAACGTAAAGAGTGGGGCGAGGTAGATGTTGAACAAGAGGGGGCTGAGTGCCGCCCCTTGGGGGACGCCACAACTGAGGACTTTGGGTGTTGAAGATACAGATCCCAACGCCACCTTCTGTGTTCTCTGGGACAGATACGAATGTATCCACCCCAGTGCCTGGTCACGGATGCCTATCTCAGCCAGTCGCATCAAGAGTCTAGCATGATCAACCGTGTCGAAGGCGGCCGACAGATCCAGGAGTACCAGCATCGCTGAGCTTCCTGAATCCATCGACCACCTTACTGACTCTGCCACCTCAATTAGTGATGTCTCTGTGCTGAAGCCTGGTCGAAAGCCTGATTGCATCTCATGCAGTATCTTGTTGTCTTCAATGAATTTACTCAGCTGGCGCTGTATTATTTTCTCGAACATTTTTCCCGGTGCTGCTAGCAGAGAGATCGGGCGTAGATTGCTGAGATCTTTAGGATCCCCATTAGTTTTTCTTTTTAGCGGAAGGAGGGTTGCATGTTTCCAGATGTTCGGGAATACCCCAGAAGCGATGGACGTATTCCAGATCTGTTGTAATGTAGGGGCCACAGAATCAGCTATGGTGCACCAGAGTTTAGGGGGACATGGATCGTCCGGGGAGCCTGATTTGCAGCAATTTAGTTCTTGCCTAACCGCTGTCAGGGATATCGCCTGGAATTGGACTAGGGTTTCACACGTCACCTCTTTGATGGCTAGATCCGTTTTCACTGTTTTTACCTCTGGCCCAAAGGACTCATAAACGTGTTTAATTTTCTGGTAAAAAAACTCTGAGATGTTTTCACACAGAGTGGTTGACGGGGGGACCTCTCTCTCAATACATATTGGTTTGAAGAAGGACTGTACCACCTTAAAGATCTGTTTGCTCGAATGCTCTGCTTGCTGGATTGAATCCGCATAAAATTGTTTTTTTGCCATTCTAATTGCCTTATGGAAATTTCTGGATGCTACCTTATATCTAGTTTTTTCTAAGGGCCCGTAATTAACCCTCCACAGTCTCTCCAGCCTTTTACAGGCTGCTTTCTCTACTCTAAGGTCCTGAGAGAACCAGGGAGCGGAGAGGGAGTCCCGTTTAGATATTGCACGTGAGGCTGGCGCAATGGAAGACACCATATTCCCGACCCAGTCATTAAGTAGCTGTGCGTCCATGTTAGCATTTGAGGTGAGAGAAGGGATGTTCTGAGCCAAAACAGGGCCCATGATATCGGGGATAAGCTTTTTCCATTGTCTCTTCATAAAAGAGGATTTGCTTGAAGCAGGACTATCCATAGCTATATTTAATTTAAATGGGATCAAGAGTGGTCTGACCAGACTAGCGGTAGAGGTGCCTCCGCCTTTACGTCATTAATATTGGAAAAAATTAGGTCGAGCGTGTGACCTGCTCTGTGTGTAGGGCCATCATTAATCAATCTCAACTTGGCTGTATTTAGTGTGGATCTCAGCAGCTCTGCAAGAGCGCAGTCCGCTTTGTCCATGTGAATATTAAAATCCCCGACCACGATGTATTGAGGGTGGAGGAGGGAGCTCTGCACAATTGTCTCCATCAAAGTTGACAAATTGGGATCCTCACCACCAGGTGGGCGGTAGATCACTAGTCCCGCTAAAGACAGCTGAGGGCTTACCTGAAAGCAAAAGTGTAGCCCCTCAATTCCCTGAATCATAGTGGGGGCCGAGGATGTTAGTGTAAGCTGTTCTTTAAATATGACAGCCACACCCCCACCTCTTTTCGTGCCTGTGCGGTTCGAGAAACATATTTTGTATTCCGAGGGTACTGCCAGCGCGATAGCGGTCATATTATCGTCATTGAGCCAAGTTTCTGTTAGAAACAGAGCGTCCCACTCAAGCTCTTCTAGTAGCAGCAAGATCTCATCTGTATGTTTAACTAGGGATCTACAGTTTAGGAGGCCAGCTCTAAGACCTTTGCTAATCGGCGGCTTAGGTTTCAAAAACCTCTTAGCGCTTGTTGGTGCCAGTGATAGCTCACAGGCCACGCATGTCTGGGGAAGAGCTGTAGTCTGAAGATCTGTCCCAGGGGTGCAGCACTCAGAAGTAGTATTGAGAGCCCATAGGTCAGCCCTTGACCACACGATCCTACCTTTGCGCGCACCCTCACCGGCAGCATGCCTGGCCCCGGCCGCCGTCTGGTCGCGGATGGGCGCAGACGGGCTTGCCTTAGGCGCGCCTCTGGCGCGCAACCGGCGCGCCCGCTGCGCTCGTCCGCTGCGCGCCCGGTGTAGGCACATATTAAATAGTAGGTGGGACAGGGGCGTGGCCTGGATGGTGCTGGGCGTGTCCTGTGTGTCCCAGGGGGGTGGCGGCAACACGAGGAAGTATCCCGCGGCAGCGTTTCAGACCGCTGCGCGGGAGTGCCCAGGGGAAGTGAGGTAGGTCTTGTAGTCAATCACAATATTACCTTCGGCAGTTTAAAATTCTGTCTTAAAAACACAGTATTACAACAATTTAAACAATTTAAAACTCACGAGGCGACTCTCCCGGCTTCCGCCTCAGGAGGTCAAAGGTGTTAGGACTTAGTTAGGACCATGACTGCATATTTTTTCACTGACACTGTTGACTTACCACACTGATAGGTTTACATGCACAAAATGGTGCAAACACACCAGGACTGATGTCTAATGCAGCTTTCAGTATAGCAGATGTGTACACTTAATAGTGGAGGAGTGCTACTAGGGGGTGATGGTGCCATTTAGCTACTTGTCATTATTTGGTGCTACTTTGCTATCCTTGATTGTTGTCATACTTACATTGTCGTACATTTATGGCACATCTCCAATCAATGTGGTTCTTTGCTCTTTCATGTAGCCCTGATTTTGTGATCTGATATGGTACTCGGGCTATATTTGGATGACATTTCTGTGCCCATTTCAAGGTCTGTGAGCCCACCAATATGTGTCTTGCAGTGTATTGGTTGAGTAGGGTGATATGTGTCTATGCCACAAGGGCATACGACACATGATCCGCAGTCATTGTGGGTGTGCATTAGAATATATTTAATTGTGCATGGGTGCCATTACGCCCATCTCCCCCGTCCCCCTAGTCCCTGGTTATAACTCACCCTGTTGGTGTTGTGTCTTGTCATGTTGAGCAGTATCCTTTCCCAGAACTCCAACCACTGTCTCCTCGCTGATGACTTGGGACACCTATTCCTCCAAAGCATCTAGCTCCTGCTATGGCGCTGGACTCCCACCTCCAGTCTGCATTGCTACTTTCAGATTGGCTGCAAATTTCTGTTTGGTCTTGCGCTTAGCATCATGCCAGTGCTTCTTACAGTCGTCCACTGTCCTCCTCACCGCTCTGACGGCATTCACCTTGGCTGCGATGGACTGCCATATTGCATTATTTGTGCCCAATTACACTGTGGAGCAGATAAATAGTTGTTGTTGGTTTTCTGTCACCTCTGCAATCAGGACCTAGTTTGCCTGCTGACTGAACCGGGTCTTCCACTTCCTCTTCTGTTTGGCCTTCCCCAGGGTCTCTGCCTGGTCCTCCTGGGTGGTTGGAGGGTTGTTGTTGGCTTCTGTACTGGGTTCAGATTCTGCCATGGTCCTTCTCAATTGTTTCTTTATTTAGTATTTTATTTTGTGTTTGGGCTGCTTTATAGTAGTGTGAAAAAAAGATCGTTGACGCCAATTGGCGCGCCGTTCCTGGCCGCTAATTGGCCCATTGCCAGTTTTTCCACGTTAGCGTGACAATTTCTATTGCCATGCCACTAATCTTTTCACTGGACATTTTACCCAGTAGGGGAAACTATCGCCTGTTAGCGGCGTATTGTGAATGCGCCGCTAACACAGCTGTAGTTTCCCACGCTACAAACCGATAAGAAAACGCATGCTAACTGGGGCTAGTGATAGTTTGCCATTTGTTGAAAATACCCCCGTAGAATTATCTCCATAGTTCATGTTTCCATAGAAAGACACACCCTAAAACAAAACCACAAAAACACAATTAAACCCCAAATAAAATACGAAACTAACCTGGAAGGAACAAAACAGGATAAGTAGCCATTCCAAGGGGAGAATTATTTACATTTACAGGGGTGTGGAATTTAATAGAACATCTACTTGTCCATGGGGCAATTTGCTTCATAAAATTACTTGTCCTGAAACAAAATGCACTTGTCCCTTTGGTGCCATGTAGTGTGGCAACAAATGTCAGGAATCTCATTATATAGGAGCTCTGATATAGCCTCTCTAATTATGCCAGGGCTCATATCATAGTAGTGTTTGAATACTTGCAATCCACTTATGTTGCACATTTCTGCAGATCTACATATTGGGTCTGAAGGCAGTTGTGAGCAATAGTTCCAGAGTTACAATGCCCTTTTGAGATTTTGCAAACCAGCTAACTTGCATGTTTTAAAGGGTTCAACAACTCTTCTGTAATCTTTTTCCATACTAAGAAATGTTGGAAATTTACTCATGACAATGACAGACGTAAACCTTCTTCCACAAGTGGGGAAAAAAAGGGTTGGAGGGACAGTGAATTTACAAACACTCAGATTTTCGCATGAGCAAATCTTTTCTAGGAGTACTATTTCTTTCCCTACTTCAGTATATTCTTTGGAATTAACGAAAGCCGTATAGCTGCACTTAAAGCAAGGACGTATACCATGGGTGTACTTTTAAGGCTTTCTTTAATAATTGGGCCCCTAATTTGGTCTGCAGTTGATCATGACCTTTCGCTTTTATTAAAATTCTGTCTCTCTCTTTCTGTATCGGCTGGATTCACTGTGAGTGACCGCGTTCTGCTCTTTCACAAGGAGCATATCAGCACACAAAGTAGTTTTGTTCAGTGCTAGTTACTACTGTGGCAGTGTTTTTAATAAGACCAAAAATCGTTTTTCCTTTTGCCAATGTTTGTTATAATGGTGAGGGCCGGGCAGCTCTCACACCAATTAAGGTTTTACAAAAGCCTTGCCAAAAGAAGTCACACATTGACAAAACTAAAAAAGCTGAACACCAATTTCATACCTACTGGCTTTGCCAATGCTTGTTTATTTTTGGTTCCATAATCAAATTGAAACTGGTTACACTGATTTTCCATTATAAATATTTTGTGGAAATACTAGCATGTATCAACACATGTTACTGAATGATGCTGCAAAGAAATGGTACCTGCAATTTTACAGTAGTTTAGCAAAATATTTTTTTCGTGCTTTAATTTTTTGATCAACATTTTATTTTGAAAGCAAAGAATCATCACTCTTGTTTTCAAAGTTCTAGAAATATTTGAATCTAATCAGAGAGTATTCTGGGAGCATTATACGAATTGCTAAACTTTGAAATCGTGTGTACACATTTTTATACTGGAACCACGGTCAGTAATGCAGTCAGAGGTTTCAACACATACCTAGAGCGATCGCCCTAGTAATAAAGGCTTTCACTTAACCCCTTGGATGCGGGGTGTTTTCCCCCCGCTGTGAGGGGGAGGGGGGCCGCGCACGGTGCAGCTGTGCTGTTGACGAGCTCGGCTCGTCATGAGGCACAGCGGAGCTGCCCTCGTGACGTCAGCTCGTCACACCACACCCGTTTTTCGAACGTTCAGCACAGCGGGGTAATTATCCCCGCGTGCGAACATTACAACGGCTGTGACGAGCTCAGCTCGTCATGAGGGCAGCTCAACCGTCCCTCATGACGAGCGGAGCCCGTCAACAGCACACAAGGCGTTAATGAACCATGAATACAAGTTTGAACAGCATTAACATATTGACAAAAATATTATTTTAACTGCATACAGTGCCCTTCCCTGATCCATAATGAGGTACTGCAAATAGGCAGCCAAAGGGTTTGCAGTGCGGGGTGTTGGGCCTACTTGTTTCAAGGACAAAACACACATGAAAGCTTGGCGCCCTTGACCCGAAACAATATGTCCTGGGTGTCGGGCCATAGGAATTTCACATCCCCGATTTAAATCGTGCCATTTTTCCCACAAGTTGTTTATGGAACACTAGGGGGCATTTGAAGTTCTCATTACTGTTTTGTTTGAACAGACCAAATATTTGCTTTGTTTCCCACTACAGCACCAACATAATTTAGAAAGTAAAGTGTTCCGTGTACTGATACATCCAACCACTCAATGTTACATTTCCTTTTTTTCTGCACTTTTATAAAATTTACACTAAGAGGTAACATGAGTTAGAGCTAGCAGGTCCTGCAGGTGATCTTACTGATCAAACAACCAGGTTTAAAGGTTTCTGCAAAAGCGGATATAGTCAGTTTCTTTACGTATGCTGGATGGGAGTGTGTTCCAGATGGACGGGCCCAAAAAAGAGAAAGATCTTCCTCCCATTCTGGAAAGTTTGATCCTAGGCACAAAAAAGTTACCTAGTGTTTCAGATCTTAGACAGCGGGAAGGTTTGTAAGGGCGAACTAAGGCCTGAAGGTAGTGAGGAGCTGTGCCTGCCTTTATTTTGAACATGTAGCTCAGGGCTTTGAACTTGATCCGGTTTTCCACCCTGAGCCAATGTAGTTCTCGGAGATACCCAGAGATGCTAAAGGTCTAAGGAATTTTACAAAGTAGCCTCGCAGCGGAGTTCTGAATTCGTTGCAGTCTACAGACTACGGCTTTGTTTGATCCCAGGTAGAGAATGTTGCCGTAGTCAAGTCTTGATGTGATAAGTGCGTGAACTACAGTCTTTTGAGTGCAGACGGGAAAAATCCATATATGATTTTCTTAAGCCATTTCAGAATGGTAAAGCAGAGTGCCGTCACTTTGACTGTATGTTGGTGCATAAACAGTGTATCGTCAATAATGATGCCCAGATTCCGAATGTGGCTAATAGGTTTTGGGAGGTTACCCATTTGAGTGGGCCAGTGAGAAAGCTTCCAAAGGTCTTTCTGTTTGCCCAAGATAAGGACCTCGGTCTTCTCACCATTGGGTTTCAACTGGTTCTTTGTCATCCATTTGGAAATATTACTGAGACCTAATTTTAGATCAGAGGGTGCCAAGGGATTGGAGTTAGTGAGGGAGAAAATAATTTGCAAGTCGTCTGCATAAGTAAAAAGAGTTAGTCCAGCTTGGACTGCGATATCCACTAGAGGTCTAACATAAAGGTTAAATAGTAGCAGACTAAGAATCGAGCCCTGGGGTACTCCGTGCGGTGCAGTGTAGGTTTGGGAGCGGGATGTGGTTGACATAATTTGAAAAGTGCGACTGTCCAAGAAGGAAATGATCCAATCAAGTGTAGAACCACCTATACCCGAGTTTTTTAACGTATGCACCAGCAGTTGTGCGAGATGGTATCGAAAGCAGCACTAAGGTCTAATAGAATTAGCGCAACTGTCTGACCTTCATCTACGAGTTGACGGAGTTTGTCTGTGACTCCCAGTAATGCTGTCTCAGTAGAGTAGCCGGCTAGAAAGCCGGACTGAGAAGGGTGAAGAGAGTTGTTATTTTCAGTAAAGTGTGAGAGCAGTGAGTGGACGTGTCTTTCCAGTATTTTGGAGAAGGTTGGTAAGAGAGAAATGGGTCTGTAATTAGCCAGGACCTCGGGGTCCGCCATAGGCTTTTTTCAAAAGAGGGGTCACAATTGCATGTTTCCAACGGGCTGGTACGATGGATCGTGAGAGTGAGGCATTTAGCGTATTAAGAATTACCTGCAGGTAAAGGGGTATCAAGTTGTTTTACGATGGTAATAGGTAAGGGGTCATTAGGTGACCCTGATTTGCTTTTATCAAGAATGGATTTCAATTCATCCATCTCTATAGGAGGCCAGCAGTCTAGATGGTCCGTAAGAACAGAGGGAGTTACAATGTTCTCATGGTTGGCGGGGGAGCTGTTGTCTGGATTGGGAACAGTCATTTCCAAAATAATTTTTTCAATTGGTGGCTTCCGTTATAGTTTTAGACACATAGGCGGCTTAGGCTTTAATACACAAGGTGTGATAGTTGTTTCTGGCCTTGATGTAAGTAGATTTTAACTCAGGTAGGTAGTTTTTCCGCCATTTCCGCTCCAGCGCTTTGCATTTAGCTTTTTCAATTTTAAGGGGGTCATTGAACCATGGGGCAAGGGGGTGATGATTATTGAGTTTCCTGTGAGATAAAGGAAGACATAAATCTATGGCTTTGGAGAGCCAAAACTGTGTGGTTTCAGCAGCAGTTTCAACATTTAGTTCATCTGAAGGGACATCAAAGCATAAGGCTTTGTTTAAGGGAGCGAGGTCTCATTTTTTCCAATTCCTACTTGGAGTTATCGTGGATACAAAAGGTGAGGTGACGGGGGTAGATAAGGTAAGACTAAATTTAGATAAGAAGTGGTCTGACCAGCAGATAGGAATGGCAGGGGAACAAATCATCTCAGAAAGAGTGGAAAAAATAGGCTCAAGTAGCTGCCCTGCTATGTGTGTGGGGCCAGAGTTAAGAAGTTTAATATTAAGGGCTGCAAGGTCATCAATGAAGTTTGTACAGATATTGTTTAGGGGATCTTCTAGGTGTAGATTTAAATCACCTATGAGAGAAAAGTTCTTAGAGTTTAGGTGAAGCGGAGTTATATGGTCAGCTAGAGTGCTGGCCCACTGTGCTGGGTTTCCTGGTGGACGATAAACCAGCATACCTGATAAAGTGAAATTAGGATTAAGAGTTAATTTCAATGAAGCAGCTTCACAGTTAGGGATGTCTAAGGGATCAAATTTGTAGTGCAGGCGATTTTTGAAAAATAATAGCTAAACCACCTCCTCTTTTTTGTGCTCTCTCTCTTCGCATGATGGCATAGTTGGAGGGAAGAGCTGCGGCTATGTCAGGGCCAGCACTGTCATGCAGCCATGTTTCAGTGAAAAAGAGCATCAGGCTGTTCTTCGCAGATGAGGTTAAAAATGTCAAGTTTATGTTTGGGAAGCGAGCGACAATTTAAACTCAAAAATAGAAAATGGTCAGTGTGGTAAATTATGTGAGGGATGTGTGTAGTACAATTTTTTTTAGTTTCGCGGGGGGTACGGCTGGAAGTTTAGGAGCGAAAAATTACATTTGCTTCATGTGGCATTACCTGTATGTTTCGCAGTGAGAGTTTGACATCCTTTTTAAGAATGGTGGTCGAAGTGCCCGTAGTTGGTCAGATGAGAGCACGGTTTTGTAGGGGGTGATTAAGGCAGGGGTTCTGGCCACCTGGTCCCGTTCGGGCTCGGACGGGCACAGACGGGCTAGTCTTTGGCTCGTCTTCGGCGTGACCGCAGCGCGCGTCCGCTGCGCGGGTTGCCTGCCATGTGTTTTAAATAGAGGACGGGCTCTAGGTCAACTGACCGTCGGAGCTCCGCCTCTATTTGCTAGCTTGCCCAATCACACTAGTTACCAGCAGGACAGCTTCCGCCCTTCACCCGCCACAACATTCAAGCCGAGTGCTTGCGGTGGACCGGGGTGGATGTTAAAGGTAATTTCACGCTGCCAGCGATGTTCAAACAGTGAGTTTAAAAAAATGAGCACAGTGATTTATAAAGTTTTAAAAGCAACAACTCTTTCTCAAGATAATACGCAAGGCAGAACAGAGCCACTTACAGGTCGC
This sequence comes from Lissotriton helveticus, assembly GCF_964261635.1. Taxonomy (NCBI): domain Eukaryota; kingdom Metazoa; phylum Chordata; class Amphibia; order Caudata; family Salamandridae; genus Lissotriton; species Lissotriton helveticus. The sequence goes on from NC_136067.1 coordinate 54,022,551, forward strand.
GCTGTTGTTCTTCTCAATGCGCGCATCCGTGAACAATGCATAATGTTTTAGATATGTATTCTTGTGCCTGTAAAATGTATTGGAGTCACTACCATTTATTTTAATTATTTTATGTATTTTATTAGTGTATCTGCTTTTATTATTCAATCATGGACAAAGGGAGGCGCTGACGTGCCCTGACAGAGACCGTAGATGCATAAAACCATTGCTGAGCTCCCGCAGTGCGGGAGCCCACTAACTTAAGACTTTGTTTGTGACCAGCGCCGGGATAACACAGTCGCCAAGAGTCTTTGTGCCAAGGAGGCGACAACGTGCACTGACAGCGCCCGGAGGTGCATAAATCCATCGCCCGGCCCAGGATGCTTGTTTCCGGCTCAGGGTAGACCTGGCTTGGCAGTTTAGGCTGGACTGTTCCCATGAGGCACAGGGTCTAGACTGAGTTGTATATAGCTGATCGGAACTGCGATGGTGAAGTGCGCTAAAGAATGATGATGAATTCAACTCAGATCTGTGACTGGGGGTGAGTGTCTCAAAAGTTTCAGCACTTCGTCCATCATCTCCTTGTGTTTGCTTTGTTCGCCCTAAGTTGGCAGGGTATGCCCCCACGTGGGTCCCATGCTCACTTTACCAGTGGATTCAAGCGAGCCTGGCTGATGAAGGGTGTTACCCAGAAACCGGTCCCAGGATGCTTGTTTCCGGTTCAGGGAAGACCTGGCTTGGCAGTTTAGGCTGGACTGTTCCCATGAGGCACAGGGTCTAGACTGATTTGCAGATAACTGGGTCTGTAATGAGGTGGCAAAGTGAGCTAAAGAAGGATAATGGATTCAACCCAGATCTGTGACAGGGGGTGGGTGTCTGAAAAGTTTCAGCGCCCAGAGGTGCATGAATCTATCGCCGAGCCCAGGATGCTTGCTTCCGGTTCAGGGAAGACCTGACTTGGCAGTTCGGGCTGGACTGTTACCAGGAGGCATACGGTCAAGACTGATTTGTATATAGCTCAGCTGGACTGAGGTGGCGAAGTGAGCTAAAGAATGATGATGGATTCAACCCAGATCTGTGACTGGGGGTGAGTGTCTGAAAAGTTTGAGCAACCCGTCCATCATCTCCTTGTGTTAGCCTATAAGAGTGACACGCCTTCTGACTATCTCATTTCCTGCCTACTCTATTGTCACATTGGCCTCAGTGCAGGGAATGATGTTCCCCAGGTCTGTGGGAGCCGTGGTCACATTTCAAATGCGTCCAAGTCTTTGAAACCTATGGCCTTGAGATGCTAATCTGCTAGCCATCCTGCTCGAGGAGGTGTTATCACCTTCTGCCGAACAGGCACTGTTCCTGGCCTCAGAGAGTGCTGGCTTTCACCTGCAGGGTGTCAGAAACTTGTCTGTGGTGGAAGCTGAAAGATACCAGTCAGGAAGCACACTCGGACTAGTGGGTTTTCAGGGGGCACCTCTAAGTTGCCCTCTGGGTGCGTGTCATAGTAAATCCAGTACTGGCATCAGTACGGATTTTTGAAGACAAGAAGTTTAATACCAAACATCAGTATTTTTTTCCAGTGAAGCCTTTATGTAGCTGGGTAACTCGTAATGACCAGTGCCCATTACATACCTTACGATGGCTTCCTAATCACATGCAATGCTCGGCAAAGGAACTATGCAATGTGAGAAGTTGGCTTGGTATATGATGCTCACTAGTTCTAGTGATCACCTTGTACCATGCCAAGCAACCCCCTTGGTGCAGGTTGTAAAGTCAACCTTATAGACAAGCTATCCTAGGGGTGTCGAAAGGTAGGGCCGAATTCGACCAAGAACCCTTCAGTATTTGCCCGGCGTTAGCCGCCTCTCATACCATTCGAGATTACCAAACAAAGAGGCAGGCGCTGGAGACAGAAGGCAGGAAACAGGAGTTTATTCCGACGGAGCAGAACACGTCAAATCAGACAACAGGGTATCTTCTCGAGGTGCTCTAAACGCATCCTTGAGGCCTGGCCTCTTATACACAGGTTTATTGCTTTATTACATGAAACACATTCTTGTCAATACTTGATGTACGGAAAGACATCCTCGGAATCCCCGCTTCACCCCCGTTCCCACACATATTAACAGTAGAGTTCCCACCTCAACCTCAGCATGTGGTGGTTGTCGCGCAGCTTGACATTCTGCTGGGAACAGGAAAGTGGGCGATCGGTCGGATCTGGAGGTGTGAGGGTATTGATTAACCACCGCTCCTTTGATGTGAGGCGAGGTCCTACTGTAGGGGGCAATAAACTGCATCTGTCGGGCTAGGTGATGGCCTGGGATCGGGCTGGACAATCGGGCAGGGAGGAAGAGGTTATCAAAAAGGGGGCCTTTTCTTTGAATGAGATGAAAGAGCGAGGGGGTTCAGCACGGGATGTGGCTCGGAGACAGGGTCGCGCTAGAGGTGCGCTTATGGTCCAAGCAGGAGAAACCGGGGGCTGTCGGGGCGCGGGGGAATGCTTGTGAGGCTGGGGTGTGAGGGGGAGAGGCGCGCAGGCTATTGGCAGTGGGCAGAGAGGTCGTGACACAAAAATGGCTGCCACCTACTTTCGCGATGGGGCCTAAAAGGGACAAGATGGCGTGGCTACTGTTTTCATGGTTGTCACTCTACTTTCAACAGTGGCTGTGGTGAACATAAATGAACGCCGCTTATGTATACCGATTTTAGTCATTTTCCACAGTCCCCAGTTTTTATCATGAGTTAGTTCATTTCTGTTCATGTCTGAGGTAAGGACGTACAAGCTGGCATTTAGTTATACTAATAAGGGAAGCATGTGGCTGGGCTGTCTATCGAGGTCTTTGGTAGCCCATATGCATTACGGGCAGATGGAAATAATCCTGCTATCAATGTTAATAGAATCGTACATAACCACATGTAGTCGATGCGATAGGTGAGGAGGCAGTGCATACAAAATTACATTAGCTGTGTCATATGTTAGACCTTGGAGACGGGGATATTATTTAGACGATGTAGGAAATTCGTTCGAATACAGACATGATGTCATACAAAAATGTTCTGGCCAAATAAGGGCTATTAAGTCATGATACAGAGTTAACGCTTTCTTAGTTATCCATCTACAGTTGAAAGTGACCGAAGTAAGGTTTCGAAAGCTCAATTGGGTGATAATCAATACAAGTGGTTGGGAGAGGAATTCAACTTAATACAAGGGACAGTCAAGGGGTGGCAATGTTCAAAAAGGGTTCGTCTGTCCAGTGTCTTTTTACAGCGAGCCATCACTGGTAGGCTCTCATCGTTCTTCCTCTTTCGTTGGCGCTGTTGAGCACCGGCGGTGGAGCTACGCGTCCGGCTCTACTTCAGATCTCGCGTTGCAGGGTGTGGCCATTCTTTGCTCTTGGACCACAGTCCTGTGTTTGTCCTCAGAGTCGAGTTCAAAAATTCCATATGAAAAAAAGGGGGGGTTATGGGGGCGTGCTTTGGGAGGCCGAGGGAAGAGAGGGTGGAGTGGGAACAGATCTGATACGGACCAAGGAGGGCAGAAATTTCAAGCAAGTGGGCCCACCAATCGGGCACAATGGGCTGGGACTTTCGGCACGAGCTCATCAACGTGCAGGGGCTTCTGGGTGGCCCTTCTTTCCTTCACTTTCCACGCTGAGAACGGTGCCTTGTCCCGCAACTCTTTGCTCTGCGGCTCCACCTAGGTCGAGGTCATAGATATTCCCCGATCTGCAGCCAGGCTGTGCGTCACATCCGGCCTCTCTCCTCCTGACGACTGCACGTTATCCTTGAATGAGTATAAAAAACAATTTTTAGGGAATTGGCAGGGGAGGACGTTTACAAACTTTAATTTCTCTCCCAACCCCAAGTAGTTGGGGAAGCGTTTATCAGTCATAAATCATTGCTGTGGTGTAGGTTTGCAGGCATTTTTTTATTTTTTATTTTATTTTCGAACAACATGTCTGTCTGGCGTTTTACTCTTGTTATATTTGCGAACGTGGCAAGAAGTCTGATATCTAAAAATTACATAGTTTATCGAATTCAAACCGGCTCCTTCAGTAGAGACTCGCGTTGGTCTAAAACAAATCCTGTTGAGCTATATGTTTCTTCAAGGTCTGTTAATTTATAAAAATGTGAAATGCTGTTATCATGGGACTATAGCTACAGTCTTTAAGATTTTCTGGGACGGCTGGTACAGAACTGGGACCATTCTGGAGGAACGGGGACGTAGCGGACATTCTTTTTTTGTACAATGGGCGGTGGTAATCCGAACGATGAGGGTGGTGTTACCAAAGTACTTAAGACGAAAGCCACTGACATATAGTTCCCTTTTTAAGGGTCAGATTAGGGGACATCAGTCGTCTCACCTGTCCTTTCTTTCTCAGCCAATTAAGTTTCATCATTTTACAGAAAGGAGAGGCAGTAATATGGCAAAATACGATCGTTTTGTTTCTGTCAATTTGTTCAAACACTGTCGTGTCTAAAAGCCAATTATTCCCGTACCGGCGAGGTACAGTGTCGTCATTTATTCAAAAGGGAGCGAGGGAGCCCTCAGAGGGAGAGAGCGTCGTGCGTACCAAATAGGCTATTAGTACACGTACAAAAAAAAAAAAGAGAGAGAGACGTGTACAATAATAGGCTATTCAGTGCACACGCATATAGATCAGTACGGGTCAGTTCCACGTATAAAACACAAGCTGAGGGAAAACATAAATTCATAGTTTACGTATACACAAATACCAGATAGGGTGCGACAGTACATACATCAAGTACGAAAACTTAAGATAAAACAGAGGGCTATTTTTGGCGAAAGAGCCTTTTCATGCGTGTTGTGTATTTTCAGTACTCCATTGAATTCATTTGGGGGTCGAGCTCTTCGTTGTCCTTCCTTCCTCTTAGCAAACAATTTCTGTTGGTAACCTCGCTTCAATAAATACTTACTCCTTTTAATTGGTCGGACACTGGTCCGGTCGTGCTTATACTCACGGTGGGGTCTTCCAACATCTAACAAATGACGATCCAAGTTGAGGTAAAGGAGGGGTGTCTGTCGGATGTGCGATGGTGTAATTCTGACTTTTCTACGAGGATGGAAGAAGAGGGGGTGAATCTAAAACATGACAATATCCCTAATTTCTGGGCTGAGGGGGGATTTTGGATGAACCGGGGTATCCTTAACTTTTCTCATCTAGTCTGCACATTAAGTTGACTCACTGGTGCGCGTCATTTAGGGCGTTCATTTGGGATATCGGTTGGGGTCCGAGGTACTACAATAACCCTTCAAGTTTCTGGCGTAGGCCACTCTCCCATTCACTAGCTCCAGAGAGGGAGAGAGTCGTTCCTAGGTAGGGTAAGTGCTATATTCTTTTTCGTCCTTCACATGCAGGTATCATGTTCGGGCTTGTTTTTCTTATTCCATTAACCGCTCGATCCATACCTCAGTCATACAAAAAAGCATTCGTCCGTCAACCCAGACGTGCGCCACACATGAGCATTCATACAACACAAATCGGGGCCCACGCGCGCATTCATACCATACAATTCTTCTTCTTTCTGCGTGTAACACGGTGCATTCTGGGTCTTCTCGATACTCCAGCTGAAATTCCGATATTAACCTGCAGAGAAAGAGAAGGGGGGTGGGGGGGGTGACAGCGTACAAAGCACATCAGCGCGCAAAAACACGAAAATGTTTTTACCTACCACGTGCCTAACTTATCTTCTTTGGGAAGCAGTGCCTTGCATCTCGGCATTGCAGCCCAGAGGAACTGGTCTATAGTCCTATTCATAGATATATCTAAATATCCGAATCTTTTACCTATTGCTTATGCTGCAGGAATGCAAAAATACAACAGATCTTGACTATTCTTTTCGCATTGTTCGTATGTACCATGCCTTTCTAATTTTTCATAACCAAAATTGCTTCATTTTACGTGTCCTTTATTTATTTTGAAAATAGTAGCCTTTATCCGAGAACCTACCAATCTAAGTGACTGATATGAGGCTAGTTCTACATATTTTATTTTTTTCTTTAAAAACCTTGATTGAAAAAGATGTCAGCATAAAAATACGGGCCTCCAACCATACAGGCCGGCCACGGGGCAGACGGGAAATGTATGAGGTAAGGAGAGATTACACTTGTAGGATAGGAGTACGTAATGAGCGAGCCATTGTAATTGGAAAAACTTAAACGAGACAAATGGTTGCAGGATCAATGAAGGTTGATTTTATAATTGAAAGTAAAACAAGATCAGTTACAATAAAATCGTTTATAAGCATACCATGGGCGAGCATCATGAGTAGCAAAACTTCGAAAATACAATAATCAATAGTGAATAAGAACCCATATCAGTAGGGTTGTCCGCATGCTAGGTCAGTACCCTTCCCCGCCCGCCACGTGCTCAAGGACCGTATACATATCCCATAATATCAAGGCTATGTAACTAAAACGTCATAAGGAGTTGCAAGTCTCGCCTATACTGGTGCCATTTTGGGGCGTGGCCGGGTGGGTCCAGAGTGTAGTCCAAATGCCTCCGACAACTAGCGGCCGGACCAGAATCCCTTTCGGTAGTTCAAAAAGTTCGTTAGCGCCAACAGAGAGGACAAGCGGCGTGGGCTGCGGCTTAAAGGCGAGGAAAAAATCTTCCCTACCGGGTCACGCTAAGGTCCCACCGGAGCTGATCAAGTTGGCAGTCTACAGTGTCTCTTAGTGATTCGGACAAAGGCCGGTGTCAGCATGAGAGCACCACCATCTTGTGACAACGTTGTGGCCACTCCGGAGAGCGGGACAGCAGGTGTATCCCTCCACAGATACGTTGAATCAGTCTTTCCTTCGATACCAGATGTGGATAAGGTTGCGGTCGCATATCCATGGGGGATAGTCGAGCAACTTTGGCGGTGGCCCCCACCAGAAGCATGCGGGAGTCGAGGGCCAGTGACTTTCGTAGAATTTTTAAAACTGAGAGGACGTCTTCAAGAGTGGGGCTCATGCCCGAGCAGGCAAGCATCCGAGTTCCAAGGCAGCCCAGAGCCACTCCAATGGACCAGGCCCAAATCCGGGGTGTCGGCCGCCATTTTGTGAGCTCCGTGGCAGCCGCCTGTCGCTGTACCGCAAGAGCGGGTGCAATTCAGCCGGATGGCGGATGAGACGCTGTGCCGCAAGAGCGGGTGAGACTCAGCTGGCCGAGCGAGGCACTGTGCCGCAAGAGCGGGCGCAACTCAGCTGGCCGAGTGAAGCGCTGGGGTGCAGCTGAGGCACCTCTACCTGGGGAGGTGGGGGAGGCTCATTCGCACCGCCTCTCCCTCCCAATGCACCCCGCACCGTCTCCTGGCGCAGGTATATGTGATGGTCGGACCAGGCAATAAGAGGGGGGGGGGTCATCAGCAAGGCATTCACCCCCCCCACCCGTGGCTCGCTGGATGCCACCTCAGGGCGGACGAATGGGAAGGCCAGTACAACAACATTGTGGCCGTAGTGCTTCCGGGCCATCCACCCAACGACCTCTTCGGCCGATGGCTGCCAGCAAGGCCTTGGCGCGTTGGGTAGCCTCCGGCCTATTCGCTCAACGGGACGCTACCGACGTTACCTCGCCGGCTGATGGCTTTTGTAGACTTTTTATAGCCCAAAGCCTACTAAAAAGTAGCTCAAAGTAGCCCAACATTGAAGGCGGGACAGGAACAGCGTTAAGCAGACGGCGAATGCGTTGGGTTTGTTGTTGCAGCCGGCTGCCATGTAAATAGTTGTTTAATAAAAAGTTTTAAATAGTTGTTTAATAAAAAGTTTTAAATAGTTGTTTAATAAAAAGTTTTAACATGTTACTTTGCTGGAGTGTTGTATATATTTATAATATTTGCATAGGGTTTGTCGTTATTTGGGCGGGGTGGGCGGTGGAGCCGAGCTGTCTTGCAGCCATCATGGCGTCGAGCTCGATTCTTCTCACTAGTTTCATATTTTTCATGAGGGGTTGTTCCTAATGTTTCTATTTTAGCGAGGTCAGAAAAGAGATCCCATCAGTGGCCTACTGATTTTGCTCGATTCCTTTTGTTTTTCCTAACGATTTTTATGTTTTTGTTTGCTAGCACGATACAGCGGCTAACCCGCAATTTTTTATATATATTTATGTCCTTTTTATTAGGGGCGTCTTCCGGTGGAGCCGGATGATCTACCTCTAATAAACGGTCCGGGCTGAACCAACTACCAACAAACGGGGCAAAGATAGGCATGACGGGTTACAAAGGGGACAAAAGTCTGCACTACCTATCCTTCACTATCCGCAAAGACTAAACAGAGTATTGCGACCCTGTGCTTATTTGTGAATAGAGAATAACCCAAAGAGAACCAATTCCGAACGATCAATGTTCGGATAAACAATCAATCAAATGAGGGATAAAATAGGCACGACGGATTACAACGGGAGCAAAAGCCTGCGTTACCTATCCTTCACTATTCACAAGGACTAAACAGAGTATTGCGACTCTGTGCTTTTTTGTAAATAGAGAATGATCCAAAGAGAACCAATTCCAAAACAGTAAATGCTTGGATAACAATCAATCAAATGGAGAGGGAAGTAGGCACGACGGGTTACAATGGGGGCAAAGGCCTGCGTTACCTACCCTTCACTATCTGCAAAGACTAAACAGAGTATGGCGACTCTGTGCTTGTTTGCAAATAGAGAATCTCTCAGAAACAATCAAATGAGTAATACTAGTATTTTCAAACAATCAATCAATTCGCAATTCGTCGTGTTTACACGACCTTACCCGGACCGCATGGACAGTTTCTCGTCTTCCGCTTCCAGCGCCTGATGGTCCTCTATTCTCCGTAATTGCTGTGGCACTCCTGATGGTTCCCAGTCAGGACCGTAGATCACTTGAGAGAGGTCTGCTCGGAACCGGTGAAGTTCGGATGATCGGCTGCCAGACGAGGGTCTATCGGGCAGGTGCACTTCCCGATCGTTGCAGTCATTTACTCTGTCGTTGGGACCTCTCTCACTGGATCCACGCGTCGCTGATGGGCCCCACATGGGTGCCAATTGTCGAAAGGTAGGGCCGAATTCGACCAAGAACCCTTCAGTATTTGCCCGGCGTTAGCCGCCTCTCATACCATTCGAGATTACCAAAGAGGCAGGCGCTGGAGACAGAAGGCAGGAAACAGGAGTTTATTCCGACGGAGCAGAACACGTCAAATCAGACAACAGGGTATCTTCTCGAGGTGCTCTAAACGCATCCTTGAGGCCTGGCCTCTTATTCACTGGTTTATTGCTTTATTACATGAAACACATTCTTGTCAATACTTGATGTGCGGAAAGACATCGCGGAATCCCCGCTTCACCCCCGTTCCCACACATATTTACAGTAGAGTTCCCACCTCAACCTCAGCATGTGGTGGTTGTCGCGCAGCTGGACATTCTGCTGGGAACGGGAAAGTGGGCGATCGGTCGGATCTGGAGGTGTGAGGGTATTGATTAACCACCGCTCCTTTGATGTGAGGCGAGGTCCTACTGTAGGGGGCAATAAACTGCATCTGTCGGGCTAGGTGATGGCCTGGGATCGGGCTGGACAATCGGGCAGGGAGGAAGAGGTTATCAAAAAGGGGCCTGTTCTTTGAATGAGATGAAAGAGCGAGGGGGTTCAGCACGGGATGTGGCTCGGAGACAGGGTTGCGCTAGAGGTGCGCTTATGGTCCAAGCAGGAGAGTACGGGGGCTGTCGGGGCGGTGGGGAATGCTTGCGAGGCTGGGGTGTGAGGGGGAGAGGCGCGCAGGCTATTGGCAGTGGGCAGAGAGGTCGTGACACAAAAATGGCTGCCACCTACTTTCGCGATGGGGCCTAAAAGGGACAAGATGGCGTGGCTACTGTTTTCATGGTTGTCGCTCTACTTTCAACAGTGGCTGTGGTGAACATAAATGAACGCCGCTTATGTATACCGATTTTAGTCATTTTCCACAGGGGTAGCATGGACTAAGCAGTCTTAGGCTAAACTCTGTAAAGGCATGTGAAGCAAGCTGTTTTACCATACACAATCCCCTTGAATACCAAATGAAAGGACACCACCCAGATATATATTGAAAATATATATAGATTTATTTCTACAAATATCCCCTCTCTACTCTTTATGAGCACAGAAGCAAATGCGTTAAAACAAAACACAGTTTAAATATACCAAAGTAGCACAATTATGGATGAGCCCTAGGGGCCACTTAAACCATATACTAAAATAGTGGTATAAGAACTACTATGGGGAAAGTGAAGAGGCCTAGGGCCTGGGGAATAGCTGGAGCTGTTCGGGACTAGCAGAGAAGAAGTCGGGAAAGGCCCGCGGGACTCGGGTGCAGTGCGGAAAGTGCGCGCAATACCAATGCAATGTCAATGGTGCGTAAAAGTTACAAAGTTAGTTATTAAGGAACCTTCCGAGTGACCTAAAAGGATGAAACTTAAGACACAGACACTAGAGGTGTGTACCAATGTGGGAACACCGGCGTTGCTGAGTTACCTCACCCACAGGAAGCGGGTGCACAGGGTCGAAGTAGTGTCGGGTTTCGTCACGCAGGTCGATGGTGCTTGGAGCTGAAGATGCTGCAGGCGGCTCGATGTGAAGAGTTCCGTTGGATCCAAGGGTGGATCTGAAGAGGTGAAGACCTGAAAGCAGAGGGGACAATGTTCAAAGTCACTAGCCAGTGACTACCGTGGAACCAGGAAGGAACCAGGCGATGTCGGGTGCAAACAGGCGATGTCGTGAAGATTGTCTCTGCAGCCACGTGGACACGAAGAGGTCAAGGACGTCCAGGCGTTGGTCACGAGCTGTCCCACGACGGCTCCTGCTGATGGCGGTGTCGGCAACTTGATTGGAGCAAACAGGCCTTGGCTAAAGCAAGCGACGCAGGAAGTGATTCAAGCTTCTCACTCGGACCAGCAAGGTCAGAGCGGCTGCTCCTTTTCAGGGGAGCAAGGGCCAGTCTGGAGCAACCAGACCAGCGGTGTAGCTCGTCGTTTTCGTCGCCAAGATGGCCGCTAGCCACGTGGCAAGTGGCCGGGATGGCACGTCGAGTGGCATGGTGCAAAAGGGCCCCACGCAGATCGTGGAGATGCTGGGGGGCTGATCTTCGGTGCAAGGGCTGCTCGAGGTTGGGGCTTCTCAAACCCCAAAGCACAGTGTCGAGGGTGCCTCGGATACTGCGCAGTCAGCTTCTCGGGGGTCTTTCAAGAGGTCCGGTCCCACGTCTCTCGGTGCCTCCACGGGTCCCTTCTTTGCAGGGACTGTGGATCGGGCGGTGAGAAGTCTGGGAGTCTGGGTCTTGTCAGGCTCTGGGCTCGGGCTCCGGCGGGAGGCAGCGGCAAAGCAGACGTCGAGTTGCTGAATGGTGCCTGTGTTCACAGGGTGGCCACACCTAGGCCACAAGGGAGATGCTCTTCAGTCTTCTGTGCAGCAGAATGTCGAAGTCCAGTCGTCTTCTTAGTTTTAAGTTGATTCAGGATGATCTGAAGTCTCAGGACACAGCTCCCACTCTTATTCGAATCTGGGGGGCCGGATCACCTACTAGGTCCCTCCTCTAGGTGGGACCAGGAAGGGGAGTGGTTACACCCCCTTTCCTTTGTCCAGTTTCGCGCCAGGACTGGGGCTGGAAGGCCCCAGCACCGGTTTGAACTGGCCTATGCACATAGACACCTTGTGTGCCCCAGGCATGTCTGATTCTATTCAGCCCTGTCCTACCCAATACACAAAATCCTGTCTGGGGTGGTGCTAGCACCTCCCAAGGCAGGAAACCCTTTGTCCAAGCTGCCCTCGCTGGAAGGACTCCCAGCAACAGGAGGTCAGACTTGTGTCTGTGGTGGCAGCATCCCTTTTGTGATGCTGAGGCTCTGTTTAACTTTAACCGGGGTTCAGGTTAGGTACATGTCGTGTCCCTCTAGAAGGGTGGAATACTACCCCCGTCGCCAGAACTGGCGAGGGGGTAGTATTCCAATTCATATGACACCTTACTCGACATGTTTTGATAAAGCCAAACCCAAGATCGCATTTAACCGCGAGGATTATAATGCACTTAAAGTATATGGTATGGCAGTATCATGAAACAGCTAAAGGACATGGTTCCGAAAGCTGCAGACAGGTTCAGCTCATGCCAGAGCACCATCTCACATATTTCCAAGCACTCTGCCTCCAGGATTGATGAGGCCTTCCATAGGAGTGACTGATAGGAACATATGTGTCCATTTTAGGTTAGGTATAGGCTTACTACACCTAAGTAAGGGGTGGTTACACCGACTTACCCCAGCTGAGTGATCAGCCAGTTGTGTCAAATATGGAGGCCAGGCCAGGGGTGGCACAATACATGCTGCAGCCCCTGGTAGGCCTTGGAAGCACCTATGCCCTGGGTACCTGGGTACACTGTTACAGGGGCCAATAAGGTGAACCAGTTCCAATTTCGTTATGCACCTAAAGTACATGGGTAACAATTTAGAGAGAGAACAGCAGGCTGTGGGTCTGATTAGCAGGCCCACAGCCACATTAAGTCATAAACCAGTGAAGCAAAAAGCAAAAATTTGGGGTGACCATAGGATAGCAGACCCTACTCTCCTACATGCAATACAGGGACATATCTGCTCAGGCAGATGTGCCCTCACATGTAATATAATGCACCCTGTCTTAGGGCTACAAGGCCCACTGTAGAGGTGACGTACATACAATCCATAATATACGTAGCAAAGTGAGTGTGCCATATTGTGTTTTCAGAATGTGTTTATTTAATACCTAATTACATTGAACTACATTCTATGTGCCGTGCTTGATATGCCACACTATCCCAAACCGCTTCTGGCTAATGATTTGCAGTGTGTGAAGTAAAAGTACCACACCTGTCTGAGCATCTTCATATCTGCAGGGCGAGTGTGGGAGAATCTAGTGGGTTTCAATGTTTAAAAGCGTTAGCAATAGCTACTGGTTAGAAATGGGGGTTTCTCGTTTGCTAGAATATGCACCTATCCAGGCAGAATCCATCACTCTAGTCAGGGTAAGTAAGTTACATATCAAATATAAGAACATAAGTTACTTACCTGTAAACTGTGGTTCTCCAGTATTGGTGTCTTTCATAGATTCACATGCTTGAATATTCCCCGTCGTCGAAGTGGGAGTCCCACGGTACATAAAATAGCAGTAATATATGTATACATAAGTAAAATTATCATAATTATACAATACATATACACATAATACATATACACATATACACATTATATATATATATATATATATATAAAATACAATAAACTCAAAAGTACCATAGAACTGAATAGGCCCATAGGAAGCCTAAGGGAGAAACTCAACTTAGTAACATATCCATGTCATTATGTCTTGGTCCATATTCCAGCCAATCAGGCTGCAGTTCCCTCTAGAACCTTCTCCTCAGAAGCTCAAGATCTCAGATTTTCGTAGTACAAAAACTGCCTGAGGAGAAGAGAGCCTCTGAGGGGAGGATGGGAGGGTCGCCTGTGAATCTATGAAAGACACCAATACTGGAGAACCACAGTTTACACGTAAGTAACTTATGTTCTTCTCCAGTATTAGGGGTGTCTTTCATAGATTCACATGCTTGAATAAGAGTAGAAAGCAGTAAACACCAAATAAGTCAAAAAGGTAACAGTAAATTGAAACAAATAAATATATCTGTATATATATATATATATATATATATATATATATATATATATATATATATATATATATATATATATATATATATATATATATATATATATATAATACGAAAAAACTTTATGACTGGAGGCGGGTAGCAACAGAGGCTCACCTTTACTGGAAAAGATTCCGCAGCACCGCTTGTCCGACTGCTGCATCAGCGGCGTCTGTCGACTGCAGGCAGTAGTGCTTCGTAAAAGTATGGCTGCTCGACCATGTAGCAGCCCTGCAAATGTGCCGTAGAGGTACCCCCGCAAAGAGGGCAGTAGAGGCTGAGACAGCTCTAGTGGAATGAGCACGTACTGAAGCTGGAAGAGGCTTGCCAGCCCGTTGATGACAAAAAGTAATGGTGGAGGAAATCCACCTAGTAATAGTTTGTTTGGTAACAGGTTGTCCTTTGCAGATTGGGCCGTAGGCCACGAACAATTGATCAGATTTCCTGATGGATGCAGCGCGCTGAATGTAAAATTTAAGACAACGTTTCACATCGAGGGAATGTAATGAACGTTCAGCAGGAGTTTGTGGATTAGGAAAGAAAGTTCTTAAAATGATTGGTTCGTTGAGATGGAAATCACTGGGAACTTTCGGAATAAATGTTGGATTAGTACGTAATGTAACAGTGTCTTTTGAAAACTGAAGAAAAGGAGGCTGAATCGTGAATGCCTGAATGTCACGGACACGCCTAGATGATGTCAAGGCGAGTAATAGGGCAACTTTCCACGTGAGGAATTTTAAGCTTGCTGAGTGGATGGGTTCAAAAGGAGGTAGGAGGAGCTGAGACAAAACCAGATTCAAGCGCCAAGCAGGCGGAGGACGCCGAATGGGTGGAAACATACGGAAGAGACCTTTGAAAAACTGTTGGATGATTCTAGATGAATACAGTGAAGTCGAACCATCATTGCGGAAGCGGGAGAGAGCCGCTAAAAATACTTTTAGAGTGGAGTGGGAAAGTCCTGACTTTGCAAGGGATAGGAAGAAAGGCAGGATCTGTTCAGGTTTGGCGCTCATCGGATCCAAGGCTTTGGTGTGACACCAGACACAGAAACGCTTCCACTTCAACTGATAGGTTTTAATGGTGGAAGGGGCACGGGCGTGCGCCAACACCTCCCTACAGTCAGCATCGATGGCTAGACGCGCAAATTCATGGTGTTGAGGTTCCAGGCATGGAGCTGGAGGTATGCTGGATCCGGATGGCAAATCTGCCCCTGCTGCATTGTGAGGAGGTGAGGCAGTGGATGAAGCGGAATTGGCTCGTTCTGGGAGAACAAGAGCAGATCCGAGAACCATGGGCGCCGCGGCCATTTGGGTGCAATCAGGATGATGTGGCAGGGTTGAAGCCTCATTCTGTGTAGTAGGCGTGGAATCAGGGGAAGCGGAGGAAAAACGTAGCTGAATGCGTTCAACCAGCTGATCGAAAATGCATTTCCGCTCGACTCTCCGTGGGGATGAAGACTTGCAAAGCGTTGGCATTTCCTGTTGGTGATAGTCGCAAAAAGATCCATTTGCGGCTGGCCCCACTGGCGGAAGATGAACTCGAGAGTTGGTTGATTGAGTTCCCACTCGTGATTGTCCGAGAACGATCTGCTGAGTGAGTCTGCCAGAACATTGGAAACACCCGGCACATGGATGGCTGTGAGATGAATTTGATGACAAATCGCCCAGTTCCATATCTCTTGTGCTTGTTGGGAAAGCATAAGGGACCTGGTGCCGCCTTGTTTGTTCAGGTAATGCATGCTGGTGGTGTCTGTCCTCACCAGCAGAGATTGACCTTTAACAATCCTTTGAAAAGACTTTAGGGCAAGGAAGATCACCAGAAGCTCCTGGCGGTTTATGTGCCAAGTGCGCTGGACCGCAGTCCATTTTCCCTGTACTGATAGGTCTTCGATATGTGCACCCCAACCCTCCAGGGATGTATCGGTCGTAAGCGTTAGAGTTGGAGTAGTGTCTTGAAAAGACCGACCCTTTGAGATGTTTGGAGGATGAGCCCACCACTCCAAAGCCCGTAAGATGCGGGGCGTGAGAAGGATCCTGTCGTTGAAAGATCCTGAGATCTGTTCCCACTGCTTGTCCAACTCTTCTTGGATGACCCTCATATGTAGTCTGCAGTGAGGGATCAACTGTATTGCAGAAGAGGCCATGCCGAGGAATGATTTCAACATCCCGACAGAAACGTACCGTTTTGACTGGAGTAATCGTACCAACTTGAGCATACGATCTTGTCGTTCCTGAGAGACAAAGACCATTCCCAGATGAGAATCTAGCAAGGCTCCTAGAAAATCTCGCCGTTGAGATGGGCGAAAGTGTGACTTCTGACAATTGATGGAAAGACCCAAGTCTTGAAACAGGGAGAGGCAAGACTGTGTATGCTGGATTGCCAGTTGAAGAGTCGGAGCTTTTATGAGACAGTTGTCCAGGTATGGATAGAATTGTATGCCTTGTAGGCGTAGAAAGGCAGCTACCGGGGCATGATCTTGGTAAAGACCCTCGGTGCAGAACGGAGGCCGAATGGTAGGACCTTGAATTGGAAGTGCATGTGTCCGACTGTGAAGCGCAGATACTTCCTGTGTCTGGGGTGAATTGGCACATGGAAGTATGCGTCCTGGAAGTCTATTGTTGAGAAGAATTCCCCTGGATTGAGGTAATTTAGGATTTGGAGCAGAGTTAACATTTGAAAAGTTTTGGAAAGGATGAATTTGTTTAGGGCCCGCAAATCCAAAATCGGACGCCATTCTCCCGACATTTTTTTTTCTTTACTAAGAAAAAACGGGAATAGAATCCCTTGCCGCATTGACCTAGCGGCACTATCTCGATGGCTCCTTTCTGGATCATTAATTTCACCTGGGCCAAAAGTTCTTTGAGGTGCGGAGAGGGTGGCCCCGAAGGTGGACGATTGGGTATGGCCTTTGGAGACAACGTCCAGGACCCATTGGTCGGAGGTGATTTCGGACCATTTGCAAAAGAATTTTGAGATGCGACCTCCAAGATGCGCAGTCGGCAGACGAAAGGAACTGAAACTGTCACTGTTTTTTGTTGTTTGCACCACCTCTATAATTTGTTTTCCTCTGGTATGGTCTGGAGGAAGACTGACCATTTTGGTTTTGGTATGAACCTCTCTGCCGGTTATCGCTGTAGGTATTGTATGAGCGATACTGGCCTGATCCACGAAAAGTAGAGGAGCCTCCACCTCTACCTCGTGCTCCCCGAAAGGGCCGCTTCTTATATTGGAGAGTAGCCAAGGACCTTGCAGTGTCAGTGTCCTTTTTGATCGCTTCAAGAGCATCGTCCACATGTTTGCCAAACAAAGATTCTCCATCGTACGGCAAATCAAGGACCTTCGCTTGGACTTCTGGGCGAAAAGTCGTAGATTTTAACCAGCCTTGACGCCTCAGGACTGCAGCTCCAGCTAATTGGCGAAAGCCCGTAGATGAAATATCGAGGGCGCATTCGATAATTTCAGACGAGATGACCTCTCCCTCCTGGATAATGGCCTGTGCTTCTGCACGGATGGTTTCTGACATCTGAGGAAGCAATGCGGCAATCTCGGACCACATCTGGCGGTCGTAACGGCCCAGAATAGCTAAAGTATTAACCGCTCTAACAGTAGTGGCTGCCATTGTTGTAAACTTTTTCCCAATAGAGTCCAGCTTGCGGCCTTCCTGATCAGGAGGAGATGTGAGCGGTGTTGCTGGATTACGAGATCTTTTTTGTGCCGCCTGTGTAATAACTGAGTCTGCTTTTGGTTGGGATACCAAGCAGGCTGGAGCGGACGCTGGAGCTTTGTATTTCTTGTCCAATCTGGGTAAGACTGCAGGTACTGAATTAGGACGTTCCATAAGTTTAAGGCCCTCCGCCCAAATAAAGTCAATAATTGGAATTGTGTGTGATTGTCTTTGTGAAATGTCCTTAAAATCATACAGGAAACATTCACTCATGTTGCTGTTTCTCTAAATGAGATGAAAGCGTTTCGCAGCTCGGACCATTAAATTATGGAAGTTTGCAATGTCCACTGGAGGAGATGCAAGAGGTGAAGTGGGCGGAGTGGAAGGTGTTTGCGCTCTGTAATTGTCCCACTCATTCATATCGACGTCATCGTCGTCATCAGTGTCTTGAGGAGCGGGATCCTCATTGTCAGTGTCAGGACGAGTTCCTCCCGGAGACACGGGTGGAGCCGTAGCAGGTGTTTGTGGAGCTGGCAGTTGAGGCTGGGGAGGAGGAGGTAATGCCGGGGAGGCAGGTTCTAGATGGAGGGAACCTGCGGTTATAGTCATCAAGCATGTGTTGCAAATTTTTGACTAAAGAGAAAGGAATTTGTGTAACTGGTTCTGAAGTTACAGTCTCTGCTTCGTCAACAGGAAATAAATCATTCCCACCTTCGACGTCTTCCTCTTCGTCACCCTCATCACTGTACTCCTGGCACTTAATGTTCAAATCAGATGGACTTGATGCCTGTGCAAACATTTGTTCCACCTCAGATTCGTGGTCGGAGTCCTCTCCACCGGATTGAAATAATTTATCTGGAAGACGGGTACCACTCCTTATAGGACTTAGGTGAATGAGAGGAACCGTCTTCAAGGAAGAAGCAGTAACCACTGTATAAATGGTAGCTGAGGTCGGAGGAGGACGAGACGTCGACGAGCCCGTTGAAGCCACAGCAGGAGTAGGCTGACCAACCTGAGGAGTTGAAAATGAAGATTTTCCCATCGTCGACGAAGAAGTCTTATCCGTCGACGGAGTCGTCGACGGCATCGGAATTTTGACAGTCGTCGACGAAGATCCCGTCGACGAGATAGCCGTCGACGTTGATGTTACGGCCGTCGACGGGGGCGCCGTCGACGAGCTCCTCTTAGATGACTTGGTCTTTGACGTCGATATTCGCGTCGACGTCGGGACCGTCGACGGTGTTCGCGTCGACGAGGGAAGCGTCGACGATGATTTCTTCGTCGACGGTACTCACTTGCCACTCGTCGACGAGATCTTAATAATGGACGTCACGGGTCTCGTTTCCTGGGCTGCCGTCGACAAGGTGATCGTCGACGACGCGGCAGAGGATGAAACAGAACAGTTCATCGTCGACGTAGAGGTGACAGACTTCGTCGTCGTTGAAGACGTCGACGGGCGCGTCGACGTGCCCGTCGACGAGCCTATGCCAGATTTTTTAGTGGAAGGCATGGCTTTGGGCGCAGACGTCAGAGAACTAGGTCCCGTAGACGTGCCCTGAAGCAAATCCTGTGGGGAAACAGTCCTGGAGGATTCCAATAGCCTGCTTTTCTTAAGAAAAGGAGATGGAAGCTCAAGTTCAGACCCACGCTTCTGAGAGGACTTGGAAACACTTGAAGAAAAACTTTCCACATCAGACACCACAGACTCTGAAGTCTTCAACTTCTGTAGCCACAGAAGGACACGGGCCTCTCTATCTCTCAGAGTCTTGGGAGGAAAAGTGCGACAGTACTTACAGTTCTTAATCTCGTGGTCTGGGTAGAGACAGTAAATGCATTTACTGTGAGGATACTCATGGAAAAGACGCAGTTTGCCACAAGAAGGGCAGGCTTTGAACAAAGATTTCTTATTTGAAGACATTTTGAAGAAATAACAGGTAGTAGAAGAAGAAAACTGAGCAGAGCTCAGGGAGACTCCCTTCACACCACGTGCGGTAGAAAATCTGAGGTCTTGAGCTTCTGAGGAGAAGGTTCTAGAGGGAACTGCAGCCTGATTGGCTGGAATATGGACCAAGACATAATGACATGGATATGTTACTAAGTTGAGTTTCTCCCTTAGGCTTTCTATGGGCCTATTCAGTTCTATGGTACTTTTGAGTTTATTGTATTTTATATATATATGTATATATATATTTTATGTGTATATGTATTGTATAATTATGATAATTTTACTTATGTATACATATATTACTGCTATTTTATGTACCGTGGGACTCCCACTTCGACGACGGGGAATATTCAAGCATGTGAATCTATGAAAGACACCCCTAATACTGGAGAACCTGTGCTCATCCTCTGGCAGCTTGGTGCAGGGCAGTCAGACTTATTATCAGATGTAATGTGTAAAGCGTTTGCACAACACACTCACACATAAACACAATAAACGTACCACAAAATAGACTCCACACAGGATTATATAAAAATATTTATGTAACATATTATCCATAAAACAAGACCAAAATCACATGAATCATAAGTATTTTGCATACTATGTAAATCCTGATATAGTACTCATTATCCTGACAATGGAAGAATCATAACGACATTTATTACAACATCAGGGCATGAAATGCATCAGTGTACGAAAGGGAACATAAATCACCACATTAGTGCAAGTATTGTAACCTTGTTTGGAAACGAATCCCATGAAACATTATATCACAATGTTAGACCTGGCATCATTGGCGTGAGTCTCCCTTCCATTTTTAAGGGATTGCCTCCTCTGTTTTGATATGTTTTTGCTGGATTTATGCTTTGGGCACTGTGCCACTGCTAATCAGTGCCACAGTGCAAATGCTCCCTATGTTAAATTAACCCGTTAAGTGCTGGGCACGTTCAGTGGACGTCGCGTGCACTACCTTGGTAGTGCTGCGCATGTCCGCTGAACGTCGCGGCCCCGCCCGCGCAAAAGAACGTTCCGCACCAGCACGGAACATTCAGCGGAGGGGTTAATGTTCTGATTGGTTATTCCATGATTGGGTTATTTGATTTACCTGTCAGCCCCTAGTACAGTGCACCATGTGTGCCCAGGGCTTGTAAATCAAATGCTGCTGGTGGGCTTGCAGCACTGGTTGTGCCACCCACAGAAGCAGCTTGTAAAGTGTGTCTCAGGCCTGCCATTGCAAGGCCTGTGTGCAGTCTAGCACTGCCATGTCGACTTGGCCAAGTGCACCCACTTACCAGTCCCAAAACCTTCCCTTTTCTTCATATTAGACACCCCTATGGTAGGCCCAAGGGCAGGGTGCATTGTAAGTACAAGGTAGGACATGCTCTGATGTATGTAGCATGTTCTAATAGTGAATTACAGAAATTTTCGTTTTTCACTATTGAAGGCTACCTGTTCTCATAGGCCAGAATGGGCAGTTAAGATTGTTACAATCCTAACTGACTCAGGGAACATAGTAGTAAAGTTTATTTTAATATTCTGTGTTTGCAAATACCACTTTTAGAAAGTAGGTATTTGCTTGCCTAACCATCTGACCCTGACTCTCCTGAGTTGTGTATTCCTTGTCTGGGTTTGTGAGTGACAGGGCTGGGGAATTCCAGGAGACAGGTGTGATGTATTCCTATAGGTTCTGTATCGATCCCCCTATTCCTGACCCTATTCTGGTTAACAAGTTAACTAGCAGCCATCCCATGAGGCAGAAAACCCCCATGATGCAGGAACCGTTATCTGATTAAGCCACACTACGGCACAGGAACGTGTTATCTGATTAGGTCATAACGCTTGCCATCTAATTAGACAAGCGATATTCCTCCAGCCCCTGATAAGGCATACGGAGTTCTCAAAACAAATCAAACCTATGACAACCTAGGAAAAACCCTGCGGCCATTGTTTTGATTTCACCGAGAACTTCAGCAAAAGAATGTGCTAACGACCAGGTCGTATGACATCCTTATTGACGTATCTATGTCCATCCTTACGTCAATCTCGGCACCTTAAAGGTATAAATATTACCGATATTGCCCTATGCAAACACACGCGGTGGTGACGAGATCGGAGCAGCCAGACTTGCCGAAGCCCAGAGCAGAGCAGACCCCGCTGGCGCAGCCCCGCCTTCCTGACGCGCTGAGAACGAGACGCTGCTTTCTCCTGCCGAGAAATCCAGCTCCGGCGCTTCCGGGTAGCCCTCGCATGCAGCCTGGAATATCGAGACCAGAGACGAGAGATACCATCCCTCATTCATCCTAGATTCCAGGTACAGAACTGAATAACCCCTTGCAGAGAATTCTTTAGTCAGTCACTTGGCAAAACAAACTTAACTTAAACTGCTACTTTCTACTCCCGCCCACGTATTAGGCTTAGGTCAGGTACATCTGTGGTAGGCGTAGTTAGAAACACCAGTTGAGTACGATTAGTCAAATGTATATGTGTATGTATCTATTTTATCCATTTTAAACCATCA
Source organism: Lissotriton helveticus (assembly GCF_964261635.1). NCBI lineage: Eukaryota > Metazoa > Chordata > Amphibia > Caudata > Salamandridae > Lissotriton > Lissotriton helveticus. Next base: position 54,044,326 of record NC_136067.1, read on the forward strand.
TATGGCTTAGAAACCATATCAATGTTTTTACAGTATTATTTTATACTTCTGCTTCTAATGTATGCACTTTACTTAACCATAAGTATTGCAATAATATCGATCCATTTCTCTTGTATGAGAAAAGAGACTGATCAATAAATAACATCTTTTATTGAACACGCCCGTCTCTTCCTTTTCTCTACAATCTGGTGAGACTAAGAATGCACGTACTGACTGAGTAAAATAAGTCGTCTTTTGTTTTCACACGACTCTAGAGATACACTCTTGATTAGGGGAGAGCAAAGTTGTCATGTTCTATGGTTGTCAGAAACTAAATCCCTTCTTGTCTATCCAGGGAGGTTCAACTCCTCCTTGCCTATTCGAGAAAGTTTCTAGTGAACTCTGAGCTAGCTGGCAAACCCAAAACTTTAAGTCTAATATCGACAGTAGTAGACCTAGTTAACGTCTGGTCTAGGCCTATACTATTGAAGGTATTATTCCAATGCGCAGAGCCTATTGGGATAATAGGAACTACACTACACAGGCTGGGACAGCCTAGTGGAAAATAGACATATTTACAGCCAGATGGGAGGGAGGAGTGCACCTGGGACCTGAATAGGGCTGGGCCTTCCTTCTACAATGCTGGCTCCACCTCCTGTGGCTTGTCTGATGTCTCTGCCCTGCACTGTGAAAGGAGAAGGGGAATTATGTCAACAGAGTGCTCCAGAGCTGTATCTTCCCTCCCCTGTGCTGGCTCCACCTCCTGTGGGGCGGCTGATGTCTCTGCCCTGCACAGTGAAAGGAAGAGAGTCATGTAAACAAAGTGCTCAGGAACTGGTTTGGACTAGGCAGAGGCCTCTCTGCCTTCAGAGAACAAAGGATTTTGGGGTATAAATATTGGGACCCTGCTCCCAAGAAATTAGATCACTTCTGGAACAAGAAACCTTTCTGCCGAGGAGAAGAACCAAGGAAGCTGCAGGAGTTTGGACTGTCCCTCTGCCAGTGTGCGGTTTGCTGGGTTAGCCTGCAGTGGTTGCTTCATTGCCAAGGGAAAGGAGAAGGAACATTGTAAGGACTTTCATCTACAGAATATTCTCCAAGGGCTTGAACTGTGCTTGCCTCCTGCTGAAGTCTCAGGGCCAAAAGACTTCACCTCCAGCTCCCTCCTGAATTTCCTTGCTGGGAATTCTGACTCCAGTCACTTGCGTGCTGCTGGGAGCTGGAAGCGCGACGCATCGAGAAGAAGCGTGTCGCCGCCGCAGTTGAAATCATCGCAACGCCGGAGAAGCGAGCCTTCGTCGCATCTCCCTAGAAGCGTGTGTTCATCTAAGCTGCCTGCTGTCGCATCATCCGAGAAGCGTGACAACATCAAGGGAGTCCCCATCGCATCACAGGAGAAGCGTGTCGCAGGGCCTGTCGCGACTCCAAAGTACAGTAGTCGCAAGGCAGCCAGGGCGTCATCGCATCGCCATCACATCGCCGCATCAAGGGCACCATCTTCTCGCATCGCAACTGGATCATCGCATCGCATCAAGGCGCCATCTTGTGCACCGCAATGGGACCGCAAGCCGACAATCTACGCATCATCTTCGCTGCGGTAAGGCTCACGCAGAGTCCCCTGATCTGCGCAAGCATTGAGGAAGGACGCAACCGTTCCCCCGGATCACGGAACCGACGCATCTCCCCTTTTGCGAGCCTTTTGTTTACTTTGCGTTACGCATCCAGGTACTTTGTTGAAAACTGTCGCATTTACCATCAACTTGAATTAAGAGACTTTAATCATCTTTTAAGTAATCTTAACTGTAGTATTGTGGATTTTTGTCATTTGTGGTCTTGTGTTTAAGTCTATATAAAGAATACTTATTTTTATAAAACTGTGTTGTGTCCATCTGTAGTGTTTTCACTGTATTACTGTGTATATTCACAAATGCTTAAAACACTGCCTCTGAGATAAGCCGGTCTGCTCGTGCCAAGCTACCAAGGGGATGAGCAGGGGATATTAAGGAGTGTAATCCCCTTATCCTGACTTAGAAGTAAGGGACCCTATTTGGACAAAGGTGATAACCATTGCCAACTAGAGACCCCCAGATCTAACATTGGTGGTCAGCGGTGAGGATTTGGACTTTGCATTTGTGTTTCATATACAGTGATTGGTGTACACTACTAGTGAGTGCAGACCAAACGCGACCACATACCTTTTTTTATTAGAATCCTTTTTCCTTGGACTGTTAGTTTTTTCCTGAAGACTCCCAATTTTTACTACCATGAGTAAACCAGCATCTGTTGCATCTATGGATCTTGATTTTGTGGAAGAGAGGTTGGAAACCTGCACAGTGAAACAGCTAAAGTATCTCTGCAGGAAATTGAAAGTTGCTACACCGGGCATTTCTAAAAAGGAAGACTACCAAAAGGCGCTGAGGGCCTGGGTAGAAGCAAGAAATGCCCCTGATCTTGTGGTTGAGCCTGTTGGGGATGCAAATGGGCAAAATGATGGGCCAGAGTTTCCAGCCAGGGAAGGGGTGCCGTCCCCACCTGGCAGCAGCATCTCTTCCAAAGACCTGTCCCCAGACAACTGGAAGATAGGGAGAGAAATAGGGCACTGAAGCTGGAGTTGGCTAAGCTTAAGATGGAGGGTAAGAGGGAGACAGAGAAAAACAGGTTGTCTTGGGAAAGGGAGAGAATGAGAATGGAGCATGAGAGGATGTTGAGGAAGTTAGAAATCAAGGCCAAGGTCTTAGAAATCAATCCCTATGGTGGTAGCGCACCATATGTGCCTTCAGAAGGCAGGGTACATATTCCCAAGGATGTCATCAAAGTTCCAAAAAGGTCCCCAAAGTAATTCCCAAGGGAACCAAGGTAAGGGTTCCCAGCCTCCCCCTGAAAAGAAGTCAGGACCCCCGACAGGTAAACCTGTTCAGAGGGGGCCCGTTACCTGCTTTCAGTGTAAGCAGGTGGGACACAGTTGGTATGATCCCCAATGTCCTCAGAAAGGACAGTATGTGCCACCCCATGCACCACCCTGTCAGATGGTCAGTGTAGTCCTGGGTGGGGAGGAGATGGGTGCCCAAGGTGGGTGGGGTCCCGCAGAAATGCCCCTGGTCTCATTAGGAGACTTTGAGATGGTCCCTCAAACTCAGCTGCCTGCCAACACTAAAAAATACAGGCAGTAGGTGTTGGACTTGGCCCTTCTGGCAGGTTCACCCCTGAACTTTTTGCCTTTTAATGTTACATAATTATAGTGATTTCTGGTCTTGGCGCACTTTGACACTCTGTCCCAGTGTAAAGTGCGTGCGCTCTCTGAGTGCGTGTTTGAGATTGGCCTGCCCTCACATAGGAATGCATGGGGGATATGTGTGTCCATGGTAGTTCCTGATGTGTGGGGAGTGCAGGGTCGAGTTTGGTATGTGTGGACTCTGAGATTGAATGCTGCGCGATGATGTGTGCAGATTTATTGTGTCTAGTGTGTAAGTGCCACTTCTAGAAGTTGGCCTGTCTCTGGAGTGAATGTGAATTGACTGTCTGGCTTATGATTGGCTGGAGCTGGCTGGTGTGCCTGGCTCCAGGAGTCAGGATGGGTCTGCCCCAGTGGTGAATGGAGAGATCTGCATGTTGAAGGGTGGGAGGAGTGCACCTGGGACCTAAATAGGGCTGGGCCTTCCCTCTACAATGCTGGCTCCACCCCCTGTGGTGTGTCTCATGTCCCTGACCCATCCTGTGAATAGAGAGGGGGGCTGAGCAAAACAAAGTGCTCAAGCACCAGTTGCATCTGGTTCGCCCCTTCCCTACACCTTTGACAACAAAGGAAATGTGTGTATAAAAAGAGGCTGTGACTTCATGCAAAATGTTCTTGTTTCCCGACTTGAATCTACCAGGGGCGTGCTGCTGCTGGGGCCCAGGGGAAGGCTTACCTCCCTCAGCCCTGCCTGGCCCTTGGATGCCTGGAGTTCCTTCTTGGATCCTAACAGGAGGGGGCTTGCTGCTAGTGGGGCCCAGGAGGGACCACCATGGGGGCTGTTACCTTGCTGGAGTGCCCTGTGTGCTGGCCCCTGGATTGCCCCTCCTGAAGCCCAGGACTGCTGAGACCCTCTGCTCTGGGGGATCCTTCTTTGGGGGCTTTGTAGTTGCTGTGCCCCAGTGCCTTGTGAGCGCTTTACCTTTCATTTATGGGAGGAGGTCTGTCGTTTTCCCTGGGGGGGAAGCGCTCCTGCCCTTTGGTGGCCATTGCGGGTGCCCACCCAGCTTATTTAATTAATTCTAGAGCGGGTGCCCACCTCGCTTATTTGTGTGCCTTAGCGGGTGCCCACCCCGCTTCTACGTTTTATTTGCCTACCGAGGGTGCCCACCCTTCATTTTCCGATATAAAAATCACCGCCGCGGCCCTGTTCGGCCGGAAACCGGAAGTCAGGTACCGTAGTGCCTGACGACGGTTTGGAAAGGAAGTCCCGCCCGTCGCCGCGCTGGGATTGGCTGAAGTCCCGCGCCTGGAAAGAGAAGAAGAAAAGCCGGCCGAGTCATGGACTCCCGCGGCCCGGGCTCCCGTAAGTTAGGGAGAGCCCCGGTGCCGCCAGCAGAAAGCATATGAAAAGGTAAGAAGTGCCTTCAAGGGAATTTATTTATAGCAATTATTTGGATTAAATGGGCTCAGTTATAAGGACAAATAAATGGTCCCTAGGTTCAAAAATCCAGTCACACAATCTATTTCTTCAAATTATGTAAACATATCATAAATGAACTTTCAGAAACGACTTGAAAAAACAAATAGAGCGGGTCTATATGAAAAATATTGAATTTATCACATGAAAAATAGGGCAAGAATACATACAAATAAGAAAACAGACCCACAGGAATAGCTGTAGTAGATCAATATATAACACTGAATTCTGTAAACACCTTTCCTTTCTATACAAATCAAAACCTAATTAATATCAGGAAAAGGCGATAGTCGACGTTTCGGTCTCTTATGAATTCATCTGTGAGACCATCTTCAGGACTGTGCAGTTTGTATTTGTAATAACCTAATGTAACATAAAACAAAAATATTTACAGTTACCTAATTGTCTAAAATGACAATACATATTACAATATATAACACCCATGTTGATAATAGAGAGAAAAAGACAACACACAGATTTACTATACACCATTCTGATTTTGCATGTCAATCATGTCAATAAGTTTAGGTAAACAATGACTTTATGAAGATTTTCTTATTACTATCCTCATTTATTGTCTTAAGTATTCAGACAATGCACAATTCTTGTGTCCTATGTCTGAAGCTATGAAAAGCATGTGATACATCTCTGTATCTTTAAAACAAACATTATAAAGCTCTATATTCATGTCTCCTGTAGATATATCAAGCTAGGTACTGAACACACAGATTATTTAGAATAATTTTCCACTTGTACTTGATATGGAGAGTTCTAAAACAGTTTACAATTACTATAATCAAAAAGTATATCACAAGGCTGGAGATATGTATGTACGAATCAACCTTGCTAGAAATAACGCCAATCCTATCTGGCAGTGAGTCATAATATACATACATAATAAAATCTAATCATCTGTTGGAAATTTAAAAGCAATCTAGATATATATCTAGATTGCTTTTAAATTTCTAACAGATGATTAGATTTCATACAAGTGCAAGTGGAAAATAATTCTAAATAATCTGTGTGTTCAGTACCTAGCTTGATATATCTACAGCAGACATGAATAATAATTGAAGGCACTTCTTACCTTTTCATATACGTTTGCCCAAGCCCTCAAGGGTAGTTTGGGTTGCTGACTTCTATAGACAATGGCAGCAGAAAGCAGCACCAGTGTTGCTGGGCTCCCATACGCTGGAGGGAGCCCCAGCCGAGGAGTCAGCCCGGAGCCGTGAGGGCTCCACCTCCCAAAATCCCGGTCCCGAGATGGGGGATCAGGTGAAGCATGGTGCATGCCTCCGCCGCCCCCGGAGAAGCAGCCAGTGAGTGGAGCTGCCCAGAGAGTGGGGGACAGAGAGAGCGCCGAGTGAGTCTTGCACAGAGTTGGGGAGGCCCCGGATGGCAGTGGGCCGCCCCACCATTTCTAAAGCGACAGATGGCTCCAACGGGGGCTATATTTCTTTCAACGGGCCCAGAGGGTCCCATGCCCTTCCCCGCATTTTCGCCCCCATTGCTCCCAGAGCCTAGATGGCTCCAACGCGAGGCATGATCATTTCCAGAGCGCTAGTGCGCTCCACGATGGGCACATGTTGATTCAGAGCCTAGAGGGCTCCAAAATGTGCACCATTGATCTAGAGCCTAGAGGGCTCCCACCTATTGCGCAGACTTTGTTCAGAGGGCCAGTGAGGGCCCATGTCGCAGTTTGCTTCACAGCTGCCCAGCCAGTAGTGGGCAGCTGCACCGTTTAGGTTTTCCTTCTAGGGACATGTCTTTGGACTCAGGTGTGAGTCGCACTCCTTCGCCCCTACTTTGGCCTTCCACAGCTGCGCAGCACTTAGTGCCAGCTGCAGCGTTTAGGCCCTGTTCTTGTTCCCAGCTGCCCAGCAAGTAGTGGGCAGCTGCAACATTTAGGTTTTGGCGCAGTGGCGCAACCTGGACCTTGATGTGATTTATGTGCTAATGCTTTGGGTGGTAGGAAAGGTACTGTGTTTGATGCCTCTAGATATGATGTATGCATAGGAGGTTGTTTTACCTGTTTAGGTATGTTAGGGAGATTATACTTCCCTGTGTGATTTACGCCCCTAGTGTAAGGTTTTACTTAGGTGGTGAGGGTCTAATGTAGTTAGACTGGTGGGATACTGTGTATGATGGACTTCATAGCACAGACTGTTGCAAGTGCAGTGATTATCAGTGTTTACTGACTGTACGTTCTATGACCTATTTTTACTTGTATGTTTTAGTTCACCTTTACCAAGTTCTCTTTGTGATGATCCTGACAGCGGTCCATGTGGCCGTCAGGTGTACATAATCTCTTGTAAATATTGCCCGTGCCAGTTGGCACAATGTATATGGTGTGATTACTATCTGATGTGTTTTGATAATACAAAGGCTATTTCTGATATAACCTTGTGTGGAGTTCCTTTTGTGGGGGCCTGGGAGGTTGTTGCTGGTGGTTGCGTGCGCAAATGCTTTACACATTGCCTCCGGGATAAGCCTTACTGCTCGTGGCAAGCTACCAAGGGGGTGAGCAGGGGTTATCTTTGGCGTGTAACTCCCTTGCCCCGACTAGAGTGGTGGTTTCTGCCTGGCTTTGGCTTAAGCCTCAGCCAACCAGAAATCCCATTTCTAACAGTGGGTGACCATCAATGGCAATAGAGTGGAGGCTCTCAGAGACACAGGAGCAATTGTGACAGCTGTCAAGTGTCACTTGGTCTCTGAAGAGCAGGTAGTGAGGTACTGGGTTTTTAAGAACCGGTACCGAACCTACAGAACCGGTAACCCGAGCGGTGCCAGGGGATCAACACCCAGAGACCTCGGGTTCTCCTGAGTCAGACCTACAGAAACTTCAGAGTCTTCCAGGTGAAGTCAAAGATTCGTTTATTGGCTGCAACCAAGGTGACAGGGTCCTAGAAGTACAATACCAGTATATTCAGGAGACTGCACACTTTCACAAAGTTAGGTTTCTCTTCTTATACACAATTTTCACCCTTGGGCAAAACATTCCTTGGATTCGCGGTATTTCATTTATGGTTACTGATTACAGAAGAAAAGCAGAGTCATGATGACATGTACATATTTCACGTCGTGCTGCTCATAACAAATCATCCGGCAAGGCCCAACATTTCATCAGATATCGCTGGACCCCTAATAAAAATGGTCACCTCCCCATCATAAAATAAGTGAGGAAAAGGAGTGGAGAAAGATGTGAGCGAGATATGGCAGGTGTGCGCGCTGAAATGGCTTTATGGCCGGTTGGGCCTAGATGCTATCTTGCTCGGCCACTGGGAGGGAACTGACCTAACGAGTTCGGCCTGGGGCAATGGTTCTAACTTGTACTGGGGTCAGGGAGAAGTCGATTAAGGAGTATGTGTCCTTGTGGAATCAAATTCAACTGGATTAAGGCCTATGTAGAGGGCAACATGCAGCTAAGGGTTTAGAAGGTAAATGACGATTTCGAGGTGAAATCGTCACTCGAATATGCCGAAAATACATGTACTTGATGTACTCGTCATTCTCGGTCTTTTGATACCAAATTCGTCCTATTTCGACGAAGTTTTTATTCTCGAGTCCAATACTATAATATGAATCCAGATTTTTCAGAACCACAGACCCTCCTTTTGCCCTTACATAGGCAATTAATCTATCCTCATGTCAATCTGAGTCCAGATCTATATTCCTAAAGTCATTGAGATGTTGCTGCAACATCATTCTAGTGCTGAGCTCATGTCATGACACAGGCTTCCTTACACATGATGTAACACAGAGGCCACATATTGCAGGAGCACACTGTATGCATAGACAGAACAGAAGAAGAATGGCTAAGACCATCCCAATGACCATCAGAATTTTCCATCCCCAGGCAGATATCAGTCCCCAGAACCATCCCATTAATGACCAATCTCCTTTATCCACATGAATAGATTCGGAAATCTTATGTAGTTTGGAGATGGCCCCGTACACTGTTGGAGCATTATCTGGAATAAAAATGCAACAACTGGACTGGATCAATTTGCATACTCCACCTCGGTCCGCAAGTATTACATCCAAAGCGACCCGGTTCTGAAGGGTCATCAGTCGATCCGACTGGAGCTCAGCAGTCAGGTTACTAAGGGCACCAGCAGTTTCAATCACGGTGGATTCAACTACCCTTGTTAATTGCCTTATGTTTCTGCTGTTAACCATGGCTCCCCAGAACGGCAGAACACCCATTGCAAAGTCACCAAATTCTTGACCTGCAGTGTCTTCTTTACTCAAAACACCTGTAACTACCCTTGTCCGATGGTAATCCGCCGCTGCTGTGTAGGTGGGAGGTAACAGGAATGAAACAAAACATGAGCCCGAGAAGTCAGGGGGCAACCATGTATAGGCTCTATCATGACAGATGAAATAAGTACCCTTAGCGGCTAAAAAGGCAGGGGAAGTCTGAGATCCAAAAACGTACGTTTCTGTGCAGACACTCTTCCCTAGCTGAGCTCTGGGATTCTTACCAATACCTTGCAGACACAGGTGACCTTGATGGGGTACGATCCAGATAGGGGACGATCTCTTGGCTTGCTGTTTCTCACTTAATGTAGTGCCATATCCGGTCACATTCCAACCTACATATGCAAGTATCTCATCATCCGGGGTATCTTCGTAAGAAGTTACTTCCTTGATCAGGTCAACTATACCCTTGACTAGGGCGCTAGTCTTGAGGTTGTCTTTTACAGAACGTAGGGGTTGGATTTCTCGTGCATATATGAACATTGTCCTATATGCCCATACTGACCCATTGTGACTAAATGGCAGGACCAAATAGGGGATACCTCTATCCGTGGTGTGGGGCATGAGACCACACACCCAACAGTTGGTTGTGTTCATTACAAGTTGGTGTTGGTGTAATAGCTGAACGAAGGAGTTATTAATGAACTCTAATCTCCTATTTGATTCGTGGTCAGGCAAAGGGAGGAAAGAATGAGAGGGAACAGTAGGAGGAGGTATGGGTGATGTAGTGGGCGCAAATGTCACATGAAAATAAAATAAAACATAGCTTATCAAAAAGACCATTACGCTAAGTAGCATAAAAATACACATTATTATAAAAATTTTCTTTTTCATTGTTTTCAAAAGTCTCTGCTTAAAGTTCATTTGTTTGGCAGTTCTCTCCACATCAGGAAACTCCATCCTCTCTAAGGTGCTGCCCGCGGCGGTAGGTTGTTTCTGCTAAAGGATGCTTCCGTCAGTCTAGGGTGACTCCCTTGGACCAACTGGAACCAGCGACCTATTGTCGTCAGCTGCACCCAAAAGTCTTTAATCAACCGCGACCCTAGCAGCGGAACCCGGATGGCGGTTCAAGAAAAACAAAAATAAGCAAGTTACCTAGATGGGAGAATCTGCACTTTCAAAAATAGGATTTGGGGAAAAAAACGTATTTTATTAGTCCACAGGTTTTTCTCTCGGATCATAAAATAAATCACTTTTACTTTTAGTCTGTTTTTCTTGGTCGCAAATTGTAGCGTCTTTTCCCGGGTACTGTCTGGTCCAGAAATAGTAGCTCAGGTTCCACAGAGTTCAATTGTTCTGATGGCGGCGAAGTTTCTTGAAAAATGTTCCCACTCTTACAATCACGTTTAGCTTCTTTTACACGTTCATCAGTTGTGCGCTCTGAGTCAGTGCCTCCTTTTCGGACCCCTTGGTCATGTGGCAGAGGGAAGGGTATCTTCTTACAATGGATCCCGTGGACCCAATTGGCCTTCCCCTCCACTTTAACAGTCGACCTTGTGGACAGGAGGACGAGGTGAGGCCCGGTCCATCTGGGCTGGTCGTTTCTTGTCCTCTGGAAATTGCGGACCAATACCCAGGAGCCGGGGTCAATGGAGTGACCCGGTGTCTCAGAGACCGGAGGCAAGGTGTTGTGGACCTGTTGATATAAAACACGCAATTTAGCCGTCAATTCATACAAATAGTCAAGCAAAATGGGGTGTTGCAGCTCGCTAAACTTCATGGGCCTAGGCACTCCCCATATGTTGGCTGGCCGACCAAAGATTATCTCATAGGGGCTGAGCTTCATTCGCGAATGCACAGTCATTCTGGTGGATAGGAGTGCTAAGGGTAGAGCGTCGGGCCATTTAAGACCCGTGCTCGCTTGGATTTTGGCCAATTTAAGTTTAAGCGTGCCATTGTAACATTCCACTAATCCAGCTGATTGGGGGTGATTTGCAGCGTGGAACTTCTGCCTAATGCCTAGCCCTTCACACACTCTTTTCATCACACAACCCACAAACTCACTTCCGTTGTCCGACCAGACCATTCTAGGCATTCCGAACCTGGGGAAGAACTCTTTCACAAGGGCTTTCGCTGTGGACAAGGCAGTATTGTCCCTTAGGGGATAAGCTTCTACCCATCTTGAGAAGGCACAAACAACCACGAGCACATATTTTAAGTTGTTGCACCTCTCCATGTGTATGAAATCTAGCTGCAAAACCTCTAACGGATACGTAGGAGGTGCAAAATGACCAGCTGGAGTTGGGGTTCCCCTACCAGGATTGTGCTTCAGACATACCATGCAATTCTTGACAACATTCTCTGCACACTTGGGAATCCCTGAATTCTTCCACACTGGGGCCAACGACTCGCAAATCCCTTTCGCGCTGATATGGGCCATCCCATGAGCCATTGTAACCACTGCAGGCACATATGCATCGGGTAACAACCATCTCTGTTGCTCTGTCGATTCAATCCAACAACCATTTGCATCCATTCTCCCTGTACTTTCTCTCCACATGCTTAACTCTTTCTTTGTGGCCTCAGCTTGGATGGACTTCACACTTTCTATCGTGTCTTCACATATTTCAACATCACCAGTCCATCTTTCTGGGCTCGCGACATACATTCGGCTCATCATATTCTTTGCCGTTTCCTTAGCAGTTTCATCAGCGAATGCATTTCCACGACCAACATCATCAATCACTTTCTTGTGTGCACTACACTTCACGATCGCTACTTTCAGGGGCAACGTCAGTGATTCAAGAAGCTCATTCACCAACTGACCATGCTGAATCTTAGCTCCATGCGAAGTCAGGAACCCACGTTCTCTCCACAATCGTCCAAAACTGTGAGCCACTCCAAAAGCATACTGACTGTCGGTATAGATAGTCACTTTCATTCCTTTGGATAACACACATGCTCTCGTTAGTGCCACGAGTTCAGCGGCTTGAGCTGAACCATGTGGTATTCGCGCAGTTTCAACGATTGTGTGCAAAGTTGTGACAGCATACGCTGTAGTCACGTTACCATTTGGGAGTTTAAAGCAGGAACCATCCACCCATAATGTACCATCACATTCAGCAAGAGGAGTGTCGAATAAATCAACTCTCCCTTTTGTCTCTTCCTCTGTTCTGAGGAAAACAATCGTGCTGTTCTGAAGCATCCGATTCCTCAGTAATTGGTAACAATGTGGCTATGTTCAAGGTACTGCATCTTTTGATGTGCACATGGCTCGCTAGTAGCGTCAATTCATAACTGGACAGTCGAGCACTAGTTAAATGCTGTGTCTTGGTCCTATTTAACAATGTGTCTACTGCATGTGGGACCATCACGATTAGTGTATTATTCATTACTAGACCTGCAGACTGTCGAATAGAAACAGCTGCTGCTGCTGTGGCCCTTAAACAACTTGGCAATGCTCGTGCTACCGGATCCAAAGTTGACGAAAAATAGGCGCATGGCCGCTGTCTATCTCCGTATAACTGAGTCAGCACGGACAATGCACAGCCCTCCTTCTCGTGGACATATAATGTGAAAGGCTTACTGTAGTTGGGGTTACCTAACACAGGGGCCGAACATAATGCTGTGCGTAATTCGAGAAAACTTTTCTGACACTCATCGGACCAAGGAATGGGATTGGGTGTATTTGTACACGTTAGTGCCAATAAGGGTTTGGCTAATAACGAAAAATTTGGAATCCACTGTCTACAGTACGATGTAATGCCCAAGAAAGCGCGTACTTCTCTCTGCGTTCTTGGCACATTCAATTTAGCTATTGCCTGAATTCTTTCTGGGGTCAGTTTCCTTCCCTCCTTCGATAAGAGATGACCTAAGTAGGTCACTTCTTGTCGGCAATATTGAAGCTTGGAAAGTGACACCTTGTGATATAGATCACATAGATGACGCAGTAATTCCAACGTGGCCATTTTACATATTTTCTCAGTGTCCGCAGCTATGAGCAAATCGTCCACGTACTGTACGAGAGTGGAACCTTTTGGGCAAAATCATTGTGTCAAGCTGACTTTTCAGAGCTTGACTGTATATTGAGGGGCTTTCACAGTAGCCTTGAGGAGCGCGTTTAAAGCGGAAACTGCGACCTCCTAAACTAAAGGAAAAAATATCCCTGCTTTCCTCACCAATCGGGATACTGAAGAAAGCATTCTTCAGGTCAATCACCGAAAACCAGGAAGCAGATGCTGGAATCATAGTCAATAATGTTGTAATGTCGGGGACAACTGGGAATTGTGGCACCACTATCTTATTTACTTCCCTAAGATCGATCACAAATCTATACACAGGTGGCTGAGAAGGGTCAGTTCGTTTTAAAACAGGCAGAACAGGACTATTGCAAACATTGCCTCGTGTTTCTTCAATTACGTCTTTCTCGATTAACTCGTAAACAATCGCTAGCAAAGCTTTTTCGCCTTCATTGGATATTCTGTATTGGGGAATTCGTGGCATTTTGACATTCGGCTTCAATGTTACAACATACGGTGGAATTTCTAAAAGACCTACATCATTCGGACCAGTAGCCCAAAGAATATCTGGAAGAAATGCCAATTCTGCTGGAAGTGCATTTCTCGACAAATACATGGGAGAAACCACTTTCTTACCTAAAGTAAGTTGTACTCCTGAGGGAGAACAGTACAGAGTCGCATACAATCTTTTTAGCAAATCTAATCCTAGCAAATTTTCACCACAACCTGTTGTCAAAATAAGGGGTGCTTCGAATTCACAAGGACCAACAGAAAGAGATAAAGGGTCAGAAATTGGATTTCTAACCGGGGCGCCAGAAAAACCTACGGAAACGTTCATTTCGCCAGACAAAGGTGCGCCAGGGAGTTTGGAGTGCATAATCGAACTCTTTGTAGCACCAGTATCCAACAGAAAAGGTTCTGACACACCCGATGTAATCACCTCAACGTAAGGTCCACTCTGATCTACTGGAACTGAAACAACTCCCTCTCCTTGTCTAAGGCTGTCCTAGCAATCATTACTCTCCCACTGCCCATTTTCTGTCTAATACTCATCGACGTAGTATTGAGCTGTCCTGTCAGATACGTTATTTTGCTGGTCAAACCTGTTCATAGAGTTTTGTGGTGGAAGGGGACGTGCGTCCTGAGGGGCGTTTCCACGCCCTCTACCTCTAGGCGCTTGCTGACTACCACGACCTCTTACGCCAGAAAATCCATTTGCCCGTTGTGGCAGGGCAGGACAGTCATATTTGTAATGACCCTCTTGTTTGCAGTATAAACACTGGTTGGGACCTACGCGGTTTTGATTGTAATCGAATCTCTGCAAGTTTCTCTGAGGCTGCTGAAAAGTGTTCTGGGACTGATTCGGACCATTATTATTTCTGTTACCACCACCACGTGGCGGATAGGCTTGCTGTAGCAAAACCTTTGTTTTGAGTTCTCTAGCTTTCTTCTCTACTTTATCTTTCTCATCCTTGTCTCTATTCTCGTAGTACTGTGCGGTAGCTAATATCTGGGCTGAAGATGAGACTGCCCAAGAACTTTCTGAATCTTTTAATTTCCTACACAAGTCTGGAAGTAGATTGTGCACAAATTTATCGACAAACAATCTCTGACCACCTTCTGTGGTCATATCTTGACCGCTGTGGTCAATGAATGTTTCTTCAAATCTGGTGAAGAAATCTGAAACAGTTTCTTCTTTCTTTTGCTTGCATGCAGATAACTTATCCCAATTTACGCGTATTGCAGGCATTATTGTTTTCATGTAATCTACTATCCTACCAGGTAGTTCCGCTATTAGAGGCTCAGGCTTGGCACCACCAACTTGTCGTGCATCTGCAGCAGTAATATTAGCCCACGTGTCACCTAATTCCTGGTCATGATCTACATGACGAATTTTTCCCCATAAAGGCTGTGGAACAACGTTCCCGAATAACATATCGATATCGGCCAAATTCATTATACATGACCCAGCAGTTTGCGACAATTCTTTATAGTACCCTGCAGGATTTTTACGCGGATCTGGTAGTGTTTGTTTGAGTGCTAAAACTTCAGCTCGCTTCCATGGACATGTACCCATACTCGGTGAAAGTGGGGCAGGACAGGTGGGACAGCTGTCGCGTCACCCTCTCTCCACTGTGGGGGAACTTCTCTCATAGGGTATTGTCGTGCCTTTTTCCTACTAGATGCACTAAATTCCGATGGTGACCCAGAACTGCTTCCCTTACTTCGATATGATAATAGCATTTCAACTGCTTTTTCTACATCGGGACCTACAATCATACCCTCTCCAAACTTAAATCGTACACGACACATCTCTTGTGGGATGCATTCTTGATCATTGTCTTCTAAATACTCGCCAAGAAAGACACACATTTGTTCGAACACATATCTCTGTGTCGCTGTTTCCCATTGATGGAAAACTTCCATGACAGACTGTAAATCATATTTTGCAGTGTCCATGACCCATTTCCGAGCTAAACCATTCAGGGAATCTCTCTCTTGATAATCAGGCAGTTGACTTCGCAACTGTCTTCTACTTATGTTAGGGGTCGCAGCAGGCGACCCAAAAAGGGGTAAAAGAAGATTAGTAACAGTGCTGGCCATTTTCTGCCGAAGGGAAGGTGAAACTGAAGGACAAACAGATGAAAAAACGGGGTGAGATAAGGCTGTGGTAGAGATGGCTGAAGAGGGATCAGTAATAATAGATGTGGTACTAGGCAAAATCGTAGAAAACACAGGAGAAACAGAAGTTGTCGGTGGGCCTGAAGGAGGCTGTACCGACGAAGTAGGAGCCAGCTGAAGAACAGCTGGTGGGTGCTGTGGAAGAGCCGGAGGCGCAGCTTGTGCAACTAAAGGTTGCGGGGGTGCTGTGGCATTCTGCGCATAGGGGGGTGGTGAAGTTAATAATTGCGACATTAATTGGTCTTTTTCACGCTCTTTTGCTGTCCCTTGCTGAAGAGACGGCAAAACTGGATAACACTTATCTATTGCCATTTTACGTTGCCTGTGCAACGGCTCATTTATCTGCTCTTCCTCATTATCTTTAAACTGCACGGCAGCTTTCATTACTGAAAGTCCCCCTTCTCTCTTATTTTTCGTAGCTAATTTAATTTCTTTTTGTTTGGCTTCTTTTCGCCATAGGCGGAAAGAGTCAAACATCGCCGGCCGGGCTTTCTTTTTGAAGAGTTTAACTTCAAGGTTGTCTAAGGTTTCAGAATCAAAGCTACCATATTGGGGCCATTTTAAAACACCATCTTTCCTAGTGTATTTAATCCATACCTCGTTGTAAACGATGGGGCCTACCCCATGTTTAACGTACAGCTCGTAAGTCGGAGTTCCAACTGGAGGAACCGGACATGAGTCCTCCAATCGGGAGTCCCTATTATTACTACCAAGACAAAACCAATTCCCGAGTCTAAGACTAGGCATCCTCGCTCTCTAGTCTAGTTCCAAAACTTCAAAGGATTTATCGATTACGATATTTCTCGTGAATACACGAGTCCTTCGGTTATGGTGCTTGCAAGTACCAATAAAACCTTTATGTATCTCCAAGATACCACAAAGTAAGTCCAACTAAGGACTAGGAGACGCTCCACTTATACTTAACTGAAAAATATCGATGGCTTCACCAGAAGACTCGTCTCAGCGTTTCGCTCTACCGAAAATTTCAAGGGTCCAACATCAGGGCGATAGCCAGGGCAGCAGTCCTTGTAGCCGTCGGGAAGCGGGGAACCTCGTAGTAAAGACCTTCGGACCACGTCGACATGCAGGGGTCGATGAGGTGGTGGGCCCTCCTCCGGAATTTTCATACGAAGCTCCTCACGATCTTCAGGCTGATTGGTACCACTGGAATCGCCCCAAACGCTGGGCGCCAAATGAGGTACTGGGTTTTTAAGAACCGGTACCGAACCTACAGAACCGGTAACCCAGCGGTGCCAGGGGATCAACACCCAGAGACCTCGGGTTCTCCTGAGTCAGACCTACAGAAACTTCAGAGTCTTCCAGGTGAAGTCAAAGATTCGTTTATTGGCTGCAACCAAGGTGACAGGGTCCTAGAAGTACAATACCAGTATATTCAGGAGACTGCACACTTTCACAAAGTTAGGTTTCTCTTCTTATACACAATTTTCACCCTTGGGCAAAACATTCCTTGGATTCGCGGTATTTCATTTATGGTTACTGATTACAGAAGAAAAGCAGAGTCATGATGACATGTACATATTTCACGTCGTGCTGCTCATAACAAATCATCCGGCAAGGCCCAACATTTCATCAGATATCGCTGGACCCCTAATAAAAATGGTCACCTCCCCATCATAAAATAAGTGAGGAAAAGGAGTGGAGAAAGATGTGAGCGAGATATGGCAGGTGTGCGCGCTGAAATGGCTTTATGGCCGGTTGGGCCTAGATGCTATCTTGCTCGGCCACTGGGAGGGAACTGACCTAACGAGTTCGGCCTGGGGCAATGGTTCTAACTTGTACTGGGGTCAGGGAGAAGTCGATTAAGGAGTATGTGTCCTTGTGGAATCAAATTCAACTGGATTAAGGCCTATGTAGAGGGCAACATGCAGCTAAGGGTTTAGAAGGTAAATGACGATTTCGAGGTGAAATCGTCACTCGAATATGCCGAAAATACATGTACTTGATGTACTCGTCATTCTCGGTCTTTTGATACCAAATTCGTCCTATTTCGACGAAGTTTTTATTCTCGAGTCCAATACTATAATATGAATCCAGATTTTTCAGAACCACAGTAGTCCCTCATGCATTCTTCCCAGTTGTTGCCGCTGACAACACAGAGCGATTGCAAGGTGGCTCAAGTTCCCTTTGAGTGGGGGGAGGGGGGTCTCTGGTACTCTTCAAGTAGCTGTGAGGCCAGCCATGCCTGTTGATTGTCTGTTAGGCAATGATTTAGAAAGCTCCCCTTGGGCTACGGTGGAGAGGAAGGCTCATTTAGAGATGTTGGGTCTGCCTGAGTGGGCATGTGTTACCACTCGGTCTATGGCAGCTAAGGGTGTTCAAGAGACCCTGGAGCCTGAAAATATGGCCCAAGGACCTGCCTTAAAGAGAAGAGGAAGGGGGCGTGGGAAACCAGCCCCCATTGTTCCCACGGTCCAGGAGAAGGCAGACCTTGAGGAGGATTTTTTTTTCCGAGTTTTATATAGTGCGAACTAGACCCGAACCGAATCGGTTATCAGAGCGCTTTACATAGCACCAGTTACGTTACATGAGGACACACATTCATTTTAGGCACGGGGAGATTAAGTGATTTGCCCAGAATCACAGGAGGTTTTGGCGTCGTTACCGAGACTCAAACCCAGATCCCCAGGTCAGAGGTTGAGCGCCCTAGCCGTTAGGGGAGCAAGTTTCTGAACTGGGGAACCTACTTGAGCTGACCCATTGGCAGCAAGAGGGGGGTCCCTCCAGGGAGGAATTTTGTGAAGAGCAGCAGAAGTGCCATTCTCTTGTGGGTTTGAGGCAACAGGCCACAAACCAGGCAGCAGGTGATCAGTTTGGATCACATTGGATCTACTGGGAGAATGGTCTCCTGTATAACGAGCCTAAGGTTGCTGAGCTTGGGTCAGCCCGTGTGCTGGTGGTACCCCAGCGCTTCAGAGCCTTCCTACTGGGTTTAGCTCATGATGTTCCTGTAGGAGAGTAGGGTCTGCTATCCTATGGTCACCCCATTTTTTTTTTTTTTTTGCTTCACTGGTTTTCGACTTAATGTGGCTGTGGGCCTGCTAATCAGACCCACAGCCCTGCTGTTCTCTCTCTAAATTCACAACCATGTAATTTAGGTACATCACCAATTGGGAGTGGGTCAGCTTATGAGCCCCTGTACAGTGTACTATAGGTACCCAGGGCATAGGTGCATCCAAGGCCTACCAGGGGCTGCAGCATATCTTTTGCCACCCCTGGCTGGCCATCCAAACGGACACAACTGGCTGATCACTCAGCTGGGGCAAGGTCGTGTAAACACCCCTTGCTGAGATATAGTATACCTATGTCCAACCTTATATCTGGACACATATACACCTATAAGTCACTCCTATGGCAGGCCTTAACAATCCTGAAGGCAGAGTGCTTGGTTTTATGTGAGATGGTGCTCTAGCATGAGCTGAGCCTGTCTGCAGCTTTCAGAACCATGTCGTTCTAGCTGTTCCAGGATATTGCCATACCATATACTCTTAAGTGCATTATAATCCTCGCGGTTGAATGCTAACTTTGGTTTGGCTTTATGAAAACATGTTGTGTATGGTGTCATACGCTTTGGAATACTACCCCCTCGCCAATTCTGGCGATGGAGATAGCATTCCACCCTTCTAGAGGGAGAAGACATGTTACTTTCCTTAAACCCGGTTAAAGTTAGCCAGAGCCTCAGCATCACAAAATGGATGCTGCTGCCACAGACACAAGTCTGACCTCCTGCTGCTGGGAGCCCTTCCAGCGAGGGAGGCTTGGACAATAGGTTTCCTGTCACAAGGAGGTGCTAGAACCACCCCAGACAGGAGATAGTGGATTGGGGCAGGGAGGGCTGAATGAAACGAGACACTGCCTGGGGCACACAAGGTGTCCCATGCATAGGCCAGTTCAAACCGGTGCTGGGACACTCCAGCCCCAGCTCTGGCGCAAAACTGGACAAAGGGATAGGGGTGTAACCACCCCCTTCCTGGGTCCCACCCATAGGAGGGACCTAGGGACCTAGCAGGTAATCCAGCCCCTTGATTTGGAATAAAGGTAGGAGCTGTGTCCCAAGACTTTAGATAATCCTGACTGAAACTCTGATACGAAACTCTGGACCCTTCGACATCCTACTCGACAAAGAAGACTGAAGAATCTCCCTTGTGGTCAAGGAGTGAACATCCTGTGCAAGCAGGCACCATCAAGCGTTCAACGGTTTGCTTTGTTGTTGCTCCCGCCGGAGCTCGAATGACAGAGGACTTCCAGACATTCAACAGCCCGATCCAGAGCCACAGCAAAGCTGAGACCCGTGGAGGCGACGTGAGACGTGGGACCGGCCATCTTGGAAAGCCAGCGAAGTGTTTTCTTTGCAGATCCTGAGGCACCCTCGAAGCTGTGCATTGCGGATTGAAAAGCCCCAGCCCGAGCATCCTTTGCACCGAAGATCACCTCTCCACACTCACCGAGTGTTGCGTGGGGCCCTTTTGCATTTTCCTGCTCAACGCGTCTGTCCGGTCACTTGCCCGTTGACTAGTGGCCTCTGTGACGACAATCCTTTTGAATCACCTCGCTGGTCTGGTTGCTCCAGACTGGCCCTTGCTCCCCTGAAAAGGAGCAGCCCATCAGACCTTGCTGATCTGATCCAGAAGCCATCTTGGAGACCTGTGTGGGTTGCATTTGCCAAGGCCTGTTGACTCCAAATCGAGATCTGACACCGCCGACAGCGAGAGCCTTCGTGGGACAGTCCGTGTCCAGCACCTGGTCGTGGTCCACGTGGCAGCAGAGACAAGATTCATGACATCACCTGATTGCAACCCGACATCGCCTGGTTCCTTCCTGGTCACTGGCTAGTGACCCAGACTCTGTCCCCTCTGCTTTCAGGTACTCTTCATCTTCGATCCACCCTTGGATCCAACCGGACTCTTCTCTCCTGGTCACCTGCAGCATCTTTTCTCCAAGGCTCCATAGAACTCCACGACGAAACCCGACACACTTTGACACCTATGCACCCGCTACCTGTGGGTGAGGTAACGCGAGTACTGCGGTGCTCCTGTAGAGATTTACATCCCTAGTGTCCTAGTTTTAAGTGGCTAAGTTCTAGTCCAGTCGGAAGACTTCCAAATCTGCAACTTTCTAACTTCACGCACCCATTGACTTCTATTGGTGCAGGCCCTACCCCTTACCATTGTTCGTGACGTGGTTCTTATACCACCATTTTAGTATATGGTTTTACGCGCCACCAGGGCCTATCCATATTTGTGCAACTTTTGAAGGTTATATTAAGTTACTTGTTATACGCTTGTGCTTCTGTGCTCATAAAGAGTAAAGGGGGTTGTTTAGAAATAAATACATATATATTTTGAATATATAACCTGTGTGGTGTCCTTTCATTTGGTATTAAAAGGTTTGCATATGGGAAAACAGCTGGCTTCACATGCCCTCTTGAGTTTAGCCTAAGACTGCTTTTGTCCATGCTACCACTAGGATAGCTGGTCTATAAGGTAGACTTTACAACCATCACCATGTTTGGACTGGTGCAAGGTGCTCACTAGAATAGTGAACATCATCTACCAGGCCAACGTCTCACAGTTCCTTTAGCTGGTCATCTGGGGCAGAACAAGACCTTTGAAAGGCTTGTCTCCCACCCTTTTATTGGCCCCAGATGCGAAAGAGTTCAGATACTCATTGTAGGACCTGTCAAACTTGCCAGGCAAGTGGGAAGAGTGGGAGGAGGCACAAGGCCCCTCTCCAACCTTTCCCTGTAGTCAGTACCCCCTTTGAACGGGTGGGGATTGACATTGTGGGGCCACTGGAACCCAAGATAGCCATGGGCAACAGGTTTATCCTGGTCTTGGTGGATCATGCTACCCAGTACCCGGAAGCCCTTCCACTCAGGACAGTGACGACCCCGTGGTGGGACGTGCACTGATGGGGATCTTCTCCCGTGTGGGGTTCCCCAGAGAGGTTGTGTCTGACCGAGGTACAAACTTCATTTCTAATTATATGAAGTCTCTGTGGAAGGAGTGTGGTGTTACCTACAAGTTCACGACTCCTTACCACCCACAAGGAAATGGGCTGGTTGAAAGATTCAACCGGACCCTCAAAGGCATGATCATGGGTCTTGAGGAACCAATGAGGCGTAAGTGGGACGTCCTCTTGCCATGCCTTCTGTTTGCCTACCGTGAGGTGCCACAAAAGTCTCTAGGGTTCAGTCTCTTTGAGCTTTTGTATGGACACCCGGTAAGAGGACCTTTGAGACTGGTCAAGGGAGGCTGGGAGCAATCTCCCAGGAAACCTCCCAAGGATGTATATAGCTACATGCTGGCCTTAAAGAACCAGACTCGGTGTTTCAGAGATCTTGCTCAGGCAAATCTGGAAGCCAGCCAGGAGGAAATGAAGCGGTGGTACGATCAGAATGCCACTCCGATTGAGCTTCAACCTGGACAGAAAGTTTGGGTCATGGCCCCTTGGAGCCTTGTGCGCTCCAGGACAGGTGGACCGGTCCATATGAGGTGGTGGAGCGCAAGAGTGATGTCACCTACTTGGTGAACTTGCGATTTCCCAGGAACCCCTTGCGGGTCCTGCATGTTAACCCCTTCCACACTCATGACGAGCTGGGCTCGTCATGAGGTAGCCTCCTGCTACGCTCATGACGAGCCCAGCTCGTCATGTAACATGTGTTTTTGTTGATTCCAGCACACAGCGGGAAAATGCATAGCATCGATGTGGTTAACCACCTCAAGCCCCACTTAGAGAGGTCCGAAGTGGGCACGCTCCTAGCGACAGATGATGGAATGGAGGAGGAGACCGAGCGAGCCTCTTCCTGACCTCCTATCTGCAACAGAGTAAGATGGGTCAGTGGATGGTGTCAGCCTCTCTGCCACACTGACCCCTGATCAGCACCAAGATTGTTGCCAACTGTTGGGGCAATTCTCTGATCTATTTTCCTTGGTTCCTGGTGTCACAGAGTGGTGCGTCCATGATGTGGACACTGGCGACAGTCCTCCTGTCAAGCAAAAGGCTTACAGAGTGACTGACAACGTTAGGGCTTACATTAAGGAGGAAATCTCCAAGATGTTCGCATTAGGGGTCATTGAGTCCTCAAAAAGTCCTTGGGCCAGCCCAGTGGTCTTGCTCCCAAAGGCTGCCTCGCCGGGTGCCACACCCGAACTCCGGTTCTATGTGGACTACAGAGGACTCAATTCAGTCACCAGGACTAATGCACACACCATCCCCAGATCTGATGAGCTCATTGATCAGTTCGGGGCTTCACGGTACCTCAGCACGTTTGATTTGACGTCTGGGGACTGGCAGATCGCCTTGACTGATGGGGCTAAGGAGAGGTCAGCATTCTCCACACCAGATGGGCACTACCAATTCCGGGTTATGCCCTTTGGGATAAAGAATGCACCTGCCACCTTTCAGAGGTTGGTCAACCAGGTGTTGGCTGGGCTGGAGGATTTCAGTGCCGCCTACCTGGATGACATTGCAGTGTTCAGCGCCAGTTGGGAAGAAAATTGCAGCACCTCTGGGAAGTGTTGATGGCTCTGCGCAAGGTAGGCCTAACGATCAAAGCCAGTAAGTGCCAGATTGGGCAAGGTTCCGTTGGGTACTTGGGTCACAAGGTAGGAAGCGGCCAGGTGGCGCCCCTACAACCCAAGATTGATACCATCCTGGCATGGGAACCCCCAAAGACTCAGACACAGGTGAGAGCCTTTTTAGGAATCATGGGGTACTACAGGAGGTTTGTCAAGGGGTATGGCAACATTGTTGCACCCTTGACTGAGCTGACTTCCAGGAAGCAGCCCAAGAAAGTGAACTGGACTGACACCTGTCAGAAGGCTTTTGATGCCAGGAAGACTGCCATGTGCACAGCACCCGTGCTTCAGGCCCCCAACTTCTCAAAAGAATTCATTGTACAGACAGACACTTCAGAGCATGGTGTGGGGGCTGTTCTATGACAGATTGATGAAGAGGGCCTAGACCAACCTGTAGCCTTCATCAGTAGGTTACTTCCACGGGAACAGAGGTGGAGTGCAATTGAGCATGAGGCATTTGCTGTGGTCTGGGCACTGAAAAAGTTGAGACCATACTTGTTTGGGACTCACTTCCGAGTTCAGACCGACCACAGGCCCCTCAGATGGCTGATGCAGATGAGGGGTGAGAACCCAAAGTTGTTGAGGTGGTCAATCTCCCTACAGGGTATGGAATTTACGGTGGAACACCGCCCTGGTACAGAACACGCCAACGCTGATGGTCTGTCCAGATTGTTCCGCCTTAGTGAAGAGAACTCCCAAGGGAAAGGGTAGTTCTCCCCACATTTCAGCTGGTGGGGACACGTGTTAGACCACCTGGCATCACTGGCTTGAGTCTCCCTTCCATTTTTGACGGATTGCCTCCTCTGTTTTGAAAAGTTTTTGCTGGATTTATGCTTTGGGCACTGTGCCACTGCTAATCAGTGCCACAGTGCAAGTGCTCCCTATGTTAAATTAATGTACTGATTGGTTATTCCATGATTGGGTTATTTGATTTACCGGTCAGCCCCTAGTACAGTGCACCATGTGTGCCCAGGGCTTGTAAATCAAATGCTGCTGGGGTGGGCTTGCAGCACTGGTTGAGCCACCCACAGAAGCAGCTTGTAAAGTGTGTCTCAGGCCTGTCATTGCAAGGCCTGTGTGCAGTCTAGCACTGCCATGTCGACTTGGCCAAGTGCACCCACTTGCCAGTCCCACAACCTTCCCTTTGCTTCATATTAGACACCCCTATGGTAGGCCCAAGGGCAGGGTGCATTGTAAGTACAAGGTAGGACATGCTCTGATGTGTGTAGCATGTTCTAATAGTAAATTACAGCCATTTTCGTTTTTCACTATTGAAGGCTACCGGTTCTCATAGGTCAGACTGTGCAGTTAAGATTGTTACATTCTTACAATCCTTACTGACTCAGGGAACATGGTAGAAATTCGAATTTAGTATGCCTGAACTCAGAATAATAACATACATCTTTTAGTAAAGTTTATTTTAATATTCTGTGTTTGCAAATACCACTTTTAGAAAGTAGGTATTTGCTTGCCTAACCATCTGAGCCTGCCTCTGCTGAGTTGTGTATTCCTTGTCTGGGTTTGTGAGTGACAGGGCTGGGGAATTCCAGGAGACAGGCTGGGACAGCCCAGTGGTGAATAGAGAGATTTACAGCCAGATGGGAGGGAGGAGTGCACCTGGGACCTGAATAGGGCTGGGCCTTCCTTCTACAATGCTGGCTCCACCTCCTGTGGCGTGTCTTATGTCTCTGCCCTGCACTGTGAAAGGAGAGGGGGAAATCATGTGAACAGAGTGCTCCAGAGCAGTACCTTCCCTCCCCTGTGCTGGCTCCAACTCCTGTGGGGCGTCTGATGTCTCTGCCCTGCACAGTGAAAGGAAGAAGAGAGTCATGTAAACAAAGTGCTCTGGAACTGGTTTGGACTAGGCAGAGGCTTCTCTGCCTTCAGAGAACAAAGGATTTTGGGGTATAAATATTGGGACCCTGCTCCCAAGAAATTAGATCACTTCTGGAACAAGACACCTTTCTGCCAAAGAGAAGAACCAAGAAAGCTGCAGGAGTTTGGACTGCCCCTCTGCCAGTGTGCTGTTTTTTTGGTTGGCCTGCAGTGGTTGCTTCATTGCCAAGGGAAAGGAGAAGGAACTTTGTAAGGACTTTCATCTACAGAATATTCTCCAAGGGCTTGAACTGTGCTTGCCTCCTGCTGAAGTCTCAGGTACAAAAGACTTCACCTCAGCTCCCTCCTGAATTTCCTTGCTGGGAATTCTGACTCCAGTCACTTGCGTGCCGCTGGGAGCTGGAAGCGACGCATCGAGAAGAAGTGTGTCGCCGCTGCAGCTGAAATCATCTCAATGCCGGAGAAGCGAGCCTTCGCCGCATCTCCCTGGAAGCGTGTGTTCATCGAAGCTGCCTGCTGTCGCATCGTCGGAGAAGCATGACAACATCAAGAGAGACGCCATCGCATCACCGGAGAAGCGTGTCGCAGGGCCTGTCGCGGCTCCAAAGTACAGAGTCGTCGCAATGCTGCCAGGGCGTCATCGCATTGCCGCATCAAGGGCGCCATCTTCTCACATCGCAAATGGATCATCGCATCAAGGCGCCATCTTGCGCACCGCAACGGGCCCGCAAACCGATAATCTACGCATCACCTTCGCTCCGGTAAGGCTCACGACGAGTCCCCTGCTCTGCTCAAGCATTGAGGAAGGATGCAACCGTTCCCCCAGATCACGGAACCGACACATCTCCCCTTTTGAGAGCCTTTTGTTTACTTTGCATTATGCATCCAGGTACTTTGTTGAGAACTTTGTTGCATTTACCAACAACTTGAATTAAGAGACTTTAATCATCTTTTAAGTAATTTTAGGTGTAGTATTGTGGATTTTTGTCGTTTTTGGTCTTGTGTTTAAGTTATGTAAAGAACACTTATTTTTATAAAACCTGTGTTGTGTCCATCTGTAGTGTTTTCACTGAATTACTGTGTATATTCACAAATGCTTAATACACTGCCTCGGACATAAGCCTGTCTGCTTGTGCCAAGCTACCAAGGGGGTGAGCAGGGATTATTAAGGAGTGTAATCCCCTTATCCTGACTTAGAAGTAAGGGTCCCTGTTTGGACAAAGGTGATAACCATTGCCAACTAGAGACCCCCAGATCTAACACACAATAAATGCATGGATCCCAAAATATCTCCAGAAGAACTAAGGGGCACATGCATCATTCGAAATTGCGGTCGCAAAGGGGCAGATTCCCAGAATATGCCCCTTTGCGACCGTAATTTTTGCATTTGGGATGCATTATCCCAAATGCAAAAATCGCAATTTGCGATTGAATTTAAGGATCGCAAATTGCGATGCCTTAAATGCAATGCAAAATTGCTTTTAATATAGTGATTTCGGTATTTCGTGACCACTGAATACCGATTATTATACCTGATGGTATTTAGCCAGTTTTAAGTTACATGTTCAGGGGCATGTGTGCGCGCAACATGGGTACACATCACAATTTCAGGGGTGCAAGAGGGTGTCCCTTTGACACCCTTGCACCCTTGAAATGGGAAGCCATTCCTTAATTGTGACTCGCAATTTGCAAGTCGCAATCAAGCAATGTTTAGGAATCGCTATTTTTATAGCGAATCCTACAAGCATAGGCTTTTGCGAGTCCTTAATTGTGATTCCCTAATAATTGCAAATAAGGACTCGCCAAAGCCTACCTTGATGCATGTGTCACTTAAGGTGTAGTGCACCTGCACTCCTATCATGTGCTATACGGTAATTAGAGATCCCATGTAGGGAACCAGAGCACCTACGTATCATGGTACTCCAAGCAATTTTCCATACTTGC
The DNA here is from genome assembly GCF_964261635.1 of Lissotriton helveticus. Classification (NCBI taxonomy): domain Eukaryota; kingdom Metazoa; phylum Chordata; class Amphibia; order Caudata; family Salamandridae; genus Lissotriton; species Lissotriton helveticus. The sequence goes on from NC_136067.1 coordinate 54,071,236, forward strand.
AAGAAGTTCCTGGATAGAGCAAGCCCCTAAGGGAGATCAGGGCATCCGTCGAGGATCCATCCTGTGAGGCTAAAACACCTAACAAATGCCCCCAAGGTACGTTCGGTCAGGAAAATGGAGGAGAAACCACCAACTGCAGAGATCAGTAGGGTGACCTTGCTGGATCACCCACATGCGGTGATGGGAAACGCAACTGTCCACCACCAGACGGTGCAGCTGTTTGAACCCACAGTGCAGCCTCCTCTGTGAATGCAGAGCCACTCGCGAGGGAGCACAGGCAGCAGGACCTCACAGCAAGGGAAGGGAGCCTGTGGTGTCAGTTCTAGAGGTTGCAGTCCTCTTTTCAACACAACACAGCCCTCGTAGGAGTGTGGGACGGTCGCACCCTTATCCCGGGTTGCAGCAGTCCCTAAAAGCAGTGCCCGCAGCACCCAGATTCAGGTTTCCTGTGAGGGTGGGTCCAGGCAACACCGGTGCCACGAGGCTTCTCCCTATTGCATCAGCAATGGTCCCCGCAGCAAGGGAGGCTTTCCGGCTCATGCCTGCACCTTTCTGGCCAGATTCTTGGGGCACAACAAAGCTCTTCAATCACGCTACTTTAAAAGGAGAGCAGTTACTTCGCCTAATGGTAAAACAAGGACACTTTCTCATAGCATACAAAGCACTCCCCTGGTCAGAACGCTGTACTGAAGACCCACGGCACGCTATCCTGAAACACACAAAATTGTTGAAGGTTTTACTTGTGGAATCCATAGAATTCCCATCTGAAGAAGAAGGGGGCAAACCTACACATGCCTCGAGAGCACTGGGAGAACAAAGAGCAGACAGGGAGCAGGTCAGCACATAAGACAAACTGCACAGTGGCAGTCCCTCCTGCAGTCCAGCAGATAGCAGGGCCAACACAGCAAAGCAAATAGTCGAAATGGTGGTTTCTCTTGGCAGCACAGCAGTCCTCTGGCAATGTGCACTCTGTAGTACTAGCAGCACATGGCTACAAGTCCACACAGTCTCTGAAAACATGAATCAGAGCTCCTGTACTTATACTCAAAAATGTCTTTGTGAAAGGGGTGACTTCAAATGGGACCCTTTCAAGTGCACAAACATCCCTTTCAACCAAGCCCTGGGCTCCAGACATCAGTAGGGAGTAAATCAGCCCTTTGTGTGAGGGAAAGACACAACCTATACACATGTAAAGTGTGAAAGCCCTCTCCCTCTCCCAGCACAGAAAGACCACCAGTATGCAGATGTAACCCGATCACACCCAACCCATCCTGTGTTGTGGCTGTCTGGAAAGTATGCACAAAGTGTAGCTGTCGCCCAGGCCCAGACGTGCATTAGAGTCAGGCTGCAAAGCACAAAGAGAAATGCGAACTTTCTAAAAGTACTGAACATGGGAGTTAGGCCCAAAAATGACAAGGACCAGGTAGGGCCATAAAATTGTAAGCAAAAAGGGAAATCACCTTGATTTTGACAATTTATACATGTTACTGAATTAACATGGAGACCAAACAAATTTCTTCTAATGTTTGATCGGGTATTTTATTTTACCTTATTATTCAACCTATTTTTTGCTAAATTTTCAAACTTTATGTGAAAAAGAACACGATGTGATCATATCCAGTTTTCATACATAGATACAATATGAACATTACATTCACTACTACATATTTACAAATCACATAGATATTGCAACATTGCTACAAAGAAAAATAACATTCAACAAAGCGGCAACATCAATTTCTAGCCCCAATTTAAAGGGTATAATACATTTTATTGGGGCCTAAACACTCTTAAGAAATAGTTATGGTCTCCGATAGCAAACAAAAGGGCAACATTTGAATTTCTATGACAAGGGAAGATGAAAAAACCTCCCATCTGGAAAAAATTACATTCACAATTCCTCAATGTTTTATATTATGCCAACGCGTTTCGAGTCCCAGGCAATAAGAAAAGGCGCTCTCATCAGGGCTTCTGACTTTTTTTAGATGATGGGGTTGTCTGAAACAAGGATAGAAAACTCCTTCTATTCAGTTCCAATCCTCCCCAAAACGTAGTCTTCTTTTTAAAAGGTGAAAAGTACCTGATAGACGGTATGTTGTGTTATGTATATTTGGAATGTGCCCACACCAATTGCTGTATGGGGGGGATCCGGGGGTTAAGTTGGGAGGAAACATGGAGAGATATTTGATGATTATAGGTGAAGTGGACACTATTTTGCCTTCTATGGTGATGCGTTTTCAAAAACAAAATAGACGGTATTCTTACTATCAGACTTTATCTTCAGTGAGAGGGTTTGAACTAATTCTGTTGGTAGTGAAAGGAGAGCGAAAGCGGTGAGGTTTTTTTTAAACTCCAAACTTAATTGTTTTCACCAAACGACTTTCTCTCGACTATTTCATACCTTTTAAAATGCAGACAGATTCCGATTTCATATCCGTATTTGTGTTGGTGGCCGGTTATCATACAATTAGGATACCTCTGTTAGTGTTTGCCTTCACTGCATCTTACTTCCGGTCAGCTGTCTTCAATCGAAAACCAAGCTGTAGGCATTTCCTCCTGTAGCATCCTATATAGGATTCAATTACGGTGTGCTAGGAAATTGTAGTTTTAAAAGCGCTCCACCAATCACAGTGTCTCTGACTCTCTACGGTTGGTTCACCAACCTGAAAGGTGCATTGTGGGTTATGTAGTTTTTAGAATTTAGACAACTCAGACATGCTATTCAACCCAGCTATTACACTATTAAACTTCAAAATTGAGTATGCTTCTTTCTGAAGCAATGCATTATCAACATCTATCAATTGTTTCGACGTAGTTAAAGACACCAAGACAGTCCATTTGAACTGGTTTTCACTATGTGCCTTTTCAATAAAGTGTTTAACCATGGGAGCAGTTGTGACTTTCTTCTTAATTCTCGACCGATGTTGTATGATTCTGGTATTAGTTTGCTGGTTCGTCTTGCCTATATATATTTTAGAGCAAGGACAAGATTGCATAAACCACATTTTTGGTTTTGCAGTAGGTAAAATCCGTGTGTTTCCATTTAACCCTATTGTGGAAAAATGTATTTCCTCAATTGTTGTATTGCAGGCTACACAGGTCACACACTTGGGATGCCCTTGGTTTTAACTACCACTGTGACAACAAGTCGCTTTTTGTTTTGGCGGGGAAGAGGTCAGCTCGCACAATCTGTTGGCCTATACTTTGGTTTCTCTTCATCGCAAAGAGAGGTTTTGGAAAGGGATGTTCAATATTCTCTAACAGATGCCAGTTTTTCAATATGATCTGTCGAAATGTATTGGTAGCTGGACTGTTTGTGGAGACACACACTAGTTTTTCCAAAGTGGGTTTCTGCTTAATTTCAAGAAGGTATTCGCGCGGTGTGAACCTGGCTCTTAGTAGAATGCTTCAGCATTTTTTTGAGGTAACCTCTTTTAGCCATTTCTTTACAGAAGATATCCGCATGTCCCTCAAAGTCGGAGTTTCTAGAGCAATTTCTAATAATTCTTAATAGCTGTCCATAAGGAAGATTTTCTTTGAGACTCCTCAGATGAGCACTCTTGTGGTGCAAGATCGTGTTTTTGTCCTTCTGCTTTCGTTGAAGGGACATTATCAATCGATTCTCAAACGGAGAGATTTAAACATCTAGAAAGGTCAACTTTGATTTACTGTAGTTGACTGAAAATATTATATCTTCGTGACGTGTGTTCAACCATTCATGGAACATCATTAACTCTTGCTGGTCCCCCTGCCACAGGCACCAGATGTCGTCAATGTATCGTAGCCACGTTGTATTTTTCCTTTGAAGGGGTTGGTATTCATGATGAATTTCTCCTCATATTGAGCCATGAAGAGGACCGCCATCTCTGGGGCAAAAGGACATCCCATGGCAGTCCCCTTCACTTGGATGTAGAATTGATCTTCAAACTTAAAGTAATTTATCTTTAAAGCAACTTCAGCTAATTTCAGAATGAACCATGTAGGCACCCTATGCGGGCGTGTCCTACTCTCCAGGTACCATTCAATCAGTTGGAGAGCTTCCTCTTGTGGTATCTGAGTATACAAGGACATGACATCAAATGTCACCATCAGTGGAGTCTGATCATCAAATGGTAATCCTTCTGCTTTAGTAATAAAATCAGTTGTATCCCTCAAATATGATGGAACATCCGAGAGAAAGGGCTTTAGGGGGAAAAAAAAACCGACATAATTAGAGATTGGCTCTAAAACAGAGTCGCACCCCAAAACAATTGGTCTCCCTGGTGGGTCATTCAATCCCTTATGTATTTTCGGCCGAAAATACAATATCGGAATCCTCGGGAACTTCTTTGTAAAAAAAATAATAATAATTGAACTCTTGGATGAGGACTTGCCAACCCCCTTTTTAAGTTGTGGACGAGACAGTATGGACTTAGTGCGATCTTTGGTGGGAGGGAGGGGGGCGGGGGGGAGTTAGGGGAGGGATGCAAATTTGTTAAATATTCATATGTACTGTATTGTTGTTTGTGCAAAAGTAGTTTGCTGTCGTGGCTATATTTGGTTTGCTTTGGCAGATGACTCTGGTGGGCAGAGCCCTGCGCAACATATGCGAATTGGCAAATAAAATTTGTTTAAAAAAAATTTTTCAAACTCTTTTGGTCCCAAAATGCCCTCTGTCAGACCAAATGTTAGTATCTTGGATATGGTTTCTTGTATTGATCGAGTCGGACCGAGTCGGATCTTCATTAACATTTTGATACCATATCTGGTTGTTAACTTGATTTCTACCCTCAGTCTAATTCATATCTCTTGGCTAGATGACCACTGAACCCCTCTTGTCCGCCTGCTTGATGACCACAGAGGTGTCTTCCTTAAGATATTTTAGAGCAGGTTGGCTGTTTTGCAGATATATTCCTCTGCACATACTTGTTCTTTTTTTCAAGTTGGCTGATGGATGATAATACTGTTGTTCGAATGCATAAATCTCTTTAGGAATATTGCAGGTGGGAACCAACTTTGACTTATTCCTGAAGCCAGTCACTTTGGTAGAGTTTATAGATTCTTTACCTTCAAAGTACGCTTTCAACTTTTTATTACAAAACTCAATTGCCTCCAATTTGAGCTTTGTATAGTCAGTTGGCTTATACGGTACAAATTTAAGACCTAAGTTGAGTACCGCTTCTTCTTCACTAGTAAGTTGTTTTTGGGACGGATTAACAAATCGAGGATGGTTCTATGATTTGTAGAACCAATTAGTGGTTCGCATTTCCCATGGTGGTTTGAACCTTCCTTTTGGCTTCTGTGTACCTTTTTCTAAAAAAAAGACACCTGTTTTTCTGATGTGCCTTCTCTAGGATCGAGATCTCCTGAGAAGTCTGATAATGAAGTTTCTGAAAAAGTTGTAAACCGATTCCTTGAACGTCCTTGATAGGTGGACAGCACTCTCCGAGACTCAAGGGAAGTGTAATAATCTTCCTGGAGAAATGGGTAGACCTGTTCAATATTGAACGTCTTGGTGTCTTTTTCAAACTTAGCAGCCTTTAGATTGATGGTATTATCTTTAAAAGTTTGAATCTCTTCGATTAGTTTCTCTATAAGTGTCTTTGCGTCTGATGCAGACGGGTTATCTTTAATAGCTTGAGTTAGTTGTTCCAACTCGTCTAGTTCTTTTTTGCACAGTCTTTGGGCAGTCTTATTGTATGGACCATCAATTCCCGGCTACATTTTGTATTAATAAAGCTAAAGCCTTTTTTGTAAACAGGGTCATCTATAAATATGACCGGAGTGTTTTTCACATGGAGGCCCCAGGGAATAGTACCCGCCTTAAGATGCTCCAAGAGGATAAGTCCATGCAATTCTGTACGAATAGGTTTCTTATGGAGGAGAGTTAGTTTTTCTGCCTCGTTCTGCTGTTTAGCGGAAGAACTTAATGTTATTGTGGAGAAAGGGCAGGGAGCAGATAGTAGATCCTGAATATGACTCTCTGTGAAAGACAACATATCTTTTTCAGCCATTCTTTACAGGGGAGTATACACCCACCGGTATTGAATTAATCATTATTTCGAGTAGGGCACCTACTTTATAGTGTCCGAACTCTCGCGGATAAAAACCCGTTCTTAAATCATTGAACATGGGAGTTAGACCCAAAAAGGACAAGAACCAGGAAACAGGGAGCAGTCTCCTCCAGAGCCCTTGGCAAAACCCAGTTTTAAGCGCGTGTGTCGGACCCTGCAAATGCTTGCCTGTCCACCCTTGGGAACTCGGGTCTGAATTGACGCGACCATCCGTATCTCGTGAGCCACATCCTGAATCTTTGAGCGCCCTATATCCCCTGGAGCCTGCTGCTGAACCGCCCCATCGCTCTGACTCACCCTGACATCTTCAGTACTCACGCTGCACCCTGTTACATATCCTATCTTGGATAGAACCATCGACCCCGTTCTCCTTCGAGCTGTGCTTTAAGGAATCCACTGGAAAATACTAAGGAAGCCGGTTTTCCTCCGTCTCTTCCACTCCTTACAAGTTGACCCTCCACAAGTTCTGACATCGTCCTGGATCCCTCTATCCATACGAATAGAGCCCTCTGAACTACCCTGGTGCGTGACCCATCGAGCAGATCTCACCTTTCCCCCCCCCTTTTTTTGTGTCGTGTGTCCCCTACCCGTGGTACCGCTGTGCCCTGACGAAGGTGCGGCCCTATTTTGGCCCTACACCGAAACGCGCGTTGGCGCTCTTCTAGAGGGGGGACGTTTTCCATCTGAACAAGATGCTTTGATCCATCCATGTGCGCCCCCTTTGTGTCTTTGTCATTTCAACCATCTCCAGCCTGGTTGCATTTATTGGCCTTGATGTACCCATGTATGTAGTGAGTGAAACCTTGTGTGAATGATAGTATATCTGATAGAATTGAATGTAATTCGATCTGAATGTGGTACGGTGTGTGTGGGACCGCTAACTCCTTTATTGATATTGTTGCCATGACCGATATTTGTGTGTTTTTTATGAAAACTATATGAAAAATCCTCTTTATCAAAATGAACTTGATTAAGCTATTGATGAATAAAAAGAATTGAATGACATTCATGTGCGTCAGGCTCCTACCCTAGAGTGTCACTCTTTATGTAAAAAATAGGATCCTTCCAAAGGACCCCTATATATTGATTCGGCAGGGTCTTTTTCTTTCTTTACCAAGGACCAGGAAGGGCCATAAAATAAGCAAAAAGGGAAATGACCTGGACCTTAACAATTTATACACGTTTAATACATTTTCTTGGAGCCTAAACACCTGTACTTATTGCCCGGGACTCGAAACGCGTTGGCATAATATAAAACATTGAGGGATTGTGAATGTAATTTTTTCCAGATGGGAGGTTTTTTCATCTACCCTTGTCATAGAAATTCAAATGTTGCCCTTTTCTTTGCTATCGGAGACCATAAATACATTTCTTAAGAGTGTTTAGGCTCCGGTAAAATGTATTATACCCTTTAAATTGGGGCTAGAAATTGATGTTGTCGCATTGTTGAATGTTATTTTTCTTAGCAATGTTGCACTGTTGATGTGATTCGTAAATATGTAGTAGTGAATGCAATGTTCCTATTGTATCTATGTATGAAAACTGGATATGATCACATCGTGTTCTTTTTCGCATACATTTTACAAAAAATAGGTTGACTAATAAGGTAAAATAAAATACCTGATCAAACATTAGTAGGAATTTGTTTGGTCTCCATGTTAATTCAGGCACGTGTATAAATTGTTACGGTCCAGGTCATTTCACTTTTTGTTTACAACTTTCTAAAAGTTGCATTTCTAAAATGTATTGTAAAATCTACCACACCAGTAAGCAGGATTTATCATTACCATTCTAAACATACCGAACATGGCAATGTCACTCCTTTCAGATCAGGATATACCACTTAAGTATATATAAGGGAATTCCCAATGCTAGGCTATGAGAGGAGTAGGCCTCACAGAAGGTAGAAACAAAATAGGCTGTTTGTCACTACCAAGACTTCAAAACATAAAGGCACATGTCCTATCTCTTACATACATAGCACCCTGTCCATGGGGCTACCTAGGGCGTACCGTAGGAGTAACCTATATGTAATAAAAAGGGAGTACAAGGCTTGGCAAGTAGTTTTAAATGCCAAGTTAAAGTGGCAGCAAACAGCACATGCAGTCCCTGCAGTGACAGGCCTGAGACATGTTTAAAAGGCAACAACAATGGGTGGCACAAGCAGTGCTGCAGGCCCACTAGTGCAAAACCAACGGGGATGATGGATGGAGCGTTTGAGCAAATCAAACACTCACCCCCAGTCAACTGATCTGGGTTTAATCCATCATCATTCTTAAGCTCACTCCGCCACACCAGTTCAGACATGGCCATATGCAAACCAGTCTGACCCTGTGCCTCATGGGCACAGTCCAGCCCGAACTACCAAACCATGCCTTTCCTGGACCAGAAACAAGCATCCTGGGACCGGTTTCTGGCTAATCAGTAGTCATCAGCCAGGCTCGTTTAAATCCAGTGGTAAAGTGAGCAAGGGACCCAAGTCTGGGCCTACCCTGTCAACTTAGGGCGAACAAAGCATTTAATTTCCATGTCCTGGGTATATGGTATACCACTGTAAAAAGGGACTGACAAGTAAGTCAAATATGCAAAACAGGTGTAAACCAATCATACCATGTTTAAGGGGGAAGAGTACATGCCCTTTAGCACTGGTTAGCAGTGGTAATTATCCAGAGTCCTAAAGCCAACAAAAAAAGGTGAGGAAAATACGAGTAAGCTAAAGAATTTTGGGATAACCGCGCAAAAAGGGCCAGATTCAACACTACTACATACAATGCTTTATTCTACCATTTATGACTATTTAATCTGGTGTGGTCAGTGAATAGCATGTTGGTCTATCATGTATGGAGGGTTGCAGAGGTGATCTAATTTCTAAAGTATAAAATACACCACACTCAATAGCACCTTATGTATTCAAAGACAATTACTCAGCCACCTCTGATAGATGGGTCTATGGAGTATGAAGAGAAGGGGTCCAGACATGCTCTCATTTGTGCACTGAGTTGGTACGTGTTGTAATTGTTTGTGCTCGTCCCCCAACTCCCCAACACTTATCCCAGTTTATTAACTAAATACTACAAGAGAAGGAGCAGCAGGAGGTAGGTCACGATTATCCTATGGCAGTGTGTATTAATAACCCAAGTGTGTATTTGTGTTGGGAAGTAAAGGTTCTGTGCAAGGTTGAAGACATGTACCCCTTCCTTCAGTGTCCAACTCCACTATTGTCTGCATCCCTAATGCATATTTTTTTTAGATAGGCGAACACAGATAATGCATGTGTGCCATGACAGTCAGGTCAGATTGAGGTCTTAGTGGACTGGAAGGGGCAACTAAAGCACTATTGCGAGCATGTCGTTTGTGTATGTGTGCTTGCGTGAAGTTAAAATTCATGAAGGGTGAAGTGTTATGCAGTGCACACATGATATGTGTGTTTTGGCAGTATATGTATTCTGGTGAGAGAGATGGCAAACGGGCGGGCAATGGGCAGTGGGCAATGCCCAAATGGCAATAGACTGAGTGGAGGTCAATTAACTAGCAGGTTAGTGTGAGAACAGAGAGTCCAGAAAGTCCTGGGGGCCAGTGGTAGCTACGCCTGTGACAGTTCGGTAATTCAATCGCACTATAGTGCTGGGGGCTCACCTCTGATTTGCTAACTGCTGTCCGGGCGACCGACTGACCGACAATGTGATGCAGGCGATGCAAGCTCAGCTAGCTCGGCAGATGTAAGCAGCGGGCAGGTCTCTCTCCCCTTCTCAGTCGCTCACAAGCCGCTCAGTCTCTCTGCGGCTCTGGTGCGATACGATGCGTAGCAGGGGTCGGGCGGGGTCAGGAGCGGGGTCAGGAGCTCCCACGGTCCCGTGGTCTGCAGTCCGCGGTCTGCTCTGTTTTCCCAACTCCCAGCAACCCGTCTCCGTCTCCGCTCTGCCCCACACAAAGAAAGATAATGAGCAGCAACCACCCCGCGGGGTATCGGCAGCAGATGCTGTGGCGTATCAGCAACAGATGCCTGCGGACCTCCCGGCTCCCGGTTCACCGCTCAACCGGCCAGCAGCGACGCCTGACCAACGGCTCTCAACTACAGCGAACACAAACCAGTGTATGTATTTGTAATTAGCACACCCTGGTTAAATGAACAACAAAGTCTACTGTGGGGCTCTTTTCTGAAACACTGATCACCTCCTGCGCCTGTGGGGATCCAACACTCAATGTGATAGCTGAAAAAACAAGGGTAAATATCTACTGTGGTAATTTGTTTCACACACATACATATATCATGGTGCTCAACAATGACATACGTAAATTACCACAGTATGCACAAAAAAGGTTTCTGAGATTATGCTTCTTCAGTTTATATTCAGATACTGTGACAGCAATAAACAACAGCGCAGGAGACTAGCATGAGGAATTAGAGAGCACACGAAATATGATTCACTGTTAGTTTCTGAACTTATGTCTGACACATGTTGATGATACCACATATCAAATATACTAGCCTGGTATAAACACTATGGGTCACATTAAAATGAATAGAAAGTTCTCTTTGTAGGTGTGATAGGTTAGAGCTATAAGATACGTTGTTAGGTAAATACAACAATAGAAAAGATAGCTTTAAGAGACAAATAAGAACAAGCTTTGGCATAGCCAATAGGTCTCGCCTTTGGGACCTTATAAGTGTTTAGTTATCCAGCAATATCCTTGGTGCAACAACATCAAGTGCTGCATGTCTAAACACTTATAAGGTCCCAAAGGCGAGACCTATTGGCTATGCCAATGCTTGTTATTGGACTTGGCCCTTTTTGCAGGGTCATGCCTGAACTTTTTGCCTTCCTCCTCTGTTTATTCTGACCTGCTGTTGGCTGTTTTAATACTCTGGGCACTTTACCACTGCTGATCAGTGCTAAAGTGCATATGCTTTCCCTATTGTAAATTGATGTATGGATTAGTAATTCCATGATTGGCTGGTTTGGTTTACCCGTCAGACCCTAGTACACTGCACCAGGAGAGCCCAGGGTTTGTAAACCAAATGCTGCTGGTGGGCTTGCAGCACTGGTTGTGCCACCCACAGGAGCAGCCTGTAAAATTGTGTCTAAGGTCTGCCATTGCAGAACCTGTGTGCAGTCTGGTACTGTCATGCTGACTGGGCAAGTGCACCTACTTGCCAGTCCCTAAACCTTCCCTTTTCTTCATATCAAACACTCCTATGGTATGCCCAAGGGAAGGGTGCATTGTAAGTATAAGGTAGGACATGCCCTGGTGTGTGTGGCATGTCCTAATAGTGAATTACAGCCATTTTCGTTTTTCACTATTGCAAGGCTACCTGTTCTCGATAGGCCAGAATGGGTAGTTAGATTATTACATTTTATAATCATAACTGACTCAGGGAACATGGTAAAAATTCGAGTTTAGTATGCCTGAACTCAGAATGATAAAATACTTCTTTTAGTGAAGTTGCTTTTAACATTCTGTGTTTGAAAATACCACATTTAGAAAGTAGGTATTGTCTTGTCTAACCTTCCAAGCATGCCTCTGCTAGGTTGTGTATTCCTTGTCTGGAGTTTGAGTGACAGGGCTGGGGGATTCCAGGAGACCGGGTGAGTCGGCCCAGTGGTGAATAGAGAGTTCTGCATCTAAATGTGAGGGAGGTGTTGCACCTGGGACCTGAATAGGACTGTGCCTGCCCCCCACAGTGCTGGCTCCACCTCCTGTGGGGCGTCTGATGTTTCTGCTCTGCACTGTGAAAGGATAGAAGGAGTCATGTAAACAGAGTGCTCCAGAACTGGTCTGGAATGGGCAAAGGCCCCTCTGCCCTCAGAGGACAAAGGATTTTGGGGTATAAATATTGGGACCCTGATCCCAAGAAATTAGATAACTTTTGGACTACAAGAAGAAACCTTTGCTGAGGAGAGGAACCTGAAGAAACTGTGGAGAGACTATCCCTAAGCTGAAGTGCTGCTTGGGCGAATGGCCTGCAGTGGTTGCCTGACTGCCAAAGGAAGGAGAAAGGAACTTTGTGTACTTTATTTTAAACTTGTGAAGGATCTCCAAGGGCTTGGAAAAAGAGCTTGCCTCCTGCTGAAGTCTCAGGGACAACAGACTTCAACCCCCTATCTCCCCAGAGTTCTTTGGACGTGCCAGCTGCTGTTTTGAGGCCTTCTGAGGGACTGCTTGTCGCAAGGAGCTGGAAGCGCGATTCAATGAGGAAGAAGCGTGTCGCCGTCGCATCTTGAATGTCGGCGCTGTAGCTGTCGTATTTCACAGCATCGAGAGAAACGTCTCGCATCGAAGAGGAAGGGTGTCGCTGCTGCTGTTGTCGCAAAGTGGATGTCGGCGCTGCACACGGTTGGGGGAATCATATCGCCCGACACCCGAACCATGTTGATTTTTAACAAGGGCAAGAAGATTTAATGTATAGTTTGTCCAACGGACAAGTAGACATTAAATCACTTAAATAATATACTAACTGTGGGCACTCTGGGGCTCACAGCTAATCCAAAAATCTGCCAGAGAACCTTTGGCGCGGGGAGTGAAAAGTCATGTCTCTGATTGAGGTAATTTGCTGGTGCTGTGAGGTTTACGCATAAATCATAAACACTGCCAGTGTTTCAAAAGGTTGGCCCCATTCCAGGAATGAGCAACAGTCTAGTGAACTTGGGGAGTTTAGCGGCCATCATTTTGTCATCGAGAAGCATGTTTATAACTCCGGTTTCTGGGGGTCACGGGGTGAGCACGTTTATCTTTGTTGCCCTATGCATAGTGCTAAAATTCAGGCTTTCACAGGAGCCGGTGTTTTGCACATTTGTATGGATAAACACGGGCACAGGAGGTTGAGTTTTGTTTCCTTACAATGTGTTTTTGGGGATTTTCGCCCTCCACAACAGAAGATAGCTGCCAGTTTTCTACAGGATGCAGCATTAACTTTTGGTAGGACAAGAGAGGTATTTCTTTGTATCCCTGCATTATTAATGTATGCTAAATATATTTGCAGAATGCAGATGTCATTTGAAGGAATATAATCTCCCTTCAGTTGTACTGACCCACGGAAACAAATCAAGGCTATTTTGAGTGCATGTGTGCACATCAAGAGAGGGTGACGATTATTTGTTTCCGTTATGTGCAGTTCGGCACATGCAGACTAGTCTTGTAAGGCCATTCTTTTGCCTTGTTCAAGGAATCATGTTCCCAAGAGGCCCATAAGGAAAATTACATTCAGAGCCACCCAATTGCCAGATAATAATCACGCTCACCTCTTTGTTCTAATAGTAAGCCTTGTTTGACTGCACACACCTCGTAAGCTGTACTCTATATTCCACTGGACTAGGCACACTACGCACGTTTCCTATCGCGCACCTTTCCATTTCCTGCTATATCCCTACACACTTGCTTCAGGAAAGTGAATACAAGCACAGGTGTCTTCTCAAGTGCTCTGCTTTGGCGATTTATATTTTGTGACATTTCTGATAACCGAGTATCGTAAATCTAATGGAAGTAAGTAGCACTTTATATTTAGTGCACATATTTGAATATTTTGTCATTACAGGCTTAGGGTGGCCTTTGGGGTCCTACAGGTGTGGCAACACAAAGGAAGGCATTTGTTCATGCTTAAGAGGAAGATTGATTAACCACATTAGGATATAATAACATTAACATAAGAACTAAGAACGCTGTAAAGAAATGGAGTATGTAATTGTCTTGAGCCGAGGGTGTTGTTGATTTATGAACATAAAAGCAAAGTTCCACAGTGAACAACTTTTCCGAGTTGGATGCAGAAACGTTTAATTTAAACCACACTCTTATGAAATGATGATTTAACCAATGACTTGTGATTTATCAAACCTTTTTGTGTGAGGAATGCACTTGATTGAGACATGAATGTGGATGTGAATAAGTGTGTTTTAAACATCTTAACAAACAAGCATTGGCATAGCCAATAGGTCTCGCATTAGGAAAGTTTGAGCTATTGGTCTTGTAAATGACAAATCTTTTATTTGTGTTGATTTTGAAAGTAGTGAAATTAATAGCTTTGTTATTTACAATGCCAATACTTTTAACTTTTGCAAATGTGACACCTATAGCATTTGTAATGCAACATGTTTTGTATTTACGTGACTTAGCTGTATTGATATTACAAATAACAATGGCTTTTTTTTTTTAAATAATGAATACTTAAATTAAATGTATTGTAATTTATAATGGCAATAGCTTAAACTTTAGTAAATCACTTTTGTGAAGATTATGTTCAGTGTATTTTGTTGTTGCGAAAACCCAAGAACAGAATTGAAATATGAAGTTTTTTTTTACATTTTTACATTTGTAATAAAGCTTGAAACATTGAGAGCACATATTTGAACCAGTTGTTGATTAGTTGCACAGATTGATGCAGTGGTGGCGCTGAGTGATGTTGTGGTGGCGACGAGTGATGCTGTGGCGTTCAGTGATGCTGTAGTAGCGCATAGTGATGTTGTGGTGCCCCTGAGTGATGTTGTGGTGCCCCTGAGTGATGTTGTGGTGCCCCTGAGTGATGTTGTGGTGCCCCCTATTTTTCAAAAGGTTGGCAACGTTTCCATTGGCAGAGTGGAGTCAAACCCCCTGTTGCACCAGGCGTGCGACAACCTGTCACGGTGTATTTGCATCTGAGTTTCAATCACGAGGCAGAGTGACAGCAGCATGGACACTTCAATCAGTAGCCTGGTGCCACATTTCCTTCCTTGCACTAGAGCCCATGACAAAGTAGGTACTTCACTGCCTCAGAGTAGGTATGCAGAGATTTAAATATGTAAACATCATAGATATGTCTGGAGCGAGCGAGGATCTGCAAATTACAGTGAATGTACACATAATATGCAGGGGTACCTCACATTTTCAATTTCAGGTTGCTTTTTTGGCACATTTGCCTGGAAAAATCCAGTCTAGAGGGTGTCTGTTACCCGATGACTATTGTCTTTGTCTTGATTGAGGTGGTTTGCCTTAAATATGTGCAGGTTATTGGGTTTAATGTTTTGTAGTCTCCCTTTTGTTGTGTCCCTTGTTTATTCTGCTTTCATCAGTCAACAGGGTGTCGACCTACTGCCAGCAGGGAAGAAAGATGCTTCTATAAACTAGAATATTAGGGGTGAAACCAGATTACTCTTTTTACGCCGAATAAACTGTCCCCTGACCACTTGCCAAGAAAAGTGAAGCCATGATCTTAGAGATGCCTGCCTCCTCATGTTCGCCTTGGATCTTTCAGTTGCTTGTGGCCATATTCCCTTCTTGACGCCACCATCTTACCTTCTGCTACTCACTTCCTGATTAGTGCCTCCACTCCTGTTTTCCAAACCTGCCCACCTCTCTTAACAGCATCCTCTTTGCACAACTCCTTGCATTCCTGCACACTACTTCATCACTGTAGCTCCCCACCTCTAAATCAGATCCCACATATTTCCACTCTGAACTCATTGAAACAACCATCTGTCTCTGTACTCCTGGCTAGTGAGTCAGCCACCAGTGTCTTTTTTTACTACATGCTCACGATCCACAGCACTACTCCCCCCCGTACTGCATCATCCTTGCATTCTTTGAGGTCTTTACAATTACTAATAACTCGCTTTCACCACAGCGCTTTGTACACTCCAGTTTTTAATGGCACTCCATTTATTGACCTCTGAGTATGGCAGGCAATCTGTCGTACTTCAAATCATGGCACGCTGATCACACCAGTTGTCAGTGCAGAGTCCAAATACACTGACTCACCTAGCCGGTTCACATATTCTGCTTTTTAACTGTGCATGCTGCCTTTGTGAGGTACAGGCAAGGACTCCGGTCTCTCCCTTTCTGCCCTAGGCTTGTCACTTGCTCTCTCTGCTCTAATAATATCTGACAGCTTTCTTCATTTCATGTCTTTCTTTCTCAAGGCAGTCTGGTTTTGTCCATGTTCTTCAGTATTGCATTCCAGTATTTCTTTCCCAACACTTCACATCCCTTTACATTGAGATCCCCCATTAATTTTCTGTGGCCTTTCCCTCTGCCTCAATCCAAACCGCTCAATGTTTTTAATATAGCCATTCGTACCACACATCTGTCTGTTTTAAGAGCTATAATCAACAGATGTTATTAAGGATCAGTTTTTATGATACTCCATTTACTGAACAATGGAATGTGGATCCTTGTCAGGATTTGAACTGCCACCTGCATATCACACTAGTTGTCAGATGAGCCCCAACCTACTGAGCCATCTTGCCGGTTTGCAGATTTTGCCTAGCAATGGTGCTAGTCTCTCCCACTGTGGCATGATTTAGTCTCCTGCTCTAGTCTCCTGCTCTTCCATTGCCCCAGGATTCTCTAATTTCCTGCATTTTCACACCCTGTACTTGACCTGTATAACTTTCTCCTGCTATCGACACTGCATTTTCCCATTCACTGAGTCACCCCTATCTCGGTGTCCTAGACCTATGGCCGACATCGCATCCCTCAAGTCAACCCTCAATTGTAGCCACAGGATCCCCTCGTAAGTCCCTATCCTGTCTGTCCTCATACTCCCTTTCATCTGGTTTGCTGGTCCTCACTTTCATCAGTGCCTAGCTGGTGCTGCCTTTCTCCCTTTATCTAGCTCAACACTTCAGTATTTACTTAGTCTTGCTTCCCCATTCCATGTTCTGCTTTTTGCAATTGGCCTGTCCCTTATACTGCTTTCTTTCACCCAGAAGACAGTAATACTGCTTTACCACCTTCCTTTCACCTAGTTGTTTTGTCACAGAAGTGTGCCTCCAGCCATATGCTTGGCTTGTTCCTGCTGATGGCTAACGTCCTGCATCAGCAGGAAATTACTTGCTCTGTTTCAATGAAGAATGCACACTTCTACATAATATTTTGTTGATGCCAATGTTAATGGACATACATATATCTTTTGTCTTATAAATTTTGTCACCTCTGCACTTGTCACATTAAGCCTATCTGGGTTTGTGTCTCAATCAACACTTGTTATTCACAGCATTCCTGTAGGACTGTGGTTACCATAGGGGCAGAGTGCAGGGCTCATGATGTATAGGGAGGAGTGGTTTGGTGAAGAGGTATCGACTGCTGGCAGCCTTTCTGTTAGCCAAGCACAACTCGCAAACAGTCTTAAGAAATGCAGGAAACTTGTTGTGAAAGAGTGGACGCAAGGGTTTTAAAGCAGTTAACAAAACTACAATAGAATGATTTGGTGTTGAGATAAGATATCAGAGTGGAAGAGGTATGGAACCGGTGGAGACCGGGACATAGAACATTTGGTGAGCTGGAGGCAAAGGGACAAAGCATGAAACCTGTTTTGTGTGCAGTGGAGGAAGGGGCATGGAACCTGTGGCCTACAGTGAGAGAGTGAAGGGAAAACACTATTCAGTCTGTATTGAGGAAATGGATAAGTAGATAAAGCTTATAGTGTGAAAGATCAGAAGCAAAGGGTGATGGAGCCTATAATGAGCCTGTGGAAGGGTGTGGACTATAATTAAGAGGAGATGGGACCAGTTTAGCATATGTGGTGAGAGGAAAGTGGAAGTTTATATGTTCCTATAAGGGAATTTTATGGTGGTTGATTACAACTGATGGGCAGAAGCAGAGGGCAAGTTTACTTAGGAGGCTGTTAATGATTAATAAAGCAAGTGTGCTGCCTCATCTAAATGATTTAGGTAGTAAAGGGGACAAGTGGATTTCATTACAGGACAAGAAGATTTCTTTAGCACTTTGCCCTTTGGACAAGTAACTTTTTTCAAAAATTCCACACCCCTGGCTGCAGCTGTCGTATTGCAACGCATCAGGTGAAGAGTCTCGCAATGAAGGAGAAGCGTGTCGCTGTTGCTGCCGTCGCATCGTGGATGTCGGCGCTGTAGCTGTCATATCGCACCGCATCGAGAAAAGCCCTCTCATCCCCGGAGAAGCGCACTGCCGTCGGAGCTGCTGCCGTCGCATCTTGGATGTCGCCGCTGTAGTTGTCGCATTGTGCGTAAGCCTCTCGGAACGTTGGAGAAGAGTGCCACAGCCGAGGCTGTTGCCTTCGCATCGCTGAACAAGAGTGTCGCTGCTGCATCGAATCGAGACTTCTCACATCATCGGGGAAGCGTGCCGCATCTGGAAGATCTTCACGTCTTTATTTCTTTGCACCGGAACTTTTCCGCATTTCCATCACTGCAACATTGCTTGTTGAGGCAGCGCAACGCATCGTAAGGTACATTGACGCAAAGTGTCTTCTCTTAAGAACAGAACTGAACTAAGCTAAAACTACCATCTTAAGTATAGTATTGTGGATTTATGTTGTTTGTGGTCTTTTGTTACGTCTATATAAAGAATACTTCTTTTTTATATAAAGCCTGGTGTGGTGTCCATCTGTAGTGTCACTGGGTTACTGTATGTGGTCACAAATGCTTTACACACTGCCTCTGAGAAGCCTGTCTGCTCGTGCCAAGCTACCAAGGGGGTGAGCAGGGGTTATTTTAGGAGTGTACCCACTTACCCTGACTAAAGGCAAGGGTCCCTATTTGTACCTGCTTGTGCCAAATAGAGCCCCAAATCTAACACTTGTCTTTATATTTTACAGACATGTTTGAATTGTCTGGGTGCGATATAGATGACCTATTAGAAGGTTAACAACCCCCGACCTCCTATAACTCCCTAATATATGTGGCTTCCCTACATGTTTTTTACATTTTAAAATCGAAAACACGACTATCTGGGGCTCGAATGTCTAAAAGGAAGGATAGATTTATTAAAGCAGTGAATGCGGAAGTTCCAGTTACCCGGTGTAAGAACAGAACAACATTAAAAGCAGAATTTACAGGCACCAAAGCACTTTTATTTAGTGTTTTCCTACAATAATTGCCACACATCAGTTTTGTTCTTTAGAAAAAAAAGTGTCAATACGAGCTGTGTTTTAATAGGAATAAATAGTTACATTTCCGCAATGTTACTACATTTTGCAGACATTAACATCAATCTTCTGCTCACTGGTGATTTGCAGTGATGTTGTTGATAACAAAGTAACTGTTGATACATTCTACATCATTTCAATGTGCTTCTGAGCCAGACCTTTAATGCTGTGTTACACTGCCGTTAATTTACTTACAGGGAGGGTACATATGTGCTGTAGCTCATGGCCTCCATTTTCTTGGATAGCATGGTGAAAGGGTACTTCGTTTGGATAAGCCTCGTGCGAGAAATCACGAAGACATCAATCTGCCACTAAACCGCAAAGCGGCAAGAGGCAAATAAATTGGTAAACGCTCCACTAAACAACCATGTACCTTGAATAAAAATACCCAGAAAAAGAAGACTTGTTGAACTGCTATTTTCTGGTGGGTGGCCGTTTGAGGCCTGTGGCTCCAGGGCGTAGCTATGGGCCCACTGGATGCTAGGCATTGCGACATGTCCACAGTTTATGTGCACAGAAAGGTAAAGAAGTCCACTCCTCTGGGACGTGTTTTCATTGCTGTAACTTAATCAAAAGTGTGAAAGTAGGGCTTCTCTCTCACTCTCCTCTACCCACAGGAGTCCTAGCCCTCCCTCCGCCCCATATCTCACGGTTCGATGAGCAGTTGATGGGCTTTTTTGCATTTAGAAGACCGCAGTAAACACCCATGCACGGAGGGTGAGAAAATGCTTACAATTCGACCAGGAGAACAAAAGGCCAAAGAAGAGCCAGGGAGGCAGAATGGCTCAAGTGAAAAGACAGACAGAAGGTGGCAAGCTGCTGCTGAGCTCCGGCGCTTCTCACCCGCTGCAGCTTCTCAGAACATCCACAGGATATCAATTGTGTCTGTTCATCTGATCTTACAGTTAGGTTGCCAGACAATTATTTTGTCACTTAAGGCGGCTCATTTACATGAATGGAAAAGCAAGTGAGGCAGAAAAGAAAAAAACGATTAAAGAAAATTCAAGCAGTTCGTGAGATTGACGGAGACATGACTAAAACGCTCTGATAAAATGAGAATGGGGAGTAAACACACACATATAGCAAATAAGGGTCGCGTCGAGGTAGCCATGTCTGACCCAGCAGTCACGCCCCAAGCCATTCTTTGTGTTCTGGTCTATATTTCTCGTTTTCAGTTATAAAACAACTCTGACGAATATCGCTAGCACTGTACGTGGCAGTTTTAAATTTTAAACCACTAATCAAAAATAAATCTTTAAAATGAAGACAAAGCATAAAAAGATGCACAGGCTTATACAACAGAGTAATCGAATTTACTACAGAGAGGTCAGAATGTTTGTTTCCTCGTCACACAGAAGCTCTGAGTCTCATCTCTCATGGGTATATATGTGTCTCGTCTCTCATGAGTATACCTGTGTCTGGTCTCTCATGGGTATACCTGTGTCTCGTCTCTCTTGGGTAATCGTAAAGCTCTAACAAGTTCAATTGTAAAATGCACACTTAGTATGAATACCGACTGATTATTTTCTGTGCTGATCAAACTAGGCTCCTAAACATTTCCATTTTTTGCCTGTCTGATTTTGTTTTCCATTTTGGTTGCTGGGCTTCCACGTAACACTTAAAAAAGAATCAGTTGCTCATTAGTCCTCTCTTACATTCAATATTAGTAACATTCAGGATTGCATCAGCTAGTGGCCATAAACCTATCATCAAGGGGGGAGTGCGCCGCAATGACTGGTCTAACAAAGGCGACCCTGTGCACGGCGCACGCCTGGGGATAAAAAGCACGGAAGCTCCGCATGCTGCACGACGGTGAAGGTGCTGGCGCCTAGCCCCTCCCCCTTCCTGAAATCAGGACTCCGCTGGAGGGCAAAGGCTGCGTGGGTGGAAAAGGACAACAATCCCCGGCCTCCCATCGCACAGCCTGGCGCTTCCTCAAACGATGGGTCGTGCTTGCTAGTACTTGGCCTTTCCTAGCTGTAAAATGTAGGCGCATTAGCTAGACCGTCAGGAGCCAGGCAGAGACATGTAGTGCAATCCTATTCAGGCGAATCCGCGGGCGACATCAAATACAGGGGCTCTGGATATGAAAGTCACCCGAGCGTGTACTGCTCATTCGAGAATGAGATGTCTCATTCGAGAATGAGATGTGGGGAGCTACGGCTGGGCATGAAACCCTGGGAATTATTTATGAAATGTAACTGACGAGAGATCAACACGTAGTGGGTCAGGCATCAAATACAAAGTGACCTAAACTGCAAGTGATCCTGGCATAAGATCCCTCAGCATATGGGGATAAACTGTGAAGTGTGGTTCAGGGGTGAACTGTGATCGGCCTGGTCATAAGCATGGGGCTGAAGATTATGAAATAATGCTTTATCTGGACATAACTTGCACACCGCTAGTATTAATTGTAGTGGAACCCAGTCACGAAATGAAGGGAATCAAGCGTTAGGCATGAAATGTAAGGCTATCAGCCTAAGCATAAAATGCACCTGGCCATGAAATGTAGGGTATGTCCGAGGAGTCCGTTCTCATTTAACTGATTACATTACCACGAATTACAGTTTTCTCCCATTCATTTCTTCAACAAGTACAAACTCGCGCACGCGGCGTAGCCCGGGGGTTAACAAGTGGGAGGGGTGGGGGAGTGCGGCCTAGAGCACACACAGCGTTTCCCTTGCGGGAGCGAGAAGGGGCACCATCTGTTTGCAAGTTAATTACAAACAGATGCTTTCAAAGCCACGCATTGCCTTTGTAAGCAATGCAAAGCGTGCACGTGTTTGGCCGAAAAACTTTATTGATTCCTAAATGTCTCCTCCTATGCAGCGCATGGGCGCTGCATAGGCGAGACCTAAAAAGGAAAACAAAACTACATAACACTCCTGCAGTTTTTCTAAACAATTGTCCAAAGGCAGAGGTGGAGGGGGTTTACGGTGACAATCTTCTCCCCCTCTTGTTCCATTTACATAGTCCATGATGCTTGGCATGATGCTGGATCCAGAAGAACATAGGTAAGATGATACCAGGCTTTTCCTGCCATCTACCTTGAGGGAAGTGGGGGTTACCATTGTCATTAAGTAGGGTCCATTGAATCTGAGCTGCCTCCATTTCCGGACAAAGTTTTGTATATAAACTGAATCTCATTCCACAATAAACAGGGGCCCTTGCGCAGGCCCATCCTTCAGCATATACTCATGTAACAGGCACACCGGGCAGCAGGCTTGGTCTCTGGTACATTCAGTCCTAGTCTCCTTCCCTTTGCCCGCCTGGTGCATTTTTGATCTGCGCAGGTAGATCACCATGTGCCCTGCTCCCATCTCAACTTCTGATTTGTGCAAACATGAGGTCCCCGGGGTCCTCCTGGCTGGGGCCACTATCTCACAGACCCTGTATGCCCTGAAGAATGTGAGCGCTAATGCCACCTTGAATAACCGGAGCTCTTGTTCCCCGTCGCACACCTCCTCTAAACCACACATTGAAGGGGCGTGGCTAAGATGGCGGCATGAGCAGACGCGCTGCTCCGCAGCTCCCGCCGACAGCCCTGGTAAGCACCGGCTAATCGGCCGTTTTAGCAGCAGTCGGCCGTACCCGAGTGCGAGGATTAAATTGGGCTCCTGGCTGGTGTGGTTCTGGCTCGGGGACCGGCGTCCGGAGAGCTGCCTTTGTCTCTGGAGTCACACGGGCCGGAGCGGTGGAGGAGGAACGGCCGGCGAGATTCAGGCACTTTGTTAGGGTGCCTTGTGCCTGACCGCGCCGGCCTCCGTCCCCCCGTGCAGCGGAGACCGAGGCCTGAAGGCGGTGCTGCAGCGGTAGCGGGTGAAGTGAGTGCTGCGGACCTCCCCCGCTGGAGATCGGGGCCTGCGGCGTCGTGGTGATTCCAATCCAACTGCCATCTTAAACCGGAACTGTGTTGTGGGATCGCGCAGCGACAGAGGAGGTGGACTGTGGTGCCGGTTGGTCATTGGTGTGCTACGGAACGAGGGGACGGGTATCGGGGGTCTGACGCCCTGGGAGGCAGTTCGGCCTGGCCCAGAGGGGCCTTGGCGTTTTCTAAGCCACAGAGGCCTGCAGCAACGCTGGAGAGGTGGGGAGGAGTCGCCATTTTGCATTGGGGTCGCTGTGCCCCGGAAGCGGTGAGAGCGGCGGCGACCTCCTAGGGTACAGCCGCTGCAGGAAACATCCTGGCCTGGCTGGCATTGGGAAGAGGCCCTCAGATTTGGTGGACGGCGGTCCGGGCATGGGCCTGCCGTGAAGACGCCCTGGTTCTGGAGCGGCGGCTGTGGAGGGTCTTTCTAGCGGCAGCAGCGGTGTCCGGGTGTGGGATTCACTGGAGGTGAAACCCACGTGTGGAGAACTGAGCTGGGCCCTTCAGTGCAGGGACTGCGCGGAGAGCATCGCGGTGAGCGGCGGAGCATAGCTACGCAACCCCCGAGCTGTGAGACAGTGAGGCCTGACCAGGGGGTGCCGCTTGAGTGAGGAGTGGTGTCTGCCGCGGGTGGAGACAGGCCGCAGAAGAGCTCGGGCTGCGCGCTGCTTGGTGAGAGGAGGTGCGGGAGCGCCCTGAGGAGGACTGAGCTGGGGTGGCTGTTACGATTTGGACTGCGCACGGCTGGCGGCCACATTGGTGCCGGACCATAAGAGGTGACAAACAACGACGGCAGGCCCATCCTGATTGTCGCTTTACTTGGTGACTGTGCTGCGCTTGGGTTTGGGAGCCCTGCGACGGAGAAAAGGAGCACAGCGGCGGATGCTGGTGGGGCCCACGTGAGGGAAGAGCAATACTTGGAGCAGGGCACCGATGCAGCTGGTTTCTAGCGAGTGAATAAGGTGGAATCAGTAAGCCAGAAAAGCCGGGGATTGCTGGGGACCACAGAGGCCGTGGTTGCACCCCATGAAAGGTGCGGTCCTGTGGATACTGGACGGGGCCGTGGGTCCCACACGGGCAATGTTGTGACTGGAGCACTAATGCAAGGGGGTGTCCCGGGGGGGCCTGGCCTAGTGACGAAGGTGTGGGTAGCTCGGTCTGGCTCCCTTGCAGAGGTAGGTTGAAGAACCGGGGCCCGTCTACAGTGGACTATGGAGGTGCTGCTCACCGGGTTGGCATTGGCTACAGGCCTGGCTGGGCCGGTGCGGTCACGCCGAGGGCGGGCGATGTCCACTTCCAGGGGGTGTGGAGGTAAAACGGTGAAAGATCTCTTTGCTAAGGTTCAGGAGAACCAGCAGCAGGACACCATGGCAACGGCCGCGAAACAAGCGTCGTCGGAGTCCGATTTCAGCACAGAATCTATTACCAAGGCCTTTTTGGAGTCTCTCTTTAGATGTCTCTGAGGGACGACATCCATACCCTGAAGAAGGAATTCACTAGTGAAATCAGGGAGGTTCGTAGAGACGTAGATGGTATCTGCGAAAGGGTCGCAGAACTTGAAACAAAAGGAGATGCTACCGATATTGAACTAGCGGCCCTGCAGCAAGAAAATTGTATGGCTCCACATCAGCAAGTTGATCTCCAGGCACATCTAGAGGATCTAGAGAACCGATCTCGGAGGCATAACATACGGATTCGTAATGTGCCAATCAATGAGGAAACGAAAGACCTGTTTCGCTACACGAGGGAACTCTTCAATCATATCTTGCGGCGCCCGATGGACTCGGAACAGCGACTAGATAGGGCTCATCGGGCTGGTCCCCCGCGGGCCGCGTTGGCGCCCAGCCCAATATTCTGGTCCAGGACTTTCGCACAAAAGAGGAGATCTTGCAGAGAGCCAGGCAGATGCAGTCATTGCACTTTCAGGGACAGTCCCCAGTTCTATTTCAGGACCTCTCGGCGCTCACCTTGCAGAAACGCAGACTTTTCAAGCCTGTCAAGGCCCACTTACAGCAACAGAAAATTGCCTACAGTTGGGGCCATCCTTTCCGCCTGATGTTCAAATTGGGAACAAGATGTATCAGTTGCGTTCAGTCACAGAGGCTTGTCGACTGTTGGGCAGTGATCCATCGACGGAGTAGCAGGAGACGGTGGGTCAGGGGGATGAAACAGATGACACCAGGCCCCGATGGCGGATGCAGAGGAGGCAACGAAGGGTGCGGAAGCCTTCCTCGGCAGCGATCGCGGAGGGTCAGAGAGCGGCGGTTGAGGCGGCCGCTTTGGATTCTGAGCCTCCTCAGACTGGCTGACTTATGGATTTTGCTGATGATTGCTGGTTTCATGCTGTGTTTGCTTAATACAGGGATTGTCAGTGGGAGGGGGAGCTGAGAAGTGTTTTACGGATCACCCCACTATAATACTCTTCCGGTCATCTGAGGATGAAGGACATTTTGGACTTGATGGGGTTTTTTGTTCTCGGGGTCTTAGTTGGGGTAGGTTGATCGGAAGGGGGCGGGTAGGTTCCAGGTCCACGGAAACCCTGGGGTAGGTTTTAAGGCGCTGTCCGTGTTAGATTTTGAGAGACAAGCTTTGTTGCATTTTTCCCAGCGCAGTTGGCTATACTTCATGGGCACTTACACATCTATAGTGAGCCATGCCTAACAACAAACTTAGAGTCCTGACGTTAAATGTCAGGGGGCTAAATAACTCAGTGAAGCGCAGAGCAGTTCTCTCCTTACTAGAGCACTCGATGGCCGATATCTGCCTCCTACAGGAGACACAGTTACTGCAGAAAGACTGTCACCGACTTAGGTCCAGTTGCTTCCTACTCCAGTTTTTTTCCTCTGCCTCCTCCAAAACTGCAGGGGTTGCGATACTGGTGGCCCAGCGATTTAAGGGTAAGGTTTTGCAGTAGGGAGTCGAGATACCAGGGAGGTTGTGGACCTATAGGTTCTCACTGGGTTCGTTAATCTTCACTATAGGCTCTGTTTACGCTCCCAATGAGGGCCAGGAGAAGTTTTTTCACCTTGCACTGTGAGGCCTCCAACACAACTGATCGCCATATCTTATTGGTTGGGGACCTTAATCTGGTGATGGATAATACATTAGACAGATCGTGCCAGCGCACCTCTCAGTCAGGAGTTCTCTCCGTAAATGGGTTGACTCGGTTGTGGGAGGCAGGAATGGTGGACCTCTGGCCCAGCTTTCACACCGGGGATAGGGAATATACCTACTATTCTAACGCACACAAGACCTATGCGCGACTAGATTATTTCCTGTATAAATAAACAGTGGTCCTAGACCTATTGATCAAAATAATTGACCCAATCAATCTTCGTTAAATCATTTAAACATTCAGGAGCACTTCAGCCGAATCTACTCCAATGTAAATTAATAATCTTAGGTGAAAGAACACAAAACAAGCCACTACAACCTACGACAGAGAATACAATGTATTTAATTCATTGTCTCATATTTTGAAATCATTTTTCACAATAATGAGCTATTAAGTAAAAAAAAAAAACAACAGATAGGTTGCCCAATTAGAGCGTGCAAAAAGGGGTGATCAGAGTGTTAAGTGAATGAAGAAAAGAAAGGAAATTCACAGCAATAAATATCACAAAATCACATTATTTGTCAATCGATAACGGTATTCTAAATTTGCCTTATTGAGTACCTGGCCAAACAGAAATTACAATAAAACCATTATATTCAAGATTTTAGGGGCATTTATGCCCTCAGTAAGCACTATATCAAAACAAGATTATGGTCCAAGGTAAGGAGAAAGGAGCGTCAACGTTTCGACTCGACTTAGGGCCAACCGGTCATTTGAACATGGGGCATGCGAGTCTTCATCAGGACAAGAAGAAGATGGGCAACCGAGGGGTGTCGATGACCCTACAAGAATGTAATAATAAAGGGTAGTGGCGATAATGATTTAATAAAATAAAATTTAAAAAAACAGTAAAGAGGGGAGCCTTGCGCTTACCCTAGGTTGGAAAACCAACGAGGTATGTATCCTTTTTACAATACTGCGTGCTCCTGTAAAACAAAATGTACAGTGCGTCTAGACATAATCCATTAGGTTTTTTAAAACATCCATCCAACCCATATATGAGTCACAGTGGATGAGAAATTACCTTAATTGTTGTCGGATCGATCATCCAATTAAGGCGTGGTCACAGTGTTCCATGTATGTGCCAAAGTTGGGATGATAAATACCTGAAAAGTTACAGGCAACATCAGTCCCCTGAGTTTACTCATTGTAAAACAGAATGTTGCTTAAAAATAGCCAAACAGGGTTTACCTTATCGTCTTTTAATGATCTTTTGGTAAACCCAAGATCCTGTCAACACAGTTCAGGAAGGTGTTCCATGTATGTGCCAAAGTTGTGATGATAAACACCTGAAAAATTACAGGCAACATCAGTCCACTGAGCTTACTCATTGTAAAGAAGAATGTTTGCTAATAATAGCCAAATAGGGTTTACCTTATCGTCTTTTAATGATCTTTTTGTAAATCCCAAGCTCCTGTCAACCCAGTTCAGGAAGCTGTTGTAATGAAAAGAATGGGAGGAAAAAACTCGTAAGTATTTCACTCCATTAAAATTTGCGTTAAAAATCGGCCGAAGCTCGATATCCATAAAGTGCAGTAGGGTGTTCTACTCAGAGAGCACCCGCAGCACAACAAATAGTCACAAAGCTTACCGTTTGGGCAGCGTTGTCTTACGTAGAGGAGCCAAGCCTGAGTTCTACCGGGACGCAGCAACACTGAGCTTACTTCCGCGTCCAAGTTAAAAAGTGAGACACCCCCCGCTAATGATGATCATAGAAAGCGGACTGTCCTACTAAGTTTAGAGACAGTATTAGTGCGTGCTCAACCAGCCCAGAACTTATTTTCTATAACAAAGGGACAAAACAAGGGAACTGATAGCAAAAACCCAAATTGAACTGCCAATTCATATTGCATCGTTCTAATTCTTCCGACATTCGGCGGAACAAACCGCCGCCATTTTCCTATGGGAAAAGCATTTCCAAAAATCAGTGAATACCGGACCACAGATACCGATACTTCTAAATCCATATTGAATATAACTAAAGCAGTGTCTATCGAGAAAGTTATATATTATAGACATAATTATATTCGGTTACCAGCCATTCTGGCAAATTTGCAACATTAACTGTGTATACCGTATTCTCACAATTTAATGGAAAGAAAATGTTTTTAACATAATCGGCATAATCCGGGTCCTTATTATCACACAATATGACCCTCAGAAGGAGAACCCAGTTTCACCAGCGCACGAATTTTTAGAAAGGAACCATGAAGCTAATAGGGAATTTAAAAAAATGGACTACCAATTCCTGGTTTTTCATCGTTGCCCAGGTAACTGATGTCAGACCTCAGGTACCCAGTCAGAATACTTCTTTATACATCGAGAATACAAGTAAAACAAACATTGTTTAAAAAAGTGTTGTACATTGTTGGCATATGCATAATTCCATTCCGATGTAATAACCTTATTCCATATGAGCAGCATAATTGATAGCCAATTTACCACATTACATTGTATCATAAAATATCATATTTTAGTGAAGAAAAAAGATTTTTCATGTTCTTATTCAATCCACCCCTGGGGTTGAAAGAGCAGTTTGTTATACAATAGGCATAATCACACGCCTTGACACACAGTCCTACAATGATAACAACAAAGGACCAAAAGAGGGAGTGTTGCATATCAAGATGAATACATAATATGTCTTGACATGTAATCAAACAGTAGTCCAACAATCAACAGGGTTTATGATTTTTCATATCCGGCTCATATGCTGTAGAATCCGACACTTCACTTTTTGTGTGGTCTGACCCACGTACATGAAACCACACGGGCACATAATGGCATAGATTAACCATGAGGTATTGCAGTTGGTATGATCATTCAGCTTATATGTCTGGTTGTTATGACTGAACGTGGTCCCCTCCACAGTAAGTGGGCAGGCTTTACAAGAACCACATTTCTTGTGTCCCGTTACTGCTGGGAGACCCCACAATGCGGTTTGACTTGGAAGTTGTTGTGATGGAGCCGGATACGCTGTCGAGTCCCAGGAGCTCCCTTAGTAGACCACTTTGCGAGATTTGGACACTCAGAGAATAATTTGAAGTGGTGGGTCATCGAAAAAGTAACAGCAAACCCCCGTGGTGGGGACTTGCAGAATACTTTAAACAGAAGGGAGTGTAAATGGATATACACTCTAGACACAGTCAATAAGGGCCTGGACGAATTGGAGGAGATAAACAAACAGGTGTCATTATTGAGGATATGAAAAATCATAAACCCTGTTGATTGTTGGACTACTGTTTGATTACATGTCAAGACATTATGTATTCATCTAGATAACAACAAAGGACCAAAAGAGGGAGTGTTGCATATCATTGTAGGACTGTGTGTCAAGGCGTGTGATTATGCCTATTATATAACAAACTGGCCTTAAAACCCCAGTGGTGGATTGAATAAGAACATGAAAAATGTTTTTTCTTCACTAAAATATGATATTTTATGATACAATGTAATGTGGTGAATTGGCTATCAATTATGCTGCTCATATGGAACAAAGTTATTACATCGGAATGGAATTATGCATATGCCAACAATGTACAACACTTTTAAACAATGTTTGTTTTACTTGTATTCTCGATGTATAAAGAAGTATCCTGACTGGGTACCTGAGGTCTGACATCAGTTACCTGGGCAACGATGAAAAACCGGGAATTGGTAGTCCATTTTTTGAAATTCCCTATTAGCTTCATGGTTCCTTTCTAAAGATTCGTGGGCCGGTGAAACTGGGTTCTCCTTCTGAGGGTCATATTGTGTGATAATAAGGACCCGGATTATGCCGATTATGTTAAAAAAAAACTCTTTCCATCAAATTGTGGGAATACGGTATACACATTTAATGTGGCAAATTTGCCAGAATGGCTGGTAACCGAATATAATTATGTCTATAATATATAACTTTCTCGATAGACACTGCTTTAGTTATATTCAATATGGATTTAGAAGTATCGGTATCTGTGGTCCGGTATTCACTGATTTTTGGAAATGCTTTTCCCAAAGGAAAATGGCGGCGGTTTGTTCCGCCGAAGGTCGGAAGAATTAGAACGATGCAATATGAATTGGCAGTTCAATTTGGGTTTTTGCTATCAGTTCCCTTGTTTTGTCCCTTTTTTATAGAAAGTAAGTTCTGGGCTGGTTGAGCATGCACTAATACTGTCTCTAAACTTAGTAGGACAGTCCGCTTTCTATGATCATCATTAGCAGGGGGGTGTCTCACTTTTTCACTTGGACGCGGAAGTAAGCTCAGTGTTGCTGCGTCCCGGTAGAACTCAGGCTTGGCTCCTCTACGTAAGACAACGCTGCCCAAACGGTAAGCTTTGTGACTATTTGTTGTGCTGCGGGTGCTCTCTATGAGTAGAACACACTACTGCACTTTATGGATATCGAGCTTCGGCGGATTTTTAACGCAAATTTTAATGGAGTGAAATACTTACGGGTTTTTTCCTCCCATTCTTTTCATTACAACAGCTTCCTGAACTGTGTTGACAGGAGCTTGGGTTTACCAAAAGATTATTAAAAGACGATAAGGTAAACCCTGTTTGGCTATTTTTAAGCAACATTCTGTTTTACAATGAGTAAGCTCAGGGGACTGATGTTGCCTGTAACTTTTCAGGTATTTATCATCCCAACTTTGGCACATACATGGAACACTGCCCACCCCTTAATTGGATGATCGATCCGACAACAATTAAGGTAATTTCTCATCCACTGTGACTCATATATGGGTTGGATGGATGTTTTAAAAAACCTAATGGATTATGTCTAGACGCACTGTACATTTTGTTTTACAGGAGCACGCAGTATTGTAAAAAGGATACATACCTCGTTGGTTTTCCAACCTAGGGTAAGCGCAAGGCTCCCCTCTTTACTGTTTTTTTTTTATTTTATTAAATCATTATCGCCACTACCATTGGGTAATACCTCCCTTTATTATTACATTCTTGTAGGGTCATCGACACCCCTCGGTTGCCCATCTTCTTCTTGTCCTGATGAAGACTCGCATGCCCCAGGTTCAAATTACCGGTTGGCCCTAAGTCGAGTCGAAACGTCAACGCTCCTTTCTCCTTACCTTGGACCATAATCTTGTTTTGATATAGTGCTTACTGAGGGCATAAATGCCCCTAAAAATCTTGAATATAATGGTTTTATAGTAATTTCTGTTTGGCCAGGTACTCAATACGGCAAATTTAGAATACCGTTATCGATTGACAAATAATGTGATTTTGTGATATTTATTGCTGTGAATTTCCTTTCTTTTCTTCATTTACTTAACACTCTGATCACCCCCTCACCCCCTTTTGCACGCTCTAATTGGGCAACCTATCTGTTGTTTTTTTTTTTTTTTTTTTTACTTAATAGCTCATTATTCTAAAAAATGATTTCAAAATATGAGACAATGAATTAAATACATTGTATTCTCCGTCGTAGGCTGTAGTGGCTTGTTTTGTGTTCTTTCACCTAAGATTATTAATTTACATTGGAGTAGATTCGGCTGCAGTGCTCCTGAAGGTTTAAATGATTTAACGAAGATTGATTGGGTCAATTATTTTGATCAATAGGTCTAGGACCACTGTTTATTTATATCGTAATATACCCAGGTCCATACCTTGTGGGCTACCCCATTGTCTTAATGGTTAGATTATTTCCTGGCCTCCACATCACTCCGGGCACTCACGACGGGTGTGGACATTGGTACTGCCTCCCTTTCGGATCACGCGCCAGTGGTTGTAAAGTTTTCCCTCCCGCCGGTTACGCGAGTGACGCGGAGCTGGAGGCTGCGAGAACCACTGCTGCACCGTAAAGAGGTGGTGGTGAGACTTACGGGGGTCATTGCAGATTACCTTGCTCATAATAGCAATGCAGACACTACACTAGCGACGCAATGGGCAGCGCTAAAAGCGGTGCTTCGGGGAGAGATCATTGCGATCTCGGCGCAGGGTCTGGAGGCAGCTTAAGGCCATGCGGATGCAGTTGTCTGCGCTAGATCAGGATCGGGCTGAATATGCAGCCTTGAGACTGAAACACAAGTACTACACTGGCGGGGATAGGTGTGGGCGTTTGTTGGGTAACAAACTGCGCGAAGCAACGCAGCGACACACTGTACAGGAGATTGTCCCACTGGGAGGTGGGCGGGTTACGGAAGATGCCGATATAGCGGCGGCCTTTAGTGACTTTTATGCCTCTCTTTAAGCCGCATCCTCAATCGAGTCCTCCGCCGGGGAGTCATTTCTTGCGTCAGTCCCCCTCCCTCCCCTTACAAAAGAGCAGGCAGACATATTGGAGCAAGATATCCGGCCTCAAGAGGTTATTGCAGCCATCTCGTGTCTAAAGTTAGCAAAAGCGCCGGGCCAGATGGTTTCCCAGCCAGTTTTTATAAAGCGTTCTGCTCGCAAGTGTCCCCCCCTTCTGACGGCACTCTTTAATACATTCTCTGCGCAGATGTGCGATTCCAAGAGATCTGCTGGACACTACCATCTCCGTTATCCCCAAGCCCGGGAAAGATCGCTCGCAGTGTGGGGCATACTGCCCAATATCCCTCCTTAATGTCGATCTTCCGCCCCTGATGAATGGTCTGATAGATCCGGATCAAGCCGGGTTTATTCCGGAGCATCAGACCGCTGATAATACCAAAAGAGCCCTACATCTGATAGAGAAAGTCATGCGTACCCCTGGCGAGTTCATGATGTTAGCGATTGATGCTGAAAAAACTTTCGATCTGGTCCACTGGCCTTATCTGGAACAGGTTCTAGTGAAGGCAGGAATTGGGGAGAAGTTTTGCTACCTAGTCATGAATTGCTACAAGTTCCCAACTGCGACGGTCCGGGTCAACGGCTGTACATCACCCCGGTTCTCTATTGAGCGGGGAACGAGACAGGGGTGCCCTTTGTCGCCCCTGCTCTGTGCCCTATATATGGAGCCGCAATCCGAAAGTGCAGGGGATTAAATTTGGCGCCTATCAGGTCTGGCACAAAGCCAATCGCTCCCTTAAGTGGGAAGGGAAGATCACACAGGCTACGCCCCTCTGGAACTCTGAACGTTTGGGTAGTCTTTGGAAGTCTAAGGGTTTCGACAAATGGGATCTCATTGGAATTTCCTGAGTTGGGGATCTCTGGGGTCAGAATGGTGTTTTCCCTTTTGAAACTTTGCAGGAACGTTATCAATTGCAGGGGAGTGAGAGGTTTTGCTACCTTCAGATTAGGCATGCGCTGCTTGCTGGTATTCCCCGAGACACGACGCTCCCAGAGGCTTCCCCGTTGGAGGATCGAGTGTTAGACGGTCATCTTCCAACTAAAACGATCTCCTTGATTCATAAAAAGCTGGTTAATCACACGGAGGATCCCTTGGTGGTACTTAGGGACCAATGGACGGCAGATGGTTTGATTCTGGATGACGAGGACTGGAGGGAGGCCGTGGCCTCTCCGAGGGTCGTTGCAATTCAGATGAGGCTCCTACTAGTTCAGTTGAAGATACTTCACCGATGCTATGTTACCGGTCCACGGTTGGTGCGAATGGGCTTGGCTGTGAGTGACGCGTGCAAGAGGGGATGTGGCGAGTCTGGAACGTTCTTTCATATTTTGTGGGACTGTGCCTTTATTCGGGGGGTATTGGTCTGCTATACATGCCACGGTACGCGAGGTGTGGGGTGTGGGCTTTGAGTTGGAGACGCGGAGGTGTCTTCTGAATGTTTGGGATCCAACTGACCTCTCGTCCCAAGGAAAGGTGTGGGCCACACTGGCATGTGGTATTGCCAAGCGTAATATTGCTCAGTTGTGGGGGGCGAATCAGCCACCCACTATTGGGAAATGGATGGAAGATCTGGATTGGTGCATGTTTAGAGAGTGGGCAGTGTATGTGGCTAGGGGGAGGCCCAAGAAATGGGGCAAGATCTGGGGGCCCTGGAATGTTTATAGGGGTGATGTATGCGCTCCACCTGCGATACCGGATGACCCAGTAATGTCGGAAGACCCTTGAAACCCGTAGATTGTTATTTCTGTTGATTGTTCGCACAGAAGGACATATATGTATGTAAATATGTGTGAAGGAACGCCAGTGTATTTTTTTTTCTTTTTTGTATGTGTTTATGATTTCCTCTGTGTGTTTCAATAAAAAGAATTTATAAAACAAATTTGGCGCCTATGTACACTCCATTAGTCTGTATGCAGACGATGTGCTTCTTTCCCTATCCCAACCTCGAAAGTCACTGCCGGCGTGTCTCGACACTCTTGATGGGTTTGCTCGAGCGGCGGGCTTCAAAGTCAACATGAGTAAGTCAGTAGCTTTAGACATTTCTCTGGAATGAAGTGCGCGCGAATTCCTGCAGAAGACTTTTCCCTTTCATTGGTCGTCTGACGCCATCTCATATCTGGGGATTCAGCTAGCGCCTACACTGCATGACAGTGCGTATTAATTATGCGCAGGTACGTCAGAAAATCAGGCAAGAGTTGGGCATATGGAGGCATTTCCCTTTGTGCTGGTTGAGAAAGGTGGCAGCAATAAAGATGACGATCTTGCCACAAATTCTTTATTTATTCCGCACCATCCCGTTGTATCCCCCTGTAGGCTGGATTCGCCAGACACAGTCTGAACTAGCTCAGTTTATCTGGAACGGCATAAAACCGAGGATGAAGCTCAGACTTGCTACACTCCGTCCTGAAAAAGGGGGCCTTGGCTTCCCAGACTTGCTTCTTTATTTTCAAGCGGCACAGCTGCGCTACTTGGTTGAGTTGAGCAGATGGGAATCTGAGAAGCATTGGCTTTTCCAAGATCAAGCGGTCGCTGGTCGCCCTCTGCAAGAAGTCCCCTTTCTACGCCGGCAGCATAGACCCCCCCAACCTATATGCATCATATATCACTAGGGTCCCGCTAGAAGTGTGGGATAGTACCAACGTCAAACACGAGCTTACCTCCTTTTCGTCGCCCCTCACCCCATTGATGGATAATCCGGACTTCGGACCCGGGCAGGACAATGTAGCGTTTGCAAAATGGCGTCCTGCAGGATGTCGGTTTTTGTACCAACTTTACGCGGGAGGAGGGGTATTAACGTTTGAGGCATTTTGGCAGGCGTACGGCCTACCAGAGTCGGAGAGGCTTAGATACTTAAAGGCCCGGCACAGGGAGCTCAATGGCCAGGTACGCGCAGAGGCCGATAGACATCTGCGGCCGTTTGAATATTGGCTAATTACACGGAAAAATGATAAAAAACTAATTCCAGACCTATACCAAATGCTACAGGTCAGGTACTTGCATATTTATAATTCAGGGAAGGCACGGTGGGAGAGGGAGTTGGGTCGGACGCTTAACCACAAAGACTGGAAGGGTATTTATTATCAAGCTCGACACTCCGCGTACCATATGGGGCTGACAGACACCCTCACTAAAATAGCATCATATTGGTATTACACACCGGACATGCTGGCGCGGATGTGGGGAGTCAGGCACCCTAGTGCACTTGCTTTGGGAGTATGTTCCGCTTCAGGGATACTGGAAGCAAGTCCTGGACGAGGTAGATACACATTGCAACACAGAAATACCACGGTTCCCTCGGTTTTGCTAGAGTTGCCAACCCCCATCACATATCCGCTACGCGCCCGTAGGGGCCGTTTAATAGCCATCGCACTGGGCTCTGATCTCCAGAATATTCTGACACACTGGCGCACCACACATACCCCCACGTTTCAGGGATGGTTACACCGTTTGTAGCATGTCTTGGGCATGGAAAAGCGGTCGTTGACCTTGGCAGGTGAAGGTGCTAAGTACTTAGAGCTCTGGCAGCCTTTCCTGTCGCTGCTTGCCACAGAGTTTCGAGAGGTTACATGTCCCCGCTACATCGCTTGCTGCGCCTATCTGATGTGGACAAATAAGGGACTGCTTGATGAGAGGTTATTTTTGTGGGCAGAGGGTTATGGACCTGGAACATGGGTGGTGGGAGGGAGGTGGGGCAGGGGTGGAGGGGGGGCTTTTTTTTTTATTTCTGTTTGTTTTCAAAGAAGTTTGTCTGCAGCTATAGTGTGTCCAGCCGTT
This sequence comes from Lissotriton helveticus, assembly GCF_964261635.1. Taxonomy (NCBI): domain Eukaryota; kingdom Metazoa; phylum Chordata; class Amphibia; order Caudata; family Salamandridae; genus Lissotriton; species Lissotriton helveticus. The sequence continues at coordinate 54,107,166 of NC_136067.1, forward strand.
GAGCTGGCTTCATAATAAGTCATGGCTCTGTTCCTTCTTTTTTCTAAGCGTATGATTTTATGGTGAGATAAGGGGACGGGCTATGCGGCTAAGAGCTGTTATTGTGTGTGTTCCTTGAAAAAAACAATAAAGAGATTTAATCCTAAAGCACACATTGACTTTTTTCATCAGGCACTGTAGATTTCCCTGCAGGCTAGTCCGACCCTGGAGGGGGGACGGGGGGCGGGGAGAGTAAGAATTGATGAGGGAGAGGAAAGTGCTGAGAGCTCGAAAGGGAGTTGAAGAGTTAGAGGGGAAAGAAGAACCAAATGAAGTATGGTGCAAGATGCAAAGGGAGGAGGGATAAAAAACGAAAGGGGTGAGATTGGTAGACAGGGTGAGCAAAAAGACAGAAAAGGAAGAGGAAAGGGGAGCAGGTGAGGGCAAAATGAATGTAAATGTAAATGTAAATGTTTTTGAGCTTGTAAAGCGCATTGCTACCCGTCCATAGGTTTCCTGGCGCTGTATAACTCTGGGGAACCCCTCCTGGCTTTCCCTGTGAGTCCCCAAGGTGGAGCCAGGCATCCCCGGAATTGGTGGGGCCGTTGTGGAGATTAGGCAAGCTAATGCCCAGAGTTGCCGAGTGGAACCCCTGATTAGAGTAAGCACCGAAGCGAGAATTATCGAGTCCGCTGACCAAGGTCCACGACCCTGCCGCGACGGGAATTGAAACCTGGTCCCGGGCCTGCCGCCTCTAACCAGTGAGCCACACTACTCCACATGAAGGAAATAAGTAGTGGGTAAAAGAAAAGGGAGAAGCTCGATCAGAGGGAAGGGGTTGGAGTTTAGAGGTGTATTAGGATTAGGAACAAGAGAGAGTGAAGACTGTGCTCGAGTGTGACCAGTTTAAGCATAGTCTTCCTGACTGGGGCCCAAAGTATCCAAATCTTTACACTCAGCTTGTGAATTAGGACTGCGAGCTGTTTTCATGGGATGTGTTCCATCTCATCCTTTGATATTCTATACTTCTTCCAACATTTCAGGAAAGTTACAGCTATGTAAAGGACTATCTATACACTACGGTCTCTCAAACAAGCATTAGTAATGCAATAGGTCTCGCATTTATGCGAGTTTAAGCTATTGCCATTGTAAATGACAATGTCTTATTTATGTTTTAAAAACGAAAACAACAATAAAAGGCATAGCTATTTGCAATGTCAATAGTTCAAACTTGCGTAAATGCTAGACCTATTGCATTGCAAATGCTCGTCTTCCTTTTCTTCGGCAGTGCAATTAGCCCGCTGTGGATTTTTGATGTCTTCCGACAATCTACATAGTTAATAATCATTTTAGCTGTCATATCTTGTGAATGTGGAAAAAGCATTAACGCCATTTGTGATACAGCGCTGCCAGGCATACTAGGCAAGTACCGGTCAAGAATTTCCTCTCAAAGGCAGCTGCACGACTTTGCCACACTCCAAGAGCAGATATTGGTAAAAGCCACTAGCTTTTTAATCACTTTTGTAAGGAGAGAAACTGGACACCATCAATGATTTTAAAAAAAAATAGTGCAGTTTTCTATAGTTAATTAAAATCACTAAATAGGCTTTTCATTGTCAGAAAGTATCTTAGAGAGTAAAAGAATTGCGTATATACATCAAAGCTATGTTCAATGTAATGATTTCTCCAATTGCATCTTTACAGCAATTCATTAATCGTGCATATACAATACAGGAAATAAGGTAGCAGGGTGGGTTTATAAACATTGGTTTTCTCAGCTTTCTGTCTAGCATGTAAGCAAGCAGAGTGCGGAGGGACTATTTGGATAATCACTATAAAACACTTATAAGGTCCCAAAGGCGAGACTTATTGGCTATGCCAATGCTTGTTTAGTGTTAAATTTTCAGCAGCATTGATCTGTGATCATGTAATTCGTCTGGTTCATGTCTACATACCTGTGGTGTGATAGGTTTTTGATTTGTTTTGGTTTGTGAAATGCTTCATATAGAGTTGATTATGCAGGGATTGCCTCCAGAGAAGGGCCATGCCTGGAATGTCTTAGTTTTGCTTCTGTCTTTGAATTTATATCATTCTTTTTGTTAAGAACTGATGTTTGCATTTCCAAATTGTACTTTAAAGCTGATATTTGGGTCCTAATCACAAGTGGTGTCTGGTATCCTAGTTTGTAAGCATGGTGTTATTTGCGGTCTGAAACTGTCAAAATGTTCTTAGTTTGAGTAGAAACACAGCCCTGGTACACAGTAAAATCAGTGTAGCTCAGCGCTCTATAGTGAGAGATTAGTGTTTATTATTCTACCTTCCTCTCCCATGTAGATTCTCATTCATATTTATTAATGCGGATTGAAAAATCAATTAAGTGAAATGTTAAAGTGAAGGAAGGTGCTTTGAAAAGGAACAGTCCATGTTAAATTACATTTTCTGAACTGACTGTATCAATTGTGATAAGCTGAATGCCAGGGTGTGGCGCTAAATGTTGATAGATAAAGGCTTGGGAGTGGTAATGGAGAAAGGATGATTAGCGATGCAGTGTCAAAAAAATGCAGCTAAAGTTGTGCGCTTTTAGTGAGACAGATCAGAATAGTGCAGAGATGCTACCAGAAAATGAATGTTACAGTGCGTCATGAAACCAGTGCTCATGTAAAGCACTCCAATACCTATGCCTCAAGATCGCACTGTGTAAAAACTGTAAATAAAACTGAATTTTACCATACGGAATGAAAACTGTGCTCATGTAAAGCACTCTAATACCTACTGGTCGAGATTGTACTGAATAAAACTGCAACAAAAACAAGGGAAAGTGAAAGAGTGCCATGTGCGCTCTTGTAGGCACGCCACGTTGTAGGCACGCCGCCTTGAGAATGCACATGGGCGTGGCCTGCGGCTCATGTCCAGTGGCGGCGTCTGCAGACTTCGCCATACCCGGATGGGTGCGGCCCAGGGAGGGGTGCGGCCCAGGGAGGGGTGCAGCCCAGGGAGGGGGCGTCCAAAGCAAAAACACATGGCAGCTGAATTAGAATTGCTAGATGCTCTTGCGCTGGATCACAAGGAACCGTCACCTGTATCACCGTCATAACCGCTTCGCCAAACCCAGAAGCCTTTCTTCCACCCTGCGCACCAGCTAGGCTAGGGGGCATGGAGAATACGAAGCTTCAGTTTCCACCCCCGCCGCAGGTTTAAAGAAGACTCGGAGGTAAGAACCCCAAAAGTACTGCTACTGATCAGGGGGAAGGGAAAGTGAAAGTAATGCTACATGAGGCTTGCGAGGACTTGCCTCGGAAGTGGGACAGGAGATGTGCACACAGAGTGACTGTGCGTGCGTGTGCACAAGCTCCAATCGCCCCTGCGCGTGCCCATCTCCTGTCACACTTCCGAGGCAAGTCAGCAACAATAGATCTCGCTGGCAACAGCGCTTTGTGCTGCGCCGCCAGGTGCGAGACCTAAAAAGAGCAATTTTTGCCAGACTTAGCTGCCTTATTCCACTCATTATAAAGTGTCTCTCAGAGCGTTATCAGTAAGGCACTGCAGGCACAATGCAAATAAAAACTTGGAAGCTCTGTGAATCATTTAGAATAACATTTTTGTGAATAATTAGTTCTGAATTACCCATTTCTTCCAGTTCCAAAATATTTAGGGGCATAGTGAGCAATGTTTTTGAGATTCTACCCTATCCACATGCTTTGCACAAAAGTTACATGTCACCACCTTCCTTATTCTGTCCCTCTTGGAGGCCAGAAGGTGATCACATATTGGACTACATTGTGGTTCTGTGTGTCTGAATGAAGAACACATTGAACATTATTATAGCTTTTATGCTAAATCCTTCTCATAACCCCTAAACCACCCATAGATTTCTGCTAAACTGTGCCCCCTCACTCCTATTAACATTCCCAATATTAAATGTTGGGAGATCTGCAATATCTTCTTCTACACAAAGGAACTCCTCTATTAATATACATCAATTGTCCTGCCAGACGCTCAAGGGCCAGTGCCGATAAACAGGAGGGATTGAGAAACTCTTAAGGCCACATGCCCCTTCCACAAACCTAGTACTATTCAATGCACTCTAATAATTTCATTCTAATTATTCACAACAAAGTTACTGCCAATTGTCATTAATCTGATACTACTAACAAGCACTGGTAAAAACCGACAGGTTTGGCTTGTTTCAGGCATATGTTCATCGGCGTTGGCTATGTCTGCATGCAGTAGTAGAAAAATCACAGAGAGGCGCCTAAATACTGGTCATTTCTTAGATTTACTTCGATGTCACAAATTTTGACTCTAGTGTGTCACTCGTATGCCAACTAAAACCATAGTAATATTACACATAAGAAAAAAGAACAGATGATTTACGGAACACTGAGCAAATCAAACATTTCTGTTTTATATACCTAACACTTGACCCAAAGCGCTTTACATGAGTACCAGCTGCATTACAGACAGACACATTCATTTTTGTTAGGCACGCCGAGATGGAGTGATTTCCCTCGAATCACAGGATTTTGAGCATCTCTGCTGAGACTCGAACCCGTTTCCCCAGCTTCGAGGTCAACGGGTCTGGCCGTTAGGCCACATCCTCCCAATTCACACCCCCAGTCACAGATCTAGGGTTAATCGGATATCCATCATTTGTGTTTTTGGCTCACCACGCTACTCCTAGTTTGGACCTAGCCATATTCAAATCAGTCTTGACCCTGCTCCCTATGGGAACAGCCCATGCCGAACTGCCAGGCCAGGTCCTCCCTGGACCGAAAACAAGCTGAAAACTTGAAAGCTATGGTGTTGTAACCAGGGAGCTCCAGACAATACACTATTGGATTACTTCCTGTATGCGGATTGAATTATTCACTAAACAAACAATAACCTGCCCCTCCTATTAATTAGTTGAGACGCCCGGACACTTAAAATAACACCATCCCGCCGACCTTACCTCGTACGTCCTCAGCTGGAGCCAGCGCTGCAGCCTCAGGCTTCCGAACACGGCACCAGCCACAAGTGCGCAACAGCTCCCTCAGGCGGCGTCAACGACGCAGAACGCCCGCGCGCACTGCGGAGGGATCCGGTGGAGAGCAGCTCACTACGAGTTGTGGGAGACATAAATAGTTCCGGCACGTTTCGACAACTTTCTTCTAATACAGGCTATTTCGTTGTACGTGTTGCAAAAAAACAGAAAAATATTACTTCATCTTAAACATAATCTCCGCTACTGACAAGAGCTTAGAGCCGTATTCGTTAAAACAAAAGGTTACGCGGAAGATTACACCGAGGGGACGCAACTTCCTCAAATGAGGGTCTGAGATTTTTTAGGCGGATCAGTCTGTAAATTTTGACAGATGTCGCCTTGACAAAAATAATAATTATAAGGGATTAAAAGGTTGAAACGATTGGAGTCTATGTCTATATTTAATAACCTTTTAGCGCCGATACGGAAAATATCGGAGGATCTGGATGCAAGACTTGACGCTGTTCTACTGATAATATCCTGTCATCCCATTGCAAAGGAGTCTGTGGGAGGCGGGTACATTGGCCCTGCTATGCCTTCCAAGTTGCCAGTGACTGATAGAGGGACACCAGACACAGACACAGGGGGCCCGCTAGTAGTGCCTGGCTGCTCTACTCAGGTGCCCCTTGAACTCCAAAACACTCAAACCATTCAAAACATTGGGCACCAGGAACAAAGGGCAATCAAAGGGGCATGGACCTTAGGCTCGACTTGTAATCCACCTTATGTGGTACAGGCGGGGGAGACGGCTCAGGTAGTCCCCCCTCAAGGGGCATCACTATCAAGGGGGCGTGTACCCAATATGTCTGTCTGAATTTATTTTATAAAGCCCCCAGCCAACAGTCATAGATTTGCCCCCGGAAGCAGCACCTTTGGCTATTGTCTTAGTGGGAGTCCCTCCGATCATACAGAGAAGCAAGGAATCTTCATTGAATTTGGTACATGAGGTTACTCACTGGTGTAATGCGAATATTGTGAATGGCCATCGGATATCCCCGAACAATATTATGGCTAGAAGAGTGGGCTGGGTGGGGCACAGGGTGGAGAAAAACATTGAGGGGTACTGTTTGATAGTCAACATGAGACACCCTATCCAGGTTAATGTGCTACAGATTGTGAGCATAAGGGAAGCTCTAAAACAATGATTAGGATTGCCCCCCTTCAGTACTTTTTACCACCTGCTAATCTTTTTCCCTCAAAGATCCCCTGGCTTCAGGTACCTAGTACGTCTAAACCAACCCAGATTAGTAATCCTAGGTTGGTCCTACCTTTAGCCAACAGATTTGAACCCTTGCAGAGCTTACAGGGGTTGATGGTGTAGATTGTCAGTCATCATTCGAGGTTTAGCCACAGGGGACAATATCACAGGACTATGCTGCCAATACCACTCCCTTATCTGGAGAATCAGAATTTGCTCCACCACTTAGCCCAGTTACTTGTCCAGCTACTATTAGTGTCCTACTTCCTAGGCCAGCCCTTACTGGAGCCCGTAACAATCTTTTTTCATGGAAACCAGAGCCTGCTCTCCCTTTTAATATACTACCTTCTAGGGTAGACCATGCCTGTCTGAGGATACTCTCGTGGAGCGTCGCAGGTTTGGGGACAAAGAGAGAGGCAGAGGACTGTTTAGGGCCCTACAAGAGACATAGGATACTGGTGAGAGATTTTTATCTGGACGTGTTTACCTCATTTGTTCATCATGCAATTCCCTCGATAGCGAGACGTGCTAGGGGAGGCCCTCTTTTATTGGTTTCTCTTGATTGAGGTTGCAAGATGAGCCGATTAGAGTGTCATTCTCCCCATAGGTTAGCAGTAGAGCTGATTTTTAAGAATCGCTACCCGTTAATAGTAGTACATTTCTATAATTCTATCACTAGATCTTCCACGATAGAACACTTAGCCACCCTGGAGGGTTTCTTTTGACACCTAAAGAAAAAGTAAATGTACTTATTTTGAGATCTTAATTTTGTACAACTTTGATGCCCATCAGTGCAACCTTAACTGCATCCCAACTAAGGCTTATGGGGATTCTTTACCTTTAACCATACATTTTGAACACACAGAGTCAGGCACATTCATAGAAGGGCTTCTCTCAGCAAACAATTTGTATTGTCTAGAGCAAACAGGGGGGAACACTCCTGATTCCATCTTTACCGGCAGGGGATGCTCTAGTATCATTGATTTTATAATGATCTCTGCATCCTTAACTCCTGTATGCTATAATTTGAGTGTTTTCTGGAGGAACTATATGGACCATAACCCCCTTATACTCGATCTATTGTACTCATCTGCCTTTTACAAAGTAGAGAGTAGGGGTATCTCCAATTCTGATATCAGCACCAAGGACCAATCACATAGACTGAAGTGGACAAAGGTGGTACCGGAAAGGATCTTAGATAACCTGTGTGCGGAGTGTGCAGTTGAGGTCTCAGCATGCATGGACATCAATGTACAGGATAGAACCGTACTAGACTCCTTTGGAACACTGACTAACCAGATAGCTACCAACCTAACTGTCCCATGCAGGGGTGATGTGTGAGAAGTTGGCCTGATATATGATGCTCACTAGTTCTAGTGATCACCTTGTATCAGTCCAAACAACCCTTATGGTGATTGGTTGTAAGTCAACCTTATAGACCAGCTATCCTAATGGTAGCATGGACAAAGCAGTCTTAGGCTAAACTTTTTTGGCATGCCAGCTGTTTTACCACATATAACCCCTTGAATACCAGATGAAAGGACACCACACAGGTTGTTATGAAAATAAACAATATATTTATTAATAACAAACACCTCTGAACTCTTTATGAGATCAGAGGGCTAAGCACATGACAATCTCTCAGGAAAAATACGATAAGTTGCACAAAATTACAATGGTGCCCTAGGGGCACGGTAAACCATATACTAAGTAAATGGTATAAGGAAATCGATAGAAGGAATGGAGCTGTCCAGAGGCTGTAGGATCGCTGGGACTACACTATCCTAACTTTAGGTAAGTAATAGGAGGCCCACGGGACGCGTGAGCAGAGTGTGAACTCACACGCGGGATGCGTAACAACGTCTATGGACAGTACAGTTCAAGAAAAAGGTGAGTACGGACAATCCTGACTGGTTAGGACTTAAACGACTGTGAATCTGGGCACTAGGAGAGTTAATCTACCCTTGAGCACCGAAATGCTCTTGTTACCTCACCCACGGGCTGCGTAGGTGCGAAGTCGTGTCGGGTTTCTGCGTTGAAGTCTATGGAGCCAGGAAGAAAAGATGCTGCAGGCGACCAGGAGGAAGATGTCCGGTGTGATCCAAGGGTGGATCAGGGATGCTGAAGACCTGAAATCAGAGGGGACAATGTTCAAAGTCACTAGCCAGTGACTGGAGTGGAACCAGGAAGGAACCAGATGTTCTCGACGCGATAAGGTGAAGAGTGGACGCTTGTCTCTGCAGCCACGTGGACCAGGAGGTGTCTTCGACGACCAGGATGGAGGCAGGAGCTATCCCACGCAGGCTCTCGCTGTCGGCGGTGTCGGATCCGGATTTGGAGTCAACAGGCCTTGGTAAAGGCAACCCACGCGGTGAGTGGAAACGGTATCTGGAGTTGACCTGGAGGGTCCAGGGTGCTCCTCTTTTGGAAGGGAGCAAGGGCCAGTCTGGAGCAACCAGACTAGCAGTGTAGTTTTCAAAGATCGTCGTCTAGGAGGTCACTAGCCAGCAGGCAAGTGACCAGACAACGCGTCGAGCAGCAACCAGGCAGAAGGGCCCCACGCAGATCTCGTGGATGCTGGAGGGCTGATCTTCGGTGCAGGAGCTGCTCGTGGCTGGGGCTTCTCAATCCCCAAAGCACTTGGTTGAGTTTACCTCAGAAATCGTGCTGGAAGCGAAGTGCAGTTTCTCCAAGATGGCCGGTCCCACGTGTCTCGTCGCACCCACGGATCTCAGCTGTGCTGCAGATGTGAGTTGAGGTCGGAGAGGTCTGGGAATCCGGGTCTTGTCGGGTTCTGAAGTCTGGATCTTCGAGGGAAGACAACAAAGTGAAGCCGCTGGACGCTTGATGGTGCCTGCAGTTGCAGTGTGGACCCTCCTTGCCCACAAGGGAGATTCTTCAGTCTTCTGTGGAGCAGAACGTCGAAGTCCAGAGTTTCTTCTTGTAAAGTTGTTCAGGATAATCTGTTTTGGAATGGGACCAGCTCCTACCTTTATCCTGCTAAAGGGGGCTGTACTACGACTAGGTCCCTCCTATGGGTGGGACCAGGAAGGGGGGAGGTTACACCCCCTATCCTTTGTCCGGTTTCGCACCAGAGCTGGGGCTGGAGTGCCCCAGCAACTGGTTTGAACCGGTGTATGCACAGGGACACCAGGCATGTCTCATTCCTTTCAGGCCTCCCTACCTCAATACACAAAATCCTGTCTGGGGTGGTGCTAGCACCTCCCAAGGCAGGAAACCCTTTGTCCAAGCCTCCCTCGCTGGAAGGACTCCCAGCAGCAGGAGGTCAGACTTGTGTTGTGGTGGCAGCATCCATTTTGTGATGCCAAGGCTCGAGTTAATTTTAACCGGGGTTCACAGTTACATACATGTCGTGTCCCTCTAGAAGGGTGGAATGCTACCCCCGTCGCCAGAACTGGCAAGGGGGTAGTATTCTAATTCATATGACACCTTACTCGACATGTTTTGATAATGCTATACCAAAGTTAGCAATAACCGCGAGGATTATAATGCACTTAAGAGTATATGGTATAGCGTTATCATGGAACAGCTATTAGGACTTGGTTCCGCAAGCTGCAGACGGGCTCAGCTCATGCCAGAGCACCATCTCACATAATTCCATGCACTCTGCCTTCAGGATTGATAAGGCCTGCCATAGGAGTGACTGATAGGAGTATATGTGTCCATTTTGGGGTTAGATATAGGTATACTATATCTATAGCAAAGGGTGATTACACCACCTTGCCCCAGCTGTCTTAGCAGCCAGTTGTGTCAGTTTGGATGGCCAGCCAGGGGTGGTATAATACATGCTGCAGCCCTGGGTACACCTATGCCCTGGGTACCTAAGGTACACTGTACAGGGACTGATAAGGTGACTCAGTATCCAATTAGATATGTACCTAGGGTACATGGAGTCCATTTTAACAGAGAGAGCAGGAAGCCTCTGGTCCTGAATAGCAGGGTCCCAGGCCAACTAAGTCAAAAACCAGCAAAACACTAGGCAAACAGTTGGGGGTAACCATAGTCAGATATCCACCTTCCTACATGATGGACCTAAAGTGAAGAGGTGGTTCAATGGCACCTGTTCTACTGCCCACAGGAAGTTAAAGTTGCCTCTTAAAAAAAAAAACAAGAGACAAGAGTGAGATCAGGGCCTGCAGGGGGGTCTATAAGGATGCAATCCAGGAGAGGAATAAAGCCATTAGGGAAAAGGCATTGGGAAGATCTTGGCCAAGCAAGTACATTCTCGGATAGTAACAAGTTTTGGGTGGTGGTTAATAGCCTGCTTTTTTTTGAAGACTGTAAATGTAGCACAGATTGCATATAGCCCCAGAATGGTGGGTTGAGTATTTTGGGGGCATGTATAGTGGTGGTGATCTGGTGGGGATGGAGATATAAAGGGGAGCCTAGCCTAACTTTGGCACCACTTCATTTTATTGCTACTGATGTTCATAGAGGTATCCTTGCTACAGCTGGGAGAAAGGCATCGAGCCCGGATGGGGTACCAGCTGACCTGTATGAGGCAGACCTCCAGGTCTGGGCTACAATATTGGCACAGGTTTTTTATGCGGTTATCACATTTGGTTTTCCTCCGTCATGGGCGAAGGCTATTATTATCCCAGTTTTTAAAAAAGGTTCAAGGGATGATCCTGCCTGTATAGACCTATTTCGTCTTGGATTCTGCTGCTACAATCATGGAGAAGGTCATCTTGAACCATCTATCATTGTGGTCAGATAATTTTAACGTTATTAGTGATTTACAGTTTGGTTTTACGCAAGGGAGAGAGACACTTGATCAATGCATTAATTTGAACCTGGTGATCGGGAAGTACACTATAGCGAAGAGAGGTACCTCGCTTATGGGATTTATGGACTTAACGTCGGCTTTTGATCGAGTCAACCGATTTAAATTGTGGCAGATCCTGTGGGAGTTGGGTACGGACCCTAGTCTGGTATCCTTTTTACATTATGCCCATAATAACACCACAGCTGCAGTAAGGTTCAAGGAAGATGGCAGTTTGACCGACCCCTGGGTGGTCAAGCGAGGGGTACGTCAAGGGTGCATTTTGGCCTCTCTGCTATTTACATTTTATATAAACAAATTTGGAGACCTCCTCCTAGTCAGTACTGTAGACATCCCAAGAGCAGGGGCCAAACTGGTCCCTGCAGTACTGTACACAGATGATGCAGTGCTGTTTGCAAGGACAGCTGTAGGCCTCCAAAACCTTTTAGCTGTTTTTGTTGGTTTTAAGGAGTCACTTGACTTAGCAACAAATTTCTCAAAATCTCATACCATGACAATGTGTAGCAAAATGGCTGCTAAGAGCAAGTTTTTCTGCAGGGGGGTAGAACTGTCGAAAGTGTCTACCTTTCCTTATTTGGGGGTGTTGTTCGATGATCATGGGACCGGTGCTGCACAAAGACAACTAAAAAAGAACATATTGGCAAGAGCATTTGGGACTGTATGGGATTTTTCCAAAAGGTTGGGGTTCAAACCAATACCTGCTCTACTCAAGGTCTATAAAGAAAAGTGTATCCCTATGGCGACATATGGGTGTGATGTATGGGGCTATAAGGATGTCAGGGATATTCAGGGGGTCGAGAATACATTTATGTGTGGCCTTCTTGCTCTCAACCCAAGCACCCATGCCTTTATTCTGCATGAAGAGCTTGGGTATATTTCTGACAACATCGCTGCTGCACCATTGATACGTTGGCTGAGGATCTGGTCAAGAACCTCCACTACTCTGAATCAGTTGGTCATAGTGGACTGTATCGCCCTTGAGGGTGCCCTTCGTTTTCCGTGGCTAAAATACATTACGGAGCAAATGATGTGGCTGGGCTGCCCTGATATGTATAGCAAACCACGACCCTTAGGCCCGGCAGCCATTGAGGATATTAACTTGAAGTTTTTTGCTAGGCAGCATGCGATCAGGCAGGGCCAAGCCCTCAGTCAAGCCCTCAGTGAGAAGATGTGTTACTATCAGTCTGACCCCACAGTTACAGCCCTACTTGTCACTAATCCCCAACGTGCAACATCGCTTTGTTTTAACTAAATTTCGGCTGAATCAGGTACCCTGAATTGTAGCCTTCCCCAAAGGGTATTCACTGCCAGGTACCCTAAAGCTGTTTCCTTGTAAAAAAAAAATATCGGAACAGGATCCCTTACATTTTCTTTTCTTTCGTGAATTTTATGCCCCCTTCCGCAACAAATGTATATTGCTGTCAGTTAGAGAAGCTAACATTATTCGAGTAAGGCCTTCTTTACTTTGCTATCCTCCCCTGTGGTGTGCTTTGGGGTGGTGAGCTGTCTGTTAGGGGCTATGAGATTCAGGAAGATGTCCCTACAGTAGCTATGTAACATCTATTTAAGCATGGTTACAGCACCATATGTTTTTCTCTGCACTTTTTAAATGCCTAATTAAGTGGGTTCTTATTAGGCATCCATTTTTATGGTATTTTATTTGCTGTATTTTTATTCATGTATAGATTCCTGTTATCTGATTTTTTAAAGTGGGTTTTAATTCTTTTTGATTAAGTGATTAATTGTAGTATATCCAATATGCGTAGGATGGGGTTTTCCATAATGGACACATGCACTTTCCCTCTCCTAATGTATATATATTTTTTGTGATTTTCTTTATTGGCCTTTCGAAAAACAACAAACAGTAGAAACAACTTAGCCATCTGCACATAATAATATCATATTATCCAAGCCTCCACGGAGGGGGCTCCATTTCTCCCCCTGTGCATGGCGACCCAGCGTTTAGCAGAAATTAATAACATAGCGTGTAATTTACTGTTCCCAGCCGGTGTGTCTCTAACATATCCCAATAGTCCAAGTAATGGGTCTGGGTCATCCGCCGTGCCAATTATATCATGTACTTATTTATTTATTTATTTATTGCATTTGTAGAGCGCATCTGTCACCTAATAGGCCTTGCAGACTCAAGGCAGCATAGGAAAGGAGGGCGATAGCGGACTAGAGTTTAGGGAAGAGAAGTGTTTTCAATCTCCTCCTAAACAGGGACAGATGGTAAATGTGTCTAAGCTCAGCCGGGAGAGCATTCCACAGCTTCGCCGCGGCTACGCCAAACGATCTTCCTCCTGCTTTGATTTTCTTAAACCAAGGTATTGTCACCAGCCTAGTAGAGGAGGAGCGTAGGCTGCGGGCTGGAACATACCATCTAAATTTCCTTTGTAGGCTAACAGGGCCTAGATCATGCAGGGCCTTAAAGGTCAGACAGAGAGACTTGAATTGTACCCTCTCTCTCATCTACATGAGCCCCCTCGCGCCCATCGCACGCCAACACAACCTGAACATCATCTCCTACGCCGACGACACCCAGCTGATCCTCTCTCTGACCAACGACCCTGCCGCTTCCAGAGCCAACCTTCACGAAGGGATGAAAGCTGTAGCCGAATGGATGACGACCAGCCGCCTGAAACTGAACTCTGACAAGACGGAAGTCCTCATCCTGGGCTCCTCGCCCTCCGCCTGGGACGACTCCTGGTGGCCCCCCGCCCTGGGCTCCGCACCCACACCGACAGACCACGCACGCAACCTGGGCTTCATCCTGGACTCCTCCCTCTCCATGACCAGGCAAATCAACGCCGTCTCCTCGTCATGCTTCAACATCCTGCGCATGCTACGAAAGATCTTCCGGTGGATCCCCACCGAGACCAGGAAGACGGTCACCCAGGCCCTCGTCACCAGCCGACTGGACTACGGCAACGCCCTCTACGCCGGAACCACCGCCAAGCTCCAGAAGAGACTCCAGCGGATCCAGAACGCCTCAGCCAGACTCATCCTCGACATCCCCCGACGCAGCCACATCTCCGGACATCTGAGAGACCTGCACTGGCTCCCCGTCAACAAGAGAATCACCTTCCGTCTCCTCACCCACGCACACAAAGCCCTACACGACCAAGGCCCGAGCTACCTCAACAACCGCATCAACTTCTACGCTCCCAAACGCCACCTCCGATCAGCCAGTCACGCCCTCGCCGCCGTACCCCGCATCCGAAGATCGACAACAGGAGGAAGGTCCTTCTCCCACCTGGCCGCCAAGACCTGGAACTCCCTCCCGACCGACCTGCGCCTGACCCAAGACCACCTTTCCTTCAGGAAGAAACTCAAGACCTGGCTGTTCGAGCAGTAGCAGCACCCCCCCCCCCCCAAGCGCCTTGAGACCCTCCGGGTAAGTAGTGCGCTATACAAATGTCCATGATTGATTGATTGATTGATTGACCGGGAGCCAGTGTAGCTGGGCCAAGGCCGTAGAGGAGGAGGCTCTCGTCGGCCACCCCAGAGCTAGTTTAGCCGCCGCAGACTGGACTGTAGCGATTGCAGGGTTCAGGAGGCGGGTGCCATGTCATCTCAAGGAGCCCCGTCGTTTGCGTGTGCTAGGTAGTATGAGCATGGCTGGCCGGAGATACTACAATAACCAGCATGCTAAGGGGCCGACCAGCGGAGTCACAGGGCGTTTCTCATATAAGCACCTCCCTCCCAAGAGGAAGGTGCTTGTCAATCAAACCGGATGGTTTTGGAATGGCGGATGGTGATCCCCGCCGGAATTCAGCTTGAAGAAAGAAGTTTGCCGAGAGTGGAAAACCGATACGAACGTTGTCTCCTGAATCCTGGGACTCGCGTCTTCTGATAAGTACTGTGGCAGTCGGAGTGCGGGCTCGCCTCCATTGCATGAGTCGTGTTCTCTTTTTGTATCATAGTTAGTTAGGGACTGTGGTGTCTCGGTAAACGCGCGTTTGGCGTTTAGCGGACATCCCTGAGAAAATGAAAGCCTTTGTGTAAGAACGCGTCTGCATTTAAAGACGTGCTCCCTAACATTTCTTTCGCATCTAGGAAGATATGCTTTATGGGACAAGTAGTTTTCCTGTGTGCTCCCGGACCGGATTGCAAATATATTGGAGATAGTGACTCATATACTTTCTTTTGCTTTTGCCTTCAAACCAAGGATCACCCGAATTGTGACAGCGATTGGCTTGTGCTAAAAAAACAACCATAGCTGTTTTCTAAGGACCTTCTGCTCCCGTAACTCTGTTTACAGCGGCCTGGAAGTCTTGTTTCTTGTGGGGTTCAGTCAGAAGTATTCTCCCTAAGACTGTGTTCCATTATAGCGCTGGCCTTGTCTGCAAGGGTTCCTTTAGCCGTTCTTTTTCGGCTTGGGTGGTGTGAAACTCTGGGTAGACGCTCCTTCTGATTCTACGCAATCCACTGACCAGACCCAAGAGTGGCTCTCAGAGGACTATCACCGCCTGTTTTTTGTTTTATCCACTTTCCCTTTCCCGACTGGGTACGCCTTCACATAGTGTGTTGTATTTTCAATGTGGGAACCGTATCTGGGTGGGACTGGGAGACTTCTCTTCAGACGTTTCTGCCGGACTTATTGAGCAAAGGTTAGTGGCGTACTTTATACTTGCGCTGCGGCCAATCCCTGACAGGATGTCAGAACACCGGTTTCGATCCCTCCAGGAACAGACGCTAGTCCCCAACACCCTCCAACCTTAAACCCAAGACAGCTGATAAACGCTTGTCTCCGGAATTCAGCCAGGGGGGAAAGGGGAAGTGGAAGACAAACAAGTGAAACTTCACTGGTGGCGGTTGCTTGCCAGGAATCTTCTTTCTTCTATCTTTTTTCTCCTGAAAGCACCTGTAACAAAGGACAACACTGTAATTCTATTCTATTCTACACTGACTCTGTTTATTTTACTTGAAATTTTACCTTTATTACCTTTTTACACCAATGACTTTGCCCTTCTCTAAAGTTTGCCTGAGCTTGCTTTGATCAGTTGAAAAGGGCGCTCAAGAACTGAAGGTAGAATTGTATAGTTTGTTCTTTCTATCCTTGTTCGAATATATTGAGCAGTATGGAAAACAAGTCTCTCATAAACAAGTCTTTTAAGTGCTTCCTGTGCACTAGTCACTTTTTGAAGATTAGTCTTTAGAATAATTCTTATTTGAAGCTGTTAAGCGCACTGCCTTCTACCAACATTTGAAACTCCTCACTGATATAAAGGCGGCTCCGGTTTTGAACATGTAAATACACCTTACTTGGTTCTGTAGAATGGAAGCCCTCTCTTCACAGAAGGCGTTTCCGCCAAATATACTCTCGAAACCACTCAAGCACCCTCTCCTTCGATACAATGTCCTCAGGCAGCTTCCTTAATAAGACGAGTGAACACTGAAGAAGAATTTGAGGGGAAAAAATAGTTACCACACGCACCCGGTGGAAACACAAGAAAAAGCTCTGAATACTCTCCTATTATACTGCTGCTCTGAAACTCTGGAGGCGCGCACCAAGTGTAGAAATCCTAAACTTCTGCGCGCTGAGGAAACGCTACTCTCTTCGCCGTTTTCTTTAATTGAAGTGCGCAGTTACCAGGGCACGCATGCGCAGAATAGACGTTACGGGTCTCGCGCCAAAAAGACTAGAACGAGAACCCACGTCTTCTCGTAATCAAACTGCATGGCTAAATGAAGACAGACTCAAACCCTTGAGAATGGATTTCAAGGTTGTCTTCCAGGTGGGAATCTGCCGCAACCAATATGGATATTTACAAGAGGAATTCTTGTCTTTGAAAAATCGTCTCTTGACATTGCTGAATTTCGAGCTAAGCAAAGGGGTCATGACACAGGACTCTCTGAAGTCTATCCATAAGAAAGCTTGGAGAGTACAGCAGCAAGGAGTTACAATAATCTAGCCTGCTGAGCACAGTGCAGTGTACCGTGGTGAAGATCTAAGACCAGAATGAGGGCAACCGGGGACAGCTCCATGCCATGTGCAGGAACGTACCTGCGGCTGTCATCTGCCTTGAGCCCCATGTGGTGTAACTGAGATGGGGTCCTATAAAATCTGTGGAGGTATTTGAAATGAATCAAGTGCAGATTGTAGTAAGCAGGGGTGTGGAATTTATTACAATATCTACTTGTCCTTGGGGCAAGTTGCTTCATAAATCTACTTGTCCTGTAACAAAATCCACTTGTCCCTTTGGTGCCATGTTGTGCGGCGACAAATTATGGCAGCAATCTCGTTATATTAGAGCTCTTATATAGCCTCTCTGATTATGCCAGGGCTCATACCATAGTAGTGTTTGAATACTAGTAATCCCTTTATGTTGCTAAGTTTCCGCCGATCTACATATTGGGACTGAAGGTAGTGGTAAACAATAGTTCCAGGGTTATCATTTTGAGTCTGTGCAAACCTACTAACTTGAATGTTTTAAGGGTTTTCAACAACTCTTCTCTAATCTTTTCCAATACTGAAAAATGTTGGAAATATACTCCTGACAATGGCAGACATAAACCTTCTTCCAGAGTTGGGAAAAAAGTGGTTGGAGGGAAAATAAACTTGCAAACATTCAGGTTTTCGCATGAGCAAATCTACACATGCATATTTGCTCATGCTAAAATGCAGTTCACAAATACTTTCTAGGAGTACTATTTCTTGCCCTACTGCTGTAAATTCTTGTGAATTCACGAAAGCCATATAGCTGCCCTTAATGCAAGGACATATACCAAGGGTGCACTTTTGAGACTTTCTTTAATAATTGGGCCCCTAATTTGGACTGGTGTTAACCATGACCTTTTGTGTTTATTAAAATTCTCTCTCTGTATCGGCTGGCTTCACGTGAATGACAGCATTCTGCTCTTTCATAAGGAGCATATCGGCACACAAAGTAGTTTTGTTCAGTGCCAGTAACTAATGTGGCAGTGTGTGCTTTTTTGAGACCAAAAACAATTTTTGCTTAGGCCAATGTGTTTTATAATGGTGAGGGTCCGGCAGCTCTCACATCAATAAGGTTTTACAAAAACCATGCAAAACAAGTCACGCATTGCCAAAACTAAAAAGCTGACCACCATTTCAAACCTACTGGCTTTGCCAATGCTTGTTTATTTTTATGTTTCCCAAAATCTTATTGAAACTGGTTACACTAATTTTCTAACATGAATATTTTGGGGAAATACTAGCATGCATCAACACATTTTGCTAAATGATGCTGCAAAGAAATGGTACCTGAAATTTTACAGTAGTTTAGTAAAAAAAAATGTTTTCCTACTTTCATTTTTTAGGGACATTTTATATTGAAAGCGAAGAATCATTAATCTTTCTTTCAAGCTTCTGCAAATATTTGCATCTAATCAGAGAGCATTCTGGGAGCATTATGCAAAGCCTCATATTGCTAAATTTTGAAACCGTGTGTCCATATTTTTATACTGGAAGCACAGTCAGTAGTGCAGTCAGAACTTACATTTACTGAGAGCGCTCAGCCTAATAATAAAGGCTCTCAATTAATGAACCATGAATACAAGTTTGAACAGCATTCACTTATGCACACAAATATTAACTTAACTGCAGGATGTGCCCTTCCCTGATCCATAATGTGGTACTGCAAACTGGCAGCCAAAGGGTCTGTGCTGCAAGGGGTTGGGCCTGCTTGTCCCAAGGACAAAATGCACATTAAAACTTGTTGCACTTGACCCAAAAACAATATGTCCTGGGCGTCGGGATATGGGAATTCCACATCCCTGAAGTTAGGGGACCTCAGCCTTTAGTTGGCTGCAGCAAAAGGCCCACTTATCCTCTGTTATCTGGCTTTGCAATTCGGCGTTCCAGGACTGAAAGGCCTTAGGCGTTAACAGAGGGTCAGAATGCTGAATATTATTATGAGTCTGCAAGGGGAATCTGTTTTTAGCACTTGTTCAATGGCAAGCAGTGTAGGAAGAGGGCTGGGGAATGGGTCATGCACAGCCCTGCACGTAGCCCTGAGTTTAGAAAATAGGAACAATTCTGAAAAGGGCACTACACGCTCTTCTGCGGGTTCTGGTGGGACCTGAACCCATCCCCGGGGTATAGGTCAGCGAAGGTATATAAGCCTATTTATTTGCCAGAGCTGTGCTTACTCCCTCCCCCCATAGTGGGCATCATAGGGTTATGTGCCAGGGGAATGGACAGGAATATAACATTTTGAGATAGGCTCTATCCCAGAGTCTATCCACGCCCACCTCAGGGTTTCGACCCTGTCGATGCAGTCTCGCCGCCATCTGAATGCCTGATATATGGCCTCCTGGAGGGAAACTGGCGCCGCGACATCCATCTCCACAGGCGTGTGTGGTTGTGTTGCAGGGATTCTGCACACATACAGAACTATGCACAGGAAAACGGGACCTCAGTTAATAGGGGTGTCCCAACCTACCACATTAGTACCCAAAATCCCAAACCGACTAGCTACATTGTCTCATTCGTTCTCTGACTACAGCGAAGCTACCAATGATTAGACAACCCAGAACACGTCACTCTCTCTCGGGAATCGCGGGAGCCAGACAACTCTTTCGCTCACTCACTCATACTTGTCCACAATGCGAATAAACAGAGACCCGGTATAGTTTAAAATATTTATTTTAACTAACTTGCTCTATGGTACAGTACACATGCTGTTACTAGCAGCAAAATGCATTAACACAATATAGTCAGCATCGTCACAATATATATATATATAAAATATAGAGTACAAACAGAAATATCATTTTATAAAGACAGTGGAAAAGGGACTAAGAGACCTAACCACCCTCCCCATTGTAAGAAATAGTTTATTATAAAAAAGAAGAACTCTGGGCTTTGTCAGCAGATCCCATACCTCAAGGCCTAGATGAAAGGTTCACATCACAGGACAAGCACAGCTCTTCTCTCTGGAAAGGTGTCTCTCCAAGTGTCTCATTACATGTTTTGCTTGCAATATTAAAGCACACGATTTCTAGAAGTGCAGCTGTTGGTAGTATATTATGTCTAAGTGCGAGGGACTTACCAGAACAGAATAACATGGGGCATTGTTGATCGTCCTTGTACATCGTGTGCAGACTAAACCTCAGAGCACAGCAGAGAACGTGAAAAGCAGACAGTTCTCACGTGAACGGGGCACAAACAGAGTCTTGCAAAATATATGCTAGCAGTTTCGTGCGCAAAAACAGCCTCATAGCTGCGAAGCTCATGCTAAGTTAGCAAATGTCGACAATGGCCCCATAAACTCTACTGCACCCTCCCCCTGGTAAGTCCATCGTATGTAGACATAGGACAAAAACAGAGTTCAAAAAGCATGAGCAGATATCATCAGGCATGTCCATAAATTTGGAAAAAGCAAAGACGAGAATCTATATAATAAAACAAGCTCTGGAAGAAGCGGAGAAACAAATATAGTTGGAAAAAGGCCACCAAAACCCAAATGATGCCGGCTGGCCATGTATGCGGTTAATCCATTAAGGTGTAGGAGCAAAAGTATACAACACCCTCCAAAAGGACATCATTGTGGTCTGTAGAAAAAAGAAACGCCATCCAATTTAACAAGGTGAATGAACAAGAGTGTTCCTCATAGTCGGGTGCCTCCATTAGCACCATTGGATAACTTGTGTGATATTCAATATAACTCTGAAGAAGGAGTGTTGCCAGTGGTAATGTACCAAAGCACTCATGCATTCGGTCACGGAGCAATTGGAGCTGGCCCGGTCTGTGTAGTAGCACAAGAGGAGCAGCCATTGTGAAGCAGGCACAGCAGAAGCAGGATTCCAGTGACTAACGCCAATACTAAAGGAAACCCACCAAAGACGCTGGAAAAGATAGAATGAATGAATGCAGGTATTACGCCAAATATAGTATGAAGAAAAGTAACGAGGCCAGAGCCGACAGCTTTAAAAAAATGTGCCAGGCCTTGAGTAGTGGACCCATTAAATATGCGATGGATGAGCTCCCTAAAATGTAGTGGGAGGTTAGTGTTTAGAAGCCATTGAACTTCAGTAGCCACGCTAGCCACCTGCAGGTTGAAGGTTTCTCGCGCAGAAGTAAGGGGTACTTCTTGTTGGGTTAAAAGCACCTTTAATCTGCTCAGCATGTTGAAATCTGCTTTCAAAGTAGGTATGGAAGGTCAAACAGAACTATCCAGCGGCCCACACCGTGGCGGAAAAAGCACATTATTGCAACAAATTACGCCCCGTGAAACCGTAACAATGTATGGTATTCCAGCAAGCAAGCCGCAGCATTCTTGTTTATTTCATATAAGATAACTACAGTTAGTAAGCTGAGTGAACGTGAGAATTATTGCGGGAGCAGGTTTACCTTTTAAAACACAAGCGAGGTTTGGTGCCGACGCGTTACATGCTCCGTGCAACTTTATGTTTTTGCATACCAGGGAATGACCTACTGTGGAATCACAGTCCTCCCCGGTAAGATATACTTCTGTATCGTCCCTGAAACATCAATAGGTGAAAGGCAAAGACTGTAGTTCATGCAGAAAATACCACTTCCAAAGGGTACAAAGCGGCCTAAAGGGTAATGTTTCATGCAAGAAGTGAATTGAAATAGCAAGAAAGGCAGAGATATAACCCCATGGATTCACTGAAACAGCAGAGTCAGTTTCTGTGCCCGAAAAGGGTTTAGAATCTATTTTTAAGTGTGCAGAAGAGTGTAGGTAGCATATTTCATGGACATGAATTATTGTTTATCTGTTAAATTAAACGGCAAAAACAAAGCAGTTGCATTCAAATAATCCCACAGTACCTTTTCCAATTTTCAAAGTTTGTAAAGTCCATGCAGATTGCATTACAGAACGCAATTGATTCTGACCATGTACAACCGAGACACATCTTCTTGCACAATGTCAGTAAGTGAGTAAAGAATATTGTCTAATGTATAAATGCGGGAAGACAGTGTGTTAATACTGATGTCGACAACAGCTAAAACTAGTTAGCTTGGTCTATCTCCAGTAAACAAGATGCTGCCTCAAGTTGTGAAAGTTTCCAAATTTCATTGTAAGCAACATATATCCATCTTTTTGTCCTAGGAGCCCTTGGTCCTAAGAAAAAATCCGCCAGATTAATATTGTTGGATAACAACGGTAAATGTTGTTTAACAGACAATAGTGTAGAGTGCTGCAACCACTGTTGACATAATTTACCAACCGAATAGGTTGTTACAGAATGAGAATCAGGAAATCTTGGGTCGGGTCTGTCTTGCATATAACCTAAAGTAGTGTTATGAAAATGGAGTTGGCAGGTGTAGGAGAGAGGGGTCTGCAATCCTATGGTCACCCCAGATTTTTGCTTTTTGCTTCACTGGTTTACGACTTTCCCTGGCTGTGGGCCTGCTAATCAGACCCACAGCCTAGCTGTTCTCTCTCTAAATTGACAACCATGTACCTTAGGTGCATTTACCAATTGGTACTGGGCCACCTTATCAGTCCCTGTACAGTATACCTTAGGTATCCAGGGCACAGGTGTACCCAGGGTTTACCAGGGGCTGAAGCATGTATTATGCCACCCCTGGCTGGCCATCTAAAATAGACACAACTGGCGCAAGACAGCTGGGGCAAGGTGGTGTAATCACACTTTGCTGTAGATATAGTATACCTATATCTAACCCTAAAATGGACACATATATTCCTGTCAGTCACTCCTATAGCAGGCCTTATCAATCCTGAAGGCAGAGTGCTTGGAATTATGTGAGATGGTGCTCTGGCATGAGCTGAGCCCGTTTGCAGCTTGTGGAACCAAGTCCTAATAGCTGTTCCATGATAACGCTATACCATATACTCTTAAGTGCATTATCAACCTCGCGGTTGAATGCTAACTTTGGTATAACATTATCAAAACATGTCGAGTAAGGTGTCATACGAATTGGAATACTACCCCCTCGCCAACTCTGGCGACGGGGGTAGCATTCCACCCTTCTAGAGGGACACGACATGTATGTAACTGAGAACCCCGGTTAAAGTTAACTCGAGCCTTGGCATCATAAAATGGATGCCACCACCACAGACACAAGTCTGACCTCCTGCTGCTGGGAGTCCTTCCAGCGAGGGAGGCTTGGACAAAGGCTTTCCTGCCTTGGGAGGTGCTATCACCACCCCAGACAGGATTTTGTGCATTGGGTAGGACAGGCCTGAAAGGAATGAGACATGCCTGGGCACACAAGGTGTCCTGTGTATACTGTGGCTCAAACCAGTTGCTGGGGCAACCCTGCCCCTGCTCTGGCGCCAAACCGGACAAAGGAGAGGGGGTGTAGCCACCCCCTTTCCTGGTCCCACCCAGGAGAGGGACCTAGTCAGTAGTGCAGCCCCCTTTAGGAGAATAAAGGTAGGAGCTGGTCCCATTCCAAATTAGATTATCCTGAACAATTCTACAAGAAGAAACTCTGGACTTCGACGTTCTGCTCCACAGAAGACTGAAGAATCTCCCTTGTGGGCAAGGAGTGGCCACCCTGCACAAGCAGGCACTATCAAGCGTCCAGCGGCTTCCCTTTGTCGTCTTCCCTCGAGGATCCAGACTTCAGAGCCCGACGAGATCCGGATTCCCAGAACTCTCCGACCACTACCTACATCTGCAGCACAGCAACTTATCGTATTTTTCCTAAGAGATTGTCATGTGCTTAGCCCTCTGACCTCATAAAGAGTTCAGAGGTGTTTGTTATTAATAAATATACTGTTTATTTTCATAACAACCTGTGTGGTGTCCTTTCATCTGGTATTCAAGGGGTTATATTGTGGTAAAACAGCTGGCTTCACATGCCAAAAGAGTTTAGCCTAAGACTGCTTTGTCCATGCTACCATTAGGATAGCTGGTTGTAATGGGGCAGGGGGAGTGGGAGTAACAGAGTCTGAGGCTTTGATTAAGGATTTCAAAGATGGTTTTATTTTAATGTAGGCTTTTCGTCTCCTACTAGTCAGTCTCTCTCTAGCGAAAACTGCAGGATCCGTCTTTACGTTCTTGAGGGGCTCCAGGGTGTCTTTGCCTGTCAGGACGTGGCCTCGGGGTGGTCCGACGCTCCAGGAACCCAAAACAGGAGAAAAAGAGAACAGAAAGACCAGGGTTACTGGTACGTTCGAGCACGTCTCTCAGGGACCTGGGGTGAGGGAAACCAAATGCTCAGGTGATCCGTACAGCTATTAGGAGTGCTCAAGTGCTCGTGAGGGGGGGGGGGTGTTGAGACACACAGCTGTACAAAATTTACACTGGTGGGCAGGTTTCTAGTCGGCAGGCTGCAAACGCCGTCCCACCCAACCCGCTACTTTGCCCCGTACCTCTGAGAGCCACGCCCCTCCCGTGGGTGCGTGGCTGGGCGGCTCGTGGGGATGATGGCCTCCTGGCTTGCTGTAAACGCCTGGGCTCTCCTCGTCCTCTTCAACGCTGTCCTCCGAAATCCGCACTCGTACACTCCTTCTCCGCTCACACCGTCCTTCTTCCTCCAGGGAAACGCCGTCCGCCTTCTTCCTGGTTCGTCCCTCTTTTGGCTCGGTTGCCCTGATGACGTCGGAGGGCGGAGTCTCGTCACTCTGGAAGGCGCTGTTAAAGGCGCCCTGTCCCTGGTCTTCTTCGTACTCCCATGGGTGTCCGCTGTCCTTAGTGAGCCAATCGTCCTCCAGATAGGTGGGCTCGTGCTGTTGAGAGGGGAGAGAAAGGGGTGATAAGGGGACCTCCGACCACCAGTCTCTCTGTAGGTTGCCTTGTTCGTCAGGGGGACGTCCCGCCCCGTCACACTCCTCCCCCCCCTGGAATCTCCCGATCGGGGAGAGGAAAGACTCGAGAGAGGAAATCCGCATTCCTATTGTCAGTGCCTTTTTTATGCTGTACAGTGAATGAATAGGGCTGCAAGGACAGGAACCACCTGAGTATTCTGGAGTTGCGACTCCGGTTTTGGTACATCCATTTCAATGGAGCATGGTCTGTTTGAAGTATAAATGGCCTCCCCTCTAGATAATATTGCAGCTTGTCAATGGCCCATTTTATCGCTAAGCATTCACGCTCCACTGTGGAATATCTACTCTCTCTAGGGAACAGCTTACGACTGGTGAATAGAACGGGATGTTCAACCCCATCATCGCCCACCTGTGATAGGACAGCCCCTATCCCTACATCAGACACATCAGTAGCCAGTATGAAGGTTTTGCTGAAATTGGGTGATTCTAACACCGGGGCGGATGTGATGAATGTCTTTAGTCCTTCAAAGGCTTCCTTGGCCTTCTGCGGAGGGACTTGTATTTCTCGGAGTTTCACATCTTTTTTCAGGAGGTCAGTGAGGGGGGCGGCTACCTCAGCGAATCTGGGGATAAACCGTCTATAATATCCAACCAGCCCCAGGAAGGCTCTCAGTTCCTTTTTACAGGTCGGAAAAGCCGTGTTTTTGATGGCTTTTACTTTCTCGGTCTGCGGTGCTATGGAGCCATCACCCAGAACGTATCCCAAGTAATTGACCCTGTTGAAGGCCACCCGTCACTTCTTTGAGTTGATATGCAGTCCTGCGTCTCGTAACGCTGCCAGAATGGTGCGGAGATGGTGTAGATGTTCTTTCCAGGTTTTGCTATGTATCACAATGTCATCCAGATACGCAGAACTAAAGGTGGGATACGGTTTCAAGACGTTGTTCATCAGGCGTTGAAAGGTGGCAGGTGCCCCGTGCAGACCGAAAGGTAGAACCGTGAATTCATAAAGCCCCTCGTCTGTGATGAAGGCGGTCTTTTTTGGTCCTCTTCACGGAGGGGCACCTGCCAGTACCCTTTCGTGAGATCCAGGGTGGTGATATACACGGCATCTCCGAGCTTCTCAACCAATTCGTCAACCCGGGGGATCGGGTAGGCATCGAAGGTGGATATTTCATTGAGAGCCCTGAAGTCCATGCAGAAGCGCTTGGAACCGTCAGGTTTAGGCACCATCACTATCGGGGAAGCCCAGCTGCTTGTAGAGGGGCGGATGACGCCGAGTTTTAACATATCACTGACTTCTTTTCTTACGGCTTCCCGTCTGGCAGCAGGGATTCTGTACGGCCTTTGTTTCACCAATTTTCCAGGGGGTGTTTCGATATGGTGTTCCACCAGGGTCGTCTTCCCAGGGAGGTCCGAGAAGATATCGGCAAAGGGACGAAGAACGGCGTTTAGTTCCTTCTTCATTAGATCAGAGAGACCGTCATTAACGACTAGGTGCTGTATCGTAGTCGATTTTTCTGTCCCTGTGGGGACTGCCAGATGGGTCACTTTTGGTGGGGGTCCTATCCATTTTTTTAAGAGGTTTATGTGGTAACACTGGGTCTTATTGGGAGACAACCGTAGTTCATAGGTGGTGCTTCCGATGGTATCGACTATTTTATATGGTCCTGTCCACTCGTTTTTCTTGGATACCGATGGCAGGAGCACCAATGCCCAATCTCCGATTTTGAGTCTTCGTAATTTCTTTCCACGGTCGTAGTACTTCTTCTGTCTCTCTTTTTGCTGTTCCAGGTTGGTATACGCGAGGCTTCGTAGTTTACCCAGTTTTGACCGTAGTTGTAGGGTATACTCCAGAAGGGTCTTTTGTTCCTGTTCGTCTTCAGTTTCCCAGGCGTCTTTCGTCATCTCCAGCAATGACCTTGGATGACGTCCATACAGGAGTTCAAAGGCCGAGCATCCTAAACTACTTTGTTTTTGAGCCCTGAGGACATACAGGGCTAGGGGTAGCAAGCGGTCCCAATCAGGCCCCTCTAAGGACAGCATTTTCTTCAGCGTGGACTTCAGTGTTTGATTATATCGTTCAACAAGACCGTCGGTCTGGGGATGATATACCGACGTCCTTATGTGATGGACATCCAACGACTTGCAGACATCTCTCATCAGACGGGAGGTAAAAGGAGTGCCCTGGTCAGTTAGGACCTCTTTGGGAAATCCGACTCGGGCGAATAGTTCCAGGAACTTCTCTGCAATGTTGGTAGTTGTGGGGGTTCTTAGTGGAAAGGCCTCAATGAACCTTGTTGCGTAGTCCACTATCACGAGGGCATACAGATGGCCCCTTGATGACTTAGGTAGGGGACCAATTAAATCCATACCCACGCGTTCAAAAGGTACCCCAATGATAGGCATTGGTTGTAGGGGAGCGGCCTGAGGGCGGTGGGTGTTCCTTCTTTGACAAATCTCGCACTTAGCACAATAATTTTGTACATCTTTGTAGACCCCTGGCCAATCGAAATAGCGTAGAATGCTGTCAGTGGTTTTTTCCTTCCCTGAGTGTCCCGCCGTTAGGTGTGCATGGGCAAAGAATAAAACCTGTTCTCGGAAGGACACAGGCACTAGGAGTTGGAGGAGGCCCCCATCTTCGACTTCTCTATACAACAAGTCTCTCTTAATCACAAAGCGGGGACAATTCTGGGATTGAGTGCTATGGTGTAAATGGGCATTCTCCCAAGAATTGTAGAGGGTTCTATCATCTGTTTGAGCAAACCTGAAACTACGATCAATGATCCAGGGTTCTGGGGTTAGGAGCGTTTGTTTGGGACCCTCTCTCTTCCGGGGTTGCTCGTCTAGGGTCTTTCTAACCAATGCAAGAAACTCGGGATTATCCACCCCTAGGATTACGTCTTCCGGAAGGGAATCAACCACCCCCACTCTTACTATGCAGGTTTCTTTATCATTTGGAGTGATGGAGACCTGAGCTAGAGGGTATGGTTTGACATCGCCATGAACACAGCGAATATACACTAGAGTCTCGGGTACATATTGACTGGGGTGAACAAAGCGCTCTTGGACCACTGACTGTCTGCACCCAGAATCTAGGAGGGCCATAACTTCATATCCATTCATCCTCATACTCACGTGGAATGAGGACCCCAGTTCTGCTGAATAAAGGACTGTTTTGGGGAGGTTCCCCACTTCCATTGGTTCTTCTTGTGTACGTTTCCTGGGGCATAGACGGGCGATGTGGCCCCACTCGCCACAATCAAAACATTGGGGTCCACGCATGAGGGGAGAGTCCATCTTCGGCGGGTGAGGTCTTGACGACTCTATGGGAAACTTTGATTTCTTTTCCGATTTTGCCGGGAGCAGGTTTTGGTTCGGTTTTTCATGTTCCCACCCAGAGAGACGTGGTTGTGCTCTTGCATAGTTCGCCGCCATGTCTATGGCCTGTTCAATAGTAAGTCCTGAGTGTTGTCGCAACCATCTTTGCGATCCGTAAGGGAGGGACTCCATGAACCGCTCCAAGTAAATTTTGGCCATCACTTCTTCCTTAGTGCTAGACTCTGGTTTCAACCATTTATCCGCGGCCATTTTGAGTCTAAAGAACAGTGTCTTGGGATTTTCATTTGGGGTTCCTTTTTCTTTCCGGAAGCGAACCCTGTAAGCTTCGGGATCCAACCCCAAATGATCCAGGATAACGTTTTTAATCAGAGGATAGGGGGCATTACCAACAGGGTTGGCTACCTGATAGGCAAACTGTGCCTCGCCGGTCAACAGCGGTGCCAGGAAAAAGGGCCACTTCTCCTCTGGCCACCCCAATGCACGAGCGGCTCGCTCAAAGTTAAGCAGTAATGCGTCAGGGTCTTCTCCGTGCACATATTTTTGTAAGGCAATCCCGGAAGGGTTAGGGACATGGATTCTGCCTTCTACAGAAGGGGACATAGTCGGTGTTGATACGGTTTTCTGGAGGCCTTCTAATTGCGCTGCGATGGTATTCTGAAACATCTCGCGGTCGGCCTGCGCCGAGGTAAGCTGTCGCTCAACGGCCCACTCTAATTTTTCCTGCCCCTTGATGATGTGTTGGATTAGGGCGTCCATCTCGGAATCACAGATGGGCTGCGGTGTTAATCCCACTTCTGACACCACTTGTAATGGGGCAGGGGGAGTGGGAGTAACAGAGTCTGAGGCTTTGATTAAGGATTTCAAAGATGGTTTTATTTTAATGTAGGCTTTTCGTCTCCTACTAGTCAGTCTCTCTCTGGCGAAAACTGCAGGATCCGTCTTTACGTTCTTGAGGGGCTCCAGGGTGTCTTTGCCTGTCAGGACGTGGCCTCGGGGTGGTCCGACGCTCCAGGAACCCAAAACAGGAGAAAAAGAGAACAGAAAGACATGGGTTACTGGTATGTTCGAGCACGTCTCTCAGGGACCTGGGGTGAGGGAAACCAAGTGCTCAGGTGATCCGTAGAGCTATTAGGAGTGCTCAAGTGCTCGTGAGGGGGGGGTGTTGAGAACACACAGCTGTACAAAATTTACACTGGCGGGCAGGTTTCTAGTCGGCAGGCTGCAAACGCCGTCCCACCCAACCTGCTACTTTGCCCCGTACCTCTGAGAGCCACGCCCCTCCCGTGGGTGCGTGGCTGGGCGGCTCGTGGGGACGATGGCCTCCTGGCTTGCTGTAAACGCCTGGGCTCTCCTCGTCCTCTTCAACGCTGTCCTCCGAAATCCGCACTTGTACACTCCTTCTCCACTCACACCGTCCTTCTTCCTCCAGGGAAACGCCGTCCGCCTTCTTCCTGGTTCGTCCCTCTTTTGGCTCGGTTGCCCTGATGACGTCGGAGGGCGGAGTCTCGTCACTCTGGAAGGCGCTGTTAAAGGCGCCCAGTCCCTGGTCTTCTTCGTACTCCCATGGGTGTCCGCTGTCCTTAGTGAGCCAATCGTCCTCCAGATAGGTGGGCTCGTGCTGTTGAGAGGGGAGAGAAAGGGGTGATAAGGGGACCTCCGACCACCAGTCTCTCTGTAGGTTGCCTTGTTCGTCAGGGGGACGTCCCGCCCCGTCACACTGGTCTATAAATTGACTTACAACCAATCACCATAAGGGTTGTTTGGACTGATACAAGGTGATCACTAGAACTAGTGAACATCATATATCAGGCCAACTTCTCACATTGGTGTGCAGCGGTAGGGATTTGAGCTTGCTGTTGTTTTTACCAAATATAATCTTGAAATATCATTTGAAAGATCCATAAGGTACTATAGGTACATATAACAAGCTTAGAAATACTCTACTGAACCAGCTGTTGTAGTAGAAAGGGCCTAGCACACCCTGACTACAACTCTTAGCAAGGGATCAGTAGGAAAACCCATAGTGTAGGTAGGTGCATCACTTACACCTCACTAGAAAGCATGTCTACCCATGGAGAGACTTCAGAGACTCCCCTAGTGGTTAGTGACCCTCCACAGGTCCTTTCCAGATATGCAGCTCTCAGTTTCCAGGAGATGAGACAATTGTGTACCTCCAGGAAATTGAAACAGGGTTCTAACCCTACCACTCCTTTTCTGTTAGGTCTCTTAGAGACATATGATGCTAGAAAGGCCTCTAACCCAGGCCCCTCTAATCCAGATGGGAGCATGCCCCCCTTAGAAGGTACTCCTGGTGATCCAGACTCTAACCTCCCTGAAACAGAGAATGTAGCTGAGGAGGAAGAGGAAGACTTATCTGAGGATGAGGCAGAAAATGGGCAACCTTTAGTCAGCAGACTTACAAGGGCCAACTTAGACCTACATAGGGAAGGAACTGGGGGACCCCCAGTGCTAACCCTAAGCAGGCCTAACTTTGGAGTTAGAAGAGATAGATCTCATTCTAGGGACTACAACAGATCTGTGCACTCTCATGCATCTGCTCAGAGGAGAGTGACTTCCCCTCAGAGGAGAGAGCATGAAGCAAAGATGAGGGAAAGATAATCTGAGGATTCAGAGGGAAGAACTTGCCCTTGCCAAAGAGAAGCTTGCCTTTGCTAGAGAGCAACAGTTGAGTGGGGTAGTCCCCACTGGTGGCAGCAATATCCCTAGGGATAGAGAAAGGGGTTTTGATACTAGAAACCTGAGAAAGATAGTGCCCTCCTATAAGACAGAAGATGATATCCACAAGTGGATAACTGCTCTGGAGAGGGCCTGCAAAGTACAGCAGGTACCCCAGAGTCAGTGGGTAGCTATATTGTGGCTCTCCTTTGAAGGTAAAGGAAGAGACAAGCTCCTCACTGTTAGAGATGAGGATGCTAATGATTACCAAGTCTTGAAAACTGCACTGATTGATGGGTTTGGCTTAACAACTGAACAGTACAGGTTAATGTTCAGGGACACCCAGAAAACTCAGGCTCAAGATTGGACTGACTTTGTTGATTGTGCCACTAAGGCTTTGGAGGGCTGGTTACTGGGAAGTAAAGTTACTGATTACACAGGATTGTATAATCTAATTATGAGAGAGCAAATCTTAAATAATTGTCAGAACCAGTTGTTGCATCAGCACTTGATTGACTCAGATCTGCCCTCTCCCCAAGAATTGGGAAAGAAGGCAGACAGATGGGTGAGGACAAGGGTCAAGCAGCAGAACCAGAACCAGGGTGGTGGCCAGAAGAAAGCAGACCAGAAGGGTAACAATGAGAATAAGCAAAATGACCAGAAGTCTTCAACAGGGCCCCAACAACCTAAGGAGGGTGGGTCCCAAACTTCCCAAAAGAAGAAGAATGATGGTCCTAAGAAACCATGGTGCAAATACTGTAAAAGTAAGACTCACTGGTTTAGTGAGTGCACCAAGAAAGGCCAAACTCCTACCGCTACTGTCCCTAAGACACCTGCACCCCCTAGTACAGTTAGTAGTGGTAGTGTACCTCCCAAGGCTATAGTTGGGTTAACCCTGGGAACTGAGGTGGGTTCTGACTTAGTTAGAAGACCTACTCAGGCAGTTCTTGTTTGTACTGGGGACATGGATATGACCCCTACTGTAAGTCCTAGTACTCTGGGCAAATACAGACAAACGCCTTTGATAAATGGAAAGATGGCTCAGGCCTACAGGGACACATGTGCCAGTGTCACTATGGTGACACCAACATTTGTGGATCCTGACCAGATCATGCTAGGTTCAGAGTACCTAGTGACCAATGCTAGCAATGTCACTACCAATCACAGTATGGCAGTTGTTAATTTCTCCTGGGGAGGGGTAACTGGCCTCAAAAGGGTTGTAGTTAGTTCAGACCTCCCAGTAGATTGTCTTTTGGGCAATGATTTGGAATCCTCACTGTGGTCAGATGAGGAGTACAGGACTCATGTAGAAATGCTAGGTCTCTCCTCACATGTCCTTGCTGTGATTAGGTCACAGGCCAAGAAATACCAAGCTGAACAAGTGCTGGATCCTGGAAACATGGACCAGACACTACCCAAGAGAAAGAGCAGTAGGGGTAAGGCTGAGCCTTCCCCCTGCCTCAGGTTGAGGATCAGTCCTCTCAGGAAGCTGACCCCAAGACCCCAGAAGGAACTGTCCTAGAAGAGCTTGAGCCTGAAAAGGTTGAGTTTCTTGGGACAGGGGGACCTTCCAGGGCAGACTTGAGGCAGGCACAGTTAGACTGTTCCTCCCTTGAACCCCTCAGACAGCAGGCTGCTGCTGAGGCTGCAGGGAATGCTACAGGTGCCCATAAGGTATATTGGGACGATGGACTCCTATACTCTGAGGCAAGAGACCCCAAGCCTGGTGCTACCAGGAGGCTGGTCATCCCCTTGTCTCTTAGAGGTTTCCTTCTCACCTTAGCCCATGAGATTCCCCTTGCAGGTCACTTAGGCCAGACAAAGACCTGGGACAGGCTTGTTCCACACTTTCACTGGCCTCATATGTCTGAGGACACAAAAGAGTTTTGTCGCTCATGTGTCACCTGCCAAGCCAGTGGCAAATCAGGTGGCACCACAAAGGCCCCCCTTATACCACTACCTGTGGTGGGGGTTCCCTTTGAAAGAGTGGGGATTGACATTTTTGGACCAATGGACCCCCCAACAGCATCTGGGCACAGATTTATACTGGTGATAGTGGATCATGCCACCAGGTACCCAGAAGCGATTCCCCTTAGGACCACTACAGCTCCTGTTGTGGCCAGGGCCCTACTTGCAGTTTTTACTAAAGTGGGGTTTCCTCAGGAGGTTGTCTCTGACAGAGGTACAAACTTCATGTCAGGATACTTGACTGCAATGTGGAAGGAGTGTGGTGTAAATTACAAATTTACCACACCCTATCACCCACAGTGCAATGGGCTTGTGGAGAGATTCAACAAGACCCTCAAAGGGATGATAACAGGGTTACCAGACAAGCTTAGGCGAAGATGGGACATCCTTTTACCCTGCCTTCTGTTTGCTTACAGAGAGGTCCCACAGAAGGGGGTTGGTTACAGCCCTTTTGAGCTTCTGTTTGGGCATCCTGTAAGAGGACCCCTATGTCTGGTGAAGGAAGGATGGGAGTTACCTCTCAAAAAGCCTAAACTTGACATAGTGGACTATGTACTTGGTCTCCGCTCCAGGATGGCAGAGTACATGGAGAAGGCATCAAAAAACCTTGAGGCCAGCCAGGAACTTCAAAACGCTTGGCATGACCAAAAGGCTATCCTGACTGTTTATCACCCAGGACAGAAGGTGTGGGTGTTGGAGCCAGTGGCCCCAGCAGCTCTCCAAGACAAATGGTCTGGACCCCATACCATCATTGAGCAAAAGGGAGAGGTCACCTACCTGGTGGACCTTGGAGCTCCTAGGAGCCCTCACAGAGTACTTCATGTGAACAGGCTCAAAGCATTTGTTGACAGGGAGGACATGAGCTTGCTCATGGCCACAGATGAGGGGCAGGAGGAAAGGAGTGACCCTCTCCCAGACCTGCTCACTCAGAACCCTGATGATGGGTCAGTAGATGGTGTAGTCTTTTCTGACAGCCTCTCTGAGCATCAACAAGGGGATTGTAGACAGGTTCTTCAATCCTTCAGACAAATGTTTTCTCTGACCCCCAGTCAGACAGACTGTTGCACCCATGAGGTGTTTCAAACAAAGGGGGGAGAGAGAGAGTCAGTGGATTCAGTCTCCCTAGTCATGCGAATAAACAAAGTAGAATCCACTCAGAGTGGCGGTGATCCCTAAAATGATGGGGAACACACAGTGTTGTTTAAATGCCCCTCACACACTGTCACGAGGACGACTTGCCTACCTCGGAGGTGCTTCCTGACTGCACCGGACGGGGTGTTTCAGCTAACGTTTCTCCATTCTCACCCCGTCTGCAGGCTCCCTTGGACGTTTCATGGGGTTCACCGGCCTTGCCTTCACTGACTCCACCGTTCTGCCTGCCTCCCGTGACGGTGGGGGTGTGTTCCTCGGCAGACTCTACTGGGGGCCAATCGGCTGAGCGGACGTCAGCCGCATCCGCCCAATCAGAAGTGCAGGGGGCGTTTAAGGAAGCAGCGTCCCCGTTCACCTGCGCGGAATCCCGAGGAAGCCAGCCGGTCCACGAGGAGAACGCCACGGACGGAGAAGAAGGAGAAAACGCCGAAGAACCGCTGCTCGACGCACTGGAGCTGAGACCCGACAAGCCAGGAGGCCACCGGTACCACGAGCCGCCCTGCCACACTTCCAGGGGAGAAGTGTGGCTCCGCAAGGTACGGGGCCGATTCCAGGGGTTATTTAAAGCACAGGGTGGGACGGAGTAGTTCGAGGGTGGTCACTGTGTTCCGCGCTCCCTTCACATCGACCGCTGGTTAGGTGGGGCTGCTATCCCGGTGTTCCCTCACTCCCCTACCCACCTCCCCTTTGAGTATCTCGGTCCCAGCCCTAACACGGCTATTTCTTTTCTTTCTTTGAGCCTGAAGCTGTGAACCACTAGACGTGACCCGAGGACGCCCTGCAGCCCTGAAGCCGGAATAAGGAGCACACGCCCGGACCTGACCTGGGGGACCTTCATAGACACTTATTGTTGACCTCGTTGTTTTTGACCATCCTCAGTTAATAAACACCCTAACTCTGACTATCGGTTTCAGCGTACTTCGCTTATCCCCCCCCTAAACCCCCACAAGTGGTGCCGTGACTCGGATCCCTCAAGGAACCGCCCCATCCGATACAGAATGGAAAACCTGCTGACACAAATGGAGGCGGACCGTACTACGTTCTCCCAAGCCATACAGAGCCAATCGGAGAACATTATGAAGTTGGCAGAAGGGCAGACCCAGTTGATGACTGTAATAAGCCAAGGGAGAGCAACTGCCCCACCTCCAGGCACGGTAGTTCCCCTACAAAAGTTCACAACAGGAGAGGATCCCCTTGCATTCTTTTTGAATTTCGAGAGGGCCGCAAGAGCTAGTTCCTGGCCGGGGGATAGGTGGCCTTTCTATTTAGCACCGTTGTTAACAGGGGAGGCACAGGCAGCGTACCAAACAGTGAATCGAGATGGTACCATCGCTTATGCAGTTGTGAAACAGTATATCCTAGACAGGTTGGGTATCGACGAAGAAACCTATCGACTAAGATTCCGCCAGGAAAAAGGGACACCCGGGGATCTACCAAAGACATTGTTTTTCAAATTAAAGGAATCCGCTGACCTGTGGTTGAAACCCCAGGAAGGGAACATTGACGCCGTCATGAATAAGATCTATCTTGAACAATTCATCGACGCCCTTCCCTACGGCACGCAGAGGTGGCTTAAACAACATGCGGGTCTAACGCTGGAACACGCCATAGAAATGGCGACTTGTTATTCGCGGGCTCAGGGTAAACCCTACATGAGAGAACCTGAGAAACCAACCAAAATCACACCACCTCTCAAAATAGAAAGAAAAATCCAAAAACCAGTAGTGGAACCCCCACGGCTCCGTTTCTCACGCCCTGAGCTGCCAAACTCAGGACCTCAGTGCTATGACTGCGGAGAGTGGGGTCATATCGCCCGATTCTGTAGGAAAAAGAAAGACAGAGAAGAGGAACCCATGGACGTGAGCTACGCCCCCAGGTCCATCTTGTATGCCCAAGAAACTGGATCCACCTTCTATGTACGGGTTTCTCTGAATGGAACTTTTATCAGGGCCTTGTTAGATTCAGGTTGCAAGCACTCTGTTATCAAGGAGGAGTATGTAGAACCAACCTCTCTTATCCCTGGGAAACAAGTCAGCATTCGCTGTGTTCATGGGGACGTTAAGGAGTATCCCGTAGCCCGAGTCAGGTTACATACACCCTCAGGGAAAGCAATGGAAGTCACCGTAGGGGTTATGTCTCGCCTACCAGAACCCATTATCATAGGGACGGATAACCCCTCTTTCAATGACCTGTTGTTAGACACTCTCCAACATTTGTCTCCCCCTCAGGAAGCCTTGTTAGCAGCAGAACCCTGGGCCAGGGACACACACTTTAGAACAGCCCAATTGAATGACGCCAGTCTCACTAATGCATGGCAGATCGCACGTGGTACACAGGATCCGGCCACCACACGGTACCCTACGTTCATTGAGAAAAACGGCCTGCTATATCGGCTCGCCAAAGCAGATGCTGAGCCCCAGCTGCTGGTCCCAAACGATTTCCGTGACCAAATATTGTTCTTCGGACATGCGCATTTGTTAGCTGGTCACTCTGGAGTGGAAAAAACAGGGCAGGCCATTTTGCGACACTTCTTCTGGCCAGGTATTTACGCCCAAGTCCAAAAATATTGCCAAGAGTGTAAAATATGTCAGAAGCGGAACCCGTACGTTCCTCCCCCGGCCCCATTGGTGCCCATGCCTATCATTGGGGTTCCCTTTGACCGTATAGGTATGGACCTCATCGGTCCCTTACCAAAGTCATCCCGAGGGCATCTATACGCTCTTGTGTTGGTTGATTACGCCACGCGTTATCCCGAGGCGTTTCCCCTTAAGACCGCTACCTCAGCAGCAATAGCCCAGAGACTGGTGGAGGTGTTCTCTCGCATGGGATTTCCAAGAGAAATTGTCACCGATCAGGGTACTCCATTTGTTTCCCGTTTAATGCAACAGGTATGTGCCCAGTTGAACATTAAGCACATCAAAACGTCCGTATACCATCCCCAGACAGATGGATTGGTTGAGCGCTACAACGGCTCCCTTAAGTTGACCTTAAAAAAACTCCTTTCAGGTGACGGCAAAAACTGGGATCAGTTACTGCCTCTTGCTCTCTTTGTCCTGCGTAGTCAAAAGCAATCTAGTCTCGGTACTTCTCCCTTCGAGCTTCTGTTTGGCAGAACCCCTCGAACTCTACTCGAGATCACAAAAGACAGCTGGGAAGCTGAGGGAGCCCAAGAAGCCGAGGCCCTGTTAGATTATACTCGGCAATTACAAAGCAGGTTACATAAACTCAGAACGCTTGCCCATGATCATTTGGCCATCGCCCAAACCAAGCAGAAAACCCTTTATGACAGAGGCACGAAAGTAAGGGTGTTGGAAGTAGACGATTGGGTTCTGATCTTATTGCCCTCCTCCACCCATAAGATGAAGAAGGAGTGGCAGGGTCCCTTCAAAATCCTGAGGAAAATAGGACGCACGACATACCTAGTACAATTGGGACGTAAAACTCAAATGTACCACATCAATCTTTTAAAGAAGTGGTTAGGGAAACCCCCACAGACAGTAAACATAGCGTCTCCTGTGTCTGAGGCGAGTCATACAGTCAGTGATGCCCCTGTCAATCCCGACTTATCTCCTGACCAACAGAAAGACGTTGGGTCCTTACTCCTTTCCTATTCCGAAGTGTTCTCGGACCAGCCAGGGCGCACTCATTTGGCCAAACACTACATACCCACGCCTCCAAACACAGTTGTAAAACAAAAACCCTACAGGATTCCAGAAGCAAGACGCGCAGCATTCCAAGCAGAGGTACAGAGCATGTTAAAATCCGGGATCATAGTACCCTCCCACAGTGATTGGTGCTCGCCAGTGGTATTGGTACCGAAACCGGATGGGAGCATCCGTTTTTGCATCGATTTCAGGGCCGTCAATAGGGTTTCCAAACAAGACGCTTATCCCTTACCTAGAGTGGATGAACTCCTAGAACGCCTTGGTGAGGCTCGTTATATCACTACTATAGACCTCACCAAGGGTTATTGGCAGATACCCCTCGCACCCGGGGACATGGAAAAGACAGCCTTCTCCACTCCTTCCGGTCATTACCACTTCACAGTACTCCCCTTTGGGTTACACGGGGCGCCTGCGACATTCCAGAGGGCAATGGACACTCTGTTGTCCCCTCACTTGCAGTACGCCTCCGCTTACCTAGACGATATCGTAGTGTTTAGCAAGACATGGGAAGAACATATGCTACATCTAGAGAAGATATTGTCTAGTCTAAAAAAAGCCAATCTGCACATCAATGCAAAGAAGTCCCGCTTTGCTTT
Organism: Lissotriton helveticus; assembly: GCF_964261635.1. Lineage (NCBI taxonomy): Eukaryota > Metazoa > Chordata > Amphibia > Caudata > Salamandridae > Lissotriton > Lissotriton helveticus. Next base: position 54,145,245 of record NC_136067.1, read on the forward strand.
CCATCAAGTCAAATATCTGGGTTATCTCCTAGGCGAGGGACAGATCAAACCCCAGACCGAAAAACTTGATGCAATCCAAGCCTTGCCCTATCCTTCCACAAAAAAAGAACTTAGAGCCTTCTTGGGGTTGGTGGGTTACTATCGCCGATTTATTGCTCAGTTCGCTAATCTGGCCGGTCCGCTCACTGATCTCCTTGGTAAACATGTCAAGTCTTCTAAACTCCCTCCCCCCTCGGTCATCCACACTTCCGCGTTCCAGGCCTTGAAAGATGCTCTCACTTCTTCCCCTGTACTTGTTTCCCCTGATTTCCTCAAACCGTTCGTCCTCCAGACGGACGCTTCTGGGGTGGGCATAGGGGCTGTCCTTTCTCAGGTGGATGATCAGGGTATGGAGAGACCCGTTCTTTTCATCAGCAGGAAACTGTTTCCTAGAGAGCAGGCTTACTCCACTATCGAGAAGGAGTGCTTGGCCGTCCGTTGGGGCGTGGAAAAACTAAGGTATTACCTCGAAGGACGTCCGTTTGTGCTATATACGGACCATGCTCCTTTGACCTGGCTGCAGCGTAACCGGGGTACCAATGACCGTATCTTGCGTTGGTTCTTGGCTTTGCAGCCGTACCAGATTGAGGTCCGTCACCGGAAGGGTTCTCTGCAGGGGAACGTTGACTTCCTTTCTCGTTTTCCTCTTTCCCCCGATCGGGTCAATCTTGGGGGTGGGATGTGTCACGAGGACGACTTGCCTACCTCGGAGGTGCTTCCTGACTGCACCGGACGGGGTGTTTCAGCTAACGTTTCTCCATTCTCACCCCGTCCGCAGGCTCCCTTGGACGTTTCATGGGGTTCACCGGCCTTGCCTTCACTGACTCCACCGTTCTGCCTGCCTCCCGTGACGGTGGGGGTGTGTTCCTCGGCAGACTCTACTGGGGGCCAATCGGCTGAGCGGACGTCAGCCGCATCCGCCCAATCAGAAGTGCAGGGGGCGTTTAAGGAAGCAGCGTCCCCGTTCACCTGCGCGGAATCCCGAGGAAGCCAGCCGGTCCACGAGGAGAACGCCACGGACGGAGAAGAAGGAGAAAACGCCGAAGAACCGCTGCTCGACGCACTGGAGCTGAGACCCGACAAGCCAGGAGGCCACCGGTACCACGAGCCGCCCTGCCACACTTCCAGGGGAGAAGTGTGGCTCCGCAAGGTACGGGGCCGATTCCAGGGGTTATTTAAAGCACAGGGTGGGACGGAGTAGTTCGAGGGTGGTCACTGTGTTCCGCGCTCCCTTCACATCGACCGCTGGTTAGGTGGGGCTGCTATCCCGGTGTTCCCTCACTCCCCTACCCACCTCCCCTTTGAGTATCTCGGTCCCAGCCCTAACACGGCTATTTCTTTTCTTTCTTTGAGCCTGAAGCTGTGAACCACTAGACGTGACCCGAGGACGCCCTGCTGCCCTGAAGCCGGAATAAGGAGCACACGCCCGGACCTGACCTGGGGGACCTTCATAGACACTTATTGTTGACCTCGTTGTTTTTGACCATCCTCAGTTAATAAACACCCTAACTCTGACTATCGGTTTCAGCGTACTTCGCTTATCCCCCCCCTAAACCCCCACACACACCAACAGGCCCCTTGGTGTCATGCTTCATCATCGGGGCCTTCGCACCCCTCTACGGGATGCGGCGTGCTACGACTCGCGACTGCGCAGGAGCACTAAATCGTGAACTATGTGAGGGGGTGTGTTACTAAGGAGTGAGTGAAGTGAGGTGAAAAAGTGAATAGTTAAAAAATACCTGGCACGTAGGTGAAAAATAAATTTATTAAATCCCCGGCTGGTATTATTAAAAAAGAAGTGCAAGATGGGGTTGTAGGAATACGTATTAGGGTATTACAACCACCACAAAAGTGTCAACATGTTTCGGAGCACGAGGGCTCCTTCTTCAGGACAAGGATAAGCACATACCCTCACCTTACTCACATGTAAATATAAAAGTGTTAAAAAATATTTACAACAATGTGTAATGTACCTAATAGTGTTATATATGTAGGTAGATGCAGTTGCGCCCAATTGGCGTTAGATGAAAACCTGTGGAAAGAAAGCACAATAAACACACTGGTCTACAGTGCACAAACCAAGGAGAGAAGAAAAATGCTTCTCTTAGTACAACAAGGTAAACCCAAAAATAAGGGAACCCTGTGAAGAAAATCGAAAAAATATGAAAAAATATATATACATATGGACAAACACACCACATACAGACATACATTCACAATGTGGAAATACTCTCTACCCAGATGGAAAGAGAGAGGGAGAGAAAACAGGTAATATAAGGCTTACTTATAGTTCTCAAATGCAAAACCTCATGAGCCTATGCGTGTTATTGGGGGATCCTTCCTTACTGCTCAGTAAAGTAACCTAAAAGACATTGATATATGGGATTTAGTTTGTTACAGGCACCAACAACCTATAGTGCCAGAATAATGCTCTTAGTCATGACCCAACTCACGGTTACTGCAATGGCTAGTTGCCTGCCTTCCCTCAACGCGGCTCCGATGAAGTGAGCGTTGATCGTGTCGGTAACTCATTTATACCCTCGCGACAGACAATTAGTCGAGGTAGATTGAATAATGAGGCCCGGGGAATGCCCAAATACGGAGTCTGTAATGCCAGGGAATCCGGAGCTGCGCGACCAGCTCGCGTTACACATAGCGCATGCGTACCCCTGTCTGTGTCACAGTATTGAATCCGCATGCGCGGTTGTATTTCCTTCCGCGCATGCGGATTCAATACTGTGACACAGACAGGGGTACGCATGCGCTATGTGTAACGCGAGCTGGTCGCGCAGCTCCGGATTCCCTGGCATTACAGACTCCGTATTTGGGCATTCCCCGGGCCTCATTATTCAATCTACCTCGACTAATTGTCTGTCGGGAGGGTATAAATGAGTTACCGACGCGATCAACGCTCACTTCATCGGAGCCGCGTTGAGGGAAGGCAGGCAACTAGCCATTGCAGTAACCGTGAGTTGGGTCATGACTAAGAGCATTATTCTGGCACTATAGGTTGTTGGTGCCTGTAACAAACTAAATCCCATATATCAATGTCTTTTAGGTTACTTTACTGAGCAGTAAGGAAGGATCCCCCAATAACACGCATAGGCTCATGAGGTTTTGCATTTGAGAACTATAAGTAAGCCTTATATTACCTGTTTTCTCTCCCTCTCTCTTTCCATCTGGGTAGAGAGTATTTCCACATTGTGAATGTATGTCTGTATGTGGTGTGTTTGTCCATATGTATATATATTTTTTCATATTTTTTCGTTTATCTTCACAGGGTTCCCTTATTTTTGGGTTTACCTTGTTGTACTAAGAGAAGCATTTTTCTTCTCTCCTTGGTTTGTGCACTGTAGACCAGTGTGTTTATTGTGCTTTCTTTCCACAGGTTTTCATCTAACGCCAATTGGGCGCAACTGCATCTACCTACATATATAACACTATTAGGTACATTACACATTGTTGTAAATATTTTTTAACACTTTTATATTTACATGTGAGTAAGGTGAGGGTATGTGCTTATCCTTGTCCTGAAGAAGGAGCCCTCGTGCTCCGAAACATGTTGACACTTTTGTGGTGGTTGTAATACCCTAATACGTATTCCTACAACCCCATCTTGCACTTCTTTTTTAATAATACCAGCCGAGGATTTAATACATTTATTTTTCACCTACGTGCCAGGTATTTTTTAACTATTCACTTTTTCACCTCACTTCACTCACTCCTTAGTAACACACCCCCTCACATAGTTCACGATTTAGTGCTCCTGCGCAGTCGCGAGTCGTAGCACGCCGCATCCCGTAGAGGGGTGCGAAGGCCCCGATGATGAAGCATGACACCAAGGGGCCTGTTGGTGTGTGAGGGGCATTTAAACAACACTGTGTGTTCCCCATCATTTTAGGGATCACCGCCACTCTGAGTGGATTCTACTTTGTTTATTCGCACCCATGAGGTGGACACTGGTGACAGTCTGCCTATAAAGAGTAAAATCTACAGGCAACCTGACCACGTCAGGGACTGCATAAAGAAAGAAGTACAAAAGATGTTGGAATTGGGAGTCATTGAACCCTCAGAGAGCCCTTGGGCTAGTCCTGTAGTTCTAGTACCAAAGCCTCACACCCAGGATGGTAAGAGAGAGATGAGGTTTTGTGTAGACTACAGGGGTCTCAATGCTGTCACTAAGACAGATGCCCATCCAATACCAAGAGCAGATGAACTCATAGACAAATTGGCTTCTGCCAAGTTCTTGAGTACATTTGAACTGAGAGCTGGTTATTGGCAAATCAGGTTAGCTGAGGATGCCAAAGGCCAAAACAGCATTTTCTACCCCAGGAGCTCATTACCAGTTTGTGGTGATGCCCTTTGGTTTGAAAAATGCACCTGCCACTTTTCAAAGGTTGGTGAACCAAGTTCTCACTGGGCTGGATGACTTTTGTGCAGCATATCTAGATGATATTGCTGTCTTTAGCTCCACCTGGGAGGATCACCTGATCCACCTGAGGAAAGTTTTGGAGGCCCTGCAAAAGGCAGGCCTCACTATCAAGGCTACTAAGTGCCAGATAGGGCAGAGTCAGGTTGTGTACCAGGGCCACCTTGTAGGTGGAGGCCCGGTTCAACCCTTGGAGAGCAAGATACAGGCCATAAAGGACTGGGCTCCTCCAACCACCCAGACACAGGTCAGAGCTTTCTTGGGCCTGTCTGGTTATTACAGAAAGTTTGTCAGAAATTATGGGTCAATTGTGACCCCTCTTAATGACCTGACAAGCAAGAAAATGCCAAAGAAAGTTCAGTGGACAGCTAGCTGTCAAAAGGCATTTGATGACCTAAAGCAGGCCATGTGTACTGCACCTATTCTCAAGAGTCCTGACTACTCCAAAACCTTCATTGTCCAAACAGATGCATCTGAGTAGGGTGTGGGAGCTGTTCTATCTCAACTGAATATTGATGGTCATGACCAGCCCATTGCTTTTATAAGCAGAAGGGTGACCCCTAGAGAGAAACGTTGGTCAGCTATAGAGAGGGAGGCCTTTGCTGTGGTTTGGGCCCTGAAGAAGTTGAGGCCCTACTTGTTTGGAACTCACTTCAAGATTCAGACCGACCATAAGCCCCTCTTATGGCTAAATCAGATGAAGGGTGAAAACCCCAAACTTCTTAGGTGGTCCATTTCCCTACAGGGGATGGACTTTACAGTGGAGCACAGACCAGGGACTGACCATGGCAATGCAGATGGTCTCTCCAGGTATTTCCACTTAGAACAGGAAGACTCACCTGGTCAAGGTTAGTTTAATGTCCCTAAGTTTGGGGGGGGGGGGGTTATGTAGGAGAGTGGGGTCTGCAATCCTATGGTCACCCCAGATTTTTGCTTTTTGCTTCACTGGTTTACGACTTTCCCTGGCTGTGGGCCTGCTAATCAGACCCACAGCCTAGCTGTTCTCTCTCTAAATTGCAACCATGTACCTTAGGTTCATTTACCAATTGGTACTGGGCCACCTTATCAGTCCCTGTACAGTATACCTTAGGTATCCAGGGCATAGGTGTACCCAGGGCCTACCAGGGGCTGAAGCATGTATTATGCCACCCCTGGCTGGCCATCTAAAATAGACACAACTGGCTGCAAGACAGCTGGAGCAAGGTGGTGTAATCACCCTTTGCTGTAGATATAGTATACCTATAGCTCACCCTAAAATGGACACATATATTCCTATCAGTCACTCCTATAGCAGGCCTTATCAATCCTGAAGGCAGAGTGCTTGGAAATTTGTGAGATGGTTCTCTGGCATGAGCTGAGCCCGTTTGCAGCTCGCGGAACCAAGTCCTAATAGCTGTTCCATGATAACGCTATACCATATACTCTTAAGTGCATTATCAACCTCGCGGTTGAATGCTAACTTTGGTATAACATTATCAAAACATGTCGAGTAAGGTGTCATACGAATTGGAATACTACCCCCTCGCTAATTCTGGCGACGGGGGTAGCATTCCACAGTTCTAGAGGGACACGACATGTATGTACCTGCGAACCCCGGTTAAAGTTAACTTAAGCCTTGGCATCACAAAATGGATGCCACCACCACAGACACAAGTCTGACCTCCTTCTGCTGGGAGTCCTTCCAGCGAGGGAGGCTTGGACAAAGGGTTTCCTGCCTTGGGAGGTGCTAGCACCACCCCAGACAGGATTTTGTGTATTAGGTAGGACAGGCCTGAAAGGAATGAGACATGCCTGGGGCACACAAGGTGTCCTGTGCATACTCCGGCTCAAACCAGTTGCTGGGGCATCCCTGCCCCTGCTCTGGCGCGAAACCGGACAAAGGATAGGGGGTGTAGCCACCCCCCTTCCTGGTCCCACCCAGGGGAGGGACCTAGTCAGTAGTGCAGCCCCCTTTAGGAGAATAAAGGTAGGAGCTGGTCCCATTTCAAATTAGATTATCCTGAACAATTCTACAAGAAGAAACTCTGGACTTCGACGTTCTGCTCCACAGAAGACTGAAGAATCTCTCTTGTGGGCAAGGAGTGTCCACCCTGCACAAGCAGGCACCATCAAGCGTCCAGCGGCTTCCCTTTGTCGTCTTCCCTCGAGGATCCAGACTTCAGAGCCCGACGAGACCCGGATTCCCAGACCTCTCCGACCACTACCTACATCTGCAGCACAGCTGAGATCCGTGGGTGCGACGAGACACGTGGGACCCGCCATCTTGAAAGAACCTGCACTTCGCTTTCAGCACGACTCCCGAGGTAAACTCGACCAAGTGCTCTGGGGACTGAGAAGCCCCAGCCCCGAGCAGCTCCTGCACCGAAGACCAGCCCTCCAGCATCCACGAGATCTTCGTGGGGCCCTTCTGCTTGTTTGCTGCTTGACGCGTTGTCTGGTCACTTGCCGGCTGGCTAGTGGCCTCCCAGACGACGAACTTTGAAATCTTCACTGCTGGTCTGGTTGCTCCAGACTGGCCCTGGCTCCCTTCCAAAAGAGGAGCACCCCGGACCCTCCTGGTCCACTCCAGACGCCGTTTCAACTCACCCCGTGGGTTGCCTTTGCCAAGGCCTGTTGACGCCGATTCCGGATCCAACACCGCCGACAGCGAGAGCCTGCGTGGGACTGCTCGTGCCTCCATCCTGGTCGTCGAAGACACCTCCTGGTCCACGAGGCTGCAGAGACAAGCGTCCACTCTTCACCTGATCGCGACGACGACATCTGGTTCCTTCCTGGTTCCACTCCAGTCACTGGCTAGTGTCTTTGAACATTGTCCGCTCTGCTTTCAGGTCCTCTTCTTCACCGATCCACCCTTGGATGGCACCGGACATCTTTCTCCTGGTCGCCTGCAGCATCTTTTCTTTCAGGCTCCATAGACTTCAACGCGAGAACCCGACACACTTTGGCACCTATGCACCCGCAGCCCGTTGGTGAGGTAACGAGAGCATTTCGGTGCTCAAGGGTAGTTTAACTGTCCTCGTGTCCAGTTCCACAGTCGTTTTAGTCCTAACTAGTCAGGATTGTCCGTACTCACCTTTAACTTGAACTGTACTGTCCATAGACGTTGTTACGCATCTCGCGTGTGAGTTCACACTCTGCACACGCGTCCCGTGGGCCTCCTATTACTTACCTAAGGTGAAGATAGCATAGTCCTAGCGAACCTCCCGCCTCTGGACAGCTCCATTTCCTCTATCGACTTTCACATTCCACTTACTTAGTATATGGTTTGTCGTGCCCCTAGAGCACCATTGTAATTTTGTGCAACTTATCGTATTTTTCCTAAGAGATTGTCATGTGCTTAGCCCTCTGACCTCATAAAGAGTTCAGAGGTGTTTGTTATTAATAAATATACTGATTATTTTCATAACAACCTGGGTGGTGTCCTTTCATCTGGTATTCAAGGGGTTATATTGTGGTAAAACAGCTGGCTTCACATGCCAAAAGAGTTTAGCCTAAGACTGCTTTGTCCATGCTACCATTAGGATAGCTGGTCTACAAGGTTGACTTACAACCAATGACCATAAGGGTTGTTTGGACTGATACAAGGTGATCACTAGAACTAGTGAACATCATATATCAGGCCAACTTCTCACAGCAGGTATTTGAATTTGACTGCCAAACTAACCACCCTAGGGGATCCATTCCAGATACATTAAATGAATTATTTTGAAATAAAGTTTGTAATGCTTCCATGGTATAATTTGTGTATGGGCACCAACTATTATATTCAGCTAAAGAGGGAATAGCAGGGCCGTTCATTTTCTTTGTAGTAGTATGTAGTTTGGTATACAGTATTTTTTTGGGTATACAGTATTTTTTTTAAATACAATTTGGGCTGGGATGAGGCAGGCACGATGTAAGGCCTCAGTGCCTTGCACTTGCCAGTTCTTGGAACTCCAGATCGATTTCAAATCAACTGTGTCCTTCCAATGATAATAACCTTTTAGAGATAGATCACATCGTTCAGAATTGGAATACATTAATTTACTGTAGGTCAACATGACTTTTGGAGAGGAAGAACCACTCAGTTTAAAATAATACAACTCAGGATTTGACCTATCAAAGTCTGCAAAGTATGTAAACTTATTTATAAGTGTTTTTGAGCTCCCTTTTAACGGTGTTGGGCAATGTTCCCACTGTGTGTAATTAACCACAGGACGTAATGTATTAGTCTTGTGTAGCAAATGATGCCCATAATGTTTTTTTTTTTTGGTTTGTTTTTTTTGTTTCTTTTTATTTGAAAAAACATAAACAAGCAAGGCAAAAAGAGTGTCATACAAAGTACCAGCTCAAACGAGGAAGGAAAAGACATTACGACAAAGTCAGCAATCAATATAAGGAAAGGGAGGGGGGGACATGGGCGACTCCATAAACATTTTACAGTGAAATAGCCGGAATGTGGGCTCAGGGGGAGAGTGGAACATCAGTATTATCCACTACAGGCGGCGTACATATATCCCCACGATAACTGTTCCAAGGTCCCCACACTCTACCCCATTTCCAGGGACGACCCCGGGCCAAATATACATTTTTTTCCCTGAACATACACCAGTCCATGTTTTCCTTCCATACTTCGACAGTAGGAGGCCTCTGGGACCCCCACAACTGAGCAATATCTCGCTTTGCAATCATGGCCCCCAGGGTCGCCCACTGAGTTTGGGCTGCATTATAATCCGTGGGTTCCCAGACATTTAACAGGCAGCGCCTGGCCTCTGGCAACAGAGCAACACCCATCACTTCCTTCATTACCTCATGCACCCCGCTCCAGAAAGCAGCAACTTCATGACATTCCCAAATAATATGGAGAAACGTTCCTACCTGCCCACACCCCCGCTTGCACAGACCCTCCTCAGAAAAGCCCATTCGAACCAAACGGGGGCCCATGACGTATATCCTGTGGAGGATCTTAAGTTGTACCAGTCGGAGTCGAGCTGGAATCGCGACCTCCTTGGGAGAGGAGATCGCAAACTGCCAGTCCTCGTCATCCAACTCGAGGCCGTCACGGGTCCACAAGTCCCGAAGATGTAGTAGGAGATCCGACCTATCGTTAATTATTTTTTTGTATTCAAGGGAGATAGCACTATCAGGCACATGACCATCCAACAATCTATCCTCCAGCGGGGACGACTCCGGAATTATACCCCCCACTGGGAAAACTGACATCAAGCCATGGCGAACCTGAGCATAGCGGAAGTACTCTGTGTCACCCAATTCATACTCCGTCTTTAACATTTCAAACGTTTTCACCTGACCCTTGACCCAGAGGTCTCCCACCTTACTGATACCAATGAGGTCCCACTTATCGAAACCCTTGGTCTTCCACAATTTACCGAGCTTATCAGAGCCAAAAAGCTGGGTCGCTAGAGTCAAGCGGTCCTTCCATCCCATAGAACTAGTTGCGTCCTGCCACATATGTACTGCCGTCTTCGTAGGCCCGACAAAGCCCTAACCACAGAATTTGAATACAGCACCCTATAGTAATTACCCCCAGGCAACAGTAATTACACCCAGCAAAAGCAGGGTTCAATTCAGGACCATACATACCATGATTAATGGCCCCCAGTTGAGACGCCCAATAATAGCGTTTGATGTCAGGGAGAGCGATACCCCCGTCATACCACGGGAGCGTCAGTTGGGCTAGTGCGATACGGGGTCTGCCATCCCATTCCAACCTCCCCAGAAGACCCCCAACAGCACGGAAATAACTAGCAGGAAGTATGTCAAGAGTGTTCTGAAGAGCATAAAGAAAACGAGGCAGAGACATCATTTTAAAGAGGGCCGCACGACCAAGCGGCGAAAGAGGAAGCTTACGCCAACCCGCGACGTCCTGCTTCAGTCTAATCAAGGGCGGGAGAAGATTCTGTTCATACCGAGTTGTGGGGTCCAATGAAACGTAGATACCGAGGTATTTAAAACCCGATTGCGTCACTTGAATGGGACAGTTACATGGCAGAAGAGGAACGTCACCAGAAAGAACATATAGGTAGGATTTCGTCCAATTAATGATCAGGCCCGAGTTTCTACCAAAAGAGGTCAAAACATCACACAAGACCATCAATGACTTCCGGGGCGAGGTCAAATACAGTAAAATATCATCTGCTTAAAACTAGATGCGATCTTCAAACTCAGAGGACCACTAAATACCCTTAATCGAGGGCTCCCACCGGATCCATGCAGCGAGGGGCTCCAGGGCTAAGGCAAACAGGAGCGGCGACAAGGGACAACCCTGATGAGTACCTCTCTCAAGACTGAACGGAGTAGAAACACAACCATTCACAACAATTTGCGCAAGGGGGTCCTCATAGAGAAGCCGCACCCAGCCAATAAAACCGGGTCCAAACCCAAACTTAGCCAACGCGGCCCATAAATATGGCCATTCTACAGTATCAAAAGCCATCGTGGCATCCAACGACGCCAAGATGGCCGGCTCACGCAACGTCACAGCCCTCGCGAGAACGCCGTGCAGACGCCTAAGATTCAGAGCAGTGTTTCCCCGCGGTATGAAACCGGATCGATCCGGATGTATCAATTCGCCAATAACAGTGATCAATCGGTTAGCCAGCAACCCCGCGAGGATCTTAGGTTCGGCATTCAAAAGAGATATCGGCCGGTGCGAAGTACACCTGTCCCTTGGTTTCCCCTCCTTATGAATCACCACAATGGTCACAAGACGCTGATCGCGGGGAAGAGAACCACACTCACGTGACTCCAAAAACATCTCCCTTAAATAGGGAGCTATCTTGTCAGGCCGCAACTTATAAAGTTCAATAGGCAGACCGTTGGGACCCATAGCCTTCCCTGAACGTAGGGAGCGAATCGCCAGAGCCACCTCATCCGCAGTTATTACAGCGTCCATTTGTTCCCTCTCAACATCAGAAAGACGCGGTAAAGCAATATCACGCAACAACAGGTGTGAGTCCTCCTCTGGCCTATCCAACACGGAGGAATACACTGTCTGGAAGTGATCCGCAAAACATTGAACAATCTCTCCAGGGTCGGTGAACCGAGGACCATTCGCCGCTTCAATCACAGGCACCACACGACTAGCTCTATCTTTCTTATCCAGCCACACTATCAGTTTGCCTGCTTTATCTCCAACATCATATAGACGTCCCTGTTGCTCTCTGCTCATGGCCTTAGCTGAGTCAGTAACCAACACCCTGTATTCCAACTGTTTTAGTCGCAGGACATGTTTCTTAGCACGGGTGACCTCCTGCTCCAAACCCAGCTCTAAATTAGCTATCTCTGTCTCGATCTTAACCACCTCCTCATCCCTCTGTTTCTTAACGCCCGCGATTAACGACAGGGCCTGGCCCCTATGGACGGTTTTGAAAGCCTCCCAAAGCGACACCACAGACGAAACAGAACCCTCGTTTTCCAGAAAATATTTGTCAAGAGACTTTACCAAATCAGCACGAGTTTTAGGGTTCCGGAGATACCAGGGATTAATCGGGGCTACCCATCCCTCGGCCCCGGAATTCGAGTCCATTAGGAACCATAACGGAGAGTGATTGGAAATTCCCCAAGCCAAATGCTTGACCTCAGTAATAGAAAGTGCCTGTGCTGCAGGCACCAAAACATAGTCAATCCGTGAAAGGCTACCATGAGCACCGGAATAAAACGTGTACTGCCGCTGAGCGGGGTGTAACAATCTCCAGCAATTTACCAGGCCCAGGCTGTCAATGAAATCGTGAAGCCAATTCTGTGCCCCCTTGAGATCCCTAGGTGGATGTCGATCAACCATACCAGAAACAGGGGTGGGGGGCGGGAGAGGGGGCAGAGGAGTTTCAACAAGTTGGGGGAGTTGGGGGGGTCATTGGGAATGGGAGCACACGAAGGAACACAGTCAGACGCATGAGAATCAACGTAGTCACACACAGCGGCTATGGTCTCCTACGGATCTCCGGGAGAGTTGCACAGTATGGCAGGTACACTAACGACCACAGAAAGAATACACAGGGGGATCTCCATTTTGACCTGGAATGTTAATGGATTAGGGTCCAAAATAAAGAGAGGATTGGTAAATTCATACATCAAGAGGGTCGCCCCGGACCTTATCCTCCTACAGGAAACGCACCTGAGGGTGGGAAAATGTACATTCATAGCGAGGGGGAGATACAAAGTCTTGACCCACGCGGGCTACACGTCAGGCGCCAGGGGAGTCGCAATACTAATTAACAAAGCGCACCCTTTAACGTAACACGCACATGGAGCGATCCACAAGGTACATACGTGGGAATACAGGGGACGTGGAATAGACTAAGCATGACAGTTATCTCAGTATATGCCCCGCCAAAACTCCAATCACGCACACTCAGAGAGGTGGCATCCATCCTGCTGGAAACGGCAGACACGATGCAAATAGTGGGGGGGGACTTCAATGACGTAATGTCGGAAGAATTAGATCGTTCAGGAGCAACACGCAGAGGGGGGACACAAACAGCGCTGGCAAAATACATGGCAGAAATGGGACTCACTGACACATGGAGATGGCGACACCCGACACAGGAGACGTTCTCCTTCTATTCAGGGGCACATAAAGCCTTCTCCAGGCTAGACTACATTTTTGTGGCAAGGCAATACCTGTCGGAGGGAGATGAGTACACGTACAAAGCAAGGGGAATATCGGATCACTCACCCCTATATGCGAAATTAGGGAAAAACACGGAAAGACGAGAGACGGAATGGCGCTTGGCAGCATGGGACATTCAAACCCCAGAGATAATACGAGGTCTCAGGGCAGACATAAAAGTGTACGTAGCGGAGAACGAGGGTTCAGTAGACTCCACTGTTACCTTCTGGGAGGCCATGAAACCTGTGTTGAGAGACAGAATTAAAGGGAGACTGAGAGACGAGCGAAACAAACAGCACAGGGAGGCAACAGCGTTAGAAATTGAAATCCTGACTCTAGAAAGGGACTACCATATAAACAAAGGGGTAGGTATACTGAGGCAGTTGCAAGACAAACAAAGGGAGTATAGAGAACTGGTCTCGAATGAGGCAAAGACGCAATCGCTAGCAACGTTACACCGCCTATACGATGTAGGTGACAAGTCAGGCAAACTTCTGGCATGGCTGGGCAGGAAAGAACGAGCAGCACGGTGGGTGGAAAAAATCAGGAGGGATGAGGGAGGCATGGAAACTACCGACAAGGGCATAGCAGAGGCTTTCGCATTGCACTATGAGAACTTCTATAGAGGAAGAGACCTCGGGACAGTGGACGAGGCCGTACAATATATGGAAACTGTGGATATCCCATTATTGGATGTAGACCTCAGTGCCCCACTAGAGGCGGGAATCACACTGGAGGAGATAACTATAGCCATTAATAAATTGAAAACGGGGAAAACTCCAGGACCCAACGGGTTCCCAGCGGAATTCTTTAAAAAAACAGCCGACTTGCTGACACGTCACCTCTTGGCCCTATATGTCGAAGCATACGAGACAGGGAGACTCCCACGAGATCTAGCATTGGCAACCATAGTGCCGATATACAAACAGGGCAAGCCGGTGGAGGAATGTGCCTCGTACCGCCCCATCTCACTTCTGAATATGGAGGTGAAAGTGCTGGCTACGATTCTAGCGGCGCGCCTACGGACAGTCATTCCAGACCTTATACACACAGACCAATCCGGGTTTTTGCCGGATAGAGCGACAAAGCTCAACCTCAGACGGACACACAACTGGCTCCAAGAAGTAAAAGATAGGACGGAGCCGCACTGGTTCATGTCCTTGGACGCTGAAAAAGCGTTCGACGCAGTGCACTGGCCCTTTCTTATGGCGGTATTGCGGCGGTTTGGCTTTGGTCCGCACTTTCAGAACTGGATAGGGCTGCTGTACACGGCACCGAAGGCACGGGTACGAGTGAATGGATGCTTATCGCGCGAATTCCGAGTAGAGAGAGGCACCAGACAAGGATGCCCGCTGTCACCTCTACTCTTCACACTCACAATAGAAATATTGGCAGCCAAAATTTGACAAAACCCGGAGATCCATGGCTTTACGTGGGGTGAGTTAGGGGGTACCCAGGAAAAAATCTCACTTTATGCCGACGATGTATTGTTATATATTACGAACCCCGAGGTCTCGGTAGGGACGTTGTTCAGAGAGTTAGAGGGCTTTGGGGAAATGGCGGGCCACACCATCAACTGGCATAAATCAGTCCTGTACACGCCGCGGGGAGCAGTGCAGGGTGTAGCGCTACCGGACCGCCTACTCACCACTTCGGAGGGGTTCCAGTACCTTGGGATCTATATCACACTGGACGAGAAGCTCTCGTTCCAGAAAAATGTGGAACGAATAATGAAAGAGGCAGTAGAAGACATGACGAGATGGAGACAGTTACCGCTCACCCTACTGGGAAGGGCGGCGATGTATAAAATGATTACCTTACCCAAATTCCTCTACGCACTTCAAAATGAGTACTATCCGCTCCCGACTAACACTATCACCAAAATACACGCAGACCTGCGATCATTCCTATGGTTAGGCAAACAACCACGCATCGCACTCCAGACACTCCAACGACACCAATATAGTGGAGGGATTTCATTGCCGAACCTAGAGGCATACTACTGGGCTGAACACCTGACCCCCATAAATGACTGGTTACATGCACCAGCGGACCACCCGACATATGCATTGGAAAGGCATAAACTGTCCACACACAATGTACTTCACTATCTGTATGGGGGGGAAGGCAGGGAGAACGCTCTTGCCCGCTACTGTGATTACGATACGAGCATGGACACGGGCCATGAGAGCCACGGGGTGGGAGGGGAGACCAACACGTCAGACACCACTATGGCACTGTAAATGGTTCTCAGAAATTCAAAAACTAAAAGGCTTCCAAAGGTGGGATGACATAGGGATATCTACTATTGGGGATGTGATAAGGAATGGTGAGCTGAAGACATTCGCGATGCTACGGGCGGAGTTTGGATT
The DNA here is from genome assembly GCF_964261635.1 of Lissotriton helveticus. Classification (NCBI taxonomy): domain Eukaryota; kingdom Metazoa; phylum Chordata; class Amphibia; order Caudata; family Salamandridae; genus Lissotriton; species Lissotriton helveticus. The sequence continues at coordinate 54,160,696 of NC_136067.1, forward strand.
ACACCACACACAACAATACAAACACTTGCAGCTAGTACATGCCTGGAAAGCACAGAAGATATCACTACAGGATATACCGGAATATTCACCTCTAGAAGGGAGACTCCTACAGGAACAGATGGTACACCAGGCAGTATCCCTCACATACAAAACACTCACAAATAATATGTTGGGAAATCTGGCGAAACTCAGAGGTGTATGGGAGGCGGAAGTAGGGGAATTGGAGGACTTAGACTGGGAGCTGATACTGATGCACCCCCGAGAAGTGGCCATTAAGTCACGGCTGAGGCTGATCCAATTAAATGTGTTACACAGGACATATTTCGATAGGAGGCGTCTCCTCAAGATGGGTAGGATAACAGACGCCACATGTCTTCGATGCAGATCCGAACAGGGGGATTTCTACCACACTATCTGGTCATGCGAAGAAATACAAATATATTGGTCTCACATCTTCACTGAATTGGGGGAGGTATTGGGAATAGAGCTAACACTGGACCCGAAACTGGCGCTACTAGGAATGGTGATGGAAGTAGACCTGCCACGCCCGCATATCATTTTCCTGGTGCTGGCACTAGTAGTGGCGAAAAGGGACATTGCGAAATACTTGGGGGTGGCGGAGAGGCCGGAAATAGAGGAGTGGAGGAGAGGGCTAGACCTCTATATGGCAGCAGAACGAGTGACATACAAAGCTAGAGGCTGTCCCAAAAAATTCCGAAAGGTATGGAATAAATGGAGACAATACCATGGCCTAGGAGTGGGGCAATAGAAGGAGACCCATAGAGGGGTAGACGGCAGAGACGGGAGTAGGTGACCACCTGATAGCGATAAGTGCCCGAAGGAAGACAGGGACACTGAGAATCCAGAGACACCAAACATATGAGGTGCTATACAGAGACATGGGTGGGGAGACGAGCAACAGTATATTATGCACAAATGGAACTGATGGATAAGTGACACATAGATTGATGGAAATGTGATCTGACTGTCATCCCTTTGAGGGGGAAAAGCTACCAGTTTGTAGATATGTATGGGTGTGGGGGGGGGGGAGTTGTGGGAGGAAAACAAAAGCAGGATTGGGGGGTTACATGAAAAGCTCGTAAGACTTAGCACAATTATACACTAATTGACGTGAAAGGTGTCGCCGCCCGGCCCCAGGGATGTGGGCATGACGGCTGTGGTATGGAGCAATGATGTAAATTTGACGTGCTAATGTGAGCTTGCTACACCTGTGTCCTTTTATACCTGCACAAAAAATAAAGTTAAAAAGAAAAAAAAAAAACATACCAGAAACAACAGCAATAAAGTCGCCACCCAACAGCAGTGACCCCTCGGGAAGAGCGAGGATAACCCGCCCCAAGTCCGCAAAAGTAGTTGACTGCAGGCCAGGGGGAACATACACACAAACCAGGGATAGGGTCCGGCCCTCCCACCTACCAGTAAGAGCGACATAGCGCCCTCTATCACCGAGGACCGTGGCGTCAATCTCCAGTGGGAGATACCAACCCCCCTGGAACCAGAGGAGAACCCGGCATGGGCGACCAAACGATACCCCTTCCTGTTCATAGCATGACAAGTATTACCTATCAAGTGAAGAAGGACAACATCGGGGGAGAGACGTTTCAACAACTGCAATACTACCCCACGTTTTATCCTATCCCCCAACCCATTCACATTCCAGCTCAGTAGTTTCAACCCCCTACCCCCATCCCAAAAGAGAAAGAAGATGCAACCCCAGTAAGAACCCAGCACTACGATCAAAAGGTCTAACAATACCGTGCCTTGCGTAAAAACAAACAAACTCCCCAACAGAACCCCCCCACCAACATCCCGTTACACACCCCCCCACCCTGCACCCCTGCGTGAGACTAGAAAGCCACCCCAACTTGCAGTGTGCCTGTCGCCCCCACATCTATCTAAGCTACAAAAAGTCAATCAGAGGAGGAAAGAGACCCACCAATAGCCCCGCAACCCCCCGAATGTCAAATCAAATCACATCACAGAATTAGCGTTCCACAGTTCGAGGCCCACTAGAGACCCCAGAAATCAGGCAACAGGTGTCTATTACTGATCTATCAGTCCGCCTTCTGCTCCACCAGACTGTTCCTCCTGTGCACGCTGGTTCGGCAGAGTGTCCAGCCAGTCGGCCACTCCCTCCGGTCGATCGAAAAAATAAGTCCGCTCCGCAAGTTCGATCATTAACTTGGCCGGGAAAAGCATAGCGTATGCCCATGTCACGCAGTCTTCTCTTTACCCCTAGGAAACCAAGTCTCTGCTTCTGGACCGATTAGGTAAAGTCCGGGTAGAAGCCGATGGTAGTGTTCTCAAACTTTATAAGTCCACCAATCCGTGAGGCCTGCAGGATAGCGTCTCTATCACGGAAATTGAAGATTCTTGCGATGATAGGCCGCGGTGGGGCACCCAATTTTGGTTTACCGCCCGGAACTCTATGGGCCCGTTCGACCATAAAAAACTTACTCAGTCCCTTGGGTGCAAGGTGTTTAACGATGAGATCTTCGACGAAGAGGTCAGCCGCTGGATCCTCCGCCTTCTCCGGAACTCCGATGATACGGACGTTATTCCGTCTAGCCCTTGCTTCGAAATCCTCCAGGCGACGCGCAAGGAGATCACTGGAGGCCCTCAGATTGCAGATCTCCGTCTGAAGGTCAGCGACATCACCCGTCAGACTGGAAGTCTTAATGTCTTAATGTCCAACGACTTGACTCTTTCATTCATTTTCGTCAAGTCCGTACGGATCAGGTTGACATCTATCGCCACAGTATCGAGTTTGTGGGTGAGAGTCCCCATTTGTTGCCCAGGGAGGATTTGATCCCGTCGATTGCGGCCATAACGTCCTGAAGGGTCAGCTCTGTTGCCGAGGTCGGTGGATCTCTCGTGTCCTCCGGCGACCTGCCCGGTCCACCGGGAGATCCCTTGGCCTGGGCGTAGCGATCCATGATGTTAGTCTGGGTATAGCCACCCCGCCGAGTAGTCTTGAGTTTCTGCTTTTCCCCCTCCGGTTTCCCTGCCATTGCAGGATGGAGACCGACTTGGAGCGGTTAGATTAAATAGAAAGATGGCGGCCCATGGGACCATGGAGTGGAGGCTCAGCTTCAGCCAGAGGGCACCAGCCAAGTGTCTTCCGAAAACCAGCAAGGCAATGAAAGAGCACAGGATAACCGCTCTCAATACGGGGGGGGAAGTTCCCAGTCGAAGATCTCTATGGAAGACAAATCGAAAGTGAAAGTCAACCGGACCGGTCGTGCCTGCCCCCTCAGGCCGATGTTGTTCAACTACAGCTCGGGCACCATGCCAACTCCACAGCCGGGTATCACGGAGACGTAGGCCTCAATCTTTGGAGCACCATAACACCAGTTCCCGGGGTCCGATTCGGAATCTGAAATCAGGTTTCGCTTCACCCGTGGTTCGTCTTCACGAAGACATCAATGAGGGACAGGATAAACAACAGGATAGATGCGGGAGGTTACGAGGGTCTCGGGAGCTCTAAGCTCACGCGGCCATCTTGGTTGCGTGCGAAGCTCCTCCTTGATGGCCATAATGTTGATAACAGAACATATCGGCATAATTGGTAGTGTTCATATATAAATATTCGGCATCAAAAGAAGCATAATGTTTTAAATTAGAAAACAAGGCCTGTACTGCATGCACATCCCAATCATCAGAACGTATGTCCTGTGTCACCACATCACCCATAGAAACACAAAATAGGTATGGTACATTGATGATCTCAGTCTGACCATGGATCTGATAATCCACTTTATCCCAGACGATAACATCAGAAACTGGGAACACTGAAATGTTAACAAGAGTCTGGCCATGCTTCACGATGTGGCAAGATGAGTGGGGGGCCCAAAACACCTTCAACAAAGTTCACAGCAGAGCGTTCAGGCAAATAGTGACCATTGATGAGTAGAAAAAAACCAGTTACAAATCCAATCGTCATGAAAAGAAAAATCTGGATAAGGACCAACCAGACGTATGTCCATGGAGGAACCAAATAAGTCTGTTTAAACCAGGAGAAAAAATAGCCAATGCGGTTGAGCCACTTGAGGTGGAGGACGAGTCATAGGAAAAACTGCCATGTTGCAAAGGACTATCCTGCAAATCATGCAAAGACTCACTTGTGGGATATTTGTATTCAGCCTCCACGTTGCAGGAGGAAGCTGAGGAAACAGAAGAAGGCTCAACAACAGGTTCCATCTCGATGACAATGTCTTGTGGTGAACTGGAAGACATGCCACTTTCACGAATCCTCGAAATTGTGGGACACGAAACAGCAGGCGTCACACTATTCAGTATTGGCCAGATGTTGTAGTTTGACATTGTCTACCGAAATGTATCTGTTGTCTTTGCGAACAGTAGGAGTAGGAAAATTACTGTTTGAGTACCCTTTAAGGCAAGCACTGGAACCAGTGCACGATAAGAGGGACCAAATTCTTTTTTGTTCTCCACCTTTTCTCGGACCAGATCTCCAACTTTTGGAAGCTAGCTGGCCACCTGATTCAGGAGTGCTGCATTAGTTGCTGAGGACAAATGTTCAGTAGCAAGACTGGCACGGGTCTCTTGTAGGTTCTGTAACATAGTAGAATGATTATCTACATCAAAGGTCGCAGCAGCTGCCGCAATGTCTAGATCATCAAGGTCTGGCACAACTATTTTAATGCCAAAGAGCATCTCTTATGGGGTCCGGCCACCCAGAGGTCTTCTAGGGAGATTATTAAGTGCAAGTTGGACTCCATACAAATGGGCTAACCAGTTCCTTCCAGTACCTCAGATTATAGCTGTCTAGGATTTCTTTAAGTCACGGTTCATTCGCTCCATAATTGAGTTGCCCTCAAGCCTGTATGGAGACGAAAACTGCACCAGCACCCCCATAGACTTCATCGCATCCTTGTACGCCTTAGAGGCGAAAACTGGATCTTGGTCAGAATGAAAGGTGCCAAAGGCAAAAATCCCTACAAAGACACTCAAATCCATGATGACATTTTTGACATCAGCACTGCGTTGTGGCCAAACCCAAAGGAATCTAGTGCACGAATCAACTGCAACTAAAATGTATTTATATGCAGTATCAGAAGAAAAGAAAAGTGGCCACTGTAATTCCGCGTTACTTTGTTTCATATATTTTACCCAGAATGAGGAAAACATTATGGCAGAAGGGCCATGTTTAAGATACATCGTATGGCCAGGGGTCACTTCTGGAGGAAGCTGACAAGCCGCCTCCAGCTGGGAGTCCTGCGTACACATACAACAACATAATTTCTTGAACTTACTACTGACTGGCATGCTTGAAAACAGATAACAGACACCAGCGGGTTTTAAAAAACTCACCTCGCTTGCTTGGCTTTTGCAAAAGTCAATAACAGCAGAATCATACAGAAACAGATAACAGACACCAGCGGGTTTTAAAAAACTCACCTCGCTTGCTTGGCTTTTGCAAAAGTCAATAACAGCTTGGCTTTTGCAAAAGTCAATAACAGAATCATACAGACTTGGTGGGTGATCAGTCCACCCTTACCTTACAGGGGTAGTTCTCTTCTGCAGACGCAGGGCTGTGTCCTGCTCCAGAAATTATTTGCTAAGGGACTCCAGCAAGAACGCGGTCATGTGGCCCAGACCGGGTGGGGAGGAACAGCGGGCGAGTCGTTCGGCTTACCGGATTGCAAGAAAACCCTCGGGTAGGGCGCCTTCGTCGGAGTCTCTCCGTGCACCTCCTCACATCCACCGGGCCTGACCTTCGTGCTCGTGGAGTCCCTGTTCAGGCGCCATTTGAAGAACCGGAATAACCACTTACTGGGTCTCGGTGGCGGGGGAACCGCCCAAGTCTTCCATACCCTTCATACGTAGTAAAAGGAGACACAGGAGCCTTCGTCTGCAAGAGGAACCCAGATTTATTCAAATAGCCCGGGCTATGGAACAGAGTCCCAAGCTCCTTAGAAACAAGACAGAGGAGGCTGCTGCTTTACTCAGCAGCTTACTGTCAGGGTGTGATGGACGTGCCTGCCTGGTCTATAGCTGCCAAACACATCTCCCAGAAGGCCATCCTTCTGGGAGGAACAGAAACTTATTTAGTCACGTGACACGCGGTGTGCGTTGTACGTGATTCTTGTCGGCAGAGGTCTCTGGTGGATGCGGACGCCCTATCCCCGCGGAGATTTTTGTTGGCTTCTCGGATGAGACGCCAGATTCTGTGGATGTCCTGCGGTCTGTTCTTTGACTGCCTACGCGCGCTCTGCTCGGCTGAGTGTGAACGACGTGTCGGTCTTTTCCCTTCACCTGTTTCTCTGGCAGCACGGTGAGACGCTAGGATTGCCCCCTCCCGTGTCCCGTCGTGGAAGCTTGGTGCCGGTCAGGGAGACCGCTTGGCTGAGCGGGTATTCCCTTCTTTGTGCTGTCATAGGATCATTGGCAGACGGATTCGGGATCCTTTCCGGGTGTCAGTTTTCCCGGAGTCCTGGTAAGATCAGCATCATAACGATGTGGATGATCTGATTCAAGACTAGTTTATTTTAATTTCTTTGTCCTTTTTCCAGAGTATTCAAACTGTTGGCAGGGTTAGCTGGAATATTCTTGGAGTTCATTTATTCCTTATCTTTGGATCCCGCTGAACTCTTTACTTTCTACTCAGCACTGACATATTTTTGTGTGTAGTTTCTGAGGCCCTTTTGCCTGAACTATACTCATATTGGTTTCCTTGTCTTTCCTGGTGCTGGAGTTGGCCGTTATTTTAATCCAGGGTGGATGACAGATGGTACGTATGTGGATTGGTGGCATGTTACTATGAATCAGCAAAAATGGCCAGACTGCATTAATCGTGTGTTTTGACTTCTAGGTGAGACCTTTTCCTGCAGTGAGAGAAGCATCTTGTTGTTTTGAAAGGAATAGAGAGGAAGGGTTCATCTCCTGATTTACTTCTATGGCACGGTTACGCTCGTAGCGAGAAACATATGAGAGTAGATAGTAAATTATCTCTTGTTAATGTGCTGTTTCTTTTGTTGCAGGTCTCCCTCTTCCAACGCTGTTCCCATCCTAACCCTATCCCTCGCTTGATTACTTCTATGCTCTGTACATATTTATATATTAGCCAGAGTGTGGGGAAATCAGGAGGTGGACCCCATTGAGCATCATCCTGACCCTGAAGAGCTGGATCATCGTGATACTTACAAGCCTTTTATACTTTTTTCTTCTAGTCTTTTGGCTGTTAGTCCATTGTTCAATCAGGGTAGTGTTTGTAGTTGATAACCAGATCCAGATGATGTTTGTAGTTGGTGACCTAGTCAAGGCTTGGTACTCAAACCATTGTTCACTCAGCTTGATCAAAGCTCGGTCTTTCAGGTCATTGTTCAATCAGCTTGATCAAAGCTCGGCCATTCAAACCATTGTCCAATCACCCTTATAAAGGCCCAGCAGTCAGACCATTGTCCAGATAACCTGATCACAGTGTCAAGGATGTTTACCAGGCTGGGAGCAGGAGATGGAAAACAAATCATTTACACAGGGTGTGAGTGTCTCATGGCTTTCTGTTGAAATGCAAAGAACAGGGGGGGTTGGGTGGGTGTGCAACAGTTCCTGGGCAGAAATGCAGGCTGCAAGATGGTTTTTGTCGTGTCGTGTCATCAGCAGAAAAGACCAGGTGGGTCGTGTGGAAGTGTTTTACACAAGATGGGAATGAAAAAACAATGGAGTCCCGGTACAAATGATGCCGATCAGAAGAACACTTTTCCTCAAGCCTTGAAAAAGCTTCAGGCCTGCAAGGGACAAACCATGTACTGGTTGATGATCTTTTATCTATGATGCAATATAAAGGACTTTCAACACAAAAGAATTAAATTATACTAACAACTATTTGGATGGATGCTTATCTGTGATCGCCCATTATCATGCTGTTACCCGTGCCTAACTTATGTATTGATAAACTTTCACTCTACCAAGCACACCTAAACTTATACAGTAGTACTGGCACTAAAACCTACAATCTCTGGTTTTGTTTTTATTTGCATTACTTGCTTCAAGAATAACAGCATATGCGACTAAAAGTATAATCTTTTAAGTGTGAGTACCGCCTTTATCTCTCTCTTGCTGTATTACTTAAAATGTTTGACTCATTTGAAGCTATGTGGTGAAAAAGATGTAGTCTCTGTGAGAGGTAATTAATCAGCTGAGTTCTGGTGTGTCTTTAGTAATGAAAACTTATAAAAAGGTTTCTGCATGTTACTATAATATATAGATATTTTGGAATCACTTGTTTTAACAAATGCTAAAGCTATTTGCACAATTCGCAGAGCCTATCTTATACAGTGTGTAACAGATTTTGAGGATCTGGCACTGCATCCAGATCTGCCGACTTTGGTACTAGGGATACAGTTTTGAGTTGCAGCTTAGGCTTAGAATCCTGTGATTTTGGGCAAATCACTTCAGGCCTCATTTATGAGTACGTGGTCCAAAGGACCACCGTACAGACTGTGGTGATCTGGCCACCCCCACACTGCGGGCCCGCATGCAGTTTTACGAGTGTGGCGGGTAGATCACTACAGGACTGCTGCATCAGACGGGAACCAGGATCCCACAGCTGTCAAGAGCAGAAATATGCTGGCAGTGCTGCTGCTGCACCGCCAAGCATATTCTGAGTTCGCCATGGAAAGGGTGGCATAGAGGCAACTAAGGGGGCCCTAGGAGGACCCCCATGCCACATCTGGGGGTGCATGCAGGGGGAGAACATATTGTACCCCCCTGGCAATGCAACCCTGTTCCTGTACTGTGGCATGCATGCCACATTGTGCAGGAACGTGCTGCAGGCACAGTCACAGCGTCGGGCTGCATGTTAGGCTCTCCAATGAACCAAACACCCCATCACCGTGAGACTGCCTGCCATAGATTACAATTCTAATCTGGCGGGCGCACCATGGCTTTGGCAGTCCTCCTGCGGACGGCGCCAGTGTTACAGAAGGACTGCAAAGCTCGTAATAAGGCCCTTAATCTCCTCATGCCTAAAAAAACAAATGTGACCTTTTATAATGTAATAGTTGCTCGCCTGAAGTTCTCCAATACCTTTAGGCAGAGTGTGAGCTATATAAAATTGGAAACAAATGGAAAATAATGAGTTGGATTTTCACAGTGCTTTCAGTCGCAGGCTGAGACCTTGTAGTACTAAACTTGTCACTATTTCCCACTGTAGCAAGCAGGATTTAATTTTGAGTGACTGGTTAAACACAGACATCTGTGTGATTGCATTGACTAACTGAGCTTTTGTAACATAATGAAGGGCATTTCATGAAGGTTATACTAACTTACATTTATTTTCCATTTAAGGTGTTTTATTTCATATGCATTTGCCTGAGGGTGAAAAGCACCCGACCCACGCACACTGAGCCCAGCCCTCATCGCACAGAGGATGACAGCTGTCATACAGTTTAGGTCGAGCCTGCACAGCGATTGAGCTGTGCTTACGAAATCTCTTGTATTTAATATATTTTAGAAGGGGGCTCTTATCAATTCCCATAGCTGAATTACTGTGTTCATTCGCTTTTATGTAGAACTTTTTTTATTTTTTAACTTCCCCTGACTGCATGCATTTACAATACTTCTACTAAAGCTGTTCGCACTGTTTAAGCCCCATTCACGGTCAGGATAAGATCTCCCCACTGAAAAGGCAGACAGCTTCTAACAGTGGGCTGGAATGCATGCTTTTTAGGTCGAGCCTTCACAGCGCATGCGCTGCAAAGGAAAACAACCTTTTCCTAGCGCTTCGGCTTTTCAAGCAAAGCATGTGCACAAGTTGACATTGCCTTCAATGGCAACGTGTGCACGTCAGGAGATCCACTCGCGGGAGCGCGTGGCCCATCTGGTCGCAATTATCGCTCCCGCGAGTGAATCCCTCCCCTTGCTACCACGCGAGCGCTTTTTTTCTGGTTTGTATTTTTTAGCAGCTGTTGCTTGTTTTCACTGTTTTCTCCCCCAGCAACCGTCAGATTTCATTCTAGTAGCATTCACCTTCCGGGGTCCCCAGCACCAAATATACACCTGGTCCTATTACACATGTATGACAGGCTGCTCTTCTTTGGCTGGGAAAATGAATACTAACAATTAACTCCGTGGCTGACAGAGAACATAAAAAAACACTCAAGGCATGAAGGTAGTTTTTCCAAATACCAGTGTATACGTACGCTTAAAACTGCTACCTGTACGGTGTTGCAAACAGGTGGATGTTTTGTGGACCGATAATTTGGCCACGCTTCGTTCAGCAAGATCCAAGTACCACAAGCACATCTTCCTTGGGAAAATGTCGCACTTCAAAGCCCTTCTTGACTCAGCCAAAAATAGACCCAAAAAACTATTCAATCTCATCAAGATTCCTGACTGCTCTCCCCCAACCTCCAAGTTGGAGGATTCTACAAAGAAAGCAGCAGATTTTGCTATATTCTTCGACGGAAAAGTGAAATCCCTTGTGGATCAGGTCGCTCATCGTACCCCTCCAGAGGAACGCAAATCCTTAGCCATTTGGCAGAACTTTGACCCCATCTCTAAAGATGCCCTTCTCAATTGCAACCTCGAAACAAAGCCCTCCAACCATTCTCTGGACCCCATGCCCAGTGCCATTGACTTCTATACCCATTCCCTTTCCTATTGGACCACTCTGGTCAACCTCTCCCTCTGTCAAGGCTTCCTTCCTGTCTCCTTCAAAACTGGGCAGGTCACCCCTCTGCTTAAAAAACCCACTGCTGATGCGAATGACCTCAACAACTTCCGCCCCATCACTAACCTACCCTTTCTTGCGAAGATCACAGAAAGATGTGTAGCGAAACAACTCTCTCGTCATATCAAGGACAATGATCTTCTTGAGAATTGTCAGTCCGGCTTCATCCAAAACTGCAGCACTGAAATAGCCCTACTGCAAGTGGTTGATGACGCGCTGAGGATACTCGATTCGGGGGGTCTTGTCTTCTAATTCTCCTTGACCTTTCTGCAGCCTTTGACACTGTCAATCACAACACTCTCCTCAACACTCTGCAACAGAGAATGGGCATATAGGGCACTGTGCTTAAATGCTTTGCTTCCTTCCTCTCTGATAGATCCCAAATTATCAAAATAGCGAACAGTCTTTCATCTCCTTTGGTGGTAGGTCAAGGTGTTCCTCAAGGCTCTATACTTGCACCCACATTGTTCAATCTCTATTTAGAACCACTGGAAAATCTCCTAAGTAATCCGGGATCCACTATCATCTCTATGCAGATAACACTCAAATCTACCTTAAGGTTGCCTCCACTCACGATCTCGCCATCCTAAGTTCTACTCTCGACTCCATTCAAAACTGGATGTAGACGCATCAACTGATTCTGAATCCCTCCAAAACTGAATTCCTCCTCCTCTCCTCCTCACTTTCTCCTCCCCCGGTTCAATCATGGATGGATCAGATGAATCTTCTTAACAATAAACCCATCATTGTGGACAGCGCAAAATCCCTTGGTGTCATACTCGACAAAAAATTCAATCTAATCTCCCACATCAATTCCATTGCAAAGTCTGCTCGATACCAACTGTGCCTGCTTTGGGGAATTTGTCGCTTTTTCCCGGAGCAAGACCTTAAAACCCTTGTGCAATCGCTGGTCCTCTCCAGACTGGACTACTGCAATTCTCTTCTTACTGGCCTCCCCAAATCCCACCTGTCCCCCCTTAAATCTGTTCTCCATTCAGCAGCTCGTTTCATTTATGGGGCCAAAAGAAGCGACCACATCACACCGATGTTATCCACCCTCCGCTGTCTTCCCATCAAGGCTAGAGCTATTTACAAGACTGCCTGTATTACCCAAAAAGCCTTGCACTCCTCCTCTCCTCGCTACCTGGCGAATAAACTGAAACTCTCTGGAGGCTCTAGACCATCTCGTAATGCAGAAAATGTACTACTTCTTTAACCTCCCACTTTCAAGAAGGAAAGATCGATGGCCCAATTCGTTTCAGGCAACGCAGTGAGAATCTGGAACTCACTTCCGCCTCAGCTCCGGACCACCACCTCCTCCCAGGCCTTCAAAACGGACCTCAAAGTTCTCCTCCTCCAAAGACACCTCCAAATTTCATTCACACCCTCTCTATTATCTGAAGGAAGACCTCCCATTACTGAAAATTCTATTCTTCATGACTATGGAGCCTTCCCAGTGTGTTCTTGAGGTTGGAGTGTTTGTCATTTATTGCCGTATTATCCTCGTACCTGTGTTTGGTACTCTTGTGTAACATGCACACGCCACTTTTCTCTTGTAACACACTGTTTGCTACCTCATACAGTTTTGTTGGCTTTTTGATACTTGCACAAGTGCCACCATTGCCTACGTAACGTTTGTTCTTGTGCTTGAGTGTCTACCCTATATTGCAGTACTATACCTCTAATTGTACTTTGTTTTCTCTTGTAACCTGCACACATGTCACCGTTTCCTCCTGTAATGCACCGTTTGCTAACTCATGTATTTTGTTTGCTCACAATTGTCACTTTTGCTTCATGTAACTTAATGTTTGCTTTTATAATTTGTTCACTTGTAATTTCCTCCTCATGTATAATTACTGTTCCTATTGTGAAGCGCCCTGACACCTTCGGGTAAAATACGCGCTATATAAAAACGCATAAATAAATAAATAAATAAATAAATAAAATAGAGGGGGTTTTGGCAGGACGGAAGGGCTGGAGAGAGCCGAAGGCTTTAAGCAAGCGTCCGGTGACGCCCCCGGTCCGCCCACAGTCCCGCCCGGTAGGAGGCGGACCTAGCTCCCGCGCCTCTCCGCCTAGTTGAGTCCCAGGGTCAGGTCGCCTCTCTTCCCGTCGCCTCAGCAGCTGCATCATGGCCGAAGTCCCGGCGCCCGAGCTGCACGGCCTGTCCGAGGAGGCCGTGGCCAGCGCGTGCACCGACCCGGACCCCAGCACCAAGGTGAGCGCGAGAGGAAGGCCGCGTGACTGACAGCCACAAGGGGAGCAGGCGCGCGCGCGGCGCTGTGGGAGGGAGGCAGGTGAGCGCGAGCAGGCTCCACAGCTCGCGCAGGGAGCGTGACTTGCGTTTCAAGCGTCCCTGACTGACAGGTCTCTCGGAGTACACATTCCTCGAGTGTGGGTCACTGCAAACTGCGCGCCCCTGTATGTTTGACACCTTCCCAAGAGAAAAATGCCGGCTATTCGTTGTTGTTTTAAACATTTGCAGAGACTTGGTTTTGATGTAAATAAAACTGCAAACAAAATTATATTTATTCGTTTGCAACATCACTTTTCTGTCGTTGTTCACTTTAATTATGTCTTAGATCGTTAAGGTAGCTCTAAACACATGTGCACGTGTTTTGTATTTAGTATGTACATATACATGCTAAAATGACCGGCCTTAAGTGGATTTGCATATTTTTTTACCGGCTGGGGCATCAAATTACCAGTGGTGCTGGTAGAAAACCGGCTAGGTGGCAACCCTCCTCCCCAGAGCTCACCAAGTCCCTTCCTGTCTCACTTGTGCAAAGTTGAAAAGGTTTTGAGTATGTTGATGACGGAACAGTGCTTACGATTTCTGTTTTTTTGCAGGACTTGCATAGTGTTTTGGTTTTATTTCTCCTGTTCTTCGTTAATAAACCAATGCTGTGGCGAAAAAGTAAACTTGTGCATGTTTATACCAAGAACAGCAAGTGGCAGAGTTCTGAAAAGGGATAAGTCGAAGTGGGCCACCACAAAATAATAAATGTAACGGGTCCAGGGATTATTAAAATAATAAAAAGTAAAATACAGGGATTACGTCGGAGTGTGTGTGTGTATATATATGTATATATTAATTCCACTATTAACATTTCAGTGACATTCACTGGAAATATCAGTTAAAGTGTAGTTACGGTTTGAAATTAGAACTGGAAAAACCACCGAAGTTAGCAGATTCTGGTTAGAATCGCAGTTCATAATTCACAAAACAGACAAGAAAACAATAACTTGCACCCCAAATGCAAGACTCGTGACCTCGCACTTAATGTGACAGATACAAATCCCGTAAATAATCTTAAACGTAAGATTAAATGTCATATTAACCTCTACACACAGACTACTGTAAATGTAGTATTATAGATTAGTTTGAGTATGTATTGTTAATTACATGTTGCTTTTAGGTTCTTAATGGCCAGTGCACAGCGGGACTTTGCTGCTGGGCCAGTCCCTACGTCAAACCCTCTGCTGCAGGAGGGTTTGCAGTTTGGCCTAGCCTATGACTAGGCCCTGTGCCAAATGTGCTGCAGGTTGGCAACCCCTGCTGCTTCCCGTCTTTAGTGATTAACAGCTGGTGATTGATGCAAGGCCTGGCATACGCCCAGACACTAGGTTGAACCCAAAGCTTTTTACTTTTACTTTTATGGTTTATGGACCTCAATGTAGGTTCACTAACCCACATTAACCTTCACAGCCAAGGACAAATACAGAGCAATATTAATCTGCGTTGTGTGGGGCGGTGAACCTACGTAGAGTCTGCAAATCTCTTTAAAAAAACAAAAAAGTCCCATATACAAAAAGGTCCCATATAAGCTCATGAAGCTTGCCTTGGATGAGTGATACCTGGCCGCGAAGCTTTCCATGGGTTTGCAAAGCCTTGCTAGGGCTTGCAGATCTTGGCTGGCTGTGCTGGGAACTACAAACCAAGGTTGTGCACCCCATGACAATCGGCCTCTTCCTTTTTTTTTTTTTTTCATTTTTTCATGTAGGTTCCCTTAGGGGTACTTGCCAAACCCATGGGTGAAGGATGCTCCGTGATTGTTTTGTAGAGCTGTAATGTTTTTCTCCAACTTGTGATAAACCAAATAAGTTGTTTCAAGCTCACTGGCTCATGTGTGTTTGCTGACCCAATTTGGGTGTTGGTGGGGGTGGGGGAGGAGGAGCTCCTTCATCCAACCAGATTTGAATACTTTTCACATTTTTGATCAGTGAAGGTTTGCAAAGTCGAGTTTGTGTACCTCAGCAAATTAACTGTCCAACTATCTGTTTAACCTTTTTATCCCCAGACCAAAACTATTGTTATGTATTAACTTCTCAATGTATTGATCTTATCTTTCATGCTGTAGCCCCACGTTATTTAATATATACGTGGCGCCCTTTGCAAAGATCATCGGAGACCATAACTTTGTCCCGTTTTTGTACGCTGATGACACGCAGCTTCTGTTTTCATTGGATAACATCTCAGATGTTACCAAACATAGGTTTGCAGAAGGTATACTTGCAATCTCCAACTGGCTGTCAAAGAACTTTCTCCAGTTGAATGCCAATAAGACTTAAGTGCTTTTTTTGGGCAGAGCTCAACATCTCTGTTCCCCAGGATGGTGGCTGACAGAAATAGGCCCGCTCCTGTGCCTACCAACGAGGCTAAAACATAGGAGTGTATCTGGACCTTTCTCGAGCTAGGAAGGAGCAGGTGGCAGCTGTTTTGGTTTACTAACACTCCTACAGAGAGTGTTCGATATTCTCCCTCTATCGATATTCTCCCCATATCAGCACGCAAGACCTTACTTCAAGCCTTGGTGGTGAGTAGATTGGACTACTGCAATGCACTCCTGGGTGCCGCGAATGAGGAGACACTGAATAGGCTCCAGGTAGTGCAAAACCCGGCAGCCCGATTGGCTGTAAATCAACCACCCAGAACCTTCTGTCTGCCATTACTAAAAAGCTTACATTGGCTTCCTGTTGGATGTCGAATCAAGTTCAAAATTTGTAGTCTGATTCATAAAACCCTTAATAATAACGATCCCAGGTGCATGACTGATTGTCTTATCCCCTACCTGCCCAACAGACCGCTACATTCTAGTGGAACGCCTCTGCTTGTGGTACCCCAGGTTAACACGTTTCGCACAGGTGGTAAAGCCTTTGCCTATGTTGCTCCCTGCCTTTGGCAAAAACTCCATATGGCGCTACGTGTGTCCGGATCTGTCCAAATTTAGAAAGTTACTAAAAACAGTACTTTTCTAGCCTGGCTAGTTCTTTACCTCCTTGATGTTATGCTTTGCTGCCAGCACGGAGATACCCCTGTAGGGGTGAGTCCTGCGCTCTATAAATCCCTCATTCTTTCATTCATTCATACAAAATCAGGCAAAGGCTTCTTCTCTGACTACATTTCTACCTTCATGCCAAGTTTGGTTTAATTCTGTTCAGCTATTTGTTCTGGAACAAATATTCCCATGGGAATTAAAATGGGGAAATGTCACTTTAGTGATTCACCAAAAGCTTAGTACAGTTTTATTTAATTGTAATATTGGTTTTCTGTCGTTGTTGACTTTAATTATAAGTCAGAGATCATTAATACAGCTGTAAAACGCATGTAATCGTGCATTCTATTTACAGTTGCAGTTTGAAGTATGTACAGAAACATGTTAAAATTTCCGGCTTTAGGTGGTTTTGCATGTTTTTACCGGATGGGGCATCAAATTACCAGCGGTGCTGCTAGAAAACCGGCTCCCCAGTCCTCCCAAGTCCCTTCCTGTCTCTCACTTGTACATAGTTGAAAAGGTTTTTTCGCATGTTCACGACTTAACCGTTCTTAGGATTACTACAATTTTGAAGGACTTCCATAGTGTTTTGGTTTTATTTTTCCTGTTCTTCGTTAATCAACCAACGTTTTGGCAAAAAAGTAGACTTTATTATTTTTTGTATTTAAACAAATGTTATTAAAGCATTGACACAAGAATCACATATTTTCATTATTGTTACAGTGGCCTAAAAGACCCTGTACAGCATATTCAACAATGCTTTTTCTTTCTAATAACCATATTAACTACATGTACATTGCTATGCAAAACTCTTCCGAACCCCCTTATAAACAGGTATATACCTTTTGTGCGTAGGAAATGTGGAGGGCAGCGTATCATCTGGTGTGTGGGATTGGACTAATCTTTTAGGGTTGACTGTGGGGTCTGCGCCATGGAGCCCACAGGAGAGGGGTTTCTTGCGCCTGGTTCTAGGTCTTTCATAGAGTCCACTAACGTCTCCCAGGCCCGTGCTACGTTTATGGATCGTGTGTCCCTCCTAGCTTCTCTAAGTAGAATTTCTCTTTCGTATCTCACCTTCTTGTCCAGTTCTCTCCACCATCCAGCTATCCGGGCCCACCTGGGAGATTTCCAATTTCTCGTTATTTCATGTTTCGTGAGTATAAAGGCTAAGTCCTGGAATCTGCTGCTGACCTTCCTTTTTAGTTGTGTGGGGGAACCAATTCAATATGCAATGACCCATAGTGCAGGGGACCTCCTTGGAAATCGTGGCCGCTACTACTTTAATCAACTTGGATGGTGAGTTTTCATTGGTACCACTCATGCGCCCCGAGTTCCAAAGGAACGATGTGATCAGAGAGTTTAAGTATTCCATAGTGGTAGCACTGTGAAGAAATATAGCAACCTCAGAAGGGCCATCATTTTGAGAAGGGCCACTCTACCTTCCAATGAGAGTGTTTGCTACAACTCTGTGCAGGCTCGTAGTGCTTGCACGGCCAGTCCTACATTCCCGTCTAGTAGGTTCGGCCTGTCATGATATATTTTTACCCCTAAATATGGCAAACAGTCAGGCTCCCATCACAGGTCTCTCAGCTCGTCCTGCGGCGGTGTGTCAGCCCTAAAGGGAAAAGGTTGGGATTTCTGCCCATTTGCTCCCAAGCCAGACCACGCCCCAAACTCTCCCAGCATAGAACTGGCTCCCACCAAATCTGTCTCCATGTCCCTCAAAAATAAAATGAGGTCCTCAGCATATAGGGGAATTTGATGCTGGTGGTTACCCATCCGCATGTCCCTGTATCTACCCTCTTCCCGTGACAGGCAGGCCAATGGTTCCATTGCCTGGGCGAAGAGCAAACAAGAAAGTGGGCACCCCTGTCGCCTATCTCAGCCCACTTTATAGCTGTCTGTAATCGTCTTTCCCGTTCGCACTCTGGCCATGGCATCTAAATATAATAGTTAAGCCCATGCTAAAAATCCCTGACCTAGCTCCATCTTGTATATGACCCTGTAAAGGAACTTCCATTCAAGGCTATCAAAAGCTTTTTCAGTATCTACTGCAAAGACTGCTGCCTCGCTGTCTTCCCGGTGTTCATATTCCAGGATAGAACATCATATTCTGCCAGGAGTGAAATCTGCCTGGTCCGGGTGCACCAATTTAGGCATGAGTGGGAGCGAACTGGAGGCCAGGATTTTGCTCAGAATTTTATACTCTAGGTTGAGCATCAACAGCGGCTTGTAGGACGTACAATCTCGTTCTGGCTTCCCCGATTTCAGGAGAGGAATCACCAGGGACTCTTATGTGGTGCCCGGCAAGTGGCTAGCATCCTGTGCTGCCTTATAAAGGGTCTCTAATTTTATGGCCAGCTCTACTGCGTGCATCATATAAAATTCGGGCGGAAATCCATCTGATCCCGGGGTTTTCCCACGCACCAGTCCTTTGATGGCCACTCTGGTCTCTTGCACCGTGATATGGCCACCTAGCTCCTGGGTGAGGGCTGCTAGTGGTACTGGTACCAAATGGACCCGCAAGTCCTCTTCATCATAATGTGCAATGTTTGTATATCGTCTGGAGTAATATTGCAGGAAGTGCCTGTAAATATCTTCCTGTCTATATAGCCTACTGTTATCTCCTGAGTTCAGCTCGACAATAAGCAAACCTCTCTTTGCTAGGTTTGCCAACCAGGCAAGTAGCAAGCCTGAGTGGTCATGCTATGTGTGGGTTCTTATCATATATTGTTTATAGTCGAACCAGCGGAGTCGCTCTGTCAGACTCGCCACCTTTTCCCTGGCATCTAAGAGCATCTGATGGATTTCTGGGTGTTGCGGCCTGTACCTCTCTAATTCAAGCAGTTCATGTTCTGATTATATAACTTCATGCAATAGTGTCACTCGTATGGCTACTGACTAGGTCATGCACCGCCCCCTTATCACAGCTTTAAAAGCATCCCATTCCAGTAATGGGGAAGTCACCGACCCAGCATTGTCCTCAAAATACTGTTGAAGGCTGGTCCCAATCACCTCGCTGAGCACAGGGTCCTTTAACTCTACCGGCTTTGACCGCCAGGTGGGAATCTGAGTGGGAGGGTGTTCCCAGTGTAGTTTCAATAGGACCGCATTATGGCCCTAGATAGTTCGGGCCAAGTATTCTACGCCGGTGAGCAGGCCATATGTATCTGGGTACATTAGAACATATCCAGCCGTACTTGTAGTTCGTGCGAGCTGGAAAAGAAGGAATAATCTCGCGCCTCTGGGTATAATTTACGCCAGGAATCTACCAGCCCCCTCTGCCCACGCCAATCCTTAAATCTCCTAGCCATCTGATGAGTAGGGGAATCCTTAAGCGGGTGTGATTCGTCATCCTCAGGATCTGCCACGTAGTTAGTCTCCTCCCACAACTTCCAAGGATACGAGGTAGGGGGCTAATGTGTTCGACTGTCTTTCTAGGAAACCTCCCTGTTCTGTATTTGGGGCGTATAGACATTAATGAGTGATATGTCTTTTCCTGCCTGCCAGCCTGTCGCTACCACATACCTCCCTTCAGCGTCTGCTTGGTGTCCCACGTGTTGGAAAGGGATCCCAGAGCGAACCCATATCATGGTGCCCCTCGCAAATGCCGACTATGTAGTATAGTATGCCTGGCCTCGCCACCTTTTATGTAATGCTGCCCCTTCCTTTGTTGTGAGGTGTGTCTTGTGCAATAATGCAATGTGGACCCCCCTCTGCTTTAAATAGGAGAATACTATGTACCTCTTTGTCATTGTATGCATTCCGCTGCCATTCCAGGATAAAAATGTAAAGTCAGTAGAGATGGGCATTACGAATCGTCTCTCTCGCTCCTCTTTGCCGTCCTCCCCACTCCAACTCGGTTCCAACACAGTAGCAACCCATTTTCTGGTCCATGCACACGTCAGATTCCGAGTGTCAATGCTGTTGGAGGGTACTTGATATTAAGGAGCTTCTCTACACCTTACAGTGCACACAATTACATTTAAATGTCTATAGATGAACTGTGCATATATTCAGAATATATAAAGCCCAAATTAGTAAAATTTTTGGTATTTCTAAAGTGTGGTGGAAAAGAATATTTTAACATACTCAAAACAAATCAATACCTAGGTGGTGACATGTCCACACAGCATTTGTGTGCTGTATACTTTTATCAGTAAAACTGTTCGTCTGTGTAAATGTAACGATTATTTCAATTGAAGATGTGCTGTTTGTAATGACCGTGGGCTACCACAACATGCATACTCCACTTTACCCCACTCTAGTCTGCACCACTCCACGACACTGTCCTCTGCATCTCTCCATTCCACACTGCGTCATACACTGTACCCTGCTCTAAGCCACTTCACTCAACGTCTCTCTATTCTAAACCACTTTACGCCAATGTACTCTACCCCACCCAACTCTACTCTGAAACATCTACTCAATGCCACCATATTCCACTCTGCGCCATTCCACTCTACGCCACTGCAGTCTGTCCTGCGCCACCCCGCTGCACTCTACGACGCTGCACTCTACGCCGCTGCACTCTACACATAACTTTATTCAAAACCAATACACTCTAGGCCATTGCACTCTATGCCAGTCTACTCCTCACCACTGCACTGTCTGCCACTATACTCTGTTATGTCCCCTACCCTAGGCCTAAGTAGCAAAGTGACCTTTTACCTACATTTGTCCTTCTTTGCTCTGCATAATGGTTCTAGCATTGACCTTTTGCCCAGTTATGTGCTGAATAAATGTCGATCGGTTTCCTTGAAACTAGCCTCCTTTATTATGTATGAGGATTCTTGGTAAAATCCCCTGCATATGACGTACATAATAGGATTAACATACTCTGTACAAAAGTCATCGCTATTTTCATCCTAGGGCGACAGGGTTACTTTGCATAGTTGCAGTTATTGATTTAGCCCCTTTTACATAATCGTACTCGCAACATATCGATTGTTGTAGAACCCCTGGGGCTACCTTTTTGGTATAAAAGAACTGCACCTTTACTAGGTAACTAGATAAGACGCTTCCACAGTGACAAAGACAACGGTCCCTGCACGCTGAAGCTACAACGCAGACAAATCTGATAACCCTTGCGGGGTGTCCAACTCATGACCAAGGTGGGGGTCCTTCATTATCTCCCAACAGGTAATGGGGTTGGCTCTTTCCTAGGGGATTCTTGGCTTTACACTCACATACATGCTTGGTACACTTAAGTTCTATTTACTCTGTTAGTGCTTGCAATCTTTTACATTTGCTTCTGTCTATTTATTGTCGTAGCAAACATGTTTTATGCTAGAATGACGCTGGTTCAATAAATGCTTATTGAAAACGTCCCCAGCGTGTATTCTGTGTATCTCTCTGAGACTAAGTGAGCATGATTCACTGAGCGAAAAGTACTGTACTGTTTCCACGATCCCTGAAGGGTCAAGGGTTGTCATGTTCAATGGTTGCCAGAAACTGTTCACTCCTTGGTAAGGTTTGGAGGCTTATGGTGGCACTGTGAGCCTGCTGGTCTGTAGGCTGACATATCCTGTGGGTCTGTCCGGAATCAGTCTAGACACCAATCCCTTACTTTATGTTGTAAAAAAAACGCGCAGACCCTATGTATTCTTGAGAACTACACGATGTGCGCATTTGTTGAACAACATAAACTAATCTAAACAACATAAACTACACATAACCAACTGCATCATTTGTAATGTCTTGGAAGAGTTCTTTTCAGAAAAACTATTATTCGGATTAGTCTCACACTGACCATGACACTGATCAGAGCTTGCGATCTAATCAGTTTGGTCACGTTTACGCGCCCATTCGTCTCGGCTCCTAATTTTCTGCCATAATGTTGTACAGCTCAAAATCTCAGGTGCTATGAAATTCCCTAGTAAAACGTGAAGTAGAAACATTCACAAATGTGCAGTTAAAAAAAATAAAAGCACCCCCTAGTCGCTTGAAAAGGACGGAGGGGTTGTCCTCGTGTATTTGAGCTAACAAAAATGTTTTTTTTTTGCCCCACCTCCACAAGAGCAAGCCAGAAAAGGGTTGTAGTTCAGGAGAGGATGGTACGGAGAGTCTCAATGTTAGTGGATGAAAAGAGCAACCGCAGCAGAGTGGAACGTTTCAAGAGGCAAGCATTCCCACTGCTCAAAGCTTTTTATGCACCATGGACTCCTTACTCCGTTCAGACCAAGAATGGCACATTCAGAGGGGTAGCATTGAAATCTCCCTTCAAAGACAGCGTGCAGTAAGATGCTGCTAGTAGAGTTTTTTTTATTTTTAACATTTTATTGGCATTTGCTTTTCATTCCAGACATTATATACATATTCACATCGTAGTAATTGTCTTGCAGAGGTCATTTCTTTGCTGTCTAGTTTACATCATTTTATATATTTGTTGGTATGCATTGTTCTCTTCATGTCTGTCTGAGAATCTCAACCTTAGAAGTGTATGGTCATCTTGGATGGCTCTCATGTTCTTCCCCTTCCAACGTCCCCTACAGTCCCCCCTCCTGCCCCCCACCAGCGCTGCTGTCCACTAGGAAATCCCTGCACCTCGCCATGTGTGTGTGGTCTGGGTTACCCTCTGCTTTTGTCGGGCATGTTGGGCCTTGCTCCGCTCTTCAGGCTTTTAGGCTCACCATGGCAGTGTTCCCCATTTTACTCTTGCTGTCCCCTCCCGTGGTTCGGGCTACCCGGGCTTTCAGGTCTGGGTAGTTCCCGGTGGGTGCTGATTCCAGGTCCTCATTCTTCATGTCATAAACTAGTGCGCCCCATGCATTCCCCGTTTTGCGTTTCTGAGCAATATTCTATTTTCGCAACCTGCCCATTTTTCTAGGTCGCGCTTCCATGTTTGGGTCCTGGGGCCTGCTGGGGCCTTCCATCTGCTGGTCAGTTCTCGCTTTGCCAGTATAAAGGCAGAGTCCTGAAACCTCGCTGTCACTTTAATGCTGCTAGTAGAGTTGTAAAGCATTCAGGTATTTCTTTGGCGAAAAGTTGTATGGTTTTCTAATGACGGATGGTGTGTGTGTGTGTGTGTGTGTGTGTGTGTGTGTGTGTGTGTGTGTATCAGAATTCTGTTGCTGTTCTGTAAGAGTTAAAAAAAAAATCCAGTAGTATCAATCTACGCATGTCTACCAGTTGCTAATTGGTTCTCTGGCTTGTACGCTTAAAATTTAGGATTTGGGAGCAGCCCACCTCCAGGCTGATCAGGTGTTTTTCTAATGTTGAAAAATGGAATCCGTCCGTTTGGGACAGATCCCACCTTGATATAGGATGAGTAGTAGGGAAGGCTCAACTCTACTTCAAGATTCCATTTTTAGGCGAGTTTTACTTGCCACCAGAATGCAACATTCCCCATGGGTGTTCAGTGGAAGAAAATCTGTATTCCCTCCTTACAAATTCAGGGTACAGAGAGGAAGAATTGGGTTACGATGGCCCTGTTTTTCTGTGGACTGAAAGCATCCTTAGTCTTGCAGTTCACATAAAAGGTATTTCTGAGCAATCCTTTCAATCAAAAATTTCAAACGCTTTTGTAAGGTGCATACTACTTAGATGAAGATTTTTTCACACAGGTCAAAGTATAGCTTATAGAAGTGGTTTGATTTTAGTCCTGCCCTATAGCTGGGAAAGGAAGAACACTAACTTACATATTTTTGTTAAAGAGCTCCATAACATGGGTCCTGACACTGAAATGCTTTTTGCCCCTTGATCCTAAAGGAAAACATAGAATGTAGAGTAACCTCTTATTCTGAATCTGTAAGCCTCTGTTTAGGTCATCGTTTTTAATCTGAATAGTAACATCTGGTGGGACCAGATTACTATGCACCTAAACATCCAAGCCCTCACTTTTAAACGTCTGTGTTCTTTAACAGAGAACCAATGTAAGCCTTTTTGGGTTTAGCCTGCCGAAGGCTGCGCTCTGCGCAGCTTTTCGGCGCAGGCGAAATCCATTGATTACAATAAGGACTTCAGGAACGTCCCCCGGCTCCCATTGGCTAGCTCCATAAATGAAGGCTAGCCATTGGGTGCCGGATCTGTCCGTCAAGGCCGGACCAGATTCGGTGGCATTCCCGCGATTTTTTCGCTCTCCGCCTCTGCGATGTCGTCATCGCGGCCGTGGGCGGGGTTTATTTTTTTTTCCCCGTCCAGGTTTGTTTTGGCCATTCCGTGGCCGACCGCCAACGGAGGAAGCCTTCCCGACCCCCCTCCCGCTGTCCGTTCCCGCCCCCCCCCTGTCCGTGTGCTTCCGCTCCGTGCTGGGCCTCCGTTGTTCCCCAGGTGAGTGCTTGTTTTTGTTGCTGCAAACATGAAGGCGATGTTTTGTGAAGGCATTTTTCTACGAGTGCTCTGTGAAATGCGGGCTGGGAGGGGAGGTGTGTGGGAAGCAGTCAGGTGTTTCAAATCCAACGTCGCACTGTGCTATCAGGCTGCAGAAGGCCGCGGAGGAAATCTTTGCAGGCTTCGTGCTCTCTTCGTGTTATTTCCAGGCAGGTAGTGTTTACTGGCACTGCGTGCATCCATTTTTATTGAGACAAAAAACGGCTCCGAAAAGGTTTCAGCAATTTTATTCACAGCCGTATCGATGAACCATTCCAGGCCCATCTTTCCTAATGAGCTACGATTCGCTAAACATGCTGAGGCAGCAGCCTTTTGTAGAATCTAAATAAAGGCAGTGATGCTAATTTAGATTACAAAAACCTATCCCCGGGATGATTTGTTCAGGACTGGCCTTTATTAAAATGCCATTATTACCCGTTCTTGCTTAGAAGAGAAAGTATTTTGCAAATATTTAGAAAATGAGAATGAGCCTATCAGCGTCTAGGGTGTGTGAAACTGAGCCAGACTGCTTAAACATGTCAGCGAGGAATCCTATTTAAACGTTGTAATTAATTAGATCGAGCGTGTTTGAAGAATAGATAAGGCCGTCGTTATTGATATACCAATTGTCAGGCATTCATCAAATGACCGCGGTTTCAGATACCTGAGTGAAACTGCGCTCCCGTATTTGAAACTTGCACCCAATGTGCGCTTCTGTGCTCCATATTTGGAGGAGGGTACTCCATACAAATGTAGGCATAGATAGTTAATAGGGTATTAGGTGGAAGCAGGCGACCAAGCGTTTTCAAATCGGTATTATAAAATGCGCACATCATATTTTAATAACGCTGGTTAAGGAGCTGGCCCTCCGAACTCCGAAACCTGTTTAGCTGCGTTTGACCTGGCATCAGCCCTGGCATCAGCTACACTCGACTCAGCACACACTTACTAGCCCCTCTGTGAGAAGTTGGCCTGATGTGCAGTGCTCACTATTCTAGTGATCACTATATATCAGTCCAAACAACCCTTATTGATGATTGGTTGTAAGTCAACCTTATAGACCAGCTATCCTAGTAGCATGGATACGAGCAGTCTAAGGCTAAGACTCTAGAGGGCGTGTTAAGCCAGCTGTTTTACCATCACATTACCCCTTGAACACCCAGTGAAAGGACACCACACAAGTTGTTATGAAAATAAACAGTGTATTTATTTATAACAAGACTACCCTGGCTCTTTATGAGACAGGGAGCTAAGCACACAACAAAACTCTTACGAAAATACTTTTAAGTTAGCACGTTACACAAATGCCCGAGGGGCACGAAAAACCATATACGCTAAAAGTGGAATGCGAATTACTAGCAGGTAAGTAACAGTTCTAATAGGCTTTGGAATCGCTAGGACTGGACTAGGGAATCGTTAGATTACTACTAGGAGGCCTAGGGGACTCGGGTGCAGAGTGTGCACTCTCACGCGGGATGCGGGACAAAGTCTATGGAAGCTAGAATTCACAAAGTTAGTGTTCACGGGCGAACCCGACCTGGTAGGGAGAAAACGACAGTGGATCCTGACCCTTGGATAGTGAGGCTATGCTGGGACACCGGAGTGCCGAAGTTACCTAGCCCAGGGGCTGCAGCTGCATAGGTCTGAAAAGACGTCGGGGATCTCGTTGCCGGACCAGGAGCCTGGAAGGAAGAAGTTGCTGGCAGGCGACCAGTGAAGGAAAGTTCGATGGATCCAAGCCTGGATCAAGGAAGAAGAAAACCTGAAAGCAGAGGGGACCAAGTTCTTGAATCACTAGCCAGTGATTAAGTGGGCACCAGGATGGCACCGGGCGAAGTCACCGCAGTCAGGTGAGTGGGCACTGCTGGGCTCTGCAGTCTCTCGGACCAGGAGGCGTTGTCGGCGACCAGGATGGAGGTGCGAGCTGTCCCACGGAGGATGAAGTCGTTGGCGTCAAAGTTACCCAGGATTGGGCAACAAGCCTTGGCTAATTCAAGCCCACGCGGTGGACTCAAAATGGCGTCTTGAGTGGACCAGGAGGGTCCAGGGTGCTCCTCTTCTGGAAGGGAGCAAGGGCCAGTCTGGAGCAACCAGACCAGCAGCAGAAATGTCGTCGGGCGTCGTCAGGAAGGCCACAAGCCAACGGGCTAGTAGCCAAACAACGCGGTGAGCAGCGGAAAGCAGAAGGGCCCCACGCAGATCGTGGAGATGCTGGGGGGCTGCACTTCGGAGCTGGAGCTGCTCAGTCGGGGCTTCTCGGACCCCAAAGCACTCACCAGTAGATTACTCGGCGGGCTTGCTGGAAAGAAGTCGTGCAGTCTTGCAGATGGCCGGTCCCTTGAGGTCTCGTCGCACCCACGGTTCTCAGCTGGGCTGTAGAGGTGGGTAGAGGTCAGAGGTGCCAGGGAAGCCGGTTCTCGTCGAGCTGGGCAGTCGGATTCCGGAGGAAGGACTTACAGCAGACCGCAGTGTTCTTGGATGGTGCCTGCGGATGCAGGGTGACTACTCCTTAGTCACAAGGGAGAAATCTTAGGAAGAAGTCTTGAGTTCCTTTCGCAGAAAGTAGTTTCAGGATTCAAAGATGATCTGATTTGGAAGGGGGCCAGTCTCTACCTTTATCCTGTAAAAAGGGGCTGGCACGCGACTAAGTCCTGCCCTATGGGTGGGACTAGGAGGGGGGTGGTTACACCCACTTCCTTGGCGGGCTTTTCCCCAGCACAGGGTCTGGAGTGACCCTGGAACTGGTTCAAGCCGGCCTATGCACAGTGAGCACCGGGGTGCCACTTGCAGTCACCTTCCTCTAAAGCCCTGCCTACCTACAATACACAAAACCCTGTCTGGGACGGTGCTGGCACCGCCCCTGGCAGGAAACCCTTTGTCCTTATCTCCTGCTCTGGGAGGACTCCCAGCAGCAGGAGGGCAGACTTGTGTCTCAGTGGCAGCATCCATTTTGTGGAGCTGAGGCTCTGTTTGACTTTAACCGGGGTTAGGGGTTACATACATGTCGTGTCCCTCTAGAAGGGTGGAATGCTAACCCCGTCGCCAGAATTGGCGAGGGGTTAGTATTCCAATTCGTATGACACCTTACTCGACATGTTTTGATAAAGCGATACCAGAGTTGGCATATAACCGCGAGGATTATAATGCACTTAAGAGTATATGGTATGCGATATCATGGAAACGGCTAAGGGATGGATCCCGAAAGCCGCAGACGGGCTCAGCTCATGCCAGAGCACCATCTCACACGATTCCAAGCACTCTGCCTTCAGGATTGTTAAGGCCTGCCATAGGAGTGACTGATAGGAGATCTGTGTGTCCATTTTAGGGTTAGATATAGGTATACTATATCTAAAGCAAAGGGTGATTACACCACCTTGCCCCAGCTGTCAAGCAGCCAGTTGTGTCAGATTTGGATGGCCAGCCAGGGGTGGCATAATACATGCTGCAGCCCCTGGTAGGCCCTGGGTACACCTATGCCCTGGGTACCTAAGGTACACTGTACAGGGACTGATAAGGTGACTCAGTATCCAATTTAGATATGTACCTAAGGTACATGGAATCCATTTTACAGAAAGAGCAGTGGGCCTGAGGTCCTGAATAGCAGGGCCTCAGGTCAACTAAGTCAGAAAACCAGCAAAACACCAGGCAAAAAGTTGGGGGCAACCATAGTCAGGGTTCTACCTTCCTACACCCTCTTTCACCCAAACCTTCGAAGTTTGAAGCCAAGTTCCCAAAATAACCTGATTTAAAGGCTTGAATAATTCATTTAGTTCACTAATCATTGTACAGCGCCTCAAGTTCGAGGTGCTTAAGCGGCTTACATTTCACACTGTCAAAGAAACAAACGTAACAGTGACGTTTCGCGCAAATAAACGTTTGTGCAAAAGGTGCATGAGTTGTGAGTGCAGAGTTGTGAGTGCAGAGTTGTGAGTGCAGAGTTGTGAGTGCAGAGTTGTGAGTGCAGAGTTGTGAGTGCAGAGTTGTGAGTGCATAGGGAGTGCAGAGTGCATAGGGAGTGCAGAGTGCATAGGGAGTGCAGAGTGCATAGGGAGTGCAGAGTGCATAGGGAGTGCAGAGTGCATAGGGAGTGCAGAGTGCATAGGGAGTGCATAGGGAGTGCATAGGGAGTGCATAGTGCAGAGTGCATAGGGAGTGCAGAGTGCATAGGGAGTGCAGAGTGCATAGGGAGTGCAGAGTGCAGAGTGCATAGGGAGTGCAGAGTGCATAGGGAGTGCAGAGTGCAGAGTGCATAGGGAGTGCAGAGTGCATAGGGAGTGCAGAGTGCAGAGTGCATAGGGAGTGCAGAGTGCATAGGGAGTGCATAGGGAGTGCATAGGGAGTGCATAGGGAGTGCATAGGGAGTGCATAGGGAGTGCATAGTGCAGAGTGCATAGGGAGTGCAGAGTGCATAGGGAGTGCAGAGTGCATAGGGAGTGCAGAGTGCAGAGTGCATAGGGAGTGCAGAGTGCAGAGTGCATAGGGAGTGCAGAGTGCATAGGGAGTGCAGAGTGCAGAGTGCATAGGGAGTGCAGAGTGCATAGGGAGTGCAGAGTGCAGAGTGCATAGGGAGTGCAGAGTGCATAGGGAGTGCAGAGTGCATAGGGAGTGCATAGTGCATTGGGAGTGCATAGGGAGTGCAGAGTGCATAGGGAGTGCATAGTGCATTGGGAGTGCATAGGGAGTGCAGAGTGCATAGGGAGTGCATAGTGCATTGGGAGTGCATAGGGAGTGCAGAGTGCATAGTGCATTGGGAGTGCATAGGGAGTGCAGAGTGCATAGGGAGTGCAGAGTGCAGAGTGCATAGGGAGTGCATAGGGAGTGCAGAGTGCATAGGGAGTGCAGAGTGCATAGGGAGTGCATAGGGAGTGCAGAGTGCATAGGGAGTGCAGAGTGCATAGGGAGTGCAGAGTGCATAGAGAGTGCAGAGTGCATAGGGAGTGCAGAGTGCATAGGGAGTGCATAGGGAGTGCAGAGTGCATTGGGAGTGCATTGGGAGTGCATAGGGAGTGCATAGTGCATAGGGAGTGCATAGGGAGTGCAGAGTGCATTGGGAGTGCATTGGGAGTGCATAGGGAGTGCATAGTGCATAGGGAGTGCATAGGGAGTGCAGAGTGCATAGGGAGTGCATAGGGAGTGCAGAGTGCATAGGGAGTGCAGAGTGCATAGGGAGTGCAGAGTGCATAGGGAGTGCAGAGTGCATAGGGAGTGCATAGGGAGTGCATAGGGAGTGCATAGGGAGTGCATAGGGAGTGCATAGGGAGTGCATAGGGCATAGGGAGTGCATAGGGAGTGCATAGGGAGTGCATAGGGAGTGCATAGGGAGTGCATAGTGCATAGGGAGTGCAGAGTGCATAGGGAGTGCAGAGTGCATAGGGAGTGCAGAGTGCATAGGGAGTGCATAGGGAGTGCATAGGGAGTGCATAGGGAGTGCATAGGGAGTGCATAGGGAGTGCATAGGGAGTGCATAGGGAGTGCATAGGGAGTGCATAGGGAGTGCATAGGGAGTGCAGAGTGCATAGGGAGTGCAGAGTGCATAGGGAGTGCATAGGGAGTGCATAGGGAGTGCATAGGGAGTGCATAGGGAGTGCATAGGGAGTGCATAGGGAGTGCATAGGGAGTGCATAGGGAGTGCAGAGGGAGTGCAGAGGGAGTGCAGAGTGCATAGGGAGTGCATAGGGAGTGCAGAGTGCATAGGGAGTGCAGAGTGCATAGGGAGTGCAGAGTGCATAGGGAGTGCAGAGTGCATAGGGAGTGCAGAGTGCATAGGGAGTGCATAGGGAGTGCATAGGGAGTGCATAGGGCATAGGGAGTGCATAGGGAGTGCATAGGGAGTGCATAGGGAGTGCAGAGTGCATAGGGAGTGCATAGGGAGTGCAGAGTGCATAGGGAGTGCATAGGGAGTGCATAGTGCATAGGGAGTGCAGAGTGCATAGGGAGTGCAGAGTGCATAGGGAGTGCAGAGTGCATAGGGAGTGCAGAGTGCATAGGGAGTGCAGAGTGCATAGGGAGTGCAGAGTGCATAGGGAGTGCAGAGTGCATAGGGAGTGCAGAGTGCATAGGGAGTGCAGAGTGCATAGGGAGTGCATAGGGAGTGCAGAGTGCATAGGGAGTGCATAGGGAGTGCAGAGTGCATAGGGAGTGCAGAGTGCATAGGGAGTGCATAGGGAGTGCAGAGTGCATAGGGAGTGCATAGGGAGTGCAGAGTGCATAGGGAGTGCATTGGGAGTGCAGAGTGCATTGGGAGTGCATAGGGAGTGCATAGGGAGTGCAGAGTGCATAGGGAGTGCATAGGGAGTGCATAGGGAGTGCAGAGTGCATAGGGAGTGCATAGGGAGTGCATAGTGCATAGGGAGTGCAGAGTGCATAGGGAGTGCAGAGTGCATAGGGAGTGCAGAGTGCATAGGGAGTGCAGAGTGCATAGGGAGTGCAGAGTGCATAGGGAGTGCAGAGTGCATAGGGAGTGCAGAGTGCATAGGGAGTGCAGAGTGCATAGGGAGTGCAGAGTGCATAGGGAGTGCAGAGTGCATAGGGAGTGCAGAGTGCATAGGGAGTGCATAGGGAGTGCAGAGTGCATAGGGAGTGCATAGGGAGTGCAGAGTGCATAGGGAGTGCAGAGTGCATAGGGAGTGCATAGGGAGTGCAGAGTGCATAGGGAGTGCATAGGGAGTGCAGAGTGCATAGGGAGTGCATAGGGAGTGCAGAGTGCATTGGGAGTGCATTGGGAGTGCATTGGGAGTGCATTGGGAGTGCATAGGGAGTGCATTGGGAGTGCATTGGGAGTGCATTGGGAGTGCATTGGGAGTGCATAGTGCATAGGGAGTGCATAGTGCATAGGGAGTGCATAGGGAGTGCATAGTGCATAGGGAGTGCATAGTGCATAGGGAGTGCATAGTGCATAGGGAGTGCAGAGTGCATAGGGAGTGCAGAGTGCAGAGTGCATAGGGAGTGCAGAGTGCATAGGGAGTGCAGAGTGCATAGGGAGTGCATAGGGAGTGCATAGGGAGTGCAGAGTGCATAGGGAGTGCATAGGGAGTGCAGAGTGCATAGGGAGTGCATAGGGAGTGCATTGGGAGGGCATTGGGAGTGCATTGGGAGGGCATAGGGAGGGCATAGGGAGTGCAGAGTGCATAGGGAGTGCATAGGGAGTGCATAGGGAGTGCATAGGGAGTGCATAGGGAGTGCATAGGGAGTGCATAGGGAGTGCAGAGTGCATAGGGAGTGCAGAGTGCATAGGGAGTGCAGAGTGCATAGGGAGTGCAGAGTGCATAGGGAGTGCAGAGTGCATAGGGAGTGCAGAGTGCATAGGGAGTGCAGAGTGCATAGGGAGTGCAGAGTGCATAGGGAGTGCAGAGTGCATAGGGAGTGCATAGGGAGTGCATAGTGCATAGGGAGTGCATAGGGAGTGCATAGTGCATAGGGAGTGCATAGTGCATAGGGAGTGCATAGGGAGTGCATAGTGCATAGGGAGTGCATAGGGAGTGCATAGTGCATAGGGAGTGCATAGTGCATAGGGAGTGCATAGTGCATAGGGAGTGCATAGTGCATAGGGAGTGCATAGTGCATAGGGAGTGCATAGGGAGTGCATAGGGAGTGCATAGGGAGTGCAGAGTGCATAGGGAGTGCAGAGTGCATAGGGAGTGCAGAGGGAGTGCAGAGTGCATAGGGAGTGCATAGGGAGGGCAGAGTGCATAGGGAGGGCAGAGTGCATAGGGAGGGCAGAGTGCATAGGGAGGGCAGAGTGCATAGGGAGTGCAGAGGGAGTGCAGAGGGCATAGGGAGTGCAGAGGGAGTGCAGAGGGCATAGGGAGTGCAGAGGGCATAGGGAGTGCAGAGGGCATAGGGAGTGCATAGTGCATAGGGAGTGCATAGGGAGTGCATAGGGAGTGCATAGGGAGTGCAGAGTGCATAGGGAGTGCAGAGTGCATAGTGCATAGGGAGTGCATAGTGCATAGAGAGTGCATAGTGCGTGCATAGGGAGTGCATAGGGAGTGCATAGGGAGTGCAGAGTGCATAGGGAGTGCAGAGTGCATAGGGAGTGCAGAGTGCATAGGGAGTGCAGAGTGCATAGGGAGTGCAGAGTGCATAGGGAGTGCAGAGTGCATAGGGAGTGCAGAGTGCATAGGGAGTGCATAGGGAGTGCATAGGGAGTGCAGAGTGCATAGGGAGTGCAGAGTGCATAGGGAGTGCAGAGTGCATAGGGAGTGCATAGGGAGTGCAGAGTGCATAGGGAGTGCATAGGGAGTGCAGAGTGCATAGGGAGTGCAGAGTGCATAGGGAGTGCATAGGGAGTGCAGAGTGCATAGGGAGTGCATAGGGAGTGCAGAGTGCATAGGGAGTGCAGAGTGCGTAGGGAGTGCAGAGTGCGTAGGGAGTGCAGAGTGCGTAGGGAGTGCAGAGTGCGTAGGGAGTGCAGAGTGCGTAGGGAGTGCAGAGTGCGTAGGGAGTGCAGAGTGCGTAGGGAGTGCGTAGGGAGTGCGTAGGGAGTGCGTAGGGAGTGCGTAGGGAGTGCGTAGGGAGTGCATAGGGAGTGCATAGGGAGTGCAGAGTGCATAGGGAGTGCATAGGGAGTGCATAGGGAGTGCATAGGGAGTGCATAGGGAGTGCATAGGGAGTGCATAGGGAGTGCATAGGGAGTGCAGAGTGCATAGGGAGTGCATAGGGAGTGCAGAGTGCATAGGGAGTGCAGAGTGCATAGGGAGTGCAGAGTGCATAGGGAGTGCAGAGTGCATAGGGAGTGCAGAGTGCATAGGGAGTGCAGAGTGCATAGGGAGTGCAGAGTGCATAGGGAGTGCAGAGTGCATAGGGAGTGCAGAGTGCATAGGGAGTGCATAGGGAGTGCAGAGTGCATAGGGAGTGCAGAGTGCATAGGGAGTGCAGAGTGCATAGGGAGTGCATAGGGAGTGCAGAGTGCATAGGGAGTGCATAGGGAGTGCAGAGTGCATAGGGAGTGCATAGGGAGTGCAGAGGGCATAGGGAGTGCATAGGGAGTGCATAGGGAGTGCAGAGGGCATAGGGAGTGCAGAGGGCATAGGGAGTGCATAGGGAGGGCATAGGGAGTGCAGAGGGCATAGGGAGGGCATAGGGAGGGCATAGGGAGTGCAGAGGGCATAGGGAGGGCATAGGGAGGGCATAGGGAGTGCAGAGGGCATAGGGAGTGCTAGAGAGTGCAGAGTGAGTAGGGAGTGCTAGAGAGTGCATAGTGACTGCAGAGATTAAGCTAATGGCAATGTAAATGACAATGCCATTTATTTATCTGTTTTCAAAACCAACACATAAATACAGATTTTGTCATTTACAATGCCAATAACTCTAACTTTTCCAAAGGCGAAACCATTGCATTGTAAATCATTGTTTACCTCTTTGTCATGATCATCTTTTTTTCTTTTTCTTTCAGTTCGAATATTAATCTGACTGCTATGTTCTGGGCCCTTTGTGACTGGTTTAGTTAATAGCTGGGCAGCCCAGCATACAAGCCATTGCAATAATCCAGTCAAGCTTTAACCCCTCCCATGGTCGTGACAGAACCGCTCCGTCACGAGCCTCGGGTGGGCTGTGCTGGTGACGGAGCGGTTCCGTCACGGCCCGGCCGCCGCGCCTGCGCGGCGCGTTCTATTGAGCGGGCGGGGCAGTGACGGAACCGCTCCGTCACTAGCACAGCTCAACCGAGGCTCGTGACGGAGCGGTTCCGTCAAGAGCATGGGAACGCCGCGCGGCCCCCCTCCCCGCTAGCGCTGCGGCGGAATTGCCGCCGCAGCAAAGGGGTTAATTGTAGCACCAGCAATTAATACCTTGTGATTTATAGATGTGAGATAGTCCAGGTTTCAATTTGTTCAACTGAAAAAAACTGCTACCCCGCCCCATTCCCTGTCTGAAATTGTAGCCCCATTTCCCCATTCAAGCGGAATCGCAGAGCAGCAGAGACCGATGTCAGCGATTGATTCAACCACGAGCGACGCCACTTGCTCCTCCCTGTATTTCGGACGAAGGGCATCAGGAGCTGCAGGTAGGCCTCGGACCTGTGCTTTTCAGAAAATATGGCATGCATCATAGCCAGACTGTGGAAGTTTACGAACTCCATCAGACTTCTGCTTCTTGAGGCTGTTCTTGGCGGTCAGTATTTCCTGTTGGGACTGCTCCCTGCAATTTTAAGCTTGCTTTTTAGGTCGAGCATCAGCGCGTATGCGCAGTCTGCTAGCCCTGCTGTATTCAATTAAACCACTTTATTCCCGCCTGCTGCTTACCATTTGTTGTTCCCCGTGTCGCTCTTCTTTGCTGGCTCCTAACACTCATAGCTGGTTCCAATAGCCAACACATCAGTTCCGTTGAAGGCAAAGGATCACCGGATAAGTACAGTTTCCTTACGCCTTCACTATACATCTGTTCTTTGTGGGAACTCTTTTTTATTTTTTTTATTTTTTTTATTTTCTTCCCTTCACCCCAGAATGGAAGGATTGAAAAATGTTTTTTTTGTTTCATTATTGCAGTGCGCCATTGCATTATCCCCGCCCGAATTGCAGCTTGCATACCCCAGCTGTGTTGATGACTGCACCATATTGCTTCGCCCACCAGGCATTCGTGCCATCCTTGTTGTTTTTTTATTTTAAAACAAAAGTTGTGTGAACGCGCCAGCGCACAACCCCACTCCCGAATCGCAGCTTGTTTTCTATTCCTTCTTGCGCATTATTATTTATTTGGTTTCCATATCCGAGCGGTCTTGATAAGTGCACCGCATTCCTTTGGGCGCTGGGCCCCTGTACTGTCCTTATTATATTATTTTTATAATGCCATCTTTGAGAATAAAACTTAAACTACAAACTTTTAAATAACCGCTTACTTTATTAAGGAATGTTAATGTTTTGTATCATTCTAAGGCGGACGTGCTGCCAAAGGGCATCCACAGCACAAGGAAAAGCACAAACACTCAAAAGACAGTATCCATCTTCTATCTTCACCACTGCTTTCTACTCCTCTGTTGGTGTGCGTCATCAGTAAGCCTTCCATTAGAGGCATTTCAGGAAAAGGCTGTTCATCTTCCTTGGAAGGGAGTGGTAAGCTTCTTCCCTTGAAGACTTTGCCTTTGGTCGATAGCGACGATAACCGTCATGTTCATGTAATGGCCTTAGTTTACCCCCTTCTGTTCATGTGCTTACAGTATGAGTGGAATTGTGCATCTGGATGTTTCCTTTAATTTACCGCTTGTATATTGGCTGGCGTGAACGTGCAATACACAGCTGCACAATCCACAGCCTCTTCTCCGATTGCAGCACACATATCCACTATGATGCCCGCCTCAGTGGCCAGCAGTCGGAGTGTGGTCCAGCAAATAAATCTTCCCACTGCAACGCCTGTCAGTCACAGCATGGGTAATCGTAAATCTGCCCGCTGCATCGCAGTCCAGCCATACTAGGGCAATGCATCAGCACTTGAATCTACCCTCAACAGTGCAGCAAGCACCAGCAGCTATTCACCAAGGAATGCCCCCATTATGCAGCAGAGTTTCCCCATGTTGGACAGGCCACATGAAGGGCTCGCTCCCTCCCCGCAGGACAGGGCCCGGGCCACCGTCAGCACCACTGCCCGGCCCAACCGCCATCTTGGACACGGCACCACGCGGCCGTGCGGCCTCAGCCCGACCCCAACCCTGGGCCTGGCCAGGCCCCGACATCCCGGCACCACCCTCCACCCAGGAGGTGAACGGCCCACTTGGCAGGTCAATGGGAGTACGAAGTGTCGATGGCTCTCCCCCGCCAGGTGCCGAGCACCCCCAGCTTCCTCGGGCGCTGGCTCCACCCCCCTGCTGGGTGTCTGGACTCCCTCATCCCGGACCTCCCGACCTCCAAGAGCGAGGGTCCGGACATCAAAGGGCGCCAGACCTATAACTGAGGCAGCCCCAGGACAGGAAGGCAGTTGTATCCTGGAGTCGAGAGACACTGCTACGAACTCATCCTTGACGGACTGTTGGCGCTGCCCCAGCCCTGCCTTGGGAACTATTGCCCTGCCTGCTGGCGCTGCCGCGGCCCTCTGCAACCTTCATCCTCGTGGGACCTGCTGGCGCTGCCGCGGCCCTCTGCAACCTGCATTCTCGTGGGACCTGCTGGCGCTGCCGCGGTCCGTTGCAACCTTCATCCCCGTGGGACCTGCTGGCGCTGCCGCGGCCCTCTGCAACCTGCATTCTCGTGGGACCTGCTGGCGCTGCCGCGGTCCGTTGTAACCTTCATCCTCGTTGGGACCTGCTGGCGCTGCCGCGGCCCGTGCCACCTACGACCTCTTCGGGACCTGCAGGCGCTGCCGCGGTCTGACCCCTCCGAACACCGAGCTCGAGGATTGTGAGCTATCACCGTTACCCACCCGTACCCGTGGGTACCAAGACTGTCCCGCTACCCCCTTCCCTTACTAGAGACTAGAATTGAGAGGATCATCGTGTCCTGATCGCCCTGTATCGTACCACTCTACTACACGAAGTGCCTATAAAAGGTGTTACCATAAGCTTTGTGTGGTGTCCATCTGTGGGGGGGAAGTTACCTGTCTGTGCGATCACTGTGCTCGGCCGACCCTCCAGGTCCCCGTCTAACACCCCACTTTAGCTACACCTTTCTTGCAGCTGCTTCAGCCCCAACGGGTGCCGAAGGGCCACAGGGTCTTCCTCAGGATCTGATCATGGCAGCGCTAAACACCCCCCAATCCCACTAAACCACGATCATATTAATCCTATGCTCAGTAGATCCGCAACTCATTTGCAAGGCAGTCAAATTCATTGACAATTTCGAGAAAAAGCAAAGAACACTGGCAAAGTCTTGAACCCGGAACACTTTTACTATTCTAAATTGAAAGACGTTCTCATTTTATAATTTTTTTAATACTCACTCAGTAATGTAAATTTTCTGTGTTTTAGTATTTTGTCGTATTTATATTTTGTAATGGTTTTCACTAACTATACAATAAATATTAATTTACTGCCACTAAACCACAGGTATCACTATCGCTTCCAAAACACTCTGCAGCACTATCCTCTTGGGCCTTCTGTTCGTGTGCTTACAGTGTGGGTGGAATTGTGCATCTTGGGTCTTGCCCTTCTTTATTCAGGATCCATTTGTAGTACCTTTGAGGAGAACTCTGGAACGCAAATGAATAAAGGTGGGATGTTAACCTACCGTATTCCTATGACTGCATTCATTGAGTCTGGCATCGCTTAGGTTGCACTCAGGTTTGTGTTATCTGTGGCCATTTCAGATGGGAACTTCAGATACAAGCAGAGCCTTGTTCCAGAGTGATCTGGTTTGGTAGCAGGTGACTTTGGATTTTATGGTGGTGTGCAGGTAAAAAGTAATCTGGTCATCGTGAAGTTTTGTGGGAGACGTTCTAAAAGAAGATTTTCACCCCAGAGCTGGTCACGTGATGTTTCTTTGCCTACGAGAATGAACTCTGTTCTAATGGATTTAATTTGAGCCCACTTAGTCTTCGAGGAATTCCTAGTATTTCCTGCAGTGTCAAAGGTATGTGAGATAGTAGGGTGCAGCTGCCTGTTTGCCCATGTTTTTTTTTTTCTTCTAGACTTTTCTTCTAGTTTATTAATTCTATCCAGGATATTATTGAATGGCCTTTATGATTTTGAGGATTTCTGGGAGGGTATGTGGATATCTTTTTTAATACTGTCTAAAAAGTAGCATTTTCACATTATTTTCAGCATTGCATAGTTGGAACAGAGAGGACTAGCTTTAGTTTCCAAGTTAATAAGATAGTGTTAGCGTTTCTCTTTTATGCAACTGGAAACTTTTGAGACGAGGAATTCCTCAACTTGACAGACAAGTTAGGACGTGTGCAAGCCCTTAGAAATAGCCTCCATTTTCAGTTAAGTCTGTTTTTATTTCTAACCGGTATACTGCTTTGTGTTTCAATGAAAGCATGCATTCCATTACTTTTTCAAGATTTGTTTTTCCTTTAACTGTTGGGGTGTTTAGGTATTTCGTTATTTTGAAGTTGCATCTGAGTCTGAATAGGTGTTTGGTTCCTATTCTGCAGTATTGCAGTAACTGGTGGAGTCGTTTTTTTAGAGGCTACATTTTTATCTCCAAATAGATGCTCTCAATGGTCTAAAAGCAATCTTTTTTTCGATGGTGCAGTTTTTTTACTCGCAACAATTCAAGCGTAGACCGCTTGACCTAGCGCGCACTGTTGCACTTCCAGCTGGAGTGTCACTTTTTAGGTTTCGGCTGGAGGGCGGAGCTGTAAGCTCCGCCTCCAGAGAAATCTGTAGTTTCTAGTATGGGTGACTTGAACACGCCCCTCTGCCTCATTGGCTAGCTCCATAAATGGAGGCTAGCCATTGGAACAGAGAGGCGTCCGTCATGGCCGGACCAGATTCGGGGGCGTTCCTGAGAATCTTTGGCTTTTGGCTACGTCATGATACGTCAGCCAAAAGCCGGGAACGCCCCCGAATCTGGTCCGGCCAGGCCGTGCTTGCTGCTGTCCTGCCTTCCTCCGTGTCCCTCCTCCCGCCGTCCCCCCTCCCCCCTCCTCGCTGTCCTGTGCACGTTTCCCGCCGTCCGTGTCCTCTCCCCCCCCCCCCCCCCCCCCCGCTGCTGAATCAGAAAAGCCCATTGGTCACTGCTCGATTGTCCTATTGGCTAATCCGACTCTGCCCCATAGAATTCTACAGCGTACAGCCTCATAACCGAGAGTATGCCGCCTGGCCGCAGGGACTGACATATTATGCGGTGCTCCCTCCTCCAGTTACGGCCTCAGTGACTGCCTGCTAAAACCTGGGGCACTAGATGGGAGGGCACCCTCTCCGACTTCGGGAAGCGAGATGCAGTAA
This sequence comes from Lissotriton helveticus, assembly GCF_964261635.1. Lineage (NCBI taxonomy): Eukaryota > Metazoa > Chordata > Amphibia > Caudata > Salamandridae > Lissotriton > Lissotriton helveticus. The sequence continues at coordinate 54,199,811 of NC_136067.1, forward strand.
ATGCACTCCAGGTTCTTTGACCTGTAAGGTTATTGAGCGGCTGCTATGTAGATGATGTATTGAGTCCATTTGTGCCAGTCCTTTGCGAGACACTGTTGCCAGGTCTGGTGTGGTCTCTTCATCCACGTGGGCACTGAAGGTGCGTGGGGGCAGTACCAGTGCAGCAGGGACGCAAGTCCTTTTCCACCTCAGCGCTCATTGGGGGCGGGGCCACCACATGCAGGTTACTTGGCACTGCTTGTCGTGTATGGGTCTACAGCAGCCTTCGTAGCACTGCGGGCCGTGACTTCCTTGCGGGCTCTGTGTGCAAGGCCGCAGTGGGGGTGACATTAATGCTGGCTGCAGCAGGTCTGATCTACACTCACCGGAGGTGGCTTCTCTCCTTTCGCAGTGAGGATCGACAACATGGAAGCACCTCAAGCGCGGTGTTGGCTGTGACGCTTCATCCCCTTTTATTGCTCTCAGTGGCTGTAGTGCTAGGAGCAGGTGTGGGGTACCCTTGACACAGGCTACACTTCTCCCCATGAGGAACAGCAGACTGTAATTTGATCCATCACTTCCAAACCAAACCCTGAGAGTTCGGTAAATTATTTCCTTGCGATGTTACCAGGCAGTTTACAAGCTCCCAAAAAAATAACTGTAAACGTGAAGCCGCCCTCGGGTGTCGTCAAACGCCCCCACCCCCCATCCAGACTCTGGTAAAAAGAAAACCTTGCTAACACTAATCACACCTACGCTATTAGGGGCCCCAGGGCCCCTAGAGAGGTCTGGTCTATGCCCCTCCTCCAACCTGAAGCGCTCTATAGCGCCTCGTTCCCTGCTCCTCCTTCTCTGCGCACAGAAACCCCCTGATACCACCGCCCTAAGGGGGCCGCCCTCTTTACCTCGGTCCCTTCCCCGTCTCCCTGTCTTCGCCTCTGAAAGTGCCTTGAACGTGGGCATCGAGGCACTACAGACACATCATGAATAGACTTACATGAGGTGGGCGCCGCCGCTGCGCGGGCCGGGCCCCCGGGTCTGCTCGCCCATCCGTCCCAGGTGAGAACGGCAGGAGGTCCCTCTGGGTCCGGGGCTGGTGGCAGCTGACTGCCAGCATCCGATGCCAGCCCTGGCAGGCGGCACCTGGCTCAGGTGTCCCCGCTGCATTATTCATGCGCACGACTGTCTGTGGTCCCAGGGGGGGGGGGGGGGCTTGTGCGGGCAGGGAGGGGCGATGAGCGCCTGCAGAACACACCTTCACAGCAGCAGGACCCGGGGACACCGGGGCACAGATTTATGGGCACTTTGTGATGGGTTTGTGTCACAAAAGTGCAAAGTGTTGCTTTGGTATTTACTGGAAGGTAGCGCTATGTTCTGCTTTACCTCAAGGGGGCGCACCCCGGGTGGTACACAGCCGTTCCCATGCAACTACCCGGGATTTTTCACTCAAATCGCTTTCTACAAGAAAAGGGGAAAACAGGCATTTGCGTCAAAAAATGCACCTACCTCCAGGAAGGGGTCACGTTTTCTCACACCGTTTTTTAAGATTGTATGTGCTCTGTAAAGTGCTACACACATTAAACGTTAGAATAACTTGTTCCTATGTCTTACTATTTTGTACGGGAGCAGGGCCCAATGCAAAGGCTAGTCTAGACATCACGCACAACGGTCAGGGGCGGTGGAAGTACCACAGGAGGGGGGGGGGGGCTGTACATATAGAATCCTTGGTATGTTGGTGTAAACACAGAAACAAAGGACATGGACTCATCAAGTCTCTCTGATGCCTTTGCGATCCCATCTGTGTGTGCATGGACAAATATAAGCCAACATTACCAAATCAGGTCAAGCATCACACCTTCCTAAAAGGATCCTAAATAATCCAATCTCGTGCAGCTAGTAACTGCACAGAAAATGATCATTATGCACTAAATCAGTGTGCTGCATGGCCAACTACAGCAGCAGAAATCTGTTCTCATCCGAATCATGACGCACACTGAGCTGGGCATTCAAAACCAGAGTTTACCTCTGTGTAATAAATTGCCCAAGGGGTGACCAGCATGCAGCTGGGTGAGCTCTTCTGATGTGACTGGATGGCCACTGTGATATTTGTGCACATCGCCACTGCTTGACCCAGCCGAGGTTTTACACAATTAAAACTTTGTGATGGATGCTTGAGGTCTGGATATTCTGGTATAAAACAGAACTGGCTGCAAATTGTATTTATATCACACTTACCACACACAAGGCTTTGAAGCACTTTGCGGCATGTAGGATGCTACTCTGGAACTCAAAGCTGGAGGTAAATAGATAGAGGACTAGTAATAGGCGCTTCCTTTTCCTTGTAGGATTAGTTGCTTTAAGTTTGTGTTCTCGGGGGTCTCATGCTTTTAATTTTGTGTTAAAAAAACGGATAGGGTAAGTGAAGTGGATTAGTAATGGGAAGAGGTTTTTGGGAGTGGTGGGCATGCATGATTGCTAGTTGGATGGACTGAGGAATGTGGTGACCCTTTGACAAAGCCAATGATCTGCTTTATGTATAGTGATGTGGTGACTCCTCCCGCCCTCGACAATGCCAACAGGCCTGCTTTTATAGACTGATGTTTGGACATTTGACAAAGCCAGGATGTGTGCCGCACTTAAAAGCATGGATCCCAGTTGCCTGTTTGCTACGAACAAGTTATGATTTCTCACGAGTGAACAGTGACTCAGACTGTTGCCAATTAAATGAGAGGCACCAGCGACTTTTCTTAAATGCATGGACTATTTCACATGCAACAGGAGAGACTAGTTACGATTTGATTTGTCACGAGAGTAAGAGAACAAGTGTCCAAGGCCCAGAGAACACCACAGACCTCAGAGAGAAAGAAAGAGCAAGGGAGAATGAAAAGGGAAGAAAGAAAAAGAGAAAGAAAGCAAAGTAGTAGAAGAAACACCGGCCTCCACTAATCATCTAGCACAGTAAGCAAGTAAGGACACCGTGGGCTTCTATAGACAGGCAATGAAGAACAAACAAGACAAACACCACAGTGTAAATGCTACATGCAATCAAATGGGCACCTAGTACCATACAGAATGTGTTAAATTACAAAATGAAGAGAAACTCTACTATTAAAATTTAATTCTCAGAGTTGTCGATGCCAATTCCACATTTCAAATCCAATGAAGATTCACAGCTAAGATCACAACGATGTCCAGTAATCATAAACCTTTAGACCTAAAAGCATTTTCCACCAAAATCTCCTAAAAATCATCCAACATTATATAATCTCCAGAAAGTTCTAGTCACAACCTATCAAGACTTTTTTGCTCTGCGAGTATGGATCCTACAGAGTACGCCAAAGCATACAATGTACAAAACAAATGGAGACATTGATGCTCAACAGTCATCTGATATGGTCCATTCTGTGCACATGCCAGTACACAATCCCAAATTCCAACATGTGACCTCTTTAAATGGTAAACAACGCAGACACTGCAGCAGTGTTGAAGGACTCTACACAAATTGACCTCCAGTTGCAACTATGAAACACCACATTTTGGGCGCATTGCCAGCTAAACATTTGCAGCGGTGATTTAAGTGAAATAAAACAAATACTTTTCACATACGTGCACTTTCCGTAACAAATTAGAGCCCAACTTATGTTTCAACAAATATAAACAAATACTATGGAGAATTGTAGAACAGAGCCAAATTAGGTCAAAACAATTGCAGGACCACCACCAGAAGTGCCCATTGTATAGGGTAATTGAGGACCTTCACTGGAAGCAGCTAAAGTCAACCACTTCTTTCATCCCATTAGGTTGTGTACAATCCAAATGGTCCACACAGAACACTACAAAAGGTAAGAATAGGACTGACCCGCCATTCTCTGTTGCACACCGCGCTTCCAACATTACATTATGGAATTACACAGCACAAACGCCTCAGGTCTGTGGTACACAGTCCATAAAACAAGCATTAAAGAACTAAATAACCCACAATCCTTGGTCAGTGCAACATCCCCAAGTCTCACTGGGAAAGACAAAGAACTGATAGATGCAATGTTTGAATTAATCTCAGCCACTAGTAATTGCTCTTTACAATGCAATGGTTTTGCCTTTGTTAAAGTTAGAGCTATTGGCATTGCTCTTGACATTATTTTTATTTTATTTATGTTTTGTTTTAACATAAATACATGGCATTGTCATTTACAATGCCACTAGCTTTATCTCTCGCAAATGACAGACAAAAACACCCACACAATGCCCTTCCACACACACAGCCACACAGAGCCCCCCACACACACAGCCACACACAGCCCCCCACACACACAGCCACACAAAGCCCCCCCACACACAGCCACACAAAGCCCCCCACACACACAGCCACACACAGCCCCCCACACACACAGCCACACACAGCCCCCCACACACACAGCCACACAAAGCTCCCCCACACACAGCCACACAAAGCCCCCCACACACACAGCCACACAAAGCCCCCCACACACACAGCCACACAAAGCCCCCCACACACACAGCCACACAAAGCCCCCCACACACACCCACACAGAGCACTCTACACACACTTACACAGCACAAGCAGGCAACAGGGGCACACGGAGGCACAAGCGGGCAACAGGGTCACGAAAACGGAGGCACAAGCAGGCAACAGGGTCACGAAAACAGAGGCACAAGCAGGCGACAGGGGCACGAAAACGGAGGCACAAGCAGCCAACAGGGGCACGAAAAAGGAGGCACAAGCAGGCGACAAGGGCACGAAAACGGAGGCACAAGCAGGCAACAGGGGCACACGGAGGCACAAGCAGGCAACAGGGGCACGAAAACGGAGGCACAAGCAGGCACACGGAGGCACAAGCAGGCAACAGGGGCACACAGAGGCACAAGCAGGCAACAGGGGCACACAGAGGCACAAGCAGGCAACAGGGGCACACAGAGGCACAAGCAAGCAACAGGGGCACACGGAGGCAACTGCAGGCAGGACACTACCGGGCTGTGCCTTGGGACTGAGGACGCCGTGAAAATGGGGCATGTTATAGCGCCATAATTCTGTGAGTACTGACCCCCCTCCTTAAGGTGTGGAGCTCTCGGCACTGACCACTCGGCCGCCCGTAGCACAGGACACTGGTGGGCGTCATCACTGTACCAGCCCTCTCTTGGAAACTGGGAGCCCCGGCTCGTGCTGCTCTGCGGGGACAGGGTAGGTGGACAAATTCTGTCCGGGCAGCGGACGAGGGTGCGGCGGGCCTGCTGTTGCCCGGATCCTCCTGCTGAATACTGTGAGGAGCGAGGGAGCTCCGAGTGTGTGTGTGCGGCTGTTGTGTGTGTGTGCGGCTGGCTGTGTGTGTGTGTGTGTGTGCGGCTGGCTGTGTGTGTGTGTGCGGCTGGCTGTGTGTGTGTGCGTGGTCGGCTGTGTGTGTGCGCACGGCTGGCTGTGTGTGTGCGCGCGGCTGGCTGTGTGTGTGCGCGGCTGGCTCTGTGTGTGTGCGCGGCTGGCTCTGTGTGTGTGCGCGGCTGGCTCTGTGTGTGTGCGCGGCTGGCTCTGTGTGTGTGGGTGGCTGGCTCTGTGTGTGTGTGTGTGTGGCTGGCTCTGTGAGTGTGTGTGTGTGTGTGCGCGGCTGGCTCTGTGTGTGTGTGTGTGACTGTGTGTATGTGTGGGTGCAAATGCAATAGGTCTCACATTTGCGAGAGATTAAGCTATTGCCATTGTATATGACAATGACATTTATTTATCTGTTTCCAAAACCAACACATAAATACAAATGTTGTCATTTACAATGCCAATAGCTCTAACTTTTCCAAAGGCGAAACCATTGCATTGTAAATGCTTGTTTATGCTATACTTAAAGTACAGTTTCATTAAACAATATTAAATTTTGACAATCAACAAACCATCATTTTGTGCTGACTGTCATGATTATTTACTGTACATACTCAAAAAATAAGCAATAAGAAAACAATTTTCAGTTTCATTGAATTACATCATTAACATTTCTCATTTCATGATTATGACATTCATATCAGAATCAGTTTGCAATGCCCGCCCTATGCATTTCGGGCCTCCTGGCCCTTCTTCAGGGGCTGTATCTAGAAAATAAGAATACATTTTGTTGTGGTTTACGGTCCTTCGTGCATGCAGAGTGAGCAATCTAACTAAAATTACCATTCCCTATCAGTGCATAATTTCTTTTAGAACGTATGGTGCAGAAAACATTAACAATATTATGAAAACGTTCTTTTTAATCAAATGAACTTTATGTTGGATGAATATAAGAGTAGGAGTGAAGAGTGAAGGATAGCAGGGTGAATAAAGATAAGAAAAGTATGGGAAGTATAGAAAAAACCTTCAGTGCTCTACTAAGTCGTTGGGATGCCTTAATGCCAGTAGTAGTTATAAATGCACCCGTGTGTAACACTCGTGAGGAAATAAATAACGATTTCCTTCTGTACTGACCTTGTAGTCAGGTTTAATCAAATCGTGCCGGTTCTGAATGATATTAGGGATTTCTCTTATAAGGTAAACACCGGTACATCATGAGTACTTCAGGGATTCACCGGGCTAACTGTATTGAGAATCGATAAAATTATACGGGTCATACCTTTATGTTCACTGGGTATAAGTAAACGTGTTAAGCGCGTTTAACCGCTGTCTCGGGAGAAACCGCGGCATGTGGTGCAGTTTTTTTACTACCTGCAGCATACCAACACCTCTCATGGATTAGCATCTGGCAGTCCTTCTCTCTTACTTTCTACAAATTGCCCGTTTACCAGGGCCCGGAGAAAGCACATTGCCTATATTCCCAACTGCAGACCCACAAGAAACACAATTGTGTAATTGAGCTCCCACGAAAAAAGACTTCATAACTAGACCTGCGGGTCTAAACCTTTTGACTTTTCTGGACCTCCGCTGAATCTTTAATAGTATCCAGAGCCTTTGCTCAAAACCGGAGACCCTGACTGTCTCAATTTTGATGATTTCAACCACAAAACAACGTAACAACCATTTTTCAATCAAAACCCAAGATGTAAAATATTTAATTAAATTCCCATTCGGATTTATAAAAAAAAACATTTTAAAGGAAATATGGCAGCTTTTTATAAGTTCAATTGAAGCCACCCATCGTACATGTTATTTTCAGTTTGATGCATTTGCACTACTCCCACGAATCAATCTGAGGGTGTCCTCTTCATTTTTGTTATTCAATTGCAATTTTTTCACATTTACAGAAGATTAAAAATGATTGTTAATTCATATACAGGTTATTAATCTGCTAATATTACATTTTCTAGGCAGATGCGGAACCCCCAAGTAGGCGTCACCGACCACAGGTTAAAAACGGCAGAACTAGACCTTATCACTGCTAGGTTAACTTATTAACCCCATTGGCGCTCAAGACGAGGTCAGCTCGTCATGAGCCACGGCGCTCCGGTGTTCATGACGAGCTGAGCTCGTCATGACCGCGCCCGTTCCGTGGAACGCTCGCACGCTGGGCTGATTCCCCTGCTGTGCTAAGTGTTCCATGGGAACGGGTGTGGCCATGACGAGCTCAGCTCGTTATGAGCACCGGAGCGCCGTGGCTCATGACGAGCTGACCTCGTCATGAGCACCGGGGCGCTGTACGCGCCCCCCAACACAGCGGGGGAAACAGCCCTGCACGGAAGGGGTTAAAAGTACTCTTGCATAGATTCACAAAGTGTTTTTCTGTCTGGCCGTTTTGCAGTTTTTTTTACACTTGCTTTAATCGCGAGTGTTAAAGACTGGTGTTTCATAATATATGTCAGTCTTGTAGCAGTTGTTCAGTGTTTCATTTACATTCATTGTGTTTTTCAAAACCAGCAAGCCGTGTGTAAAAACTCACTTTCTATTTATAGTTGTTGCTTATGAAAAGCAAAGCTGTCGTCAGTAACTGCGCCTCGTTTCCTGCCAGTCTCGTTTCGCGTAAGCAAAGACTCCCAAGTACGAAGTACAAGTTTACGCACCGCCTTCAGGTTTTCAAAACACATAAATAAAAGGCATTGTCATTTACAATGCCAGTAGCTCACTCTCGCAAATGCCAGACCTATTGCATTGCAAAATGCTTGTTACAAACTGTAATGCTCTGTGCATCATTGTAGGTGCTAACAGCACTCCAACTAGTTTCTGGTTAGCCCTAACTTGGAGTTAGTGTGTGATATGACTATTTAAGAAATGTTAACTGCTAGTACTCTGCACTTTTTTTCTCCTAAAACTCCTGGTCGCTCTTGGTTAATTTCTGCAGGTGACAAATCTATGAGAAGTAGGTTTTATCCGGTTTGTAAATTGGATTTTACCGGGCGACGCAAGCCTATTTCTGAAATTGCATTGTCGGCATCTTTTTATTTGTTTCCGCACTACTCAAAGGCGTTATCTCTAAGCGAATTAAGTCTCATCCAGTTTTAATTTGTGTTCAGAGTGTGACCTGGTCTACAGCATTACTTCTGGTTGTAGATCTGCTTAACTGTGCCTGATTAAGATGCATCCAGTTTAGAATTTAACAAAGTTCTTGGACTGAAAAAATATCTGTAGAGAACCAAATGTTTACTTGCGTATCGTCCTCATGCAGTTTAACCTGTTAGTCTTTGAAAAGGTACAACCTGGGTTGAAGAGGAGGATAGTTGTTAAATAAAAGGGGGCATAAGTGAGACCCCAATGTACGCTGCAATCAGCAGAGGCTGAGCAGGAGGATCAATGACCTTGACTGAGGAAGACTGCTTACAAGGAGTTCAGCCACTAGAGTAGTGGCCCAGTCTACGTGTGGTTCACAATATCGGCTGCCGCAGTCGGTTCCAGCATGTCCAAGACATGTCTGAACATCTCTGTAAATTAGGGCATCGGTCCACAAGCCAATTACCAGGTTTTCTGTGCTATTTATTGGCCTGAAGCCTAGATGTAGAGGGCAATACAACAATTTATTTTCAAGTAACTAGTTAGTTCTTTTTTTAAAAAAATTATATTCGGAGAGTGCTGAAAAGAGAGAACCATATGGAGTCATTTGTACATTATTTTTAGGTGGTTGACTGGGCAGCAGAGGTCTTGGCAATGTCAATCTTGTAAATTTATTTATTTGTCTTGCTGATAATGTTTTGATAGTAGCATCCACTGAAGCAAAAATTCTAGTGCCTTAGGGAAGAGGATGAATTGTGTAGCATTTCACACCTTTCTGCTAGTGGCCAGGGGGGAATCTATCCTATCTATCTATCCTATCTATCTATCCTATCTATCTATCCTATCTATCTATCTATCTATCTATCTATCTATCTATCTATCTATCTATCTATCTATCTATCTATCTATCTATAAGCACTGAAGGACGTTCCTGCAGAGGCAATGCCGGTGGTAGGCAACACAAGGAGAAACCCAACATAATCATTTTTATAACACTAATAAAGTCTAAGTTAAACTATGAATTAGGGTTTCTCTCATTATTAAAAGGTCACAAGAATAAAGCTGGAGCTTGTTCCTAGCTTTAAATTCAAACATAAGCTTTACAAACTCAAGTTCTGTTTTGACCGTGAAAAGCTGCCACATCTAGGTGAGAACAGCCTTTGTGTTCTTTTACTGTTGAAACATGCAAGCTGGCATAACTGATGGTACAGTTTTGGTGTGCATCAGTGGGCGTTAGGGCACACTTCAGAGTTTGATTATTAATTTTATTTATTTTATTTTGTGTCATTTGTAGAGCGCACAACTACCCCAACGGGGTGTCCCGGCGCTGAATGGATTGAAAAACGGGCTCTGAAAACAGAGTTACTGGCAGAATAGGAAGGTCTTCAAGGAATTGCGAAATTCACATTCAGAGGTACTCTTACGCAGATCTAGGGGCAGTTTATTCCATCTTTGAGCGGCTCCCAGCTCAAAGGTTCTGCCCCCGGCTCACGCTCTTTTGAATCTTGGGGTGGCCAGCAGGAGTTTGGTGTTAGATAGAAGGGCTCTCGAGTTGCAGTAAGGCCATAGAGTGGAGCGTAGATGGGCAGAACCAAGGCCCTTGGTGGAGCGATAGGCCAGTGTCAAAGCCTTAAACTCTATTCGTTTGCTCATGCCCCTGCTCATCAGCCTTCCTTCCCATCCTTGTTTGGCGATTTTATCTCGCAAATGGCCATTAATTCCGCCAGGGTTTTGATCATTGGCAACTTCAATTATTGGCCACTAGATTCCTATGAATCCTCCTCTTCACTTGAATTTTCCGGTTTACTACTCGGCCTTAATTTTTTACAACATATCTCTGTTGCTACCCACAACAAGGGCCACACTTTGGACCAGGTATGGACCACCAACCTGGACATCTCCCCTCCTTTGGTCTATCCTTGTACTTGGTCCGATCATTTCTTTATTTCTTTTTCTTTAAAACTTTCAGTACCTATTCGCTCTCCTTTAGTCTCCAATTTCCCGGCACGTAATTGGAAGCATGCCGACATCTCCCTTTTTCACTCGACTCTTGCTTCCACTCTTCCCCCTGTTCACTCTGACTTGAACTCTCAAGTAGAAGCTCTGGACCAATGGCTGTCTCTTGCCAGTGACGTGGTCTCTCCTGTTAAAATCATTAAATCTAAACGCCCACACGACGCCCAGCGCTGGTTCACTGACCAACTGAAGGCTGATAAACTCCTACTTAGACAGGCTGAGCGCCGTTGGAGGCGTAACTACGACCCTTTATTAAAGTCCACGTACACTGATCTACTCAAATCTTACAAAAAATCTATTATTTTGGCCAAATCTTCCCATTATTCCCAGAAAGTTATCAATTCCACATCTAAAACAAAAGAAATGTTTTCCATTGTGGCTGAACTTTCCTTACCTGACCGTGTTACCCCTCAGCCTCAACCCTCGCAAGCTTTGTGCGATTCCCTTAATTACTTTTTTATCGATAAAATCTCTACGATAAAAAATAACATCCCCTCGACCACTCCATCTCAGGTCAGTGTTCTTCCCTCTCCGAATCCTCACTCCTTGTATCAATTTCCCTGGATAACTTCTTTTCACTTCTTCAGACCGTTGGCTCGGGCTCTCCCAATGACTGTTGCCCTCCCCAAATTCTAAGAGATGCTTTTATGGCCTGTCCCGGCCCTCCTCTTGACCTTCTAAATCGTTCACTCTCTACAGGCTCTGTCCCTAATGCTTTCAAAAGCGCCGTAGTGGTACCCATTTTAAAAAAACCCGGCTCCGACCCCGCGGTCTTGGGCAACTACCGACCTATCTCCCTCCTTCCTTATTTGGGGAAGGTCTTGGAGACCTATGTCACCCGTTGCCTGAGTACTTTTATCGAGGAAACTCATTTCCTCGATGATCAATAGGCAGGTTTTAGACCGGCCCATTCCACGGAGGCAGTGGGGGTGGCGGTAATGGACACGCTGAGGCGGGGGGCTGATAAGAACTTGGCCCAGGCCTTAGTGCTTTTAGATCTCTCGGCCGCTTTTGACACGGTCGACCATGTTATCCTGGTCGACCGTGTCAGAAATGCTGGATTCTGTCCTTCCTCCATCACCGTTCCCAATCGGTACAATTGTCCACTTTTTCTGCTCCCCGTATCTCCCTTTCCTGTGGTGTTCCTCAGGGTTCTGCGCTGTCCCCTCTCCTGTTTTAATCTTTATATGCAGCCCCTATTAGTTTCTCTTCGGCACTCTTCTGTTACCATTTTTAATTATGCAGACGATCTGCAACTAATTTTTCCTATCGACCCCTCCCCTCTTTCTTGTTCCAATTTCCAAACCATAATGCTTACCATCTATGAGTGGATGAACTTCAGTCAGCTGAAGCTCAATCCTAGCAAGACTGAGCTGGTGCTGATTGGCGGCCCTCCGCATCCTTGGACTTCCAACTTCTGGCCCCCTGCCTTGGGTCTTCCTCCCTGTCCAGTCAACTCCGTAAAGAGCCTTGGAGTCACTATCTCTAGTGATCTTTCTATGCGGCCGCACATTAATGCTGTTACCTCGGCCTGCTTCTACCACCTTCGCAGAATTGGGAAGATCCGAAGGTTCCTTTCTTCAGAGGCTCTTACTTTGGTCATTATGGCCCTGGTTACCTCACGTCTAGACTATGCCAACTGTCTATACGTGGGGGTCCCCGCTTACCACCTCCACCGTCTCCAACTGGTGCAAAACCAGGCAGCCAGATTAATTTTCCAGCAGCCCAAACATCAACATGTTACGCCGATGCTGAAGACTCTACACTGGCTTCCGGTTGCGCAACGCTTCATCTTTAAAATGGGTTGCACTATCTTTAAATCTCTCTCTGCTTCTGCCCCTGTCTTCATCTCTCTCTGTCTGCGCCTTCACGTCCCTCTCCGACACCTTAGATCTTCTGCTCACAATCTCTTGATCACTCCTAGGTTCAAACGCAAGAAACATGGTGGTGCCTGTTTTTCCTTTCTTGCTCCGTCCACTTGGAACTCCTTCCCTCTTTCTATCCGGCTCACCCCTGATAAGTTTTCAGGGATTTGCGGAAAGGAAAATAATCTGTTCTGTCTTGCCTACGACTAGCTGCCTCCGCTCACCTGTTCTTCTGCCCACTGGTCTCTGAGCGCCAAGAAACCAATTGGTGTATGTGAGCGGTACCAAATACCTTTAACATAACAAACATGAGTAACCAGTGCAGGTCCCTCAGATAGGGGGTAATGTGCTGCCTACGAGTGAGGCCTCCAATTAACCGTGCAGCGGCATTTTGTACCAGTTGAAGTTTTAGGCAGAGGCCTTTAGTCAGGCCTAGGTACAATCCGTTGGCATAATCAAGATGAGAAATGATTAGGGCATGGACAATGGTTTTTCTATTTGCGGGTGGGAGAAAATGTATTAGTTTCTTTAGGGTTCTTATCTTAGAATCGCAGGCGGCTGAGACTGCATGGACCTGGTTTTCAAATGATAATTTTTCATCCCAACGCACTCCTAGGTTCCTAACGGAATCTTTCGGAGTGGGGGCTTGGCTCAGTTCTTCCGGCCACCATAGCTTCGAACTAAGTGGGGAGGGCTGATTAAAAAAGAGCACCTCAGTTTTCCCTGCATTTAGTCGTAAAAAATTAAGGTCCATCCATTTAGCAATGTCTCTCATGCAGGTTTTGAGGGGTTCAAAGGCATTGAGGGAGGGTTCATCAAATGTGAAGAGAAGCTGTATATCGTCTGCGTAGGACGTCGTTTTAATTCCCGTGCAGGAGATCAAGTTAGCCAGAGGGGAAAAATAAACATTAAACAAAAGGGGGCTGAGAGAGGAGCCCTGGGGCACTCCCCATTTCAATGGTCTAGGAGTAGAGGTGAAAGGGGGGGTATGGACCTGTTGTGACCGATTGGATAAGAATGAGCCTACAAAAAGACAAACGGAGTGGTGGAGGGTCCTAGGGGAATTTGTTTATAGACCGAAAAAGTACCTTGTCCCCCAACTTGACAGCAAAAAACACGAGAGGTACTAAAAGTATAGAAATGAGAAATCTACTGGAACCTAATTGTGTCCCGTATTCATGTTCAGACCACACCGTTAATCTAAACAAATGACAGTGTCATGTCAGAGAAGTGAGACAGAGAAGATACAGAGTCTGAAAGACTAGAAAAAGTACCCATCAGCCCACTTAAAAGTGGAATCTCGTCATCTGGGTTGTTCAATGTTAGAAAAAGGTGTCCTGTAGGCTCCTCCTCAGGGAGAGTCTGAGGTTGCCTAATGATGGACCCTGGGATCAAGCATCCAACCAACAGAAGACAGTATGTGAGCGGAAGGGGCGAAAGTTGCAGTGCTCAAAAGAAGAACAGAAAAGGATTATTTTCCTTTTCTGTTCTTCTTTTGAGCACTGCAACTTTCGCCCCTTCCGCTCACATACTGTCTTCTGTTGGTTGGATGCTTGATCCCAGGGTCCATCATTAGGCAACCTCAGACTCTCCCTGAGGAGGAGCCTACAGGACACCTTTTTCCAACATTGAACAACCCAGATGACGAGATTCCACTTTTGAGTGGGCTGATGGGTACTTTTTCTAGTCTTTCAGACTCTGTATCTTCTCTGTCTCACTTCTCTGACATGACACTGTCATTTGTTTAGATTAACGGTGTGGTCTGAACATGAATACGGGACACAATTAGGTTCCAGTAGATTTCTCATTTCTAGACTTTTAGTACCTCTCGTGTTTTTTGCTAAGAATGAGCCTAGCCAATTAAGGACCTTGCCCTGAATTCCAATCTCGCTCAGTCTATTCAGTAGTAGGGAGTGAGAGACAGTGTCGAATGCTGCTGATAAATCCAGCAGCACCAACACCGCCCTCGATCCCTGATCCAATGTCCAACGCACTGAATCTGCCATCTCAATGAGGGCCGACTCCGTGCTATAGCCCTTACGGAAACCATGTTGGGAATCGTGATAGTCCGTTATTCTCGATATAGTGTGCGATTTGCTGGTGGGCTAGCCTTTCTAGGATCTTGGCCGGAGCAGGGAGGAGGGATATCGGCCTATAATTAGCCGGGTTCTCAGGATCTGCGTTGGCCTTTTTTAAACTAGGGACTAGAAACTCATGTTTCCAGGCCTCCGGGTAAACCCCCGAGCTTAAAGAGGTGTTCCAAATAGAGTTAAGGTAAGGGTTGAGAAAGGAGGCCATCCCTTTATAGTGTTTAGCGGGCCATGGGTCCCCAGGGCTGCCTGACTTACATCTAAGTAGCTCTAGATAGGAAGTCTCAAGGGGAATTTCTGTGAGGGTGGGGCTAGCAGTGTGGGTCCCGGCCATTGCCTTCGGACATAGGTTTAAGCATGACAAAGCGGTATAATTTGACATGTTAGTGGTGCAGACCTATCTGCAGTACCCTAGGACACCTGTCAGGCGTATTGCTAGGCTTCTAATCCCACATTTGGGTGGTGTAATGACCACACTGCCAGCTATGTTGGATAGTTATTGGAAAGGTTTTTTTTCTGTTGACTTAACTAAGTCAAATATGGCAATTAGTCCAGTGAGTTAGCAAATTATAGAGATAGGACACGTGCAGTGAGATGTTAGTGTGCAACCTTTAATTACCTAAGGTTACCCCAATATGTGTTTTAACCCATGACAAGCATGTTTGGACCAAACCGGCTTATCGTAGTTTGCTTGTCATAGGTTAAAAAACAAATTGGGGTAATTGTGCAAAAAAATGGATTTTCCTACATGCATATAAGGTATACTTTTTTGTTGTTGTTTTTTTTTTTTTAAACTGAGAAAAGCTTTGAGCATTTATTGCAATCAAAGGTGAGACTTGGATGTGGGGAGGAAGGTATTTAGGATTAGTGGTGTCTCCATCAAACTAGGTGATGAGAGGAAGCCTGGAGGAGCACGGACAACAATAAGGAAGCTGTGATGATCCAGCATCAGTTCTCTTCTGCCAATACTCTTATTTTAAAATGCCAAAACAAAGGATTCTCATTTTTTTCTTTTTTAACAGCACCAGTTCAAGCCAACATTCGAAACCAGTTCGTGGGGCTTTAGGTAGTTCCTGCAGATTGTATGGCTAACAATTTTAAAAGAACTGCTCAAAAGCATAAAAGATAATGGCATGGATAAGTTGTGAAATGGAGATAGGTCTTAGTCCCCAGTGTCCACACAACCTAAGCTACTATGTGCAATGTAGGACCTGGTGGGTTAGATCCTAACTTTCAAACCAAATGACCTTCACTGCAGAAAACCATTCCCCATAGAATCCCAGGACAGTTCCCTCTCTGCTCAGGCAAGACAGCCTGAACATACTTTTATGTATACTTTTCTATGATGGTTATTATTCATAACAAATTTGCATCCATAATGTTTTGTAAAATATTTAAAATGGTGTAGCAGGAACCTGTCAAGACATGCCTCTAGTGAGCCAAAGTACTGGGGTACCTGCCAGGGCAAAAATGCGTCATTCAAGCAATGAACCACTGAATCCTTACTTAGCGTTATCAGTGAGAAATGGAGGGGACCAAGGCAAACTAAATGAATGCCCAAAAATAAATGCAAATTGTGACATTTGCTGTTCAATTCCGACGCCAGTCTGCAGCACCGGATGGTTTCTCTCCATGCAGCGGTTCTGTTTGTCCTGGGATTTCATCTAGGGCCTAATCCTATAAGAAGGAATGCTCTAGAATCTTCAAGTGACTCAGCAATGTAGCATATCATAGCTTCTTAACCACTCCTGGACTGTGGAGTGGGCAAGGAAGATCACACGATGTGTGAGGGGCAGTGGCTGTCCTCCAGGTGGGCCTTATTTACGTTGGCGCTGGAGGAGAGGGAAGGGCGACACCCTTTGCTTGGAGTCGGTGTATACTTTTTGGAGAAGCTGAAAGAGGGCTTTGAAAATGTCGAACAAGAGATAACCACTGGCTTAGCGAAACTTGAGAGGGCCCCTGGGAAAGGTACGTGGAGGGGCCCCCTCCGGTCTCAATCGGGAGCTATCCAGCTAAAATATTGTGCTGAGTGGGCCCCCTGGAGCTTCGCCCCCCCCCCCCTGCACCGTGGGCGCCCACTGGAGGTGACTTGGGCTATTGTCTGGGATGCTGCAAAGGTAGTTATTCAAGGATAAATCAGTTCACACCTATGCACTTTTTACTAAGTTGCCCTGGGGAAAAATAGTGTGTAACTCAAATTCAACAAGTTGAACGTCAGCATAAACTAGACTGCTCCCAAAAAACTTGCAAATCCCTTATAACAGCAGTGAGTGAAATAGAGCAACTGCTAATGGGTGAATCTGGTAGAAAATGTTACATCTCACTTGTGTGAAGGAAAAAAAAAACGCAAGTAAGAAGGCTTATCGCCTTTTGGTCCATAGACTCCAGAAACTACAAACTCGGAACTACATCTTGAGGATTATTGAAAATTGCTTTATCATAGTGTTGGTGTGAGGACGAACCATATGATAAAGCATGACACCTAAGCGTGAGGGGGGTTAGGGGGTGGGGGTTTATGTCGTAAACAGAAATCACTGACATTTTAAATGAGACAGGTACCACTGTCCTCCTGCCAATGTGGTTTATATTGTATTGATAGGCCATTTGTACTCTTCGCAAGTCCAGACAGTCCCGCCAGTCATGTTACCATTTGTTATGATATTAGAACACTGGGGCATTTTATTCAGACATATGTTGTCTCCAACCTGACTGCCCTTCCCAAAATATCTATTGTTGGATTTCATAATTGGAGACCAGGGGCGGCTGGTGATCTTTGAAAGTGATGGGGCTTAATACCAGCAAGGAGTTCACTCCATTAAAAAGAAAAAATGCTTCCCTCATACTCACTTCCACATTTAGGCCCATATTAACAAACATTTGGGGCTGGATTTACATCACAGAAATTATGCAAACCTGCACAAAAAAATGTTTTTTAATTATTTTCCAGCGCTCCACTTTTTTCAGTTGCCTGAAAGTAACGCAAAGCGGAACTGCTTTAAGTTGCTAAGTGTCAAGGTGGAGTCCATGGGTGGTACATGGGCGTTCCATGCACCCACCAATGGTTTTTGATGCAACACTCTATCTACTAATGATGGTAGACAGGGTTTTACGCCAGAAAAATAATGCCACTTGAGAGGAGGAGAAATGCTATTATTTTTCCTTTAGTTTCCCACTTTGCATGCGTGCTGCACTGTACAGCACACATCCAAAGTAGGAAGTTTTAAAGTTCCTCAAAGCATAGCATTTTGTACTGGAAGGGCACCCTTCCAGCACAAAACGTTTGCTGCACTCACGCAGTCACTTTTTCACTGTCGTAAAGATAGGTGCATGGCGCTCGGCAGCCTAATTATGCGCCAGCAGTAGGAAGAATGCAGAAGAGTGCCATGTATTTGAATACATGGTGCTTTCCTGCTCTTCCCTCACACATCACAACAACTTTGGGTGTGGTGCTGTGTAGTGTGAAAGATTTGTGATAATCTGGACCTTAGTGTCTTTCCCTTTATTTACTGTAACTCCCATTCTCTCACTTGCTCATTCCCACGGATATTTACTCCATCTCACTGTTACTTACACACAGCTGCACTCCTCTTTGGGTCCCGTTCTCACTTACTAACAATCACGTACACACTCATTGGGCCCTGGTGCAACTCCACCTGCTTCACCATTGTTAGCTACACCCCTGACTTGCCTTCACTCCTTTGCACAACCTCTAATCAAGCATTCATTCTAACACACTCCTACTCCTTCACTCACTCCATCATACTCTCTTTCTCTTGTTCGTTTGCCCTCAAACTCTGGTTCTTACTCACTTTCACTCTCATTGAAACTCTCAAATGAACCCACACTTTTACTCAATCATATTCTCTCCCAATCACTTGCAAACACCCTCACAAACACACATGCATAGAGAAACATTTTCTTTCCACTTACCTTGTGTACTTAACTGGCAACTCTGAAGCGCAGTAGCAGAGCAGCAATCTTGTGCTGGGCATTAGAAACAGCAAGCCATGATTCCTAGCCAGAAGCCTTTTAGAGCAGCAAGGGCAGGAATGAAAAAGGGAAGATCCACCTTAATCATTCTCCCTGCTTCTTCGTAGGACTTTAAGCACAGCCCTATAAGAAGCTGGGACAGTGCTGCGGGTCCCGCCTCTGCTGCCTGTGTGGCTTTCCATTGGCTACTGGAATGCACTGTGCTGTGGGAAACTGGCTCTATTTAGTGTACTAAAGCAAAGTACACTGTGCAGAGGGTCCAGTGGGTCCCCAATTGGCTTACAGAGCCTAAAGTAGATAATAGTAATGCTCTCTTTTGTGGTAATGTGGGCAAGCAGTTGGACTTATCAGAGTGTAGTGCGACGCATTTGAGGTACTCACAGAGGTAATAAATGAGACCCACACTCAAATAATAAAATAGGAGACCAATTTAGAAAAATTGCAATTATCTTCTATCGATCTATCAACTGTATTTCTTATGAATTTTCAAATATAAACAAATAGATAAAAGTCGTGCCCAATTACGCACCATGCAATCTTACGGGAGGGAAAAAAGCAGGTAGGTAAAGCACACAGCACAGACAGTTGTAGGGGGCTCACCTTCTGGCTTTAGAATAGCAGGAAGCCAAGGTCCAATGTTCTTCCAACGGCAGCTGGTCCGGTGTGCCCCAAATTCCGCTGGGAGTTGTTGGGTTTGGTAGCTGTCGCGCTACAGGGGGCGGGGTGGAGGTGGGGCTCCAAAGTTAGGCTGCACAAGGGGACTTGTGGGCAAGCCGACGGCTCCCAAACAGGGGCTGGGATCGCAAGGGCCTTAGCAACATCCCTAAGGCCCTTGCGGTTCATCGTTACCCAGGCCGGGCGGGTTGAGTGCAGGGCAGGTAGGTTGACCGGCCCTGGTGTGTAAAGGTGCTCCTTGCAGCATGGGCTAACAGTTGGCAGGGGAAAATTCAGAACTGCTGGGCCACTCTTGTAGTGGGTCTCGGGTCTTGATAGTCCTTTGGTGGCTGCTGGGCTCTGCTACAGTTGGAGTCTAGACTGAACTCTTCGATGTTAGTCTTGGTTGCAGAGCGTCCAGTACCCTGAGGATTGTTACTGCACCAGTCCAGTCAGTCCTGGGGCCTCCACACTTGGTGGGGAAACAGATCCTACATTTCAGAGCATGAGTGCCTCTTCCTGATCGGTTGCTGCACCGGTCGGGCTGGGGAGCTGCAAGTCGATGGACCAGACTCTGTGGTTTCGGTGCTTGCGGTCTGCAGGGGAGTAGCTCCTCTACGCCAAGGGTGTTCTTGGGCCAATGGTATTCCTCTGGGGTTCTTAGAGGCCACTCAGCATGCAGGAAGACACAGTTCACCTTCTGGCAGGCAGGGGTTAGTGCCAAAACTCTGCCCCCCCTCAACCACGACCCTCTCCGGTAAGCCGTTTCTGATACCGCTGCACCCGTCTGTTCTGGGCCTTGGTGAAGAGGACTAAATGTGTCCCTACGTCGCTGAGCATCACAACTTATCTCTGCAACTGTTGGTTTCCTGTGACATGCTTCCTGGCCTGAGCCTGCTGCCTGTTTCAGATTCTGGCTGTCTCTATTGCTTTGTATTGGGGCTTGGCAGCTGTGTTTGTACCCTTCTCCGGGCTGCCCCTGTGCCGCTAGTGGTGTAGTGTTGGTGCTGTTTTGGGCCCTGTCTAGTGCTTGCTTCAACACCTGAAGACTTTCCCCAAGCCGCTGCAACTTACTTGTAAGGAGCCTCTGACTGTTTGCCCCCAATACTCATTGATTTGGATTGGGCACCTGACCTCGAATTTGCACCCTGCACATGGTCGCCCCTGTGCCACTTGTGGTGCACTGTTGGGGCCGAACTGAACTGTGCCCAATACTCACCTTAACTTCTGAAGTCGATGTTATTCTTATGCATGCTGAATATTTTCTTCCTCCCATATGTTAACATTGCAAAGTCTGAAAAATGCAGTGTCCATTTTTGAAATTGAAAACGTAATTATTTTGGAAACATGTATTTGCCTATGACTATGTTCTGTGGTTCTGAAAAATAAATAATACTATTTTTAAAAAATTGGGCTCAGATTTATTCATTGAGTGCATGTCTCATTTATTGCCCCTATGTGTACAACAAATGCTTAACACTACCATTTGATAAGCCTAACTGTTCGCCCACACTACCACAAAAGGGAACATTAGTATTATCTACTTGAGCCTCTGTAAAGCCCATGGGGATCCACTGGACTCTCTGCTCACTATACCGCCTTTTGGTATAGTATATAGAGACCCAGCTTACTACAGTAATTCTAGCATTTTATACAGTAATTCAGAAATGCACGCCAAAAACTAAAAGTTGTAATTTTTAGGCAACTCCTCATTTTCGCACACTGCAGTCAAAGAGATGCCAGTGTGATATAAGAATGGAAGAGAGGCATCTACTAAGACTACGAACAGTTGAGAATCTGTGAGGGGTGATGGGTGAGAGTGCGACACAGGGCTTAGAAAATTCCCTTTGTTCTTGCAATGGATCCCTGTTGCTCCATTTTATGTGCTTGCTTCGATTACTTTATAGAGCAATGGCGTAAGCTCGATACCAGGACCTTACTAACAGGCTTGTTTACACGGAAACGGAGCAGCTGTATATGATCTTATGCGACTGACATTCAGATCAGCCGCAGACGACAATAATGGGTTTCCAAGGCTATCTGGAGATCAGCATTGAGTTTGTGCCCCCTTTAATTGGATTTCTGTAGAAAACTGTTTTGTTGAAAGTCCTTATACAAAGTGTAAAAAACTAACAAAAAGCAGTATTTTAGTGGTATGCATTACAGTGCAAGTTTGGCGAACGGGTGTGCCAGAGGGTGCACGGGGGTGGTGTACAGCGGAATGGGGGAGAAGAACGGGACCGGTAATTAAGACATGAGGGAGGTTTGGGCTAACCTGGGTGGAAGATATAAGTCTGCAAAGCCAAGACTGCGCGGTTGGGTGGACGGACAGTAGACATTCCTAGAGAGTGTATTTGTAAAAGTAAAAACAAAAAAAAAAGTTCCTTGGGAAGCATGTGGTCAGTGGAAGGACACTGGCCACAGGAAGCAGTAATTGGTCCAATCTCCATGTCATGGACGAAGACTCCAAGCACAGGAGGCCAGGAGGAGTGACCAATAGGAAATTAGGCCATGTGGGAGACATCCAATAAAAAGTGAAGGTAAGTAATGGGTGGGCTCTAAGCCCTTCTGGGATTTTTTTTTTATTAATACAATTGATTTTGTAGGCGGTACAGCCAAAACCTAAAAATGTACAGGGGCCTCACAGGAGGCAGGAGGGCAGCAGTCAGAAGCTCCTGATAATGAGATGCTGCTGTTGGAGACCTAAGTCTTCACCCCTCTAGAGGCACTTTATTTGGTATGTGACATTTATATTGGTCAAATATGAATTTAATATTTCGATACTACACCGAGATAATTGCCATCTGATCCACCTCTTGCACTAGGTCCAGCCTGAAGTCTGAAAAATAGGTTGTAGCAAGGATAGAAGGGTCATTGAGTTACTGTTTGCTCAATGCCAGAGTAAAAAAAAGGCATCTCGATACTGTCCTGTAATATCTGACGTTCCCAAGCGGACTGCTAACATAAATAAATATATGATGAAATGGGAAACCAAGTAGAAATCTGTGAGGATGCCCGAGCTATAATATGGTCAAAGGTTGCAAAGTAGTCCATATGTACACAACATAGAGAGATGACGCCTAACACCTGCAAATTGGGTGCAGTGTTTGGAGCCTCCAAATACTTTTGGAGAGAATGTGAAGGCCGGCACCATGGCATTCATGTGGTGGTATTGCAACTTAACCTCTTTGCCGCGATGTCGTGGCAGTTCCGCAAAATAGGCGGGTCCGCGTTGGCCCACGGCAGCACTAGCGGCTGACTGCAGCACGCAAGGGGTTAAAACAAACCTTTTAGAAATTAGTTTTACATACTATCAAGGATATCCCACAGCCAATACCTGCTTATGCCACCCATACGGAAATTGTTCATAAAATTCTATTGGGAGCAAGATTTTACATTCTTCTCCCCCACCACCACTGAGTATTCTGTGGACAAATTTGAGGAATATTATCACTAAGGAGAAACTGATGGTTATTGTCCGTGATAGCTCTGAGAAACATGACCAGGTCTGGGTTCCTTTTTAGGTTTCGCCTGGCGTCGGAGCTCCTAGCTCCGCCCAGGAGAAATCTTATGTCCCTACAGTGTAGGGCTTAGTCCCGCCCTCTGTTCCATTGGCTAGCTCCATAAATGGAGGCTAGCCATTGGAACAGAGATCTGTCCGTCATGGCCGGACCAGATTCGTGGGCGTTCCCGAGATTTTTTCACTCTCCGCCTCTGCGATGTCGTCATCGCGGCCGTGGGCGGGGTTTATTTTTGTTTTTGTCCAGGTTGCTTTTCGTCATTCCGCCGCCGGAGGAAGTCCAGGTGAGTGCTTTCCGTGTGTTCCCGCACCCCCCTCCAACGGAGGAAGCCTTCCCGACCACCCCCCCCTGTCCGTTCCCGCCCCCCCGTCCGTGTGCTTCTCCCCGTTCCCGCCCCCCTCCCGCTGTCCGTGTCCCACTTGTAAATGCTTGTTTATTTGTGCGTCTGCCACATCCGTCTCTCCCTTCCGCCCCATCCCTTCTGCAGCCTCGATTCATTCCTTCACGGCCCCTCGTCTCTGACAGTGTTTTAGGTGTTCCATTTGTGTTCCTAGGGTACAGGGGGGGTTGTAGATGGGTTATGGAGGGCGAGGGATGAAGGCACGTCTATTAGGAATACACCAAATGGGGATGAATAATCGGGGACTGCCAAATTCCCGATGGGTGCTTTGACTTCCGTGATCTCAAGTTTCCCGTGCTTTGAGCACATTTGATTCCCATTTTCAGAGGCTAACCTATTGTGTTTCTAAGTACTCTGAGCTTCGTTTTTACCCGAAATTTGAATACTGAAAAGGCACTTTGCTGGTGTTAGTGATGCCTGGAAGCCTTCTGCTGTGTGGAAACCAGCTGATCTGCTGCGCGAAGCACTCTATGGATTCGACGAATTTTCAAAACACGCGCACATTTCTTTGAAACGTGCTGCTTTTCATAGCCACGGGAGAGACTTTAATTCAGTAGCTAGCCAATGAGCATTCAGCCCAGTCGGGGCGGCAACAAGGGTTGTGCGTGAAAATCCCCCACACACATAGCACACTTGCTTGCCGTTTCTCTACGAGCCGGTGTTGCACTTTCATTTATTGTTCGTAGGGGCATGACTCAGAGGCAACGTTTCGTGCAAGCAGTATTGGCTGAATCAAGAAATGTTTACTTTGGTGGCTTGTGTAATTGCATAGCATATAAGTATGTCTTCTAACAGATGTGTCTTCCGACGCTTCAGTAAACATCTAACAGTTTGTTTTATGAGGTGCGCCATAGGTCTGCGTAGAAGAGGGACATTTACTTTTATAAGCGCTTCTGCAGACTGTATTTTACGTTGTTCGACGTTAGTACATTCCACGCCTCCCAGAGCTTCAATCATTCAAGCATTTTTATAGCGCGCTTATCACTTCGAGGGGTTTCCAGGAGCTTAATTGCACTGCTTAGAAAGCTTCCTTTACATAGGCAAGCACAAACACCCTTTAGCATCAGGAGGTGTAGCCTATCCGGCCTCAGTTGGTTACATTTTAAATATTTTAAGAATTATTACAAATCTTTCTTGGCCAGGTAAATTGTGGACACTGGGCTGTCTTTTTTGCTCTCACTGCGGCTTAGTGAATCATGAGCAGACTAGCCCTTGGGGAAGCTGATTCATTGTATTAAAAATGTAACCTAAACCTTGTGAATAGCTGGTGGTTATAGGCGTTGGTCACCCATGTCGGGTATGGTTGAGTTGAGGGTACTGTTTATCAAGTAATGAGCATGGGCGGGAGGTTTTTAGGTTTCGCCTGTGGGTGTGTGTGTGTGTGTGTGTGTGTGTGTGACTGCTCCTGGGTGTGTGTGTGTGTGACTGCTCCTGGGTGTGTGTGTGTGACTGCTCCTGGGTGTGGGTGTGTGTGACTGCTCCAGAGTGTGTGTGTGTGACTGCTCCAGTGTGTGGGTGTGTGTGTGTGTGACTGCTCCAGTGTGTGTGTGTGTGTGTGACTGCTCCAGTGTGTGTGTGTGTGTGTGTGTGTGTGTGTGTGACTGCTCCAGTGTGTGTGTGTGACTGCTCCAGTGTGTGTGACTGCTCCAGTGTGTGTGTGTGACTGCTCCAGTGTGTGTGTGTGTGTGTGGGGGGGGCTCTGGGTGTGGCTGGCTCTGGGTGTGTGGGGCTGGGTCTGGGTGTGTGTGTGTGTGTGTGTGTGTGTGTGTGGTAGTAATTGCTGTCTGCTGAGCTCGTCCGTAGGAGACAATAGTCTCACATTTGCGAGAGATTAAACTATTGGCAATGTAAATGACAATGCCATTTATTTATCTGTTTTCAAAACCAACACACAAATACAAATTTTGTCATTTACAATGCCAATAGCTCTAACTTCTCCAAAGGCGAAACCGTTGCATTGTAAATGCTTGTTTGAATCTGTAAAGTAGACCACAAAAGCAGAGGCTGGGTATTTTGTGCCTGAAGGGACTAGGCATTTGGGTGTGGTAGGAAGGTTAACCGGTATTTATATGTTCAGCTTTTGTAAAAAAAAAAATATATAAATATTCATTCCACTCTGAGTACTAGCAACTTCAGAAGAATGGAGGGTAGAGGAGTGCCCATGAAGAATGGAGGGTAGAGGAGTGAAGATGGGTGGCCCAGCTGCTGCTGGGTCACCCATCTTCAGGAAGAAGAAAACATATGATAGAGCTTTCTCAGGAGCAGCTACTAGAATATGGATCTCATTCACTCCAATCATTAGGAAAATTCCAAACACAGTAACTTTTAAGAGGGAAGTTAAGATCTTCTTGATGAGTAAGTTCCTTCCATAGACAAGACCGCTCGTCACTAGCACCATGACATAGAGGTTCCTAAACAGGACAACTATGCTGTAAAAAGTAAGTCTCCAGTTAGACGTGGAATAACCTCTATCAGCACAATACTAATCCTGACTTGTTAGAACTCACATGAAAAAGACATGTTCAGAACTTTCAAGTACTGGAAGCCCCAGCACGTCTTGATATCAAATGTATCCTAAAGTTACCTCATGTCACTGTATTTTCTTATGTTAATACTCTATGGCTATTGAATGTACCTACCTCATATCACTATGATTCGTAATGTTACACAAGATGTAATTCTATACTACCTCATGTAAATGTGAAGTGCTCTGATACCCAAGGGTCAAGTTTGCGCTATACAAAACTCTTTAAATAAAATAAGGGAAGAGCCGTGCAACACCAGTGACAAATCACTGTATCGCTTCAAAATAAAGCCACACAGTGATTGACCATACTCTGTAATACACCCGCCCCTGCGCTGCTGTGTCCGCGTGGGACCGCGGGGCATGACCAGAATCAATCCTTGTGTTGCTCTCATGCTGTTAATAACAATAAACCGCATGAGAGCAATACAAGTTTTAGTTGGGCTAGGTGAACGCAGCACTCCAAAGGAGTCATGGGGGCTGTGCTGTGTTCCCCAAGCTCCTTCGCACAATTCGGATACAAGAGTGCTGATGTGCTAATGTGGGGCTAGTTACAGTAGGAAACCTGTCCAACCCGACATGCACACTTGACTTTATCCTGAGCTTGCAGCCTGCCTGCCAAATAGGATTAGCCCCCATCCTTCACAATACAATAATAAATGGACAAATACGTGTGGTACAATTCTATTTAATGCATGTGTCGGCTCTCAAGGATGGGGGTGTAATGCTTGCGTACCCCTTTTAGATGAGCCGTCTGTTCAAGTAGGTAGTTTAGTCCTCCACACAATCCAGAAATGCTTCCCCCTGGCCAGATCGCATTGACATCTGAGCTTCATGCTACTAACTGGCACATGTATCATTCAGGAGGAGAGGATAGTGTGTGTTATGGTGCCAATCCAGGTTTGAAGTTCATCTCCTCCTTGGGTAGAGCACATTGGGCAGTGAAGCCCCTGTCCTGGAATACAGCTGACGTTAATTTCATGTTAGTTTATCAAGACTGCAGCGAGTTGCGTGCAAAAAGCCTGACATACATAGACTCTTCTAGAGCAGGTTTCAGCACATCCAAAATGTTTGCACTGAGACAATCGGTGAGCGAGCAAAAGAGGCCTAATGTATGTATTGCTGGCCTAGACTTGTCAGCGAAGGAAGTTTCAGCATTCCCGTATTATGAGTTTTGAGTTAAAACCGTTTATAATCGGACCAAAAGAAGAAAAAAAAGTTGCTATACCTGCAGGTCGTGTATACTGAAATATCTACTTGAGCGAACTATAACCTACTTGACCCACGAACTGGTCTCACACAAACACATTTTAACTTTTTAACTTTTTTTTTTAAATAAATCTATCAAACTAGATTGAAGTGCCATACGATAATTACTGAACATTGGCCTATATTCCCAAACGTAAAAGGCTACAATGCATTGTCTTTAGGTGGCAGAAGGACAAAGATGCAGATATCCATCCCGTGGCTGAATTCACAATGTGGAACTAAAAACTGAATTCAAATCCCAGCTTCCCTTCTGTACCAAACTGTGTAATCCGGTGCAGATCACTTTACTTCATTGTGCATCAACCTAATTGAGCAGCAAATTTGAGACCCCCTTGAAAAAAATCAGTTCAGGTTGACTGCTATATAAAAACCTCATGTATGTATAGACACCTGAGGGTTACATGCAGCAGTGGTATTAGCCATGACATGCACATGACAAGCTGACATCTTAGTTTACTCATGGTAGCATTGATAAGGCACTTAAAGTGGGGAAAAGTTCAAGTTGAGGTAAAAAAAAAAATTATTACTTTCAATAGGTGTTTAAGAAGTTATATCATTTAATGCACTGAAGTGTAACAGGTGTTCTGGAAAATATAAACAGTGCATGTCGTACTAAAAAAAAAAAAATAGGTTCGCTTTTTCTTACGTTGTACTTACATTTATATATGTGTAAATGCCAATTTTTATTTTTTTATTTATACTATTCTCAAACTAACCATGTATGTATTTCACTTTATTGTAGATGTGCTATATATAAAGAGGTTATGGTCAGTTAAAGTATATCACAATTTGCCTAATTGTAACATCTGGTTTTGACTTTCAGGATTTCTTGATGCAGCAAACTATGCTTAGGATAAAAGATCCCAAGAAGTCATTAGAATTTTACACCAAAGTTCTTGGAATGACGTAAGTAGAAGATATCTCATACCTGCTGCTTTGTTTCGGATGTATGACATCACAATGCATGCTTTTACTCCTCATGCCATTACAACGCAGTTTTTAAAAACGCAAGTCGTTACGACTTGCGTTGGGGGGCGCTGGATAGTGGAATAGTTTAATTTTCTATTCCAACTCCAGTCCCCGTGGATAGAAGGGAAGGTGTTGGATAGAAAATTAAACTATTCCCTATCCTACAGCACCCTCCAGCACAAGTCGTTGTAACGACTTGCGTTGTAATAGCTGCATCGTAATGGTAGTGCGGAGTGAAAGTTGCGTTGTAAAGGATGTTCCCCCTTTGTTTCTGTTCTATTCATCCAGTTACTTGCAGTGTTTACATTAGCGTGCGTTTTGATTCAATGGTGCTAGTGTCCATATCTGCGTGCCCCATCCTCCACCATTGTACCTCCCTGCATGCACATTCCTTGTTTATATTTGGATGAAGCTCTATTTTCAGTCTTCCTTGCTCTTCTGATTTGTGCTCAGAACTCCCTGACCTTATGATATGATTTTAACAATTTGAACCATGTCTGTAGGGTCCACAAAAGGCCCTCTGCTTTCCCCAGCTAGTGAGGATTCTAGTGGCTTAAATAGTTGTAAGAATAGAAGTTTCAGAAAGTACCATCCTTACACTCTGATCCAACAGGATCCTTACACTTTGATACGAAAAGAAGCAATGCACTCTTCCATCTCTAACAAACTCCCCCATTGAGCACATATAACCAGAGAATGAGAACCATTAGTAACAACTGGTAAGAGTGAAAGGGATTAGAAAAAACTGAGACACAGGCCAGTGCCACTCTGACCCAAAACTTCTACTGGGCACAAACATCTGCTGATCGAAGTGGAAGCTAAAGGAAGTAGCAGATATTTTATTAATCTCCTGTGGAAGCCCTGCATCTTACTCGAACAGTAAAAAGGACATACCTTACCTGTATCTCTGTTTCTCCAACTTTGTGTTCCGATTCGAAATGTAGTATTCCTGATACTGAAACCTAACTAAAGGGGAGTCCCTTTTTTAGGTCTCACCTACGCAGCGCACATGCGCTGTATAGGCAAAAAGACTTTAGCTATTGCTCTGGCTTTTCAGTCAAACACATGCACGCGTTCCATTGTCTTCAATGGCAACGCGTGCACATCTGGCGAATCACTTGCGGGAGCGAGCGGCGCCATATGGTGCAATTATCGCTCCCGCAAGGGAAACGCGTAGGTCCCCCCTCCTCCTGCCTGCTGCGGCGCGAGGCGTGCGCGCTTGTATTTCAGCTGGTAATTTCCCCTAGTAAAGCATTATGTCTTGATACGCATGCATAACATTACCCCGTAGAATCCACCCATGTATGGTCCACAGATCTGTCACCCTGCTAATGCTTCATTATTCATTCCAAGAATTAAACACAGATCCGGCTCAACAACAAGTCTGTGTTCACACTTGTCCACGTATCACCCAAAAACTCAAAGAAGCGGAACTCTACCTTGTCTTCTGCATCAAAAGTATTTTAAGCTATAATACTGATAATTAAAATATAAACCACTGCGCGCGCTTGGAGCTCACATCTACCTTGTTCAAAGAGTGCCTGCGTCCCGGGGGACTTCCTCCTCTGGTCGTCGTTTCTCGGGATGCTTCCGGCCCCTCTGCTGTCTCCTGGTTTCAGTCTTGCTAAGGCAGAGAGTGGGGGTGCAGCACGGGCGCTGCTGCAGAGAGAGGCGAGCAGCGTGTGTCTGTACATGTGCCGTTGAGACACCGCCCAGCTCGGGAAATTCCAAATCTGCCTCAATGACCAACCGAGAGACAAATGCAGAACTATTTTGCAACGTATTTCCTGAAGCACAGGCCTCCAGCCAAGCAAAAGAAAGATACCACGCAGGCGATAAGGGTTACAAATCGGCCTCCGGGTCCAGTGTTTTTGTCAAATGAGCTGGTGGGGGGGGGGGTAATCCCTGCGCCTTCACTTTATCCATGACCTTATCACATACCCTTATTGTGCCATTTACATTTCTGGTGCTTTTTTGAAAGTCGCATGTTTTACCCATGGCACAAGTCCTAAACAAGCCTTAGCATAGCCAATAGGTCTCGCCTTCCGGACGTTATAAGTGTTTAGCCATGCAACAGTTTTTTTTTTTTTTTAACATACTTTATTGATGACTGTAACATTGCATCCAATGCAACGGATATTACACGATGACAGTCCTTTTGTACTCGTAATAGGTACCATATGTATACATGGAATGAATCTTATCATACGTTTTTTCACCCTATTCGATAGGGAATGAAGAACAGATGATTCCTGACAACAACGTAAGTACCAGGTCATTACAGTTAATGTCAGATAAAGATACAACATAAGCAATCACATATCCAAATAACGAGAATAACAGATTCAACCATGTCCCCTCCCTCCCTAACCCTTCCGACCCTTACTCCTGGTCAGTCAATGTGTAGCTCCGGTGGTAATCGAAAGGGAGATGTTAGTAGTGTGGTGTAACACCGAGGAGTCTGCTGCACCTGTGGGCTATAAAGTATGGGTCTGAGTCCTGGAACCTATTGTTAGCGTAGCACAGGGTGAAACTGCTTGTTATGTGGGTGGGGTGCCCTGTGGCGGCAGTAAATCAAGTGATTCGAGGTTGTGTAACATGATCTCCCATTCCATCGAAATGGGTTGCCTTCGTAGTCACCTCTCTTCTTCCCTCCGAAGAGATGCACCCTCAGCTCTACCCCACTGCATCATGTCAGCCTGCCAGCCGGATCCCGCGGGCACCTGGGGGATTTCCACCTCAGGGTTAAGGCTCTTACCGCCAATATGAAGGTTAAGTCTAAGAATCGTAGTCGTACCTTCTGCACCTTTCTACGTCTACGCAGATCCATGAGGCAGTTCAGGGCGTCGTCAGACAGGGATTTGTGTGAGTTCGCTCAGAGATTGACAAACTCCCTCCCAGTAGCCCCGCAGGCGGGGGCAGGACCATAGCATGTGAAGGAAGTCCGCCTCGTCGCCCTTACAACGGGGGCAGCAATGTGAGGCGTCCGGGAACATGCAATGAATTCTCTTGGGGGTGAGATACAACCTATGCAGGACCATCGTCTGAATGAACTTTAGTTTAGCTTTACGGGACACTCTTTTGGGGTGTTCTAGCATGCTCTTCAAGCCTTGTTGGTGATTTCCGTAGTAGAGTCCTCGGACCATTGTGTTCTAAGGGATGTAAGTGAATGTGCGGCGTGTGCCCGAATACCCGTATACAGCCACCGGACTAGGTGTCCACCATTCCCCATATAGTATAAGCGATGTAGCAAGTTATGTTGTGGGGGTTCACTGTGTTGTAGGACCCATGTGTTCTTTATGTAATGGGAAACCGTAGCGTGTAGTAGATACAGACGTGTTGGTGCGCCCGTAGCCTTAAGAAAAGAGTCGTGATCAAGCAAGTTACCGTCACCGAAGAACGCCCCGACGTCCTCCACCCCCTCCTCCACCAAATCATGTATCCTGGCCTTCGTAAGCCTACCCTGTGGTGTGGGAATGCTCAAGAGGGGGATCTTCGTCAAATAGGGGGTCGCCATGGAGGTGTATGACAACGCCTTCCTCCAGAACTGTAGTGCACTCTTCAATAGGGGAGGGCTGTCCACAGGGATTTTTGCCTTGGGGAGGAGCAGGGAGTGCAGCTTGCCCCGGTCTAAATCCCTAGGCATATATCCAATTTCCTGTAGATTCCTCCCCGCGGTCCAGTAAGACAGCCTTTGGAGCTGGCTGGCGTAGTAGTATGCCCTGAAATCCGGAACCCCCAGGCCGCCACTCCAGGTTTCTAGTTGAAGTTTCCGTAGGCTCACTCTCCTACGGCCCGTTCCCCCAAATTAGGCCCTCCAACATATTATTTATAGTATTTAGTGTATTGAAAATAAGCTGCGGGACTATGACAGGTAAGTTTACAAAGTAATATAGACGAGGGAGCACCACCATCTTTGAGATGGCAATACGCCCCATCACTGACAATGGCAGAGAGGACCATGGAGGGCTGTTATGGCCCGCACTATGTTATCCTCGATTTGATCCGCCTGCGTTCTATAAACTTGAATGCCTAAGTATTTAAAGGGTGTAGGGGCTACTGGCAATTAATAATCGCCGAACCGTAGATTGTTAGGGTATGGTGTTTCTTGACAGAAGTACGCCACAGACTTTCCCGGGTTTATAGCCAGGCCCGAGAAGCTCAAAAGTGGCAAAAATATCAAGAAGGATGGAATTCTCGGTTGTTAGATCACATAAGTACAAGAGGATGTCATCCGCATAAATGGAAATTAGATGGGTCGAACCATCAATGGGAATGCCAAGTTGGTCAGCTGATTACCTAAGCGCTATCGCTAGGGGTTCCAGCACGAGAACGAAACAACGGGGATATAACGGGCATCCCTGTCTCATACCCCTGTGGACCGTATATTGGTCAGAAATGTAACTACCAGTACGGGCTCGGGCAGTGGGATGTATATATTCGGTGCACCCATTTAAGATATGTGTCCGGAAACCGGTGGAGAGTCGCGGACATAAAGTCCCAGGAGAGAGACTCAACGGCCTGCTTAAGATCCAGTGCTATGCATCCAGCGGATTGATAGGTATGTGGAGTGGCCTTCATGACATAATGTAACAGTCTGGTATTGAGAGAGGTGCTACGGTTCGGCAGGAATCCGCATTGGTCACCATGTACGAGTGTATTAAGGTAGGGCTGTATCCAGTTGGCGAGGGCCTTACTTAAAGTTTTATATTCCGTCGCTAGTAGGGAAAAGGGTCTATAATTAGAGAAATCCAATCCATCACGTCCCGGTTTGGGTAACGACGTAACCAGCGCTTGCATGGTGGAGTGTGGTAAATGGCCAGCCTCGAAGGCGGTCCTGTATACCGATTCCAGCATGGGTACCAGGGCCTCCAAATACGCATGGTAGAATTCGATAGGTAGCCCGTTGATCCCAGGCGCTTTGTTACGGTTCAGGCCCTTTATCTCAGTCCTAATTTATTGTTGGGTTATGGGGACCTCCATTCCCTTTTGTATCGCGTCAGCGAATACCTGAATAGGTAGATCTCTCAAGAACTCTGCGATTGAAGAGTTCTCCGCTTGTGTTGGTGCAGCATAGAGCGTACTAAGGTAATCATGAAAGGCTGTGTTTATTTCTCGTTGGGTATGGGCTATTTGTCCATTAGGCATGCGGATTCTGGTTATGACCGGTGGGTCTGGCCTATCCCGTATATATGTGGGCAAGCAGTGTACCGGATCTGTCTGCCTCTGTGTGTTTGCATTGCAGGAATGCCCTATGGTCGATTGTCCGTAGTGTCTCTAGTGTTTCAGCATTGTCTATACGGGCTGTCTGCAATGCCTCTTTTTTGTCTGGGTCTGTTACTGCGTTGGTGTGTTTCCTGTCGGGCCCCCCCAACTGACCGATCGATGCCCCCGTACCACCACCTTTAGTGCGTCCCATTCAATTAAATTAAAGGAGGCTGTGTTCCAATTTTCAGCTATGTAATTAGTTATAGTGTTGGAAAGGGCTGTACGGAATGTAGTGTCCTCTAGTAATTGTGGGTGTAGCTTCCAGGTGGGCACTGGAGTTGGCACATTACCCCAGGTAAGTGTAAGCTCTAGGGGGTTGTGGTCTGAAAAGGTTTTGGCTAGGTATGTGGATTGGCAGGCCTGAGTGACACTAGATCTAGAGCAAAGGAATCTATCGATTCAGGTATGGAGACTGTGTACTGGGGAACAATATGAATATTCTTTGAGTATGGTGTAGACATCGCCATGTATCTGAGAGTGCCCAGCCGTCGGCCCAGGTAGCAAACATGTCAGCCAATTTAATGGCGTCGTACCATGAAGGGGAGGGTGAGATCTATCCAGGGTAATATCTAGGACAGCATTCCAGTCCCCCCCCCCCACCCCCAACACCCAGGGGATACCATCCCAATCAGTCAGTGCGTTACCTAATCTGTGCAGAAAGCGGTACTGGGTGAAGTTAGGGGCGTAAACACTACCCAGGATCATCAGTGATCCAGCCAGTGTGCCTTTCAATAGTATGCATCTTCCCTGGTCATTGGCGTGGCACTCCCTTCAAGGAATGGGACACCATGGCGTATCCAAATGGTCGCCCCCACTAGCAAATGCCGAATAGTTAGTGGAGAATATCTGACCCCTCCATTTTTTGCGTGTCTTCTGTGTTTCCAACTCGGTTAGAATGGATTCTTGTAGGAATACTATATTAGCTTTGCGTCGGAGGAGATATGCATGTACAACGCTAGACTCCGACACCCCCTCGAACACCACCAGTACCAACGACCTGACCTTCTGGTCCAACGACGACGAGACGCGCACGGCCATGAACTCCATCCACTCCGGATCACCATCGGATCCCTGCCCACACCACGTATTCAACAAAGCGGATGCAACCATCGCACCCAACTATGGATGGTCATCAAAATCTCCTTCTAAACTGCAACATTCCCGGAAAGCTGGAAGCACGCCGAAATCAACGTCCTCCTCAAGAAGCCCAAGGCGGACCTCAAGAACTTCCGGCTCTGCTCCCCTTCCCGGCGAAGTTCATCGAGAAAATTGCCAACATGCAACTGACCCGCCACCTACAGGACAACAACATCTTAGACCTGTCCCAGTCCGGATTCAGACGAAACCACAGCACCGAGACAGCCCTCATCGCCGCCACAGACTACATCAGGTGCCAACTTGACAACGGCGGGGCCTCAGCCCTCATCCTCCTGGACCTGTCAGCCGCCTTCGACACGTTCTGCCACCGCACACTAAAGACACTCCTCCAAGAAGCCGAAATCTGAGAGAAGGCCCTGGACTGGACCACGTCCTTCCTCTCTGGCAGAACCCTTTGAGTCCGCCTCCCACCCTTCCGATCTGAAGCCACCGACATCTGTGGCGAACCACAGGGCTCAGCCCGACCCTGTTCAACGTCTACATGGCCCGCCTCGCACATGTGGCCCGCTAGCACGACCTCAACATCATCTCCTACGCCTACAACACTCAGCTCATCCTCTCCCTCACCAAGGACAGGCACACCGCCAAAACCAACATCCACGAGGGAATGAAGGCCGTCGCCGAGTGGATGAGGAGAAGCCACCTGAAACTGAACTCGGACAAGACCGAGGTCGTCATCCTTGGCCCCACCCCGTCTGCCTGGGACGACTCCTGGTAGCCGACAACAATAGGAACAGCACAGACACCCACGGACCATGCACGCAACCTAAGATTCATCCTCGACTCCTCCCTCTCCATGTCGAAGCAGGTCAACACCATCTCCTCAGCCTGTTACTACACCCTCCGCATGCTCCGCAGGATCTACAAGTGGATCCTGACCAAAACAAGAATGGTGACCCAAGCCCTCGTCATCAGCAGGCTGGACTACGGCAACGCATTCTACGCAGGAATCCCTGCCAAACACCTACGACGACTGCAACGCATCCAAAACGCCTCCGCCCGACTGATCCTCAACATCCCTCGTCGCAGCCACATCACCCCCCACCTGAGACACCTGCACTGGCTCCCCATCAACAAGAGGATCACCTTCAAGCTCCTCACCCACGCACACAAAGCACTCCACAACACCGGACCAACCTACCTGAACAGCGACAGACCCAAGACCTGCTCACCTTCAGAAGACTCCTCAAGACCTGTTCTTCGAGCAGTAACAGCACCCCCCTCCGCTCAGCGCCTTGAGACCCTCCCGGGTAAGTAGTGCGCTTTACAAGTGACTGATTGTACACGATGCCGCTGTTCTGGGCATGACGCTGTATATAGGGTAGAGAGCTCCAATTTACACAGAGCCAATAGACCTAGAGTGACCAGGAGTCCCTTTCCCCATGAACACTCACAAAACCTGGCACAGCGCCCGAACAACGCTGGGCCCAACAACAATTCACGGTAATGATATAACGGATAACCCAGCAGAGGGGCATTATAATTATGCATATTATAGACCTTATTTATGCATTAAATAATCCTAAGTAAGAGAAAGCCAGAGTCCCCGCCAAACAGAGCAGTGTTCACATGCAGATTGAGATGATCAATGTATACATTTGTAGCAACCGATCCAGACCCTCCATATCAATACATAGACTATAACATAAAGACAATGTTCAAATGGAAAGTTGTGAAAAAAGGATACAATAGTTGCAGCGAGTTGGAAACCATGTTGTCTGCAGGAGCATTTGCAGCAGAGCAGTTCCAGGATAATTCCATGTTCTTGTAGTGTCCCCCTCGGCCTTTAGTTATCGATGATGTCGTCCGCTGCCCGGGGTGTAATCGCGGGGAATAGTTCTACTGTGCTCAGAGTCTGAGTTCAAGGTGCTGTCTTCCGAGTCCGTGGGGATTTTATTAGAGTCTTCTCGGAATGCCACGGCAACAGCAAGGGCTCCTTCTTGATCACGACGTTGTTGTTCGCGCGATGGTTTCTCGCCACCTTTGCCCTAGTTAGAGGTCTGAGACTGGCGAGAGACCAGTTTCTGGAGTTTACCAGTGCCCAGCGAAGTGAAGTCTGAATGGCTGGACTGGCTAGAACCAATGCACATGACTTCTATCCATTCCTCGGCGTCCGTTGGGCTCTCAAAGAAGTGAGTTTTTTTGTCGTAAATAACTTTCAGCCTGGCAGGGTACAGAAGTGCGTATTTGAGTTGGGCTTTCTAGAGTTTCTTTTTTTACCGCTTGGTAGGATGACCTCTGCCTCTGAACCATGACTGTGTAATTAGGGAACAGCGAAATGCAGTGTTTTTCGAACTGGATCAGTGCTTTTTCTGTTGCTTTCTGTAGAATATATCACAGTCCCTATAATTCAGGATTTTCACTATAAGTGGGCGAGGCGGTGCGCCTGGCTTGGGCGGTCCGGTTGGTATTTTGTGGGCCCGTTCGACGCAAGAATGCGGAGAGACCTTCTGGTGCTATATGGTCCTTGAACCAAGCTTCCATACATTCTGCCGCCTTAGCACCTTCACTTCGTCCAGGTAGGCCTATGACGCTGATGTTGTAACACCTGTTTCTGCCTTCAGCATCTTCCACTCGATCCAGGAGGCCCGACACCTGTTGTTGTAATGTTGAAGAATTTGCCGTAACTAGAGGGTCCAGGTCCTTGAGGGACCGTCCGTGGTCTTTGACCGTGTCCGCCAGTTTTCCTTGGTCCGCCCTCAGTAGTGTTAGGCCTGTAGTAAGTGTGCCGATTTGTAGTTCGAGCGCTGCCCTGGAATCGCGGATTTCCTTAAGGCTTAAATCCAGCTTGTCTGGTGTGCTTCCATAAGCCCTGAAGGCATAGCCCCTGGAGAGAAAGGCCAACTGGAGAGCTCCACTATTGTGGAGGGGGGGCCCGTTCCTTGTTGGCCGTCTAGCGTCCTTGCCCTGACTCTTCCCATGCTTTAAGTCCACCTCAGTGGTGTGGAACCGTCTTATCCAGGTGTGTGACGCGAAGAGGTGAAGGCAGGATGAATGCCACCGTCAGGTCGACTCTGTCCGAGAGGGGGTTAGTCAGGTGGCCGGAGGGGTCCTGCGGGGAAATCTGTGAAAGCACCCTCCTCACTGAGCAGCTGAAAGGGTTGTCCGACCAAAGGACCACTGCACAGCCAGCAACGTCAAGTAGGCCAATGTATGCCTCAACACCAGGTATAGTCCACGAGGGGCTCAGGCAACGCAGCTTGCCAATGGTGACGGCAGATGTCAGTCGGCCATGTCACCCCCCCGTCCCCCAGGTATGCACACAGCACCGTAGCGCTTGGTGAGGCCCCCTCAGCTGCCCCAGTCCTGGAGATGGCCCTGATTCAGTAATGGAGCCCTCACCTCGGGGCATGCATGTTAAGTAATGGTAGCACAGCAATGATCGGTGTCAGGTGGTTTAGGGCCTCAGCTGCGGTGGCGCCCGTCAAAGGAGGAGGAACCTCCAGTAGTAAGTGAGAGGGGGGTACCGGGAGGAATATTCAGTCTCCCCTTGGGAGACACCTGCTCACATTCAACTCAGTCTATCCACACTCGGCCCCACAGCGCAAGGAGGGGGAACCCCGCAACGTCCCCCGCAAAGGAAGCAGGGGGGGGCAAGACGTCCAGGGCTGCGCGGTACAATGCGGGCGTTGTCCCTCACCGCTGCAATCCCCATTGTGTTGGAACCTGAGTCGGGTCGGGGACAATCGATATTTGCCCGGCGGTATTGCCTCTGTGACCCTCTAGTTATTTAATCAATGAAGAGGCAGGCGCTGGAGACTGGAAAGCAGGAAACAAGGTTTTTATTCTCTCCGGAGGAGAACACAGCAAAACGGACAGGAGGTATCGTTCTGAGGTGCTCTAACTTACGTTTTGGGGCATGGCCCCTTATATACAGTGTTTGTGGTTTTTATTATAGTTTACATACATATGATAAAGCTTTGATGTACGAAAAGACATTCCCGGAATCCCCCTTCGGGCCCGTTCCCACACATATCTACAGTAGAAATCCCCACCCTGGTCACAGCAGGTGATGACTATCGCGCAGCTGGATATTCCGCCAATTCATGGAATGCGGGGTTCGATCGGATCTCATGGGGTGGGGGGGGGGCTTTGATCAACTCGGGGGTCCTTTGAGGAGGGAAGCTTTCTATTGTACGGGGAGGGGCAAGGGATAGTATCGGCAGAGCTGGGTGTCGGCCTGGGAACGGGGAAGACAAACGGGCACACGGGGAAAAGGGGGTTTGCATCTAAGGGCCGGGGATCATGAAAGGGAAGAAGGGAGGTGTCGCGCTGGGAACAGGATGAGGGCCTGGGGCAGAGCAGCGCCGAAGAGGGGTTTATGATTCAAGGCAGGTGCAAGCAGGGGGGGGGGTGGTCAGCGTGCAGGCTTAGTGAAGGCGAAGGGCTATGTCAGGGGCCAGCGGCATGCAAAAGGGTTCGTTCTGATCGGGGCGTCTTAAAATGGCGGGTGCGCACGACAAAAGTGTGGCATCAGGGGAAGAGGCAAGATGGCGCAGATAATGTTCACCAAAACGTACTAATTTTCAACAGTTGGGCCCTCCAGGTGCAGCACCCCCCCCCCCCACCGCCGGGCGCCCCAGGGGCGACACAGGTCTCGGGCCGCGCGGCGTGCCCGACCACCCGCGGCTCGCCGAGGGGCCGGCGCGGACCGTATTAGATATCAGGCCCCGCGCAGAGGCCAGGGTGCACACCGATGACTCGGCTCCTGTTCAGGCTCTACCTCGCCTCCAGTACCAGCAATCTCCAGGTAGGCCTCTCTTGATGGTGTGCTGGGCCACCGGCACCGTGCGCGAGCCCGCGCCACTCCACAAGCCCTGGTCTCTGCCCGAACACAGGCCCGGGCTACGAACCTCGCCGAGCCACAGCAGCAAGAATCACACCGGGCACACTGCAGTGGGGACTCCAGCAGTTCCATGTATGTCTCCCCGGTCGTCAGTAGGCTGGGAATGGCAGCATACAAGGCGTGGATTCCCCCCCGAGGGTCTGGAGCTCTACCAAGGTCTGACCGCCATCTTAGGCGGCTAGCCACGCCCTCAGGCATACAGTTGATGTTGTTGCATCAAGGATATTGTGCTGAATAACCAAACACTTATAAGGTTCCAAAGGCGAGACCTATTGGCTATGCCAATGCTTGTTATATATATGTTCATCAGTATTTCTCTCCTCTTATTATGAAGAAAAGTACCTCGGGCTTGGTAACTGTGTTTTCTGATGAAGATATCTTAGTTTCTACTTGACTGCGTCACTGGAAAAAGTATTTGATGCGTTAATATTCTCTGGTGTCTACCATTGGCAGTTCATTTATCACTTGCTAAGAACTCTTAGTACTTTAAGCACAATCATATATACATAACCTGTGCAACATTATCTTGACATAAAACTTCTTCCTGATTCAGTCACCGAATCGAATCCCAAGCTTAAAAGCAATAATCCATATATCCGTTCGCAATGCACAAAGCCCAATGTTCAAATCAGTTCAAAGTTAGTTTTCTCAAACCACATTATGTTAGGAATTGTTCCTTGTATTCACAACTGTCCTCTAGCACATTGTTTCCCAACTGGGGGTCAGTTGCGAGCCGATTTTTGGTGCGTCACCAAAGTCCAGGCAATAAATAAAGATGCCTTTAAATGCTGTTAAATGTCAGGCTCTGCGTTCTGCTGCTTATATGGTAACACGGAGACTGGTGTTTACAAACTCCTCTCACTTTGCAGTCAGAGAAAGTAAAATAAAGTGAATCCTACTGGGGTACATGAAGTGTAAAAGGAGAGCTGGTGGATGTTCTTTTTTCCTAACACACAACAAAATCTAAATACCTGTGAATGAACTGTACACATCCTGCACTTAAAGCAAAATAAAGCACACTTTTCGGTCGAGCCTAGGCAGCACACATGCACTGTCTGCAAGACCTTTTGTAGTCCATAAAGGACTTTGCTCCCGCCTGCTGTTAACAATTGGTTCAGTGCCGTGTCTGTCTTCGTTGGTGCTTCCTAAGTGGTTAAAGCATCGATATGTCATTTCCGTTTTTGGCAGAAGAGCACTGCCCAGGTTCAATTTCCTTCCACTTAAATTGTTCATTTGGTATTTCAGAGAACTATTTTGTCTAAATATTGCAGCGTGGCGTGCCTAATTTTGTCAGACCGCTCCTTTCTTTTGTTATGCACAGCCCACCTGAAAACATACTTTAAGGCACTCCACTTTATATTTTACTTATTTAATTGGTAGTGACATAGACTATGACCATGCTGGTAAAATGCTGGCAGCCGTGGCATGTGTTGGCCTTCTCGGGTGGCAGCTTGTGGCGAGAAAAAAGCTAGTGACAGAGCTCATCATAAGGCGGAAATGTTTGTTGTCAAAACTGGATTACAAGAAGGAACTGGGCCAGCCTTGTGAGCACGCTGGTGAACTTCAAGGATGCCTGGGACATTATTAAGCCCGCTGGACTTTCTGCTATGTTTGTAGAAGGGGCAGCCCCCTCCCCATATGTGCATATGAATATTGGCAGATGGTAGAGTGCACGACCACTCGCTTGCAAGACCGCACGGAAACCCAGTGGATGATCATAAGGTGCTTATTTTCATTTTTTTTCAGACCGGTTTGTTTGGATGTGACTTTTGACTGAGTTGAATTTAGTGGCTGCTGCCTGCAACTTATTACTGTCTGGAGTGATTCCTGTTTCTCCTGTCTTGCAGACGAAGATAACACTTTCTAGCTATACTGTATGTTCACGCCTTCATTTTCAATACAAATAAAAGCTGCAACATGAAAGTAGTGTTTAAAAGTGATTCATAGATCTTTTTGAGCAGGGATTGGAGACGCTAACCCTGAATAAAATACTTGTCCCGTCTGTGTATAAGTTTGTGATTAGATATATAGTTCTGTTTTTGTGTATCCCCTGTGTTGGCATCTGTATTTGTCATCTGGAAGCTGGATAGTGCTGTCCTGAATTTTGAAACATCGTCACGTTAAGCATATGTGATAGCTTTTTCTGTTAAAAAAAAAAACCAAAAAAAACAAGCAGTTCATCTGAGAAGATTTCAAAAGAAAAACGTAATTCTACTGCTTAGTTTAGCCTTATTTCCCGGTTCTCTTTAGTAAAATTGTTTTACAATGTGTTCTGTTGAACTGTTGCATGGTGCACAGAAAGATGACGTAAATTGAATTGGTTTTCCGTAAGTTCGGTTTGTTATTGATTGGTGGGTGCATCAACGCCCTAACAAAGCCCTGACAGCTCCTTGCTGTTGTAAGGCTTTGGAATTGGGATTCGGCAGCCTGAAAACAGCAGAGATATTAGCCTTCGTTCTTAACATCAGAAGTACCCTCCTGGCTCAATTGGAAACTCTGACTTAATATTTTAATTGGGTAGGAAGTTATGAGTTGCTTATTTGGCTTGTCATGGGCATGACCAATGTTGAATATGTGGTATTCAAAATGTCTCAAACGTAACTTCTCTAGTATTGAATATTACCATAGCTGAGTGGTTAACATACTGCTAATATCTGTTTTCATGCTATTTCTTCTCCCAGGCTGCAAGTATGCAAATTCAAGCTGCGGAAAACACCAACTGTTTAGCTTGAGAGATTCTAAGTAAACACACCTGATAATTTAGCAATTTACAGGCAGTGTCACTTTAACGTTGATGTGTCAGTCAAAGACAGACTCCTCTCAAATAGGTGCAACAATCACAGATGAATGTAACCCAGTTTGGTTTTGATCAGTGTGATGTGGGTAACACACATTGAAAATAGCATGGTAGTATCTTTCCACTTGATACTGGGGCTACCTCTTAATAAAGAGCTGGAGGGTCTTTACAGCATGCAAAATGTCACTTCCTCCTACCATTTTCATCAGGAACCAGGACATTGTTAGTGATATTGCTTCTTAGCTTTGACTAGACACATCCCTGCTAGCTACAGCTCACTTTAACCTCCTTACGCGGGTCTTCAAGGCAATGGTGTAAGCTCGTCCTTCTTTGCTAACAAACGTACATGTTTCTCGCCTACCAGACCTTGCACCCAACCATTTTACACCCTCTTCAAGTCCTAACATTTCCAATCCACAACACATATTTCGACACCAAACCACAAAATACCTCAACAAGATAATTACACAAAACACCACAAACATCCAATCTACACTACACAATTCCACATCATGCCACAAAACTCAACTGCACACCACATAAACTCCACTGCGTACCACTCCACAAGATAAAATACCATTCCACATAATTACACGCCATAACACACAATCTCACTCCACATAATTCCAGTACACTCAATACCACATAATGACTATCCACATAATTCCACAGCGCACCATGCCACATAATTCCACTACACAAATCTATCACACAGTTCCACAACCAACTAATCAAATACTAGCCACATAATTCCACTACACACCACATACATATACTCCATAATACATAGATAGAGCTACTGCCATTGTAAATGGCAGTGTGTTTAACTCAAACAAATGTAAGACCTATTGCATTCCCAATGCTTGTTTTTTTGTAATCTTGAAGTGTGATAGGAGCAAAGATTTTAGTAAGACCAGAATAAATCAAGAGACTTTACTAGGTGATGCAAAAATTATAAACATTCTCTGAAACCCTATTTTCACATATTATTATTTGTGTGGAATATAGTTTTATCTATGAAATTGTATGTCTGTGCAAATGTAGTGATTATTTCAATGGAAAATGTGCTCCCTTCAAATAACATTGTGCTACCACACGAATCTTTATAACATTAAAAAAATCGCCTGCCTCGTGTCCATTAAAGTTAGGTGGTTCATGAAAGTTTGTTAACCGCATCGCTGCGGCGGCTTTTCCCGCTGTGCGCAGCAGTTTGCGGAATCCCGCTATTCATGACGAGCTCAGCTCGTCATGAGCGCACGGCAGGTAAGCCTCATGACCAGCTGAGCTCGTCGTCAGCGCGGATGGGGTTAAACAAAAAAGTGGGTTGTGGTTTTAAAAAGTTTGGGAAGCACTCTCAAGGAAGCAAATGTCCTTTTAAAAGGGAAATCCTTAATCAAGTAGCAAGATCCTGAAGGCAACAATATTATAGCACGGACGCAGTGAAACACAAAAGTTATATTTCATAGTCCAAAATGGCCTCTGCTATGTCCAAACACAAGGTCCTCCGAGAAATGCAGTTTGTAGGGAGCCATCACAGGTGGTGCTTTCTCCACAAATGTAAAGCCTCATACAAGCTAGCAACAGCACTCCTTGGAGACTGTCAGCCTTGTCTACTCTGAATTGCACATGGACGTAGCTAATTTTTTATTTTTTTTACGGAGTTTTATATAGCGCGAACTAGACCCGAATCGGGTATCAGAGCGCTTTACAGAGCACCAGTTGCATTACATGAGGACGCGTTCATTTTTTTGGAGATTAAGTGATTTGCCCAGAATCACAGGATGTTCAGCATCATTGCCGAGACTCGAGCCCAGTTCCCCAGATTCGAGATTGACCGCCCTGGCCATTAGGCCAACTTCTATCCCCAGATTTAGAGTATTGCACTCCTTCGCTTGCTGATCCCAAGGTGGCAA
This sequence comes from Lissotriton helveticus, assembly GCF_964261635.1. Classification (NCBI taxonomy): domain Eukaryota; kingdom Metazoa; phylum Chordata; class Amphibia; order Caudata; family Salamandridae; genus Lissotriton; species Lissotriton helveticus. Next base: position 54,243,474 of record NC_136067.1, read on the forward strand.
GCCATGCTTTCTTGCAATAAGAAAGAAGTCCAGGTATTATGCACATATTGCCACCCTCCAGTGCCCAGGGTCTCTACCGCCAATTCGTGGAGCCTTCTGAGTAGTTGCTTGCACTCCATGAAGCTTAGTGTGCTCGTACTTATTCCATCGTTGTCCATTTAGATTTTAAGTTTGAGGAAACCCAGTTACCTTCAAGGGCAGCTTCTCCATGGTTACAGCAGATTATTTGAAGAACCTAGCTTTCCTTTTCTAGTGACGGGGTTTTTGAAATTCCATAAGAAACACTGCTTTAATTTGTTTTCATAACCCTCTGTAGTTATAGGCTGAATGCTAACTTACTAGCTTGAGCCAGGAAACCTGGTGGACTGTAGCTTCAAACCACCTTGGCATTACTTGAGGATGGTGCGTTCTGGATAACGATCAGTCCTGTATTTGTTTTCGTAGGTTCCAGATCTCTCTTGACCATAAACAGACACACTCAAGAATACACAATAAGAATGTTTTATGATTTTAATAACCCCTTGGCCGCTTCGGTAAACCCGCCGTGGGGCTAGGGGGGAGTGGGAGCCGCGCGGTGCCATCATGCTCGTGATGGAACCACTCCGTCACGAGCCACAGTGGCGCTGTGCTTGTGACTGAATGGTTCCGTCACGGCCCCGCCCGCTTAATAGAACACGCCGGGCAGGCGCGAAATCACTGCATCGCAGGCGCGCAGGTTCCGTCACGAGCATGCAAGGGGTTAAAATCAGTCCTGTCCTAGTGTGTAAAATGTGTTCAGTTGTAACTATGAAAATGAACAATACAGTGGCAATAAAAACATGTTTTCATAAACAAGAGTATTAAGATTTGCAACATTGTGACGGTGGTTCAAAACTAAGATTTCTCTTGCTTGAAAAGATGGATTCTGTCCTCCTACCCCTCGCTTCTTGCCACTGACTAAGCTGTTTTAGCACCTAAAGGGTCTGTGCCGTTTTTTTACGTTGACCACTCAACCACATTATTTAACAGAACAACAGAAGTGTTATATGGGAAGAAAGCCATTGTCTATCGCTGCTCGATTGAGGTGGTGTTGCAGCGAGCCGAAAAGGCTGAGCTGGCACGGAGATACCTGCCTGTGGCCTTCTCAAAGGGTGTTTACAACTTCTGCTTGCTTGATGCGTGTCTCCCATTCCCATCTGCCTTCGCCTTGTCTGCACCCAGCTTAAATACTTTTCAAATTTTCTTTAAAAGGACAGGCCTTGCATTCAATGAAGTTAAATGCAAGAATTAAAATATTTGTTTTGTTGCACCTACATGTAAATCTATAAAGCATTCTAAATCACATGACTGCATTTATGCATTATTTTGCTGAACTATCTAACTATACTAAATCATTTGTTATATAGAATATATGTGCACGCGATACTAAATGCAACGTTAATTTATAAATGAATGCACTTAAGTATATGAAATGCAATGGGAGGTATTTAAACAGAAAAATGCAAAGAATAATACATGCATCGGAGAATAATGCATTTCTGAGAAGCATTAATACCCGTCTGTCAAGCCACATTGGCACACAGTTCCTACTTTAGGTGAATTCGCCTCGAGAAATCATGAGGTGGACTTATTTTTATCTTGGCACTCTTATTCATTTTTCTTTATGGGGTAGGCGGGTTAGGAGAGGAACCCAAGTACTTTGAGATTTAAGCTTGTTTTGTATTTAGCTATGATTGGAGAAACCCACAGAGTAATCGGGCACTCAGAGTACCACTGAATGAGAAGTTGATGTCCCCACTTAAGGGAGTTATTTTGTCCTCTATGACTTTGGATGTCAAGGGGGCGATCCATTAAATATTTTATCTCGCATGGAGCAATCCAAGGACCTAGGTTTATTCCCACTGGAAATGTACATTAAAGGGACTCTTCGTATCTTGCCTAAATGAATTAAGAAAGATTGGGTGGGTCATTAATCCTGCTCAGACGTTAAGCTCTGTGTGGCCTAGCTGCTGCTGGGCGAAAGCAGGAAGGACCGGGAAAGGATACAGTGAGGTAGACGGGAATGGGGCTGGTTTTTTTTGGGGGTGGGGGGGTAGTTTATTAGGGTTGGGGGGGGGGAGTAGATTTCAGGGCTGGGGGAGGGCAGAAAAGTTTTTTTGGGGGGGTCGTGTTTTTAAAATGTTATATAGGTGTTAGCTCTCAGGGCAGTGGAAGGGGTTGGGGTAGTTTTTGGGACGGCGCCACGGGTGTGGAGGGGGGGCGGTCAGGGTAGTGTATGTTAAGGGGCAGGGCCTCAGTGCAGGCGGAGGGAGGGGAATGGGTAGGGTAGTCAGGGTAGTTTTTAGGGCGTAGGGGAGGGCGGGTAGTTTTTAGGTCTCAGGGTAGGGTAAGGTCGGGTAGTGGAAGGGGTTGGGGTAGTTTTAGGGACAGTGGGGTCGGGGTACTGTAAATTAGGGTTTAGGGCAAAGAGGTTGGAGTAGTAGGGACCTTAGCCACACATACCGCCTTACCATTCACGCCTTCGCCACGAAATTACATGGTAAAGGCATGCTTGTTAAAGGAATGTGTGACTAAGACGTAATTGTGGTTCAGGCTGAGTGGTAGAGGCATAGGTGGTTTAGCCATGTGTGCCTCTATCATACAACCGGTCTGGTAGGTAGAAATTGTGGCTCCGTGAACTTCTGCTGACTCATGCTTTGGGTGCCTCTAAACCTTGAAAAGTTGTACAAGATGGAAGATGGGAATTTCAAGGCCACCTGAGACGGATCTCATAGTTGTTGCCTGCAGTGAAGTTGACTGCTGAGCAATGTAATCCAACCTTGATGGGCAGTGGGGGTGAGATTAATATTGAACTATTCTTGAGGTATTTCCTGCAGGTAAAGGGAGGTTATCGTCACAAAGTAATATTCCTCTGTGAATAACCTAGGCAGGAAGGTGCCCTTGATGTGTTTCACGGTCCCTCATACCAGCAGCGACAGTCATTGCTTGCTTTGTCCACCACAGTGGGTGCAGCCGTGTACTTGTTAGAACCCATTTTGCTGTCGGATTGTTTTCTCCGTAAGAAATAATTCTAATTTTAAATCAAAGATTTCTTAGTATTTTATATCCAGAACTTGTGAGGTGTCGCCCTTGGGAAGTGTTGCTGCTACTGGGTGTGTCTTTCTATTTAGAATATTTGGTAGCCCTGTATTGCAAAACCAGCCTCATAAACCTGAGGCACTGGGAATTGTATTTTATAATGCAACAAACTCTTCTTTTGCTTAGTAGAATATCATAGTTTGTACGTGTAGTAGAGCAGTTTGACACAGGCTTGTGGACAGTGAAGCTTTACTGTCCAAGACTGTAACGATTCAAATACTATTTTGCCGGCCCCTGTACTTCCTGAACCCAAAAGATGTCTTCTCAACATAGGGGAGGGCACAGACCTCAATCGTAAAACCTAAGACTGGGCAACACTGGGCCTGATGATCGCGAAACGCAATATTGCTAAGCACTGGGGAGGACAAAATACAGCAGCATATACCGAATGGTGCAAAGATATGGACTGGGTCATGGTAGCCGAAAAGGCGGTATATGTTAATAGGGGATGCACCAAGAAGTGGGAGCAGGTGTGGGGGAGGGTGGACTACGTACAGTGTGGAATATTTGTACCTTGCCACCTCGGGGATTGTTATCGGAGGAAAGCTCAGCGATACATCAAGACATGAAAAGGACTGCAGTCTATAAAGAATGCTGCCTATGTATAACAGACGAAATGGTCATGGTCTAAGATGTCAAGTGGATGTAGTTATGTACATGATTGCTTATAATGTGTTGATAGCCTCCGATATGTTCAATAAAAAGAGTTTTTAAAAAAAATACTATTTTGCCTACCTAACAGCAAGTCATGGTCAGTCAGACAGTTGGACGACGAACAAGCCATGGCTGATGCAAGTGCCCTGGTACTGTGGGTATTCGTGCAGGGGGGCTCCTGGATCATCTAGCGTCTCTCAACTCGGCAGAGAGAACGGGCTGACCTACATTCTAGAACCAAAAAGACCATCTCCTGTTGTGCTGCTCCCTCGGTGGGCCAATGGCCAGCAGCAAGGTGAACCGGACAGATGCGGACGGTGCTTGCAGATGCAGGGAGACGGCTCCTCCACCCCAAGGGGGATGATAGCTGGTTATCGAAGTGCTTGGCAGTCCTACAAGTGTTGGGGATGATGCACATCTGCAGAACAAGTTGGGTTTTTTCAACTGTCGAGGAACAAGCAGCCAGGCAGGGTTGGCACCAATTTTGATGGTCCTTAGTTTTTGCGGTGTCTTGTCTTTTTTGACCTCTTCAGTTTCCAGGAAGTTGAATCTGAGGACCTGGTTGGGGGGGGGGGGCTGAATACTCAATTTTGGGGTGTTTAGGGGAGTATATGGCAGTAGTCAATGGGCTATCTGCCATTAAAGAGACTACACCCCCTACACGACCACTTCCTCTGGGGAGTGGACATAATCTTGACCCAGACACCCCTATTTCACCAAAAATCAAGCTGGTGAAACACTTCTTTGGTTGTTCACTTCAGGCAGCCTACCTTTTGGGGTGTGGCTAGCATGTGAGTTTAGCACACCTCCTGAATATCTATTTTCCCACCTGCTCTGGTGCCCAATGGGCCATAGGTGAGAGGTTGACTTTCCCCAGGTCTTGGGGGAAGCTGTGGTCGCATACCAGAGGCGGTAGAGGGTTTGAAGCCTGATAGACTAAATCGCTAGCCATCCTGCTGGAGGAGGTGGGAGCACCTTCTTTTGAGCAGACAATGTTACTGACCTGGGATCGCGGGCTCTCCTTTGCAGGGGGGTCAGAAACTCGTCTGTGGTGGCCGGCTGGAAGGTACCAGTCAGCCAACACACTAAGTGAGTAGTTGTGTTACATGGGGCACCTCTAAGGTGCGCTATGAGTGCATGTCTTCATAAATCCGGTACTGGAATCAGTATGGATTTATTAAGACAAGGTGTTTGATATTAAACACCATTGTTTTCAGTAAAGCAATTGTGTAACTGGGTTACTTGTGATGACCAGTGCCCATTACATATCTTTAAAATGGCTTCCTGATCATTTGAGTGTGCGTCCCTTAGGGTGGAATAATACATGCTGCTTCCCTTTAGGACCCTCTGCAGTACCCATCCCCTGTGTACCAGGGGTAGCAATTACCAGGGATTTACAGGAGTGCTAACGTTCTTGCCAATTGGGTTACAATTAATATTTGTCTTGTTTTAGTGAAAGAGCACTGGCACTGGGGCCTGGTTAGCAGGGACCCAGTGCACTTCCAAGCAAACGCATCAGTACCAGTGGGCAGAAAGTGGGGGTGACCAAAAAGAGGCACTTTTTTACAGCTGTTTAAAGCATAAAAAACGGAATGCTGCTCTCCTTTCTTCTGCTCTATTTTTAATACTATGGCAAGCAGAGAAATGTTTCTTTTTACACTCTTTAGATAGAGAAAAGCTAGAATCATTCTGCATGTTTCTACGCATTCCAAGCTAGTTCACTTTTTTTTTTTAACTGACTTGCATTGAACTGTTTCTAATATTGGTTTGCAACAAATGTGTAAGATTTTTGATGCGTTTAATTTTGTACTAGAGGTTTTACTTTTATTCTTCATGTTTGTATACATCCTAGCGCTTTCATATAAAAGAGCTGAGCACCTAGGTTTTAAGTGGTTTGTGGGAAAGGTGATGGTGTGACCATGTATTATGTGGGAAAAAGCACCCTCTGGCGTACATGATGTGGATATTATAAGCAGAGTTCCTCTATATTGTTATGTACCTGCCCAGTGAGTTGCAATATCCTTATAATGTATGGCTAAGGGTAAATTATCCCATGTATAAATCACCGTTAATGGTTTCACTTTTGTGATTACAGTGAATATACCAATAGCCAACAAATATTACCATCCAGACTAGTAGGTGGAACAGCTGATATCTAACCAACACTACAGGGTGTATCTTTTTCACAGAGTATAGCCTAAACCTTTTTGCAGAAACAAATGTTTTTGCCTCTTACTGAGAAAACTAATCCTCCTTCCCACAGTATTCCACCCAAAATGGCATAGGATGAGCCAAAGATGCACAGATCTTATGCCTATTCGGTTATTTTCTGATGCACATGAATGCTACTTTTCTTCAAAGAAGCATGGCACAAACCAGGAAAAATAAGACCATATTCATCTTATGCGATATTTCCCACTATTATTACATCTCATAGAAATCTGATTCTCCCATCATGGGAACCCACTACTTCCATTACAGTTCCACTGGTCTCAGACCGTACGACCTTCCCAAGACATTTGTGCACACTCCTGTAGGGAAAGGGTCTCCTTGCCCAACACTTTACAAAGAATGGACCCAACAATGAGCCAGTCTCGGCTTATAGGTCGTCTGGTCGCAATCATGGAGGCAGCCCCAAAATTGTTAATGCTGCACCAGGACATATTATCCAGCAACTCGATTGTGTTCTCTAAGCTAAGCATATTTACCATCAGGCCAAAAAGTATTGAACTGACTAAGTTTAAATTATACTGGTGAAATTAAAGAATTTCACTTCACATTGAATTTGCTAAATTTATTGCATTTTGCATTGCACAGTCTTACCAAGTTTTCATCCACAAGAGACTAGTTCATACAGAAAGGTCTCTACAAGAAAATTCCATGTAATTTTGCAACAAAATATGTAACTTTGTTCACCCCTACTTTTCACTCCATCTTCCTAAAATACTTCAAACCCCACTCCCCCCCCTATCCTTACTGGACAATCAAACAAACCCCATCTAGTTATACACACTCGAGCACAGACGCCCTTCCACCAACCATGCCTGTTCCTCACTTACAACGTCTTCGCATTATGAGGATAGTGCATTCTGGATAACTATTCTTCCTGTATTTGTTTTAGTAGGTTCTAGATCTCGCTTGACTATGAACAGACACAGAATGTACAATAAGGATATGTTTTTTTTTTTAAAAATCATTCCTATCTTAGTGTGTATAGTTGTAACAGTGAAAATGAACAAAACAGTGGCATTAAAATGATTAATAAATGGAATACATAGTATAGTATAGTTCCAGAAAACAAGTAGATAAGTTCTGAAGGAGAGCCCCGCCCGGAGCAGCAGGTCTGTTGCTCAGCCCATGTCCAACTGTCACTTCACCTCTCTGTGTCCCAACAATCCGAGGCTCATCCGGACTCCAACATTCCATTGGGCACAGAGCACAGGCACTGGCTGAGCAGGAGGAGTAAAATACATTTCATTACAAACGCAGAATACTACACATTGTCTATTGCTGCTCGATTGAGGTGGTGTTAAGTGAGCCGAAAAGGCTGAGCTGGCATGGAGATACCTGCCTGTGGCCTTCACAAAGGGTGTTTACAACTTCTGCTTGCTTGATGCGTGTCTCCCATTCCCATCTGCCTTCGCCTTGTCTGCACCCAGCTTAAATACTTTAATTTTTTTTAAACGACAGGCCTTGCATTCAATGAAGTTGAATACCAGAATTAATGCATTTGTTTTGTTGCACCTTCAAGTAAATCTATTAAGCATTATAAATCATGTGAATGCATTTATGCATTATTTTGCTGAACTATCAAACCATAATAAAGCATGGTGTATAGTACATATGTGCAAATGAGACTAAATGCAACATGCGTTTTTATAATTGAGTGCACTCAAATGAATATATGAAATGCAATGGGAGGTATTTAACAGAAATATGCAAAGGCTATATCGCACGCATCTGAGATTAATGCAGTTCTGTGGAGCATTATTACCTGTCTGTAAAGCCAGACGGCACTGGTAGTGTGGTTATTTCTTCTATTTTGGGGATATTGGCACATAGTACCTACTTTTTGAGTGAATTCACCTCAAGAAATCATGAGGTGACTTATTTAATCTTGGCACTTTTTTTATTCAATGTTCTTTATGGGGGATTGGGAGGGGAGGTTTAGGAGAGGGAACAAAGTACCTGGAGATTTAAGCTTGTTTTGTATTTAGCTATAATTGGAGAAACCCACAGAGTAATCGGGCACTCCGAGTACCACTGAATCAGAGGTTGATGCCCCCACTCAACCACTTAAGGGAGTTATTTTGTCCTCTATGAACGGGTTCTCCAAAGTCTCTCCTTTGGTGCCGGTTCCATGCCAGATTTGTTGCATATCCACATTTAGATAAATATAGCTATCTTAAAGATCTGGCATCGATCCGGCCTGCCAGGACTGACATTGGAGAACCCGGCTCCATGACCTAGGATATCAGTGCTGTGATCCAGTAAATATTTTACCTCCCATGAAGCACTGTAAAAAGCTAAGTTCATTCCCACTGAAAATGTACCTTAAAGGGACTCTTCCTATCTTGCCTAATTTAATAAAAGAAAGATGGGGTGGGCCTGCTTAGTTTCTATTGTCTGTGGAGCTAGTAAGACGAAAGACAAGCGACTTGCTGTCCAACTGCTTACAGCGATGCAAACCCACCCAAGTCTCTCCCCATTTCCTCCCGATAACTGTAAAAAAAAAAATATATGTTATTATTATTATACAAGTTTTATATAGCAAACTTGACCCGAAGGTATTGGGTATCGGAGCGCTTTACATAGCACCAGTTGTGTTACATGAGGACACATTAATATTTGGTAGGCACGGGGAGATTTCGTGATTTGCCCAGAATCACAGGATGTTCAGCATCGTTGCAGAGACTCGACCCCAGTTACCCAGATTCGAGGTCGACTGCCCTAGCCGCTAGGCCAACCCCTAAAATGTTAAACCATTGTTTTTTTCACAAAGCCCCCGCTCTATTTCTTAAAGGACAAGTAGTGATTTACTGAAGAACAAACTTAAAAGGTGAACTCTACCCCATCCACTATCCCAGAATGTCACATGATGACCTGAATTTTTTTCTCTGACTTTTTAAAAATTATTTTTTACTAAACTTTTCATCTTACATGTCACATTCCTTGCTAACAAATTTGTTTGGTGTATTATATAACACATATGAAGACACTTTACACATGAAATTTAGTTTGCGGCTTCTTCTTGTTCCATCCCAACCTCTCCCCCTCCCCCACTCTCGTAGGGAAAATACAGATCTCGCCTCTGTAGATGTTAATTTTTAGGTCTTGCACCTGCGACGCAGCGCGAAGTGCTGTCGCTGCGAGACCTATAGTTGTCGGCCCTGCTTTCAAGGGCTTGCAAGGGCGACAGGAGATGGGCACGCGCACAATCGGATCGACTGGATATGTGGACGTGCACGCCGTGCGCATCTCCTGTCCCCCTTGCAAGCCCTTGAAAGCACTTTAACTTTCCATGCCCAAGACGTGTCAGCGCACTGGCGTGCCCCACTCACCGGGCTGCTGGGCAATGCGATGCCGAAAAACACCCCGCCTCTCCACTTCACCTGGCCCGCCTCCTGGGACTCTGGACTTCTCTGGATTTCCACCGCTACCGTGGGGCTCTCCCTCCCTCATGAGAGCCCTGCATCCACGAGCAACACCGGCCTCTTCCGGCCGCGTCACAGGTCCCGCCCATGTCACGGGCAAGGATGCCTGACTTCCTGGTTTCGCCCCCGCCCGCTTCTCTGGTTGCCACGCAGGAGAAACCGCTAGTTTTTAATCCTAGCACCTGTTACATCCTTTCCGGTGACAGGATCTGTGTGAAATCTGAAATGCAAACTTTAACTTTGGAGTTCTGGACTGCCCCGCACATCCTGCGCGAGGGTTCGTTGAGAGGAGCCACCTTTAAAAGCAATAAAGTCTTTTGCTATAATTGCATCCTTTGTGCTTTTGTCATGTGGGGCGTGTGAACGCACGTGCGTCACACAGATGCCTTGGACCTGCAGACGTGATGCCGCGTGTGTCCTTGCAATGCGCCGTGCAGTCATAGTCACAACAGAGGCTAGGACAGGTGCCAGCATTATCTATTCGCCAATCCTTTCTTAATTTATTGACCTTATATCTGTTTTCTCCTCACTTGTAGTAAGTATCTTCAATATAAACAAACAGTTTCAAATATGGCTAAGTAGCGCCACAAACCCCCTCTCACCAATCCTCACCGTACTCCTTTTTCGGCCTCGACTGCAGACTGCCTTTGGCTGTTTTTTGTGAAAGACGCATTGTGGACCCTATAGGTTCTCACAGTGGGCTTTGGCCCAGACCATTTCTTACTATTGGCTGCCGGCTTTTACTTGCTTCTTGTTCAAAGGTTTTGCTTCCTCTTCTGTTTGTATCTCCCCCGGAGCGTAGCTTCTTTTTTATCGTCTTTTAATTGGATGGCTTGTATAGTAAATGTAAAAAGAAAAGAAAATTGTAGCTGCATCGCCTAGTATGTGTGTGTATGTCATCACACTGGCCGCTGTAGAGGCGTCACGCTTGGGTTTTTTCCCCCCCATACTAAAAAGCATTGACCAAGCCAGTAGGTCTGCATTAATAGCCAAAAAGCAAGACCTGTTGACTTTGCCAATGCTTTTTGAGGGCATGTGATTCCCTTTTTTCTGTTTATCCGCGTTTTAACCAGAACAAAAGAGAGAACGCAGAAAGGAAGAGAAAGCAGGGAAAACAGTGACAATAGATCGAAGCAGGGATGAAGTCCTCCTGCACGAGGGAAAGGAATAAACAGGAAGTCTAGGGTGGTCGAAGACCGCAGCAAGAGGGGGATATCAAATCAAGGTAGCTTAGGCCATTTTCAACCCCGCCTTCAAAAGCTACTTAGTAATGCGCAGAGACCCAACACTTTGTTTTATCTCCCCAGAGGACGTTTTCAGCAGCACAAAGTGATTGGTGAGCGTGCAGGGAGTTTCAGTGCTGTGCTGTGGGGTAAAACGGGGTTTTGCCTGCTGGAGCGCTCCTCCTAAAGCTAAACGAAGGTGTTTTGGGGCCTTCCATAGTAATTTGGAGCCTTCAGGCTCCTGCCTTACCTGTATGGATTATTACATGCACAGGCAACAGCAGCACACGCCAGTATATTTTCAGAGCTGTGGTCCTTAAGAGAAGGCATAATAAAGAGGAACGCTTTTCATAATCGCAAAAACAAGCATACATTCACCTCAAATTTTCTCCGACTGGTACTCAAAGTTTGTGCGACGACCTATCTGAATATCTTTCTGGCCTCAGTGACTGTCTCTGCCAATCTTTTTTGCCAACCTCCAAGCACTCTGATCTGGATACCAGCTATGCTCCCTGATCTTCACATGCTCATTAATGTAACTTTTTTATTTTGATTTTTTGTGGAGATTTCAGGAATTCTGGCCTCAGTTTAGTCCTCTAGAATCGTTCACACAGTGCCTAGCGTCTAACCTCCACTCTTCTCAACCCGCGCAGTGCCTCTCTAGGCTCAGCTCAGGTACCTTGTGCCTGAAAAAACACTTTGGTCACGTAATGCTGATCCCTCCTTTAAAAATGTTTTTCTCTCTTGTCATTTAAACTCTTAGGAAAGGTAAGATAAACCTTTATTATTTTAAGTTATTTCAAACCATAACAATACATACAGGCTTGCATATAATAAAAAGCCTAAAATCACATGGTGTCCTAATTGTCAGTTCAAGCCTGCACATAACATCAACATAAAATCCAATAACATCACAATCTGTCCATAGTGCCGAACAATTGATTTATTCAGGGAGCATGGAATTTTAGTCAGTCGTTAGACTTCTTTGCCACATCAAAAGAAAGGACTGATCAAATAAAGCTCTATAACTATCCCGTTTGTTCCCTACTACTTTCAAACAAAACCATGCATTTACTGATCTAATATCTGCATATAGGGGTTAGTGCTAGAAAGAAAAACAAGCATTTGCAATGCAAAAAGTCTCGCATTTACGCGAGTTTAAGCTATTGGCAATGTAAATGACTGCCTTTTATTTATGTTTTCGAAATCAAAACATCCATAAAAGGCATTGCCATTTACAATGCCAATAGCTCAAACTCACGTAAATGCGAGACCTATTGCATTGCAAATGCTTGTTTGGGGCAGCCTCTGTTCTTGAATACATCTTTTTCTGCGATCATACATTTTTCCATGTCTTTTGCCCGTCTATTCAATGTTGGTATCTCGCCCGAACCCCCCCCCCTCCCCCCACCTTAAGGTTATGCTTCACTTGACTAGTGTCAGTCTTGTGACTCATTGTTGCTTTACAGCGGTGAGGTCCGTGGCATCCCATATGTTAAGTAGGCCTAGTTTAGGTGTCAGGTGGATGTTTTTCAATTGCATTTTGCATCTGTAGTGTGGCATTTTCCCAGAATGTTGTGATAGCCTGGCAGTCCCATAGGACATGATAGAATGTACCCTCTCTCGTGCATAGTCTAAGACACCTGGCGTCCTCCCTCCTTCCCAGTTTGGTCAGTGTGAAGTATCCTGAGTTGGATCAGTTGGTATCTCAGCGAAATGGCTGCTTCTCGGGGGGACATCAGTGCGGTTTGCCACTCATCGTCCTCAAGCTGCCCTATCTCGCTTTGCCACCTCTCCTGGAGTGGTAGAAGTGGGTCTGGTAAGTTATTACTTGGTTTTTGATATGTCATCGAGATTTGTTTCAGAGTCATAGGTTCTGATAATAGCCTGTCTTCGAGTGGGGATGCTTCAGCCACTTCCATCTCTTTTGGGATGGCAGTAATGAGGGCATGTCGTATTTGCATGTATCTGAACACTTCCTGTGTGGCCAATTTATACTCTTCTTGTGACTCGGAGAATCGGATTACCTTTCCCTTTTTTCGGAGGTCTCTGATTGTGGAGATGACTATGGTGTCCCATTTGTCAAATCCTGGTTGGGTGCCCAGTATACCCAGTTGTTTAGCTTTCCAGAGGGGCATCACTTGTGTTATTTTCCTGTGCCATCCTAGTTTTTTGTTTGTTTGGTGCTAAAGTGCAATTGTTAGAGCTGTGGAGCCCGTGTGTTTTTGCTTTTTCGGGTTTGTGTATAAGGCTCCTTTGTGTCCCTCCGTGCCTCAAAGCAGCCTGCCCATCTGATACGGAGCATCTTGTAGTTGGTAAACCCAGTGATTGATGACCACTAGTTGAGACACCCAGTGATATTATCTTATATTGGGCAGTGCAATCCCTCCATCTTACCATCTTCTCGTCAACTCGTGTGTCGCTGTGCATGGGGTTTTTGCCATCCCATAGCAATGTTCACACTTCGCTATCTATACTTCTGAAATACGTTTCGGGACTTTAAACTGGTTGTTTTGCGGAACATATAGGAAATGTGGTAACTCTAGCATTCTGAATAGTGCTGCGTGGCCTAGCAGGGACAGCGGCAGTGCTCTCCAGTGCCGTACGTCTTTTTGCACATGGGGCCCATGAGATTGTTTGCGAAGAAAAGTGCTGGATCAGGGGTAATGTATATCCCGAGGTGACGAAAGCCGGCTATTGCGACTGTTGCAGCACATTCTGGTGGGAGTTTTGGGTTTGAGCCGTGAAGGGTGTATGCTATAGATTTGTACCAGTTGATGGTAAAACCTGAGTATATACCGAAGTTAGTGAAAATTTGGAGGATTCTGTTTATTTGACTATGATGGCGATGCTCGATATAATAGGTTATCATCTGTGTATAGGGATGTTCTATTGTCATGTCCTTTTGCCCATTTTAAACCTCAGATTATTCGGTCCCCTCTTAGCCAAGTTGAGGGGGGCTCCAGCACCAAGGAGAAGATCAACGGCGACAGGGGGCATCCCTGCTGCGTTCCCCTCCTCAGTGGGAACTTCCATGAGGTGTGATTATTCACTGTCACTTGTCCCTTAAGGTCTGTATACAGTAACTTGATCCACTTCAGGAATTTGAGGCCGAAGCCCATACGCTCCAGAACAGCTAAGAGATAGGGCCACTCTATTGTGTCAAATGCCATCCATGCGTCTAGAGACAGTATCACTGCGTCGTCTTCGATCGTATCCTTCTTCCCCAATACATTATGAGGACTGCATATATTTAAAGCCGTGGTTCGCCCAGGCATAAATCCCGATTGGTCTACATGCACTATTTTTATGATGATGGAGATGAGGCGTAACGGCAATATTTTCACCAAGATGTTGACCTCAGCGTTTATTAACGAGATAGGTCGGTAAGAGCTGCAACTCTGTTGGTTTACCCTTTTTTTGTATAACAGCGATGGAGGTTAATCTTTGGTCGCCTGGTAGGGTTCCCTTTTGGTTACTTTCTAGGAACATGTCACGTAGATAAGGTGTAACCCGTGACGCAGTAAGTTTGAAGAATTCGATTGGGAGGTAATTTGGCCCCATTGCCTTTCCAAATTTTATGCTGCTTATTGCTGAGCATATCTCCTCCTCTGTGAGGCCTCCTTAGAGCGAGTCCCAATCGTCCAAGGATAGTGTCATTCGGGGTAAGTCGGCCAAGACCTCTCGGGAGTCATCTGCTGTAATTTTGGTAGCTGATGTGTATAATCGTTTGAAGTGGTCAGCAAAGGTCACTGATCTCTCTTGTGGGCATTTGATTATGATTTCGTCTACTTCTACTTTTAGCAGCAGAACCCAGTGCTGGGCTTGTTCGCATATTTCAAGCCAGGCCAAGAGTTTGCCTGCTTTGTCTCCTGTTTCATATACTGTGTCCTGCACTGCTTTGTGGATAGCCTTGGCAGTCTCCGTCGCTAGTGCATTACATTAAAGTTTTTTAATGTCTAGGATATGTTTATTAAACCCGTTTGGGGCCTTAACGTACTCTTCTCTCCCTTTCGTATTTCTTTTTTCTAGCAGTTCTATTTTTCCTCTCTGCTCTTTATTTTGCCGCACCGCAAGTGAGAGTGCTTGACCCTTTATCACCACTATGAAGGCTTTCCAGAGTGTTTGCTCGTTTCGATCGAACCTGTATTGTCTTTGAAGTAGTTATCTGTGTAGTGTATTATCTTTTCCTTGATGTTTGGGATTTTGGGGAGCCATGGATTTAATGTTATATTTGTCCGTTTACAGTGTAGGTCAGAAGTGAGAGTAGCCCATACCTGGGAATGATCAGAGATACCTCGCGCTAGACATCGGGCGTCTTTGAAGTTACTGATTTCAGTTGTTAGTGTCAGTGTATAATCTATTCGGGACAAGCTGTCCTGGGCTCCAGATTGGAATGTGTTTTGTAACATTTGGGGATTTAGGTGACGCCATACATCCGTCAGGCCCACTGCGCCAAAGAAGTGATACAAGAGTGTGCAATCACAGGTGTGGGCTTGATGTGGTCTCCTATCCATTTGACCATTCTATCCATTTGACCATTCAGTGTCAAGGTTAGTTCTTCCAGCACTAGGGTACCAAGTGTCAATCCCAGGATTAGCTTACTTAGCTCTGTGAGGGCTAATTTATGAAGCGCCGCGGGGACATAGGCCGATATTAGGTTGACATGTTTTCCTTTACATGTTGCCTCCATTACCTCAAATCTATGAGTGATTCGGCTCACGACCTCTGTATAAGTGGGTGATTTTTGTGGATTAGTATGCCTGTTCCCCTAGAGCCCGAAGTATATCTCCATTAATTCATGGCCTTCCTTGCATGTGTTCCCCACCAAGTCAATCAATCAGTAAAGTTGTAGAGCGCACAACTCCCCCGTGAGGGTCTCAAGGCTCTGGGGGGGGGGAGGGATTGGGGAGGTGCTGCTTCTGCTCGAACAGCCAGGTCTTGAGGAGCCTCCTGAAAGCCAGCAGGTCCTGGGTCTGTCATAGGCGGATGGGGAGGGTGTTACAGGTTTTTGCGGCGAGGTGGGAGTACGATCTGCCGCCGGCGGTCGCTCAACGGATGCGGGTGATGGTGGCGAGGGCGAGGTCAGCGGAGCGAAGCTGGCGGTTCGGGGTGTAGAAGGTGAGTCGCTCGTTGAGGTACGCTGGTCCGGTGTTGTGGAGAGCTTTGTGGGTGAGGAGCTTGAAGGTGATCCTCTTGTTGACGGGGAGCCAGTGAATGTCTTTCAGGTGGCCTGTGATGTGGCTGTGGCGGGGCATGTCGAGGATGAGGCGTGCAGAGGTGTTCTGTATGCGTTGTAGTCGTTTCTGGAGTTTGGCTGATGGTACTGCGTAGAGATCGTTGCCGTAGTCCAGTCTGCTGGTGACAAGGGCCTGTGTGACTGTCCTAGTACCGGTGGGGATCTATCTGTAGATCTTGCAGAGCATGCGGAGGGTGTGGAAGCAGGAGGAGGAGACGGCGTTTACTTGCTGGGTCATTGATAGTGCGGAGTCCAGGGTGACTCCCAGTTTGCATGCGTGGTTAGTGGGTTTTGGTGCAGCTCCCAGTGCGGCTGGTCACCATGAGTCGTCCCAGGCGGAGGAGCTGTATCCGATGATGAGGACCTCCGTCTTGTCAGAGTTCAGTTTCAGGCGGCTGATCGTCATCCATTCGGCGATGGCCTTCATTCCTTCGTGAAAGTTGGATTTGGCGGTGGTGAGGGCCTTGGTGAGGGAGAGGATCAGCTGGGTGTCGTCGGCATATGAGATGATGTTGAGGTCTTGCGAGCTGGCGATGTTGGTGTGCGGTGCCATGTAGATGTTGGAGTGTTGGGCTGAGGGAAGATCCTTGGGGTACGCCGCAGATGATCTTGGTGTCTTTAGAGCGGAAAGGGGGTGGCGGACTCTCTGGGTTTTGCCGGTGAGGAAGGAGGTGGTCCAGTCTACTGCTTTGTCGCGAATCCCTGCGTTGTGGAGGCGTGTGCGGAGGGTGTGGTGGCAGACGGTGTCGAAGGCGGCCGAGAGGTCCAGGAGGACGAGGGCCGCGGTTTCTCTGTTTTCCATCATGGCCCTGATGTCGTCGGTTGCGGCGATGAGGTCTGTTTCGGTGCTGTAGTTGCTACGTAAGCCGGATTGGGATGGGTCCAGGAGGATGTTCTTTTCGAGGAAGGAGGTCCGTTGTCTGACTATCTTCCAGATGACTTTTGCCAGGAAAGGGAGGAGGGAGATGAGCCGGAAGTTCTTGAGGTCCTTGGGGTTAGCTTTGGGTTTCTTGAATAGGACGTTTATCTCGGCGTGCTTCCAGCTCTCTGGGAAAGTGAGCAGTCTCGAAGGAGCTGTTGATGACTTTGCGGCGATGGGGTGTGATGGTGGAGCTTGCTTTGTTGAAGATGTGGTGCGGGCAGGGGTCTGAAGGTGAACCGGAGTGGATGGTGTTCATGGTTTTGAGGGTGTCTTAGTCGTTGACGTGAGTCCATGAAAGCAGGAGGTCGATGTTGATGATGTGGCTGGGGGGCAGTGGGACTGAGGTGTCTGTGTCAGTCGGGGAGGCCTGGTTGCTGAAGCTGTTGTGGATGTCTGTGATCTTGCGGTGGAAGAAAGTGGCTAGGGAGTCGCAGAGGTACTGTGATGGCGGGATGTCGTTGGAGTTGGAGCTGGGGTTGGAGAGTTCCTTCACGATGTTGAAGAGCTCTTTGCTGTTGTGTGCGTTGTTGTCAATGTGCTCTTTGAAGAAGGTCCTTTTGGTGGTACTAATGAGTTGGTGGTGTCTGCGGATGGCTGTGTTGCTGTCTGGTGTCTGTTTGTGGTACCACTTATCGAGCCTACGGCAGGCCTGCCTGGAGGTTGGCAGTGAACCAGATGGCTTTTCTGTCAGGGTGGCTGTTCGAGGTTTTCTTGATCGGGGCAAGAGTGTTGGCGCAGTCGTTGATCCATTGTCTGACCCTATTTTTAGCCCACTATCACATCTACACCCTTCTGGCCCCACACCCGCACTTCACCATACGCTGTTGGATAAAAGATCTCCGATAAAGTGCCCCTCTCTGAGGTGAGCCCGTTGGGTATTGCACCACCGACCCAACGAGGAGCAGCCCATATGATGAAGCATGACACCTGAAAGGGTATGTGAGGGCATTAAAATCCAACTAATGGATGCCCAACTGTAGATCTCTTTGAGACTCTGTTGTTTCTAGCTTTTGTCTGACCCTTTTAACTCTTCCCACCTGAGGAATAGCAAAACACACCTTGCTTGACATATGAACAGGGGCACCTGTTCGTGCTGGATCTCCCACTCCTTGTGAGTGGAAATAGCCCCGTTATCCCCTTCTTTTGAGTACAGTGTTTACACCAGGTGTCACAGTAAAGTTAGGAAGTCTGCAGTTTCAGGGCCTGCGCTAAGTGTTCAAATTCCTGTATGATGGAAGATGTTTGGGGAGATGCATGTGATTCAAAGACATGCTTGGTCTGGTAGGTAGCAATTAAGGCTCTATGAACCTCTGCTGAGGCATGCTTTTGGTGCCTCTAAACTCTGCAGAGCTGTCCTGGATGGAAGATGGAATCCTCAAGGCCACCGGAGATGGATCTCAAAGTTGTTGCCTGTTATGAAGTCTACCACTGAACAATCTAGTGCAACCTTGATGGGCAGTGGGGGTGAGATAAATATTTATTTATTCTTGAGGTATTCCCAGCATGTAAAGGGAGGTTACCTTTACAAAGTATAGAGAAAGAAATATTCCTCTGTGAATACCCTTGGCAGGAGGGTGCCTTTGATCTGTTTGACATTCCCTCTAACCAGCAGCGACAGTCATTGCTTGCATTGTCCAACACAGTGGGTGCAGCGGAGTACTTGTTGGAACGCATTTTGCTGTCTGATTGTTTTCTCTGTAAGCAGAAATTATTCTAATGTTAAGTAAAAGATTTCTTAGTATTTTTCCCCACTCTTACTTAAGGTTTTAGCAATGTTTGTCTTAAATGCTGTTTTGCAAATTCAAGCTTATTCTGCTTGTCATAAGAAGATAAGAGGGCCCGGTTGAACCAGGGTGCCTTCTTCCAGTGCTGACCTATTTCCAGGGCTTGAGGTGTCACCCTTGGGAAATGTTGTTGCTACTGGGTGTGTCTTTCTACTTGGAATATTTGGCAGCCCTGTGTTGCAAAACCAGCCTCATAAACCTGAGGCTAGGCTGTCACGGGAATTTGTATTTTATAATGCAACAAACTCTTCTTTTGCTTCCTAATATCATAGTTTTCAGGTGTAGTACAGCAAGTTGACACAGGCTTGCGGACAGTGAAGCTTTACTGTCCAAGACAGTAACGATTCGAATACTGTGTTGCCTGCCTAGCAACGAGTCGTGTTCAGACTTGGACATCTGATGGGGTCACTATTTCAGTTTGCAGACACTGGGTCACACGGATCAGGATACAGCCTTCCCTTAGGCACGTCATAAGAGCCAGCAGATACTGCAAACTCACTCTGCAATGGGCATTTTATCCTCTTTGAAGGCAACATCCTACACAGTACATCCTTTGCAAGAAAGCTGCTCCTGCAGAGTCGACAGAGTGGTATTACACTTGGAAAACGGCAGCATCACCTGCACGGACCTCACTAAAATGCTTGTTACAGAGGGGTTCAGCAGTTACCCCTGAAAAGTGTTGGGATATTTAGTTGCAAGTGATGTCTTTTTATTTTATTTAATATTTATTTTTAGTAAACCTTTTGAGTCTGATTCACAAAGGTCACTTACACTTTTGAGTGAGTTTAAACTTTCGAGTAGGTTTACTACTTTTCAGTATTTACAATCTTCACTCTTGTAGCAGCTCGCTCGTTTGTAGTGAGTCCAGAACTACACCTAGAAAATAATGCAGGGATTTACTGCGGGTACTTACTACAAAAGTATGGTTTGTGAATAGCACTTTGTTTTAATTATTGTAGATCTACCGTAGTAGTAAAAAAACATACTAAAAAGTGAAGTTTGTGAATCAGTTCAATGTGTTTGTTGGCATTTCGACAGTTCCATACAGAAACCTAATTAGTAATGCAGCATGTGAGTCTGTGTGGCAGTGGTTATCATTGAAAAGTGTAGCAAAAGAAGTATGATTTGTCAGGACCCAGCAGAACTCTGCCTCACCTCTGAAACCAGCTGAAGGAATATTCATCCTCCCATTCAAGCTCTGGAAAATGTGATCATGGGCCATAAGTCTCTTCAGGTTTATGGAGGCAGGTATATGTCCTGCTTCCGAGTCACCCACATGTTCTGCGGCCAGCTGTTTTGCCTGGTCACTTGGGGCAGATATACATAGCTTTCTGTAGGTCGCAAACAGCCCTATTCACAGAATCCGGCCGCTTGCGACTGGAAAAAAGCATTTTTTTTATGTACAAAGCGCTTTTTTGGGGGATCTGCTAACCTATTCCTGAATCGCAAAATGGGGTTGCGATTCAGTGTTAGGAAGGGTCATTTTAAGGGCGTGCCTTCCTAATAGTGACTCGTAGTCGTATGTGTGAATGTTTTCCGACCTAAATGTGGTCGCAAGACGTTCTCACTTTACTGCCTAATTTAAGTAGGTGGTTTTACAAAGTGGAATCACACAATTATGATGATTTATCAGAAGTTTATTTGTGGTAAAAAGAATAGATAAAGATGTAACAGGTGGGAACCCTTTCGCAATCGGGAAGGGGTCTCCAACGTACCCCTTGTGAATGTTTGTAAACTTTAAGAGCAGGCAATGGTCACACAGACCACTACCTACTCTCAGCGCCTGGAAGGCTGCTTACACTCAAGGACGTCTCTTACTCAGGAGAGATCTCGTCCCACATGTACAAGGTAAAGATTTTGCGAATGGGGCCTCTTATTAGTGACGTCTTGGGCTATAAAGGATGCCATTGCCTCTCGAAGGATGTCACAGAGGGTGAATGTACCAGTGACAGCGATCTACGACATTAAAGGTGAAGCCCCTCGGGCCCGGTTTCATGACTGGAACAGAGACGCCTCTTTTCGATTCCCCATTCGTCTCAGACAGCTGACCCTACGCCTCCATAGCGACCATAAACAAGTGCCTCTGTTGTGCTGCGGTGGCCCCGATAGCGTCTGGGATCAGCATTGTCAAGCGCTGCCGCCACACACACAAAACTGAGGAGAGCCGATGATACAATCTGTTTATTGCTGGCACCAGTGGAGTGGGGAGTCCCCCGGGGGGCTTTGATGGTCTGTGCCGTACACAAGACATTGCCTTTACAAACTACAGCCATGTTATTACCCCAAACATCTGACACCAAGTGAGTTTTGGAGTTGCGACCTCTCGAGGTAATACGGTAACGGGCCACCATCTCAGAAAGAGCGGGCGCTTTGAAGCAGGCGCTTTCCATTGGAGCGCTACACTGAGACTTGGGCCTGCCACGCGGTCAGTCTTGGAGATGCCAGAGACCATCAACGAGCCCCTCCCAGCCAAGTGGGCTTCCGGGACACATGTCATAATAGGAGGATTAAGTGTTAGGATGGTAAGATTAGTTCTGGGACTTGGGGTGCCTTGGGTTTGAGTAGTTGGAGCAGGCGGCCTCCATCTTCCATTCTGATCAACTGGTGGGGAATTCCAAACAGTATTTATATTGAAGCAAATCTAAACCACAGGGCAACAGACACATTATAAAAACAAGAGGGCACAGCACGTGCAAGAATGCGGTCCCGCCGTGGAGGATTTTTATTTATACATTTTTATATAGCGCGGACTTTACCTGGGCTTCGACGTGCTGGTATCCGGGACGCTGTCTCCCCCCTGCGCTTAGCAATGCCTGTTTTTTGTAAAAAATATTTATTATACTAATAGTGAATGATATTACATTATACTCTATTCGTTTACCAAAACAATGGAGCACAAATAGCTGGAATATGACTTTCCCTGGCAGCTGAGGTAAGAAAATGCTTTTAAATGTATGTATGCGGTGTGTGTGTGCTTGCTGTTTTTAGTGTATTTATGTAAGTGTGTGTGTGTGTGTGTGTGTGTGTGTGTGTGTGTGGTTGTTTGAATGAGCGAGATTGTGTGTGCATGTGTAGGCAGAGTGAGTGAGTGTAAATGTGTGTGTATGTGTATGTGTGAGTGAAAGTGAAGGTCAAGGGGCATGTAGAGTCACTTCCGCGATCCCTGGCATTGTGGTGAATGAACGTCCGTGTATGCCGCCCACTCTCTTTTCCAATATAAACCCTGGTATCCAGGGCATTTACACAACAGAAATGAAGGTTCAGCAAGTCAGGAGGAAAGGTCAGTCAACGCCCAAACCCTGCAAGTGTGAGGCTAATCCTACTTGGAAAGCACAGCACTCTCGGGCACTTGACTCCAAAGAGCTCGAACGAGAACAAGCACAGCTGCGCCCCTGCCTCTGGATGAAAGCTGAGGGTTACCGCTCCTCTCAGCGCTGAATGGGCGCGCTTTGTGAGATACAAAACAAATGCCAAAGTGGTGTCAATAAAGATAGATCATGTAACTCAAATTAATTATAAAGCAGAACGTCCTAAAGACTTGGGCAGCTTCAGCAGGGATAGGAACCGCTGGCCAACAAATACGGTCAACACTAAAGGCTATATATAATAATAACCCAAAATAAACACCTTATCTGATGGAAATAATCTGGAGGGGAATATGTCAATTAATCGTTTGACAGACACCGTACTAGATCATATCAAGTGGTTCCCCCACGGATTCCGACTCGGAGCACACAGTGTCATGCTTGGATGAAAACAGATAGCTGTAAAACTTTCCTAAGCCCCCGGGTATGTGTACTTGCCGTTTCGACAACTGTGTCAGGCAGCGCCCCTCACCTCCCTTTGTCAACTTGCCACCGCTGCTCAGTGTGTATCACTTACTCATCGCCGCTGCCGCCGTCCTCCGCGTCACCGGGCCCGTCTTGGTCCAGAATTCGGATCCCTAAGGAGTGAACAGCTCTCATCAGAATAGCCCCCGGCGCCTCCACGGACAGCTTCTCCAGGACGATCACCCGGCACCGGCTCAGCAGCGCGGTGTTGACCTGGAAGGAAGGGTTTTCCGGGGTCGCCCCGATAAGAGTCACCGTGCAGCACTCCACATGTGGAAGGAAGGTGTCCTGAGGATGGGAGGGAGAGATAACCACATCCACGTTGAGGACGGCCCTGAGCATCGCTTAAAACGAAACCGAAACTTAAGGAGCTCACGCGCACGACCAAATCCTAAGGCGCGCGTCGTAATCCGACTCTGCCATGCTGTTTTAATGCTGCGCGTGGCAAGCTCTTGTCTCCACTCGTTGTCGGCTCAGCCGACGAATCGACGACTATAGTTCTCTGGCGAGAACGCGCTTTGCGCGCTTCTAGCCGAGACCTAAAAATGAAAAGAAAAAATGTCATTTTTCTTTTTGAAACGCATAGTTTTTTCCTGTAAGGAAAACTGGCTGCATTTTAAAACAAAAAATTGCTTTATTTAAAAGCCATCACAGACACGGTGGTCTGCTGACCCCAACAGGCCACCATACCTGTGATTTTTGTGATTCTAAGAGTCGCAAACTGAGACCTACCTTGTGAATTTAATGAGGTAGGTCTATTTTGACCCACTGGGAATCACTAAATGTGTTAAACATTTGTACATAGCTGTTTGTGATTACAAAATAGTGAATCGCAAAAATTCGCTATTAGGTAAACGGAAACCCAAAGAAAGCTATGTACAACTGGCCTTGGAATCTAGTTCTAGTGGTCATGCATCTAGCTTTCTTAAGTCTCATGATTTGTCTTTGAACTGCCTCCGAGAACCTGTTTGGATTTGGCCGGAGGATCCCTTGGTCCTGTGTCAGATTGAAAGTAGCAAAGAGTCACTTGCATCAAGGAGGAGACTGACTTCAGTGTTGCATTGGTAACATGGCTCAGAAGTTAGTAAGATTTAAATAGCAATGTACAGGTTTCTTGGTGGTTCGTCCCGTAACTATGGTGAAGTGTGGTTGAGGGTGAGGTATCTCTAAACGCACCAGGGTGGTTATATTGACCTTTAGAGACTGTTGAGGTTTTCGCTGTTTCTCAACATGCTCTGCAGTGGTTTTAAGGCAGCATGTTGGCACTATATAAAACACCCAAGCAAATTAACACAATAGACTAATCTTTCAGTCATTTCACCAGTGTGCACAAATGGTTCACTTTTGTGTGGAGTATTGCGTGCCTTTTTGAAGAGTAAATCTTGACACACAGAGCGTTGTTACCTCAAAGGTGTGAGCTTTCAGTCGCGTCCATTCCTGTGGACCCTCGCCCAGCCTCAGCCAAGACACTGAAATACCAGTGACACGAAAAATGGCGGTACCTTATTTTCATCACGTATACATGCTTTCCGTTTACAGGGAGGGCTGGTATCCCGCTCCCTTTGCTCATCCCCTTGCAGTTAACTGCCCTTTGTGAGAATCCAGACAAACCGCAACTTGGCCTCGTGAGTTTACAGGGAAAATATGCCCATATCTGCCAAAAATGTGCGAGCAGCAGGCTTAACACCTTAAAAAGTGAGGGGGAGGCATGGTTGGTGGAGGGAGTCTGTGCGTGAGTGTGTATAAATAAAGAGGGGGTTTGTTCGATTGTACGGTAAGGATTGTGCAAAATCATAATATGTTGTAAAATGTTACGAAATTGTCTTGTAGAGACCTTTCTTTATGAACTAGCCTCCTGTGGATGTAAATGAGGTAAACCTGCGTAATGTAAAATTCCATTACATTTTGCAGATTTCACGTACCCTATATATATTTTTTTTAACAGATTTTTATTAACTTTTCTTCAGTTATCTTACAATCATACAGTTCAATTTGGACCATCACTGTAATAGGCTATCTTCAGAATGCAAATCAACGGTACTCAAAATCCCGTATCTCTACCTGGTTCCCCCTCCCCCTCTACCCCTACCCCCCTTGTCAGTGTGCCCTCCTCTGTTACCCCATTGAAATGGCATAAACCCCTTGCGCTCCGGTACCCAACTCCCTTCCGAGGGTATGTGCGACCACCTCCAGATCGGGAATCCAGTGGCCACAACTAAATGTACAGGTGTGCTCCATGCCTTCATGCCAAGTTTGCCTCTCCTCTCAGCCTAAAAAGCAGTAACCGTCACTTGGGGTGAGGTTCTAGGTTCTAGTTGGCTCCATCTCCAGTGCGTTCCCCGGTATCTCCCCCCCCCCCCCAGTCGCTAGTCCCTGACTCGCTGGCGCATCCCCCCGTCCCCTTCATCTACCTCTGCTGTAGACTGAAGTTCTACTACCAATGCGCCCCTCGCCCTGGCCGCGTCTAGGGCCTTGTCATTGGAGGTGCGTCTGGCTAATTGTAGTCTGAGCATCCCTTCGCTGCTCGCCCATTGTTGGAAACTCCCTCGCCATCTCAGAAAGCTGGGTCCCACTCTTGACTTCCAGTGCATGGTAAGCTCCCTTTTGGCCATAATCAACCCCAGATCAAAAAATGTACTTGTGATTTTTGTGGCGGGTGTGTGTGTGGGAACCAAAGTAAAAGGCAAGTCCCCATTCCTACTTCAATCTGACGCTCTGTTACCCTGTTCAGACATGCCACAACATCAGTCCAATATGTACCCAGCAAGAACAAAACATATGACTGAAATTCGCACCCTCTGTATAACATTGGGGACACATTGAGTGAGTACACCCAAAAACTTGTTGAATTTTGACCGGCGTCAGATAAGCCCTGTGTAGCGTGAAATATTGAACCAATTGAAACCGGACATTGCGCGTGCCCTTCCAGGCCCTCCGCAGTAGCTGCGGCCAGGTCGTCTCAGGTATCGACTGGCCGAGGTCCTCCTCCCAGTGCCCCTTTAACCTATCCAGGGGCGGTGGACCCTCCAGTGCCAATCTCCGGTATAAGCAGGTGATAGTCTTGAAGGTGCCAGCAGCAATCGTGACATATTGACAGTCCAACGACATGGAAGGTTCCACCAGGCCCATTCTCCACTGTTTCTGGATTCCCGACACTAGGGCGGCATGCAGCAAAAAGTCTCCCCTTGGCAAATCAAAGGCACTCTGCAGCTCTTGGAATGGTAACAAGGCACAATCCCTATACAAGTCCCCTATCACGTGGACTCCACACTCTTCCCAGCCCGCTAGCGCCGACCAATCCCCGCCATGCGGAATGGCGGTACACATGCCCAGCGGGATCTCCGGCGCGTACGGGACGGGGATTCCCGCCAGTTTCTGGCTACGCAGCCAGCATTGTCGGATAGTACGCTCTTCGAGAATGAGTTGATCCAGCCTGAGTTTCTGCTGGAGGACTATACAGGACAAGACGTGGCGCAGAATAACTCTGCCCTGTGGCCCATCAGGGCCTCTAAACTCACGTGCCACCGCCTGTGTAAGCCACTGCAGCTGTGCCGCCAGATAGTACCATTCGAAATCTGGCACCGCTAGACCCCCTTCCTCCCGTGTTCGTAATAGGGTGTTCAATGCCTTCTGCCAGAGCCCCAGATGAACCCTATCACCATCGATCGTAGTGTCCTGAAAAAGGAAGTCTGGATCCACACCGGTAATGTGCGAAAGAAATATAGCAACCGCGGGAGAACCACCATCTTTAGCAACGCTATTCGTCCAGCTACCGACAGCGGGAGGGTGCGCCAAAACCCCATACTGCCTCTGATTCCCCTCAACGCTCCGCCTACGTTTCCCTCATAAAGGTCCGAGTGGGTATGATAGATGCGAACACCCAGATATGGTAGGCACTCCGATTCCCAGCGCAGGCCCTCCAGTGTCGAGGGCCGGAGGCAATCCGGAGCCAATGGGAATAGACAGGTCTTGGTCCAGTTAACCTGCAGCCCCGATAGCCAGCCAAAATCCTGGAGGAGGGTTCGGGCCCCTCGCACTGAATCCTCCACGTCACCCACGTATAGCAAAAGGTCATTGGCATATAAAGAGATATAATGCATTTCACCGCGCAACAGCACCCCCTCATAGTGTCGTCCCTGCCGGGCCCATGCTGCTAGCGGTTCGATCGCCAGTGCAAATAGGAGCGGAGACAGGGAACAGCCCTGTCGAGTACCTCTCTCCACCGGGCACGTCGCCGACACAGGATGGCCCGTACGAACCCTGGCCGTAGCGGAGTTAAACAGCAGCTGCGTCCAACGGATGAAATTATCCCCCAGTCCGAAACTGCGAAGCATACGGAACAGGTACGATACTCCACGCTATCGAACACCTTTTTGATATCTACCGATAGCACCGCCGCGCCCGATGGACCTTCTCTTTCCACCCCCATGATCTGCACCAGCCGCCATATACACGTCGCAGTGGTCTGCGCTGGGATGAAGCCCGACTGATCTGGGTGTACTAATGTACTCATGTGATCGGAGAGTCGCGTGGCCAAGATTCTGCTTAGCACCTTATAATCCGCCATGAGCATTGAGAGCGGGCGATAAGCTTTCCTTGCAGTGGGCAACCCGCCCTTCTTCAGCAGCGGCACTATAATCGCCTCTCTGGCTGATGGTGGCAACCTACCCAGTTCCCAAGCTTCTCCGTACACCAGGTGTAACTGTGGTGCAAGAAGGTCAATATATGTTTCGTAAAATTCCACCGGTAAGCCGTCCGCCCCCGGTGTCTTTTTCCTGGCCATGTGCTTAATCGCCGCTCTAATCTCCCCCAGGGAAATAACAGCACCCAACGCGTCTCTCTGTTCTGTTTCTAACCGCGGTAACTGCGCCTCCTCCAGGAAAGTATCTAGACCATCTGGTGGCACCTTCAACCTGCTCTGATAGAATGTTGTGTAATAATCCAGGAATTGGTCATTGATCTCTTTCTGTGAGTAGACCAGACCCCCCGTGGGCATTGCTAGTGATACTATTGGGGTGCCCCTGGTGCTTGGGTTGGCCAGCCATGCCAGCAGCGTTCCCACCCTGTCCCTCTCTGCATGCGCACGGACCATGTATTCTCTGTAATCGAAGCAGCGGAGTCTCTCAACCTGAGTGGCCACTCGCTGCCAGCACCTCCTCCTGACTGCCCGCAGCGACTTGGTTATCTCTCTCCAACTGGTGCAGGTCAGTCTCCTCCCGCTCTATATCGTACAACAAAGTCCGACGTGCCCCCGCCGTGGATGAGATACACATGCCCCTTATCAAAACCTTGAAGGCATCCCATTCATGTGCCCTAGATGTCGCCGTCCCCGAGTTCTCCCGAAAGTAGTGTTCGATGCCATCCCTGATCTCCGCGCTAAACACCGGGTCCTCCAGTGCCATCGGGTTCAGTCGTCATGTGGGGACCGCCTGCCGCTGTCGCGACCAGAGGACTGTGAACAAGCAAGGGTTATGATCTGAGATGGTTCTTGCCAGGTATTCGCTGTGATGTGTAAGTTCCTGGGCCCCAGGTGTGCAAAGAAGTGTCGAGGCGCACATGAAGGTCGTGGGGTGCGGAATAGAACGAATAATCCCCATCTGCGGGATGGTGTGTCCGCCAGGCGTCTATGAGGCCACATTCCTCCTGCCAATCCCGTCGCGCCTTAGCTACTCTGCGCACCACTGATTGTGCCAGCGGAGGATGGGAACGATCTAACTCCACATCGACCACCAAATTGAAGTCCCCCCCCCATGAACACTGTGCCCACCAATAATGACGCCAACCTCCCTGAGAGTCTCGAAGAATGCAGCCTGATCGAAATTCGGAACATAAACACTGCAAAGCGTATTATCTCGGTCGTCCTAACACAGCCACAAACCTTCCTTCCGAGTCTATCACCGTAGTCATGGGCTGAAAGGGAACCCCAGCGCGCACCCAGATCAAGGTCCCCCTGGCATAAGCACAATAAGTGGTATAAAAGAGTTGCCCCCTCCATCTCCGCTGCAGCGTCTGCCCTTCTACCTGAGTAATGTGTGTTTCCTGTAAGAAAGCCACCTGGACCCCCCTGCGGACCAAATATGCATGCACTTTATATCGCTTTCTCATTGAGTTGAGTCCTCGCACATTCCATGTAATACATTTTAATTCAAGTCTGGTCGCCATGTGTAAGTATACGGCTGGACCCAGCCCCGCACAGCCTAACGGGCACACTGACAAACCCCCTCAACTTGAAGCAACCCCAACAAGCCCTCAGCCCACCCTCCCCCAGAACAGGCGCCAAACAGTTGTTACCAATCCAAACCCAAACCCCGCTAGCGGGGAAACTCTGGTAACAACCAGAGACTCACAAGTTATGTGAGGTAGAGGGGGTGACCCTTCACCAGTCGAGCCGGACAGTAATCAGCCCACCCCAACGTGTCAGTCCAATCTCGTATATGTTAACCTCCTCACCTCGGCAGGCGTCCCATCCCATGCGCCCCCCCTCTCCCCCAACACCCCCCCTCCCTGGTGGACCCCCCTCGTCACAGGAGAAAGCGCTCCTTCCACCTGCCCAATAAATGTTCCCCCAGTGTCTCCCACTGGTCCAGTGTCATAGACCAAACATGCCCCCTTACTGTACATCATGCAGCATCAAGGAGGTTCAATTATCCAGCACGCCATCAGCTGTCTGTGGGGTAACCTGAGGCAAGTCTCCCGGGTCCCCTTCGGGGCCCCCATCAGAGCCCCCGGATACCGCCTCATCCGACCTCTGTCGGGAGCCTGAGTCCACCAGTGGAGCCTCCGTCGCCGCTCCAGAAATAACAGACACCGCTTGCAGGGTGGCCTGTCTCTCCAGCTCTGTCTGCGACGCAGACGGAGAACGTTTGGCCAATGTACGTTTCCGGTTGCGCCTACTCATGCGTGGTTTCGGTTGCGCCTCAGCTGTCTTATCCCAGTTGCTAGCGCCGTCCACACCCGCCCAGTATCGTTCCAGCCACTTCCAGAAGTCTTCCGGTGTGTCACAGAAGGTCGCTGTCCCGTCCACCATCACTGTCAGACGTGCCGGAAACAGCAGAGAGTACTGCACTCCCTCATCGCGAAGGGCCCTCTTGACCGACAAGAAGTAAAATCGGCTCCGTTGAACCTCCTGAGAATAATCAGGGAAAAGAGAGACTGAAGCGTTGTCCACCTTATACGGGCCAGACACCCAGGCCTGACGCAGAATGATATCCCGGTCTCTAAAATGCAGCAGGCGCGCAACCACGGGTCGAGGAGGGCGGCCCTGCGCCGGAGGATTGGCCGGCACTCGGTGAGCTCTCTCAAGTGTGTCAAGCCCTCCGGGACCACCACTTCCCGCAGCCACTTTTCCAGAGAAGAGACCATGTCACTCCCCTCGACTTTTTCCGACAATCCTACCACCCGAATGTTATTGCGCCTGTTGCGCCCTTCCGCGCCCTCTGCCATCCTCCCCAGTAGCTGTACTCTACGCAGTAGGTCATCCATCGTAGCATCTGTCGCCTTTTGGGCCGGTTCTTGACACGATCAGTGAGCTTGTTGTGGTCCGCCCTCAATAATCCCAGGCCTGTCGACACCTGTGCGATGTCTTTACGCAGCGCGTCCCTCGTGTCCGTTATGGCCTTGAGAATCTGATCCATCTGCTGCTGTTGCAGCCCTGCGCTCGGGCCCCCGGCTAAGCCCTTTTCCTGGGTCTCTGGCAATTCTTCAGCTTGGTCGGCAGGCGCCGTTCCTGGCGCCTTGCGCGGTTTCCCCATGCTTCAGCTCCAGGCCCCGTCGCCTGCACTGACCGCAGAGGCCCAGCTCCTCCAGGTGCCCTCCGCTGGTGTACCCCCCCGCTGCGTCTGCCTGGCCAATCAGGAATAAGGTCTCACCAGCCTCCTGTTCAGTATATCCCGGGAACCAGCTCTCCCCTCAATGGCAGTGCCTCAGTTTCCACAGTCGCTCACTGGCCCGGAGGGAGCACCTCCCGCCGGCCGCACCGCCTTCCAACCAGGCCCGCCTCAGGCGTGCAAGGGCCGCAGTTCCCCCGTGCTGGTAGGGTGAGCCGGCGTTCTGCCCCGTGTCGCCGCCGCTCGTGCAGGGTAATCCCGATCCCCAGGGCCTCTCTCACCTCCGTGGCACAACCGGGCACCAGTGCCTTATCCCCAGCTTGCAGCGGGAGGTCACGGTAATTGGCGTCGGTCTGTTAAGGCCTTCAATCCCCTCTCCTTGTTAGTTGGTAGAGGCTAGGGTGTGTGTAGTCCAGCGACCAGGTTGGCTCCTCCAAGATATGCCCTCCAGCCAGATACCTTTACTGGGAATCCACCATGCCCCTTCGTGCTGCGGCCAATCGCCTCCCCAGGCCGAGTACAGTCATCCGTGGCTCCTCACACCGCTTCTCCTCACAGCCAGGGGAGGTAGCGCCAGAACTCCACCCGTCATGCGGTGGCATCAGCTCCCATCGCCGGGTCGGTCGCCCTCTGATTTGGCGCCTCCTAAAGCGCGATGTGCTTCCTGCTGTCCCGCGGCCGTCCGGTGGTCTCCTCCCAGAGGGCCGCCGGCATCACTGCACCGCTCTCCTCCACCAGGGACATCCCCCCCCCCCCCCCCCCCCCCTGCGTGGACAGCGCCCCTGCCTCAATCCTGCGCTGTCCGGGTCGTTGGCAAGTTGCTCCCCTCCTCCGAGTGCCACACCGCTATTACTGAGCAGTGGGCCGGGGTCCGCCGCACTTCAGGGCAAGGATGACGAGGCCCTCCGCAGGGAGTCGCAACGATTGTCTTCTCTTCCCCCCTCTCCTGCTGTCGCCGTAGAGTCCTCCGGGCCATCCCCGCTGGCAAACCTCTGACAAGCGGGTGACTTCCGCCTCCTGTCCCAGCGCGGCACCACTCAGTATCCCGGGCACTGTCCTGCCTCACCGGCCGTGGCGTCACGCGAGTCCGGGGATGAGGGGTCCGCCGTAGGCCGCAGCAAGATGGCCGGGTCCGCCAGGCGAGTCCCCGCCTACTGTCTCCAGCCACTGCCAGGGCCGTCTAGACACACCAGGAAGCCGCTCGGGCACCTCACGGTTCAGGGGTGCTCTCTTGGGACCACAACGTCGCCCAGGGAGTCCCGCTTTCCAGGATAATTGTCGATCGGGCCGAAGCTCACAGCTCAGGCGTCCATACTCGATGGCTCTCAAGCCACACCCCCTTCACGTACCCTATATAATATAGCATCGTCCTTCAAATACTTTTTGGCCTGATGGAAAATACGCTTAGTTTAGAGAATACAATTAAGGGGCTGGATATGTCCTGGTGCAACATTAAGGATTATAGGGCTGCCTCCATGATTTAATCTTTTTATTTTTTATTTTTTTTAAACTTTTTATAATAATAACGCAAAAAGAAACATCTGCATCGGGTATACAATAGTTGACATCATTGTGAGGGTTTTAGTTGTCATTCATAGTAATCAACAATTACCAATTATACGGCACTTGGGATCACGGGGATTCCGGTGGTTCTACGTCCCTCTGTAGCCTCGGGGGAGCACACAGGTAGCCTCGGTAACTATTCCATGCTCCCCATACCTTCCCCCACCTTCCTGGACAACCTCTGGCCACATACACCGCCCTTCTCCTGAACATGCACCAGTCTAGGTCCTCTGCCCATTTAGCAATCCTGGGCGGCTGACTGGCCCCCCAAAGCTGATTAATGGTGGAGTAGTGTGGCTCACTGGTTAGAGGCGGCAGGCCTG
The DNA here is from genome assembly GCF_964261635.1 of Lissotriton helveticus. Classification (NCBI taxonomy): domain Eukaryota; kingdom Metazoa; phylum Chordata; class Amphibia; order Caudata; family Salamandridae; genus Lissotriton; species Lissotriton helveticus. The sequence continues at coordinate 54,275,609 of NC_136067.1, forward strand.
AGAGCAGAAGTCAGCCTGGGACCAGGGTTCAATTCCCGACGCGGCAGGGTCGTGGACCTTGGTCAGCGGACTCGATAATTCTCGCTTCGGTGCTTACTCTAATCAGGGGTTCCACTCGGCAACTCTGGGCATTAGCTTGCCTAATCTCCACAACGGCCCCACCAATTCCGGGGATGCCTGGCTCCACCTTGGGGACGCCCAGCAAGGGACCATCCCACAGGGAAAGCCAGGACGGGTTCCCCAGAGTTATACAGCGCCGGGACGCCCCGTTGCTGGGGCAGCTGTGCGCTTTACAAGTATACTACATTTACATTTTTACATTTAATATTTCGCTTTGCCACCATGCATGCCAACGTCACCCACTGTTTCAAATATCCATTCAAGTCCGTGGGTTCCCACACGTTTAACAGGCACCTCCGGGCTTCTGTTCGTATCTCCTCCCCCAATACTTCTCCAAGTTTATTATGAATTGCTGCCCAGTAGGTCTGTATCACTTGACAATGCCATATGATATGTATGAAGGTGCCAAGCTCTCCACAACCTCTCCTGCACTCACCGCCCATCGCACGCCCCATATGTACTAGCCTAGGTCCAGTAATATATGATGGATGCAGAATTTTAAGCTGCACCAGTCTGAGCCTCATCTGAATTGCGACCACTTTCGGGGAAGAGACAGCCTCCACCCAGTCTTCATCGTCTAACTCCAGTCCATCTGCTCCCCACGCCACTCTAACACTTCCCAACGGGTCCTCCATATTATTTATAACTGCCTCCATGATTACAAGCCAACGACCTACAAGCTGAGACTGGCTCATTGTTGGGTCCATTCTTAGTTCGTGTTGGGGAAGGAGACCCTCTGCCACCAGGAGAGTTAACAGATTCCATGGGAAGCTCTGAGACCGGTGGAACTGTAATGGCTGTATTGGGTTCCCCTGATGGAAGAGACATATTTCTAGGAGACGTAATAAAAGTGGGAAATGTCCAATAAGATTAAATCTGTGTCTTATTTTTCCTGGTTTGTGCCATACTGCTTTGAAGAGAGAGAGCATTCCTGTGCATTAGAAAAAAAATGAATGGGCTTAATATCTGTGCCTCTCTGGCTCATCCTGTCCAATTTTGGGTGGAATACTGTGGGAAGGATGATTAGGTTTCTCAATTAGAAGCAGCCAAAATATATGTTTGTAAAAGGTTTGTGCTATACTCCATGGGAAGGATTATGCCCTGTAGTGTCTGTTGGATATCAGCTTTTATGTCCACGAGTCTGGCTGGGAATATTTGTGGGCTATTGGTGTGTTCACTGTAACAATAAAAACAAAAATCACTGCTTATGGTTTAACTTCCATAATCAGCATATTGCAAGTCACCGATCAGTTCCGTAACCATATAGAGGAACTCCGAGGTGACTTGCAATATCCTTATCCTGTACGCCAGGGGGTAGTTTATCCCATATACTACATGGTCACACCATCACATTTCCCACAAACAACTTAGAACCACCAATGATGGAATCATATGAAAAAGCGAGCATGTTTGCAAACATGGAAAAATAAAGATAAAACTTCTAGTGAAAAACGAAACTGATCAAAAACCTGGTAGATATTTGTTACAAACTGATATTAGAAACCGCAATACAACTCAGTTAAAAAAAAAAAGTTCAGTAAATCGGAAAGTGTGAAAACGTGCAGAAAGATTCTAGATTTTCTTTATTAAGGATTGCAAAAAAGAAACCTCTCTGCTTGTCATTGTAAGCTAGTAAAATAGAGCAGAAGAAAGAAAAGCAATGTTCCATTTGTTGCTTTTAATTATGCTCTGTGAACTGACCTGCCTTTCACTTCGGCTGCTGGCTCTGGCAGCAGGCATTGTTACATCAGAGCTCTACTGTTGTCTTATAATATTCAATATCAGATGTCTTTTCTTTATAATCAGCTTCTGAATATTCACCCGGCGTCAGATTGGACACAAACTTTTCCATTGTACCTCTGCACAGCAGAAGGTGACGCACTGATTCCATTCCGCTCCGGAAGTGATGTGCAGCGCCTATATAGGCGCCACTCCAGCGCGCTGGCATCCTTGTTCCTTTCTTTTCACTCCTCCAGACGCGGTTCTAGAGTTTCTCTTGTCTCCGAGATCGCTTTTTCTCAAAATTCTCAACAGTGCATAAGGGACGACCGGTTTTAAACCCTGTAAGGACTGATGCAAACGGATGTCTATGGCAGATCCCTGACAGGGTTGCCTGTGGTGTCTGAGGTTGAGCAAGACCTTCAGAGGCTACACGGTCATGAACCTAAAGGCCTTACGGGAACGCGGGGTGAAACTCTGTCACCAAGCACAAGATGCAGTGCTAGGACACACCAAGTCCTGTTCCAAGTCTTTATCCCAGTCCTGCTTGTTTATTTCCGGAGTCGAGGGAGCCACTCTAGAACCCAGTCTTCAGCGTGCTCTGTTCGTCCTGCGAGCAGAAAAACATAGGAAATCAAAGAGGAGTTTCTTCCTTCACACCATTCCCACTCTCCTGACGAAGCGCATGGGTGGCACCCACAGTTCTGTTCCTGCTCCCGTAGTCTGAAGATTTGAGCAGATTCTACAGCTGGTTCCAGCACAACGAGAGTTTCTGGGGCCTTCAGCCACTCCTCACACGATGGAAGAGTTCTGCTTGGCTATGCTCTGTATTAGAAATGTGGTAGCGTGGTGCAGAGCGGGCGGGCAAACTCCCAAGGACATGTGCAAAGCATCCACACAATACACACAGGCGACATACCAGGCACACCTCAAAGAGAGCACACCAGGTTAGGTGAGAATAACGTTTGTATGGTCAAACATATGATAGTATTCAAGGTAGTCTCTATACTGCGCCAACTGGCGCCAAAACAATATTTAAAAGGGGATTATATACATGGCAGGGCCAATCGGGCCGCTGCCAGAACCATTGCAAAGGACAAAGGAAAAAAGGTAAGTCCATCAGTCACCATCCTGCAGTAAAAACATCATGGCATCACAGTATACAGTAGTACAGGGGAATAAAGGTTTCGTCCCAGTAGCGTTAGGACACATCGGCATCAGACCTGAAAGGAAGGAAAACCTGTTTGCAGGTCCCTAGGCATAAAAGCTTAAGCATGAGGTATAAACATCACTCAGCCCTGTAGGCAATAGGAAAGAACCATTATCATGAACCAGGAAAGAGGGTAGACATCTGCACACTGCAATGGGCATAAAAGCGTTCTCATCAAACATAGACGTGTGGGCATAAACATTAGCATAAACACATTTAACATGGGGCATTAGACATCTGCGCATGAAGTGTCAACTATATTCATGTGGGGCACTAACCCCGAATCTAAATCACCATGGACCTACACACATTAGCCTGGGCAACCTTAAAAGTGGGCATCACCCTAAAACATCCTGGGGATACTGGTGGGCAACATCACAATAGGCACCATTAGGGGCATCAGGCATTCTCATGCGTAAGCGGGAAAACATTATGCGTAATATCAGCAACCTCTGCAGCCAGCAAACACTAGGCCTAAACCCTTCATTAGCATGAACACATTTAACATGGGGGCATACTGCGTCAGCCTAAATCACATTGGTAGGGGGGCATAAACCATTAGCATAAACATCATCGCAGTCAGCTTGCACCAACCCCTACAGTCCTTGCCCCCTACGCTGCAGATGAGGTTCTGGCGCACTGCGCAGTCACAAAGGGGCCTCTAAACTCATGAAGGCCCAAACACGGTGCAGCTGCCACTGTCAGACGGAGCCAGCTGTATACTCAGCACCAGGGGCAGGCACCGACAATGTGCCCCGAATCACCCCTTGCCGCCATGCCACTTCCAGGGGCCTCGCTCTGAGCCTCCTTACTCAAAAGGCGCCCCCACTACTAGTGCGGCCCGCCTCCCTCCCTGGGGGTCCACTCCGGCGAGTTTAACACTGTTTGGAGCCCCCTCTCCTCCCCCGGGGACTCAAAGGGCATGTACTGGGGCCTTCTTTGCAGCGGTGAGGGCAGACTTGGGGGCGGCCCTCCCTGAGCCTTGGGGGGCCTTGGGCACCGACAATGAGCCCCAGCCGACCTCCCGACTGTCTCCAGTCCCAGCCCCCACTCATCGGGCACTTCTCGGGGTCTCCGCTCCTTGGGCCACAGTCAGGTCCTTCTGCTTGCTGCTCCTGCCGACTCCGGCTGCACCCGGAGCTCTCCACACGGGGTGCCTGGTCCCGGACTCCTCACTCCACCTGGGCCCTTCTGCACGGAGCGGAGTCTCCAGCCGGGCCGCAGCGGCAACTTGCGGGGCACTGACTGGCGGGGTGGGCTCGCGTTCCGGTCTTCTTCCGCAAACTGGCCTCCCTCGTCACCACGGCAGCCCCGTCCCCCTCCAGCTTCTTCCTGCTTCCTCTCGGGGAAGCTCCTGCGGGCATGGCAACCAATTCGGTTGCGACTTCTTGGGGGCGCAGCAGATGACGCAGCCAGCGCCCCGGTTGCTCCGCAACGCTCCCCTTCACGTCTCCTGTGACGCGGCGGTGATCGGGGGGGACTCCTCCGTGCGGCGGCCTGACACCAGGGACAATACAAGGTAGGCTCCCGTTTACATTGGCAAAGAACCCGTGGGGTGGACACCCGCAGGGTTTCAAATTAGGCCGGAACGCGGGGTAGGCACCCGCTGAGCTCTATAAGACCACATTGCAGGGTGGGCACCCGCGCGGCAACATTTTCATAAAGCGGGGTAGGCACCCACTATAATCGCCTGACAGCAGAGCGTCCTCACTTGGGGTGTGCACCAGCTTTCATTAAAATCAGCACCAGGCGCGAGCACGCATGGTAGGCACCCGCTATTCTCCTGAGCACGGGGGAGGAGGAGGGGGGGGTCACACGCCTGGATTTCTTCCCAGCCCAGAGCTGCACACACCAGCTGCTCTCTTCCCCTGGGCAATACCCCCAAAGTGATTTCCTGGGGCAGGAAGGGGGTACAGGTACTGCAGCTAGGGAAATATAGCGCTTCTCTTCCCCTGGCACTCCCCAGGTAGCACTCACGAGGCGCAAGGTCCCACCAGCAGCCTCAGGGACCAAAGGTAGCGCTCCTCACCTCCTGGGAGTACAGTCCAGCCCAATAGAACACTCTTCTTCTTCTGGGGCCAGGCAGGCACTACTGGGCAAAGTCTGCAGTCAGTGGGCACTCATCAGGACAGGATGGTAGGTCCTAGAAACCATCCTCCTCTGTAACGTAGCACTCCTCCTGTTACTTCAACTTCTTAAACAATTAGAATATGTTGGCAAAAGAGAAATAAATCAACGGCTACACGCCACGACCCTAATACACTACCATAAGAACAAACGCATCCCAAGAGAATTACGGATAGCATTGAAACCAATGTTATGTAGAAATAACAAAGCATTCTTAAAAAAATGGTATCAAATTTTAAACAAATGCAGTTTGGACTTGATCTTGCTGATAGTGGAGGAATTATCCAAAGAATTAAAAGCAGTGGAAGAAGAACTAGAAGGAATTAAAAGAGAACTCAATAAACATGAAGACCTAACAACCACACTAGAAGACATTAATCAAAAACTTGATAAATATGCAAAGGAAATTCAAGACAGGAAGATAAAGAAATATAGACAGGACACGATAGACTATAAATTAGAAGAAGTATATACCTGGGCAGACGTTTATCATCAGAGGAAATGGCAACAACCAAGTAATACTACAAATTCATCACAAGAAAATATAGTTTCGGATTCAGACACGGCTCAAAACAGAAGACCAATAAATATCAGCTCCCTTGGAGGACAGACAGACCAAACAAACAAATCTTCTTTTTTATCAGCAAGCCCGGAAGCCAACAATGCTCCAACATTAAAACCTGGAGGAGAAACATCAAAACCAGGAGGGGACAAAGAAAAAACAAGAGACAGAGGAGGAAAGAGCAATGAGATCAAAGACAAAGAAGAAAACTTGTGATGAATGTATCGGACGCCCAATTAACTAAAGCGCAGATAACCTTATTGAATAAAGGCCTATCATTCGTTCCAACCTACAAATCCAACTCGCAAGAAACAGAAATAGCAATATTTAAATTTTTAAGAATCATGCGCCTAAAAAACTTCTTCAGTAACATACAAACCTCAGAGAAACCAGAAAAAGAAACCAAAGAATTCAAAGCTAAAAGCACATTTTGTGCTCCTACATCACACAAAACAATAGATGCATGTGAAAGATTGATCATGTCAGAAATCAAATCAATACATTTTTAAGGAGGAACCCAAAGCAATTTCTGCAAAAAAGAATGGAGCACATTTAAAAGCTTGACAGACAGAAATGATCTAACAATACAAAGAGGGGATAAAGGGGAGCTCTAGTGGTCATGAATACTCAATATTATGAAGATAGTGTTTGGAACCATCTACAAGACACCAACATCTATCGAAAACTAGATCAAGATCCGACAGATACTTTTGCGACTACATTGAAAACGATACTAGATCACGCATTACAGATGAAATGGATCACGGAGAAAACTCATCAATTTTTGAACATAAAATACCCACGTTGACCGCAATTTTATATGCTTCCTAAAATGCATAAAAACACCACACAACCACCTTTTAGGCTGATAGTCTCCGCATGTGGGTCACTATCCGACCTTTAGGGCAATATCTAGACTAGTTTTTACAACCGATAGTACAGAATTGGCAAACACATATCAAGGATACTACATCATTTCTGAATATGTTACAATCCATAGATATAACAAAGAACAAAGAAACATGATTATGCTCAGTGGACGTAACAGCTTTATACACCTCCATCCCACACAACGAAGGGATGGAAGCAATCGAATGGTGTTTACTTCAGAACTAAATTAAGGATTCAGAAAAGTTTTTTTTACTTGAACTTTTTCATTTCGCTCTATTCGACAGTTACCTACAATGGAAAGATGTGTTCTTTGAACAATGCAGTGGAACATCCATGGGATTTGCGGGGGCTCCATCCTACGCAAATACCTTCATGGCGAAATTTTGAAATGGACCATATCATTAATAACCCTGATTGGCGGAGGGAGGAGCCTAGCTCGCGTCCGAGATGGCCGCGTTTTAGCTCGGCTCCGTCCGCCTGCCTGTTTTACTCGTCTATCCTGTCGTTATCCTGCCCCGGGAAGCCCTCCTTGCTGTGCTGTAGTACTAAGACGCCTCGCAGGCACTTACCCTTTGCTCCGGTGGTCCTGGGTGCCGTGGATCCTGTGCAGCGCTCCCGCTCGCTTCGGAGCCTCCGGGGCGGGCTGGCCTGGACCTCTCGGCGGCGCCCGGACGGGACGGAGCACGATGATCGGCCCTTGATGGCGCAGTGGACGTGGTCGTGGAGGCCGTTGTGCGTGTAGGCCGGCTGTGCTTGCTGGCCGACCCCGGTGGGCCGGAGGCCTTGGGGTGGAGGCGCTGCCTTCCATTGACGGGGCTACTCGTATATCCGGCTTGATCCCCCCCCCCCCTTTGTTCTCCGGTCCGGCCATTTTGATTTCTTCCGCCCGGACTCGGAGAACGGGGCCGGTCGGCTGGTCTTCATTTGCCTTGCTGTTGCCCCGACGGGGGTTGCCGGCCGCTGCGGCCTCGCTGGGCTGGGCTTATAAGATGGCGGCCGACCCTGAGTGTCTCAGCCGGGCCTGGGCGAGCGCTGGAGGCCCGCCGCATGGCCCGTGTGCCGGATATTGTAAAAGTTTTCCTACACTTCGAGATATCCTGGATGCCCTGCACTCCTGGCGAACCTCTGTGGCTGAACCCGTCTCCGCTCTGGAGGCAGATCCTCTCTTTGGGCCGTTTGGGCCCCCAGCATCGGGTGTGGCCTCCTCGTTGCAGGGTGCGGCTGGAATTATCCTAGGAACTATGGCCCCGGCGACGGCCGCATCCGTGGATGTGCGGAGTTCCGACGCCCTTCATTGTCCTGTGCTGTCTCCTTTGCCGCTGGTCCGGGGGCCGGCTCCAGTCTGGCCTGGCCTCGATGACTCTTCATGCTCCTTCTCGCCTCGACTGCCCGGCCATGGCTCCTGTGCCGACCTAGCTGGGTCTGCCTCTCTTGAACTGTCCCTGGAACTGTGCCTGCGATGTGTGCGATGTACCATGACTTTCCTGGATTTTCCGTATTTTCCTCCACGTTTCTTCTCCGGACTGCCGCCAGATTCCCCTGTTCTATGCCCTCGGTTCTTCGCTGTCTGGTTCTTGTTGGATCGGACGGCTACAACTTTGGACAAGCGAGGACAGGGCTGATACGAATTTGCCCTTGTGTGCGGTAGTCTTGTATTGGTTTGATGATCGGCATGTACTGGTATGATTATGTGTGACTTTACGGGGCTCCTGAAATGTATCCTGATACTTTTTTACTTCCCGTGGGCCCGGCCCCCTTTCTCTCAGGCGGGTGGGTGGGTGCAGATAATACTGTCCCTTGGCCCTCTCCCGTGTGTGATACTTTCCCTTTTTCCCTTCCCCTCTCCCGTTTTTGTCCTTTGTTTCTGTCTTGTCCTTGCTCTTCTATATTTCGGGTTCTAATTAGGGCGACAGGCACGCTGCTGGGGGGTAGGCCATAGCCTTCTGCAGGGTGGGCTTGTGGGGTGGGTGGGGGGGTCTGTCATTTTGGGGGGTCTTTTTCCTCCCCCTTTTTTCTCCCTTTTTTTTGTTCTATGGCTCTTGAGTATTCCTTTTTTCGGGGCTCTGTTTCGTCATGTGTCCCCCTGGCGTGTTTCTGATGTATTTGCCTTCCGGTAGTACTGTGATTATGGTTAGCTATGTGTTCTATCATCGACTTTTACTGTATATTTTGTACCGGATTTTGTTTTCCTGCTTTGTCGCCGGAGGGCGCGTGATTGGGTGGGAGTCCCTTCTTTTTCCTTTTTCCTCCTTCCCCTCCCCCCTTTATGGGGGGTTTCCTTCCTTTTGTTGGGGTGCGTTTCGTATTGTTTTTACGATGGGGTCCTTTTTCATTGATGTTTGGTAAGTCGGGTGGTTGCTGTGGTGGGTGAGCGTTGGACGGCGAGCGCAATTGCCTCTCCTTGTGGTCCTCTGATTGGGCCTGTGTTTATTGATATGTTTCCTTCATGTTGGTTTTATCCTGTATTTTTATGATCGCCGGATCGCGGCTCACCACGGCCCCTCCCTTGTGGTTTGCTTCACTGACCGTCATGATCCTGTACTCCCCGCTCCATTTAAAAAAAAAAAAAGAAAACGACCCTTCTAATTTCCTGTTCCTGCGATTGCTCTATGGCTTTTGGTGTTTCTCCTGTCTCCTTGCCGTCATATCCTGTGGACACTTTTGTATTGCTAATGATGTTTTTGCAATGTGGTGGCCAGCCCGTTGGGTTGTAGGCCCGTATTTGTGAGCATTCTCTGTACAATAAAGGTTTTCAAAAAAAAAAAATAATAAATAACCCTGATTGGCAACAAGGAATCGTTCTATTCAAAAGATATATAGATGATATTTTTATAATGTGGAAAGGAGACAAAACCAAACTGGAGGAAAATATAAAAACACTGAACACACAACATGAACGTATAAAATTTACCCATCAAATTGACAGCCATCAACTAGCATTTCTAGATGTACTGATCACCATAGAAAACAATGAAATACGAACCAATGTATACTCCAAAAGTACTGATCGCAACAGTTGTTTGCATTTTGAAAGTTTTCACCACTACTTCCTTAAACATTTACCGCTATCACTATTCATCCGACAAAAAATAATTACTTCACATCCTGGAGAAGTTTCTACCATCATCTACATTCAAATCCAGAAATACTTAAAACGTGGATACCCCAAAGAAATACTAGAAGAATCCAAAGCGAAAGTAATGGGTATGAATAGAGAAGCTTTACTAAAGAATCAAAGCAAACCTGATACCAAACTCACAGTATTTGTTCTGAAACATTCTACACAAGCAAAACAAATCACCAGAATAATGAAGAAACATTTGGCCGCTAATTACTCAAGAACCAGATTTAAAACCTCTTATTTTCTGAACAAATAACCTTCGCGTACAACAGATCTAGGAACATTAAGGAACTACTAACGACGCAAAAAAAGAAACCTCAGAAAGAAATCCACAAAGGTATGCAAAGATGCGAAAACTGCATACATTGCAATAATGTCATCCAAGGTCAAATATTTACCCATCCACTGACTGGTCAAAAAATTCCTTTGCTACACTTCAGTACATGTGACACCAAGAATGTTATTTATGGAATAAAGTGTCCTTGTGGAAAACTTTGTTGGACAAACAGAAAGAAAAATAAGAATAACGGAACACAAAAGCAGTATTCGCCTCAAAAATTTAAAATCTACCATGGCCACTCACTGGTTAGAAACAGGACATAATCTAGCACAACTCAGGTTTACTATTTTGGAAGCCATTGAACCACAGAGAGACTCAGATCCTCATTAAAAAAAGATTACGAGCAGAATACTATTGGATCAGAAAAATGGGTAGTCTGCACCCTCATGGACTAAATGATAGAAAAGAATTATCATGTTTTTTGTAAAGACCTTATAAGAATGTATTTGGGATTCTTCATTATATGTATATATTGTAAATAAGATTTCAGAAGATGAACCTATCCTCACCCAACATGGCCGACACTATTTACATTTTCCTTAGTTTAATTTCGTACACACCATAATACAGAGCAAGATTTCCACCCGGAATCACTTTCTTTTATTCTTGTATTTTAATTCTCATCATTGTTTAATTTCTAATCATTGAAGGTATAAATTGGCTCGACGGATCGAAATGCCTAAACATTTTTCAGCAAGATTTTTTATATCACCCATATACAGTTTACTACACCCCAAATAGAATATTCTTTACTTATTTCACATTTTTCACATCTTTTTCATTTTTATTACGCTTTTAAATTCTATCGCGATCACGTGATCGGCACTTAACCTATAGCGAACGGTGATTTAAAGACACCAGTGCACTTGATACCAACACCGACTCTGATTGGATATTCGATTCAGAAACAACGAATGACCGAAAAACACTAAGAGATACTTCATGTTCACTGAAGTAAGTTAACATCTGAGCCGACTCTTGATCATAGAATAAATTAGGCACCTACGACCGTACCAGCACGATATCCTTTATTTGAACCATTTTCTAGATCACCACTGGTCACATTGGTATCTAAATACTATAGCGCTTTGTTTATCTAGAAGTTAATGATTGTACCGGCACCATTTTACCAACTACCACACATTATTAACACAGAGAATAACATTGGAACTAATCTAAAAACAACGTAGCGATTCATTTATGCAGCAGGTTTCCATGCCATTAGTACTTATACGTATACTGATACTTTTAGAATTGCGATAACCCTAAGATGTTGAAAACAGACAAGTTATACATGAGGCTAGCTCAAATTTCGTTTCTTTCCCTTTATAGACCCCTGAGGAAGGGTCGAACTAAAGACCCGAAATGCATTGGGTAAAAGTGGAATTATGAAGTGACAATGAAATTGATGATATCAATGAAAATGAATAACGATGCAAAAGGAGATATGAAATAAATGTTATTCCTGATGAAAAAATTGATTGGAATTGATCATTATAAAGAATAAATTGAGAAGACTTGAATGTTATGTAATATGTGCACACACCCACCAGGGTGGAACTTTCCAACCCTCGTTGTTACTACTCCTCCTGTTACAGCAGCCTTGACTCAGGCAGTGGGGCTCTCACTAGCCCTGTGGACAGCAGAGGGGTTACAGTTGGGCATAGGGTCCACCATACAGGCCCATGTGGCGGTACCCCCTAGCAGCAGGTCCCCTCACGTTCAAGTCCACGCTCTGACTGAGCACATGGTGGCACAGCCCCCTTATTTATACGGCCCTCACCCCCTCCTACCAGACCGTGCCAGAAGCTTCTAGAAGCGTCTGGGGAAACTGGTTCTAACTGGCTCAGGGGGAGGAGTAGAGCACCCTGGGTGCCAGGCTTTCCCTCCAAAAGCTGGGATGGCTGGGAACCGAACAACTATACTGCTAACCCACCACAGTCAGGTGGCACCACACACAGCCATGGCATCCATTTTAAAGGCGACATTTCACCAAGGTGCATTCTGGCAATGGGGGAATTACAGGTGCGCACACCATTGCATCACATTTACCATGGCATCTCACACCACACATGACCTATACATTTCTCTACCATGGGGGAGACATCCTCAAACGGGGGTGAAAGCGAAAAATGTCGTAATAAAGGGCCAAGTCCAACACTCGGGTTTTTCGGACCTCTACTGACTCCCTGTGGCGTGCCTTCGGGCTCCAAAGCGCTGAGAGGTCCTCCACCTGGATTACTGCCTACGGGGTCGCCCTGAGCGCCAGATGGACCCTCTGAACCACTGTCCTCCACTCTAGTACCGACCACTCCCCCGGTGCCCTTGCCCATGCTCTTCTCGGGCACGTTGACGCCTACTTCACTGCCCAAAGAAGTGGCCCCAATTTGTCCTTTCCAACGCCGGTCGAACGTCTCAATTGAATCCGATAAGTTTATTTTATTTATGTTTATGGAACACCGAAGTAGTGTACACAAAATCACAAAATTACATATGTATAAATAGGGTAAGATTCTACATCCTACAAGGATTTCTGCACTTGCTGTACTACAAGACAAGAAACGTTCTTTACACTTCCTTTTTGGAATGGACTCTGATTATAATTATGACTTGGGTGATGAGTTTGCTCAGCTGTTTGCCAATGCCCATTGGTATGAGGACATGCAAGAAGCTAGTGGGCTAGCTCCTACCCCAGAGATGGACCTTTTCTCTCCTCCTGACCCGTCCACGGAAGAATCTGCCTCCTTTGCCATGGTTATGTGTAGGGTGCAGACCTGGAAGGGTGGGGTCACAGACCCTGTGCCTGGAAGCCTTATGTCTCTGGAAAGGCCTGTGAATGTATCTTCCTTGTGGCAAAACACTTGGTGGGCTCATTGAATGCCAGGGCAGACTAGCTCGGCCATCAGCGGATCACAAGTGGCCTTTAGACCCAGAGGTGTTGCAAGGTCTCTTCCAGGAATAGAGAGAACTTTGGCTCAATTGTTTGCTACTGCTGATAATGCGCAACGTCCGAGCTTCTGGTTGTTGAGTTTGCAAGGTGTCTCTTGCTTGGAAATTAGTTCCTCTTTGAGTGGAACTCAGGACTCCTGTATACCTTTCAGCCGATACCAGTCCCACCCCTTGTTCTCAAGAAGATCAGGATAGACCAGATCCAAATCATCCTAGTTCTTCCGGACTGGGCACAGAGTGTATGATAACCGGAACTCTGGGCCTGAGCATCTGCCCTCCCATCATGCAGTCTCTCCAGGAGGATCTGCTCTTGCAGAAGTCGGTCGGGTTCTCCACCCTGGCCTCTGCAACCTCCACCTTCATGCATGCAGATTGAGCAGCGACAGATGAACACCTTCGACCTTCCCCTGGAGGTGGTTGATTTCATCTTGTCTGCTGGGCCTGAAAGCTGCAGGATGTATGATGGTACAACGTGGTACATAACACGCAGTACCATCACAACACAGCTTTTACAATGCAAGTCGTTACCACGACTTGCGCTGTAGGGTGCTGGACTTAGGAACAGTATGATTTACTATTCCAACTCCAGCCTACGTACAGTAGGGAAGGTGTTGGAATAGTAAATCACACTGTTCCTTAGTTTAGAACGCCCGACTTGCGTTCTAAAATCCACGTTGTAATGGTACTGCGGTGTTATGACCGCGTCGTAATGGTTGTTTACCAAAGCTGCATATTCCTACTGTTGGGACACATTTGTGGTTTAGTGTGGCACCCCTTTCTCCCTCCCCCCGCCCCCTCAACCCCCCCAATCCAGGCCAAAGTGTCATTTGTTTTGTTATTTGTTCTGTGTCTTGCCTGGCAAGGCTTTGCTCTGGGCTCAGATAAGGGTTCTTCATCCCTCTCTGCATATTTACGGTTGTCTGATCAGCCCACTTTACTTAAATCACCGGTTATGATGAGCTTTTTGTAAGAGCTACAACACCTAGCTTTTCTTTCCCCCTTCTTGATTTGTGATTGCCAAATGAGACCTCAATCTAGTTCTTACTCATTTAATGTGTACTCCATTTGAACCGGTCCACACCTGTCCTTTTGCGGCTTCTCACTATCCAAACTGTATTCCTGGCTGCCATCACCTCTGGAATACTTGTGAGTGAACTTGAGGCTCAGGTTTGTTCTTCCACCAGACACTACCTCTTCCCTGATGAACTGGTTCTGTAAACTATGGCTTCCTTTCTACTGAAAGTTGTGACTCCGTTCCACGTCCGTCAAACCATCACCTTGCCGGTGTTCTACGCTCTACCTCACCCCTCTCAAGAGGGTGAGAGACTCCATCGCATGGACCCCAAAAGAGTGCTCCTTTTCTACATCAATTGAACCCAAGAAAATGAGGTGGTCGGTCAGTTTTTTGTGGGGTTTGCCAGAGCGGGAACAACACAAGAGACTCTGGATTGTGCTCTGCTTTCAAATCTGCTACACATTGGAAAGAAGATTAAACTTGTATCTTACCATCCAAATGACATGTTACCAGTAACAGAAGTGGGTAGGTGAGTGTGCACAGTACGATCACCATTATGTCCCGTATGAAACTGTCTATGTGGAGTATAGAGGACTTCCTGTGATGAGTGCCTGTAACCATCATTAAGGACCTGCACCATATGATGGCAGAATATTATGCAAGATTCACTGCAGCACCTGCACTGACCACCAGATAATACGCTGGCACTCCATGGCAGACTCTATCGCAATCCCGCTGTGCAGAGAAGGGCAAGGAATTTGGAAGACTGTGTACAGTGCCAGCTGATAGAGAGGGATGTGGAATGGATGCCTTCAGCAAGAGGGTTTACTCTATGGCACCAGTGTCAATTAGAGCAGCCAATACTCTGGCCGTTCTGGAGGTTGTATGGCATTACAATGCAGGCTTTTACCCCGCATGCCATTACAACGCTGGGATAACCACGAAAGTCGTTACGACTTTCGCTGGAGGGCGCTGGATAGTGGAATAGTTTAATTTTCTATTCCAACTCCAGCCCACGTTGACAGTAGGGAAGGTGTTGGATAGAAAATTAAACTATTCCCTATCCAGCAGCGCCCTCCAGCGAAAGTCGTTGTAACGACTTTCGTTGTAATCCCTGCGTTGTAATGGCAGTGCGGGGTAATCCCCGCGTTGTCATGGCTGTTCCCCGTTCTGGATGACTGCCAGATGTGGAAAGACATCGTTCCTGTAACTGTACCTCCTTCCAGAATGCAAAACCAAGAAATAAAGAATGCTTCATGAAGGAGAACGAGCATATGATTGACGTACCAAATCTGAGCTTCTGATGCTAGCGGGTGCTGCTCTCTTAAGAACACCAGCCTGGTTACTTGTGACCTTTTTAGACTTGAGGTACAAAATAGAAATATAGACATTCTTTTTGACGGTAAGTCCTTTTTGTGGGGAATCACGTGGGCGATGCGCTGCAGACCATCGAAGCAGATTCTGATACAGCTATATCGCTCAGCATTCCTGAAGAGACCGCTTTAACCCTTTCCGGGAGCTGGAGGAGGAGCACAACCATACCATGGACCCGATCACCCCTTCAGATATCCGCTAAATCAGTGACAACCTTACCGCCAGTAGTATACATCATTTTAGTAGTAACAACCATACAGACCACCAGTGGTCCAGGTTTAAAATTAGCCTCCAGCCGAATGCAGAAAAGGAGGGCAGTCCAAAACTCACAGCGCCATTGGTGATTTTCAGGCACCGGCTACCGCCCCATTCATCTTCTGACACTCCTTCCCCTTAGGTGATAGAACCTGTTTTACAACATGGGGAATGTTACCACAGTGAAATAGGTGACGGATGTCAATTAATGTTGGCACATTATGTAATTTTTTACAGCGCCCTTAGATGGCACCTTTGCCCAAATTCAAGCGTAGGTATCTACGCCTGTTCCAAAGCACAGATTCCCAGATTGCTGCATAAGGGAGCTATAGAGCCAGTTCTAGAGGAATATCCAAACATGGACTTTTTTTTTTTTAAACCGTGTTTGACAGAAATCGTAGAGCTCTGTACCCCAGAAGTATCTGCCAGACATAGCTATATATATAGAAAAATGCAATTCATCATGACTTTTACATTGAGAACAATGAAATCATTGCTAGTAACGATCCTCCCCCCACCCCCTCCCCCCTACTACCCCCAACTCCCTTCCCGCCCGAATCCCTTCCCCCCAGCACGGCTCCTAGCAATTCCGACCATCTGCGTACACACATCAATCGGCATGGCACGCTCAATCATCCAGTTTCGGGTCTTGTTCTGGCGGAGGCTCTAGCCATATACCCCTGAAGTTGGCCCATCGCTTCCAAATTTTATAATGTTTACGAGGGCAGCCTCGGGCCGAACATGGACTTTTACTCCACATTCTTTCTAATAAAGAAGAAAGCATTGAGTGTGGTGGCCCATTCTGGACTTGTGGCAGCACAGTCTCTTCCTCAGAAAGCAAACATTCGCATTGGTGACTTTACAATAGGTGCTGCAGGTCCTTATGAAGAAGAAGCATTTGGTATCTTTGGAGCAGATGTTCAGCTCTTCATATACCCATGCACGCCACACATCAAAATATTCTCAGATTTGAAGTAGCTGATGTCCATAATCAATTCTGTGTTCTCGCTTTACCCCTAAGATCCACTCAAAGAATATAAAGTGTACCGCACCAGTGGCTACCCATCTTTTGACGTCTAGGACACCAGGTCTCTCGCCTTAGCTGGACTACTGAATGGTCAAAGATTCATCTATAGACCGCGCAAAAACTCAGTTACAGTCTGTATTAAACAAACTCTTCAACAGGCTAGGGCTCTCACTCAACAGCGACAACTCCTCCTTGAAACCAATATGGAGAATTCAGTTTCTAGGGACCATAATGGATGCAAAGGAGGCGAAAGCAAATCTGTCTACATAGTTATTCTGTCTATGATTTATCAATACTGCTTTCTACTCTGATTCGAGCATGTGCATCTATGAAACAGCCAATGTTGGAGTAGGAAAACATTACTTAACTGTAACTACAGTTCTCCAGCATTGGTTTTTTTTCTCTAAACCTTTTTATTGAGTTTTTCTGATACAGACAGAGTATACATGCATTGACAACAACATTTGCAGTTTTCCGTCCATCAATTAAATTGCCAGTATGGTGATCACTTGCTACAGCATTGGCATTATGCGGTCCACCCTAGTCCCTGAATAGTCTCACCCTGATTACCCGTTTACTCTTCTAATACTTTCCACACTTGTGCTAAAACGTTTAGGTGTGATGGCGTAGGGAGCGGTGAGACTAGGGACACTCACCTCGTTGGTTGATTTTAGGGTTTTCCAATTAAATGAATTTGTTTTTAAATTGGCACTGTTTAAGGCCTTTCAGACAGCCAGTCCTTGTATGACTAATTAAGTTTATCGCGGGACTCCCATCACAACGTGTGAATATATAAAAAAAAATGCCAACAGACGAATAACATTTTTTTCTTATTACTCTGTGATTATCCAGTGTTTGCATTGAAGATTCTTTTTGAGAATCTTACACTAACTAACTTGATTATTACATGGAAAATGTAGAGCCTTTAATGTTTTTAAACAAACGTTTGTATTTTTACTTTGTACGTATTTGATTCTTTTTTTTAATTCACCGTTCTGCATATTACTACCACTAAACAGTAAAATATTACATATTTTTCTCTCTTTGCTTGCAGACTTTTGCAGAAATGTGATTTTCCATCTATGAAATTTTCACTTTATTTCATGGGTTATGAGGACAAAAATGAAATCCCCAGCGATACAAAAGAACGAACAGCATGGACGTTTTCCAGGAAGGCCACAATAGAACTGACTCAGTAAGTATCTCCCGCCTTCCCTGTTGAGCTTCAGCACGTGAACTAGCTTTTCTTCTTAAGTGTATGATCGTGATTGTATCTGCTCTTAACTGTGGTATAGCAACAGTTTTACAGTATGGGGAGCCCTGATTCCTGAAAAATGTGTGTATTATTTTCTTCATGCAATACTCCCTTCAATTGGCATTTAAGGTGGGGGAGATTTGAGGTAATAATAAATCCAGTGTTAATACCAAACCATTACACTTTTGACTTATTTGAAAGTTTCCATTTGTTTTGCTTTAAAAAGTCACGCCTGAGATTTGCCCAAATTATTTTGTGGCTCAGCATTTTAAAATCATACGATAAATTATTTTTTGAGCCAAAGTTGCTCTGTAAAGAGAACAACTTGGACTATTAAGATTTCATAATTGAGAACTGGGTTTCCAAAATATTGATAGATTAGATGCTATCAGCTGTATTATAGCCTTTTATCTAAGCCACATTGCTTCAAATAATTTTTTTGTAAAAACCTTTTTAGCTCATGTAACTAGTGCGAGAGACTGGCAGACGCGTGGTAAACGGTGGTACGTACCATAGACTGACTGAGAGAATTAATATATGAGCCATTTGATTTCAGCATTGAATGTGGAAACTACAAGCACTGACATATGCAATTGCATTAGGAGGGGGTATGTTGAATCAAGTATCCCTAAATATTTGTTTGTGATCAGTAGCTGCAGCCTCCCTCTCTATGGGCTGTTTGCGAATGTCTTAAATGGCAGAGCATATTCCGTTTTGTGTGCAGGGCAGAACCGTCGTCGTGTAACACCAATTCTTTATTTCGTTGTCCAGCTCTGGCGCTCTTAATTGAGGCAACTGAAGACAATACGTGTCTGTCTACTGAGTAGTCTATTGGGCCTGCTGCTGTTTGTTCTTTTATACGAAGGACAGTAAGGGAACTTTTATGCAACATTGGACGTGGACATCTTATAGCGCGGTGTTCTGGAGTTTAGTGAGTTGGTGGGAAAGCCGGCTTTGTGGATGAGTCTGTTAGAAAGGCGACCCCGGGGGAGGCAGAAGATGTCTGACTGACCACCCCTAGGTCCACCTCTCCGTCGAGAAGTAGCCGAGCGTTTACCGAGAGGCCTCCTGAACGAGGGTCCTCTCCTAGGATCGTACAGCAGAGTAATCACAACACTACAGACGGACACCACACAAGAGGTCAAGTTATTAAGCTTTTATAGCTAGTAAAAAGGTTGCGGGTTTCTGGTAGTATGTACAAGCAGATCGAGGGATCTGTAAAGTCTTGTAAAGAGGGGTAAGGTAGCGGGACAGTCTTATTCTGGGCGGAGGACGGGATACCCTACGCACAGCTCTCAATCCTCGAGCCGGGGGGTTCCGAGAGGTCGAGCCGCGGCAGCGCCAGCAGGCTAACAGATGGTTCAGCAGGGGAGGCCGCGGCAGCGCCAGCAGGCTCTCGGAAGGTTCAGCAAGGTAGGCCTCGGCAGCGCCAGCAGGCTCTCAGATGTTTCAGCAAGGTAGGCCGCGGCAGCGCCAGCAGGCTCTCGGATGGTTCAGCAAGGTAGGCCGCGGCAGCGCCAGCAGGCTCTCGGATGGTTCAGCAAGGTAGGCCGCGGCAGCGCCAGCAGGCTCTCAGATGTTTCAGAAAGGTAGGCCGCGGCAGCGCCAGCAGGCTCTCAGATGGTCGTCGGGTTACGGATGAGTTCGTCTGGTGTCGGCCGTGACAGCGTCAGCAGGGCTTCCAGTCCAAGATACAACTGGCGTCCTACTCCGGGGCGGGCCCAGATATAGGACGGAGGTCCTTTGATGTCCGGACCCTCGCGCCTGGGGGCCAGAGGGGCCGAGATGATGGTGTCCAGACACCCAGCAGGGGGGTGGAGCCAGCGCCCAGGGAGGCCGGAGGGCGATCGATACCGGGGGGCGTCCGGGGACGGCTGGAGGGCCATCGAAACTCCTCTCCCTCCGGATCTGTCGAGTGGCCACTCGACCACCTGGGTGGATCTTGGTGCCTCGATGTCTGGGCTTCGCTGGGGCCAAAGCTGGGGCCGAGGCCACGCGGTCGTGACGTGGTGGGCCCAAGATGGAGTCGGGCCCGGCCTCGTGCTTAGGTCATGAGGGGCCTACGCTGGGGCCAGGCCGATGATGGGGGTCCGGGATGGTAGCCGGATCGGTGGTGTTGGGGCGTGCAGGGTCGGGCAGAATGGGCCGGAGGAGGGCTGATGTCGTCCGGGGCCCGCCATGCGGGAGGGGTAGGACCACGCCATGAGGCCGGGTCCAACAGTCTAGTGTTGGCTTTGCCCAGACCTGATTGCAAAATGATCTGGGGTTTGTGTGGTCACTAGTGATGGGGTGATTTATACCGGATTCTTTTTTCTGCTGTGGAAATGTGTATTATATATTTTCTTAGAAGAAGTAGGTCTGGCTATTGGTGCCAGTTCTATAGGGAGATGTGAGGGATTTGCCAGAGGTTTGAAGATTCTGGATCAGAATTTAAATTTTGCAAGTTTTGTTTGGTGCCTCTTTGCGTCTTTTCATGGCAGCGACTTCTTTTAAAGGTCTTTAAGTATGAGTTTGACAATGTTTTCCTGTGAATTGTGCTGTGACTTGTTAGGATTTGCCTATATGCCTTGTTATTTCCTCTTTTCATGTATTGTTATGGGGCACATGTAGCTAATGCATTTACGGTTGTTTGAGGATTCTGTGAGCCTAGCCCTTAGTTATGGGCTCACCTCATCCATCGTGCTTCTAATACCTTTTGTTTATCTAGGCGAGTAAGGTGTCGTGGTCTGGGTATTTGTGGATGTTAGGTCAGAGTACTGCAAGTCCCTAATAGTAGCAAAGAAACATCTTTGTTCTTTAGGGCAAGGGAGGGATAGGCAGGATTTTGGTGGCTTACAGGGCATTGTTGGCCAGCATCACTTCGGATTGGATTGTCTTGGCCAAGAGGCGTGGTTCATGAGGCCTTTGTCCAGTTGAGGCAAGTTGTATAGAGCTCTGTTATCCCCTATCTGTGTGCTGTGGCCAGGGGTTGTAGACTCACCCCAGATTATTCCGTATGATTTCAGGAAGAGCACACAAAGTTGATTACGAATGTGGGGCTGGAATGCAGATCTCACTTCTGAACATTGAGGCAAAAACATTGTCCATTATACTAGCCACCAGACTCTTAACGGTGATTACTAACCTAATTCTTAAGGAACAATCTGACTTTATGCCCAAAAGGTCGACCAGACTCAACCTCCACAGACTCTACAACTGGCTCGGACGGTTTAATTTAGGAAAGATCCTAACCTAATCCTTACATGCACAAAAGGCATTTGATGCCGTCCAATGGCTCTTCTTGGAACGGGCCCTGGTGAGGTATGCCACAAATTTATGGCCTGGATAGACCTGCTCTATAAAAACACAGGCTAAAGTCAGGTTAACTGGTGAGCTGTCCACTGAATTCCCCATCGAGAAGGGTACGAGGCAAGGGTGCCCTCTATCACTCCTCTTGTTCGCCCTCGTGCTGGAGCCCCTAGCCTGGGTAATTAGAACACACCTGGACCTTTAGACCGAGGGATGGAGCAATGGATGGGAGACGAAGAGATCTTATTATATGTCGACAATATCCTCTTGTATTTAACTAGGGCAACTGAGGCGCTACCAGGAGTATTTCAGATATTTGACAAATACGGAGCTCATTTGGCTATCAAATCAATTGGGATAAGACAACACTATACCCTGCTGGAGGTCATTTCGGGAAACAGGAATGCCCAGGGCAGCTGAGAATCGACAGGCAAGGACTTAAGTATCTGGGGGTATATGTGACCTCAGAGGAAGGCCCAGATCACAACATTCGAAAGGTAATTGCTGACTTCCATGGGGACGTTGAAAGGTGGAGGATGCGGACTGACGCTACAAGGAAGGGTGGTTATGTACAAGATGGTTACACTCACAAAGCTCTTGTATATCCTCCAAAATACATACCATAAGATCCCAGACAAACTTTTTGTTAAAAAAGATAGTGAAGTCTGGATGTTGCTACGGAATTGGGGGGGGGGTGGGTCTCTCTAGGGTGGCACTGGCGACACTACAGAGGAATCCATATAATGGGGGCATCTCCCTCCCCAACATCCGGGTATACTACTGGGCAGCACACTTAATAATGGTCAATGACTGGGGGTATATGCCTGGGGATCACCCAACTTATGCACTGGAGAGTACCAAATGCCAAACCCGCTCATACCTACACCCCCTATATGGGGGCGGGGAAGGGGTCCAAGAACCTACTGACAGTGACCCAGATGCCTATTGACCCCTGGAAAGAGGTAGTGAGTTTGATGAAATGGGGCACAAGGATGACCCGAGGGACACCCCTTTGGGTAGGAACACATTTGAAGGAATTTGGGAAACTGAAGGGTTTTGGACAGTGGGACACTGTCTGAATCGCTAAGCTGGACGACCTAATAGATAAAGGTACAATGATCCCCTTTATTTCCTTACAGTGGGAATATCATCTACATAATACACCATATTTTAAATACCTGCAACTACAGTATGCCTTGCAGGTGGAAAAGACTGGTGAAATTTAATTCTGCATTTTATTTTAGAATCTGTTGTTTCAAATGAACTGATGCATGTATATTGATACGATTTTTTGTTTTATGTATGTATATATGTGTGTCTTTTATGGCCATTTGGCCGAAATAAAGGAAAAGACTGCAATAGACGATGTCCCGGAATATGTGCCATTGGAAGGGAGACTCCTCCAAGGTGAGATAGCAGGGAAAGCAGTCTCATGGACATTTAAGATTGTTCTTAATAATGTCCCGGACACCCTCACAAAACGGAGGACCACATGGGACAGAGGTGGGGGAACTTGACAGCGCGGACTCGGAGTCAGCCCTGATGCACCTAAGGGAGGTTGCAATCAAATTCTTCTTGTGACTTTTTCAGTTTATGGTCCTCCACAGGATATATTATGATGGGGCCCATTACATAGATTTGGGAGGGCAGAGGCCCTTAACTGTCTGAGATGTGGGGGTGAAGATGGGTCATTCAGGCACACGTTGTGGTTGTTCCCTTTGATATGCTTATACCGGAATACTGTAGTGGGGGAACTTAAGATACTTGCCAAGTGCCTGCCAGTGGACCCCAAGTTCGTCCTGTGCGGGATACCCATGGAGGTAGACTGAACCAGATCTAAACACCTTGTTAGCAATCTGGGTCTCGTAGTTGCAAAAATAGATGTGGCCAAACACTTGTGTGCCCCTGAGTTTCCCACTCTCAGAGAATGGAAAACCGGGATGGACCTCTATAAGTTAGCAGAAAAAGTCACCTATAGGGCAAGAGGCTGCCCAAAAAAGTTCTGGGTATGGGTTCCCTGACTCCAACACTCTGCTATAGATATGGGGATGTGCCACCCCACCCCCCATATGATATTCAATGAAGTGTTCTGTGAAAAAGGTGAAATCTTCACCCACTGTGGTTAGATACTGGTAGATACACCTGCACTTCACTCTATTATTGTAACTCTGTACGCTTATACATTTAATCCCAAGTAGCACTGTTGATGTATGTGATGTTCTGCACAGAAAAGTCTAATAAATAGTTCACAAAAGAAAAGTGTGGAACTGGTCTGAATTAGACGTATTACAATAAATTGATTTTAAATATATATTTAAGTGTGCCTTTTTTTGTCATTTATTATGATGGCCTAGCAGTCTTTTTAGTCTAAGGTGTCTCCTCATCTGCGCTACTTGGTTTACAGTAGTGTGGTGCAAGTTGGTCCCTGGCATTGTGCAAACATTAATCTATCTTTCTGCAAAGCCAAGGAAGACTCGATTGCGTTTGGAGATGTTTTTGTGAAAATTAATTTCTGTAGCACGTAAGACGTGTCCACTCTTGATTTTGTTGGCCGGATTTAGGCCTTGTGCTACTCTCTGGGACACACACTTGGACGTGGATGCAAATACACAGGCTGGGTTGTCTTCCATCACCCCTGCCTTGGAGGAAAGTTACATTTTTTGGCCACGTCGAAGTCTTTTGACTTGTTTTCAGGATGCCTTCCGTGTCCGCGTTTGAGCTCTCTAAAACGCCACAGCTGAGGGTTGTGGGTGTCTCCGTGGACACTCCTTCCTTGTGGGCGTCCCCTCACACTCCCCCCGCTGGTGTTAGCCCAACCCATTTTTTAATTTATGGAACTAATGCAAAAGTAAATGCTCAGTTCATGGCCTCCTCCCATTCGCATAATTAAGAGGCAAAGCGTACAGACACGATTATTACAGGTTCTGCTACTTAGAGAAGTGTGATGTTTTCCGATGTTCAGGCTCAGAAAATTTGATATTGAAACCCATGCAAAACATATCCCTCAACCAGTGGCGACTCGTCCATGAGGGCCTTTGGGCGCTGCCCCCCCTGCTTTCTCGCTGTACCAGAAGGCAAACAAAGATAGTTATTACCATAATAACTACCATTTGTTTCTGCCTTCTCGCACGGCGAGAAAGCAGAAGTTCCTGTTGGCGGTGTTACTCAAGGGCAGGGGGGAGCGGCTTGCCCACTGTTGTTAATACTGTCTGTTTGGGTAGCCTGAGAGGCTTCAAGGTGCAGAGCAGGAAATATTTCAGCAGTTAGGATGGGACGCTAATAAGCAGTTTGCTCAATTGTTAAAGTCTCTACCCATGTGTGAAAAATTTTGTACGCCTCTCCACTTTCAAATGTCACCAGCCGCCACTGCCCTCAACCGTGAGCGCAGTGCATTGTTCAGGAAATTATCCGATGTCGAATTGTGTCCAAATCCTTGCATTGCAGATTACCTTAAAGTATAAAGTTATTGTTGAAAATGGAAATTTCTCTAATTTTCGTTTCTTTTTATTCTTTCCCTTCAACAGTAATTGGGGAAGTGAAGAGAAGAGTTATCATAACGGAAACTCTGACCCTCGAGGATTTGGTATGTTGCCACTGGTTTACATTCTGAAATTGTGGATTTTTATAATCTTAGTAAAATAACAATGAGTCCTTTTCATTATTTAATTTACGTGTAAATCTGACATTTTGAAAACTCTAACTTATATGTCCATTTTATTTTCATTTTTAACCACCAAGGCCAGTAACTTGTAAGGTATGAGCAACTTTGTATGCCACTCAAGCCAGAAAATTATTTTATAATATATTGGCTCCCAAGAATATATGCCTCTTGCTTTGTAATTTTTCATAAGACGATGTCACGTCACAAGAGTTAGGTGAGGGGGTGGAGGTCCTCTTCTTGAAAAATATTGATGCCCAACTTGGCTGCACCTCCAACCTTTGAACAGCTAATGGACACTATTGCTATTGAATAGCAGATTTCCCTTTATTGATTTGTGTAGCCAGGACTCTGTTTCCCAGCATTCCCAGGGCCCCAAGAGGTGGCCCTACATCAACACACTATACCTGGTGACTGTCTTTGCGCTATAAAGCGCTTGCTCCACTCCCGCAGCGCGAGCCGTGTTCGGATAAGCCTGGTCCAAGGGCAGGCCTATCTTGGTTCCGGGCCGGGGCCCCCCCTCTAACATTTGTCGGTTCATGTAAGAGGAAGGTTCTTTTTGTTATGTGGATTTAGTAATCCGAAGCCGCAACCCTTTACTGTACTTACTAAGGGGGGAATTGTCAGCTGTCTAGCCTGATTTTTAACGTATCACACAAAGGAACTTTTGGGCACATTTATGCCCCGATCATTCAGTTTTAATTTTTGAAGTTTTTAAAAAGTGGGGCATAAGGCACATATTTGACGTGTTCGCTCAGCCTCGAGTTTTATGAATTGTTGAGGTCTTCATGGTGTAGACTGTTTATATGGCCAGTGGTGAAAGTGGGCCACATAATTTGTATTCTTTATTTCCAATTTATTTAAACTGACATGGGCAAGCACAAAGCCATGAATGCTCCTCCAGAATTGGATACTGCCCGCACAACAATTGATTCTTTTTTAGTATGGGCGGTAAACGTTATTTCTAAAGAAATGGATATGGCCGAACAACATCTCTCTTTAGGAGCAGGGGTGGGGGGGGATGGGTCATCTACGTATGATGTCACACCAATAGTACTGGAGTCGCAGCAAGGGGGTCTTATTGCTTTTGTGCTGTAGAAGCCTGGTTATTCAGTCCAATCAGGAGCCAGCACTAGTTCTTTCTTCTGATAATTGTGCTTCTATTGCCTGCCCTCCCACACCCAAGAGGAAAAGAAAGTGCAGGAAGACCCCTTTGGCCACTGGTGTAATATATGCCCTTTCGCCCGTAACCCCGCTGCGTATAGACGTAGTGATTCAGCCAAGTCCTTCTGCCAAGTCCTACTGGGCACCATTAATGACATATGACCTCTAGAATGGAGGTTTTGTTAATACCCTTTAGAGAAAAGCTAGAGCTCCTGATTACTGAGGTGGACAAGATCAAAACCCATTTTCCTAACTTATGGGGAAGTTGGGAGGGGAGTCCCTGACAAACCATCACTAATAACCCTAACACCTAATATGTCATGGTCCAATATAGGGGCATCCAGACTCCATTCTGAGAGGTTACAGGAGGTCGGTACAGTGACAGAGTTGCATCCTAGGGGCTGTGAACGTTTATCTGCTCCTCTGGTTCAAACGAGGCATATGTCACAGCAATCTAGTGCGTACAAAATTCACAGGCAAAAAAGTGACATTTCATGCCCTGAGTTACAGCCTTTAGCCCATAACACAGTAAGGCATAGCGGTGCCAATAGAGTGGATGCTAATGTTGCCATTAATTTGCCGCTGGAATGTTGCCAATACGTGGAGTTCTCATCAATGTCCCCCATCCTCTATACAACTCCCCCCCCCCCCCCCTTGCTGCCAAATCAAACAGAAACCTATGATTGGAACGGTCAATTTCAGTAGGTGGTGCCCAACAAATCCTGTTAACCAGAAGAGTGAGCTGGGTTGGTCCCCTGAGGAAATATTGTAAAGGTTATTATATCATAATACATTTTAGGGACCCCAGCTGGGCAAGGGGAGGTTTAGCACAGCCAACACCCCCTATTCTCCCCCCCCCCCCCCCAACGCAAATAGTTGAATATATCGCTACAGCCTCATGGATTCTTTTACTGGCATCTCTGGAATTCCTAGTCCCAAATGAGGGGGGGGGGCAGGAGCTGATCGCTCCTGAGGCATGAGCCGGGAGCTAGGTGGGATCGTTACTGCCTATTTACTTTTGAGATTGCACTGATCCATTTCCATAGCGCTGCTGCTTTATTTTACTTGTACTGCCGCTATTGTATTTTATACTTTAAAAAAAATGCTATGTAGCGCTGGGTGAGGGGCAGGCTGAATTAGAGACTGCGCCCTTTCTAACTCCCAGGTGCACGGCGCTCTAGTGTCCGGGTCGAGGGAACTGCGACTAGACGCTCGCCCGGACGGCCGCCATTTTTTAAGTGGGCCAAGGTGTGCGGTCTAGTCTTTCTCCTCCCCTGCACCACAAAAGTCGGGCTGGCGCGGCTGCGCGGCCTGATCGCTCCTGAGGCGTGAGCCGGGAGCGGTCTAGTCTTTCTCTCCTCCCCTGCACCACAAAAATCGGGCTGGTGCGACCGCGCCGGTGGCGCGCCAAAGGCAAGCCCGTCTGCGCCCGTCCGCCCTGGACCCGTGCCTAGCGCCAGGACCCCTGGTAGGGGCCCTCTCGGTACAATAAGTCGCCATACCTACGATCGGGACGTGCTGTGGGCCCAAGGGGGAGAAGGCATAAGGTCAAGATGCGTATGTCTCGACCTTAATAAAGGTACGTGGGCTGCAGCACAACTATGCCCTAACTGTAACAGGGTCCTTCCAACGATCTACTGGCAGTCCATTAGCGCCATTTCCAACGCAGATAGAGGGAAGGCAGAGGGCGAACCCGCTGATGCTAAATGCCTGCTGCTGAATGCCAGATCGTTAGTTAAACACAGTATAGAACTTGCGGAGGTGATACAGGATCAGGAAGTAAAAATAGCTTTCATTACCGAATCCTGGACCGATGCAGCCTCTGGCCCAGATATTGTCAAAGCCACCCCTCCCAACTATAGTTGCTATGTTCAGAATAGATGTGGGAAGAGAGGTGGCGGTCTGGCGATCATCTATCATAATTCCGTGAGAGGGAATTTTCAGCCAGTAGCGGCAGATCTGGGCGAAGCACTGGCATTCAACCTCATCATGTCTGATCATCATTCCCTGAGGGGCTGTGTAGGAAATGGGACCCCCGGCCGGCCAGGGCTTGCGCCACAGCCAGTCAGAGACCGCCACCCCTATATAAAGTCGACCCCTGCGCAGTCAGGCCTATCTCGGAGGACATGTGTGAAGCATTTGCGCACGCACCCACCAACAGCAACATCCCAGGCCTCCCACAAAAGGAACTCCACACGAAGTATATATGAAAATAGTCTTTGTATTAGACAGGACACATAGGAACATACACTTTACAAGGGGTTCAAGGCACGGCAGGGGTTACCAGGGAAAAGGTACAGGGCAGGGCCAAGGGACCACTGCCAGTGGTACGCATCTGATGGAACTGGCATTAGAACACATATCTCCTGGGAGCTTCCTAGAACTAGCAGTAGACTCACTCTGACCAGGGATCACATACATGAGACATTGGGTACTCAGGCTGGAAGGGACAAGGTACATAACACAACAGAGGCCCCCATCAGCAGGGCTACACATAGTCAATCAGCAGGGCAACACATAGTAATCCTCAGCATCACATGCATATTAGTCCGTAGCACCCCCTAGGCCAGATGACCATCCTCGGGCAGGGGCGCCTTAGAGTCTCGGTGTCCAAAGGGGGCCTGAAAGGGCCCGGGCAAACCTAAACGTGGCAGCGGCCCACGAAGTGCTGGGCCGCTGAGGGACTTGGCGGAGCCTTGCCGGCTCAGGGGGACAGGAGGGCGATGGTGGAGCCTCTCGGGGCTCAGAGAAACAGGGGAGCACGTGGTGGAGCCTCTCGGGGCTCAGGGACTATCTGGGTGGAGCCTCGCGGGCTCGGGGGACCAAACAGGTAGAGGGAGCCTCTCGGGGCTCAGGGGGGCAAGGTATGGCCAGGCGGGGTCCCCCCTCGGGGGACCCGGCGTTACTGGGGGCCCCGGGGGCCTCTGGGCACACTCGGCTCGCGCTGGAGGGGAGGGGCGGCCACCGGCAATGTGGCCCGATGCCCCGCCTCCCCTCCGGCATTACTCACCGGTCGCCGAGCGCGCCGGTCTCTCTCCGCTCTCCGGGGCTCCCTCTCGCTCCTGGGGGCCCCGGGGGGGGAGTCGCGGCAGTCCTTGGGTCAAGCAGGGGCGCGGAGTAGGCTCCCGCTGCCCCCTGCATTACTCGGCTCTTCGGTCCTCGCCTCCACAGCTCCCCGGGCCGGCGTCCAATCACAGCGCGGCCCGGGGAGACGTCAGGAGCCAAGCCCGGGCCGCCATCCAATCACAGCGCGGCCCGGGGGAGGGCTTCACGGAGGGGTCCCGGGCCGGCGGCGGTGACTTGGGGGGAATTGACGAGGGTCAGGCCCCCTCGGGAATGGGGCAGTCGCGAGGTAGGCACTCGCTGGGGGTGTAGAACCCCGCAGAACAGGGCAAAGGCCGGGTAGCACCGGCTGGTGAAGGTAGCGCGCACAGCGCTAGTGCCACGAAGGATGCGCTCCAAAAGCGCCAACAGGACAGAAGGCAGCGCTCTAAGCGCTAGGGTCAGAGGGAAGCGCTCCCAAGCGCTAGAAGCGGGAATGAGCGCCCCAAGGCGCTAGGTTAGCAGGAAAGCGCTCTCAAGCGCTAGGGCCATAGCTAGCAGAGACCCCAGGAGGCCCAGGAGCCCAGCAGATCAGGAACAGAGCAGGGCCCAGGGAGGCACGCCCTTCCCTGAGCCCAAGCAGCAGCACGACCCAGGTAGGGTCCCAAGCAGGAAGAAGAAGAGAAGAGAGAAAAGGGCCCACCCTCCTTTTATACAGGAGCTCCCTTTGTCTCCAAAAGGGGCAGGCAGGGAGAGAACCAGCTGGAACTGGTTATAAGGAATTTCTTGGTGCTGGCCAGGCCAGGGACACTGGACGCACCCCCGGGGGGGTGGGGCCAGCCTGGTGGGGGAAGGCCCAGCCGGCTTCAGCCAATCACGCGCCAGCACACCTACTGCACACACACACCAAGGTCTAGAAGGGGCCCTTCCCTTCTAGCCACACGCATGCCACATATGTCATCTTGTAGCATTCAACCTCACGAGCGCACACATACCAAACACGGCCCGGCACGCCCCACGCATCGGGAACTGCCAGAGCCACATACATCCCCCATGCATTCCTATGGGCGGCAGGTCTCTCTCACCACGCACACACTCAGGAGGGGACTCACCATCCCCCGGTCACATATACTAAGCACAACTTCAGGGATGGACCTGCCAGACGGGCCAAGTCCAACACATGTCCCCCCCAGCCCAAACGCAGGGGAGACCAATCACTACCGGGATGGACTTCCCTGCTGCAGGGCGGTAGGACGTGGACGCGGCCCGCAGTGCCGGACCAATAAACATATCCATATTAAAAATAATAAAAGTTAAAACAAAAACAAACAAAAAAAATAAAAAAATTACAGGTCTTCCTTGTCCGGGATACAACTTAACATGAATTCCGCCAGGGCGACACCTGACACCTAAAACACCACAAGATGAGCCGCGGCAGCGCCAGCAGGTCTCAGTACAACACAACACAAGATGAGCCGCGGCAGCGCCAGCAGGTCTCAGTACAATGAACACAACAAGATGAGCCGCGGCAGCGCCAGCAGGTCTCAGTACAATGAACACAACAAGATGAGCCGCGGCAGCGCCAGCAGGTCTCAGTACAACGAACACAACAAGATGAGCCGCGGCAGCGCCAGCAGGTCTCAGTACAACGCAACCTAAATTCAGCCAGGGCGACACCTGACACCTAGAACACAACAAGATGAGCCGCGGCAGCGCCAGCAGGTCTCAGTACACCGCAACCTAAATTCAGCCAGGGCGACACCTGACACCTAGAACACAACACGATGAGCCGCGGCAGCGCCAGCAGGTCTCAGTACAACGCAACATAAATTCAGCCAGGGCGACACCTGACATCTAAAACATAACCAGCGGGGTAAGGGGACTTGATGCATCCAACACATTCAGCGGGGTAAGGAAGGACATTATTATCGTTGATTCAGCAAGCTCCTCCTCCCAGGGAACTTACACCCCATTACTCAGCACACCTCAACATTCATCCACACATCGTCCCTTAGACTGGTAAGACAGTTTTCTACCGCCCAGATTCCTCAACCTGACCCTGGTGGCACAGGTACCATTACTCTAGGGGAGGGACAAGGATCATACACATTTAACACAATTACGCTGCCACCACTGGATCCCACCCTTCTGGTGAATCCAGAAAACACATCGCACTAGGGGGTTGATCTACCCTCCCGGGCTAGGGTCACCTAACCAGAACACATTTTTCACAGAACGGACATTTAAGTAACCTCCTAAAAACAATAATCTCCTTTCTTTGCGACCAGTTACAATACAGAGTTTTTGTAGGGAGGCCAGTTATCGTTGTGGTACTTGCGCAAACACCAGTCCGGATCCCACCGCTAGCCGCCAGTGTAGGAAATGGGACCCCCGGCCGGCCAGGGCTTGCGCCACAGCCAGTCAGAGACCGCCACCCCTATATAAAGTCGACCCCTGCTCGCCCTCTAGGTAACGCGGCGCGGGCAGTCAGGCCTATCTCGGAGGACATGTGTGAAGCATTTGCGCACGCACCCACCAACAGCAACATCCCAGGCCTCCCACAAAAGGAACTCCACACGAAGTATATATGAAAATAGTCTTTGTATTAGACAGGACACATAGGAACATACACTTTACAAGGGGTTCAAGGCACGGCAGGGGTTACCAGGGAAAAGGTACAGGGCAGGGCCAAGGGACCACTGCCAGTGGTACGCATCTGATGGAACTGGCATTAGAACACATATCTCCTGGGAGCTTCCTAGAACTAGCAGTAGACTCACTCTGACCAGGGATCACATACATGAGACATTGGGTACTCAGGCTGGAAGGGACAAGGTACATAACACAACAGAGGCCCCCATCAGCAGGGCTACACATAGTCAATCAGCAGGGCAACACATAGTAATCCTCAGCATCACATGCATATTAGTCCGTAGCACCCCCTAGGCCAGATGACCATCCTGGGGCAGGGGCGCCTTAGAGTCTCGGTGTCCAAAGGGGGCCTGAAAGGGCCCGGGCAAACCTAAACGTGGCAGCGGCCCACGAAGTGCTGGGCCGCTGAGGGACTTGGCGGAGCCTTGCCGGCTCAGGGGGACAGGAGGGCGATGGTGGAGCCTCTCGGGGCTCAGAGAAACAGGGGAGCACGTGGTGGAGCCTCTCGGGGCTCAGGGACTATCTGGGTGGAGCCTCGCGGGCTCGGGGGACCAAACAGGTAGAGGGAGCCTCTCGGGGCTCAGGGGGGCAAGGTATGGCCAGGCGGGGTCCCCCCTCGGGGGACCCAGCGTTACTGGGGGCCCCGGGGGCCTCTGGGCACACTCGGCTCGCGCTGGAGGGGAGGGGCGGCCACCGGCAATGTGGCCCGATGCCCCGCCTCCCCTCCGGCATTACTCACCGGTCGCCGAGCGCGCCGGTCTCTCTCCGCTCTCCGGGGCTCCCTCTCGCTCCTGGGGGCCCCGGGGGGGGAGTCGCGGCAGTCCTTGGGTCAAGCAGGGGCGCGGAGTAGGCTCCCGCTGCCCCCTGCATTACTCGGCTCTTCGGTCCTCGCCTCCACAGCTCCCCGGGCCGGCGTCCAATCACAGCGCGGCCCGGGGAGACGTCAGGAGCCAAGCCCGGGCCGCCATCCAATCACAGCGCGGCCCGGGGGAGGGCTTCACGGAGGGGTCCCGGGCTGGCGGCGGTGACTTGGGGGGAATTGACGAGGGTCAGGCCCCCTCGGGAATGGGGCAGTCGCGAGGTAGGCACTCGCTGGGGGTGTAGAACCCCGCAGAACAGGGCAAAGGCCGGGTAGCACCGGCTGGTGAAGGTAGCGCGCACAGCGCTAGTGCCACGAAGGATGCGCTCCAAAAGCGCCAACAGGACAGAAGGCAGCGCTCTAAGCGCTAGGGTCAGAGGGAAGCGCTCCCAAGCGCTAGAAGCGGGAATGAGCGCCCCAAGGCGCTAGGTTAGCAGGAAAGCGCTCTCAAGCGCTAGGGCCATAGCTAGCAGAGACCCCAGGAGGCCCAGGAGCCCAGCAGATCAGGAACAGAGCAGGGCCCAGGGAGGCACGCCCTTCCCTGAGCCCAAGCAGCAGCACGACCCAGGTAGGGTCCCAAGCAGGAAGAAGAAGAGAAGAGAGAAAAGGGCCCACCCTCCTTTTATACAGGAGCTCCCTTTGTCTCCAAAAGGGGCAGGCAGGGAGAGAACCAGCTGGAACTGGTTATAAGGAATTTCTTGGTGCTGGCCAGGCCAGGGACACTGGACGCACCCCCGGGGGGGTGGGGCCAGCCTGGTGGGGGAAGGCCCAGCCGGCTTCAGCCAATCACGCGCCAGCACACCTACTGCACACACACACCAAGGTCTAGAAGGGGCCCTTCCCTTCTAGCCACACGCATGCCACATATGTCATCTTGTAGCATTCAACCTCACGAGCGCACACATACCAAACACGGCCCGGCACGCCCCACGCATCGGGAACTGCCAGAGCCACATACATCCCCCATGCATTCCTATGGGCGGCAGGTCTCTCTCACCACGCACACACTCAGGAGGGGACTCACCATCCCCCGGTCACATATACTAAGCACAACTTCAGGGATGGACCTGCCAGACGGGCCAAGTCCAACAGGCTGCCTACTTTATAGGCCCCCTGGGAGTAAGGCTCCATTTTTTTGCGGCTCTAAGTAGTCTGCTTGAGGAAGCTGTATGTGCTAAGACTTTCACAGTCTTAGGCGATTTTAATTTTCACCTGGACTGCCGTTCTGACCCCGATACACTCGAGCTCCTTGAGCTGATGGATGGGGTGGAGTTGAAACAGTTGGTGATTGGCCCGACGCATAAGGCAGGGCACACTCTGGATGGTGTTTTTTCCAATCATCCGAATTTAGGAGTCACTGCAATTTGTCCGGTCCCCTGGTCAGACCATGCAGCAGTCTGCTTTAAATTTTTTATGGCGATACCCCCTAGACTAAGGCAGGTGAGGAAGCCAGCTAGGACCACCAGGGAGTGGAATAAGATAGAGGGAACGTCCCTCGAGGACCTATTGATATCCTCGATGGTGCCCCTTCCAGTAGATGTGGACGATGTTGCTGCAACCTACACTAACTGGGTGGACAAGGCCTGTACGCGGCTAGCACTGCCCAAACTTTGCCACTCCACGCGTATGCTTCCATCGGCCCCGTGGTTCTCAGAGGAGATCAGGGAACACAAAATCATCTGCAAGAAACTAGAGCGGGTGTGGCCGAAAAACTATCATGAGTCTGACAAAAAGAGACTTAAGTTGGAACTGGCAGTGTATAAAGATTTGATAGGGAAAGCAAAACGCACCTTCTTTACTAATCGCATTAAGGAGGCGAGAAACTCGCCCAAGGAGCTCTTCCAGACAGTTTCAACACTGGCGGCCCCAAAACCTGTTGTGGTACCCCCCAGCCAGGAACTATGTGAAGATTTAGCTAGATTCTTCCAAAATAAAGTGGAGACGATTTTAAAATTCCTTGGATGGGCAAGCAAGGACTAACTTGCCAGGGGCCAGCCCGGTGGCTACGGAGGCCATTTTACAAGAGAATAGGTTCCTGACCTTCTCGCCGATCAGCGAGGAGGAGGTAAGGAAACGGCTGCTGAGGACAAAATCAGGCTCTCCCCAAGACCCCTGCCCGGCTGCTATAGCAAAGCTAGCAGAGGCCCCGATAACCATTACGCTGACATCATTATTCAACAATATGCTGGATAGTGGGGAATTCCCTTCATGTTGAAAACAGGCATCAATTCTGCCCCTCCTAAAAAAAACAAATTTAGATACTTCCGACTTGAACAATTATCGTCCCATCGCCAGACTTCCATTACCGGCCAAACTCATACAGGGAATTATGAATTCTCAGTTGAGCATTTTCCTGGGGGCCGTGCATGCTCTGGATCCATCCAAGCATGGATTTAGGGCCGGGCACAGTACGGAATCCGCCCTAATTAAATCAGCGGAAGACATCAGGAAAGTGATGGACGCGGGAGGCAAAGCTGCCTTGATCCTGCTGGACCTGTCCGCGGCCTTGATACGGTCCACCATACGATACTGGTGGACCGTTTGAGGACCTGCGGGGTTCAGGGTAAAGCACTTAAGATCTTGAAAGCTTTCCTCTCCAACAGGAGTCAGGTGGTGGCCCTGGGTAACTTAGAGTCAAACCCGTTCGTGCTCCCATGTGGGGTTCCCCAGGGCTCATCCCTAAGTCCTACCCTGTTCAATGATTATGTCTCATCCTTGGCGCCAGTCATCCGATCTTATGGCTTCGACTTAACATCATAAGCAGACAACACGCAGATTGTGGTGTCGCTGCTGCCTGGCGGAGACGATGATAGGGCTTGTACGTTTAAAGATTGCATGCTTGCAGTCAGCAACTGGATGGGCGGGAACTGTTTAAAACTGAATTCGGCCTAGACCGAAGTGCTCCTCTTTGGGGCCAGAGAAAATTTCTGGTCCCTTAAATGGTGGCCGGAGGAGCTAGGTGTCCCTCCCTCTCCAGTTGCTAAGGTCAAGAACCTTGGGATTCTGATGGACTATAATTTGTCCTTTAGGCCTCAAGTCAATGCACTGTCCTCAGCCACCCATTATATATTGAAGGCCATACGCAAGATTCTGCCCTTTATACCAGACGAGTACAGGAAGACAGTGGTGACTGCACTGGTCCTGTCCCGCCTGGACTATTGTAACGGCTTACTGCTCAATGCTCAACAGGGGCTGCTCAATAAATTACAAGTTCTGCAAAATGCAGCGGCCCGCTTGATCACGGGCGCGCCGAAATTCACCTCCGTTTCCCAAGAGCTGGTGGAACTGCACTGGCTGCCGGTGCGCAAATGGATTGCTTTTAAAGCACTATGAACAGTATTTAAGGCACTTAAAAGGCTGGGCCCTCCGTGTATGACCCAGTACTTTCAATGGTACATACCAGGCAGATCCCTCAGGTCAGCTGGTCAGGGACTGATTGCGATTCCAAGAATTAAGAAAGCTCGATTGGGGGGGGGTAGAAGTTTCTCGCTGGGAGCAGCGAAGGCCTGGAATGCCCTACCATTGGACCTCAGACAGGCTCCAGATCTGATATCTTTTCGGAAAGCCCTAAAGACATGGCTTTTCAGGCAATAAGCTCGGCCCAGTCATGGGAGCGGTCAATCAGCGCCAGGACACCGGCTGCGCTTTATAAATGTTACAAATAAATAAATAAATATATAGTAACCATGCTACAGAATATCCACCATGTCACCCCCTGGCGGTTTTTAATAGGTTCCAAGTATTGAGGGATCTCCCGGATTTTGACTGACATGAGTCAGGCCAATACAAGACGAATGAGGTTCTAATTTGTGAGGACAGGAAGGAGGATACTGATTTGGACATTAACCATATAAATTGTGCTGATAATATCTTAGCTGGTGCCTCATCGCCATCCATGAACAATACTGCGGTTAATATATGCCAGAGAGTTGCATCGCATAACTTCTCATCCCATAGCACCTCTTGCCCAGGTTTGGAAGGAGGATACAAAATTGAATCTAAGAATGTAGGTGGACTAGCGAACAAACCGGGCTCCCTAGGTTAGTCTGATTTTAGAAGTGATCTTGATATAATATGTATTCAGGAAACTTGATGTGTAGCCCATATTTACTTTGAGGCTTTCTCATCACACTGGCTTGAGGCTGATCCATTGCCTGCTGGTATCCCCAAAGGGGGGCTCCCGGTCCTTGTATCCAATAAGCTCCTGGTGAATATCAAGAAAAAATAGCCATTATATTAATGAATGTGGCCCTATAGTTAACATTTTAAAGGAGGCCGGGATGTGGTATTGGTTAATTATTACACTCAATAGTTTATACTCATTTGGGAAGGAGATTTAAACAGCCAACCCTGCCCATTGTCTGCCACACGGGTTTCTGGGATCACCGACCAGGCCAGGGCTGGTTATTTACATTTTCCTCACAACAACTATGGGGGTATTTTGAATCCTATGATTACTAAGGGCCCGATAAGGATGCGGTTCGGAAATCAATCCGACCGAATTGGTTTGGGAATGGTTTACGACCGACTCTGAACGGGAGAGTGCAACCAACCGATTAAGATGCATCCTGATGTTTCTAGATAAGATTCGGTCTTACTACCATTGACTTCAATGGGAGCCTATGTTCTGACCGAATGCATGGGCTCCCATCGACGAAAGGGGTGACTGGGGAAAATTGACCACCCTGTGGCGGGCACCCTCGTTGCCTGCCACACTGTGCATGGCTGGTAAGGGGGAACCCATGTGTACCCCCACTTGCCCGATTGGGAAGACGCCGGGTGCAGGGGGTGCCTGCTATGGGCCCCCAAAGTCTGATTCTGATGTCCGAGTCGGACGGCAAGATTCGGAAAGGCTGTCTGAATCCAGCATCGTAATTGGTCGTTCAGAAACGCGGCCCGTAGAAACGTAAACGTCTGCTCCGTACGGCTTGGTCATTCCGAATGCCGTCGGGTTCAGATTAGGATATTCCTAATGGCTAACTCACATTGTTATCGGTCGGTCGGAAACCTTTCCGATTTTGTTTGAAAGATACGTATCCAATTCGGATGAAGCAAATAACGTTGGGAGACCTTCCAAACCGCATCGTAATCAGCCCCTAAGTCAGATTTACATTTATTAAAATGATAATAATAAATGATAATAATGTAGACCAAATACCAACTTTTATAGGAAGGAAAGCCACAACTATCAATGACCATGTCTTAATTTCAGCTAATGCAAGCAAGTGGTGTTCCTCCCTAAGGTTGTTAAGCCGGACTGGAGTGATCTCAGTTGTATTGTATTAACGATCTTCTTTTGGGGCAAAGCCAGAAACGTCTCACCAAGTCTTACTATTGACATAACCCCTACTACAAGACCTAATGGGGTTCACATTAAGTGGGATGGAGTTGATCCAACCAAAATTATTTTTTCGAAGGGCCTTATAGATATCCTCTATTGTCTCGAAGATGAAGTTACTTCCAATCAGTTACTCTCTAGTTTTATTAGCATTACTAATATAACCAACGACTTCTTGACTCGCCCGAGTAATACAGGCCATGGCCAATGCAGAGGTTGGTTTAATCATGCATGTACTATAGCCTCCCAAGATTTGATTTTGGCCCTGCATTGTCAACCCAGAGACAATGTGTTAATCAAATTCCTTAGATTCAATTTCAAAAATGGCCTTTCTGTAAGAAAAAAAGAGCTATAAGGGTAAGCTTGGTCTAAATTGGCTCAGGCTGCAGATACAGCGGATAACAAACATTTCTGGGATACTGTCAACTCAATCTTTATAAAGAGTGATTCTTATCCATAGCTGTTATCCCATGTTACATGTGATGCCTGGGTTGCCCGTTTTATGGAAATCTTTAGTTTACCAGTTGTAAGGAAGGAGGTTATTTCAAGGGAGAACCAGTACCCTTGGCCTCCTCTACCACTGAATATCACGATAGAAGAGATTCTATTAGCCCTAAAAGAGAGCGTAGGTGGTAAATCCCCAGGATCCGATGGGGTGCCAGTGGATGTTCATAAAACAATTTGAGAG
Organism: Lissotriton helveticus; assembly: GCF_964261635.1. Lineage (NCBI taxonomy): Eukaryota > Metazoa > Chordata > Amphibia > Caudata > Salamandridae > Lissotriton > Lissotriton helveticus. Next base: position 54,314,263 of record NC_136067.1, read on the forward strand.
GTCCAATTCTAACAAGAGTTTATAATATGGCCGCAACCACTGTGATTCTGCTTTCATGGGGAATGTCTATTTTAGTACCAATCTATAAAAAGGGCAAAAAAATCAGAACCAAAGAACTATCGCCCAATATCACTTTCAGACTCTTCAGTGAAAGTGATGAGTAAAGTGTTACTCATGAGATTGGAAGAGTAGACATGCGAACACTCTGTACTTTCCGCAGCACAGTTTGGATTTAGACAAGGAGTGGGGACCTTAGAGCAATGTGTGAATTTGGACTTTATTAATTGGTAAATATACATGTGCTAAAGGTGGTAGACTGTATCTCTGCTTTGCAGATTTGAGTAGTGCCTTTGATTTAGTCGATCAATCTATTCTCTGATCTACCCTGCTCACCATTGGTGTGCCTAGACCGATTATCTGCTTTCTTGCAAAGCTATACAAGAAATTATTGAGCAAAGTATGCTTTGGCCCACGAGTCTGTACAGCTCTCAAGAAAAGAAATACTTCTTAGAAACTCTATCAGTGGACCAATGGTTTTATGATTTAGAGGACCATTTGACTTCAACTATTTCGCCATAATATTAGATACAGTCAACAGTAAATAAAACAAGCTCGTAAGTTATTCTCTAAACTTTTCGGCCCAAACCTGGCTTATTGAAAAGAGTGGGACTCAATCGGGTGTCCATTTCGGTTGCAGTTGACAAATCACACTGAAAATCCCATTTAAGAGACTGTCACAAGGCATCTTCGAGGCCATATAATATACATTATGCCTCACTAATAGACTAATGTCAGACTAGACCAGTGATCTGTATAAAGTTGTTTGTATGTAACGTACCCATAAGTAACCAACAAAGTGACATTTATCCAGTCTTTTACCCTGTCTTTTGAAGTAAAGATTGTTAAAACCTAGAATGCCACTCTGCACATTCTAGATAATCCCCCTTTGTTCATGTAGCCCCTTCAAGACCCCAGGTGAACCTGTCCTCTTTTGCGGTGGGGGACTTCTTTCAAGACTTTCACACTTTGGGAAGCTTCACAGAGACAAACCCTCTGAAAAATTCCTTCTTGGTCCAGAAAATGTTAATCCGATATATGAATCCGTTGATTGGTAGGTTGTGAAGGTTAAGATTAGTCTAGATGGGAGAGTGGCTAGCATCTTTTCAGCAAATAAGGCAGCAAGTTTTCCTGTTAATGTCTAGATCACACTGAAGAAACCCTTTCAAGATAGTCCTACCTGAAATGAGGCCAATTGGGGGATACCAAGCAGATGTTGGCTGACAACAGACGTCCGGCTGGCTTTTCTTCCCCTGCTGTATTTAACATTTGCACCACAAGATATTTCTACACGGGCTCAGAAAATGATATTGGGTGTAGTTTAACCTTCCTTTCAGATGTGATACAGTAAATCAGGATCTAAGACATGATCATTACAGAATGAAAAAGAATTGCTTATGTCTGCATGGTGCCAAACCTGATAATATGGAAACTAGCATCCCTCCCGGGGCCAACCCAACACAGAAAGTTAAAAAAAATAAATGGTTCAGGGTGCTTCTGTTTCACTTGGACCTTCGCTTCTTGCAACAGGTCGAAGTTGTAACTAAAAACATGAACTCTCAAGCAATGGTGCTAATAAAGGTCCTTCTACTTGCTCATTTGAACAGTCATGTACAACCAGTCCAACCACGTCTTAATCTACAGACGGACACCAGAAATGAAGAGACAAACTCCAGAGGAACAAAGTCCAAACTGTAGACCAGACTGAACTTCAAGAGGTCAGACCATATAACCCAGCACTACAACCTCCATTGGCTTAAAGGAGGGGAAGGAAACCCATATAAAGTGCTTGTACCATCTACAGGGCTCACTCAGGAAATAAGTGGAATATGCCATTAGATTTTCCCGGCTGCACCATAATACAACAAGCATTGGCATAGCCAATAGGTCTCACTTTTTGGACCCTATAAGTATTCAGTTATGCAGCAGAATATCCTTGGTGCAAAAACACCAACTGCTGCATGGCTAAACACTTACAAGGTCCCAATACGAGACCTATTTGCTATGCCAATGCTTGTTTAAAATGCGCTGTGGCACTAACTGGGTAAGTGTGCCCTATGTGTAATAGGGCCCTGGAGGTGACTCAGTTCAAAGTGTACACAATACACGAGTAACATGCTACACGAAAAGAAATACAGAAAGACAACACCATGGAAATAGCTTATTTAATCTTGCATTCCCTGAGTGTTAACCGTGTGAAATGTAACGGGAACTAAATCGCTGCCATGGATTTTCTTAATGATTTTTGCATCAACTGTTAGGAAATGTATCAGTGCTTTTGCTAGTAAATTTAGGGGCATGAATATAGGGCCTGATGGGAATAGTTTCACCGTCCCTTTTTAACCCTTTCGCTGCGGCGGCTATTCCGCCGCAGTGCTAAGGGGCGCTCGGCGCTCCGACGCTGGTGACGGAACCGCTCCGTCATGGCCCTCGGGTGAGCTGGGCTTGTGACGGAACGGTTCCCTCACGGCCCCGCCCGCTCAATAGAACGCACCGCGCAGGCCCACCAGCACAGCCCACCCGAGGGGCGTGACGGAGCGGTTCCGTCACCAGCGTGGGAGTGGTTAATTAGTATGGAGTCTGAGATCTGGAGGGACCCAGCCCACTTAAAGCCCGGCACTGGGACCCACTTCCGGCTCAAGAAAACATCTGCTAGAACCAGAATGTGGTTGGTTCGCACCCAATGACATCACTCACTGTCTAAGTAAAAATTATAGCTGCCTTGTCAAAGTGCAGAAACTTCCTGTCCGGTGGGAGTGGCAGGCAGCTCTCCTTTTGAAATTATTGTAGAGATACAGAGACGCGCTAGCACTGGTTAATACACTACAGTAACCCTGGGGCGAGGTGCCAGTACCTCCCCTTAAGAAGCTGAGCTCAGCCTGATAGATAGATGGTGTGCTTCCTTTAGAGCATAGGAGAAGCAGTGATAGCTGGTGTGTAGAGCAGCTCTGGTTCTGACTTTGAGCACTGCGGTAGAGCAACAACAGCTGCTTCTGCCTCTTTCTGCTGAAAAAGTGTCACATTCACCTCTCAGGAAACAAGCAAGTCCACTTGCTGCGAGCCGCCCAGACCCTACATAAAATTCAGGCAGCACAGGCATACGTAACTTATAACAAACCTTGCCAAACCACAAGTTCTGGTTTAACCCCTTCACTGCGGCGGCTATTCCGCCGCAGTGCTAAGGGGGCGGGGCGGCCGCGCGGCAAGCGCATGCTGGTGACGTAACCGCTCCGTCACCAGCCGCGGTTGCGCTGTGCTCATGACGGAGCCGTTCCGTCACGGCCCCGCTCGCTCAATGGAACGCTCAGCGCAGGCGTGCCGAGCGGGCCGTGACGGAACCGCTCTGTCATCAGCACAGCGCGACCGCAGCTGATGACGGAGTGGTTCCGTCACCAGCAGGGGAGGGGTTAATGCACTGCCGTATGTAAACACAGACAAATGAAGTGTTCATGTCTTGCATGCACAAATGCTGTTTAGGCAGTCAATGCTGGGGGGGAGGGAGGGTATCCGAGGTGAGCGAGAAATACTCCTCAAGGGGGCACCAAAGAACACTGTTTTCATATTTTAAAGCATTATTAAAAATCGGTTTTGCTGAGAACTGTGCTATCAAGCCTAACAGAACAAGGCTAAAGCCTTTGATTAGCTCAAGCCTGATGAAAGTATCTATGACGCAATGTAAGACCTACTACATAAAAGTGTGAATCAACAGAAGTTGATGTCTTGGTTATTTTAGCGGAGCACCTACTTTTTAAAATATGCCTAGTCATATACGGGAAACTAGCTTGAGGGTTATTTTATGCTGACATATTTTGTCCACTCCTGCTGCTTAAAGCCGCATGCATACAAAAGTAATTTAAAATTTGCTACCAAGTGCGCTGTTTTTCGTCCAGCTTCGGCATCCCCCACTTGTTGAGTAAATAGCGCGAACTCGACCCAGGTTGACACCAGTTGCTTTACAGAAAAACACATTTATTTTGTTAGGCAGAGGATGTTTAAGTCATTTGCCGAGAGTCACCAGATGTTGAGCGTCTTGCCGAGACTCGAACTCCTGCTTTGAGGTATGTTGTGAATTCTGCTATGAGTGAGTCTGTGAGGGTGCCTGAAGTCTGTGTATAGAGTAAGAGTGTCTTTGCTCCGTAGACTGCCTCCATGCACTCGAGGGGCTGAGATGCCACGTGGGGCTCCTCTGCTCCCGGGGGTGCGTGTCGCAACGCAAGTGACTTGCGTGTAACTTAGTCCTAAAGCAAGCAGGTACATGGTTGTGCCTGTACCAGCAGACGTCTGGTTACAACACTGGGCAGGCGCACTGCGCACCTAACTACTGAACATGAAAGAAGGGAGAGCATGTGGTGTAATGGCAAGAGCTGCTGAGGAGGTGGGGTTGTGGGAGCAGGTTCGAATCTAGGCATCAACATGGCTACATCCAGTGATTCTAGGCGTCGGCTCAACACCCTGTGATTCCCGTCACATCACTTAATGAACAAAACACGTAAATGTCTCTTGAGTCTGGGTGTGCTCGTAGCATCTACAGGACACTGCTTATGACCAGGACAATGTTCATTATTTGCACGGTAGACACTGGTAACAAACATATAAAGAGCTGATGCAATAATGACACCATGCGGGGTAAAGTGGGGCGGGGGGGAGACACTGAAGTATCCTTGCTTTCTCTTTCTCTGCTGCCCCGAGCTCCTCGGCTTGGCGCGGGTGCCGCTTTTATAGCGAAAGTTAAGAAATAGAAGTTTTTTTCTATTTCTTTACTTTTGCTATAATCGCGGCAACCATGCTTTACTTCTAATGTTAAAAGTAAAGCGCGGGTGCCGTTATTAGCATTAGGCTAACGAGGAGGGAGTGGGAGAAAGGAGGGGTTAGGGGAGGGCATTCACGCTCTCGATCAAAGAAGCCAAATGCCAGCTGTACACGTCGCGCGCGCTCTTGTGCGCGTGATAGCAAGCTGCTGGCTGTTTTGGTAGCACTTTTAAAAGCAGCTACTAAATGTCTCGGCCAGACCAGCACATGCGCTGGATCAGGCCAAGACCTAAAAAGGGGCCACACTGCCCATCCAAGCAAGATTCTGCTATTAGAACACATGCGATAATATAGTGGATCGCTTGGCAGACAACTGGAGGATGCTAAGGGAATTATAAAAAAATAGCACTGGGACCTTCTTTAATACATGTATCGCTGAAGCGGACATCTAGACCGCGGATCGCGATCCTGGTCCCCTGAATGCTCCTGGGTCATCCGTCTCATCTCCAGCAGGAGTGGGTAAAACTGCCCCTTGAGTAGTCCCACCCCCTTGGGGGCAGAGGTGGAGCGGATGGAACCTGCTCTTAATGAAATGCCAAAGGCGCTGGGACACTTGACTTTGAATAATCTCTGTGGGACTTCTAAGGCTCTTATTCTCTAGTGGGGCCCAACCTGGATGATGCCTCAAGTCAATGGGGAATACTGAAATCTGCAGCTAGTAAAGCGGCACGTTGGTGCCCGCTCGGATAACGCTAGACTACAGACCTTATCAAGAGTGTTATTATTTACTGTGTATCGTATTTCGCCATCCTCCTCAGCAGCTCTTGCCATTACACCACATGCTCTCCCTTCTTTCATGTTCAGTAGTTAGGTGCGCAGTGCGCCTGCCCAGTGCTGTAACCAGATGTCTGCTGGTACAGGCACAACCATGTACCTGCTTGCTTTAGGACTAAGTTACACGCAAGTCACTTGCGTTGCGACACGCACCCCCAGGAGCAGAGGAGCCCTACGTGGCATCATCTCAGCCCCTCGAGTGCATGGAGGCAGTCTACGGAGCAAAGACACTCTTACTCTATACACAGACTTCAGGCACCCTCACAGACTCACTCATAGCAGAATTCACAACATACCTCACACACACACACACACACACACCTGAGTAAACTGCTAAACCTCCATCTTTCAAGAGGGTCCTGGAGATGCAGCTATTCAAGAACGATTTGGATATATACACTTACTTAAACGCCACCAATACCTTTCCCCTTCAAAAATGGGAACGGCCCATCCATGGGCTTTCAAGAAGGGGCATAGCCTCTCCATGTGCACATTCGTCCGGTGAGAGTGTTAAGACCTGCTGAAATGGGAAGTAAACTCTCCTTACAATCCCACTGGAGGTAATCCCCGTTAACTGACTCCGCTTTATGAATAACCATAGGGTGGAATTTTAGCACTTGACAAAACTAAATTTAGAATTTGTAAAAGGCCCATACCATGCTGTGTCTCATGGGACATTCATCGTAGTAGCACTGAATTATTGTGGATGAAGGTATTTGCTATATCTGCCATGCTTTCATACATTTCTAATCTTGTTTAAGGCCTACAGAATCCGCTAACAAGCGAAATACACCAATATTTGAAAAGTGTGAGCTTGAGTAAAGGTGTCAGGAAAACGTTTTTAACTTGCCTAGTGGATAAATGGAGCTAAATGTTGAGTCAATGTTTTCAAAGGTGTATTATGTGCATTCTCTACTGTAGAGTCTCCGTACTGGAAAACAGTGTGAAAGGGTGGAAAAAAGAATTTAAACTCTGTATATGACTCCGAAAAGTGATTTACCTTTTCTGATTGTGGTTATTACACAATAGTATTCTGCAAGAACCCCTTTCAGAGGGCCACGGGACAAGCAGGAGCCACTGGGCTTAATCATGGTGGCTGAGACCTTTTACTTGTGAGCCTTTTATGGGCTCTGAGTAACTGGGCCAAGTACCCTTTCTGCACTTGGCTCATTGGTAGTGTAAGTACCCTAAGGCTTCTCAGAGAGGAGGTAGGTCAAGTACATACACACACCTCGCAACTCAACGTGCATTCAGCAACCTCAGTAAATGAATGCCCAGCCAAACACTTGCTTTTATAAAAAGGCATATTTATACCCACCAGGCGAAATACGATACACACTAAATAATAACACACTCTTCATAAGGTCTGTAGTCTAGCGTTATCCGAGCGGGCACCGACGTGCCGCTGTACTAGCTACAGATTTCAGTATTCCCCATTGACTTGAGGCATCATCCAGGTTGGGCCCTACTAGAGAATAAGAGCCTTAGAAGTCCCACAGAGATTATTCAAAGTCCAGTGTCCCAGCACCTTTGGCATTTCAATAAGAGCAGGTTCCATCCGCTCCACCTCTGCCCCTAAGGGGGTGGGACTACTCAAGGTGCAGTTTTACCCACTCCTGCTGGAGATGAGACTGAAGACCCAGGAGCATTCAGGGGACCAGGATCGCGATCCGCGGTCTAGATGTCCACTTCAGTGATACATGTGTTCAAGGATTACAGAAGGCCCCAGTGCTATTTTTCCATAATTCCCTTAGCCGCTCAATCTCCTTACAGAGAGGTGCCTAGGCTCCTTTGACCAGAGACTTTTAAAATCCGTGCACGTTTTATGAAGTGTACTGAAGAGCCTGGCTCTTACTTCCTCCAACGTGTGGTCCACCCAGCTCTTGAGGAATGCAGAAATCCACAAATCTGTCGGGGGAACCAGTCTGCCTCCACATGCTCCCCTAGCGAGCCATGGGTCTCGCAAAATTGGAACCCATACCTCCATGTGTTCTCCTTCACAAGCACACCTACGTCCCTGTGTGCACACGCCACCATGCGTGCTGACTCCTCTATTGTACCACCTCCCAGGCACACATACGTCCTAGCACTTGACAAAACTAAATTTAGAATTTGTAAAAGGCCCATACCATGCTGTGTCTCATGGGACATTCATCGTAGTAGCACTGAATTATTGTGGATGAAGGTATTTGCTATATCTGCCATGCTTTCATACATTTCTAATCTTGTTTAAGGCCTACAGAATCCGCTAACAAGCGAAATACACCAATATTTGAAAAGTGTGAGCTTGAGTAAAGGTGTCAGGAAAACGTTTTTAACTTGCCTAGTGGATAAATGGAGCTAAATGTTGAGTCAATGTTTTCAAAGGTGTATTATGTGCATTCTCTACTGTAGAGTCTCCGTACTGGAAAACAGTGTGAAAGGGTGGAAAAAAGAATTTAAACTCTGTATATGACTCCGAAAAGTGATTTACCTTTTCTGATTGTGGTTATTACACAATAGTATTCTGCAAGAACCCCTTTCAGAGGGCCACGGGACAAGCAGGAGCCACTGGGCTTAATCATGGTGGCTGAGACCTTTTACTTGTGAGCCTTTTATGGGCTCTGAGTAACTGGGCCAAGTACCCTTTCTGCACTTGGCTCATTGGTAGTGTAAGTACCCTAAGGCTTCTCAGAGAGGAGGTAGGTCAAGTACATACACACACCTCGCAACTCAACGTGCATTCAGCAACCTCAGTAAATGAATGCCCAGCCAAACACTTGCTTTTATAAAAAGGCATATTTATACCCACCAGGCGAAATACGATACACACTAAATAATAACACACTCTTCATAAGGTCTGTAGTCTAGCGTTATCCGAGCGGGCACCGACGTGCCGCTGTACTAGCTACAGATTTCAGTATTCCCCATTGACTTGAGGCATCATCCAGGTTGGGCCCTACTAGAGAATAAGAGCCTTAGAAGTCCCACAGAGATTATTCAAAGTCCAGTGTCCCAGCACCTTTGGCATTTCAATAAGAGCAGGTTCCATCCGCTCCACCTCTGCCCCTAAGGGGGTGGGACTACTCAAGGTGCAGTTTTACCCACTCCTGCTGGAGATGAGACTGAAGACCCAGGAGCATTCAGGGGACCAGGATCGCGATCCGCGGTCTAGATGTCCACTTCAGTGATACATGTGTTCAAGGATTACAGAAGGCCCCAGTGCTATTTTTCCATAATTCCCTTAGCCGCTCAATCTCCTTACAGAGAGGTGCCTAGGCTCCTTTGACCAGAGACTTTTAAAATCCGTGCACGTTTTATGAAGTGTACTGAAGAGCCTGGCTCTTACTTCCTCCAACGTGTGGTCCACCCAGCTCTTGAGGAATGCAGAAATCCACAAATCTGTCGGGGGAACCAGTCTGCCTCCACATGCTCCCCTAGCGAGCCATGGGTCTCGCAAAATTGGAACCCATACCTCCATGTGTTCTCCTTCACAAGCACACCTACGTCCCTGTGTGCACACGCCACCATGCGTGCTGACTCCTCTATTGTACCACCTCCCAGGCACACATACGTCCTAGCGTGTGCACGCACATCTGCGCGCTATCCAGCACTCATACTATCCAATGTAGGCCCAGGTTGAGTTAATCGCAGAGCAGAGGAACTTTACATGAGTGGGCCAGAAGGAACCATGCAGTGGTACAGGTATAAAGGCCTGTTCTAATCTTGGATTCATTCTCAGAATTGTCATAGCGCTTCTAGCCAAGGGACTACTGATCACTATGTCTGGAAACACAGTATGCTGCCACCACTGCGCTTGTGCTACTTAAATCCCAGTGAAGGCAGGAGTCTTCCACCACCTGAGGGTAATGATTTGGGTGCACCTCTCAGTCTTTAGCAAGACATGAGACAAGCTTAGGTCATGGCACATGGGCATGATATGTGTTTGCCTATGAACAAAAAACTGTTACTAAAGAACCAGATATCACCATGGGGTACTCTGGCAGAGGTATACATCCTTTACATTGCAAGGAACTTTTCTGTCCCAGCACCCTCATATTAAATGTAGTTTAAAAACTGAGTTACCCGGAAACGAAGTTAAGTTACTGGCATAGGTGACCGGGTACAAATATTTATTGCTGAGCATCAATGTGCATCACACCTGAGCTATTCGTGTTTTTATAGCAGTAGCATAGAGCCATCACCCCTAACATGAGTATAGCTTGCACTCTCTGATATTAAAAGGTCTGAAGATTAAGTTTGATGCACTAGCATTCTTCTTTAGATGTTAGATTTCATCTAGAGCAGTCAACTTGAACTCATTCCCAGTCGAAACTACGCCTCTGGCAGCCTTTCTTAGCTGCACCTTAGCCGCCTTGTCTGCAGGAAAAGGCAGCCTGACCCACAGAGCTAGAGGATGGGGCTTGGTGGATACCCTGCACCTGTGGAAAGATTGGGCACTGTAAAAATACTAAGGGGCCGATTAGGATGGCGGACGGACTATGTCTGTCCGCCATCCTGTCATGGCAAGGGACCGTCTGCCATAATGGCGGAGGTCCCGTGCGCCGAATTAGGATGCACCCGCCACAGTGGCGGGTGCTTCCCGCATTTTTAACACTGCGGCGAGCGGTGCTGAAAGCTCCGCCCGCTGCAATACTAAAAAGGCATGTTGTGCGTTTCAAAGCACAACATGACGCACGGTGCCTGCAATGTTGTACTTTGAAATGCAGGGGGGTACCATAGGTACCCCCCATGTGCACCCCCCACATCCCCATTCACCCTGGGGGCCCGCCAAAGCCCATCCTAATATGGCTGGCGGTGTCTGATAGACACCGCCACCATATTAGACCTTTTCCGCCACGGAAAAGCGGCGGACGGTCTTCCCATCCGCCGCGGACCCCCCCAGCCATCCTAATGTGGCGGGGGTCATTTCAGGGAGGATGGCGGACGGATTGCCCCCGCCGGGCCGGCGGAGGCTACCGCCAGCCCGGCGGGGGCAAATCGTCCGCCATCCTAATTGGCCCCATAGTGTGGTAGGTTAATCTAGCTAACTTTCAGTCTAGGAGCTCCTTTGAATGGAATCGAGAGAAAGGAGGGAATTGAATGTCTGCAGCATGTGTGCTGTAGATTCACATGCTGTGCACTCTCCAGCTAGCTAGTAGTTTTGGAAACATTAAAATGTGTTTTTCTTAAGAAATCTTTTAGTTTCAAGTGTGCAATGAATGGCTTGCGGTCTCGACGCACGGGCTATAGACTCCACCTCAATAAATAAGCTTCGAGCCACCAGTTTGTTACTAACTTTCCCTTTCCTTGTAAATCAGTGCAATCAATGTACAAATAGTTGTATGTGTTCCTCGCTGTAATGGTTAAATACATATGATGTGCATTGGGCCAGGCTGGGATCATTGGACAGCAAGGTGTGGAAGCCATGTCCATCCAAGGAGCAGGATCAGAATCTTCAATATGGGCACGAGGACATGACTTGCATGCCATGGATGGCAAGCAGACCTTCACCATCTAGAAGAAGAGAGGGGGGAGGTCGCTGGAGATCTGACCCAGAGCAGGAGACTGGAGGCTCATTGAAGTCACCGGTGGCTTCTGGAGCGCTTCTTGCAGGCTGCTTTTAAAATTAAAGATCGGCCTCCTGAAGCTCAAAGGTGTTTATGTACCAGAAGGACCATCAGGTGCTACATACATCAATCTAAGCTGTTTCGTTTTTGGAGACCACGTAAGCACGCTCCAGTCTGATAGAGCTGTGCACGTTGGATTAGAAGTTCAACGCAGTTATCAACAAACCACTAGGCAACTTTCAGTTATGGTAAGATGGAATCTTCAGCTAAAACAGCTGGCATTACACCGTTCCTGGCTAATATTTAAACGATGGACTCCAAGACTGCATGGTTGCCTACTCGCAATTTACAAAATATTGTTAGTTTAGCATCTAGAATAGCCCATCATTATTGTTCAGAGTTCTTACATATTTTAAAACCTTTTAAAGGAGTTTGATGCATGCCCTGAACCCTGCTAGAATATTATTTCCAGACCACAGTAGGTTCTTTTTATACCCAAGTGCATACTCTTTTTCGCCTTTTAGCCCAGAAGAATGTGCCAGACTTTCATTAAAAGTGAGTTGCTGAAATTAGTCGACAACTTTCACTGTTGGTGCAATAGTCTATATATCAGACAAATATTCTATATATCGCTTCAGTGCTTGGTATTAAGAAATGACCTAAACTATGGCACTGCGAACAGGCGGCAGAGAATCAGTGGACAACTCGCTGCCTGTGTTTTGGGCTTATCAAGTTGTGTTATTATCCATGGGGTCAGGATCCTCTTGCGTCAGTCCTTTAACTCTCCTCAACATTAAGATGTTATTGGCTATTCAAGCTGCATACAGTCAAGCTGGTCCAACAGGACTCGTGACAGTCAGCAGCATGGAAGGGACATGCTACAGGCGTGCAAAACCTTACTCAACACGACAGAACTTACCCGTCACCTTTGTTCCTGCTGGCAATACTGAATGGATCTGGCCCACAGAAAAGTACCAATGTACTTTGAATCATGACAGGACTCCTAGCATCATCCTGTACAATAGCACGTATGTGACTAGCTCGCTACGGAGGCCGCTGTGTGTAGCCTGCAAGTTAAAAGATGTAGTCCTAGAGCTGATCCAGCCTTCAATTTAATGCTCTCTTGCCAGTAACGTGGTTATTTTTTTTTACCATTGTCAAGAGTAATGGTTCTATACTGAAAGTCTACTCTGTTGGAATTTTGCTTAGCGATACATAGCATGTTTGCACGAGCGGTCATCAACAGTTTTATTGTAATTTATATTAACTTTATCCTCTTGCAGGCTCACCATTCATGCTTTATTGAGGTCCTCCAGAAAGCCGACACTTAAAGTGCAAGCCCTCCTCAGGGTCTTAAATCTGTGATTCATCCTCATGTCTCTTGATACAAAGTGTTTCGCTTGCACATGGGTGTGGACCTGGTACATTGTCTGTATTGCTTCCCAGCTTCTAGTGTCTTGTCAAGCTTTGAGGCCATCCCTTCAAGATGTTCCACCACATTCCCTTATAATCATGGATTCATTCTCAGAATTGTCATAGCGCTTCTAGCCAAGGGACTCTTGAGTGAGCCAATGCAACCCTCGATGTGAGGCCCACATCAGGATTTAGCTCAGTGATATATTTATTTATATTTACAATACTCAAACAGACTAATGGTCAAGCAATATAAGCTGTTTATCAGCAGGAGCTTTCTGTAGCATTATTTCTACATTGTATTTTTGTGCGCTCTCTGTTATGGCTCGTGACGGCAATAGCGCATTTTAAAGACGTGACTCTCAATGGTGCCATGTGAGACTTACCCGTTGTTGTGTTGTTGTAGGACACATTGGCATTGCCGTTCCAGATGTCTACGCAGCTTGTAAAAGATTTGAAGATCTAGGAGTAACATTTGTGAAGAAACCAGATGATGGCAAGTTATTTTTCACATCCTATTTTTTTTTATATACGTTAAAATGTGTTTTTGTATGTAACTCAAACTGCCTCTGAGATTAGCCCGTCAGAAGTATCTGTTGTCTGCTTCAAAAGTTTGTATAGTTTTCTACAATATAAGGTTATTAGTAAGAATCGCCCTAAACGTGAGGTTTTGATATCCAGCATGAGCTTTGAGTTGTATTCCAGGACTTCAGATGTTGGTTATATGTTGGTGCCACAACACTTGGAGATGTTTACTTGTAGCCTGCATGACAGAACTCCTGGAGATGTTCTTCTACTTAGTGCTTCTTTGCAGCAGTCTCGATGTCTCACACACAAGCACAACATAGATCCAGCACAATTCTAATATCTCATAATGTCCCTGTAAATAAGATACTGACTTTATACATTGACTGACCCAACACCTGCTTTCTCAGTTTCACTATGCATTGGCCACCTAGAGTCTTTCACCCACAGGATGATTTAATGCCCACTGCAAAACTTCAAGGGAAAGGTCCTATGTTAGTTAATCTAAAGGATTCTGGTTATAGGAGATAGTCTTGTCGAGCGGCAAGGTCTCTAAAGGAAAACTCAGTAAAGCTTACAGAATGATCTTCCTCATTAGAAAAGGGTAAGTTCCCCAGTTTGGAAATAGTCAGTTTTCTGTGGGCCTTTATTATTGCGGAATTACAATAGTAGCCTTTCGATGAGCCCACCTTTCTTTAGTCTTCAATGCTGCGTGGAAAGTACAACATTTTGCTTTCCATCAAGGAAAGGATAGGAAGGGAGTTATTGTCTACTCTGACTTTGTGAACATTAGTTACTGTAGATGGTCTCTTATTAATTCATACCTCATGACAAAATCACTTTAACTTAAACGGTGGAAATACTGTTGACTATTTATCTCTCCCTTGTATTACATTGTCTGAATCGACCACCCACTCTCTTTTTGTTACCTTGCACTGTTCGCTATTTGCACAAATTGCCTTGTTAATTTATTTATTCTTTTGTCCTCATTGCATATTTATGTAAAGCGCTCTGATATCTGTAAGGATCTTGTTCGTGCTATATAAAACTTTGAAAATAAAACTTGTCCCTTTTCCCAGCACTCTCATTTTGGGGAGGGTCATTTGAGATGTGCGTTGCCAGCTATAAGGATGTTGTTTGTTTGTTTTTACCAAGTTTATGAACTTTTAAAGAATAACACAAACCTATCCTATGCACACCAAACAACACAATAAATGGCATAGTAGGAGTGCTATTAAACAACTCCCACACCAAGTCCATAACAGGCCCACCATTTCCCCCAAATCTTCTCATGCTTACAAGACATCCTCTAGCCTTGTATGTGTGGCGTTCCAGGTGAGCACACTAGTCTAGCCCCTTCCTCCTCTTCACCAATGAAAGGAGGGACTGGATTTTTCCAGTGGCGGGTGCTGTTTGTCGCCTCTCTAGTAAAAGCACGTTCCATCCTCTACCCACCCACATCCTCCAGTGAACCAAATAATGCAGTCCTGTGGGTAAGATGGAGCCCTCAGCCCAAAACTGCGGAGCACTCCCTCTCGACCACTGCCCAGAACTAGGACACCCCTGGCCCGGCCATCCACAAGTATTTAACATTTCAGTGTAAGAGTAGTTTTCTGTCCCCCATGTATAAGTTGTTCTTAGTAAAGAGGCTGCTGATGGATTCCATTACCCTAAGATACTAATCATGTAAATGTACCTTAACCGCTGCGTTTTTCCACCACGGTGCAGGCGTTCTATAGAGCGGGCGGGGCTGCGTCGGCCGTTGGACGTGCGCAGCACCAGCGAGTTAGCGCTTGCGACGTCCAACTCCCGACGGCAGCATGGAACGGGTTAATAGAGCAAAGTGGAGATTCCTTAATGCTCTGAGACCTCTTGATTAAAGCAATGATTACAGCAGCACATGGTAAACTACAACAGAGTTCATGGGACAGTTAAGTAGTATTGTCCGCTTCAAGAAGGAAACACGGTTTCAGTACTTATGTCTGACTTGCTGTGTATTTGTTTTTCAGGTAAAATGAAAGGACTTGCTTTTATACAGGATCCTGACGGTTACTGGATTGAAATCCTTAGTCCCAACAACATGCTAAATATAATATAAAGATCTTCTCTTTTGGGAGTGTGCCATCAAATGTTGGAAGAGATCGCTCCAGGAGGCTGAAAATGAGCATGTACAATAAAAACACTACCTGTTAGCAATATTGGAATTCTATATCTTTGTTGTACTTGACATAACACTTTTTTAAAAGACTAACTCCGCATTTCTCCGTTTTTTTTTTTCTTTTGTGATTTTTGTCATCTTTCTTGGGTGCTGGGAACATCTTGTGTAGGCTATCCTTCTGCTGAAAAAGGTAACCGAGTGTCTGTATATTGTACAACCTCAGGAACATGGTGTTACTATATTTTTCTAACCTTTTGTAGAAAAGTAACCGATCTATGAAAATGCAAACATGTTTCCAAGTGGTGGTGGTGTGCACATTACTTTACGCAAATGTCATTACAGCATGCAGTTCACCACAGCACATCAGTCATCAACCTATGTCGCATGTTTCAGAATGTCGTCTGACATTTAAGCAGAAATATTCTTATTTCGGGATTAAGCATTGTATTCTCTCGTCTTTTGGCCTTTTTAAAATCCAAAACTTGACTGGTGGAAATTGTTCACTTGCGTTTTTGATGCTGTAATATGTTAAATCTGCGTTCAGCCGCACTGCACAGTACGCAAAGATGGGCGGATGTGTTGCCAAAAAAGTGTTAAAAGCAGAGTCGCACTAATTGTACTAATGACAGAACGCTCACAGAGAAGAACCACGCTGTGAGCAAATTAAAAAGATTCACAATAAATAACCACTATAATTTAATGTTCTTTTGTTTTTGTTTTATTGATACAGATGTGTGAGTGATAAAGATGTGTGAGTGCTTTAAATATGTTAACCAACGAGTAATGTGTTTCTAATGAATCCAGGCTGATGGGGTCGTAAAGTTGTACTAGAAATATTAAATACGTCCAGTGTCAGAAACTAACCCCATGAAAAGAGCCATCCTGATGTGTGGACCTCACTGAAGAATTCAAGCGAAACCTAGGACTTTGGAGAAAAGCAACGCAGAAAAACGATTTTTTTTAAAGTTTTGCTGAAAAGAATGCAGCTTTGACTGCCATCCCTGTCCATTTAGAGTGCAGAACTGCGCCCTGGCTATCCCCACTAGCCCTGGCTGTAAGAAGAGTGAAAGATCTAACAGGGGTAAAAGATGGCTGAGTAAAGAATAAAAGTAGGTGTAACAAGGTTTATAGGTGACGTGATTACATCAGGTCAAAGGCATCACAAACATCGGGAAGTGACCGGTAAGAATAAGGGATGAGGTCAATATAATGGAAACATTGAAAATGAGAATATTAAAATTTAGTAATTTTTTTAAAAAAGTAAGAAAAGTGAAGTGTTACAAGGAATGTCGCCTCATAATAACAAGCATTTGCAATGCAAAGGTCTCGCATTACTGAAAGTTTGTGCTAATAACGTTGCAAATAATGTTTATTAGGTTTTTTTATTTTTATTTTATTAACAAATATACCAGCAGTAGCATAAGTAAGGGTGCAGAACCTTATGTGGCCAATATAGGTCCCTTTACAACTCAACAGGGACACCTAGTAACCGCATGTGGTATGGCACCCTTTTCTTGCTTCTTTTATTTGATTTTATTACTTATGCTGGGATAAGAAACCTTTCAAACATTAAAGCTTTTTTCTAAAAAAATTAATAATAGTCTTGAATTTATTAGGCCAATATGTACCTCAACCTTAACATTGTTGAGCCTAGTGACGTTTATCACTATGGACTGCATCTTGAATAAACTGTACTGTATACATTAATGCCACTACATCCCATGCTGTGATCATAGGAGTATGATGTTGTAATGCTAATGTATGCACAGTTCTTACAAAGTGAAAATGTATGTAGCCCATTGTTCAACTAAGTGGTGCATAACCGTGTTTCCTCGACTGTTACTAAGTGACATCACCATTAAAATCACAAGGGCCCATGTTACCAGTGTGATGCACCACAATATGTGCATTTCGGGATGTTCAGTCATTAGTAATAATGTCAGGGTTACATTGAATAAAGCGATGAGTGTAGTGTTTTTCTCTTTAGATCTGTCTATGTATCGGTCACAAACTTGCACACAGTTGCTTTCTGCACTCCGACCCTTTTACCTAGAAGACGCTCCCCATACCATCACAGATCCTGCTAAGTAGCAATTCAGAAAAGTTAATATCCGTTGATCGACATGTGCAGGATTGCATAACTCCGGGTGCTGAAGAAAACGCTGCGCAGTAAGTCTGGTTCTCTGAAAGCGCTCATATCCTCAGAGTCCGCGGTAGGACTGAGCATTAAGCCTGTATTCAGCAACTTTGGCTTTTTTGTTTTGTCTTGGGCAAAGAACATGTACTGTATCAGTGCCTTTATGTCAGTAGAATAAACCAGTACTTGAAATGGAAAAATGTAAGTGCAGGTACTCCAATTAAAAGTTCATTTCAATGAATATTTGCTAACAAGGTTGCAAGTTTACCAGAACAGTCAAATTCACCACTTTGTTGCTCTGAAGAAGTCTTCTGGACGAAACGCGTTGGCTACCTTTGTTTGTGAAGAATATGAATAAAGAACTTTTAAAGCCTTGCTGAACGGATACTATGAAAACCTTATTACAATTGTTGATTTATTTGCTTGTTGTCGACCCTTTGTGGAGAGTGCCGGACCATAGTGCTTGATTGTAATTTGTGGGTTTTACTCCCTCGGAAGCTTAGGGGTATTTAGCTTCAGGTCCCTGGCACCCAGACCATCTCAATACATAAGACGATTTCATAGATAAGTGCAGTCACCATTGCCCTATACCCTAGATTCTCCTCTTTTTTTGTTGTTGTTTTTTTTGTCCTCATTAGCCACAGAATCGATCCAGAGACGCTCCAACCACGAGATCCTGTCTCCACTATAACATCCGAAAGCCAACAATTGGTCTTCTAGTACCCAGATGGGCAGACAAGGGATCTCAGGCAATGAAGGGCCTCGCACGATCTATCTCCATTCAAGCCATTTATTGGCAGGTAGTCCAACAACGGTATGTATTGCGGTGCCTCCCACTGGACAAGGAGATTTTGGCCTAATCATCGGACCCGGGAAAAAAAAAAAAAACCCGGGTTGGCTATTTACACCTTCTCCACTCAATCAAGAAGTCCCAGAATCTCACAGCACGAGGGCTGCATCTTCTAGTTAAATTTTACCTTCGATGTTACAAATAGTGATGACAGCCACCCTGCATGCGTTGGAGAGTTCATACTGACCCAGTTCTTACAGATTTCTCTTCTCGCTAATAGAATAGCAAAAAATAGAAATTCTCTTTCTAGCCCCTTGATGTTCTCGTTTAGTCCGAAGATGACTAAAGACCATGACAGTGAAATAGGAATTCTGAGGATTGATTCGAGCGTCGCCTTGATTTCTTGACAATAGATAGCGATGTTCGGACACTCCCAGAACATGTGTAGGTCTGAAGCTTCTGGGAAAGAGCACTTGCTACAGCACTTCCCGGGTTGGAATTTCGAGAGCCTCTTGGGGGAGTAGTACGCCCGGTGTAATGTATAAAAATGATTACGCCTCAGCCATGCTGGCTTAATGATTTTGTAAAGGAGGGAAAAAGATTCCTCCCATATGATCTCAACCTGGGGTTCTCCCTCTTCTCCCCACAGTTTTGCCGGCAGATTGAGGTCGCCCTCTCCATCCTCTATGATATTCCAATAGAAGAGTGCGACCTCCTTCCTTCCTACGGGTTTCTCCACTAAGTTGTTTTCTAGAAGGCTATATTCGCCCATTATTGCCTTATTCTTTGTTTGAGTTCGAAACCAGCTAGCCAGTTGTATATATGCTAGCCAGGAGGATGGTGTTATTACTCTGAGCTTGAATATTTCCCAATTCACGAGAGATCCTTCTACCACTAATACTCCCCACCGTGTTATACCTGCGTCCAATAGGACCTTTTTGACTGTGTTGGAGTGCTGTGGTGAGAGCGCAGGTAATTCCCAAATTGGTGCATGGTTAGAGAGATACCCTATCCCTGCCTTAGATTTAATTTTAGTCCATTCTTTTATGGGGCCCAGTAATGACTTTAGGGGGGGGGCAAGGCAAGCCCGACAGCAGAGGCCACAGACCGCGCCGTGAGGGGAACGGCTAAGACACCGACACCAGCTCTCCCAGCAGCGCCGTGAGGGCAACGGCCAGGGACTTCATTTCCCAGGTGCCCCGGAGTTTCACCGGCGCACCGGTGACACCACAGCCTGCGCCCGGGGGCGCTACTAAACAGCGGAACGCCGAGCGCTCAGTGGGGGGCAAGGCAAGCCCGACAGCAGAGGCCACAGACCGCGCCGTGAGGGGAACGGCTAAGACACCGACACCAGCTCTCCCAGCAGCGCCGTGAGGGCAACGGCCAGGGACTTCATTTCCCAGGTGCCCCGGAGTTTCACCGGTGACACCACAGCCTGCGCCCGGGGGCGCTACTAAACAGCGGAACGCCTCTCGTCCCGCGAGGACGCGCGCGGGACGCGCCGGGCGAAGCCCGGGCAAAGGGCGGGCCCTCAGAGGCACAAAGAGGACGGGACGGGCCACCACTCTTGGTTCCATCATAGGATAAGGTATTGTCAGGTTCTATCCATTTAACCTCTAGCGCTTTGAACTAATGACTGTTGTCGTCCGGATCCAGCCTACAAACTATAATGTCCATCTGGGAAGAGCTGAACGATCTGTGTGGCACAAACTATATCCCAGATGCATTAACCCCCCCTATAGTGGCCAGAGACACTGATTTAGTATATTTCTCTCCCCAGGCATCTCCCGATATAACCCTCTCTCTATCCAATAAATGCAGCTCCTCTCTACTTGCTCCCACCCCAGCCACATTTACGTTGGATAAAGCAGAGACTCGTCCAAATGACTCTTCATCCCCCCTTCAAGTGACCCTCCTGGCCCAAATAGAGCGACTGCTCATCACTGCTCTATCTCCACTGGTAGCAAAAGTAAATGACTTGGGGGACAGGCTGGCCAGAATCGAAAAAACTGTAATCGGGTCATACCCAGTAACTGGTAATACTGTTATACCCACACGTTCTACCTCCTCTAATATCCACCATAACACCCGAGAAAGGTCTAATAATGCTCCCAGGATAATTCAAACTTGCAACCCCCCTCTGATACCACCCACTCACACTGTTCAAAAAGCGACTTGTAATTCTGAACATGCCCCACATAGAGCTCATCGTATTGATCTACCCCCCGAAGCCGCCCCATACGTCACTGTTCTCTCTGGGGTCCCTCCTCTCAGTCCGGGCAAACGCGAGCTACACCAGGACCTACTGAACAAAGCCATCTTTTGGCTCAAAAACAATAGATCATTACCACCTACGTTAGACGGCGGGATAATGAGCGTCAGAAGAGTGGGGTGGCTTGGTCATCTACCCAAAAATGTTTCGGGGGACTTGATCTTAATTAAATTTAAATACAGGAATATTGCCCCCTATTTGAGATCTACCAAACCCAAACTTGGAGATGGTCCCATCTGTATCTGGGACCTGCACGATTTCTATCCTGGTCCCCGACCACCGATTCACCATAACATCGGGTGAAACAGGGGGGATTCTGTGTATCTTGGGTTATTACTTTGAATAGTAGTTTTTGTTAAACTATTTTAGTTGGGTTCAAATTATTTCCTATTTTAATTATGAAATGTATTGTTGAGATATTTTTGTATGAAATGCACTTCATTTTGCTGCTTTTATGGTTTTTAAAACTCAAAAAGCCGAATAAAGCTTATTTTGATCCTTTGATCCTTTGACTTTAGTCTGACCTTCTTGAAAAATTTCTGGTGGCCGAACTTAAATAACAGGCCATTCAATGGGAGGTCAGAACCCAATATCATTGCCTTATACATATTGCCATTTGCGTTGTCCAAGGGGGTCTTAAGTAGCATCCTAAAATGAGTCAAGTGGAACGCCCAGGCGTAGTATTCTAAGTCTGGCAAGGCGAGCCCCCCTTTCTCCCTTCTCCTCCTCAGTTTCCTCCACGCTAATCTACTTGACTTATAGCCCCAGATAAATGAGTTAATATTTTGTTGGCATTTTACAAGTTGTTTGGTTTCACAAGCTAGTGGGATGGTATTAAAAATGAATGTATATTTGGGGAGAATACTAATTTTTACCAGATTGGTTCTCCCGAAGATGGTAAGCGGGAGAAAGGACCAGGATTTCATCAAAGTTTTTGATTCACGTGAGATCCGGTCTAGGTTATTTTGAGCCAGGAGATCCAAGTCTTTGGTAACTGTTATTCCCAGGTATCTCATTGAGACTTTTACCGGAAGTTGGAGATTTGTAATATTCCAGGCCATTATTTCCGTCTTCCCAGCATTTATTTCATACCCAGAGAATTTCCCGAATTCCTCCGCCTTCTTTATGACCGTTGGAAATGCCAGGGCCGGATCTGTTGTATAGATGAGGATATCGTCGGCATTTAGCTTTGCCGTGGCAGCTGTGCGCTTTTACAAATTATTATAACATAACATAGCCCGACTTTCTTCTCCCATCCAAAAAAAGAGAAGTGCGGGATGTTAATATCCTCTCTTATAGACTGCGCAAATGGCTCTACATACAGATTAAAAAGGAGGGAAGAAAGGGGGCACCCCTGCCTTGTCCCTCTACTGATTTTAAAAGGGTGTGTTCGCGTACCATTAACTAACAGACAGGCTCTGGGATTGTTATATAGTAGTCCTATGGCTCTACAAAATTTTTGGCCAAGTTGGAATTTAACCATTGTGGTGTTTAAATATGCCCAGTTGACCCTGTCAAAGGCTTTTGTGGCATCAAGTGTCATAGTAGCAAGGGGCAAAGAAAAGGTTGAGGCGATGTCAGCGGCACCTATTAAATCATATGTTAGGTCAGCCAGTTGTCGACCTCTAATAAACCCCTTTTGGTCGCTGTGGATGATTGATCCAATCTCGCTACCCAATCGTGCGGCCAAAATTGACGTAAAGATTTTATAGTCGTTATTGAGAAGCGAGATTGGACGGTATGATCCACACTCAGCTGGGTCTTTACCTGTTTTTAATATTAGGGCTATATTTGCTTCCCCCCAGGAACTAGGTGGTGTCTCGCCTTTGATTAATATATTGTTAAATAGGGTCGTGAGGACTGGGGTAAGAGTAGAATTAAGTACCAGATATAGTTCTCCTGGGAGACCATCCGGCCCCGCAGCCTTCCCGTGTTTTAATTGTTTAATAACCTTTTCTACTTCCATCTCTGTCATTTCCTTATCAAGGTTTTCTCCCTGTGACCGGTTTAGATTTGGTAAAGTTACTTTATCAAGCCATTCAGAAGTTTCCTCTAGATTCGTGTTAATCTCTTCTGTGTAGATATTTCGAAAGAAGTCCCTAAAGGCTTCCCCGATGTCAACATCCTTCGTCCTATTGACCACTTCTCCAGCTACTCTCACTTCTTTAATATGATTCCTAGTCTGGTCAGCTTTTATTTTCCAGGCTAGCAGTTTCCCAGCAGATTCGCCGTATTCAAAGTTCGAGAGTTTGCTGGCCTGCCATCTTTTATTCAGTCTTTCCTGCAGCAAAGTATCTAGTTTACTTTTTAATTCATTTTTCTCCTCTTGATTGTCTGAGGGAAGTTGATCTGCCGACTCCAAACGAGTCAGATCTTGCTCTATTGTTAGTATTGCTTCTCTATATTTCTTTTTCCTATGAGAAGCCCTATTAGTAATACAGCCCCTTATATAAGCCTTCCAGGCCTCCCATACATTAACCAGAGAAGTGGAGCCTATATTCCACTCTAAGAAGGAGGCGGTTTCCCGTATAAGATGTTCTCTCTCCTCTTCCTCCAATAGTAAAGTTCGGTCAAAAGACCAAGATGCATGAGTAATTTCCTGCTCTGATTTCAGCGAGAAGAAAATAGAGTGATCTGATAGGTGCAAAGGTAAGTATGTTAAGTTTTTAATCTGATCTTTAAGAGACACGCTAAACAAGGCATAGTCAATTCGAGATTTATGCTTATACTTATAGTTGTGAAAGGAGACTCCCATGGTTTCCCCAGCCCTTTGTCTCCAAAGATCTTGTAGCCCAAGATTTGACATGCAGCACCGAAGCGTGTCCCTCATGTTACTTTGCACTACAGCTCTGGAGCTGGGAGATTTGTCTCGTTTCGGGTCTAACACTAGATTGAAGTCACCCATCCATATTATGGGATCAGAGCAAGTGATCAGATGGTTCTGTAATATGTTTAGGTAAGAGGAGTCGTCCTGATTGGGGCCATAATAACTAACAACAGTGTGATGCCTTGAGTACAGTTGGACATTAACTATCAGCCATCTACCACTCGCGTCTGTTTTCCAGCCTGTGATCTGAGCCCTTACTCCTTTTAAAAAAAATAATGGCAGTCCCGCGAATACTGGCATTATGATCAGTACTTACGAACTTATCAACCCACTTTGAATTCTTTAATATATCCGTAATTTCCTGTTTGTTTAAATGTGTCTCCTGTATCGCCATGATCTGCGCGGGCGAGTCTCTAAGGTACTGTATTATTCTATGCCTTCTCGCCCTTACTCGCAGACCATTGACGTTCCAGGATCAAAAATTTATATCTATCATCTTATTTTATCATCCCACTGCTCTAGTGCCAGACTGTGGTTATACTGTGACCTTGGATCTGTGATTGTTAGAATTATAAAAATTGGCTTTAGAGAACTTTTTTTTTGTGCCTTCCCCCCCCCACACCCACCCCTGGAAACCCCCCCCCCCCCCCCAACTTACTCTGGCTTGGTGTCTTGCCAGATTGTCGTTCTCCGACGTGCTTCCGTCTAGTGCCCTCGCTTTCACCTTATTCGGTCGAATTAGTCCAGATTTTTTTTTTTTTTTTTTTTTTTTTTTTTTTTATAGGTACTGAGAATACGATTTTATTATATTCTAGCTATGTCACATATTTTATATATCTGAAAAGTGAAAATGTATGTAGCCCATTGTTCAACTAAGTGGTGCATAACCGTGTTTCCTCGACTGTTACTAAGTGACATCACCATTAAAATCACAAGGGCCCATGTTACCAGTGTGATGCACCATAATATGTGCATTTCTGGATGTTCAGTCATTAGTAATAATGTCAGGGTTACATTGAATAAAGCGATGAGTGTAGTGTTTTTCTCTTTAGATCTGTCTATGTATCGGTCACAAACTTGCAAACAGTTGCTTTCTGCACTCCGACCCTTTTATCTAGAAGATGCTCCCCATACCATCACAGATCCTGCTAAGTAGCAATTCAGAAAAGTTAATATCCGTTGATCGACATGTGCAGGATTGCATAACTCCGGGTGCTGAAGAAAACGCTGCGCAGTAAGTCTGGTTCTCTGAATGCGCTCATATCCTCAGAGTCCGCGGTAGGACTGAGCATTAAGCCTGTATTCAACAACTTTGGCTTTTTTGTTTTGTCTTGGGCAAAGAACATGTACTGTATCAGTGCCTTTATGTCAGTAGAATAAACCAGTACTTGAAATGGAAAAATGTAAGTGCAGGTACTCCAATTAAAAGTTCATTTCAATGAATATCTGTTCCTGCTAACAAGGTTGCAAGTTTACCAGAACAGTCAAATTCACCACTTTGTTGCTCTGAAGAAGTCCTCTGGACGAAACGCGTTGGCTACCTTTGTTTGTGAAGAATATGAATAAAGAACTTTTAAAGCCTTGCTGAACGGATACTATGAAAACCTTATTACAATTGTTGATTTATTTGCTTGTTGTCGACCCTTTGTGGAGAGTGCCGGACCATAGTGCTTGATTGTAATTTGTGGGTTTTACTCCCTCGGAAGCTTAGGGGTATTTAGCTTCAGGTCCCTGGCACCCAGACCATCTCAATACATAAGACGATTTCAGTGCAGTCACCATTGCCCTTTACCCTAGATTCTCCTCTTTTGTTATTCCAATTAAAAGTATAGCATTTCTCTTGAGAAATGCCGGTACTCTCCCTCTCAAAATAAAAAAGTGCTGGTACTCCGTACTGGACAGTACCAGCCCATTTAAAGCACTGGAATGAACTGAATTTGTTCTCTTCAGTGCAACAAAAATACACATAGTGGTAACGTAGTGGAAAACAAACGGCCGCCCTGTCCCTTTTGGGTATTTAGAAGAGCTCAGAAAGATGTAAATGTAAATGTAAAAATGTAAATGTCGGAATTTGTAAAGCGCACAGCTACCTCCACCGGAGGTGTCCCGGCGCTGTCCGTATACCGCTTAGGAACCCTTCCTGGCTTTCCTGGGAAATGTCCACTCCTGGGCACCCCCCAGGTGCAGCCAGGCATCCCAGCACTTTTGGGGCTGTTGTGGAGACTAAGCAAGCTATTGCCCAGAGTTGCAGCGTGGGACCCATGATCAGAACAGGCACTGAGGCGAGAATATCTAGTCTGGGGAATTAATGAGCCGGAGACCCGCCGAGGTGGGAATCGAACCCTGGTCCCTGGCCAGAGCTCTGCATCAAGGTCTGCCTGCTCTAACCATTGAGCCACACTTCTCCAAGATGGAGAGGTGGCAGATAAAAGCAGGAAAGAATCACCCGGTCATTTATTACCATGCCATCTTCACGGTGTGCTGAATCAAGGTGCAAAGCAATTATTCAGACAAATGATAAGATCCTCTAAAACGGACTTCCCCTGCTTCCAAAGGATGGTATGCTCCTGCTGCTTGGTTTTTCTGTCACCCAATGTCCCCATTGGTTAAATTATCGTTAAAGGAACAATGGCCGGGCGAGAGCAAGTTAGATGTTGTCTAAAACACCTTTAAAGTTAAAGTCTGCGTGAGCCCTCGCTTTCTCTTGCCACAGCATGTAGAAAATACATATAACATCACATTAAAATGGCCTGAGAAAATAATATAGGTGAGCCGTATGTATATAAAAAGTTGTTTTAAGCAGCACCCCTAACCCCTGCGAACCCAAGGCTACACTGCGCCCCGCGTTCTCTCTAACCGGAGCCTTGCTGTTGCACTTATCTCCACTACTTTAGGTAATCAACTGTTTTGGGATGCACCACCACCCGCACCGACCCACAATGCGGCGGCTGACCATCAAAAGTTGATTCAGGAGCTCACGCTCAGATTATCCTACGCCCCAATCGGCGCTGTTATGTTGGCTCCACGGGCCCCTGCTAAGCCTGTCGCCATCTTCTCATGAGCACTGCTGTTCTCCATCTTCCCTGCCAGGGGCAGCGAGCTCGCTTCGACCCCATTGCCTACTCCTATTTCCAGCTCTCCTCAAAGGCAGCGCGCTCTGCACACGCTTCTCTCACGTCGCATCACAAGGACTTCCTGTCATGCGCAGACAACACGCTCCTCCGACGCCGTTGCCTGCCTATATTCTCTCTCACCCTGCTGGGCCTCTCCTTCGGTAGTCACTGTAGACCGAGCGGAAAGGGGCCCACCCAAACATCGCAACAAACAACATTTTCAAAGCAAAAAAGAACCGAAAACAAGCGTCGCGATTGTCCCGACAGCTTTGAAAGTGAAAGCGCCCACATCACGTTGAATGTAAACAAAGCATGTCATGTAAACAAGGCACGTTGTGGTGCCTGAAGTAGGACCAATTCAATAAAGAAAATAATGCTTATAAAACTAAAATAACACGTACTGTGTAAGAACCAAAGTAAAGGGGCCAGTAACCATGGGAGGATACAAATGTCATCATTTACAAAAAAAGGGAGAAATCCATTGGAAGAAGGGAAATCACCACTCCTAGTGAGTGGTAGGTCCGTGCCCTAAGAACATTAGCAATTACAAGTTTACTGTGCTGTTCCTAAGTAAAATGAATGTACGTGTTCCTGTGGTGTGAAGGATGTTGTAGGGTCACAAGAACTCCTACAGTAGGGCATACATTGTGTTGGATGTAATGCCCTCACACACCCTTTCAGGTGTCATGCTTCATCATCTGGGCTTGCTCCTCGTTGGGTCGGCGGTGCAATACCCAATGGGCAACACCTCAAAGAGAGGCTCTTTGGCGGAGATCTTTTATCCAACTGCTGTTTAGATGAAGTGCGGGTGTGGGGCCAGTACTGTGTAGACATGTGAGTGTGAGTTAAAATAAAGCTGGGGGTAGCGGGAATGACTTTATCCTGGTCTAATTAAAAAGAAAACTATTCGGTACTTGCTGGAATGTTATGCTTCCAGTTTGCGAGTAACAGTATAGTATGTGCTGTGGTTGGTCGACATGTTTCTCGCTCTAAAGCAATTAGCTAGTGATTCTTCGGGACCTATCAGTAGAGAGTGTATCTAAAGTGTGAACTGTCTACGTCAATGTGGTTGATTTCCTAATAGTCAGACAACCAATCTAGTGTGTATCGCTCACAGAAAAGTGGGTGTTTTCCTGCGTCATATCTCTGTCGGGCTGTTTTTTTAAACTTTATTTTCCACTTTCACTGGGTACATATTCACAATACAACACCTCGATGTAAGAAAATCACAATGCGATATAACCGCTCTTGACACCTGCCCCAAGCAATAATGAACTCCAACTTCATGCACAGCAGACCTCTGACACAAAATGACACAGTAACTGCTTCCAGGTTAATATCTGAAATATCCATTACAACATGGTGCCTTAAAGATTCAACCCACTCCAGTGGGGACTACCTCAGATGAAGTTTGTGATGAAGAGGGTTGCGCAATCGCCAAGAGATAGGCTTTCAGGGGCCCCCAAATGTACTTCGGTCTTGCGGTCGTAGGCAATGTAGAGGAAAACAAATCACTGTTAGTGTTGCGATAGAGTATGCTACTTAACCATGCTTTTTCAGTGGGGACACGTATACTACCTCAGGCCACTGCTATTTCTCTTTTCGCTAGTAGTAATGCTATTGAGGTGTATCTACGTACCTTCTTAGGGATGTTACGAACATAACCTAACAAAGCCACATGTGGTGTGGGCTGTAGGTCTAGATCGGTCATCTTACACAATACCTCATATACTCTCATCCAGTAAACCGCAATCTTGTGATTAAGTTTAGGGGAAATATACACAAATAACTGTTTATTCATATACACTCAGAGCGGAGCCCCGTTTGCACAGTCTCTGGGAGTGGTACAGAGGGAACTGAAGATCAGCAAGCATAGAGATACGTTATGTACATTTCAGGATTAGTTAAAAACGCGCACATAATGGAATTTTCCAGGCAGATGCAGCTGGACAGTAAAATACAAAATAAGGCTTCTGCTCTCCAAACCCAGCACAGTCCAAGGCCGCTGCACCTTGAGCTACGATAACACTGACAGACGGGTGAGAGAGGGCCTCTATCTAGTGGGAAAGCAATGCACTGGCATTCACAATTCTTCATTGCAGAAACGAAACTCAGCAAAGGGCATTTCTAAGAAATAGCAAAGATAAGAAATGATGCTGCAAATGCTAACTTATACGGGGCATTAAGTAAGCATTAACTGGCCTAATCTAACAGACCCTCCTTTTAGTATGAGCTAAAAATATTTTTAAGTGTGCAAACATAAAAATAGAGCAGATAGCTTCACCATAACAGTATCAATACGCCATCAAAATCCAGAAACATAGTTGAGATAAAATTATGGCCACTCCCTACAATCAACATTAGGAAATGGTACATCAAGATGCGTAGAATCCTCAAAAATCCTCTCGTCAATATTCATCAAATCATCAATATCAGCCTGAATCATCATGGCGTCATTTGTAACCTAATCTGATATCTTCTCTTTGGGCATGAATACAGTGGCACAATAAGAACAACCAGAAGGGAGACATGGTATGAGGATACAACAGAGTACCAATACCCCAATAAGATAAATAAATTGTTGAAGTATCCAGCACCAACTACCAAAAAGAGTCCAATTCCAATTCACATTCTTCATTACTTTAACATTGTCAATAATATCCATAATGTGTTGTGTTTTTCTCCAAATTCCTTATACCAACTACGCACTGGTCGCTGACTAGTGCGCATACACCACCACTCTATGCTAAGATGAAATCCACTGCATATCTAGTCGTACTGAATACACAACTCATGCTTTCTAACTGGGCAGTATTATCAAGCAAAGCTGCTACTGTGAGATTGGATAGAATTTGTAGCTTACATCCAAAATATTCCCTAGCTTTCTCACACCTGGCCATTTCAGTACCACCCAGTTTAAATATGGAGGAAACGATGTATCCAAGTGTAATTTCATTGCTATAGCTATTTACTTCTAAATCTCTAACCCCTAGACAGAATTCTTTTGTTAAGTTCCTTTTCACTCATCTCGTTGTGGCTCGAGAATATTTACATGGAACACTCAATGGCAACACCATTCCAAGAGCTATATCATTGGTGCCTTTGTGGACATTAGACTGAGACCCATTAGACCGAAAGAAAAACCCTGGGTGTGCATATATCGGCCCCTCATAATTCACTGCGGAGTATCTAGAGAGTTCATACCCAAAGTGTTTGAATCATCTTTATTCACCAAGGGAAATGTATGTCTGAACAATATTATCCTGGAACAATTAATGTACAATGAAGTGTTTTTGCTATTCACTATGGGGCAACAAGCAGGATAACCAGCCTCCCGGGTCCTGTCAATTCTTTGTAATGCCACCCCATCAATGTTCTATTCTGCTCTGCCATACAGAAATTGTCACAATATGTATTGTTAACACAACCTGGGTAGCCCATTCCCTGTGGATTTTTATGATACACACATGGTCCAGGGTAACCAAATCCAAACACTGCCCTCACTTCTGCAAACTGGGGCAGTCTGGTATACGTATAATTCACAAGTGACCCGGGATAAGCCGTCCAAAGGCTTTCTGGAAAATTGTGCCTGTGCTACGTGTGGGTACACTGTATGCATCCTCCAAAACCCACGACACCCCACATAGTATTATTATCACCAGTATCAAGATACCAACCCATGTATTTTACTCCACTTTGACAAAATCACATTACGTTGTACAATGACAATTGGCTGTTCCTCCTCGGTAACTTTCCTGCCAAAAGGATGCATAGTGAATTTAGAAAGGAAAATGCAAGAAAATATAAAAGTTCCCAGTGTCTTCAGTGGCACAGGCTCCTATTGTCCATCAATCAGTTTGCGCTCTGGGGCACTGGCGGTAGAGATTGCTTTGTCCCAAGCTGTTTTCCTAATCTATCCCACGTTGATAAGTGGTATACCTTCAAAGTATGATTTTTTTTCCCTACCTAATGTTCAAACAACAAAAACTAAGTAAATGCAGAATTTTCACTTGCTCCAATTCCTTGTTGGTACTGCTACTCAGTACTGCCTATCTTTTACAGTTCATCCCTAATCTATTTTCTCTTTAGATTCCATAGTCCTCGGCCAAGGACGCAAATTGTACCTGTCGGCCCCAGGCACTGTGTGATCACTAAACAGAGGCTCCTGGATAGCTCGTATTTCTGGTCGGACAGCCTCATTCAGAATGTCGTCTTTCTCCCTCTGTTTGTGTCCAGATTAGTTGCCCATCACTGAATGGGACAAATCTGGGCACTTGCTCACATTCAACATCTCCTTGACCCTCTGGTCGTATGGCAACGGCAAAGGTAGCCTCCAGCAGTGGGTGGTGTGCACCCAGTTCTTTCGACCAGCAACCTTCACAGCTGCCAGCGTCACCAACCGAATTTGCTCAGGGCCTTTTCATCGGGGCTCGAGACTTTTCTTCCTCCGAAAATTACGCACTAAGACGTAATCTAAGGGCTGGATATTGTGGCCAGGTCCCTCTGGTTTAGGAGGTAGGGACTCTCGCACCTGTTGATGAATAGAATGCAAACTTTCTGTCAATTGTCCAAGATAATCAAGCAATACAGGATATTCAATGTCAGACATTTTTTGGGGACTAGGGACGCCCCAGACATTTGCTGGGCACCCAAAGACAATTTCAAATGGAGATGTTCTAGAATGCGCTGTAGTTCTAGTTGACAAAAGAGCTAATGGGAGATCATCTGGCCATTTCAACCCTGTCGTCTCTTGAATTTTTGCTAATTTCAGGTTGAGAGTGCCATTGTACTTTTCAACCAAACCCTCTAACTGTGGATGATTACCAGCATGAAATGTGTCTGATGTGCAAGCCTTCACACACTAATCTAATCACTTTCCCATTAAAATGAGATCCGTTATCACTCCAGATAATTCGGGGCATACCGAAACGAGGAAAATACTCTGTAAGGAGTACCTTTGCCGTTGTGGTGACTGTATTATCTTTAGTAGGGTACTCCTCAACCCATTTGCTGAATGTGCATATAACCACTAGGACATACTTAAGATTATTGCAACGTTCCAACTCAATTTGAAGGGCTTCAGAGGAGACTGTAGGTGGTGCAAAATTGCCAGATGGTGTAGGGGTACCTTTCCCTGGATTGTGCATCAGGCAAATCATACATTTTTTAACTAAATGATTAGCCATTCTAGAAATGTTATCATTGCACCAAACCGGAGCCAACAATGTATAAATGACTTGTGCACTAATATAAACTGGGCCATGAGCCATAGTAACCACAGGGAGCACATATGTATCAGGTAACATCCATTTCTGTTCTCCAGACTTGTCAATCCAACACCCTTCATAATTTAATTGTTCCTTACTTTGTGCCTATTGCTAATTCTTCTACTGTTGCCTCACTTTGTATTTCTTTCACACTCTCCACCGTATATTCAAACATGGCATTCTCAGGAACCCATCTAGCTAGACCTAAACAAACATTCTCTTCTTACTTCGAGCAGTTGCCTTAATTGTCTGATCTGCAAAAGCCTTCCCTCTACCTACATCATCTGTTACTTTCCTAAATGCACTGCACTTAATGATCGCCATTGTCTTGGGGAGTGTTAAAGCAGATAATCGGCTCAGTATACGATGTCAGTGCTGTATTCTAGTGCCATGGGAAGTAAGGAACCCTCTCTCTGCCCACAATTGCCCAAAATTATGTGTGACCCCGAATGCGTATTGGCTGTCTGTGTAGATATTGACAACCAAACCTTGGCTCAATTCGCAAGCTGGTATAAGAGCCACAAGTTCTTCCGCCTGGGCGAACTGATAAGGGACTTGTGATGTTTCCACCACCGTGCGCAAAGTAGTAATAGCATAGGCTGCAGTAGTTGTGGCATCTGGTAATTTAAAATGAGCCATCAACATAGTTCTCCTTGAGGGTCAGATAAGGGAACATCAGTCTAGTCTATCCGTCCCTTTTCTTTCCGAAAAATACAGTCATGCTTGTTGACTGCATCGCTTTCGGAAGGGAGGGGTAGTAATATGGATGGATTCAGAGTGGCACATTATTTAATCGTAATATGCTTAGTAAACAATGTCAGTTCATAACCAGTAAGACGTGCACTGGTGAGGTGCTGTGTCCTTGTTTTGTTCAAAAGTATATCCACAGCATGGGGTACCAGAACTGTGAGGTCAGTATCAAGTACGGGTCCAGCCGATTGTCTAATTAAAGTGGCCACAGCCGTGACTGCTCGCAGACAACTCGGGACGGCTCTTGTGACCGTATCAAGCACGGCAAAAAATTACTGCAAGATCTCGGTCCATCACCAAATTTTGAGTCAAGACGGAAGGAGCACAACCAGCCATCTCGTGGACATAAAACACAACAGGTTTCTTATAGTCAGACGTGCCTAGCACCGGAGCAGAGCAAAGCGCAGTTTTTAGTTGCTTAAAAGAATGCTGATAAGCGGGCGTCCAAGGCAAAGGCTCATGCACTTCTTTCATTGTTAATGCAAGTAAAGCTTTGATAAATAAAGAGTAGATCCTCTGGAGACAGTAAGTATAAAGGCACGTACATCTTTTGGGGGTTTCTAAAGAGGCATTTTAACGATGGTGCTAATGCGTTCTGGAGTTCACATTCTACCCTCTGACAGTAGGTGACCTAAGTAGGTAAACCGCTACTTTGCAGAACAGTGGGAGCGATACAAAAGTGTAGTCAATTGTTGTCTTGGTTGCCGTATTATGGAAAGAGGCGGCTGGGGGGCGATCTCCCGGAAATTGCCCATTTTAGTGCGCGGAAGCTAATGTGTTCTAGGTTCCATAGAAGTTTCTTAGTTAGTTTGGTTCATCCTCTCCAATTATTCCCATCCTGTGGTGGAATATACCATGTGAATGGATGGTCTCCCAGTGAGTTATCATCTTCTGTTTTGCCCAGCATATGCAGGTTAAAATCACCAGGTATTATTAAATTGGAGGTTTGCTCTTCCATTAGTAATCTGATTAGTTGCTCTTCCAGATGTGATGCCCTTGGCCTTATCACGTGGCTGAAAGTATACACTGATTACTACCAGGTTTAGATGTTTATTTGTGCCTTGTATCGTTCGCTGAGAGCTTGTATTGCATTAGGCAGTGGTAACTTGGCCAGTTTGTTGACTGCATATGTGCTCCTTGTGGAGCTAGAGATTGC
Organism: Lissotriton helveticus; assembly: GCF_964261635.1. Classification (NCBI taxonomy): domain Eukaryota; kingdom Metazoa; phylum Chordata; class Amphibia; order Caudata; family Salamandridae; genus Lissotriton; species Lissotriton helveticus. Next base: position 54,347,860 of record NC_136067.1, read on the forward strand.
AAGTCTTCCTTTACTGACCAAATGTTGCGCTTTTAGTAGCTGGAAGATAGTATATCTTAAAATCTTGTCAATTAATTGGCTGATCAAGCCAGGAAACTTGTAAGAGGACATGGTCAAACATTTTAAGTGTAGCAGCAGCTCTGCATCTGTTTTGTTTCTACCACCGTTTATGTTCCAGGAGCAGAGAGGTAAGGTGTTTATGGCCTTTGGTGAGGTGTTCTTGCTATGTCAGGGATTATGGCTTTGGGCATTTATTGTCCTAGCTACTAACCCCAGCCTTGTGATATTGGAGTTCCGGTTGCAGATAAGCTAGGCCAGTGGAGAGTGTTTTGGGGCTAGAGCATTGTTGATAACTCTTATAAGTTTCACCTTGGGCTCTATACCTTTAGTGGAAATGAGATGAGCTAAATAATCCACACCTGGAAGAGTAAACATGCACCAAACATTTAATCCTTTACTCTGCACAATTTATATCACTCTCAAAAGTTTAGAATCATGTTGCTCTTTATAACATCCATATTTTTAATATGCCATCTTAGAAATATAAGACACCATCACAACCCTTTAACATCTTCATTAATCTTTGAAATACAGAAGAGACAGGTGCTAGCCCAAAGGGCATATGTTTGTAACAATATGTTATGTTATTATAAGTTTGTAAAGCGCCTTATCACCCAGAGGTATCTAAGCGCTATCAGCGGACACACAACACCGGTAGGAACACCACGCCACCCACTAACAGTAGCCCCCATGCTTCCAGGAAGAGAACCGTCTTCAGATTCTTCCTGAAGAGAAGAAAATTAGTTTCTTTCCTCAGTTTAGCTGGGAGAAGGTTCCATGCTCGGGGACCATGCTTGAAAAGGCTCTGCCGCCCTTGGATACCAGGTTGAACCTAGGACACATCAAGTTGCACGCCTCAGTAGACCGAAGGGTCCTGTTTGGTGTATATTTAGTCAGCCGATCCTTGATGTAAGTCGGGGCTGAGCCATGGACGGCTTTATGTGCAATACAGAGGCTCTTGAATTTAGCTCTTTGAACAATTGGCAGCCAGTGTAGGTCCTGTAGTAAGGGCGTTGCCCTGGTTCGCCTACGTTTATTAAAAATGAGCCTGGCCGCATCATTCATTACTACCTGGAGTCTGGCTAGAAGGTTATTTGGTAGACCCAAATATAAAGAGTTACCGTAATCCAGCCGCGCCAGAATCAGAGCGGAAACAGCCAGCCTGAGGGTGGGAACGGACAGCAGTAGGGATAGTTTCCGGAGCTGGCGTAATAAGCTAACACAGGTGCCTACCACCGCCGACACCTGCTGTGTCATGGATATATATGCACCCCCTGGACGAACAAAGGAAGTGAGAAGTTTAGAGTCCTTGGCTAATACGACTTGATGATATGCAGCAGACATATCCAAAGAGATAAAAACAGAAGCGCCCTCAAGGGTGGACGTAGTAGGGTAACAGTACCTTCAAGGGATTTTAATAAACAACAGAATTTAAAAACACTTAGAGAGTCGAATCATATGTGCTTAGTAATTTAACCCAATGATGCAGTTTATGCAACAACAGAAATTACATGTATTAGAAGGCTGTCACTTATTAGTAATCAGTGGAAGGAGAGAGCAAAAAGGAATTAAAAGGCGGGTGTATATAGACAAAAAGTGTTTAATCTTTTTTCTTTTTTCAAATCAAATTAAAACGTTGGGTACAAGAAAAGGCAAAGATGCAGAAGGGTAAATACATTAGTCTACACAATCCTTACTACATCAATTGCTAAGGCTTTTCTACCTATTACAAAATTAATTGAGTGTTCAATGGTAGATAAAGCCAAAGTCGACGTTTCGGTCTCTATTCTTTCGTGTAGGAGACCATCCTCAGGACATGGATTTCATATCTTGAGTACCCTAAAAATGATAACAGATTAAAAATTAAAATACTGTCTCAGCCCATTAAAGGGGTGATATACTTAATATATATAACACCCAGAAAAGCTCTCAACTACTGAACATAAAATTAAATTTCGATATACCTATAAATCGTAACCCAATCATGACAGTTGTAGAATCACAGATTCCATGCATATTGTAAGCTTTTGGAATTTCTATTATTGTTTCCATCATGGATGGGATTAAGCGAAACATTCTGTAGATGAAATGATCATGTATATGAAGTACCTCGGTATCATGCAATGCATGTCCTAGACAATATCAATTCTAAGTCATACATAAATCTATGTTAACAAAAGGAAAACCATATTCACCAAGCGGAACATTTCAGCTGAAACACCCATATTCTATTGATTCGGACATGGATATATTTCTCATCTCCGTCCCGACCCGTGCGATGTGGGGTCCCACAGGGGTCGGCTCTTAGTCCGACCCTATTTAACATTTATGTGACCCCACTTGCCAGATTAATAAGATCTTTCGGGATGGAGGTAGTCTCTTACGCGGATGACACCCAAATCCTCGTCTCTCTCTCCCATTCAGATGTACTTACCGCCTCCAAATTTAGATCTTGTATGGAGGCGGTCGGTCAGTGGATGATTATGAATTCACTTAAGCTGAATGGGGAGAAGACTGAGGTGATGGTGTTTGGAGGGAAAGAGAACATCTGGTCTGCCAGCTGGTGGCCTGACTCTTTAGGAGCTTGCCCTTCCCCTACTACATCGGCTAAAACCTTAGGGGTGATTATTGACCCGGCCCTGGATTTGGGCAAACAGGTGAGTAGAACCATCTCCACCTGTTGGGGCCTAATTCACACCCTACGAAGGATTAGGAAATATCTCTCCTTGCAGTCCAGAAAGCAAATAGCGGTTGCATTTATTGGCTCACGCCTGGACTACTGTAATGCGCTGTATGCGGGGCTTAATAGGAGCCTCCTGCAGCGCTTACAGGTGGTTCAGAATGCCACAGCCAGATTTGCACTGGATGCTCCTAGGCGCTCTTCGGCCACACTGGCCAGGAAAGCGTTGCATTGGCTACCGGTGGAATACCGTGTTCGGTTTAAGGTCTTATGTATGACCTATAGAGCCATTGCAAAAGGAAGCGACACGGGAGTTGGGTCCATCATCTCCCATTATATCCCTGGAAGGAACCTGCGTTCCTCCGGGAAACTGCTCCTGACAGTCCCTCGGATTCGAAGAGCTAAGTGGGGTGGCAGGGCCTTCTCCACCCTGGCCCCCAAATGGTGGAATGATCTTCCGCTTGATCTTAGATCGTTACCTTCCCTTCAGAAATTTCGAAAGGCTCTAAAAACTCTCCTCTTTCTACAAGCCTATGTGTAAGGAGGGATGTTTCAACTTTGATGTGATTGTTAGGCGCCTTGATACCTTCGGGTCATTGTTCTGCGCATTATAAATTTTTATCAAATCAAATCAAGTTGTTAACATGTCAAAGGGGTGGCATATAAATTTCTATTATTTCAAACATATTTATATACCTCGTTCTTATATGCGCCCAGACCCGAGATTCAATTGTCTAGTGCTGTTACTGGTTCGATAATTTCGTGTGGTGTGATGAAGTATCCTATGGTAGGGCAGTAAAATGAGATAAATTTCGGTATCATCACATATCCATATATTGAATTGGGTTATTATATAACTAAATCCTAACTTTTACCTTATGGGAGCCAACCGGTATCCCAAATGGGTGGAGTGATTTGCACTGCAGCGGTTAACGGTTGCCATAAATGAACCTGTGTTTGTAAACGATACAAGACAATACACGTTGTGGTAGTTTGATGGTATCCGGCAAATGCCCACGTTATGTCAAATATTTTTATGCACTTTATGCAATAGTTTTCACCGTTTGCCCATATGTTTTCAAGACAATAGGCTGGGCACTCTATATTGTTAGCATTATTGACAAACAAAACTGACTGGTCAGAGCCCTTGAGAGACAATATATATTGTAGCATCAAGTTAAGCAATTTCTTCAAAAGACCAGAATTATGAGTAGCTAAAGTTGTCAGGTTTTTTTAAGACATTGTGAGATTGAAGATGAATAATATCTAAATAAGTCACTAGGTACCTGTCTGGTCAGTCGGTTCCAGAAATCACGAATTTAAAAACAGGGTCCTCGTTATTTTTGGATAGCTATTTGATCGTTTCCGGAGGCCACAGGTTTAGAGAGAGGGTCCTCGTTAGTTTTAAAGGATTCCCTAATTACGATACATAAAGAGAGAAATCAAATTAGAGCCTTTGGAAGGTCTACGCTAGTTGACATTCTGTTTCAGAAATGTTGGTAAATATCTGAGGGTCGTTACATACCTTGTATATTAGAGGGTGTAACAACGCCTTCTTTTCAATGTTTTTCGAGTGAGGCAGTCTGCTCTAAAAATAAATAAGAGGCGACCATCCGATTTAGTTTCCAATCCATGGACATCAATCTATACAATTTGTTTAGGTAGCTGAATGTACAGGGCCTCCTATTTATAAATACCTGAGTCCAATGAGTAAGAGTCCGTCCCCACACAGTAGATGCTTCAGCAAAGGATGCAAAGATTGTGACCGTGGGTTCACACTAATTTATACAAATGTCGTTTGGAGATCGACAGAGGGCTAGAGTTTTTGAAAACGTCTTGAGTTATATTAAACAAACAATCGGCCATTTTGTAGTGGTAGTGAAAAAGATCTTTAGTATATCTAATACTTATATATGGCTCCTAGTATGTATTGTCACGCTAGCAGAATGAGCGTTTCATGATCTAGTTTATGACTACATATCTGTTCGTGTTTGCCGATGTTTGAATAAGTACTGTGGAGATTATGTAGTTAGAAACAAACATTGTTGAAACATTTCAGATTACACAGAATTTGGGGAAACAGACAAACATCTGCATTAGGAAGTCAAAAACATTATTGTAGTATCTAGAGACAGAGAAGCGCAACACATTTAATGTCAATAAATTCTGACTTTGATTTAATAGATCTATGAGATCATCATTGTTAAATATGTCAATTATTCTGTACATAGTAGACAACGTTATGGGGCCCTCCTGGTTGTGTCCCAGTTTACAGCTAGCCTATACGTTTAAAGAGAGTCCCTCCTAGTTCACAACCAGTTTACACCTAAATTGTTGAACTGAATACAGGTCAAACCTGAGGGTTTACAGACACGCAAGTGAGTGCCATTCAGTGGCGCTGTTAAGCCCTTTCTCAATGGTGTTGGCATTACAAATGTGTTTTCCTTCCCTAAGTGTCAAAATACGGTCAACATTTTGTTGCCGTTTTGTCGGTTTGACTACCTCAATGACCCACCAGGTCATTTGGTCAAAAGTGTGGCCTGATCTGAGATCGTGCTCAACAAGTGGAGCAGATTCTACCTTACATCGGATGCGAGACTGATGCTGAAGTATCCGTTTCTTAACAGGCTGAATAGTCTTGCCGATATAGTGTAGCTCACAAGGGCATTTAATGCAATATACCACGTTAGCAGTATTGCAGTTGGAGAAGGACTTCATAATCAATTTGATTCTATTGATGTTACAGGTTTTTACTGTTTGTGTGGTATGGCAGGCTTGGCAGCTGCAACACTTAAAGTGACCCGTAATAGGTGTCAATTGTCTCATATTATCAACCACATGTTGCTCTTTGGTGTTGTCATACGCGTGGACTAACCGATCCTGCAGGTTGGTGCCTCTTTTGAAGGAAAAAAACGGCTTTTGGATCAATTCAGGGATTGATACTTACAAGTTCCAATGCTTTAATATGATTTTCTTGATTGCATTTGCATGAGTGCCAAAGGTGGATACACATACTAGATTCTCTTTCTTGGGGCGGTCTTTAACTTTCAGAAGTTCTTCTCTTGGATTATACCAGGCTCTTTTGAGAGATCTTTTTAGGAGGTTAGAGGGATACCCCCTAGCCTTCAGTTTATCCTTTAGTATTTTAGCTTCAATAAAATAGTCAGATCTTAAGGTGCAGTTTCTACGCAAACGTAGAAATTGCCCAAACGGGAGCCGATCTTTGAGGGCTTGGGGATGATGACTTTGATATTTCAGTAGCGTGTTGTGTGATGTTGGCTTAGTGTATAAACTTGTATATAAATGATTGGTCATATCACTCTTTATATATATATATATCCAAGAAGTTCATTTCAAATGGATTATATTCAAGAGTAAATTTCAAATTAGACTTTTGGTTGTTTAACCAGACATGAAAGTTTTGTAGTTCTGTCTCAGACCCATGCCAGACCAAAAATACATCATCGATGTATCGCAACCACTTTCGGATGTTACTCAAGAAAGGGTTGGATACATCGTGAACAAATAGATTTTCGAAATGGGAAACATAGATATTAGCTATATCTGGGGCGGGCATTTCCAAGATATTTGGTAATGGTTTTCTGTTCGCCCAGACATTCTAGACATTCTAGATTTTCTGTTCGCCCAGACATTCTAGTTGAGGTCATGCAAATCTACACAAAGCCGGATCCAATTATCCCCCTTGCATGCTGGTACATGGTACAATTGTAGCAAGCCATTCTGATTCTTCAATTGGGTCAATTACATTGAGTTTGGTCAGTTTATCCTATTCCTTGCATAAGTCAGCTCGCAAGGACAAAGGCACTCTGCTCACCTTGTGCATGTTGGGATTGGCCGCAGCGCAAGCATAGACTGTCGCCACTAACCTTGTTCAGATGACCAGCGGAAACGATGTCCGACGATAAGCCCCCCAGTCCCACCTAAACACGATCCCAACAGTGAAATTACCAACTCTCTGTGTGAATACGTGCCCAGGAGGGAAAAGGGGAAGTGGGTAAAACAATAAACATGCGGTGATGGTTTTCTGTGGGTCCCTCTGAGTTCGGGCCAATGGACTGCGAGATATTAGAAGGAGTGTCCACACTGCAGAAAGGAAGGACAAAACAGAAGGTTTTACATCAATCCTTTAGAGAGCTATAGTAAATCCCAGAAACCTTCTCTTGTTACTCACCAGAGTATCACACCACCCAACCAAGGAATTTCGGCATTGGGCATTACTGCAGACCAGACTGTCAAGGAGAATGTATTTAATCCTTAGGAGGAATGCTGATTGACCATCCTTCTCATGGAACAGTCTACATATGCCGCCAGGAAAACAGAGCAACAGGAGCGCAAGTTCTTCAGGAAGCAGTTCCGGTTGTTAGTTGCACAACACAAGTCACTGTAACACTGTTCGTACTGCTCCTCTGTTTAAAGAACCAATAACAAACGGTATCCTTCAATTCGAATTCCCCTGTGAATTCTCAACACAGTATAGAGGTTAGGAGGAACTCGACAGTAAAAACGCGTCTCTTACTAACTTCGAAAGGAATGTCAGAGCGCGTCTTTAACAGCAGGCGCGTACTCTAACAATAACCTTCGTGAACTCGTGAATGCCAGATAAACGCAAACGCGCGTTTCTAAGGCACCGCGGTTGCTATCTTAGAAAAACAATTAAAGGAACAAATTATACACGACGGAAGCGAGCCCGCACTCCGGTCGTCTCAGTACTTATCGCAAATCGCAAACTTTACACAAGTTCCAGGAAGCAAAGTTCGCAACAGGTTCCAGGCACGGCAGGCTTCTATCTTCCAGCTGAATTCCGGCGGGGATCACCATCCGTCATCTCCAAACAATTCGGGTTGATTGATTGACAAGCACCTTCCTCCAGCGCCAAGAAACCTTCAGGTGTTAGCTGCGCTATAAAAAATCTTTTAACATAACATAACAGGTGCTTATGTAAGAACCGCCTCGTGACTCCATTTACTAGCCCCTTAGCATGCTGGTAGTTGTAGTGCATACGGCCATTAACATTCTCACTAATACACCAGCAACGGGGCAACATAGGATGATATGGCATACGGCCCCTCGACCATGAAACCGCTACAGAACCCCCTCTCGAGGACTGCCGACACGGCGGTCGACCCGGCTTACCCGGATGCAGGGTATGGAAACGTTCAACCAACTCAGAACAGTTCATGTTACCCACAGGCTCCCAAGTCCTATCCTCACGGCCATAGCCCTTCCATTCCACCAAATACTGCACCCTACCCCTGACCTACCGGGAGTCAAGAATGGACTGCACTTCATACTCCTCCTGACCATCTACCTCAACCGGAAGGGGTCTCTCGGGTAGTCTCATACTAGGTGGGCAGGGTTGAAGGAGGGAAACATGGAACACAGGATGGAGCCGCCATGAATCAGGAAGAGAGAGTCTCACCGCCACAGGATTAATGACCTCAACTATGCTGTATGGGCCCACATATTTCGGCTTAAGTCTGGCAACCCCTTTGATATGGAGATTTTTTGTGGAAAGCCATACTTTATCCCCCACCTTATAGTCTGGTTCTATGGTCCTTCTCTTGTCAGCAAAACGCTTCTGTGAGGACTGAGCATTGGGCAGACTGTGTTTTGCGGCTATTAACACCGCTCTGAGAAGTGCATGATGTTCATGAATGCTGGGTACAGGAGAGCGAACAGGCCAGTCGAACGGGAGGATGTTGGGGTGATGACCATGGAGACAAAAAAAAGTAGAACAACCCACGGTAGTGTGCACAGCGTTGTTATAGGCAAATTCTGCCATCCATAACAACGTAGTCCAGTCCATATTATTTTGCAGAGTGAAACATCGGAGATACTGTTCCAGCGTCTGATTCAGACGTTCTGTTTTACCATCCGTTTGGGGATGGTAACTGGTGGAAAGTCGTGCATCAATGTTCAGTGTCTTGCAAAGAGCCTTCCAGAACCGAGACGTGAACTGAGTTCCCCTGTCGGTTATCAGAACACAAGGAATACCATGAGCCCGTACAATGTGCTGGAGAAACACCCCTGCCAGTTCCGTAAATGTAGGCAATCCCGCCAACGGTACGAAATGTCCCATCTTTGTTAGGTGATCAACGACAACCAAGATCACCGTCTTTTCATCACAGGGTGGCATTTCAACTATGAAGTCCATGGAGAGCGTATGCCAAGGTTGTGGAGGAATGGGCAAAGGTCTGAGGAGGCCCGCAGGTCTAGAATGGGTGGCCTTTCCTTGTGCACAGATTGCACAGTTCTTAACATAGTGTCGGACATCATCTCGTACTCGGGGCCACCAAAAGGAACGTTCCACACTCACAATGGTTTTATTCATTCCCATGTGCCCCCCCCAACATGTAATCGTGGGTCCAGGCTAACACTTGCTGTTGCAATGCTTCTGTTGGAACAAATAAAGCGGTGCCATGATAAGCAAGGTCGTTTTTTTCTGCACGATGCTCTGGATCTTCCTGGACCCATTCTTGCAAGTTCTTCTCCGCTAGAGCAATCTTCACTTCCTCCAAGAAGTCTTGGGAAGACAGTAGGGCTACTGATGAAGTCGGCTCGTCCACTTCCGTTAAAATCAAAGGGGGTTCGACATCATCGGATCCTTCTTGTTCTTCTGCTTCTCCTATACGAGAAAGGGCATCCGCCTTCCCGTTTTGTGGTCCAGGTTTATACTTGATGATAAAATCAAAGTCGGAAAAGAACAATGTCCATCGTAATTGCCGCGGGGTAAGTGCCTTGGCGGTCTTTAGAAACAGTAGATTCCTGTGATCTGTGTAGATTTCTATTGTATGCACCGCACCCAGGAGATAGTGACGCCATTCTTCACATGCTCTTTTTATAGCAAGGATCTCTTTGTCTGAGATGGTATAATTTATCTCGCAAGGCGTAAGTTTTTTGGAGAAAGAGGCAACAGGATGGATTTGGCCAGTAACAGGATGTCGTTGGGATAGCACACCTCCCACAGCATATTGAGATGCATCCGTTTCAAGAATATAAGGAGTTTGCGGATCAGGATGACGAAGGATGGGAGCCTGGGTGAACTGCTTTTTTAGGTACTGGAACGACGTAGCAGCCTCTAAACTCCAAACAAAGGGGGTATTCTTCCTCAACAGACTGGAGATCGGATGTATTATTTTAGGGAAATCCTTGATAAATCTCCGATAGTAATTCGCGAAGCTGAGAAAGCTCTGCACCGCTTTGACATTCCGAGGAGTGTTCCAATTCGTGATCACGTCGACTTTACTCATGTCCATTTGGAAGCCTTTTGCATTGATCACGTAACCAAGAAAAGAGACTTCCTGAACATGAAACAGACATTTCTCAAGTTTTGCATAAAGCGAATTCTGTTGTAATTTGCAAAGCACGGTTTCCAGACATCCTCGCAGCACCTCGTCCATAAAGAACTGAAACGCGGCAGGGGCGTTACACAGCCCAAAAGGCATCACCCTATATTCGAACAACCCAAATTTTGTTCGAAACGCTGTCTTTCACTCATCCCCTTTTTGGACCCGAACCAAATGATATGCTCCGCGAAGATCGAGTTTAGTAAAATAACGGGCTCCTTTCAGCTGGTCCATGAGTACTGGTATCGAGGGGAGAGGGTATCGGTTCTTGATTGTCACACGATTCAGCTGTCATATCTTCCAGCTGAATTCCGGCGGGGATCACCATACGCCATCTCCAAACAATTCGGGTTGATTGACAAGCACCTTCCTCTTGGGAGGGAGGTGCTTATGTAAGAACCGCCTCGTGACTCCATTTACTAGCCCCTTAGCATGCTGGTAGTTGTAGTGCATCTGGCCATTAATATTCTCACTACATTGAATACACCAGCAACGGGGCAACATAGGATGATATGGCATACGCCCCCTCGACCATGAAACCGCTACAGTGCATGACCAATGTAGCCCCTTTCTTTCAAATTATTCTATGTTGAAATCCACTTAGCCTACCAAGACTATTGGAGAACAATTGTCTACCCATTGGTTCCCAGGCATCACATTCATGCATACCACTTTGAATTTAGATATTACACAATCAGGGTGATTTGCGTCTAAAATTATATCTAGATCCCTTTGATCATTCCATCTCAATAAATTAGTGCCTTTTTGCAACATACACAATACACTTAGCCCTCTTACCTTGAAATTTAAAGACTGCATCAAATTCACCTTGGACCTCAAATCTTTTGCCACCATAAGCAAAGATTTTGATGCTCGATGCCTTGAAGTCTTGTGGACTGAAGCTTTAGAATACTCACAAGGCAATCCATGTAAAGTGTAAACCTGAATCAGTTCAACGAAATCCCCATCATCTACAATAACTTTGATCCCCAACCCACCTCTCTGAGCCTCGACAACACCAGCCAACCAGCTAACACCGACTGAATGATGACAACCTGATCTCCTCTCACCACTCCCACCACAACAGCCATCATGCCGACCATCTACTCAGGGGCACCCACCATCCCCTGCCCCCACCATCTTTTCAACCTTGGAACGATCCCAATCGGCTCGGAACTCTCCAATGTTCTCAACACCTCCACCACAAACTTCATGAACAGCTGGAAACACGCCGAAGTCAAACCTCTCCTAAAGAAACTATATGCCGACCCCCAACAACCTCAAGAACTACCAACCAATCTTCTTGCACACCTACCCAGCAAAAGTACTTGAGAAGGACATCAACCAACAGCTCACTGAACACCTACAATACAACCCCCTACTCAGGATTCTGCTCTAACCACAGCATTGAGGCCACACTGTTCATGACATCGGAACCATACTTGACCACAGAGAAACTGTGGCCCTGATCCTCCTCGACCTCTCAGCGGCATTTGACACCATATCCCACCGCACCCTTATCGACAAACTCCGCAGCCTAGGCATCCAGCAGAACACTCAAGTGGATCGCCTCATTCCACACAGGACGCATACAGAGCATCAGACTGCCTCCTTTCACTTCTGCCCCCAGGAACCAAATCTGCGGTGTACCCCAAGGGTCAGTCCTACCCTCTTTAACATCTACATGACCCCACTGACAGATGTCGTCATATCCCACGGGGTCATTCCTCACTCCACGCTCTTCAACATCTACATGACCCATCTTACAGATGTCATTTCCCTTGGGGTCATCCCTCACCCCCACCCTGTTCAACAGCCCTATGACCACCCTTGCAGATGTCATATCCCACGGACTCAATATAATCTCCCTCCCAGACGACACCCAACTAATCCTCTCACTCACCAAAGACACCTCCAACACCAGAACCAACTTCCGCAAAGCAATGACCAATGTAGCCAATTGGATGAAAGACAACTGCCTCAAACTCGGCTCAGACAAAACAGAAGTGCTGATATTCAGAAAGAACACCACCCCCTGGAACCACACCTTGTGGCCAGCAAAACTCGGACCAACACTTTACCGATAGACCATGTGCACAACCTGGGCATCAACAGCCAACTGACTATGAAACGGCACGCCAACTCAGTCTCCTCCTCCTGCTTCCACACCCTCCTCATGCTCTGCAGAATCTTCAGACGGATCCCACTTGGCACTAGAAAGATCATGACAAAGGTACTCTTCTCCAGCCAATCTGAATACGAAAGCACCCTATCCCTATCCATCTCCTCAGAAGACTCCAGACCATACAGAACATTGCATCGAGACTCATCCTGGACCTACCCAAATGGACCTACAACACCCCACACCTCAGAAACATCCACTGGATCCCTGTGGAGAGAGATGTCACTTCAAAATCCTCATGCATGTATACAAAACCCTACACGACCAGGGACTGGCCTACAAAAGCCATCAACTGAAAGTCCATCAGCCCACAAGACTCCTGAATGCCACCTCACTCACCATCGCGTACACCCCTCACATCCAAAGCAGTAGGGAAGCTCCTCCTAAATCGCTGCTAAGACCTGGAACGACCTTCTCCTCCACCTCTGGGCAGCACCCAACCTGAAAGACTTCAAGAAAAAACTCAAGACCTGATTTATTTATTTTTTAGCTCTGGCATCTCCAACACCCAGATACCCCTAGGGGTGACCGCATAAAGCTCAACAAATACTGATTGATTGAATCCCATCATACAGAAGATTATTGCAATATGGAGGTTTTCTCCAACGTGTACATACAAACCTCGCTATGCGTGACACCTTTCCCACCAAGTTGGTCCTCAGTAACGGCTAAAAGAACATCATCACTATCATCATACATGTTTGATTCACACATCAAGTTAAGCTGTAGCTAATTTACGCATTCTGTGACACATCCTAGCAAAATTTCCTTCACGATTACAATTAAAACAGGTCTGATCCAAAGACAGGTGACTTACAGGAAGCCAAGTGTGACTTGTTGCCACATCTGATATGTGAACTTTCTGGGTAATTTCCTTGATTTGTTTCTTGTATCTTTGCATTCAGCTTCCGTTCTTTATTGCTCCTAATTCCATTTATTTCCTTGAAGATTATATATTCGTAGATGTTGACAGTTCTTTAAAAAAAAAAAAGCAAAGGAATTCTCCATTGCTCTGGGAATGGTTATCGCAGATTCAAGATCTAGGACCTCTGTAGACAACACTCTTTCTTGTATCCTCCACTTATTAATTTTCTCAATCAACTGATCATGTGTGATCTCATCTTTGAATTCACAATAGTTATAAAGTATCTAGTTTTCTTAATGTAGATACATAGTTATTAAGTGATTCTCTTTGTTGTTGACGTCTTTTAGAAACTTGTGTCTCCCTGGAACTACATTCTTATGAGGCATAAATCTCTTATCCAAAGTTGTGTTAACAGAGACTTAATCAACAATCATTTCAATGGGTACATCCTAACCTGAAGTATCCTTTTGATGTACTTGACATTGTAATTCTTTCCGCTGTAGGCTTTTTATTAGAGACTGGTTTCATGACATAGATTGTGAATAAGTAGGGCCCGCTGAAGGTGTGACAGACAGTGGTGCATCGCCAGAGGATGAGCCAGGATCCCAAAACCCAGGTACCGAGGCATCCAAGGACGGTTCATAATATGCAATTTTTCAGCAACTACAATCACGCAGTATATCTTTTCTGGTGGATTCTTAACAGACCCATCAGCAGTTCTATATCCGTAGATTGGACCAATTGCACTCCAAGGCATATATCCAGGGTACACTTGAAAGTGCACTGCAAACAGTTGAGCACGGGCTCTACGCAATGTACCCATATAGGCCGAAAGGACAAGGCCCAGTTGTCATTTAGTTACTGAAGTAAGGGTGCGCAAAATACTGCATTATGCATTCACTACACAGTAGCACATGTGGTAATGCAATCCCCATGTGGCCGCATGGCGGAACATACATTGCGGAGCTGCAAAAATAGAATCAAAGTCTCAACAATCAGAAACAGTACAAGTGGTATGCCTCAAAAAACGCTGGAAACCAAGGAGTGTCTGAAAGATGGGATCACTCCGAAAAAAGTCTGGAAAGTACTAACAAACCAACACCCAATCGCTTTAAAAAAAGTACTACTCCCGCAGTGTTTCAAGCATTAAAAATGCAATGCACAAGTTATCCGAAATGCTGTGGGAGGTTTGTGTATAGGAGCGATTAGATTTCAGAAAAAGGACTTGCAACTTGAAGATCAAACATCTCCCTTGCAGATGTTAAGGAGACTATCTTCTGAAACAATAGAGACTTTCAGTCTGCTCAGACTATCAAAGTTCACATTTAAAATAGAAATTGTCACTTCACTATTTGTACGGGCTGGTGGAAAAAACACCTTTGTACAACAGGTCACAACCTTAGAAACCCTTATCACATAGGGCACTTCCGGTTTCATACCACAGCAACCTTGGTTATTTAACATCAAATGACTCATTCAAAAGTAATCTGAATGCCTTGGACACATGACTTGCTGCGTGAAGTGTAACCTCCCTGCATATTAGAGAATGGCGGAAAGTGTTCTTGCAGTCTGTTTATCTAAGAAACACCGCAGTGTCCCCATTTCTAGACCTGTAAATGAAAGGTAGGACCAATGTCTTGTGTACAAATCTCTCCCCCAATGCTTCATATCTGCCTACTTCATTGTCTCACTGGGCACTAGGTATTCTTGTTCATATTGTAGGTATGCCTGTGTGTGTTGCTGTTAATGAATTGGCCCCCTTTATCCATTTGGGATGTATGGTTTTTACATTCAGGATGCTAGCCTTTATGACAGTGCTAAGGCTGGAATGGGAGTCACGACAATTATGCGTCGATGAGCCAATGATCTTTCTTTCACGACAGCTGTCTGTACTGCCGTCATTATTTTTCTGTTGGTGCAAAACGCATTTCTGCAATGGAATATAAATGCGATTAATATGCTACTGGTTCTGTGTCACCCTCGTTGAATGTGACGTGTGTAGCCTGTGGTTCCCAGTTCACCAGGTTTTTGGTGTTAACACGTGTGTGTAAGTGTTTTGAAACTAACATGTCAACTTGTACTGAACACAAGATCTGTGTATGTTCTGAAGTCCAATGGGTGCTTGTAAAGTCTGGACTGATTAATTCATAAAACGGTTTTACTTATTGTGCATAATCTGAAATGTATGTTCTACCAAAATTTAGAAAGCCGGATAGTGATTCTAGCTTTTTTTATTGTGTTTGGTGTTTACAAGAGTGCACATTTTTCTAGGAAATGTGGCGCTAAGCTCTTGCCTTAATTTGATATCTCATATCCCAGGATACTGAGAAAGGCAATCTTAGATTTTTTTAAGTTGAATTTGTAGCCTATTTGAGCAAATTCTACAATAATTTGATCTACTCATCTTTTAGATATATGCCATCGACGGGATAATGTTTCATGGTCACAATTTTGTAACAGTCCTATTACACGGGCAGAGAACAAACCTGGGCTGTTCCTATATACTTTTGGCAATTGGAAAACATGTATTTGTGACCCGAGGGCAGTAAATGCTGTCAAATACCAGCTCTCAGGCGATATGTTTGGGCAGAAAAAAGCCATTTGAAATGTCTAATGTTGTTTTGTGTTTATTGCACACTATGTTGTCCATTAGTGCTGCCTGTGTGCATTTTGTACCACAAATGTGCAATTGTGACTATTTAATTGTCTGTAGTCTAACACTAGGCAGTATGGATGATCTGCTTTTGCATTCGAATAGGGATAGAGGTTGCGGGCCAATGCTGATTTTTGTCCTGAAAAGGGCCAAGTTGATGAGAATCCGCTTATGATGCATGATTGTATCTGTTTTAAAAAAAATGGATGATCTGCTTTTGCTACCGGGAAAAAAAGGATTGTTTCTTGGTGAGTTGCAAGTTTCGATTACACCTAAATATTCAAGTTATGTTAGAATTGTGGTTGCACTTGTGAGCTGGACCTTCTGGGCTAGACCTTCTGGGTATTATATGGTAAGGTGAATTCTGCTTGTAACTCTTTGAAGGGAAGCAACTTTGAATCTATAAAGAGGTCCCCACCTGAATAGCTCCCGTTCCAGCCCAGATGCCAAAACCCCTCAACTCCCGCCAAGAGGAAGTTCTGCCAGTAGTGGCAACTCAGGAGAATATGGTAATTTGGTATGCGTATTTTGCAAACATCAGTTATCACCAGCATATAGCTATCACCTGAAATACCTGAGTATCATTAGTAGACGATCACCGCACCCGCAATAACAATTTAGCAAGATCAGACAGCATCGGGGCAAATAGGCTTGGGGTCAGAGTCAGTTCCCTTCCTGATGTCACTCATTTAATCAGCCAATGAAGTTGTGCAGCTATATAATACTCCTCAAAGTCTGGGACCGCCAGACCTCCAGTCACAGTTGAGCGCTGCATCGTATTCAACGCCACTCGTCGGTGACCCGCACCCCATATGAAGGTAGTGACTAAAGAATCCAGGTCTCTGAACAGCTCTTGCTGCCAGGTCTCTGAACACCCATACTGAAAGCGTACCAAAAAAATAGAGGAGGCGGGGAAGAGCTATCTTTAGAAGCACCACCCGACCTGCTACAGAGAGCAGCAATGTTCTCCAAAATTCCATTTCGGAGCAGAGGGATCGGATAGCTCGACCCACATTACCATCTAATAGAACAGCTCGATCATGATAAACCTTGACCCCCAGGTAAGCCATACATCGGGGCTCCCACTGCTGTTGAGTCAGTACCTCCAATTCTTCAGTTCTGTAGGGAAGAGCCTAGATTTCTGCCAATTTGCTTTGAGGCCTGACAAGAGTCCAAAACTGTCTAACATGGCTCTGGCTCCATCCTCCTCCGTGTTGTGTAAGAAAATGAGCAGGTCATCTGCATAAAGTGCTATGCGATGATGGTAACTTCCAATTTGCAGTCCCTTGTAGACCTGTCCAGATCGTGCTTAAGCAGCCAGAGGCTCCATGGGGATAGAAAAACGCAGGGTTGAGAGGGGACATCCCAGTCATGTTCCACGACCCAACAGGTAGCTGGCAGAAATAATCCTTCCAGTACGGACTCTACCCATCAGCTCTGTATACAGTAATCTTGTCCATGTCAAAAAGCCCCCACCCAAACCCATACTCAGCATCACCTCATAGAAATAGTGCCACTCCAGGCTGTCAAATACCCTCTCAATGTCAACATCAAACACTGCAGCACTCCCTCGATCGTAGTCCCTGGCCTCCAGTATGGCCAATAATCTACGAATATTCATTGACATATTTCGTCCATTTATGAATCCTGACTGATCTGGGTGAATCACTTTAGGCATGATGGGTAAGAGTCTAGTCGCCAGTTATTAATGGCACAAATTGTTTTTTGTGGAGTTAAGTCCCCACCCAGCTCCTGTTCCTCTTCTGGTTAAAAGGTGAGTAGGGTCTCTGGGCACACAAAATAAATCTATTTAGGAGACCCTACAAATAAGTACTTGACCAAGAATGTTGGTGGCGCCATGTTGTACGGTCCCTACTATTTCAGCAAAACTGTGCGTTAAGGCAACATAAGCATCAAAACTATGTGAAACTGTGTTGGAAAACAAGGCAGTATCTGTAAGGCCTGCACAAATCACATGTCACATTTGTCCTTCACTGGGAACCAAACACCCTATTGTAGCGCTTGACTCTGAGAGGGTAGCTTTGCAGGGCAGTCTAAGGCTTGCTCAAGAAAGGTGGTGTGGGCTTGTAATCGCCATTACAAGCACGCAGAAATAACACTCAATAATTGATTGTCCAGTCTGTACTTTGCTTTATAAAAGTAAGAGTACATTTAATAAACACACACACTACTCAATACTATGCAACAATTTACAAATATACATAAGCTGTTGAAATTACTTTGTGACATAGCCTAACATCTCCACCCCTCCCACGGGGGGGTGGGGTCTAGTACCACCACTCCCATGTATGCACATCATCTTGTCCGCCAATGCATTGGGTTGACAACCTGGAGCGAGGACCCTGCCAACTGGCACCATCCCAGTGGCGACTCACCCCATCATCTCAACATGCATTAAAAATAGGTACACCTACGCTGGGGACACATAACCCTGACAGAGCATCTCAGCCTGACCATACAGTATGCACCTCTACATCTTGTGGCTATGTCTGTGTTGTTCTTCCCCTAACGCAGTAGCAAGAATACATGTTTGGGCTTCACTTTCAATGAGGTACTCAGCATAGCTGATAACAGTTCTAATGCATTGCAATTAAAGCCACTAAAAGCCGTCACCGTTAAAATCACAGGATTAAGCAGGATTAAGCAGGTACAGCCAGACACCCATAGCAGGACTGTCTGGCAACATAACCCCACTTTGCATATGAATTCACCTTACACAGGTACTTCACATTACACATGTGAGACTCAGTCCCTCTAAAAAGAAATAACATTGGTAAATACACTTCTCGTGCGATTGCATCTCTTCACCTCCAGGGGATACCCTTCTCCAAACATCCCCAACACAGCTTTCCATACATTGATTTAGTCCCTAATGCACCCAGCTGTAGAACAAAAGTTCCAGCCCTGGGATGCTTAGACTGTGAGCTGAGCTCTGGAGGGGTTATTTCTTTCTAGTCCCCCTGAGACTTAAGGAGGGACCTTCTTCTCTTCATGCTGGGGAGACTGTGTTGCTCCTGCAGCTCCCTCTGCACCTTTTCTAACAAAGGGGGTGACCCCCTCCTCTGGGGGCCAACTGGCGCACAGCCACGGTGCAATCCCTATGCCTTGCAAGGCATTATGGGGCGCTCCCTGGGCTCAGTGCGCATATTAGAACAGCGGCTCTCCCTCTGTCTCGGTGGGGGCACACAGCCCGTTCCTGCAGCCTGGTGCCACATCCGCCCTTCATTGGGGGGCTGGCCCCATTCGGACCACTGCTGCCCACCGGTGAGTTGTTCCGTCTCGGGGAGCCCACCCTCGGCCGCTCTTCTCTTTGCGGAGGCCCAGTCCCACCCGGGCCTCCCGCAGTACAGTAGTGTTGGAGGGTAGCCCGGGAGCTCACCCCCGGCTGCCCCCGCTGGGTCTCCATCTGGCCAGCACGCTCGCATGCTGCTGTGGGAGTCAGCACCTTCATTCTGGTCTGCCTGCAACTGCACTCTCCCCCTCCTCTGCCTTCAAGTCGGGGCCCAGAGATGGAGTCCCGGGTCCCCAAGCCAATTCTGCAGGGGGAGCGTGACGGCGCTTCCCGACTTAGCTTCTCGCGTCGGGGCCCGGAGTTGGGGTCCCGGGCCCCCGATTAGGCTTCACGGGGAACGCATTGGCACTCCCTGGCTTTTCGCTCGCGAGGGGGGCTGTGTGAAGGCGTGCCCCCCTCCTCTTCAGTGCCATAACCGGGGGTCAAAGTTGGGGTCCCGGGCCCCCGAGCTTGTCTTCGAAAGGGGCGCGACGGCGCTCCCCC
The DNA here is from genome assembly GCF_964261635.1 of Lissotriton helveticus. Lineage (NCBI taxonomy): Eukaryota > Metazoa > Chordata > Amphibia > Caudata > Salamandridae > Lissotriton > Lissotriton helveticus. Next base: position 54,367,463 of record NC_136067.1, read on the forward strand.
TCCCCTGACATCACAGGGGGCCAGGGTGGGCTCCTGGCACCCCTTCTGGGCATGTTCACGGGGAGCGCAACGGTGCTCCCCAGCTTTACTTCTTCAGGACGCAGCCCCCGGGACCTGACCCACCCCAGGGGCACAATTTGGACCGGCGGTGGAGCCCCACGAGCTTTGTCATCTGTCCTGGCAAAGGTCGCCTACCTTCTGGGGGGCGTATCTCAACCAATCGGTTCCATTCTGGCCTCTTCTTGCTCCTGATGACGCTCCCCAGCCACTGGGACCACTTTCCTTGGCCCTCTTGGTCTCCAGGAGGGTGAACTCAGCAGGGAGCGGTCTTCCCTGGCTCCCTGCGCCAGTGTTTCACCTGACTCTCCTCCTGGGCCTCTCTTCTCCTTGCGCAGAGGCCCAGGCTCCTGCTCACTGGTCCTGGTCTTCCCTTGTGGCGCAAGTCAGGGTCCTGGGCCAGTCTGGAGGTTCTCCCTTCCAGCTGACCATGGCGCCAGTCTCCAGCATCAGTCTTCCTCAGCAGACCACACCCCAGAGAGAGCTCCTCTTCCTGTGCAAACTCTTTTTAAAGAATTGGGAGGAGGCTGGCAGGAAGTCTCTGTTTGCCCTATCAAACAGCGACACATCACTTCTCTGCCCCTCCTCCCTCCTTCCTTGCCAGGCCTCTGGGTTTGTTCAAAATGGTGTCCTCAAGGGGTCTCATGCCACATGGTCTCTGAAAAGCCTATTCCCCCCCTTGCTGTCTTCTCTCCAGAGCAGCTTGGTGCCTGGTGCCAGGTGACAGCTGCTGATGGATTAACCTGTTAACCTGTAGCTCCACTCACCTTCTCTTCTTGGAGAGGAGGCCTTTGCCCTTGGAATGCTTATCGCGGAGGGATAGGCCTCTGATGCCTCAGTTTGGGGAGGAAGGTCATTAATCCAGCCTGGCAGGGACAGCCCCAGCCAGGCTCTGGTTATGAGCTGACTCAGAGGGATATGACATATCTGGGTGACCCAAAAACAGTACAAATATGACTTTGGACTCTGCAGAATGCTTCTTCTAACCTAAGTTACAGTGGACCTTAGTGCATGTCTGGAATTTGTAGGCCGTAGGAAACTGAAACTATCCCAAATGGTGCCCCTCCTCATAGGGGAATAATGACGTGGTCTTTCAGTGAAAACAGTAAAGCACACTGACTTTCCCTTACATTTCTCTTCCCATTGTATAAAGCCTTTTCCATGTTACCACCCAGTTCTACATAACTCCTGCCCAACCATTCAATTTGCAGCTGCTCCTGGGCTGCGCACACCAGGAATCTCCCCTGCGCAGCCCTTACACTTGTGCACCTGCATGTACACACATGTCTGCATGTAACCAGTCTGATGCCCCTTACTCCGGCTGCAGCGCAGCTGCCTACTCTCACCAGGGGGGCACCGGTTAAATCCATATGCAGTCTCTTTCTTCATGAGTTCACTGTGGGTGAGTCCCAACCTATGAGGCTCTCCCACAGTAAAAGCTCAACAATTAGGTGTTAAAAAAAACGACAAATCCAGGCAGCTCAGAAGGTCATAACCACCTTCTAACACACTGAGTCCACGCACAACATCAGAATATGTTGTTCTGATTCCTGGCCATCTCACAATAGTCCCTCTGAACCTTTAAAAGTTACAAGATACCAAGTGGTATCTGCAACCTCAAAACATGATAACCTTGATTCCTCTAGGAAATTGTGGAAACAGATCTATCCTTTCGCTGTTAACTCAGGCATGCCCTAATGTTAAACACAAGAAGTACCTGAATTGCCATTTCAAAGATTTATTGAAGCAGATGATCTCGTGTAAAATACATGCACTGCAATGATGAATAAAAGGAAACACAACATTGTAACCAGCATTACATGAATGGTAGAAAAGATGTACGATTCAACCATTGTACATTTGCGTTGATTATATGACTACATATAATTGTACTCCTACCTAGCGCTGCTTAGCCTATGAAACTTAGGGTGTGTGAGTCTGCCATCAGTGGCTTCTCCTCCACATGGGCGGAGGAGCGTCACCCCACTGCTTTCTCGCGGTGCATAATATGGTATTATAAATACCATTTTATGTTTCTGCTTCTCGCACTGCGAGAAAGCAGATGGATTTGACTGGTTGTGGGTTGGCCGGTCCTGCAGGAGCCCAGGGGAGGAGTGGCTTGCCCACTCTGACTGCGCTGACTCGACCAAACCAGTCATACGCACCCTCCATTTTCTCTATGTAGGCTGCATACAGCCAACATAGAGAAAATGGCCTCCCCATAGACGCCTGAGGGGTCGGCTTCCTAGCCAATCACAACGCTGCCATTGCAGCATTGTGATTGACTTAGGTGAGGAGAGGGAGGCTGCCTGATTCTGCATCCTGTGAGCAGAGAGTCAGGACTGGAGGCAAAGGTAAGTTGGATTATTTTATTTTATTAAATTACCCCTCCTGTGCACCCCCCCAACCCACCCGCGACTGTCTGCCAGAATACCTTAGAGTGGTCTAACTCACCATTTACCTGCAACTGTGTGTCATCTGGTAGCCATCTTGGTGTAAAGCAGGCTGCTGTCCTTCTCAGGACAGTGACAGGATTTGGTTAGGCTAGAATTCTAGCATGGGGCTACCTTGACAACAAATCAAAATGCTCCTCTGTCTAAACAAAGGCTTTGTGCAGTTTATATAATGAACTGGACCCATTCGTTCTGTGCCTGAAGGGGTGCCAGGCAAAAATAAACAACAACATTTTGTGCAGTGTGCCTAGTCCTTGTACAGAATGTTCTACGGGATGATAATCTGCCTACGAAGAAGAGTAACTGTAAGCAAACCATTTCTGAGTACACTATCTCATGCGGTTGCACAAACAAATGTGTGTTAAAAGACATTGCTTGAAAAGATGTTCACTTTAAACATGAACATGTAAAATGGAGGTGTTTGTTAACGGGGTCTATGTAAACCTCACAACACTTTGACCTGGAGACATCTGCCAAGCATGCCTTCATTGCACTGACTTCTGCATGGTGTACAGTTTTACCCTTTGTAATTTTTGGCCCTACCTACATAATACTAATCTGGTATGTGTGCAGAGGCCTGGACCTGTCCCTTGACGTAAGGCAAGTCCTGGACCTGTCCTGTGACATAGAGAGATGAACAAAGCATGCCTTCATTGCACTGACAGTGGATAACTGTCTCTCTCATGAATTTAATACATGGAGTAGTAGTGGCAGCTTACCGTGTTTTGTGAATCCATGGTTGCGACCAGAAATTATTTATTATCCGTGTCACTGGAGTGGAGGCCTACTGACCGTCTCATATAAAGTTCCTTGTCTATGCACTGTCCCAGATCCAAGCAATAAAATTCCAAGTGAATATTGTGTATAGCTGTGTATGTGACTTGTATAGTACATGCATTGTGTGTAATTGTGAACTAGAGTAACGTGGGCCTGTGGGATCCGTTTTGGCCTTATGCACATGAGGGAGGTGAGGTTGTTTTTTGTGATAGTGGAAGTGTATTTCTGACATTCTTGCAGCTGGGGAGAAGGAGACAGTGGTACAAAAGGGGGTGGTGATGGACGGAGCATCTGAACCAATCAAACACTCACACCCAGTCAAAAGATCTGGGTTTGATCCATCACCGTTCTTTAGTCCACTCTGCCACCCCAATTCAGACATGGCTATATGCAAATCAGTCTGACCCTGTGCCTCATGGGAACAGTCCAGCCCGAACTGCCAAGCCATGCCTTCCCTGGACCGGAAACAAGCTTCCGAGGACCGGTTTCTGGCATTACAGCCGTCTTCAGCCCGGCTTGCTTGAATCCAGTGGCAAAGTGAGCAAGGGACTCACGTCTGAGCATACCCTGCCACACTTATGGCGGCCAAAGCGGTACAAAAGGGGGTGGTAATGGACGGAGCATCTGAACCAATCAAACACTCACACCCAGTCAAAAGATCTGGGTTTGATCCATCACCGTTCTTTAGCCCACTCTGCCACCCCAGTTCAGACATGGCTATATGCAAATCAGTCTGACCCTGTGCCTCATGGGAACAGTCCAGCCCGAACTGCCATGCCATGCCTTCCCTGGACCGGAAACAAGCTTCCGAGGACCGGTTTCTGGCATTACAGCCATCTTCAGCCCGGCTTGCTTGAATCTAGTGGCAAAGTGAGCAAGGGACTCACGTCTGAGCATACCCTGCCACACTTATGGTGGCCAAAGCGGTACAAAAGGGGGTGGTGATGGACGGAGCATCTGAACCAAGCAAACACTCACACCCAGTCAAAAGATCTGGGTTTGATCCATCACCGTTCTTTAGCCCACTCTGCCACCCCAGTTCAGACATGGCTATATGCAAATCAGTCTGACCCTGTGCCTCATGGGAACAGTCCAGCCCGAACTGCCAAGCCATGCCTTCCCTGGACCGGAAACAAGCTTCCGAGGACCGGTTTGTGGCATTACAGCCGTCTTCAGCCCGGCTTGCTTGAATCCAGTGGCAAAGTGAGCAAGGGACTCACGTCTGAGCATACCCTGCCACACTTATGGCGGCCAAAGCGGTAAAAAAGGGGGTGGTGATGGACGGAGCATCTGAACCAATCAAACACTCACACCCAGTCAAAAGATCTGGGTTTGATCCATCACCGTTCTTTAGCCCACTCTGCCACCCCGGTTCAGACATGGCTATATGCAAATCAGTCTGACCCTGTGCCTCATGGGAACAGTCCAGCCCGAACTGCCAAGCCATGCCTTCCCTGGACCGGAAACAAGCTTCCGAGGACCGGTTTCTGGCATTACAGCCGTCTTCAGCCCGGCTTGCTTGAATCCAGTGGAAAAGTAAGCAAGGGACTCATGTCTGAGCATACCCTGCCACACTTATGGCGACCAAAGCGGTACAAAAGGGGGTGGTGATGGACGGAGCATCTGAACCAATCAAACACTCCCACCTAGTCAAAAGATCTGGGTTTGATCCATCACCGTTCTTTAGCCCACTCTGCCACCCCAGTTCAGACATGGCTATATGCAAATCAGTCTGACCCTGTGCTTCATGGGAACAGTCCAGCCCGAACTGCCAAGCCATGCCTTCCCTGGACCGGAGACAGACTTGGAAGGGAGGCGAGAGGACATCAGGCTCCTTTAGTAGTTTGATTAGGTCTCTTGCGTAATGGGGCTGTTGATTAGTCTTCCGGTAGTACTGCGGGGGTGAAGGGTGGAGAGCAATCTCTGTTGATATTGTATTGCATTGCAGTATTTGTATAGTGTGTAGTGCCCCTATGTGGGGGTGCTGAAGCACTTTCTTACATGAGTAGCACGCTACACTATGTAGAGTGTGGTTGGAAGAATGTTATCTTTGTTTTGAATCTATGCGAGCAGTGGCTCCATTTCGTGCCTGATGACCATATTATAGGACACAGCGTATAACAATATGTTGGATGATGAAGTGTGAGAAACAGACACACAGTTTTATGGTTTTCAGTTTGCTGGTAGCTTTGAAAAGCTCTGTGGGTCCCTTTTTGATATTTCATATGATATAGTCTGCTTAGCTGGTTAATGCAGTGGGTTGTCTAATCTGAGATTTGTATATAGTTGTGGTCCTAAGCTAGCAAGGTTGTGGAGGGGGAGAGAAGTGGAGAGATCTTATCATCCCATATCTGAGTGTCTTTGTGAGAAACAAAGAAGGGGTCAGATTGTATAAAGGTTGGCACTTGCAGTGGTGGGCTGTATTAAAGTCCTCTGAATTATCCAGCAATGTGTGACAAATCTCTCCAGTTATTCCATGCCTTTTCATTTGGTGATGCCTGGCTTTTGGCTATACAGTGCTGGTGATGGACAGCCATCATGGTAGATCTGTCTTATGTGAATGTAAGAAGCATAATGTAGGAGGCTGGCTTAGTTTATGATGCATACTTATTTAAGTGATTCACCATGCACTAATCCAGACAACCCTAATGGTGATTTAGTGGTCTTTGATAACCGTAGAAAGCTCTCAAAGTGGTAGCTGTGGAGAGCAGCCTTCAGGCTTATCTTGAAGGAGTGTAAAGCAGCTTGTTTTTACCAATTTTAATGAAGTTAAATAAAAAGGAACCACACAGTGTTTAAGTGAAAAAAAAAGTCTATTTATTCTACAACACAATCACTAACACATTGATATATTTCCTACCTGGAGATATCAACACAATACACAAGAATACTTTCTCATTAAGAAAGTTGAATACGAACTGCAAAGGAGAACGGGACTTGGACCAGAATACTCAGGGTAGCTGGGGGCACAACTAACCACCCAAGGTAAGAACCCAGGAACCCCTCTGAGGCTGTGTGCAGAGTGAAAACACAGCGGCATGACCAAAAGAAATCAAATAAAGAAGTTGTGGTTGCAGTTCTAAAGAAGAAGGACCTTTTCCAGAGTTCCCCGATTAAACCCTTTGGAAGAAAGAAGGTTGGAAAGCCACGCCACCCATGGATGCCCCAGGAACCTGGTTACCTGCACCAGGGAAGCCGGGTGCATAGGGGTGAATTGACATCGGAACTAACTGCAGACGACAATGGGAGACTTTGAAGAAGATGCCTCTAGAGAAGATTGTGAAGGAGTCCGGTGGAATCCAAGGGTGGATTCTAGAAGTGAAGAACCTGCAAGCAGAGGGGACGGAGTCTATGCCACTCAGAGGTGACCAGAAGGCATGGAAGCACACTGCCCACCAATGTTTAGAGGACTACGGCAACACACTCTACGCAGGAATCCCAGCCAAACACCTTCGACGACTACAACGCATCCAAAACGCCTTCGTCCGACTGATCGTCAACGTCCCCCGCAGCAGCCACATCACCCCCCACCTGAGAGACCTACACTGGCTCCCCGTTGACAAGAGGATCACCTTCAAACTCCTCTCCCACGCACACAAAGCACTCCACAACGCCGGACCAGCCTACCTGAACAGACTCAGCTTCCACACCCCATCCGCCAGCTCCGCTCCGCCAGCCTCGCCCTCGCCGCTGTCCCCCGCATCCAACGAATGACCTCCGGCGGCAAAACCTTCTCCTACCTCGCCGCCAAGACCTGGAACACCCTCCCTACCCACATACGGCAGACCCAAGACCTACTCGCCTTCAGAAGACTCCTCAAGGCCTGGCTCTTCGAGCCGTAGCAGCACCCCCCTCTCCCCTCAGCGCCTTGGGACCCTCACGGGTAAGTAGCGCGCTTTACAAGTACTCTGATTGATTGATTGATTGAAGAGATGAGAGTGACCTTGTCGTTACAGCTGTGAGGACCAGGCGACCCTGAGGAAGACCAGGAGCTGGGCATGAGCTGTCCCACGTAGGAAGTCAGTATGTAGGTGGTCGGTGTCCGGCAGGAGCACCAACAAGCCTTAGTAGCCGCAACTGGTGTGAAGAACGAAAAGGAGCAAATGTTGGGCCCAGCAAGGTCCAAGGGACTCACCAAAGGCGTGAGAGTCAAAGCAGGCCCCGAGCAAGCAGGAGAGCCTACTGAAGCAAGAGGGGACCCACAGACCAAAGGCACAGGAGTTGCAAGAGGACCTCAAGCCGCTCACCAAAGTTGGAGGCACACAATGCAGGAGATGCAGGGAGGACTGTGTTCTTCAGAACTTGAGGTGCTGGAGCTTCTTGTAGCCCGAAGAGCTCTGGGGTGCAGAGCCAACAAGCCTTGGCAAGGGCAAGTTGACACAGTACCCAGGGCCAGGGGTTCGGCCCCAGTAGCCCAGAAGAGGGATACTGTCCTCCAAATTGCAAGGAATACAGGTCAGGTCTCTAGGGAGCCACAGAATCACCACCTGTGTTGCTGAGTCTTGGGATGTCCTTGGGATGTCAGGAGCAGTAGACTGGTCAGCTTTGTTTCGGTGCATGCACATGCACAAGGGAGATTTCTTTGGGTGTTCTTGATGCCCACAGGTCTGTTGAAGAGCCTAGATGAAGCACAGATGGCACAGAAGACTTGAAGAACAGCGAGACCTGGAGCAGGAAGAGTTTTCTTTGGTGCATGTTTGGTTCCAGTTGAAGTCCAACTAATCCAAGTGTCCAGACGAGGTGAAGAGCAACAGAGTTTCAGGGTTGAGTCTGGTTCCACGACAAATCTGAGGACCCACCCACAAGGGGGCAAATAACTACCCTTGAGAAATGGCTGGGACGACTTGTGGGTCCCTTCCACAGGAGGGGGATGACAGAGGGGAGGATACTCATGTCCTTTGTACAGTTTCACGCCAGAGCGGGAGCCAAGAGTTCCTTAACTAGTTCAAACTGGAGCATGCAAGGAGGGCAACAAATGTGCCCTTCAGAGCAGTCTGGTGGTGCTGGCAAGCGCCCCCACCCCAGCCCAATACACTAAGTCACACTTCCCTGTGAAAGTAAACCTACCCAAAGGAGCCCCTTGTACATGGAATCATACTTTTAGCACTGGAATCGGTGTTGGTGTATAATTCCAAAATGTTGGATACCAAACATGACCAGGTTCAGTGCAGCCACTTTATTGTTAGACATTTCATAATGACTGATGTCCACTATATGTCTCAGAAAGGCTGACCCCACTTACAAGGCCTGGAGACTCACCTTTGGGGTTTGTAGGCATCTCCTGCTCATGCAGGGGCACCCTCACTCTTGTAACCAAGCTGTGGTAAATAAATAAATAATACCTCTCTTTTTGACTAGACATATATCATAACAGATAGCTCAATAAATAAGAGTCAAGATTCGAGGTAGTAGGAGTTTTGCAGGTTTAATACAGCATAAGGACAGGAACAGGACAACCTGCATAGGAATAGGATGACAGGGCCCAGCAGCTGCTGGGGCTGGATCTGGGATGAGCGCGCTGACTTTTAATAACAATACATGAGCATATATACATAACGCAAACACATAGCATTACATTGCAGTAGGCGTAGCAGTGGGTGGAGCAGAAGGCGTGACGCGTAGCAGTCGCGAAAGATAAGGGGGAAAAGAGGTGTAACAGGGCGTATACATAGACATGTGATGCAAACGTAACAGAATATGTCATGAATGGGGCGGAAACCATGGAGGGGGCTACCTAAGGAGCCGGGACCTCTAACCTGATGGTGCGTGCAAACTAGCAATGACGTATCACTAGGAGAAGCTGGGGGCTATGAACTCTGGGCTAGGAGCAGAGACTGAAGTCTGGAGAGTCAGGGCGACATGTACCTAAACAGTATCTAGTATCTGATGTTTAGAGAACATGTTGATATAAACTAGAAGTTAGGAGGGGAAAGGCTAACTTGATTCTAAGACTGGACCATGCATTATTCTACATGTAGTGCGTGATGAAGAATATTAAATGACCATTAAATGCAGTATTTCTCTAACGTGGAGACGTGAAGGCTAGACAATGACGGAAACTATTGATGCAGTTCAGTAGTTTAGGAATGCAGAGAAGGAGAACTGAACTGATAACTGGAATCATAACATATTCTTTGGCAGACTCAGAGACTGAGCCAGGCTGGGCCGGGCACTGCGAGGCAGGAAGTAAGTGAAGGGTCGAGGATACAGGTGGGGGCTGTATCGCTCCTCAGCGAGGCTTCAGGAGACAGGAGCTGAATCTGGTGTCCAGGCCCTTTTGAGGCCTAGAAACGGGGACTTTATAATGGAATAACGTGCACACTGAGAAACGTGACAACGTAGCTTTACATAGGCCTGATATTCGTAGTATTCACGAGGACTGGAAACTGGCATACTAGAGGTGGACACAACTGTAATTGCGTCATTAATCGAACATGGGGAATGCATATGCATATTTAATCATGCACACATAACATATGATGGATGACACGTAGGGACACAGAACATGGCAAAATTTACTTTTCCACATTCCCTCCTTGTCACTACGTTTCCATCAGGAAACATCAATATTCATGATACCGTCTATCATTTCATACAGTATCATTTGCTCGTCTGGAATTATCCTGGAACGGGATTTAGAACGGGGCTTGGGACTAGGAATACAAGAGGTAGCACAAATGCCGCAAATCGCAGGGCCACATTGTATACAGAGACAGCAGCTGAATATGATCGCTACTGCAATACCTAGAAAGGACAATATTTTCCATCCCCAGGCGGAAATTATATTCCAGAACCAACCGGACCATGTCCAGGTGCCTGGATCTTGGTGTATCAGATGGGCAATTTTATGGAGTCTGGTTATAGCTGAATAAACAGACGGCGCGTTATTTGGAATGAAAATGCAGCAACTAGATCCGATGACTCTACAGGCCCCGCCCCTATCGGCCAGTATGACGTCAAGGACGAGACGATTCTGTAAAACGACAAATCTCATAGCAGATTGCTCTTCAGTTAAGTTACCTAGAGCAGAGGCAGTCTCATTTACTACAGCTTCGAGGGTTCTGGTTAACCTACGGATTAGTTTACTATTCTGGATAGGTCCTATAAAGAAAAAGAAACCTCTGTTGAAATCTGTATACTGTTCTAGAGCAGTTTCAGTATAATCGACAATTGGGGACTCCCTTTTATGTCTAATGTGTACTAGATGTGTATTCCTATGATAATCAGGTGGGGCTAGAAAAACTGGTGGCAGTAGGAAGGCAATGTAACAGGTTCCCTCCCAATCGAGGGGCAGACGAACATATGCAGTTTGACCACAAATAAAATAAGAATGACGTGAAGCTTTGAAGATAGATTTCCCACTGTCACTATACTTGACAATAGTAGTACAATCACTATGTCCTACATGTATGGAACCATAATTACGGACACATAATTCGCCTTTGACTGGTAGTACTGAAATAGCAGGTAAGTCTGGAGTAGTATCAGACTGAACATTCAGGACCATAAAATTCGAAGAATAATTACCTAAATTATACACTTCATTTTCTAGATCTAACCCTGTTCTGTGGGGAAGACCTTGCTTGTCTGGAAAACATGTATTGTTAAGAAAAGACATATCTGTTGAGGATGACGTTAACGTGGACCATGCTCCACACGAACCATTATGTGAGAATGGATAAGGAAAAAGTGGCAGGACTCCCTTCGGTGTCTGGAAAGGGGGGAGTCGACCACACACCCAACAATTAGTGGCATTGCTGGTCTGGTGTGAGTAATGTAACATGCGGATAAATGAGTTATTTCGCATAGCGAGGCGGTAAGAGAGTTCATGAGGGGGCAGGTCACTAAACGTGTGCTCTACTGTGGCATTAGCAGACTTATTTACATGAAGAACTGGGAAGTATAAGAAAAATGCATAACTGGTGCAGGAAATCATAAGGCTGGAAAACAATATGAAACATAGAAAAACGATACATCGGATTGAGTTTTGACTAACTCTCTCACTATGGGGGTCTATTTTATACATGTCAGAAACAGTCTAACCGTTTCACCTAGGGGAGGACTTAGACAATCAAACTGACTGACTTATTTTACTAGACCGAAGTTTTAGCTTGTACTCCTGTTGCGGAGTTTTCTCTAACAGGGGAGGGGTTGTAGCAATGTCTTTTGCGGGACAGTCCTTGAGAACAATATTTTGGCAATCCTTCAAATCCTGGGAAATGTTCTTTAAGACGGGTTTCAGTCCATTAAAAAGTTTGACATGAGAAAGGTGCACCCAGCCTTTGCGTCCTTCCAACTTCACGGCTGTACGGGTGGTGAGGAGGACCTGTCGGGGCTCTTTCCAACGAGGCTCCAGCGGACTTGATCTGTCAAAGTTGCGGACCATCACCATGGATCCTGGAACGATTTCATGCGGTGCCACCTCGGTATTGTCTGGAAATGCGGCAGCAACCTGTGAACGACATGAGTTGAGGGCAGACATCAAGGAAGCTAGGTAATCTGTCAGCATATTACTTGAAACATCGGTAATACTTCGGGGTCTAGGAGTACCCCACATATTAGGGGGGCGGCCGAATACGACCTCATACGGGGACAGACCTGATCTGGAATGTGCGACCATGCGCATATAAAACAAAGCGACTGGTAGAGCTACTAGCCAGTCCACACCTTTTTCTTTACACACTTTTGCGATACGAATTTTTAGAGTCTGGTTATGTCTCTCTACGAGACCGGCTGCTTCAGGATGGCGTACACAATGAAACTTCCACTGGTACCCTAATAACAGGGAAACATGCTTCATGAGTTCAGATGAGAATGGCTGGCCGTTATCAGAATATACGACTCTAGGGAGTCCATAACGGGGGAAGAACTCACGAACCAACTGCTTGGCAGTGGTCGCGGCTGTGTAATCTGGGACTGGATATGCTTCTGTCCACCTGGACAAAGCGCATACAACTACAAGGACATACTTGAAACCCTGACATCGCTCCATCTGAATATAATCCATCTGGAGGACTTCAAAAGGGTGGTCAGGGGGCTGGAATCCACCTTGTTCCACCGGGACACTTTTACCTGGATGAAACTGACAACATATCATACAGGTACGGACTTTCTGCTTGGCTGCAGCTCGTAAATGCTTGTTGAACCAAATGTTCTGGATACTGTCTAACATAGCTTTTTCTCCTAAATGTGCTGGACTATGTGCGGTATTAATAATGACTTGAACCATAGAGTCGGGGAGAAACCATGTGGCTCTACCCTTCGTTAACCATCCTTGATCTGTCTGGACCCCTCCTTGTTCGGACCATTTCTTGATTTCTTCGGGAGTAGCGTGTAACTGTATGTCTATGACATCTTGTGTAGGGTCCTTAACTGTCATACATGTAGTCGGATCTGGAGTATGTGTCATGTTAACTGGAATGTCTAGAGTCTGTGCTGTAAGCTTGGCTGTGCGATCTGCTAGATCATTACCTTGGGAAATAATGTCAGTAACTTTCGTATGTGCTTTGCACTTCATGATAGCAATAGATGTCGGCAAGTGTATGGCATCTAACAGAGCTTGAATAAGGAGACCATGCTGAATCTTGGTTCCATGAGAAGTCATGAAACCTCTCTCCTGCCAGAGCACTCCGAAGTCGTGTACAACTCCAAATGCGTAACGTGAATCTGTGTAAACATTAACTTTCTGGTTCTTGGCATGTATACAGGCTTGTGTCAGAGCAACTAGCTCTGCTGCTTGAGCGGACAGGGTATCAATACGGTGTGTTTCAATAACTTCGGTGCCAGTAGTCACTGCATACGCGGCGACTAGTTCTCCTGTACTTGTTCTCATACATGAACCATCCACATAAAGTGTCAGGTCGGGATCTGGTAGCGGAATATCTGTCAGATCTTGTCTTGGCTTTGTCGTAATGTTAACTACTTCCACGCAATCATGTGTGGCTGGATTTGAATTAACTGATGGTAACAGTGTAGCAGGATTCAGGATGTTGCAGCGTCTGATTTCTATGTGAGGCTGGAACAGTGTCAATTCATAACCTGTTAAACGTGCAATTGTCAAGTGCTGAGTCTGTGTTCGGTTTAAAAGAACTTCCACGGAATGTGGAACTTGTACTGTCAAGGTATGTCCTAAGACTATGGAATCACTTTGTCTGATAGCTAGTGCTGTGGCTGCAACTGACTTGAGGCACGCAGGCAGAGCCTGGGCTACAGGATCTAATGTGCTGTGCTCGAAAAATAAGCACAGGGCTTGTATTGTCCTGCTTGATCTTGTGTGAGAACAGATAATGCTGTACCTTCACGTTCAGTGACAAAAAGTGTAAAAGGCTTACTGTAGTTCGGTGTTGCTAGAACTGGAGCTTGGCATAGGGCTTTCTTTAACTCTTTGAAACTTAGTGTATGTTCAGATGTCCAAGGGAGGACAGTCGATACGGCTGCCTCCTGTGTCGTTAACTGTATCAGTGGCTTGGCTAGAAATGCATACTGGGGAATCCATTGTCTGCAGTAAGAAGTAAGGCCGATAAAAGCACGTACCTCCTTCTGGGTCTTGGGCTGAGGAAGACTCGCTATTAACTGGATACGGTCTGGTGTCAACTGCCTACCCCTCTTGGACAGTAAGTGTCCTAAGTATACCACTTGCTGGACACAGAATTGAAGCTTAGAAGGGGACACCTTGTGCCCCATCTCGGCTAGGAAATACAAAACTGTAAGGGATGCCCGCTCGCAAGCACGTTCAGAACGGGCTGTGATCAGTAGATCATCGACATACTGGAGCAGGGCAGTGTCAGTTGGCATGTGAATGTTGTCTAGTTGTCTCTTGAGTGCTTGACTGTAAATACTAGGACTTTCTGTGAAACCTTGAGGAGCTCGTGTGAACATATAGCTCCTTCCATTTAAACAAAATCCGAAAAGGAACTGGCTGTCTGGATGAATAGGGACACTGAAAAATGCGTTCTTGAGGTCTATGACAGTGAAGAACGTGGCTTCGGAATCAATGGCCGTTAATAGGGAAGAGATGTCTGGGACAACTGGGTACTGCGGAATAATACATTTATTAAGCTCTCGTAGGTCAATCACTAATCGATATACTGGGGGTGCATTCGGATCAGTACGTTTCATGACTGGAATGATCGGAGAATTACATACATTGGAGTCAGTTTCTACAACCACTCCTTGAGCCATGAGCTCGTCAATAATTTTGGATAAGGCTGCTACAGCCTCAGGTGGCAATCTGTACTGTCTGATTCGTGGTAACACTACACCTGGCTTGAGAGTCACACGATAGGGTGTGATTTGCATGTAACCTACATCAGTTGGACCTTGCGCCCATAAGTGCTGCGGAACATTAGACAGTCTTGAATCAAAATCTCGTAATACATAGTGACCCTTGAAGTCACGTAGGAACAATCGTATTCCCTCTGGGGAACAGCATATAACTGCACCTAACTCTTTCAGTGTCTTAATGCCTAATAGATTTTCTGGACATGATTTAGTAAGTAACAGATCAGTAGTGCGGGACAATGGACCTACTTCTAGAGTAACTGGCTTTGAAATCTCATTTACGATAGGTTTTCCTGAAAATCCAAGGGAAACATTTCTTGAGCCTGAGAGCGGAGCCCCTGGAACTTCGGCGTGACTAATTGTGGTCCTACTTGCCCCTGTATCAATCAAAAACTTTCTTTCTTTCCCTAATACTTGACTATGAACATAGGGACCTTCTTGATCTACAGGTATCTCGATGAGAGGCAAGCCTACCTCCCTCTCTAGGCTGTTTCATGAATACTGCTGGTACTCTGGATACTCAGACTGTGCATACTGGTACATCTGCGATGTAACATGCTGTGTTGCAGCAATAGGCTGCGGTGCTGTAACTGTCTGTTGTGCATTCTGTGGCTGAGGAATCTGTGAAACTTGTTCTTGTCTAGGCGGACGTGGTCTTTCTTTAGTCTTACCAGTAGCTATGTTGTGTTTCAGAACTGCACACTCATTTATGAAATGACCTGGCTGTTTACAATAATTGCAGTTCCCTTTAACGGGAGCTGCAGGATGACTGGCTTGATTCGGACCCCTCTTCTGACTGTCTTGAGGAACAGATTGTGCAACTAGTACTTTCATTTTCGTGTCTTTCATACGTTTTTTTTCGTGTTCTTGCTCTTCTCTGATTCTATTCTGGTGATACTGAAGCATCTGCAACATCTGGGACGGGGTATTAGCTTGCCAGGTACTTTCGACTTTCAAAACTCGATTTTTAATTTGTGGACTTGAATTCTCGACTAATTTGGTAACAAAAAGGTGAGGGTATGACTCACTACTTGTCTTGAGGCCACTGTTGATGCTGAAACATTTTTCAAATCTAGAATAAAAATCACTAATATCCTCATCTTGCTTCTGTTTACAGGCTGAGATTGCATCCCAGTCTTCTTTTCTAGTTGTCAATAATCTGGGTAAAACTTGAATTAATAATTCTTGTAATTCTTTACATTTATCTCCAAGACCGGTACCTGGTACTCGTGCCTTATCTTCAGCTTCTAGAACTGCCCAATCGATCTTTTTCTCTCCCACCTCCCATTCTTTTTCCTTGAGCTTTTCATACACCCCTGCGGGCAGCAGAACCTTTAACATTTTAATTATATCTGGGTATGTGTATTCTCCCATACGGAGCATGTCTTTTAGTTCTCTATGGAACCCTGCTGGATCTTTGTCATGACAGGGAATTAATTTCTTCATCTCGAGGAGTTCCATCTTTGTAATCGGAGTGTAAACAAACACTCGCTGCATTTCGCCACCCGTTCCTTTAACTGGGTGGACTTCTCGTAACGGATTCTGTCTCTCCATGTAAAATGGTTTACTTTCTGGAGGTGAGGCATGAACAAAATGCGGGTTCAGAAACGTTCTATATTTGTGACGCTGTTCTAGAATGACACTAATTAAGTCGGTACCTAGACCTTTCCATCTATACTGGAGTAACTCGTTCAGGACATCATGTAACGGACCTGGATCAGAGTGTTGACCCTCATACAAAGTAATGAGGTGCTGAATCATATACATACCCGCCAGTCGTTGCTCGGCTGGGGGCAGTTTCAGAAACATTTGTGCCACTATTTCGTCTGGAAAAGTGGTAGAATCAGTAATCCATCGGACTGCTGATCGGGCTAGTTCTTGTTCATGCATGGTACTTAACTCACTGTAACCGATTCGTGATTTCAGAATGTGATCGGTAGCTTGAAACACTTGTTCTAGTGAACCTTGTTCTGGTGCTGGAGAATGAAAAATAGACTTGTGTTCTAGGCGTAAATGACGATCTGGAAATCTAGATTTTCCTACATACGCTATTCTGGCGGGATTCTCGTCCTCTACCTCTTCAGTATCAGAGTTACTTTCTTTCTCGCTTACTTGTGCTGCTTTACGCTGTTCGTGTAATTTTATTATTTCTCTACGGATTTTCTTGTACATACTCTCCATAGCACCGACGGTCTTGTGCTTACCCTCGGCTATATTATCACTCCACCTTGTCAGGATTTTCATTTCGGCCGGATCTTTAGACGGGTAATCTTGTTCTCTTATTAGACAATTGATCAGAAACTTTAATATCATGAGCTGGATCTCGGCTTTCCTTTGAGACATGGCCTCGCTAATGCTTTCTGGATCATCCCCTGTACGGATGAAACGATATATTCTGTCTAGATCTTCTTTCATATTCGGTAAGGTGACTAGATACTCGGCCACCTTTCTTACGCGGAATGAATATAAAACCATATTATCCTCGCCTGGGACTGGATCATAGCCGCATTGGGCAAGGGATCTTCTTATTTCTGCTACAGTCTGATGTCTAGGCGTACGCTGTGACGCTTGTGCATGTAATTCGGATAACGTTAAACGCTTGTGTGGTGGCGGGGTTTGAGGAGTACCTCCCCCTGCGGCCCCTAAACTGGAGTCTAGGTCTACTGAGGCTCTTCGTCCTGGCAGAGTGGGAAATGGAAATGTAGGCTGGGCTTGTATGACGGACTGGACCGGGGGTACCGTAACAGGTACTCCGGTGTCTGGAGGAGCGGGAAGTGCCTGATTTACAGGGACTGGCGGAGCGCGAACAGGATTTGCATATTCTGGGATTGTGTCATCCAAATAGGACGAAATAAAAATATCAGCTGCGGTCTGTTTGTGACCTAGCTTGGTCGGAACTAATGGTGGCGGGAAATTACTGGATGCCTCTGGGGTCGCTTTTGGCAAGCCCTCGGCAAGGAGAGGATACATACCCCTAATAAGGGCATGCCTCTGTCTGTCTGACTGTTCGGCTTTGACTTGTTCACCTATCTCGATTAGTTCTTTTTCTTGTGCTCGTTCTAAGGATTCTCTACTTAATTCTGACTTTCTGATTTCCTTTTCAGTTCTTTTATGAGATTCTTTACGCCATAACTCGATGGCATCTTTCTGTGACTGTCTGGCTTTCTTTTTCCATAATGCTTCTTCTACTCGCATGATGCACTCGGCATCCCATGTACCCGATACGGGCCATCTATACTTTTCTTCTAACTGTTTGGTATACTCTACCCATAAATCTAGATACAATATGGCGCTTATGCCATGCTTCTGATACATAAAATGACCTGGACTGTCCCTCGGCGGAACAGGAACTGCTTCTTCTAACAAACCCTTTCTAGTTTTTAACTGACGTAATCTCGAAAAGAGAGACATTGTAAACTTGAATCGGAACACAATACAATACACGAGAAACAATAACAATTTGGAGAACAATTCAGGCATACCACGACATTGGAAATACATTGAACAATATCATAACATAACAGTTCGGACAGAATATTACCTGGAATACTGAGAACAGAAACACAAGAATTTCTCGAGAACGGAACAGACTAGAGTTACTGGATGCACTGCTGAAACAGTACGGAACATACCGGTCCCATAAAGGGACGCATCAAGACCCGTATCCACCTAGGTGAACACTTCGTTTGTGAGTCTGTGTACCACCAACCCACGGACCAGAGTCAATTTAGATTGACCCTGTCTAGATACTACCCCAGTAATGGTACTCACCGGGCAGCAAGAACGGAAAGCCTCGGACTGGACTGGACTGCTACGACGACGGACGACGAACTTCGGACTTCAGTTACGGGTGGGCCTCCGGATACCTCGGACCTTGGACTCTCGGCTTGGGCTCTGGTCGGGACTCGCCGCGTTCCTCCACCGTCTCGTTTGGATGCTGGACCGCCTCCTCCGTCTCCTCCGTGGGCCTGAGGGATACTTGAAGCAGAAATATCTGCCGGTGCACAGAAGAGTTCCGTCACGACTGCAGAGGGTCAGGGGGTCGGCGTGGCTTCACCGACGCGTGGGGAAAGGGCAAGTCCCTGTTCGGGCGCCATTATGTGGTAAATAAATAAATAATACCTCTCTTTTTGACTAGACATATATCATAACAGATAGCTCAATAAATAAGAGTCAAGATTCGAGGTAGTAGGAGTTTTGCAGGTTTAATACAGCATAAGGACAGGAACAGGACAACCTGCATAGGAATAGGATGACAGGGCCCAGCAGCTGCTGGGGCTGGATCTGGGATGAGCGCGCTGACTTTTAATAACAATACATGAGCATATATACATAACGCAAACACATAGCATTACATTGCAGTAGGCGTAGCAGTGGGTGGAGCAGAAGGCGTGACGCGTAGCAGTCGCGAAAGATAAGGGGGAAAAGAGGTGTAACAGGGCGTATACATAGACATGTGATGCAAACGTAACAGAATATGTCATGAATGGGGCGGAAACCATGGAGGGGGCTACCTAAGGAGCCGGGACCTCTAACCTGATGGTGCGTGCAAACTAGCAATGACGTATCACTAGGAGAAGCTGGGGGCTATGAACTCTGGGCTAGGAGCAGAGACTGAAGTCTGGAGAGTCAGGGCGACATGTACCTAAACAGTATCTAGTATCTGATGTTTAGAGAACATGTTGATATAAACTAGAAGTTAGGAGGGGAAAGCCTAACTTGATTCTAAGACTGGACCATGCATTATTCTACATGTAGTGCGTGATGAAGAATATTAAATGACCATTAAATGCAGTATTTCTCTAACGTGGAGACGTGAAGGCTAGACAATGACGGAAACTATTGATGCAGTTCAGTAGTTTAGGAATGCAGAGAAGGAGAACTGAACTGATAACTGGAATCATAACATATTCTTTGGCAGACTCAGAGACTGAGCCAGGCTGGGCCGGGCACTGCGAGGCAGGAAGTAAGTGAAGGGTCGAGGATACAGGTGGGGGCTGTATCGCTCCTCAGCGAGGCTTCAGGAGACAGGAGCTGAATCTGGTGTCCAGGCCCTTTTGAGGCCTAGAAACGGGGACTTTATAATGGAATAACGTGCACACTGAGAAACGTGACAACGTAGCTTTACATAGGCCTGATATTCGTAGTATTCACGAGGACTGGAAACTGGCATACTAGAGGTGGACACAACTGTAATTGCGTCATTAATCGAACATGGGGAATGCATATGCATATTTAATCATGCACACATAACATATGATGGATGACACGTAGGGACACAGAACATGGCAAAATTTACTTTTCCACAAAGCACCCTGCCTTCAGGGCTCAAGAGCCTGCCATAGGGGTGACTTATAGGTTTTAAGTGCAGTGACCCCAGATATAAGGAAATGTATATCTGTCTTGAGAGGTGCAAGCACCAGCCCGCATAGGCTGCAACTGCAGGCCTGTAGTCACAGTTTAAGTGGACTCCCATGGGTGGCACAATACACGTTGCAGCCATGGGAGACCATTGTGTATCTATGCTTTGGGTACCTTAGTACCATACACTAGGGACATATAAGTGTACACCAGTGGAAAGTACTTACCAGAACCAATTTAGGGAAGAGAGCACAGTTGCTGGGGTCCTGATTAGCAGGTTTCCAGCAGACTAGGTCAAAAACACACTGACACCAAGCATAAAGTGGGGGGTAACAATGCTAGAAGGATCCTACCTTCCTACACGTTATAATTTTTAGCTGACAGCTGCATATTATGGTTTTAGTATTATTGTGGGCCATGATGGTGATATATGTAAGTATATAAATATATTCATGATGAACCATAGAGCAGCCCTTCTTAGCTTACTTTCATATAGAAAGCAGTTTGCTGGTTGAGTGGTTTGCAATTTCTGGGCTGTAAGCTGAGGAGTCCGATTGAGGGTGCAACTGTTTTCTGGGCTCTGTTGCCAGGATGTGGGTGTTGCCATTATCTAAGGAATATCCATATTTTCAACTGCCATCTGAAATGTATATGCTCCTGAGTGCTTCTAATGTGGTCTGGTAGAGAATTCCAGAGCCTGGTGGCTTGTACTGAGGAAGCTGTGCCTTCTACAGATTTCTTATGGTAAGGGGGTATGATGATAAGTGGTTCAAGACTGGAGCACAGTGTTCTGTTTGGTTTCTGTTGCTTGAATTTAACTTGTAGATATAGTTGTATTTTTCCCTGGGAGGCTCTGTGAACGGGACCCCATAGGTGAAGCCAGCCTATTTTCTTTTCCCTTCATTACTTTATCAGTGCTGCTGATGACAGCATGATGCAGAAAGCTCAGACCTCTTTGTGCTTGGTTTTGGGCCTTCCAGGATGAAGACTACACAAAAGCTGTCCCTGGAAAGCAGCATGGAAAGGACACTTCCATTCCAAATTCCACTTCCAAATGCTATGGCATACTAAAGGTCCTCCGAAAAATCTTAGATCTTCTCCCCATCAAAGTGAGGAAAACCTTAGTGCATGCCCTAGTTACCTCCCATCTCGATTATGGGAACTCATTGCTTTGTGGACTAAATAAAAAGGGCCTGAATCAACTCCAATGTGTCCAAAACGCGGTGGCTCGATTGGTCCTGAACCTACCCAGGAAGTCATCTGGGAAGCGTGCTCTACAAGCCTTGCACTGGCTCCCCATGCAGGAACGCGTCCGGTTTAAAATCATGTGCATCACCCACCGCATAGCACATGGCCGCGGCCCTGTCTATCTCCAAAATATGCTGACCATATACCGTCCCAAACGGTTCTTGAGATCCATGGGCAGTATGCAGCTGGTGGTGCCCCGTATCCGCAGAGCGCGTATGGGAGGGCGGTCCTTTAGGTTCATTGCCATAAATACTGGAACGAACTTCCGATTGAACTAAGGATGGAACCATCTGAACTACGGTTCAGGCTGAAATTGAAGACCTATTTGTTCACCAAAGTCCAGTTATTGTAGGATCCTTCTGTCTTTTCCCCTCTTTGCTGGGTCCGTCTTGGGAGTTCCTTTGGAATGCATTCACAGCGCGGGGACGCACTGTTCTCTTGTGTAACCAGGCGCTTAATAAATGTTTTTTATTATTTATTATTACTTGAAAGGAAAACCAACCTAAATTTGTTCAAATATTGCAGACATTGCCTATCTTCTTTGATTGCATACAAGTGGAACCCACTGATCCACTTGTTACACAGTTCCAAGTTCTCCGTGACCAAGGAAATGAATGCCCTGCAGAGTACTAGAAGGACTGCTGTGCAACAAAGGTGGCGTCTGTTTGACAGCCAGCTTTGTAGAGCTGAGGGGACATCACATGAGTCTTGCCTTTCTAAAAAATGTTCCTCTGACATGAAGTGCTTAGAAACCAACCTGCCTGTGAAGGAAGGAAAGCAGCCTGCCAACCGTACAGGAGAAGGTAAAGACCAGGAGAAACACAAATCAGGTGAAGGTAGAAACCAGTGCTGGTGGCATCTGCCAGAAAAAAAGAGGATTGAGGAAATTGATTGTTGTGCCCCGGGTGTCAGCAGCTGACAGACTTTTCTATTCATAGTTCTTTGTGGTATATTTGGGGTCACGACTGCCTGGTGCTGTGGAGAAGATGATTGTAATTGTGGCTAACCCATACTGTGGCTATGACAGGACCCGCCATGTGGGGCCACTGTGACTCCAGGATATCTGTTTTGCCAATTCTGAAGCTGCTCTGTCATATTTTCCTGTTCCCTTAACATCGCTGCAGCCAGAGGAGGTCACATCGAAACCATGGCATACACACTTTCCCAGAAGTGGTGGAGGTGCTGAACATTGCCAGTAGCTAGATATGGCACAAAAGCATGACTTAATGTGGTGAAAGAAAGACTGCATGAACTGTGAAAGACAGAGCACATTGTCAATTCACAAGGAGGGTATCTTGCACCTGGAGCTAAATTTATGATATTACCACCATTCCTGCAATGACGGGAACCACCTAGACCAGAAGGGAGGAGAATCCAGGGGTGAGGAACAGGATAGCTGATTGAGATGCCGCTAATCCCAGCACCCAGTTCATTAAATTGTAACTGACCATTATTGCGTGTGTAATATTTAGTTTTGTTGTTTATTAAAGTAATTTTCTTTTTAAAAGTAAAAGATTGGGTTGGGCAATCAGCTCACACCCCTCACACTTACCACCATGAGAAGCCTGAGACTAGTCACCACCACCACTGACATGTAGTCCATTTATTTGTACTGATCCAGCGCCCCTATAAAAAAACTGTCTCAACAATGCTACCCAACACCAATGATACTCACCATTAATCATAAATCACTCACAAGGCCCATTAACCAACGAGACAATTTTTGAGCAACTGAATCATGTGACCTAATTAATCAGAACCTATTCACAAACTATTTACACATTTATATTCATCTGCAGTTTATCATCTTTTACCATGGTTTTATGCAAATAACATTTTAATTAAGTCACTAAGGTAAATTGATCAGCTGATGGTGACTAGACCATGAATAAACAAGACCAGCTTGTCGTTTCAAAAATCTAATTATATTTAACTTTATTATTCAAGAAAGAGCATTTTATTAAGAATCTTTATTTATTAAAAATATTAGCAGCATCGATTAAGGAGTAATGAATCAATGAACTGACATCTTCAAGGTAAAATCAACATGAATGAGTTAAAGCAATATAACAGTTTTCCATTCCCTAAGTCTATTTCCTTAACTAAAACTCGCTTCACCTAAAGAAATAAAGTCATTTAAGCCTGTTATCCTTACGTGCGCCAAAAGTCCATCAGCACAACACGCCCTTCTGGAATCGGAAAGCGAGAAACGCCCTCCTGCTCACGGGGGCAATTTGTATACCTTTCTAACTAGCTAAAGTAACTAAATTTTGCATTCTTTTCTGAAAATCCAAACTTGCGATTGGCTGAGCCCTGTCAGTCCACCATTAGGTCATTCACTCCTGACCAAGTCCGGGCCTCATCATAAGCACTTATTGTTCTTAGATTCTCCATCCTTTTTGCTTCCTCAAAAATGTTACATTCGCCCAAGCACAGAACTTTACTTCCTAATCTTGGCAGGCAATTCGGACTTCCTGTTCTTGGATTTTTCTCCAAGAACACATTCAACTCGACCAAAACCACGTCTGCATTAAATGTTGATTGGTCAGCAAAAGCTCTTTTTTCTGCACATGAGTGAAGGCTTCACTCTGGTCAAGTTTTCTAATTTTGCAGCTCTGCCAGCCATTTCTTAATTTCAAAAAGGGGGTGGTGATGGACAGAGTATCTGAGTTAATCAGAACACTCCTACCTAGTCAACAGATCAGGGCTTGATCCATCACCGTTTTTTAGCTCACTGCACCATCCCAGTTCAGAACCTGGCTATATGCAAATTAGTCTGTCCCTGGCACAGTGCATCATGGGAACAGGGCAGACCAAACTACCAAGCCAATTCTTCACTGGAAAGGAAACAAGCTTCCGGGGAACGGTTTCTGGCATCACAGCCGTCTTCGGCCCGGCTTGCTTGAATCCTGATGGTGCAGTGAGCAAGGGACTCATGTCTGAGCATACCCTTCCACACTTGTGGTGGCCAAAATAATTTCAAAAAGGGGGTGGTGATGGACAGAGTATCTGAGTTAATCAGAACACTCCTATCCAGTCAACAGATCAGGGCTTCATCCATCACCGTTTTTTAGCTCACTGCACCATCCCAGTTCAGAACCTTGCTATATGCAAATTAGTCTGTCCCTGGCCCAGTGCATCATGGGAACAGGGCAGACCAAACTACCAAGCCAATTCTTCACTGGAAAGGAAACAAGCTTCCGGGGACCGGTTTCTGGCATTACAGCCGTCTTCGACCCATTCGAAAACTATTATTTAAACAAACACATGACATCAATTAATTAAAGAATTAGGATTTATTCTGTTACCCACCCCCTTTGCTAACTATTAACCTCATTAATCAATGTTACCTAGCTGAAGCTGAAGCACATAGAGCTGCCTATTTATATCTACCATTCTTCATTTAGGCCGCAGAATTCTCCATGAGCTAATGCCACATAAAGACGAAAAGACATAACATAAGCACACAAAATAAGCACATGCCATTAATTAAACAGCCGCATTTAATACTGACAAAGACAATAGACAAGATTAATTTATTACTTTTCACAAACTGGCAGTTTGCAACATAAAGCACATGAGTTAGTCCCTTGTGTCGTGTATGCATTTTAAACTAGGTTGATTAGTATATTTCATCACAAACTCATTAATACGGGTATATTATGGAAGTTTAACTTTGCGAGTCAGAGCAAAATTTTATTCTGAACCTCGCTCCATGAGTACCTTATACTCTAGTTGAAATATTCTCCACTTCGCCGCCCTTTCTGGATACTAAATGAGGGATATTTCGTCTTCATCTTCTTCATGATTACTGCCAATGGTTAAGGTGGTTGCAGAGTCTGTCTGTGACTCACTAAGAGATGTTGTGCAGTGGTGTGGCTTTTGGTGGGGACTTTGGTGGTTTTGTTGCCCTGCACTTGCCTCTGCTTATTCACATAAAGAGGATTTCCACTGTTGGAGCAGGTTTTCCTTGCACAGTGAAAGATTGCACTGGACGAGGGTGGATGAGGGTCAGCAATGCTGTAACCCATTTGTTTTTCTTCAGCCTAGGGCCAGGTTTTCCTTGTAACTTTGTCTGAGGACATCTCCGTTTGATCAGCCCATCTGTTTTTGAGATTTCCTCAGCACAAGTAGGGCATCCAGCCTCATCACTGGTTTGTGGAGTACTCCTCTTCTAAGCAACCTCCACCCTTGAATTATTTGTGTCTTGGCTCCATGGATGGGTCATCATCCTTGCATATACTGGCCATTTTGAGGAGCTGTGCAGAGAAGCAGTCTGTTGGCTCTCCTAACTGTTGTTGCACTTTTTGCAGCCAATACCTTTCGTAGTCTAGATTGAGTTGGGGGTCAAAGTGGGCGTTCAGTGCAGCCACTACATCATCGTAGTAGTCATTGTTTCCTTTCTTGAGCAGGATCTCAAAAATGTGAATACCTTCTCCCCGTATATGTGTAGGTGTAATGAGTGCTTTACACTGTTTCCTGGGTGGGTCAGAGCAACTGTTCAGTCTGCTCACCTATATCTTTTGATGTGGGTGCTGCTGTAGCCCCGGTCTGTGAGTTCCCTGATGAGCAGGGGGGACATTGTAATGTCGGTGCTCGTGATGGTACGGAGCACTGGGCAATTGGGGGAGACTCTTGTAATGAGGGCATGCAGTCCGCCGGCCTAGTTGCAAGAAAACTCTGAGCTGTATTGCAGTGAGTACACTAGTAGCAGCGTGGGTTCTATCTGCCTGGCTCCACCCAGCTACACAGTTATTTATTAATAACAAATATGTGACCGTGGGGCCACTCCAACTACACCCGCAAAGCAGGTAACTCTATGAATGCCCCCCTTTTGACAGGACGCTAATGCAGTAACCCACGTATGCACCAGTTGTGTCATTCCTGGTGACTTCTTATCCACTCCTTCTTACAGTTATTCTGATACCATGCATGTGCGGGATTGTCCATGGGTGACGCTGAAAAGGCAGTCTAAACTTACTGCTGCGGTTCCTGTCCTTCACTAGCACAAGATCTCTAACCCTGAAGGGAGACCATTTGGCCCACTGACGCTGGCTGGCCCAGGCATTGTTGGCATGCCATTTGGCCAAAATATTACTGTCATCAAGAGGATCAGGAGTCCAGGCTGGATGATGAGGGACAGAATTCTAAAAAACTCGTCCCATGAGGAGGTGCCCCGGTGATTGCCCAGTCGGGTGTGCGGTGTCTGCCGGTATTCATGGAGGAAAGAATAAATGGCCCACTCATATGGTTGCTGGTTAGCATGCACAATCCTGACAACTTTGTTTAATGTTCTCATGAAATGTTCTACCACCCGCTGGCTTGGGGCCATCTGGGAATGACTTTCTTGAGCATGATATTAAGGGACTGTATATCTGAAGCTAGCTCTTGTCCTTGAAAAGATGGGCCTTTATCTGTTGTCACTTCTTGAAGGAGACCATGTGTGGGGAATATTTTTACCAATTTGGGTATTTTTTGAGAATGTAGTGTTTTCACTTCTGGATACTTGGAGTAATCATCGATAAGGACCATCGCGTGCCGCCCATCTGGGAGGCTTCCAAAGTCTAAACTGGCATAAGTCCATGGCGTTCAGGGCCCTCGTTCAGTCAGCACTTGAGCTGGTTGGGTAGAGCCACCTGTGATTTGACACCATGGGCAGAGATGGACTAATATTCCAATGAGTCAATCCATGAACGTGAACCATACCTTCCATCTAAGTTGACTCTTGGTCTTAACCATCCCTTAGTGGCTAGCATGAGCCTTCTGTCCCACCTGGTTGGTGAGGCTTGTGAGGATGAGCAGTCGATGTCCTAGCAGAAAACATCCATCACGGTCAACAGCTAGTTCGTGGTGGACTAAATAGAGGTTTTCTAAAATGTATTGGGCTTCCAGGGTCCATAAATCCAACTAGTGTTGAATTGGAGTCACTGTCCTCTCCTGACAGTGCTTAATTCTCTTTGTAAGCACTCATCTTGACGCGTGGGAGGCCTCAGGGTAGCCCTGCGCTATACAAGTAGAATTTCATTCTTAATTCATATGACCTCAACAGACATGGGAAGAGGGTGGGAACGATCAGTGACATAACGCACGTATTTATTGGTTTCATCAGCTTCCTCTTTTTCTTCAGGAGTGGCTGCCCTAGGGTGCTGCGACAAGTAGTCAGCAGGGTTGGTCATCCCTGTACGAAATTCTACCTGGCCGTAACATTCCTGGAGCTGGAGCATCCCCTTTTCGATCCGGGGAGGTGGTTTGGACACCATCCCTTGGAATAATGGAATAAGTGGTTTGTGGTCAGTCATGACAACGAATAAGTGCCCATAGACATATAGGTGCAAAAGGCAGCATTCCCAATGTATGGCTATAGCCTCTTTAATGATCTGCAAGTACTGTAGTTCTGTTGCTTTAAGGGATCAATTAGCAAATGCTACCAGAGTCAATTCCACCCTTCTCTGGTCACTGCATGAGCACTGCTCCTAGGCCCTATGGGAGGGCATCTACTGCAATGGTTGTTTCTTTCTGGGAGTCAAAGTACATGAGGATGGTGTCTGCAGACAATGTATCTTTGGTGGCTTGAAAAGATTGCTCTTTATCTACGCCCCAGATCCAGGGAGCTGCAGATTTGGTTAATTCACAAAGAAAAGTCCACATTTGTAAAGCGCACAATCACCCGTAAGGGTCTCTAGGCGCTGGGGGCCGTTGGGAAGATTAAGCGAGCTATTGCCCAGAGTCACATGGTGCTGGGCTAACCTGCCGCCGGAGCCGGGGATCGAACCGTGGTCCCCAGATTCCAGCGTCAGTCGCCCTGGCCGCGGCGCCACACCTCTTCCCTAGGTTGTATGAGTGTAGTCAAATCTCAAATGAACCTACCACAATAGTTCACTATCTCTAGAAAACTGCGGACTTCGGATACCGCGGTGGGTGGAGTTCGCTCTTTGATGTCTCTCACTTACTCGCGGTCAGGGGCCACCTCATATGCCAAGAATATTTATTTGAAGAAACTGAGCATCTGCTTTAGGAACTCACAATACTTTGGTGTAATGTGAGTCTGGTGTCCCGTATTTGCTGTAGCAAGTTTCTTAATTTGTCGTGATGTTCCTGCACCATCTTCACCTACACCAGAATGTCATCACTGACATTCACTATGCCAGGTAGACCTACCAATAGCTTCTGTATTGTGTTCGAAAACACTTCCACCGTACCAATATGTGTGGAGATGGTTGTGATGTATCTCGACTCTTCAGCCAGGGTGAGTTGATGATACTCTGACCTCAGCTGACTCCACTTAGCTCTCCTATCAAATCATCAATAGTGGAAGTTGGATGACGTACTTTTATTATGGTGACATTGGGTACCTGCTTGTCCACACATATTCTCACTTTCCCCATTGTTTCCGCTCTCTTGTCTTCACAATAGGTGATATTCAGGGGATGGGGCAAGACATGTTCTTGATAATTCCTGTGGCTTCTATTTTTTCCAGCTCCTTCTCTACCTGAGGCCTCGGGTGGAAGGAGAGCCATCTGTGTTCCAGGGCTATGGCCTGGACTGATTGACCAATGTGCAGTTGTATTATTTCGCTTTTAGGCATTCAATGCCTTTGAAGACTTTCGAAAATTCTGCTAGAATATGAGAGTCGCCTTCCTGGTGTACTCCAAATGCAAACTTGACTATTCCTAAGGCTTCCACAGCACAACATCGCAGCAGCATGCCATTTCTGCCTTCTGCAACATAGACTTGCGAATTCACCATTTGGGACCCATAGGTGATCGGTATTCTGAATTTTCCGACTATGGGTAGTGGTCTGTCCTGTCCATATGCAAACACTTTGACTGCCAATTTCTGAAGGGGCGGAGCAAGCTGTAGACTTCTGCAGACATTACATTTATGGAGGCACCTCTGTCAACGATGGCTAGCAGGGGATGCATCCCCACTTGCACCTGACACTGAGGTAGATGCCGCTGGGAGTGCTCACTTTGAAAATAGAATACAGTGTGTGTTCCTCCTCCTCATCGTCAGGCGTATCACTATTGGGTTCTTGGGCTATTGGGAGGGTGTTAACGGTGGTGCAAGATGCTTTCTCTTTCTGAGACTGACAGACCTTCGCAAAAAGATAACATTTTCTGCATCCGTGCAGTTTTTGCCCTTCACTGGGTACTCTGTTGACCGATGTGATGGGCCACCACAATATCCACACTGTTGTACTGATGTCGGACCTTTCTTGGGTTTCCCTTGGCTTTGCTGAGGGAGAACTGCATTGACTGGCTCAGTTTTTATTGTACTCTGCAGGGCAGCTTCCATGTGGGAGGCGCGTGCTTTTGACAACTCTTTGGACTTACCCATGTTCAGGGTGTCTGCGCTGGACTTGCCCGACTTCTGAAATATGTGTTCCTGAAGTTTCACTGACGAGCACCCTCGAATGATCTAGTTGCGTATCTCTTCCCTCTCATCCGCAAACCCGGATGTGCTCTCCAGCTCCTTCAGATGAGTGTAGAATGTATATATGACTCGTCGGCATGCTGTCGGGCCTAGCAGAATATGAATCACTCATAGTCCTCATTTGCCATCAGCTTGAAATATACGTTCAGTGCTGCTTTGAGTGCAATATGTGTCTTTGGAGCGGCTTCTATGATTTGTTTTTAGATTTTGGGGATGGTCTTGCTGGCAAGATGGAGGATCATGGCTCTTTTCCTCTCATCTGCAGCCTCTTGTGGCTTAAAAGTATAGTTCTACTCTCTCCAGCCAGTCTTTCCACCTGGGGACCATTGCTGAGGATGCCCCTTCCACTACAAATGACTTGATGCTGGGTATATTAGCCATTGTTGCTGTGCTGTCCTGGCTGGCAGGCTACTCTGGCATTAGGATGGGACACAAGCAGGCTGTGTGTCCAGTCAGAATGAGCTGGCTCTTGTTAACACTTCTCTGACAATGGGGATGAGCAGCTCCTCCTTTATTCTAGCGTGTTCACTGTTTGCGGGTGTCTGTGCTCACCCCTGTGTAGGATTCAGTGAGTCACAAGGTGCTGCCAGCATCAGGGGCATACAGAGACTCTGTGGCTTGCTGACCACAATCTCCCCTCCCCCACAAATACCTCAACGAGGATTTCCAATGCTTGAGCTGCTGCAAAGAGCAGCAGACGCCAGCTACAGTGGAGCGGAGAACCCACAGTTGTCAGTGCTCTTACCGCAGCACAGGGCCCGGTCTGTAATGTCTCTGCAGGGCCTCTGGGGATGTGGCAACCAGCCTCCGAAGCTTGATGCACTACAGAGCACGTGCGGCACAAGCACTGTCCTCTCCGGGAGTTAGCATGTGGCTGCTGCACACGAGTGTCCACAAGTCAGGCTTCGCGGGCAACACACACCCTCATTGCCAATGTAATGTCAGTGCTTGCGATGGTATGAAGCACCAATCAATTGGTGGCGGCTGCTGGCCTTGTTGGAAGAAAACTTGGAGACATATTGCAGTGCTAACACTGGTCGAGGCGCGCGTCATCTCACCATGACCCCAACCAGCTCTACGGTTATTGATTAATAATAAACAAGTGACCGCTGGGTCACTGCAACTATACCGGCAGAGCGGGTAACACTATGAACGCCCCCCCTTTCGACAAGGTGCTAATGCAATAACTCATGTACGCACCAGTTGCTTCGCTGGTTCGATATTACAGACACTACTGACCCTCGCCTATGGGTGGATCTACCAGTTGCATTGTTGGGCCACCTGCTCTATCTTGGACCTCATCCTTCTCTTGAATGATTAATCTGGCCTTTCCATTCCTGTCTCGGACGCCTATTGCTTTTTCACTTTATTTCTTGTTTCTCACGTTGTAGTAATTTTCTTTCTAAAGCTCCCCTTTTGTGTTTTGTGCAATCTTATATATTTTTACTGTTTAGCCTTTATTATGAAGTCTAGATGTTTATCCTTCTCAACCACCATGCTTTGTGCAGCTTTCCAGGCTAGTTAACAGAGCATCAAAGCCTGACTGAGTGGTTCTGCTTGTGCCAACACAAATACACCACTAGAGGGTACTGGTGTCAGCAGACCCTGTCCTATGCTGATGACACCCAACTAGTCATCTCTTTTGGGCAAGATCTTGACATGACTAAAACAAGGTTTAAGGGTTGCATGGGGAAAAATCACTAATTGGATGGTTAACAACTGTCTCCAATTAAATGGCAAAAAACACCAGAGAGTATGATGTTTGGCAAGGCTCAGGAGTCTTGGTCAGTGGACTGGTACCCTTTGCCCTAAAGAGGTAATAATAAATCTTGGTGTCAAGCTAGATCAGGCACTTTCTATGAAGGACCAAATCAGCACCATATGTGGCACCTCTTCTTCCACTCTGCGGCTACTCAGGAAAACTTTCCTGTGGCTCCCTGCATCATCGAGAATAACCCTAGTCCAGGCACTGATCACTAGTCGCCTAGACTATGGGAATGCAATGCTAGTAGCAGCAAACAAGCCATTATTGGCCAAGCTTCAGATTGTGTAGAGTACCACAGCCCAAAATCTACAACCCCCCACCACTCATCTTCTGCTCCCATTTTGAAAGACCTTCACTGGGTCCCCATCAGGAAACAGACTACTTTTAAACTGTTCTGCATAACACACACAAAATTAACCCACGGCTTCCCTCATACTTGCATAACAGACTCAGTTTATACCATCGGGCGCGTTTGCTCAGATCCTCAAGTCAAACCCTTCTAAAAATTCATCACATTTGCACCACAATATTTGGTGGCAGATCCTTTTCTCACCTTGCCCCGCTCTATTGCAACAGGCTTCCTTTGCGAATTGGAATGTGCCAGGGTCTCTGCATCTAAAAAACTTCTAAAAACATGGTCATTCTAATGGGTTTTTTCTGCAGTTGGCCTTTTTTTGGTTGCTATCGCAGAGATACGCCTCCAGGTTTGAGTCGTTCAGCAATAAATAAAATGCCTTTAACATAACATTACATGCACAGGGATACCCTGCCTCCATCGTGATCAACTAATGCACATCAGGCTGCTGCAGTGCCGTGTCCTTGCGCTCCTATCTCAAAGGTATGTGTTGGACTTGGCCCTTTTCCCCCAAACTTTTTCGCTTTTCGCCCCCCTAATTTATGATGTCTCCCCCATGGTGAAGGGTACCGAATAGGCCATGTGTGGTGTGAGACGCCATGTTAATGTTAAATGCAATGCAAGGTGTGTACATTTATTTTCCCCCATTGTAAACATGTACCCTGGTGAATTGCTGCATTTGTGTTTTGCATTTAAAATGGCTGCCAAGACTATGCGTTGTGCCACCTGACTGCAGGAGGTTAGCAGTCTAGTTGTTATGTACCCAGCCACCCCTGCATTTGGAGGGAAAGCCTGGCACCCAGGGTGCTCTACTCTTCCCCCTGAGCCAGTTAGAACTAGTTCGCCTGTCTGAGGTGGGTTAGCGGTCTAGCTGTCTGGTACCCAGCAATCCCAGCATTTGGAGGGACCTTCTAGAAGCTTCCAGGCTTTCTGGTATAGGGAGAGCAGTGAGATGTGATGGGCAGAGACAGAGCTGGGACAGGAAGGTGAGGGGACCTTCTGCAAGGGAATACCGCCACTTGGGCCTGTGTGCTGGGCCCTGCACCCATCTAGGACCCCCCTACTGTCCCCAGGGCTTGTGAAGCCCCACTTCAGGAGTTCAGGCTGCCGTGTGGGAGGAGGGCCACGCTGCAGTGGGGATGGTGAAAGCCTACCACCCTGCTTTGATGATGCCCCCACTACCTGCTGACCTGGCCCAGTAGTGCCTACTGCTCTGTCCCCCGGGCCCCTGAGGAAGGAAGGCCCCCCTAGGTCCCTGGAGCTGCAGGGACCCTGCGCTACACAAGCGCTGCGCAAAGAAGTGCCCAGAAGGGAAGGAGCATCTGGGACCCCGCCACCCAGGAGGTGAGAAGTGTTACCCTGGGTCTGCTGCTGGGACTGTCCGCCCCCCTTTCGCTGTGCTCCTGGACCTGCTGGGCCTGGAGGAGGCGCTGCGTGCCAAAGCGCTATAATCCTGGAAGCGCTGTGCTGCAGAAGCCCTGGGTAGTCCTGAAGTGCCTGAACTGTACTGCCTGCTGTGTGTGCCTGCAAAGCGCCCCTTCTACCAAGCGCTGGACGGGCTGCCTGGCCCTGGATAAGTGCTGCCTGCTAAGCGCTGTGATCTAGAAGCGCTGTATGAGGAGCTGGGCTGAGGAGAAGCGATGTGTGATGGCTAGCGCTGCGCAGCTGGAAGAGGCTGCTTTTGTGTTCCTACGCGCTACCGCGCCAGATCCTGCCGCCTCTCAGCCTTGTAAATAGGGCAGGAGCCTACCCCACCTCCGCTCGGGGAGCAGTGTCTGCATCTGTCTGGTGAGGCCTCGAGGCACATTGTCAGTGCCTGCCTCCAACCCTACTGCCCAGGAAGCCCGGAGCGAGGAGCAGAAGCGTGGAGACCTTGCCAAGAGCCCGTGAGTGTGGGGCTCAAACAGACTGTGATGGGGGTGTATCGGGGCATACTGTCGGTTCCCAACCCCCGGTGCCATCATTCCGTGGTGAACTGCCGCCCCCAGGAACAGTATTGTTCTCCAGGTGCCCCGCCTGGCAGCGGGCACCTGCAACGTTGGGCCAGTAGACCCAGGACAGAGACTTGGAGGTGTGGGCCCCGGGTGGTTCAGGGACCTGGGTTGTGCCTGCAGTAGTGAGTTGCCTGATTCCAGGCCAATAGGGTAAGTCAGGCTATGGAAGTTTAGCGAAAAAAGAGAACGTCCCAAAGGGCCAGGCTTCTTAGACAGTTCTTGAAGCAAATTATCAACCTGCAGATGGTCCTGCCTCATGTGTGATACCACTGTTGAGGGGGGAATGGGGGGGGGGGGGGGAATGCCGGTCTTGGGTGCCTAGTGTTTTTATGTCACCGGGAGGTGCTTTTGAGCCCCTATTCGGTTAAGGCTGGGTGCTTGGGTCACTGCGCCCCTACTCATGATTAGTTGAGCCAATGTGGATGTGTGCTCTGCCATTCTTATGAGCACTGTGATTCCTGCCCAAGGATAAGGCTCCTGCCTGACACCCAGTAGGCCTGATGTCAATGTTATGCACCCATTGTTTCTTTTCTTGCAGGAGGTGCTAAGGCCAGGCCGGCTGTATTGTACCTAGTGTATGCCCACTGTTGATATGTTCTGTGCCAAAGGTATGTGCCCCAGGGTGGGTGTGATTATGCCAGCCCAGGCCTGATATTACATTTGCATGTCTATGCCAGTTGTTAAGGCCAGGTGCCGCCTGTTTCTTTTCACAGGAGACGCGATGCAGGCCCTGTTGTGTGGCTATGCCTCCATACCTAGTGTGTATTTTATATCTAATGCTTTAGTTTACGCCTACAGCTTGCGTCTAGGTGAGGCCAAGGAATAAGGCCTGAGTTTGCCCTGTGATATTGACCTTGGGTTTCAGCATTAGTATTTCTTTCCCTCACGTATTCTCCTATGGTTTCATGCCAATGATAACACGTTTTTATTTCAGCCATGGACTCACGGACTTAACCTTTTATTCCTGCCCATTTCCCATGTAAATAATCCCCTTTGCATTCATTGCTCTGGCGCCAGTTGGCGCCCCCCTTGTGATTACTGCTATTGTTGTGTTTTACCTTTGCAGGTGGGATATAATACAACACTTATTCTTTTTCCAACCAGAAGCGGTGTCGTGTCTCTTTTGTGGTGTGCCCGGTGTGTCGTCTGTGAGTACTGCGTGGACGCTTTACACATGTCCTCTGGAGTTTGGCCTGCCGGCTCTGCTCCATGCTACCCCCCGTAGAATTGGCAACCCCATTTCTAACAGTAGGCTTATGCAGATTTGATCCCTCACAGTAGTGAGCAGCTTGTTGTATGCTGGGACAATGACATGCGCCCTAGTGGTAAGGGGTGAGGTGAGTAGGCTGAGGGCCTTGCTGGAGCAGGGCCTGGAAGATGGTTTTGGCAGGTCGTAAATGGCCCGCCGTAGGCAGGTGAATTAGTAGCACGTGGGTACTGGTCTCATCAACAGTTTAGTGGGGTGCTGCAAGCCCTGAAACCAGGGCTTGTCAGAACAGCCAGAGACTACAACACTTATACAATTCCTATAATGCTGAGACGAACCTCGAGTGGTCCACCTCTATCTATTTAAACCCTCGGTTATCATCATCCTAGGGGTGCATTCTGACAGTATCACACCTCTATGTAGTGGCCAGGTGGCACACTACAACTTCCTACATCAAAATGCTCAATTCATCCTTCAAGAGCCTCTTCTTGCACTTCATTATTGCAGTTGGTAAAGTAATTTTTATGAAAACACATAATCGTGTTAACATAGTGTGATTGACTTGATGAAACTGAGTTATTTTATTGAGAAACAGTGTTAGATTTGGGGTCTCTCGATGGCAGAGGTAGGTACCTTTGACCAAATAGGGACCCTTGCGTCTCGTCAGGGTAAGGGGGTACACTCCTAAAATAACCCCTGCTCACCCCCTTGGTAGCTAGGCACGAGGAGACAGGCTTATCTCAGAGGCAGTGTGTAAAGCATTTGTGAACACATACCGTAACCCAGTGACAACACTACAGATGGACACCACACAAGTTGTAGTATAAAAATAAGTATTTTTATATATACTTAACACAAGACCACAAACAACAAAAATCCACAATACTGTACTTAAAATGGTAGAAATAGCTCAGTTCTCTTTAGATGGAAAATGTGATACTTTAAGTGCAATGTACCTTTGAATGCGTAACGCTATACAACGAAAGTGTTGCAGGGAAAGTGATGTGTTGGTTCCTTACACACAAGAACGGTGATGCGTCGGTTCCCTACTGCCGCGTAGGCGATGCGTTGGTTCTTCTCCGCGTGGGGAGGTGATGCGTCGGTTTCTTACTGCTCTTCCGTGGCGATGCGACCAGCAGCGCTGTGATGCGATGAAGATCCGGTGCAATGAAACAAAATGGCGTTTTCTTCTTGATGCGACACAATGCGTGCATGCCTGGCGGGCGTGCGGAGACTCAACGATTCTTCTGAGCCACGACAGGCCCAGCGACACGCTTCTCGGGTGATGCGACGGCATTTGCTGAGACGGCGACACTCTTCTCCGGTGATGTGAGGCGCTTCGGCGATGTGATGCGACAGCGGCTGCGGTGTCACCCTTCTTCAGTGAAGCGACGACAGTGGCTGCGGCGGCGACACACTTCTCCGATGATGCGACGACGTCTACTGCGATGGCGACACTCTTCTCCGGCGATGCGAGGCGCTTCCGTGAAGCAACAGCAGCAGCGGCGACACCCTTTTTCAATGATGCGACGACAGAGGCTGCGTCGGCGTCACACTTCTTCTTTGTGAGTCGTGCTTCCAGCTCCTTGCGACACGCAGTCCCTCAGAAGGCCCAGCACAACAGCAGGCACTTCAAAAGAACTCAGGGGAGCTGGTTGGTGAAGTCTGTTGTCCCTGAGACTTCAGCAGGAGGCAAGCTCTATCTCAAGCCCTTGGAGATCCTTTACAACTTGATTTGAAAGTAGCACAAAGTCCTTTCTCCTTTCTTTGGCAGTCAGTCAACCACTGCAGGCCAATCCCCCAGACAGCACACAGCTTAGGGATAGTCTCCTCAGTTTCTCTGGTTCCTCTCCTCAGCAAAGGTTCTTCTTGTTTCCCAAAAGTGATCTAAAGTTCTGGGGTCTGTGTCCCCTCTTTTATACACCAAAATCCTTTGTCTCTGACGGCAGAGAGTGTCTGTGCCTAGACCAAACCAGTTCTGTGCGGTCCTGTAGCACTTTGTTGACAGGACTCCTTCTTTCCTTTGACAGTGTGGTCCAGGGACATCAGACGCACCACAGGAGGTGGAGCCAGCTTTGTGGAAGGCAGGCACAGTCCTATTCAGGTCCCAGGTGCAACTCTTCCCACCCATCTACATGCAGATAGCTCTATTCAGCCCTGTGCTGACTCACCCTGTCTCTTGGAATCCCCCAGCCCCTGTCACCCAAACTCCACACAAGGAATACACAACCTAGCAGAGGCAGGCATGAATAGTTAGGCAAGAAAATACCTACTTTCTAAAAGTGGTATTTTCAAACACAGAATGTTAAAACCAACTTCACTAAAAGATGTATTTTATCATTCTGTGTTCAGGCATACTAAACTCAAATGTATACCTAGTTCCCTGAGTCAGTTAGGATTATAAGGTTTTATAATCAAACAGCCATTCTGGCCTATGGGGAACAGGTAGCCTTACAATAGTGAAAAACGAAAATGGCTGTAATTCACTATCAGGAAATGCTACACACATCAGGGCATGTCCTACATTTTAGGCTCTGGAATGGCAGGCCTGAGACACACTTTACAAGCTGCTCCGGTGGGTAGCATAATCAGTGCTGCAAGCCCACCAGCGGCCTATGATTTACAAGCCCTGGGCACACACAGTGCACTGTACTAGGGTCTGACAAGTAAACCAAATAAGCCAATCATGGAGTCACTA
Organism: Lissotriton helveticus; assembly: GCF_964261635.1. NCBI lineage: Eukaryota > Metazoa > Chordata > Amphibia > Caudata > Salamandridae > Lissotriton > Lissotriton helveticus. The sequence continues at coordinate 54,405,091 of NC_136067.1, forward strand.
ATCCATACATCAATGTACCATAGGGAGAGTGTTAGACCTGTCAGCCCTTTGGGTGGTCCCCCCTATTATTTATTTATTTTGTTCCCTTTTTCCCTCTTAAGTTTTCTATTCTTTTTGTCCACTAGAATTTTGGCATTGTCCTAGGGGTTAGAGGCTACCTTGCCCCTCTAACTCTTTGAGGCCTCGTCACCCTCTTAAAAATGATGAAAACAGAGTCACAAAATGGTGGCTTGTAACTGCCACATTTTTCCCTCAGGATCTAGGGCCATAGGACTCTATTAGGAAGTTCTAGAACCTTCTGGCTAGTTCTGGTAGCCAGAGCCCAACCTATAAAAGGCCAGAACAAGGGCGGCCATTTTAGATCAAGTAGGGGTTGATGTGGAGGAGTGACCTTTGAGCCACTGGGAGTGCAGGCTGTGGCGCTAGGGGGCTAGGACACACAGAGGGTTGACTTCCTTCCCTAGGGATTGCTGCCTTACTGCTGTCACCGACCCGCTAACCGTAGACCTGGCCCAACTGATTTATACTCGGTTGATTTGGACATAAGGTCCTCACGAGTTACCAGAACCTTTTTACCTGATGCTGGGGTGAAATCGTAAGACTGCTGAGAAGTGGTGAGCGGAGCAGGGAGATCTGCCCGGTACCCGGTAGCGTCAGACTGACCCAGGAACTGAGGGAATTCCTCAGCCTTATTCATTCCTAAAGACATCCTTCTCTGGTACCCCCGTAGTGCTCACCTCTCTCCTGTACTGAGAAGCGCTGTCTCGAAGTCATCTACCCCTATCTGAGGTACGTGGGTGTAGAGCGGGATCGCTGTGCTGGAGTCAGGGGAGTCAACGAGGTGGCGCAGGAATAGTGGCCCGGGATTGTGCAGGTCCCGTAGAGGAGGAGACACTTCACCCAGAAAGGGGGGGGGGCGGAGCGTCAGCAAGGAGTTAGCTGCTGACGGGCGGGGCCGGAGGAGGGCCTGTCAGCTGCCTGAGGAGAAAGGCGACGCCGCAAGGAAGACACTAATCTCCCGCGCAGGATCGATTGCGCGGACCTTCAGTAAACCTGTTAACTGCGCCTTGGTGAAGAGCGGAGGTGAGGTGCAACCAACGTGCCGTGAGTGAGTGCGTCCTCCTCTTCCTGCAGGCTTGAGGCAGAGCGATTTGGCCTGTAAGGGGAGTAGAAGCGGGACTACGGCGCTGGTGGTGGAAAGCGGTTGATTGGAGGCACCAGCCTCACTAAATACAAGTAAGCGGGGAACTGGGGGACAAGGGTCGTGGTCCCAGAAACCTACGCCACAGGCCCTGGTGTTTAGTTGATGCAAAAGAACTCTGTGGAACTGTGCACTAGCCAGTGAGAGTCGGCCTGGCAGGACTATCGATGAACTTGTGACTTGATACTCAACCAATCTAGTGCTAATACTGGCGGGTTGGTAAAGTGACCCAGGGGAGCCAGGGTGTGGTAAAATCCCCTAAGATTCTGGATGTGTATTGACCCCGCGCATTCGAAAAGAGAATAAGGAGGGGGAGGGGAGAAACATAGGAGTAAAAGTTGGCAACTGCTGGGTAGTTACATTGGATAATCCAACTAAATAAGCTACACTGTGGTCACTAAATGGTCCTAGGGCATATTGTTGCTAAACTGATTAAACGTGAAAGGTTATTTCATTGAACCATAACTAAACAACCTGAGAATAGCCGAATTGAAGGTAACAGGTGTAAATGATAGAACTGATGGGAAAAGATACCGAATGTGCACCATTTTATGCTTAACAGAAAATAACTTTTATAAAATGTACCGGTATTTTTCTAAACTGGTGTAGTGTCATTTGTTTTTGGTGAGTGGACATTGAGTTGCTGTAAGTGAGTGATGTAAGCACAACACGTCTGCCTTTGGAGTTTAGCCTTACCCGCTCTGCGCCAGGCTACCCTATGTGGACTGGTAACCCCAGGTCTAACATAATTGGTGTTCAGTGGTGGGATAGGAGCTTGTGCTTACATCCACTTAGTAGTAACGCAGTGTGTACCACAGGCCTACACCTGGAGTTTCTCCAAGCGGACTCCCTAATTAAAATTTTGTTTTTCCAAATTCTTTCCTGGTGGTGGGTGGAGGAAGCCCTCACGTGATACCCTTCCTTGAATTCTTCTAAGTGGCTATCCAAGACCCAGGAGGCAAAATGGAATTTGATCTGGAGGAGTTGGAGACCTATACTGTGGCCCAACTCAGGGATTTTTGCCAAAGAAAGGGGGTGTTTTACAAGCGAGGTGCGAAAAAGAGTGAACTTCAAACTAGCTTGAGGGCATGGGTGGAAGCTCACTTAGAGGGGAAAATTGAGGAGGAAGAGGCAGACCGGGACACTGTCATCTGGGTAGATGTATTGTACCAACCTGAGGGGGAGAACCTACTGACAGGTCCCAGAACACTCTCAAGGGAGGGCAGCAGTGAGTCTGTGAGGACCTTAACTGAAGCTGAACTAGTGGACCGGAGAGAAGAAAGGCAGTTAAAGTGGGAGTTGTCGAGATTGGAGAAGGAGAGGGAGGAGAAGAGGCTGGCTCACGAATTGAGTCTCAGAAAGTTAGACCTCAAGGTCCTACAAATAGGGACTCCCAGTACTCCTGTTGGTGGCAGCGAATCCAAAGACCTGACCAGGGAACCCAGACCCTATCTACCCAAAGACGTAGTTGCTAGCTACAGCGCAGGGGATGACATTGCAAAGTGGCTGGCTGCCTATGAGGTCTCCTTAAGAGCCCATGGGATATTGGAAAAACACTGGGGGGGGTGGCTTGTATAAATACATGCCTCCTGCAGGAAGGGATACCCTTTTGGCCCTAGAGCAGGGTGAGCAGACCCACTACCCCACCATGAAAGTGGGCTGACTCCAGAAAAATACTGACAGAAGTTTAGGAGCAGCCACAAACTGGGCACACAGAATTGGGTGGATTTCCTAGACTATGCAAAGAAGGCCCTAGAGGGTTGGGTGCAGGGCAGCGAGGTGGGGGGACTACGAGGGGTTGTATGACCTTATCCTCAAGGAGCACCTACTCGAGAAATGTTTTCTCGAGCTGCGACAACACCTGGTGGACAGCAAGCTGACCAGCCCCCGGAAGCTTGCTGAGGAGGCGGACATCTGGGCTAGTACCCGGGTGTCCTCAAAGGGGACTGGAGGGGATTCCCAAAAGACTGGACAGGGCGCCCCCCCAGAAGAAAGAAGGGGGAGATAAACAGAGGGAGTTTTCAAGAGGCCCCCAAAACAGATTCCAGGGAAAGGGAACAGGATTCATTCCCAAGGCTAACCCACCAAGAAACCCTCATCCTGACCATAGTCAGCAGCCCAGGGTTGTCCGTTGCTATGAGTGTGGTGGGGTTGGGCACTATAAAGGTGATGTCAAGTGCCCAAAGAGACCACCCCCTCCCACTGGAGGAAAAGCCCCGGGAGTAGCTAGTGTAGTGCTCGGGGAGGAGTTGCCCTTAGATAAGGGGGGGGGAGTGGGCGGGAGTCACCTTAGTGTCCCTGGGAGATCGGGAGATGGTTCCTAAGATCCAGGTGCCCTCAAATACTACCAAGTATGGGCAGTGGGTCACCATCAATGGCCAAAGAGGGGAAGCTCTGAGAGACACAGGAGCCAGTATGACTATGGTAAGGAGTCATCTGGTGTCTCCAGAGCAGGTGATTCCACATGTACTCCACCCCGCCGCGATGGCTGATGGCAGAATGGGTCACTACCCGGTGGCCGAGGTTCCATTTGAGTGGGAAGGTGTTGCAGGTCTACTTCGAGTTGCCGTAAGCCCTGCCGTGCCAGTTTTTTGTCTGTTGGGGAATGATATGGAGCACAATGCTTGGAAGGAGGTGGAATACCGGACTCATTCTGAGATGCTGGGTACAACTGACTGGGCCTGTGTCAGCACAAGGTCCGCGACTACCCGGAGGGGGAGTTCCCAGGGCTGGAGCTTGAAACAAAGGCCCAGCCCGCTGCCTGGAAGGGAACGGACCGGGGACAGGAGAAGCCTGCCTCGACATCCAAGCCTCGTGAGCTGGATAGGCCACCTGAGGTGGTGGACCTGGAGTCCACGGAGGGGGATGTTGTCTCACTGGAGAACCTACCAATCCCTGACGAATGGCATGTGGAAGGGGGGCCTACCAGGGAGGAGTTTTGTAAGGGCCAGAAGGAGTGCCCTACCCTTGAGGGACTGAGGCGACAGGCCGAAGCCCAGGCAGCAGGAAACGTTACTGGGAACTACCACATTTACTGGGAGGATGGACTCCTCTACAGTGAACTTAAGGCACCAGTGCACGGTTCATCACGGGCCTTGGTTGTCCCTCAACGTTACCGAGCCTTTCTTTTAGAACTGGCTCATAAGATACCCTTGGCAGGACACTTGGGTCAGGACAAGACCTTTGCCCGGCTTGTTCCCCACTTTTATTGGCCTCAAATGAGGGTGGCGTCCGACACTTACTGTCGGACTTGTGTGTCTTGCCAAGCCAGTGGGAAAACAGGGGTGAAGCTGAAAGCTCCCCTGGAACCACTTCCTGTCGTTAGCACCCCCTTTGAAAGGGTGGGCATCGGCATCGTGGGGCCATTGGATCCACCAACTTCAGCTGGTCACAGGTTTATCCTGGTTCTGGTGGATCATGCCACACAGTACCCAGAGGCAATTCCTCTGAGGACCATTACTGCACCTGCAGTGGTTAGGGCCCTGATGGGGATCTTTACCCGAGTGGGGTTCCCCAAGGAAGTTGTGTCCGACAGGGGGACCAACTTCATGTCAGCTTACATGCGGGCTATGTGGAAGGAGTGTGGGGTTACCTACCGGTTCACCACTCCTTACCACCCACAGACCAATGGTCTAGTGGAAAGGTTCAACAAAACCTTGAAAGGCATGATCAGAAGTCTGCCTGAGAGCCTGCGGAGGAAATGGGACGTCCTCCTACCCTGCCTGTTGTTTTCCTACAGGGAAGTGCCACAGAAGGGAGTGGGCTTCAGCCCCTTCGAACTTCTGTATGGGCACCCTGTGCGTGGACCGCTCAGCCTGGTGAAGGACGGATGGGAAAAGACACCCAGGAAGCTTCCCCAGGATGTGGTGAGCTATATGCTGGCCTTCCGGAGCCAAATGGCTAAGTTGTGGAAGCAAGCTTCTGACAACTTGGAAGCCAGTCAAGCAGTGATGAAGGAGTGGTATGACCACAATGCTCACCCTGTGGAATTGGAGCCTGGCCAGAAAGTGTGGGTGATGGAACCTGGAGAGCTCAGTGCCCTCCAGGACCGCTGGACAGGCCCCTTTGAGGTGATTGAGAAAAAGGGTAAGGCCACTTATCTAGTGGATCTTAAGACCCCCCGGCAGCCCCAACGGGTGCTCCATGCCAATCGCCTCAAACCCCACCATGAGAGGCCCGAGGTCATCTTGATGAGGGTGACTGATGGAGCAGAGGAAGAGGAAAGCGAGCCTCTCCCTGATCTTTTTTCGTCTCAGGATAAGGATGGGTCAGTGGAGGGAGTGATTCTCTCACCATCCCTGACTCCTGAACAGCGGAGGGACTGCCGCCAGGTCCTGGAGCAATATTCCTCGCTGTTCTCCCTTGTCCCGGGACGGACCCACCTGTGTACCCATGATGTGGACACAGGAGACAGCCCACCTGTGAAGTCTAAGATCTACCGGCTGTCAGACAAGGTGAAGGCCAGCATCCACAGTGAAGTCACTAAGATGCTGGAGCTAGGAGTAATTGAACCTTCAAGTAGCCCCTGGTCCAGTCCGATGGTTCTGGTACCAGAATCTGCCCCACCGGGCACCACTCCAGAACTAAGGTTCTGTGTGGATTACCGTGGACTGAATTCAGTGACCAAAACCGATGCTCATCCGATCCCTAGGGCGGATGAACTCATTGACCGGCTGGGAGCTGCCCAATACTTGAGTACCTTTGACCTCACTTCAGGGTACTGGCAGATCTCCCTTACATATGGAGCAAAGGAAAGGTCAGCCTTCTCCACGCCTGAGGGCCACTACCAGTTCTGTGTAATGCCCTTTGGGCTTAAGAACGCTCCTGCCACCTTTCAGCGGCTGGTGAACGAGGTCCTCTCCGGGATGGAGGCCTTCTCCGCTGCTTATCTGGATGACATTGCCGTCTTCAGCAGCAGCTGGGAGGACCATTTGTGTCATCTACAAGCTGTTCTCCAGGCCCTGAAACAGGCTGGCTTGACAATCAAGGCCAGTAAATGTCAGATCGGGCAGGGGTCGGTGGTGTACCTAGGCCACTTGGTGGGCAGGGGAACGGTGCAGCCTCTTCAGGCGAAGATTGAGGCTATCATGGCCTGGGAGCCCCCCAAGACCCAAACTGAGGTCCGAGCTTTCCTGGGCCTCACAGGTTACTACCGTCGCTTTGTGAAAGGGTATGGCACCATTGTGGCACCCTTAACTGAACTCACTTCCAAGAAGCAACCCCGACGGGTAGTCTGGACGGAGGCTTGTCAGCAAGCCTTTGACACCTTGAAACAAGCAATGTGTGCTACTCCAGCCCTCAGGGCCCCTGATTTTTCCAAGGAATTCATTGTCCAAACAGACGCATCAGAACATGGCATTGGGGCAGTGTTATCGCAACTCAATGAAGAGGGTCTGGATCAACCTGTTGTGTTCCTGTCCAGGAGACTGCTTCCCCGGGAACAGAGGTGGAGTGCAATTGAGCGGGAAGCCTTTGCGGTGGTATGGGCTCTGAAGAAGCTGCGGCCATACCTGTTTGGCTCGCACTTCCTAGTGCAGACCGACCACCGACCCCTTCGTTGGCTGATGCAAATGAAGGGAGAAAATCCCAAGCTGTTGAGATGGTCTATCTCCCTACAGGGAATGGACTTCCGGGTGGAACATCGGCCTGGAGTGGACCACGCCAATGCAGACGGTCTCTCTAGGTATTTCCGCCTTAGTGATGAGAACTCCCAAGGGGTTGGGTAGCTCTCTCCACTTTCAGCAGGGGGGGGACGCGTGTTAGACCTGTCAGCCCTTTGGGTGGTCCCTCCTATTATTTATTTATTTTGTTCCCTTTTTGCCTCCTAAGTTTTCTATTTTTTTTGTCCACTAGAATTTTGGCATTGTCCTAGGGGTTAGGTGCTACCTTGCCCCTCTAACTCTTGGAGGCCTAGTCACCCTCTTAAAAATTATGAAAACAGAGTCACAAAATGGTGGCTTGTAACTGCCACATTTTTCCCTCAGGATCTAGGGCCATAGGACTCTATTAGGAAGTTCTAGAACCTTCTGGCTGGTTCTGGTAGCCAGAGCTCAACCTATAAAAGGCCAGAACCAGGGCGGCCATTTTAGATAAAGTAGGGGTTGATGTGGAGGAGTGACCTTTGAGCCAGTGGGAGTGCAGGCTGTGGCGCTAGGGGGCTAGGACACACAGAGGGTTGACTTCCTTCCCTAGGGATTGCTGCCTTACTGCTGTCACCGACCCACTAACCGTAGACCTGGCCCAACTGATTTATACTCAGTTGATTTGGACATAAGGTCCTCACGAGTTACCAGAACCTTTTTACCTGATGCTGGGGTGAAATCGTAAGACTGCTGAGAAGTGGTGAGCGGAGCAGGGAGATCTGCCCGGTACCCGGTAGCGTCAGACTGACCCAGGAACTGAGGGAATTCCTCAGCCTTATTCATTCCTAAAGACTTCCTTCTCTGGTACCCAGGTAGTGCTCACCTCTCTCCTGTACTGAGAAGCGCTGTCTCGAAGTCATCTACCCCTCTCTGAGGTACGTGGGTGTAGAGCGGGATCACTGTGCTGGAGTCAGCGGAGTCAACGAGGTGGCGCAGGAATAGTGGCCCGGGATTGCGCAGGTCCCGTAGAGGAGGAGACACTTCACCCAGAAAGGGGGGGGGCGGAGCGACAGCAAGGAGTTAGCTGCTGAGGGGCGGGGCCGGAGGAGGGCCTGACCGATGCCTGAGGAGAAAGGCGACGCCGCAAGGAAGACACTAATCTCCCGCGCAGGATCGATCGCGCGGACCTTCAGTAAACCTGTTAACTGCGCCTTGGTGAAGAGCGGAGGTGAGGTGCAACCAGCGTGCCGTGAGTGAGTGCGTCCTCCTCTTCCTGCAGGCTTGAGGCAGAGCGGTTTGGCCTGTAAGGGGAGTAGAAGCGGGACTACGGCGCTGGTGGTGGAAAGCAGTTGATTGGAGGCACCAGCCTCACTAACTACAAGTAAACGGGGAACTGGGGGACAAGGGTCGTGGTCCCAGAAACCTACGCCACAGGCCCTGGTGTTTAGTTGATGCAAAAGAACTCTGTGGAACTGTGCGCTAGCCAGTGAGAGTCAGCCTGGCAGGACTATCGATGAACTTGTGACTTGATACTCAACCAATCTAGTGCTAATACTGGCGGGTTGGTAAAGTGACCCAGAGGAGCCAGGGTGTGGTAAAATCCCCCAAGATTCTGGATGTGTATTGACCCCGCGCATTCGAAAAGAGAATAAGGAGGAGGAGGGGAGAAACATAGGAGTAAAGGTTGGCAACTGCTGGCTAGTTACATTGGATAATCCAACTGAATAAGCTACACTGTGGTCACTAGGGCATATTGTTGCTAAACTGATTAAATGTGAAATGTTATTTCATTGAACCATAACTAAACAACCTGAGAATAGCCGAATTGAAGGTAACAGGTGTAAATGATAGAACTGATGGGAAAAGATACCGAATGTGCACCATTTTATGCTTAACAGAAAATAACTTTTATAAAATGTACCGGTATTTTTCTAAACTGGTGTAGTGTCATTTGTTTTTGGTGAGTGGACATTGAGTTGCTGTAAGTGAGTGATGTAAGCACAACACGTCTGCCTTTGTAGTTTAGCCTTACCCGCTCTGCGCCAGGCTACCCTATGTGGACTGGTAATCCCAGGTCTAACATAGAGCATATGCACTTTAGCACTGATCAGCAGTGGTAAAGTGCCCAGAGTCATAAACACCAACAGAAACAGGACAGACAATATAAAGGAGGAAGGCAAAAAGTTCAGGGATGACCCTGCAAAAAGGGCCAAGTCCAACAAACAGTGTTTATATAACATTGATAATGTAGGTCTCTATTTCCAAATCGTTATTGCTGCCTGTGTCCATCTTCGCTTACATGTTATTAACTCTCTATCCTTTCCCCACCATGCACTCAGCGCACTATTGTTACCTTGTAGATAATGTTTTTAACACTATGTCATTCTATCATGTGCAACATGATGGTTCGTTCTCAAGCTTCATTCTCATGCCGTGTTAGCAAAAGGAACGTTTTTTCAAAGTCTCACCTATTGGGACTTAGCGGTGTTTCTAATGCGAACTTAACCTTGATTGTAAAAGAATTTCTTCCAACTATAAGGTGTTACAGGAGCATCAGGGATGAGTACTACATGTTGCAAATCTATGGGAGAGTGCTGACAAATGTATTTTTTACTGTATCAATTCTTCTATAATATGATTGTGTGGGATTTTTGGTGCTTTGCACGTTCACGCCAAATGTAAAAGCCTTATTGCAGTCTACCCTATCGACCAGCTTTACCTAGGGGGTATTGGGTTCACGCTCGCCAGATCTTTAGAAGTCGACACTCTATTGGTCTGATCTCTTAATGATTTACTGAGCTGCACTATACTCTGTTCTGCTGTTTCATGATTTGCATTTTATTTTGAGGTTCATATTTTCATTTGACAAATGACTAACTGACTCTTTGCCATTTATTTGCTTTCAGTAATGATATAAGCCTTTATTAAACCTGCATGGTTTGCATTATAATACTTGCCAGTCGTTATTTTCAAGTCTGATGTGCTTTACATTTAATCATGAAATGTTTTTTGCATACATGCCAAGAGACCCGATTCAGGCAGAACACTCACGATGTTTTAAGCCAAAAGTGCTGTTATTTCACCCGTAGCTTGATGGGCTTGGGAGATTCCAAGTGACGCGTGAGGCACTCCGATTCAATTTATTTGGACGTTTTCGCCATTCGCCTGACTAGAGCTTCTTTTCGAACTTGGGGACCTAAACCCAGATTATTTCATAAAAACCCTGAAAGTGATTCATTTGAGGAATATGCTCATCAATCTTTTTGACAAACCTTGTAATACATTTTTCCACTCAGTATAATCCAACTTACGCTGATTGGATATCTACAGGGGACGCAGCAGTGTACCCCACCTCGTGAACAAGCTGATATCTGCTGCGTCATTCTTAGTGACAGATGTCACTTTTCTGGTAAAAATAATAGTTTTGTACAAGATTGCCACACTATGCAGCATTGTTTTACCTTGGCGGTTTGTCCCATGTCTCCCTGATGAAGGTTTCACCTCATGCCTGGTGTTTCACCGAAACACGTGTTGGTGCTACTTTTGTGTTATAAATGGAACTGGAAAAAAGCATGTCTTAATATGTTTACGACTATGGTGTGCAGCATATTATTTTCTTTACTTTTGTGAAACTGTCTATCAAAAAAAGCATCAGAGCTTATTATATTATTTGCAAATTAAGTAAGACCTACCTTGTTAAACCTCTTGTTTGATTTTATCTTTTTTATGTTGTATATGAGACAGAATAGGTGGATGATTGATTTGTATGTATTTGTTAATTTCTCAATGAATGATGATTGGGTGGCTGCATTTAAATATTCTATGTTATGTAATTAATGTTTGATGTATAAAATCACATTTGTTGTATTATGTATCTTTAAGAAATAAGCTACCTCGTGTTGCAGCATGAGATATGTATTGGTCATACTGTTTTTGTTATTGTTTAATGGGGCATTCTAGCCTTCGGTTGTTCTCACCTGACAGTCTGCATTCGTTGATGCAGCTGGTCGGAGAGAAGGACTGAGGGAAGGTTGCTCTGTTGATGGACTAATTTCCTGAATAAATATCTGAATTTACTTCATTCCTGCATTCTTTACTTAACAATTTTGGCGACGATATCTTCATCAACGGAGAGAACCCACGGAAATACATTTTCAGAAGATTTGGAAATTTTCGAATTAATTTCTTTATTACTTTCAAATCGGAATTTAATCTTCAATACTTCGTGATTCTTGTACACCTTTACTCAGCTACACTTAGTGGTAAGAATTTCTTGAAATAATACCATTGACTGAAACTTAAAGAAAGATTACCTAACCTGCATCTTAGTATTTTCGAGCGCGAAGCCTCCCGTAGAATTTCCAAGTAATTGAACGTTGCTGTGTGTGACCTGCTGATGCGTTACGTGATTTAGCACGCTAGCTGTGAGGTATCAGCTGACGTGTGCTCCGTAATCACGCGCGCTAGCTACGAGGTCACGCATAGGTCAGCCTACGTGCCGCCATTTTAAAAACAAAAGTAAATGGAGGATTTCACATTGGAAAGTCGGGATTAAGCTACGCGCTTTCACTAAATCAATTTTCTTTACTTACCGCTCAGTTTTCTTTCGTTTACAAAAGCCTTTTTTTGTTTTAGCCTTCGGATTTCTGACATTTTCTTCAAAGGTACAGTTTTCTTTTATTTCTTTAAGAAACTCAATTTTATTTAAAGTGTACATTTCTCGATGCCTGCTTGAACTTCTACTGTTGCATTACAATTAGGGCTCCCGGTTTTATGGTATTTATTTTTTTCACATTTCCGTCTGTATTTATCCATATTTATTTTTTAATCATTGTATCTGTATTTATCCGCATTTATTTTTGTGGCAAGCAAAAGAAGACGCTGCAGCTAGTATATTTTCACATTTATTTAAATATACAATGCCCACTTTTTGCCGTTTTTTTTGTAGAGTGACTTTGCACCAAAGGTACTGAAGTGCTTAACATGAGCAACAGTTTGATTACACAAGCGCATTTTCATTTTTACAAACACTGGGAAATTAAGGGATTTGGCCAGAATCATGGGATGGTGAGCCAAACCCGAGACTTGAGCCTATAATTCACCCCAGTGCTATGGGTAGTGAAGGTGACTTCACAAGCCTTTTGCCATCATAGGGTTACGTCCACTCTTAGCCCCACAGAAGTCACTCAATTCCTGCTGTGCGGCTAAGAAAATAAAGCTGAGACGGCACTTGGTGCAAGTACCCAGGGTTAGGTTTAGGATGTGGCGATATCTACTCATTCATTTGCATCAGAGTGCTCGAGCGCGCATTACCAGGTGATCCTTGCACCGTTGGAATTCCTACCGACTTGGTCAGAGCGCTGCACCTCACTCTGCCGGTATGCCAATCAGCCTGAAATGCATACTTGCCTTTGGCACTCCGTAATTACCCTCGGTGTTGTGTTTGGCTCTGGGCTGTTGCTGTAGACCAGGCGCTGTACCTCAGACGTGCAGATGTTCACACGCACTTTTTAAAGATGCATGGCTGCCTTCCTCGGGGTTCAGATTTACAGTGCCCCGAGGTCAAGTGGCGGACACTGCCTGATATATTTGTCTTTACTGAAACTGCTTTGCAGTGAATAATGGCTTAGCAAAGGTGCCACGGGCACTAAAGAAAACTAACACCCTCCTCACACCGACCCCCAATGCGCTGGTTTCAAACTCATTTTAGGGTGCCCACTGCCTCTGCTGCCATTGACAGCTAGGACCCTGCCAGTGAAAATATTCAAAGATTTTGCTCCCCAGACTTTGTGGGGGTAAATGAAGCCATAACCTCGCTGTGGTGCCAGGCCCTCCTTAAACGAGCTCTCTTGATGGACCTTTCATTTTTCTTGTTGATCAACACAGAAATTAAGCTACACCGACTCCTCCACACCACTAATTCGAAGAGAACATCATTGTCCTGCTGCTTGCCCATTTCTTTGCGCTTTAAACTATGCCTCTGGACATGCAGTTTCTGACAGGATGTCTGGGGGGGCAATTAACCCCCTGGCACTGTCAAGAGTGTGTGAATGATGCATTGATAAAGGCCGATAAGCACTCTGGCCTGCTGCTGTCTCGGAGGTAGAGAGGCTCGCTCATTCACAGATCAGACCTCCCTTGGCAGCAGAGTGCTTAGTTCAGACTCGGGAGGGCGGGTGATTTAGAGGGGAGAATAATCTACAGGACATCGCAGTAGCAGCTTCAGATTTCTTTCCTTGGCCCCTGTGCGCCCCAGACACTGATTTTCCAGAGGAGCACATAGACACCATAAAGCTGGTTAGTAAGTATTTTTCCGTTTCTATTTATAAATACAGACAAAGGAATAAAAGTATTCCGTCTGTATTTATATGTAAAAATCCGTTTAAACGGAAAACCGGGAGCCCTAATTACAATATGGCATCTCAACAGAATTTCACGATTCAACCTCCACAACCATTTTGGTCCTCTGGTTCTGAACCTCCTATAAAATGGTTAGAGTGGAAGGCTTATTTTTTAAATTTCATTAAAGCTATTGATTTGGATAAAAATATGCCTGCAGATGGAAAGAAAACTATTTTCCTATATTCTATTGGCCCTGCTGGTTTAAAGACTTATGATCGGATGCAGAAAAGTACTGTTAGTGGAGATGTTGATGAGTTTTTAGCTATTTTAAAGGATTTTGATAACCACTTTGCACCTAAAGTGTGTATTGGAATCCCAAGGTATAAATTGTTTCATAGAAAGCAGGAAACTAATGAAACTGTTGATGAGTAAGTTTCAGCTCTGAGACTTATCGCTGAAGATTGCAAATTTGATCACTTAGAAGATCAATTCATAAGGGATCAAGTTGTTATGCATGTCTGCGATTCATCTATTCAGGACCGTTTATGGATTAACTGTGATTCTGATTTAAAAGATATTTTGGCACTAGTAAGGAAAGTGGAACTCTCCAGTCGCAGTGCAAAAGCTTTAAAAAATGATGTAAAAAATGATGATAAAAATGAAACCACTGTCAGCAAAATTAAGGACAAGACTGTTGACAGGAATAAGAAAAACAACATCAAATCTTCAAAACATGATTCATCAAAGAAATATGAAAACCTAAAATGCTTTCGTTGTGGGAGTAGTTCGCACTTAGAATCTAACAAACTTTGTCCTGCCTTAAAACCAAAATGTTCAAATTGTAATATTGTGGGACATTATACAAAAGTGTGTCATAGGAAGAAATCTGTAAAAGTGAAATGTGTGGATGATGAAAATAGCTCAGATGAAGATGATAATTTGGTTAAAAAACGATCTTTTCACACTGTTCTAGATGATGATATCACTAATAACAGTACCCTTGATTCAAAAGAGTTACTTTTACTTAACATCATTGACAAAAAAGGGAACAACAAAAAGAAACCTTTATGTTTATTATCCTTAGGTGGTGTTAATATCCAAATTCATGCTGATTCAGGATCCCCATACACAATTGTGAACGAAGAGTTTTGGAACAGTAAGTTTGTTAAAAAACTGATATCCGACTGGAAGGTTTTTCAGGAGAAAAGATTGATATGGTTGGCTATAGGTCTCTTCTATTTAGATTTAAAGGAAGAGAAGAATTTGGAAAACTGTATGTATCAAAAAAAGGTCCCTCAGTCTTAGGGTGGATGGATCAGGGTAATCTTGGAATTATCATTAATCCCAATAGCGAAGATCCTGTAATGCTCATTGATGATAACACAGATTTTTGTAAGGAGATTTTACATTTGTATCCCAAAGTCTTTTGGAAAGATATTGGTAAGTTAAATGATTTCAAGCATCACATTGTGTTAAAACCTGATGCCTGTCCAAAGATATATAAAGTTAGGAATGTTCCTATTGTTTTGAGAAAAGAGGTAGATCTTGTACTTGAGAAACTTGTTAAGGCTGATATTATCGAACCAATCGAATCATCACAATGGATTTCTCCCATTGTCGTTGCACGCCGTAGCAATGGCAAATTAAGGTTGTGCATTGATTTGAGACATTTGAATAATAATATTGTAGTTGACAAGTTTCCTTTGCCGAAAACTTAAGAAATGTTAAGTTTGGTTAAGGATGCTAATTGGTTCTATACTATAGACTCATCAGCCGCATATCATCAGCTTCCCTGCACTGATGAAATCAAACCCTTAACAGCGTTCATTACATCCTCAGGTTGCTTTCAATACAAGTGTTTACCGTTTGGCCTTGCATCTGCTGCTGCAATCTTTCAAAGATTGATGCACCAGCTTTTCAAGAAATTTGACAATGTAAGATGTTTTCAAGACGATATCCTTGATTTTGGAAAGGATAAACAGGTACATGATGTTATCTTAAAAGAAGTTTTAAACATCTTAGAACAGAAAGGTTTAACTATAGAACACACTAAGTGCAAATTCGCTGTGAAGTCTATCACATATCTTGGACATGTTATCAGTGGTGAGGGAATTTCTACTAAACCTGCTCTTGTTGATTCCGTGTTGAATGCTCCACACCCAAAAAACAAAGATGAGGTAAGATCATTTGTTGGTCTGGTTGAGTTTTACTCGAAATTTGTGAGGAACTTTTCGAGCAAAATTTTTAACATTCGACAATTACTGAAAAACAAATCCAAGTTTTTGTGGTCTGTAGAATGCAATGAAGAGTTTGAAAATATTAAGAGTGAAATTGCTAAAGCACCTGCTTTGAGTGCATTTGACCCAGACTTTGACAATGTCATAGCTGTTGACGCTAGCAATAAAGGGTTAGGAGGTGTGTTTTCCAAATTGATCAGGATGGGAAAGAATATATTATTGCTTATGCTTCTCGTTCTTTGTCACCAACTGAAGAAAGATTCTCAGTGATAGAGAAAGAATCATTAGCTTGTATTTGGTCTCTTGAGCATTTTAGAGCATACGTATGGAGAAAACCATGTACTCTCAGGACTGATCATAAACCTTTGGTGAGGCTATTGACAACGGAAGGTTTATTTAATGCTTCCCCCAGAATTGCAAGAATGTCCTTGAGGTTACAGGATTATATTTATATAAATAGTCTATGTACCAGGAAAGGAAAATGTCGTAGCTGATTTTCTTTCACGCATGCCAATTAATTTGTCTGACAGTTCTGATCATGAATGGGAGAACATTCAAGTAGCTTTAGTACATGATCATGGGTTACCCAGAATTGATAAAAGTTAGTGGGAAAAGTCTTGTAAAAAAGACACTGTCTTGATGGATTTATCTTCTTTCATCACAAAAGGATGCCCTTCTAAATGCAATTTGCCGGACGAATTTAAGCATTTGTGGGAAGTTCGCAATGAACTTTCTACATTAAATGGTAATATCATGCGAAATGATAAAGTCATTCCTCCCACCAACCTTCGAGAAGTCATTGTTAAAATGTGTCATGAAGGTCACGGTGGAATTGTTAAGACTAAGCAAAGAATAAAACAATGGTATTGGTGGCCAGGAATGGATATATGTATTGAAAGAATAATTAGGAATTGCGTATGGTGTGCTAATTCAGATGAAACTCTTGTGATTTTAAATCACCAATGGCTGAACCAATTATCCCTAAATCTCCTTGGCATACGGTGGCAATTGATATAATGGGGCCCATTGGTTCTCAAAACAAATATGTTTTAGCTGTGGTTGATCTTTTCTCTAGGTGGCCAGTTTTAAAAATTGTTGAGGAAGTTAGCTCTGAAGTGGTAATTACATTTTTGGATTGCGTATTTGTAGGTGAAGGATTACCAGCCCTGCTAATAAGTGACAAAGGTGTGCAGTACACTTCAAAAATTGCTAAGGATTATTTTGACAAAGTTGGAATAAGAAACTGTACTACATCTCTTTACAATCCAAGTGCTCAATGGCATGATTGAGCATTTCAATAAAGTTTTAAAGAATGCCATACAATCTGCCATCAGTAATAATTGCGATTGGGAATTGCAGTTGTTCAAGACAGTCTGGATGTATAGAACTTCACCTCATCATGTCTTAGGTACATCACCTTTTGAAGTTATGAGAGGGAGAGCAGTCTGAACAAAATGCAATCCAGAATGGATGGCTAACAATTTAAAACCTAGCATTCCACTGGATGCATTGAGAACTAGGATTGAAAATAAACAAATTTTGCACCGAAAGGGGTCTAGAGATCAATCCACAGAAAACCAAATTTATGATCCTAAACCGCACACCTTCTAAACGCCCCAATCCCTTGCTAGGTTCTGTGCGGCTGGAGAGGGTCTTCACATTTGAGTATTTCAGGACCTTAAACCAAAACATGAAGTGGGGAGCACACCGGACTAAAGCCAATATGAAATTAGTCCAGATAGCGGGTGGCATTTCCAGGATTGCGAGTAAATCACCATATCGACCAGTTGGCCCTGCCATCCAAATATACAAATCCCAGGCGCGGGGTGCAGTCACCTACGGGGGGAGCTGTGGGGGCACATTTCATCCCAGAACCTGATGATAACAGAAAATAAATTTATCAGGCAGCTGGTAGCGCTCCCATCTAGCACCCCGCTCCTGCCCCTGAGACTGGACCTAGGTTTGAGGCCAATAGCAGAAGAACTCGGCCTCAAACCACTAACTTTTTGGCAAAGACTCTGGAGTAGCCAAGATCTGATTACCTACAGATCTGAGCTACAGGAATTTATATCCCTACCAAACGCCACCAACGTGCCCTGGTTAAGTTATATAAAGAGAACCTGTAAGACTCTGGGACTACCCGAATTATGGACTGACCCGGAAGGAGCAAGTCGTAGGATCCCACGAAAAGTGTTGTCTAAAGTTTATTATGACTATATGCTTTTTCTTGCCCTGGACACCACCCGTGATGGATCCTTAACAAATCTTTTTATCAAAAACAAAGACTCTTATAACCTGGAATGCGTATTGGATGGCATGACTCCTGTTTTAACAAGGAAGTTATTTTTACAGTGGAGGTATGGGACACTTCCTCTCAGGTCATTCACTAAATCATGGTCCCGTAGTTCTTCTGCAGAAGAATGCCCAGCTTGCGCCTATCACAAGGAGAACGATCTGCATGTGGTTTTTTTCTGTGAAGCCTATCGGAACATTAGAAAATACTAGCTTGTCCCCCTCCTTAAAAACTTGGGATTTAGACGGTTTTCTCCTGCGTACAGACTTTTAAAGACTGAACTATCTCCGCCGATTGTTTTTGCCATGGCAAAATACCTAACAGCAATGTGGCACGTTCGCAACCGCCTGTTGCAGGTGGCTGGAGATACTTGATAACTGTGCACTTCACTGTTGGCTAGAACTATTTTAGAAATGAATCTTTTTTTAATAATAATGTAACTTTTTAGATTAATGTTGCAGTGTTACTTCAATCTCTTTTAACTGGATTATTAATTTTGTACATCTTTTATGATCGTGTAGATCGAAATAAAGATTGATGATGATGATATACATTTGTATAAAAAAAATGAAAGTTCTGGATTATCAAGAAAAGCTTCTCAACATTTTATCATTGATGATGACCTTATAAATAAATGATAACACAAGAGCGCTCTCACCAAGATGTTCTGATTCTCATGATAGTTCAGAAGATGTTGGTTGTACCTCAAGTGTTAATACTGATGTAAATCCTATTGTTGATTTTTCTTCTATGAAGAGCAGCATGGGTGATACTAGTGTTTGTGCTGGAACATCTAATATTGTAGGAACATCTGACACTGTAACACCTGATACTGTAGTTAATACTGGTGTCACCTTGAATACCAACATCTCTCATGATGAAGATACCGGTATTAATCGTTCTGTGCTTGTGATGATCTGTCTAATTAATGTTTTTTTTATTCTGCATTAGGAGGAAGATGTGTTGTGTTTTGTTATGTTTCTTTAAGAAATAAGCTACCTCGTGTTGTAGCACAAGATATGTATTGGTCATACTGTTTTTGTTATTGTTTAATGGGGCATTCTAACCTTCGGTTTTTCTCACCTGACAATCTGCCCTCGTTGATGCAGCTGGTCGGAGAGAAGGACTGAGGGAAGGTTGCTCCATTGATGGACTAATTTCCTGAATAAATATCTGAATTTACTTCATTTCTGCATTCTTTACTTAACAACATGATCGGTTACATTACCTGTATCTTAAGGCATTTTTGTTCTCTGTACGTTTTTTGGGTGATCAAATAAGACAAAATATAACAATCAAACCGTCTGTCATTCTAAGGATCTTGGCTCCACTAAATTAATTTTGATACAGTATAGGAGCTATACCCTATTATATAGTCGAGGGAGATTTTGATTTTAGTTTCTTTCTGTTTGTGCTTGTGACCCCCTCCCCCCCTCTTTTCTCTCCCTAATGTCTCACAGGGGGCCTCTGTTTGTTACTATGTGATCTCGCCTTTCTCCCGCTTGATAATGCTTCTACTTCAATATAAAATAATGGGAGAAATGCTATCTCCCGATTATTATTTTGTATTTCTCCCACTCTTGTAAAATGTTCGCATGTATGTATCTGATTTACATATTAACCAAGTCCAGTTGTGGAGTAACAGCATTCTTAGAGGATTAATACCACTCCCAGTTCATCAGTATCGCGTGAGATTGCAGACCAGGGTATAGCGCTACTACCAGTTTTCCGGTGGCAGAGGGTTATTAGAGACTTTGGATTTGGAAGAACCTTTATGGTTCAGCAAATTAACTCCCCAAACTAAATTGTCCCAAGTTTCCTCTACATAACCGAATTCTAATAGTTCCGTCTTGGCCTATGGCGTGACTTAGAGCGCTGCTGCGGTGGTCTTTTTCAGTCCCCGTCCTCGGGAAATATGACTAGTCCATCATGGCCGCCACGATGAGGAGCCGCGGTACAGTTCTGTCTGCTGGTGTCCCTTGTTTGTTTCCATGGTCGCCTGTTACATACTACCTGTACCTGCTCCGTCGCTGGCTTAACTGTGGATTCAACAGATGGGTGCTGCCATACATCTTGAGTCACTCCCTGGTCATTAGTTGCCGGTCTCGGTATTCTTTTCGAACCCGTTATCTTCAGGGTTCGTCACCTCTGTTCCCCTCGTAAGATGGCGTCACTCGGGATTCAGTGACGGGCAGGGTGGGAGTGGCCTGGGCCTTCTGGGCTTCCGTAGCACAACACTGCCAGCCGGCCTGGGTGCTGGGAGTTATACCGGGTCAGCTGTCCAGGGATAGAGGGACACAGGGCCACTGACCCCCTGGGTTCAAGTCCGCCTGCGTCACGGGCTCAGCGGGGCACAGGAGTGGGGTTCACTCGCTGCCCCGGAGACTGCTGCTGAACCGGCCGGCGTCTTGAGACCGGGTGCGATGGAGAGGTTGGTGGACAGCAGGCTGGAGACGCGCTGGTGAGACACGATTCTGTACCACATTCTGCAGCTCCTAACATGTCGCCTCTTGTGTCTCCAGTGACTGTGCCTCTTACACCCGCTTGTGCAAACAACAAACGCCCTTTACCTGCCACCCTCTCATGTGTTTCCCCGCCTCTCTTCACTCCCGCGGAGAGGCTCGTCCTTATCACTGACAGCCTCCCCTCCCTCCTCACTGACAGCCTCTCCTCCCTCCTCACTGACAGCCTCCCCTCCCTCATCGCTGACAGCCTCCCCTCCCTCATCACTGACCGCCTATGCTCCCTCATCAATGACAGCCTCTCCTCCCTCATCAATGACAGCCTCCCCTCCCTCATCACTGACAGCCTCCCCTCCCTCATCACTGACAGCCTCCCCTCCCTCATCACTGACAGCCTCCCCTCCCTCATCACTGACAGCCTCCCCTCCCTCATCACTGACAGCCTCTCCTCCCTCATCACTGACAGCCTCCCCTCCCACATCACTGACAGCCTCCCCTCCCACATCACTGACAGCCTCCCCTCCCTCATCACTGACAGCCTCCCCTCCCTCATCACTGACAGCCTCCCCTCCCTCATCACTGACAGCCTCTCCTCCCTCCTCACTGACAGCCTCCCCTCCCTCATCGCTGACAGCCTCCCCTCCCTCATCACTGACCGCCTATGCTCCCTCATCAATGACAGCCTCTCCTCCCTCATCAATGACAGCCTCCCCTCCCTCATCACTGACAGCCTCCCCTCCCTCATCACTGACAGCCTCCCCTCCCTCATCACTGACAGCCTCCCCTCCCTCATCACTGACAGCCTCCCCTCCCTCATCACTGACAGCCTCTCCTCCCTCATCACTGACAGCCTCCCCTCCCACATCACTGACAGCCTCCCCTCCCACATCACTGACAGCCTCCCCTCCCTCATCACTGACAGCCTCCCCTCCCTCATCACTGACAGCCTCTCCTCCCTCATCACTGACAGCCTCTCCTCCCTCATCACTGACTGCCTCTCCTCTCCCTCATCACTGACAGCCTCTCCTCCCTCATCACTGACAGCCTCTCCTCCCTCATCACTGACAGCCTCTCCTCCCTCATCACTGACAGCCTCCCCTAACCCCTCACTGACAGCCTCTCCTCCCTCATCACTGACTGCCTCTCCTCCCTCATCACTGACTGCCTCTCCTCCCTCATCACTGACTGCCTCTCCTCCCTCATCACTGACTGCCTCTCCTCCCTCATCACTGACAGCCTCTCCTCCCTCATCACTGACAGCCTCTCCTCCCTCATCACTGACAGCCTCTCCTCCCTCATCACTGACAGCCTCTCCTCCCTCATCACTGACAGCCTCTCCTCCCTCATCACTGACAGCCTCTCCTCCCTCATCACTGACAGCCTCTCCTCCCTCATCACTGACAGCCTCTCCTCCCTCATCACTGACAGCCTCTCCTCCCTCATCACTGACTGCCTCTCCTCCCTCATCACTGACTGCCTCTCCTCCCTCATCACTGACTGCCTCTCCTCCCTCATCACTGACTGCCTCTCCTCCCTCATCACTGACATCCTCTCCTCCCTCATCACTGACAGCCTCCCCTCCCTCATCACTGACAGCCTCCCCTAACCCCTCACTGACAGCCTCTCCTCCCTCATCACTGACAGCCTCTCCTCCCTCATCACTGACAGCCTCTCCTCCCTCATCACTGACAGCCTCTCCTCCCTCATCACTGACAGCCTCTCCTCCCTCATCACTGACAGCCTCTCCTCCCTCATCACTGACAGCCTCTCCTCCCTCATCACTGACAGCCTCTCCTCCCTCATCACTGACAGCCTCTCCTCCCTCATCACTGACAGCCTCTCCTCCCTCATCACTGACAGCCTCTCCTCCCTCATCACTGACAGCCTCCCCTAACCCCTCACTGACAGCCTCTCCTCCCTCATCACTGACTGCCTCTCCTCCCTCATCACTGACTGCCTCTCCTCCCTCATCACTGACTGCCTCTCCTCCCTCATCACTGACTGCCTCTCCTCCCTCATCACTGACTGCCTCTCCTCCCTCATCACTGACTGCCTCTCCTCCCTCATCACTGACTGCCTCTCCTCCCTCATCACTGACTGCCTCTCCTCCCTCATCACTGACTGCCTCTCCTCCCTCATCACTGACTGCCTCTCCTCTCCCTCATCACTGACAGCCTCTCCTCCCTCATCACTGACAGCCTCTCCTCCCTCATCACTGACAGCCTCTCCTCCCTCATCACTGACAGCCTCTCCTCCCTCATCACTGACAGCCTCTCCTCCCTCATCACTGACTGCCTCTCCTCTCTCATCACTGACTGCCTCTCCTCCCTCATCACTGACTGCCTCTCCTCCCTCATCACTGACTGCCTCTCCTCCCTCATCACTGACTGCCTCTCCTCCCTCATCACTGACTGCCTCTCCTCCCTCATCACTGACTGCCTCTCCTCCCTCATCACTGACAGCCTCTCCTCCCTCATCACTGACAGCCTCTCCTCCCTCATCACTGACAGCCTCTCCTCCCTCATCACTGACAGCCTCTCCTCCCTCATCACTGACAGCCTCTCCTCCCTCATCACTGACAGCCTCTCCTCCCTCATCACTGACAGCCTCTCCTCCCTCATCACTGACAGCCTCTCCTCCCTCATCACTGACAGCCTCTCCTCCCTCATCACTGACAGCCTCCCCTAACCCCTCACTGACAGCCTCTCCTCCCTCATCACTGACTGCCTCTCCTCCCTCATCACTGACTGCCTCTCCTCCCTCATCACTGACTGCCTCTCCTCCCTCATCACTGACTGCCTCTCCTCCCTCATCACTGACTGCCTCTCCTCCCTCATCACTGACTGCCTCTCCTCCCTCATCACTGACTGCCTCTCCTCCCTCATCACTGACTGCCTCTCCTCCCTCATCACTGACTGCCTCTCCTCCCTCATCACTGACATCCTCTCCTCCCTCATCACTGACAGCCTCCCCTAACCCCTCACTGACAGCCTCTCCTCCCTCATCACTGACAGCCTCTCCTCCCTCATCACTGACTGCCTCTCCTCCCTCATCACTGACTGCCTCTCCTCCCTCATCACTGACTGCCTCTCCTCCCTCATCACTGACTGCCTCTCCTCCCTCATCACTGACTGCCTCTCCTCCCTCATCACTGACTGCCTCTCCTCCCTCATCACTGACTGCCTCTCCTCCCTCATCACTGACATCCTCTCCTCCCTCATCACTGACAGCCTCCCCTAACCCCTCACTGACAGCCTCTCCTCCCTCATCACTGACAGCCTCTCCTCCCTCATCACTGACAGCCTCTCCTCCCTCATCACTGACTGCCTCTCCTCCCTCATCACTGACTGCCTCTCCTCCCTCATCACTGACTGCCTCTCCTCCCTCATCACTGACTGCCTCTCCTCCCTCATCACTGACAGCCTCCCCTAACCCCTCACTGACAGCCTCTCCTCCCTCATCACTGACAGCCTCTCCTCCCTCATCACTGACTGCCTCTCCTCCCTCATCACTGACTGCCTCTCCTCCCTCATCACTGACTGCCTCTCCTCCCTCATCACTGACTGCCTCTCCTCCCTCATCACTGACTGCCTCTCCTCCCTCATCACTGACTGCCTCTCCTCCCTCATCACTGACTGCCTCTCCTCCCTCATCACTGACTGCCTCTCCTCCCTCATCACTGACATCCTCTCCTCCCTCATCACTGACAGCCTCCCCTAACCCCTCACTGACAGCCTCTCCTCCCTCATCACTGACTGCCTCTCCTCCCTCATCACTGACTGCCTCTCCTCCCTCATCACTGACTGCCTCTCCTCCCTCATCACTGACATCCTCTCCTCCCTCATCACTGACAGCCTCCCCTAACCCCTCACTGACAGCCTCTCCTCCCTCATCACTGACAGCCTCTCCTCCCTCATCACTGACTGCCTCTCCTCCCTCATCACTGACTGCCTCTCCTCCCTCATCACTGACTGCCTCTCCTCCCTCATCACTGACTGCCTCTCCTCCCTCATCACTGACTGCCTCTCCTCCCTCATCACTGACTGCCTCTCCTCCCTCATCACTGACTGCCTCTCCTCCCTCATCACTGACTGCCTCTCCTCCCTCATCACTGACTGCCTCTCCTCCCTCATCACTGACTGCCTCTCCTCCCTCATCACTGACATCCTCTCCTCCCTCATCACTGACAGCCTCCCCTAACCCCTCACTGACAGCCTCTCCTCCCTCATCACTGACAGCCTCTCCTCCCTCATCACTGACTGCCTCTCCTCCCTCATCACTGACTGCCTCTCCTCCCTCATCACTGACTGCCTCTCCTCCCTCATCACTGACTGCCTCTCCTCCCTCATCACTGACTGCCTCTCCTCCCTCATCACTGACTGCCTCTCCTCCCTCATCACTGACTGCCTCTCCTCCCTCATCACTGACTGCCTCTCCTCCCTCATCACTGACTGCCTCTCCTCCCTCATCACTGACTGCCTCTCCTCCCTCATCACTGACTGCCTCTCCTCCCTCATCACTGACTGCCTCTCCTCCCTCATCACTGACTGCCTCTCCTCCCTCATCACTGACTGCCTCTCCTCCCTCATCACTGACTGCCTCCCCTCCCTCATCACTGACTGCCTCCCCTCCCTCATCACTGACAGCCTCCCCTCCCTCATCACTGACAGCCTCCCCTCCCTCATCACTGACAGCCTCCCCTCCCTCATCACTGACAGCCTCCCCTCCCTCATCACTGACAGCCTCCCCTCCCTCATCACTGACAGCCTCCCCTCCCTCATCACTGACAGCCTCCCCTCCCTCATCACTGACAGCCTCCCCTCCCTCATCACTGACAGCCTCCCCTCCCTCATCACTGACAGCCTCCCCTCCCTCATCACTGACAGCCTCCCCTCCCTCATCACTGACAGCCTCCCCTCCCTCATCACTGACAGCCTCCCCTCCCTCATCACTGACAGCCTCCCCTCCCTCATCACTGACAGCCTCCCCTCCCTCATCACTGACAGCCTCCCCTCCCTCATCACTGACAGCCTCCCCTCCCTCATCACTGACAGCCTCCCCTCCCTCATCACTGACAGCCTCCCCTCCCTCATCACTGACAGCCTCCCCTCCCTCATCACTGACAGCCTCCCCTCCCTCATCACTGACAGCCTCCCCTCCCTCATCACTGACAGCCTCCCCTCCCTCATCACTGACAGCCTCCCCTCCCTCATCACTGACAGCCTCCCCTCCCTCATCACTGACTGCCTATGCTCCCTCATCACTGACTGCCTATGCTCCCTCATCACTGACTGCCTATGCTCCCTCATCACTAACAGCCTATGCTCCCTCATCACTGACAGCCTATGCTCCCTCATCACTGACAGCCTATGCTCCTCATCACTGACAGCCTATGCTCCTCATCACTGACAGCCTCTCCTCCCTCATCACTGACAGCCTCTCCTCCCTCATCACTGACTGCCTCTCCTCCCTCATCACTGACTGCCTCTCCTCCCTCATCACTGACTGCCTCTCCTCCCTCATCACTGACTGCCTCTCCTCCCTCATCACTGACAGCCTCTCCTCCCTCATCACTGACAGCCTCTCCTCCCTCATCACTGACAGCCTCTCCTCCCTCATCACTGACAGCCTCTCCTCCCTCATCACTGACAGCCTCTCCTCCCTCATCACTGACAGCCTCTCCTCCCTCATCACTGACAGCCTCTCCTCCCTCATCACTGACAGCCTCCCCTAACCCCTCACTGACAGCCTCTCCTCCCTCATCACTGACTGCCTCTCCTCCCTCATCACTGACTGCCTCTCCTCCCTCATCACTGACTGCCTCTCCTCCCTCATCACTGACTGCCTCTCCTCCCTCATCACTGACTGCCTCTCCTCCCTCATCACTGACTGCCTCTCCTCCCTCATCACTGACTGCCTCTCCTCCCTCATCACTGACAGCCTCTCCTCCCTCATCACTGACAGCCTCTCCTCCCTCATCACTGACAGCCTCTCCTCCCTCATCACTGACAGCCTCTCCTCCCTCATCACTGACAGCCTCTCCTCCCTCATCACTGACAGCCTCTCCTCCCTCATCACTGACAGCCTCTCCTCCCTCATCACTGACAGCCTCCCCTAACCCCTCACTGACAGCCTCTCCTCCCTCATCACTGACAGCCTCTCCTCCCTCATCACTGACAGCCTCCCCTCCCTCATCACTGACAGCCTCCCCTCCCTCATCACTGACAGCCTCCCCTCCCTCATCACTGACAGCCTCCCCTCCCTCATCACTGACAGCCTCCCCTCCCTCATCACTGACTGCCTATGCTCCCTCATCACTGACTGCCTATGCTCCCTCATCACTGACAGCCTATGCTCCCTCATCACTGACAGCCTATGCTCCTCATCACTGACAGCCTATGCTCCTCATCACTGACAGCCTATGCTCCTCATCACTGACAGCCTATGCTCCCTCATCACTGACAGCCTATGCTCCCTCATCACTGACAGCCTATGCTCCCTCATCACTGACAGCCTATGCTCCCTCATCACTGACAGCCTATGCTCCCTCATCAATGACAGCCCCTCCTCCCTCATTAATGACAGCCCCTCCTCCCTCATTAATGACAGCCTCTCCTCCCTCATCACTGACTGCCTCTCCTCCCTCATCACTGACTGCCTCTCCTCCCTCATCACTGACTGCCACTCCTCCCTCATCACTGACAGCCTCCCTCCTCACTGACAGCCTCCCTCCTCACTGACAGCCTCCCTCATTACTGACAGCATCACTGACAGCCTCTCCTCCCTCATCACTGACAGCCTCTCCTCCCTCATCACTGACAGCCTAACTGACAGCCTCTCCTCCCTCATCACTGACTGCCTCTCCTCCCTCATCACTGACTGCCACTCCTCCCTCATCACTGACAGCCTCCCTCCTCACTGACAGCCTCCCTCCTCACTGACAGCCTCCCTCATTACTGACAGCATCACTGACAGCCTCTCCTCCCTCATCACTGACTGCCTCTCCTCCCTCATCACTGACTGCCTCTCCTCCCTCATCACTGACTGCCTCTCCTCCCTCATCACTGACTGCCTCTCCTCCCTCATCACTGACTGCCTCTCCTCCCTCATCACTGACTGCCTCTCCTCCCTCATCACTGACTGCCTCTCCTCCCTCATCACTGACTGCCTCTCCTCCCTCATCACTGACTGCCTCTCCTCCCTCATCACTGACTGCCTCTCCTCCCTCATCACTGACTGCCTCTCCTCCCTCATCACTGACTGCCTCTCCTCCCTCATCACTGACTGCCTCTCCTCTCTCATCACTGACAGCCTCTCCTCTCTCATCACTGACAGCCTCTCCTCTCTCATCACTGACAGCCTCCCCTCCCTCATCACTGACAGCCTCCCCTCCCTCATCACTGACAGCCTCCCCTCCCTCATCACTGACAGCCTCCCCTCCCTCATCACTGACAGCCTCCCCTCCCTCATCACTGACAGCCTCCCCTCCCTCATCACTGACTGCCTATGCTCCCTCATCACTGACAGCCTATGCTCCCTCATCACTGACAGCCTATGCTCCTCATCACTGACAGCCTATGCTCCTCATCACTGACAGCCTATGCTCCTCATCACTGACAGCCTATGCTCCTCATCACTGACAGCCTATGCTCCTCATCACTGACAGCCTATGCTCCTCATCACTGACAGCCTATGCTCCTCATCACTGACAGCCTATGCTCCTCATCACTGACAGCCTATGCTCCTCATCACTGACTGCCTCTCCTCCCTCATCACTGACTGCCTCTCCTCCCTCATCACTGACTGCCTCTCCTCCCTCATCACTGACTGCCTCTCCTCCCTCATCACTGACTGCCTCTCCTCCCTCCTCACTGACTGCCTCTCCTCCCTCCTCACTGACAGCCTCCCTCCTCACTGACAGCCTCCCTCATTACTGACAGCATCACTGACAGCCTCTCCTCCCTCATCACTGACAGCCTAACTGACAGCCTCTCCTCCCTCATCACTGACTGCCTCTCCTCCCTCATCACTGACTGCCTCTCCTCCCTCATCACTGACTGCCTCTCCTCCCTCATCACTGACTGCCTCTCCTCCCTCATCACTGACTGCCTCTCCTCCCTCATCACTGACTGCCTCTCCTCCCTCATCACTGACTGCCTCTCCTCCCTCATCACTGACTGCCTCTCCTCCCTCATCACTGACTGCCTCTCCTCCCTCATCACTGACTGCCTCTCCTCCCTCATCACTGACTGCCTCTCCTCCCTCATCACTGACTGCCTCTCCTCCCTCATCACTGACTGCCTCTCCTCCCTCATCACTGACTGCCTCTCCTCCCTCATCACTGACTGCCTCTCCTCCCTCATCACTGACTGCCTCTCCTCCCTCATCACTGACTGCCTCTCCTCCCTCCTGCTGACAGCATCTCCTGCCGAGAGGCTCACAACTATCACTGACAACTTCACATCCCTTCTGCTGAGAGCATCTCCTCCCGCTGACTTACAGCCTCGCTTCCCCCCTGCTGACAGGACCGCCCTTCTACTGACAGCACCACACTGCCACTGACAGCACCACACTGCCACTGACAGCACCACACTGCCACTGACAGCACCACACTGCCACTGACAGCACCACACTGCCACTGACAGCACCACACTGCCACTGACAGCACCACACTGCCACTGACAGCACCACACTGCCACTGACAGCACCACACTGCCACTGACAGCACCACACTGCCAGCACCACACTGCCACTGACAGCACCACACTGCCACTGACAGCACCAGCCTTCCACTGACAGCACCACCCTTCCAATGACAGTCTCTTCTCCCTCCCGCTGATAGCACCAGCCTTTCACTGACAGCACCACCCTTCCACTGACAGCACCACCCTACCAATGACAACCTCTTCTTCCTCCCGCTGACAGCACCACCCTTCCGCTGACAGCACCACCCTTCCGCTGACAGCACCACCCTTCCGCTGACAGCACCACCCTTCCGCTGACAGCACCACCCTTCCGCTGACAGCACCACCCTTCCGCTGACAGCACCACCTTTCCGCTGACAGCACCACCCTTCCACTGACAGCACCACCCTTCCACTGACAGCCCCTTCTCCCTTCCACTGACAGCACCACCCTTCCACTGGCAGCACCACCCTTCCACTGACAGCCTCTTATCCCTCCCGCTGACAGCACCACCCTTCCACTGGCAGCACCACCCTTCCACTGGCAGCACCACCCTTCCACTGGCAGCACCACCCTTCCACTGACAGCACCACCCTTCCACTGACAGCCTCTTCTCCCTTCTGCTGACAGCACCACCCTTCCACTGACAGCACCACCCTTCCACTGACAGCCTCTTATCCCTCCTGCTGACAGCACCACCCTTCCACTGACAGCACCACCCTTCCACTGGCAGCACCACCCTTCCACTGACAGCCTCTTCTCCCTCCGGCTGACTGCACCTCACTTCCCCTGGCAGCACCACTCTGCCACTGACGGCACCACCCTGCCACTGACGGCACCACCGTGCCACTGACGGCACCACCCTGCCACTGACGGCACCACCCTGCCACTGACGGCACCACCCTGCCACTGACGGCACCACCCTGCCACTGACGGCACCACCCTGCCACTGACGGCACCACCCTGCCACTGACGGCACCGCCCGGCCACTGACGGCACCACCCGGCCACTGACGGCACCACCCGGCCACTGACGGCACCACCCGGCCACTGACGGCACCACCCGGCCACTGACGGCACCACCCGGCCACTGACGGCACCACCCTGCCACTTTTTATTTATTTTAAAAGTTTTGTATAGCGCTAGCCAGACCCGTAGGTATCAGAGTGCTTCACATACACATTGTGAAAAAAAAACCAGAAGGGCCTTACATTACCTAGAAGGCTGACAGTAAGTAAGCAAACCACGGATAAAGAATACAGCATGAACAATAAATAACTGTGCAACGGAGGGGGAGAGAAAAAAAAAAAAAGAAAACCAGGTGATTAGCATAGTCCGTTCACCAACAATCCTTGAATGGGAGTCAACTCAGATTATTGAGGTCTAAGTTAGTTGATGTTGTTCAGGAACGTGTTTTTTAAGGAGATGGAGTTTGAGGTCCCTTTTGAAACAGGAGAAGGAGGGGTTGCATCTGAGGACTCCAAGGAGAGCGTTCCATATCCTGGGAGCGTTGCCAGAAAACGATCGGTATTGGGTGGTTTTCTTTTTCATTTTTGGCGTAATGAGAAGGAGTGAGTTGGAGCTTCTCAGTGTTCTGGCTTGACCTGCTCTTACCAGTTTGTTGTTCAGGTAGTTAGGGGCCGGAGAGTGGAGGGTTTTGTGTGTGATGCAGGCCAGCTTGTAAATACATCTCCCTACCATGGGAAGCCATTTGAGGGAGTTGAGAGCTGGAGTGATGTGTTCAAATCTTTTTACTCCAGATACAAGTCGAGCGGCCATGTTCAGCACTGCCCTTAGAGGGGCTAGGTGAGCTTTTGGCGGTCCTGTAAGGATGGCGTTCCCGTAGTCGAATTTAGGGAGAACCAGGGATTGAACTACTGTCTTGAGGTCATCATGTGAAAGAAAAGGTTTCAATTTCTTGAGGTGTTTTAGAGAGAAAAGAGCACTTTTTGCAGAGTTTTTGATGTGGGCCTCCATTGATAGGTTCTTGTCAAGGGTGATGCCTAGAGACTTAACTGAGTCGGATAGAACGAGGGGGCAGTTTAGGGCAAACAGATTCTTGTGCCACTCTTGGATAGGACGATGGTTGCTTTTTGGAGAGATTAGGATCAGTTCCGTTTTACCTGGGTTGAGCTTTAAGTGGTTGACGTTGAACCAAGTTTGGATCTCCGTTAGAGTGGTATTGAGGAGTTTGATGTCATCGGGTGACTTGATTTTGAAATAGATTTGGGTGGTAACTCACTCCAACTTTTTTCAAGATGATTGTGAGGGGCTCCATGAATAGATTGAAGAGGGACAGGGAGAGGATCGAGCCTTGTGGTACCCCAACTTTGACTTTCGTTGGCTTCTTGAGACAGGAGTTGATTTTAATTTGTTGTGAGCGATGTTGGAGGAAAGAGGTGAACCATTTTAGTACAGTACCATTCATGCCGGAGCGCTTCGACAAGGTCTCCAGAAGAGCTGGATGATTTACTGTGTCGAATGCCGGAGATAGGTCAATAAGGATGAGTAGGCAGGCATCACCATCATCTAAGGCTTTGCGAATGTCGTCCGAGACGTTGAGTATGGCTGTTTCCGTGCTACAGCCTTTCCACACTGCCACTGACAGCACCACACTGCCACTGACAGCCTCTTCTAACTCCCGCTGACAGCACCACCCTTCCACTGACAGCACCACCCTTCCACTGACAGCACTACACTTCCACTGACAGCCTCTTCTCCCTTCCGCTGGCAGCACCACCCTTCCACTGGCAGCACCACCCCTCCACTAACAACCTCTTCTCCCTCCCCCTGACAGCACCACCCTTCCACTGGCAGCACCACCCTTCCACTGACAGCACCACCCCTGCCACTGACAGCACCACCCCTGCCACTGACAGCACCACCCCTGCCACTGACAGCACCACCCCTGCCACTGACAGCACCACCCCTGCCACTGACAGCACCACCCCTGCCACTGACAGCACCACCCCTGCCACTGACAGCACCACCCCTGCCACTGACAGCACCACCCCTGCCACTGACGGCACCACCCCTGCCACTGACGGCACCACCCCTGCCACCCCTGCCACTGACGGCACCACCCCTGCCGCTGACGGCACCACCCCTGCCGCTGACGGCACCACCCCTGCCGCTGACGGCACCACCCCTGCCGCTGACGGCACCACCCCTGCCGCTGACGGCACCACCCCTGCCGCTGACGGCACCACCGCTGACGGCACCACCCCTGCCGCTGACGGCACCACCCCTGCCGCTGACGGCACCACCCCTGCCGCTGACGGCACCACCCCTGCCGCTGACGGCACCACCCCTGTCGCTGACGGCACCACCCCTGTCGCTGACGGCACCACCCCTGCCGCTGACGGCACCACCCCTGCCGCTGACGGCACCACCCCTGCCGCTGACGGCACCACCCCTGCCGCTGACGGCACCACCCCTGCCGCTGACGGCACCACCCCTGCCGCTGACGGCACCACCCCTGCCGCTGACACACCACCCCTGCCGCTGACACACCACCCCTGCCGCTGACACACCACCCCTGCCGCTGACACACCACCCCTGCCGCTGACACACCACCCCTGCCGCTGACACACCACCCCTGCCGCTGACACACCACCCCTGCCACACCACCCCTGCCACACCACCCCTGCCACACCACCCCTGCCACACCACCCCTGCCACACCACCCCTGCCACACCACCCCTGCCACACCACCCCTGCCACACCACCCCTGCCACACCACCCCTGCCACACCACCCCTGCCACACCACCCCTGCCGCTGACACACCACCCCTGCCACACCACCCCTGCCACACCACCCCTGCCACACCACCCCTGCCACACCACCCCTGCCACACCACCCCTGCCACACCACCCCTGCCACACCACCCCTGCCGCTGACACACCACCCCTGCCGCTGACACACCACCCCTGCCGCTGACACACCACCCCTGCCGCTGACACACCACCCCTGCCGCTGACACACCACCCCTGCCACACCACCCCTGCCACACCACCCCTGCCACACCACCCCTGCCACACCACCCCTGCCACACCACCCCTGCCACACCACCCCTGCCACACCACCCCTGCCACACCACCCCTGCCACACCACCCCTGCCACACCACCCCTGCCACACCACCCCTGCCACACCACCCCTGCCACACCACCCCTGCCGCTGACACACCACCCCTGCCGCTGACACACCACCCCTGCCACACCACCCCTGCCACACCACCCCTGCCACACCACCCCTGCCGCTGACGCACCACCCCTGCCGCTGACGCACCACCCCTGCCGCTGACGCACCACCCCTGCCGCTGACGCACCACCCCTGCCGCTGAGGGCACCACCCCTGCCGCTGAGGGCACCACCCCTGCCGCTGAGGGCACCACCCCTGCCGCTGAGGGCACCACCCCTGCCGCTGAGGGCACCACCCCTGCCGCTGAGGGCACCACCCCTGCCGCTGAGGGCACCACCCCTGCCGCTGAGGGCACCACCCCTGCCACTGAGGGCACCACCCCTGCCGCTGAGGGCCGACAGCCTCTTCTCCCTTCCGCTGACAGCACCACACTTCCACCGACAGCACCACACTTCCACCGACAGCACCACACTTCCACCGACAGCACCACACTTCCACCGACAGCACCACACTTCCACCGACAGCACCACACTTCCACCGACAGCACCACACTTCCACCGACAGCACCACACTTCCACCGACAGCACCACACTTCCACCGTCAGCACCACACTTCCACTGTCATCACCACACTTCCACTGTCATCACCACACTTCCACTGTCATCACCACACTTCCACCGACAGCCTCTTCTCCCTCCTGCTGACAGCACCACACTTCCACTGACAGCACCACACTTCCACCGTCAGCACCACGCTTCCACCGTCAGCACCACCCTTTCACCGACAGCTTCTTCTCCCTTCCACTGACAGCCTCTTCTCCCTTCCACTGACAGCCTCTTCTCCCTTCCACTGACAGCCTCTTCTCCCTCCCTCTGACTCTCAGCCTCTCTTTCCTCCTATTGACCCTGAATCTTCTGACAGATTATTTTTCCTACTGCCCGACTCTCCGCCCGCTGACTCTCAGCCTCTCCTGCCGAGAGTCTCACTACTATCACTGACAGCATCTTTTGTCTCCTGCTAAGAAACTTACCCCGATCATTTACAGCTTTTTCTCCCTCTTATTGACGATATTTCTTTCCTCCTGCTGACTGCTTCTCCTCCCTCTTGCTGACACTGACAGCCTCTCCTCCCTCTTGCTGACACTGACAGCCTCTCCTCCCTCTTGCTGACACTGACAGCCTCTCCTCCCTCTTGCTGACACTGACAGCCTCTCCTCCCTCTTGCTGACACTGACAGCCTCTCCTCCCTCTTGCTGACACTGACAGCCTCTCCTCCCTCTTGCTGACACTGACAGCCTCTCCTCCCTCTTGCTGACACTGACAGCCTCTCCTCCCTCTTGCTGACACTGACAGCCTCTCCTCCCTCTTGCTGACAGCCTCTCCTCCCTCTTGCTGACAGCCTCTCCTCCCTCTTGCTGACAGCCTCTCCTCCCTCTTGCTGACAGCCTCTCCTCCCTCTTGCTGACAGCCTCTCCTCCCTCTTGCTGACAGCCTCTCCCCCCTCTTGCTGACAGCCTCTCCCCCCTCTTGCTGACAGCCTCTCCCCCCTCTTGCTGACAGCCTCTCCCCCCTCTTGCTGACAGCCTCTCCCCCCTCTTGCTGACAGCCTCTCCCCCCTCCTGCTGACAGCCTCTCCCCCCTCCTGCTGACAGCCTCTCCCCCCTCCTGCTGACAGCCTCTCCCCCCTCCTGCTGACAGCCTCTCCCCCCTCCTGCTGACAGCCTCTCCCCCCTCCTGCTGACAGCCTCTCCCCCCTCTTGCTGACAGCCTCTCCCCCCTCTTGCTGACAGCCTCTCCCCCCTCTTGCTGACAGCCTCTCCCCCCTCCTGCTGACAGCCTCTCCCCCCTCTTGCTGACAGCCTCTCCTCCCTCTTGCTGACAGCCTCTCCTCCCTCTTTCTGACGGCCTTTCCTCCCTCCTGCTGACGGCCTTTCCATCCTCTGGACTACAGCCTCTCCTGATTTGTGGTGACAGTAACTCTTCTACTGTCTCGCAGACTACTCATCTCATTCATTTGGTGTCAGATAAGGACACATTAATGTTCACTGAATCCATGGATACCATGGGGTTCACTCAGCTGGTACATAAACCCACACACCAGGCAGGGCACACTCTGGATGGTATTTTTATCTCAGTTACTGGAATGATAGTAAAAAATATACTTCCTATTGCCTGGTCAGATCACTCCTTGGTCTTATTTGATTACCCTTCCCAAATCACACCAGAAGCCTGTTCTATTAAGGATCAAGGAACAATTTTCAAAGCATGGAATAAAATAGATATTAATCTGCTTGAACTCCAACTTAATCAGACATGTCCGAGTATGAGTCAACAGGTGGATCAAGCAGTAGAGAAATACGACTAGCTGAACAATGCCTTTGCGGCGACAGTGCCAAATGGCAAAAGCACTGGGAATCGCGGCCAACCCTCGGCTCCCTGGTTTACGGAAGCTCTGCGTCTAGAGAAACAAAGATGTCGCAGACTGGAAAGGCGTTGGAGAGTGAACTAGGAAGCCGAGGGAAAAGAGCTATAAACATGCTTTAGCTAATTATACAAATATTTTAGCTACGGAGAAAAAGACCTACTTCACCAAACAGATAGTCATCTAAAAATTCAGTAAAACAGCTATTTCAGGTTGTGAAGAAGCTTACAACTCTTCCTAATAGCTTTTAACTCTTCCTAATAGCTTTTTATCAAAGAGCAGTCAATCCTTATGTGATAATAAAGCCAGTGCTTTCAGGAATAAAGTCAACAATATATATAATATCTTTACCACCACTTCCAATAAGGCAACTGAGGTGCACTCCACTACTGTGTCCCACAAAAAAAATTAGCTGTTGACTTTCTCACAAGTATCCAATGAGCTTGTGGGAAAACTTATTCAGGACACCAAATCTGGATCCCCTTCGGATCCAAGCCCCCCCGGCAGTTCTTAAAAGCATCGCATGGGAGGTAAGCCCAACTTTAACCAACATTTTTAATAACTTGTTTTTATCAGGAACTTTCCCGGCAGTCTGGAAAGATGCAATCATCCTCCCACTGCTAAAAAAAAGCCAATCTAGATTCCTCCACAACTAGTAACTATCGTCCGATTGCAAGGCTTCCTTTCCCCGCTAAGATGGTTGAGAAAATTATGAACAGCCAACTCAATCAATTCATTCAGGAGAATTAATTACTCGACCCATCCCAGTTCGGCATCCGTTCAGGGTATAGCACGAGGACAGCTCTCATCAAGGCCACCGAGGAGATCAGAGCAGTGATGGATAAGGGTGGCGCCGCTGTTCTGATTCTCCTTGATTTATCAGCGGCCTTTGATACCGTGCACCATTACACACTACTCCTACGCCTTGAACATTTAGAGATCAGGGACCATGCCCTTGCCTTACTATCATCCTTCTTGAAGAACAGAAGGCAGAGAGTGTCCCTTGATCAGTATCAGGCAACCCCCTATGTACTGCCATGCGGGGTCCCTCAGGGCTCGTCGTTAAGCCCCACATTGTTCAATGTTTATGTTTCTGAACTTGCACCTTTAATACAGCAATTCGGCTTCAATTTGACATCTTATGCCCGACAATACGCAGATCGTCGTCGCGGCATATAAAAACACTTTATCCCCGGCATTGCAGTTTCAACACTGCATGAGGGCAATTAGCCTCTGGATGGGAAGACACTGTTTAAAACTTAATTTGGATAAAACCGAAGTGGTAACCTTCGGTAATCTTCAACCAAAATGGAATGGGCTATGGTGGCCGGACGAATTAGGGCAGACTCCTGAACCAGTGAAGAAGGCAAAAAACCTTGAAGTTCTGATAGATAAGTCTCACCTACGCGCATCAAACTAATGCTACAGTTTCAGCCTCTTTCTATCTGCTGAAGAAACTCAAAAAGTTCTTACCATTTATTCCCCAGGATCTTAGAAAAACAGTGGTGACAACCTCGGTGCTGCCTAAGCTGGACTACTGTAACAGTTTATACCTTGGTTTACAGAAACAACACCTAAAGAAACTTCAGATGGTACAGAACGCTGCAGCCAGGCTCCTACTGAATATACCCAAGTACCAATCGATTAAAGAAGAGATACGGAAGCTCCACTGTTTGCCTGTGGTGCAACGTTCTAAGTTTAAGGCACTCTGCCTTGCCTATAAAAAATTGAATGGGGCAGGACAGGTACCTCTGAAACATTTCTTCTCATGGTACCACCCAGGCAGGCAGTTAAGATCAACAAATGCCAGATTAATGCTGGTTCGTAAGATCCAAACTGCTAGCTGGGGAGGTCGGAGCACGGCCTATTGTGCAGCGAAACTATGGAATACTCTTCCTGTTGCCATGAGAGAGTTGAACTCCCTCTCCTCCTTCAGAAAACAATTAAAAATTTGGCTATTTTCAAACTAGTCCCTTGTTTTCCTTCCTCGTCGTAAGGTCCTACTCTAGTTCAGCGCCAAGACACCCCAGGGTATACGTGCGCTTTAAAAGTCTCATTAACATTAACAACCTGTCCCCCTCCTGCTGACAACCTCCTCCCCCTCCTGCTGACAACCTCCTCCCCCTCCTGCTGACAACCTCCTCCCCCTCCTGCTGACAACCTCTCCCCCCTCCTGCTGACAACCTCTCCCCCCTCCTGCTGACAACCTCTCCCCCCTCCTGCTGACAACCTCTCCCCCCTCCTGCTGACACTCATCCATCTGATTGACACACTCTTCTTTCTACTGCTATCATGCTCTGGTGCCCCTGCTGCTGGCAGTTTATGGTACTCTGTGCTAATGACAGCCTCAGTGCTTGCAACAAATGAAGGCCTCTGTGCCGCTAGCTCCGTCGGCAACATGTTTGCCTGCTCCCCTGGCTGTGCTCGAGGTCCCCTTGAACCTTTGAGCCCAAAAAGAAGCAGAACTTTAATGTTGCTTCTGCCTGTCACTCGCGCTCTACCATCATGCGCCTAGAATTAAAAACAAATTATACACCTTTGGTGTTAAAAAGTAGGGAAAGAGGTAGCCATCTAGTGGGGGAATTGCATATCGTGAAACCAGAAAATCTGGGACCAATCTTGGCTTTCCCATGTGACCAAATGTTATCTAGGCAAATATTTTGTTTTACAGAGCTTCCTTTATCCTTGTTATCACATTGGACCTTCTAATATGTGAATTCAGGGTGTGTGCTGTACAAAAATATTCTGATGTATCAAGGTGAAAAAAGCTACTTCATGTCAAAGAAATACCCTTTTCATTTTAAGGGAACTATCATATTTTCCCTTCATGTTTATTGCACGATTTAGATGTAATCTATTTTCAGGTCTCAGCTCGTGCACAAGCTCTCAGAACTCAGCAGCACCCTTGGCTCGGCCACCCCCTCTTCCTGCTGCCACCTCTTAGTATTTTCCACTATACCACTTTGTGGCAGGTAGTCAATTCTCTGAGCTCACATCCCATTCTTTATTTCGTTCAATCCACTGCCCTTTGCCCCACTGTGAGGGATGATCTGAACTAGTCAGTACTTTTAAATGGACAGGTACTGTTGGTACTTGGTACCTGCAAATTTTAAAAATTGAAATAGAGAGAATCCATACTTCTCAGCAGAAGTGAAATAGTTTTATTTGGAGGGTACCTACACTTCCCAGTAGCAATCAGGTACTCCGGGACGGTAAATTCCTGCACTTCTACTTTTTGTATTTAAAGCACTGCCTGTGGCACTTCTCGTGCATAGCAGTAAACCATGTGACCCCTCTGATGGGTATTGATGCACATGCAGCGCTCTCCTAATCTGGCTTGAATTCTGTTTCGTGTGGCCTCCTACAGCCCCGGCTGTTGCTCTAGGTTGTAGTACCCTGTTCTGTCTCTCTCTTTAAAAAAAAAAATCAAATTCTTTTTATTGATGACTCAACCTGGGTATCTCTGTAACATTACATCACATCAGCAATAAGGAAGCAGCATTTAAAGAAGCTATAGACCTTGTTACAACTATTTGAATTATTATGCAAGGTTTCTTTTCCTAATGGAATGCAGACCCTTCAGTTCTTCGTCTTGGGAAGAGTCCAGAGCCCAGGCAACGTACATAGGTCTCCCTTAAATGAATTCCATTTACTCCACATTTGCACCCACTTCTTAGGGCAGCCACTGCTTTCATAATCTGTCTTTTCTGAAATCATACACTGGTCCATATCTTCCATCCATGCTCGAAGTGTTGGTGTTTCGGAGCACCCCATCATTTCGCCATGTTCCATTTTGCTATTGTCATTCCAATTGTGGCCCAATGTTTCTCCCAAATAGCGTATGATGGATCCGCAGAATTTCTTCATGTACATGCAGTCCCAAATTATGTGGTAAAATGTGCCTTCTTGCCCACATTGCCATCTATAAGTAGGATCTGTCCTAAGACCAATCTTAACAAGAGTGTGGTCTGAAAAATATATTCTGTGAAATATTTTGAGGTATATTAATTTGAGTCATGGAGAAATGACCACCTCCCGGGATGAGGCCAGTGCCTCTTACCCACTACTCATCATCTAATTCCCCAATATCTGCTGTCCCCTCTTTCTCTGTTACTCTGTGTATCCCCACAGCTTCTCACTAGCTATCACACTCTTCCGTGCCTCCTGTCACTTCATTATGTGCCTCTGCTCCTCGCTGGTTGGAACATTGCGGAGTGCTCTCTGTCTTCACTTGTTATGTTATGTTATACTCATTTATTTAGCGCTCGAATCACCGGGGGGCATCTCGGCGCTCTACTCAGAGTACTCTGGATTGATGGGCAGCACAGGGGGGGGAAGAGAAGCCTAGAACAAGAATGCCTTTAACTGTTTCCTAAAGATCAGATAGGAAGGTATTTCTCGTAGATAAAGTGGGAGGCTGTTCCAATACTTCGGGGCAAGATAGTAAAAGGCCATACCCCCCCGACCTCTGAAGCCTAATACGGGGCACATGAAGCAGCTGCAGCGTGCTTGATCTTAAAGATCGACTAGGGGTGTATTTTATTAATTTCCTCTGGAGATACAGGGGGCCCTGTCCCTGAAGGGCACAGAACGTCAGACAGCAGACTTTAAAAAAAGCTCTCTGTTTTATCAGCAGCCAGTGTAGTTTTCTCAATAGAGGGCCCGACGAAGAGCCTGCCGGCATGTTCAGGACCAGCCTAGCTGCGGTGTTCTGGACCACCTGCAGTTTCTTCAAAGAGGTAATTCCGACCTCTGCCAATAAGGCGTTTCCGCAGTCCATGCGGCTAAGGACTAAGGCTTGGGTCAGGGTTTTGCGGTGTTCCGTAGGAACAAAAGGTAGCCTATAGTAGCAGGACCCAGAGACTGACGCAACATGGTCTTGCATAGATAGGGTGTGATTTAATTTGATGCCCAAGTTGTTAACACACTGTTTGGGCACTGATGGGGGGCCTAGTTGGAATGGCCACCAGTCTTCCGACCACACTGCTGTGGCTTTCCCCAGAAGCAAGACTTCAGTATTGCCTGGGATTAACTGGAGACGATTATCAGTCATCCAGCTTGATATTGCGATAATTCCTGCGACAAAACGGAGCCTGTCTGCTTCAAGGTTTTGGCCAAAGTTAAATAGCAGCTGGGTATCATCCACATACGAAATGACTTCGAACCCCAGAGCTTCCACTGCCTTAGCCAACGGAGCCATATAGATGTTAAACAAGGTGGGGCTAAGGCAGGAGCCCTTGGGGACGCCTTTATCTAATGATGTTTTTCCTGCTTGGTGGGGCCCCATGATGACCGTTTGTGAACAGTCAGAAAGTGTTGGGGCCATTTGAGGGCTAGACCACCAATGCTGAAGAAACTTAGCCTCTCCGCCAGCCTTATATGAGAGATGGTATCAAAGGCGGCGGAGAGGTCAAGTAAGATCAGAATGGCTGATCCGCCGGCATCCACAGTTGTTCTCAGAGAATCTGTCACTGCTAGGAGGGCCCCTGCCAAAACCCAGACTGTGAGGGGTCCAGAATCTCGTTTGCCTCCAAATAGCAGGTTAGCTGCTTATTGATCAGAGCTTCAAGTATTTTTCCTAAGAGAGGGAGCAGGGATATTGGGCGATAATTACCCAGTTCCGAGGGGGTTACCGTGGCTTTTTTCAAAATGGGGCGGACAAATGCTTCTTTCCAGGACAAGGGAATAATCCCCTCCGTAATAGAGCAATTGAAAATTTGTTGCACCATGGAGGCCAGAATGTGGGAGAGAAGTGCCATAATCTTAGGGGGGCAGAGGTCTGCCGGTGAACCCAATTTAGCGGACTCTAAGGCCTTTTGGGTCTCTACTAAGGACATGGGTCTAAAACTGTCAAGCGAGCAGTTGGTTCTTGCCGGAGCAGTGGGTGGATTTGAAATGCCGGGTGTAGCTGCCCGGTTCTCTTGAGGAAAATTAGCATAGATTTTCTCGATTTTCTCCTGAAAGAATCCGGCCAATGAGTTACACAAGTCTGTGGATTCGATGGTGGGTTGCTTACACACCTCCGGTTCGACAAAGCCTTTTAAAATGTCAAATAGTTCTTTAGCAGAGTTGTTTGAGTTCTTAATTTGATTTGCGATAAAGAGGCACCACGCAGCCTTTAAGTTTTGATGATAAGTCATCAAAGCTGCTTTAAAAAGTCGTCTTGACTGAGCCGTTTTATTTCGCCTCCACTGTCTTTCTAATCTTTTACAGGAAGACTTTTCCTGGCTTAATTTAGGAGTAAACCACTTAGCTGATGGGCGGTTTCGGTTGGAGCAGGCTTTTAATTTACTGGGGATGATAACATCCAGAGTCTTCCTTATCCCTTCATTGAACCCTGCCAACATTAATTCTACACCCTGTTCGTCTGACTGCGGGATTGACTGAAAAGCTGCCTCAAAGGCTTGGGGGGTAAGTTTATTCCATGGTCTCTGGACCATTGTGCGACTACCACTAGCCCGGGAGTTCAGCCCTTGCACGGGCTGCCGATATGTGAACCTAATCAGGGAGTGGTCAGTCCATATAAGGGGCCACGGAGGGTCATACTTAAGAGCATTGATGTTAGTAAAAATTAAATCTAATGTATGGCCTCCATTGTGGGTGGGGCCTTGTATCCTTTGTGGAAGCCCAAGTTGTTCCATATCCGTAAGGAGTTTGTGCACATCTGATATGGAACCCAGCTCCCTGTGGAAATTAAAGTCCCCTAAGACCAGGAACTTGTTTGCTGCCAGGTCAAAGGTGGCTATCAAGTCTACTAGTCTGTCTGTAAAATCAGTTTTCGGTCCAGGCGGCCGATATACTAGGGCACCTGACCAGCTCTCAGACGCAGAAAAAATCACTTTAAAAATACCAATTTCCAAATCCTCCTCCAATATTGAGTTCAACCTAGAGATGTTAATATACTGTTTGCAGGCAATGGCTATCCGCCCCCCCCCCCCATTTTTCCTATCCTATCCAAATGAATAAGCTTGTAATTTTCTGGGATGGCGATATGTATTGTTGGGTGGTTTGTGGGAGTCAGCCAAGTTTCCGTCATGAAACATATTTCAGGAGAATAGGAGTTTAGCATATCCCAGATTTCGAACTGATGTTTTGCCAAGGACCTGACATTGCAAAGCAAGAAGGTAAGGTCTTCTTTCCTCATGGTAGACCACGAGGGGCGTCCTAATATTGGCAGTCCGGTAGATTTATCACTCTGGAAGGTACATGCTCTACAAGCCACCGGGCCTTCTAATCGCATCGGTAGCTTATTTGGGCAATTCAGCAGCGTCCCCGGTGAACTAGCAGTTGTTCTCCCGATATCGCGGAGTTCAGCTACAGAGTAAACCAGTCTGCTAGCTGGGGTCGAGACTAACAAAGATGGCATACAGGTCCCGGCCCCTCACCCGGCCCGACGCGGACGGGCGCAGACGGGCTTACCTTTGGCGCACCTTCGGCGTCCCCAAGGTGCGCCCGCTGTGCAGAGGCATCACCGTCTGTTTTTGTAATGGGGCCGATCTCGTCAGCTGACTGTACACCACCCCCACCGCC
This sequence comes from Lissotriton helveticus, assembly GCF_964261635.1. Classification (NCBI taxonomy): domain Eukaryota; kingdom Metazoa; phylum Chordata; class Amphibia; order Caudata; family Salamandridae; genus Lissotriton; species Lissotriton helveticus. The sequence goes on from NC_136067.1 coordinate 54,447,984, forward strand.
CCACCTACCAGGTGGGCGTGGAGTGTGTCAGCAGCTTGGGGGAAAGTGCGGTTCTCCGCGCCTAGTAGGCAGAGCCACCTGGAGTCCTGTTGGAGTTTGGTGAGTGCAGGTTAAAAACAGACTGACAGTCTGTCTCACAGTAAAGTATCAATATCTCTATGCTCACTTCACTGCAGGCGGTCTATTGATAGTGCAAATAAGCATCTGACAAGGTCTTTGCAATCTAATTCTAATTCTGATTTAATGTGTCACACGATAATTTGAAATGTCTTAATAGATGCTATCTCAGTGAAAGGTTGGTTATGAGCACGGATTTCTGAACTCTGAAAGGGTGGGATTCAAGATATTAAGCATGTTCTCTTCGTCTGCCCCTGCAAGACCTTGATGGAAGCTAGGAATCGTTTTCTAAAACCCTTGTGTGTTTAATATAATGTATTTAAAGTCAGTTATCTGATTGCCTTAGCGAAGATACCTCCTGAAGAAATGTGTGCTACAATCTGTATACTTTTATAAATCATTTTCACCCACGTATTATTAATATACTTGTATTGTGATTGCCATGTCGTTTGTGTCCTTTTAATTGATGATTTATTATTATACATATTGTTGATCTCTGATTAGATCTATATCAATAAATGTAACTTTTAGCAAGGAGATGGAATGAAGCAGAAAACATAGGGAATGTAAATGTAAATGTGGGATACTTGTAAAGCGCACTGTTACTCTACCCGAGTGTCCTGGCGCTGTAGACCGCTGGGGAACCCGTCCTGGTTTTCGCTATGAGATTCTCCCTTTCTGGGTATCTCCAGGGTGAAACCAGGCATCTCCGGCGTCTGTGGGGGGCCGTTGTAGAGATGAGGCAAGCTTAATGCCCAGAGTTACCGAGTGTGTTCCCTGGTTAGAGTAGGCACTGAGGCGAGAATTATCGAGTCCGTTGACCCTGGTCCAAGACCCTGCCGCGTCGGGAATTGAACCCTGGTCCCGGGCCGTTCTCTGCTTACAAGTCTGCCGCCTCTAACCAGTGAGCCACACCTCTCCACATGTGAGGGATGAATATCATTTTTAATGGCAATGAGCACTTATAGATTGATAAGCAGGTGCTAGAACAAATGTCACTACGGATGTTGAAGCGTGAAACCCCCTCTACCTTTGTGTAAGTGCCTTCACTTGTTTATTTAAGTTGTAAAAGCATAAATACCAATTGATTTGCTTTGAATGCAAGTGCCCCAGATGAAATATTAGACATTTACATCCTGTTGGTGTCCTCCTTGAAAAGTCAGACCTTCAGTTTTCTCTTAACTTGGTCTTATCATGTTTTGTTTAAATGTGCGTTGATAGATTTGAACAAATATGCACCTTTAACAATTCTGTGGCCTTCCTTAAACATTATATTACTTACCTTAACTCGAATATGTTCTTAACAAAGAATAAATAACATGCATTACATGTATTAAAATACATTTTATCATATTGCATGGCGCATCATTGTGAATCTGTTTAATTGTGAGTTCAACTGCTTAGCATGATTATGTGATCAAAATCACTCATTGATGCAAAGAAAAAGTTACAACTTTGTTACGGCTTCTGAATTCACTAAGGCTAGGTGTTTCTAGTGGTGACAAACATATGATTTCTCTTTAGGAGATGGTATTGGATATCATTTTTGCTAAGACAACTTATACTTTGGTCTAGCAAAATAAAGTATGGCATTTCCTACCTCCTTCCCCGAAGGTTAATTGCCCCTTTGGAAAATGTCTAAAACTTTGGTCTCGTCTTCCTTATCAAAATGCTTCCATTCCTGGCCATAACACTTAAGAGTGGTAGAAGCTCAACGCTAGTCCTGTTTACATTTCAGCCACCATCCCTTCCCTTATTTACTACTGCATGGCACAGAGGCAACCAGCGTGTTCTTTTACAGTGTTCTGAAAATAGAAATGGCAGCCATGTCCAGCATGTTTTCGGCCCCCTTCGCTGACGTCAACACCATTTACCATCTCACTCTTGCACACTGTCTCTGACTGCTGACATATCCTCTTTCTCTGTGGTCTGGCTTGGTTACATTTTGGAATGGTGTTCTTAGGTGGTTAAATCTGGCCCATTCATCTCTATGGAGGAGATAATTTTATCAGCCTTTGATGATCTCTCTAATCCCCCCTCCTATTTAATGAATGTCTGGATCGCATTTTTCCTTTCTGACCAGCTTTCTTGTGATTTGCCAATCCCACATCATTGATATCCAGCTAAAGCTACACTTGAGTCCAGCATTTCTGATTTTGTTCTCAGCTGTTCAATTCTGACTAGATAATTATGCAGTTAGTTATGCTCAGTTAAGTGAAGCAAAAATGTAGCTTATTACTTGTCCTTTAAGGCTGTTCTGCTCTTACCATGATCATTCCTTAGCCTCTATGGGCAGAAGCATCCCATAGTTCAAATAATTAAGAACGTGGCCTTATCATCAACGCTGATATGTTCCTGAATTAACAGGCCAAGTTAGCAATAGATTCTTTCAGTGAAACAAATCCCATTCTGTCTTTGCACATAGGACCTTGGTGTTAGAAGTGCTGTACGCTCACAGATGGGTTATGATGTTGATCCTTAAGGCACTCTTATTTAGTTCTAATCCACACATCTTCACTGGCACAAGACTTTGAGTGCAGACTCGCGTGGGACCCAAGGGACCTCTTCACTTGCTGCTCGTTATTAACTGAGTTACAATATGTTGTATTCTCATTGCAAACTCTATATGAAAGAAAGAGCTACTTCTATTAACTTAAATATTAAACCGCCAGCAAAATGCAGTGAACTTTACCAGGAGTCCATCCAGCTAATTGCATTGCTTACCAAACGTACCACAGCGAATGAATGAAGTCTGCTGACCCAAAGCTCGCTTACTCTAAATACTTTTTTTGAGTCTTTTTGTATATTTGTTCATGAATTGATTGATGACACTAACTCTCCTAACGCTGTATGCAGCAAGACCTTAAAGCAGAGCACTTTGCCTCTGCTCCCTCAGGTCCTAAATGCTTACCCAATGGGGCCAGATTCTCATTCAGAATCGCCTGCTTTGTGTACACATCGTAATGATTGTAATTATTAGATTTAGAATCTCAAGTTCTCTGGTGAATTTCAGCTGCATTATAGCAAGCACAAACTACGGCTTAACACTGCTCTTGTAAAAAAAAATGTGTCCCATCCAGGTTCATCTCTGTTAATGCACAGTAAATATGGAATACCCTTTCCATTCGTATCGTAAATGCCCTCTTTCTTCGTCTTTAGAACACCCAAAAACACATGAAAATTTACATTTACGGGATTGCACTTCCTGCATAATCTCCTCTTATTATACCCGTATATACCGATTTTTGTAGACTGCTTTCTTTTTGCTATGACTTTAATTTTTCTTTTAGTGGAAGTTCCTTGATGCTGCTCAGGGGTGTGTAACCCTCAGGGAACAATTCTTCACTCTACTAAAAAACTAGAATTATTGAGTAATAGCCCTATTCTTCTAAATATATAATTTAACAATCTAGATATTGCTGTCCACCGCTACAATATCGGTTGCATAATAATGTTTAATAATCTGTGCATGTCAATCAATCAGCAAATTTGTAGAGCGTGCTACTCACCCGCTAGGGTCTCAAGGCGCTTGGAGGGGGGGGATTCGCTACTGCTCGAACAGCCAGGTCTTGAGTTGCTTTCTGAAGGAGAGATGGTCCTGGGTCATCCGAAGGTGGGTGGGGAGGGAGTTCCATGTCTTGGCCGCCAGGTAGGAGAAGGATCTTCCTCCGGCGGTGGATTTGCGGATTCGTGGGACGGAGGCCAGGGCGAGGCTGGCGGATCAAAGCTGGCGGGTGGGTGTGTAGAATGTGAGGCGGCTGTTGAGATATTTTGAGCCCATGTCGTGGAGAGCCTTGTGTGCGTGGGTGAGGAGTCTGAACGTGATCCTCTTGGTGACGAGGAGCCAGTGCAGGTCTTTCAGATGGGCAGAGATGTGGCTGTGGCAAGGGATGTCCAAGATGAGTCGTGCAGAAGCGTTCTGTATACGCTGGAGTCTTTTCTGGAGTTTGGCTGTGGTTCCGGCGTAGAGGATGTTCCCGTAGTCCAGACGGCTGGTGATGAGGGCCTGGGTGACTGTCTTCCTGGTTTCGGTGGGGATCCACCGGAAGATCTTTCGGAGCATGCGCAGGGTGTTGAAGCAGGAAGACGAGACGGCGTTGACTTGCTTGGTCATCGTGAGGGAGGAGTCCAGGATGAAGCCCAGGTTGCGTGCATGGTCCGTTGGCTTGGGTGCGGTGCCCAGTGCAGGGGGCCACCAGGCGTCATCCCAGGTGGAAGGGGATGGTCCGAGGATGAGGACTTCCGTCTTGTCTGAGTTCAGTTTCAGATGGCTGATCTTCATCCATTCCGCGACGTCTTTCATTCCTTCCTGGAGGCTGGCTTTGGCGGTGGCGGGGTTGTTGGTGAGGGAGAGGATCAGCTGGGTGTCGTCGGCGTAGGAGATGATGTTAAGGTTGTGTTGGCGTGCGATGGCAGCGAGAGGGCTCATGTAGACGTTGAAGAGGGTGGGGCTGAGTGAGGATCCTTGCGAGACGCCGCAGATGACTTCGGTGGCCGCGGATCGGAATGGGGGGAGTTGGACTCTCTGGGTTCTTCCGGCGAGGAACGAGATGATCCACTCCAGGGCCGCTCCTTGGATTCCGGTGTTGCTGAGGCGCTGGATCAGGGTGCGGTGGCATACGGTGTCGAAGGCTGCTGAGAGGTCTAGGAGGATGAGGGCAGCAGTTTCCCGTTGTCGAGCAGGGATCTGATGTTGTCCGTAGCTGCGATGAGAGCGGTCTAGGTGCTGTGGTTTGCTCGGAAACCGGACTGTGATGGGTCGAGGGATCCGTTGGTCTCAAGGAAGGCGGAGAGTTGTCTGTTGACGGTCTTCTCGATGACTTTGGCAGGAAAGGGGAGGAGCGAGATGGGACGGAAGTTCTTGAGGTCCGTGGGGTCCGCAGTGGGTTTCTTCAGGAGGGCGCTCAGCATGTTTCCAACTCTCCGGGAAGGTGGCGGATGCGAAGGCGCTGTCGATGATGTTCCGGAGCTGGGGTGCAATGATGGAGTCGGCTTTGTTGAAGATGTGGTGTGGGCAGGGGTCGGTTGGGGAGCCGGAGTGGATGGTGTTCATCAGGCGGGTGGTGTCTTCGGTGCTGACAGGGGTCCAGGTGCAGAGGGTGGTGGTGGGTGGCGTTGTTTCGGTGGTTGGGTGCGTGGTCTGTGCGCCGAAGCTGTTTTGTATGTCGGCGATCTTGCGGTGGAAGAACGAGGCGAGTGAGTCGCAGAGGTCTTGCGAGGGTGTGATATCGTTGTTGCAGGCGCTTGGGTTGGAGAGCTCTTTAACGATGCTGAAGAGTTCCTTGTTGTTGTGGGTTTTGTTGTCCAGTCGTTCTTTGAATGTTGTCCTTTTGGTGGTGCGGATCAGCTGGTGGTGTTTGCGGGTGGCGTTCTTGAGGGCTGTCATGTTTTCTGTTGTCTGGTCGTGGCGCCAGGCTTTCTCGAGGGTGCGGCAGATTTTCTTGGAGTTTTTGAGGTCGTTGTTAACCACGAGGCTTTACTGCTGCCGGATCTGCTGGGAGGGTTTCTTCAGCGGTGCAAGGTCGTCGGCGCAGGTGGTGAGCCACTGTGTGAGGTTGTGGGCTGCTTCTCTGGGGTCCGTCGTGTTGGTGGGTGGGTTCTGGCTGAGGCCGGTGGTGAGCTGGTCGGCGGTGATCTTGCTCCAGTTTCTGCGTGGTACCTGCTGTGGGTGGTGGTGCGTCGTGGTTCTCCTGAAGTTGAAGTGGACCCAGCTGTGATCTGTCCAGTGTAGTCCGGAGGAGTGGCTGAAGGAGATGTGCTTGCTGGAGGAGAGGACGGGGTCAAGCGTGTGGCCGGCGTAGTGGGTGGGGGTGTTCACCAGTTGCTTGAGTCCGAGGTTGGCGAGGTTGTCCAGCAGGGCGGCGGTGTTGCTGTCCTTGTTGTTCTCTAGGTGGAAGTTGAGGTGTCATATGTACAGTCTAAATTACAATTAATTTCCTTTATCTTTAGCCAAATGACTCACAATGTTTTGAAACCCTCTTGAGTCAAATCTTGTAACTGTTGTTCCCTCCAATGTTATGTTCTATACTTTTGTCAGGCCTGTCTCTACCCAGCTGAATTGTGTGTTTCCATAATCTCCATGTTATAAAGTGCCCCGAAATGTAGATAAGTTAAGTCTGCGCTATACTAGTAAAGTATAAATGAGAAAATAATGACTCCTGTAATGACTCCTGCCTATCTTGCAGTCTATGTGCAGATTGTTGCCACTAGCGATGTGTCTAGAAAACCCACAAACCCTTTCTGTGCCAGGATTTACACTATCCTCTTATAATGGGAAACAGTTAATAGTACAAATGGCAAACAATAAGAAATGAAAAACACACAAAATATTATGGCTAGGAGTGAAAAAGATAAAGGTGGGGTGATATCAGAGAAAAAAGAAAAAGTTGGAGAAATCCTTTCAGGACGAGAACCCTCACTCGCTATAAGGTGACATGCTTCATCAAATGGGTTCCCTCACACTGAAGTGTGGGCCACAACTCCCCGAGGTGAGGAGCTGAGGTGTTTTCTCAAAATGTGCTTTGAAAGAAGGTGAATGAGGGGCAGAGTGCAAAAAGATGTGATATTTGTTGTGACTAAAATTATCTCTGAAAGTCCACTAAACCTTTATTGAGTGGCCTCGGGGACAAAGTAAAAAAAAAAGGAGAGGACTGGGGATTCATCAAATATATCCCTCATGGGGCAACATGTTTCTGCCGTAAACTGGTCCCCTGCAAGGATCCAGTGGCGTTTGTCTGGACCTTTGTATTAAATAGTCACTCTGCAACAGCGCGTATATGTGATAACAATTTTTTGGGAAAAAATGAAATAAAAATGCGTTTATACTGGCCGCCACAGGATCAGGGCAGTCAGGCTGGTGACGACCCGTGCAAGTCTTAGGGGTTAGTCTTCCTGAAAATCAGAGTATAGTCATAATATCACGTTTTATCATGGTCTGACATCCCATTGACCATATTCTTTCTAGAAATACACAATGTATGTTTGTAATCAGTCTACCTTACCTATTGTGGGTGTGAAAGAACTGCTCTCCAAGCTCTAGATATGCCTCATAGTGCCCAATTGGAAGGTAAGAATGCACAGCAATTGTCTGTTGCATGTGTATATCTACACACACATATATATATATACGTGATGCACATAATACAGCAGCACATGGCTCTGGTTAGTATAGATTAAAAGCTATTCATTGAGCCGTGAACTCAGTCGTGCCTTAACATTAACTAAGGCTAGAAAAGTAACTAAACCCGGCACTTTGTTAGCAGGATTGAAAAAACACCAGGGCCTGTAATGCGTATTGGTGTTGTCAGCCCTTAAAAAATTCTTATAAGTGTAGCGACTAGCCGATTGATCTGTGAAAGCCGGAATCCGCAAGGTTGTTTCTTCATAGAAAAAGAGGAACATCGCAAGGGTATAGCGATTTAGAAGATCGGCCTCATAAAACATGGCTGTTTTCTCTCAGCGAAAAAGGTAACATTTGTGTGGGATCGGTCTCAATACTGGTCCCAGTCCCATTTAACAAACCCCGCTCACCTCATTGTCTACGGTGTACCTCCATTTGGACGTTCAAGCGAGAGTGAAACTCGACCGCGGGACCGTCCTGTTCAAATGGTTGTGCCTAGCGCCGTCCGCGCCGTTGCAACGTGATATGCATTACGTGGGTCCCTAGTTTTGTGTGGGTGTCTGGAACACGTAGTCCCGCATGTGAGAATAGAGTTTTAGCAGGTTTATTGTGTGTCCCAATTGCTGTTATATTGAAGTCTTTGTGGTAAGAGGTAGTGAACACATCCCAATATTAAATAGAAAAAAAGGAAAAGCGAGGAAAAGCGAGGAAAATCTCACTGGTGTAGTGATGTAGCCAATACGCCTCAGTAACTCAGGATTGGCATGGTTGTTACCTCTTAGCGAAAAAGGTAACATATTTATAAAACCCGCTTACCTCAGTGTCTATGGTGCACCTCCAAATGGACGTCCCGGTGAGAGTGAAACTTGACAGCGGATCTGTCCTTTTTAAATGATTGTACCATGCGTCGTCGGCGCCGGCGACACGTGACACGCATCCTGTGGGTCCTTACTCTTGCATGGATATCTGGGACACATAGTCCAGCTCGTGAAGAAATAGAGAATTGCAGGTCCACAGTGTATCCCAATTACTGTTATATCGAGGTCTTTGCGGAAAGAGGTTGGCAAAACAAGACGGTTAATGTCTCACTTGTGTTGAGGGGCACACGTTAAGAAAAACCCAGAACCATCAGAAATATATCCTATTAGCCACTGTCAATTGAAATCATCACTGAGTATATCAAGGACTGTAAATGTGGATGTGCATTTCTGAGTATGAATTCTTGTTCTGTCTAATAAGGCATGGTGGATAACATATAAAAATCATCAAGGCAGTTGTGTCTCAATTTTGTTCAAGGGCATTCTGCGAAAAAATATTCAGGCACTCTAAGTATAAATCTTTATAACCACTCCCCTGTATAATTTTAATCAATTCTATCAGGATCAGTAAAGCGTGGTAGAGTCCAAAAGGACAAAGGAACACCTCATGTGATACATACTGGATCATGTTTCGGGATCATGAAGAAATTAAAAGTGTGGGATTATGTCCAGAACTGACATTAACCAAATGGAATTCTGCCAGTAGAAGGAGTAGGTATCATGTAGTCGGAACGAAATATAGTGGAGAGACTAATGAACTGTCAACTAGCTAGGCTAGACCATGGAATCTCATCGTTAGGCCCTAGCTTGTCACGTCTTAGTCTGAATACCCAACGTTGTTCTCTGCGAAATAGGACAGATTCAAGTGGGCCCATTGTTGATGTATAGTAGGGGTTATCAAGTATTGTCCAGAACATGTTGTTTGCTGTATGGCCTTGGTCCGAGAAGTGCCTAGTGAATTTTGTATTCATTTTTTGGCATCTTACAGCACTCCTGTGTTCTATAATTCTTGTCTTTATCCGACGGATAGTCATCCCTACATAATTCAGATTGCAAGGAATCCTCAGTAAGTAAATCACCCCCTCTGTATTACAGTTTGTATGTTTGTTTAACTTCTATGGTGTTTTCAATCCAAGGTCAATCTCATGGGTGACCCTGGTATACGGACAGACTGCACAGGAGCCACAAGGAAAGTGTCCCATGATAGGAATCAGGGACCAAAGGGTCATAGGAACTTTTTTATCACAAGCCTGATGAGGTCTGGTATGAACAATCTTGTCCCTGATGTTCTTACTTCGTTTGTAGGCAAAAAGGGTATTTGGCAGAGTTTTAGTCCCTCCATTCAAAATAGACCAGTTCTTGTTGATCACTATTCTTACATTATCTCTGAGATGGCTGTAAGTTGTCACACACACACAAGTCTTTCTGGTCATGGTTTTGTATCCGTTTCAAGTAGGGCATCCCTGTATTTGTTCCTCACTCTTTTTGCTGCTTTTTTTATTCAGTCTGTAGGATACAATCTCTGAGATTGGCATTTTTAAATGATATTCATATTGTATTACAATTCTTTTTAATACAACCAATGAATAATTTTTTTTTAAAGGGCTGGCAAGGGCTCAATAAGGCAGTGTGTTCTCTAAATTTTTCCAATTCAGTGCTGTTCATCTTGATCTTGAGGAATTGACCAACCAGTAAGTTGTTTCTCAAAGCCCGGGGATGAAAGCTATTGTAGCAAAGTAGTGAGTTTTGTGCCATGGGTTTTTTGTAAAGCTCGGAACAAATGCCTATGGCTTTGGTATAAAGTAGAAGATGCAGGAAAGGTAATTATGTCTTACTATTTTCCAAGTAAATTTAAGGTTGATATCTCTTGTATTCAACCATGCAGAGAAATTCTGGAGGGAACCTAGGTTGCACTCCCATACGACCAGAATATCATCTATGTACCTCTTCCATGTCCTTAAGTTCCTGCTATATGTATTCTTGGGAGGGTAGCTATGTTTAGACTCAAATTCATGCATATACAGATTTGCCCTGCTGGATGCGAAGGGACTTTCCATGGAAGTACCTGAAGCGTGCCAGAATAGAAGTTCCTGATACTGAAAAAGTTATTTTTCATTGCTAGGGTTGCACAGTCCATAATCAAGGAGGTGGATGTCATATCCCACTCTGTGTTATGTTCCAAAAGTGCTCTGATAGCTAATAAAGTATCTTCCTGAGTGATATTTGTATATAACGATTCCACATCAAATGGGATCAGGAAATGTAAATCAGGACCAAAGGGGATGTCTGTCAGAACAGTCAACACGTATTTTTAGTGTCCTGTAGATACAAGGGCATCGTGGCTACAAAGTGACGTAGGAAACAATTTACGGACTGAGATAAATGTTCCAACAAAGACCCTATCCCAGATACTATTGGCCTTCCCGATGGTGGTCTCTTGGGTTTATGAATTTTGGGCAGGATATAGTAGGCCGATCAGCTAAATTGATAAACACTTGCGATGTTCGTTCAAAAGATCTCAACACTAGTACTTCCTCTTTTACTAAGAAGAAACAACCTTGCCGATTCTGGCCTTCACAGACCAATTGGCTAGTCGCTACACTTATGAGAGTTTATTAAGGGATGCCAAAACCAATACGCATTACAGGCCTTGGTGTTTTTCAATCCTGCTAACATAAAGTGCCTGGTTTAGTTACCTCTTGAGCCTTACTCAATGTTAAGGCACCCGGAGTTCCCGGCTCAATGAATCGCTTTTAATCTATACAAATCAGAGCCATTTGCTGCTGTATCCTGCGCATCACACACACACACACACACGTGTGTGTGTGTAGATATACACATGTGACAGACAATTGCTGTGCGTTTTTACCTTCCAGTTGGGCACTATGAGGCGTACTTAGAGCTTGGAGAGCAGTTCTTTCACACCGTCAATAGGTAAGGTAGGATAACCGGGATTGGTTTTGATTAAAGTCAGTAATAGGAAGGTCAATCGCCATAAGAGTTTGGTAACAATACCTATTCAATGTCGTTGATATATTGCCTTAGGGTAAACACTTAGTCAGTAGAAAAGATTTGGCTTCTTTTTTTAAGGAGGGGGTAGAGGAGATGAGGCAAACGTCCGGTGGTAGAGAGTTCCATATCTTGGATTCAATAACCAAGAATGCTTCGGCACCCGTTTACTTTTTGTGCGCTCGGTGAGGTTTCAGGAGCAAGGTGAGCGCACTTCATGAGGATCTGCTGCCCCCTGATTTTTCTAGCTTTTGAGCCAGGTAACTGGGGGTATTGAAATGTAACGCTTTATGTGTTATGCAAGCAATTTTCTGTTTGGTTCTTGCTTCATACGGTCTCCAGTTTAAGGATTTTAGGGCTGATGAGATGTTTCTTTTAGTTCTGATGACAAGTCTGGCTGCTGTTGAGGGAGGCTCTTAGAGGGGCCAATTTGTATCCAGGTAAGCCACATAGTGTGGCACTACCATAATCCAGTCTGGGCAATACTAGAGAGAGAGCTTGAACTGCTTGTTTTAAGTCTTCGTATGGTAGGTAGGGTAAAGTTTCCACAGAATGCTCAGATGGTAGGTTGCCCCTTTGGTGGCAGCACTAATGTAATCCTGGCTATTTAGATGTTTGTCTAATGTAATACCGAAGGATCTGGCAGAGTCTATGATGTGGGGAGAGCATTTGAGGGCTGTAAGATGTTTCAACCAAAGATCAATCTTGGAGCTGTTATTCGGCTGGGGGATGGGGAGAAATTCGGTTTTAGCAGTGTTGGGTTTGAGATGGTTAACCGTGAGCTAGAGGTGTGTATTTTGTAAGATGGCCTTGAGGGATATAATGTCCTCTGGGTAGGCGATTTTGATATGCAGCTGAGTGTCGTCAATGCAGCTGAGTGTCGTCAGTGTACATATGGTGGTGGATATTAGAAGATTTTAGGAGGTTTGTCAGTGCTTCCAGGAATAGTTGAAAGAAAATAAGTGAGAGAGTGAGAGAGCAGATCCATTTCTTTTTTTTTGCAGAGTTTTATATAGCGCGAACTAGACCCGAACTGAATTGGGTATCAAAGCGCTTTACATAGCACCAGTTACGTTACATGACATGGCAGGCACGGGGAGGTTAAGTGATTTGCCCAGAATCACAGGAGGTTTTTGGCGTCGTTACCGAGACTCGAACCCAGGTCCGAGGTCGAGCGCGAGGAACTCCAAGAGTGATTGTGTGGGACTTAGAGAGAGATTGATCCCTTTTGACTCTTGGGGATCTATTTTGGAGGAATAAAGATAACCATTGTAATATGACCCCTGATAAGTCCGTCCTTTGTTCCAGTAAGTTCAGTAGATTATCCTGTTTGCCAGTGTCAAAGGCAGCTGATAAATCAAGCAATATTAGAATGCATGATTCATTTTGATCCAGCAATTTTAGTATGTGAGTAAAGGCAGATTCCGTGCTGTGAACTTTGAGGAAGCCTGACTGGTGTTGTTCGAGGAGTTGATCGAGGAGTTGATAGTTGTCTATGTGATTACAGAGTTGGTTCTGTACACATATTTCTAAGAGTTTTGCCAGAGTAAGGATGTTGGAGATTGGTCGAAAGTTATTAGTATCAGAGCAGTCTGCCATAGTTTTTTTTTTTAAATGGGTTTTACTTGTCCCACTTTTAGGCAGTCGGGTATAGTGCCTTGATTTAATGAGGTACACAAACAAATGATGGACGGAATGCTGAATAAATCACACATTCACCCCCATTCAAGAGATCTGGGTTAAATCCATCGTTCTATTGCTCACAGGTTTATGTAAAGCATGCGAAATATAAGCAGGAACAACATGTTACCTTAATGCTTTTACTCTCATTGTTCAGAAATCTAGGATTATTTTTTTGTCTCAAACACTGAGGTTATGAACACAGGGCTCCTCCTGTACACATGTGTTAAGCAGGGCACAGAAGAGAAAGGGACTCTTCAGGAGAATCTAGACTCATGGAAACCCACAGAGGCTCCTTCACATTCATGTCAGCCAATTAGCAGTTCAATCATAATATAGCAAAAAGAATAACTAGTGGACAGAATGCAGAAAAATGTCATACATTCACCCCAGTTCAGAGATCTGGGCTTAAGTCCATTGTTTTTTTGCTCACCATGCCACCCCAGTTTAGACCCAGCCATATGCAAATCAGCCTTGACCCGGTGCCTCATGGGAACAGTCCAGACTGAACTGCCAAGCCTGGTCCTCCCTGGACCGGACACAAGCATCCTGGGACCTGTTTATGGGTATTACCCTTCATCAGGCAGGCTAGCTTGAATCCAGTGGCACAGTGAGCAAGGGACCCACGTCTGGGTATACCCATCCCACAAGACTGATTTGCATATGGCTGGGTCCAAACTGGAATGGCGAGCAAAAAACTGATGGATTTAGCCCTCTGTACTGGGGTGAATGTATGACATTGTTCAGCATTCTGTCCATCAAATGTTCTTTTTTGCATTTGTCACCCCGAGTGGGACGGGTATGCCCAGACCGGAGTCCCTTGCTCTCCATGCCAGTGGAGTCAAGCTATCCTGGCTGATGAGGGCTGAAAGTACGAAACTGGTCCTAGGATGCTTGTTTCCAGTCCAGGGAGGGCCTGGCAGTTCGGGCTGGACTGTTCCCATTGGGCGCAGGGTCAAAACTGATTTGTATATGGCTGGGTTCAAACTGGGATGGCGTGGTGAGCAAAAAAACGATGGATTTAGGCCCAGATCTCTGTACTGGGGTGAATGTATGACATTGTTCTGCATTCTGTCCATAAATTGTTCTTTTTGATTTAATGAGGTGCTTACAATCTTGGTCCATGGGGGAGAATACAGGTTTGTATCTCTTTGAATATGCTAGGAGGTAAAGGGTCTGTGAAGTGATTAGATGGGTTTAAAGAAGAAAGAATGTTGTACGTTTCATATTCGCTGATTGGGTAGAAGGTGTTCCAAGAGGCATTGTTTTTGGAGCATGGCCAGTATGGTTCATTCCCATTTGTAAATTGGGAGGTGTATGAGAAACTGACTGGGGTAGCAGGTAGTAGTTCCTTCCCTAGTTGGAGTATGTTCTCTATCTTTGTGTTTTTTTCCTTGAAGAAGGTGGCCAGTTCTTCACAATTTGGAAGGGTTCTGGAGTTGGAGTCTAAGTCTAAGTTTGATGTGTTACGAGATTGCTGCGGGTCTATTTCAAATAGTTTTTTGGGACCATTTCTGGCTTGGTAGAGCTGCGCTCTAAAAAAAAAATAGCTTTCACTTGTCTTATTCTTCTATTGTATGTGAACTAATTTGATCTTAAGCATTTTAGCAATTCTAAGGATGGGGCGTATCTTCAAGCTCTTTCTGCTGTTCTTAGATTGCTTCGTTCTGCATTCAAGTTGTTGTTGAACCAGGGCTTTGAGTTTGTATTTGGATATATTTTTCTTTTGAAGGGGCGCAACGGAGTCCATGACTTCCAATATGGAAGTATTGTAGTAATCTGTTAGGTCATTGACATCATCCCTGTTGGTCTGTGGGATCAAGGTGTTATTGCATAGGATAGTTAGTTCATTGTGGTTTATATTACGAAGATTCCTTTTCCAATGTTTTTTATTTTCTTCGGTTGGCCATTCTTTGGGATCGCTTTTAAATTTATGAGGAAAGTGATGCGATAATGGTCTGTCCGGTCACAGCGGCTAATAGACTCTAAGGAGATCGTGTCCTTCTTAGCGATGATAAGTGCCAGAGTCTCACCCTTGTTGTGTGTTGGTCTGTCAGAAATTTGGGACAACTCATGGTTTAATAGGAAAGATTTTAGGCTAGTCACAGAGTGGTCTTTCAGGTCATTCCAGTGTAGATTAAAGTCACTCAGGAAGATTTGGGGTCCTTGAAGATTATCATTCATTGTGATGATTTCTATGATTTGTTCGGTGAACAAAGAGTTATCCCCCCCGGAGGGTGATAAAGGCATGTATATTACAAATGGATTTGTTGTTGCAAGAGATATTGATGCTAAGATATTCGCATGTTGTTAAAGCTATTGTTTCCAATTGGCGTATTTAAAGAGTATTGTGGTAGATGCATACTATTCCTCCACCCATTTTCTTGGGTCTATGACTGGGTAGGACTAGTAGATCTATAATGGGATGAGATGAGTTGTTTTACCACGTTTCTGTGAGAATATCTAGATCGAACCTATGTGAGAGGATGAGGTCATAGATATCTGCTGCATGTTTATTTGCTGATCTGCAGTTGAGAAGCATGCACTTAAGCTGATTATTATTATGATGAGAGGCAATCTGGGATAAAATGACGTGCTTGAGGTAGTTCATGTTTATTCCTTTCTGATTGTAGTTTGGTTCTCTGAATGGGTTCGCTTGGATGGTTTGAATTTGATTTCGATCAGAATTGTTAGCATTCTTTTCAGACTGGTAAGAGAGGAGAAGTTCATGGATCTCATTGCTTGAAAGATCTTGATTTGATGTATTTGGGCGCGAAGCAGCATTAGGGGAAGGTGTCGTTTCTGATCCCATATTGGCTGTGTGTGGTACGTGGAGTGTGGGGATGTCTGTAAGGGAGTCCGTACTGGTTGTCATTGATCTATTTGAGCTGTCAGAGGGCCGAAGCTCGGATGTGAAGGACGTAAGTCGCTGAAGATCCTGCTTAAGGTGTTTTAGGCAGCGATCAATCTCATTGAATCTCATTACCCAGTAATCAGGTTTAAGGGTAGCGGTTCATTTGTAGGTGAATGACTCTTAATGAAAGATGATAAACACAATAGTGATGTGTGGAATGCTTGCCGATTGTCTCAGCCACTGGTAGTTGCTCTGGATCACATTCCAGGGTACTGTTTTTCACCATCTATATGAATCCAGACAGAAATCAGCGATGTCCAAATCAGTCTTGGTCCTGCCCCAACAGGAAGAGTACATTCTGAACCTCCAAACTAGGTCCGCTCCGAAAGGGCACCACAATCAAACCCAGACTGGTTTTGGCCTGTTTAGGCTTGTCAGTGTAGTATAGCTACACTTCTGTGGTACAAAGACAACAGGATCCTCGTCTGAGCATGCCTGTTGCACTTAAGATTTTGCACTGAGAAAAACACAACATTGGTGAGTGCAGTTCTTGCTAATCCACTGGCAGTTGCTCAGAATGCATTTCAGTCCATTGTTTTTCGCCCACTATGCCACTTCAGATAGAGACAAGCTATAAATAAATATGCCTTTGTCTAGCTCTAATGGTAACTGTCCATTTGAAACTGCCAAGCCAGGTCTCTTCCAGACAGGACCACGAGCAACCCTGACTGGTTTCTGCCTACTAATGCCTCATCATTGATGTATAGCTTGAGGCCTGTGGCACAGTGAGCACAGGCATGTCTGTACATACCTGTTGTATTGAGGAAACACAAAACTGATGGGTGAAATGTTTGCAAATAGCCTTCTACCGGCAATCGTTCAGGCAGCATTGCAGTTCAATGTTTTATGAACCAAGGCTGGCTTGCATATGGCTGTTGCTAGACCTGGCATCCTTTGTGTGGTTTCCTCCCAACTTTTTGCTTCAGACCTCCTGATTTTGCTGTATTTTGTTCTTGCTGGCGGTAGGACGCTGCACACTTTACCACTGCTAACTTGTGCTAAAGTGATTGTGCCCTTTCCCTAAAACATGGTAGCATTGGCTCCTACCCAATTGGCATTTTTAATTTACGTATAAGTCTTTAGAAAAGTGCACTACATGTGCCCAGGTCCTGTAAATTGAATACTGCCAGTGGGTCTGCAGCATAGATTGTGCGCCCTACTTAAGCAGCCTTTAAGCATGTTTCAGGAGTGCCATTGCAGATCCTGTGTGTTTGTGCAGTTTTAAGATGCCATGTCGTCTTTGCAAAGGACCTTTTTTCCAGGTCGAAATCTTCCTTTTTAGTGCATTTGTGTAACCCCTGGGAGAGGCCTCGGACAGACCAGAGTACAGGGTAAATTGCACTCCATGCAGGACAAATACTTTTTCTACATGTCCTGATAGAAAAAACCTCAAATTATTTTTTCACCACTGTGAGGCCTATCTCTCCCATGGGATAACTTTACTTTTTATATGTGTAGTTTCCAAATGGAAAGAGATAAGTACATCATGTTTGGTGTCTCTGGAATCTTAATTTAAAATCCTAACTTATGGTAAAGTCAGATTTTAAATTACAATTCTGAAAATGACACTTTTAGACAGTTGGTGCAGTTAGGCTTTCTGTGTTCCTCTTAGACAACCACACACAATTGGACCTAAGGTGTGACTGGAGTGGCCATCACTGGCAGGATGGGAGGTAGGAGCTGGGCCCAGCCTCTCAATTGAATATGCTGTGTCCTGTTGCAACACAAAGGGCTGCATACATCCTGTATTTAGTCTGGAGCCAGGGCAGGCAAGGCAGGGCATCTGTGCACTTGAAGTTCAAAGGCATGCCTCTAGATGCTTCTCCCAACTTCAAAGTCATAATTGTGTATAAAAGAAGGACCTTGAACACCACCACTTGAGAACACTTCTGGACATATGGATACTCTGCTAGGAAGAAGAACTGCTGTGCTGCTGAAAGGACTCCCACTCTGCTGGACGGCTGTTCTGAGGGTACTGCTGCCCTGCTATGCTGACCTGCTGCCGGCTGCTTGGGTGAGAATGACTGGACCTTCTTTTCTTGACCCCAGAATGACTCCAAGGGCTAGTTGGCAGGCCTCCTGATCTGTAGCCTCAGGGATATACAAGCTTCCAACAACCTTGCATTTGCACCTGGACTCTGCCATTTTTTAGTCTACCCTGCCGAGTAATGCCACTCTAGTCCTGGACCCTTGGAAGTGACTTTAAAGTGCTTTCCAACCTCTGTGGATCCAGCGGCATCTCTCTGCTGCACAGCGCAATCCTGAGCAGAATCTACACATCTCCGCTGCTGCCTGGATTTGACCTGTCGCAAAGACTCATCATCACCGCAGCCCGAATTGCCTTCAGAACCGCCACTGCGCATTGCATCCTCAAAGCAGGTATTCACATCTCTTTTCAACAGCAACTTCTAAGATGATGCCGTACTCCGCATCGCACCCTTGCAGCTCTTTGGAACCGACGCATCATCCCGATTGCACACTGCATCCTCAATGCTGGAGTTGACTTAGCAAGCCAGTTGACGGGATTCTCAAAATCGATGCAATGGAACCTTGCACCGCAGCAACACCGCATCTCAGAACTGACGCATCGCCTCATCTACGCTATGCATCTTTGGCATAGATCAACTAATAGGTCCCAACCTGGATTTTAAGGTACTTTGTTCCGCTGGCCTAACTGGGGTCTCTATAGCCAGCCACACTCCATCGCTGTCGGCCTGAACTTGTGATTTTTACACTGTCTGGTGCAACCAGATATCTACAGTTGGCACTTAAAGCTTTTGGGCCCTATTTGGACCTAAAACTTCAAAATCAATGTCTTCGGTTCTACTAATTGGATTTTTGTTGTTTTGGTCTTGTTTTATTCATTAAACTAAGATCTGTTTTTCTATCCTGGTGTGGGATTCTTTTGTGTGGTATTGTCACTGTTTTCCTTTTTGCAGTGTTGCACAAATACTTTAGACATTGCCTATAAGTTACGCCTGACTGCTTGATGCGAAGCTACCAGGGGGTGAGCACAAGTTCATTTGGGGTTTGTTTATGCCTTACCCTGACTATGATTGTGGTTACTGCTTAACCAGGGTTCACACCGCAGTCAACCAGTAACCCAGTTTCTAACAGCTGGTCCCTATCTGGGGTTGCACAATTGCTGAAAAATAATGGGATTAAATATGGCTCGAGTGATTACCGGTGTGTGGCGCGGTGGAAAAGCAGACAGGGACACGTTTTCAGTATTTCAATTGCTTTATTGTTTATTGCTTTATTATTGTTTATTGCTTTATTGTTTATTGCCTTTGGTTACTCAGGAGTTTCTTCGTGGTCACTTGGGGTAACTGCCGTCTTCCCTCTCTTGCGTCAGAGAGTGGGATGGGGTTTTGTCTCTCTCGTCCCGTTGTTGTCAGGATTTTAACCGGGATTTCTAGCCGTCAAAGCAAAAGAAAGAGAATAACAAAAGAAAACAAAAAGAATGTAAGTACGTGGCTCTGATGTCCTTATATAGTGCTCATGGGGAGAGGAGTGAAGGGAGATATTACCCGATTTCCGTCACCAGTGTTCGCGGTTGTTGTGCACTGCGAGGACATTTATGCGCAGTTAACCCAAAAAATCACAGTGAGAACTTGGTATCTCTTTTAACTCCCTCCTCCGTCCGTTCCTTGTGAGCTCCAGCCCCCTTCCCCCACACAGACTCAAACCGGCCCCGTACCTTGTGTAACCACGTCCCTCCTGGGACGCGTCTGGCGCCTGCATGATGCCGAATAGGGTTCGCTCTCTTTCTGGTTCTTCCCTTCCGGCGGTTCTTCAGTGTTCTGATTCTGGTGTTCCTTCTTCTTTGCCTCGGGATCTTGTCACTCCTTGGGTCCCTGGTGATACGAAGAATATCTGGATGCTTCTTTCTTTCTTTTTCCTCCGGGTCTGCTCCGTCTGCTCTCCCAGCTGGAGTCGAACGCCGTCTTCCGTCCATCTCTTCCGCTTTCAAGCTGGGTGGATCACATGACCGAGTCACATGATCAGGAGAGGAGTCCCAAAGCGCAAGCCTCTTAAAGGAACAATCCATATCGTGTTCCACAATCCCTGTCTGAAAACGGAGGAGAGGACACGGAGAGAGGTAAGGGGGAAAACGTTCTTTTGCAGCGTCCTGTGCTTCAGTCTGTTGTGGCAGTACTTTGTCATATGGTGGCTGAGGCTTTTTTCAAGTATTCCACTCCTCACCTTTGTCACCCTTATTTTAAGATGACAGTTCAGAGGATAACCAATCGCACGCAGGCAACACATGCCATTGACAATGCATTTCGTGTAGCATTTCGAGAGCCCGAGGATAACGATAGCATGTGAGCCTGAGGATAACCATAGCGTGTGAGCCACAGAATAACCATAGTGTGTGAGGAAGAGGATACCCATAGCATGTGAGCCAGTGGATAACCATAGTGTGTGATCCAGGGGACAACCGTAGCGTGTAAGCCAGGGGACAACCATAGCGTGTGAGCCAGGGAATTATCATAGGGCTTGAGCCGGCGGATAAGCATAGGGCGTGAGCCGGCGGATAAGCATAGGGCGTGAGCCAGCGGATAAGCATAGGGCGTGAGCCGGCGGATAAGCATAGGGCGTGAGCCGGCGGATATGCAATAAGCATAGGACGTGAGCCTGTGGATTAGCATAGCGTGGGAACCTGCGGATAACCATAGGGTGTGAGCCTGAGGATAAGCATAGGGATGTGAGTCTGCTTTGAGTACCTCCGACCAATTAATCTGCATTTTCTTTTCCCACGGAAGCATCTGCAAACATTTAGGTACATATGATGCAGTGGCTGCAGGTTTGAATCAGCTGAAGTTGTGTACCCTCAAAGTCTAAGCTTAATAATGTCATAAAAAGTGTTCTAAAATGAAGAGTGGTGGTTCTAAAGCCTCTTGAATTTTTCTTTTTACAGAGCTCTTGGTAACACTGACGCGACAAAATGAGTAACAGCCACCCTCTGCGCCCTTACACCGCGGTGGGGGAGATCGACCATGTCCACATCCTGTCGGAGAACGTGGGGGCGCTGATGAACGGGGAGGAGTACAGCGACGTCACCTTTATTGTGGAGAAGAAGCGCTTTCCTGCACACAGAGTTGTTTTGGCAGCTCGATGTCATTATTTCAGGTATGGTCCTATGTGTGAGTTGTATATATTTCATTGTTTTGAAACATGCTTATAATATTTATGGCACTTTTTCAATTACATATTTTGCTTCAGCTATCATTAATGCAGCCATCCTTTCCTTCAGCATACCTACCTACACCGTATACTGTTAGATCCGTCATTTGCCCAAAGACTTAAGGTGACTATGTTGCATTTCTTTTCCTGAATAGGCAGCACAAACTCAATATGCTGAGGAGTTCGGATACACTTCACTATAACATCTGCATGGCATACTAGCTTGAATGCTCCTTCACATATGGCAGAAGAAAAATCCTTTGATGCTACCGTACTACAAACGATAACATTCAAGGCTCTTTATATCCCCCTCAGAGCATACCTCTGAAAACACAAGAATTTGGGCCAAGTGGCAATTCTGTGGCGGTCAGGCTAATCCTGCAAAGCCACCATACCTGCTTCAAAACAATATTAAAACACAGCTACACATTTTCAAGTCTTTGCGGCGTACTTTTGAAATGGTCCTTCTCATTGCATGTACTCAGTACAGCACAGTAAAAGAAAGCAATCCCCATGATAACACCCAATCACTTCCAAGATGTACCAGCTGTCTTATCTAAACCTCTGCTCACTAGACACAGCTGGCCATTCCCAACCAACCATAAATTGCAAGATCTCTTACCCAAACACAGGGTGGAACCTCATCAGGCGGAATACCTTTTGGTACTACTGCCTACTTCTTCTCGCTTAACAAATAGAACCAATCCCATCCAGCCTTGAGCATCCAGATCTCACTTTCTCCCTTCTGAAAACCTATCCCCTCTTACACCAGTAAACCAACCATAGTCTAATAAAATTGGAACCATTAATTACTTCAGCTGGCGAGGAACTACAACTACACTCCAAGCAACTCTAGAGCAGCCTTACTGGACCCACATCAAAAGTGGGCACAGACAAGGAAACATAGACACATTGATAAGACCCTGAGGACAGGAGGCCGTATACTTGGTCAGTGCTCAGTCATCAGTTGGCAAGTGTTGATCAGAAGCTTGCAACACTGCTTTATTCTCTGTGATGAACACACAAAAGGCTATTGAAGGAATGCTTGCAAATAGTCTAATCCCTGACCATCACTCCAGCTAGCGTTCTAACCCATTGTGTTTTGCCTACTCTTTACTTGCCACATCAGTCTATGTTAAAGCAGCTAAGACCACACCTCTACATGAACAAAAAATTTGAGATACTACACTAAACCCAAAACCTTTCATACCAGTGATAACTATTGCTCCATGTAACACAATTCCAAATTCAACATCGACTCCAAACATGGACTATTTTTTAAATGTTTTATTAAGTTTTACATGAAAAACAAACATACACAGCTTTCATTTCCATATATGTGTAATAAGCAGAGCCTAGTAACAAAAGGAAACGGTTCCCCTGAATAGGGTTTATCGCTCAGTAACCAGATTGCAATATAGGAGGTAAATGTCCTGTCTGCTGTCCTGGGACTATGTATTCCATACATGGACTTTATCGCACATCTTCACCCTCACAGTGCATTACAACACAACATGCAGTATTACATGAGACAGACTACCGTACTGCTTTCTAGAACACAATAACTCATTGTTTAATACACGGGCCACACCTTTTCAAGATCACTTCGTACCAGCGAGCACTTTGCCAGCTACATCTCTCCAGTTCACCTCACCACATATCCTACAGCCATTAACTCCATTCTGTCTTTGCTACACTGCACTATCTCAATATACCAACATCATACCACATCTGACCATGTAACAATGCACACACCTCCACATGAAGAATACACTCTGGGACTTTTTTTAATATAAATCTTTTAATTTAACAGACTTGACATAAAGGTACAGTTCCACAAAAGTCAAGAGAGGGGATAACAGTTAAAACAAATATACATACAAATACAAGATGGTGGTCCATTGGAAATCACGGGTAGGGGGGATCATCACAGTCAAGATCACGGAGAGGAGTACAGATGTTGCCACGGTAGTCATTCCAGGGGGCCCATATCTTAGACCATTTTCGGGGGCAGCCTCGGGCCATGTACACTGTCTTTTCCCTTAGCATGCACCAATCAAGGTCTTTTTTCCAATCTGTAACCTTGGGTGCGTGCGAAGCCCCCCAGAGCAGAGCGATATTCCTTTTGGCGACCATGCAACTGAGTGTGACCCATTGTGTGGTGTGGGTGTTGAGGTCTGTAGGCTCCCAGATGTTGAGGAGACATCCGGGCGCTTCTGGCTTGATTTCAACTTCTAGCGTTTCGCTCATTACTTCGTGTATCTTACGCCAGTATTCCTGGATTAGTTCACAGTGCCATATTATGTGCATGAACGTGCCCATTTGGGTGCATCCCCGCCTACAAGATCCGTCCGCTGGCCCACCCATGTGTGTCAATTTGGGACCTGTTATGTAAATTCTGTGCAGGATCTTTAGTTGAACCAGTTGGAGACGCGCTGGAATCGCAACAGTTTTGGGGGAGGAGACCGCCGCTTGCCAGCTTTCATCGTCTAATTCGATGCCGTCTCCAGTCCTTTTTTCTCATCACGACAATAGGGGATTTTCCATATTATTTATAAGTTTACTGTAGGTCAGGGAAATAGCCCTTTCAGGTAGATGGCCATCTAGTAGTCTGTCCTCCAGTGGGGAGGTATCTGGTGGAGACGAGTTACGGGGCAAACTGTTTGCAATGCATGTCGGACTTGTAGGTATCAAAAACGCTCCTAATCTGCCAGTGCATATTGATGTTTGACGGTGTCGAAGGGCTTCACTCCCTCTGTACCCCAGAGGTCCCGAATGTGGGAGATGCCAGTTAGATCCCATTTATCAAAGCCTTTGGAGTTTCCCAAATCTCCCAGTTTTTGCGAGTCCCACAGGGGTGTGGCAAGAGTCAACCTAGTGCTCCAGCCGAGCGACTTGGTTGCAGAATGCCAGATTTGAACTGTGTGGTCGGTAAGGCCAGTGAGAGTGTATCTGCCTGGTTTGGAGTATAGTGCACGGGTGTAGGTCCCATTTGGAAGAAGCCATCGATCCATATTGAACCCCGGGTCGTCGGGGCGACCATAGGTGCTGTGATTTATTGCTGTTAGGTGTGCTGCCCAGTAGTATTTTTTAATGTCGGGTAGTCCAATTCCACCATCGGACCAACTGAGTGTGAGTTTTTGCAAAGCAATATGTTTTCTCCCGCCCCCGAATTTTGCAGGGCATACCAGAAACGGGGTGGGGGGACATCATTTTAAAAAGGGCCGCCTTTCCCAATAGAAAGAGTGGGAGTGACTTCCAGTTTGCCATGTCACGTTTGAGTCTTTGCAGTGGGGGAACAAGGTTATGGGCGTATCGGAGAGTGGGATCAAGAGAGACGAATATGCCTAGGTATTTGAAGCCTTTTGAGACTATTGGTATGGGGCAGTTCCGGGGTATCAGAGGAGGACCCCCAGAGAGGACATATATGAGGGACTTTTGCCAATTGATCCTAAACCCGGAGAATCTGCCAAATATGGCCAGGATGTCGAATACAGCAATCGGGGATCTCTTGGGGGACGTGAGATAAAGAAGGATATCATCCGCATATAGAGAAATGCTATCTTTGCAGTCCGCCGACCATCGCATTCCACGAGTCATTACATCCTTCCGGATCCATACTGCAAGGGGTTCGAGGGCCAAAGCGAATAATAAAGGAGAGAGGGGACACCCCTTGCGGGTCTTCCGGCTAAGTATGAAGGTCTCTGATTTTTTATTGTTCACGACTACTTGGACCATTGGTGTGCTATAGAGTAGGCGCACCCATCTGCCGAAGGTCGGCCCAAATCCCAGTTTTGTGAGCATGGCAAAAAGATAAGGCCACTCGAGTGTATCAAATGCCATGGTGGCATCTAGGGAGACTATGATTTCTTCTTCTTCGCGTATGGTCAGTGCCCTACCCAGGACTCCGTGCACTCTGCGCAGATTTAGAGCGGTATTCCTTTTCGGCATAAACCCTGATTGATCAGGGTGTACTAAGTCGCTTATTACCTTGATCAGCCTATTAGCAAGTACTTTAGCTAGAATTTTGGGTTCTGCGTTTACTAAGGATATAGGGCGGTAGGAGGCCCAGTAGGTTTTGGGTTTCCCTTCCTTGTGGATTGTGACAATGGTTGCGATTCTTTCATCTAGGGGCTGCGATCCCTGCTCAAGGCTGTCTTCAAACATAGATTTCAAATATGGGGCTAATTTATCTGGATGGAGCTTATATAGTTCGATAGGGATACCGTTTGGGCCGAGGGCTTTACCCGAGTACAGCGCTCGTATCGCGAACGCTATTTCGGCAGTGGTAAGGGCACTATCCATAAATGTTCCGTCGGCTTCCAAGAGTGCAGGAAGGGATATAACTCTAAGAAGGTCCGAGGAGTCTTCCTCAGTACATGGTGCTACCGAGCTGTAAACTGTGTGAAAGTGGTCCGCAAACTGGTTGACAGTGTCTTGGGGGTCTGTTTTGGGGGTCATGTCAGTGTTCTGGAACAAGCCTACTAGCATGTTCTTTTTTTTATCCAGCCAGGCAATTAGTTTTCCAACCTTATCTCCCCAGTCATAGATTCGACCCAGCCTGTCCTGTCCCATTAGTGTAGCATGGTCGGTGACCAGTGCTCGGTATTTGTCCTGGCGTAAACGGAGTGCGTGAAGGGCTTCAGGAGTGGTGTCAGAGTTCACGTCTTGTACAAGACGGTAAATATCTTGTTCTATATCAGAGATGTCTTTTGCTTTGTCTTTTATTGATCCCGCTATTAGGGAGAGGGCTTGGCCCCGGACCACTGTTTTAAATGCTTCCCACAATATTTGTGGGGAGTCAACGGTGTGCTCATTCTCCAAGAATGGTAGGGGCAACGCGTCCTACTTGTGTGCGGTCTAGGACTATGTGGACCCATAGAGGGGAATGATCGGAAATACCGCTGGCCAGATGTCAGACCTCGTGGATGTCTGTAATTTGTGGAGCTGGGACAAGTATGTAGTCTAGGCAGGAGAGGGTTTGTGTGCCCCGGAGTGGAAAGTTCGCTGGACCTTATTTGGATTATATACTCTCCATCCGTCCATCAATCCCATTTCTTCTAAAAAGCTGGAAAACGAGTGCGCAGTGTGTCAGATTGTCCGAGGGGGGTGTCTATCTAGTGAGCCCGACAGTATTGACTTAAAGTCACCGCCAAGCACAAGGTGTCAATCCGGTATCGCTAACAGCACAGCACTAAGATCAGTAAATGTTGCGGCCTGTAGCCCTGGAGGTGCATATATCGTCATGAAGGTAATGGTTCACCCCTCCCAAGTGCCCGTGATCCGGACATATCTGTCACGGTCATCTACACTGGTGGACGTGAGTGATGGAGGGAATGATTTTTTTTTAATGCTGCCCACCCCTCTTGAGTTGGATGCAAAGCCAGCGTGTGCCACCATTGAGTAGCCCCATCTATGCATAGCCTTGCATGTGTTGCCTATTAGGTGAGTTTCCTGAAGCAGTACAATATCTAGCAACAGTATATTGATATGTTGTAGTTCTACACTTCTCTTAATTTTGTCCCCCAACCCGTTAACATTCCAATTTAAGATTTTAACTTCTTTGTTCCACTGTACACCCATTGACATGCACGTAGAGCGTAATGATTTGTTTTGCAAAGAGGGACTGTACCATCGAGATAACACAAAAAGTTAGAAACAAGAAAAAACAACCCCTCCCAACAACCCCTCCCAACAACCCCACACCCTGCTCCCCTACACTCTGGGCTCGGAACTACCCATAATTCTCAAATGCAGAGTGCCTGTCGCCCAACAGTCTACTAAAAGAAGAAAGTGGGGGGGGGGGGGGCTGTGGGGAGGCCTAAGCGCCCCGTCGTCGTCCCCCCCTTCCTACCGTTACAAATTACAGGTGCATTTCGTAGCAGAGAGTCAAAACACAAACTATGAAGGACGTCAGTACATTGGTGTAGAGTTCGACATCTTCAAGCGTCAAGGGACTGCGAGCAAAGCTCAACCCATGGAGAAAACAGGCAGGTTCGGAACTGGTCTATGAAAATAGATTCCTTGTCTCAATGGTCGTTGGAGCTCATTTACTGTGAGGTCTTCCAGCTGTCCAGCCAGTCAGATGCGGAGCTCATTTACTGTGAGGTCTTCCAGCTGTCCAGCCAGTCAGATGCCACCTCCGGTAGGCCGAAGAATTGAGTTTTTCCATCGGCTTCGACACGCAGACGCGCAGGGAACAGCATGGCGTATTTGAGACCTTTTTCACGCAGCCTTCGTTTGACATCAAGGAATGAGCTTCAACGCATCTGCAGTCCCTGAGTGAAGTCAGGAAAGAAGGTGATTTCTGAGTTATCCAGTTTGATCGGAGGAGCAAACCTGGCAGCTTGTAGAATTATATCTCTGTCTGTAATTTAGCAGCCGGGCCAGTATCGGTCGGGGGCGGGGGCTCCCAGCCTCGGGCGACCCCCAGGTACCCTGTGCTCTCTTTCGATCACAAACAGGTTTGACAGGCCCTTCGGTTGCAGTTTCGTTGGTTGATCAGGTTTTCAATGAACAGGTCTGTGGCGGGACCCTCCGATTTTTCTGGCACCCCAAAAATGTAGATGTTGTTGCGTCTCGAGTGCCCCTCCTAATCGTCCAACTTGTCCTCTGAGAACCTGCGGAACACTTGGAGTTCCTGTATGTCTGTCTGCAGTTGCGAGGTGTCTTCCACAAGGCTGGTGGTGGTGAGCTTCAGCTGCTTGACTTTTTCCTGATATTTTGTCGGCCCTGATCAGTGTCACTTCAGTGGAGAGAGTGTCGATAGAAGTACGAACCCCTGTAATAGCTGCCATTAAGTCCTTCATTGTGGGCTCATCAAGATCTTGTTCCGCCTCACTCTGTTGCTTGTCACCAGGTCCCCGTCGCTCGGGAAAGTCTGCCTTTGGAAAGGTAACGGTTGAGCATACTTTGCTGGGCTGTTTTTGTACCCTTTGCATTGGACATGGTTAAGGCTTTGGTCGCTCGTCAGGCCAGCAGCACGCTAAGTAGAAATTCCGCTGGGTTCGGATCTGTCACCCAGCACGCAAACGTTGGTCCACGGACAAAGCCTCTTGATGGAGAGCGCCTCGGGCGTTGTTCGCTTTTTCAGCACTCTCGCTGGCACCTGCATCGGTCCTCACGCACTCCATGAGCAGCGAGGGCCCCCCTCACCCCAGGACGGTCTCCTCGGAGTGAGAAGTGTCCGCTACAAGGGTTATAGGGTGCAAGGCCACAAAAGTCCGTGTCGCCCTAGTGGAGCAGGTCAACAGCAATGGCACAGGTGGAGGAGCTAGAAGGAGGCGAGGTGGGAAGATGAGGGAAGTCCCAGATATTTTGGCGGCCCTCCCCCCTGACTACTTCATTCTTCATGCCGATCGCCCTGGTGACTGGCCCGGGGGTGGGGTGGCAGCCATCATATCGAAGCGCCTGAACTCGACTTCTTCCTCTTCCCTCCCTCTTCCTGAGGTGGATAACTTTCTTGTTAACCTGGAAACTGATACCGGCGCCTTCACGTTCCTCCTTTTATACCGGCCTCCACACCCTATGCCTTCCTTCCCTACCATTATGAGTGAACAGCTTTCCAATCTATTAACGCAGCACTCTAGGTTCGCCCTTTTTGGTGACCTGAACTACTGGTTCAATGATACCAACGCCGGCCCCCTTGCTATTGAGCTCTTTAAGACTCTCAACAGCCTGAACCTCACCCAACAGGTCACCCGATCCACTCATATCAAGGGCCATATCCTAGACCAGATCTGGACCTGTAATCTGGCTCTGTCCCAGCCAGCTATATCCCCTTGCGTCTGGTCAGACCATCACTTAGTTGACACTTCCATCACTGTCGGCGGCCGGATACTTGCTCCTCTGATGGCTGGTGGCTCCTCTCGAAAATGGAGCACATATGACTTCCAGGGCTTTCTCATGACCCTGGCCGACACCCGCCCAGTCTTTAATTCCACTGATAATATCGACATCATAGAAAATGACATCGGTTCCTGGCTGAGGTCGGCCAGCGACCAGTTCGCCCCCCTTACCAAATTTCCCCGCACTAGGCATCACAATTCCCACAGATGGTTCTCTGATGACCTCAAGCAACATAAGTTAAAAACGCGCCAGTTGGAACGAATCTGGAGACGCGACTATTCTAACTCAGCCAGGCTGTCTTACACGGCTGCACGCAGAGTATACAAAACTGCCATCACCCTAGCAAAATCGGAACATTTTTCCAACAGGATCTCGTCTGCGGTTAATAAATCAAAGGAGGTGTTCAAAGTCATGAATGAACTTACCACAGATGACAGAACCCTCCCAGCCCAGACTCCTACTCAAGAGACATGCGACACTCTCAACCTCTTCTTTGTGGAAAAGATCATAAAAATCAAAAATTCTATCCCTTCCCCACCCCAGCCACATCTATCGGACACCGCCTCTAATAACCCCCTGACTCTTACTACCTTCTCTGCCCTGAACCCCACCTCATTAGCGGAACTCGCTACCCGTGTCAAATCTGGCTCCCCTAATGATTGTTGCCCGCCATCTGTCTTACGGAATATCTGCCTTAATCTACCTGATTGTATTTTACCCCTGCTGAATGGTTCACTCAGCACCGGCATCGTTCCTAGTTCTCTTGAGGAGGCTATCCTAGTGCCACTCCTCAAAAAACCTGGCGCCGACCCCGTGGAACCATCCAATTACCGTCCCATCTCCCTCACTCCCTACTTTTCCAAATTAATGGAGGCCCACGTCACCTGATGCATGTCAAATTTTATTGAATCCTCTTGCTACTTTGAGCCCAACCAAGCTGGCTTCAGACCTGCACACTCTACTGAAGCCGTCATTCTGGCAGTCCTGGACACGCTTAGGAGTAATGCGGATGCGGGGATCCCCCAAGCCCTTGTACTACTGGACCTGTCGGACGCGTTCGACACGGTGGACCACAACATCCTTCTCCACCGTGTCGGACAGGCAGGCATCCAGGGCACCGCTCTTAAGTGGGTCGAGTCCTTCCTGACCGGAAGAACACAGGCCGTCCGCCTGGGCCCCTATACCGCAACAAAAACCCCCACGATCTGTGGAGTCCCTCAGGGCTCCTCCCTTTCACCGCTTCCGTTCAACTTATACCTCCGGCCCTTGATCCACTCACTTCGGAAATGGGACATTATTGTTTACAACTATGCCGACGATTTACAGATTGTCCTCCCTCTCAATTCCCCCCATGCCATCAATACGTTTCACAGTGTCATGATCCACATCCAACACTGGATGAACCTGAATCAACTGAATCTAAACCCCGGGAAAACCGAGCTCCTCCTCCCTGGACTCAGCCATGCTCACTGAGGTCCGCAGTTTTGGCCCTCTGAGCTAGGCCCCCCCCCCCCAGTCCCGGTCAAATCAGTGAAGAGCCTGGGTGTGATTATCGACACCGAACTGTCCCTCAAAGCTCAAGTGGGTGCGGTCATATCATCTTGTATGTACTAGCTCCGGAAGATCCGCAAAGTTCGCCACTTACTTCCACCCGCAGCACTTACCCAAGTTGTCATCTCGCTGGTACTTTCCCGTCTGGACTTCTCCAACTCCCTCTACCACGGTCTCCCACAATCTCTGCTGCACCGCCTTCAGGTTGTCCAGAACCAAGCGGCCAGCCTCATTCATAAAACCCCCAGATGGCAATCGGCAAAACCTCTACTTGACAGACTGCACTGGCTACCAATAAGCCAAAGGGCAGCTTTCAAAGTGGCCTGCCTCACATTCAAAGCCCTTCACTGCACTGGTCCCGTGTTTCTCAAATCCCTAATTATTCCTTATCGACCTACGCGCAACCTTCGCTCAGCCCACCTCCATCGGCTAGTCACCCCCAAAGCTAAAACCAAGAAATTCGGTGGCCGTCGCTTCTCCCACCTAGCCCCCGGACTTTGGAATCTCCTCCCTCTTTCTATCAAATCCAGCCCTTCCCTCCTGAACTTCAAAAAATTACTTAAAACTCACCTCTTCCCACCCCTTGGTTAATATTCCGTCACTCACGCTTCACCCTCACTCACTCTGTCTTAAAGCGCCATGAAGCCTATGGTGTTAGCGCACTATATAAGTTGCACTTAACATAACATAACATGTAGCCCCCAGCCGCTAGTATAAGGATGGCGCAAAGATTTGTGGGCGCCTGTTTGTCACTCACATGTAGAGGCCCTCCTGAGATTCCTCCCGGCATAAGTAATTAATCTCTCACTCTGGGACCGGTGTGCAAGGTCGCCGAATCAGGTGGAGCGCGGGCTGGTGAAGCTCCAGAGTTCGGGGCTACACGCGATGCAGGCAATCTTCAATTTGGCCATTTGCTGCTCCTCCGAGGTGACCTAGGGGTGAGGGGGGGCCACGTCGGCACACCTGTGTCCCGCTGCAAAGGACAAAGCAGCTCCGGAGCTCCGCCCACACAATCGGAGGGCTCCAAGCGAACGGCCTAACAGCCCCGGCCCCATGTGACCCCGCAGGCGTGAATCCGCAGGGCCGGGCACCGCCGCAGCCCCGATGTCCGGGGTCAACTCACCATGGGCGGCCGGTTGAAGTGCTCTCGCTGAGCACCAGGGCCCCTCTCCTTTCCGGTAGGTCCGATATATAGGCCCCAGGCAGTGGGGCAGAGCGCAGATCCGCAGCGCCTCTGCACCCGGGGCGTTGATAGGAGTCGGTGGGCCTTGCACTGGTGATTCGTTGTCCCCCTGGAGGTGGGGGGATGGGGAGCACGGCGGCACACCCAGCTTCCGCAACGGCAGTAGCAACCACGCGAGGCCCTTGCTTTTCACAGATAGAAGGCCTCAAATGCCGGTCAGGATATTTCTGGCTGTAGACGTCTGGTTTCGTTTTAAGATGCTGCAGTGGGCACCGCTACTCCTCCGATGTGTAGATCTGACACCGAAGGAACGGATGAGTGTATCTGAGGGGCAGGAAAGGGGGCTCTGGAGAGATTCTAACAAGCGACCATGCTGTTCCGCCGCGAAAGCCACGCCCCCCCACTCTGGGACTTTTGACTCCGCATAACAAGACCTAACCAAACTAGACAATTTGCTTATCTCAATGAAATCTCGAGTTTGTCTTATAGTGAATGTACTGACCTGGTAGCACAATTCCAAGGAGTAGATCACAAAGGGAGCTGCTGAAAACTTCCTCAAGAAGATCATGAACAAAAAGCCTAAAAATAAAGCGCTCCCCAGGGTACGCCTCTCACCTCAGAACAGATTGCAAAATTGCGGAGAAGGCATAGAGAAAGGATTACAATGAAAATCAAAAATCTCTGTATCGGGGGGAAGTAAGGACCTATCATACTGAAATTCATCAAGCCCAGGCTTTCTTCTTTGAAACTAAAATTAATAATGCAACAAACTCCCCCAGAGAGATGTTCAGAATCCAAAGTTCCGTTTGGGGCCTATCCGAAATGCCCAAGTGCCTGAACCATCCATCAATAAGTGTAATGCTTTTACTGATCATTTTAACCCTAAAATCTTAAACATTTATGAATCATTCCAAAAGGATAATGAATGTGATAACTCCATCCCACTGAAAGTTGGTGAGAATTGATGTTTGCCCACTCTCTTCCATATTCCCTCCCCTCAAGGAGTTTATAGGTCTTTTAGGACAAATTAAATCTGGGTACCCTCTTAGCCCAGTGCCGATGAGCCGAAAATTATGTTCCAGATTCTGTTAGAATCGGTCAATCTTTCCCTGGAAACAAGCATAGTGCCTTCACCATGGAAACATGTGATGGTCAGAGCCGACTTAAAGAAACCTAATCTTGACCCGTCCTGTTGGGATAATTTCCATCCAATATCTCTGCTTCCATGTCTAAGCAAAGTGGCGGAATAGTTTGTGACTAGATGTTTATCAAAGTTTCTGGAAGACAACTCAATTTTACATACACACACGGGCTTTCATCCCAAGCATAGTACAGAGACCACTCAGTGGTGGAAGAGCCAAAAAAGAGAATGCATCAGGGGGCTACAGTGGCTATTGTGCTACTTGATCTTTGTGCTGCCCTTGAACCTGTTGAGCATTCTTAACTTTTTACATAGAGTTGGTAGGACCGGTATCACAAGAAACCAAGTGAGTGTGTTGGTTTCTTTTTAAAGGCACAAAC
Source organism: Lissotriton helveticus (assembly GCF_964261635.1). Classification (NCBI taxonomy): domain Eukaryota; kingdom Metazoa; phylum Chordata; class Amphibia; order Caudata; family Salamandridae; genus Lissotriton; species Lissotriton helveticus. The sequence continues at coordinate 54,480,932 of NC_136067.1, forward strand.
ATTTCAAGTTTTTGACAGAGACTGCTGCTCTGATATCTTGCCAGTGGCAATTGGGGTCCTGCAGGGGTCTTCACATAGCCCCATGCTGTATCATGTATACCGTCAGCCTTTGGCAGATATTGTGGCACCTTTGGGATCTCCATTGTCTTGTATGCAGATGACACCCAGCTGGTGTTCTCTTTTGCACCAGACTCGGACGCTTTAACATCGAATCTTGGACCCTGTCTGGAGCAGGTAGCCAGCTGGATGAACAATTCTTCCCTGTAACTTAATGGATCAAAAACAGAATTAATGGTGCTCGGGAATAATTCCAGCCTCCAACAAGGTCTGGGCTGACCTATTGGCCTTGAGCCCCCCCTCCCACCCCTAAGGCTGTTATAAAAATCTTAGGGAAGTGGTTTGAAGACACGCTGACCATGGAAGCCCAGGCAACAGAAACTGTGGCCAGTTGCTTTGGACTGACTCGATTGCTATGCAAGATATTACCCCTGCTTCCCCAGACCTCGAGATAAGTGGTGGTTCAAGCCCTGGTCCTGTCTGATTTGGACTATGGCAACTCCTTATATCTGGGGTCTCCAAAAGGAGTTATCTGTAAACTGCAGGTTGTGCAGAATACGCCACACTTTCACCTGCATGGACTTCCTAGAACTAGGTCAGTTATGCAGAGTCTGAGATACCTTCACTGGCTTCCCATTGCCCAAAGAGTGGATTTTAAATCATTGTGCATTGCACATCCGGCTCTGTGAGGCCATGGCCCACCCATCCTACAACAACTGGTTACTCCCTACATCCTGAATAGATCACTTCCGTCCTCGAACTGTTAACTGACTTTCACCCCGGCTATTAAAAAAGCAAGAAGGGGTAGTCACTCCTTGTAAATGTAAATTGAAATGTAAATTGATACTTGTATAGCGTACTACTCACCCGCAAGGGTCTCAAGGCGCTTGTACGAATACCGCTGTGGAACCCATCCTGTCTTTCCCTGTGAGGTGTCCTGACGCTAAGGATGCCTGGCCTCCATCCGTTGTGGGGGCCGTTGTGGAGATTAAGCAAGCTATTGCCCAGAGTTGCAGAGTGGGACTCCATGATTGGAATAGGCACCGAGGCGAGAATCATCAGGTCCGTGGAATTTTTGAGCCCAAGACCCTCCGAGGCGGGGAATTGAACCCTGGTCCCAGGCCAGACTTCTGCATCAGGGTCTGCCGCTCTAACCATTGAGCCACACTTCTCCTTCAGCTTTAATGTAACCAAGCTTTGGAACTCTTTGCCATTAGCTATTCGATTAACAGAAAACTAGCTATGCTTCCGGAAAGCAATCAAAACTTGGCTCTTTAAATAATTTAGCCTTTAAGGTATGATATAATGTGGCCTCTTACTCACTGCTTGGATCCCTCCAGACCGCCATAAGCTCTATAAGTGATAAAAAATAAATAATAAATACAAATTCAGCAATTGCTGTATTTCATTTTAATTTAAGAATTGATAGTGCCCGAATCACCCCCGAAGAGATATCTCCGCGCTAGAGCAGTACAAAAGCAGAACCAGCAAGCAGAACCAGCAGAGAATTAAACAGCAATAATTTCAGTTTTGAGGAGTTTCCTGAAAATCGAGAGATCATCACATCTTCGAAGTGTAAGGGGCAGTTGATTCCGTAACAGGGGCCCATATAGGAAAAGGCTTTACCGCCTGTACAAGATTTTTTGACGCGAGGAATGGTAAGCAGACATTTCTCTCCAGAGTGTAGACCGTGCCCGGCTGGTAGGGGATAGGTTTATCAGCTAGGTAACTGGGTCCTTTGCCATTTAAGGCTTTATACAATCCAGCACATTTTGAACTTGATTCTCTGGTGAATGGGCAGCCAATGAAGTTGTTGCAAGAGGGGGAGGGAGGCCATTCTAGAGGGCATATTTGTGACAAGCCGCTCCAGTGCCTGAACCAAGTTTTTACGTACAGATAGTGGAAGAAGTGGGAGTGTTTTATGAAAAAGACGCATCACTTGGAAGCAGGTCCCAGAGGTTGCCACAACTTGGTCCTTCATAAACAGGGTCTGATCTAAATGCACAACTATGTTTTTTTACCACCAACTTCGGGATAGGGGCAATGCCCAAATCCACAGGCCACCAATCTGCGGCCCAGAGTATATTGGCATAACCAAAGAGCATCATCTCAGTCTTTCCAGCGTTTAGCTGGAGGGAGTTATCCGTCATCCATGAAGAAATAGCTTTCATGCCCTCCAAAAAACTAGATGTTGTGGTTAGAGAGCTTTTATTATAAGATAGAAGTTGGGTATACTCCATATGTAAGGAGATGCCTCTTTTGTATGGTCACTCCAAATCTTTCGACTGATGCTGCTGCTTTTTTGACTTTGAGAGTGCACTGAGGCATGCTAACCAGTCCTCAGTGCTAGTGTCCTGACCCTAAAAGTGAATGTCAAATTGGCTATACCAAATTGGAAGGTGAGCAATAAGGGACAGTAGGCAAGAAAGTTGTCACCACCTTCCTGCTAGTAGCCACTTGGGTGTTCGCCCCAAAAAGGGAAGCTTCAAAGGTGAGGCTGCCTTTTAAAAGCAGGTGTGTGGCACCAAGGAGAGGGCTGCCCCATTTTTTAGGTCGAGCATTCGAGACCTCTTGTATATTTATTTATTTTTATTTATTTAAAAGGTTTTATATAGCGCTGCTGGACCCAAGAGTATCAGAGTGCTTTACATGATAATAAACATGACATACTAAGATAAAATATATAATTGACAGTGAACAGATACAATTAGAAACGATAAAAACAATGCGTAACATTAGTGAAGGGGGCAAGGAACAGAGGAATAATAAAAGGGACAGGGGGAGTTGAAATAAGAGAGACGGAAGGGGGTGAGGTGAGGGAGAGTGAGATGGAAGGAGGAGAGGGGTTGGGAAAAAGAGCGAATCAGCGCAGAGAGGTAATGAGCAGGGTCAAAGTCATTAACATTAAGAACCCCAATATTTATTGAAGAGAAGTACTTTGAATCTTTTTTTGAAGAGAGGGTAAGAGGGGTTGCAGCGTAGGTATTTGGGGAGTGAATTCCAAATCATAGGAGCATTACCAGAGAATGCACGTGATTGGGTCTTCATACATTTAAGTCTAGGAGGGATAAGGACAAGGGAGTTAGTACTCCTCAGGGACCTGGAGCAACCTGCTTTTTTGTAGTTTGCTTGAAAGGTAAGAGGGGGTGTTTTGGTGAAGAGCTTTGTGTGTGATGCAAGCAATCTTGTAGGTGGATCGACCTTCAATTGGGAGCCAGTTTAGGTTTTTGAGGACAGGAGAGATGTGGTCAAATTTTTTGCAGTCAGAAGTATGTCTGTCAAAGATTTTCTCACTGAGCACTCAAAAGAAAGATCCTTATTTCAAAGTTCAATCCACTGTAAATATAGTCACAAGTCCATTCTTAGTCCATTTCCAAGTAAGACCCCGGAATTCTCAAGTGGACGTGTGTTGTTCCTCTTTATTACAGACTCCAAATATCCACAGTTCAAAGACACTCTCTGCAGCCGACACATGTTTCGTTTGGGCATCAATCTTATGCCAACTTAACTTCCTCAGGGCTGCAAGCCAAGAAAATAATAGAAATAGTATACTACACTTGAAGTAATAGAATTACAAATTACCAAGAAATGAATAATGTATTTAATATAAAATCACCACCTAAGTGTAGAAGACATAGTTCCCATAAATTGTGAAACTCAAATCAAACTAATTAATAATCGTGTGGATCCCGGTGTCTCTATATGTGAACCAAAACATTCGGGTTTTAATCAAGTTAACTCTTCGTAAATATACATAATTTGAATTTACCTATTCACAATAATTCTTCTTTTCTATTTACGTCTTTGAATAACAGAATTATATCTTGTTGATTCCGCATCTGGAATGACACAAAGGTACCCTCAGCCCACGCACAGCAACTCGCGTCAAACAGTGAGAAAGTTACTTGGGTACTATATTTACTAATACTGAATAATAGGGCTTATCCAATATTCTACTCGATGTAAATCAATCACCGATTCTACATAGCACCAACCAATTCCTATTTGTGCCTAAGCGGTAAACAAAACTAAAAATTGTCATCAACAGAACCATATCCTTAAGAATAGTGTTTTCTAGTATTCTCATGTTCAAAAAGTAGGAATTACCTACCCTATTGTCGATATATCTTAGTCATCAACCTTCACTCGTGTATACGGAAGTACTGTGTCAAAGGACTTGGTAAGCAGAAATGTGGGTTTATTCAGTATTGGGTAAAATAATACTTTTGGCATAGACTTATTTAGGTGTTTCTCTGATAGATATTGGTAGATACGAGAATACGAAGAAGCGATATTGCAAATTTAACAAACATGGAAGATTGATAAATATAAACTACGGCGACCTAGATATGAGGAATTGTGCCGCAAGATTGGGTAAGCCGTCATTGGGTAAATAATAATTTTGGTAAATTAGTATTTGGTATAGATTTATTAAGATGTTCTCTTTTTATAGATAGCGTTAGTGCCGCTATCAGAAGTACGGTAATATTGTAAATGAGAGTGAAGGTTGATTTACATCGAGTAGAATATTGGATAAGCCCTATTATTCAGTATTAGTAAATATAGTACCCAAGTAACTTTCTCACTGTTTGACGCGAGTTGCTGTGCGTGGGCTGAGGGTACCTTTGTGTCATTCCAGATGCGGAATCAACAAGATATAATTCTGTTATTCAAAGACGTAAATAGAAAAGAAGAATTATTGTGAATAGGTAAATTCAAATGATGTATATTTACGAAGAGTTAACTTGATTAAAACCCGAATGTTTTGGTTCACATATAGAGACACCGGGATCCACACGATTATTAATTAGTTTGATTTGAGTTTCACAATTTATGGGAACTATGTCTTCTACACTTAGGTGGTGATTTTATATTAAATACATTATTCATTTCTTGGTAATTTGTAATTCTATTACTTCAAGTGTAGTATACTATTTCTATTATTTTCTTGGCTTGCAGCCCTGAGGAAGTTAAGTTGGCATAAAATTGATGCCCAAACGAAACACGTGTTGGCTGCAGAGAGTGTCTTTGAACTGTGGATATTTGGAGTCTGTAATAAAGAGGAACAACACACGTCTACTTGAGAATTCCGGGGTCTTACTTGGAAATGGACTAAGAATGGACTTGTGACTATATTTACAGTGGATTGAACTTTGAAATAAGGATCTTTCTTTTGAGTGCTCAGTGAGAAAATCTTTGACTTTTATACATCAAGAGCTCTGTTCTTGGGTAATTTGGGGAGTGAGGTGACCTTCCCTCTCTCACTTAGAGCACCAGTGACGATTTGTATCATTTACTTTGGCCTAAGAACACTTGTAGCAGTGCGCCCTTTATCCTGTTGCCTCATAAATTTTGTACAGAAATATGTCTGGCAGCTAGGTTGAGGGCAGATTTAATCGGTGCTAGGTGGACTTTAGGGGTACCGGCCAGAGTGGCGTTACCATAGTAAATCCTGGACAGGACCAGGGATTGGACAACGATTTTGAAGTCATCAGCTGGAATGAAAGGTTTAATTTTTTTGAGGGGGTGCAGGGTGAAAAGAGCACTTTTGGCTGCATTTTTAATGTGGGGGATGAGAGTAAGATTCTGATCGATGCTGATACCTAGGGATTTGACACAATTGGAAGTGGAGAGGGAGCAATTAAGTGCATTGATATCATTGATCCAGAGTTGAATGGGAAGGGAATTGCTTTTGGGAGTGAAAAGGATGATTTGGTGTTCGAGGCATGTGGGCTGCTAAATTCATATCTTTTGCATTAGATCGCCGCCTAGTGTTGGGTCCGGATGATCGCACATTGTTGTCCTGGAAGAGTCTTCGAAGTATCCTGAGATAGGTGGCTCCTCCCCTGGACTACAGTGCGCATGGGCATCGGCTCCATCCCCAGATTGTTTTTTTCCGCCATTGGGTTCGGATGCGGTCTCGACGTCTCTCTGTCGGAACCGAGAAAAACTAGACTTTTTACGGCCAAAAGGCTTTCTTTCATTGCGTCGGTATTGTTTGCGCACGGTCTCGAGTTCTTCCGTCTCTTGGAGTCGGATTCCCCGGAGTCGTATCACTCTTCGGACATCGAGGCCTTCTCATCGCAACACGACCGCGACTTTTCAGCATGGAGCGGAGCCCGTTTAAATACTGTCCCGTCTGTGGGTCGAAATACCCACATATCGATGTGCACCCGGTTTGTAACAAATGCCTCTCACCGGACCACAACGAGGACAACTGCATGGCCTGCTCCAGATTCAGGTCAAAGAAGACACTCAAGCTTCGGCGCGCGGTGCGCCTTGAGGCCAGACAAGCGGCCCCGGATCCAGAAAACATCTTCGGCGACCAAGAGGAGGTGGGCCAGAGCCATCATCTTCAAATTTCACCGCCCGCGACGGACATCGAGGCGGATCCGGAAGATGACGACGGAGTCGTGGGTCAAGGCCTTGAATACGTCGACGAGGTAGGGGACGTCGAAGAGGTTTATGGGGCCGCGGAAGATAGCTCAGGGGATGAGCTATGCCCCGAAGGTTACGCGGATCAGGCTCGGGTCACGGGATCGCCAGTCGGCCTTACCCAAGACCCCGTACCGCAAGCCACGGCCCTGCCTTCAGGCCCGGCCACGGACATACTTGCTGCGCAGCCCGTACCGAAACCGAAACCGAAACCAACGGTATCGACTACACCTAAAATGGCCGACCCGAAAACGAAACCGAAACTTACGGATTCGGGCGTCCCTAAGATGGCGGCCGTTCCAACAAAAACACCTAAACCTGCTGCCTCATCGACTCCGTCGGCCTCCGGTCCACAGAAGTCGAAGAAGAATGTCGATTCGCAAGTGTCGAACTCGTCGGCAGAGGAGGTTTCCCATAAGAAGGGAGTTCGGCACGGGTCGACCAGTGCGACGCCGTCAAAGCCCGCCAAAGCCAGCGACAAGACTCCGGTTCCGGCTGGGTCGTCGTTAGTCGGACGCGTGGTGGAGACGGAGCCGGCAAATTCACACGGATCGAAAGCTGGAAGCTCAACACATCGGTCCAAGGACTCTGTGTCTACGGCTGCAGCATCAACGTCTAAGACTCAGAAGAGCCAACAAGACGTCGGATCCGAAGGCAAGACGAAGGCCTCCTCATCGGCGCCAAGTGCCACTGTCAGTGACGCGTCCCCCATCGCCTCTTCACTACAGAGAATTCGGGAGAAGGCCTCTGCTATGTCGGCTCCGACGCCGTCGCCCCAGAAGCCGATGGACATGCCGGCGAAGCCTGCTGGTAAACTTCTCTTCCTTCTGCCGCCAAAGGAGGCACCGAAGGCCTTTACGCCAAAACCGGCGCCAAAGGCATCGGAATCGTCAACGTCTGGAGCAGTTTCAGGTCGCCTACTCGACTCTGGAGACGATTCTGAGCGTGTTATCGACGCAGACACGGGCAAATTGACCCTCTACAAAAGAAAGATCACTTCTCAACCAGTGGACTCATATGTTATCCCACTGAAGAAGAAGAGGCTTGCTCAGGACGCTTCAGCCCTGATGGAACCTATACAGCCTCCTCCTAGAAGGAGCCCAACACCTTCCCCAGAACACTCTGAGGGTGAGGGATATGGAGAAGATGACCAATACACTTTCCCCATCAATGAACCCGATGCACAGCCAGATTCATATGATGACATAGGTGACCAAGGCACACAGAATGTGGGGCAGGACCCACAGCCATTTAGTGCACGTGCATCCCCAACAGAAGACTCTGCAGGTTTTCATGCACTCATTGAACGGGCAGCTGCTAATCATGATGTGGACATGCATGCTGACCCAGTAGAGGAAGACTTTCTATTTGACACTTTTTCAGTCTCTGAAAGGACAGTAAAGACACTGCCTATGCTCAAAGGGGTCCTTAAGCATGCTGCGGACATCTTTAAAGAACCTACCAGGGCGAGGGTGGTCAATCCACGCATCGAGAAGAAGTACAGACCAGCACCTGCGGACCCTGCATACATTCGTGGACAGTTGCCGCTTGACTCCCTTGTGGTCGCAAATGCCCGCAAAAGGGCGAACTCCCAAACGACGGGTGAAGCTCCTCCCCCGGACAAGGAGTCAAAAGTGCTGGAGGCAGGGGGCAAAAGGGTAGCTGCGCAGGCTGCCAATTTCTGGCGTATTGCGAATACACAGGCACTATTGGCACGTTATGATAGGGCGCATTACGACACCCTAGAGCACGTTTTAGAACACCTGCCTCCGCAGTATCAAGAGGGTACCAAACTGCTTCTAGAGGAGGGCAAACTAATCTCCAATGCAGCCATAAAGTGTGCACTTGATGCCGCAGACACAGCAGCTAGGGCTATTAACACTAGCGTCATGCTGAGACGACAGGCGTGGCTCCGCATATCGGGGTTTAAACCGGACATTCAAACAACCATACTCAACCAGCCCGTCAATCCTGATAGACTGTTTGGTCCTGATGTTGACACCACCCTCGAAAAGATTAAGAAAGATAACGAAACTGCTAAGTCTATGGGGGCCCTACAATCACAACAGTTCCGGGGCAACACTTTTCGTCGCTCAGGTGCACGTGGAGTCACCAGAGGACAAATGGGTCAACAGTCACAGTTCTCCAGAGGTGTAGCACAGTCCTCGTACCCCAAGCAGATTAAAGGGGGATATCGAGGAAACAGTACCAGAGGACGTGGCAGAGGAAACAACAACTCCCGTTCCTCTGCCCCAAACAAACAGTGACTCTCTGTCACTGCCCCCCGAACATTTAACACCTGTCGGGGGGAGACTCCAGCAGTTCCTGTCAGTCTGGACAAACATCACCACAGACAGGTGGGTACGACAACTTGTCCAGTACGGTTATTGTCTAGAGTTAAAGTCCACTCCACCCAACATTCCACCAAGGCAACGGCCTATGTCCGCAGAGCATTTGCACTTATTGCAGCAGGAAGTAGTGGTGATGCTGCAAAAAGGCGCAATCGAACTCGTGCCAGTGGAGGAGGAGGGCACAGGGGTATATTCCCTGTACTTCCTTATTCCAAAGAAGGACGGATCTCTCAGACCCATTCTGGATCTGCGTCCCCTCAACCTGTATATACTGTCAGAACATTTCCATATGCTTACACTGCAACAGATTCTTCCCTTGTTAAACCAAGGGGACTTCTTAGCAACCTTAGACCTCAAGGATGCTTATTTTCACATCCCACTACACCCGTCACACAGGAAATACCTCAGGTTCACTATCCACGGCAAGCATTTTCAGTTCAAGGTCCTACCCTTCGGAATGACCACAGCCCCAAGAGTGTTTACCAAGTGTCTGGCGACAGTGGCGGCGCACCTCAGGAGGCAGAACATCCATGTCTACCCCTACCTAGACGACTGGCTCGTTCAAGCCAAGTCGGAACAACAGTGCGCCGCAGACATGTCAACTACCATTCACCTCCGATCTGGGCTTCTCGTTGAACTACCCAAAGTCGCATCTTCAGCCGGCACATGTCCGGCAGTTTCTAGGTGCGACGATCAATACCCTGACGGCCATGGCTCAGCCAAACCAAGTCAGGATAGCCAGCATGCAGTCTCTCATCCAAAAGTTCAGACCACAACACTCGCTTCCAGCGAGAGTGTTCATGCAGTTGATTGGCATGATGGCCTCCTGCATCTTCATAGTCCCTCACGCACGTTTACATATGCGTCCGCTCCAGGAGTGCTTAGCAAATCAGTGGACACAGGCTCAGGGACAATTGACAGACCTAGTGTTGGTTACCAGTCGGGCATACGACTCTCTGCATTGGTGGACTCCACACAACCTTTGCAAGGGCCGACTGTTCCAGGAGCCAGTGCCACAGATTATCCTGACAACGGACGCATCTCTCCAGGGATGGGGAGCTCACCTGCTCACTTACACAGTGCAGGGACTATGGGCGACGCAGCAACAGAAGATGCACATCAACTATCTGGAACTGATGGCAATCTTCATGGCGCTCAAGTCCTTCAATGTACATCTGTGCAACAAGGTAGTGTTAGTCCGGACGGACAACATGACCGCGATGTACTACATTCAAAAGCAGGGGGGCACCCACTCGCCACAGCTGTCTCATCTGGCTCAGAGCATGTGGAAGTGGGCCATTCAGAGGAACATTTTCCTCATGGCAGAACACCTCCCGGGCAAGGACAATCAGATGGCGGATCTGCTCAGCAGATACAGCCATCAAATGCACGAGTGGGAGTTACACCCATCTGTACTCCGACCGTACTTCCAGCAGTGGGGTCATCCGGAGATAGACCTGTTTGCCACAAACGAAAACGCAAAATGCCAACACTTTGCCGCCAGGTTCCCTCACCCACAGTCGCAGGGGAATGCGATATGGATGAACTGGTCAGGCAGATTTGCGTACGCTTTTCCGCCAGCCCCTCTGATACCGCTGGTGGCAAGACAACTAAGGCAGCACTCGATGACTCTCATCCTGGTTGCTCCAACGTGGGCGCGCCAAGCATGGTACACCACGTTTCTCGAACTCTCAGTGGTGCCGCATCAAAGGCTGCGCCTCACGCCCACACTTTTGACGCAGAACCATGGAGACATTCAGCATCCAGATCCGCAACAGCTCAACCTGGCGATCTGGCTCCTGAAGTCCTAGAGTTTGGATACCTTCACCTACCTCCAGAATGCATGGACATCATCAAGGAGGCAAGAAAGCCAACTACCAGAACATGCTATGCTGCAAAATGGAAGCGTTTTGTCATTTACTGTACGGCCAATAACATCAACCCGCTAGATGCATCTATCCCTAACATCATTTGCTATCTGTTACATCTTTACAAGTGCAACCTAGCGTACACTTCCATTCGGATACATCTATCCGCCATAGCAGCTTATCTTCAGAACAGGCAGCATCTCTCTGTCTTCAGAGTGCCTGCCATTAAAGCTTTTCTTGAAGGCCTGAAACGAGTCTTTCCCCCAAGAACACCGCCAGCTCCGGTGTGGAACCTCAATGTGGTCCTCACCAGGCTAATGGGACCACCTTTTGAGCCACTACACTCGTGTGAACTCCAGTTCCTAACGTGGAAAGTAGCTTTCCTAATAACTATTACGTCACTGAGGCGTGTTAGTGAGCTGCAAGCGCTCACAATCCAAGAGCCATTCATTCAAATTCATCCAAATAGGGTGGTACTGCGTACTAACCCCAAATTCCTTCCGAAGGTGGTGTCACAGTTTCATCTCAACCAAACTATTGACTTACCTGCATTCTTCCAAAACCCGCAAACGGTGGCGGAAAGAATGCTTCATACTTTGGATGTCAGGAGGGAGTTGATGTACTATATTGACAGGACACAACACTTTAGGAAAACAAAACAGCTTTTTGTTGCCTTCTCGCCACAGCACAAAGGCAACCCTATTTCCAAAGCAGGAATAGCCAGGTGGATTGTTAAGTGCATCCAAATCTGTTATCAAAAGGCTAAACGTACCTTAACAATACCCCCAAGAGCGCACTCCACACGCAAATTGGGGGCATCTATGGCTTTCCTGGGGAACATTCCTTTAGAAGACATTTGCAGGGCAGCCACGTGGGTTACACCACATACCTTTACAAAACACTACTGTGTTGATGTGCATTCCAAGCAGCAAGCAGCTGTAGGACAGGCTGTTCTCAAAACACTTTTTCAAGTTTCTGCAGCTGGCACGGGCAACCGCCGCTAATGGAGGGACTGCTATATATTCTATGCAAAAGATATGAATTTAGCAGCCCACATGCCTCGAACTGAATATGCTACTTACCAGTATGCTTCTGTTCTTGGCATGTAGGGCTGCTAACATTCATATCGCCCACCCTCCTCCCCGGTGCCTGTCGCAGCTGCAGACATACTCTTGCAATCAATCATTAGCATGGACATCCTATACACTTTACACTCCATCTCTGCCACAATGGCTAAAAACAATCTGGGGATGGAGCCGATGCCCATGCGCACTGTAGTCCAGGGGAGGAGCCACCTATCTCAGGATACTTCGAAGACTCTTCCAGGACAACAATGTGCGATCATCCGGACCCAACACTAGGCGGCGATCTAATGCAAAAGATATGAATGTTAGCAGCCCTACATGCCAAGAACAGATGCATACTGGTAAGTAGCATATTCATTTTTTAGGATTAAGTTTGAGATGATTAAGATGGAACCAGGTTTGGACTTTAATCAGAGTATCATTGAGGTGCAGGATGTCATTGTGGGATTTAATCTTGTAGTATAGTTGAGTATCGTCGGCATAGAGGTGGTAAGTGATTTTGGCTTGTTTGAGAATGAGGGTGAGTGGTTCCATAAAAAGATTGAATAGGGTTGGAGAGAGGATAGACCCTTGGGTGACCCAGAGTGAGACATGTTGAGGTTTGGATAGGCAATGACTGAGCTTAATTTGTTGTGATCTATTTTGGAGGAACGAGTAGAACCGTTTGAGTACAGTGCCTTCAAAACCAAAGCGATCTTTGAGGGTGTTAAGCAGGGTGGGATGGTGTACAGTATCGAAGGCAGCCGAGAGATCAAGGAGGATTAGTATTGAGGATTCGCCTTTGTCAAGAGCTTCAGCAACCAGTCTACTGTGAGAATCATATCCCACTTGTATATATAAAGTTTGAGGTATTTTCTCTTACCTATCTTGTCACAGACTTATGATGGTGACTGCTTTGTGCACATTACACTTCAAGCAAGTTTTTAAAAACATTTTATAGCAGTGCCCCTATGGGGAGACTCATACTTCCAGTGCCTTTTCTCACTCAGCAGGATTAAGTGTTACCCCATAGCCTCTTTTAAACCCCTCCTATTCTTTCCCCTTATTTCTTTCCTACTTTTTCTGCTGTATTCTGTGCTTGTTCCTCTTCATTTCTCGCATCCTTCACACCTTCTGCAGCCTCTTTCCCGACATAGACATCTCCCTCACTTTGGCTTACGTACACCATACTTCTGTGTTCCTTTCTTGTTCTGTGTTTCATAGGGAAGACCTTGTGCCTTCAGTTTCTTAAGACTTGTGAGGGCAGCTGTACTTTACCCCCATGTTAACATCCTAAAGGCAGCCTAGTGGTATAGGGCCCCTTCCTCCCCAGAGTCATCCATTTGGAACTATTCTTCAATCTGGGATTGTAGATCTGCTTGCAAACAGAATCTCCTAGGATGACTGGATGTAGTATCCATCTTCTCAAACAGTTTGTGATAGGGTCCTAGTGTACAATAAGGTTGTATGATGGAGTGTATATTGTGGTCCTGTACTACCGCTGTAGGGTTACTGGTGATTAAGATGTAGGCAGTTCTAGAATATGTGTAATGTATGTGTGTGATACATGTGTTTGAAAAATATGTAATTTTTCTGGTCAGCATGAATCTTTTCACGAGTCATGCAAGCTTAGCTCCTTAGTTGTGTTTTTTGAGTTTCTTAGTGAGGCCTTGGTGTGAATGGATCCTCCAATCTTTTTATCACATCCTAGACTAAATTATAGTCTCCTGTTACTATCATATGCCTTTCAACAAATTCTGCTAGGGTGTCGAAGAAAGATACTCTAAATCAGCCATGTGTTGCTTTGGGGCGCATACAGTGGCTATTGTGATTTATCAGTTTTGGTTTGAAACCATCGGGAACCTACCCTCCTTCTCTTCCTTGATGTTTATGGATATACATCCCAGGGATTTTTGAAGAAAAATAACTGTCATTGTGCGTTGTTTGGGCTGATGATCAAAAAGTAACAGGCTAATGTTTATGCATGAGTCGGATTTCTTCCTAAGTTAGATGTTTATCCTACTGTTTTATTAGATAATAGCCTTCCTACCATAGCGGGCTCCACAATGCCACAATTTTTTAGATTTTTGTGAACAACCCCATAACTAGGGCATTTAGTGTGTATTTTAAGGAACTACGTATCAGAAACGAATCGCCTGTGTTAGAGAGCATGGTCCTTAAGGTCAAAACGAACCCTTAGTAATTCACTAATCTCGCCTCTCCTTCGCTCCATATATATATATTTTTTTAATTACATTTTATTGAGGAACAGAAACATGAGACACAAAAATCCGTGCAGTATCACAATACACAGCAGTAAGGTACAGTCCAAAACAGGCACAGAATGACAATGAGGTACTTTACAGCAACTTGAGGACCAAGGAGTGGTAAAGTCGCTGCCCCAATAACCTCAGGGCCCCCCCCCCCCTCCCCAAGGGGCACACATAAAAGAACAATAGCCGAGTGGGACAGTAGGCAACAGGGGCGTCAATAGGAGAAACCGTTAGGGGGCCTGGCACGAGCCGGCACCGGTGGCCGCCGCGGACCAATGGCCGGCGGGGAACGTGGGAGAGGCAACGCTGCTGGGGCGGGAGCCGGAAAAGGAGATGGGCGACAAGGGGGCCAATCGGACAACAGAGCGGGAGTAACACAATCTCAACACTATAGACCCGGGGTCACATCCCCCCCAGAGGGAACACACATAAAAATTAAAAAAAAGCAGCAGAAGGGCTTGTGAAACAGGGAAGGCGCCAAGGGAAAAAGGTGAGGGGGACAGTCACTGACCAACACCGGCGGCTGCTGCGGACCCCGGGCCAGTGGGGCGCGCGGGAGAAGCAGCGCCGCTGGAGTGGGAGCGGGAGAGGAGATAGGCAACCAAGGGGGCCCAAATGTCGACAGGGCGGGACCTGGCTTGGCATCAAATTCCAAAACTCATATAGGAGTGTCTGACAGCAAGAGGCATCCTCCAGCCAACTTACAACCTTAGGAGCGGGCCGCCGACCCCAACACATGGCCACCCTACGCCTGGCTAGCACCAATAGCATCGCGATCAGATGGTGAGGGGCATCAGGACAAAATTTAACAAAGCCGAGGAGACACAAGGGGGGGGGGGGGGTCTGGGCACACAACCGCACCGGTGATGTCAGAAATAATGGAACAAACCACCTGCCAGAACTCGTGTACCTTAGGACAAAGCCATACCAAATGAGCAAAGTCTGCGGCGGGAACAGCCCAACGCATACAAGAGTCCTCAGGGATAAGCCCAAGCCGGTGGAGCTGCACCGGAGTGTGGTAAAACCTGTGCAAGTACTTGAAATGAATCAGACGGAGCCGATAATTCGGTGAGAGCTTTTTTGTTTGACTACCGCAATAAAGCCAGTCGGTCTCCAAGATGTCAATACCAAGGTCCGCACCCCATGCCTCCCGCGCCCGAGCCGAGGAAATGGGGGAAGAAAACAGGGTAAAGGCATATAGTTTGGTGACCAACTTGTGTGGCGACATGGAAGTATTTACAAAATCTAGAGCCGGGAAGGTAGGCGGCAGTTGTGGGAAGGTAGGGTGCATTTCCTGTCAAGTGACCCGCAACTAATAGAATAAAAGCGTATCCTGCAACGTTGGAGACTCTGGAAGCGAGTAGAAGGAGTTCTCAGGAAAGAGATCCACTAAAGTCCTCAAGCCCAATCGCGCCGCATGACGAGACATGCTGGAAGACTGAAGGGACGGAAAGTCTGGGTATTCCATAATTGGCATAGCATTGGCAGAGAGAAGAGAGAGACCAGAAAGCCGGCGCAGGGAAGACCATGCCGGCGCAGCGTCTCAACCGTATCAACCTCTGCCCGGGTGCGCACCGCAGGAGCGAACAGCGCAGTAGATAGTGGCCAGGGGGAAGCGACGTCAGTCTCCACTGCTATGTGGGGCTGATAGGGGGTAGGGTGAATCCAAAAATGCAAGAAGCTGGCCTGAGCGCATAAGGCGTAGAGCGGAAAGTCAGGCGCACCCAAACCGCCAGCAGACCTAGGCCAGGGTCAGGATATTATAGGCCACCCTGGGCTGCCGCCCCGCCCATGCCAGCGAGATGACTGGAGAACGCAATTTGTGAAAGAAATGATTAGTGAGGGTATAGGTATGTTCGAAAAGAGGTAAAGGAATTTTGGGAGGACCACCATCTTGGCTATAGCGATGCGGCCGGCCAGGGACAACGGCAATCGGCTCCACGAAGGGATCTTAGATTCATACCAGTCCACCGCCCGCCCAAAGTTCGCCCTCCAAAGTTCATCCAAGTCTCTACTCAACCAAATGCCCTAGTAACGCGTGGGACCAGATGCCCACTCAAACGGGAAGTCCGTCGCAAAGGAGAAGGTGGCATCAGTCAAGGGGAAAAGAACAGACTTACTCCAGTTTACCTGGTTGCCCGAGAGCCTGCCAAATCGAATGACCTCCCGAACTAGGGGACTGAGGTTTTCCTGGGGATGACAGACATAGAGAGTGATGTCGTCCACATACATAGAGACGAGGAGGGAGCGGGACGAGAAGCCAATGCCTGTGTGAGTATGGTGCTGCTGTAATCTGGTGGCCAGGGGCTACTTTCGCGATAGCAAAAAGCATGGGCGATATCGGGCACCCCTGGCGGGTGCCGCGGGTTATGTTGATGGGGCCAGACACCTGGCCATTAATGCGAAGAAGGGCTGTGGGACTGGTGTAAAGGAGTTTAATATTGCGCAAACAGTGTGCACCGAATCCCCTACGCGGAAGGACATAGAAAAGGAAAGGCCACTCCAGCGTATCAAACGCCTTTGTGGCGTCGAGCAGGGCAGCAACGGCCGGAAGATTAGGATTAATTTGGTGTAAAACGGAAAAGATAGTGCGGAGATTGTGGGAGGTAGCCCTACCAGGAATAAGACCAGATTGATCGGGGAGGGCAATGGGGGGCATAAGTAAAAGAAGATTAGAAGCAATCATTTTGGCAAATATTTTATTATCGATATTTATAAGGGAAAGAGGGCGATGGGAGTCTTGGCGGTCGGCGGGCTTGTCAGGTTTAAGGAGCAGGGTTATTAAAGCCTCACGCAGGGACGGCGGGAAGATGTCTGTGTCAAAAGAATCATTGTACATAGCCGCGAGGTGCGGTTCCAGGATTGCAGCGAACGATTTATAAAACGAGGCAGGCAGGTCGTCTAGGCCTGGTGCCTTGTCACTGGGTAGGCTGCTGATGGCTGCCAAAATTTCTTCCCTGGAAAAAGGCTCATCAAAGAATTTACGGTGGTAGTCTTCGAGCCAGACAAGGGCAATGGACTCGAAATATCGATCAAACTCCTCCAGGGACAGAGGAGTGCCGGCAGAATAGAGTTGAGAGTAAAAGTAGAAGAAACAGGACTTAATTTCTTCCGGGGAGGTGGTCCGGTCATAACCACCGTCACTAAGAGCTGTGATATAGGAGGCTGCACGTGGAGGATGCAGAAGGTTTGCAAGGGTACGCCCCGGGCAATTCCCTTCCCCAAAACGACTGGCCCGACCCTCCCTGCCAAGGAAGGACAACTCACGGCCGGCCTCATCTGAAAAGTCGGAGTGTTTTTGACGTAGTAGTACCAACGTCTCAGGGCTGAGGCACGCCGCCTGGTTGACATCTAAATCCCTGATCTCCCCCTCCAGTTTCGCCAAGGTGGAGCAAATTGAGCGGAGAACGCCCGCCTGTCTGGAGATACATACACCCCGGATGAAAGCCTTGAAACCCTCCCATAGTGTGGAAGCAGTCGACGGAACCCACGTTGAGAATGAAATAGTTGGTGATCGCGATTTGGATTTCTTCACAGAACAGAGTCGCTGAGGGCATTGGGAGAAAGACGCCACGTAAAGGCCCGACGCTGAGAATAAGGAGGCCTGAGATGAAGCTGGACCGGCGCATGATCGAAGAGGGTGCAAGCCATGTGTGACACATCGACGATCCAGGACAAGACATCCGATGAAGTTAGCCAGAGATCAATTCTTGACCAACAACCCCTCGCACCAGTGACGCAAGTGCCTTCCCGGGCGTTGGGTCGTAGATGGCATCAGGCATCGTAGAGTGAATTATCAGTTAAAATAGACGAAAGAGCGGTAGCAGCGAGCGGATGGGACATATAAGAGCCAGATCGATCCAAGGTTGCTGAGAGAGTGACATTAAAATCTCCACCCCAAACTATTGTCGCGGGACCGCCGGAGGAGACAAGATGCCAAATATGATGAAAGAACTCCAGGTCATCAGAGTTCGGGCCGTAAACCGCAGCGATTGTGACAGGCTGAGCCAGTAATAAACCATGGAGAATTACATACCTTCCTTCTGGGTCAACAAGAGCACGGGAGGTCTGCCAAGGGAGACCTCGACGCAACAGGATTGAGACACCCCTGGCATAGGATGAGTAGGTGGAAGAGTGGGATTCCCCCCAGTGGCGAGATTGTAGTCTGAAGACAGAACTGGGTAGCAGCTGCGTCTCCTGTAAAAGGCATATGTCCACCCTGTGGCGCTGTAGATGTGCACGAACAGGACGAGCCTTACGATAATCATTCAGGCCGCGGACATTCCATGTCCAACAGATTATTTCAGCCATAATGGGTAGGACAGAAAGCACCATGATGCAGAGCGAACAGCAGGCAGCACAGACCTACATAGCCCATGCTGAGAGTGGGGGAGTCAAAGAATAGCTGGGGGGAGCGCAAATGAGGAGCAGCCCAGAGGAGTAGAAACCACCCCCGGTAGGTTACCAGCAGCAAAGCGGCATGAAGGGACAGCGTGAGCAACTGACAGGCCGACCTGGCTTGGAGGGCGAGGCGCAAAAGAAGAAGACATCAGCACCCCACGTGCTGGACAATGGGGGGACGTGACCCATGAAACAACAGAAGCATCGATGAGGCATTGAATAGAGCTGCAAGGCATAACTGGAAAGCACAATCTGGAAAAAACTGAACATTGCACTGTGGAGGAGTCAAGTCCATACAAAATGCGGGGTGATAGCGACTTGCAACAGAGTTGTGCAGAAAGCACAATGCAACATCAAAGCAAATTGCGAGTTCAAATAGACAATTGTGAAGGAGCTGTGCAAAGAGCACAGTACAGTGTCAAAAACCAAACAAGAACTGGCCCAACCTCCGAGCCATCTCCCTCCCCAAACCACCCCCAGCAACCCAAACAGAAAGAGACCCAACCACCCCGCACCCACACCAACCCTTTAATCAGGCTGAGAATTCCACCCACACCACCCAAGGAACCCACAACTTGGAGGGGGCAACATACAGTGAACAAAGGGAATCATCCCGGTGAGGGCATGGCAGGACTCAGCGAACACCCCCGCAGAGTAGCAGGGTGGCCAAGCAGGAATGGAATGGCGACATCGAAGACGGTTTGTAGGTGAAACAAAAGCAACAAAACAGTGTCCGCACAATTAGTCATTATCACTTAAGCAACCGGCTGATTCATGTGGAGACTTCGGAGGGGAGTATCTGGATTCCTTGTCGAGTCTCTTGGCAAAAGCAAGGGCCTCTCGCGGGTCAGGAAACACAAGAGTCTTGGAGCCCTGTCGGACCCTAAGCTTCGCCGGATATGCCAGAGAGTATGAAACCTCAAGCTTCTGGAGGATGCGCTTGGCTGGCAGAAACTCTCTTCTAGCAGTTTGAACAGTCAGGTTGTAGTCCGGATAGAAAGAGAGAGTATTTCCCTGGTGCGTGATGGTGCCCTTGTCGCGATCTGCCTGCAGAATGGCATTGCGATGTTGGAAGTTCAGAAACTTTGCCACAATGGGGCGGGGAGACAAGCCATGACCAGGACGCGGGCCAAGGGAACGATGAGCGCGTTCCACGACAGAGTGAAGAGAGGACACCCCCGAAGATTTCCCTGAGGAATTGCTCGACAAAGCCTTCCATCTTGGAGATGTTGGTGGACTCGGGAAGGCCCATGATCCGGAGGTTACTCCGACTGGAGCGAGCCTCCAAATCTTCATTCTTCCCCAGAATTACGGCCAGGAATTTATCCATCTGGAGTAACTTCTGCCTGTCCTGTGTAGCCGTGTCCTCGGCGTCGGAGATCCTGGACTCCACGTGGAGAAGTCTGTTGTCGTGGAGTCAACACGTGCCTTTACGGAGTCGGGGCAAGCGGATAACTGCTCAAGCTGGGAAGCGATGCCTGTGACGGTCGATTTGACCTCTAGCATAATCGCCTTAAGATCGTCGTCGCGGCTCGGGGGAGGTTCCATCATCACAGCAGAGTCGGCTCCGTCCAAGCCTGCGCCGTCCTGATGTGAGGATCTCCTTAGTTCGAAGGCAATCTTGGTCTGCTTAGGGTCCGACTTCCCCATGGCGATGCACAGTTCTGAATAGACACCAATTCACACAGAGAGGGGAAAAAGCCAGCAGGGCAGGAGGATGAGCAGGCGGTGAGCGGCCAGCAGACTCGTCCCCCACAGGAAGGCACGGATCGTGGTTGGCAGCCGGGAATGGAGGAGAGGAGCTAGGAGAACAGTCCTTAGTCCGGGCATTACCAGCGAGAGAGGAGGAGGGGGGGAGAACTGGGGCACAGCGCGGTGCGAAGCCTTCCGTTCCGAAGCAGCAGACAGTGGGTAACGGGGCCAGCAGCCAGGACGCCCCCCTGGGTCTTAAGGGACAGCACAAAGTCTGAGGAAGCAGCCAGGGTGGAAGAAGTGATCCGCGGGGGGCGGCGCGCCCCTGAGACAGGCAAGAGAGGGCAGCTGGCCGGCCCCGGGCAGTAGCAGTCGGAAAGCCCAGGAACTCACCAACAGGCAGGGCAGCCGCACACCAGAGCACCAGGGAGAGGCAGGGGAGAGACAGGCGATGTAGGGTCACAACGACCACCCTTTAGGCCCAACAACCAGCAAGAGACAAGACACGGGGAGCCAGTCCACGGGAGGCACGCGCAGCCTATGCGGCCCACGGCCATTTATTTATTTATTTATTTATTTATTTGGCTTATAGAGCGCGACAGATACCCAAAAAGGGCTTCCCGGCGCTAAGCAGAATAATGAACTAGAGGGATAGGAAAGGATTATGTATGGGAGGTCAAAGGAGGTCACTGGTTAAAGAGCCAGGTCTTAATGGCTTTACGAAAGTACGCATACCTGCTTTCAAGGCGGAGCGGTTGGGGAAGGGAATTCCAGAGTTTTGGGCCGAGGAGGGAGAAAGATCTACCTCCCATCCTTGCCCGACGTGTCTTAGGGACGCAGAAGAGACCTTGGGTGGCAGATCTTAGGCAGCGGGCAGGCATATAGGTGTGCACAAGGGTCTGGAGATATTTGGGAGCCTTGCCCCACTTTATCCTGTGCATGAGGCTGAGAATATTAAATTTGACCCTATTTTCGATTTTAAGCCAGTGGAGTGCCTTGAGGTGGCTGGACATACGGTCTCTCCTGTTGCATTTGCAGAGCAGCCTGGCTGCCGCATTCTGTACCAGTTGGATGCGCTTTGTAATTGCCTGAGATGCCCCTAAATAAAGGACATTCCCGTAGTCCAAGCGGGAGGTAATTAATGCATTTATCACCGTCTTTTGAGTGTCATCAGGGAGCATCCATATGATCTTTCTGAGCCATCTTAAGATTGTGAAACAGATGGCTGAGAGGGCGTTCACCTGGGGCTCCATGGTTAGTTCTCTGTCAATGATAAAGCCCAGATTGCGGACCTGGTGTGATGGTATTGGCAGAGGGCCCATTTCAGATGGCCAGTGTCTGGAATTCCAGAGGTTCTGGTCGGGGCCTACTATCAGAACCTCGGTTTTACTGCCGTTGAGTTTGAGCATGTTTTTGTTCATCCAAGATGAGATGTCCCTAAGGCCTGCCTGAAGGCGTGAAGGAGTTTCAAGGTTGTCATTTGACAGAGAGAAAACTATTTGGGAGTCATCAGCATATGTGTACATGATGAGACCTGCGGCTTCAGCGATCTGGGCCAACGGGGCTGCATAGAGGTTAAAAAGCAGGGGGCTTAATATTGATCCTTGTGGGACCCGGTGCGGAGAGAAATGGACCTTAGATGTTGCATTGCTGGAGGAGATTTGGAATGTCCTGAGCGTCAGAAAAGATGCTATCCATTCTAATGCCTTACCTCTTATGCCTATCTTGGAGAGGGATGCGAGCAATGTTTGGTGGGAGATGGTATCAAACGCCGCGCTGAGGTCCAAAAGGATCAGCGCTCGATGGAAAGGAGCTGTTCCAGTCTCACCTTTGCTCCCCCGAGGCCGGCCACAGAGCTGAGCGTCGGGAACGGCAGGCCCGACAGCGCCGAATAGCAGATGCTGGGCAGAGCGCAGCGGCCTGCACACACTGGGGGGGGGAGTTGATAGTCAGGGTATCATTTTACTCTTGCAGGGACTCCAGCTTCCATTTAAACAAGGCATCTATGGACTCCAGGCATACCATCTTTGTTTCTATGTTTTGTGCTCATCCAGTCTATTTCTGCCCTAAGGATGCTTATTTGGTGCTTTGTTCCACATTAAAGTCTGACAGTACTTTTATTAGGTCTGTTTTCATCCACCTCTTTAAATTCCACCTTGAAAGTCTATAAGATTGCTAAAAGATTTTTCCTCGGTTATTGCCATGCTGTCTTTAGAGAATCATTGGACTGTGCATTGTCAGTCATTGAGGTTGTTGCCTTGGTTTTTGCGAATGTGTCTTTTGGAAGGCATGTGAGTTCACATCTTCCAGTTGTCTTTTATCAACCAGAGCAGCATACACAACTGGGGCTCCTTGAGATTAGGAGTGCATCTTTTGCACTGATCAGGTGGTGCACTCGCCCCCTTTGGCCAGACTGCTTTGTCCCTTGTGCCTTATTTTGTTACTTTTTTGTAGGTGTAGAGGATCTGCTTTGCTTAATCAACATTCACCAAATTCGTGGCACACGTTAGGATATGAATATACAATGAAGTTCTTTTGTTAAGACCTTCGTGGTCAAGAAAATAGTGGTCGACATCAGTAGCTTCTTAAGGTTGTTTATTTAATTGTTTTCATAAGCAGAAAGGAAACAACAACCAGCCGACACGTGTTTCGTCATGCGGGAACGTGTTCCAGAGACTCTTCAGGGCTGCAAGGAAGGGCCAAGTAACAATGTAGATCGTTCTACCGGTGATAATTCTAACCCAGAGTAACGGGTTTACAGGGTGATGATCTGATGTCAATGAAGTGGCGAGGCAAAGTGAAAGCGGGTAGGACGGGTAGGACGGTATGTCCACTAACCCGCGACGAGGATTCAAAGTATCCCTTAGGCAAGAATTTAGTTTGGAGATAGTTTGGTTGATGCAAGGGCCAGGATGACCTGAGTGTTATCTGCATATGACACTAGGACAAGCCCATGTGTGTGATCAATTTCAGCCAGGGGGCGAACATACAAGTTGAATAGTGAGCCTTGAGCGCCGTCCCCTTGATAGTGTAGGTCGGGCCACTCAAGACACATAGAAGAACTAGATGATCAAGATGCATATTTTAAGAGACGAGCTGAAAGAGCAACCCTGGAAGCCAAACTCCTGGCTATAGAGAAAGAAATGTCCGAGCTGGGTCAAGAGCCCATAAGTGGTGGCAGCAACAAAGTAAATCGAGAGAGCGAGGAAACTTTTAATCCCGATATACGCAAAGAAATTGACCCCAAATATGTTGAGGGTGATCTTACCAAATAGTTTACAGCCTTTGAGAGGATGTGTAAAATGAGGACGTTACACCAGGAATTGAGGCTCCCTACTGTAGGAGTTATTCTCAGTAATGTGCAGGGATAGACTTCTGACACTGGATGAGTTACAAGCTGAGTCCCATCCTGAAGGGAACCCTGATTGAGGGCATTGGGCTAACCACTGAGGAATACAGGATTAAGTTCAGGGAGACTCTTAAAACCTCGAGTCAATTGTTGATATATATCTTTGATTTCTCAGTCAAAACACTAGGTGGCTTACATCGCTTGGCTTTACTCCTGGCGGATATTGATAAGACCTATATAGGGCTCAGATTCCTGTCCTACCAGCCACTGTATACAGACTCAACTGCCTCGGTTCGTATGGCCGGATCAGTGTCTGCCCTGCTCCCCAATCGGCGGGGCACTAGACAGGGTTGTCCCATGTCCCCCTTGTTATTTGCCCTGGCTACCTGGGTAAGGGTTGCCCCACAGGTACGAGGCTTTGAGTGGTCTAGGGAGATATCAGGCTGAATAGAATTGTATGCAGACAATGTGTTATTCTTTCTTACAGACCCGGTAATCTCTGGACCCCGGATTGTGAGAATCATGCAAATCTTCGGTAAGACCTCTGGCTCTTCTTGAACGTTGGAAAGTCAATGCTGTTTCTGTTGTGGGGCTTGCCGAGGGGCGTCGATTGGGCTATTGGGTGGTCTCTAGCGGTTGATTGATTTGAACACCTTGGAGTGTCCTTGACATACGTTTCGGCATTCTCATGGGAACTTAATCTAGCCCCGTTGCTAGGGCGAGTTAAGACTGAGGTCAGGTCTTGGTCCCCATTCCCTTTATCCATATACGGCCTATCTCCCATATTTAAGATGCACTCATTACCTCGTCTCCTGAACCATCTGTAAAACTATCTGTATCCGGTGCCACCCCAAGGTTCCAACAGATTAACACGATGCTGAGTCAGATAATGTGGAGGTGGTGGCGTCTCTCAAGTGGCCTTTTGAACCTGCTTTAAGTCCACATACTGTGGAGGTATGGCAGCTGCTGATATTCCATCATACAGTGCTACCTCTCACCTGCTGGTTATCAACGAGTGGTGCTATTGCTCGCAAAACGATCCAGCCTACGTCGTGAAGAGGTGGGTGATCAAGGAGACACCTGTACCTAACCTTGTATATAGTGGATCGAATATTAGTACCGTCTCACCCACAACTAGAGTGGTGATACTGATGTGATGATGTTTTTTACGTAGAATGGGGTGATGGAGATGCCTAACACAAAAGACACCGTTGTGGCAGGGCACTCTCACTCCACAGGTGATGAGATTGAGGGGCTTCGCAGAATGGGACCACATAGATATATCTACATTGTGTGATGTCATGCTTGGCCACATACCCAAGAGTGTCAATCCAAATTTTTGATGTCCCATGGACAATTCTATAAATATCTGCAGTTGCTTCATGCCTTTTTCCCCTGCATTCGGGCTCTTTCAACCCTCCTAGATGTCAATCCGCTTGTAGGTAAGCTCTCAATGGGATACCTTGGCAGTCACAAGACATTCAGAATATATCAGACTCTTGTTACAAACCGCTCCGCTATGTTAGATGCCCACAGGATGGCCTGACAAAAGGATCTCAGTTATAAAGGTGATAATGTTTGGGTAGAAGCCTTGGAATCTCCTTGTGGAGGTGTAATATCTTCCCGCAGTTAAAATATCTTCATAGAGCCTACTTTACTAGACACCAGTTGTGGCACATGGGACTTATTAGCTCTCCTATATGCCTGCGGTGCGAGATCGAGAAAGGTACCTTTTTACATACAGTGTTGGGCTGAAAGGTGCCAGACTGCTTCTGGAGGGGTATTGTCTCTTGCTTGGCTGAGTTGCTTGCATGGGCTATGCCGCCTACCCCGAAACTGATAATTTTGCATAGTACAGAAGATATAAGCGTCATCTATTATTTCTGGGCCTAACCATGGCCTAGAGAGATAATGCAAGACAGTGTAAGGTTGCTGAACCGCTGATTCTAGGTGCTTGAAACTGGGGCATGGACTTTTGCATGGGACTTGAGATCAAGGTATTTCAGGCACGCGGTTGCCCCCAAAAACATCCGAAAATCTAGCGGAGGTGGGCGGACTATCAGGGGTTGATTTTAGAACCTATATAAACTGCTGCGCTGCAATTGGATACTGAAATTAGATGATATGGTCCGAACGCATGAGAGGATCCTTGGAGTTTATAACATATGTTTGTATTAGTCTTTGGACGCTGGGTTGGGGTGGGTACGGGTGGGCTGATGTGCATTTGTTTATGTTCTCTGAGACTCTTTTAAATCTTTTTCTTTTCTTTGCCACACTTTTGCTGATTTCTTTGTTGGAGACGATGTTCTACTATCCATCATGTTGTGTAATGTATATGCCAGTGGCCTGGCTGGGTCATGTTATTGGCAAAAACTCAATAACAGGAAAGATGTGGACAGGAACGATGTGGGATACAAAGGGGAAAACCCAGAGTCTTCCAAAGGCCCCCCAAAACCTGTTTCTGAGGGTGGGCCTGAGACTCTTCCCAATCCAAGGGTGGGTACAATGGTAAAAACTGATATCCCAAGAAGGCTTGATGCCATATCTCTAAACAGAATGGTAATCAAACTGGGGTTCTACTTGTCACAAAAGGGTTACCACTAGTCCAGCACCCACAGGGGTTGCTAGTCTCCAGATTGCTTACAACTCAACGCCCTCAAAACCGAGGTGATGGTATTAGGGAAACATCCTGATCTGTGGGGTGCAAGTTGGTGGCCTAACGAGCTGGGTCCCCCCCCAAAACCTGTTTCTGAACTAAAAAATCTTGGCGTTTGGTTAGACTCCAAACTAACCTTCGCATGTCACACTAAGAAGGTAGCATCTATGTGCTTCGGCATCCTGCGCGGTTTGAGGCCTATCCTCAAATTTTTTGATGCCCCCACACGCCAGATGGTGATTCAAGCTAGCGTCTTATCGAGGCTTGATTACGCAAGTTCGCTGTTTTTAGGCGCTAATCAGGCGGAGGTCCTGCGACTCCAACGGGTACAGAATGCGGCCGCCAGGGCTCTGGTGGGCCTACCTCGCTTCTGCTCAGCCCGCAGTACAATTTTTAAATTGCACTGGTTACCTGTAATCAGACGCATAGAGTTTAAGACCCTTTGTTTTGCGTTTAAAATTCTTAATACTGATACCCCTACCATCCTCCAACACCTCCTGACTCTGTACACTCCCTCACGCAGACTTCGTTCTGCAGGTCAAAAGCTAGCACTTGTCCCACGCTTCCAAAAGTGTAGATTAGGCGGTCGATCATTCACAGTGCTGGAATGCGCTTCCTGCCCACATCCGATCTCTAGAAGATCTTTTTATTTTCAGGAAAGCTGTTAAAACCTATCTTTTCCCCCTGCCCTATTAAAATTTCGCTACTTTTCTTTGCTCTTGTTAGTTGTGTTACCCTCTCAGTTATAGCGCCGGGACCCCCCTTTGCTGGGGCAGCTGTGCGCTCAAAAAATTGATTAACATAACAGATGGGATCTTTAGTGGGCCATGACCAGGTTCTGTCTTTGGCTCTGAACTGATTATGTTCATAACTTTATAAGCACTATGCTGCTCAACTTAACCCTTTAGCTACCTCACATGTGCGAGTAGGCACTGATACAAGAGGAAGTTGATCCTATCACTATAGAATCTGCAATTAAGTAACTAAAGCCTAACAAAACACAAAAGAGTTACTAGCAAAAGTATTTTACAATTGCGTTGTCAAACCTTCTTCTTGTGCTTTCTGAGCAGAAAGGGTTTCTTCATTAAGGTTTCATTAGCTGCAATTTGAGGAGACCCTATTGTACTATTCGCAGTGACTGAGGAGATGTAGATGGTGGCAGCAGTACTCTATGCTGAAAGAGTGCTGAACTTATCTGAACTTCTGTACCTGGGTCTACCTTCTGCAGTTTTTAAGATGGTGTGAATTTGGCCTTGGGATAGGTAACCTACTCTGGGCTAACAAACATTAGTTCAATTAATGTGTAGTGCTTAGTATCTGCAAGTGTATCCTAAACAATTAGCTTTATTTGACTTGCTGGATTTTATTAACTTCCTGAATTGACCTGCATTTGTATACGCTTTTGTAACATAGATTTCCTGTCCCTTCCAGTAAAGCCACTGGTAACGTGGGACAGTACTGACGTTGCGTCTCTGTATGCTTGAATAGTTGGCATTCGCATTTCACTCTTGCCTCCTCCTCCTCTTGTTTTGCTCCTCGTGCACAACCAGCAACAGGCTGTTGTTTATATGACTTTATTTTTGTATTTCAGTTTTGCAGGTATTTGAATCATTATCGTGGTTTAGTAAAAGAGTGTGTTATGCTCAGGTGTTTTTAAGTTGATTAAATGTCCCCTTCCAGGTTTAGTCTTTGATTTCAAATGTTCTTCTATGCTCCATAAAGCCTTCCTTTTCACATGTGCTTTCCTGTCTTCATTCAGGGCGCTATTGTATGGTGGAATGCGGGAGTCTCAACCTGAGGCAGAGATCACTCTTCATGACACTACAGCCGACGCATTTACAATGCTGATGAAGTACATCTATACGGGACGGGCCACTCTGCGTGATGAGAAGGAGGAGGTGTTACTGGACTTTCTGAGCCTTGCTCATAAGTATGGCTTTCCTGAACTGGAGGACTCATCCTCAGAGTACCTTTGTACCATCCTTAACATACAAAATGTGTGTATGATTTACGATGTGGCGAGTCTCTACTCGCTATCAAAACTTACCGGCACTTGTTGTATGTTCATCGACCGAAACGCTCCAGAAGTACTTTCCAGCGAGGGGTTCTTATCACTCTCTAAGGTAAATTTTTTTATATCTGTATTTTCTTTTTCCATTGTATTTACTTAACAAAGTAAGAGAGGCTTGTGATTATGTGTATGGTTTCTGGTTTTCAGTGAAGACTGATTCTAACTGATAAAACACCACCAAAGGGAATAATTGCTTTTCTGTGGAAACTGGAAAGCACTGGCTTCAAAGCAGTGTAAGTGCTGACCCACATCATATGTTTTACTATGATAGATGATCCTGTTATGCCTAATTCAGGCCATGGTAAGCCATTTAGTTAGCGCTTGTGATCGTCTGCATAGTACCTTGACCTGCTGGTCTTTCACCCTTGATTTTGGAGGGTGGCTTAACTCATCATGCTTTAGCTTACTGATTCCTGCTCATGGCTTTGTGGTGGTCAGCATGCCTTATCTAAGCCTAGCGCAAGTAGCTGCACCATAATTCCATCCTCCTTCCATTAAAGGTAATTTCGACTTCTGAAACCTCAGGTAACAGAATTGTGCCAATGGAGATCACTGTGCTTATGGATGCTCCTATAAAGCACACACCCAAGATTCCAGTTCTTAATTTTTATCCTGGTGGTAAAAAAAGACATGAATATAGGAACTGCTTCCTCTGTGCATTGCCCATGTGCAAGCCCACAAGGAGTCAATGCACCGGTTTTCGTTAGTTGCTTTGCCTACAGTGCACACATTAATTGGGAAAATGTATGAATAAATGTATGAGCTGTAGAAAGCACAGCTCAGAAAAATGGAGAGGCAAGTATGTGTGATGTCTGCAGCTCATGGTCTAACTCTTATATTTATTTACAATGTTAATGTATGTCTTGCAAATCGAGCAATTTCAGTATAAACTGGAGCATGTTCCACTTATGAGCTTATGTACTGATGCCAAATGTGTTCATCATATGGCCACGAGATTACCAAGTTCAGCCTTCATTGCTGCTGCCTCCTAAGTCAAAATCAAGCTGGGAACTTATGGGGCTGACGGAAGGCTTGACACTTGGCAACATCAGAAAGTGCCTTGTGCAACTCTCACACAGCCTCAAAAGGAGGACAGTCCCCACACTCCCTTCAGCTAGAGGCCCAGGTGCCTGACAAAACTCAGTGTTCGTGAATCATGGGATCTTCTCTGATAGTCATAAACATTAAAATTTTCCCAAGCATGTGAAGGATCCTAGAAGACTTTTTTTACCTTCAATAATTTACATTAAATTGTAAAATCTTATAAATCTAAATGCATAACTAGAGTTTACTGGATTTGTTTTTTAAACTGAGTATTAATGGAAAGAAAATCAATATATAACACAACCTTGCAGCAGCACCATCATTTTGCTGCCGTCACAACCCTGAAAACACGTGTGGAATGAAGTGAAAAGCAGTCAGATAGGCTAGCCTCTAAAAGACACTGCTTCTTTATGCAGCCTGTAGTTTCCCAGTCGTATCATACTTCTACTGGCAGTTGCTCCAGAGCACCGGTTCTTTTTTCTGGCTCATAAGAGAAGCAGCCTCAAACTCTTCTCATGTTGAAAATCCCTGCATTTGACTGAAAAAGGAATTTTTCATTTTGTCTTCGCCAAGCATCTTTCTTACCTCTCTGTTTTTGAGAGAACATTTGTGGAAGAAAGCCGATAATGACTCACACACACTTTGTATGGTTTGCTTTAGAAACTGTCACAAAATGTCAAAAGGGACTCAAAAGGACTGTGAGGAGGGTAACGGCGTTACTGGCAGAATGGAGGATAACAAGAGGAAGTTAATAGTGGTGTTGCCGTTTAAAAAAATTGATTTACATCTAAAATAAATTAACTAAATATATACAATTATTTTCCATTAACATTTAACACAAATGACTGCGGCAGAGGTGGCACAATTCTGATTCAACAGCGAATGATGAGGAAACCCGTGCAGTATGAAGATTGGGTCATGATACTGTCTAAACTTGAATCCAAGTCTGATTACAGGTCTTCGTGGAAGTCTTTTACAAGTGTAATGGTTAATAATTGTGACTGCACAAAAATGGAACATCTGCCACTAGGCGTGATTCCCCACTGTGTCTGGGAAGTTTAAAAAGTGGATTCCCACAGGTCTGTGCGTTGTCTGCATTATAGTTTTGCGAACATCAAGATGTAGCAGATTTGAAAAACCGTATGAGTGAGTTATTGCTAAACAAAATGTGCAACACTAGATTATTTAGTGTTGCTGATACTTCGATGTCCATTTCTAACTTTACTATTTACTATGTAAATGCTTATAGTTGCATGTTGAAAAACCAAATAAAGAATTCTTAAAAACAAATCTTTAACATAAAAATATTTTATGCTTTTGAAAAAAAAGTTTAATAAACTTTTACAATTTTTCATGTACTTTAACACAATGAGATCTCCACCCCCCCACGCCCCCTCCAGTAGCAAAGCACTCTGCCTCTCGGCCTCCATGTGAAAAGTTACTAGTAGTAACCTCACACTATTAACTTAACTTTGAATCGAATATTTAATTGATTGAAATCTATTAACTGAAAATAATTATTAAAAATGTATTTGAAAAATCCTAACAAAAAGAAAATGCTTTATTTGCTTAGTATGTTAAAAGAATTAGAAACCCTAGTGTAGGGAATTCATTTAAATATTTCAGTAAAAAGTAAAGTTACTTTTAAAAAGGGTTATTGAAAGATTTATAATATATTTATTTTTATGTATCTATAATTGATTTAAAAATAAATTAAATCTGTTTATAGTTTCAAAAAGTCAAAATAAATTAATGTATTTGAACCTAATTTGCTGTGAAGTTTTAAGTCCCTACCTCCATTATTTTCTATGGGAGGGTGTTACTGTACCAGTGGCTGGCTATGTGTGGTATGGACTTTACCCAACGTCAGAACCACTATTGTTTTGAGTCGAATTGGCTGTTGTAACTTTACACTTGGAAAATTGAGCTCATCATCTCGATCAAGGTACTTTGATATTGGTACCTATTCAGATACCTTTCTCACCTCACCTCTTGGTTCTCTGTGTCGGATACCTAAGATAGACCACTTTAATACATTTCAGAAGGTTAAGGGGCGGCAAAATTGATCATCTCTCTACAGTCACAGAAGACTTTAGTAGCAAGGACGTTATACACTTGGATACCTTAGTTCATAAGGCCTGTGGAATGCATTATACACTTCGATACCTTAGTTCGTAAGGCCCCTGGACTGCATAAACATTACCGAAAGTGGGCAACACAACTGCTCATTTAGGCCCTTTATGACCGGTCCTTTTGGGAAAAAATGCCTGTTTGCAGAAGAGCTGCCTACGTACAGAAGCAGAGACTACACTGAGGTGGTCAGTGACGATTTTATGCTGTCCAGTCAGGAGATAAGTGCCTCCTTTGACTCAGAGTATTTGGCTGCACGGCTAGTGATATGTGCTTACTCTTGACAGAACATATTGCATGAGATGAATACCTTTGAAACACAACACCCAGATGAAAATTCTAAATCTTCCTTTCAAATATTTGCTACTCTTTGGACCTCATATAGATGCAGAGGATATGGTCGGAGGCAGAATCATAAAAACCAGTATAGCTAGAGGACAGTAAGACCTTTCAAAGCCCAGTGCAAGCATAAAGAGAGGTGTTCTCATCCTTACCAGCCCTTTTAGCCAGGTGGAACATCCACAATGTTAGCCTCAGTAAAGGCAGCATGAACAACCATGCCGTTAATCCAAAGGTGGAGGGTCCCAACAATGCCGACCGGACTAGTTACACAAGTCCAGTGGCACCTCACGCCATTCCTCCTTGAATGTTTGCTATTCTGGTGAAGTGTATTACAAATAATCTTGAAGAAGAGCAATGCATTACAAAGACAGCTGTATGCTGAATGTTGTGCAAAACAATTATGGTCTACCTCATTTTAAGGTACCCGTCACATCCTGATCAGACAATTGCACAAGACTGCCATCCAAGAACATTACCTCCCATGGATTTGCACTTTACTCCATCAAGGAACCCCAACAGTCAGCATGCAGCCTTACTCTTCAGAAGCCAGAGAACTCATTTGTGTAGACTCACAGGGCTCCTCACTCAGTCCAGCCCTCTTCAACATCTACAGAACTCCACCGGTAGACATCATCCAAACACACAACATCAACATACTCCCCTATGCTGATGACACTCAACTGATACTGTCCCTCTCGAACAAAACACCCAGGACAAGAAAAACTTTAATACCTACATGCCTTGGACCCCCTCCGGTGCCCAAGGATACAATCAAAAGCTTGGGCATCTGGCTTGACAAGTCCCTAAACTTCAATCACCAAGCAGCAAAATTATCAGCTACCTGCTTTGGCCTACTCAGACTCATACGAAAAATGACCCCCCTCCTACCCCTCAATGCCAGAAAAATCATGATCCATGGCTTAATCCTGTTGCGCTTGGACTTTGGAAATGCCCTCTACCTAGGAGCACCACAGTCCACTCTAAACAAGCTGCAAGTTGTCCAGAACTGTGCGGCACCCACCCTTCGGCAGATTCCGCGTCACACCTCGGTTAGAAGAGAACTCAGGAAGCTACACTGGCTCCCTGTCAAGGACAGAATCGCATTCAAGGCCCTCTGCATCGCACACCGAGCCTTCTGGAAATCAGGGGCCATTATTAATCACACACTTCAGAAAAGGACTCAAAACCCAGCTGTTTAAGAACTAGAACAGGCTCCCCCTGCCCTCTCACACGCGTTTGTTCCGCAGCGCTAGGACTCCTCATTTGATCGCCAGGTCAACAGAACAGTGGCCACCTGTTGCACTATCATTCGGACTCTAAAAAAGATTGCCCCATATCTGTCACCTGATGCGCGCAAAAAGGCAACAGTCGCCCTGGTCTCATCCAGGATTGTTTATTGCAATGCGCTATATGGGGGCATTAACAAGAAATCTCTTCAACGCCTCCAGGTAGTCCAAAATGCCGCTGCCAGGATGGTCCTTAACCTCCCTAGGCGCACTTCTGCTACCAGGGCTAGGAAAGATCTCCATTGGCTACCAATTCAGGCCAGGATCTCTTTTAAAATTCTCTGCCTCGCCCATAGGGCGGTCTTTGGATCAGGATCCGAAGGGATTAGATCCCTTGTTAGCCCCTATACTCCCAGCAGATCCCTTCGCTCGGCCTCCAGAAATTTGCTCATCGTCCCCAGATTTAACAAGGTGAGATGGGGAGGAAGAGCATTTTCCGCCTTGGCTCCCAAATTATGGAACTCGCTTCCATCTGAACTTTCCAGTCAACCCTCATTAGGGGTTTTTCGTAAACTTTTGAAGACCTGGCTCTTCTCCCTGGCTTATTGAGTCCTATGGTATCCCCCCTATGTTGTTCTATGTCTGTCAGTTGCCTGCGCCTTGATGCCCTTCTGGGTTAAGTTTTGTGCATTATAAGATACCCATTCATTTATTCATTCATTCACTGGTCACCCCATACCAACCAAATAGACAGCTCAGATCCACTCTCTCTTACCTGCTCACAGTACCCCGAGTCAAGAGGGTTAGATGTGGTGGACGTTCCTTCTCCTACAATACGACCAAACTCTGGAACTCCCTACCCCTCCATCTACGTAGAGAATCCAAGTTGTCGTCCTTCAGGAAAGGACTCAAAACCCAGCTGTTTAAGGACTAGAACAGGCTCCCCCTGCCCTCTCACACGCGTTTGTTTCGCAGCGCTAGGATACCTCAGGGTAGCTACTGCGCTTTACAAATACTCTTTTCATTTCATTCATTTCATTTCATTTCATTCAAATTGGCTACTTGGATGAATTTCAGCTGCCTTAAGTTTAACACGGACCAGATCGAATGGGGGAATTGCAGAAAGGATACTTCCTCATGGCCTACATACTTCGGACCTAATCCACTCCCAACCTGCAAGCAAGAAATTTCAAATTCCTCATTGACAGCAAGCTCGGTTTGTCGGCCATGGTCAGCATAGTAGCCACGGCCTGCTTCCACACCCTGAGGTTGTTGAGAAAGATCTACAAATAGCTACCAAACGACTTCAGAAAGACTATTGACCAATCCTGCACCACCAGTAGGTATGCCCTCAACACAGGAATTACCAAGCAACTCACCAAACAACTACACCAGTTCATGCATCCATCCACACATGCAAAGCACTATTCAACACAGGCTCAGCCTACCTGAAGAGCCACATTAAGTTCCACCAACCCCCCAGGCACCTCCCGTCTACCAGAATCAAAACCAGGTCAGAAGGCTAACCCCTCTCATACATCGTTCTTAAAGCATGGAACAACCTCCAGCGACGCATTAGAGCCTCCTATCTTCTTGAGCTCTGCAAGTAGCTAAAGACTTGGCTCTTCAAGTAAGTCTACTTAAGCTCCCGTCTCACACTTGTAAAAGCACCAGTATACCCTTGCTGGTGATAGTGCAGTATAAAAATGCACACAATATAACCCCCTCCTTTCATCCCCCAAAGAAGACTGAAGTTTCAACTCCACCTACTTATGAAAGAGGCTCAAACTTTATTTGAGAAGGAAGCTATAGAATGCGTTCCACCATTACAGAAAAGAAAGTCCATTTATTCAAAATATTTTTTTATTCCGAAAAAGAGCCCAATCTGGGATTTCAGATCAATCCTAATCCCAGACAACAAATGCATCAAGGAACAAAGGTTTTGCACGCTGGCTACTATTTTTCCCTCAATTAATGAAAGTAGATAAGATGTGTACAGTACAAGTTCTTCTGCAGGCCTCCTCCAGTCACCTTTCTGCCCGCCAAGTCTTCTGTCTTGCTCACATTAGCCAGGCATCCACAGGTAGGAGCATGAGGTACCTGACAGCACCACATTGTCTTTCGCTGAGCTAGGAGACAAAGTTAACTACTATCCATATTCATTGTTGTTGCACTGAATTCCCCTGATTCATGCTCTTTGAGGTCCTCAGTAGCAGATGGTCTTAAATGATAACCTATCTTCCTTGTCTATTAGTTTTTATGGACCTGGTCTTTATTTTCATTTGATTGCAGTTATTTCTCCTTCATTAGCACTCTCCTCTCGCCACCATAGTTAAGTAGAGCAGTTATGTGGTCTTTTGAAAGGTCTCTAAAACTGAGAATATACTTAAGGTTGTACTGTAACCATTAGCCCCAGCCTAAGCTCTGGATGGACTGTTCATGGACCTTTTCTCTCCATGGGAGCCTTGCAGTGTGCTAAGCTCGCAAACAGGCTGTCATCTTCAGGTGGCTGCTGGCAACCAAGTGAGGATTTTTTTTTTACTCTTTTTATTAACATAGCTTAATAATCCACACTTCCATTGAATTCTTGCAGTAGTATACAGTGAGTTTTATACATCTTCAACAATAGGAATTTCAGTCATGAGAAAATAGGTGATCATAACAACCACAGTAGAAACAGTGCCCCGGGTGAACCTACACCCCATGATGAATTTATAGAACTGGAGACACTGCTTGTGACACGCATCCCACCACCCAGTCCCGACACTCCGGCTATCTCATATCAACCCCCCAAACCAAGTGAGGATTTTTAACGTGTGTTTTGTAATCAGTGGATCTGAAAATGAAGCAGAAACTTTTGTCTGTGGAGAGTTGTTGAGTTGTTGTGAAAATGGCAATAAATGAAGGATCTTCTGAGTCTTTACATTGTCTGATGCTTATTAGTGGGCAATGTTTCTCTGGAATTGGCTGGCATATAGGAGAAACTTTTGTAGCTGTGTGATAGGTGTGTGTTGGTGAAGGTAGGTGGGGAATGGCAATGTTGATGGCTCTTTCGAATTGTTTGACCTTTTCAGTGAGTAACGTGTCACTATTTTTGTAACACTTAAAGGGCCTTGAAACTCCATCTCTGACATTCAATTTTCCTGAATGATGTTGTATAATCTCCATTTGCCAACTTGATTTCCTTAACTTGAGCTCTGGACATTTTATGTGCATGTATTTCACATCACTCTGCATCATCATTGTGTTCTTTCAATTGCCAGCTCAGAAAGAAAGGAGAACAAATTGCTGGCAAAAGAAATAGTTTTTTAATATTTTTAAAAATCCACAAATGGTTTATTTGGCCTTGTACTTTACTGGAGGGATATTCAAGGCTGCAGGCTAGGACCTCAACCCAGCAGAAGACTGTGATAAGTTTGCATGATCATGCCATGCTTCCGCAAGTTATGTGGCAAGTGGATGTTTATTGTGTAAACCTTTTCAAAACTGTTAAATTTGGGCTATGAACGTAAAATGGGGTGACATCAGTGAAAAGCCTGTTTTTCCTCCCGAGTAGCTTCATTGATGAGGGCAGGAGAATAGATGCAGTTGGAAGAAAGTTCCATGGCATGTCCACAACTGCTGTAATGAAGTCTTCGTCACTTCCAAAAGGAAGGTTTTGTGCAACAGTATAGCAACCTCTCTGAACCCACAGGCATATCCTGTGTGGAAGACCCATTAGCCGAATCTGCACAGAAATGTGCATTTAGTATCAAGCAAGTGTGTCTCTTGCAACAGGAGGGCCGCCAGGTTGACTCTCGCGGAGGACTGCTGTGCACTTAATCCGGTCGAGCAGGCTGTTGACATTCCATTCATTACTTGGAACCTAACCATGTTGTGCGGGATGGGTGTGAATGGATCACCCGGGCGGGATGCTGTGAAAGGCTGCCCGGTGTGGGAGCGCTATATGGTGGTCAGCACTATTGTGATCAAAAAGGTTGTGGAAGTGGTCCCTCATTAACATAAAGGAAAGAGAATGTATCCCTATAATTTCTGGTTTGAAAGAAAGGTCCATAGCAGGAATAACACCCCATTCTTGACTTAAGATCAGGAAGCAAACGTGAAGAAAGAGTATCTTTGCAAACTGGCTGTTGACCAAATCACATTCCCTTCTTACAGAAAAGAAACATCACAATTGCCTTATATTTCTGATGAGCAGTGTGCATTATCAATACAGAGTCTTTCTTTCCTTTCAGTCTGTAGTCGGCTCCACACATACTTTCAAAGTGGATGGGCATAGACGTTGCACATTACTAGAAGATGATTATTTTGGATGACTGGTTTACAACAGCAAACCCTTCTCAAGAGACAGAGCATTACTTCAAAGTAGCAGTCTTTATTGTTTAGCATCCGGGTCTCGGTTTAACTTGAGTGATTGCAACAATCATTCATTAACTTAAACGAATCAGTGGAAACACACCAAAAGTTATTATTAGATTCGTTTTTATCAATAAGTGGACCCCGAAAGTATAGTGTAATGGAGAATAGTTGATTTTTTATGTATAGCGATTCCGTCAATCCAGATGAGTATTAACATCGACAGAAATGGGACAGGACACGTGTTTCATCCTGAAAGACTTTCTCCAGGCTGTAGGAGACTTATATATAGAATTGATAATTATACTCCAAGTAATACAAAAAATACACAATGAATGGTATGTATACAGAGTAAGGAAGACAGTACAAAACCAAGATATGGATTATAAGTATTAATAAGATGTTTGCACCAGTGAGTACTCATACATGGTATGGGAGTCAGTTAAACATGACTTGGTGTAAATTAATGATGTTTGGAACCCAAAAGTGAGAATAATCACCAGTAGGGAGAACACTGACATATATTATGAATTAATGTTTTAACATGCTAGACCAATGTCTCAATTTGGGTAGTTAATGTTTTAAGTAGAGTTATACAGCAAAAACGAAAGATAGGAACCATATGCATCACATGGTTAGTAGAAGTGGAAGACCACTCAGCTGTGCTATTTCCTGAACTGTGGGACCTAAGGTGATACTAAAGTTGAAATTAAAGTAGCAAGATACAGTACACAATGTTTACAAAGTTGACAATTTGTTTACGTCAATCTCCTGTCCCCTTAATGGTTGCTTAAGGAGCTTGAGCCCAAGACCGCTTTCTGCCCTCCTGGGGAGACGTGCTAAATACTCCCAAGAAAGGAGCCAATAGGGTCCTGCACTAGAGAGAGGTGTTAAGACTGTCTTGCAGGAATCCATGCGGTTGTTGGCCTAAAAGGCAAGCTGAGCACTTCGGAGAGGGGAAGCCCTGTTGTTTAGGCAGACTAGCTAGCACCTGGAAAGGGGAGGGAAAACCTGTTGTGAACCCGTTTTTTCAGGGGGTGTAGTCCCCTTGGTTACCACACCTCTGGGTTGGGCTAGGTAGCTTTGGACGCCGACAGAGGGGTTCTGCCATGCTGTGAGTGGGCAGAATGATGCATATTGTTATATCCAGATGCCACACTTCCCAGAAAATGTTCATCAGGAGGGAGGGAACCTAGTAGCCCATTGTCTACCAACTGCATCGTACCCTGAGAGCATTTTCTGAGCATAAATAGGACACCCATGGCACCCAGAACTCCGATCTCAAGTGAACGGAAAGAGGACTGAAGACGGACTGCCCTGCTGCACTGGGGAGCTAGCAAAGAGAGGCTGTGCCAGCATGGGCTGCATCTGCGGAACCTGATGTCTAGCAAAGAAAACGGACTGTGCCTTCTGTGTCCTTCTCCTGGAGAGTCCTCTCCAGAGCCCAGCCAAAGCCAAGAGACTCCAAAGGTCAGTTGGCTGGCCTCCTTTTCACAGCACAAGGCCACACTAGCTGAGAAGCATGCTGTGGCAAGTTGGTAGCGCAGAATCTTCAGACCCCAACCAACTACTGCCTTGTAGCACCAGAGATCAGGACCTGACACTCTAGGTTGCATCAGAGTCCGCTGAGCTTGGAAAAGTTGTTGGAGTGCAGCTTGGTCACCCAGAAGCGGAGGTACTGCCCAGGTAAGGATTTGGGTGTGACCACGATACAGGGCAACTGGTATTCCAGTGGCAACTGAACTTCTTCCAGCACCAAACAGACTTCGAGGGACTTCAGCCCTGTCACCAGGACCGACTCACCCCTTTGTGGACTGAGTGGTAGCCACAAGAAGATTACTGTCTGACCTCATTGCATCCATTGCATCCATAGCATCCTTGAGCATCCTTCATCCTTTGCATCAGGACCACTACCATAGGAATCGAATGCAAAGGGGATAAAGTGTTTGGAACTGCCTGGAGACTGCTTTATCTGTAGAGGTAACTGTTTCTGTGGGCCTTGCTGTTCCCACTGACTGGCTCTCTACTGGAGTTGGTCTCCTAAAGTAACTCTTAAGTGATAGCAATACAACTAGCCCAACATTTTGATGAAAACATTTCTAAGTGTCAAATTTGTGGATTTGCCAACGCTTGTTTGTGGTTGAGTGAAATGCTTTCATTTACTATAGCTTGTAAATTCTACACTTCCGGAACCCTCCGGTGGATCTTTTTTTTTTGGGGGGGGGGTGTCTAAAAATGTCTTCATCTTTTTTTTAAGCTGTTTGAATACTTTAACCGTTTTCCTTTGTGTAAGCCTTCCTGCTCACAGCCACAGCTAGTCAAGGTTGAGCTGAAGGTTTGACAAACGAGACCCGCTAGTCCATATAGTACCCCCCATTGCCACACAAGCTTTCCATCTAGGGCGCCACCTGAAGGTTCACTGTTTGCGCCAGTTGGAACCTCTGAGCCAATTCTGACTTTGGCTCCACTTGTGACATGTTTCCCCTGCCGTGACCCACGTAGGCCCTGGGCTCTTGGACGCTGCTGCTAGCTCCAGCAACGCTGGAGGATCTAATTGTTCTTTCCAATATCGAGTTGATGTAGGTCCGACCTCAGTCAAAGTTGCACCCGATTTCCCCTGAGGCACAATTTCCCCCCGCTTGATTTGCCACCCCCACAAGAGAAACAACACACTTTTTAATTCCCTCTTTTAGACAGACTTGGAAAATGACTATGACCTTTGTGATAAGTTTCCTCAGCCCTACCAAGATCATAATTAATAGGGTGACATTAATTCAGGAGGCCCGTGGTCTCCATACCTCCCCTGAAACTGGGCTTCTCTAACACACAGAACCCTCCATTGAGGTATCTTCTTCCTTCGTCCTGGTAATTCATAGGGCGGGGGGGCGTGGTTTGGGCGCCGATGGGAGAGGCGACGTGAGCTCGGAGCTCCGCGCCTGATCCCTAATTTCTCCTGAATAATTGCATATCG
This sequence comes from Lissotriton helveticus, assembly GCF_964261635.1. Lineage (NCBI taxonomy): Eukaryota > Metazoa > Chordata > Amphibia > Caudata > Salamandridae > Lissotriton > Lissotriton helveticus. The sequence goes on from NC_136067.1 coordinate 54,521,218, forward strand.
AACCCGCTGTTACGGCCCGAAAGTTGTCGGAAGAGTGCGGGACAAGAGGCGGCAGGTCTGGGAATAGTTGGAAACCCTCCCTGACTTCTGTGAGGTCTACAAAGTTGCGACAGCGATCTGGAGGAGAGTGGAACCAAAATGGCGACCATCCCTAGCTCCCGGTGACGCTGTGTCGCGTATAGCTAAGCTGCATTTGCTGCGAGAGCTCCGGTTCGGCGAGCACTGCCATAATTGCCGGAGGTTGCGGATCTGACACGCCCCGGCGGGCGAGAGAAGAGCGGCGTCCGCGGGAGCTGGGGCCACCGAGGAAGACTCGGAGCTGCGGTGGTGACAATGGCGGCAGCCTGGATCTGGCGGCGGCCGGTCAGTGGGGCGAGACTCGCCCCGATGCCGTGGGGTGTACATGTATTTATATAGCGCAAATCACCGACACGGTATCTAAGCGCTTGCTTAGGGAACCCATCCTGGTATTCCCCTGTGAGAAACCCCGGCAGGGTGTCCACAAGGTGAAAGCCAGGCATCCCGCCGCGAGGGGCCGTAGTGGAGATTAAGCAAGCTATTGCCCAGAGTCGCAGAGTGTGACCCCATGAGTCGAGTAGGCACCAGAGCGAGAATTGTCGAGTCCGTGGAATTTTGAGCCCGAGACCCGCCGAGGCGGGGAATCGAACCCTGGTCCACGGTCGATCTCAGCTTCCGGGTCTGCCGCCTCTAACCACTGAGCCACGCTTCTCCACATGTTGGGTGCTGTTTATTGACGCAGGGAGCACATGTTGCTTGCCGCAAAAGACTGCTGCCTGGATTGACAGGTGCGGGGTGTGATGAGCCTTAACTGCCAGGAGACTGGGGCTCACAGCGCCAAGAGGAGAAGGTGTCGGGATCGGAGGTGCGAGCATTCTGGGCCCCACCGCGCCATTGATGCCTAGGACAAGTGGCCGAACGTTGATCGAGGTGCGGAGGAGACGTGCTCTGGGCTGGTCTGACAACAGTGACCCGGGTAAGTGGGGCGCGGTGGACCTGGGGCCCCGCTCTGCTGAGGTGGACGCGGGGCGCGGGTGAGCTGTGTTGTGCGAGCCTGGGGCAGCGCAGGATATTCGGAGCGTGACTGGAGTGGGCGGCGCAACGGTCAGCGGTGCCAAAAGGCGGCTTGGCATTCAAGAAGCGACGTCGACTGCTGCGGGCCCACGCGGTGGGGTGGCGGGTCCAGCGGGGATCGGCGGGGGCCATGCGAGGATAGTGGTGACAATTGCGGGCGAAGCGTGCAGTGGCCTATTTGAGGGGAGAATGTGCAGAGCGCCTTGATTGCTGAGGAGATCGCCTGGGGTGGTGCCCTGGATGGATTGACTGTGGGAAGCATAGTGAGCCTGGCTGAAACATACCTCTTAGCGGCATCAGAGAACAGTGGGTCTCGAATGAGGCTGACCTAGTCCTGGACCTGAGCTGGTGGCTGATGAGAAGGCGGAAAAGGGGTACTCCTGCTGGCAACGTGTGGGGGCGGGCGGTGCTTGAGGAGCACTGCAGCAAGAACTGAGTATCTGTGACTGATTGCCAGGGCTGGGGTGCCTAAGGCGGAAGAACTTTGGCCACAACAGGGATCTGCTTACTTGAAACACATTGGAGCATTGTTTATGCAGCTCTACACTTAGCAGTTAGTATCAAAGGACACACACTGCCTGCTGCGACCCGTATCAAAACTCATAGCTCTGGCTGAATCATAGTAACAATCTATTGAATATGGGTAAACCCAAGGGAAAGACAGAGGGGACCATGGAAGCAGATGCGCCAGACCAGACAAAACAAGGGGCGACGGATTTGCAACAGCAGTTTGATTGCATTTTAGAAGCTATTGCGGCGTCATGAGAAGCCCTACAACAGGTCATTGCTCAAGTGGCGACAGGATTAGGGTTATTGCGAGCGGATCATTCTAAATTAGTCGACAGAGCGAAAACAGCCGAAGACACGCTCCATGAACTAACACCAGCCCATGCGGCCCTCGAAGGTAAGATGGCAAATGCTCTGGAACGTATACAAGCTCTGGAGAGAAGGGCCAAAGACTCCAAAAGCAGAAATAGGCGCAACAATATACGGCTGGTGGGTCTTCCGGAGAAAGAAGAGGGAGAAGATATAATCGGCTATCTTGAAACCTGGTTGCGATCGATGGTGGCCCCGGGGGGACTGTCCACGTTCTTCACGCTCGAACGGGCGCATCGAGTACCGGCACGGCCCCCGCTGCCGGGCCGCCCTCCTAGACCAGTGGTTGCAAGGCTACTCCATTATGAAGACAGGGATCTGTTACTCCAAAGAGAACGCGTGCTGGGCCTTTTTCAGTAGGTAACAGCAAGGTGACTATATTCCCGGATTATACGCTTGAGACCCAGAAGCTCTGAGTGTCTTTCCTGTTGGTCAAGAGGGAACTCAGGGCCGAGGGGATTCAGTATTCTTTGCTTTTTCCAGCAAAACTGAGGGTCCTAGTGGATGGCACTACGCATTTCTTCAATACCCCTGACGAAGCTTGGGCGTGGCTTGAAACTTATAAAGCAGGCATGGACCGCAAGGGGCACCAAGAGTCCGCCCTACGAAGGGCTCCCCAAGTGCGTAAGTCTCAGCGAGTACGCCGGAGAAGACAGGGGCCGCAGAAACCATCGTCATCTCAAATGGATGAAGAACAGCAAGCGGCTCTGCAGGCAGTGCTAGCGCTCTCTGGGGCGCAAAAGACTCAATCAACACCGGGAACTGAATCGGAAGGACATAAAACGTGTTCAGAAACTGAAATGTCGGAAACGGACAGTGTTCGGGGTCCGAAGGTCACACCAGGGACTGCTGATGGTGTATTAGATAACTAAAGCAGGAGGAAAATGCACCTGATGATGGAGCATTGAAGTTAAATGGGTCTGGGAAATGGTGGACTTATAATCATATGCAAAAGGGTCCGGATGCTGAGGTCTTTCTATGTGGGATCATGGCACATGGGTGTTGTGGGTTGGCGTAGCTGCCTGTCTGACCAGAGTCACACCCCACTTGCCCATAAGGCAGACCTGCAGTGACTACTGCGGGATATAGTTGAATGTTTTGGTTTTATGGTTTGGATGGGGGCTGATATTAGGTCCTGTTCTGGGGGGTCGAGTGGGGTGAACGTTGGGGATGTTGTTGTGAAGATGGGTACATTTGGTGTGGGCAGATGCTTGGAAACGGTCAGGGGGAGGCCGATCATTAGCAATGGGAACGTTACCTGAATTGCTTTGCCGGAGCAGCCGTTTTCACAAACACAATTACTGGAGGCGAAGGAGCTCACAGCGGCAGAAGTAGAGAGGTTGCGCAGTTTCGATCATAAGACTTATACAACGAGGGTGCACACAGACAGGGATAAGGCTGGAGCATTGCTAGCATGGCTGGCCGATCCGACGCCTAGAGGTTGCCCAATTCTGGCCATGGAAACAGACACAGGTACTACTGTGTACACCCAACACGAGATCCTGACACGGTTCTTGGGCTACTATGAGTTATTGTACCAGAGTAGCTTGAGGGTGGAGGACGAGGCAATAGTTGAATACCTGGCAGACATCCAGCTTCCGCACTTAGAGGAGGAACAGGCTGATGTATTAGGGCAAGATGTCACTTTAGTTGAGATCCGCAGTGCAATCAAGCACATGGCCAGGAAAAAAACTCCGGGAGTGGACGGCTTACCGGTTGAATTCTATGCACAATACACTGATCTGCTGGCTCCCCGTCTACTTGCGGTATACAAGGAGGCTAGAGAGTTGGGTCGTTTGCTGTCTTCCATGCGAGAGGCGCTGATTATTCCCTTTTTGAAACCAGCAACATCCTATAGACCGTTATCCATGCTGACGACAGATTATAAGATCCTGAGTAGGATACTGGCAACCCGATGGTTACCTCACATGACCACCCTGGTTCATCCCGACCAAGCTGGATTTATTCCAACCAGAAACACTTCCTCAAATATACGGCGGCTCATAAGGATCATGGGGATTGCCCATCTTGACCTCGACATGCCTTTCGGTGGACATAGAAAAAGCTTTTGATAGCCTAGAATGGACATACCTCTGTAGAGTGCTGGAGCGGTTTCGTTTAGGTGCGCAGTTTGGGAATTGGGTTAGAGTTTTATACTCTTCGGCAGTGGCGAGAGTAAGGCTGGGGAAACTGATATCCACCCAATACCCGGTAATGAGGGGGACGAGGCAGGGGTGCTCCCTGTCCCCACTGCTGTTTGCGCTGGCAATAGAACCGCTGGCGGTGCAAGCGAGGTTGGGACTGCACTTTGACGGACTGTGGCATAATGCGATACAGCAACGCATATCGTTGTATGCGGATGTCTTAATCTTATACCTAGAAAACACGGAAGGAGCACTGCGAGGTGCGATCACTTTGTTGACTAGATTTGGAGATTTGTCGGGACTCAGAGTGAACTGGCGTAAGACATGCCTACTTCCAGTACGACTATGCGAGGTCATTCCAGCCCTTCCCCAGGGGATAAAATGGGAGCCGAGGTACCTCACTTATCTTGGGGTCCGAATCTATCATGATGCTACTGACATCCTGGAAGGTAACATAGGGCGCTGCATAAGGGCCTTGAAGGGGAGCATGGCATTTTGGTCCACGCTCCCGTTATCAGTAATGGGGAGGATAGCCTTGCTTAAAATGGTGGCGTTGCCAAGGCTGCTTTATTACTTCCGGACGCTGCCGGTTTGGATCCCACCGCTGATGTTTAAGGAATTGAGGACAATGGTCATTGGCTTTTTATGGGGCACTGGCAGGAAGCGAGTAGCTTTGGAAAACTTATGCGACCGAAACTGGAGGGGGGACTAGCAGTTACGGACTTTGAACTTTACAGTTTGGCGGCACAGCTGCAGATACTCACACAGGCGATTGCCGCAGAGTTTCGGGGCCCTGACCATATGAGAGGTGCAGGGATTCAAAGACATATCCTCTCCTATATAGTCTTGCAACAGGCACTTCTCCCCAGGGATCTCTCGCTGGAGGAGAGCACTCTGAGGTCATGCTGGAACCGTAACCAACGTAAAGTGGGAGTCTTGCATTCTTATGCTCCAGAGATCCCATTAGGGATGCTAACGGCACTTCCACACGGGAGTGATTGGACTGCTCTCGAGGAGTGGGAGTAATTGGGAGTCCAGATGGTAGGGGACTTATATGAAGAGGAGAACTGCTGTATTTCAAGCCTTACAGGAGAGATATGACCTCCCGAAAGGGGACTTCTTGATTCATGCGGCAGTGACAGGGGCAATTCGGAAGCATTGGAAGAAGGGGCAGGTGGAACCTCGGACTACAATGGCATGCCAGTATGTAGTAATGGCAGCGGGGACCTTTAAAGCGGTTACGTGCCTCCAATCTCGGATGCTGCACGAGGGGTTGCAACCATTAGCTGCCCTAAAGTCGAAATGGGAAGCAGGCATAATCCGACCGATACCAGACTCAACATGGGGGCATGTTCTCAGAAGGGCATGGAAGGGCTCTCAGAATGCACGACTTCTACTGATACAATTTTTCATATTACACCGAGCCTATCTGACACCGGGGAAGATTCAGAAATACTTCCAGGTACAGGATGCAGCGTGCCCCAGATGTTTGACAGAGGGAGCGGAACTGGAGCACATGCTCTGGGACTGCCCACGCCTAGGGAACTATTGGACAGAAGTGGGAGCACTTTTGAATGAAATCACGAGCAGAGACCTGACTTACGATATGGCTACATGTGTGCTGCTTTGGTTCCCCCATACAACCAAAACAAAGATAACAAGTACATTTATAGATCTAGGGCTCATATTAGCGAAGAGAGAAATCACCCTGCACTGGAAGTCGAAGGAGGGACCATCACACAAGCGCTGGAGGGCGGAGCTTTATAAATGGGCAAGGAGTGAGAGCACTATTCGGCTGCAACAGGCCCAATGTTTGGGTCAGGAAAAGGCCCTGGAACAAGCAAGGGCGTGGGAAGCCTTAGTACAGGCCTTATTGGATTTACAAAGGGATGATGAGAGCTAGTGCACTTGGAATAAACGAGTAACATCTAGAACTCACAATAAGTCGAGGATGCACCACTGACACCTGAACATCATGCGGTCTATTATTTTGGGAGATACATGCCCACACCATTTGGGGGGAGGGTGGAGGACGTTAGGGTATGTTGGGATATAAATGGAGTTATATTTCACGAATGATGGTATTTTGCTTATTATGGTGTTGTATGTTGATAAACATTCAATAAAATATGTCTTAAAAAAAAATGGTAATTCATAGGGCAGCTGAATTCCTTGACCTCCAACTCCCTACTATGGAGGTTAAGACTAATGTACAGACCGAAGTTCTACAACTGGGGCAATCATCTTCTGAAACCTTCCTGCTTTTTAATGAGGCACTGACCGATACATTATTAGGGGCATGGGCCAAACCTTGCTCCGGCCCCCTAGTAAGTCGACCGATTGGCAGGCACTATTGCCCTATCCCAGGCTACCCTGCTTTTCTTTTGCAGCACCCTTGGCCAGAGCGACTGGTGGGGAAAATGTCCACAACTCATTGAAACCCTAACACCTTTCCTATCGATTCCCCTAACAGGAAGTCTTAATTTTTCAGACATTTGGCAGACCTGTGTTTTCGTCTGCCAGTCGGGCACTCAAATCTGTTAACGCCAAGTGCTAGTTGGCCTCTTACTCCAAAACCCTTTGATATTTAGTGGCACAAATCCTCGCTGGTGTCACTGAAGACCTTCGGCCTGTTCTATATCAGGTGATTTAGCATGGTCACGATGGAACCCAGTTCACGATTTGTTGTGACTTGGACACCCCCAATTCCATCGGGCGATGGTGGGAGGCGTCATCCTCTAATTCGGCCCTGGATGGCAGCCATAACCTCAGACAGGTGGGTTCTACAGATTGCTAGCAGGGGCTATGCTTTAGCCTTTATTTCTTAGCTGCAACACCTCCCACCGTTCCACCCAGTGACTGATGGGGGACTATCTCTCCATTTTCCAGCAAGAAATGCAATCCCTTTTGACAACAGGAGCTATTGAGAGGGTGCCTTTCACCAAAAGTAAGGTGTGGTTTCAATGGCCACTATTTTCTTGTGCCCTAGAAAGATGGAGACCTGCAGCCTTTTTTAGACCTGCACCTTCTCAACGCCTCTGAATGGATTAAAAATGCTCACATAGGCCAGGGTCTGATCTGCTCTTGACACTGGAGACTGGATGAAAGCTCTGGACCTGCAGGATGCCTATATTCATATACCTGTCCTTACGGCCCACCTGCGTTATCTGCGGTTCGTGGTGGGACAGGAGTATTTTCAGTTTGCTGTGCTCTCTTTTGGTGTCCCTCGGGAGTTCACGAAAATGAAGGCGGTGGTGGCAGCACATATTCAGAGCTCCGGGGGCCAGTTTTCCCCTACCTCGACATCTGGCCGATGAAGGCTGGTTTGCCCCAGGCAATCGTCACTCACCTCCAAACTACAGCGAACCTCCTGCCCTCTTTGGGGTTCACTATGAACGTGCCAAGGTCACACCGACTGCTTCTCAGACTCCCTTCTTCATTAGAGCCAATCTACACATGGTTCAGTTTCATGAACTATTAAGTAAAGGGTATCCACAAAAAATGTCTTTGCAGCTCGGGCACAGGGGATATCAGATTAGTATATACTCAAGAACCTGCTAGACGATTTATTTACAACTAATCAATCTTCAGTCTTTACTAACCCACCGGTATTTTCCAAAAATCTTTTTATTTCATTGACTCTGATTATTAATAAGAATTTATAACAATATAAAAACACACTTCATTGATATTTATGTTCAGTATAGTTACCAAAATTGCATTCAAAATGCAATATTTCATCATTACAATATCATCAATCTCTTAAAAGAATAAATTAAAACAGAACCACAAACCTCAACCATTGACCCACTTTCGCCTCCGGAATTCATAGCAACCCACGGAAGAGATCCTTTTTCAGTCTTCCATCAATGTGTCTTGACCAGAGGGGATTAACACACAATTAACACGTGTTTTGGTGGCATCTAATTCATAACCTCCTTCTTCAGGACCCCTGCTTCAGTGTTCTTTTTTGTATGAAAATGTAGGGTTTGTGCCGAAAAAAAGAAATAAACTTCTTTATTATGTATGTGTGTTAGAAATATGTCAACATACTATTTCTTTTTTAAGGACCAACAAGTTAAAAGATTATACCAGATAAATTGCTTCAGTACAATACACACTAGAACAACACCATGTGTGCGAGAATAAACTGTCACCAGGAACACCAATATATTAAGTGAACAAACATTGTCTAAGATTTTTATATTTATATTCCATCTGTGAAACCAAGACCGCCAAACCAAAATTGTTCTAGTTGTGCTCCATCTCGTGTTTTATTTTAAAGGCCAAAACCACCACCCTTAAACACCAGCTTATGTTATAGGGTATTTGTAAAGCGCAGCTTTCAGTCCGAGAAGCATCATGGCGCTGACAGACAGGATGGCTGATACTAGGAAAGAGAATTTAGATAAGTTCTTTGCATAGTTCATATGGGGCCGTAGAAATCCACGTTGCAAGAGCTGTCCTGAAAAGAGTTTCTGATTGAATGAAACATAGCTGGTTAGGCAGTTGGTTCTAGGCTTTAGTCCCTAGCAAACCTAGGTAGTAAAACCTGGTAAATTGCTGGTGTACATATAGAAAAAAGGGCCTCAGGATACTGATTAGGTTCCAATCGAAAAGGGTGACCAATGCTTCACTTTTGGGTTGGAGCGGCCACCTCGGAGAGATGAAGATCAGAGCCATCTGGTCTCCAGCGTATTCCCGGCTCCATATGAACCTTCTAGAGATGGGGCCATATACTTTGCACTGAAATCCTGCCTCCCGTTCGTCAAGGGGAGGTTGGTACTGGTTCTCACAGACCGTAACATCGCCATGTATACTGAAGCAAACAGGATCGGGTAGGGTCACGGGCATTGTGCCAGGAGGCCTTGCACCTCTGGAAGTGGCTGGACCACCAAGGAATTTTCCTAGTGGTGAACCACATGGCAGGATCTTTGAATGCCAGTGCGGACAATCTTATCCATCCACGCCTAGTGAATCATGAGTGGCAGTTATACCCGAAGGTGGCAAGAGGTCACTTCATGAATTCGGAGAACCTTGGCTAGATCTGTTTGTCACTGCTGAGAACCTACAATGACAACACTTATATGCGTTAGAGTTTCCAAGGCACCTCTCGTTCTGAGACATGTTCTGCCTCGAGTGGAACTCTGGGTTCCTGTATACCTTTCCACCGATACCACTCCTACCCAGAGTTCTCCAGGAGATCATGTACGAATGGTCCCAAGTCATCTTAGTGGCTCCAGATTGGGCACGGAGAGTTTGGTATCCAGAACTCCTGGGCTTGAGTGTATGTCCTCTGATCAGGCTGCCCCTCCAGGAGACCTGCTTTCTCAGCAACTGGGCAGGGTTCTGAACCTGAGCTTTCACAATCTCCACCTTAATGCTTGAAGGTTGAACGGTGACAGCTGAACCCTTCAATCTTCCTCCAGAGATGGTTGATGTCATCTTGGCAGCCTGGTGTCACCTCAACAGAAACTGTATACACCTGTTTTTGGAAAGATTTGTGGTTGGTGCAGCACACGCCAGATTGACCCTCCCCAGGCCAAATTATCCGACTTTCTCTTGTTTGTTGTGCCTCTTGCTCAGCAAGGGTTTGCTTTTATTAAAGTTCATCTTTTGTATTGGATGATAAAACATTTCAGAAATTCAGAAAAATCACCCCTAGATAGAATTCTAATTATTTTCCTTCATTTGTAAAATGACAGATTTATTCCATTGTAACATGATTTATAAATAGAAAGTGTTCCACAATCCCGGCATGCAGTTCTGAATATTGAACTATATAGTTTGACTTCACTGAAGATGCAGAAATAGTATAGTATTAATATAGTGTGTGGCCTTTAGAATGAGTGGAACTTGAGACTAGTTTGTAGAACTGGGATGCTTCCAGACTAGTTAGAAGATTTTAGGAATCTGGCAAATTGTGGTGAGCGAGCAGAAGTTGAGATGAAGTGGCATAATATCCTCCAGAGATTTTGAAAAGAAGGCAAGGAGAGCAAGAGATGATGAGCAAGTAGTGAGTCAGTAGGGGAAAAAAGCCTTTGTAGAGCCAAGAATTCACAGAAAGCTGTCTTTTGTGGAATTAAATCTAGCCATCACATTTTCCTGAAAAGATGCTGGCAATTAGCATTGATAACTTTATTGCGGTCATAGACCATAAAAGCACAGATAAAATATGTACATACACAAGATAAAATAGATAAATAACTAAGAATACATGGTTTAAAAATTATTAAACAGTAAGTTATCAAAGGAAAGGTAGCAAACATCACAGTTAATCACGATTTATCGCATTTCATTAAAGTGAGCCTTCTGCGCCACATACCATGTAAAAACCGTGAAACCGCAAACACAATAAGAGGGGAGGTGTCATATCTTAAAATTCTAGCAGCTTGTACACATTGCCTTAGGCCAAGACTTCTACATAACGGTGCCAACCAGCATCTCCGTATTATACTATAGGCTGGGCAGAAGAATAAAACGTGGACTATATCCTCTTTGATATTGTTACAGACTGGGCAAGTTCCCTCCTTTCGTCCATCCTATTTACAAGTGAATACCCCAATAGGTAGGCATCCATGTCTTAATTGTGTATAGAGTTTCCTTGCAAGGGGAGGCTGTATTAAGTCCAAAAACTCCTCCCTCTTGGACACGAGTTTTACCTGCAAAAATTCTGTGGACAATCTGCCCAAAGTTGTCGAGCTATACAGCAGACTTAGGTTGTAATGTCTCAGTGAGGCCAAGAGCTCTATTCTCTTCACTTCCGGGCAGCTCTCCTCCGGGGTCTCCCATAATTGGGGCATACCAATTTGATGTACAAGGGTTTTAATGTGGGCTAGCCATGGAATGTTCTTGTTCTTCAACTGCAGTAAATTCAGCTCTATAATCCTCGAGCTTTGGTACTGTCCAAAGTCTTCTCCAATACAGGAGAGGTCGAGCAGCTAGCAGTTTTGAGATGGACTCTAAACCTAGGTCTAGTCTCAGGGGTGTGAGCGGGGTGCTCTGGGGGAGGCCTACCAAGTTCCTCATAAAGGCCTGTTCCACCTTAAGAAGGCTTGGTGTGCTCATATGGCCCCAGATTTCTGCACCGTACGTCACAGCTGGTCTAGCTTGTGTCCCGTAAATTTCAAGGGCTGGGGCAAGTGGCTTAAACAGGGTTGTTCTCGGGAACTTGCCAATGCCCCCTACGATCTGTGACAATCTCAGAGCAGATTTGGATACCTGTGGGCCCCAACCGAAATCTTCAGTCAGGGTGACGCCCAGGTATACAAAGGTTCTCACCCTTTCCAGCGGGACACCATTTAATACAGGGTTAGGGCGTGTGCGCTTTGGGGGGTGAAAAATCATAAATTTCGTCTTTGCTAAATTAATTTCCAATCCCCTCGAAGCGCAGAATGATATGAAACCGTCCAGAACCCTCTGGATACCTGATGATGTTCGAGACAACAACAAGGTGTCGTCTGCGAACATCAGAGCAGGCACCCGACCAGTGGCCAACCATGGAGCGTCACTGTCCTTAACATTGTCCAATTCACCCACCAGGCCATTTATATAAAGACTAAATAGCGTGGGAGCCAGGGCACAGCCCTGGCGCACGCCTCTGGTCACGGGGAAGCGAGCTGATAGTTCCCTGTTCTTCCCGCATCTCACCTGGGCGTAGTTCCCTGCATGGAAACGCTTCAGGACGTCTAATAGATAGGGCGGGAGGTCTAGTTCTTTCAGGACCCTCCATAAACTCTCCCTGGGGACAAGGTCGAAAGCGGCCCGCAGGTCTACGAAGACAAGGTAGAGGCTGCCACCCTCTACTCTTGCTGTCTTCCAAAAAAGGACATGCAGCCTAAAAATTTGGTCCAGGGTCGAGATTCCAGCTCTAAAGCCGGCCTGAAGGGTAGTCAATACTTTATGCTCCTCCATCCACCCCAGCAACCTATCCAGGAGGACTCGGCCCATTAACTTCTGCGAAGTATCCAAGAGACTAATCGGTCGATAATTTGATGGCACTAAAGGGCAGCCCTTCTTAAAAATTGGGACAATCTCGGCCCCTACCCAGGTGTCCGGTAACTTAGCTCCCCAAAGGGCTACATTAAATAAAACAGCCAAATACGGCGCCCAGATTTTTGGCTGGGAGCGGAAAAGATCTCCAGGTAATCTATCAAGGCCTGGGGCTTTGTTAGGTAGCTGCCTAATGATCCGCAATTCCACCTCTTTAACTGAGATACTCTCTATGTCTCCAGGGTCCACCCTCACCCTGGCATCCCACTGACCTATCGGATAGCCCAAGTCCGAGGCCACCCGCAGTCGATATTCGTGCGGGAGGTCTGGGGCTCGGGGCATCCGGAAGGCATCATCTGGCACCGATATCTCTACCTCATTTAAAAGTTCACTGGTTTCAGTCTCAGGGCTAGTGTAAATCGCAGCAAAGTGTGCCTCCCAAGCTAGCGGAGCTATGTTTGGCAGGAGAGCCTCCCCTCCCTCTTTCGCACCAGAATTAACTATCGCCCAGAATAGTTTAGCATCTTTTGCCAGGAGGGCACCTCTCAGTTCTTCCCACCTGGCTTCTTCCCACTCCCTCTTACCCCTAGTGAGCTCCTTTTTATACAGCAGTCTGGTTGCCCTAATATTCACTCTGTCATTAGATTTGATTGCCGCAAGTAGCTCCTTTTTTAGTTTTTTGCATGCATCATCAAACCAGAGGTGAGATTTCGGGACACGCCTTTTAGTTCCACTTACAGGGTAGAACACGTCCCCTAGTGCCGTGACTAGCTGCCTGTGTGTCTCCACTGCCTGATACCTGCAGGATGAATCACCCATCTGGGTTATGAGGGGGATTGCAAGTTGGTAAATGTTTTGCTAGCTGGCAATTTGTATCTCAGTTACCTGCAGTACAGCCACTGATTGGTCCGTGTAAGCCCAGGACCAGAGGTTGTGGGTACAACCTAGCGGCTTAGCTAACAGGACCCTGAACCATACATATATCACTGTGGCAAATGACAGACACCATTCTATGACAGTTTCTATGATTTCTGCTGTTTTTTAGGTATTTATTCAGCTGTGTGCCTGACATACCTTTCTCTTGTGTTGAATGTTTCTTCATTTGACCTAGTTTTGTGATGTGCTACTTCGACACATACACACTCTAATATTATGTAGTTGATTTCTGTTTAAAGGGATTTTTATTGTTATTATCGATTTGTCTGGTAAGACTTCTTTTTCCTGTTATATTTTTTCCTCTCATCTTGATTTTTCTTCTATTCTGAAGGCTGCCCTCCTGAATATTGTGACAAGGGATTCCTTTGCTGCCCCTGAGAAGAATATTTTCCAGGCCCTTATAAACTGGTGCGAACACAATGTGAAGGAGAGCCATGCTGAGATTATGCAGGCGGTGCGCCTGCCTCTGATGGGCCTGACGGAGCTGCTGAACATTGTGAGGCCCTCTGGACTATTGACGCCTGACGCCATCTTGGACGCCATCAAAGTCCGCTCCGAAAGCCGTGACATGGACCTCAACTACAGGGGCATGCTAAGTGAGCCACAAAAACTTTTTCTTCTCTTGAGGGATTGGCATTTCAGAAATGATATGTCCATAGACCCAATAGAATTATGTTACACTTAAAACCTCCAGCATATTTGCATGAATCCTAACTAGTGCAATGGTTTTCTGGAAGTGTATTGTTACAACAGAAAAATGGCATATTGAACTATCTACCCATCTGCCGACAGTAGCCTCCCAAACAGGCATTCAAGTATGCTTAGCATTGGAGTAAAATGATTTGGGACCATCCTTGCTACCATTATGACATTGATTTGCTGGCTACTTTACTAACTAAAGAGTAAGGGCACGAAAAGCTCAGCTGGTGCCCATATGGGGCTCTTTTTCTTTTTATGTCTTGTATTAGGCCAGTCACCCATCGCCGTCTTCCTTCTTTTCAAGAAGATTGGCTTTTTCATGGTGTATGCATTATCTTGTTTTAAAATATAATTTTATTGAGTTTTCAAAGACTTCAAGTAAACACCCCTTTAGTGCCCCCCCCCCGCCTCTCCCCCGGCCCCCTCACAGCTGTGAGGACACTTGGCCCCTTGTTTAAACTCTTTATTCCCATTGTCACACATAGCTCTCCGGACCATGGTCAGTGGTCTCATCCCATGGAGTTGCGGCTAGATACCCAGTTCCCGTTCTCACTGTCCTCCAGGGAAATCTTCTCCATAGTACCTCCAGAGCACCAAACCACTGTCACCCTTCAGAATCTCAGTCCAGGCCCTCAATCAGGACTTTCCAAGCACCCTATATTTTTGTAAACTTGTTGGACAGGCCCGAGCCTTATAGACCCGTTCTTCGGCTCTCATGTATCAGTCCTTGTGTACTTCTCAGTCCTCCACCCTCAGAACCCTGGCCCTGCTCCATTTCTGGACCACATCACACCTGTCCACCATTATAGCTATGTTACAGAATAGATACGTTTATTTGTCCAATGACTGCACACCCCAGATGCCAAACATTATTAGTTGATTTCCATTTGGAATTTGATGATCTAGGGACCCTGGTCCCAACACCCGTCCAAAAGGGCCTCAGTTTGGGACACTCCCATACCATTGCAGAAATGTGCCCCCGATGTGTGCATCCCCTCAAGCATCTGTCGGAGGAGCATCTATTTATTCTTAGTGAAAAGCTGCATACGCCCTTTGTAATATTTTGAGATGGATCAGCTGAAAAGTTGCCCTTGTCGCTACCTCCCCGGGGTAGCAGCATGCCTCCCTGCACTCAACTTTCAATCTGCCAAGATCCCCCTCCCATCTGTCTCTAAGAACTCTGAGTGGCAGACTGCTGTTAGCTAGGAATGCGGTCTGTACCGCTGATATAGCGTTTCTGTGCAATGGTTTGCATAACACCCTAACCTCTAGGGGACTCTCCTCTGGGATCTCCTCGTTCTGGCCTCTTCTACCACGGACGAGGTACCCAAGTTGCACATAACGCAAGTATTGACTCCCCACTAGTACATACTCTGCCTGAAGTTGCTTAAAGGGGATCGGGTCCCCCTATATTTCACACATCCCACAGCTTCGAAATCCCCAGAATGTCCAATTCACCCCCTTTCTCTCTCCCCCCCCGCCCACCCCTCTAACTCCTTGCAGTGGCATCACTGCTTTGGCGACCCCGATGGGCGTTTCCAAAGTGAGGATGCCCTGCCATCTGATATGTTTTGTGGCTCTTCTCTAGGCCCTGATGACCATGACTGTGGGGCAGGCAAGTTTTTCATGTTCCCCTTACCATATAACTGCCTATTATAGCTCCCTGGATCCTTTGCTCTCCTATCCGCTGCCAAGGAGGGCTTCATCTAGTCCGCGAACGACCAACCATTGGTGACTACTAACTGGGTCGCCCAGTAATATAGACGGGTGGCTGGCAGGCAAATACCCCTGTCAAAAGCTTTCCTAACCAGTACTGACATCGCTATTCTGAGGACTCCTCTATCCCACAGTAGCATCCTCGTTGTTGCCATCATTTGTTTGAAACAAGCATTTGCAATGCAATCGATCTCACCTTTGGGACCTTAAGTATTTAGCGATGCAGTAGGACCACTTCAGGGGTTTGTGGACAATAGAAATGCCAACTGTTGCATAGGAAAGTTGAGAAAGGGCAACCTACAGGAACAGGAGGAAGTAGGACACAAAGTAGCATAACGTAGCATTGCAAAGTGGTAGAGATGCAAAGAAAGGCAGGAGGTGCAGGCAGGCAAAACAGAAAGTGCTGAAGGGGGTGAAATACACAGAGCTGCATCGGGACAGGTGGGTGACATGCAGAGGGAGTTTAGTGTGCAGAGTGACACATAGTTTGCCATGCAGGAGGGGAGGACATTGTCACACAAGGGTTGTAGGGGTGGAAACATAGAGGGCCTGCAGGGGGTGGGGCATATATATGGGCTGGAAAGGCAAAGCAGGGTGGCCTGGGGCCCACACAGTGCCAGTAGAGTCAGGGCAGGGTGACTTTTAGAGTAACTGCAAAGGCCAGGCTAACTGGCATGCATTTGAGCTGCTTCATGCACAGGGGTTGCAGGTCCAGTGCCAGGGCTGCACCAAGAGGGGCTGCAGAGTGATAAGGGGGCAGCAGTGGTAAGTTGTTATACAGAGGAACTTAAAGTGGTGAGGACACACCCACCATCATAGTTGAAAAGATTTAGCAACACATTGAACATGATGTCCACCGATCAGCGTAGTATATATGCAGCGTTGCTATTTAAGTGAAAGCGTTCCCTGACGCGTTTGACCGGCCACATTTTATTACACTTTTCGAATGTTAAAGTAATCAAAGTACAGGATGACAAATGAATTACCTTTTTAAAATATATTTCGATGTGGGCATTCACAGAGTAGACGGCTTAGAATAGTTTGGCTAAAATTATAAATGTTTACGTTAAGGTTCCAAAACCAACCTAGTTGAAACCAATCCTGAGCAGAATACAATTGTGAAACCTATGCTGCGATTTAAAAACATATTCAAAAGGCAATTTACCTGGGTTGTACAGCAGAGCGGCAGGAGCTACCCGCGAGGCTATGTGGACGCAGGCTTGCGGCATTTGAAGTGCGAGCTGCGCATCTCCAGGCACGATGTGGGGATGTTTCTGATTTCCCTGATTCTGAAAATTGGCGCATATTGGGAAGGTAGGAGCAGACCCATTGGCGAAAGATCCTATGGGCAAAGCTCCGCAGACCTGCGGTGCTGAGGGCTGGTCATGAGAGCCACTCTTGGAGCCCCAGGCATCCGGCAGCAACCTGGATGGGCAACCTGGGCCAACACCGGGGGCCAGTCGAGAGAGCCACTACTGGAGCTTCAGGCAGGCCCAAGCACACAGCAGCACCTTGGGCGGGCAAACATGGGGCAGCGTTGGGCTCACCTCTTTGCTTCTCCACCATTGTGCTTCAGTCGTCGGAGGGGGCCGCCTACGGCACCGGGGCAAGCCGACATCAGGGAGGAGCTGCGGAATCTTTCCTCACAGCAACATGGTTGTGATCAATGTCCCTGCTTCTGAAAATGAGTGCTTATGGGGGAGGTAGGGGCAGACCCTTTCTTGAAAGTTCACAGTGGCAAAGCTCTGCAGACCTGCAGCACTTGCTCAAGGGGATAGTTTGATAGCCAGTTTCTTTAGCACATTGGACATTGTGTCATCTTTGCTTTGGGGCTCGTATGAACAGAGTCTGCTGGGCTTGGCTTCCATTCTGATCCATCCTGTTTGTTAGCTGTCTCTTTTCTCTCTGGAAGTATGTAGAAGCTAGTGGTACTAACAACATGGCTGTCTCATGGGTAGATGCAAATGGTTGCCTCGGCCTTGTGAGGTGTACCTATCTACCACGCAGAGCACCAGAAAAGAGGCTTGCTTAGTTCAGTTTTTGCTTTAGTTTTAACTGTTTTCAGGAAGGACTGTGACATGGCAGGGTCCCTGGACACCTTCAAAAGGCAATAACTGTAGTTTATACTAGGTAAAGGCTTTATTAGAGATGAAGGCATGTGTTAAAGTGCGAACATAGTATGTGCCAGACTTCCAACCTGCCTCAAAGGTTGTTACCAGTGAAGCAAATGTGTGGGTTGCTAATGTTGGTCGATACAAAGACCTGTTTGCTCTCAAGCACTTAATTGCTGAACCTTTGTCACTTTTTCTTTTTAGTTTTAGGGTGGTGTGTACAGGAATTCACTTCCTGTGCCTATCCCAAACCTGAATATTATTTATTATAGTAATAATGACAACATACCTGTGACTTAAAAGTATAGAGCAAAAATTAACTCAACTCATCAAAAGACCAAAATCTCAATCTCCTTATACATTCTTTTATAAGAACCCTTAAATTTCCAATGTACAGCACACGGGGTGGCCAGTTCCCCACAAGGTAGTCACTTTAGTCTCTTAAAATCCATATTAGCAACTGATACTATTGTTCATTATAAGAGAAATCAAAATATACATTGAGCAAGAGATATACCCTTTTCCTTTCTTCTAGTCCCAGAGGAGAACATTGCAACCATGAAGCACGGGGCCCAGGTTGTGAAGGGAGAGCTGAAGTCTGCCCTGCTCGATGGGGACACGCAGAATTACGACTTGGACCATGGCTTCTCCAGGCACCCCATCGATGACGACTGCCGCTCAGGCATAGAAGTCAAGCTCGGTCAACCTTCGATCATCAACCACATACGACTGCTCCTCTGGGATCGAGATAGTCGGTAGGTAGCAGCTCTCCCCAACTCCTGAATGTTTGCAGAAGGTCCTCCTAAATCTCTGTGGTTCCTTAGTAGTTTTTCCAGAAGTCACAAAGAAATAATAGACATGTTATGAAACTTTTATTGAATATCTATGTTAACAGTCAAAGTTATTCTGGTTCTTTTTTCCAGGGACCCTCAACACCTTCTTATTCCATTAAGTTTTTGGAAGCTGAAGCTTTTGTATTTCAGGATGAAAAATTGAAGTAGTTGCATGTTTAGTGATTGAAATGGATCCATCTATAACGTTTTTAGAAGTAGAGACTTTAATAAGTCACTTGGAAGTACCTCTTTGAGGCCGGTTGCAAGCAGAAAGGTCATGCCTTGTGTTTTCTTAAGGTCTAAAAGGCATGGCAGCCACTAGGATCTGTAGGAGTCCCAACCCTGGCTTGGGTGGTTGTAGAAAAGTCAGCCCATATCGCACCCGATGCCCAGGCTGCTGGTGCAGGGCGACTCTTCATTCTCATCTTGAATAATTACCAAATAAAGAGACGGGCACTGGAAGTAGGAAAACAAGAACAGAGTTTATTACTCCTGAGGAGAGCCTGTCCTTTGGGACACTCGCATAGTGTCTTCGGGAGGTGCTCTAACAAGTTTCTCTGGGGCTTCGTCTTTTATACACAGGTTTAAGACATGTGGACGCCTTTCATTACAATAAGGGCATTTATGGAGCATGAGAATGACATCAGAACGATATCCCCGCCACCCCCCAGTTCCAGTCCATTCCAACACATGACAACAGTAGAGACCCTTTCCCCTCATATGATTGGGAGGGGCTATCACGCAGCTGAGTGTTCTGCCGATCTCTTTGGAATGTGTGCGCCTGATCGAATCTCCGGGGGTGGGGATGTCATAATCAATAGTGGCCTCTTTCAGGAGGGACGAGTGCATACAGTAGTGGGCAATAAACTGTATCCTCGGGCTAAAGGATGACCAGCGGTCAGTGCTGACGTTTAGGCTCAGAGGAAGAGGTTATCAAAGGAGGGGTATTCATGGAGGGACAGGAGGTGTTGGTCAGGCGTGGGGTGCGATTCTTAGGGACAGAGTCATGCGGGAGGGGAGGGCTCCTGACTTGTGCATGAGAGAGCGGGGGCAGTCAGGGTGCATGGGGGATGCTCGCAGGGTCAGGGAAGGGGCGCTGATGAGCGATCGTGAACAGGGAGACCATGGTACCTAAAATGGCTGTCGTGTACTTGTGAGCATGGGTCTGTGCTAGCGGGATAATACAGTCAATATTTTAGAAATATCCGTTCTGCTTACAACAAGGGGTACAGTGGACCACAAATGAACGCCGCTTATGTACATACACATTGCTATTTTCGACAGTTCGCCGCTTTTTACATAAGCACGTTCAGTTCAATGTATGTTAATTTACATCTGTTGGTTCTTCATATAAGTCTGGAAATCGGCATATTGTTTAGTCAGTGTAGAGTCAAGAGAAAAAAAATGTTCTGACATATTAAAAATCAGTTTCACATTTTCTCTCTAACGACATCAACATACAGGAAGAACGCTCAGATACCTTCCGGGTCTTGTCAATACTATAGGGGACTTTTGAAAAACTAACCACATGAGTGACCGATGAAGCATTTCTAAAAGGCAATACAAACATTATTGTCGAGGGAGGATTTTAGTTCAATTACAAGCAATTAGTCCAAGGGCGGGCAGAAAGTTCAGAAAAAAAGGGGAAGTTTCACTGGTAGACTCTGGCAGTCCGTTTTTCCTTTTGTTGGCGCTTTTGAGCACCGGCGGTGGAGCTATAGGTCCAGCTCGGATCCATCCTTACGCGTTGCAGGGTGCGATCAGTCCTCTGCTGTTAGATCACAGTCCTGTTTCCTAACTGATCTTCTTAGGGGTGCCTTATGCGGGGCACCTGCGTGTCTTTTCTTCTTCCGTGGCAGAACTTAGTCTATAGTCAAAAACTTATGTGGAAAAGGGTGAGTTCGTTGAATAATCGAGGGAAGAGAGGGCGGAGTGGGGCCAGATCTTTGAGCACACCAGGGGACCAAGGGAGCAAAGGACAACGAGCAGGCAAGCCCAACAGTCGGATTCAAAAGGGGACGGGGACTTCAGGCACAAGAGGGTCAGCGAGTCGAGGGCTTCAAGGCAGCCCTTCATTCCTCCATCTGCTGAGTTTGAAAGTTATGCCTCGTCCCACGTCACGTTGCTCTGCGGCTCCACCTTTGGTCGTCACACGTGTTCCATGATCTGTGGCCGGGCTGTGTGCTCCGTTCAGCTCCTCTCCTCCGGTGATTATATCTTTAAATGGGTAGAAAACAAGTTTTTAGAAAAACTGGTCGAGAGAACAGATATACATCTCAATCTATCCCCATTCTTAAATAGGTGGGGAATAGGTTCATCGGTCACAGTCAGAGGTCGTCACTAATGGAGTCTGGAGAAGGGCATTGCATATTGAATTTATAGGCTGGCTTGGTATTCACTCGCGACATATGATAAGAGAAATTTGGCTTTCGTACACAAGGTATTACGTTGCAAAAAAAATCGAGTCCTTATGTAGTGACTCGTTCTTCCCTTTAACCCAAGTATCGACAATACTACATCTTCCTTCGGGGTCGGCTAATTCTTGCAAGCAGGGGCATTATCATCATGAAGAAGGGGGAAGGGGTAGATGTAAAACATGGCTTTCCTGGGGGATGACCGTTAGTCAAGGTCGTCAATTTCGTTTCGTGGGTAGCTGACATGAGGCCAGGGCTGATCGGGGCGCGTGGGTGCTTTTGGACAGGGAGCTGGGGTCGATCGGGAGAAGTGGGGTACTCTGGACATCCGCACTTAGGTGCGAGGGGGTGGGGCAATCGGGGCATTGGGGATCGCATTTCTAAAACAGAAGACCATTGACGTTATAGTTCCCCTTATAAAAGGCCAGATTAGGGGACATCCGTCGTCTTACCTGTCCTTTCCTTCATTACCAACTCGGGTTCCATCGTTTTGCAGAAAGGAGAGGTAGTTATATGGCAGGTCACAATCGTTTTGGTTTTGGTCAATTTTGCTGAACACCTTTGCGTTCGAGGAAATCCAATTATGTTTGTGCCGGAGGGGCACAACGTCACTATACAAGAAGAGGAAAACAGGGGGGGGGTTTTGGAGAGAGAGAGAGAGAGTGAGAGAGAGAGAGAGAGAGTGTGAGAGAGAGAGAGAGAGAGTGAGAGAGTGAGAGAGTGAGAGAGAGAGAGAGAGTGTGAGAGAGAGAGAGAGAGAGAGAGAGAGAGAGAGAGAGAGAGAGAGAGAGTCGCACTTCTAAACGAACCATTTGGTGCACGTATGTCGCGGAGAGAGAGAGAGAGACGTGCACAATAATGGTCCATTCAGTGCGCACACAACATAGAACAGCAGGGGTTAAGTAATACGTAAACACACGCGGAGAGACGACATAGATCCATACATCACGTACACACAAACTCAGACGGGGAAGACAGTACCGGTATTACATACAAAGATCCAAGACAAAACATAAAACAGTTATTGGCCACAATTATCTTTTTCTGTATGCTGCGCATACTTATTGCCCTGAGCTCTTTTTACCTGTTTCTTATCTTTTATTCGTTGGCTGCCTTTTACTGGTGGCTTTGATTGTACACACTTACGCTTTTGGCAACTGGTCATAAACTAACCTGGTCGGGCTAATGCTCACGGAGGTTTATTCGAGTCATTTTAGCAAGTGCGTTTCCAGGCTGAGACAACCGTTGGTGTCAATTGGAGGGCAATGGGGCGGTTTTTAGTTATATGTCTATGAGGATGCGAAAAAGGGAGGTAGTAGGTTTTCAAATATTGGTAATGTCCCTAGTCCTCTCGGCGGAGGATACTTGTGTAACCCTTACCTCGAAATACTCTAGACCTTTTCCTACTTAGTTAAACGTAAGAATGCTTAATCAAGTGTGTACATTATTCCTTTTTGCTTTATTCGGGGTTTGCCGCGGTTAGATACTATAATTAGACCCTTTTTCCTGTCTCGTCGTCCGCTGGATCACCTTCTTCGTACATTAGTCGGCATTCCGAGGTGACCTGCAGAGAGAGGGAAAAGAAGGGAAGGGGAGAGCAGGAGGCTACATTGATACGCACTCGCGCGTACAAACCCAGAAAGACTTTTTACTTACTGCATACTCGGTCTATTTTCCACAGGATGCAGTCACTGCCAACTGGGGCGTTTAAGCCCAGGTGGACCCCTAGCGTGACTTTTCTTATGCAGGTAGCATATAAAGTATAAGCGAAATATCAGGATCTTTAGCTGTTGCCTATGGCTGTATAAAAAGGAAGAAATACACAACTAAAATTTGACCCTTCCTATTTGCAATACTTCTACGTACTATACTTTTCAATCTTTTATCTAATCGAGCTTAGTCATTCCGTCTTCATTTTAGTTATATCGAAAAAAATAGGGGTCATTCATTCAAGACTTTATCAATTTACACGGACAACTATAGTTGCTTTCTCAAAACCTCTTTAATAAGAATGTTGGTGCATAAATACGGGCCTACACTCCTGTGGACCAGCCACGGAGCAGGCTGAAACTGTAGATGTGAGGATACTTTATTCGTAACAGCTTTAATGGAGTCGGTGGTCGTTTATTTCATACATAAAGTGCGAAAAGCGCAATAAAAT
Organism: Lissotriton helveticus; assembly: GCF_964261635.1. NCBI lineage: Eukaryota > Metazoa > Chordata > Amphibia > Caudata > Salamandridae > Lissotriton > Lissotriton helveticus. The sequence continues at coordinate 54,544,192 of NC_136067.1, forward strand.
CATATTGAATCTTTTAGCGTGAGCGAATATCATAAACATCAAAATTTCGAATTTTCAATAACCATGATGCGCCAAACTCAACAACAATTCATTGTCCGAATGTTCAATCGGTACCCATCTTACGCAAATTTATTGTCCTTCGTTGTCCGAACACCCAATCAGTACCCATCTCATATCAATTCATTGTTCGAGCTGACAGTATACATCCTATATCAATCCATTGTCCGAATTCATAATCAGTACACATCCTATATCAATCTATGTGTTAAAAACTTCATACATATTCTATGACACCAAGGCTGAGCAATCGGGGTACAATAAGGAGTTGAGGGTTTCATTTGCATCGGCGCCATTTTGGGTGCAGTCAGGCAGAACCAGGCATAGTCTAAATCTCTACTAACTCGTGGTTGGCCCAGAGCTTCCTTTGGCAGACCAAAAGTTCCGTTAAAGGGCAAAAGAAAGGATCGGAGGTTTGAACCATCAGTCAAAAAAAAAGGGGAGGGAGGCAACAACGTTCCTACCGGGTCACACTGTGCTTTCACCGGAACTGATCCGAACTGTGGTCTGCAGGATTCTAGTCATTCAAACTGAGGCTGGCGCCAGTATGGGAGCGCCGACGTCCTGCGGCTACATTTCCATCGTTCCGTGGGCAATCATGGCAGTTATTCCCCATCGGGGGTATTTGCGGGAGTCGGGGACTCCCGCGGCTCCTCTAGAATCTTCAAGGTTGTGGAGAACTATGATGGTGGAGTCAACAAGTGACCAGGCCATACCTGCATGCTGGGCCCACTCTTGCCGGGTCGACCGCCATCTTGGGAGTTCGGCAGCCGCCAGCAATCGCGGGGGTCAAACGAGCGGATGGGCTCCAACCTGCTGGATGAGGCGTCGCGGCATCGCCATAGTGGACGAACCCTTTCCGGGCGCCTGGAGCACTGAGGGTGCAGTTGGGAAGCCTTCACCTGAGGAGGCGGGAGAGGCCTGTTCGCACCGTCTCTCCCCTTCAGCGCACCCCACGGCGTCTCGCTGGACATTTGTTGTGGCCGGACCAGGCGATGAGGACGGGGGGGTCGGAGGCATATGCAAGACATCCCCCCCAGTGTTGTCAAAGCCATTTTTGAAGAAAGAAGTGGTGCCTGGCGTGTGGTCGCTGCTATTACGGAGGAGAAAATAAAGAAGTGGCGCCTGGCGTGTTGTCGCTGCCATTACGAAGGAGAAAAGGAAAAATGTCCCGTCCGTCTTTGGGCCGGGCTTCCGGTGGATGTCGGCCGGACGCCCTTTGCTCTGGCCCCATGAACGGGTTCCTTGGTTTATCGGCTGCAGCCGGATCCCATCGGCCTCGGCCCTCGGCCGTTGGTGGCCGGACCGGGAGAGCATGTGGCGGGACTACCTGCAACTCTCAAGGGCCACCGCGGCCGGACCAGGAGAGAGAGCGGAGGGTCGAGGACATAGACATCCCCCCCCTACAACTCTCCAGTGTGGTCAAGGCGATCCCCTGGTTGGGTCCCGCTGGCCCCTGTCTCTCCTCCGGCTCCACCCTATGTTACGATTTCCTGGCCGACTGTTGGCAGCAGGACCCGCCTTATATGGGTTGCTTTTGGCTGGGCGTGGCCGCACCCTGCTCCACTTTGGAATTTTCCAGAGTGGGGGCGGATGTTCTGCTGACTTTCATTTTCTACAGTTTACCGTTCTTGTTTCTAACGTTTCCTGTTTCTAGGGCATTAATAGGTTTTATTATTTCGTATTCTTATCGTTTCTTGTTCGTTATTTTAAATAAAAGTTCATGTTCATCAGTGGCCTACTGATTTCGTTTTCCCATTCCTTTCTTTCCAGGTTGTTTCATGCTAAAGCTTCTGTTAACAGGTTACAGTGATCACTCAGTTATTAGTGTATGTGTCCTTTTCACTAGGGGTGTTCTCTGGTCGGGCCAGATGATCTTCCTCTAGTAAATGGTCCGGGTGAGACTGGCGTATCAGTCAGTGGGGAGTAGATAGGCATGACATATTACCACGGGGGACAAAAGTCCGCATTACCTACCCTTCACTACTTGCAAAGACTAGAGTATGGCGACTTCTGTGCTCGTTTGCAAAATAGAGAATACCTCCAAAAAGAACCAACTCCCAAACAGTCAACGTTTGGATAAACAATCAATCAATGAGGAATGGAATAGGTACGACGTGTTAAAGGTTTGCGTTACCCACCCTTCACTATCGGCAAAGGGAGAGAGAATATTCCTATTCTTCCCCGTTTGCAGGCAGAGAAGATCCTTTAAGAGAACCAACTTCGAACAATTCAATGCTCGATTCAATCAATCAATCAATGGGGAGAAAAAGATAGGCACAACATGTTAAAGTTTTGCGTTGCCTACCCTTCACTATCTGCAAAGACTAAACAGAGTATGGCGATTCTGTGTTTGTTTGCAAATAGAGAATCTCCCAGAAGCAATCAATAGGAAATACTAGTATTATCAAACAATCAATCAATCAATCAATGTCGCAATTTGTCGTGTGTCACGACCTTACCCGGACCGGACCATGTGGGCAGTTCTTCGCCTTCCTTTTTCCAGCGCCCGATCGTTCTCTTTTCTCCCCGTTTTTACTGCAGCATTCCTGTGGGTTTCCAGTCAGGACAATAGGTCACTTGAGAGAGGTCCGTTCGGAATCGGTGAAGTTCATTCAATCGGCAGCCGGACGAGGGCCCTCTCAAGGCAGGTATACTCCAATCATTTAGATGTTCACCCCATCGTCTGGACCTCTCTTACCGGACCTCATGTCGCTGATGGGCCCCGCGTTTAGGGCGCCAATTGTAGAAAAGTCAGCCCATATCGCACCAGATGCCCAGGCTGCTGGTGCAGGGCGACTCTTCATTCTCATCTTGAATAATTACCAAATAAAGAGACGGGCACTGGAAGTAGGAAAACAAGAACAGAGTTTATTACTCCTGAGGAGAGCCTGTCCTTTGGGACACTCGCATAGTGTCTTCGGGAGGTGCTCTAACAAGTTTCTCTGGGGCTTCGTCTTTTATACACAGGTTTAAGACATGTGGACGCCTTTCATTACAATAAGGGCATTTATGGAGCATGAAAATGACATCAGAACGATATCCCCGCCACCCCCCAGTTCCAGTCCATTCCAACACATGACAACAGTAGAGACCCTTTCCCCTCATATGATTGGGAGGGGCTATCACGCAGCTGAGTGTTCTGCCGATCTCTTTGGAATGTGTGCGCCTGATCGAATCTCCGGGGGTGGGGATGTCATAATCAATAGTGGCCTCTTTCAGGAGGGACGAGTGCATACAGTAGTGGGCAATAAACTGTATCCTCGGGCTAAAGGATGACCAGCGGTCAGTGCTGACGTTTAGGCTCAGAGGAAGAGGTTATCAAAGGAGGGGTATTCATGGAGGGACAGGAGGTGTTGGTCAGGCGTGGGGTGCGATTCTTAGGGACAGAGTCATGCGGGAGGGGAGGGCTCCTGACTTGTGCATGAGAGAGCGGGGGCAGTCAGGGTGCATGGGGGATGCTCGCAGGGTCAGGGAAGGGGCGCTGATGAGCGATCGTGAACAGGGAGACCATGGTACCTAAAATGGCTGTCGTGTACGTGTGAGCATGGGTCTGTGCTAGCGGGATAATACAGTCAATATTTTAGAAATATACGTTCTGCTTACAACAAGGGGTACAGTGGACCACAAATGAACGCCGCTTATGTACATACACATTGCTATTTTCGACATGGTGAGAGTGAAAAAAACACTGCATCCTACATTTCATGAACACATCCGAGGCTGCACATTTGGAAGTGATGGTGCAAATATGCATCCTATGGAAGTATTTGACTGCATTGCCTCTGTTATTATAAAGGAGCTTATTGAATGCACCCTGGTATTGTTTGCGCCCTTGTGTGGCACACTGGGAAGCGTGTCTACTCAGCCTTGTTGTAACCATTCGATCCTCCTCCGACCTGAAGTTCAGCCTTGCATCTGGTTCCCTGAGGCTCCTCCACCCATCCCTCTAGTACACTGAGAGCAGCGCTTTGATTGGCCCAGCTCTCACTATTGAGCACTCATGTGGCCAGCCATGCTCAGTGCAAGCCGAGCAGGCAGATCCTTCCAGAGCTGGGAGCAGTGCCTGCCACCGCTGCATTATTTCCACCTCTTAGATAGCTATGGGTTCCAACCGGTCATATTTTCGTTTTTCATTTACTTCCTTTTGCTGGAAATAATCAATATATTGATATCACCATTGTGATTGCTTCAACCTCCTGTCACGTGTAAAACAAGAACGTATTAATAAACAACACAGATTAGAAACCGTTTTCAATCACCTGATGCTTCAACATGTAGCAATCTGACACTTGCCACTAAAATGCAGAATTTGTATCTATCCGCGGTTAGTCTTTTATCCGTTTTTAACAGATGCTCCCTAAAGATTCAGCAAAAGCCTGGATTGAAGTGATCGACCATCTTTCTAGTCTTCAGCCTGTAGTTCAACCAATATTCAGTGTCAGTGTTCGGCATCTAGAGAGCACAGCCGCAGCGTCTCCTCACAGCACGCTTACAACAGGCGTAGCACCGGCCTGTAGGAGAGCACAGCCGCAGCGTCTCCTCACAGCACACCTATGACAGGCGTAGCACCGGCCTGTAGGAGAGCGCAGTGAGCGGTCGTTGTCACCCTCCCTGCAGAGGTTTGAAATCTCTGTCAGCCATGATGGGAGTCTGCTTTCTCTCTTGTTAGCCCACTATTGCATAGAATAGTCGAATTGTGCATGGTCATTGCTCAGCCTTCTATCGCACTGTTTCCCAGTGGGAATAAAGGTATTGTCGATACCACTGGAGCATTTTGAGGACCTTCAGGATTTTTTCCATCTAATGCATAATGGAAGGAAAAGAGCATTAGTGAAGAGTGGAAGCGTTTATATTAATTAGATATTCCAGTAAGATCAGCTAATAGTTGGTGCTGCAAGTGAGTTCTGAGACAAGCATTTACTGTCAGGAACCTCAATGCTCTTCGGGATCCGGGTGATGCTCAAAGGGTCCACCTCCAGACCTCCCCAAGCTTGGTTCAATCAGGCACCCAAAGCTTAGAGGCGGTCTGGCGAGGGAAAATGTAAATGGCCGGGATGGTGCGGCCTGGGAGGTGCCAATCTGGAAAATAAAGGAAGAACCCGTTATAAGTACTCTAGGACACCTCTCTAACCTTAGTATTCTTTTACTTCCGTTTACCCGTACCTTGCTAAGATTACCAGCGTGGAAGAACAACACTGTCACCTGACGCTCTCCTCCTGCGTGCAGCCCCCTGGAAGTCTCCTACAAGAACACAAGCACAACATTACTCCCCGTATATCTCCTGTCAAGTGCCTCTCAGTCCTTAGATTCCTTCCTTGTACCTACCAGTGACACACACCACGGAGGCTCTATGGAAACCGTCAGGTAGCGCCTTAATCAAGTCCTCTTAGCAAACAATCGATAGAGCACCGCACCCCCTCTTCTGTTAAGTCACAGAAGCAAGGACAAGTATCCAAGGTTAATGCACCAGAGCCCGGAAATTAAGATATAACTAGGAAAAGAAAACAAGGAGGCTCCTAGGAGAGGTGAGCCTAATCACCTTACCGTCAACACCCCCGGAGTCAACAGCGTACTGGGCTCCTCTGTATGTAGAGAGCAGGCTCCTCGTTAGACACCGAAGCACTCCTCCTCGGGAGAATTCCCCCACAATGATTCCTCTCAGAGTACAGGATGAAAGCCGGCGTCTGTGTCTTCGCGACTAATTCAGCGAAGCACCACAGCGCCGCCTAAGCGTATCAGCCGACACGCTTCTCAGATCTCGAAGCCCGTTCAGAAGGTGGCTGTGTCTTCGCGCATAGCAAATACTGCGAAGCACCACAGCACACCGGAAGCAAGTCCGCCGACTCGCTCCTCCGCAACGGCAGTATCAGATTCCGACCCCGAAAAGGGTCACGCAAACAGATGTCCGTGTCTGTGCGATTAGCTCTGCGAAGCACCACGGTTCCTACGAGACTAACGGGCAGCCGCACCGTTATCGAATCCAGGACACACAAAATCCAATACAACCCGACCTCCGGGTTCAGAGTGAATATATAGTTCCCGCCTCCATGCCGCCAAGACTTCTGGGACATGTAGTACCAACATTAGGCAGGCGCAGTTAACCGGGTCTCAGAACCTGACATTTACAATGCAACGGTCTCGCCTTTGCAAAAGTTAGAGCTATTGGCATTGTAAATGACAACATTTTTATTTATGTGTTGGTTTTGAAAACAGATAAATAAATAGCATTGTTATTTACAATGCCAATAGCTTAATCTTCCAAATGCGAGAATGTATTGTGCACTGAGAGGGACAGTAAGGAGGCATTTGCGCTGAGAGGGGCAGTGAGGAAGTATTGTGCGTTGAGGGTTCAGTGAGGAGGTATTGTGCACTGAGGGGGGCAGTGAGGAGGGCAGTGAGAAGGCATTTGCGCTGAGAGGGGCAGTGAGGAAGTATTGTGCGTTGAGGGTTCAGTGAGGAGGTATTGTGCACTGAGGGGGGCAGTGAGGAGGTATTTGCGCTGAGAGCGGCAGTGAGGAAGTATTGTGCGTTGAGGGGGGCAGTGAGGAGGTATTGTGCACCGAGGGGGGCAGTGAGGTGGTATTGTGCACCGAGGGGGGCAGTGAGGAGGTATTGTGCACTGAGGGGGGCAGTGAGGTGGTATTGTGCACCGAGGGGGGCAGTGAGGAGGTATTGTGCACTGAGGGGGGCAGTGAGGAGGTATTGTGCACCGAGGGGGGCAGTGAGGAAGTATTGTGCGTTGAGGGTTCAGTGAGGAGGTATTGTGCACTGAGGGGGGCAGTAAGGAGGTATTGTGCAATGAGGGGGGTAGTGAGGAGGTGTGGTGCCTGCACCTTTAAATCACAAAACTGTAAAGAAAGTTATTATTACTTGTGTTACCCAAAAGGTGCATCACTGCTTGAACTGCTAACAATAACCAGCACTGGAGAGTGAGTAGTAGAGAGTAGCAGAGAGAAGTAGAGCGTGAGTAGTACAGAGTAGGGAGTAGTGGAGTGAGTAGTAGAGAGTGAGTAGTAGAGAGTAGTAAAGAGAGAGTAGTAGAGAGTAAGTAATAGAGTAGTAGAGAGAAGTAGAGCGTGAGTAGTACATAGTAGAGAGTACTGGAGTTAGATTGACCTCTTTGAGCCCTCCTTCACAGTCCTAATATTTTATCAATTGATTATTCATACTGAACATTTGGGTGCTTTAATAAGTAACATTCACATACATATGTGTTGTCTTACTTCAATTACCACTGCACGTGGATGGGTAAACCATTCAGACCCCCAGAAAAAACAAAATCACGGTAGGATATTATTTTTTACAAATTAACTCACACCTCATATTAAACAACTGACTAAAAGGCATGCAGGCCAGACATATCAGGACAAGGAACTATAGAGATAGGGTCACTGGAACTATGCGACAGGGGAGGACCAAATTATTCAGCATGGTTGACTAAATTATGTTGGAACAAAATGCAAATTATGTGGCATAAAGTGGCACAGTTTGTGTTAGCATTACTTCATTATCATTATTTTGTCATTTTTACACATGGTAACAACCAAAATGACGTGTATTTTAACTCCAGACTTGTAATGCCCGCCCTCAAACACCGGGCACAGGGGGCGGGTCTTCACAGATAACTGCACCGGCTTCACAAATACCCCAGTTGGTATTTATTTATGTTGCGAATAGCCCCCACCCACAGCCAAGTGCCTCCTCGCCTCACAGCTGTCCCTCCCAAGGGCACTCTTCCAGGCGCTTGAGGGACACGTGTTCATTGCCTGGACTGCAGAACGTGCCATGCTGTGTTTGATAGACCCGTGCATGCCTGGTTTGTCTGCGTGGCTGTAGCTTTGGTACAACGCAACGGGTGCAGGGTAAGTGGTGCACATCACAATGTGTGTGGCGTCTATTATAACAACAACAACAAATCGCTGAAGGCAATCCACTGAAGGAGTTTTGTGTTGGGAACACCTCCCGCCTACGTTTCCTGCGTGGATATGAATTATTGGGTTAGTGACATGTTCAACACATCTCTGTATAGCTTTTTTGGCACTAAAACTCTTTCTTGAGAGCATGTCATAACTTTAAATGGTGTGTTTTTTAATTAACCAGGTCATTGACACTTCTTACCACCCGCTCTCTGGCGATTAAGCCCGATGACTTAAAAAGCCCAACAGTAAATGCGAAAACTACTCATTTCACTAACAATATTTTGGGCGCAGAACCTTTTCTGTCACAACAATAAAACTAAAGTAACACCGAGGACGCTCAAAACAGACAACTCCAGTCCTTCTGCTGGGTGAGCCTGTGCACTTGTGTATGGGGTTGTTACACTGAAGGAAAACGCACCAAGAACCGTGATAGCCAAGAAATGTTAAAAATGTACACGCACACACACAATTACTCCCAAGGACTCCACAGACAAGAAGACAACGCTATTTATTCTTTCAAGGTTAACAACCACTTTCTCTGGACACAACTCACATGGAACAAGGTGCAGCAGGGACTGGCTCACTACAGCCGCCCTGCCTCCCCACAGCCTGAGAACTTCGGTGCCCCACCACACACACAGACACACACGATACCTACCCACGTGACCAGGGGGCACTCCAGAAAGGAGCCCATGAGCTCCGAGATGGCTACATCCATGTTGTTGAATTCTGGGTGGTAGTTTAACGGGGCTGGTATCATCACGAGCACAAAGGAGAGCGGACTGAGCAGCCCATGCTTCGCGGATAAGGAATCCTCTTTCTTGAGAAGCCCTCTCTAATGGGTGAGGTGGCCCATCTCTGCTCCTGGAGGGGAGGGCGCCTTCCCTGCTTTCCGTAGCTCACACCCCGGCGGGTGGTCGGAGGCCTTCCCTAGGAGGAACGTGATGCAGAGGAGTTACAAAGCTTCCCAACAAATCCTCTGAAGATAAAAAAACCAGAAAAAAAACACCACAGACAAAAAAAGCTTTACAAATCCAAGTAAAGTTGCTGTTCATCCAAACCCAGCAGCAGAACACACGCTTCTTTTATGATAATCCTTGAAAAAAAAGTAGCGCGACAAGTCTTGAATTTGGGAACCCCCTTTCAGAGCTCTGAAAGTGGAAACAATTCACGAGTCGGTAGTTGCCAGTTGTGTTTGCGAAGTTGTAGCTGTGACCCGCAGGGAGGTGGAGCTGGGTACAGCTCGGAATAACACAGGGAACGTGCTCCACTGAAGCGCAGCAGACTACCTGGGCAACGTTCACCGCCTCGGGGGATGGACACCGGAACTGCCCAATTGGAGAGGGGGAGGGCTGGGGTCGCCAATAGGAGCGCGCCTTTACAGGGTAGGTCTGCGCCTCTGTGAACAAAGCCCCTGAGACCAGGAGGGGCGGGGCTAGTGAGGTAGGGTGCGAGAGGCTGCCTCTTGTTATCCACTAATGGACGAAGAAAGGCTATTGTGTGAGGCGGGAGGAGGCTCGGAGTGAGTCTGTTTTCAGGTCTGTCCCCAGGTTTGGTCCAAACTCACCTGCCCGCTGAAAGCCTGACAAACAGAGGACTCTCTCTTTCAATGAGCTGGCTTATTTACCTGTCAATCTCGGGGCCCGCATTCTGCACCGCCCTCGGTATTCCGGCGACCTTCCCCAACAAGCGTTGGCCGTTATGTGTCATTTTCTCTTTTAGCCCCGTCCCACGACGGCCTCGGGTTGACTTGCTGCTGGCGTAAAAGTTTTCTTATCTTCTTTATGGGGCCATCTGGACCCATAAAGAAGATAAGAAAGCTTTTACCACAAACGTAAGGCAAGGAACCCAGTCTGAAAAGTACGGGGCTTAAAGAGAAAGAAATACGTCATGGCGACCTCTTCTCCAATGGCTGGCCACCATTTAGGAGGCCAGCCAATGGAGAAGAGGGGCGGGGCTTAACCCGTGCTAGAGAAACTCACCCTAAAACATAAAATCTCGTGAGCTTGACTGCGCATATGCGCAGTACGCCACGCGAGACCTAAAAAAATAATGTTCATAGCCTGTGTTGCTGTAGGTACATGTGCTCTGCAAATGCCTGCCATCTAGTGTTGGGCTCAGATGTTTACAAGTTATTTCTTTAAAGAAAGTCTTTCGAGTCATAGGTTGCACTGGGACTTCAGCCTTAGTTGGCAATGAGTATGGACATTAACTCCATGTTAGATTGCTGTTTTTTCTGCCATTGGATTCGTATGTGTACCAACCGGGCTCGGAGACTCAACGAGTTCTTCACATTCCTTCGGGCCCACATGGTGAAATTCGATATCAATATTCAGGAAAAGTTTGTCATCTGCGCTCTCTTCAGTGCCATTCTTCAGAGACCGACCTTAGTCTATCGACTCCCAAGCGCTAGGTCCTTGGGTCTGCTCCAGGGTGATCAAGCAGACTGCCTCCGCACACACCAGGCCCATCGTCCCTGGCGACCGTTCTGAGGCACCATTTATCCCTAGAGCCACAGATAACCCCTGGACTGTCTGTGACATAGACCCTGTAGAAGACCCAGATTTGGATTATTACCTTTTGAGGGCATCTCCACGGCTTACCACAAGGTGATCCAATAGGTGGTAACTTTCCATTAGATGGATCTGCTTGGGTTGTATCACGGAATCCCACATGCGTTTAGCATGCATGCCTTTACACCACCGGCATTAGAACAAAGGCGTTGTTATGACGCGTTCCTTTTGCATGCAACTCGTTACAACGACTTGATTTAGAGAGGTTAGTATCCTTTACTATTCCATCTCCAGTCTGCGCGACATTAGGGAAGGTGTTGGACTTTATATCCAACACCACTCCACCAATGCACCCCTCTAACACAAGTCATTTTAACGACTTGTGTTCTAGACGAATGCATTGTAACATCGCATTTCTTCTATTGCCAGCACTGTATTGGCACAACGTGATTCCGGCTTTGTACTAAAGGATGTTTCCCACTTGCTTGTCCTCCACAAGGGTGATGATTTCATTGTAGGACACTATTCAGATCAGAAAAAAAAATCCAGCTTCCGCCCATGCTGTAGGGCATGTTAAAATCGGCTCCTGACACCTTTATTGAGCCAGTCAAGGCAAAGATCCTAATACCACGGGTCTAGAAAAAAATACATACCTTCTCCTACCAGCTCAGTCTATATCGGGCGGAGGTACCACCGACTACCTGGTTGTCCCCACAGCATGCAAGCGGGCTTCAGCTCGAGTCACTTGAGACAGCCCTCCTGCCCGATAAGGAGAACAAGAGGCTCAGTGCTGTCGGCAAGAGGGGGTGACCACCATCCATTGGAGCGTATCCAACTCTGTGGGCCTCCTATAGCTCTATGAGAGAGCATAGTGGGATGAGATGCAAGAGCTAGTTAACCATGAACCAGAGGAATTCAGGAAGAGGTGGGAGGAGCTAGCCTCCGAGGTAAGAACTATTTCGAGTGCTGTTGTCCTCTGTGCCCAGGGAGGTTCTACACAAGCGTCCTTATTAGACACCACTCCCAGCTCCATATTTCAGGCTTCAGATTGGAGGTCCAACATCATGTCCTCAACTTGCCTTTAAAAGGGAGCATTTATTCGGGTTGCAGGTTAAGTAGATGCTGGAAACACTCAAGGACACCAAAATTGTCAAATCTATGGGTGCACTGCAGACCTCATCCAACAGGGGCTCCTTACAGAGACAGCAGGCTAGGGGAGGCTCCAAGACCGCTTCCCTAGTTCCGCACCATCATACAAGAGACAGCAACATTCTTTTCACCAGCAGGCTACAAGAGTCTATATCAATTGTGCCCACAGAGGCAGCAACAATAAGGGCAGGAGTAACTCCAGTATGGGTGTTTACACCTCCAAGCACTGACTCACACACCCTCCACACGTTCCAATCCTGTTTCCCCTCACCCCCCCTCCCCCCACCACTCCTGTCTGGGGCATCAGATTGCTGCATTTCCTTCCTCTGTTCGAGGAAATCCCATCAGACCAGTGTGTATTAGCACTGGTTCACCAAAGCTACCCCTTCCCGACATTCCAGCAGCTCTTATAACTTTTTCAGTCGCGTTTTCAACTCAGTCAGAACTTTTATGTGCCGCTTAGGCATGATGGCCTCTTGTATCACCCTAGTTCCCTATGCATCCGCTACAGGGATGTCTTTCAGCTCAATGGTCGCATGCAGTGGGTCAGTGGGAAGATCTAGTGTTGGTGCAGGGGAGCGCCCTTCACTTTCTACAGTGGTGGAACAGCAACAATGGGTTGCAGGACACCTCATTCTGCCAATCACCATCACCAGGGTCGCCTTTCTAGCTGGCTGGGAGTTGTATCTCAATCACATGACCATGTAGGGAATTTTAGTCCCTCAATATCAAGGATGCCACATACACTACCTCAAGCCCCTTGCTATACACATCTCACTCTAAATGTCTTCCTTCCACTCATTCAGTGCAAAGAAGTCCTCATCAAAACCAACGCTAAAGTGCCCATGGAGTGCCTAGAAAGGACCATCCCTCCCAGAGCCACCCCAGCTCTTGTGTGGAATCTAAATGTGGTACTTACTAGGCTCATGGGTACCTCCTTTGATCCATTAGGCTCTTGCATTCTCCAAATCCTTTCTTGGAAAGTGCCTTTTCTCATAGCCGTAAAATCCTTCAGACACATCAGTGAGTTCCAGGCCCTCATGCTGCAGGAACCTTTCTTTCAGGTACCCAAGAGCAGGGTTGTACTCGGAGCCAACAAAGAGTTCCTACCTAAAGTGAGTTCCCTCTTTCTTCTCAATCAAATCATAGAGCTCCCAGTCTTTTGTCTCTTCCAGGCTCGGTAGCAGAGGGAGCCCTTCACACCTTAGATGTGAAACTGGCTCTCATGTACTCCATTGACAGGACCCAGCCCTTTCGCATAGCTGACCAGCTCTTCGTGGCCTCTGCTAAACCTCTTTAGGGACAACCTATTTTTACGGTTGGTATTGCAAGATGGATATTCAAATTCATTGAACGTGCTATCACAAAGCCAAAAGAGCACTCCCCGTTAAAACCCAGGGCACATATTACATACAAAAAAGCAGCAACCATTTCCTTGGTTAATTTTCCACTAGTTGATATATGTAAAGCTGTGCTTGGTCAACCCCAGATACTATTACTAAGCACTGTTGTGTGGTTATCTTAGCCTGACAGCAAGCAGAGGTTGGGAAGTCTTAACCTCATGCATACTCGTGACGGAACCGCTCCGTGACGAGCCTCGGGTTGGCTGTGCTGGTGACGGAGCGGTTCCGTCACGGCCCGGCCGCCGCGCCTGCGCGGCGCGTTCTATTGAGCGGGCGGGGCCTTGACGGAACCGCTCCGTCACAAGCACAGCTCACCCAAGGCTCGTGACGGAGCAGTTCCGTCACGAGCATGCGAGCGCCGCGCGGCCCACCCTCCCCCCTAACGCTGCGGCGGAATTGCCGCCGCTGCGAAGGGGTTAAGGACCTTATTTCAGACATCTGTATCACCCACACCTAGCCACCGCTTGTAGGAGGGTACTGCTTTACAGGCTACTGTAGCGCTTGTGTTTACTGCAACAGTTGCTATGAATGGAAAATGTTAACAACCTTGAAAGCATCTGTTCCTAGCATGTAGTGCTGTAGATTCAAATGCGCCCTCCTTTCTCCCCAGAAGCCTGTCTTCTTTACTAATTAATTCCCCTTTCACAATGATTATGTGCACCATACTGCGTTCACTCGCCACTCCGTACTACTCTCACTCACTGCACAAAAACAATCAAACATGGAGTCTGTACCCATGCGCATGGCTAACTAAGGGTGGAGTCACTATGTGTCCTGTGACTTGAAATGCTTTCTTCGAAGAAAAGCAACTTATAAATGTCCCAGCCCAACACTAGATGGCAGGAGTGTGCACACATGTGAGTCTACATCACTACATGCTACGAACAAATGCTTACAGGGTGACATTTTAATTCTAGTTAGAGTTGAAAACAATTAGCTCCTTGTTCTATATTCTCCCATGGGGAGACTTACTTGACTTATAAAGACCGGGCCAGCTGACCTCGGTTCTCTTCCTCCACTGGTGGTTACTAATGCTTAAGTGCCGCCCAATCAAGGTAATCAAATGACTAGAGAGGAATGAGACATTGAGGTTATGAAGTGTAAGCTCACTGCGGTCCATATTCACACTATACAACATGCTTTTTTTTATCACTCCAACTTTTATGACTCCCGCAGACATAAAACGCTGTTTCCCAGTGGGAGAAGCCTTTAATTTATGACACCTGTTTCTCCTCATTTGCACAATTCAAACATTCACTTTGTTTTATATTCTGAATAGGACTGTTTCCCTCTCTGGAAGGTAGTGAAAATATATTATGATAAGCAACTCCACATTTATTCCCTAGTTTATTAACATCGTACGTTTTCTCTCATAGCATCCAACTAAGAGAAATAGCAGGCAAGGAAGCCTTAATTTTTATCAACCCACTGCAGCCCTCTGCTCTGAAGCGCTCTAGAAAATGTTTTATAGAGATAAAGAATAAGTTGTTCCTCCTCTCCTTTCTCACCAAAATCTCCCATTTCACTTTTTGCTAAAGCCCTGCCTGGAGTTTGAGAGACTATTAAACTCTTATGTCGGGGAGCCTCAGATGCTCAAATTGACGTTTTTTTCATTCATATAAGGCTCAGCCCTAGAGGAGCCTTGCTAAGATTCTTTTGCCTCTTGCTTGTCTGGGGCATTTATTAATCCTATACGATGTTGGGGTTTCCGTTCTTACAACGTATCGTTGCTCATGCTTTCCCTTTTGTGCAGATCTTATTAACAAACTTTTAGATCTGCTATTGATCATCCTGTATTGAAAATAGCACCACTGGATCGTGCTTTGGCTGTCACTAGTGTCCAAAAACCCACCTCCCTGACAACTTTATGGTACTGGGACTCCTAATGTTCAGCCAACTTACTACACATCTCGCTTTTAACTCCTCCGTTCCTTCCTTTATGGCATCCCTACCCTTCATTCAACTGAAGCCATGTAGCTGACTTTATTTTGTATGCAATTGACTATTCCTTATCGTCTATAATGATCATCATTGATCATTTTTCAACACACAAATCGGTCACAGGTAATCACCCGTGAGGGTTTCCAAGCGCTGAGTAGGGCAGGCCTGAGGGAGGAATAGGAGATCATGCCTGTTTTGTGTGGAAGAGCTATGTCTTGAGGTTCCTTCGGAAGTCCATGAGGTGGGGGAGGTTCTGAGGTGTTTCTGGAGGTCGTTCCAGGTCTTGGCTGAGAGGTATGAGAAGGAGCATCCTCTGCTTCTGATTTTCTTGGTGCGAGGGAGGTGTGCTCATGCCTGGGATGCAGATGGAAGGTTTCTTGTGGGTAGGTTGAAGTTGAGGCAGTGGTTGAGGTAAGCTGGACTGGTGTTCTGGACAGCTTTGTAGGCGTGGGTGAGTAGCTTGAAAATACATCTTTCCTGGATTTGGAGCCAGTGGAGATTGTTGAGGTGTGGGGAGTTGTGGTTTTGCAGGTTTTTCAGGATGAGTCTGGGGTGGCGTTCTATGTGGTTTGGATTCGGCTGGGCTGGGATTCCGAAGTAGGGGGTGTTTCCATAATCAGATCTACTTATGGTGTTTTTTAGGATCCACTTGAAAATCTTGCGTAGCATTTGCAGGATGTGGACGCATCATGAAGAGATGGTGTTGATCTGTCTGTTCACAGAGAGTTTGGTGTCCAGGACTAGCCCAAGGTTCTTGGCATGGTATGCAGGGTGGATGGGGAGCCAAATTCAGAGGGCTTCCAAGATGCGTCCCAGGGGGAATAGTTGTTGCCTAAAATTATAACTTCTGTTTGTTTGTGATGAGTTGGAGGCCGTTGTTTTTTATCCAGGCAGTTACGTTGCTTATGGAGTTGCTGAAGTTTGCTTTGGCTATGCTGGTTGAGTCAGTAAGGGAGAGGCTGAGCTGTGTGTCAGCGTAGGACACTGTTAATACCGTAGGCTCTGACCAGATCCGCGAGGGGCGTCATGTAGATGTTGAAGAGTGTTAGGTTGAGCTACGATCCTTGAGGGATTCCGCAGGTGAGTTTCTTGGTTCCTGAGGAGTGTGTGGGGGGTCTATAGTTTTTGAGTTCAGTTTGTGAGGAAGGAGCATATCCATTTGAGTGCCGGTCCACAGATACCCAAATGCTGAAGCTTTCTGATGAGTGACTTGTGGGAGACCGTTTCAATATCCGGGTAGTGGTTTAGGAGGATGAGGTCAGCAGGGCGTTGACTTGTGCAATTTTCCAGCAAGGCTGGAAGGTGGCAGTGGTTATGGAGGTGTTGATTATAGCTGTGAGCACGGGGAGAGAAGATGGTTCTACCAAGGTTGTATATGGAGTTGGGGCCATGGGTCTGAGGGGGCTCCTGAGTGGATGGTATTCCTTAAGGTGGTGGTTTATTTGCTTGAGAGGGGCTTCCAGTTGCTTAACTTCTGTTTGGCGATGAAGGAGGTGTCTGGCTGGTCAGGGAAGTTCTTATCTGTATGTGGGTCGAGTGTATTGTAGATCTTAGCAATCTTCTGCTCGAAGACTTTTGAGTAGTTGTTGCAGGATGTTTGAAATGGGATGATGTCGTTGTTGGCAGCTTGCTGGATTGGAAAACTCCTTCACGATGGTTAACATTTTGTTACTGTTGTTGGAGCAGGCTTCGAGTCTGAGAGTTAGGGCCTTTTTCTTTGTGTCTCGTAGTTGGTGGTGGTAGAGGTTGAGCGCAGCTTTTTGAGTGGATCTTGTGGTGGTGTTTTTGTCGAGTCTCCTTTTTCTCTCAAGTTGTTTGCAGTGGTGCTTGGACCCCCTGAGGTTGTTCTTGTACCAGCTGGCTCGTTTGTTGTTTTTGTAGGGAGCAGTGCAGTTGGCGCTTAGGGGAAGCCGTACATATAAGCCATAGCTATAGAGGAGCCTTGCTAAGATTCTGTTGCCTCTAGTTTGTCATTCACCCTGCATTTCTTTCCCCCCTCCAGACCATTGATATCAAGGGCTCTGTTGGGCTATGCATTTTTTCATGTAATGTATAGATTGCACAAATGAATGTTAAGATGTCTTAGCGCTCAGATTCCAGGACTCTGGCATAAAGCAAGCCATCCAATGTAGTTGCTGATAAACCAAGTTCTAAGTGCTTTACAAAATAGAATAGTGAGGGGCCGTACATAATTCAAGGAATAGGACATTCCAAAAGCTCACAACTTGGTATATCTATCAGATCGACCCTGTTCAGGGGCATGAGACTCTGAAGGATGCCCAGTAATCACTCTACCACTTAGTCCCTCAATCTTCAGTCCTAGGTGCACTCTATACACAGCCACATTTATGAATATCATCTCTTTCAGCTTCTCCCCAGTGTTTACTGTGATGACACACAAATGTTATCATTTCCTACGCTCTCAGCGTACCTCTAATTCCGCATCTCTGACTACTTCGTTACCTTTCGACATTAGATAGTCCTTCGGTCACTTGTTTCGAACTCTTGCAAAACGGAGTTCCTTTTCTTCGCCACCTCTTCCACATCCGCTGTCCCACCTGAGTACCTTCCCAATCATGCCCCAGAAAGACAGGAAACTGATAATAGATTTAGATGCTGAAGCTCTCAAACAGGCTTCAGACTTGTCAAAGTCAGGTTGCCAGTATATGTTCGAAATTGCAGAAACGTGGCCATGGAAACTCACCTTGAAAGCCCTGTATAGGCTTTCTGTCAACCATTCGGCATTATGGTCAATATTTAAAATAAAAGAGGCCATGGATATTTGTAGATGCTGGCAAATACTCCATTAAATCCCTTTCAGCACTCTGATTGGCCACTTGTCACTTGCTCTACCAGTAATGTTTCAGACATATAAGCCACAGAGGTTACTGATTTAGGGGTGCAGGGTGCCACACTCTGGAACGCATTAAGCCTCACGAATGAAAGACCTACTCTGAAGAGTGACTGCCCTTCCTCAGCGTTTCTCTTGCTCTACCCCCTCTCTCGCTCACTCTCTATATATATTGAACATAGTGCATTATAAGTATAAAGATGCATCCCCACAGTGATTTTTAGACCTTGTGTAAAGACTGTTTTAGCTGTCTGTGGTATGAAGACCTGTTCTGTACAATACTAATACTTCTGCATTGTGGGAGTCTTTATTGTAGTCTTAGATTGATGCTTCAGTAATTCTGTGCTACACGTCTGGCCCCGAGCACTTTTCCATAGATATATTGCCCCTAACTATAAACCCCGGGTGTTGGGGTGCCAATGATGAGCAGAACCCTTAAGGGGCTTATCATGGTTTTTTTTCTCCTGAGTATAGTCTGTATGATTGTAAGTAGCCAATTTCAAGTCTGCATTGCAGCAAATAAGTTGCAGAAGGAAAAGGCGCTCCCTGATAGACCTCCATTGAAAACTGAGCGAAAGGCATCCTGTCCCTTTAAAAGTCCAGGAGCTTCACCCTACCCACAATGCTTTGTATTGGTAGTTGCCTCACAGTCGGTTCTCTTATATGGCATTTTTTTATCTTATAAGTGGATTCTGATGCTCACTGCTACCCTGCTGGGAGATTGTTTATGGCTTCAGTGAAGATTCCTAGGATGCAGAACTAGGACTACAACTTCTGCATCGTAGGATCTTCCTTGCACAGAGTAGCAAGCTACAGCAAGTTGTAGAAAGTGACTGTTGGGAGGCAGGCAATGGAAATGAAAACATGTCATCAATGGATACCTTAAGGTGCAAAGGGATGTATCATTTCAATAGATTTTTCGGTTTTTCCTGACCCATCCTCGGATCATCTTGAGTGTTTGAGTCTAGACAGTAATGACTAGTAAACGTATGGAATGATTTCCAAGTGGCTGCCTTGAGGATATCAATGATTGTAAATGATTAGAATTGAAAAGGCTTCAAATCTCAAAACCGGAAACTCTGAAAGTGAGATTATGAATTAAACATTGCAAAGGTATGAGGAAGGGAGTGTCATTCTGATGATCTCAATCACTCTGCTCTGTCTTTCACGCCACATCACTTTCTTCTGCAATTGCTCTGTTTACACTGGTCACTTAGGTTCTTATTCTCGCCCCACGTCTCTCTTTCGAGTTTCTACATCTGCCTGTCTTGCATTTCATTCATCTCCCTCCTCTTCGTTACTGTTTTTTCACTCTGTTTCTACATTTGCTTTTTGTAGTCTCCTTTGCTTTACCACCTCCTCTCCTCACACACTCTCCATGTGTGAACAGTACATTTTCTTTCCTTTGTTGTTGTTAATATGTGGACAGATGTGTACCTCCTTCTCACACTTCAGTATTGAATAATTACAATTGGCACATATATCACCTTTGCTCTCTATGCTTTGTAGAGAGGCCAAGAACTGGATGAGCAGGTGGTATGAACATCTTTCTGACCCAGTGAAAAAAGTGCACTGCTTTCAGCCTTAAATCCAAATCCCTCAATCATGCCCCATCCTGAACACCAATCCACACTCTGAACTCACCTAGAAATCTAGCGGTAACTCGTTCTCAGCAGGCACTGTAGGCATGAAAAGCAAAACGACATCATAAAAAATGAAGTACTCTTAAGGGCAGGAACACAACATGAACTAGAATGAGTGAAATGTAAATAAGGAGCCACTGGGGAACGACCACCGCACCAGATGATCATAGACCACTTGGTTGTTGTTTTACATTAGCATGGGTTTCCACAGATTCAAGCAGGCAAAATGAACCAAACTGTTTTGGACGCTGTCACATTGGTGAATGTGCTTTTAGGAACGTATTTTGGACACTTATGATTACCATATTGTTTACATATGTTTCTTAGCCCTGAAGAAGTCATGGCGTATAGCAGTAGAACGCGACGAAACACGTGTTGGCTAAGGCTTTGTTTACGTTTGACCAACAGAAGAATAACAATTGTGTTACATGATCAAGCCACGGACCAAGATTGTTCTTACACCAGTATTAACTTGTGGTGTATACTCCATAGCGTGTGCAAGGGATTGTTGTGTTGTTTTGTCAGTGGTTTACCACAGTTTAGGGAGAATGGTAGTTCTCCCTACCCCTTTTGCACCGCTTACATGCTCTAACACTTTTTAACACTTTCTGTGTACTGCCAATATCCTACTATACCACCCACCGTGAAGCTTCAAATCGATTCCAAGACTTTATTCGACAATCAAGTCATAAAAGCATTACAAAACATTTGTTTCACACAATAACAATCTTTTAAAATACATATAAATACATATTTAAAATAATTTAAAAAGTCATTAAATTCACAAAATTGATGTCGAATGTTCCTTCAAAGATAGTGGATAGGAAAAATATTTACAATAAACATTAGCATCACATTAATCACCTTTGCTAAGTTCATCATAATAGCTTCAAATCAAAAAACCAAAGGACTCAATTGGTTTAATACCTATGTGTAGGAAGCTGGCTCTATATATACTACACCAAAGCAAGGTACAGTGTGCACAGAGTCCAGTGGATCCCCAGAGGCTTTACAAAGGCTAAAGTAGCTAATGTCAATGCTCTCTTTTGTGGTAGTGTGGGCGAGCAGTTAGACTTATCAGAGGGCGGTGTTAAACATTTGTTGTACACACTCGGGCAAGAAATGATTACACACACTCCGTGAATAAATTAGAGACCAATTGTTTGTGAAAATATTTTTTTTAAATGTATTACTTAAAACCAAAGATACTTTGTTGCAGTAAAATACGTTTTGTAAGCATAAAAAGTGGACACTGCATTTTTCAAACAGTTCATTGTTAACATGTGGAAGGAAAACAATAATGCAATTTCACAGGTAAGTACATGACTTACAATTCCGGTCTTCGGGTTTTAGGATCAACACTGGGCAAAAGTCTGGCAGTTGTAGAAACTCTACCACTAGCGACACTGGGGCAGCCAGGTGCAGAGGTCAAATTCTGTCACTGGGGCCCAAAGGTAATCAATAGAGACCGGGGGCACTCAAACAGGTTTCGGTTGAAGGTAAGTAAAATCTGAGTTGGGGTTGGGTGGGTCAATTTCCGGGGGGGTTAGACCAGCACTGGGGAGCCCACGAGGCAGGACCAAACACACACCCTCAGCAGCACAGAGGTGGCCGGGTGCAGAGTACCAACACAGTGTTTGGCGCCTAGTACAAATCAATGAAAAATGAAGATTTCGAACAAAGGCTGCAGGTTTGTCCCTGGACGAAGGGAACCGGTGGCTCTGGAGGTAAGTTGGGATGCTGAAGATCTCAGTGACACCATTGGTGGAGCTCCCCAATGCCAGGGGAGGGGCTGTGGGTGCAGGGTTGTCTTTCGAGGTTGGAAAAGTCTTACTGAAGCCAGTCGCGGTTGGGGGACCATTCATGTTGTGGTTGCAGGTGTCGATGTGGAGTCCAGGAGAGATCACTCTGGAGTGGACTAGAGCTCAGACCGCCGGGGTATCGTCTTGGGACCGGTGGGCGCCTTCGACTCTGGCCGGAGGCATAGGGTGCAAAGCTAGCTCTGGATGTCTACTTGTGTGGTTCAGCTGGCACTGGAGCTCTTGGTTTTGGTTTCTTTGTGGACAGGGCCTCTGCCCTCTGGAAACTTGGTCTTTGGGGACGGTAGGCAGTCCTCACAGGATTTTGGAGGTCGCTGGGCCTGCAGTATGAGTCACCTTTTGGAGCAGGTTTCTTTGAGGGCTGTAGACCAGACTGTAGGTCTGGGGCCAGGTTGGTTGTCGTCTGGAGTCTTCACTGCTGGTATGACTCTTCGGTTCTTCTTCTTCTTTAGGTCGCCAGGAATCTAAGGATCAAGGTTCAGGGGTGCCTTTAAATACTCAATTTAAGGGCGTTCCAGGGTCTGGAAGGTAGTAGCCAATGTGATACTTACCTTTGGGGTGACTACAACCTTTGTATGTCCATTTCCATTGGGGAGGGGGCATACCCCTAATTCTATTGGCTGAAATCCTCCAAAACAATATGGAGGATTTTCCAATGCAGGGTCACTTCAGCTCAGGACACCTCTCCTGTTCTTGGCTGTAGTGGGGGGGCATCTCCACTTGCTGGAGAGGCCCTGGCTAGCATAAAGGGCAGGAAGTGTTTGAGGCTCACTTCCCGTCAGTGCGGTTCCTGCTTGGAGGTAGGTGTGTAGCACCTCAACCCAGAGCACGCTTTGTTTCTGACTCACAAGAGCACATAGATTCCACCTTAGGGGGTCAGAAACATGTCTAGAAGAGGTAGGCAGGTGCAGTCCAGTCACACACACACTAGTGGTTTGGTAGGTTTTCAAGGGGCACCTCTGAGGTGCCCTCTGAGTGCATGTATTAATGAATCCAACACTGACATCACTGTGGGCTTATTAATCTGAGATGTTTAGTACCAATTATCTTGGGATTTAGTGACGCCATCATGGAGCTGTGGAGTTTGTTTTAACCAGCTCCCAGCCCATGTACTCAGTATGGCTTCTATGTGCATCTATAATATCTAAAAATGGACTTAGACAGTATTGGGGCATAACTGCTCATTCCCTCACATGAGGTATAATGCCCCCTGACTTTGGACTGTAAGGCCTGCTGTAGAGATGACTTGCCTTTACCTCTTGCAGTGTTGCTAGGCCTGTCACACAGGGATGTGTGCCAGGCCCACTGTGCACTTTTGTCTGCACCAAAGCACGCAGGCTGCAGTGGCAGTGTGGTGACGGGTCTCTTAGGGTTGCAGAATACATGCTTCAGCCCATAATGACCCTCTCTGGTCACAAGGCCCTTGGTACCACTGTTGCCTCTTACAAGGGACTTAAATGTGAGCCAGAGGGGGTGCCAATTGTGGAAACAATGCTACAGTTTAGGGAAAAGAGCACATGTACTGGGGCAGGGTTAGCAGGACCCCAGTACACACTCAGTCTAAGGTGCATCAGATACCAGGCAAAAAGTGGAGGGGGTAGTGCAGCAGAACACCATTTTCCTACATTATGCATCTGAATGTCCTTCAGCATCGAATGAAAATGCCTCTGTCTCACTCTACGCTACCTCAATAAGGAATTTTGTTACCAGACACTTTCATGTTTGTACTCTGTCTCCTTCAAATCTGGTCAGCAGTGCCCCGAAGCCCAAGGAGGAGCCAAAGATGGAGTGGTTCCTGAAGGCAAGGGTGGCCGGCAAGCGAACATCCTAGAGGACTCTTTGCCAGCCACTCTGGACAGCGGCCCAAGACTTTCGTCTTCACCCTGTCTTAATTTATTGGCAACCTCATTAGTGGTTGAAGGGTCCGGAGCCTGCAGGTCCCAACAGAGCTCCGTCTCCCGGGATCAGTGGAGGTCCCTGCTTCAGTAGGTTCATAACCATGTGTGACTAACGTAACTTCAGAATCGATGGGGGCTTCTATTGATATTCAGCCATCGGATTCGTTCTCCTTGTTGGTTGTAATCTTACTTATGCAAAACACACTTCAGGATATCTTAGAGACACCAGTTGTTGATAGTACAAATCAAGCTGTTCAGTCAAAGCCTTTGAAAGCTACTCATGCTGAGTTATTTAAACCTAACAAGGAAACCTAACAAAGGCATGCAGTAGTAAGGGAGAGTATGAAAGGCAAGGCAGCTCATCCGGGGAATGGCACATAAAGGGTAGAGGAGAGCAGTCTATTCCGAAGAGTACAGTTTAGATCTAAAAATAACAATGATATTCAGGAAAAGGCAATATATCTTTGGCCCCCCTAATTTCTCTTCAAGCGATTATTTCTCCCAGAGGTACAGAGGAACAAACAGAGGAGCTAGGCCATCAAAAACAGGGTGGGCAGAGGAAATAGTAAGAAGGAAAGTAAGAGCAGCCTGCCCACAACAAAATGGTGGCAGGTTAATCAGGACTGCAGCCCTCACCTCTCCTAGTGGCATGGTGCCAGCATTAGATACTCACTCTCAGCTAGAAGTAATACATGTTAGAAGCTACCCACCTAGGAATTCCCAGCCACAAAAAGACTGTTCTGTTGCTTGCAAAGATACCTCGGCGCCTGTTAAGGAGAAGGGGCCCAATCTCCCGGGGGCTAAAGTGTAGAGTAAAGAAAACATTACCGTGGCTGAGAAGTCACTTATGCTTGAGCCTGGGTCCCGTGTCTTGATGCTGGAAATAAGTTGTCGGGCTAAAAAAGCAAAAAACTGCACCCCCCTGAATCACTTGAAAACCCTGAGCGTATTCCAGCAGATACCCGCACTCTCTGGGATATCCTCGGGCGAAATGCTTCTGTGCGGTGCCAGGTCGGGGAGCAAGGAAGGGATATATTGAAAGTGGGGTTTATTTCTCCCTGCATCGCACTCCTGGTAGCAAAGTCAGAAAAAGACCTAGCTGAGCAGGCTTAGAAGTTAAGATCCCCATTCGAGGGAAGACTGCGGTGTTTGAATCACACCCCACCCCCTTTTAAAGTATGCATGGTGGGTTGGCCACCAATCAGTGGGCGCAGATTGTATCTTATCCCCAAAATGAGCTCTATGCCTACAGATATGAGGGCAGGGCAAGTTGGACTGTTCCCCAAGAATCTAAGGGTGGTATTGGTAAATGACAAATTGAGCAGAAGGGGATGCCTGAGTGGAAGCAGGAAAATAGATGTGCCCCCCTGATGCAGCTCCCCGATACGTGGGAGTGGGATGACTGGTCTAGTGATCCATAGAGGGAGGAATCCTCTCCCAATCTGAGAATTCTGTGTTTGAACATACACGGATTCAAGTGCTTTCAGAGGGTTGTTGACCTGGAAGAAGAATAAAGCCCATACCATGTGGTGTTCCTTCAGGAGTCTTGGTTGAGAGAAGATACATTAGTAGAAGGCTTTGTAGCCATAAACAATAAAGGTAGTAAACAAGGTAAGGGTTTTAGCAGAGGTATTGACACTAATATCTGCCAAGGTTATTAATAAAATCTATGGAGGTTATGAATCTAGCAAGTGGTGCTCAGCTCTGAGGTGGAACTTGAGTTGAATAATCAGGTCCATAGACGTTTTATATTAATAAACATATACATGCATAGAGAGGAGTACTGTAGAATGAATAATTGGCTAGAGCCATTTGATGATTTCTTACAAGCAATCCTGGGAAAATTCCCTGAGGCAATTACAATAATGGCATGGGATTTTAGCGCCCTTTGTATCCCAGCAGGCAGACGTTCAGACGGAGGGACTACTGGATTGCTACAATAATTCTCCCACCTCCTTTCCGTCTGGTTCAATAAAGCAGAAAGCTAAGGTATTGGGCCAATGGCTGGTGAACAATGGGATGGTGTGTTTAAATAGTTGTTTCAAAAATGATATCCCCGCGTCTGCAATGTTTTGGCAGGGTTGCTCAAAGGGCACGATCAACTATAGGTTTCGTTTGAATTGTATCTAGATTTCAAAGTAACAAAATATGATGGAAGTGATCATTGGGCCACCTCTGCTGTCTTGTTTTCATGAACCTGCGGCAGCCTACAAGGTGCTGCCTCTGGGGGGGGGGGTGGTATCCTTCCCTCGCAAACTCACAACTTGTCCCGATCCAACTCACCTCCTGCTTTTGGCTGTGTACCTGTCAACTGAAGACACTGTTGTTTTTTTCTATGGAGCAAGAAAATAGAATCTTGTGGTTTAATGAGATAATAGATAATGTGATGGACTGTTTACGTGTCACCATCAAAATATGTGGGTCTCGGTCAGCGGGCCATGTTCACGGGGAAGAGTTGTTTTGATTCGGCCTGTCAGCAAATGAAAAGTCTGGTAGAAGGACATCCAAGCACTCTAGGCTGAGGCCAGAAAGATATTCTAAATAGGAACTGGATAATTAAAGTGTCAGTATAGGCAGCTGATTAAAGGGGAAAGGCCACTTTCTACCGTGGTAAGTGGGAAGATATGCTGAAGGTCCTAGTGATAGAAAGTGAATGGATCCTGTAATCCTCATGAGGGGGGCCTTAATATATATGATTGCTGAGGATATTCCAGCAGCGTACATACAAGAGCTATATGGTAGCTCACCTATTACATCTAGTCCCATGTGTGCCTCCATAGAGAACCTGCCCCCTCCCCCCAGCTGGCTCTCTTTGAAAGAAATAAGACTGTAATTTACTGTTTTAAGCTGTTAAGAGTAGCGGCCCCTGATAAAATCCCAGCCGTCTTAATTGAGTCAAAGATTGGCTGGTGGGTAAATGTGTTTCCCTTCTGTTCTGTTGGCCTCAACAGACCCACACCCCTCATCTTGGAAGGGCTCAATAGTGAAACCCATATTAAGAAAGGAACGGCTCTGACCCCTCGCATTATAGGCTGATCCGCCTCCTTGACATGTCTAAGAAGGTGTTCTTAAAGGTGTTACTGTCTTGCCTGGATGATTGGGTGTGTGAGCATCAGATCATAACGATTGAGCAAGGAGGATCATGGGAGGGTCGCTCAACCGTGGATCATTGTTTTGCTTTTTGGGCCATCATTCGGAAATACCTGCAAATGAACCAGAGGCTGTTGTTTTTATTGATTTTCATACAGCCTTTGATAGATAGGGGACCCCTATGGGTAGAAACTACGATCCTGGAAATAATTGATTGCCCCCTCAACGCAATGCAAGCAATGCATACGGACAATTGGGCACAAGTCGAACTTAATAAATCTGGTACATTATCTCAAAAGATCCCAATTCTGAATGGCCGAGGGCAGGGGTACGCCTTAACTCATTCACTTTTCAGCCTATTCTTGGCAGACCTTCCTGCAGCAATACATACAGAATTAGTTGAAATTAAAACTGGATAAAACCAAGGTGGTGGTCTTTTGGAAAAGAGGGAATAACTTGAAATGGTGTCTGCATGCCCAAGAGGTGGGAGTGGTGAATTCCTATAAATATCTAGGGCTGTCCTTTAATTGGAACTTAACATGGTATACCTATATGTGGAAAGTCAAGCAGGGGTCTGTGCTGCAAGCAGGTTGTTGGTCAAATTTAACCAGAAATATGGGGGTTTGGCCCTTACCGCTAATGAAGGCCGTCTCCTCCTCCTGCTTCAACACCCTTCGCATGCTCCACAAGATCTACAGATGGATCCCGATAGATATAAGAAAGACAGTCACTCAGGCCCTTGTCGTCAGCAGACTCAACTACGGAAACACCCTCTACGCGGGAGCCCCGACCAAGCTCATCAAACGACTCCAACGCATCCAAACCTCCTCGGCACGACTGATCCTCGACATACCACGCCACGGCCATGGCCACATCACCCCCAACCTGAGAAACCTGCACCGGCTCCCCGTCAACAAGAGGATATCCTTCAAGCTCCTCACCCACGCACACAAGGCACTTCACAAGACCGGCCCAGCCTACCTCAACAAACGGCTCTCCTACATTCCCAACCGCCAGCTATGCTCCACTGACCTCTCACTCGCCACCGTCCCGCCCATCCGAAGAACAACCACCGATGGTTGATCCTTCTCCCACCTCGCCGCCAAGACATGGAACACCCTCCCACTGAGCCTACGACAGACCCATGACCTGCTGACCTTCAGGAGGATACTCGAGACCTGGCTGTTCGATCAGTAGCTCCTCCACCCCCTCCCCCCCAGTGCCTTGAGACCCTTGCGGGTATGTAGTGCGCTTTACAAATGTTTGATTGATTGATTGATTGAAGGGTAAATTCCTCCTCTAGGACTGCATGTAGCAGGGTACTTTCTCTTGCCCCTTCTTGCAGTTGGGATCTACTGGAGGGACCGTCCTCAGGAGGCTGTTTTCATTTGTACCTGTAACTATGGTTCATGCATAAGGAGGGAATTAAATCTGGTTTCCTGGAATTTGCTGGCAAATTTCTGTGTGCTGAGATTTCTTAAAGAGCTATTGGATGATAACCCAGCTCTAAAGGTCTCTAGATTATGTTGTAAAGAAACGCTTTTATTAGCGAAAGGCAGGTGGACAAGTGAAGCAAGGGCCAGGATAAGTGATCTAGAAAGAATTCTTTCTCTTTGGGGTACAATTGAAACTTGGTCTCCTTTCCCCAGTAAACAGGCTCTGAGAGAATCTTTAGGGAAGATTGGTGGTTCTTTGGACCTGGCTTATGAGAGGGAGGAACCCTCGATCAGCCTAATTTTAAATGCTCTTGGCCAAAAAACATGTTTCCCCTATTTTGCCCACATATCAGACCCAAGGATATGTAATGAAATTTTAAACGTGAGAGTAGGGTGCAACCCAGTCTTTTCAACCCTAAATGATATAATGTTGTCCGGGAAAATAATGGATTTTGCACGTGCTCCCTGAATGAGAATTTATCCTGGTCACATGTACTTATGGACTGTGTTTTTTATATTTTCGTCTGTATCAAGCTTTTAAGACCTGTTTTGAAAACATTAAGCATTCTCAAGGTTGGAGGTAACGGGGCTTCTATCCAAAATGTGTTATGATGTTGCAGTAGGAATCAGGGGCGGCCTTAGGCATGTGCAAGCTGTGCACCTGCCCAGGGCCTCCAAACCCCAGGGGCCGCCACGCCAATATATATCCTTAGTATAATAATCCTCTGAGGATGGATACATAGTTGCGTGGCGGCCCCTGGCAGGGATTTGACGGCCTCCGGCTCTGTTCCACTACCAAACACCCTGACCCCCCCTCCCCCTCTTCAGGGGCCCCGCCCGGGCCCCCTCTTCCGGGGCCCCCTACCTACGCTCCCTGCCCAGGGCCGCCATGAGCCTAGAGCCGCCCCTGTAGGAATTGACCATTATATATTTACTGTTAAGCAGAGTTTTAAGGATGGGTTAAAATAAGTTGCGCTGATCAGAGAGGGTGTGGGTTCTTCAGTTGATACTATATTGTAATAGTTTTTAATATTTTAGAATGTTTTATGGAGAAGGTCTTGATAAACGTTTGTACCTTCCAAAGCGGCAGTGTTCATGGCATGCAGTAAAGCCCGGTGACGCCTGACATGGCGCACTGTTGGCGCTGTTGAGCCTGACACCTCTATGGCGTCCTCTGACGTTCATGAAATGTCTCTTGCCTCCTCAGGTCCTACTCCTACTACGTCGAGGTGTCCATGGACGAGCTGGACTGGGTCCGTGTCATCGACCACTCCAAGTACCTGTGCCGCTCCTGGCAGAAGCTTTACTTTCCCGCCCGCGTCTGCCGGTGAGTGCAGTTCTCGCCTCTCGCTCTGTCTTGTGAATCGGTGATATCCTCCCATGTGTGACCCATAGGCGTTTGCCTCTGTGACTTCCTGTATTCCCTTGCTCAACATGTCATTCTACATGCTGACCGTCTAGTAACCCGTGTCACAGTATTTATTGAATTTGTAAAGCGCTTTGCGCAGCTGACAGTTGCCTCGGGGCGCTTTGAGCGGAACGACATGTACTCCAGTGTGCTAGTGATTCTCCGAGACACCCCTGTGCAGTGCTTTAAATGGAAATCTAGAAGTACAGATGCTCGCTCTTAAGAGAAGCGGTCTGCCCCAGAGAGAGCCGGTCCTCTCCCGTCACAAGTATTGCAGCAGTGCTCCGAAGTGCAGGCTCGCTCTCCCTGAAAATGCAGGAAGTGCAGGTACCTGCCCATTCTATTCACTGCCCAATGGGTGGGAGGGCATGGCCTTGCGAAGCATCAGCGAATGGAGCGGCCATCTTGGAGCGAAGGCTCTGTGGGGAGAGCGGTGACATTAAGATGGAGTGTGAGAGGCGCATGCGCCGCACATAAAGGAGGGGCGTAGCTTGGTCTGTAAGATGGGGGAGAGCTTCTGATTTTCCAACAATGATGCTGGCATACAGTGTTAAAATACATTATACGACACGCAGGGTGTATGAGGTGCTTTCAAAACCGATAGGGAGAGGGTGTGTGTGCGGTTTTGTCTCTGTGTATGCGAAATTTCCTGGTGAAATCCGGTAGACTCCTCACCATAACCGACTGAAAGCACATGTACCTTACTATTTAGCAGAAAATGTTTTTTTTTGGGCGAGGGCTTGAACCAGTTTAGTACCACCTCACCTGCTTGTTCTCTTTAGTTCATGTATGTTAATATATTGACCACTTGTAATGCGTCAGGTGGACCCGACACAGCATGATCTAAAAAATCATACAGGTTTGAAGGTTATGGCAGACAGTGCTGCAGAGTGTTCATTGTTGTCGTGTCTGTGCAGTGCACAATTAGGACATCTGGTTGCTGTGGATGTGCTATTTATTTGCTTAGAATTATACAGTGCTTAATTGTGTCAGTTACCACATGGTGGCGCTGTTTGTCTGTTTATTTAGAAGAGTGCATCAGTGGAGAGTTCATTGTCTTACTATTAAAAAATATGTCCAGCTAAGACGTCCCGGCCATCTCTACAATTTGAGGTGCCCTAGAGTTGTCCAAAATGTCCCCCTTTTGTGAGTAAGGCGGCGCTAGCCGCAGCTGCGGGTGGTGTCCACAGCATTAGATATCTGTGAAGTACCACTTCTGTGTGGAGAAGAGTGGCTCACTGGTTAGAGCAGGCAGACCCTGAAGCAGAGGTCAGACCCGGGACCAGGGTTCAATTCCCGACGCGGCAGGGTCTCGAGCTCAAATGTCCACGGACTCGATAATTCTCGCTTCGGTGCCTGACCTAATCATGGGTTCACACTCTGCAACTCTGGGCATTAAGCTTGTTTAATCTCCACAACGGCCCCCCGCGGCGGGATGCCTGGCTTTCACCTTGGGGATGCCCTGTAGGGGCTATCTCACAGGGAAAAGCCAGGACGGGTTCCCAAGGCAAAGCGCTTAGAGACCCCTGGGTTATAAGCGCTATATAAATCCAAACATACATACATACATACCATGGGCCTTTTTCATGTAAATAAATCGCCCATCACCACGCCCTTCGGTGTCTCGCGGACGTCCCCTGTTTGTTTTCTTTGCTGATGTCTGAGATCGGACTCACTGGTTCCCTTTGTGAAAGGTGGAGGACTTCTGTCGCCTCGTCATTCCTGTGGATAGGGTTGTGGTGCCTCTTCTATTTCAGGTGTTTGATCTACTTTCTAAGACATTTCTAAAGCCTATTGTATTGTTTGTCATTTAACTGGATGGTTCTCGAGGTCACTGTTTGTATGCAAACGATTTCCAAATGATGCCTAACCACGAACGCTGCAGCATGTCCATCTAAAGGCTGAATTACACAATGTGAAACCAGAAAACCTGGGCTCAATTCCGGCTTCTTCACTTGACCAAATTGTGTGATCCTAGGCAATTGTTTTATTTGACTTTACCTCATTTTCTTCCTTATTACGTACACGAGGACCTTGAAATACATGATTTGAGGATGCACAGTTTTATTTAACAAATTATATTGTTTTCCATGTATAATAGCAACCCCGGCCACTTAGAGTGCGCACATAACAACCGATTTGCCTCTTAGTTCACGATTTGAATTGTTGCAAGTCTAGGGGGAAGCATGGATGTTTCTAAATTCATGTTTACAAACTATACCTTTAAAAACAAAACAAAAAAAAACTACTCAGTGCACTGAAATAATCTGATATACTAATGCGAAATGCTTCTGCATGTTAAAGAAATGCTTTTTTGAGACTTTATCATATTTTCACACGTTTGTTGCAAGATGTCTTTATACATGAAGGTGTTCCTAAAGTTGAATGATGCAGGACACCTTAGTTGCTTCCCTTCTTTAATTTAAGTTGTCATTCAAATAAATGCTTGCCCCTATATTTAACCCCTTGGGTGCTCATGACGAGGT
This sequence comes from Lissotriton helveticus, assembly GCF_964261635.1. Lineage (NCBI taxonomy): Eukaryota > Metazoa > Chordata > Amphibia > Caudata > Salamandridae > Lissotriton > Lissotriton helveticus. Next base: position 54,575,809 of record NC_136067.1, read on the forward strand.
CAGCTCGTCATGAGCCACGGCGCTCTGGTGCTCATGACAAGCTGAGCTTGTCATGACCGCGCCCGTTCCGTGGAACGCTCGCACGCTGGGATGATTCCCCTGCTGTGCTGATTCCCCTGCTGTGCTGAGCGTTCCATGGGAACGGGTGTGGCCATGACGAGCTCAGCTCGTCATGAGCACCGGAGCGCCGTGGCTCATGACGAGCTGACCTCGTCATGAGCACCGGGGCGCTGTAGGCGCCCCCCCACCCCCCAGCACAGCGGGGGGAAACAGCCCCGCACCAAAGGTGTTAACATCTTTCTCAATGTGAGTTCTGAGTCGAGAAAACAGTAGCCCAGTGCTGCTGTTGACCAGGGGCCTGCATGCGGCCCCCAGACCTTACTTTGAGTATCACTGCTCTAGACTGACCACGTGGTTCACGGTTCACTTAGGATCCCTTGATCCAGTCACCCCAAGGGTGATAATGGTTTTTCCTGACCACGTGCACGGGGTTTATGTCTTAGTGGAATTAGGACACCATGTTTACAGTCCTGGAGGGTAACAGGTTGTCTGGTTTGGAACATCTGATAGCAGTGACTTGTCACAGAAAAGCCAAACTCTGCATACTGGGGTAAATAAATTATTTACGCAGGGGCGCAACTAGGTCTTAATTTCGGGGGGGGCTAACATGGCAAATGAAGGGGCGTGGCTAATGTTAATCAATGGGGCGGAGCTAAAATGGCAGATAATCAGAATCGGTTAATGCCCCCTCACACCTTAAAACCCATACCCGCCCTGAACCCTAAAGTTACCCCTGGCACCCCAAAACCCATACCCATCCTGATCCCTAAAATTATCCCCCCCGGCACCCCAATACCCATACTCACCCCACACCCTAAAATTACCCCCTGGCACTCCAAAACCCATTACCACCCTGAACCCTAAAATCACCCCCCTGGAGCCCCAAAACCCATACCCGCCCTGAACCCTTGAATTACCCCTGGCACCCCAAAACCCATACCCACCCTGAACCCTAAAATTACCCCTGGCACCCCAAAACCCATACCCGCAGTGATCCCTAAAACTACACCCTTGCACCCCAAAACCCATACTCACCCTGAATTACCCCTGGCACACCAAAACACATACCCAAGCTGAACCCTAAAATTAACCCCCTCACACCCTAAAACCCATACCCGCCCTGAACCCTAAAATTACCCCTGGCACCCCAAAACCCATACCCATCCTGATCCCTAAAATTATCCCCCCGGCACCCCAAAACCCATAACCACCCCACACCCTAAAATTACCCCCTGGCACCCCAAAACCCATTACCACCCTGAAGCTTAAATTACCCCTGGAACCCCAGGAACCATACCCATGCTGAACCATAAATTCACCCCTTGCCCCCCAAAACCCATACCCACCCTGAACCTTAAAATTACCCCAGGCACCCCAAAACCCATACCCATGCAGAACCATAAATTCCCCTCTGGCACCCCATAACCCATACCCACCCTGAACCCTAAAATAGCCCCCTGACATCCCAAAACCCACACCTGCCCTAAACCCTAAAATTACCCCTGGCACTATAGAACACATACCTACGCTGAACCCTAAAATTAATCTCATGGCACCCCAAAACCCACACCCACCCTGAACCCTAAAAGTATCCCCCCCTGGCACCCCAAACCCCATACCCACCCCACACCCTAAAATTACCCTCTGGCACCCCAAAACCCATACCCATGCTGAACCATAAATTCCCCCTGGCACCCCATAACCCATACCCACCCTGAACCCTAAAATTGCCCCCTGACACCCCAAAACCCACACCTGCCCTGAACCCTAAAATTACCCCTGGCACACCAAAACACATACCCACGCTGAACCCTAAAATGACCCCTGGCACCCCAAAACCCATACCCACCCTAAACCCTAAAATTGCCCCCTGGAACCCCAAAACCCATACCCGATCAGAACCCTAAAATTAACCCCTGGCACCCCAATTTGTAACCCACCATGAACCATAAAATTACTCACTGGCACCCTAAAACCCACACCCACCCTGAACTCTAAAGTTACCCACTAGCACCCCCAAAAAAAAAATGAACACTACAAACTTACATTACAGTTGCATATTTGGAGGGGACTGTCCTCTTTGACTTCTATGCATGTAAGTCAAGAACAACATTCACAGTAACCTAGATATGCAGGCAGTAGGTAATGCTGTGCTGAAAAATGCATTAAAGTTACTGGAACTTCCATAAAAAACTGCTGCCTGCTCTTCTAATGCTATACTGTGGAGTCTGACTGATCAGCAGCACTGTGTCCTGGCATCCAGCCCCTCGAAGGTCTCAGAGTAGATAGGTCTCCTGGATTCTCCTTGCCTGGGTCTCCTCTGCTTCTTGGCGTCACTAGGGGGGTGCGGGGGGTGCGGACCGCACCGGGTGACACCATCGCATGGGGTGACACCTTCGATGCTCTCTGGAGGGTCTCCTGCCTCGCTTACAACCCAAAACGCCTATGTACACCAACTAAAAATAGGGAGGCAGAAAAAGAATGATGTCACCGCCATGGTCCAAGTCTAGAGCTGCGGAGCTCAAGTCAAGTGTAGCACTGCGCAGCTCGCATCTGACGCTGATGCTGCACGGCTCACATCCGAGTCTGGAGGTGAAGCACCTGCTGTGGGTCTCAGGGCCGGGCCGACGTTGCAAAGCTCAGGGACAGCTGTGCATCGGGCTTTGGGCATGAGTTGTCTGTGTAACAGGCCCAGGGCTAGAAGAGGAAGAGAGAGCGCGCTAGGAAGAGACACAACAACCGGCCCGGATTAAAAGTTATACACACTTCAATTCAGCACAGCAACCTCCCCACCCATTCCTTCCTTCTCATTGTAGGGATTGCATTTAGATGTTGTTACGAGATATAAAAGTTGTGTTAAGTGTGCGTATAGTGGACTTCGATTAATTTACAGTGATTTTTTATTTTTATTTAAAGAAGATATTACTGCCTTGAGAAATGTGGTTATAACTGTTTTCTGCGCTGGAAAGTGTTTGCCTGGTATCATTAGCAAAAGATGCATACTTTTAGGAGCTCATAACTAGTTTTGACATTAATTCATTTGGAATTACCAATACCACATTATTAAGTATTTACCCATTTCCACATTACCTCATCGTTACCAGTTGGAGAGATAGAAATCGGACCTTACATGCAGTGTTGAAGTGTGCACAAAAGTTTATTACACACGTTCTACTTTCTGACCAATTTTCCTAATGCAAACTTTAAAAAAAATTCTTGCAAAATGTGCGTGGTGAAAACAATTTAGGAGTTTGGGAACTCCACAAAACTGGTAGTCCGACTCCCGCTTCAGGAGGAAACCCCTTTCCACAGGAATTGGGAATACAACGGGACACGGAATATGCCCTAAAGTCGACTCTCAAAATCCTGATTGCTAAAAGTGCAGCAACAATTACTGAATTAATAAAACGTTGTACCGCCCTAGGAATATATGTGTACACAGCTGGTGCTACAGGGGATTCACATGCCACCTGATAGTTAAGTGGCATAGCAGGGTGCCAGTGGCCCTATAGTGTGAATGCAAATGGGCCCCCAGACCAATGCATGTGTGGGAATATCCTTCATTATTCAGGATGCAGTGGGCGCCCAATGGCCCTGGTGCTACCGCACCTGCTGCGCCATTGGCAGATTTCTAGCTCATTGGAGAGGCTTATGTCAATCCTGCTCAGACAACCAGCCTCCTTATTCGTGTGGGATAATTCATGTGACATTACATTGCTCACTAGCACCTGTTTAATTGTAGTGTGTTTCAGCAAAGTTTCACACCTTGGAGAGCAATAGGCCCTACTTATTATCTATGGGGATATATGTACTCTTACTCTGCCCACTGCTGCTGCCTATGCGTAACTAGTAGTTAACAGGTGCAATATACCACACCTAATCTCGCTGCTGAGTGAAGCTGAAACGACTTCATTACTTAGGCACCCTTAACACACAAACATCACAACGCACACAGGTGACAACACACGAGTGCTATTTCATTCAAAATAAGCATTTACATCTATGTATTGCCTTTGTTAATGTTTATTCATTATTTTAGTGTCCCCTCCCACAAGTTCTGTCACCTGCTGCAATGGTGCAGCAGGTGCATTGACACCGATGCTCAGTGTGTGATGGACTCAGTTTACCCTTAATTATTTATTTGTTTTTCTACCAAAACAGGTGGTGGGTGTGGTAATTTTACTTCTTACATTAGGGCACCCGGCGCCCTTGGGAGCCGCAACTCTGTTGTAAAAAGGTGGTACGCTTGGAAAACTGATTAAAACTTTCTCCTAATAGAATAAACAATACTGCTGCTGACCTCACGGGAAAGAAATCTTCAAACATACATTTCATAACTAAATGTTTTGTATGGGAAAAAGCAGATTTCAAGGCAGTGAAGTGATCGTAAAACGTGCCGCAGATCTCTAAATGGCAGCTTCTTCCACTGAACCCCCTGTGCCAATTAAGGAACCAGTGGCTCCGTAGGGAGTAGGGGGGCATTTACTTGGAATCGAGCCTGACAGCTGTGCACGCATCTAAAAACTGCCACTGACAAAACACAGCTCAACAATGGGCGTTTTCTCCTCCGCGAAGTGCAATCATTGGCACTGGTGGACTCGAAGGAGGTCCATCATGGATTTGGGATAAGTCGTGAGGGGGTGACACCATGAGTTACCCGCACTAGGTGACACCAACCCTAGTGACGCCGCTGCGCTGCTGCCCTTGGATGCGAAAATAGAAAGCTCCATGGCCCTGTTCACCATTCATCTAGTGAGCAGTGAAGTGGATGTGAATTCCATCCAAGTGCACAGACAGCAGGGTGAAAGGGATGGCCAGTGCAGGTGATGCTTTTCCTTTGAAAATTAATTTCTGCTGGTGTCATAGCCCAGGGTTTGCTGTCTGTGCACTTGTATGGAATACACATCTATACAAGTGCACAGACAGCAAACCCTGTGCTATGACACCAGCAGAAATTCCCATACAAAAGAAAAGCGTCATCTGCACTTGCCATGCCTTGCCTTCCCCCTGCTGTGCACTTCACACCCCATGCTTACAACCCATCAAGTGCTTAGGTGAAATCCCTGCCTTCAGGCAAGGATTTCACCTCGGCGGCGCCACTCTAAAGGAAATGAAGAGGTGGGGGCAGGGGGGTTCTCTCGAGGAAACTGTTCAGAGGCTGGCTGTCTGGCTCGGGCTGCCGGGCCTCTCAAAGCATTACAAAAATCACATTCTCTGCTCCGATGCGCAGCCTTCTTGCATCATTTCAGTGCGTGTCATCTTAGCCCGGGCAGAGGAGGCGACGGGGGGGGGCTGAAGCCCGGTGAGCCCAATGGGTGTTGCGCGCCTGGATAGGGTTGTGGTGCCTCTTCTATGCGGACGACACACAGCTGGTGGTCTCCCTAGCGCAGGAAGCCCAACATTCTCCATCGGGGGGCCTAACCAAATGTCTGGAGGAGGTGAAGTCCTGGATGACGCTGTCCTCACTAAAGCTGAATGGGGACAAAATGGAGCTCATGCTGATAGGCCCGGCTGATCCGACCCTCTTCAAGTCATTATGGCCCACCTGTCTAGGCCCCCCCCCGGCTCCGCAAGATAACATCAAAAGCCTGGGGGTATGGCTGGACAGGAATCTTACCTTTAACACCCAGGCCACAAAGCTCTCCGCCACCTGCTTTGGACTTCTCCGGACATTGAAGAAGGTCCTCCCCTTGCTCCCAATGGAGGCTAAACAAACAGCTATTCAGGGCATAATTCAATCACGCCTGGACTCAAATAACGTCCTTTATCTGGGAGCCCCAGAGTACACATTAAATAGATTACAACTGGTGCAGAACTGTGCGGCCCGCACCCTACTGCAAATTCCACGAAGAACTCCAGTCAGAAAGGCACTGACCAGCCTTCACTGGCTACCAGTACGAAAAAGAGTCATCTTTAAAACAATGTGCATCGCCCATCAGGCCTTCTGGGACTCGGGCCCAAAAATCATGCGCAGCCTAGTCAGCCAATACCACCCAGGCCGTGAACTACGTTCTAGTCAGGCTTTTATGGCAACAGTCCCCAGAATCAAAAGGTCTAGAGCAGGTGGAAGAATGTTCACCTTCAACGCCTCAAAAATCTGGAACTCTCTCCCCCTTCATCTGAGATCTAATCCCAACCTTGCCTCCTTCCGCAAGCAGCTCAAAACCCATCTATTCAAATCTCCGTAATCATGCCAGCCCCTTCCCCCTCCTCCTGGTCTCTGTCAGCCTCATTACATCCCCCTCTGGTTCCCTAGCGCTTGGACGCCCCAGGGCAGCAATCGCGCTGTAGAAATGTATTTTCATTCATTTTTCATTCATTCATTCTTCTATTTCAGGTGTTTGATCTACTTTCTAAGACATTTCTAAAGCCTATTGTATTGTTTGTCATTTAACTGGATGGTTCTCGAGGTCACTGTTTGTATGCAAACGATTTCCAAATGATGCCTAACCGCGAACGCTGCAGCATGTCCATCTAAAGGCTGAATTACACAATGTGAAACCAGAAAACCTGGGATCAATTCCGGCTAATTCACTTGACCAAATTGTGTGATCCTAGGCAATTGTTTTATTTGACTTTACCTCATTTTCTTCCTTATTACGTACACGAGGACCTTGAAATACATGATTTGAGGATGCACAGTTTTATTTAACAAATTATATTGTTTTCCATGTATAATAGCAACCCCGGCCACTTAGAGTGCACACATAACAACCGATTTGCCTCTTAGTTCACAATTTGAATTGTTGCAAGTCTAGGGGGAAGCATGGATGTTTCTAAATTCATGTTTACAAACTATACCTTTAAAAAAAAAAACAAAAAAAAAACTACTCAGTGCACTGAAATAATCTGATATACTAATGCGAAATGCTTCTGCATGTTAAAGAAATGCTTTTTTGAGACTTTATCATATTTTCACACGTTTGTTGCAAGATGTCTTTATACATGAAGGTGTTCCTAAAGTTGAATGATGCAGGACACCTTAGTTGCTTCCCTTCTTTAATTTAAGTTGTCATTCAAATAAATGCTTGCCCCTATATTTAACCCCTTGGGTGCTCATGACGAGGTCAGCTCGTCATGAGCCACGGCGCTCTGGTGCTCATGACGAGCTGAGCTTGTCATGACCGCGCCCGTTCCGTGGAACGCTCGCACGCTGGGATGATTCCCCTGCTGTGCTGAGCGTTCCATGGGAACGGGTGTGGCCATGACGAGCTCAGCTCGTCATGAGCACCGGAGCGCCGTGGCTCAGGACGAGCTGACCTCGTCATGAGCACCGGGGCGCTGTAGGCGCACCCCCCAGCACAGCGGGGGGAAACAGCCCCGCACCAAAGGTGTTAACATCTTTCTCAATGTGAGTTCTGAGTCGAGAAAACAGTAGCCCAGTGCTGCTGTTGACCAGGGGCCTGCATGCGGCCCCCAGACCTTACTTTGAGTATCACTGCTCTAGACTGACCACGTGGTTCACGGTTCACTTAGGATCCCTTGATCCAGTCACCCCAAGGGTGATAATGGTTTTTCCTGACCACGTGCACGGGGTTTATGTCTTAGTGGAATTAGGACACCATGTTTACAGTCCTGGAGGGTAACAGGTTGTCTGGTTTGGAACATCTGATAGCAGTGACTTGTCACAGAAAAGCCAAACTCTGCATACTGGGGTAAATAAATTATTTACACTATCATAATTTCTATACATAAAAAGGGTCAGGTATAAATGAGGAGCAGAGTCCGTGGTGTTAGAGTTAATGGGGCTTTATTGCATTAACTCGAGTTAAGGGAGAGCTCCAGCACCAAGCGGGTACAGGAGTGGTCTGCAGCTTTATTCACACATCAGAATATTTATACAGTTTTCAGTCAATAGGCAAAAGAAGAAAAAGAAGTGACAAGAAAAAGGGAAGTGACAAGCAGTAATTTCCAACAGATGTGTCAAGGTAGGGGCGTGTCTTGTGTCTCGTGAGAGGGCATGCGATGTGTGGAAATGTGTTCTCTTTCAGTTGAAGGCCCTTCCTCATTCGGGGGTTTATCTCTGGCTTAGAGTCAAGAACAGAAACCATCTTGTGTAAAACAGAAACTATCTTGCTGGTTCTGGGAATTGTCTGAACCACAAGAGTCAAAAAGAGGAACTATCTTGTGTAAAACAGAGACCATCTGCTCTCTGGCTTACAGTCAAGGACAGGAACTATTTCTTAAGACAGGAACTGTCTGCTGGTTCTGGGAATTGGCTGAAACACAGGAAGGGGTGGTCAATGAACTAAGATGCCAGGTGCAGGGTGTCTTACAGTTAAGAACAGGAACTATCTGCTGCTGGTTCCCAGAATTGGCAGAAGCACAGAAATGTGAGGTCAATGAACGGGGGTGCCAGAGGCAGGGTGTCTTGCTTGTGGGTCTGAAGACAAAATGGAGGTCACACACAAAATGGGTGCTTGTCTGAATGAGAAAAATGGCTGTCAGGCAGAAACAGGGAAATGATGGGGCACAATTGTCAATTTTATTTCCACATTCCCTCCTTGCCCCAGAGTGTACCTACATTATATCTCAATTTGCATGAGATCATCTATACATTCTTGTAGCATAATTCTTTCCCTTTCTCTCTGCTGGACAAGTGGTTTAGGAATGCAGTTTGCAGCGCATAGACTGCACAGGGCAGGACCACATTGGATGCAAAGGCAGCATCCAGTTATTATCAGGAATATTATACCTGCTGCTGACAGCAGTTGCCATCCCCAGGACGATATTATCTTCCAGAACCAATCAGACCACGTCCAAGTGCCAGGTTCTTGATGTAAACTTACGGCTATCTTGTGTAATTTTGTTATGGCCGTGTATACAGATGGGGAATTATCAGGAATAAATATACAGCAGCTAGAGCCTATAATTTTACAGGCTCCGCCTCTGTCAGCCAGGATGATGTCAAGGACAAGGCGATTTTGGAGAGTAACCAATCGTATGGCGGACTGCTCCTGGGTTAAGCTCCCCAGGGCAGATGCCGTCTGGTTTACAACAGCCTCTAAGGTCCTTGTCAACCTGCGTATAAGCTTGCTGTTCTGTACAGGGCCAACAAAGAAGAAGAACCCTTTGTTAAAATCTGTATACTGTTCCCATGAGGTTTCTGTTTGGTCAACCAAGGCGGTATCAATCGTTCTTTTATGTCTGACATGGGGCACTAGGAGGTCTCGGTGGTAAGTGCCACAAAGACAGGGGGTAACAGGAATGCTATATAGCAAGTTCCCCCCCAGTTCAAGGGCAGCTGCACATAGGCCGTTTGGCCACAGATGAAATAAGTATGGCGAGATGCTAGAAATGAGGACTTTCCTCTGTCTTCAAAACTTATAGTGGTATGACAGTCACTGTGTCCTAATGGAACAGAGCCATTTTTCTGGATGCACAGGTGTCCTTTTACTGGTGAGACCGAGATGGAAGGGGGACCAGCATTCTTTTTAGGTTTGGTATTTAACATCTTGTAGGACATGGTCATGTTCCCTTGCTTGTATTCTTCACTTTCTAGGACTGTACCGGTCGCCTGAGGATCTCCCTCCTTATTAGGGTAACAGGCAGTATTGAGTACCTTGTTTAAATCCCCCCAAGGCCACCCATTCTTGCATGAATTATTTCCGTCAGGGCAGGAGGTGGGGGTAGTATCGTCAGCTGTTATTAGGGCGAACCAGGCTTCACAAGTTCCATTATAAGTGAATGGGAAAGGAAAAAGAGGCATCCCTCCCTTTTTCTGATGAGGTGGGATGCGGCCACATATCCAACAATTGGTGCTATTACTGGCCTGCTGAGTGTGGTGTAGCATCTGTATGAAGGTATTGTTTCGCAAGGCTAGTCTATGGGCTTGTTCATGAGGGGGTAGGTCGTGATAGGTGTGTTCCTGAGTGCTGTTGGGTGTATGAGAGGTGTGTTGTGTTGGAGGAAAAACAGTGTGGAGAATCCAACCAAGACACGTCATAACTGCCATGAGGAAAAATAATACTGTCAAACATATAATAGGGCCATTATGTCTTTTTCTAGAGTTCATTTTTTTTTTCTCTCACATAGTCAAGGTGTTAAAATCCATTCCCATGCTCCAACCGCTTCACCACTGGACCGACGCCCAATGGACTTAATTAGCCAGAGTCCGGATGGCAGACCTCAACTTTGATTTATATTCTTGTTGTGGGGTCAGTTCCAAGGGCACAAAAGATTGTTCTGTTACAATGTCACTAGGGTTGGCAGTGTCGCCGGCAACAGTGTCTCTTTGTCCAAAATATTTCCGGCAGTGGCTTGCGTGTAGCCAGCCCTTCCTGCCTTTGACCTTCACCGCCGTCCGCGTGGTTAGGAGCGCGAGCTTCGGAGTCTTCCACCTGGGCTGAAGAGGACTGGTCCTGTTGAAGTTTCTTATCACCCAGTCGCCGGGTCGGATGGTGTGTTCTCCAGGGGTGGTTTTGTCAGGGAAGGCTGCAGCGACCTGTGAACGACAAGATTGGAGTGCAGACATCAAGGAAGCCAGGTAATCTGTAAGCATAGTACTGTCAACATCAGTTATTCTTTTAGGTATTGGTGTACCCCACATATTCGGCGGTCGGCCAAAGACCACCTCATATGGGGATAGGCCAGTTCTAGAATGAGCTACCATACGCCTGTAAAAGAGGGCAACCGGTAAGGCTACCATCCAATCCACACCCTTCTCTGCACAGACTTTAGCTAATTTTGTTTTGAGGGTCTGGTTATGTCTCTCTACTAGACCTGCTGCTTGGGGATGCCTCACACGGTGGAACTTCCAAGTGTATCCTAATAGAAGGGAGACATGTTCCATTAGCTCGGAAGACCTTCGGCACCCTCCTCTAGGGCGAGAGTCAGTGTGTCTTGTTGTGAAGGAGGTGGCGGTGGCGGAGCGGGCTAAATTACTGGAACCTCATATGGAGGTGGGGTGTCTAAGAGGACATTGGTGAAGGTATCCTCGGGTAATGGGGCAGTAGGTTGTGTTTTGTGAATAGATGATGTGATAACTCATATATTTCTAATTTTATTTAACAGATAAAAAGGCACTCATATATTAGTGCCTGTCAGGTTTTAGAAAATTACACAGCCAAATATAATAAAATGATAAACCCACATTAAAATATTAGCAAAATAGCACAAATAAATATTGAGATATGCAATAATTTAAGCAACTCTCATTCAGCTTTGCAAATCCCCATGCTGCCAATATGTTCAGCTATTGACCTGAAAGTCATCAATCTCGGCTTAGAGAGTCACTCTAAGGAGTCAAATGATCTGTATTTTTACACTTTAAAAATAAATACAGACCGTAAACACAATGTTTTTTGTATGTATTTATCTGTAAAAATCAGTAAAAAGGAAAAACAGGGAGCCCCAATTATGAAGTAGAGTCCCTGATGGTGCTTGTAGGAGAGTAGGGTCTGCTATCCTATGGTCACCCCAAATTTTTGCTTTTTGCTTCACTGGTTTATGACTTTATGTGGCTGTGGGCCTGCTAATCAGACCCACAGCCTGCTGTTCTCTCTCTAAATTGTTAACCATGTACTTTAGGTGCATAACGAAATTGGAACTGGTTCACCTTATTGGCCCCTGTAACAGTGTACCCAGGTACCCAGGGCATAGGTGCTTCCAAGGCCTACCAGGGGCTGCAGCATGTATTGTGCCACCCCTGGCCTGGCCTCCATATTTGACACAACTGGCTGATCACTCAGCTGGGGTAAGTCGGTGTAACCACCCCTTACTTAGGTGTAGTATGCCTATACCTAACCTAAAATGGACACATATGTTCCTATCAGTCACTCCTATGGAAGGCCTCATCAATCCTGGAGGCAGAGTGCTTGGAAATATGTGAGATAGTGCTCTGGCATGAGCTGAGCCTGTCTGCAGCTTTCGGAACCATGTCCTTTAGCTGTTTCATGATATTGCCATACCATATACTCTTAAGTGCATTATAATCCTCGCGGTTAAATGCTATCTTGGGTTTGGCTTTATCAAAACATGTCGAGTAAGGTGTCATACGAATTGGAATACTACCCCCTCGCCAGTTCTGGTGACGGGGGTAGCATTCCACCCTTCTAGAGGGACACGACATGTACCTAGCCTGAACCCCGGTTAAAGTTAAACAGAGCCTTAGCATCTCAAAATGGATGCTGCCACCACAGACACAAGTCTGACCTCCTGCTGCTGGGAGTCCTTCCAGCGAGGGCAGCTTGGACAAAGGGTTTCCTGCCTGGGGAGGTGCTAGCACCACTCCAGACAGGATTTTGTGTATTGGGTAGGACAGGGCTGAAAAGAATCAGACATGCCTGGGGCACACAAGGTGTCCCTGTGCATAGGCCAGTTCAAACCGGTGCTGGGGCTTTCCAGCCCCAGTCCTGGCGCGAAACTGGACAAAGGAAAGGGGGTGTAACCACCCCCCTTCCTGGTTCCACCCAGAGGAGGGACCTAGTAGGTGATCCGGCCCCCCAGATTCGAATAAGAGTGGGAGCTGTGTCCTGAGACTTCAGATCATCCTGAATCAACTTGAAATACAGAAGAAGACTGGACTTCGACATTCTGCTGCACAGAAGACGGAAGAGAATCTCCCTTGTGGCCAAGGAGTGACCACCCTGTGAACACAGGCACCAACCAGCAACTCGACGTCTGCTTTGCCGCCGCCTCCCGCCGGAGCCCGAGCCCAGAGCCTGACAAGACCCAGACTCCCAGACTTCTCACCGCCCGATCCACAGTCCCTGCAAAGAAGGGACCCGTGGAGGCACCGAGAGACGTGGGACCGGACATCTTGGAAGACCCCCGAAACGCTGACTGCGCAGCATCAGAGGCACCCTCGACGCTGTGCTTTGGGGTTTGAGAAGCCCCAACCTCGAGCAGCCCTTGCACCGAAGATCAGCCCCCCAGCATCTCCACGATCTGCGTGGGGCCCTTTTGCATCCTGCCACTCGACGCGCCATCCCGGCCACTTGCCACGTGGCTAGCGGCCATCTTGGCGACGAAACCTACAACTTTCACTGCGGGTCTGGTTGTTCCAGACTTGCCCTTGCTCCTGTAAAAAGGAGTACCTGCTCTGACCTTGCTGGTCCGAGTAACAAGCCTTTTTCGATTCCTGCGTGGCTTGCATTAGCCAAGGCCTGTTTGCTTCTATCAAGTCGCCGACACCGCCAACAGCGAGAAGCCTGCGTGGGACAGCTCGTGACCGACTCCTGGACGTCTTCGACCCCTCGTGTCCACGTGGCTGCAGAGAGAAGCTACACCTCGACGCCTGTTTGCACCCGACATCGCCTGGTTCCACTCTAGTTCCACGGTAGTCACTGGCTAGTGACTTTGAACATTGTCCCCTCTGCTTTCAGGTCTTCACCTCTTCAGATCCACCCTTGGATCCACCGGAACTCTTCACATCGAGCCGCCTGCAGCATCTTCAGCTCCAAGCACCATCGACCTGCGTGACGAAACCCGACACTACTTCGACCCTATGCACCCGCTTCCTGTGGGTGAGGTAACTCAGCTCTGCCGGTGTTCCCACACTGGTACACACCTCTAGTGTCTGTGTCTCAAGTTTCAGCTTTCTAGGTCACTCGGAAGGTTCCTTTCTAACTAACTTTGTACTTTTTACGCACCATTGACATTGCATTGGTAAAGCGTGCACTTTCCGCACTGCTCCCGAGTCCCGCGGGCCTTTCCCGACTTCTTCACTGCTAGTCCCGAACAGCTCCAGCGATTCCCCAGGCCCTAGGCCTCTTCACTTTCCCCATAGTGGTTCTTATACCACTATTTTAGTATATGGTTTAGGTGGCCCCTAGGGCTCATCCATATTGTGCAACTTTTGTGTATTTAAACTGTGTTTTGTTTTAACGCATTTGCTTCTGTGCTCATAAAGAGTATCAGGGATATTTGTAGTAATAAATCTATATATATTTTCAATATATATCTGTGTGGTGTCCTTTCATTTGGTATTCAAGGGATTGTGTATGGTAAAACAGCTTGCTTCACATGCCTTTACAGAGTTTAGCCTAAGACTGCTTAGTCCATGCTACCCCTAGGATAGCTTGTCTATAAGGTTGACTTTACAACCTGCACCATAAGGGTTGCTTGGCATGATACAAGGTGATCACTAGAACTAGTGAGCATCATATATCAGGCCAACTTCTCACAGTGCTGTTAAAGCATTTTTGAATTGATGATAAAGGAGAAGATTAAATAAATGGGGAAGTGTGGATTTTAAGAACTGGTCCTCGGTAGATTTTGATTTTATTTTTAGGGATAGGAGGGTTTCCAGGGGCTTGATTAATACTAGGGTAGTTTATGCACAAAGGACAACCCTGGTTGCTGGTTGCATCATGGACGATTGCTGTGTTTGATATTACATTTTACATTATGCACTCATACTAATTAATGATGGTGTGTCAATATTGCAATGGTTTTAATTAATCTACAATAATGAATTGTTACTTACAGTGCATCTCAGCTGTGATACATACTTGGTTGCGATAGCTCATGATAGGAGCCTCTCAAAAATAATAAAAGACCAATGAATGAATGAAATGACGAGTGGTCGTGCGCATCTTGTGCAGGTCCTGCTGGTGGCAGTGACATAGCTGCACTTTGTCCATCCTCTTCATGAGTGGGCGGTGGCTTTCTTGGGATTTACCTGAAGGCAGTGTGGACTGAGGGACACCACGGAAGGGGGGTGCCCCCTCTGAGTGTCTGATTACAAAAGGTCCATCATTTTCACATCAGATAAAAATCCAACCCAGGATGTGTGTATTCTTTCAACAGATGGGGTATCTAGTGCACATTGGACCTTTTGTGGGGGCAAGACATGGATTTTGGGGCTCACCACACTAAAATGTCCAAGCCCCAGTAATCACACAGGCCCTTTTTCCCTCTTAAATTCTTGCAAGTTTGAGCTGCTGAAGTTGAACGAGTGGTGCAATCTTCACCCCCAACCCCCCAGTTCGAGGCATGTGGGCTGCTAAATTCATATCTTATGCATAGATCGCCGCCTAGTGTTGGGTCCGGATGATTGCACATTGTTGTCCTGGAAGAGTCTTCGAAGTATCACGAGATAGGTGGCTCCTCCCCTGGACTACAGTGCGCATGGGCATCGACTCCATCCCCAGATTGTTTTTTTCCGCCATTGGGTTCGGATGTGGTTTCGACGTCTCCGTGTCGGAACCGAAAAAAACTTTGTTCTTAAGGCCAAAAGGCCTTCGTTACCTGCGTCGGTATTGTTTGCGGACGGTCTCGAGCGTCGTCCGACTCTCTGAGCCGGATATCTACGGAGTCAAGTAACTCTTCGGACATCGAGGCCCTCTCGTCGCTGCAAGACCCGACGAACTTAACATGGAGCGGAGACCGTTCAAGTTCTGCCCCGTCTGTGGATCCAAATATCCACATATCGATGTGCATCCGGTCTGTAATAAATGTCTATCACAGGACCACAACGAAGAAAACTGCATGGCCTGCTCTAAATTCAGGTCCAAGAAGACACTCAAGCATCGGCGCGCGGCGCGCCTTGAGGCCCATCGAGCGGCGCCGGCACCCGACGACATATTCGACGACCCCGCGGAAGAAGGCGGTAGCCATCATCTCCAGATTTCACCACCGTCGACGGAGGTCCAGGCCGATTACGAGGAACACGTCGAAGGACAGGCCCAGGACCTTGAATACGTCGAGGAGGTAGGGGACGACGAAGAAATTCATGGGGCCGTGGAAGATAGCTCAGAGGAAGAGCTATGCCCCGACGTCTACATTACTCAGGCTCAGGTCACGGGATCGCCACTCGGCCTTACCCACGACCCTGCACCGCTATCCCCGGCCCCGCCTTCTGGCCCGGCCACGGAACCTCAAGCGGAGCCGCCATCTTCCATCACGAAACCAAAACCAAAACCTTCGGATTCAACAGCACCAAAGATGGCCGACGTCCAGCCAAAATCGAAACCGAAACTATCGGATCCGACAACACCTAAAATGGCCGACGTCCAACAAAAAGTATCGAAGCCTGCTCCTTCATCGACTTCGTCGCCCTCCGGCCCACCAAAGTCGAAGAAGGCTGTCGAGTCGGCAGCGTCGCAAAAGGTGCGCAAAGAGCCATCCTCTAAGAAGGCCGTCCATCAAGTGTCGAGTACAGGTGCTCCGGCACGGACATCTAAGACTGTTGACGCGCCTTCGGACGCTCCTACGGCGCCATCCAGTAAACGCGCAATCTAATCGAAAGCGACTAAAAGCCACGACCCAAAGGCCGCAGGCACTACGCATCGGCACGTGGATGCCGGATCTGCAGCGCCGGCGCCAAAGACTCCGACGGAGCCGCGACACGTTGTGGACGAAGATTCGTCAACGCACATCTCATCCACACCGAGGGACTCCGACACCACCGACCATCGGCCGTCGGTTACCAAACCCTCTGCCTCCCTCACCAAGCAGGTGACCGACTCCCTCAAACGTATTCGGGAGAAGACTTTGTCGTCGACAGCTTCCACGACATCGGCTCCAAAATCGGTGGACACACCTCCAAAGACCTCGTCCAAGCTTCTCTACACGTCGGATCCTTCGACGCAAAAGGGCCACTCGGATCGGCATCAAGCCTCAGAAGAACAATCTGAGCATTACATCGATGCCCAAACAGGGAAACTGACCCTCTACAAAAGGAAAATCACTTCCCAACCACTGGAATCCTATGTTATTCCACTAAAGAAGAAGAGGCCGACACAGGACTTTCCTGCCCTTGTTGAACCTATTCTGCCTCCACCAAGAATAAGTCCATCTCCTTCACCCAACCACTCAGGTGGAGAGAATGATGAACAAGATGACCAATACAATTTCCCAGTTGACAATGACCCTGGTGTTCAGCAGGACTCATATGACGACACTGGGGACCAAGGTGGACATCAGGTGGTGCAAGATCCACAGGGTTTTGGACCACGTACATCTCCAACAGAGGATTCTGCAGCATTTAATGCTTTAATAGAACGGGCAGCAGCTAATCATGATGTGGACATGCATGCTGACCCGGTGGAGGAAGATTTTTTGTTTGACACTTTCTCTGTCTCAGAACGAACAGTTAAAATACTTCCTATGCTCAAGGGTGTCCTTAAACATGCTCCCGAGATCTTTAAAGAACCTACCAGGCCAAGAGTGGTGAACCCACGTATCGAGAAAAAATACAGGCCAGCACCTGGAGATCCTGCATATATTCGAGGACAGTTGCCTCTGGACTCATTGGTGGTCGCCAATGCCCGCAAGAGGGCAAACTCCCAGACAACGGGTGAAGCTCCTCCCCCAGACAAGGAGTCGAAAGTGCTTGAGGCATCCGGCAAAAGGGTGGCTGCGCAGGCTGCCAATGTATGGCGTATAGCAAACACACAGGCACTATTGGCACGATACGATAGGGCGCATTACGACACCCTAGAACAGCTCCTTCAACACCTACCTGATGAGTTTAAGGAAGCAGCCGAAATGCTCATACAAGAGGGGAAGCTTATCTCAAACGCTGCAATAAAGTGTGCACTTGATGTGGCAGATACAGCGGCTAGGGGAATTAACACTAGCGTCATGTTAAGGCGACAAGCTTGGCTTCGTATATCTGGATTTAAGCCTGACATTCAAACTACAATACTCAACCAGCCCGTCAATCCTGACAGACTGTTTGGTCCAGATGTAGAGACCACCCTTGAAAAGATTAAAAAGGACAACGAGACTGCTAAGTCCATGGGGGCGCTTCAGTCACAACAATTCAGGGGAAGCACTTTTCGTCGCTCAGGAGCACGTGGTGTTACCAGAGGAAACTTGGGTCAACAGACACAATTCACAAAGGGTGGTGCACATTCCTCGTACCCCAAGCAGGGTAGAGGGGGTTACAGAGGTAACAGTGCCAAGGGCAGAGGCAGAGGGAACAACAACACCCGTTCCTCTGCCGCCAACAAACAGTGACTCTCTGTCACTGCCCCCCGACCATACCACACCTGTCGGGGGGAGACTCCAGCAGTTCCTGCCAGTCTGGACGTCCATCACCACAGACAGGTGGGTGAGAAAACTTATCCAGTACGGTTACTGTTTGGAGTTAACATCCACTCCTCCCAACATTCCCCCAAGACACCGTCCTATGTCGGCAGAGCACTTGCACTTATTGCAGCAAGAAGTCCTGGTGATGCTGCAAAAAGGCGCGATCGAGCTCGTACCAGTGGAAGAGGAAGGCACAGGGGTCTATTCCCTGTACTTCCTCATCCCAAAAAAGGACGGATCCCTCAGACCTATTCTGGATCTACGCCCCCTCAACATGTACATACTGTCAGAACACTTTCACATGCTGACACTGCAACAAATTCTTCCCCTGCTCAATCAAGGGGACTTCCTAGCAACCTTGGACCTCAAGGATGCTTATTTCCACATCCCACTCCACCCATCCCACAGAAAAACCTCAGGTTCACCATTCAAAACAAGCACTATCAGTTCAAAGTCCTACCCTTCGGGGTGACTACTGCCCCCAGAGTGTTTACAAAGTGTTTGGCGACAGTGGCGGCGCACCTCAGGAGACAGAACATACATGTCTACCTGTACCTAGATGTCCCACACTATTCAACTCCTTCACAGTCTGGGGTTCTCGCTAAACTACCCAAAGTCGCACCTTCACCCAAACCATGTGCGGCAGTATCTGGGCGCAACAATAAACACCCTGACTGCCATGGCTCAGCCAAACCCAGTCAGAATCAACAGCATTCAGTCGCTGATCCAAAAGTTCAGACCGCAACACTCCCTACCGGCGAGAGTGTTCATGCAGTTGATAGGCATGATGGCCTCCTGCATCTTCATAGTCCCGCACGCGAGGTTGCACATGCGTCCGCTCCAAGAATGCTTGGCGAATCAGTGGACACAGGCTCGGGGACAACTGACAGACCTAGTGTTGGTGACCGGTCGGGCATACAACTCTCTGCATTGGTGGAATCCACACAACCTTTGCAAGGGACGACCGTTCCAGGAGCCAGTGCCACAGATAATCCTAACAACGGACGCATCTCTCCAAGGGTGGGGAGCGCATGTGCTCCACTACACTGTGCAGGGACTATGGTCCACCCAGCAGCAGAAGTTACACATCAACTACCTGGAATTGATGGCAATCTTCATGGCGATAAAGACCTTCAAAGTACATTTGTGCAACAAAGGCGTGTTGATCCGGACGGACAACATGACAGCCATGTACTACATCCAAAAGCAGGGAGGTACTCACTCACCACAGCTGTCTCATCTAGCTCAGGACATGTGGAAGTGGGCCATTCAGAGGAACATCTTCCTCATGGCGGAACACCTCCCGGGCAAGGACAATCAGATGGCGGATCTGCTCAGCAGGTACAGCCATCAAATGCACGAGTGGGAGATACATCCATCAGTACTCCACCCGTACTTCCAGCAGTGGCGTCATCCAGAGATAGACCTGTTTGCCACGAGGGAAAACGCAAAATGCCAAAGCTTTGCCGCCAGGTTCCCTCACCCGGAATCGCAAGGGAATGCGATATGGATGAACTGGTCAGGCAAATTTGCGTACGCTTTTCCCCCAGCGCCTCTCATTCCGCTGGTGGCAAGAAAGCTAAAGCAACACCCGATGATTGTCATCCTGGTTGCTCCAACATGGGCACGCCAACCATGGTACACCACGTTTCTAGAACTTTCCGTGGTACCGCATCAAAGGCTGCATCTCACATCCAGGCTCTTGACGCAGAACCATGGCGACATTCAGCATCCAGATCCGCAACAGCTCAATCTGGCGATCTGGCTCCTGAAGTCTTAGAATTTGGCTACCTCAACCTGCCTCCGGAATGCATGGACATCATCCGGGAGGCAAGGTAGCCCACGACCAGAGCTTGCTATGCAGCAAAATGGAAGCGGTTTGTCATTTACTGTACAGACAACAATATCACCCCGCTAGATGCATCCATTCCTAACATCATCTGCTATTTGTTACATCTTTACAAATGCAATCTAGCGTACGCTTCCATTCGGATACATTTATCCGCCATAGCGGCTTATCTCCAAAATAGGCAGCACCTCTCTGTTTTCAGGGTGCCTGCCATTAAAGCCTTCCTAGAGGGACTGAAGCGAGTCATTCCTCCACGAACACCACCGGCTCCAGTGTGGAACCTCAATGTGGTCCTCACTAGGCTGATGGGCCCACCTTTTGAGCCACTGCACTCCTGCGAAATTCAGTTTCTCACATGGAAAATGGCTTTCCTCATTGCTATCACATCGCTCAGACGTGTTAGTGAGCTGCAAGCACTCACAATCCAAGAGCCGTTCATCCAAATACATTCCAACAGGGTAGTGCTCCGCACTAACCCCAAATTCCTTCCTAAGGTGGTGTCACAGTTTCATATCAACCAAACTATTGACCTGCCTGCATTCTTCCAAAACCCACAAACAGTAGCAGAAAGAATGCTTCATACATTAGACGTTAGGAGGGCGTTAATGTACTACATTGACAGAACACAACACTTTAGGAAGACACAACAACTTTTTGTTGCCTTC
Organism: Lissotriton helveticus; assembly: GCF_964261635.1. Classification (NCBI taxonomy): domain Eukaryota; kingdom Metazoa; phylum Chordata; class Amphibia; order Caudata; family Salamandridae; genus Lissotriton; species Lissotriton helveticus. The sequence continues at coordinate 54,596,362 of NC_136067.1, forward strand.
TCAGCACAAAGGCAACCCCATTTCCAAAGCAGGAATAGCCAGATGGATTGTTAAGTGCATTCAAATCTGTTATCAAAAGGCTAAACGTACTTTAACAATACCCCCAAGGGCGCACTCCACACACAAATTGGGGGCCTCCATGGCTTTCCTAGGGAACATTCCCTTAGAAGACATTTGTAGAGCAGCCACATGGTCTACACCACACACATTTACCAAACATTACTGTGTAGATGTGCATTCGAAACAGCAAGCAGCTGTAGGACAGGCTGTTCTCAAGACACTTTTTCAAGCTTCTGCAGCTGGCACGGGCAACCGCCCTTAATGGAGGGACTGCTGTGTATTCTATGCATAAGATATGAATTTAGCAGCCCACATGCCTCGAACTGAATATGCTACTTACCAGTATGCATCTGTTCTTGGCATGTAGGGCTGCTAACATTCATATCGCCCGCCCTCCTCCCCGGTGCCCGTAGCGGCTGCAGATACTCTCTTGCATTCATCATTAGCATGGACATCCTTTACACTATTTCACTCCATCTCTGCCACAATGGCTAAAAACAATCTGGGGATGGAGTCGATGCCCATGCGCACTGTAGTCCAGGGGAGGAGCCACCTATCTCGTGATACTTCGAAGACTCTTCCAGGACAACAATGTGCAATCATCCGGACCGAACACTAGGCGGCGATCTATGCATAAGATATGAATGTTAGCAGCCCTACATGCCAAGAACAGATGCATACTGGTAAGTAGCATATTCATTAATTACCGGATGTGACACGCATTGCATCACTTGTGAGTGCACGGCCTGTGCACACAGCTGCTTGTGCAGGGTTGGCCACTCATTGTGCCACTGTAGCCAGGCCCTTAAAGGAAGAGGAAGAGGGAATGTACGTCCCTTCTGACGTCATATCCGGAGAGGCTGGGATCTCACTTCCTCCAGCAGGCGAGTTGAGAATAAGCTGCTTAGTGTTTCTAGCGATGGCTGGGAATGTCAGGGTGACCTGTAAGGCTGAGTGACTGGACGCGGCCGAGAGCTGAGGTGTGACGCTCCCACGTGGGTTCATTGTATGTCTCACTGTTGTATCTGAGCTCGGTTGCTGTCAGTGTGAAGACATTACATTTGGTTTAGTTGCTTTCTGATTGGGTGCGCGACTAATATTCCATTTATTGACAAATATTCAATTTCTGTACAAAGGTGAAGCATGTGTTGAGCCAGGTGAACAAATGGGCAGATGAGACTTTCAGAGGGACTAGCACGTCATCAGTACATTGATCGACCTTGATATCATTATCAGCACTTGGGACCCCGAGACGTGCCCTGCAGAGAGAATGACACCAGGGCCATCCAGTGTCAAAAGCTCTCAGAATTTCACAATGTGCATCCATGTTTACAAACATTACAGGTGGGCCTTTAGGCTAGTTTCTATCACAACAAGAACATCTTCCATTAGTCAAACTCTACTGCCCACATTGAACTGGGGAACCCCCGTCTCCCCACAGGCACCAATCTGATGTCTTTCTCCTGAACCGTATCCTCGCAGAGGCTGAGAGTCACCCCTGATCTCATTACATGTAACCAGCTAGGTAGTTTCTTTTTGTATGTAGCGCTGCAGCAGTTTCCAAGCAGTGTACATGACAAATGTACATAACTATGCTACATTTTACGCCCGTTAATTTACCGATCTCGGAAGGGAGGAATGTCAATGTGCCCTGACAGTTCCCACCTCGCAGATTCCAGCCCACCGCACTTGTCAGCTGCGAGAGTCAGGGCCGGACTGGGAACTTAAAACAGCCCTGGCACAAAAATGATAAATTCAGCCCCCTTGTGTGAGACATGCTAGAACCAGAGCAACTCTCGCAAGTTGCTGCCGGGATCATGTAACGTGCACCACCACTCTGGGAGGCCGAAACCAGCCTCCGAGTGTCAAACCCCGTCCCCTGGGACTGCAGCCTCCCCAGGGATTGCCCACTTGCCCGGCTGACCAGGCCAGCCATGACCCTCACTACATGCAGTATTTAGGTTGTGGACTGTACAAGTTGTCAATCTGGTTTAGAATCCCACTTCACCTCGCCCAAAAAAGACTCAAATTAACTCTTATTTTGCTCTGCTGTTCACGTGATGCAAAGTACTCCCCATCAGCGTCACTCAGCTTCCTCGCACAAAGGGTTTACTGTGCAATGAAGCTGCTGTGAGCACACCACAAAACGGATTGGAGTTATGTAGCACAACTCCACCTTATTATGTATGCAAGTGGAGGGTGCATACCTAGACGGGAAAGGCGCCAACACTCTTAACCTAGCACCAAACGGCAGCTGGTGCAAACAATGGGCAAGAGGAAAAGTGTGTGCATTTTTAAGTGTAATATGTGTAAGTAAATGTGTAAAGCAATGGTGGCTGCAGCGGAGGAGGTCCCTGGAGTACAAATAGAGTGTAAGAGACGTATGGCTTTTATACAAAGACCCTTTCAGACCGCATCAGTGCATGACTCTCTAAATCCGACACTGCACTTTTGTGTTGATCTTCACAAACGCAGCGCTGCTGATTTTCAAACAGAACAGTTTGAATCGAGTTGTACTTGTATCTAGTAACTGTTGGCCATTGTCAGATTTGACAATCAATGTACCTCCCCACGTAGAGGCTCACGGGCACACCTGGAATTCGCTATGAAAGCACTTTTGTGTTTTTTTTCAGATAACATTGGCAGGAGCACGTGCGGAGTTATAATAATAATAATAATAATAATAATAACGTGGTGCACATTTGTTTACCACATCTCGACCATTCCAAGTGCGAAGATTATCAGGGGTCATCATTCTGAGGTGATGCAATGACGTCGGGAGCATAAAAGGCTGAGTTGTCTTTACTGAACTTTGAACTAGTGACTGCAGATCACCAACAAGAATTCACTACACTGAGCCATCCTGTAGCTGGAAGGACGTTTTCAGACAGATCTGTGAAAACCCATTTCAGATGGCACGAGTCGACAGTTCTGCCACTGACTCTGCACCAGCCCTAGCTTCTTTCATATACATTGTTCTCGGCCCAGAATAATCTGGATTTCGCCACAGGCCTGTTGGCCATTTAGCTCCACGTGTATTCTCGCGACTAGCACAGCTGGGAGCACTTAGAAATAAACGTAACACCATTTACAATAGCTACAGCATGCATGCATGCCAACATTTGGGAACACATACGAGGAACATTGTGTGGCAGAAAGTGGGAACATGGCATCTTGGTTTGGAAAAAATGATATTTAATGAAGTAGAAAAAAAAAAGTCGACAGAAGTCAGCATGTTGAAATGGAGTCGTCCTCTTTCTGTAAAGTGAGCGTGTGGCTTGCGGCCAGAGTATGGATTTAGGGACAGCCTCTGAGGGGTGCAGTCTACAGCCCTCAGCAGCAGGGGACACATACTACCCTGATTGTGGGGTTAGAGGGAGCCACTTGGGTGCAGTGCACAGGTGAGGCAGCCAGGGAAGGGCCTCGCAGGACGCAGGCGCCGTGACGGTTTTTTATTTTATTTATTTATTTATTTTTTATTTTTTATCATTCTGTTTATTGGTCTGGTCATGATGGCCTGGGGTAGGCAGGCTCAGCGGCCAAATGATCATGATCTAAAAAATAAACAAAACTGCGCAGGTGAGGCAGGGACGGCAGTGATCTATCCTAAGCCCTGTTTCAAATAAACTGTTTATAAACATAATGATAATCCCAGCACATTCCCTGCCCTGTATTATAGAACTCTGCTACTCCGCCCTGCCAATACTTCAACTGCTGAGTACATCCATGATACATACTTGCATATCATGACTGAAACTGGAATACATGGCCACTGCTCTGTGCTCTCAGCAGAGAGGCCAAGGATTGAATGAGCATGTATTCTGCACCCCTTTTTGACCTACTGGCATTAACTGTAGAAACTCGCACTGTCTTCAGCCTCAACTCCAGTACTCTCAGTCATGGCCCTTCATAAATACTGGTGGCGACTCAGTTTGTATGCACTATAAAAGAGTAATAGGCTACACGAAAAGAAGCAGAACATACTGCAAATAGCTAACACGCTTAAGGAATGCAAGATTTAGTGAAACATGTGGAATGTTAGCAGGCACTACCAAATTACTGTTTTATAATATTTTTTTTCAGAAATCAGATCAGTCAAATACAAGCTATGCTCGATTCTATCAAATATTTAGACTCTGTAGATCCGATTCACATGTTGGGTTCATTATTAATGTGCAGAAACTTGCGGTGTAATCAGTCCACAAATCGAAATACATTACTGCTCCCAGGCCGTGTTTAACATACATAAAATAACCGGGGGTGTCCTTCGGAGGAATGGCCACTTCCTCCTCGAGCAGCCCCTTCTTAGTTTTTAGCTTGTGCATTTTTGAAAACCACGGCATGGTAGCAGGTCTTAATTAATCTAACAATCTCAAAAAAACAAAACATGTACAGAAGAATACTCTTATGCACTGAAATACAGTACAACCATACCGGTCTCGTGAAGGAGACACGTCTTTACCGTGTTCATTAAATGAACCCGTCTTTATGCATTCCCAGCAGTACTCACCGGGAAGCAGGACTTGAGGACCTGGTCATCGGACACTTGACGCTTGCGCAGGAATGGCGGATCTCTGAAGACCTCAGACTTGGCGCTCTCACTGGTTGGGCTCTGGGTTGGGACGCTCCGCAATCTTCCTCACCGCCTCGTGTGGATGTCTGGTCGCAGTCCGCCTCCTCCGTGGGCCTGAGGGAGTAGGCGGGAAATCCCGCTGGCGTGTACACTTGAAGTCCGTCGAGGCTGTAGAAGGGGGCAAGGCCGGACCTACATCACCGGCGCGTGGGGAAGGGGATGCGCCCTGTTCAGGCGCCAGAAATGTGGTAAATAAATTATTTACACTATCATAATTTCTATAAATAAAAAGGGTCAGGTATAAATGAGGAGCAGAGTCCGTGGTGTTAGAGTTAATGGGGCTTTATTGCATTAACTCGAGTTAAGGGAGAGCTCCAGCACCAAGCGGGTACAGGAGTGGTCTGCAGCTTTATTCACACATCAGAATATTTATACAGTTTTCAGTCAATAGGCAAAAGAAGAAAAAAGAAGTGACAAGAAAAAGGGAAGTGACAAGCAGTAATTTCCAACAGATGTGTCAAGGTAGGGGCGTGTCTTGTGTCTCGTGAGAGGGCATGCGATGTGTGGAAATGTGTTCTCTTTCAGTTGAAGGCCCTTCCTCATTCGGGGGTTTATCTCTGGCTTAGAGTCAAGAACAGAAACCATCTTGTGTAAAACAGGAACTATCTTGCTGGTTCTGGGAATTGGCTGAACCACAAGAGTCAAAAAGAGGAACTATCTTGTGTAAAACAGAGACCATCTGCTCTCTGGCTTACAGTCAAGGACAGGAACTATTTCTTAAGACAGGAACTGTCTGCTGGTTCTGGGAATTGCCTGAAACACAGGAAGGGGTGGTCAATGAACTAAGATGCCAGGTGCAGGGTGTCTTACAGTTAAGAACAGGAACTATCTGCTGCTGGTTCCCAGAATTGGCAGAACCACAGAAATGTGTGGTCAATGAACGGGGGTGCCAGAGGCAGGGTGTCTTGCTTGTGGGTCTGAAGACAAAATGGAGGTCACACACAAAATGGGTGCTTGTCTGAATGAGAAAAATGGCTGTCAGGCAGAAACAGGGAAATGATGGGGCACAATTGTCAATTTTATTTCCACATTGCATACCTCGCACACGGCCACTCCCACTGTAATGAAGCACAACACCACTTGTATAAGTTTGGAAGTATTTGTGAAACAGATTTATAGCAGGTGCGCCTATTGTTTTATTTGGGGCCATAAATCATCCTTCCTGCTTGCGGATCATAAATCAATCACTGTCAATGTATTAGTCATCCATGGTTAAGCATCATCATAAATCAAGCTTCAAGCCATTAGACTAGTCAGGTCATCATAAAACAACTAGACCGGATTATTGCAGGCTTCTAATACAGTCCTAAATCGTGCCATAAATATTTCTTTCTTTCTGTGTAGGTAGTTGTCCCACTACCGCTTTTATGCTTCACTTGCTACCTTCGTGTGGTCTTCTGTCCGGCAGCCTGGGCTACGAGTGTCATGTTTCGTGTACCCCTGCTCTCTGACTGCCTTACCCTGCCGTAAGGCATCCCAAGGTAAATAGGCTGGTCTGCCACCCCGCCATGGTCAGATGTAGCTGTTCAACCCCTCATTGAGCTCATCTCCTTTACTGCTGACCTTTGCTCACTGCGACAGTTTCTGTTGTTAGGTGTGGGTGGGTCGGGTTTCCTGACACATGGCTGCCCATCCCAACAGTATGGGACTCCGGCTGCTCCTTAAAAGCGCTTACCAGGGGCAATTTTGAATCCTGCCCTGGCCCTGATTAACCAGCGGGTGTGCTCCACTTCTCCTTTTTGTGACTTTGGAATTCCCTCCCCCAATCCCCCTCCCCCTTTGCAATGGCAATTGCTACTTCCGTCCTCCTCTTTTGCTTGTCACTTCCAGGACACCACCTGCTCTTGCCCTTCTAGGCACCCTCCGGGTGCCGGCCTATGTCCGAAACAGTGACCTGATTGTGGGGAGTGAGGTGCCAGCCGTAAGAAAAACGGACGTCTATGCCTCAGGAGCTCATCAGAAGTGGCTGCACCCAGTGAAATGTGGCTGGAAATGTATGTATGTCTGTCGTAGGCTCGGGAGCGCTAGACATTCGCGGCCGGCATGACTCAGGGGTGAGGGGTGCAGGGGGGTCGCGCGGAGTTTAATTTAAAATTTTAAAAAATATGTTAACTTACCTTCGCTGGCCCGGTCCCAAGTCATCTTCTCCTCTCCTGAACAGGAAGCAGGCAGCCTCCCTCCTTCCCCTAAGCCAATCACAACGCTGCAATAGCATCATTGTGATTGGTCGGGACGCCGACCAGCCGGTATCTATGGGAAGTCCATTTTCTCCATGTAGGCTGCATGGAGAAAAGGCAGAGTGCGCATGACTGTTTGGTCGGCCCCAGAGGGCCAAGTAAACAGCAGTGGGCAATCCACTCCTCTCCTACCCTAGAGCACACCCACCCGCCCCCCACCAAACTCTTCTGCTTTCTCGCAGGCGAGAAGCAGAAACATAAAATGGCATGTATAATACCATTCTATGTTTCTGCTTCTCGAACTGCGAGGAAGCAGTGGGGCGACGCTCCTCTGCCCACATGGAGGAGCCGCTCCTGCTGAGGGCCAGATTTTGTGAATTGCAACAAACATACTGACCGCCAGATGCATCTCATTGACGCGAGCCCCAGCTTTTCTGGAATGTGGTCTATGCGGGGCACCTCTGCCTCGTTGGAGTGTCTAGAACACAAGAACCAGCGCATCTTTTGTATGCAAAGAGCTCCTGTTGGCAAAAACGAACGGATTTCCAGAAAAAAGAATGCAAAGCAAGAGTTGGCCACACGATGTCACTAGAGCTACACTATTGGACTACAGTAAGCTGTAATGTTTGCTACATGTGGAGGCGCACCGTGATGATTGGGTTCATCAGGAGGCTTTCTTCAGAGTGCCGTGGCTATGACTCGAGTCTTCAAGTGGCCTTGGCGCCCAAAGTATCCCTTCCGATGTTACGGCAGTTGATGTTTAATTCGTCCCGGAGGGGAAGACGGTGCAGTGACATCGACTGGACACAGGGGCTTAGATTCCGCAGGCCGTTTCTCTGGCCCTGCGCATTTTGTAATAGTGTTAATTGGTTTTTTTTAACAGTTAAACGTAGTATCGCTCTGTGGGCTTAGGTTGCACGTCATTAATACCAGTTTAGCATCCACATACAGCAATAGAGCAACAGAAAGGTGATCAGACCAGCTTTGCAAAGCGCCTTCCTCGCACTGCAGCACGTGCTGTTGCATTTTGAGTACCTTTTAAATATTTGGATATGGCTGGGTTCAAACCGGAATGGCATGGGGAGCAAAACAAAGATGGATTTAAGCCTAAACCTCTGAACTGGGGTGAATCTATGACATTGATCAGCATTCTATACAGGGCCGGACTGGGAACCACAACCGACCCTGGCAAAGTGCTCGGCCGCCCCCTCCCCACTCGGGGGGGTTGGAGGCAGGCGCGCAAACACCCATTGGCCTCAAAGGGCTTCAGCCCCCTCCCGTCGTGTGTGTCAGCCCGGGATGAGACACTTCCCGGGCCCGCTCACAGCCACACCCGAGCACTTCACAGGTCTTTAAAAAACCTTGTGCATGTTAATGGAGCTTTGTTGTTGTTTCACCCCTTCTAAGAGCACCTGCAGCTCGACTCTGCCAATTGCCTAAAGACTCAGCCCCCCCCCGAATTTTTTTCTTAGCCCCCCCCCCACGAAATTTCACTCTAGTTGCGCCTCTGGTTGGAGGTGCCGCCGAGCTCTCTGCCGGGGCCGGTTTTCGGCCGGTTTTGGTACAGGGCAGATTTTGCAGCTATTTTGCAAAAACAGCCCTGTAACAAAAACGCCCCCCCGGGTCCCAAAACCGGCCCCCACCAGTGCACGCTATGGCTAGTCCGGCCCTGATTCTGTCCATCAATTGTTCTTTAGGCATTTGTGACCTGTGGTAGCAGGGGTCCCAAAAGTAGCCTTGCCTGTGGTCAAAGAAACCCACCAGAAGTTCCAAGCACTTAATGCGAAGTCTCAACTTGTTTGACCACCTTCCTCTGGTAGACAGCTGTCTACATGGGCTCCCCAGCCCTATCAGTTGGTGTCTCATTTGATCACCAGTTCCGGGGACATGCTGGGGAGGTCCTCCTCGATCCACTACGCCATGTGATCCACCCACCATTGTATTTCTATACCGGCTTTCTTGAACAGAGACACAAGCTCCGAGTACATCAGCACCTGGTGAAGTCTCTGCTGGACCAAGCAATGCAGCGGTCTTGAAGGAATCCCTTGAATTGATGAAGCCAACAGTCCTACCAGCCAGGCTATTTGATGGAGCAATATTTTCTCCTTGATCAAGGCTCTCCTCCGTTCCTTCTAGAGCACTGACACCTTTTTTGCTAACAGCCATAAAGTTGCCAACGTTTAATCTCTCAAAAATCCCATAAGAGTAATTGTCTGATTGGGGCTATTTATTACGTGTCCCCATTTATCACAAAGCACAAATCATGCCCAAGGATATTGTCATTTCTACGTGTGACTACAGGCTGTGCTTGTACTGGTCCTTCAGAAGGATGTAAATCCCCCTGGACCTCAGGAACTCCATCATTGTTCCATATTTTGTGATACGTCACAACGCAGAGGACAGCATGAATAGAGGGCTGTGTCCTTGTGCACCTGGTCCCTCTAGTAAAAATCGAGGAACCGCAAAGTGCTACAAAGATGGGGACAATAAGGCGTGCATGCTTGAGGTACAGATGCACCACCCAGTCATTTGCCACGAGCATGTCTCTGAGGAGGTGAATGCCCTCCATCTTAAAACAACGGTAGAAACCACTTGCGGGGTTCTCAGAGGTTGATTACTAGTTGGTTACTTTTGTCTTTTTAGTTCGAGGACCTAAACGCTGCGCTTGCGCAGTCTTTGGTCGGAGATTTAATGTTCTTTAGACGGGGCTTGAACCCGCCTCTCTCCTCCATCTCTCCTCCATTGGCTGGCTTCCTAAACGGGGGCCAGCCATTGGAGTAGAGGGGCATCACTCCAATCAAGCCCCGTCTCTTTCGGATTCGGGGGCGTGTTTTTGGCGTTCTTTCTACCTGTGACGTCATCCGTCACTCAGAACGCCAAAACACGCCTCCGAATCCGAAATTTGCGGTGCTTTGCGGCCCCCATTTTGCATTTTGCTGCTCCCTTGTCTCGTCCGTCTCTGGCATAGATGCTGCTTTGGAGATTCGTGAACATGTGCTGGGAGGAAGAAGGATTTGGATCCTCGTCGCCCGTCAAATCCCCCCACGGCTACATCCTGACCGACATCACCTGGTTACCCATAATATGCTCTTCAAGGTTAGACATGGCTTGGTTGCGCGACAAAATTGTGTGTGATCATCGTAAGAGGGCAGAATCAGTTTTATTTTAAGAAAATACAGTCTGTCCCTGAACACGGGCTAGGACACAACATAAGCACGAGGGGCAAAGTCCGAGTGGCGCGGGCAGCGTGATTGGAGCCTCCGCCTGCGCCACAGAGCTGATCTGGGTATCATTTTGCCATTTCCCGGGGGCGGAAACGGTAGAACGGGGGCCGGGCTGGGAACCCTTCATCCCCTCCCATGGCGAGGAACAAACACAGACCGGAGCGGGGCTGCAACCGATATCCGCTCCGATGCAAGGGAAACACAGGAAACAGCGGAATCAAAGCAGCGTGAGGGGCGGCAATGGCTCCGCACCAAGTGAAGGGTTACATCTCCTTTGTAAATTCAGCGTTGCGAATGTCCGATAGGCTTATAACTGCTACCGCTAGGATACGGGATCAGCACATGCACATTCCATGCATCAGCTTCTAATTTGCTGCCCTGTAAATGGTTACGGCCGACCGATTACGGCCATGTCCCCCTCGCCGGGGGAAGCTACACCATCACCAGGCCTTTTGTACCTGGTTTCGCCGGTAAACAAACCACTTAATCCCCCTGTGCCAGAACGCATAACGTAAATACGGCGCCCGGTTAAAGCACTCCAATACCTTCAGGTCAGTGACGGTTTAAAACTGCGAAAACATTCGCACGCGTCTAATCAGTGTTGTCTTGATTCAGAGTAATGTTTTTTCAAAATGTGGTTTGTTTATGGCGCATGTGCTGAGCAGTCATTGCATCGGTGCGAATTTGCTATCCGTGCCATTTATAGAGGAACAATGAAGTACTGAACACAATTTTAATGATCAAAATGTGTGTTGTCTCTAAGCTGCGATGCTTTCATTTTGAAATAAAATATGCTTTGGCAGATTATCGGCACTCTTACAAATGTCTACTTGCTGAAATTGCAAAGAAATACTATAGTGCAGACGTTTCTTTTCCTGGAGCGAGAATCGTCAGGCGAAGCATTAAATAAGGCAGGGCGGCGCTCTCTGGGGGGACGTTCGACTTAGCAGCAGCAGTGTGGCATTAGCGCTCTTGTCCCACGAATGTTAATCATCATCAAGCTGCCTCTGACATGAGCGAAATCACAAAATTTGTGCACTAAATGAATTGTAACAGGCTCATAAGAGAGCGTGACATGTACGGCGGAGACAAACAGATGATTTGTTTACTCCACTTTGCAACTTTATAAATGTTGTAACTCCAACGGGCCAGTGAGAATTATTTCTTGGCTGCCAGAAGCCGCATGCCTCTTGCATTCTGAATGCAGAGCATGAGTTTCAAAATCGTTTGTCATCACTGCGGAATGAGTAGAAACATGTCACTGCCGTCGGGTGGCATTTGGGACGGCCACGTATCTGCAGGAGCAGTTCTTTTTCTCCTGGGTGACTGTCCGTGGATGCGGTCGCTCGGGTTTACTCGAAGCTTGGCATGTGCCAGAAAGTGGTTTTAATGCACGAGTCCTGGCACGTTTAATAACCACTGAAATCTCATAAATCATCAGCCAGCAAAGTGCCAACCGCCCCGATACGTGCTCTGGAACAGTTAACTATGACCACACAAGGCTTGGATGCATAAAACAAGGGCAGGTTAGTGCGGTTCCTTCCTTCTGTCTCTGGCATGCTGCACTGCAAACTCTATACATCTCTGAAAACGTTAAAAACACAGCACACCAAAAATGCAAGGCACAAGGCTGGGAGATCTGCCCTGCCACAGTCAGCACTAACACATGATGCCACACCACACTGCAGGTCCAACGCGTCACGTGCAAGCATTCCGTGCCTACATACCGGCAGCAATCCAGCTCACATCCTGATTGGCCGAGGGTCATTGAAATGGCAACACTTGCTCAAATGAACAGAGAGCACTCTGAGCACCTAAAAAACACTCACAAGGGTTACAAGTCACAGCATTCTGAGCAGTGCAGAGAAAATGATTACTCAGCTGTTGGCCAACTCCCACCATCTCAGTGCCTCATGATAGCATCACTGTAACAACCAGTGCCACATCCATCACTTGAGTCCTGGAAAGGGCAACCCTTCAAATTGGAGGGACAGGATGCTTGCCTTAGGATTCCCGCATGGATTTGCCAGGGTCTGTGACTCAAAGATCTGCATGAAATCAACTTCCTGCACTTGACCACAAGGGTTCCATACCGTATGAGGTGGTCATTGTCCTCCCTGCCCCCTGGCTGTGCTTGCTCCCCTGCCTGTGCTTGCTCCCCTGCCCCCTGGCTGTGTCATCAGCCGGGAGTATTTAAACTGGCCCGGTGAAGCTATTCGTCCCCCATACTTCCTACCGTGACGTCTTGGCTTTACTTTTACTCAGGAACACTGCCTTGATTTCATACTTGATGGGTGAGACTCGAGGCTTAATGAGGAGGGCCTAGCCATATGGTCATTACATTTTCCCTATCAGTGATGGCATTATGCCTTTAGTTAGCAGAAGCTTGGATCATAAGTGGCTCTGTCTGTGTGTGGCTCTGTCTGTGTGTGGCTCTGTCTGTGTGTGGCTCTGTGTGTGTGTGTGTGGCTCTGTGTGTGTGTGTGTGGCTCTGTGTGGATAGCTTTTTTTGTAGGTGGCTCTATGTGTGGGTGGCTCTGTCTGTGTGAGGGTGGCTCTGTGTAGGTGGCTCTATGTGAATGACTCTGTGTGGGTGGCTCTTTATGTGTGTGTGGGTGACTTTGTGCGTGTGGCTCTGTGTGGGTGTGAATGCAATAGGTCATGCATTTGCGAGCGATTAAGCTATTGGCATTGTGAATGACAATGCCATTTATTTAACGATGAAACTATTGGCATTGTAAATGACAATGCCATTTATTTATGATAAAAAAATAATCATGAGCAATGCCAATAGCTCTACCTTTAATAATACCGAGACCATTGCATTGTAAATGCTTGTTTCTCTACTGAGATGATTTTGCTCAAGAAAACCTTTGGGTGGATCATCCTTACAGTTGGACGTTTCCGCAGCATATCATCTAGCCCTGGTCTATGAAGAACTCTTCCCCCGATAAGGAACACAGAGGTGGTGGTATTCTCTCCTGCACTTCCACCATTCGAAGCACCCACAGATTCCATGTCTGATGCTGCCATTTGTGGGCAAGTCTCCCTCGCACTCTCAGAAGGGAAAAAATAGGTAATCTTTAGCCGAAAAGGTCATTTTGTGTTACAATCATGGAAACTTTCCCAGCTGCCACGTCCTAGGCCTGTGCCTCTTACTGGGAAGATTTCTCTAAATCATTTTAGAACTTGCCAGAGGTTGCTTCTCCTGTTGCATTAACATCTCTGGGAGACTAGTTTGGCAAACTAGCTGTTTCAGCAGCCCCTGTCTCAACTGGCACCTGCAAAAACCTTAGGACAAAGGCCTTTATCATGGATAACCTGGACTTTGTTGAGAGATTTGAAACTGGCCACAAGCTTACCCAATTCTTTTAGGAAGAGCTTCCCGAAAAGGAGACCCAGAGCCACTGGACCTGCTTGTGACTGTGCCAAGTCTCAACTTGGGGGTTGACTTTTATTGGTAGTTCGCAATGGCGCTTCGTGGACAACACACAGTTAGCATTCCCAAGCAGACCTATTGCTCTTTGAGCCCATCCTGGGAGGATGTGTGGTGCTAGCAGGCTCCCCGGTTTCTTGACCTCCCCAGTTATATCTAGGCTCATAGTCGAGGCCTGCAGTGTGTCCAGGAGTCTGTTCCGGCATGCTCGCCAGGATCTTGTTGATCCCCTTCCTGGACTCTTTGATGACATTACTTGGGAATGCGGCCATCCTCATGTCAATCTCAGGAGTGAGAACACATTCCCTGGAGAAAAGTACTGACCTTCTTATCTATGGGTTTCATTTTCTTGCTTCCCACATAGGAGGCGACATTGGCGGCTGGGATTCCTAGAGTGATCAGGGGTAGGGCAAATTGTCTAGTTCAAACATATCAGATGGAGGTGTTCCATCAGGAGCCTCACCATGGAGGCATCTGGAATCCAAACCAGGGCACAAAGGTCTACTGGGCCCAGCACCCTCATCCGAGGTGTCCAGGGAGTAACATCACTGGTCCCCTTGTCAGTAGCAGGAGGTTCCTTAAAAGGGAGAACACTTTAAGAGGTAATCAGATTGTCAGGAACATTGGGGCGTAGAGCTTTCCAGATGGTGCTTATGGATTGGAAGGATTTTGCATTCTAAAGGAAAGCCTCCTGCAGGTGGTGTTAGGCGTGTTGGCCACCCACCGCATCCCTCTTTCTCTTGGCCTTAGTGAGTTGTGGTGGCTCCTTCTGCTCCTGTTGTCTTCGGGCCTCATCATCAGACAGTTGCATTTCCCTCTGAGGGAGGGGCTCTGGTGGTTGCAGAGCCAGCAAGGCGATTGGCGGCCCAGGGGCTTCAGGGCCTTGTTCACCTCTGTCTGCACGGATGAGTTAATGGCTTCCAGAAGGCCACGCCTCCTCCTCCACAGCGTCCTGCCACTTTTCTTCGCAACCGGATACTAGGAATTTGTTCAAGCTTACTGCTCAGACCACCCTATCTCAACCTGCAGGTGCGCTCCAACACACCCATTTCATTTTACTAACGGTTGGTTTTACTGGCAAGCGAACACTACTGGTTCTGGAGTGAGCACCCGCTGCACCCAAGAAAAACACAACGGATCACCGCCAAGTTGTAGAAAAAAAATGTTGAAGCAGAAGGGTCGAGTCTTGGAGAGACAACTGCGCTGGAGAGACACTGATGTTAGTCCTGCATGGGACGAGCTTAGTGCAAGGATGTAATGGTTGCCTGCCCCGCGTGACTGTCAGGACTGCAAACAGACTACTACTGATTCACTATACAGTGCCCCCCAGCCTTGATAAATGGAACTGTACCCGACACCGACCTGCGTCGCGACAAGCCCTTCACTCAAGAGTGCTTGCGTATGTCCATCTAGCGGTGTGCCACCCACACTGCCGCTTGCTGCCAGCGGTTCCACGAAACCTGAAGAAAAAAACAAATAAAGGTGCTCGCGACCCCCAGATGAATCCTTGCCCCACCCTCATGAAAAGCCATGTAATTAAAGTACGGCTTTATACGTCAGCATAATTCAGCTGAGGGAAGCAGAAGCAATTAGAGTGTTTGGTTGCTGAGCATCTGAAGCGGAGGAGAAGGGGCTTCTCCTGAGAGATTATGCAGGGGCTACTCGAGTTCTAATTAGACATGTTGTTTTCTAATCGACCCATGGGATATGTGGTTCTACTAATGCTTTTATGAGAATGTTTTTCTGGTGTTATGGTTGCTTCACATGCCTGCTGACAAAATAAAGAAGAAAGATAAAGCCTAATATAGAATCTTGCACTATATGAATTTGTGTGTATCTACAAACAGATCTGTACTGCAACACATCAACATTCATTCCTTCCTCTTCACTTATGCTTTTCAATTAATCAAAAGTCGACACAGTGTGGATTCTTGCAATATTCCTGTGCTTGGACATTGCGGTAGCTTTCCGGTTGTGTGTGTGAAAAGATGCGCATATTCCAAACTTTGGGGAATCCCATAGTCCTCATGTTGGGAGGTCCCAGGGTTAGAGGCACTGTAATAACCATATATCACAGATCAGCTCAGACACACTATGAAAATAATCTGGGTGAATGTAAGTTGACTGTGCAACTCAACATTGGTCCTTCAGAACACTCCACCCTCGGCCTTCCTTGACAATCAGACAAGCTCATCCCCCAGAGGTTGGGGGAGGTACAATGTCTGCAGTCTGCAATGCTCCTCATAGAAGGCCTGCAAAGAATATGCATAAATGATATCCATGACCACAACCAAGCCCTATTGGAGAGACATGCGCATCCACACGGTGAGTTTAAAAGCTCTTGTAGACCACAGGCCGTTCTGGTTGGTTCATATGACATGCCTGACATGAGGGCCTGTTTCATGTCTTTATTCACCTGGTTATCTGTAAATCGCCCCAGCAGAGAAGTACGTGGACACAGGCATATATCCTCTAAAATCTTTGTGAACATGGTTTGATGTCCATGTCCACAGGCAGAGATGATGAGCTATTATGCTGGTTGGGAACACAACTCCACCTAAATTTCCCAAGATCGCAGCCCCCCATTTGGCCTTGCGTCCACATTGCCAACCTGATTCCATATCTTGGACCTGGTATTAAGAGTCTTGAAAGAGAAAGTTGTATGTTCAGTTATAGAATATTTAATGTATTATGTTTTTGTAAAGTTCTGCTAACTATCCTATGGAGGCCCCTCGGAGCTTTTGGGGTCAGGGTGCATAGAAGTAGGAGGGTTCTGTAGCTTGATAATCCAATAAACTGAAAATGTGATGGAGAAGCTGTACATGGGGGACCCTGTGAAATATCACTCAATCAAGATGACAAACCCTTAGAAAAAAAGTCCTGAGTGCTCGGGTGAAGATGCAGGCCAGCAGGACATAGATTATAGCTGAAGAAGATTGTCGTGTAGAAGATATTATGACCCAAGTGCCATGGTGAGGAATGCATCTTTAAGGCTTTCTTGAATTTGAGGCAATAAGTCTGCAGTCTCACTTGGAAAGGAAAAAAAATCCACATAGAGAGGCCTTGGCCATGGAGACAATGACCATATTTCCTGTACCTGAATAGCTGAAGGGACTCTGTTTGCAGGCACCTCCATTTCCCACGGCCTCTCTTTTCCAGAGCGGGTTCCTGTGTGCAGTCTTGAGTTCACTATTGCTGAGCTTGACCTCTTAAGGGGAAGTCCTTCCACCTGAGGAGAGGGTTTGTGTCTTCCAGGGGATCATCAAGCAGCTGGAGTGAGAGCCAGAGTTGCCTCCTGATGACTTTGTCATGCTTGATGATGAACTACAAATGAAGGGAGGTCTTTTGCAGATTTTCTATCCATGGACTCCGCTCTCGGACAGCTCTTTCATAATGATATCCTTGTGTTGTGCGTTTGTCTGATGAATGTCCTCACTTTGCTTCTCAGCTCAACATGATGATCCCACAATGCTCCTTTGCAAGGAACCCAGAATTCTGCCTTTCATCTGATTTAGTTGCACCATTGGCCGGTTGCTTGCTCTCACCTGGTAAAGCGCTGTGCAGTTCTGCCCCCTTTTACCTTCAGCGTTGTCCTGTTAGAAACCATTTCCACGGTTATGAGCTGGCTGGATTCAAGTGAAGGACCAGTGCTCGTTAGTTTCTCCCTATCCACAATCTGATCAATTTACTATGTCCCTCGTCATCGCAAGTGTTGAGATATTCTAATGATCTTTCAACTGACTAATTCTCATGGTTGCGACCGTATAAACTGCGCTGCTCTGGGGGTGAATGCCTCAACAGTGATACCCATCTTGGTGACCTGGCACCATCAACTGACTGCAGGCCATGGCCACGCACCGGAACCCCGTGCAGCGCTGCCTTTTCCACAGCAAAGATCGCTGCTGTTATTTCGGCTCTTGTTGTCATGGGGTGCAGAGGTTTGATATGGCATAGCCTTAGTCTTTGATTTAATGATACAGGTTGGCAACACTCAGGCATCGCTCACTTTCACACCCGAAGTGCAACGCGATAATGAGGTACTATCTCGTTATTCATACGAAAACTCACAACTCACTTGAAGACAACAGAATTCATTGATGCTGATTAATTCTCCTGTTTTCAAAATCCAAGCTGTTGAAAAGCAGCTGACGCAGGTCTTTCTTTTCAGGTCTAACTCGGTGTCAGAGGACTGCATGGAAACAACACCTGTGAAAATAGAAAGGTTCTGTGGAGAGGCAGAAAAGTTAGATCTGTGTATTGAGCTACAGTACTGAATATTGGTCTTTTTTCATCGGAGTGATTTATTCCTCCTAAATCAGAATTGCAATGGCGCGCTTCTGCCCACACACGCTACGCGGCTTCAGAGGATGAACCTATAGGTACTGCTGTGCGAGCGGTTCTCCTGCGCTGCAGTAAATTGTACATTGGGGCATAAAAGGACAACAGATCTGAGGCGTCTGCTCCCCACTATGTTTGTCAGTTCCAAGGACTGTAGAACCATTACTTGCTGCTGGAGCTATAAATGCGTTTTAGATCTTGGCTAGAGACAGTTTTAGGTTCCAGGACATTACATATACGTAGAGTGTGCTTTGGGTCAGCCCCGGCTGATCATTCGTTGGCTTTGTTGTCCATCTCACTTCCGTGCTCCTGATTGGATGGCTTTCCTTCCGATACTTGTTTGTCCTGCCCAGGAATATCTCGGTCTCGTAATGTAAGGATTGATGAGTTGTATCCTTCCGCTGCATATCTTTGGGGGATTTATTTTGTTTTATTTAACAATTGGCGCTCGGTGGGAGTGCATGTGTCTCCTAGCTCTCTCCACCTCCTCCCCCAAAATGCTCTTTTTCACTCCCTCCCCTCCATGTCCGCTTCCAAATGCTGCTTGCTCCCAATCCCTCTTTTCATCGGTCTCCCATGTTAAAATGATAGATTTGTTTTTTATTTTCACAAGGGCTGGGCAGCTGCAAAGTGTTGTGAGGCTGCTCACTCCCTTTTTTTGCTGTATTTTTGGTCAAGATTGTGATTTATTGACCGAAGATGACCGTTTGGTCAGTAAATTAAAAATTGCTGCCTGTTTCAGTGACCATCTTGGAATGGGTTTTTATTGATAAAAAATCCCTTTCATAAGTACCAGCCATGCGTGTGTGTGCATGTATCTTGAAACACTGATATGCACGTGACTGGGAGAAAAAACATTGTCAAAGCCAGTAGCTGGGCCCTTTAGAGCTGGGGCCTATTGGGTTTCCCAGTGCTTGTTGTAAACATTAGTCACACGTTTGTTCATTGACCTATAACTAGTTTGCCCACTGCAGGGTTTGGCTGTGGCAAGTGTTTAATGTAACGTACGATGGGCTTGTCGAGCGCTGCTTGTCACCCAGGCTGGTATCCAGGCGCTTGATGCTCGGGGCTGCTGAGAGCTTCCTGTGGTTTCAAGCCTGGTGCACTCTTTACAGTCAGTAGCTGACTTTTCTTTCACTGTCTTCATCTTGTGTCTATATTTTTTATGTCTTTTTGTGTGTTTTTCAGTGACCACGTGATGTAGAGGTAACTTTGCATGTCCTCATTCTCTCTTTGTGTCACTGACTGCAGGGGTTAAACAAGCATTTGCAATGCAATAGGTCTCGCATGTGCAAGAGTTAGAGCTATTGGCATTGTAAATGACAATGTCTTTTACCTATGTGTTTTGGTTCGGAGTGTAGAGGGTACTTTCACGTTTATATAGCGTCAAGAAAGAAATGGATCACTTCTTTGCCTGGCCACCGTTACTGTACACTATATAAAGCGATCGAAGAGAAGCACCATCTCCGCACTCCGACACAAACACTAAGATTGACTGTTTTTATTTCTATCATCGCAAATCAGCATCAACGGATAAAAGCAGTGACTGACATGGTTGGGATCCAGACAGATTATGCTGAATCCTTCCTGATGTAATGAATATTATTATTACTATGGCGATATGTAATGTCACCAATGAGGCCATCCGTGTCAGTGGCTTGTCATATGCGTCGATTATTTTGGGGTAAGTTATAGTTTTCATAGCAGGGGTGTGATTTGTGTAGTAGACCAAAACTGAGGAATTTCAGGGGTTTTATGTATTGATGTTGAATCTGAACGTCACTTTAACTGTGGTTTTTTTTTTTTTTTTTTTTTCAAAACCTTTATTGGAGTAAGCATAGAAAAGTACAAGAATGGGCCTACAACCTCACGGGCTGGCCGCTAATAACAAGGCACAGTGCGTGTAAGAAAATGTACACCCCGTGGATAGGTACAGCTCAAGTACAAAGCATTACTCTATAGACATCACAGAACAATTTGTATTTTTATTTTTTACAAAAAGAAACACAAACACTAAAAGGCGAATGAATGATACTTAAGGTCAGCCCAAAGAGCGGAGGGGACGGTTCCACGATCAGGAGAACACACCCAGAGCCCAGAGGCTCCAATCAAGTCGGGGAGGGGGGGGAGGGGAGCAGCGGGGAGAACCGGAAGTATAAAAAACCTTACGGAAGGGTTCCGGGAACTCTAGTCTAGGGAGAAAGGACAATCTCAGCTGTGTTGTCAAGGGGAGGGGTGCAAATATCCCCACGATAATCATTCCACTGGCCCCAAACCTTCGTCCACGCCCTGGGCCTGCCCCTGGCCACATAAACCGTCTTCTCACGAAACATGGACCAGTCCATATTGTCTTCCCACTTTGAGACCTCAGGGGGCCTGGAAGCGCCCCAGAGTTGCGCGACATCCCGCTTCGCAATCATGTAACCAAGGGTAGCCCATCTGGTCTGGGCCACCGAGTAGTCAGTGGGCTCCCACACATTCAACAGACATCTGCGAGGCTCCGGCCGCAGGGCCACACCCGTAACAGCAGTCATCACCTCAAGCACAGCAGTCCAATAAGCAGCTACAACCGGGCACTCCCAAAGGATATGCAAAAAGGTCGCACTCAAGCCACATCCACGCTTGCATAGCCCATCCGAAGAAAAGCCCATCGTAACCAGACGCGGACCAGTGACATAGACTCGATGAAGAATCTTAAGCTGAACCAAGCGGAGACGGGCAGGAATGGCCACCTCCTTGGGAGAAGAGAGCGCCGATTGCCAATCTTCGTCGTCCAGTTCCAACCCATCGCAAACCCAAGCCTCCCGAAGTCGGACCAGTAAGTCCGCCCGATTATTAATCAATTTCTTGTAAATAAGAGAAATAGTGCTATCGGGAAGATGCCCATCAAGGACACGGTCCTCGAGGGGGGAAGATTCAGGCAGGGCCTCATCAGGAACCAAGACTGAGGCGAGGGCATGCCGGACCTGCAGGTAGCGAAAAAATTCCCTACCACTCAAACCATATTCCGCCTGGAGGGCCTGGAACGACTTCACACAACCGTTCGAGTACACGTCACCCACCTTACAGATCCCAATCACATCCCAGCGGTCGAAACCCTTGGTAGACCAGAGCCCGCCCAAACGTTCGGATGCATAAAGCGGCGTCGCCAACGTCAATCGATCCTCCCACCCCAAACTCACACTCGCAGCCCGCCACACCGTTACTGCAATCCTGGATGGGCCCACAAGATGGCGCCCGGCCGATCGGGAATAAAGCGCTCTAGTAAAGTCCCCACCCGGAAGCTGGAGTCTGTCCATCTCGAATGCAGGATTACGACCCGGGGAAAACATCACATGATTAATGGCAGACAACTGGGAAGCCCAATAATATCGCTTGATATCGGGGAGCGCCATGCCCCCGTCATACCAGGGGATGGTGAGCTTTGCGAGTGCGATACGGGGTCGCCCATCCCATATCAACTGCCGTTGAAGACTCTCAATCTCTTGGAAATAGGTCTTAGGGATAGCGTCATATGAGTTGTGAAGCGCGTAAAGGAATCGCGGCAAGGACATCATTTTAAACAGGGCCGCCCTGCCCAGCGGAGATAAGGGAAGCTTGCGCCAACGGGCCACATCCAAGCGCAGTCTAAGCAACGGTGGTAGGAGATTACGCTCAAAGCGGAGCGTCGGGTCCAACGTAATAAAAATCCCTAAGTACTTGAAACCCGACCGGACCACCTGAATAGGAAGTCTACTCGGCAAGGGGGGCAAAACCCCAGAGAGAACATATACACAGGACTTGTTCCAGTTAATAACGAGGCCCGAGTTGGCTCCAAAAGAAGCAAGAACATCAAACAGAACAGACAGAGATTTACGCGGGGAGGTGAGGTATAAAAGGATATCGTCCGCGTAAAGCGAAACGCGGTCCTCAAAGTCCGGAGACCAACGAATCCCCTTGAGAGACGGTTCCCACCGGAGCCAGGCAGCCAACGGTTCCAAGGCGAGAGCAAACAGTAATGGAGACAAGGGGCATCCCTGACGGGTACCCCTGCCGAGGGTGAAAGGAGCCGAGACCCTACCATTTACCACTACTTGCGCCAGAGGTGCCGCGTACAGCAACTGGACCCAACCAATAAAGTCAGGCCCAAAACCAAATTTCTCAAGAGCCGCCCAAAGATAGGGCCACTCCACCGTGTCGAAGGCCATGGACGCATCCAACGATGCCAAAATGGCCGGCTCCGTCAGAAGCCCCGCCCTCGCGATCGCGCCATGAAGACGACGTAAGTTCAGAGCCGTGTTGCGATGTGGGATAAATCCAGATTGATCCGGATGGACCAAATCACTTATGACCGTCAAGAGACGGGTGGCCAGGAGTTTCGCCAACACCTTGGGTTCAACATTCAGTAGGGATATGGGCCTATAGGAGGAACAAAGATCACGTGGTTTGCCCTCCTTGGGGATGACGACTATCGTGGCCAGTCTCTGATCATAAGGGAGAACACCCCGTTCCCGGGACTCCAGAAACATGGCGCGGAGATACGGAGCAATCCTATCCGGACGCAACTTGTACAATTCGATCGGCAACCCGTTCGGGCCCAATGCTTTGCCAGAACGGAGGGAACGGATGGCAGTAGCTATCTCATCAACCGTAAAGGGGGAGTCTAACGCCACACGGTCCGAATCAGAAACAATGGGCAGGGCTATATCACGCAACAGAAGGCGAGAGTCAACCACATCCCTCACAGACACAGGGGTATACACCACACGGAAGTACTCGGCAAACCGGTCAACTATCCCAATCGGGTCCGTTACACTCACACCACATGCAGATTGAATCACGGGTACCACACGATTAGCTCTCTCCTTCTTATCCAGCCACGCCAGCAATTTACCCGCTTTGTCACCCACATCATACAAACGTCCCTGTTGCTCCCGAAACATCACTTTGGCTGCATCCGTGACCAAGGACTTATAAGCAAATTGTTTCAGACCCAGGGCATGGAGCTTCTCAGGCGTGACACCAGATTCCAAGCCCTCCTCCAGTACAGAAATTTCCCCCTCAAGATCAACCACTTCTCTATTCCTCGCTCTCTTAGCCTCAACAATAAGGGAGAGGGCCTGCCCACGAATCACAGTCTTAAAGGCCTCCCACAGGGAAACAGCAGATGAAACCGACCCCTCGTTATCCAGAAAATACGAGTCGAGGGACTTAAGTAAAAGGGTGCGGGTCTCAGGGGAGGTAAGGTACCACGGATTAATGGGAGCAACCCTGCCCACTGCTTCCACCCCAACCTCAAAACGAAGCCAGAGCGGAGAGTGGTCAGAGATACCCCTGGGCATGTGCACAATCTCACGCACAGCCGGGGACTGTGTCGCAGGCATCAGGAAATAATCCAGCCGAGACAAACTCCCATGGGCCCCGGAGTGAAAGGTGTACTGCCGCTGCGTAGGATGCAAAAGCCTCCAGCAGTCCACTAGGCCGAAGGTATCCAAAAAGCCACCCAACCACTGCTGAGCCGCCGGGGTATCCCTAGGGGGGTGGCGATCATGAAGGCCAGAGACTACCGAATTAAAGTCACCAGCCAGAAAGAGAGTACTATCAGGAAGGTCCAACAAGACACGGCCCAAATCTGAAAAGGTGGAAGTCTGCAAGCCGGGGGGCACATAAACAGTTAATAAGGAGAGGGTACGGCCTTCATAACGACCCACAAGGACAGCATACCGCCCCCGGTCATCCTGTATAACATCATCAATAGCCAGGGGGAGGGAAGCCCGAATAAGAATACCCACACCCCTGGAACCCGAGGTAAACCCCGAATGTGCTACGAGGCGATAGCCCCACCTGTTCATTGCATGACAGACATTGCCTATCAAATGAGTCTCCTGCAGGAAAACAATGTCAGGAGATAAACGTCGTATACATTTCAACACCACACTGCGTTTGATACGATCACCCAGACCATTAACGTTCCACGAAACAAATCTCAACCCGCTACCCCCCATCCCACCCGACAAAGCCCAAACCCCCCATCAATGAGCACGACCACAAAAAGCAATTCAAATACAGAATAAAGTCGCCTTGAACACAGAACAGACAAACAACGAACTTCCCAACCACCCACCCCCCAAATAACAAGAAAACACCCCCCACCCTGCACCCCTGCAAAAAGCTAAAAAGCCACCCCAACCTGCAGTGTGCCTGTCGCCCAAGAACCCCTATTCTACACGAAGACCCCGGAGGAGGAAAGGCTCCGTTCCACCCGCCCCCCGATCAACAAATAACGAGAATAAGACCATACATCAAAACACATATGAGGTAGAGGAACATAGGCTTACATCCCTGGAAAAGTCAGACAAAACAAGGCATCAGTCAAAAACGAAACGTTCAGCTCTCAACACCACCTTCAGCACCGCCCGGGTGGGCTTCGGACTCAGTCTCAGGAGGTCGATTAGGCAGGGAGTCCAGCCAGTCATTCACAGCCTCTGGCCGATCAAAAAAGAAAGTTCGATCATCATACTCCACCCGCAGCCTGGTCGGAAAGAGCATTGCGTAACGCATCCCCAAGTCCCTAAGACGTTTCTTGGCACCACGAAATCCCATCCGCTGCTTCTGGACCTGTTGGGAAAAGTCCGGATAAAAGTTCACAGTGGCATTTTCAAAGGCTACTGGACCCTTCACCCGCGAGGCCTGCAGGATAGCGTCCCGATCTCTGTAGTGGAAAAGCTTGGCAACAATAGGTCTCGGCGGGGCGCCTGGCTTGCCCTGGCCCCCCGGAACACGATGTGCGCGCTCCACTGTGAAAAACTTACTAAGGCCAGACGGTGAAAGGTGATTCTGGATAAGATCTTCAACCAACCAGGAGATCAACCGAGTGGGGTTCTGGATTCTCCGGCACACCAACCACGCGAACATTACAGCGACGTGCCCTGTTCTCAAAATCCTCCAAGCGCCGGGTCATGAAATCGTTCACCCTGCGGAGATTGCCAATCTCCGTCTGAATATCAGAGACGTCCGTCGTGAGGCTGGAAGATTTGATATCCAACGACTTCACCTTTTCGTTCGTCTTGGAGAGATCGGCTCGAATCAAATTCACCTCAATCGCCACAGTGTCAAGTTTGTGGGCCAAAGTTTCATACTGGTGGCCTATGGATTCCCTCATGCCAGAAATGGCGCCCATGATGTCCTGCAAAGAGGGCTCCGGCGACGCATCCAGTACTTGGTCAGACGCAGTGGGACCGGGCAGGGCCGCTCCGGGGGACCCCTTAGAGTGGGTATAACGATCCATGACATTAGATTGAACCGGACCCCCGCGCAGAGGTGTCTTCGTCTTGCGCGTCTCTCGGTCCCCTCTGCCCGCCATTTTGAAGATGCGTCACGAGCAATGTCACCAGGGTCGACAGACCGGGCACCAGAAATGGAGGCCCCTGGACCAAAGGACTACAAGAGGTGTAGCACCAGGATAGAGGCAGCCCACTCCAGAAACAGTGCAGCCAAGGGCCAGACAACCTACGTGTATCACGGCCGCAGCTCTGGCCCAGCCCTCTCACCAATGTCCCAGTCTGAGGCAGAAACGAAACCGAAACTTAAGAGGGGGACTCACAAGACCAATCCCCCTGCCGTTGTTGTTCAACTCCAAGACGGCCACCAAACCTCACCCAGTCCCGGGCGCACTTCGAGGGCGGAGCCCAAAAGTTCAAGTGAACATAATTCAGGTACCCGATGTCCAAATCCGTTTACGAAAAGTCCAAGTAGATCAGCCCAACGTCCTCTATATGAATCCTCGCAAAAATTCAGGATTAAATCAGGATATCAAGCCGGGAGCGGCGGGGGTCCGGGGAGCGCTGTGCTCACGCGGCCATCTCGGATGCCCGCCAAGCTCCTCCTAGCTGTTTTAATCTTAACTGTGGTTATTGCAGACAAATGTATATTTTGTATCATGTAAATATGTATGCTACAAAGGAGAGGACACAGGTGCCTCCAAAAGAATTTAATTAATCAGAAAAAAATGCATTTAGTAACTAGTAAACTTGCAAATTCCCCAAAATTCAGTAGCATTTTGTTTTCAGGAAAGGGCAACATTTTCCTGAGCTTTTGAATGTCAGTGAATTCGCTGGTTTCATGAATCTACATGAGGCAGCGCTACTTCAAGCCAAGACTGAAGGACAGAGAGAAACGAGAGAGGGGATAAAGAAAGGAGCAGGGCAGACATTGAAGTAGGACAAACCAAAGTTGTGCACACACAGAGCCAACACCCCGACCGTTCAGAGGCTGACGGGCACCCACTGGATCCAGTGATCAGGAGTCTTCACCCTCCCCCCGCGTGGAAACATCCATCTTAAACACTCTCCCCGTCCCGATGAACTTCCATACAAGTGCATTTAAGCTTCACACTGGATATATTAACGAGCAAAAAAGAGCGGGAGCAGTCCGGCAGAACCAGCATTCACCCGTACTTGGATTTGAGGGTGGGGGGGGGGGCACCTTCTGAAGGGACAGGGCGCATGGGGGGCAGCTACAGCAGATACAAGTGAGAGGACGTACCTCCCGGTACTGGCTGCACCGCCCCCGTAGTCGGTAAAAGCAGGAGTAAAGAACTTGTGAGAGTGAGGATGGGTGAGGAGAACCCCCGTTGAAAGCAGCAAGAACCCCTGCAGCGAAAAGCGAGAGAAGAGAGCGTCTGATACAGCGCAGCTCCCCAGAGGGCTGTAAGTAGGGGGCAACTGGCATGGGTGCAAATTCAGGACTGTGAGTGTCAAAAATCAGGACAAAGGGCAAAAATTCAGGAAAAAAGGTACATTTTACAGACACATCAGAGGAGGTCGTGCAATATTACATAAGTAAATAGACAACCAACACAAGCACAAGTCAAAATAAGTTTATATTAGGTGGAGAGAACATTGCACTGCATCTGTTGTGTGCCGACGTGAAACTTAAATACCTGCGAATGCATAGTGGATGCACCTGGGTAACGTGTCAAAATTAAAACCTCCACCCCCCCAGAGCGTAGCCCCTGGTGAGGTGACAGGAGTCCATAAACAAAAGCAGTTTGCCATGCCCTTGGCCCTGGCAGGAGGAGGCCAAGCCAATGCGGCCACTGGCCCATTATCATGCTATATGTGATAATCAGGACGACGTACAGAATGATAATGGGCCGATAGCAGCCTGTGCCAGGTCTGGGAGGGGCTAATGCAGGCCACTGATCTCAGCAGGAGCGTGAGCTGGCCCCTGCAGTGAGAGTTACAGAACTCCCAGGCTGTATGCGGGGGGGGCAGCTCACTCTAAAGTCTGAAATTACTGACGAAAGGCATCTGTGTAAGAATTCTCAACGGACAAGAGGTCCAAATTACGAGCAGTCTGTGAAATGTACGCACGGTTGGTCACCCTAGCTGTAAGGCCACCTCTTGTGCCATCCAATCACAAAAGCCACACCCATATGACTGAGGAAGGCGCCCAGTGAGTCCCAAGCACTTAAATTAGTCCTGCTCCAGGAAAAAATAATCTATTAACAGCAAGCAAACAGCTACTGTTGTAACTGTCGAAGACCGAGCTCCGCCTCCAAGTCAGTCATCGGCCTACACCTGTGATCGGAACAGCAGTCTGCAGAGAACTGCCCCCCTAGAGCTGCGATGCGCTTCTACTCTGTGAGGAGCTACACCTCTAACTATGGGGAAGAGACAGGGCAGGAGGGCACACAGCTGCCCCCACAGAGAGCCCCACCCCTTCAGTAGGCGGGCAAGAGGAAATTACCCCCACACCCAAATAAAGCCCAGCATCCCCCAGGGCGGTCTGGAGACCTACTTGCAGCGACTGAGGTAGTATATTTCTGGGATTAATGACTTAGCAGGTGGGGTGCAAGCCCTCGTGACCGTACACGACGTCACGTTATCCAGATGGTGGCGACAATAAACTTCAGCGGTGTCTGCTGGCTGGCTGCAAAGCGCGCCCAATGCAGCAGC
The DNA here is from genome assembly GCF_964261635.1 of Lissotriton helveticus. NCBI lineage: Eukaryota > Metazoa > Chordata > Amphibia > Caudata > Salamandridae > Lissotriton > Lissotriton helveticus. Next base: position 54,624,168 of record NC_136067.1, read on the forward strand.
ATTAGCGGTGGACAAGTTACCTTTGAGCACTGTAACTGTACTTTTCATCTCAGGGATGGATCAACCTTGATGCCCTTGGAGCACTTCTACTTTATCAAAAGACAACAGAGTGTAATTCTAACAGAAAATATTTAAGCAAGTCTTGCAGTATGTCAACATATGAACACCAGGCTGGTGTCGACCTTTGTGAATTTAACATGGAGTACGACAGTTTGTACATTGACACTCTGAATCATTATCTTACACGTGTGCGCGGGACTTGTTCTTCAATTCTATGTGTGGGTCCATACCTACATAACTGCAGGGGTTATCCGGGTTTTTCCCTGACCTGGTAGCACCGCAACCGTACTTATTCTTCCTACACCCCACCGTTAATCCGCCTGAGCGCCATTCTTCCTGCCTACTCAAAACCCATCGCAGAACCATTATAGAACTCCTTGGATTGGATCTGGCAGACAGGAAGTCTCTAGGGCTGTATCGTCATCAACTCTCAAGTCACCTAACTTGGTCGAATCATTGTTAAAGCATTTTAACACTCAGCACCGAGGTTCAGGCCCTATTCAGGTTTACCACTGGGGTATTGTTTCAGGCCGGATGTGCCCCCATCGTGAGCTGTGCAAACAAGCACCCTCTACTCCAAGGCTGGCAGCCTCATTTTTTTTAGTGTTGAAGTCTGACATCCTTTTGAACTACTCGCCTCCATGGAGGACCTGGACTGACGTTGCCTCAGTTTGGAGGCGGCTACTCAGCCCTGATCCCATCTCAATATAAAGTGGTCTGTGGGGTCTTGGGAGATCCCCCGCTCTTCTACGGCTGTAGCGGAGCCAGGGCCTAATCCAGGCAGTTCTGGAGTGAATGGGCGAGTATTATGGTTTTTGTCACGGAACATTGCTGGGCTCCACAATAAATTAACTAATCCAGATTGGCTTTCCGTAATTGCCAATGTAGATATTGTTCTGTCGGAAGAAACCTCGTTTCTAGAAGATTTCAATGTAAATGGTTATTACTTTTTTTGTAGTACGAGTTACAGGGTAAAATAATTTAAACGTTTGTTGCACAGTCATTACAAAGTAAGTGGAAATATCATGGGGGGGGGAGAGAAGGTAGAGGGGGACAAGAATAGTGTTCTGAGAGAATGTGCGGGGAGCGGGGGGAACCAGAGGGGGGATGGAGTTAAGGCAGACCAGAAAGAAGGAGAAAAGCGTGGAGTTTATGACCTTGTGCTTGGTCTCCCCCAGAGTTCTATTGACCTGCTGTCTTATGATTTTTAATGTATTTTGGGCTCCACTTACGAGATGTTTTAGATATTTCTGATATTGATGCTGCATTTATTAGCTTTGTTGCGGGTTTTTATGATGATAGTGTGATGTTATATCTCACTAAACTGTTTTGATTGTGCTTGTATGGCTTAATGAAGGCTGAATGTAGTTTGTGCGGCTGACCGACTGACTTTGTCACTAATTCCTTGTGACAAGTATATCTCATTTTAACACAGGTTGTGCTATGAAAGGCTTAAGAGTACCCCAGGTAACGGTTGATGAATGTTGGTACAATTGCTCTTGTACAAGTTGTGCTTAATTGGTGTTATTACTTGCAAAAAATGTCCTGCAGCTCAGAAATGTAATTTCTAGGACATTACTGAAGAGCAGCGGGCCTGCTCTCCTGGTCTCCCCTGACCCTTGAGGCGTGTATCCGGAAGCAGTGATAATAATAGCGGGGGATGTAAATGCTCATCTCTTCCCTGTACAGCTAGACCAGCAATTGGAGGAAGCATTGGATTCCTACAATATTCCTTTAGCACAGTTTCCCCAGGTACCATAAAAAAGAGGCCAAAGTGCTTAGTCAAAGGCTGGCAAGCCACGGTCTGATTTATTTAAATGACCGTTTTAAAAATGATACACCAGCAGCAGCAACGTTCCGGCAGGTCCACTCTCTGGGCCCTATTGATTACATATTTTCGTCCCTTTGGTATTTTGACCTCGTTAAGAGTTTTGAGGTGGCAAAATATGAGGGCAGTGACCACTGACCATCTATAGCAGTTCTCGATTTGTGTGAGCCAGTATCCCCTGAGAGGGTTTTGCCTTTAGAGATGTCCTACCCGCGTAGGCTCACAACACATTTAGACACTATGCATCTTCAACAATTAGCTTTGCTTCAGTTTGAAGGGATGATCCTTACTCACCTTATCCATGTTGATGATGTAGTTGTTTGGAATAATAATATTGTGCAACAAGTTTTACGCTGTATTCCAGTGAACATATGTGAAAAGGGCATACAGACAAAATCCTGCCCGAAGACCCTTACGGGCTGGTTCGATCTGGATTGCCAAAAGTTGAAACGATTGGTGAGGCAGATAGCAAAGAGTGTTAGGTGCCATTGCATTCCACCTACTTGACGACTTCCAATCTGGATTCAGGCCAGGGCACAGCACCGAAACCACCATTCTCCACATCGTGGATGAGGCCCTCCAAGCCCTTGACCAAGGCAAAACCTGTCTCTTAATCCTCTTAGACCTATCCTCTGCCTTCGATATGGTCAACCATGAAATTCTCCTCGAACGCATCAAACTCAGGATGGAACTGGATGGCCCTGTTCTTGAATGGTTTAGGTCCTTCCTACAGAACCACTCTCAAAGATTCCTAATCAACGGCAAACTCTCCGCTCCCGCCCCTATCACGGTCGGAGTCCCCCAAGGATCAACCCTTTCCCCTACCCTCTTTAATCTTTACCTTGAACCACTAGCCGATTTATTACGCACCACCAATATCTCCTAACACATATATGCCGACGACACCCAGATCTACATCAGAATCTCTTCTCCCAAAGAGATCCTCTCGGTGAACGAGGCCTTTACATCGACTGTCCAATGCCTCACATCTAACCAGCTCAAATTAAACACACAAAAAATTGAATTGCTTCTAATCTCCCCACCCAAAAAACAACCCCCACATTCAGGAATGGACTAAAGCGATCACCGCCTTAAACTGCACTCTGACCATAGTGGACTCTTCCAAATCCCTTGGAATAACCCTAGATTGCAGTTTAAATATGCATGTTCACATCAACTCAATGGCCAAAACCGCCAGATTTCACCTGAGCTATCTAAGAAAGCTGAAACCCTTCCTCAATGCCCCCAACCTCAAAATGGTACAAAAGGGGGTGGTGATTGGCGGAGCATCTGAACCAATCAAACACTCATACCCAGTCAACAGATCTGGGTTTAATCCATCACCGTTCTTCAGCCCACTCTGCTACCCCAGTTCAGACATGGCCATATGCAAATCAGTCTGAAGCTGTGCCTCATGGGAACAGTCCAGCCCGAACAGGACAATGGCCCAGCAGTAATAATTAAAACAAATAGTGTCTGGTGGGCTACACTTTACTCTACTTTGTTTTGCTGGGTCGCAGGGACTGGCCTTTATCCTTTTACCTGGAAGGAGTCCATAGTGAAACCGATCTTAAAAAGGGGAAGCGGTTCAGACCCGATACACTATAGGCTTATAAGCCTCCTGGATATTTCATTAAAGATATTCTCCAAGATTATCCTAGCCAAACTCGAAGATTGGCTCACTAAAACTAAGAGAAACCCACTAGAATAAGGGGGCTTTCGGGATGGTCATTCCACCATAGACCACTGTTTTGCTCTGTGGGCTATTACTCAAAAGCCTCTGGAGGAAAATCAAAGACTGTGCAGTTGTTTTATAGATTTCTGGACAGCCTTTGATTGTGTTGACAGGGATATTCTGTGGGAGAAACTTGCTGCTTGGAACCTAACACCAAACCTTCTTAGGGCTCTTCAATCCATGCACTCTGGTAACTGGGCTCAGGTCGAGTTAGACAAGTTCAGTCGGTTGACCCAAAGAATCCCTATCAACAACGGGCTGCGCCAGGGGTGCGTTTTAGTCCATTTTTGGCCGACCTCCCAACTGTTATTTCCCAATCAAAGTCTTTTTCGCCTAAAATTTGGGACCAGCATATTGTTTGTCTGCTTTATGCAGATGATTTGGTATTATTGGATTATACCCAAATTGGTCTGCAGATGAAACTCAATGCCTTGCCATCTTATAGTAAACAGAATAAGCTCCACATTAATCTGGAAAATACCAACGTTATGGTCTTCGGAAAAAAAGTGCAGAGTTTTTCCTGGTTTTTAGGTTCACAGGTGGTGGAGCAAGTGGTTCAATATAAATACCTGGGTTTAATTTTCAGGAGAAATCTGAATTGGGGTGTGCATTGGGATGCCATTAAGGAGAAAGCCCTAGTGCAGGCAAGCTGTGTGTCCAGATTCAATGGTAGATTTTGGGGGCTCTCCCATATCCCATTACTAAAGGCCTATGAAGGGAAGATACCTCCGTTAGGTCTGTATGGGGGAGAGGTCTTTTCTCTTGATCCAACCTATGATTGGGACAGGCTGCAAGGGGTGGTGGTTAAAATACTTCTATCACTCCCGAAGGTACCATGGTCCAGACTAAAAGGAGAGAGTGTAGTCTGGTCTTTTGGAATATGGTGGCCTCTACTCTTGCCCTAAGATACTTTATTTAACACACTGTTGGAGGATGATGAGCTGGTAAAGTCTCCAAATTGCGTTGAGAAGAGATCCAAAGTAGTGAAAGGATGTGGGCAAAGGCTGTCAGAACCAGAATAATTGCAATTAAGAACCTCCATTTAAAAAGTGGCACAGTTACATATTTCCAGGCAAACGAGCACTGAGAGAATCCGCTGCTATGGCTTCAGAATCAGTCGATCTGTTGTATTTAAAGAATTAATCATCCATTAGTTTCTCGTTTGCAACATTCGGCCAGGATAGTGTTTTCCCTTATTTATCACTGTTACCAGATCCAGGTTTAATAAATGAAATCTTAAGGATTAGGGTGGGATGTAATCCAATCTACTCATCCCACCCACATAGAATTAGGGTGCAGAATAATAGTGGTCTCTGTCCCTGCCCGTTGAAAGTTAAATGTACCTTTACGCATATTCTAATGGACTGTGTCTTTTATCTCGCAAATCGAATCAAGTTTTTAAGACCTCTGTTTTTTAAATATGATGTTCTTCATAGCAACAAAGCGGTGGTGTTATTGTCTGAGGGGCGACATTTAGATGTGGCAGTTGGGATTACTCGTTTTTTACGATCTGTCAAACAGAATTTTAAAGATGAGATGTAATGGGTTGGGGGGCGGGGCAGCTAGGAGGGGGGTTCTTTTAAAGGTTTTAATTGTTAAGTGTGTTTTTTAGAATATTTTAAGGACAAATGTCTAAATAAACTTGTTTCTGAACCTGAACCTTGAGGCGTGTGGCTGCAGAAGGGCCAGCTCCTACGAAGGTGCTGATTCGCAGCGACACCCACTGTGTGCGTCTCCCTGGGTTCCTCTGCAGATCCGTTTCATCTTGAAATGAGCTGCTAAAGTCTTCACTAAACGCTCTTCTTGCGGTTTGTGCTGTGACAGCACCTCCAGCCTCTCCGCCGAGCGCGGGACTTTTGCATATATTCACGGTGTGTTCAGGAGGATATGAAATGTCTGCAGTAGGAGAAGCTGCTCGTTAAATTCCTTCTTTGAAAACAGGTGGGAGGAAATGCTACCGGTCTGATGAAGTTAACAGTTTACGCACAAAGTGTTTGGGAGGCAAATGTGCTGTTCTGAGCCAATCTGAATGAATCGTACAGACACCTTCCAGAGAGCTGCTGCGGGAACATCACCCTGTGCGGATACCTTTCATGTGCAAGGTGGCGGCTTTTTCAGAGTAACCAGATTCACGCTAGTCATTTCTTGTTTCCAGTCGTACACACCCATTATAAAACGCATACATTGCATTACATTCTTCCACGGTCAATTCAATTTGTAAAAGTGCTTGGCTACCCCTGGGTCCTCTGTTGGAGCAGACAAGCATCAACCCACCTAAATGCCCCTCAAAGAACCCCTCCCCCCCCCCGAGATGATAAATAAAATGGCAATGAACTACCATTGTATTTTTCATCGTCCTGTCCACGACCTAGCGGCTGAATGCGGCAGGGCCTGTTGAGTGACAGCAAGGAGGAGTGGCAGGCAGAGAGATCTTTGCGCTGTTTAAAGTGCGCATGCCTCTATTGGACGGCTGTCTTGGGACGACCAGCCAGACATGCGCAATTTAAACATCTCTGCCAAGCTGTCGTAAGACGGCTGGGCTGAGAGTAAATGCAGGCATCTAGTGCGATGTGGAGTGCCGAGTGCAGCCGCTCCCTCCAGTCAGGGCGCTGCTCACATGCTCAATCGGAGCAGCGCCAGGATTGGGCAAGGGAGCCTGCTCATGCCTGGAGCCCCGCACTCCAGAAAGAAGAGATCTGGACAACCGCGGCCCGTTCAGGTAAGAGCGGTGCATCAGGGATTCGACGCACATAGACAAGGAAAACTTAAATTAAAAAAAGAAAACCATGGTTTTCTTTTTTTTTTCTTTAAGTTTCCCTCGTCGTCGTATGTCGAATTTCTCCACCCCACCGCTCTTACCTGCACAGGCCATGCCTGGGTCTTGAGCGCAGGACATGCAAGGTAAGTGTTTTGTATTTTCTTTTATTAAAATTGCCCACACCCACCACCCTGCACATCTACCCCCTCCCTCCCCACACCCCCTGTAGGCACGCCCCACATAGATGCCGGCCACCACTGTACCCCAATGGGGATCGCCAGCTCTAGCGGATCAAGAACCAGAGAACTATGAAATAAGGTTAAAAGAGCCAGGTCTTCAGCATCTTTTGAAACGGCGCATAAGAGTTACATAGACCCAGATTGGGAGGCAAGGCATTCCAAGACTTTGGCCCCAGAAATGCAAAGAGTCGACCTCCTTGTCTTGCCAGTCCAATTTTAGGGATGATGGCCAGGCTGGAATTGCCTGATCGGAGTTCCCCCTTAGGGGTATAAGGGCGGATCAGAGAGTATATTCACAACAGGCCAGCCTGGTGCATAGATTTATGTACATAACATAGCACCTTGAACTTGGCACATGGCGATATGTGAAGCCAGTGCAACTGGTAAAGATGTTGGGAGACTGATGCATTTTGAGGAGTATGGCATAATAAGTGAGCCCCAGCATTCTGAACAGTCTGCAGCCGCTTTAGCCGGGACTGCGTAGCTCCCAGCTATAGCATTTTGCCATAATTCATTCTGAAAATCATTAGAGTCTCCACATTAGTTTTATGAGTATCCAAAGATAAAAAAACATAGGAATAACAACGATGTAGTGCGTTATGGGCTTCTAGGAATGCGGAGAACTGGCCATTAATGAGCTTCTCAAGAATCTTAGCATAAAGTGGTAGAAGAGAAATAGGGTCATTATTAGCCCAGTCAGATGCCTCTGAGTTGGATATTTTTAGTAGTGGTAGTACCATGGCATGCTTCCATACCTAGGGACCTTGCCAAAGCCCAGAGAAGAGCTCAGGGCTCAATTAGGATCAGGGAAAGCATGTCACTTACCATGCTTTACTTAAACGATGGTAAAAGGTTGGGAGGCGAGCTTGAATTAATGGCTTTAGATGGGGCCAAAAAAGTTTGTGGACTCTAGTGGTTGTGGTGTGTTGTAAATCAGGTTTTCAGGTTTTGGTTAAGAGAATGTGTCACATAAAAAGCTGTTTTCTGACAGGTGGGAGTGACTGCTTTTAGCCTTCAGGAAATCTGTACAGTAACTGGTATCAAACTTTCTTACTTTTGGTGTGCGAGCTAAATGTATATATAGAGACACCATCATTCACTGCACTCGTAGACAAGTGGAGGTTTGAGTCATGCTGTACCAAAAATCACAGAACACCGAGATCCATAGTGAATGATATCCAAGCGCATCTTGTCTGAAGAACCTTGTGTCCCCACTGAGGCGCAGCTTAACCCTAGTGAATCACAGACTGTTCCTGTCTCTTGTGAGTCTCAACTGTTAGCCAAAGAAGGCCAACTCTATTCTGGGTGTCCAGCATTGAGCTCTCTTCACACCTCCCCAGTGCCTCTAAGTTCACACTAGCCTGTCTAGCACAGGTAGTAGCTGCTGTGGTACTGTACACTGACAGTAGAGGCAAGGAAGGAGAAGAGCACTTTTCTTTCTTTCATCTGCTTCTTTATTCGTTAGCTATAACATATGGGCTTGCAAGGTAATTTATTAGGATCTTCTGGCGTGCAGATTCTAGAGGCTCCACCAGTTCTATCTCTTGCAGAAAAGAGGATGAGGTCTGTCAGAGTTCTTGGTTACAACCCCATCAGCTGTCTTCTTGTCCTCCCAATATCATCCTCCTTAGCAGTTTATTGGATTTACAGGTTGTGGATCCCTTTCCTTATACCACCACTGGAAGCCCCTCATCTTGCTGCTCTCTGCCTCCACCCTCGTTGTCTAAGGAGATGGAGGAAATGGTGGTCTCCTGTAGCTATCCTCGTTATCCCCTTCTTGATACATAGGTTTACACCTCCATCGCTGCTTGTGGTGCACCAGTGCTCCCGCCTCCAGAGCCCTGCAGCATTATTCCTCTACCTCACCAGTTCTAGCTACTTTACTGTGGTCACTCATAATAAAGGACAGGTGTAGCAAAGGAATTCTTTTTGCATAATAACCAAAGCAAGTTTCTGGAATCAGACTTGTAGGTTATGCCCTATCCACCTGTGAATACCTTTCTCTCAATATTTGCTGCAATAACAGACCCTTATGTAAACTACACACAATCTACCACTCACCAGGAGACCATCTATATTTCAGAGAACAATTTATGGAAACCATTGTAACAAACGCTGGCCAACATTGTACGCAAATCTTCCTCGGAGACTTCAACCTCCACTGGAATGATCTGAACGATCCCACAGTTAACACTTTAAAAACCTTCCTTGCTGATCTTAACCTGCCCCAATTTTGGGACAGACCCACACGCAACAAAGGATCAACCTTTGATCTTATCATCGCGAAGCCTAACTCAATTAAACTTGAATATATCCTCCCCTGTGATTGGTCTAATTACCGTCTCTTCGCTTTCTTCATCAGGGAAGCGGTGACAGCTAACACAGCACAACCAATGAAACCCAGATGCTGGAAAAGGAGAATGCACAACATCAACAGCAACAAACTGTCCGCTCTTAGCCACAACATCCTGCCTCCTCCTGAAGAGATATCAGATGTCCTTGATCTTACAAATTATTACAGTTTCTCCATGGTAACTGTCCTTGATGCGGTTGCTCCATTACAACTAAAAAGAGTGTCCGCGAAAGATTCCAAACCGTGGTATAATGGTAGCCTCAATACCGAAATACGCAACCTGAGGCTAGCTGAACGTCAGGGGAGATCATCTGTTTCCCTTGAACACCTCATGCACTTGAGATCACTAAAGAATAGCTACTACAAAAGTATCAGATACTCAAAAGCAAACTATTTCAGAAACCAGTTGGATCAAGCTAAAAACCGTCCCCAAAAACTTTTTGATCTCATAAAAGCCCAATCGAATGACGCACCCATCCTGTCCTTTGCTGGACCTATTCCACTGCCAAACTGAGAGGATTTCGCTTCCTTCTTTCTCCAGATGTTAGAAAGCTTGTTAAACGATCTGCTGACTTCTGTGGAACAATGTCCTCTCCCACCCCAATCCATCCTCTCTATGTCCAAGACTTCTGTTCCATTGTGTCCCACGCGATACCGCCTCAAAAGCAACGACTCCTGGAACTCTTTAGAAACATTTAAGGAAAATACCATTCATAAAATTGTAAAAAATGCTGAAACCCTCAAACCACTTAAATGACCCTCTACTTCCCAACTTCTTCAAGAAGATCCTACCCGCATTACTTTCACTTTGGACCAAGATTGTTAATGCCTCCCTCCTTCAAGGCACTATCCCCGACTGTTTAAAGTCCGGTCAGGTTGCCCCATCGTAGAAAATAGTAAAGCAGACCAAACTGACCTAAACAACTTCCGTCCTATCTCCAATATTCCTACCTCGGCAAAGCTTCTGGAAAAATGTGTTCACATCCAACTTTGTAAACACATAAATCAATTCCGACTATTGGATCAATTTCAATCTGGTTTCCACCCAGGGCACACCACCGCATTGGCTATGACACACATAGTGGACGATGTCCTAAAAATGCTGGATCAGATCCAATCCTGTCTTTTAATCCTCCTCAACTTATCAGCATTTGATACAGTTAAGCATGACAACCTTCTTGACCGGTTGGAACACCGTATGGACTTTCAGGATTAGTCTTTTACTGGTTCACCTCCTTTCTCCATAATAGGTCTCAAAGAGTCAAGGTTAATCACTCAATATCACCGACAACGATGGTCACATTAGGGGGTCCCACAGGGCTCCTCACTTTCTCCCATGCTCTTCAACATGTTCTTGGAACCTCTTACTTAAATTATGCGTTCATCCAACATCCTCTGTCATATGTACGCTGACGATACCCAACTATACCTAAGAGTCTCCTCCCCAGAGGACATCTGCTCCCTCAACACAACTGCTCAGAAAACTCAAAACTGGCTAGCATCCAATCACCTTAAACTAAACACTCGAAAAACTGAATTCCTACTAATCGCCCCTCCTAACTATTCACCTGCCATTGAAGACTGGCTGAAACATCTTACTGCCCTCAACTGCATTCCACAAATCATTGACTCTGCAAGATCTTTGGGATTAACTCTCGACAAGCACCTCAACATGCAGAAAAACATCAGTGCTTTCACCAAAGGAGCGAATCACCAAATGAACATTCTTAGGAAATTAAACCCCCCCCCCCCCCTCCCCCCCCCCCCCCCCCCCCCCGGCCCCAAGACTTCAAGCATGCAGTACAAGCGCTAGTGATTCCCAGGCTAGACTATGGAAGTGTAACCCCCTCTGCACTGCCCAGATCAACAATGACTCCCTTGAGAGCCGCGTTCAACTCTGCTGCTAGGCTCATCACTGGCTCAAAAAGAAACAACCACATCACACCCGATCTTAAATCTCTCAGCTGGCTTCCTTACGAAGCAAGAATCCAGCAAAAAATTACCTGCATGACACACAAAGCCCTCCACTTCAATACTCCTAGATATCTTGCTCAGTAACTAGAACTCTCTGGTGGCTCCAGATCATCCAGAAGCTCCAAATCCTTACTTCTGACACCACAGAGATTCCGAAAAAGAAAACTTATAACCGTTCTTTCTCTGGGATTGCTTCAAGAATTTGGAACTTCTTTCCCCCTGAAATCAGATTGAATCCCTCAACTGCATCCTTCAAAAAAGAAGTCATAGCACTCCTGAACAGATTTCTTCTCTCAGCCTATGATACTGTTGTAAATGCTTATGATTAGTTGTTCCTGTCTGGTTCTAGCCATTCACCAAGGGTCTTAATAAGTTCAGGGGTCCTTACACAGTTAGAGAATGATTCCTAATTATGTTGTGCTTGATAATGGTGAGAAATGGAATCTTCAGAGAGTAGCTTTGTTTAAGAAATCTCCTCCTTTTAATACCTCCACTGATGTGAATCAGGAATCTATGTCCAACACTGGCTGTATGCTGTCTACTTCTGTTGATGCCACTCCATCTTCATCCTCAATTTCTTGGACGGGAGAAGGTGGTGGTGATGCCTTTCAAAGTTTTTCTAGTGCGGTTTCTCAAGAAGGTTCCACATCTGTCGAAACCAGAAGTGTAAGGTCTCGCAGACCTCCTGTATATTTGAATGATTAGTTATGCTAGTATGTATTTCTTATTATTTTATTCCTGTGTTTTTCTTTCATTTGAAAGAGAGAAGTTGAGTTGTAAATGCTTATGCTTAATTGTTCCTGTCTGGTTCTACCCTTTCCTTTGTTTCCTTTCCCACTACTCTTCTAGAACTTATGAATGTTCTTAGTGTGTTCTTTCAACCAGCTTGATTCCACATCTGTCAGTTATCAGTTTTGTCAGCTGGGGAGTTGTATGCTGTTTCCCTGTGCTCCAGAATAAACGCACATTTACCTTATGAAGACATCGGTGTCCATCTCTTGTTTGTTGCACTTCAGATACCATCCAGACTCCTCTATTTTCCACATGACTACGGCATACCGCCAAACTGTTTTCTTTTCCTCCTCCCCTCGACTTCTCATTTCTGACCCTACCCCCACGTTTCTAGACACTACATGATCCTGCAGTTTCCTTGTGTTAATTCTGATCTTATTGGTTCACATCCTGTGCTCTCTGAACAGTGTAAGCTTACCCTTCCGCTCTGATCACTACTTTATCTTTCCATAATATGTTGTTATTGTTCCACTATCTATATACCTGTAAAGCGTTCTGATACCCGCAAGGGTCATGTTCGCGCTATATAAATCTATCAAAATAAATAAATGCAGTAGAGAGTGTAGAGGGTAAAACTCAGCTGTGACTGCCCAAACATATCGGCCATTTTGGTCAGTTTCTTTTCCTTAATTGTGTTCTTGGCTTACCTTTCATATCTTGGCATGAGCAACAAGGCAAATCTTCAGAAAACTGTACACGGGTGTGATGTGCAACATAGTAGTGATTCAGCAATGAAGTTGAAGATATTAAGAATGTTAAGGTAAAAATTAAGTTGTGATCCTATCCGTGCTATGAATAGGTAAAGGTGTAAAAAGATAAGTCCTGTGGAAATGAAGAAAATCATGAGGCTCGGTAGATATTAAGTCAGGAAACGTTTCCATAGCACCATGTGAAATGAGTTCAACATTAGTCAATTTGGAAACATAGAAACACCCTCAAAAAAATTCAAAGTTCCTTTCTGGTACTTCAGCAGAACCTGTAGACCAAGTGAGGATGACTTATGATGCGGTTTAATTGATACTGGGGCTTTAGCCGCCAAGGCTTATACCTCTCACTTTAGTCTTGGGTGTGGAGGGAACATCTGTCCGACGAGTCACTCCCAGAGATGGACATGGTGAAGCCAGTTTTACCAGCAGTGGTTTCTTTTCTTGTGGTTCTTTGGGGCTGGTTCAAACGAAGCTTGTGCACCTGAGTACCACTTTATGGTGGCGTTTGGCAAGCTGGACAACTGATCCCAACCACTGGGCAAATAGAAATTCTGCTGGTGAGCAGCATCCTTCCTGTGTTGTACAACGTGTGCGACATGGAGGACGCATGAAAGAAAGATGATTGACCAGGCTGGGAAGAAGACCTCTCAAAGTGGATTACCTAATACGCTTCTTAGGTTAACCTCACACAAACATTTCTTTTCAGTTTACACTCTTAAATGTATTTCACATAAATTAAATATGTTTCAGTAATTATTAGGGAAGAAAGGTGCAACGCGTGGAGAACCAGCCACATATATTAGCCACGTGCTTGCAGACATTTTGGCAAATGGACACATTTATATACCTGTTCTCCAGTGTTGTTCATATGAACCTTTATTAGAGATGCCGATGACCTTCGTATGACACAGTCTCTCCGAACCATAACAGAGCATATCTTGTACAGTGATCTGTATAGATGGGCGGATCATTGTCAGAAAATGAGCCAATAGCAATGAACCTAGAGTCTCTGTGCTTGTGGACGAAATGCTGGCCTAATCCTTCCAGTGGAACACCCTCCGGACATACCAAAGACTCCAATTCTGTCATTTCCTGGAAGGATTCGAAGACATTTTGAAAAAAGAGCATCTCTTCCCAAATATTGACATTGCTCTTCCTAGTCTCAATTCAACAACTGCAAAAGGTCTGCCTTCTTATCTGTAACCATATTCTCTTAGTTATGGGTATTTGGGTTAATTTCTTTTTTCAGTTTTTATCTAAAGCTGTAGTGCTCTTGGGATCCACCTCTCTCACCCCTAGACAAGTCTTTCTGACTTGGGTGTGGCCACAATTTTAATTGGTTATGGGCAATATAACTAGTATTAAGATTACGTAATATGCCATCAATAAACTAAACACTATTATTAACCTTTTCTTTGCAAAAAAGGACCTTTCTGCCTCTCCTAAGCTTGATCCGACGGGCTGGGACTGGCTCCGTGAGTTCAATACTAGTCGCTGATGTCCATTCAGAGCCTTGCAGGTCCCGCGACTCTTGAGTTTGACATGTTGAAGTAACATTGAAGGGGGTATTTACATTGCTTCAAAACAAGTCCGATATGAAATTCTAAATGCAAAGTTATCAATCAATCAATCAATCACAGGACTTTGTATAGCGCGCTACTCACCCGTGAGGGTCTCAAGGCGCTGAGGAGGGGGGTGGGGTCGCTATTGCTCGAACAGCCAGGTCTTGAGTTGTTTCCTGAAGGAGAGGTGATCCAGGGTCAGCCGTAGGTGAGTGGGGAGAGAGTTCCATGTCTTGGCTGCCAGGTAGGAGAAGGATCTTCCTCAGACGGTGGATTTCCGAATTCTTGGGACGGTTGTTCGATAAAAGTAGCTAGTGAATAATATGGTGAAGGTGACCGCAAGACTGAAGAAAGTGCAAGCCGGTAAAATTTACGACGATTGCCTGAGAACATGTTTTGATCATTCTTTGTAATGTAAGACCCTCAGCCCCCCCACCCCTCCCCCAAAATCTAAACGCAGCCCTGCTGAATCTAATGAAATTAAGCACTGCTTAGTTGACTCTCTGGTCAATGTGTAAAATTTTTCGTGTACGTCTGGCTGTGTCCTACGTTGTCCTCCTATACATGTAATAGTTTTAGATTGCAAGAAAAGATTGCAAGAATCAAGTGGATTTAACGTTGTTTGCAAGCCCCCACCGATACCCTCCCCCCACACCTTTACCCCACCCAACCAAATAAACCCACATCTCCACCCCAACACACAACCTCCCACCCCGCCCATGGCCGGGAGACCAAACAGAGCGGAGAAAGCCATGACCTGGGATGAGGTGCTCGAAACGGCTGCCTCTTACACCAACATCCCTACCCGGCCCATGCCCGAATCGGCTGCCTCCCACACCAACCTCACCACCCGACCCTCCCAGTCCTCTATTCAGGTAATTACCAGTCTAAGAAACGATAATCTCCCACGCAGACCCCCTAGACCCCCGATCTTCCTCATCACCATTCCCACCGAACCTACAAAAAAAGACCCCCCCCGGGACCAACTGCCTGCTCATAAACTGCAGATCGGCCACCAAACACTCCACAGAGCTAGCAGAGACCATCATCAACCACAACACAGACATAGCATTCATCACGGAGACATGGCTCAATGATTCTTCATCACCTACCCTAGATATGCTTGTCCCACCAGGCTACTCCATCATCAACAAAGATAGAAAGAACCAAAAAAAAGGCGGAGGCGTGGCAATCATCCACAAGAACGACCTCTCGGTGACTGAAGTTAACGCCTTTGACTACAACTCCTTTGAATGCCTGACAACTAACATCAAAACCAGCGACAACCATTTAACGCAATGCCACCTGCTATATCATCCCCCAGGTAACAACGCCGCATTCACGGAGCAATTTTCAAACCTGATCGCCAACTGTTCTCTCAAAGATTCCAACACCCTCATTCTGGGGGATCTTAATCTACACTGGAACAATGAGAACAATGCCACTATTAAATCCCTAAACGATCTTCTGCACTCCAACAACCTCTCCCAACACTGCACAGAAGAGACCCACTACAAAGGGGCGATCCTAGACGCCATCATTGCCCCCCATGATGCAATCTCCATCGACCACATCCTCCCGGTAGACTGGTCGGACCACCACCTAATCCTATTTCAACTTTCCCAAGGGATCCAGTCTTGTCCCCCACCGAAACCCCCCCCCCCCACATGGTCCAGAAACCTATCACAAATCAACACCTCGGAACTAGAAGAAAGAATAGCCTCCGCCCTACCAATCTCCACAGAAGGACTATCAGCTACTGAACTCACCTCACACTACAACACAACCACATCCAACATCCTAAACCAACTGGCCCCCCTTAAACGGAAAAAACAAAGGAACATTCCATCAAGAACTTGGTTTAACAAGGACATCAACAAGGAGAGGAGGCTGCTCAGAGCCACAGAACGTCACTGGAGAAAGAACCCCTCCACCATCCACCGCAGGGAACTTAGGGAAGTTCGAAGAAGGTACAAAAACCGTATCAACAACGAAAAAACAAACTTCTTCTGCAATGCGCTGGACAAGGCTAAAAATAGACCCAGAGAACTCTTTGACATCATCAAAAAACAAACATCCAAGCCAACGACCGCCCTTATACAGCCCTCCAAAACTCTATGTGACAGCTTCGTCACCTTCTTCAACGATAAAATAGACAGAATCGAACTATCACTAGACACCAACCCTCCCTTGTCGACCAGCATCATTCCATCAACTACAGAAACCACCTCCACTGAACACACCGCTAACACCTGGTCTTCCTTCGACCCTGTCCATGAAGCCGAGATCCTCAATCTAATCTCATCCTCCAAACCCTCCTCCCACAACCTCGATCCCATCCCCTCACAAATGGCCAAAGACCTCAAACGTACTCTCGCGCCACTGTGGTGTGAAATCATCAACAGCTCCCTAAAGACTGGCACCATCCCGGACTGCCTCAAAGTCGGCCAGGTAACTCCCCTCCTGAAGAAACAAGGCTTAGACCCCAACGACCTCAACAACTTCAGACCAGTCTCAAGTCTGCCTTTTCTAGCCAAAATCCTTGAAAAATGTGTACTACGCCAACTCAACAACCAGCTTGATAACATCAACCTCCTGGACCATAATCAATCTGGTTTCAGAAAAGGATATAGTACTGAAACAGCAATCCTGAACATAGTAGACGACATACGCAACTCCCTCGACGCAGACCAGTGCTGCCTACTCATTCTCCTCGACCTGTCAGCGGCATTCGACACGGTTGACCACAAGCTCCTCATCAAGTCCCTCAAGGAAAGTGTAGGTGCTAACGATATGGTCCTGCAATGGTTCGACTCCTTCCTCCAGAACCGCTTCCAAAGAGTCAAAATAAAATCCTTCACATCCGACCCCCTCCCCGTCACCAGAGGGGTTCCCCAAGGATCCGTTCTCTCCCCGCAACTGTTCAACATATACATGGTACCCCTCACCATCATACTGAAGAAAGCAAACATCCCCTTCCATCTTTATGCAGATGACACACAGATCTACATAGAAACCACCTCCTTCAACGACATTCTAAAGCTCAATAACACGCTCAAAGAAATCCAAACCTGGCTTGGGAAAAACCATCTCAAACTCAATCAAGGAAAAACAGAACTCCTCCTCATCTCCAACAAGGACGACAACCCCCAAATAACAGAATGGATGGAAGCTATCGACGCCCTCAGGGGGAATCTCACTCTGACTAACTCAGTAAAGTCTCTCGGAATCACCCTTGACCATAAACTTTCAATGACGAACCACATCAAGAATTCCGCAAAGAGCGCCTTCCTTAATCTGAAACTCCTCAACAAAATCAAACCTCACATCCCGCAGAGGGATCTCCAAACAGCCACCCAATCCTTGGTGCTATCCAGACTGGACTATGGGATCGCAACCTTAACAGGCACACCCCTATCACACCTAGCGCCATTGAAAACAACCCTCAATGCAGCCGCCAGAATGGTCTCAGGGGCAAAGAAATTCGACCACATTTCCCCAGCACTCAAAGACTTAAAATGGCTCCCAATGGAAATGCGCGCCAGCTTCAGAACGGCTTGTCTGACGCACAAAGCCTTGCACACAGGGAAACCGGAATACCTTGCCTCCAAGCTCAGGAAAGCGGGCCAGTCCAGAAACCTCAGAAGCTCGAACACCCTACTACTCATCCCCATGAAAACCCGGAAACAAAAAACTGCAACGCGCTCGTTTACCGGCAACGCCCCAAAAATATGGAACTCCATCCCAGTTGACATCAGGACTACGTCCTCATTTCAAGATTTCAAGAGACGCCTCAAAACACTCTACCTCAACCGTGCATTCCCGAACTCTACCTCAGCAGCTCACCCTGCAACTATGACTACCTCTAACCCACTACCTCAAACTCGCCCCTCAGGCGCCAATTAACAATGTTAATCCTTGAACTTACTTGTATCTCCTCTCCTTGATATATTATTTTGCAACTGCTCTCTCCAGCTCGACTGTAAAGCGCTCCGATACCCTCGGGTCTGGCCAGCGCTATAGAAAACTCCAAAAATAAATAAATAAAATAAATAAGCCTTTCTTTTCTGCTAAAATTATGGAATCTGTGGCAACACTGCACCTTCGGGGCTTTATGGATATTAATCAAATTCTTGATCTATTACAATCTGGATCCTGCAAACGTTTCAGATTGAACCCAGCAATGATAACAATCATTGCTAAAGCCCATAGGCATGCCTTTTGGGACCTCTGACCAAGCTAATGCTGTTTTTGGAGGTGACAGAGGGATCGGGGTGGGGTGGGGGACACATGAGGTGGGAGTCCCTTTGAGGGGGGAGGGCACGAGGGAGAGAGCAACACCAGGTAGGGAGAGTTTGGTGGGGAAGAAGCGCGCAAGGGGGACACCAGCCTGGAGTGCAGGGTTGAGGGTAGATGTCGAGGGGGAGACCAACACAGCATGGGGAGTGGGAGTTTGCATGGGAGAAGCACAAGAGGGAGACCAGGATGAAATGTAGGCAGTGTTTTGGAGTGGGGGGATGGGGGGAAGGGAGAGAGCAACACAGAGCACGTGAGACAGGTGAATTTGTGGAGGGGAGAAGCACTCAAGAGGGAGAGCAACATGTAGCGCGAGGGATTTGCAATAAAAAGTACACGAGGAAGAGAGCAGCACAAAACACTGTGGTAGGATTGTTTTGCAGTCGGGAGAAGCACGTGAAGTGGAGAACAACACAGAGCGGGGTGTTTTGCCGTGGAGTGCACATGAGGGACAGAACAACACCGAGTGGAGGGAGCACAAAAGGGAGAGAGCTGGAAAACACATGCTCGCATGTGGAGTGCCTAACCAAAAAAGAGTTCCCTAAAAGAGAGCTGTGGAAGGAAACAAGCCAGCCAAGCAAAGGGAAACTATCTAATAAGAAGCAAGCAAATAAGAGTGGCAGTAAATCCAACCAATGGTATGCAGTGAGTGGGCAGTAAGCCCATCGTAAATTCTCAGTAAGCCGACGATAGGTCCTGCGCATCCAGACAGCTTGCGCTCTCTAGTACCCATGACCTAAAAAACGCCTAATTACCTTGTGGAATGGTTTGTATCTCCTAGTTTCTGATGTTCTGATAACTCTTGTATTTCAAACCTGCAACTACCAGAAAAACATTGTAGATACATCTCATCTTGGGATTTCTGGAGGAATGCAAAGCACTAGGCACATCTGAAACACTGGTGGCTGGACTAGGCTGCAGCCTTCACCTGCATTTTAAAAGATGAAGTGGAAGTATGGATTTTTTGAAATGCATATGAATTCATATTGTTTGGATGAACATGGAATTATCACGTGAGCTGCTTTCAGCTAATGAGCAAAGAGATCAGTTAGGATTAAATGATTAAATGGGCGAGGCTAGGAGGGGTGAACAAGCAACCAGAACCGCAGTGCATTGCCCCTGGGGTGAGATGCTGTTGCCACTGGCAACGCATGCATTGTTCCAACCATTCAGCTTGTAGGTCGGTGTCAAAGGCATGAATGCATTTCTTTGAGTTTTACGTGGAGGAAAGAAACATGCGAGTTGTTCAGGATACACAGTCCTCATTCTCGCCAATGATGAACTTAGAATGTCACTTCTTGCCACCAAAGTCATTCATCTCATTTCTGACTCCGGTGTGTGTTCTCCAAGCGAGGGGTCTTAGTTCGACCCTCCTTCTCCTGGGCAGTCCCATGGCAGGAGCGGCTTGTAGGAAGGGTATAGAAATCCTTTTTTCTGCAGGAAACTCTTTTCTCTGCATTTCAGTCGTTTGGTCTTAGAAAAGCAAGTGCATTTCAGTAACCAATAGACCAGGCTGCAGACATCTAGAAGAATGAATGGCCTAAAGATTCTATCTTTTTTTGGCCTTGCGCCTTGTCCACAGTGCAGCAGGCAATGCAGGCGTAGTCTAAGACGTCTTTAGCAGGCAGGCAATGCAGGCCTAGTCTAAGACGTCTTTAGCAGGCAGGCAATGCAGGCCTAGTCTAAGACGTCTTTAGCAGGCGGGCAATGCCCCAGTTTACTCCACACTCGGGCGCTTGATTGTCTGCAGAAGAGGTTCCTGCAAAGACTGCCTTTCTGTCTCACTTCTTTACTTGTGGTTAACGACTGTCCTAATATTTGGTAAGACAGGAGTTTGAAGACTTAAAAAAAGACCGCTTTTTCAAAATTGTCTTCGCAGTTTTAAGTGATTTTGTGGGGATTAAGAAGTCTCTAATCTTACTTGTTGAAGAATGGATGTGATCCAGAACGAGAGGCCTCCGTGCCAGTGGTGGCCTTTCACTTGCCACATCACATCTGGTGGAAAGCTCTGCACCAGGCTGGCCCACTACTCACTACCCATGTGGAGTGTAGGTTCCGAAGCGTAGATAAGTGTGTGAAAACATTTGCAAACGTTGATGAATGATGTTACAGTTGGGAGTTTGTAGATGTTCTTCTCATTTGCATTGGCCGCTCTCCCGTAGGAACACCCACTCGACGTCACGGCGGGCGCAACTTCTACATGCGTGAGCGACTGCTCCACATGTTTGGTGAGTCGTGGACCGGACTGCTGCAGGGATTTTCACCTTTTCCAACATTTCTGGTCTCCCACTTCTTGCGTGTTGTGCACGCCGCAGCTTGCAGATTGAGTTCACTCAACGCACAAGTGTAGTAATAGTAAAAAAGAAGGCGAGACATTACACATTATTTTTGCAGAAGTCTGCCTTATGGCTTCTTTCATTAGCCCTCTGGGACTTTTCCACGGTATGTGAAGAAATTCAGCTACCACTTTACGAAACACCCAGATGAAATTACTGCCATAAATTTAGATTTTTTTTCCTCTTGGTATAAAACCCTTAATTTCAATGAAACAGGTTTATTACCAATATTTTCTTGGCATGACTAAGTTCAATTAATTTCAGGTGACAGGCTACAGGCTTTCTTCTCGGTTTCTCTGCCCTTATTTCTCCTGTATGCGAAAAGTACAGTTTGTTTTAGGTTTGCCTTTGGCTCTCGAGACCTCATTAGGACTTTGGAAAGGGTCCTACTCTCTCTCCCCGACACTCTCCTCTGATTTCTGCTGAGTTCACGTAAACTGCGTTGTCGCTTGGAAATTCATTTGGGGCTATTGGATAAAAGTAGTTTCTCTTAAACTGTTTATATAGATAGGTTTCTCTGTTTACAGCTCTACTATAAGATAATGTGTCTCCAGCAGATGATTCCTTGAACAATAATGCAATGTCTTTGTACCCAGAAAACATATTGCTTTGTGTTGTGGTAATTGCCCTCATGGCACTCAAGACTGCGGTGAGTAGTTCAGCTCGCCTTGTCATGGGGCAAGCATTACTCTGCTCCGAAGAAAGCACAGCGTTTGTCCAACACAGAAGACTGTTGGATGTGAAAGGCTTTGTAATTTTGTTTGTTTTATTGTTATTGAACAGTATTTGCTTCACCTGTACAAGAGATTTTTCATTACATTGCAGCTAGTGAGTGCAAGACCTTGATGTCAAGCGCCATGAGACCCCCTTACCCCCCCCTTGCCCCCCACGGTGAACGTGCGCTCTAGAAATGGCCAATAACATAACAACATAACATGCGCTAGAGGCGCTTTGGATAGAAAACCAGAGGAAATGGTGTCAAATGTTTGTTACAATGAACATCCTTGGCACAGTCTGCGGTGACACCTTCCTGCAGGGGCAAGTGGAAGGTAAGTGGAGAAACGAGGCAGCGGGCAGGTCAGCATTTGAAAGACTTGATGGTTGTGAAGAACTATTTACAGAAGAAGATGAATATCTTCCTCCTTCCCTAGGAGAACAGAGTGGGTTCAGGCAGGGTTTCTGGGGGAGACCCCATCAAATAAAGAAGGAACAACCTGAGAAAGATTGACAGGCGAGTAGTCTACTCACAAGGTGCCTTAACTTCTTAGGCGCCCTTCTTCTCCAGAGATGTTCACATCCTCTGAGATTAGTAGCTGGTTGAGGATTGGGTGCTTTCTAAAATCGATAATTTCAGTTAGATTCTAGCGCCCAGTGATACAGTGCGGTTCCTTAAATACTGATTTGATGCGCTTGATGTCAGCTGATGAAGCTGGTGCCCTGGGAGGAGAGGGCTTTCCCAGTCTCTCAGGGATATGAGTAGTGCTTTAAACTGTAGGACGACGGGGTGGATTTTCCTGAACCAACGTGATTGAAAGTTGATAGTTTGGCGTTTTGTTTTGACACAAGTGTTAAAAAGGAGATCGAAGCTCTGATGGAGTGCGTGTGTGTGTGTGTGTGTGTCTGTCTGTCTGTCTCACATGTATTATAAAACTTTCGACATGAAACGTCTGTACTTGTATCTTGGATTTACCTGCTTTAGGAAGGACCAGTTTGAATCCAAAGCTCTCTCTAGATGAAGATTTATTTATTAGAGATTATAACTTATTGAATGTGCCCCTTTCACTAGCGATGAGGATAATTTTGCCAGAGGGTGAGTCACTTTTGTATGAGAAAAAGCAACACCCCTAGCTTGTTGGCACTTTTCATAGCGGTTGGACCCTTCCTAGCACCACAAGGTTGATGTCGCATCATACGGTACAAGAAACTCTCTTGCCGACACCTGGTTGTCAAAGACCTGGGGTCCCATGACTGAAGAGGAACCAGTTTCACTGTCAATGTGGACTCCTGCTCTTGTTCTTGGTCCTCTCATTCAAGGATTTCACTTCTGACGCTTGGACGCTTCATCTGGTTAATGTGCTTTTCCTGAGGAAATTGTTCAAAATAAATTCAGAGGTCTGAAACTTTGATGCTGGCTCTTGGATTGATGTGTCTATTTTTACTTTGGATGTATGTAACATGTAAAGCTGTTGAAGAAGAAAAATAGTCCAAGTCCTCCATTGAGATCCGTTTATGAAGCAATGTATGTGCTCTACTTTTGCCACTGTTTATAGCTTTTAAACTGCTAGGACATTGCATTTCACTCAGAAATGTGTTACGTTCTGCTCTGCTAAGCACTCCTTGTATTGCACAAGCCTACACTGGAGGTTAAATAAATGTTTTATGTATACTAAATGTATCATCCAAATCCCAGTCTAGACGTATTTGATATGTCTTGTATGTTCTACGTATGCAGGATGTAGATTCTGTTGCACCATCATACCGAATTTACAATTTTTTATAAAGCAAGTCCTGTAGGGCATTTTTGAATTTCCCGTAGACGGATGGATGCACAGGGGAGATACTATGGAGCCTGGCAATATGTTACAGTTGGGTGTGATAATATTAGGGGTCTTTTATCATTCCTGACTTAATACTTTCTGATCTGCTAGGGACAAACAGGTTGATAAAGAGACTTGTGAACTGGGTATTGTTGAGCTGTATTTCATTTAGGTTCAACAGTGCTCATGCCCAATACTTTCTGCAAAATAATTATTCATCTTGCCTGCCCTTGAACAACTCTGCATCTTCATTTTACATGACTATTGATCACTTGTTTAGGGGCAAGCTTTGCCACCCCTTTTCAAAAAGTATGTGTTGGACGTTGAGCTCTCTTGCTCAAGACCACCACCAGCGGCGCAGCCCCACATCATTGGTTTCTTTTGGATATCCATTTTTCTTGGCTCTAGCCACAAAGGATACCCCTCAGCGGCGTGAATGAGGTTGTACATTCATCCCTTTCTCGACCATATTGGCTCATCCCCAACGAGTGTTTCAGAGGGGAGAACATTCGGTGTGGTCTTCCATTGATCATCCTCAATCCTATCCAGCTGCTTCTTTTCATGTGGCACCCAGGCTGGCGCATCATATGAGAAGGCAGACCATATTCTTGCAGCACATGTGCTAATCAAGCAGCACACAATGGAGTCCCTATGTAGCTTGTTAAATTGACAGAGGAGATGTCCCTGGCCAGCTTTGTTTCTTCTTCTTGTTAGTGCTCTGTGACTTCAGCATGGTTTATCACATGAGGATTCAAGGTACATGTATGTGAACATTTACTGTAAGTGGGAGCCTCTTGTCATGTGCCATCCACCCTGGCGCTTTCGTTTTGAACTCCTGAATCTCAGGGCAGTTTTTGCTGCAATGTTCGTCCAAGGCTCCAGTGCATACTGAAGACCAACAGCGAGATGGCACATGCTGCATTGAGACAGCTAGAACCAGTTCTCACCGAAGTTGAGGAAGTCACACATAGCTGAAAAGAAAAAGATAAGGAGGGTGAGGACGCGCCCCTGCTTCAGCCCTCCTTCCGTTGCGCTCTTATTATCAGCAGCCCGGAATCAAAACCTATAATACTGCAGTGGGTCGAGCGGACATTGAAAGGTTTTTTAACTTTCGCCACTAGGGCCATGCATTGTTTATCCTGGATGAAGCTTTGCAGAATTCACTCTGTGACTTAGGAATCCTCCCCGTCGCATTCAATGAATGGTTTGGCTTAGTGGGCTTAATATGGCCAGCAAACTGTAGCTACCTCAGCCCGATGGAAGGCCCTTTTGATATATGTGCAATTGTAGAACCCTGTCCACCGGGCTGGTGACCGCTTCATGGATTCTGTCAGCTTTACAACATCCAGAGACTCTTGAAAACTCACCTTTTCAACTTCATTTGGGTTCAGCCATCTCTCTTCGCCTTCCTGCTTTGCTGTCTCCTATTGTGCACTTCTTACATCAGCACTCCTGTTCTGCTACATTGTATGTTTCTTCCTTAAATGTAAGGTGCACTCACGCCTTTCAGTATACAGCAGCTCTGAACAGAACTATCCTAGATTAAGGTGTTGACGATCATTAGGGCACAACATAAACATTCTCCTTTCAAACATGGCTGCCCAGTACACCACTGGGCATGGGAAAGATGGAGGTACTGGTGTGACTGAAGAAGGCGCAAAGCAGCTGCATGAAAGAGCAAACCTTACCGTGCTCTGTCTTTATGACTCTTGCTATATATTCCTAATAATATGCACAGCCTTTATACCCTTTTTCAGCTTTCATCTAACATTGTGTATTGCCATTTCTAACATCCAATCAATATTCTCATGTAAATCAGGGAAGTGGCAAAGTAGAAAGCCCCAATGGACCTTGTTGAGTTTTTCATTTCTCCTCCTGACCCGGGGGTCACGTGGGAGGGGAAGACTGATGTCTCTTTTTTGTGCTCATATTTTATTGAGTTTTATAATAAAGCAAAGACAATATAAAAAATAGCACCAAACTAGGTATACATAAAAGTACCTATGACACGAGTAATAAGATAATAGCAGTACCTATAGAAAAACAATTATAATATAATATGATGCATAATTTAAAAAAATGCCTAAAAAGGGAAGGGAAAAAATATATATTATCATCAATGTAAAAATTCTTTACGGAGCTACTTATAATAACCATAAAATTGTTATAAATCTAGGAATAATTAACACATTCGAAATATTTAATTATAAATATAAAGCTATATAATTATCAATCGGTTTCCAAAATGAATGATAAGTAGAGTTGCTATGAATAACACCACCACTGATGTTTTCTGAGCAGCATTTCACAAAAAAGGAGCCAAACTTAGAAACCATGGTACTGGGGTGTACACTGATGGGCAATTAGTTAGGAATTCTGGTTCTTTCTGTCCCGTATTTTAAGAAACTATTTCCTCACATCTAGGGAAGATGATATTTTTGCCTCCCTCATTGGTTTCCCAACAGCCTGCACCGCACACACACTTTCTCTCTCTCACGCTGCGAAGTAAAGTAACTTCTGATATAGTACGGTGATGTAAAGGTCCTACCGACGTATTCACTTGCGCGGTAACCACTGACGTTCCACTGTGTATGAGTCTGTCAAATTACACACCCTGATAGTTCAATGGGACCCACTTAACCTTGCTTGGTTATCCTGAGCATCATGAACGCGCTGTGCTTGCTATTTTTGCATTGCCTGCTTAACGCTAGGCTTTTTAATACTCCTGTTTTCGTATTTGATTTTATGTTTTTTGACTTTGCCCTTGTTCTTAATATCATTGCCCACTCACTTGCATAGTAATTTGGTGATTCACCGCTGTTTGGCGGGCCCTTTTCCCGGTATTCCCGGCACTTTTGTTCTTTGGCGGCCATATTGGGGGGGGGAGAAGTACGCCCGGCGGAGCCATTTTGACGTTCTGACGGTCTAGTCGTCACAAGGACGCTAGCCGTCTACTTAAGGAGGGAAAATCTAGAGGGAAAACCTTGCTTGGTTATCCTGAGCGTCCTGAACGCGCTGTGCTTGCTATTTTTGCATTGCCTGCTTAACGCTAGGCTTTTTAATACTCCCGTTTTCGTATTTGATTTTATGTTTTTTTTACTTTGCCCTTGTTCTTAATATCATTGCCCACTCACTTGCATAGTAATTTGGTGATTCACCGCTGTTTGGCGGGCCCTTTTCCCGGTATTCCCGGCACTTTTGTTCTTTGGCGGCCATATTGGGGGGGGAGAAGTACGCCCGGCGGTGCCATTTTGACGTTCTGACGGTCTAGGACGCTAGCCGTCTACTTAAGGAGATCATGCTGACGCGCAGCGGACTCGCGCAGCAGGATCGCCGGATTTCCGCCAGAGTTCTGCCTGTCTGCGCCTGTCCGCGCTGAGGACGGGCTGCAGGATGGGCTACGTGCTGAGGACGCCTTGCCTATGGTAGCCGGTCAGGTAATACGATCCTATTCCCTTGTGGACATGACGACACTGAAACCATGTTTTTTACCCTGTCATCATAGCTCTACCCCTGATGCCCTGCTGCGTTCTCCCATTTGCCCTATGTGTAACAGTGAGTCTCTTTCTACTCACCCTCCCCTTGGAAGTGCAATAGCTCTTTCCATTGCTAAGGTTCCCCTGCACTCGGAAAGGGGTTTTCTAATTAATGCCCGATCGTTAATTAAAAATAATGTTGCTTTCCACGATTTTGTTGCGGCTAGGAACCCCTCTTCGGTTTTTGTAACGGAAACCTGGGCCTCGGACTCGTCAGGCCCTGATCTTCTGAATGCGATCCCGGAAGGCTATGCGTTGCATAGATTTGACAGGATAAGGCGGAGAGGTGGAGGACTGGCGATTCTTTATAAAGCTACGTCTGTCTGTCGCATAAAAGTCCTTTCTGAGCCCTCCGATACCTTTCAGGCTATGCACTTTATTATTTCTTCCTCTCCCTCTGTATCTTTTACTGGTCTTCTTATTTATAGACCGCCTGGTCCTAGATCCAATTTTAGTTGTGATCTCTTTAGAATTCTGGAACCCTACTTTGGTAAACCTCATTTTACCATCCTAGGGGACTTAAATTTTCACTTAGATGACCTGAGTTCTAAAGACACCCTTTCTCTGATGGATCCACTTACCGCATGTGGCCTTCTTCAGTTGGTGAATAGCCCAACTCATTTGGCGGGGCATATTCTGGACGGGGTGTTCTCCAACGACCCTAGGCTTTCGTCGGGTCCCCCCGTTCAATTGGTTTGGTCAGATTACTTGGCGGTTCCCCTAGAACTGACATCTTCTTCTGGGCCCCTGCCTGTACTGTGTCCCGCCAATAGAGTTCCCAAGAGGAGTTATAGGAATATTACTAACAAATCTCTTGCCCCCTTTATAGGATCTACTGCCCTTTTATCTGCCAAAGATGCTGGTGCAGCTGCACAGGAGCTCGTTAATTCCATCTCTAGAGCTGTTGATGTGCTAGCTCCTGCATCGCTCCGCTACTCAGCAAGGGGCAAACCCTCTGCCCCCTGGTTCACAGAGTCTCTGAGGATCATGAGGCAGAGCTGTAGAAGGCAGGAGAGAAAATGGCGGAAAGCTTGGGATCCCACTGAAAGAGACTTACACAAGCGGCTGCTAGGAGAGTATAAGGCTAGGATCATTAGGGAAAAACAGGAGTTCTTTTCTAAGCGTACGACGTCCCTTACTTCATCTAGGGAACTTTTTAAGATTGTCGATTCTTTGTGCTCTTTACAAGAACCTGACCCGGTTGTAGGCTCGCAAGAGTTATGCGACAAGATTTCAGAGTTTTTCCACACTAAAATTGCGGATATTTATCTTGCGCTAGAAGCACAAAGAACGACTCTCGATGCTAATCCTGGTCTGACCCTTTCTACTCTAGAGCCCTGGACCAGAGATCCAGCTAAGACCCTTACGGTCTTTCCGCCTCTTACTATTGAAGACCTAGATTCTCTGTTGAATAAGACAAGATCAGGTTCTCCGCTGGACCCTTGCCCTTTAAAGGTTCTGAAGGAATGTAGGGACACCCTATTACCTCCATTATTGGAGGTGATGAACGGTGCTATGCTACAGGGTACCTTCCCAGCAGCCTGGAAAAAGGCGATAGTTAAGCCTCTCCTTAAAAAGCCCACGTTGGACCCAGAAACTCTTAAGAATTTTAGACCTATTTCTTTGTTGCCTGCTCCTGCCAAAATGTTAGAATCTCACCTCAATTTACATCTCACTGCCTTCCTTGACTCTTCCGGGTTCCTGGACCAGTCCCAACATGGTTTCAGGAAATCCCATAGTACGGAATCGGCACTTACTGTGGTGATGAATAATATTCGAACTAAGGTCGATCAAGGACAGACCACTTTTTTAGTCTTACTTGATCTGACGGCAGCTTTTGACACCCTGTCTCCCTCCACTTTAACATCTCGTCTGAGGGAGATAGGGGTGCAGGGCCCAGCGCTTGGCCTTCTGTCTTCTTTTGTAGAACTAAGAGAGCAGAGGGTCAAGCTTGGAGAGTTACTCTCCCCTGCTAAACGTGTTGCAATGTGGGGTTCCGCAAGGGTCGGCGTTGAGTCCGACCCTGTTCAACATCTATGTGGCCCCACTTGCTAGGTTAGTAAAATCGCAGGGGATGGAGGTGGTGTCATACGCTGATGATACACAGATCATGGTGTCCCTGGCTCACTCGGTCAGTACCTCCGCGTTCAGCTTCAGGAACTGCATGCAAGCAGTCTCTGATTGGATGATTCAAAATTCCTTGAAGCTGAATGGCGATAAAACTGAGGTGCTGTTCTTTGGTAAGGACCAGAAGAGCTGGTCCAGTGAGTGGTGGCCCCCTTCGTTGGGAGCCTGTCCTATTCCATCCCACTCTGCCAGAAATCTTGGCGTTATTTTTGACACCTCGCTGACCATGAGCCTCCAGGTAAATAGAACTGTGGCCACTTGCTGGGGAGTCATTAGGATCCTGAGGAGAATTGTGCACTACCTCTCTCCTCAGGCCCGTAAGCAGACAGTGGTCGCGCTGGTGTCCTCCCGGCTGGATTACTGCAACGTACTGTATGCAGATATCAATAAGGGTCTTATTCAACGCCTTCAGAGTGTGCAGAACGCGGCTGCCAGATTTGTTCTGGATGTCCCCAATTCTTTTTCTGCCATGTTAGAACTGGCTATTTCTGGTAGGCTAAGGCTGACGCCAAAGCCAGGCAGAAACCACCATTCTAGTCAGGGCGAGGGAGTCACACGCCAAGATAACCCCTGCTCACCCCCTTGGTAGCTTGGCACGAGCAGTGAGGCTAAACTCGGAGGCAATGTGTAAAGCATTTGCGCCAGCACACAACAGCAACAACATACTAGGCACACCACAAAAGGAACTCCACACAGGTTATATAAAAATAACTTCTGTATTGTCAAAACCACATCAGATAGAAATCACACATGTACATTGTGCCAACTGGCACGGGCAATATTCACAAGGGATTATGTACAGGACAGGGCCACATGGGCCACTGTCAGAATCAACACTTTTAGAAATAGAAATACTGTCAAGAAATTAGAATAAAGGATATAAAATCACTGTAGCACAAAATAACAGTTATAAATCACAACTAGTAACTACTGGTAAAGGTAGGTACACACTACGCAATACTAATAACCATAGGCCTAGATCACGCATGGACACATAACCTCTCTAGTATAAACTATACTAGGCAAAACACAACCACCTAAGAATAAAATACATTTAGGGGTCGAAGCAAGAACACATTACACATGATGCATCAAAACAATATTCAGCGGTGAAGGGAAAAAGGTAAACACATGATGCATAAAACATTCAGAGGTGTAAGGAAAGGAAACACATGATGCATAAAAATACATTCAGAGGTGCAAGGAAAGAAAACACATGACGCATAAAACATTCAGAGGTGTAAGATCAAGGGAGACACATGATGCCTAAAAACATTCAGAGGTGCCAGAACATAACTCAATAGCGCAAAAACACATGATGCCCAAAAACATTCAGAGGTGTAAGATCAAGGTGCGTAATCATATTAAATGCATTACATTTCCTAGCACCACATCACATTGCGCAAAACCTTACATAAGCCACCACCTGTGGCAGTCCCTAGGCCAACTGGCCTCTTTGGAGCTAGGACGCCCTGTAGTCCAAATGTCAGGGACCTAAACGTGGCAGCTGCCCACTAATTGCTGGGCAGCTGTGAATCAATAATGATGGGGCCACGTGGGAGCCACACAGGCTCTGAACAATTGGTCGCCTCTGAGCCTCTCTGGGCTACAAGCAAAGAAATGCGGCCACAAGCCTCTCTGGACTCCTACTCAAAGGAATGCCGCCACGAGCCTTCTCTGAAGCTCAAGAATCAAACATCTCGCAGGCAGGCGGGGGCGGGCACCGGCAATGTGCCCCGACGCCCCCTCTAACCAAAAATGGCCCCCGGTGCCTTCGCATGGCTCTGCAACAAATGCTGGCAGGGAGCCTCTCGGGGCTCAACAAATATGCCTCACGAGCCTCTCTGGGCTCGCAACTCAATGTGGGTACTTGGAGCCTCTCGGGGCTCTCAGGAACAAAGAAGAAATGCCCCCCTCGAGCCTCTCTGGGCTCCAACAAATAGCTCGCAGGCAGGAGGGGGGCGGGCACCGGCAATGTGCCCCGGTGCCCCCTCTCACTGAAATGGCCCCCGCTCTACTGACCAAGATGCCAACACTGCCCCTGAAGCTCTTGTGGCTTTAAAACCACACCGAGCATGAGATTGCGCTACTAGGGGGGGCGTACACCGACAATGTGTCCCGGCGCCCCTCCTTTCCCCTCTGTTGCCCCACTCACCGGCTTCCTGAAGCAGGGGCTCCTCCGGATTCTCAGATGCTGGGGCGGCTCTCCTCTGGGCAGCGCGGGGCTCTCTACGATACCGGAGCCTCGCCTGCGCCGGTAACCGCTCTCCTCTCATGCCCAGCCTTTCCGGTCTCCCTCTCCACACGGGAGACCGGCAACGAGGAAAGCAGGCTTCCCCCAGGCAGGGGGAAGCGGAAGTGGCCGCCTCAAGGCCCCGCCCACGTCGCGCCACTGTTTGCCTGGCTTCCTGTGCTGAGGGCCGCCAATGCCAGCGCGGCCCTTGGCAGGGAGGCGGGTGCAGCGCCTCGACATCGATCTCCGGGCCAGCGGCGGTGAGACACGGGGGTAACACGAGGGGTGGGCACCCTCGCCACAAATATCAAAATAAGAGCGCTACTAAGCGCTTGGGGGGCAAAGTAAAGCGCTCACAGCGCTGCAAGCAAATATAAAGCGCTCTCAAGCGCGGGGGGAGATAAAGCGCTCCAAAGCGCTAGAAAACAGATAGAGCGCTCCCAGGCGCTCAGGGGGGAAATACAGCGCTTCCAGGCGCTATAAATACCAATCAAGCGCTCCCAAGCGCTTAGGCTTCAACAAGCCTGGGTAGAGGCAAGGAAAAGGTCTCTGCAGCAAAATGCAGCTTCTCCATGCTGCCAAAGGTCCCAGAGATTCCAAGGGGCAAAGCAAAGTCCCCCCAATAAGCCCAGGCCAGGCAGAGGGGTCCCCCCAGAAGTCCTCCAGGCATCCAGGAAGGTCCATCAGGTGTCCAGGGGCTGGGCAGGGCCCAGGGATTCCCCTGGGCCCAAGCAGCAGCACGCCCCTGGCAGATTCAAGTCCAAGAACAAATTGTAAGGGGACACAGACCCTTTTTATACTGTAAATTACTTTGTCTAGCAGGGTGCAGGCAGTGTGAGAACCAGCTAGAACTGGTTATAGGGAACTTCTTTCAGGGTGAGGGGCATAGGCGACAGTCGCCCAGCAGTTATTGGAGACAGCATTGTGGCAGGCAGGCACAGCCCTATTCACTCCTAGGTGCCATCTCCTCCCACTTCCCTGGCAGCAGATGCAGCCTTTCATCCACGGGCTGACTCAGACAACCTCCTGGGGGCTCCCCAGCCCCTGTCATCCTCAAACCAGACAGTCAATCCACAAGCAGGCCCAGGCACTCCTGGGGCCAGGCTCCAGCCAATCACACGCCAGCCACAGGTTACACAAATATGCCAACTTCTAAAAGTGTTACTTCTACACTAGACACAATCATGCCGCATATATCATTACGCGGCATTCAATCTCACGAGTTCGTACATACCAAACTCAACCCTGCACTCCCCACACATCAGGAACTACCATGGGCATACATATTCCCCATTCATTCCTATGGGAGGGCAGGTCACTCACCACACATACACAGAGAGCTCACGCACTTTACACTGTACCACAGTGAAAAAATGCGCAGAGGCCTAAAATCACCAACACCAGGTTCCAGAAACAGGCTAGGAAAAAGCAAAAAGTTTCGGGGTGAACCTGCCAAATGGGCCAGGTCCAACATGCCACAATAGCCAGGAAGAGCCTCCATTGGCTTCCGATCCAGCTTAGAATCTCGTTTAAGATTCTATGTCTGGTCTATGGTGCCCTATTGGCAGGAGGTTCTGATGCTATAGGCTCCCTGCTAACTTGTTACATTCCCAGCAGGAGCCTCCGTTCTTCCAATTTGAACCTTCTGTGCACTCCCCGCATCAAAAGAGTCAGATGGGGAGGAAGGGCCTTCTCCACTGTGGCCCCCCGACTGTGGAATTCCTCGGAAGAGAGCCTGCCCTGGAGCGGTTTAAATCTACGACCTTCAGAGTGCTGCATATGTTGACTGTGAGGGTTAACTCACTCAAACCATGTTTGTCCGCTTGTCATATCTCTGCACAGCGATGGCCATAAGCCAGTCTTGTTGAGGCCATACTGTACACAAAGCATATACATCCCCCTCAAGGGTCGAAAAGGTGGCCATTCTTATTCTTGAGCCAATGACAACTGGAATGGCAGGAAGGATTCAATTCCTTGTCTCCTTTGTTCTGAGACTCCGTTACCAGAAACCAGGTAGACAGTACATCCCTGCAGCAAGCAGAGGTGACAGAGAATGCTCTGCTGAGTAGAGCAGTGGTCAAGGGATATCCTTTCCAGCCCAGACCAATGAAAGGTATTAGTCAGAAGGTGAGGTCTAGATAAGAAATGTGAGTCTCAGGCAGCCACATAGATGACCTAGGCATCGAGGCCACCCGGTATGAGGAGAAAGGTGTGGACGGATATCTTGTTTGAGGTACGAGAGTCAGATTTCATGGAAAGGTCCCCAGGGATGTTCGCGAGGATAGATACATATTGCTGTTAGATATGTCTCTGGAGTGGAGAGCCTCATTGCCCATATGTGCTGACTGCTGTCGTGACCCTTCGTACCGTGCTAGGAGATCTGTTCAGCATTCATGCCAGACTTTAACCGTTTTCTTAAGCACTTGCTTTAAGCTGTAGCATCGGAAATCCCCATTATATTCAGACTAGTGTTCCTGTGCTCTCATCTGTCTAAACAGCTCCTGCCTCCTTCCAGGAAGAGCTTGAAAGTGGAGTTCAGCCAGAAGTATACTGTGTGCTCTTACTCTGAGACCTGTGCACTTAATGAGTCCTGTGTGCTGGGTGTGTTCGACCCATCGCAACGCATGGTGTAGGACTCTTATAGCTCTGGAACGTTCTCTGACTGTGCATAAGTGTATGGTAGAAAAACACCTTGCTCTCAGCCAGGAACATTAATACCAGTGGATGCCCAGAGATCTACATCACCAATCTTCAAATAGTTATTTTTCAGAGCAGCGGTTGCAAGTCCGCCCATGTACCTATGGCCCTAGGAGCTAGAGGAGCAGCCAAGAGGCATCCTTCCTGCCCCCTTCAGACCGTCTGTGGGGGCCGTGGAACCCTATCCTACAGATCCTGTTGTGTAGTCCTACCGTCCACCTTATGCTGGTCCATGAACAGCTGCCTCCTTGGCTCCATCATTGGATCCTCTAGTTTTGATGTAATCTGTTTTTGTAGAGTTTGCATCCTTAACACTCGGCGAGATACACTGTGCTTGTGGAAGCATATGTCACCTTGTCTTCGCTACTACAGAAATTAAGAAATTAACTTACTCCTTGAAATAGAAAACAGATTGTACCAAAATAATAAATAAAAAGTATTTTATCCTGCTTACATTGAGATATCTGTGAGAGAATCTTGTCGCTTCCGGCTGCATCTCCTCTGTCGCGTGTTGCATTGCACAATGGCCTGGATTATAGTTGTTGCACCTCCACTGTTGGGGGTGAGTGTTTTATTTGCTCAAACGCTCCGTCCATCATCCCCTTTTGTATTACCTCCACTGTTCACCTTTTATCAGTAATCGGACATCCTGCCGTATTTTGTTTGTGACGCACCCATAGCAGTGGGCCATTGCAGACCAGGACAGTGTGTCCGATGACAAAAGAGAATGCTGTCCACAGAAGAGGTTGAGTTCTCCCAGTTGGTCACTGTGCTGAGGAGAGTGCGTTAGTGAATGGCGGTGTTGTATCTCTTTCAGCAGACTCCGCCTCATTTCTAAAAGGCTTTATGAACTCCCACTAGAAATGGGTGCAGTGAGTGACTGCACTGGTCTCAGGGGTTTCTGGCCGCGTCCCTGTTCCCATTGGGAGTCCTCGAGAAATGCACTGCTGTGCACCAAGCTGTGGTAAATAAATAAATAATACCTCTCTTTTTGACTAGACATATATCATAACAGATAGCTCAATAAATAAGAGTCAAGATTCGAGGTAGTAGGAGTTTTGCAGGTTTATTACAGCATAAGGACAGGAACAGGACAACCTGCATAGGAATAGGATGACAGGGCCCAGCAGCTGCTGGGGCTGGATCTGGGATGAGCGCGCTGACTTTTAATAACAATACATGAGCATATATACATAACGCAAACACATAGCATTACATTGCAGTGGGCGTAGCAGTGGGTGGAGCAGTAGGTGTGACGCGTAGCAGTCGCGAAAGATAAGGGCGAAAGTAGGTGTAACTGGGCGTATACATAGACATGTGGTGCAGACGTAACAGGATATGTCATGAATGGGGCGGAAACCATGGAGGGGGCTACCTGAGGAGCCGGGACCTCTAACCTGATGGTGCGCGCAAACTAGCAATGACGTATCACTAGGAGAAGCTGGGGGCTATGAACTCTGTGCTAGGAGCAGAGACTGAAGTCTGGAAAGTCGGAGCGACATGTACCTAAACCCTATCTAGTATCTGATGTTTAGGGAACATGTTGATAGGAACTAGAAGTTAGGAGGGGAAAGGCTAACTTGATTCTGAGACTGGACCATGCATTATTCTACATGTAGTGCGTGATGAAGAATATGAAATGACCATTAAATGCAGTATTTCTCTAACGTGGAGACGTGAAGGCTAGACAATGACGGAAACTATTGATGCAGTTCAGTAGCTTAGGAATGCAGAGAAGGAGGACTGAACTGATAACTGGAATCATAACATATTCTTGGCAGACTCAGAGACTGAGCCAGGCTGGGCCGGGCACTGCGAGGCAGGAAGTAAGTGAAGGGTCGAGGATACAGGTGGGGGCTGTATCGCTCCTCAGCGAGGCTTCAGGAGACAGGAGCTGAATCTGGTGTCCGGGCCCTTTTTGAGGCCTAAAAACGGGGACTTTATAATGGAATAACGTGCACACTGAGAAACGTGGCAACGTAGCTTTACATAGGCCTGATATTCGTATTATTCACGAGGACTGGAACTGGCATACTAGAGGTGGACACAACTGTAATTGCGTCTTTAATCAAACATGGGGAATAACATATGCATATTAATCATGCACACATAACATATGATGGATGACACGTAGGGACACAGAACATGGCAAAATTTACTTTTCCACATTCCCTCCTTGTCACTACGTTTCCATCAGGAAACATCAATATTCATGATACCATCTATCATTTCATACAGTATCATTTGCTCGTCTCGAATTCTCTTAGAACGGGATTTAGAACGGGGCTTGGGACTAGGAATACAAGAGGTAGCACAAATGCCGCAAATCGCAGGGCCACATTGTATACAGAGGCAGCAGCTGAATATGATCGCTACTGCAATACCTAGAAAGGACAATATTTTCCATCCCCATGCGGAAATTATATTCCAGAACCAACCGGACCATGTCCAGGTGCCTGGATCTTGGTGTATCAGATGGGCAATTTTATGGAGTCTGGTTATAGCTGAATAAACAGACGGCGCGTTATTTGGAATGAAAATGCAGCAACTAGATCCGATGACTCTACAAGCCCCGCCCCTATCGGCCAGTATGACGTCAAGGACGAGACGATTCTGTAAAACGACAAATCTCATAGCAGATTGCTCTTCGGTTAAGTTACCTAGAGCAGAGGCAGTCTCATTTACTACAGCTTCAAGGGTTCTGGTTAACCTACGGATCAGTTTACTATTCTGGACAGGTCCTATAAAGAAGAAGAAACCTCTATTGAAATCTGTATACTGTTCTAGAGCAGTTTCAGTATAATCGACAATTGGGGACTCCCTTCTATGTCTAACGTGTACTAGATGTGTGTTTCTATGATAATCAGGTGGGGCTAGGAAAACTGGTGGCAGTAGGAAGGCAATGTAACAGGTTCCCTCCCAATCGAGGGGCAGACGAACATATGCGGTCTGACCACAAATAAAATAAGAATGACGTGAAGCTTTAAAAATAGATTTCCCACTGTCACTATACTTGACAATAGTAGTACAATCACTATGTCCTACATGTACGGAACCATTATTCCGGACACATAATTCACCTTTGACTGGTAATACTGAAATAGCAGGTAAGTCTGGAGTAGTATCAGACTGAACATTCAGGACCATAAAATTCGACGAATAATTACCTAAATTATACACTTCATTTTCTAGATCTAAACCTGTTCGGTGAGGGAGACCTTGCTTGTCTGGGAAACATGTACTGTTAAGAAAAGACATATCTGTTGAGGATGACGTTAACGTGGACCATGCTCCACACGAACCATTATGTGAGAATGGATAAGGAAAAAGTGGCAGAACTCCCTTCGGCGTCTGGAAAGGGGGGAGTCGACCACACACCCAACAATTAGTGGCATTGCTGGTCTGGTGTGAGTAATGTAACATGCGGATAAAGGAGTTATTACGCATAGCGAGGCGGTAAGAGAGTTCATGAGGGGGCAGGTCACTAAACGTGTGCTCTACTGTAGCATTAGCAGACTTATTTACATGTGAAACTGGGAAATACAGGAAAAATGCATAACTGGTGCAGGAAATCATAATGCTGAGAAATAATATGAAACATAGAAAAACGATACATCGGATTGAGTTTTGACTAACTCTCTCACTATGGGGGTCTATTTTATACATGTCAGAAACAGTCTAACCGTTTCACCTAGGGGAGGACTTAGACAATCAAACTGGCTGACTTAATTTACTAGACCGGAGTTTTTGTTTATACTCCTGCTGTGGAGTTTTCTCTAACAGGGGAGGGGTTGTAGCAATGTCTTTTGCGGGACAGTCCTTGAGAACAATATTCTGGCAATCCTTTGAATCCTGGGAAATGTTCTTTAAGGCGGGTTTCAGTCCATTAAAAAGTTTAATATGAGAAAGGTGCACCCAGCCTTTGCGTCCTTCCAACTTCACGGCTGTACGGGTGGTGAGGAGGACCTGTCGGGGCTCCTTCCAGCGGGGCTCCAGCGGACTTGATCTGTCAAAGTTGCGGACCATCACCATGGATCCTGGAACGATTTCGTGCGGTGCCACCTCGGTATTGTCTGGAAATGCGGCGGCAACCTGTGAACGACATGAGTTGAGGGCAGACATCAAGGAAGCTAGGTAATCTGTCAGCATATTACTTGAAACATCGGTAATACTTCGGGGTCTAGGAGTACCCCACATATTAGGGGGGCGGCCGAATACGACCTCGTACGGGGACAGACCTGATCTGGAATGTGCGACCATGCGCATATAAAATAAAGCGACTGGCAGAGCTACTAGCCAGTCCACACCTTTTTCTTTACACACTTTTGCAATACGGATTTTCAGAGTCTGGTTATGTCTCTCAACGAGACCGGCTGCTTCAGGATGGCGTACACAATGGAACTTCCACTGGTACCCTAGCAAAAAGGAAACATGCTTCATGAGTTCAGATGAGAATGGCTGGCCGTTATCAGAATATACGACTCTAGGGAGTCCATAACGGGGGAAGAACTCACGAACCAACTGCTTGGCAGTGGTCGCGGCTGTGTAATCTGGGACTGGATATGCTTCTGTCCACCTGGACAAAGCGCATACAACTACAAGGACATACTTGAAACCTCGACATCGCTCCATCTGAATATAATCCATCTGGAGGACTTCAAAAGGGTGGTCAGGAGGCTGGAAACCACCTTGTTCCACCGGGACACTTTTACCTGGATTAAACTGACAACATATCATACAGGTACGGACTTTCTGCTTGGCTGCAGCTCGTAAATGCTTGTTGAACCAAATGTTCTGGATACTGTCTAACATAGCTTTTTCCCCTAAATGTGCTGGACTATGTGCGGTATTAATAATGACTTGAACCATAGAGTCGGGGAGAAACCATGTGGCTCTACCCTTCGTTAACCATCCTTGATCTGTCTGGACCCCTCCTTGTTCGGACCATTTCTTGATTTCATCGGGAGTAGCATGTAACTGGATATCTATGACATCTTGAGTAGGGTCCTTAACTGTCATGCATGTAGTCGGATCTGGAGTATGTGTCATGTTAACTGGAATGTCTGGAGTCTGTGCTGTAAGCTTGGCTGTGCGATCTGCTAGATCGTTACCTTGGGAAATAATGTCAGTGACCTTCGTATGTGCTTTGCACTTCATGATAGCGATAGATGTCGGTAAATGTATGGCATCTAACAGAGCTTGAATAAGGAGACCATGCTGAATCTTGGTTCCATGAGAAGTCATGAAACCTCTCTCCTGCCAGAGCACTCCAAAGTCGTGTACGACTCCAAATGCGTAACGTGAATCTGTGTAAACATTAACTTTCAAGTTCTTGGCGTGTGTACAGGCTTGTGTCAGAGCAACTAGCTCTGCTGCTTGAGCGGACAGGGTGTCAATACGATGTGTCTCAATAACTTCGGTGTCCGTAGTCACTGCATACGCGGCTACTAGTTCTCCTGTACTAGTTCTCATACATGAACCATCCACATAAAGTGTCAGGTCGGGGTCTGGTAACGGAATATCTGTCAGATCTTGCCTTGGTTTTGTCGTAATGTTAACTACTTCCACACAATCATGTGTGGCAGAATTTGAATTAGCTGATGGTAACAGTGTAGCAGGATTCAGGATGTTGCAGCGTCTGATTTCTATGTGTGGCTGGAACAGTGTCAATTCATAACCTGTTAAACGTGCAATTGTCAAGTGCTGAGTTTGCGTTCGGTTTAAAAGAACTTCCACGGAGTGTGGGACTTGTACTGTCAAGGTATGTCCTAAGACTATGGAATCACTTTGTCTGATAGCTAGTGCTGTGGCTGCAACTGACTTGAGGCACGCAGGCAAAGCCTGGGCGACTGGATCTAATGTGCTAGAAAAATAAGCACATGGCTTGTATTGTCCTGCTTGATCTTGTGTGAGAACAGATAATGCTGTACCTTCACGTTCAGTAACGAAAAGTGTAAAAGGCTTACTGTAGTTCGGTGTGGCTAGAACTGGAGCTTGGCATAGGGCTTTCTTTAACTCATTGAAACTAAGTGTATGTTCAGATGTCCAAGGGAGGACAGTCGATACGGCTGCCTCCTGTGTCGTTAACTGTATCAGTGGCTTGGCTAGAAATGCATACTGAGGAATCCATTGTCTACAATAAGAAGTAAGGCCGATAAAAGCACGTACCTCCTTCTGGGTCTTGGGCTGAGGAAGACTCGCTATTAACTGGATACGGTCTGGTGTCAACTGCCTACCCCTCTTGGACAGTAAGTGTCCTAAGTATACCACTTGCTGGACACAGAATTGAAGCTTCGAAGGGGACACCTTGTGCCCCATCTCGGCTAGGAAATACAGAACTGTAAGGGATGCTCGCTCGCAAGCACGTTCAGAACGGGCTGTGATCAGTAGATCATCGACATACTGGAGCAGGGCAGTGTCAGTTGGCATGTGAATGTTATCTAGTTGTCTCTTGAGTGCTTGACTGTAAATACTAGGACTGTCTGTGAAACCTTGAGGAGCGCGTGTGAACATATAGCTCCTTCCATTTAAACAGAATCCGAAAAGGAACTGGCTGTCTGGATGAATAGGAACACTGAAAAATGCGTTCTTGAGGTCGATTACTAATCGATATACTGGGGGTGCATTTGGATCAGTACGTTTCATGACTGGAATGATCGGAGAATTGCATACGTTGGAGTCAGTTTCTACAACCACTCCTTGAGCCATGAGCTCGTCAATAATTTTGGATAAGGCTGCTACAGCCTCGGGTGGCAATCTGTACTGTCTGATTCGTGGTAACACTACACCTGGCTTGAGAGTCACACGATAGGGTGTGATTTGCATGTAACCTACATCAGTTGGACCTTGCGCCCATAAATGCTGCGGAACATTAGACAATCTTGGATCAAAATCTCGTAATACATAGTGACCCTTAAAGTCACGTAGGAACAATCGTATTCCCTCTGGGGAACAACATATAACTGCACCTAACTCTTTCAGTGTTTTAATGCCTAATAGATTTTCTGGACATGACTTAGTAAGTAACAGATCAGTAGTACGGGACAATGGACCTACTTCTAGAGTAACTGGCTTTGAAATCTCATTTATAATAGGTTTTCCTGAAAATCCAAGGGAAACATTTCTTGAGCCTGAGAGCGGAGCCCCTGGAACTTCGGCATGACTAATTGTGGTCCTACTTGCCCCTGTATCAATCAAAAACTTTCTGTCTTTCCCTAATACTTGACTGTGAACATAGGGACCTTCTTGATCTACAGGTATCTCGATGAGAGGCAAGCCTACCTCCCTCTCTAGGCTGTTTCATGAATACTGCTGGTACTCTGGATACTCAGACTGTGCATACTGGTACATCTGCGATGTAACATGCTGTGTTGCAGCGATAGGCTGCGGTACGGTAACTGTCTGTTGTGCATTCTGTGGCTGAGGAGTCTGTGAAACTTGTTCTTGTCTAGGCGGACGTGGTCTTTCTTTAGTTTTACCAGTAGCTATGTTGTGTTTCAGAACTGCACACTCATTTATAAAATGACCTGGCTGTTTACAATAATTGCAGTTACCTTTAACGGGAGCTGCAGGATGACTGGCTTGATTCGGACCCCTCTTCCGACTGTCTTGAGGAACAGATTGTGCAACTAGTACTTTCATTTTCGTGTCTTTCATACGTTTTCTCTCGTGTTCTTGCTCTTCCCTGATTCTATTCTGGTGGTATTGAAGCATTTGCAACATCTGGGACGGAGTATTAGCTTGCCAGGTACTTTCGACTTTCAGAACTCGATTTTTAATTTGTGGGCTTGAATTCTCGACTAATTTAGTAACAAAAAGATGAGGGTATGACTCACTACTTGTCTTGAGGCCACTATTGATGCTAAAGCATTTTTCAAACCTAGAATAAAAATCACTAATGTCTTCTTCTTGTTTCTGTTTACAGGCTGAGATTGCATCCCAGTCTTCCTTTTTCGTTGTTAATAATCTGGGTAAAACTTGAATCAATAATTCTGGTAATTCTTTACATTTCTCTCCTAGACCGGTACCTGGTACACGTGACTTATCTTCAGCTTCTAGAACTGCCCAATCTATCTTTTTCTCTCCCACCTCCCATTCTTTTTCCTTTAGCTTTTCATACACCCCTGCGGGCAACAGGACCTTTAACATTTTAATAATATCTGGGTAAGTGTATTCTCCCATACGGAGCATGTCTTTTAATTCTCTATGGAACCCTGCTGGATATTTGTCATGACAGGGAATTAATTTCTTCATCTCGAGGAGTTCCATCTTTGTAATCGGGGTGTAAACAAACACTCGTTGCATTTCACCGTCCTCTGTCTTAACTGGATGCACTTCTCGTAACGGGTTCTGTCTTTCCATGTAAAATGGTTTACTTTCTGGGGGTGAGACATGAACAAAATGCGGATTCAGAAACGTTCTATATTTGTGGCGCTGTTCTAGAATGACACTAATTAAATCGGTACCTAGACCTCTCCATCTATACTGGAGTAACTCGTTCAGGATATCGTGTAACGGACCTGGATCAGAGTGCTGACCCTCATACAAAGTAATGAGGTGCTGGATCATATACATACCCACCAGTCGCTGCTCGGCTGGGGGCAATTTCAGAAACATTTGTGCCACTATTTCGTCTGGAAAAGTGGTAGAATCAGTAATCCATCGGACTGCTGATCGGGCTAGTTCCTGTTCATGCATGGTACTTAACTCACTGTAACCAATTCGTGATTTTAGAATGTGATCGGTAGCTTGGAACACTTGTTCTAGGGAACCTTGTTCTGGTGCTGAATGATGGAAAATTGACTTGTGTTCTAGGCGTAAATGGCGGTCTGGAAATCTAGATTTTCCTACATACGCTATTCTGGCGGGATTCTCGTCCTCTACCTCTTCAGTATCAGAGTTACTTTCTTTCTCGCTTACTTGTGCTGCTTTACGTTGTTCGTGTATCTTTATTATTTCTCTACGGATTTTCTTGTACATACTCTCCATGGCACTAATGGTATTGTGCTTACCCTCGGCTATATTATCACTCCACTTTGTCAGGATTTTCATTTCAGCCTGATCTTTAGACGGGTAATCTTGTTCTCTTATTAGACAGTTAATTAAAAACTTTAATATCATACGCTGGATCTCAGCTTTCCTTTGAGACATGGCATCACTAATACTTTCTGGATCATCCCCTGTACGGATGAAACGATATATTCTGTCTAGATCTTCTTTCATATTGGGTAGGGTGACTAGATACTCGGTCACCCTCCTTACGCGTACTGAATATAAAACCATATTATTCTCGCCTGGGACTGGGTCATAGGCACATTCGCCAAGGGCTTGCCTGATTTCTGCAACAGACTTATTACTCTTGGGAGTACGCTGTGATGCTTGAGCATGTAATTCGAGTGCTGATAAACGCTTGCGTGGCGGCGGGGTTTGAGGAGGACCTCCTCCTGCGGCCCCTAGACTAGAATCGTCGACTGATATTCTTCGTGGCGGAGCGGGAAATTGAAATGCTGGCTGGACCGGGGGTACCGTAGCAGGTACTGCATGGGGTGCCCCGGTGTCTGGAGGAGCAGGATGTGCCTGATTTACAGGGACTGGCGGAGCGCGAACAGGATCTGCATATTCAGGGACTGTGTCGTCCAGATAGGACGAAATAAAAATATCAGCTGCGGTCGGTTTGTGACGTAGTTTGGTCGGAACTAGTGGTGGCGGGAAATTACTGGATGCCTCCGGGGTCGCTTTTGGCAAGCTCTCGGCAAGAAGAGGATACATACCCTTAATAAGGGCATGCCTCTGTCTGTCTGACTGTT
This sequence comes from Lissotriton helveticus, assembly GCF_964261635.1. Classification (NCBI taxonomy): domain Eukaryota; kingdom Metazoa; phylum Chordata; class Amphibia; order Caudata; family Salamandridae; genus Lissotriton; species Lissotriton helveticus. Next base: position 54,667,744 of record NC_136067.1, read on the forward strand.
CGGCTTTGACTTGTTCACCTATCTCGATTAATTCTTTTTCTTGGGCTCGCTCTAAGGATTCTCTACTTAATTCTGACTTTCTGATTTCTTTTTCGGTTCTTTTATGAGCTTCTTTGCGCCATAACTCAATGGCATCTTTCCGTGATTGTCTGGCTTTCTTTTTCCATAATGCCTCTTCTACTCGCATGATGCATTCGGCATCCCATGTACCTGATACGGGCCATCTATACTTTTCTTCTAACTGTTTGGTATACTCTACCCATAAATCTAGATACAATATGGCACTTATGCCATGTTTCTGATACATAAAGTGACCTGGACTGTCCCTGGGCGGGACGGGAACTGCTGCTTCCAGCAGACCCTTTCTAGTTTTTAACTGACGTAACTTGGAAAATATGGGCATGACTGAACTGTAATCTAGACACAATACAATACACAATGAACACGATACTTATTCCCCATTCATACCACGACATTAAAATACATGAAAAACATTTAAAATAATCAGTTCGAACAGAATACTACCTGGAAATACTGAGAACAGAACACATAAATTTTCTCGAGAACAGAAACTGACTAGAACAGAAACTAGATGCACTGCTGAAACAGTACGAAACTTACCGGTCTCATAAAGAGACACGTCAGGACCCGCATCCACCGAAGTGGACACTTCGTTTGTGGGACTGTGTACCACCAACCCACAGACCAGAGTCAATTAAATTGACCCTGTCTAGATACCACCCCAGTAACGGTACTCACCGGGCAGCAAGAACGGAGGGCCTCGGACTGGACTGGACTGCTACGACGACGGACGACGAACTTCGGACTTCGGACTTCAGTTACGGGTGGACCTCCGGATACCTCGGACCTTGGACTCTTGGCTTGGGCTCTGGTCGGGACTCGCCGCGTTCCTCCACCGTCTCGTCTGGATGCTGGACCGCCTCCTCCGTCTCCTCCGTGGGCCTGAGGGATACTTGAGCAGAAATATCTGCCACTGCGCAGAAGAGTTCCGTCACGACTGCAGAGGGTCAGGGGGTCGGCGTGGCTTCACCGACGCGTGGGGAAAGGGCAAGTCCCTATTCGGGCGCCATTATGTGGTAAATAAATAAATAATACCTCTCTTTTTGACTAGACATATATCATAACAGATAGCTCAATAAATAAGAGTCAAGATTCGAGGTAGTAGGAGTTTTGCAGGTTTATTACAGCATAAGGACAGGAACAGGACAACCTGCATAGGAATAGGATGACAGGGCCCAGCAGCTGCTGGGGCTGGATCTGGGATGAGCGCGCTGACTTTTAATAACAATACATGAGCATATATACATAACGCAAACACATAGCATTACATTGCAGTGGGCGTAGCAGTGGGTGGAGCAGTAGGTGTGACGCGTAGCAGTCGCGAAAGATAAGGGCGAAAGTAGGTGTAACTGGGCGTATACATAGACATGTGGTGCAGACGTAACAGGATATGTCATGAATGGGGCGGAAACCATGGAGGGGGCTACCTGAGGAGCCGGGACCTCTAACCTGATGGTGCGCGCAAACTAGCAATGACGTATCACTAGGAGAAGCTGGGGGCTATGAACTCTGTGCTAGGAGCAGAGACTGAAGTCTGGAAAGTCGGAGCGACATGTACCTAAACCCTATCTAGTATCTGATGTTTAGGGAACATGTTGATAGGAACTAGAAGTTAGGAGGGGAAAGGCTAACTTGATTCTGAGACTGGACCATGCATTATTCTACATGTAGTGCGTGATGAAGAATATGAAATGACCATTAAATGCAGTATTTCTCTAACGTGGAGACGTGAAGGCTAGACAATGACGGAAACTATTGATGCAGTTCAGTAGCTTAGGAATGCAGAGAAGGAGGACTGAACTGATAACTGGAATCATAACATATTCTTGGCAGACTCGGAGACTGAGCCAGGCTGGGCCGGGCACTGCGAGGCAGGAAGTAAGTGAAGGGTCGAGGATACAGGTGGGGGCTGTATCGCTCCTCAGCGAGGCTTCAGGAGACAGGAGCTGAATCTGGTGTCCGGGCCCTTTTTGAGGCCTAAAAACGGGGACTTTATAATGGAATAACGTGCACACTGAGAAACGTGGCAACGTAGCTTTACATAGGCCTGATATTCGTATTATTCACGAGGACTGGAACTGGCATACTAGAGGTGGACACAACTGTAATTGCGTCTTTAATCAAACATGGGGAATAACATATGCATATTAATCATGCACACATAACATATGATGGATGACACGTAGGGACACAGAACATGGCAAAATTTACTTTTCCACAAAGCAAGAAGTGGCGCCCAATCACTGGGCCTCCTGACTGCTTCTGGTCCTATGGGCGAAGTCAAGTACTACTGAGTTCTACAAACACGATGTAATGGTCCTCCTGATAACTCGCTTGCGAAGTAACAGCTGACATTCCACTATGCATTTATTTATTTATTTATTTATTTGCGAGTTTTTATAGCGCTATGAATAGACTCCCGAAGGAGTATCTCCGCGCTGTTGGCAACCAGTAACGCAACTGACAAAAGAGCATTTTAATTAAGAAGAGAGTACTGTGAGGTTCCGAGTCCAGCAAATAAACAACTAAACTGAGCCAAACAGAAAGGTTTTCAGACATTTTCTGAATTGGAGGTGGTTATGACACTGTCTTAGTGAAAGTGGGAGGGAGTTCCAAAGATTAGGACCTACTACAGACAAGGCCCTACCACCTAGTCTGGATTTGGTTATCCTAGGAACATTTAGTAACAGCTGGTCACTGGATCTGAGGGATCGAATAGGGGCATAAGGAACAAACTTGCTGGCTAGATACTCTGGTCCCAATTGATTAAGTCCCTTATGGATAACGCAGCAGGTCTTGAACTTCACACGTTGGCGTATTGGTAGCCAGTGTAGTTTTTGAAGTAATGGTTTGGAGGGGGATCTAGGAGGTACATTTAACACCAGCCTAGCTGCGGTATTTTGCACCACCTGTAGACGGTCTAGAACCTCCTCATTTGCACCTGCCAGAAGACCGTTACAATAATCAAGTCTGCTTATGACCAGAGCTTGAACTAAGGTTTTCCTATGGGAGTCCGGTAGAAAAGGAAAAATCCTGCGGAGCAGACCAATCGCATGGAAACAGGATCCCACAGTGATGTTAACATTATGCTTCATGGTCAGCTCCGGCTCCAATGTGACTCCCAAATTCTTGATTACTGTTTTGGGCTCAGGAACTGGGCCCAAGTCTGAAGGCCACCAGTCGGGGGACCATTGAATCCTAGCCTCCCCGAAGAGCATCACCTCCGTCTTTCCAACGTTACATTGAAGGAGGTTGGAGGACATCCACCTAGCAACTGCCTTCATCCCATCGGAAAAAGATTGTATTATTTCCGGGGAGAGATGTTTAAAAGGGAAGAGCAGCTGCGTGTCGTCAGCGTAGGACACTGGATAGAACCCAAAAGCTCTAGTAACATCTGCCAGGGGAGCCACATAGGTATTAAATAAAGTCGGGCTCAAGCAAGAGCCCTGTGGTACTCCCTTGGTGATGTTAACCTCTTCCGACCTAAACTCACCCATGCTGACAGATTGGGTGCGGTTGGAGAGGAAGCTCTTGATCCAGTCCAGTGCCCTGCCGCCGATTCCACTCCTGGACAGTCGTTCGATCAGAATGGTGTGGGAAATCGTATCGAACGCTGCCGATAAGTCTAGCAGCACCAGGACAACAGAGTAGCCCCTGTCCTGGTACAGCCGCAGATCGTCCGTTACCGACAGCAAGGCCGTTTCTGTGCTGAATTTTGGCCTAAAGCCTGACTGTGATCGGTCAAGGCTACCAGACTGTTCCAAGTAGGTGGATAGGTGCTTGTTGGTGTGTTTTTCAATAATTTTCCCTAAGAATGGTAGGAGGGAGATAGGCCTCAGGTTAGACATGTTGGTCCAAGGAACAGATGAATTCTTCCTAATAGGTCTAACTAGGGCTTTTTTCCAGCACTGTGGGACAACTCCAGATGTAAGTGAGAGGTTCACCAGTTTCTGAACATCAGGGCCTAGTGTACTCCCTAGTGGGCCCATAAGTCTGGCTGGAAGCAAGTCCGCGGGACTTCCACTTTTGATGTCCGTAAACAGTCTCTCAACCTCTGCTAACGATATCTCAGGGAAATCATTGAAAGAATAGATGTTAGTAAATACAGTCTGTACCAGAGTAGGGTTATCCTGGCTACTTATGCCAGAACTATATGCCTCTATTTTATTGTAGATGGCATCGATTTTGTCAGTGAAGAAGCAGGAGATGCTGTCACAAAGCTGTTGTGAGGCCATGTCTGCACTTTCACACGCTTTGGGTTTCAGAAATGTTGTAACAATCTGATAAAGAGTTTTTGAGTCATTGCCGGCTGCTTCTAACTGGGCAGTGACATGGTTTTTCCGTGCAGATCTTATGGCTTTATGATAAGTACTAAGATTTGTTTTGTATTTGATTTTGTCTTCCTCCAAGGAGGTTTTTCTCCAAGTTTTCTCCGCCTTTCTAACTAAGCGTTTGAGATTACGCAGTTCCTCTGAGTACCAGACCTCTTGCTTCCTGGCTAGACTAATTTTAAAAGTCTTCATCGGGGCAATTTGTTGTACCACGGCAGTGACTGCAGAATCCCAAATAGAGAGGGCAGTATTAATGTCATCTGTACAGAGAATAGGGGGAGAGAGATATTTCTGCGCAAAATCAGTGTTGGTTATTTTGTGCCACTGTCTGCGTTTAGGAGGAATTTGTATGTGGGAGATAGATCGGTAGTCATTTATCGGCATAGAGAACTCAAGTACAAAGTGGTCTGTCCAAGGATATTGTTTGGGTGCACAACATTTAATACCCGGGAAGTTGGATATTATCAGGTCCAGGGTGTGTCCTGCCAGATGTGTAGGTCCATGGTTACATTGCTTTAATCCTAGAAGAGACATGTCAGTTAGAAAAGATTGTGCATCACTGTTGGCCTCTTCTTCACTATGAATATTAAAGTCCCCGAGCAACAGGAAATCTTTATCTTGACACACATGGGGGGCTAGTGCTTCCATTAGCTGTTTGGACACATTTTTTAAAGGGCCCGGTGGGCGATAAACCAAGGCTCCTTTCCTACTATGTTTAGTGGAGGAGCCAATCCTAAAAATCATCATTTCTAAGTCTGAATTACATGATTCTATCAAATTAAACGTCTTAACAATTCAATTGGCTGTGGAATGTAATTCACCATGGGTGCAAAGGGGCTCCCTCCTCTGCTTGAGACCATGCTGGTATTCGATGTATTGCATTTTTATTGGTGCAAAACTCACTTCCCCCTTTCATTGTCCTGTTAGCATAGTGCCATTCGGTGTCTTCCAATGCACCATTGGTCACTTCACGCTGGCGGGCATCTCTTGCAGGCTCCACTTAAGTCCACACGTGTGGGGTGTTTTTTAAGCCCAATTCAACATGAAATTGTGCCCCTTAAGGAGAATTGCATTTATGCTTCCAGACTTGTTCCACCAAGTTCAGTACACTCTTGACCTGCACCATTTCAAGACCTGGAGCACCCCTCTTTCTCAGTCGTGAGCAAGACTCTTTAACCAAATGTCCATACCTTGAAGTCAGGGGCCTGACTTGCTGTTGTGATTTCCAAATGACAATCAAATACACAAGCCACACATGTACCACTGTAGCAAGGACTGCACCCATGGCTACCAATGGCATGTCCCCAGGACATCTTCACTTTACCACAACAGAGCCACCTGAGATTGTATTCTGCTTTTATATCCCTCCGGATTCTACCCAAAGCAATCTACTATTGGACATACACAAAAATGTGATGGTATGATGGAGCGGACACAGCCAGGTTTGCAGATAGGAACGCAACTTGATGAAAGTGTGACTACAGGGGTTCCTGAGAACTTCCTCCATGGAGTCCAGAGGACCAGAGTGGGGTACTTATGGGCCTGGTAAATTAAAGGGAGACAAAGGTCACCCTTTTGTTGTTAGTGGCACACAAATGTGTAGTTGTCACACCTGGATCCCGTGTTCCTGTCCTGAAGAATGCCACAGTCACGTGAGCCATAAGGCAGAAACATGTTGACTGTACATGTGGTGATGGGGTAATAATTCCCCTTTTCTCCACGCTGGTTTTTAACACCAAGTGATATTTCTAGTAAATATAAAGGTATGTTTAGTATGTTACATTGGGTTTTAATCTGTATAGATCATGGGTCCGTTCTTGGGTAGAAGTGCCTCCCTGATTTCAGGTGCAGGCCTGCTCTTCATCAAAGCGGGTTTTTGGAGAGCATTGGGTGCCCTATGATGAAGCATGACACCTGTTTCCCTTTGGGTTATTGTCATACAGCACATTATAACCCATGTCCGTGCGATGGTATAAGCACACATAATGATTTGCACTTCCTATTTTTCTGTAAATTTTATTTAAAGTATATTAACTGGTTTTAACCCCATATTTTAGAAAAAGAAGACCCCTCTCCTTAGGGGAGTCTTATTTAATGTTGCTTTCACTGGATACAGATGAACTAACCTTTCGCACAAGCACTTTCTTAAGACTGATATCTCACGTACGCAAAATGATGGAAAATCCCTGAAAATTTGATCTATGAGAGCTGTAACAAAATTTTTCTTGATTATGTTCACTGTAAATTGATCTATATTATGAATTGGTACTGCTTGTTTTTATGATGTACTTTTATGGATTTTATGAAATGCGAATAAAGGTCTTTTGAATTGAATTGAATTGAATTGACACCTGGTGGTGTTTGAGGACATCCTTTCAAATTTTTCTGTATCTCCAATAGTAGATCGTTTCGGGTAGAATCCTGAGGGGTATACAATAAGCAAAATATAATCTTGGGTAGCTTTGTTGTGTTTAAAACATTGTGTGTGGAGGCCAGCTCACCCTTAAGGCCTCATAGCCTCTAGTTCCCTGCCTTGGATAACCTCAAGGGTTGTGTGATTGCCTGTCATACACTGGTAAGATGAGTTTCTATTAATAATTGCCTTTTGAGAAGTACATCAAGTTTCTTGTCTTTGGTCAGTGGCTTGGTGTTGATCTTTCGAAAGCACAGAGACAGTGTAAATAAGGATATGGCAGTTCCTCAGCATTTTAGAGCCGGCATAGATGTTGAGAAGGGCCACCGTGGATATCACATCTGTGAGGCAGATAGCCAAGTTACAAGTCTAGCGCAAGTCACACCAGTATCCACTTCAGTGCTTTAGGTTTAGTAGCCAGTTGCACATAGCTTCTCAGTTCTGAGGCTAGACCAGAGAGTCTGTTATCGCTCATTCTTAGCCCAATGTGAAATACTATCTGCGTCACACTTTTCCATTTTGTTCTTATAGTTTTGAATCTAAATTCAGAGCTTGTGTCATCCATCAGTCTAGGAGGTTCTGAATTCAACAGTATCTGTCCCAGTTAACGAGGATGGGTGCTTCTTTGATTTGACCAGCAGTGACCTGTCCTTAAGACATTTGTGCCACCTTTACCATCACTACCCTGTACTAATGATTAGGGGCCACTCCTTTCATGAGCCATGGCTGTGTGAATTGTCCTTGTGGCAGCACCGCTCTCTATCTGCAGTATCCTGCCCTAATAATCAAGGACTACTCCTTCCATGATCCAGACCCCAACGAGCTGTCCTTCTTTCAGTACCACTCTGTACCTTAAGTATCCTGCCCTAATAATCAAGGACTACTCCTTCCATGATCCAGATCCCAACGAGCTGTCCTTCTGGCAGTACCGCTCTGTATCTACAGTATCCTGCCCTGATGATCAAGGACTGCTCCTTCGGTGATCCAGACCCCAACAAGGTGTCCTTGTGGCAGTACTGTTCTCTATCTACAGTATCCTGCCCTGATGATCAAGGACTGCTCCTTTGGTGATCCAGACCCCAACAAGCTGTCCTTCTGGCAGTACCACTCTGTATCTACAGTATCCTGCCCTGATGATCAAGGACCGCTCCTTCCATGATCCAGACCACCAACGAGCTGTCCTTGTGGCAGTACCGCTCTATATCTACAGTATCCTGCCCTGATGATCAAGGACTGCTCTTTTGGTGATCCAGACCCCAACGAGCTGTCCTTCAGGCAGTAGCACCCCGTTCTGTCATAGGACTGGGAAGAACACACTATATATGAGTGAATGAGGATTGTACAGGTGATTGTCTCGGCTCTGGGGCGGGTGTTCCTTGCAATGCAGTATGCAAATGCATTTGAACTGTTTATGAATCTCCCAAGTTATTGCTTATGGTATAGAAATTTTGTAATATGAATTATCTGCACTAACACCTTTGACGACAACCTACAGTGAGACCATAACTAGTTTATTGCAAAGGCATTCTTGAGGCAACTGTACAATGGCACAGTGTTTCACACAAAGCCTGTGGTTCTCCGGGTGTTGAATGACACATTAGCAAATATTTATCACCTAGCTGAATAATAATTTAAAAGTAAATCTCGAAGCCTCCATTGAATTCCCCGTGTAGAGCACAACGCCTTCTCCTCTGCAGAGGGCTGTCGGCTCTGGTTGGCATCGAGCAGTGCTCAGTGCACTTTGTAACATTACTTTATAAAGAAACTTACACGTAGTTGCTGGATTGTTCACATTGTTAATCGTGGGCCCTTGGCGATCGGGAGCGAGGGGGGAAGTGGCATCTCATTTTTAATGAAATCCTCTTCCACAGATTTCTGTTCTTATGGGATTTCCTCAGGACTCTGTAATGGAGATGCAATAGCATTGCATTGCACTAGTAGCAGCTAGGTGTTCTCAATGGAGACCTGCACCACTGCTCAAGGGAGCGGGCCTTGGAAGCATGGGCCATGCCATTGCTTGCTACACTGCGCACTGCGGTCGGACATTGGGGGTCCCATATACACTTTCACTTAGAGGTGACGTTTGAAGCAGACAAGAATGTAAAACAAGCAAAAATACCCACCGTATGAAGGTTGAACTCTGGATCCTGCCATTATTTGGAACATCTGTGGAGAGGAGAGAGCTTGAGTCAGGTCTGGATGACCTGACCATTGAGAATAGGAAGACTGCCAAAGAGAAGGGGTTGGTGCTGTGCCTTCATCTCTTTAGAGACATTTGAGCTCGGTGTGTTACAGCGACAAGAGGATTCTTTTGCAACCCTTAAACTCAACATGACCTCAGCTCATCTCCCTGCATGTCCCTGTGAGGTTTGTCACGCTTGCCTACTGATTTAACGTTGGTGAGGCTTATTACTCGATTGCGCTCCTTTCCTCTACCTCAATTAGACAACAATATCTGGCCATCTGGCTTACAAGTACTGAATTTTAATTGACTGCACTTCTTCTGGTTTACTTGCAGTGTAGTTACAATGTTACAAGTTTTTTTTTTCATATAAGGTACTAAGCGTTTGCTTCTCCTTCAGAAAGATCTCCAGGTCATTGCTGTGGTCTGGATATTATCCAGATCGCCTACCTGCTGAGAAGCGCTTTTCAGCTACATCTAGTCTTACAGATGGAAGAAGCTATCCTCATGGTGTCTCTTTAATGGGATAAGCCATGAATCTGCAGGATTTCACTTGTCCTCGAGTTTTCCTTCTCTTTGACTAACAAAGGCCTTCATGTAGGTATGGACGATAGCTGACTGGCTGCTACCCTGGCTTATCGCCGCTCTCCAAAGCAAGGTCCTTTCTCCTAACTATACTTCGTCCTGTGATCCCTGAACTGCATTTAGAGATCCTTTCCCCCAATCCTTTGTCAATGAAGATTGTGACTTGGGGTTTGATTTAGTGTTCAGCAGATGAAGTGAAGACAGGCAATATGGTCAAGGGCGTCGTCTCCCACCCTGCCTTTCCTCCATCCGCCACATTTAGAGATGTCCACCCCCGTGTACATCTCTATACACTAGCAGGAATTGCCATCATGGGGTTTCCCATCACTGAAAGAAAAGTTTAACCGACCGCTCTGTCAAACATGACAGCCAGCTGGCAAACTTTTCCAAAGTTTTTTATTTTTGAAAAACAGTCTCCCAGTATATGAGTTTGTTTTTTAAAAATAAAAAAAACTAATGACCCCCAGACTATGGATTTTGTTTTCCTATGGTGCAGGAGTCTTTTTTCTTTTTCACATTTTTCTGTTTCCTACCCTTACTATATATTATACCACGTACTGATAGTCAGTAAAAAAAAGATAAGTCATCCGGCCGTCTACTCTAAAAAGAGCAGACGGTTGGGTGTCTTACCTACAATGTCCTCTCCTCCTGCAAGCCGAGTTTTACTGTGTTAAACTTGTAACTCAGCACCCTCTCCACCAAACTCGAAATCAGCCCCTTGATTTGCTGTGACCCTTTCAGTATGTGCATTCTTTCTCTTTAAGGACACTCTAGTGCAGATGGTGTTCTTTGTTGCATTCACTGTATTTTGTCGTGCTGGGAAGCCTCCAATGCATTTCTCTAGTCCTTGCCTGTTTACCTCCTCTCTATCTGGCAAGCGAGAGAGTCCATCCTTCATTTTTTTACGAAGGTAAATTCAAAATTATGCCTGTCCCTTAAGATTATATTCCCTCTTTCTGTCTCCTCCTTCCAAATTAGCAGAATGACTGAAACTGGGCCCAGAGCGGGCACGTGGTTTCTTTTTGACGTGAAAATACTAATGCTGGACACTTAGAAGGTAGACAACGTTTTTGAACAGACTCTGTGTCGCAGGACTGTTCTCTGAAGTCGACTTTGCTGTGAACCTCTGGATGTGCACAGAAGGGGCGGAGCTTCGACATCTGGCCTCGGAAGGACTGTACCAATCTGTGTCTGCCAGGTTGAGGCTTGAACATCTGTGCAGTCACTCACCCAGCATTACCTCCAGGAAGGCAGCCTGCTTTGGCTTTGCTGTTATTGAACAGTTGGGTTTTACATGGGCTGCTTTCTCAGGCCCTGCGTATTCATTGGGTGACTGCGTGGGACTCTTTAAGCAGTGTAGGAATCCGCGGGAAGATTGATCCATTACCTTTACTCTACCTTTCAATGGATGCATCTTAGCCGCGCTTCGCCTCCTCTGTAACAATTGTACTTTTTGCTACTGTTTTTAATAAAAGTTACTGTATCTAGCTCTGCTTGTTTTCTGAACCTCTGTGGAGAGGTGAAATCAAATGGAACTGACAGTGTGGGTGCAAGATCATTTATGAGGAAACAGTGTCTGATGACCAGTAGCTGGTCTTAGTAGCCACCGTCTGACCTCAGGAGAAGGCCTCGCAAACTTACAAAAAAAAACCAGTTTAGAGCTGTCGAGGCGGCAGACTTCCAGACTGGTGAATACCACACCTGAAAAATGAACGTGATAAAAAGTAATCGTAGCGTAAAGCTTAATGGACTTTATCAAAATAATACAAAATGTTGGACCAGGTATTGAATAACAAGAAGTAAAGGCAGCCTTAAAAAAACAGGAAACTTGCTGGTGAAGGCAAAGGGAGGTCGTGATGGAAGGGTTACATGGTTGGATAGGGAGGTAAGTGCTGAATAAAAAGTATTTTCAAAAAGTTAAGAGAAAAAGCTTCAGAGCTGAAGAAATGGCAGCTGGAGCGTGGTGTAAAGTAGACGGGTGCATGTGGGTGTCCCAGAATTAAGGAAATATTAGTGTCAGTGGAGCACGTGCTTCTCCCCCAAATTAGTGAAATGGAAAAAGGATTCCATGCCCCCTGAAGGGCATTCGTCGGGTTGAATTTGCCATCCTTACAATGCCAACCTTGAAGGGGATTTTGCCACTTTCAGTTCTTCAGCTCTACGTTCAACATCTTTTTTTAACTCAACATTTATTGCACCTCAGCACTCAAATATTAATAATACAAAGAAGCAAGTGCTTCTAAGGGCGATGATTCCCCGTCCTGACCTTCTTAGGGAGTCACGACTTTTCATGCTACAAATATACATTCAGTAGTTAATTGTATATAAAGAACATCCAAAACATGAAATGGCTTTGCTGTTTTAATATCAAATTTTACACTTTCATTGTCTATACAATCCCATATCATTGATAGAAATTATACAGCTTTTTGTTAGAAGTTCTTCTGTACTTGTGTCCCAGGAAGAAACACAACAGGCAGCCTGTAACTGTTTAGCTAGCTTCTTACAACTGATTTCCTTGGGATTTCAGTTGAAGTCAACATCCATGGTAGTGGGATGTCACTGTCACCTCGAGGGGCCCCTTCACCTTACTTAAAAAAAATTTGGACTTACAAAATTCATTATTACATAATCTTGCAGAATTTTTGAGATTGGAAGTGCGACAATTTATACCACCACTACCTGTGCTGTATCATTGTAAATCTTTTTTAACTCGCTCCCACCTGCCGAGGAGGCTTCCTTTGTAAGTTGTAACCGAATTGTTCTGTGAAAGGTTTAGTTTATTGTGGTAATGTCTGCAAGAAGTTGGTGAGCTTCATGATCCACTCTTTGACCACCTTTTACTTCCGTTTCTATCGCTTGAGTAGGTCTTGCAACAGTCGTGGCTTTTGAAAAAAAATGTCTTTAGTATTCTGCACGCAGCGCCTTTGGCAGTTTACTTCAAAACTCTTCCTTGCTACACAACAAAGTGATAACATTCTAGCAGTGCCTTGGGCATTGTTTGGCTAAACACCGTTTCAGAAAACAACACACTATTGTTTTTGGTATGACTTGTGAGTTGTTTAAAGGTGCCTTGCTTTACAGTTTCCAGGCAAGTGCTAGACCCCCTTCAGCACTTGACCCGAGTGACGAGAGCCACTCGCAGTTGACCCGAGTGAAGAGAGCCACTGCGCACTTGACACGAGTGAAGAGAGCCACTGCGCACTTGAAACGAGTGAAGAGAGCCACTGCGCACTTGACACGAGTGAAGAGAGCCACTGCGCACTTGACACGAGTGAAGAGAGCCACTGCGCACTTGACAAGAGTGAAGAGAGCCACTGCGCACTTGAAACGAGTGAAGAGAGCCACTGCGCACTTGACACGAGTGAAGAGAGCCACTGCGCACTTGACACGAGTGAAGAGAGCCACTGCGCACTTGACAAGAGTGAAGAGAGCCACTGCGCACTTGACACGAGTGAAGAGAGCCACTGCGCACTTGACACGAGTGAAGAGAGCCACTGCGCACTTGACACGAGTGAAGAGAGCCACTGCGCACTTGACAAGAGTGACGAGAGCCACTGCGCACTTGACGCGAGTGAAGAGAGCCACTGCGCACTTGACGCGAGTGACGAGAGCCACTGCGCACTTGACGCGAGTGACGAGAGCCACTGCGCACTTGACGCGAGTGAAGAGAGCCACTGCGCACTTGACGCGAGTGAAGAGAGCCACTGCGCACTTGACACGAGTGAAGAGAGCCACTGCGCACTTGACAAGAGTGAAGAGAGCCACTCACACTTGACCCGAGTGAAGAGAGCCACTGCGCACTTGACACGAGTGAAGAGAGCCACTGCGCACTTGACCCGAGTGAAGAGAACCACTGCGCACTTGACACGGGTGAAGAGAGCCACTGCGCACTTGACACGAGTGAAGAGAGCCACTCACACTTGACCCGAGTGAAGAGAGCCACTGCGCACTTGACCCGAGTGAAGAGAGCCACTGCGCACTTGACCCGAGTGAAGAGAGCCACTGCGCACTTGACCCGAGTGAAGATTGACCCGAGTGAAGAGAGCCACTGCGCACTTGACACGAGTGAAGAGAGCCACTGCGCACTTGACACGAGTGAAGAGAGCCACTGCGCACTTGACAAGAGTGAAGAGAGCCACTGCGCACTTGACACGAGTGAAGAGAGCCACTGCGCACTTGACACGAGTGAAGAGAGCCACTGCGCACTTGACACGAGTGAAGAGAGCCACTGCGCACTTGACAAGAGTGACGAGAGCCACTGCGCACTTGACGCGAGTGAAGAGAGCCACTGCGCACTTGACGCGAGTGACGAGAGCCACTGCGCACTTGACGCGAGTGACGAGAGCCACTGCGCACTTGACGCGAGTGAAGAGAGCCACTGCGCACTTGACGCGAGTGAAGAGAGCCACTGCGCACTTGACACGAGTGAAGAGAGCCACTGCGCACTTGACAAGAGTGAAGAGAGCCACTCACACTTGACCCGAGTGAAGAGAGCCACTGCGCACTTGACACGAGTGAAGAGAGCCACTGCGCACTTGACCCAAGTGAAGAGAACCACTGCGCACTTGACACGGGTGAAGAGAGCCACTGCGCACTTGACACGAGTGAAGAGAGCCACTCACACTTGACCCGAGTGAAGAGAGCCACTGCGCACTTGACCCGAGTGAAGAGAGCCACTGCGCACTTGACCCGAGTGAAGAGAGCCACTGCGCACTTGACCCGAGTGAAGATTGACCCGAGTGAAGAGAGCCACTGCGCACTTGACACGAGTGAAGAGAGCCACTGCGCACTTGACCCGAGTGAAGAGAACCACTACGCACTTGACACGGGTGAAGAGAGCCACTGCGCACTTGGCGGCAACTTTCCACTTGTCTGAAATTTTCAAATTTGCTAGGTGGTTTTGAGAGCGCACTTTCTGCAAACCCTGGTTACATCTATTCATGCAATTTTATTGGTCTGGGTTCCATTTTAGGGGCCTGTTTTCAAGACGCGGGCAGGCCACTTTATTGAGGCCCACACTGAACACTGCTTACCAGCCTTGCATAGTAATGTGTGTCACTGCCAGCTCTGAAGTACCCGGAAAAGTGTATCTTACGCCAGGACATTCTGGAGTATCACAGCAATTATCAAAGCAGGGAGGGAGAAGCTATGAACAACAATTGCCCACTCTGCTTCCAAATTAAGTATCTGTCAAAAGTATCATAAAGAGTGGGACCAAGTATGGAATGAGGATCACACTCCGAAAGATTCTGTGGGACCCTCAACAGTCATTTTCGGTCAATGGTATGATTTGTATTCACCATTCACATACTAACGCCAGTAGCGTCTCCCTGCTTAGAAAGACTGTGTGGGATCCGAATCACAAATTACCTCATACCCAACACATCTGATTTAATAAAACATGGATAGGGTAAGATTAAAAAGAAAAAGCAGATATGTAGAGGGATATCTAGGTGTCCCTCACATCAAACATATACTGCCAGTCTACATGTTTCAGCCATACGTATGCCCCAGCGGGTCGGTGGCTTTCGTCAGGACCAGTAGGATAAGAGGATCCCTTTGCTGTGACGGATAGGACACCATCCCCTGACTTGAACTCTTCACTTTTTGTAAGTGCGGGAGAAATCACTGTTCTCCTCTTAATCTTTACTCTGTTGACCCCCATAGGTTGCAGGGGAAGCGGGTTGTCTCTCCTTCTTATGGCGCAGCGACTCCGTATTAAATGGCGTCCCTTCCGTGCTGAATGTAATATCGTATCTGGCACAGCAAAGGGGTCCTCTTATCCTACAGACTGCCTCCTGGTGGAGATAAGAAGGCCCAATAATTACGCTACAGTCCATTAGTACGTCAATGGCGAGCAAAAAACAAACAAACCGTTGACCGAAAATGACTGTTGAGGGTCCACAGAATTTTTCTCAGAGGATCATTCCTTGTGCGATACTTGGTCCAACTCTTTATGATACTTTTGACGTAGATCAGACGTACTCATAGACGAGCATTAGCAAAGCCATTAGGTCCTGGCTTAGCCGAGCAGAGAAAAGAAAAGAAGAATGAAGAGCGCAGAAGTGTGTGTGGGGTGGGGGGAGGGGAGAGCTGGAAACGTGCACTGAGATGCAGTGCTGGAAGTAAACTAAAGAGTAAAGAGTGGCAGAACATACATCACTCACCCAATCAGAACACTGAGACATAAGGGCCTTCGCAGACATCACAAGCCGCGCAAGAATTGGGAGAGTGCAATCAAAGTAGGAACACACACTGCTGAGTGAGACAATAAAACCATTCATTCATCTAGAGGCTGACCCAACGCCCACTCCAAGTGTATGCTACATATTAGCAACAAGAAGTCTGGGCTGTGTAGTCTTTAGCGCCACGAGATCCGTGACAAACGTGGTGTCAGCGAGGAGACTACCACACTGATGTCACACTGCTACCACGATCTACCTGACATTTGCAGTGCCTTAATGTGAGGTGCCCACCCGACGACAACAACCCACCATGCCATGGCGCCTGTGGTCTTTCTTCTCATCTCCCACCTGGGCAACATGCTGCTGGTGGGTGACGGGCAGCCGTACCACACCACAACCTTCTCTCCTGGACTTCTTTACTTTTTGTTTTGTCCTGGCCGCCATTTTGCTGCTGATTTCGGACACTTTTCTATGGACTCTCACCCTTCATCCATTCCCTCGTCCTTTAACCCTTCCCCCGTTGATGATCCTCAAATGTTTCTTCCCTTTTCTGGTTTGCCTTTTCTCCATACCCTTGCATCCCTTCCACCCTCCCTGTGTGCTGTGACTTCCACCCCCCTCCGACCCCACTTATGGAACTCTGCTTTTCTGTATATAGAGATAACTCTAATCACCGGTATATGCAGTAGATCGCTGTGCTCTCTACCATTCCTATGTGACTCTTAGAGTATATCCATTCGTATCCCTTCCCTATGTATATAGAGATAACTCTAATCGCTAGTATATGCAGTAGACCTTGTACTCTCTACCATTCCTATGTGACTCTTAGAGTATATCCATTCGTATCCCTTCCCTATGTATATAGAGATAACTCTAATCACTAGTATATGCAGTAGACCTGTGTACTCTCTACCATTCCTATGTGACTCTTAGAGTATATCCATTTGTATCTCCTCCTTGTGCGACTTTACATCTTGTACATTTGCAATTTTTTTCTGTTTGTATCCTTTATGTAACGCATGTAATCCTTAGTCCTTATGTTTTTCAACTGGTCCTTATGTAAAGCGCTCTGACACCCTCGGGTAAAGTACGCGCTATATAAAATCGCATAAATAAATAAATAAAATAAAGTCGAGACCTACTGGCGTCGTCTTTTTTTTTTTAATGCAGATGCTAACTTGTTTGGGACCACTAGAGGGCGCTGTGCTATCACTAATCGCATCCTTTCGCTCATTGACTCAGCTTGACTGAGGACGAGCGGGAGCAAAATCAGATTTCTTCATTCTAAATCGGCAGCTTTAAAACCGGAGAAACACTTTAGTGGCCGTTTCAGTGTTTAATGTTGTGTAATTTACTTAATTGTGCACTGTCCTTTGTTTAACATAATGGCACTCCTGAACACTTTTTCGACTTTAAATGAACTGGAGTAATAAAGTGCTGGAAACCGTTCCGCTTTCCTTCTTATACTCACTGTTCGCGTTTAGGAGGGGCGGATTTCGGCTACGGGCGGTTAAGGAAGGGGGGGGGGCACGATTAATTTCGCCTGGAATTTACCAAGAATTATGTATAATTTAAGAGTCTCAGTTTGTAAAAGACGAGGTTGATCTGACAGGCCAGATTGCAGTCACTGTGGCACGGATGCTTGAATATAATAAACCTAAGTGTTCTGGTTTCCACGGTCCTCGTGTTGGGAGGGAGTGTCGGTTTTCTGCCAGGGTTCGAGGGGTCGGGGCAGCCTCTCAAGGCCCCCACAGCTGGCTTCTGAGTCTGTCTGTGCTTTGCAAGCGAAGGGCAGAGCTGCCGAGTGCCCCGGCTTCCTGTGCGTGACGTGAATGTTTTAGTATGTGTATATGGGACACCTATTTGCAGGGCTCAAGTCCTATGAAAAGAAGTGGGGGGACTGACCAAGGTAGGCCGTATGCAAGTGACATCATGACGCGTGCCATCACAGGACATGTCACTACGCGTGACACTCCACGTGGCATCACAGTAAGTGACCTCACTGGAAGTGACATCACAAGAAGTCAATTCAGATACTGAGATCTCACACATTTTTATCAGGTGTATCATGAATACATTTAAGCGCATTATAATATTTAACAAATGAGATTTGGAGTCCGGGTTGTGCCAAAAAAGTGGGGCAATCCTGATGCTAAACCTGAGCCTCAACTAATATACATTTTTAAAACCCAGCCACAAAGAAATTGTCAACAAGTAAAAGCATGTTCTGCTTAATTGGTTGCAAAGTCTGCATTTTATGGGGTTAAGGCAACGGCTGCAGAGGTGCCCAGTAAATCTCAGGGAATAATAATGGTGAGATAACTCTGGACGTTAATGCATTTGTTGGAGAGATCTGTGTTTTGTGTAGTCCCACATTTTCATCAAAGTAGTAAAGAAGATTAAGTTGTATCCAGCAAAACATAATCACTCACTGTTCTTGGGCAGTTGAGGCGGGGCGTTTGGGGATTGTTGAACCTCTATTTTGATTTTACCTTCTTCGGGTTTGTTATTCATGATATCACAACACACACGGTGTGCATCTTATACAATGTTGTGAGCATAAATGTACCACTTAATTATGCTATAGTGCTCTAATATGTGTAATACAATGATTTGCACACTTACATGATTTCTTTTGAATGGGTAATGTGTATGTATGTATGTAAAGCGCTCTAACATTCTCCATTGGGATGAGTAGTGCTACAAAAGAAATAAAATAGTGCTTTTTGAATTATGATTTGTGTAAATACTTGGGCAGACTAACCCATCTGACATTCTTACAGTCCATGCACTTATATACAGGAACTGAACAAAGTAAAAAGAATACCTCTGTTAAGTACCTGTTAAGAGATAACAAGCTGTGTGCTTTTGTTTTCTCCCAGTTGCATTTGCATCTAAGTGTGTGGTTCCAGGCCGCATCCAGTCTGATAATCGATCAAAAGGAGGCCTGATGGCCCCTTAACTTCTGCCTTTATCTTTAGCACGGCTGGAGGTGAAACAAAAGCCCCCTCGCTGCCTGCGCGTTGCTGCTGGGAATGGAAAGCAGACAATGTGAAGGAGCTGCTGAACGTGGCCCGGTGTCTGACATTTACACTGGGACAAGTTCAACACATTTCTGTGGGGCCCCACGTCTTGGCAGGTAGACCTACGCCTGTCGTGTTCCTGTAATTCGATACATTTTGCAGACCCTCTCCTTTGTGAACGTGAGGCATCTATTTTTTGCCTTAAAATGCTACAGCATTGAGGTTGCTTATTTAAGGTCGCCAACACAATCTTTACTGTTCCCACATAGACGTCCTCGATTCTTTAAAGTGCCTGATTTCTGATGCAAAGATAATGGTGTATTTGAGAGCTCTCACTTTCCGGGGGTTTTGTGAACCCCATCCCATAGTCTTCAATGAACTGATGACGTGTGTGGCCATGGAGAGGACAGGCCTCACACATTCGGATATCCCACGCATTGCACATGAACCCAGGCTCCTGGGTAGACAGTACCGTGATACTGCGGGTGAACATAACATGACCCAAGTCAGGCAAACGGCAAGGGCTCGGCCCCCGCTCAGTCCAGCCATCCCTCACTTCCACACATCCAGGTGCTTTCATTGGACCGCAGAGCTATCCCTGGGGTTAGACAGATCCTGGAAGCCCCGCCTTCACACTGCAGAGTTAGAGCTCGGTTCTTGCGTACCTTACCTACTGGAATCCAGGACAGCAGAGCTATCCCTTGGGTTAGACAGATCTTGGAAGCCCCCGCCTTCACACTGCAGAGTTAGAGCTCGGTTCTTGCGTACCTTACTTGCTGGAATCCAGGACAGCAGAGCTATCCCTTGGGTTAGACAGATCCTGGAAGCCCCCGCCTTTACACTGCAGAGTTAGAGCTCGGTTCTTGCGTACCTTACCTACTGGAATCCAGGACAGCAGAGCTATCCCTGGGGTTAGACAGATCCTGGAAGCCCCGCCTTCACACTGCAGAGTTAGAGCTCGGTTCTTGCGTACCTTACCTACTGGAATCCAGGACAGCAGAGCTATCCCTTGGGTTAGACAGATCCTGGAAGCCCCGCCTTCACACTGCAGAGTTAGAGCTCGGTTCTTGCGTACCTTACTTGCTGGAATCCAGGACAGCAGAGCTATCCCTTGGGTTAGACAGATCTTGGAAGCCCCGCCTTCACACTGCAGAGTTAGAGCTCGGTTCTTGCGTACCTTACTTACTGGAATCCAGGACAACAGAGCTATCCCTTGGGTTAGACAGATCTTGGAAGCCCCGCCTTCACATTGCAGAGTTAGAGCTCGGTTCTTGCGTACCTTACTTGCTGGAATCCAGGACAGCAGAGCTATCCCTTGGGTTAGACAGATCCTGGAAGCCCCCGCCTTTACACTGCAGAGTTAGAGCTCGGTTCTTGCGTACCTTACTTGCTGGAATCCAGGACAGCAGAGCTATCCCTTGGGTTAGACAGATCCTGGAAGCCCCCGCCTTTACACTGCAGAGTTAGAGCTCGGTTCTTGCGTACCTTACTTGCTGGAATCCAGGACAGCAGAGCTATCCCTTGGGTTAGACAGATCCTGGAAGCCCCCGCCTTTACACTGCAGAGTTAGAGCTCGGTTCTTGCGTACCTTACTTGCTGGAATCCAGGACAGCAGAGCTATCCCTTGGGTTAGACAGATCCTGGAAGCCCCGCCTTCACACTGCAGAGTTAGAGCTCGGTTCTTGCGTACCTTACTTGCTGGAATCCAGGACAGCAGAGCTATCCCTTGGGTTAGACAGATCTTGGAAGCCCCGCCTTCACACTGCAGAGTTAGAGCTCGGTTCTTGCGTACCTTACCTGCTGGAATCCAGCACAGCAGAGCTATCCCTTGGGTTAGACAGATCCTGGAAGCCCCGCCTTCACACTGCAGAGTTAGAGCTCGGTTCTTGCGTACCTTACTTGCTGGAATCCAGGACAGCAGAGCTATCCCTTGGGTTAGACAGATCTTGGAAGCCCCGCCTTCACATTGCAGAGTTAGAGCTCGGTTCTTGCGTACCTTACTTGCTGGAATCCAGGACAGCAGAGCTATCCCTTGGGTTAGACAGATCCTGGAAGCCCCGCCTTCACACTGCAGAGTTAGAGCTCGGTTCTTGCGTACCTTACTTGCTGGAATCCAGGACAGCAGAGCTATCCCTTGGGTTAGACAGATCTTGGAAGCCCCGCCTTCACATTGCAGAGTTAGAGCTCGGTTCTTGCGTACCTTACTTGCTGGAATCCAGGACAGCAGAGCTATCCCTTGGGTTAGACAGATCCTGGAAGCCCCGCCTTCACACTGCAGAGTTAGAGCTCGGTTCTTGCGTACCTTACTTGCTGGAATCCAGGACAGCAGAGCTATCCCTTGGGTTAGACAGATCTTGGAAGCCCCGCCTTCACATTGCAGAGTTAGAGCTCGGTTCTTGCGTACCTTACTTGCTGGAATCCAGGACAGCAGAGCTATCCCTTGGGTTAGACAGATCCTGGAAGCCCCCGCCTTTACACTGCAGAGTTAGAGCTCGGTTCTTGCGTACCTTACTTGCTGGAATCCAGGACAGCAGAGCTATCCCTTGGGTTAGACAGATCCTGGAAGCCCCCGCCTTTACACTGCAGAGTTAGAGCTCGGTTCTTGCGTACCTTACTTGCTGGAATCCAGGACAGCAGAGCTATCCCTTGGGTTAGACAGATCCTGGAAGCCCCCGCCTTCACACTGCAGAGTTAGAGCTCGGTTCTTGCGTACCTTACTTGCTGGAATCCAGGACAGCAGAGCTATCCCTTGGGTTAGACAGATCCTGGAAGCCCCGCCTTTACACTGCAGAGTTAGAGCTCGGTTCTTGCGTACCTTACTTGCTGGAATCCAGGACAGCAGAGCTATCCCTTGGGTTAGACAGATCCTGGAAGCCCCCGCCTTTACACTGCAGAGTTAGAGCTCGGTTCTTGCGTACCTTACTTGCTGGAATCCAGGACAGCAGAGCTATCCCTTGGGTTAGACAGATCCTGGAAGCCCCGCCTTCACACTGCAGAGTTAGAGCTCGGTTCTTGCGTACCTTACTTGCTGGAATCCAGGACAGCAGAGCTATCCCTTGGGTTAGACAGATCTTGGAAGCCCCGCCTTCACATTGCAGAGTTAGAGCTCGGTTCTTGCGTACCTTACTTGCTGGAATCCAGGACAGCAGAGCTATCCCTTGGGTTAGACAGATCCTGGAAGCCCCCGCCTTTACACTGCAGAGTTAGAGCTCGGTTCTTGCGTACCTTACTTGCTGGAATCCAGGACAGCAGAGCTATCCCTTGGGTTAGACAGATCCTGGAAGCCCCGCCTTCACACTGCAGAGTTAGAGCTCGGTTCTTGCGTACCTTACTTGCTGGAATCCAGGACAGCAGAGCTATCCCTTGGGTTAGACAGATCTTGGAAGCCCCGCCTTCACATTGCAGAGTTAGAGCTCGGTTCTTGCGTACCTTACTTGCTGGAATCCAGGACAGCAGAGCTATCCCTTGGGTTAGACAGATCCTGGAAGCCCCGCCTTCACACTGCAGAGTTAGAGCTCGGTTCTTGCGTACCTTACTTGCTGGAATCCAGGACAGCAGAGCTATCTCTCAGCTTCCACAGGTCAGGCTGCTGCGTATAAGGCCTTTGAGAGCGGGTCAAAACACAGCAGTTCTCAGGAACATATAGGCTAAAAATCCATTGTTGTTCAGTGCAGTTCATGAAGCCCTTCCACGTTCTGGGCCACTGGGCCACTACGCTTGTGGTTTTCTGACCCCGCCAGAATGTGAACTAAGGAGTGAACATCTTGTCATCAGTTCTGCTCGGGGTGGGAATCAGTCCAGTGTGTGAGATGTGATCAGTCTGAATAGATAACACCATTTGTAAGGATCTCGGTGCTGCCAGGTTTAGGGACCGTAGGGTCTTAGTTTTGGAAATAACATACAGTTTAACAGCATGTGCTCTACAGTGCATTTCCATTGAAGGCTGGAAGCCGCAGATGGCATAGCATAACATGGATTTCATTCTGTTCTAAAATTCAAAATCTCTGGTCTTATTTCAAGGTTGGCTTGAAGTTATGTAGGGAAACTTTCACAGACGTCCCAAAGCCATATAACTCTTATTTTCAAATATTTAATATCTCTAGTTTACGACAGTAATACCGCCAAGGACTTTCATTCAAGCGTTACATTGGTTAGAGGGGCCAGCAAATTCTAAGGATCCTCATATAGTGTTTCCTTAACAAACCTATCTGACTGCGTGCTGACGGGGCTCAGCAGCTCTCTGTTGAGCAAGCCTTTCCAGCAACTTATTGAAAAAGGCAAGAGTTCTTCAGCAGTTTCCCCCAAAACACAGTAGAGTTGGGTTGAGGAAGCCATTCACAGTATATTCGAGCCAAAGGTATTAAACTTCTGTTCTGACCATGGCTATCAGTCTGTCTTCCAACTGCTGGGCTGGTGACTCCTTTTCATCCTCTGGTGTCTGTCAGTCAGTCAGTCAATCAAGGCCTTGTAAAGAGAGGGATCTCACCCGTGAGGGTCTCAAAGCACTGGAGTTGCTGCTCGCTTCATGGTGATCTGTTCATTCACAGCCAGGATAGCCGTTGTGAGTTTAGACCTTTGACGCTGCATAAGCCAGACGCGATTCCCTCCCTGCGCCTGGGCTTCACTGGTTGAGACTCTAGCTCATGTCCTGGTTGGTAGAAAAGGAACTGCACGGATGGTGAGGGCGCTTCACTGACGGACAGGCTGTGAAGACCTCTTCATGGCCAAATGAAGAGCAAGAGCTTTTGTCCAGACAGAGATGTTTTTTAATCTTCCCCTCCTGGCGGTGAGATACTCACACCTGGTGACACTGTGCTGCAGCTCTTCTACCTGTTCTTGGAGATGCTCTGGGGATCAGCATTCCAAAGCTCTGCATCAAAAGCAGATGTCGGCTCTAGGCTTGGAAGGTACCATTCTCTGCAGAAGGTCGTTACGCTCTTGGATGGCGCTGTGATGGAGTCTTTATCTGATCTGGGAAAGGCATGTGGCCATTCATCCCACCAACAACATGAATGGGAACCCTAGATATTTCTCTCACGCCGACTCCAGGCCACAGTGGTGCTATCTACTAGAAATAGATGTAAGGCTGTTGAATGAAATGGAGAAATCCTCTGAATGATTAAAGATGCCAGTCTGGTGTAATCACCTTCAAGAGTATGGCAGAGCCAAAACTGGTTAGTGCAGAGACAACAGGGAGGGTGTACTCTAGAAGCCTACGCCTAGCTGCCCTAAAATACCTCATTTTCCATGGGATGCGCTGAAATAGCACTGCTCCAGAGTTTGTCCACTGTTCCTTCTCTCTTCTGCAGATGAGTTTGTGAGCACAACTATTTCCTGAACATCCTGTGTAAGGGGCAGAGCTCATCTGCAGAGGAGAACGGGCGCTGTTCTTGAATTTGTTCTTTCAGAGGCAGCACTGGTGTGAGGATGGTAGCTCTGCATTGTAAAACGCGGGCTATTAAAGAGGCGCTCTTAAGACTAAATGAGCCTATAAATAATGACTTACCATTTCCTGGGGACATTTTATGCCGCAGACAATTTAAGGCGAGCTGAAATGATACTGGATGCATAGTTAATAAGGGTCGTACTTGGGAAAGGCTTCTTTCTGCTTCGCTCGTCGCAGCAATCCATGAATGAATTGGGCCCTGGGGTGGTAACAGATATCGGTGGGATTCAAATGTGCCATTACTTGGTAATATATGGGCACATTGGCTCGACTTTGATAGTCAAGTGAGTAAACTTGTAAAAGTCCCCAGTTGTCGTGCGGCTGTAGTTCCTGCTGTCATGACCTTCCTGCTCGCCTGTCATCCTCCAGTGATCAGACCTGCCTCCGATTTATGTTTGCGCACAGATCTGTCAGCTGAAACAGCAGCCCTGGATATTAAAGGCACCAATAGAAACGGTATTAACACGGAGACCGGCCCGCAGAGAAGGCAATTGCATTTAGCATTTAGACTGTTTCACATGACAGCACACGGCTATTTATGTCCGAAACCTGATGGGCCGTCAGATCAGTGGGGAGGGGGGAATGTTAGCTTTACCCCCGCTTCCTCCTAAGAAGCATCCACGTTGTAAGGTTCCCTCTTCAGTTCCACATGCATTTGACTCTCATTTTTAATGAAGGATTTATTTTTTCTTTTCCAGTCTTGCGTAGCGCGCGGGCCTTGTTACTGCGGAGCGCGGAAGGTGGAGCCGGGGTGTGGTACTGATGGAATGGTTGGTCGCCAGCGGTCTGCTCCCATCCCAGACTCTTCTATTGCTGCCCCATTGTTTGAGTTTGGGTGTGAGGCCTTTTCTGAAGCCCATGTGTTTTGGCTCTGCCCTCAGGCCTGGAAGGGTCTTGAGCTCCGCTGATCTTCTCCCTGTTTCAGTAGTTCGAAGGGTCAGTGTGCTAATGAGACTTACCATTGGTCAGTGTTGTGGTGTTTTATGTTAGGAATTTGTACCACCCATAGTTTCACAGCCAGGGCTTCCCAATGCGTGTGACCGCCACAGATATAGGCCTGAGCTGGCCTTGGAAGAGCCAGGTCTTTAGCAGTTTCCTACCACTGTGTCGTTGGCCACTGACAAGGCTGATACGGAAGAGAGTTTCAGAGCCTGGAGGCACGGATTGAAAGGACCCATCTCCTCGCCTGGATCTTATGAACCTAGACATGCTCCTAGTCTTTGACTGGAAGGCCTCAGAGGCCTGGCCTGAGCCTAGGGTGGATCAGGATTGGTTTTGTACCGCGCTGGCGTAGATCGCATTCATTGGCACTACGGTGAAGGGTTATTTAATCTACCGTCCCCCAGGACCCCTGGCAAGGTTTAAAGGTAACCTACTAGAGTGCGTCACGGAGATAGCGTTGCGGAGAGATAAGTTTCTGCTACTCTGAGATCTTAATATGCATTTAGAGGATCTGTCGGACAAAGGAGCGATGGAGTTCCGTCAAGAACTTCAGGCCTTACAACTAGAGCTAAAGGGCCAGCTTCCAACACACCAGCATGGCCACTTGCTTGATCCAGTATTCGCGAACTGGGAGGAAGTCATAGCGGCTCTCCCCGTGCCCCTCCCCTGGACCGACCATTTCCTGGTACCATTTGAAATTCTTCTCCCTAAACATAAGGTGACAGACCCCACTCCCCTTAATTACCCCAGGCGCAAATGGGCCAGGTTCTCCCTGCCAGAGTTCAATGAGGCTCTTATCGCAGAGGGCCCCCCTGGAGGTGATGATGCGGATTCGGCAAATAAATTGCTTAATGACCGTATCACGGCTGCCCTGGACCGTACGGCCCCTCTAGGCCGGCCGAAGGAGGGCGGCCGTAAACAGGGAACGGCACCCTGGTTCAATGAGGAACTGCGTTGTGCTAAGAGGGATTGTAAGCGAGCAGAAAGGCAGTGGAGGGTAGCCTATGACAGCCAGGCGAGAGAGAGATATCTCGTCAATAGACGGGCATATCACAACCTAATCAGGAGAGCGAAAACTGCCCACTATGCCGATAGGATCATGGGTGCAGAGAATTCAGCGAAAGAATTGTTCTGTGTTTATAAATCCCTGGCTGTCCCCAAGTCCTCGGCAGGATTAGAGGATTGTTCAGTTGTTGCCTGCAATCTCATTGCTGACTATTTTGGCGACAAAGTGTCCAAAATTTACTCAGCCTTTCCTGCCCAACCCTTGGCAGGGGGAGAGTTTGAAGCATCAGTAAGAGAGGCTGATTGACAAAATCTGCTGCTTAACTTCTCCACCCCACCAGTAGAAGACCTGATCAAAATATGTAGATCAGTGAAATCAGGCTCCCCACGGGACCCAGCATCACCTAAACGGTTGGGGGACAGCTTGACGACACTAGAACCATACATTAGGCATCTGTTGGATGTCTCCTTCAGGTCCAGCACTATGCCTAGGGAATGGAAACAAGCTGTGGTGCTCACCCTACGCAAGAAGCCTAATATCAGCCTCGAAAAGCTGGAGAATCTGCGTCCCATCTCTCTTCTACCCTACTTCTCTAAAGTGGCGGAGAAGGTGGCCAATTTGCAGTTAATGCAATTTATGGAAGATACCAATCTTCTACATCCCACCCAGTTTGGGTTCCGGCCTCGACACTCGACGGAGTCAGCGCTCCTCATGGCATCCGAAACCATCAGGCAGGGTGCCGACGAGGGCCATACTATGGCCTTGATCCTTCTGGACCTTAGCGCTGCGTTCGACACTGTAGCACATTCCATCTTGCTACAGTGTCTGAACAAAGGAGGGGTAGGAGGTGCAGCGCTAAAATGGATCCAGTCGTTTCTATCTGGCCGAGGTTTCCAAGTCAGGCAGGGCGACTGCTACTCCGAGCGAGTAGCCTTGGACCATGGGGTGCCGCAGGGCTCGTCCCTGAGTCCAACTCTTTTCAATCTGTTCGTTGCCCCGGTTGCCACCATAGTGGAGAGTCACGGTTTGCGCATGGTGTCGTACGCCGACGACACGCAGCTGGTCATCTCCCTATCGCGTGCACCCGGTCTTGCGGCAGACATCTTCAGAGCATGCAGCAAGACCTAGCTGCCTGGATGTCTGCCAACTGCCTTAAGCTCAACGGAGGCAAGACTGAGGTGCTGGTGGTGGGGGAGACCGAGCGGCTTGGACGTCGGCGTGGTGGCCACCTTGCCTGGGACCAGCACCAATTCCCTGCCAGGAGGCGAGGAATCTAGGTGTCTGGTTCGATTCCAACCTAACTTTCGGACCCCAGGTCAATCGGGTGGTTGGTACCTGTTTCGGGATCCTCAAGACCCTCAGGAAGGTTCTGGAGCTCCTTCCTATCAAAGCCCGCCAAATACTAGTGCATGCACTAATCACGTCCAAGATGGACTATGGCAACCTGCTCTACCTGGGGACTCTCGAAGAATCTGAGCCGCCTGCAGGTTTTACAAAATGCCGCAGCCCGGTTGGTTCTCAGACTGCCCAGAAGATCAGCTTCTAAAGCCGCGCTCCAGGCCCTGCACTGGCTTCCGGCGAGAAGTAGGGTGGAATTTAAAGCATTATGCACCTGTCATCGGATCGTCAACGGCAGGGCACCTCTTCCCCTACAGGGTCTGCTGACACAATACAAGCCCTCTCGTTCCCTCAGATCCTCTGGCTCGGGGCGCCTGTCCATTCCTAAGGTGTCCAAAGCAAGGATGGGCGGCAGATCCTTCAGGTATCTGGCTGCATCTAGCTGGAACAAACTTCCTGTGGCGTTGCGTCTGGAACCCTCAGAGCCCATTTTCAGAGCCAAGCTAAAAACATTTCTATATGCCCGGTAGTGGGTTCCCACCTTAGTACCTTCTCCTGCTAGCGCTCGCATCATAGCGCGGGGACACGCCGTTGTGCGTCACCAAGCGCTTTACAAGACCCCCTATTATTATTATTATTATTATTATTATTATTATGGATAGTGGTGTGAACAAGCGAGGCAGAATGCGTGTCTGTGTTAGGGCAGAGACCGCTTTGTGGTGCATTCAGGAGCACTTTTCCTTTGGAGGACATTCTGCACGCAGACTGGGACCTGTCCTATTTTAGGTCTGTCCTTTGAGAATGATTTGTATGTCTCACCAGACTCACTTGTTGCTAAAATTGTAAACAAAACCTATTTACAGATATATCAGCAGTCTTCATCATTGGTCTGTTACATTGCCATTCACCTTTTGATTCAACCCACCACAGCATATAGCTTGCGGCAATGGGTCATCCCGCTTCAGCAATTACCTCTTCTTTCTGGGACTAGCAACATTTTGGTTGTGCTCAATGTGCACATCTTCCTTCACAATACCCCCTTCAGTGCCAGCGCTCATGGCCAACGTCTCATTTCCTTTTTATATTTCTTTATGCAAACTTGTTTTTTTTCCCCTTTTTGTAAATAACTTTTATGATAGCCCAGCAGCTTGCTCACAGACTACTTTATGCCACTCGCTGCCACACAGATATTGATATAGTGACCATCTCTATTATTAACACCTTCGCTGCGCTGGCTATTCCGCCGCAGCGCTAAGGGGGCGGGGGGAGGGGGGGCCGCGCGGCGTGCCCATGCTGGTGACGGAACCGCTATTTCACCAGCCTCGGTTGAGCTGTGCTCATGACGGAGCGGTTCCGTCATGGCCCCGCCCGCTCAATAGAACGGGCCGCGCAGGCGTGAAATCAGCGCCGCTCAGGCGCATCGGGCGGGCCATGACGGAACCGCTCCGTCATCAGCACAGCGCCAACGCGGCTGATGACGGAGCGGTTCCGTCATCAGCATCGAAAAGGTTAATACATTATTCTAAACCCATTCAGAGAGATCATTCTTTACTCTTCCACAATAGTTGTTGCACTTTCAATGCATTGTCCATCTAGAAATAAAAAAATAATTCAAAAAAATTCAAAAACATTCCAAGGTGGGTACGCCTGTGAGAGCTGGTGGTAGTGTTTTACATACTTTATTAATGGTAGAAAATGGTACAACCCATATTGGCCAGACCTGTTGGCCTTGCTAACGCCTTTTAGGTCTAGCCTTTTGTTACCTTACCGGTGTTAGAGGTCGCCCATTGCTTGTTATTGGGCGGCTTCAATGTCACTCATTTGTTTGGATCTTATTTGTCAACTTCTGTCGGCTTATTTACTCTTTGTGTCTTCCCACTGCCAGCTTTTTCAGGTGCTCATTTTCTCTTTTTGTTTTAGCATTCTACGGGAGTGCGTGTGTTTTTTCAGCTGATCTCTTCAATACTTGCTCAACCCACAGTTGTCTGTCTCGGCTTGCTCCGAGCCCCTCCTGTCAACTCTCCATTGTCCTTCTGCAGACATTCCGTTGTCCACCTGCTTGTTTCCCTGCCCACGTTCTTTGATCATCTTCTTGATATGTTGTCAGCCTGCTTTTTCCCCACCCACCCTCCTTTGTGTGTTTGCTTAAACCTTCCTACCCTCCATTGTCCAACTGATTGATCCGTTGTCCATCTGTCTTTTCCCCCACCCACACTTCGTTTAACGTCTGCCTGCCCTCCACCCATCCTCCCTTGTTCGTGTTTCCCCTCTCCTTTCCTGCTGCTTCAGGGTGCAAACGTCAATAATCCGTTGGAACTTCAGACTCTAACCATGAATCTCAAACTGACTGACTCTAGTAAAATGGAACCTAGGAGAAACTTCAGGCGGGTTACTGACATTTCCCTTGCCCCTCTAATTCAGACATCCGCTATTGAGACAGCCAAAGATGTTAATATAGCTGCCTCTGAGCTTACTAATGCCATTACGGCGGCTGTAGCGGTGCTAGCCCCCGTAACTTTCCGATACTCTGCCCGGAAAAGACCATCAGCCCCGTGGTTCTCAGAGCCTTTAAGGCTCCTAAGGCAGGGCTGTAGGAAGCAGGAAAGGTTATGGCGGGTTAGTTGGAACCTCCAAGAAAGGCAAAAGCATAAATCTCTCCTTAGGGAGTATAAGGCGGAGGTTATTAAGACGAAGCAAGAATACTTCGCCCATTTAACGACCACTCTGACCTCCCCGAGAGAACTCTTTAAGATAGTGGATTCATTATGCACGCTTCAGATGCCGGATCCCATAGTATGCTCACAAGATCTCTGTGATAAAATCGCAGGATTTTTTCACACGAAAATAGCGGATATTTACTCGGCCCTTGAACTACAAAAGGCCCTTATGCCCCCCCCCCCTTTTTACAGCCCAACTCGCTCTCCTTCCGAAGTTGATGCCCCGACTATTACAGGGAGCCTGTCTGTGTTTCCATCGCTTTCTCTGCAGGAACTTGACCTGCTTTTAAGCAAGATGAGGTCAGGGTCGCCATTAGACCCCTGCCCGCTTAAAGTTCTCAAGGACTGTAGAGATACCCTGCTGCCTCCGCTTTTGGATATTATGAACAGGGCAATGAGGGATGGCATTTTTCCCTCCCAGTGGAAGAGTGCTGTGGTTAAGCCCCCTCCTTAAAAAGCCTACATTAGACCCTGAGGTACTTAAAAATTTTCGCCCCATCTCTTTGCTTCCAGCACCGGCAAAGATGCTGGAGACCCATCTTAACCAGCATCTGGCGGCGTTTCTGAACTCCTCGGGTCTCTTAGATCAATCCCAACATGGCTTTAGGAGAGGCCACAGCACGGAATCGGCCCTTACGATCGTGCTTAACAACATCCGCACTGAGGTCGATCAGGGACACACCTCCCTTCTGATCTTATTAGATCTGACAGCCGCCTTCGATACCCTATCTCCCTCGGTTCTTACATCTCGTCTAAGGGAGATAGGGGTAGATGGCGCGGCCTTGAGTTTATTGGCCTCTTTTTTGGATCAGAGGGAGCAGAGGGTCAAGCTGGGAGAATATCTATATCCACCCACACCTGTGCAATGTGGGGTTCCACAAGGGTCGGCATTAAGTCCGACCCTGTTCAACATCTATGTGGCCCCACTCGCCAGGCTTGTGAGATCGTTTGGGATGGAGGTAGTCTCCTACGCCGATGATACTCAGATTCTGGTGTCCCTCTCCCATTCGATGAATGCCCCCATTCATAACTTTAGAAGCTGCATGGATGCGGTTTCTAAGTGGATGATTTACAATTCACTAAAACTGAATGGGGAGAAGACCGAGATTCTGGTCTTTGGTGGAAATTCTAACATCTGGACAGCCGAATGGTGGCCTCCCTCGTTGGGAGTCTGTCCCACACCAACAGACTCTGCGAGGAATCTGGGAGTGATGATCGATCCAGCTCTCTCAATGGCACAGCAGGTAAACAGGACAGTCGCTACCTGCTGGGGCATTATTAAGATTCTTCGAAAAATCAAACACTACTTGTCCCCTCAGGCTCGCAAGAAGGTTGTTGTTGCACTTGTCCCTTTGCGACTTGATTATTGCAACGCTCTGTATGCTGGCGTAAATCAAGGGCTGGTGCAGCGCCTTCAGACTGCCCAAAATGCGGTGGCCAAATTTGTACTGGATGCTCCCAGACGCTTTTCTGCCACGGCCCCGAGGAAAAGCCTGCACTGGCTCCCTATCGAATCCAGGATTGCCTTTAAGACTCTTGTCTTGACATATGGGGCACTTGCTGGTAAGGGGGCTGGTGGTGTGAGGAAGTTGTTGCTTCCCTATGCACCGGGCAGAGACCTCCGTTCATCAACTAAGAGCTTGTTGGTGGTGCCTCGTGTCCGAAGAAGTAAATGGGGTGGCAGGGTGTTCTCAACGGTAGCTCCTAACCTATGGAACAGCCTTCCCCATGAAATTAAATCCCAACTGTCGGTCCTGGAGTTTCGGAAAGCTCTGAAAACGTGGCTTTTCTCAAAGGCATACCCGTAGTATTGTTATCTGGTTATTTTTGATTTTGTTTGGTAGGCGCCTTGATGCCTTTGGGCTTAGTAGCGCGTTACAAGATTCACTTCATAATAAAAAAGTGCTGTGGTTCGGCCAGCGCAAATGGTTTTTTTATTATAAAAAAGATAAGCATGAACGCTGGCCTCATCATAGACATTTTTTAGCCATGCTACACAACAGCTGCGCAGAGTTGCAATTCTTCTTGTACCACAGCAGTCCTTCTGAGTCTTCCAATATTGAGACCTGGTCCCCATTCAGAAGTAAGAGAAGGTTCTGGAGGTTTCAAATCGCCCCCTCACCACCTCCCCAAGTATCCTGTTCCTCCATGCCCTGGCCCCAACTGGGTACACAATATAATAGTGATAAACCCTTTGGGAATGTGTTCAGTCAAAGCCTTTGTGATGTTCAAGTGTGGTAGATAACATCTCCTCCCCCCTCATTAAGTCAGAGTGGTCCTTCCTGCGATCAGCTATCTTCCTTTTGAGCAATCCACAAAGACCAACTGCCAGCTTTACCAAGTCAGTAGCATTTTCAGAACTGACTAAAAATCCAACTTTACCACTGAAGAAGGCTTTTAATTAAAACATTTTAGACACCAAACCCTACCTGTCTACCTGTTCCCATTTGGAAGCTATCACTTATTAACTGTAATTAGGAAACCCCAGATAGACGACAAGACTTGGACAGCCATAAGCACGCTAACACACACAGTTTCCTGGAATGCATGATTCAAGTTGATTTATTACAACTTTTTACACTGCACCTGCCTTACACCGCTGAAACTACGCCATATCTCTCAGAGCCACACAGACACATGTCCCAAATGCGACACGGAGAGGGAAGACTTCTTACATTTGGCTTGGGCATGCCCTGTGCTGCAGCAGTTCTGGTCCTGAGTTGTGGCGATGGTGTGCGAAAGCACAGGCCTCAACTTACTAGAAGTGCCACTACAATGCTTGTTGGGACATGTACAAAAACCCAGGAAGCGGAAAATGGTGTACAAACTGCTGCAGCTGATGATAGTCCTAGCTAGGCGTAGAATTGCCATTATCTGGCTGGGACAGAGAGGCCTAGACATAACAGCATGACTTAGAGATGTGTGAGAGTGGGCGTTAACAGAAGACGTTTATATGAAATTAAATTGCAGCGATGATAAGTTGCAGCTGGACCTAACTGAGTGGCAGGAACTGTGCAACAATGCACTTAACACCAACACTCCTGAGAACGACCATCTGGGATGAAGGAGGGTGGACCAGGTGGAGATGATAATGGGTCCAGAGAATGGTAGATATGTACAGTACAGTTGTGCCACACCCCCTGATTACATGTAATGATTGCAATGTTTCACCTTTCCTCATTGTCACTTGAAAATTTGTATCTGGGTGATTGATGGCCTCAGGGCACCTGGTGATGCTCATAAGATGCTTGTGTCTCAACAACTGCTGCATTGTTTGTTAAAAAACCAAAAATAAACCTTTAAAAAAAAAAATTAGGAAACCCAATGTTATCCCATGGATAGGTAGGCCTTGCAGTAGTGAAAAATGATTTTAAAGTTTTTTACTACCAGCACATGTAAAACTTAAAAGTACACATCCACTATTTTAAATGAATCGCACCTTGCCCTCTGGGCTGTTAAGGGCCTACCCTACCGGTGACGTCTATCTATTAAGAAGGAAGGTTTTGGCCTGGCAAAAGGTTTATTTTGCCAGGTCGAAATGGCCGTTTAAAACTGCACACATAGGCTTCAAAGGCAGGCCTGAGATATGTTTTACAGGGTTACTTAAGTGGGTAGCACAATCGGTGCTGGAGGCCCACTAGTAGCATTTAATTTACAGGCCCTGGGTACATGAGGGTACCACGTTCCTAGGGACTTACAAGTAAATAAAGGTGCCAATTGGGTATAAGCCAATTCTACCATGTTCAGGGTGGAGATCACAAGCCCTTTAGCACTGGTTAGCAATGGTAAAGTGACAAAGTCCTAAGACCAACATATACAAGATAAGCAAAAGTAGGAGGGCTAAAGGCAAAAGGTTGGGGGAAAGACCACCCTAAGGCTGACACATCTAACACCCACCTTTCTGAGCAGTCTCATCTCCTCCCACCAACCACCCAGATTCCTCTGCTCCGCAGGACTCCTACTTGTACACATTCCACACAAAGAACCAGATCAGCTGAATATTACTTACATCACTCCGAAAGCATGGAACAACCTTGCACTCCACATCGGAGCTTCTTCCTTTCTTTTTGAACACTGCAAGAAGCTAAAGACTTGGCTTTCAATTAACCAACCTAGTCAAGTCTAGGCACACACACCTGCGTCAAATTACCCTCGTGGGTGATAGTGTATGTTGGAAGCCGGAGTCCCCGTCCCGCACCACTGTCATCAAATGCGAGACCCAGGACTCCCCACTCAACGTTAGGCCAAGTACGGACACCGTTTGAGATAGCCCTGCTCAACCCCTTAGCAGATTGGCACGAGCAACCAGGCCTATCTCCAAGGCACAAGTGTACAGTATGTGCAACCACGCCCACAGGAACCCACTGGTGACACCACAAATGGACTCCCCATGAGTTTGATTAAACGAGTATAAACTTTATATAAAAAGATATACGATCAGACCACACAATACATAAGCCAACATATTAGAAAGGGTAATATTCATTCCGGCTGGCAGGTTCAAATCCCAACCACCGCTTTGAAAATGCTATGCTGGTCACAGTGCTAGAATCTCACACGCTGCAATGGATAAACAATAATGCACTGCGTAGTGATACAATCCTTTGCTGGGCAAAGGAGAAATAATAAAATGCGTAATGATACACCCTAGTACCTTGCAATGGGAGAAATAATGCAATGCGTACCGCTACAATCATGTACTGCGCAATGAAGGACTAATGCAACACATCACCCCCAATCACGTACTTTGCAATGAAAGAAATAATGCTATGCGTAGCACTACAATCGTGTACTTCGTTATGCAGAAATAATGTCAGGTGTTATGAGATAGTCCGGCAGTTCGTTAGCAGCTATATTGGCAAAGTGTATTACGACAATCAGCCTTTTCGATAACAGTTGCACCCAACACGTATCCACGATGACGTAAAGTTCAGCTCCTCACTCTGGCCCCAATACTGTCACTCTGTTGGCCAGTACGGTCCCCAATCTGAGTTGAAGCAAAGGCTTACATCGCCAGACGGACTGAGAGGCAGAGAGAGTGTCCCTCCGAGCCCGCACCCCGCCCAGGTAGTGATCCACGTTGCCTGGGGGCGCGACCCCACTCTCCTCCTTCAGCAAACTCGGCCTTTCTCAATGGGCCTCAGTAGCTTGGCCTGGCAGCTCAGCTCCTACGGGGCTGCCGGTCCGGGCTTCGCCTGTTAGGAAGGTCTCAGGTGGCCGCAGGGCACACGTACCCCACGCCCCTGAGATTACATTACTCCGGGTGCACGTTCACTACAGCACCCTCCGGGTCTCCACTGGCATGAAGCCACACACACAACGCTGATGGAACTTCACGTTGACTCCGAGTGCACGTTCACCAGGCACTCTTTCCTGCGGTCTCAGTTGGCACCAAGAATCGCACATCACGCTGCAGAGACTCACTTTCTTCCGGTGCATACGATGATCAGCAGATCACCTCCACAGTCCCAGGTTGCACCAAAGCACGCACACTGCTTCACTGAGACTTACTACAAAAATGGTGCCCCGATATCCAGGCGCTCTTCACCAATACCTTCGGTCACACCATGACACACTCACCGTGTCCGAGCCTCACTTCTCCTTCGGTGCACTCGATGACCAGGCGCTCTTCACCAGCGCCTCCGGTGCTCCCCGACACGCACCCTGTGCGTCCGAGACTCACTCCTCTTCTGATGCACATGCTGACCAGGCGCTCCTCACCAACGCCTCCTGTGCATCACGACACACACCTTACTCGTCCGAAACTCACTCCACTTCCGATGCACACGCCGACCAGGCGCTCCTCACCAGCGCCTGCGGTGCACCACGACACGCACCCTGCGCATCCGAGTCTCACTCCACTTCCGATGCACACGCCGACCAGGCGCTCCTCACCAACGCCTTCTGTGCACCACAACATGCTCCCTGCGCGTCCGAGACTCGCTTCACCTTCGATGCACACATTGACCATGCGCTCTTCACCATCATCTCCCGTGCACCACAACACTTCTCCTCCTAGGGTCTCAAGCTGCCACAACACGCGCCCACCGCGTTGCTGGAAACTTCTCCGGAAACTTTTATGTTCCTGTGTTACCAAACAGGGAGCCAGCTCACCTCGGGCACTTGGGGTTAGAAGACACAGCTTAAAGCACAGTCTTCTTCAAGCAGGGTGACCCAGCGCACACAGCACAGTCCCAACAGCCTCTTCCTTGGTTAACCTCATCGCTGCTAGAGAGTTTCCCCTGCTGTGCTGGACAGCAATAAAAACGGCTGTAGTAATGACGAGCTCAGCGCGTCATAAGCACACGAGCACTGTGCTGCATGACGAGCTGAGCTCGTCATGAGCATGGAAGGGGTTAAAATAGCCAACTGCAGACCAGCCCCAGATCTCAAAGCAAGGGTTGGTCCTTCCCATCAGTCTCTTCAGTTGTTCTTTCCTTAGCAGAGGTTCCTCTTGACCACAAAATGGGTCTAAGCCTTTTCAGTCTCAATCCAGTTCTATTCCATTCCAACGTTCAGGGGCCTCAGCTATCAAAGTTCTACCCCTAAATGTCTTTGAAGTTCGTTGTGCTCGGGGGTCCCTGACCCCTGCCTAAATCAACTCTGTGTGTCTCCCTCCCAGTGTCACCTTTCTCCCTTTGATAGGGGGGGGGGTCTGGATCCTCAATCACTCAGCAGGAGATGGGCCAATTGGTTTATAGCAGCAGCCCAGGCCTTTTCACCTCCCGGGCTTCTCCTCCCCCCTACTCTCCAGATGCAGGGCAGCCTGGTGCCATCTCAACCCCCTCCCTGGGTCAAGACTTCTCCCAGCTCCTCTCACCTCTCAGATCGTCAATCCATATTCAGCAGAGACGCACAGAAATGCTTACAGCACAAAACTCAGCCACTTTCTAAAACAGTGGTTTCTGAACACACAGTGACACAACCACTGTCATAGAAAGATGTGTTATGACAATGTGAGTTCATAAATACTAAACTTCACCTCTCCATTTTAAACTTATTGGAAACTAGGCTAACAAACACAACACCCAGCCTCCCCCATGCTGTCCTATGGGCAGAATGGCCTTTCAACAGTGAAACACGAAATGGAGTGTTTTTCACTGTCAGGACATAGCACACACCTTAATATATGTCCTCCCATTTACTTGCACCTCACCCTGCCCATGGGGTTAGCCGGGACCTACCACAGGGGTGCCCACTGTGTATGCAAAAGGGAAAGTAAGACCTGAGGACAACATGCTAACTTAGCAAATTGCGCGCAGGCCCTACACTGCAGGCCTGAGTTCCCTTCTCCGCGCACCTTTGCATAACTAGCCCTGGCACACACAGTGCACATCACTGGGGACTTTACTAGTAAAGCAAACATGCCAATCATGGCCAACCAATCGCCATTACACTTTACACAGGGAACACTTGTACTTTGACACTGATCAGCAGTGGCAAAGTACCCAAAGCATCTAAATTGGCAACTCTATGTCAGGAAAACTGTCTAGGGGGAAAGCAAAACGTTTAGGGAACTTTAGCCAAAAAGGCCAAGTCCTGCAGTGTACTTTACAGATAAATATAAAATAACGTCAAGCATACTTAGCTGCTTGTAACTACTGGTGTTGACAGTTTCCTATTTATTTGTCACATATTTCTTCTTTCGTAGTGATGACTTGTTCTTGCATATTTGGGTGCTCTGCCTTATCAAAGCATTTATTAAAAATATATTTGTAGAAAAAAGCGAAACCATTCCTCTCTGGTAGGCTGGTTTAGTGTTCTTTTTTTCCTCATGTATATCCTTCAAAACGTGTGTTTTATGAAGCCGACTCTGCAGGACTCAAATACTGAGTGAATAAGCTGCATGCAGAGCTGTTTCTCCTTCAACAAATGCCTAATTCTGCCTGGGATAGAATTTAAACGGAGTGGCGCCTTTGAGTCCGTAGAAAAAGCAAAAACTTGGTTAATAATTTCAGCTACTGCTAAATACTTTGGTGCATACCTAACCATCATCATATTTCTGCTTAATGTGGGTTATATTCAGAGACTAACGTTACTTGAATGAGTCTTGGCCTGCCCACAAAGTGACAGCCTAGTCCGGATGCCTACATCATATCCTGTCTGAGAAGGAATACACGCAATCGGCTCCTTTCTACCTACTGCAACCTGTCCTCTCTGGCAGATGGGCGACCGAGCTCCTATTTTCATGTTTTGTATATCCTACATATTTTTTTGAAACTATTATTAAGAAGCAGGGCCGGACTGGGAACCCAAAACATCCCTGGCTATTTTGTTGGACCAGCCCCTGCCCCCCAGGGGTGGGTGGATGGGTGCAAGTGTGAAGCACTGCTGCTTTTGTTACTGGGGCCCATTTTAAAGCACTGCTGCAAAACTGGCCCCCACCTTACCAGCCTCCCGGTGAAACGCCCGATGCCCGCTACAGCCAGTCCGGCCCTGTTAAACCGACTCGCACTTTATACCGGGGTGAATAAACCCCACGGAGAGCAATTTCCCTTTCTCAATGGATGGCTACTGTTAGCACAGAAAGGATTTGAGCCGACTGCCACTTTGAGTCATTAGCCGTTCCCCGACGAATCAAAGGACGCTGCCCATGAGCCCATGCGCTCCCATCCGCTCCCATCTCTCAGGCGGCTCTTTCTAACCGACATTGGCAACAAGTCCATGCGCTAGCCCCGCTCCCCTTTGCACAGCAGTATCAGCATTTGAATACAGGTCTTTGCACACTAATGTGAGCTGACATTGTTTGCATACTTGATGCGCAGAGAGCAAAGGCATGCTCTCGCCGGTGAATAATGTATAAACAGGGGTGGTTTATATTAATATCCATGGCAGATGCACCTTGATATTGCTCAGTGGCTGAAAGACGAGGATTGTTTAAACATCAGCCTTCTGCATGTCTCTCGCCATTATTGGTGAACCTTTCCCACTGTACTGTGCTTGCCGAGAGTAGGGCCATAGCAGAATATGGGAGTATTAAAAGATTCTGTAGATCGCTACTTTTTATAATTACATTCAAAATTGGCCAACAATTGGGAAAAGGACCGCCTTTTATTGAGACCTATTGTGATTGCTTGAAGGTGGATTTTTACTTTAGTACTTCAGTAAATGTACAGTTGTGATGGTTTGGAATTCATGTAGTATGGTGCAAAACTCTCCCCATATAATGTCTGGTCGTCTCTGCCTGGACTGAACTGGCAGGGAATTTCTAGCATGTGTAAAATGCATAGTCAAAGAAATAAATCATACTCTAGGGTGTAGATACTTAGCACATAAAAAGGTGCTAGGAGAAGCGCAATTTTACACATCTGGAATGCCTGTAGACTTCACTGAGTCCTGAGAGACAGCGGGGATCGGTGGAGATTGTAGACGCGACTCTTGAGAAAGTTCATCGGCTGGCGTTACCTCATTACCTTTGGTCAAGCAAGAAACGGATTCTCTTGAAAATGTTAGAAAGAGGTTTCTTGCCAATGTGGAACACCATACAGATCTCATGGCTGGTTGGTTTAACTACCAATTTAGTGTTAATCAACAAAATCCCAGGCTGTCCCTGCAGCTCCTCAAGGGGACGGGAAGAGCAAGCAGGAGACAGGATTCAGCGTTCACATAAGGATAGTGTGTGTTGTCGAGGGCCTTCCAGCTTGTGCAAATGTGGTATCTCTGCGTGTAATATGTGCTGAAAGTGTGAACCAAGGACAAAGAAAAGCAGAAGATGACACGTTCTCTGGAATACATGCCTGGCTAGATATCACATGGTTTGGTATCGATGAGGAGGAGAGGAGCTATGTTCTTGAGAGAAACCCAGGTGGCCCCAGTTCCACATAAGTGGACTCTCTCATCACCTACGTATAATCTCAGTATAATCTGAGATTAGGCAGTTAGATGTTTGTTTTCAGCAGGGATACAGTGCAGTGCTCAGGAAGAGGTCCCACCTTTGTATCAATGCCTTTTCTGCAAGACGCACCAGTTACTACTTGTGTAACGATATATCTGTAAGAGACATTAGTTAGTGATAGATTCCTTACCTTAGAATATCCCCAGGCGTCAGACTGGACCCGGATATTTTTTGCGTAGCAGTACCCTTGCGCGTCGGTAGGCGTCGTCTGCGGCTCCGCGTCCGTTGTCGGCATCGTGGGCGCCGTGATGACGTCGTCGGAGTACTTAGACGCCGCCTCCGCGTGCTGACGTCAGTTCTTAGACACAGCTTTTCCGCGCCAGAAGCGCTGAGCCATGTTAAAAACCAACACTGGTGCCATTGAAACTAGGGCCCAGAAAGGGGATAACCCTAACCCTAGATATATGTTCGCAGAACTGGGAGGATGGGTGGGTCGGTAAGGAATCTCACTAACTAATGTCTCTTACAGATATATCGTTATACAAGTAGTAACTTGTGCATCTGAAAGAGACACGTTAGTGATAGATTCCTTACCTTAAAATAGATATCCCAGCAATACCAACCCCGGTGGTGGGTCTGCGAACCAATAATCACACCAGAAAGTCCTGGAAGACAGAACGGCCAAAGAAGCCATCCCTCCGGACTTGGCTGTCCAGGCAGTAGTGTCTTGCAAACGTGTGCAGCGATGCCCACGTAGCTGCCTGACAGATGTCTTGTAAGGGCACTCCCCGGCCCAGGGCAGTTGTAGTCACAGTGGCTCGGGTGGAACGAGCCCGCAATCCAATAGGGGGCTCCTTTTTAGCCAAGGAGTAGCATGCCTGGATACACAAGATGATCCACCGGGAGATGGTCCTCTTGTGCACCGCTTTCCCCTTCTTAGCGCCCACGTAACCAACAAAGAGTTGGTCATCCACCCGGAACTGGCGTGTGCGATCCAGATAGAATGAAAGCGCACGTTTTGGGTCCAGACGGTGGAGCCGCTCTTCCTCTTTAGAGGGATGCGGTGGCGGAAAGAAGGTTGGCAAGGTGATGGACTGCCCGATGTGGAAGGCTGTGACAACCTTGGGCAGGAAAGATGGCTTAGTACGCAACACAACCTTGTCCGGATGGACAGAAAGGAAAGGAGGAGTACCAGAAAGGGCCTGGAGCTCACTCACTCTCCTGGCAGAGGTGATGGCAACCAGGAAAGCAGTCTTCAAAGTAAGAAGGCGTAGAGGACAGTTGTGAAGTGGCTCAAAGGGAGCGCACATCAGAAACGTAAGAACAAGGTTCAAGTCCCACTGAGGCATCACAAACGGAACAGGAGGAAACGTGTGTGTGATGCCCTTTAGAAAACGATTTACAATAGGGGACTTGAACAAAGAAGGTTGATCAGGCAGCCTTAGAAAGGCTGAAAGGGCAGAAAGGTAGCCCTTGATAGTGCCCAGAGCAGAGCCCTGCTGGGCAAGAGAAAGAAGGAAGAGAAGAACCTCAGAGAGAGGGGCAGCAAGAGGATCCACAGCCTTTGCTGTGCACCATGCCACAAATCTGTTCCACCTGCAGGCGTATACCGACATTGTGGAGGGACGCCTGGCTGCCAGAATGACGTTACAGACTTCAGGAGGCAAGTCAAATGGCCTCAACTGCAGCCGCTCAATCTCCAAGCATGGAGGTGGAGACTGGACAGGTTCGGGTGGAGGACGTCCCCTGCTGCTGCGACAGAAGGTCCTCCTGAAGAGGCAGACGAACCGGGGGATCGACTGACATACTGAGTAGCTCTGGATACCAGTACCTTCGTGCCCAGTCCGGAGCCACAAGGATGACTTGTGCCCGGACGCGCTTGATCTTCTTCAGCACTCTGGGTAGAAGTGGTATAGGCGGAAAGGCGTACAACAGACCGCAACTCCACTCGCGACGAAAAGCGTCTCCGAGCGAGTGCCGCCTTGGAAATTCCAACGCGCAGAACTGATGACATTGCGCGTTCTCTTCGGGGGCGAACAGATCTAACCAAGGCTCTCCCCATCGCTGAAAGAGGCCTTGCGCCATGTCCGAGTTCAGATGCCATTCGTGATCCATCATGCACCGACGGCTGAGCTCGTCCGCCCTGGCGTTCAGAGAACCTGCCTTGTGTTGAGCCACCAGGGTCACGCCCTGGCGTTCCAGCCTCTGCCAGAGGCGCAGAGCCTCCTGGCAAAGGGTCCACGACCCCACCCCGCCCTGTTTTTTGCAGTACCACATGGCGGTGTTGTTGTCCGTGAAGACCTGCACTACACACCCCCGGACAGAGGGGAGGAATGCTTTCAGTGCTAGACGAATCGCCCGCAACTCCAAAAGGTTGATGTGGAGCCGGGCCTCCGCCGGAGACCAGAGGCCTCTGATCTCCGCCTCTCCCATGTGGCCTCCCCAGCCCTGGAGGGACGCATCCGTCACAACTACGTGCTCCGGTTGGGGAAGGGAGAGGGATCTGCCGCTAACCCAATCGCGGTCCGTGAGCCACCACTGCAGTTGTCTCGCAGTGCCCTCCGAGATCAGGACGTGGTCGGACAGGTTGCCCTGATGCTGGGCCCATTGAAACTTCAGGTCCCTCTGCAGAGCCCGCATCCGCCACCTGGCGTGATGCACCAGTAGGATGCAGAAGGCCATCAGCCCCAGAAGCCGCAGCGTCAACCTGACCGAGACCCGGGATAAAGGCTGAAAGAGTGGAATCAGAGCCTGAATATTCCGGACCCGCTGTTCGGGAGGATAAACCCGAAACTGCTTTGAGTCCAGAACCGCTCCGATGAAGAGGAGCTTCTGAGAGGGGCACAGGTGTGACTTCGGCACATTGAGGGAGAACCCCAGCTGGTGCAGGAGGTCTGACGTTGTCTGGAGGTGGCTGACGACTGTTTGGGGCGAGCCCGCCTTCAACAACCAGTCGTCGAGGTAGGGGAAGACTGAAACCCCTAACCTGCGCAGATGAGCTGCGACCACCGCCATCACCTTTGTGAACACTGTGGGGCGCTGGTAAGGGCGAAGGGGAGCACGTTATACTGAAAGTGCTCGTGGCCAACCGTGAACCGCAGGTAGCGCCAGTGGGCCGGCAGGACGGGGATGTGGAAATAAGCGTCCTGCAAGTCCAACGCTACCATCCAGTCTCCTGGGTGCAGGGCAGCTAAGACCTGAGCCAGCGTCAGCATTTTGAACTTCTCCTTCCGGAGGAAGCCGTTGACGTTCCTTAGGTCCAAGATAGGGCGTAGACCCGCTTTGCCCTTCTTGGGTACCAGAAAGTAGTGGGAGTAGCAACCACACACTACTTCTGGCCCAGGAACGCGCTGGATGGCCCCCTTGGCCAAGAGGGCCGTAACTTCTTCTTGCAGAAGCCGCAAATGATCCCCCGATACGCGGTGGTACTGCGGTGGCATGGCTGGAGGGGTCACCTCCAAGGGGAGGGAGTAGCCCCTTCGGACGATTTGCAGCACCACCTGTCCGACGTGACAGTGCGCCAGTGGAGGAGGTGATGGCGAACCCTGCCCCCCACTGGCGTCACATGGGCCTGAAAGCACGGACTAGGAGGGTTTTGAGGCGGATGCTGCGGGGGAAGGTGTGGACTGACCTCACCGTTGTCCCCGACCGCCGCCACGGCGGTTTCCACGGCCGCCACCGCGTTGGGTATTACCCTGCGGAGCGTGGCTGGCAGCACGTGTGGGTACACCCCTTCCGTGGCCACGAAAGGAGTGAAAGGCAGCCGATTGCTGGCGCGGGGCCGAGATGCCCAAGGACTTGGCCGTAGCCCTGGAGTCCTTAAAGCGCTCAAGCGCATGGTCTGCCTTGTCGCCAAAAAGGCGACGGCCATCAAACGGCATGTGTTATGAGTGTATTCTGGACATCAGCTGAGAAATTGGCAGACTTCAACCAGGCGTGGCGACGAATCGCCACCGTCGTTGCCATCGCTCTGCCCAGAGAGTCGGTGGTATCCAGTCCACACCGGATCGAATAACGTGCC
The DNA here is from genome assembly GCF_964261635.1 of Lissotriton helveticus. Taxonomy (NCBI): domain Eukaryota; kingdom Metazoa; phylum Chordata; class Amphibia; order Caudata; family Salamandridae; genus Lissotriton; species Lissotriton helveticus. The sequence continues at coordinate 54,711,852 of NC_136067.1, forward strand.
GCATCTCGGCCTTCTACAAAGGCTTGGGCGAGTTTAGCCCGTACCTCCAACGGGCATTCTGGCAGCACGTCCGCGACCGTATCCCACAGAGCATGGGTGTAACGGCCCAAGAGGCACGCGGTGTTGGAAGACCGCAGTCCCAGACTCAGGGAGGAGAATACCTTCTTGCCGTATTGCTCGTACCTCTTGGATTCCCTCCCAGGCGGCGCCGACGGGAATGAGGTCTGGGAATTTGAGGCCTGGATCACCAGGCTCTCAGGGGTGGGGTGGGTGGACAGGAAACAAGGGTCGCCCGGGGCCGGGCGGTGGCGTCTGGCCACGTTCCTATCTACAGGCGAACCTGTAGCGGGCCTGGACCAAGTGCCCAAAAGAACATCGGTTAAGGCCTCGTTAAACGGCAGCAGAGGCTCGGCTGAGCATGACTGCGGCTTAAGGACCTTAGTGAGGAGGTTAGTCCTCACGGCCGCGACGGGGAGCTCAAGGCCCAAGGCCTTGGCCGCCCTCATCAACACCACACTATAGGTTGCCCCCTCTTCCGTAGCCACGGTAGGAGGTGAGACAAAGCCAGTGTCCGGCGAAGTGTCTATACCACTGGCCTCCCCAAGTTCACCTGCCCAGTCCTGAGGCTGGCATTCACGTGCCAGAGGGTCCTCAGACCCCGCCCAATCCTCCTCATCACCCATCTCCTGGTACTCAGGGTCAGCAAATGATGGGGCCGGTTCATGGAAAGTGAACTCTCCGAGCGGCGTCTGAAGCGGCGCCCAGCGGCGCCGCTCTGGCGCCGAAACCGGGTTGAGGGAGGCATCGGGGACGGCGCCGCCCGAGGACGGCGCCGGAGGTGACACCTGAGGGGCCGGCGCCGGGGAGGTCGTTAAGTCCACCGGCGACGATCCGGAACCGGATCCAGCGGGGCCCTGCGGCGCCGGGCCCGAAGGCGCCGGCGGCGTCGGAGCCGAAGCACCCGACAGTGTTGGGGCCGAAACCCCCGACCCGCTAAGACCCCCAGACGGGTCTGCTGGGCCCGAAGGCGCCGCGGAGCCCGTCGGAGGAGAGAGGGACCTCATGGCCATGAGGAACCGCTCGATCTCCTCCGGCGCCGCGTTAGGCCCAGGGACCGGAGGGTATGGGGCCAGACGCGGCGCCTGCGACGGAGCCGAGTGGGCGGCGTCACCTGAACCCCCGGCTGCGTCGCGCGAGCGTTGGGGAGTGTCGGAAGAGCGATGACGTCTCTTCGACTTCTTGTGCTTACCTGACGACTTCGACCCGGAGGAGTGATGTCGACTCCCGGAGCTCCGATGGCTCATCTCCCGCGACCGGTCCCTCGACCTCCGTCCGGACCGGGACCTTTCTCGGCGCGGGGCCGACTGCCGGAGTTCGAGCCGGAACAGGTCTTGTCGTCGTGGTCGACGCCGAGACAGTGGAGACACCGACGGTGAGGGTCGGTGACCGACATCAGCCGGTCGCAATCCTCACAGGGCTTAAAACCTGGCATCCCTACCGGCACCGTTCGGAGTCGAAGACTTCGAAAGAGGATGATCAAAAGATCAAAAAAGTTTAGTCAAAAAGTGACTAAGGTACCACGGATCTGCGCTGCTGGCGGAAAAAAGAAGACCTGACGTCAGCACGCGGAGGCGGCGTCTAAGTACTCTGACGACGTCATGACGGCCCCCACGACGCCGACGACGGACGCGGAGCTGCAGATGACGCCTACCGACGCGCAAGGGTACTGCTACGCAAAACATTTCCGGATCCAGTCTGACGCCTGGGGATATTCTAAGGTAAGGAATCTATCACTAACGTGTCTCTTTCAGATTCAGGAGCTTCCCCGCGGTTAAGCAGTTGGTAGTAGAGATTGATTGTCTCATTTCTTTGATGAAGCATTAAACTGTTGTTTGTTGGGACCAACCAAAAGGCTTCTGGACTTATATTGTCCTAGTTGAAAAGACCCTTTAACTGGACAGCTTAAAATCAGTCTTATTACATCAGAGTAGACCACCTTTCCCCCTACGTATGTTTGTGTACTACTCGTGGTGGGTTTTGTAGTTCGTGTGAGCACGTGGCGAGGATTTTCAGATCCAGAGAGATGACGCTCTGTATTACATTGGATTTGCTTGTGATTGATGGTTGGCGTGGGACGTCTGCTCCTTGTTGTAGAACATTTAGCTGTTCTGGAAGTGCTGTAATAGTGCACTCTTGAACATTTTCTAAAGTAAAATAATATTATGAAATATTATGCTCCATTTCAATGCAAGTGTTGTTCCCATTCTGTCTGTGTGATATGTCCAGCTTCATGCAGAATTTGAATTGCAAATGCATTTGTCTTGATTTAGGAAATCTTTAAAGGTTCTCGGGGCCTTAGGAAATGTTGCCAGCAAAGAAATATTTATAATACTGAACGATTCAGCAGTTTTTCTTTTTCCTGCATTCTATCGCTGTTGGAAATAGTTATCTAAAGGCAATCCATGTATGTTTTTTATAAACCTTTAATTTGCATTTTCATTCACCAGTGCTTCAACAAACATGTCAGGATTAACCCCAAAGTTCCATAACAGACAATCTCATAAATCTTTTGCTGTCTCTACTTGGTCCTTGACTTCTCTTCAGCTCTTATAACTTTAATATCTTACATTTCCTTTGGTTTACATCATTTTACTCCAAGCATAACCCCAAGTTCTGTCCTGCTGGTGGGGCAACCCTCTAATTGTGTATATGCTTTTTCCACATCTTTTTATAAATGCCCTAGCCCTCAGTGCAATGTTCCGTGGATCAGGACATCCTTTCACGTACAATTTCTCGATTTGCCGTGATCAAAGCAGTCCAGCTCGCAGGATCTCCCACTGATCCAACGGGCCTGCTGGGTCCTACCTCTAAGGGCCGTCCCAATCATTTGGATAATAAGTCGGCTATTTCTTTCCAGAAATGCAGACAGTTCTAAGTCATGAGTGCCGACACCCCTTCTGCCTTGAATATTCTACAGTCAGGTGAATTCTCCAACTTCCACAGTCTTACATAGTATAGGATCCAGTGTGCAGATACCTGAAATGGATCATGCAGTATTTGACGCTGCCCATTACTGTCCTCGGGGCACTGATCCTTAACTCCGACCGTTTTCCTCGAGTCTGTTTAGTGTATTTATTGCTGTGAAATATGCTTAGTATCTAGCCTTTCGCCTAAAATCTTAGTTCTTAAGAGGGTTGACCATGATTTATTTGCTTACCTCGAGTTCTGTTGTCGAGGCAGGTCTCCACTATAAATATTTATAAAACCGACCTTTATCGTTTGAAATCTTGTTGAAGCCGCTCATACAATGAAAGTGTCACGTATCCACATATATCCCCCCCCCCCCAGTTTATTAATCGCAGTTATAGCACCCATTGTTATACCATTCCAGCTGGGCTTTGGAAGATTCTCTGCTCCCCTCCCTGCTCCCCATACAGAACATTCAACATGGTCTCTTTAACCAGCATCTCAGTGTAGCCTAATCCTATTTGCTCCATAGGAGCAAATATCAAGTCTTCATGATCTCCAAGTAAAAGGCCCAGTAATATTACTGAATGTTGGACAGGCCGATTCCGCCATCTGACTGCGCCTGGTACTGTTTCTCGGGTGTTACCCGCATACCTCATGGTCCCGCATACCTCATGGTCCCAGAGAGAGTGCAGAACTCTTCCACTCATTCTGCAGGGCATCGAGGAGCCAGGGCAATATGCAGCTCCATTTTAAATCTCGCAGCCCTGACCAGCACCAAATAGCCTCACTATTTCAAGCACGGTCCACCTCGGAAGTTTAGTTTTCCCCATGTTTGTGTGTCAGGCTATTGTATGCAAAAATATTGTCTGACAAAAATATTGTGTTCTTAATATTGTTTGCATAATATAGCCCCGTTCTAATATTAACTCAGGGGGCCAATACTTTTGTAAACAATATTCAGGTACTATATGTTCTGCGCACAATATTTTGATTGTGGTAATTCTGGTTCCATACCTTCCCATATCCACTAGGTGTAACGTGTGCAGTGCGATCTGATCACCCTCTCCCCAACCAAACATCAATGTAGAATTTTTGTTTTTTATAGCGCTATATATATTTATTTTGCCATTTCTAAGTGCTGTATTTAACATCTGATACTATTACCAAATGTATGATTCTCTATTGAACCACCTTGGAAGTATGGAAGGCTGACTGACTTTTCCTTGCTGGAATTCAAACTCATGACATCAAGAATTACTCATTTGTCAGCAGCGACCTTCAACTCCCTCAACTCACGGACAGGGGCGCGTACCTTGGTCAGTAGGATTAGGCAGGTGTGAGCTTCAGATTTTCCAACAATCATTCTGGCAAGTAATGTTAATGCCAACCTGGAAGCATGAGAGGAGCTTCACGGGCAGTGGAAAGGGAAATGAATGTAAAATGGTAGGAGCTCCTAGTAAGAGAAAAACAATATTTTCTAATATAACCAACATTTTTGAGGACTTTTAAAATAGAGAGAAGTAGAGATTGTGTGTGTGTGTTTGTCTGTGTGTATGTAAAACTTGCTGGTGAAATCCAACAGGCACCTCACAATACCCAACTGAATGCATCTGTACCCACCTACTTATCAGGAAATACATTTAATAGGAGGCGGTGCAGTACCCCACCACCACCACCTGAACCTACGCCACTGCTCACGGGCATGTAACATTGGCATCTTGTCTTATCCACTCTACTAGGGTTTCTGTTAAAAAGAATGGTTCAACATTTGTTAAAAAAGTATTGCATTGGGTGGGGGGGGGGGTCGGGAGGTTTTTACGGTCACACATTGATACGTTGAACAGAGTCGAGGGACGCACCAGAATGCACGGACATGTCTTTTCACACAGTAACGGATATGGCTAGGAAATGGGATAAGAGTCTTAAGGTCCTTAGCTGGAATGTTAACGGGCTGGGTGACAGGCTCAAACGTACTATTGTCTTACAATTTGTTAAACGCCACCTCCCCGATGCAGTATTGTTGCAAGAAACTCATTTGATGGGTAACACTTGTCAGGCCCTCAATAGATGGGGGTACACTCTGGCGGTTCACTCCAGCTTCACTTCTGGCTCCAGAGGCATGGGAATCCTGCTACGCCGTTCTCTGCCCCATCTAATTGACCACACAGAGACAGACCCACAGGGCCGCATTGCAGCGTTGTCGGGGAGGTGGGAGGGTCGCAGGTTAAATCTGCTTTCCACTTATATTCCACCTGGTCTTCAAACCCAATCCTACACAGACCTGGGCAAACTCCTACTCGCCCTCCCTGACGGTCAGCTGATCATCGGGGGAGACTTCAACGCGGTGGTCTCGGGAACCTTAGATAGACACCCACCCAGAGACACACGCCAAGGGCAAAAATGGTTGGCTGACTTCTTAGAGGCCTTTGGGTTGACAGACTTGTGGCGACTTACGCACCCCACTGACAAGCACTTCACGTTCTTCTCAGGCCCGCATCACTCCTTCTCCCGCTTGGACTATATCCTCACTCCACTACAGCAAGATACAGTCATACGAGATGTCACACACTTAGCTCGGGGTATCTCCGACCACTCACCAGTCTGGGCACACATTACTTTCGGGACTAGACGAGAGGGCTGCATAACGCCAATAAATGCCTGGTATCTCAAAAATGAGGAGCTCAGGAAAACGCTGGCCCTCTCTATAACCCGATACTTCGAACAAAATGTCGGGTCGGTGAGCTCATCTGTAACACTGTGGGAGGCTTTTAAAATGGTGCTTAGGGGAGAGGCCCTGTCGGCAATCTCCGGCCGCCGCAAAACAGGGAGTTTCAGATTACCTCCGTTGAAACAGACCTAAGGGCGCTGGAAGAGGCTGCACACTCTGACCGGGAACCAGGGACGCAACATCAGCTGCACCTTAAAACTGCGGAATATAAAGAGCTGGTGACAGAGGCGGCTAAAACCGTGGCTAGAGATAAGACGGGCAGGATCTATGATGAAGGTGATTAAGATGGCAAACTTATCGCATGGCTTTATAAAAAACAGCAGGCGAATAAAGTAGTACCCGAAATACAGACCGCTTTGGGGGCTGTGGTGACGAAACCCCGTGAGATTGCCGCAGAATTTGCGCGACACTTCCAGCAGGTTTATAGTAAGGAGTCAGACCGCCCGGAAGAAGACTCTGGGACCTTACTTGCAGACATTCGGATGCCATGCCTGTCAGACATTGACCGGGACGCCCTGGAGGTTCCACTCTGCATAGCCGATTTGGAGCGTGCAATCAAAGACCTTCGCCCAGGTAAAGCACTTGGGCCTAACGGTCTCCCAATTGAGCTTTACAAGCTAAAACCGGACGCCCTTAGTCTACACCTTAAGCACATGTTTAAAGACAGCAAAGCGGCAGGATCCCTGCCACGAGACCAACGCCTAGCCACTATTGTGGCTATACCCAAAGAAGGAAAACCAAGAGAGTCCTGCTCGTCGTACAGACCTATTTCACTGCTTAACGCAGAGCCGAAAATATTAGCCAAAACTCTCGCCAATAGGCTTCAATCGGTCTTACCCACTTTGGTCCACCCAGACCAATCGGGCTTCATGCCCCATCGAAACACGGCGCTCAACCTTTGTCGCCTCAATGGTGTGCTGGGGAGGTGCCACACTTTACAAGAAGATGCGGTGGTGGTTTCACTTGACGCCACCATGGCATTTGACACCCTAGAGAGGCCATACATGATGGCGGTGCTCCGTAAACTGGGCTTCGGCCCAAACTTCATAGCATGGGTCCGTCTCCTCTACACGCAGCCACTAGCCCAAGTGGTAGTTAACAACAAGGTCTCTGAGGTCTTTGCTCTGGAGAGGGGGACCAGACAGGGTTGCCCGCTCTCCCCCCTCCTGTTTGCACTCTCCCTTGAACCACTTGCCGCATGGATCAGGCAATACGTATATCTTAAAGGGATACGGTTGGCTGATGGCTGGGAGGACAAGATCTCCCTATACGCCAATGACATCCTCCTCTACCTTTCAAGACCCCGGAGGTCCATCATGGCGGCCCTTGATATATATATATAGTTTCGGGAAGAATTCCGGGTTCCGGATCAATTGGAGCAAATCTCTCCTCTATGTCCTCCATGGTAGCCCCCCTGGGCTTCCCAGTACTTGCCCAATCACTGTGGCCGAGGACGGTTTCAAATACCTGGGAGTCTTTGTCTCTTCAGACAAGGCTAAGATGTACGAAAGAAATCTACTACCGCCCCTTAGGCGGCTCCAACGTGACTCCAACACTTGGCAAAAACTTCCACTGTCCCTGCTGGGTCGCGCGGCCCTTTTTAAAATGATGGCCCTGCCGAGGTTCCTCTACGCCCTTCAGAACTATCCGGACCTGGTACCGAACTCTTACTTTGTAGCAGTAGAGGCGGCACAGCGTGACCTCCTCTGGTCAGGCACACCCAGAATAGCGCTACAAAAACTTACATTGGGATGGTACGACGGAGGGATCGCTCTCCCGGATATCCGCTAGTACTATTGGGCCGCACACCTCTCTGCAATTAACCAAGGGACATACAGCAACGGAAACGACCCAGGTTATGGGATGGACAGATGGCTACTCCCCGGGGGGAACTATGAAGCAGCACTCTATTCTAGACCCGGTAAATACCTGCTCACAGGACCAACAAAACACTCGGTGCAAATATGGCACATGGCGCAGCGGAAACTCGGTTGGTCCAACACTCTCACCATGGCCACTCCATTATGGGCATCCGAAAAATTGGGCAACTTGGGACGAACGAAGGGTTTCCGGAACTGGGACCTTATCGGTATCTCCCAAATTAAAGATTTATGGGGTCCCAAAGGGGTCAGATCCTTCACCTACCTGCAGGAAACGTACGAACTAGCACAAACTGAGTTCTTCAGGTATATGCAAGTCAGACACTCCCTTCAGACTAACATACCACCAGGGACCAAACCCCCACAAGCCTCTCCACTTGAGGACAGACTGCTGGATGGGCACATGCCAAAACACGCCATCTCCCTCACATATAAAAAACTGATAAACAATCCCCCAAACTCACTCCTGTCCCTTAAGGGAAGGTGGGAAGCAGATGGGCTTGAGATCGATGAAGAGGAATTGATGAGCGCGCTGGCCTCCCCTAAGGAGGTGGCAATTTCGCCTAGACTAAGGTTCATTCAACTCAAAATACTACACAGGGTTTATCTCTCCTGCACTAGGCTACAGTTAATGGGAAGAGGGGGGGAAGGGCTCTGCAGGAGGGGCTGCGGTGAGACGGGCTCTTTCTTTTATATAATATGGGACTGCCCAATGGTGCGAAGGTACTGGAGACGGGTGGTACACTGCATGCAAGAGGTATGGGGAATAGACTACAACCAGAGGCTAAGAGATGCCTCTTGAACATCTGGGAGCCAATGGACCTCCCAACGAAAGGGAAGCTCTGGGTTATGCTGGGGCAAGTGGTGGCAAAAAGGAACATCGCGCGATTATGGGGTGCTCCCATTCCGCCGAAGCTAACTGAATGGAAAAAAGACATGGGCTGGTGCATGCTGCAAGAAAAGACTGTATATATGGCACGAGGGTGCCCTCAAAAATGGGGAGAGGTGTGGTCATGCTGGAACGAATTCAGAGGTAAAATATGTGAGCCTCCTCAGACCCGCCGTTCCGGCGTGGAGACTGTAGATTGAAACTGTTGTTCTCCAAAAGCCGATTTGCCTGATGCTGTGTAACTTATTATTAATATATTTTTCTGGTGTACGTTACTGACTCGAACTCACAAATGTAATGACCGCCTTGTTCTATGTAATCTGCAAATAAAAAGAGTTTAAAAAAAAAAAAAGTATTGCATATCATTGAGTTGCTTCCCAATTGGTTTATGTAGCAGGTGCTGCTATAACTAGAGTGACCTGCCACTGAAAAGGCCACGAATGCATATAATGGCCTCCCAGACTCGCAAAAAAGACCAAATAGACAAATCCGTCTGTGAACTCCATCAAGGTGACGTTACAGGGTCCAGTCACTTTTTTGTGGATAGACAGCGTGTTTTTAGGTCTCGCCTGTCGATGCGCATGCGCATTGAGCTTGCGAGACTATGGGGGCTTAAACAGTCTTTAACCAACTTGCAAGGAATCGTGGCGATTCCTTGCAGTGCCCGTGAAAAAGCGCGTGCACATGCCCCCAGCCACCTGCCTTGCATGTATTTTCCCTCAGCCTCCCTCCCGCGGGCAGCTTGGCCTCGGGTATTCACCCCAGCGCGACTTCTCCTCCCCTCTAATTACATGCCTGCTGTTTACTTCTTTCACGGCCACTCTCTCGCACATCAAAGGCTGCTCACACACACCATATGCTTTCACGGCCACTCTCTCGCACATCAAAGGCTGCTCACACACACACCATATGCCAGCTCCCCTCCCCCAGCCCCCACGCCTCGCAACAGACTTCATTGGAATGCGCTCCATGCATTCTCCCCTCCCTTTCAGCCTCTTTCCCAGCTCCAAGCCGGACCCTCCTTTCTCACCTCCTCTTTCTTTATTTACAGGGAGAACTTGTATTTTTCCCCGAGGCAACCAGTTCTGACACTGCCCGTCCCAGCACACACCAACTTAGAGCTTGACTTGTACTGACGCTGTCACCCCAGCAGACATGCAATCTGCATCAAGCATCCATATGCATCAAACATCCACAAGCAACAGACATCCACAAACATCAGACATCCACAAGCATCACAAGCAGCAGACATCCACAAGCGTCAGGCATCCACAAGCGTCAGGCATCCACAAGCGTCAGACATCCACAAGCATCACAAGCAGCAGACATCCACAAGAATCAGACATCCACAAGCATCAGACATCCACAAGCAGCAGACATCCACAAGCATCAGACATCCACAAGCATCAGACATCCACAAGCATCAGACATCCACAAGCAACAGACATCCACAAGCAACAGACATCCACAAGCAACAGACATCCACAAGCATCAGACATCCACAAGCATCAGACATCCACAAGCATCAGACATCCACAAGCATCAGACATCCACAAGCATCAGACATCCACAAGCATCAGACATCCACAAGCATCAGACATCCACAAGCATCAGACATCCACAAGCATCAGACATCCACAAGCATCAGACATCCACAAGCATCAGACATCCACAAGCATCAGACATCCACAAGCATCAGACATCCACAAGCATCAGACATCCACAAGCAACAGACATCCACAAGCATCAGACATCCGCAAGCATCACAAGCATCAGACATCCACAAGCATCAGACATCCACAAGCATCAGACATCCACAAGCATCAGACATCCACAAGCATCAGACATTCACAAGCATCAGACATCCACAAGCATCAGACATCCACAAGCATCAGACATCCACAAGCATCAGACATCCACAAGCAACAGACATCCACAAGCAACAGACATCCACAAGCATCAGACATCCACAAGCATCCCAAGCATCAGACATCCACAAGCATCAGACATCCACAAGCATCAGACATCCACAAGCATCAGACATCCACAAGCAACAGACATCCACAAGCATCAGACATCCACAAGCATCACAAGCATCAGACATCCACAAGCATCAGACATCCACAAGCATCAGACATCCACAAGCATCAGACATCCACAAGCATCAGACATCCACAAGCATCAGACATCCACAAGCAACAGACATCCACAAGCAACAGACATCCACAAGCAACAGACATCCACAAGCATCACACATCCACAAGCATCACAAGCATCAGACATCCACAAGCATCGCAAGCATCAGACATCCACAAGCATCAGACATCCACAAGCATCAGACATCCACAAGCATCAGACATCCACAAGCATCAGACATCCACAAGCATCACAAGCAGCAGACATCCACAAGCATCAGGCATCCACAAGCGGCAGGCATCCACAAGCGTCAGACATCCACAAGCATCACAAGCATCAGACATCCACAAGCATCAGACATCCACAAGCATCAGACATCCACAAGCATCAGACATCCACAAGCATCAGACATCCACAAGCATCAGACATCCACAAGCATCAGACATCCACAAGCAGCAGACATCCACAAGCAGCAGACATCCACAAGCAGCAGACATCCACAAGCAGCAGACATCCACAAGCAGCAGACATCCACAAGCAGCAGACATCCACAAGCAGCAGACATCCACAAGCAGCAGACATCCACAAGCAGCAGACATCCACAAGCAGCAGACATCCACAAGCATCAGACATGCTTAGCATCAGACATGCTTAGCATCAGACATCCACAAGCATCAGACATGCTTAGCATCAGACATCCACAAGCAACAGACATGCTTAGCATCAGACATCCACAAGCAACAGACATGCTTAGCATCAGACATCCACAAGCAACAGACATCCACAAGCAACAGACATCCACAAGCAACAGACATCCACAAGCATCAGACATCCACAAGCATCACAAGCATCAGACATCCACAAGCATCAGACATCCACAAGCATCAGACATCCACAAGCATCACAAGCATCAGACATCCACAAGCATCAGACATCCACAAGCATCAGACATCCACAAGCATCAGACATCCACAAGCATCAGGCATCCACAAGCGGCAGGCATCCACAAGCGTCAGACATCCACAAGCGGCAGGCATCCACAAGCGTCAGACATCCACAAGCATCACAAGCATCAGACATCCACAAGCATCAGACATCCACAAGCATCAGACATCCACAAGCATCAGACATCCACAAGCATCAGACATCCACAAGCATCAGACATCCACAAGCATCAGACATCCACAAGCATCACAAGCAGCAGACATCCACAAGCATCAGGCATCCACAAGCGGCAGGCATCCACAAGCGTCAGACATCCACAAGCATCACAAGCATCAGACATCCACAAGCATCAGACATCCACAAGCATCAGACATCCACAAGCATCAGACATCCACAAGCATCAGACATCCACAAGCATCAGACATCCACAAGCATCAGACATCCACAAGCATCAGACATCCACAAGCAGCAGACATCCACAAGCAGCAGACATCCACAAGCAGCAGACATCCACAAGCAGCAGACATCCACAAGCAGCAGACATCCACAAGCAGCAGACATCCACAAGCATCAGACATCCACAAGCATCAGACATCCACAAGCATCAGACATCCACAAGCATCAGACATCCACAAGCATCAGACATGCTTAGCATCAGACATCCACAAGCATCAGACATGCTTAGCATCAGACATCCACAAGCAACAGACATCCACAAGCAGCAGACATCCACAAGCAGCAGACATCCACAAGCAGCAGACATCCACAAGCAGCAGACATCCACAAGCAGCAGACATCCACAAGCAGCAGACATCCACAAGCATCAGACATCCACAAGCATCAGACATCCACAAGCATCAGACATGCTTAGCATCAGACATCCACAAGCATCAGACATGCTTAGCATCAGACATCCACAAGCAACAGACATCCACAAGCAACAGACATCCACAAGCAACAGACATCCACAAGCATCAGACATCCACAAGCATCACAAGCATCAGACATCCACAAGCATCAGACATCCACAAGCATCAGACATCCACAAGCATCAGACATCCACAAGCATCAGACATCCACAAGCATCAGACATCCACAAGCATCAGACATCCACAAGCATCAGACATCCACAAGCATCAGACATCCACAAGCATCAGACATGCTTAGCATCAGACATCCACAAGCATCAGACATCCACAAGCATCAGACATGCTTAGCATCAGACATCCACAAGCATCAGACATGCTTAGCATCAGACATCCACAAGCAACAGACATCCACAAGCAACAGACATCCACAAGCAACAGACATCCACAAGCAACAGACATCCACAAGCAACAGACATCCACAAGCAACAGACATCCACAAGCAACAGACATCCACAAGCAACAGACATCCACAAGCAACAGACATCCACAAGCAACAGACATCCACAAGCAACAGACATCCACAAGCAACAGACATCCACAAGCAACAGACATCCACAAGCAACAGACATCCACAAGCATCAGACATGCTTAGCATCAGACATCCACAAGCAACAGACATCCACAAGCAACAGACATCCACAAGCATCAGACATCCACAAGCATCACAAGCATCAGACATCCACAGCATCAGACATCCACAAGCATCAGACATGCTTAGCATCAGACATCCACAAGCAACAGACATCCACAAGCAACAGACATCCACAAGCATCAGACATGCTTAGCATCAGACATCCACAAGCATCAGACATGCTTAGCATCAGACATCCACAAGCAACAGACATCCACAAGCAACAGACATCCACAAGCATCAGACATCCACAAGCATCAGACATCCACAAGCATCAGACATCCACAAGCATCAGACATCCACAAGCATCAGACATCCACAAGCATCAGACATCCACAAGCATCAGACATCCACAAGCAACAGACATCCACAAGCATCAGACATCCACAAGCATCAGGCATCCACAAGCGGCAGGCATCCACAAGCATCAGACATCCACAAGCATGAGACATCCACAAGCATGAGACATCCACAAGCATGAGACATCCACAAGCATCAGACATCCACAAGCATCAGACATCCACAAGCATCAGACATCCACAAGCATCAGACATCCACAAGCATCAGACATGCTTAGCATCAGACATGCTTAGCATCAGACATGCTTAGCATCAGACATGCTTAGCATCAGACATCCACAAGCAACAGACATCCACAAGCAACAGACATCCACAAGCATCAGACATCCACAAGCATCACAAGCATCAGACATCCACAAGCATCAGACATCCACAAGCATCAGACATCCACAAGCATCAGACATCCACAAGCATCAGACATCCACAAGCATCAGACATCCACAAGCGGCAGGCATCCACAAGCGTCAGACATCCACAAGCATCACAAGCAGCAGACATCCACAAGCAACAGACATCCACAAGCAACAGACATCCACAAGCATCAGACATCCACAAGCATTACAAGCAGCAGACATCCACAAGCATCAGGCATCCACAAGCGGCCGGCATCCACAAGCGTCAGACATCCACAAGCGGCAGGCATCCACAAGCGTCAGACATCCACAAGCATCACAAGCATCAGACATCCACAAGCATCAGACATCCACAAGCATCAGACATCCACAAGCATCAGACATCCACAAGCATCAGACATCCACAAGCATCAGACATGCTTAGCAACAGACATCCACAAGCAACAGACATCCACAAGCAACAGACATCCACAAGCAACAGACATCCACAAGCATCAGACATCCACAAGCATCACAAGCATCAGACATCCACAAGCATCAGACATCCACAAGCATCAGACATCCACAAGCATCAGACATCCACAAGCATCAGACATCCACAAGCATCAGACATCCACAAGCATCAGACATCCACAAGCATCAGACATCCACAAGCATCAGACATCCACAAGCATCAGACATCCACAAGCATCAGACATCCACAAGCATCAGACATCCACAAGCAACAGACATCCACAAGCAACAGACATCCACAAGCAACAGACATCCACAAGCATCACACATCCACAAGCATCACAAGCATCAGACATCCACAAGCATCACACATCCACAAGCATCACAAGCATCAGACATCCACAAGCATCACACATCCACAAGCATCACAAGCATCAGACATCCACAAGCATCACAAGCAGCAGACATCCACAAGCATCAGGCATCCACAAGCGGCCGGCATCCACAAGCGGCAGGCATCCACAAGCATCACAAGCATCAGACATCCACAAGCATCAGACATCCACAAGCATCAGACATCCACAAGCATCAGACATCCACAAGCATCAGACATCCACAAGCATCAGACATCCACAAGCATGAGACATCCACAAGCAGCAGACATCCACAAGCAGCAGACATCCACAAGCAGCAGACATCCACAAGCATCAGACATCCACAAGCATCAGACACCCACAAGCATCAGACATCCACAAGCATCAGACATCCACAAGCAGCAGACATCCACAAGCAGCAGACATCCACAAGCAGCAGACATCCACAAGCATCAGACATCCACAAGCATCACAAGCATCAGACATCCACAAGCATCAGACATCCACAAGCAACAGACATCCACAAGCAACAGACATCCACAAGCAACAGACATCCACAAGCAACAGACATCCACAAGCAACAGACATCCACAAGCAACAGACATCCACAAGCATCAGACATCCACAAGCATCACAAGCATCAGACATCCACAAGCATCAGACATCCACAAGCATCAGACATCCACAAGCATCAGACATCCACAAGCATCAGACATCCACAAGCATCAGACATCCACAAGCGGCAGGCATCCACAAGCGTCAGACATCCACAAGCATCACAAGCAGCAGACATCCACAAGCAACAGACATCCACAAGCAACAGACATCCACAAGCATCAGACATCCACAAGCATTACAAGCAGCAGACATCCACAAGCATCAGGCATCCACAAGCGGCCGGCATCCACAAGCGTCAGACATCCACAAGCGGCAGGCATCCACAAGCGTCAGACATCCACAAGCATCACAAGCATCAGACATCCACAAGCATCAGACATCCACAAGCATCAGACATCCACAAGCATCAGACATCCACAAGCATCAGACATCCACAAGCATCAGACATGCTTAGCAACAGACATCCACAAGCAACAGACATCCACAAGCAACAGACATCCACAAGCAACAGACATCCACAAGCATCAGACATCCACAAGCATCACAAGCATCAGACATCCACAAGCATCAGACATCCACAAGCATCAGACATCCACAAGCATCAGACATCCACAAGCATCAGACATCCACAAGCATCAGACATCCACAAGCATCAGACATCCACAAGCATCAGACATCCACAAGCATCAGACATCCACAAGCATCAGACATCCACAAGCATCAGACATCCACAAGCATCAGACATCCACAAGCATCAGACATCCACAAGCAACAGACATCCACAAGCAACAGACATCCACAAGCAACAGACATCCACAAGCATCACACATCCACAAGCATCACAAGCATCAGACATCCACAAGCATCACACATCCACAAGCATCACAAGCATCAGACATCCACAAGCATCACACATCCACAAGCATCACAAGCATCAGACATCCACAAGCATCACAAGCAGCAGACATCCACAAGCATCAGGCATCCACAAGCGGCCGGCATCCACAAGCGGCAGGCATCCACAAGCATCACAAGCATCAGACATCCACAAGCATCAGACATCCACAAGCATCAGACATCCACAAGCATCAGACATCCACAAGCATCAGACATCCACAAGCATCAGACATCCACAAGCATGAGACATCCACAAGCAGCAGACATCCACAAGCATCAGACATCCACAAGCATCAGACATCCACAAGCATCAGACATCCACAAGCATCAGACATCCACAAGCATCAGACATCCACAAGCAGCAGACATCCACAAGCAGCAGACATCCACAAGCAGCAGACATCCACAAGCAGCAGACATCCACAAGCATCAGACATCCACAAGCATCACAAGCATCAGACATCCACAAGCATCAGACATCCACAAGCAACAGACATCCACAAGCAACAGACATCCACAAGCAACAGACATCCACAAGCAACAGACATCCACAAGCAACAGACATCCACAAGCAACAGACATCCACAAGCATCAGACATCCACAAGCATCAGACATCCACAAGCATCAGACATCCACAAGCATCAGACATCCACAAGCATCAGACATCCACAAGCATCAGACATCCACAAGCATCAGACATCCACAAGCATCAGACATCCACAAGCATCAGACATCCACAAGCATCAGACATCCACAAGCATCAGACATCCACAAGCATCAGACATGCTTAGCATCAGACATCCACAAGCAACAGACATCCACAAGCATCAGACATCCACAAGCATCAGACATCCACAAGCATCAGACATCCACAAGCATCAGACATCCACAAGCATCAGACATCCACAAGCATCAGACATCCACAAGCATCAGACATCCACAAGCAGCTGACATCCACAAGCAGCAGACATCCACAAGCAGCAGACATCCACAAGCAGCAGACATCCACAAGCAGCAGACATCCACAAGCAGCAGACATCCACAAGCAGCAGACATCCACAAGCAGCAGACATCCACAAGCAGCAGACATCCACAAGCAGCAGACATCCACAAGCAGCAGACATCCACAAGCAGCAGACATCCACAAGCAGCAGACATCCACAAGCAGCAGACATCCACAAGCAGCAGACATCCACAAGCAGCAGACATCCACAAGCAGCAGACATCCACAGCATCAGACATGCTTAGCATCAGACATCCACAAGCAACAGACATCCACAAGCAACAGACATCCACAAGCAAAAGACATCCACAAGCATCACACATCCACAAGCATCACAAGCATCAGACATCCACAAGCATCACAAGCATCAGACATCCACAAGCATCACAAGCATCAGACATCCACAAGCATCAGACATCCACAAGCAACAGACATCCACAAGCAACAGACATCCACAAGCAACAGACATCCACAAGCAACAGACATCCACAAGCAACAGACATCCACAAGCATCAGACATCCACAAGCAACAGACATCCACAAGCAACAGACATCCACAAGCAACAGACATCCACAAGCATCAGACATGCTTAGCATCAGACATGCTTAGCATCAGACATGCTTAGCATCAGACATCCACAAGCATCAGACATGCTTAGCATCACAAGCAGCAGACATCCACAAGCATCAGGCATCCACAAGCGGCAGGCATCCACAAGCGTCAGACATCCACAAGCGTCAGACATCCACAAGCGTCAGACATCCACAAGCGTCAGACATCCACAAGCATCAGACATCCACAAGCATCAGACATCCACAAGCATCAGACATCCACAAGCATGAGACATCCACCAGCATGAGACATCCACAAGCATGAGACATCCACAAGCATGAGACATCCACAAGCATGAGACATCCACAAGCATGAGACATCCACAAGCATGAGACATCCACAAGCAGCAGACATCCACAAGCAGCAGACATCCACAAGCATCAGACATCCACAAGCATCAGACATCCACAAGCATCACACATCCACAAGCATCACACATCCACAAGCATCAGACATCCACAAGCATCAGACATCCACAAGCATCAGACATCCACAAGCATCAGACATCCACAAGCATCAGACATGCTTAGCATCAGACATCCACAAGCAACAGACATCCACGAGCAACAGACATCCACAAGCATCAGACATCCACAAGCATCAGACATCCACAAGCATCAGACATCCACAAGCATCAGACATCCACAAGCATCAGACATCCACAAGCATCAGACATGCTTAGCATCAGACATCCACAAGCAACAGACATCCACGAGCAACAGACATCCACAAGCATCAGCCATCCACAAGCATCACAAGCATCAGACATCCACAAGCATCAGACATCCACAAGCATCAGACATCCACAAGCATCAGACATCCACAAGCATCAGACATCCACAAGCATCAGACATCCACAAGCATCAGACATCCACAAGCATCAGACATCCACAAGCATCAGACATCCACAAGCAACAGACATCCACAAGCAACAGACATCCACAAGCAACAGACATCCACAAGCAACAGACATCCACAAGCAACAGACATCCACAAGCATCACAAGCATCCGACATCCACAAGCATCACGCATTACAAGCATCAGACATCCACAAGCATCACAAGCATCAGACATCCACAAGCATCAGACATCCACAAGCATCAGACATCCACAAGCATCACAAGCAGCAGACATCCACAAGCATCAGACATCCACAAGCATCACAAGCAGCAGACATCCACAAGCATCAGGCATCCACAAGCGGCCGGCATCCACAAGCGTCAGACATCCACAAGCGGCAGGCATCCACAAGCGTCAGACATCCACAAGCATCACAAGCATGAGACATCCACAAGCATGAGACATCCACAAGCATGAGACATCCACAAGCATGAGACATCCACAAGCATGAGACATCCACAAGCATGAGACATCCACAAGCATGAGACATCCACAAGCAGCAGACATCCACAAGCATGAGACATCCACAAGCAGCAGACATCCACAAGCAGCAGACATCCACAAGCATCAGACATCCACAAGCATCAGACATCCACAAGCATCACACATCCACAAGCATCACACATCCACAAGCATCAGACATCCACAAGCATCAGACATGCTTAGCATCAGACATCCACAAGCAACAGACATCCACAAGCAACAGACATCCACAAGCAACAGACATCCACAAGCATCAGACATCCACAAGCATCAGACATCCACAAGCATCACAAGCATCAGACATCCACAAGCAACAGACATCCACAAGCAACAGACATCCACAAGCAACAGACATCCACAAGCAACAGACATCCACAAGCAAAAGACATCCACAAGCATCACACATCCACAAGCATCACAAGCATCAGACATCCACAAGCATCACAAGCATCAGACATCCACAAGCATCAGACATCCACAAGCATCGCAAGCATCAGACATCCACAAGCATCAGACATCCACAAGCATCAGACATCCACAAGCATCAGACATCCACAAGCATCAGACATCCACAAGCATCAGACATCCACAAGCATCAGACATCCACAAGCATCAGACATCCACAAGCATCAGACATCCACAAGCGGCAGGCATCCACAAGCGTCAGACATCCACAAGCCTCACAAGCAGCAGACATCCACAAGCCTCACAAGCAACAGACATCCACAAGCAACAGACATCCACAAGCAACAGACATCCACAAGCAACAGACATCCACAAGCAACAGACATCCACAAGCAACAGACATCCACAAGCAACAGACATCCACAAGCATCACACATCCACAAGCATCACAAGCATCAGACATCCACAAGCATCACAAGCATCAGACATCCACAAGCATCACAAGCATCAGACATCCACAAGCATCAGACATCCACAAGCATCAGACATCCACAAGCATCACAAGCAGCAGACATCCACAAGCATCAGACATCCACAAGCATCAGACATCCACAAGCATCACAAGCATCAGGCATCCACAAGCATCAGGCATCCACAAGCGGCAGGCATCCACAAGCGTCAGACATCCACAAGCGGCAGGCATCCACAAGCGTCAGACATCCACAAGCATCACAAGCATCAGACATCCACAAGCATCAGACATCCACAAGCATCAGACATCCACAAGCATCAGACATCCACAAGCATCAGACATCCACAAGCATCAGACATCCACAAGCATCAGACATCCACAAGCATCAGACATCCACAAGCATCAGACATCCACAAGCATCAGACATGCTTAGCATCAGACATCCACAAGCATCAGACATGCTTAGCATCAGACATCCACAAGCAACAGACATCCACAAGCAACAGACATCCACAAGCAACAGACATCCACAAGCAACAGACATCCACAAGCAACAGACATCCACAAGCAACAGACATCCACAAGCATCAGACATCCACAAGCATCACAAGCATCAGACATCTACAAGCATCACAAGCATCAGACATCTACAAGCATCACAAGCATCAGACATCCACAAGCATCAGACATCCACAAGCATCAGACATCCACAAGCATCAGACATCCACAAGCAACAGACATCCACAAGCAACAGACATCCACAAGCATCACACATCCACAAGCATCACAAGCATCAGACATCCACAAGCATCACAAGCATCAGACATCCACAAGCATCACAAGCATCAGACATCCACAAGCATCACAAGCATCAGACATCCACAAGTATCAGGCATCACAAGCATCAGACATCCACAAGCATCAGACATCCACAAGCATCAGACATCCACAAGCATCAGACATCCACAAGCATCAGACATCCACAAGCATCAGACATCCACAAGCATCACAAGCAGCAGACATCCTCAAGCGGCAGGCATCCACAAGCGGCAGGCATCCACAAGCAACAGACATCCACAAGCAACAGACATCCACAACATCAGACATGCTTAGCATCAGACATGCTTAGCATCAGACATCCACAAGCCTCACAAGCAGCAGACATCCACAAGCATCAGACATCCACAAGCATCAGACATCCACAAGCATCAGACATCCACAAGCATCAGACATCCACAAGCATCAGACATCCACAAGCATCAGACATCCACAAGCATCAGACATCCACAAGCATCAGACATCCACAAGCATCAGACATCCACAAGCATCAGACATCCACAAGCAACAGACATCCACAAGCAACAGACATCCACACCCTCACTCACCCTCAACACCTCATCCTCAACCCCTCACCCTCACTCACACTCACCCTCACTCACCCTCACTCACCCTCACCCACCCTCACTCACCCTCACCCTCACCCTCACTCACCATCAACCGCTCACCCTCACTCACCATCAACCGCTCACCCTCACTCACCCTTACCCTCACTCACCCTCAACACCTCACCCTCACCCTCACTCACCCTCAACTCCTCACCCTCAACCCCTCACTCACCCTCACTCTCACTCACCCTCACTCACCCTCAACACCTCACCCTCACCCTCACTCTCACTCACCCTCACTCACCCTCAACACCTCACCCTCACCCTCACTCACCCTCACCCTCACCCTCACTCACCCTCAACGCCTCACCGTCACTCACCCTCACCCTCAACACCTCACCCTCACTCACCCTCAACCCCACAGCCTCACTCACCCTCACTCACCCTCAACTCCTCATCCTCAAGCCCTCACCCTCACTCACCCTCACCCTCACTCACCCTCAATAATCCCTCACCCTCACCCTCACTCACCCTCAACACCTTCACCCTCACTCACCTTCACCCTCACTCACCCTCACCCACCCTCAACACCTCACCCTCACTCACCCTCAACACCTCACCCTCACCACCCTCACCCTCACTCACCCTCAACTCCTCACCCACCCTCACTCACCCTCACCCTCACTCACCCTCACCCTCACTCACCCTCAACACCTCACCCTCACTCACCCTCACCCTCACTCACCCTCACTCACCCTCACTCACCCTCACTCACCCTCACTCACCCTCACTCACCCTCACTCACCCTCACTCACCCTCACTCACCCTCACTCACCCTCACTCACCCTCACTCACCCTCACTCACCCTCAACACCTCACCCTCACCCTCTCCCCTGCTGCACGCTCCTGCTCTCTAGAGATGTGGCATAACGACCAGAGCTGCCATATAAGTCACGTAAATACAAAACATGTTGCATTCCAAATGCTATAGGTGTCACATTCGCGAAAGTTATAACTATTGGCATTGTAAATGACAAAGCCATCAATTTAGCAATTTTAACAACCAAAAAATAAATATATGTCATTTACTAGACCAATAACTACAACTTTTCTAATGCGAGACCTATTGCATTCCAACCCCACTCATCCACGCAACGCCACTCATCCACGCAACGCCACTCATCCACGCAACGCCACTCATCCACGCAAGGCCACTCATCCATTTGCAAAACAAAAAAGGTCAAACTCTTCTATTGCGAGACCTATTGCATTTTCAATGCTTGTTTGTGAATGCGAACTTCATCAAGCCAAGTGTATATCTCCCTATCAGTATTACTTGCGCTGGGGAAAGTGTGTAAGTGATAGTATGACTACACAGAAGATACAGGAGCCTTGGGTAAAGTGTGCTGTGACTCAGACTTTAAGGAGGTTGTTAGGTCAGCAAACAATCAGTTGCTGGAGTGTTGAGACCTGATAACACCAATATGTCTGAAGCCTCTTATGTGAAGATCGTGCCTGTATGACATTCTGGAGCCTTCTACGCGAGAGGCTCCGGACAAATTGGGTACATTATGGGGTCAGGCTGAGTCCATTTAATACTGCGATGAGTGTGGATCTAGTACCTCAAAGAGTTCCAAATCTAGACTGGGCTGGACTCAACAGGTTGTAGCGCTCTGTGAAACCTGGGAGCTGGTGAGATCTTTCTTTTCCTTGAAGGAAGGGGAACCAGGGCGCGGGTGGGGGACTTGCAAGCAACAAAAGGAGCCTGCAGATGATTTTGTTCTGTAAATGCCCAATTAGAGGGATGGAGCAGTTGCTGAGATCTGCAAGAGCAAGAATGTGGCTATAATAACTGTAGAGAGGGGGGCCGGACTTGGGTGGACAGAGAAGAGGCAGCTTCTACAGTAGTACATACTTCATTATTCGAGGGCATGATGAGATTTTCCACCCCTGGCCTCTTTTAAACACTGTGACGTGTACTTGGCATCCCTTGATCGAACCTTGCTTCATTTGTCATTTGTCTGTTGCTGTGAAATGGGGAAGAATGTGTCGAGGGACCAGTGTTCTGTGGTCCTTGGCCTGTTGCTTCCTATGACGGTTCCGTGCCTTCTACATCCACTGTGGTCCTTCGGTTATGCGCTCCCTGAAGTGCCCATCTATGGTGTGCGCTTTGTTGTGTTCCGTCTCACAGGGTCCACTCTCCCGTAGCTTTGTAGGGCCCTAAACCCATTTTGAAACGCAACATTTAGAAGGTTCCAGCATGGAGACTTTGAGAGAATTCATTCTCTATTGTGAAGATAGCTCCCTTGCTCTGTACTCTCACAGTGTCCTGGCATGATGGTCCCAGTCGTCTGCAGCCAGGTCCAGCATGCAGTCTGGTTGGGTTAAACACCAGACGGGCAGAATCTGACCCTCGGGACATGGGTCCGACTAACCCTACAGAACTTTCTCCCCGGTCCTCTCTCACCTCCAACATTGTGCAGATCAGTGTTTGCTAAGGATGTCTACTTCTTGATTCTTTATTTTGGAGAATGTGGACGATTTAATTTGCTCAATCTCCCTCATAGCTTTATTTGTGTTTTTCACAATTTTAAGCTAAAATGTACCTCTTAGAAACACCAGGTATGCAGAAAGCATCAGTTATAGAGATCTGATTTCAAAGAGTCTCTCGGTAAGACTTTTGAGTCTGACAATTTATCATCAGCAAAGCGTTCTGCAGAAGATTGTGGGGATATCAAGCAGTAAATTGTGAGCAATTAGCACTTCAATTGTTGCTACATTGGGGAAAAATGGGCTCTTACAGTGTTTTACTGTGGTTCAATTATTTAATGGGATATTTTAAACTGCATTTAGGAAATGCCATTTCCACAACTGAAGCTCTGTGCATGCAAATTAACTCTATTGCCCCAAGGAAGAATAGAAAACGCAGACATTTAATAGCAATTGATCCAGTCTGCTGACGCGAAGGCCTCTGGTTTTATAAAAAGCTGTGCTATAAGCAAATTGGGCAGACACCTTCCAAGTATAGGTGGGCTGACCCATCCCATGGAGCAGGAGAACTTGGTCCCACTAGATGGATGGCAAAGGAACAGCTTTTCTGTCTGTTAATAGAAACTTTGCCTACCTTCCCCCCTCCAGACACCTCTGCTCCGAACCGCCCTCCCCCAATCAGGAGTGGAATTTAGTAGTCTGTGCAGTGCTTTCTACAGATGAGTAGATGAGGTGGAAATGTATTTTTGAATGTCCCAGTTAATTCAGAAATTACTGGACTCCAATGGCGTATTTGGGCCTGCATACCATGGATTCTCAAGCTGAGTACCACTTTTAATACTTGACCCAGAGCAATCTGACTCAGCGAGGAGCTATAGACTAAGACACTCAGAGTGCAGCAATGCGCAAACTAACATTTGAAAGATCATTGTCCAGTCAGTGCTTTTTCTTTAAAAAGTAATTTAAAACACACACGCACACGCACACGCACACGCACACACACACACACACACACACACACACACACACACACACACACCACCGATCTACAAAGATCGACTCTCCTCACATGACGATTGCATGCGTCCTCTTGTACAGACCTCCTAACTCTATGCCAGCATTTCCTCTTGCGCTAAGCGATCAAGTCGCCAACCTAGCGTTGGATCATGCTAGGATTTTTGTAGTAGGCGATCTCAATTACTGGTTTAATGACCCCATGGAAAGCTCCCAATCGAGCGAACTCACAGAACTCATGACAAACCTAAATTTCTCACAGCTAGTGCTTTCGCCAACCCATTGTAAGGGCCACATTTTAGACCAGGTGGGGGCCAACACTCCGTTGGTGACATCGCCGACAACCATTCCCTGCCTTTGGTTAGACCACCTACTTCTTAAATTCAATCTAATTTATTCTCCCACTAGGACAACTACTACGGCTGCAGGTGGCCTAGCTAGGAAATGGAACACCTTGGATAGAGCAGCGTTCTTACAAACACTAGCTAACACAATCCCCACCCCTCATCCTGATATCAATTCCTCAGAATCCAACCTTTCTGGCTGGCTACAAGCTGCTAGTGATATGCATGCCCCCTATAAAAAAGTCAGACTGGCACGGCGTGCTGACGCCCAAAGATGGTTCTCTCTCGATCTAAAAGCAAGGAAACTAGCCTTGCGGCAGTTGGAACGTCAATGGCGGCGCAACTACGCCACTGATCTAAAGATCGGGTTCATCAAGTCCAGGAAAGAATACATGAATGCCATCTCCTCTGCCAAAGCTGCCTATTTTTCCTCTCGCATCCTTAAATCCTCAAATAGATCAAAGGACATCTTCGCCATTCTTAATGAGTTAACAAACCTGGATAGTGTCCGTCCCAGTGTAACTCCGACTCAGTCCCTCTGTGACTCACTTAACATCTATTTCAGTGAAAAAATTGTGGACATTAAAGCCAGCATCCCACAATCTGTGACTCTGACTACCATTGGTATGGCAATCAACAACAGCTCTGGCATACTTAGCAGTTTCCCGCCCATCACCCAAGAACAATTTCAGGAACTGCTAGCAAGAGTTAAATCCGGCGCTCCGTCAGACAGATGCCCCCCGTACATCCTAAAAGAGTGTTTCTCTGCCCTCCCGGTCCCTGCCCGCACTCTCCTGAATGACTCTTTGACCTCTGGCCTAGTGCCACTGGCCTTTAAGAAAGCGACGGTCATACCGCTCCTAAAAAAACCTGGGGCAGATCCATCTTGCAAGGCAAACTACCGGCCCATCTCCTTACTCCCCTATTTGGCAAAGGTGTTAGAGTGCCTTTCCAACTTCCTAGAGGAATCCGGCTGCTTTGAACCCCA
Source organism: Lissotriton helveticus (assembly GCF_964261635.1). NCBI lineage: Eukaryota > Metazoa > Chordata > Amphibia > Caudata > Salamandridae > Lissotriton > Lissotriton helveticus. Next base: position 54,738,113 of record NC_136067.1, read on the forward strand.
TTAAGCCGGGTTCCGGCCTGCCCACTCAACGGAGGCAGTGGTAACCACAGTCCTGGATACCATTCGGGACTGTGGTGTGGCTCACTGGTTAGAGGCGGCAGACCCGGAAGCAGAGAACGGCCCGGGAACAGGGTTCAATTCCCGACGCGGCAGGGTCGTGGACCAGGGTCAGCGGACTCGACAATTCTCGCCTCGGTGCCTACTCTAACCAGGGATCACACTCTGCAACTCTGGGCATTAAGCTTGCCTCATCTCTACAACGGCCCCCCACAGACGCCGGGGATGCCTGGTTTCACCTTGGAGATACCCAGAAGGGACCATCTCACAGGGAAAGCCAGGACGGGTTCCCCAGCGGTCTTCAGCGCCAGGACGCTTACGGGCAGCTGTGCGCTTTACAAGTCCAACACATTTACATTTACACATTTACATTTACTGTGCAGATAGGCGCTCTCCCCAGGCACTGGTGCTCCTGAACTTGTCGGCCGCATTTGACACGGTCTATCACACCATCTTGATCAACCGTGTCAGACAGGCCGGCATCCGGGGCACTGCGGCTCGCTGGCTGATGTCCTTCTTGGAGAATCGCTCTCAGGCAGTTCGGCTTAGAGAGCTAGCCGGCACCAAACAGTCCATCACATGCGGAGTTCCACAGGGTTCTTCCCTGTCACCTCACCTATTTAATCTCTATATCCTTCCACTGATTCAGGCCCTCAGAGATGAGCAGGTGATGGTGTTTAACTACGCAAATTATTTACAGCTGCTGTTCACGATTGATAATTCTGAAACCTCTATTTTGAATTTTCAATCGACTATGAGGAACATCAAAGCCTGGATGGACCAAAACCAAATGAAATTAAACCCGGGTAAAACTGAGCTAGTTCTCACCGGAGACAGCGTCAAACACTGGGACACCCACTACTGGCCGTCAGACTTGGGTCAAGCCCCGACCCCCTCTCTGTCGGCAAAGACACTTGGGGTCACCGTGGACTGCGATCTTTCACTGAAGGCCCAAGTGGGCCACGTGGTCTCTAAGTGTTTCTTTCAATTAAGAAAAATCCGGAAGGTTCGGCGCCTTCTCACCTCGGAGGCAATCACCCAGGTAGTGATTGCCACCGTGTTGTCAAGTCAAGTCAAGTCAGATAATTTATATAGCGCGCTACATACCCAGAGGGTCTCAAGGCGCTTGAAGAGGGGTGGGGAATTACTTGTAGAATATCCAGGTTTTAAGTTGCTTTCTGAATGCTAGGTGGTTCTGAGTGAGGCGAAGGTGAGTGGGAAGTGAGTTCCAGGTTTTAGCTGCCAGGTAGGAGAAGGATCTTCCTCCCATGGTTGTTTTGTTGATGCGAGGTACAGTGGCAAGGGCTTGGTTGGAGGAGCGTAGCTGCCGGGAGGGGGTGTAGAAGGAAAGTCGAGTGTTGAGGCATTCGGGTCCAAGTTCGTAAAGTGCTTTGTGTGCGTGGGTTAGGAGGCGGAATGTTATCCTCTTATTAACGGGGAGCCAGTGGAGGTTTTTCAGGTGGCTAGAAATGTGGTCTTTACGCGGGATGTCTAGTATGAGTCTGGCTGATGCGTTCTGGATGCGTTGGAGTTTTTTCTGAAGTTTTGCGGTGGTACCGGCGTATAGGGTGTTACCGTAGTCTAGGCGGCTCGTGACCAGTGCGTGGGTAACCGTTTTTCTAGTTTCGGTGGGGATCCAGCGAAATGTTTTTTTGAGCATGCGAAGAATGTTGAAGCAGGATGATGAAACTGCGTTGACTTGTCTGTTCATCGAGAGTGAGGAGTCCAGGATGACGCCTAGGTTCCGTGTGTGGTCTGTCGGGATGGGTGCTTTTCCAAGGGCTTCCGGCCACCAAGAGTCATCCCAGGCGGAGGGGGAGGTACCTAAGATAAGGACTTCTGTTTTGTCTGAGTTCAGTTTCAGACGACTGTGCTTCATCCACTCGGCTACTTCTTTCATTCCTTCATGTAGGTTGGTTTTGGCGGTGTTCGGATCTTTGGTGAGTGAGAGGATCAGTTGAGTGTCATCAGCGTAGGAGATGATGTTGAGGTTGTGTTGGCGTGCGATGATCGCGAGGGGGCTCATGTATACGTTGAAGAGGGTAGGGCTGAGTGAAGATCCTTGTGGCACGCCGCAAATGACTTCAGTGGCCTCTGATTTGAATGGTGGAAGGCGGACTCTCTGAGTTCTTCCGGTAAGGAACAAGGTGATCCATTCCAGTGCTTTTCCTTGGATTCCGATGTTTCTGAGGCGTCTTAGGAGGGTGCTATGACAGACTGTGTCGAAGGCTGCGGAGAGGTCAAGGAGGATGAGGGCGACTGTGTCTCCATTGTCCAGTAAAGTTCGAATGTAGTCTGTTGCTGCGATGAGGGCGGTCTCAGTGCTGTGTTTGGCTCGGAAGTCGGACTGTGAGGAGTCGAGGGATTTGTTGGTTTCGAGGAAGGCGGCGAGCTGATTGTTGATCGCTTTCTCGATGACTTTGGCCGGGAATGGTAGGAGCGAGATGGGGCGGTAGTTTTTGAGTTCGGAGGGGTCAGCTGTGGGTTTTTTCAGAAGGGCGCTGAGTTCGGCGTGTTTCCAGCTTTCCGGGAAGGTGGCGGAGTTGAGGGAGCAGTTGATGACTTCCCGGAGGTGTGGTGCTATGATGGAGTCTGCTTTGTTGTGTCCCATCTGGACTATGCGAATTCCATTTACCTAGGCCTCCCCCTCTATCTGTCAAAACGCCTCCAGATGGTGCAGAACTATGCCGCCAGACTGATTCTGAACCAACCCAGATGGCAACCAGCTACCCCTCTACTTATGAAACTTCATTGGCTTCCGGTGATCCAGCGTTGCACCTTTAAAACAGGATGCACGATTTTCAAATCATTACACTGCAAAAGCTCCAAATTCATTGACCAACTTATCACAAAGTACGTACCATCTCGCAACCTCCGCTCATCCCATCTTGGCCTCCTTCAGATACCCTCTTTCAAACGCAAGCGCTCTGGCGGCCGCAGGTTTGCCACACTGGCTCCTCGTCTGTGGAACACCTTCCCTCTTGAGATTCGGACCTGCCAGGACCTCTTCTCATTTCGGAAAGCCTTAAAGACCTGGCTCTACAGACAAGCATATCAATAACCATCCATTCCATGTTCCTGGTTATGTTACTGTCTATTCCAGCGCCAAGAAACCAATCGGTGATAGCACGCTTAATAAGCTTTTTATTAACATACCATAACATAACTCCCTGTATCTATGGCCTGGGTACTAAAGGGGGCTAGGCATGTATGTTGCCACCCTAAGGCACCCACCTCCAAATGTATGCATACTCCCATTGCAGGCTGTGTGAAATGGTGCTGACAAATGTGAAAACACGACATGGCACACACCCTGTGTGCCATGCCCCAGACACTGCATGTAATATATGTAAGTCACCCCTACAGCACACCTTACAGCCAGGGTGCACTATATTACATGTGAGTACATATCTGCACAAGCAGATATGCCCCTGTGCTGTCTAGTTTATTTGCTAGAGAGTACAAATGAACAGGCAAGCTATCTTAAGTACATGTACTGGGCACTGCTCATTATGAGTTCCCAAGCTACATTATGCCTTCCCTGAAACCTTCGGTGTTTGGTATCGAACACCTTTTCTTAATAAATCCATACTGATGCCAGTAGTTGATTTTTTTTTAACTCATGCACCCAGAGGGCACCTTAGAGGTGCCCCTGAAAACCTCCAGCCTCTTAGTATGCTGGCTGATTGGTGTCTTCCAGACTGCCACCACAGACCTGTTTCTGACCCCCTGCAGGTGAGAGCCTGTGCTCCCTGAGGTCAGAATCAGTGCCTGCTCCAGGGGAAGGTGTTCGCATCTCCTCCAGCAGGATTGCTAGTGAATCTGCATACCAAGGCCAGGGACTTAAAAGCCCTTACCACCTGTGATACGTGACTCCGGCTTTCCCCAGACCTGGAAGAGGCCACCACTGGCGCTGAGGCTCAATTTGCACCAGGGCTGGCGGGAAATTAGCTCTGCTGGGAAGTGTGGTGCACTACCGGGCCAGTCACACCTCTAAGGTGGGCTGCCTAATGTGCCCCACGAAGACAGGATTCTACCATCTTGATTTTGGTGGAATTAGAAACTCTGGGACACGGGTTATGCCCACTCCCAATAGGAAGTGGTCATATAAGGGGCACAGTGACCACATGGGTAAGTAGATCATTGGCTACTATCCTTCACTCCCCTTAATGCCTCAAAATTGAGTATTTAGGTGGCCCTGTGACACCAGGAACTTGGATTTGTCTGACTGAAAAAAGAAGAGGACAAAAACAGCAGGAAAAGCGAGAACTGCAGACTGCTGGTGGACTTTGGCACCAAACCCTGCCTGCTTGCTCCTGCCCCGATAATTGCAACAACCTGACTCGTCCTTCAGCTGTGCATCCTCCAAAACAGCCTCGGACGGCCTCCAACACTTTTCCATCCCATCGGGATTACACTTTAATTGGAAGAGCCATTTCACTGGAGCCTGCAAGCACCAACCTCAACGTCCAGTTCACCGTTCTGCTGCTGACTGGGTCTACCGACGTAGCAGCCACCCAGTAAGAGGTCACCATGCTCAAACAGGCTAGATTCAACTCCCCGTCAAGTGGAAGATGCCAGGACTAACTGGAGCTTCCCTGCACCAATACCTGGGATACTGAACCCCTTGCAGCAACTAAAGCTTGCTTGAGTCCAATCTAGACTCCAACGCTGCAAAGACCGAGCAGCCCACGAAGGACGTCATTATTCCTGTAGGAAGCTGGCTCCGTATATACTATCCCAAAGAAAGGTATAGTGTGCACAGAGTCCAGGGAGTCCCCAGAGGTATATCAGAGTTGCAATTAGGGAAGTACTAACGGCTCTCTTTGTGGTACTATGGGCGAGCAGCTAGGCTTATCCAGAGGGTGTGTTAAGCATTTATTTTATTCACGCACTCAAGGACTGATTACACTCGCTCAGAGACAGAATCCAGACCAATTGGGTAAGTATAAAACAGTATGATTGTATTTTAATTCTATAACCAAGCAGGCCTTGGTACTGATAGGTAAAGTGTACTTTCAATTGTAAACCTTGACACAGAAATAAAATTGGGAATGTATTTGCATTTGTTACAGGTTGGTATGGTTTTTAAAAGCAGGTTATATTGCACAGTAATTAATTTTAGAATACTTTTTGATTGCTTTCCGATTACATTGAGTACTGGGAGTGGTATGCCTAGATACCACATCTATGGATCTCATAATAGAAAGTGAGTAAGACTTTTCTTGGCTTGAGTTTTCCCCCAGTTCTAACATTTTAATCTCAAAATATAACATGGGTTTCTTTGAGAGAAAAATGGTTATCAGTTTCACAGGTAAGTAAACTGCGTTCAAGTGGGAGTTTTGGGGGTTAGGACCAATGTTACCCAAGGTCTAGGTTGCCACTCGAGTTGCACCACAATGGCACTGGGGCGGGTGTGTGCAGAGTGCAGGGGCCCGATGTTAGTCAATTGGGCTAAGTGAGGTTAAGGTCAGCACTGTATGGACCAACAGTCAACCCAGGAGCTGCACCATGACCGGCACAGGGCCGCCGAGTGCAGTGTGCCAAGGAGGCGTCGGAGACCCTGTGATACGCAATAGAGACCTTCGGTTTGGCAACGTTGCTGCAGGTTCGGGCAGGGAGACTTCCTCAAGTCGACCACCGGCTGGAGAGGTAAGTTGGGTTCTTGGGGGATTGCCTGGCCACCGTTGTTTGGGCCACCCAAGGCTCTGGGGCCTCGTGTGAAGGGGTGTCTTCTCGCATCTGGTTTTCTTACCAGTTGTGGTCGGGGGGACCCTTCAGACTGAGGCTGCAGACGGTGTCTTGGAGCTTGAGGGAGATCGGGGCTCACCAGTTCCCAGGTCCGGATCGCTGGGAGACCTTGGGTGTTTGGCCACTCGAACCCGGGCCTTGAACGTCTGGTGCAGAGTGGTGCAGAATTGCGGAGTCGCCGGATTGCGTACTCTGGGGGTGAGTCTTACTTTGAGGAAATCCTGTGCTCATAGGAGACTGTCTGTAAGATGGCTGCAGGGCAGGTCCTCTGGGCTCTGGGCGTTGCTGGCTGCTGGACTCACCGGGGTTCGTACTGTAGGCAGGTCGTAGATAGGACAGGCCGGTAGGGCTGGGGCCAAAACAGTTGGTGTCCTCTTCTTCCTGGCTCAGCACTGCTCTTTGGTCCTTCTCCTTTCTTCATTGAATCTGAAGAGGCAGAGTTCAGGGTTACCCCTAAATACTAAATTTAGGGGCGTTAAAAGGGGTGTGCAGGTCGGGACCAATGGTTCCCTTCCTTGGGGTGGGTACACCCCCTAGTATAACTCCCTCCAGTGGGAGGGGAACACGACCCTCTTCCTCATTGGTTGAGCCCCATCATTTTCCAGATGCCGCCTGAGTTCATTTTATTTTAAATCCCACCCTGACATCAGTGTGGGTTTAATGTGCTGAGAAGTCTTCTAGCAAACTTCACAGATTTTAGCAAAGCCATTATGGAGCTGTGGAGTTTGTAATGACCAACTATGACACCATATACTCTTTAGGCTTTACTACGCTTACCATGTCTAAGAATGGACTTAGACACTGTTGGGGTACAGGCCTCATGCCACTGTACCCTCACCTGAGGCTAGTACCCCCTGCTATGGGGTGGCTTACCTAGGCCTCAGTCAGTGAGTTGTAGGCATAGCACCCATGGATGTGTGCCCTGTCGACTCTTAACTTTTCTCTGTACTAAAGCACTCAGCCTGCAATGGCAGTTTGTGGGTGGTAAGGTACAGGGTCTCTAAGGGTGGCGCAATAGGTGCTGCAGCTCTTAGAGGCCTTCCCAGGTCACAGTGCCCATGGTACCTTTTGCAGGGGGCTTACCTGTTGCCAGAGATTTGCCAATTGTGGGTACAGAAGTACAGCTTTGGGAAAGAACACGCCCTCGGACCCCGTTTGACAGGGACCCGGGGCACATCAAGTCGGGTTGCATCAGAGGTCAGGCAAAAAGTGGTGGGTAACCATGCAAAAAGAGACACTTTCCTACAATTCCCCATGCACTGGTGGCTACATCCTGGGAATGCTCACTAGCAGGCTTAGCTCAAGAGTCCACTTTGACTCTTTGTAAAATAATAAAAAGTTTCATGGTGCTGCAGTACTCTCAGCAGCAACTTTTCCCGTGGCCTGATAGGTATGTAACTAGTCTTACCCGCCCCAGGAGTGAGGAGAATTGCAATGTCCCTGCAAGTGCCCCGACCGCAGGCACTCACATTGCTTGAGTCCTGTTTGAGGAGTCGACTGACCGCAGCTGTCTTCTGAGCATACATGGCTGGCTTCATCAGTTATCAGATGTGCTAATCCTGGACGGTAAGACTTGCTCTCACTAACCAAGGGTTGTGGTGTTCGATTTCTGTGCTCCTAGCTGGGGTGCTGCTAATGCAGAGGTGCACACATGGTGTATCCTTAGTTTCACTGGGTCAGTTCAAGCTCAACCCTCATTGCTTCATGGTCATCCCCCATGGGCCATGGCTCAGATTTCTCAGGCGATTGACCAATCCTCACAACCACTCAAGTATCAACAGCCCCTCCTGGCTGACCGTGTTGCCGTAACTCCACCCAAGGCGCCGGCACTCACCCACGGTAGTCCATACCACTCTGGCCCCTCCTGGGATATGGGGTTGCTGCTGGGCTCTGCTCAGACTTCGACCCTTCCGGATTCCACAGTATCTTTATCGGCTGCCTCTCCTTCCTTACGGGGTCACAGCCACAGGCATCACACGACTTCATTTGTCCCGCACGGCACTCTGCTCATGGCTATTTTGATGGTGGCTCTCTTCCGGCATACAGGGGTCGGCGACTGGAATCTGCACATAGGCAATGACCCGATCGCTGCAGCAGCCATCTCTTCGCACCTCTCAGCAGGAGTTCAGCAGGAACTCAGTTCCTCCAACTCTCTTCTCTCCCTCGCTGGGCATACTGGACATAAAAACAGACCAACGCTGGCACTCCAGAGCAGGTAGTCTTTGTTTCCCTGGGTGATGTCCCTCACCCATCAGGGAGACTAGAAAGCCTTGGTGGCAAGTCCTGGTCACAGGCAGAGGTCTTGTAGAGCTTCCCCTCCTCACAAATGCAATGTCAACGTATGCCTTAACTTATGCCCGCATAAGAATGTCAATACCCATAAATGTAATGTCAGTGTATGCCATAATCCATGCACGCATAACAATGCTGATACCAGTAGAAACAATGTCAATATCATGATCTTGCATAACAATGTCAATATCAGTAAAGACCGTGTTGATGTACGCTGTGACAACTGTACGCACAATAATGAGAATGTTGGTAAAAATGTGATCAATGACTGCCTTATAATTTGTAGAAGTTCTAATGAACTTGTATCATTGCTGTCTGATTAACCCAAGGAGACCTCCCTTCAAACGCGCGTCAGAGTTATGTGACCCCCAACCCACCCCTTTTGAGTGACAGGTAATAGGTGGGGTCTCAATTAGCCCAAAGACAAATGTGCACCCAGGGAAAACCCTGATCGATCCCACAGATACATAGTTGCTCCACAAACAAGTCATAGGAAATTGGCTCCAATAAAATAAGTTTGGCCAAAGGTGCTCATTCCCCAAAAATACCACAAACCTATATGCCACATGTAGATAGAAACCCTCAGCCAATCAGGACACAACATGCGCACCGCATGTAGTAATCACAAACTCCCCACGCCAGACATCTGGACACATACACACAGACCCACCCTAGCTCTTCCTGTGGTCGATAGGCATCTGTGGCCTTATCAGGAGACCAAGCTTGTTATTTACAACCAATATGATTTTGCAAGATAGCAGAATTGGTTTATTGTAGCTCACAAGATGTATATATTGTCGGCTGAAACTTTGTACAGCGAGAGACTTTCTTCAGACGCTGCGTTTAATTAAACCAACTTATTCCTGTTTTGCCAAACGCCTCTTGCCTTTTCAATTTTTTACCGCAAAATCATATCTGAGCAACATTTTCATTTCTCTCTCTTCTATTTATTGAAAGGCTGTCTGTCACAGCAGGAGAGACCCCAACGCTGATGGTACCTCAACAAAGGCCATAGGAGTTCACACCTGAATGTCAGTCATTGTGAAATGTGCATCAAAAGGTTAATCTAGGGGTCCCAGCCCTACTCTTTAGGATTTCCTTATCAGCCTCATCTCCTTCCTGAGATGTGTCCAGGCCCTTACATTGTAATCTATATCTGAGTCATAGAGCATCCTTGTGAACTGTACGGGGAGTCTCTGTCTCTCCCTTCCTCCAGTGTGTCCTCCAATCCCAAAGGAATGCAGCAATACAGAAATCCCCCTTGGGGAGATGAAGGGATTCCCCTAATCTTCAGGTCTTAGCCAGATAGTCCTGGGCTTCCCAAAATGGAGCCCAGGGTCTTCCATGTAATATACCATTGCAGGCTCACTGCACTCTGTGTACACACACAGCCATCATATTGTCCAGTACTGGTGCCTCCATGTATTGTTCCACTCCAGTCACACATACATTCAGTCCACACATTAATTCTGTGCGCAAAGCTAAGTACTGTAGCCATTCTGTATTGTGTTGTGGTGTGCTATTTGTAAACACACACACTACCAGGACTCCCACACCATTGCGTGTGCACGCTGCACAACATTTCACCCTTCATGTATTGTACTTCTCGCAAGCACACATACGCCCAGCACATGTTTCCACTGCGCACACACTGCACGGCACTTCATCTCTCATATAATGTATTCCTCCCTGGTCTACAGACAGACAGTAAACACACTCATCATGCATGCATGCACAGCCCTGCTCTATCCCTGTACTGTACCCTTTCCAGGCACACATACATCCAGTGCAGAATCTCCACTCTGCGCAGCACTCTTCATCTAACTGATGTAGGCCAACCGATGAGTTAAGCACATTCCAGCTGAACTTTAAGAAGCTGGGTGAGCCTGTGGACCTCATTCTAGGCACACAGGTTAAAAAGAACCTGTTCACTACTACGGATCACCACACGTATGCCACCGCCACCTCACTCGGGGTACTTAACTCTTGTTGAAGGGATTAGCCTTCCACCATTATGAGGGTATCGCTTTTTGTACCCTCCCAATCCAACAAGATCGCAGTCCGTGAGACAGGCCTATGTCATGGTGCACATGCATGATCTGTGTTTACCTATGACAACAAAAATCAGCATTCAGGAGCCACACAATAGTACAGATGGGCACTCAGGGCTGGGGTACATGTCTATTACATGCAGAGGACTATTCGATCCCAACAAGTACTATTCCTTATCTTCTATAACACCTGCTGCCAAAGAAATGACAGCCTTATATTAAACCCAGACCTATTGGCTTTGCTAAACCTAAACCCAGGCCTATCCCCTTTGCTAAACCCAAACTAGGCCTAATGGCTTTGCCGATGCTTGATTTCATGGTGCGAAGGAAAGCAGTTTGTCCTAAATCGTTAAGATAGGAAGGGACTTGGACATGGTGGTTTGAGTAGAGTGCCCACTTCAGTCACCCATCATGCACGGCTTATCTCCTGCCACCTCCCGCACATACCCTTCCTCCCTGAGGAAAGGGTATCTTACTTTTGCTTGAAGTGGTCAGCGTCTCACACTTTGGTTTCTCCAGGGCTCTGAGTGGGATGAAAAAACTGTAGGGGATCTCTCACAGAGACGTGGCCACTGTAATTAAGGGTGTGGCTTAAAACACTTAAGCTAAAAATCTGTGCTTAGCGTAGTGTGCGAACCCACTGGTATTTTGCTGCTTTTGTCCATTCATCTAGACATATAATACAAGTAACATTACGCCTACAACAAGCCAGGACTATTGGCTTTGTCAATGGTTGTAAATTGCATAAGATAAATAAGCAACAACTATCACTTCAATGTATATAATATTGAAAATGCTACTCACTCTTGTGGGTGAAGTTGTGGCGAAGGCTACAGCAGCTGACCTTCCAGCTGAGAAAACAGGTTCCAGCTTGAACTCCTGTGATTCATAAAATGAATATGTCTTTGTGTAATGTACTTGGTGCTCATGTAAAGTGCGCCAAGTTTGCAGTGTATAAAACTGAAAAGCAAGTCTCTTTGAAGTTACATCAAAGGCAGTGATGGATTGTACTATTGATCTTTTTTTCTTCACCCGAAGGGTAAAAATGGAGAGTCCAATAGGGACCTGTCTTGTCACCTGTTTTTAGACAGTGCCGGCAGGACCCGGCCCACTTAAAGCCCTGGGTTTCCCGACCCTGTTGCTTTTCTGAGGCCCAGACGGCCATGTACGACAGCCTCAGAGCCTCGGTTTGTGATTTATTTCTGCTGGGGCCCTAAACAGCGGCAACCTTTGGGCTGGCTGAGTCCGTGTAGCAGCTAAGACTTAATTATCTGGTGATGGCGACCGGGGGCACAGTGCCTTGTTTACCATTCGTTAGACTTCACCCAGCGTCCACCCAGATCCATCGCTGCGCTGGGGGCTCAGCAGCTGCAGGCGGGATCGCCAGAGATGATGAATGTCTGTGTGTGGCGCTTTGTTTGTGCGGCTGCTGAGTCTGCCGCAGGGACTTGGGGGGCTTAAAATGGCGGCCTCATTTATTTATGTTATCACAAGACTCAAAAAAAGAACTTCATTGATGGAAGAAAAGATGGCAGCATAAAGCGTTAACGTGCCCGCGTATGTTTTCGAACAAGGAAACAAGAGCAGATGTATGTATAGATAAAAATGAAAACATTGCTGCACAGTAAAACACTTGCAAAGTAGTGATTTTGAGACTCTTGATCTAGAGTCACAGCAGGCCTATTTTTGTGAAAAGATGGGTAGATTAAGGTCCTGTCTCACCAAATAAAGACACAGCAGCTCAAGCTGCCCTCGGCCTCAAGCAAAGATCATTTAGGGGTGAAGCTTCCAGTGAGGCCTAGCTGCTCCACTCAGAGGTTCTGGTTGAACACTACACAAGAGCTGCCACTGTGCCCATGAAGTGGCTCATGCAAGCAGTGTGCTCCTTTGTAGGATGTGGCCACCGCTCTGCAATCTTACTGGGTTCCTCCCCATACACCACTACCTTTCGGAGGAATGCATAGACCAACTCAAGATGCTCAATGACCAACTCAAGATGTTCGCTAGACCAACTCAAGATGTTCATTAGACCAATTCAAGATGTTCAATTGACCAACTCAAGATGTTCGCTAGACCAACTCAAGATGTTCATTAGACCAACTCAAGATGTTCATTAGACCAATTCAAGATGTTCAATTGACCAACTCAAGATGTTCAATAGACCAACTGAAGATGTTCACTAGACCAACTGAAGATGTTCACTAGACCAACTGAAGATGTTCACTAGACCAACTGAAGATGTTCACTAGACCAACTGAAGATGTTCACTAGACCAACTGAAGATGTTCACTAGACCAACTGAAAGATGTTCAATAGACCAACTCAAGATGTTCACTAGACCAACTCAAGATGTTCACTAGACCAACTCAAGATGTTCCATAGACCAACTCAAGATGCTCAATAGACCAACTCAAGATGCTCAATAGATCAACTAAAGATGCTCAATAGATCAACACACGAAGTTCCATAGACCAACTCACGATGTTGAAGTGCTTTCAGCAATGAGGAGAAAGCGTCATGTCCTCGCAGGCAAATACCCCGAACTTCCAAACTAAAATATGGGGCATGCAGTCACCTCTTGGAGGTGGTACCACAAATGGCATCCACTGTACTACAAGGAGAAATCTTTTAGAATAACAAACTAGATACAATAAATCCAAAGGTTAGAAATGATAAAATTCAATCAAGCTTTAACCTATAATATAAGCAATTCTTTTCCACCTTTTGTTTTAAACCAAGAGGGCAGATCCATGCTTGTATCACATTTTCAGCTTCAACTGCTCTTTATTCTGCTCTTGTGGCCAATAGGACTCATTGAACTACCTTGTGACACAACATAAATGATGAAGGGACTTTTGCAGCATATTCTGACCGCCGTTTTAAGCTTTGTATAACACAACCATTGATGGACCTGCACTCTCCCTACATATTTTCATGGGCATTAACTCAGATAATCCTTAACACATACACAGAAGCACTCTACTTGCCTGATCTGTTGAATCCTCCGGGATGTATAACAGAATGACTGAACAACTATGAAGTGTGAGAAATGAGTCCTGTCCTCTTTAATCCCCCTGGTTTTGTCGCTCGCTGCCCAAGTGTCACTGACTTTAAACTCTGTTAAAATGGATTAGGAGTGCTAACTGCCAGTGTCTGCCTTTTAAGATGAGTTCCGCTGCTTCAGCACACCTAGAGTAAGAGGCTCTGGGTCGTTTGAACGTCAATACGTGTGCACATGAGTGTGGCCTGAGCATGTGAGACTACTGTCTAGCTCAGCCCATTTTCTGCGCATCAGTAGTCTTTCTGAGTAGGGACCCTTCGGGGATTGGTGCTGACCTGTGCAGGCCATATATTATGAGTGGGTTTTAATAGTGTGAGTATGTTTATCTAGAGTGCTTTACTGTATTATACATTATGAGTGAATTCGCACCTACCCACAGTTTCTTCATAGTAAGGTCCATACACAAATGTGACACCTCAATAATATGGTAAATCAGTATAGCAAATGCAGATCTGACATTAATTTCCACACATCGGCACTCTTGGTGGCATTTCAAAATTGATAATTTTCTCTGACTCTGTTCCTAGTTAGATCCAGGCCTTTGAATCACCCTGCTTGGCCAACTTAATTTCTCTGCTGGGTAACTGGCGGATCATAGGCCACCCCACACAATAGGGCCATTACCCAGTAATGAGGCCTGCTCCTAAGATTTCCGTCCAGACCGGCAGCCGGCTACCATCTCTGTAAGGGGAGAACCATGCAACTCGTTGAAGCGTCTAGGAATAGACGTGGTTCCGTCGTCCCTCATGTTTGATTTGATTGATGAACACCACAGCAATGTGTGTTGCCACTATTGCGTTGTAGGGAACCCTGCTTGTAGATGCCTTATGGGGTCCATTAATCTTGGCATAAGTCATTTGTGCTTGCCCTTGTGTGTCCTGAGAAGGCCAATAAGAAGGCCAAAAAGTGTCAACCTTGTTTCCTAGTTTACCATGGAGCCCGACAGCAGATTTTTACGATTGCAAAGGACAGTGGGTCTGGAGGATATCTTACATACAGACTGGCCTTTTCCCTTATTTGCATGACTCAATATGTGCTACCTTGAGGCGCGCCACATGTTAATGATGCATGGTGGGTGTCTTCTTTAAAGTATTTCATAATAAGGGCAATGTACGCTTAAATTCATTTTATTTATTTAATCCATACATTACTACCCCCCACTCTGCCCCTCCCCCTCCCCCCGTCACCGCCCTGCAGGAAGTCCTACTGCCGACCGCTACTGCAATCAGATACTCTTTTTGAGCCGCTGCCCACTGTACGTTCATTCCGCCTCCTACAGTACGTTCATTCCGCCTCCTACAGTACGTTCATTCCGCCTCCTACAGTACGTTCATCCCGCCTCCTACAGTACGTTCATTCCGCCTCCTACAGTACGTTCATCCCGCCTCCTACAGTACGTTCATTCCGCCTCCTACAGTACGTTCATCCCGCCTCCTACAGTACGTTCATTCCGCCTCCTACAGTACGTTCATCCCGCCTCCTACAGTACGTTCATTCCGCCTCCTACAGTACGTTCATTCCGCCTCCTACAGTACGTTCATTCCGCCTCCTACAGTACGTTCATTCCGCCTCCTACAGTACGTTCATTCCGCCTCCTACAGTACGTTCATTCCGCCTCCTACAGTACGTTCATTCCGCCTCCTACAGTACGTTCATTCCGCCTCCTACAGTACGTTCATTCCGCCTCCTACAGTACGTTCATCCCGCCTCCTACAGTACGTTCATTCCGCCTCCTACAGTACGTTCATCCCGCCTCCTACAGTACGTTCATCCCGCCTCCTACAGTACGTTCATCCCGCCTCCTACAGTACGTTCATTCCGCCTCCTACAGTACGTTCATCCCGCCTCCTACAGTACGTTCATCCCGCCTCCTACAGTACGTTCATCCCGCCTCCTACAGTACGTTCATTCCGCCTCCTACAGTGCGTTCATTCCGCCTCCTACAGTGCGTTCATTCCGCCTCCTACAGTACGTTCATTCCGCCTCCTACAGTACGTTCATTCCGCCTCCTACAGTACGTTCATTCCGCCTCCTACAGTACGTTCATTCCCCCTCCTACAGTACGTTCATTCCGCCTCCTACAGTGCGTTCATTCCGTCTCCTACAGTACGTTCATTCCGCCTCCTACAGTACGTTCATTCCCCCTCCTACAGTACGTTCATTCCGCCTCCTACAGTGCGTTCATTCCGTCTCCTACAGTACGTTCATTCCGCCTCCTACAGTGCGTTCATTCCGCCTCCTACAGTACGTTCATTCCGCCTCCTACAGTACGTTCATTCCGCCTCCTACAGTACGTTCATTCCGCCTCCTACAGTACGTTCATCCCGCCTCCTACAGTACGTTCATTCCGCCTCCTACAGTACGTTCATTCCCCCTCCTACAGTACGTTCATTCCGCCTCCTACAGTACGTTCATCCCGCCTCCTACAGTACGTTCATTCCCCCTCCTACAGTACGTTCATTCCGCCTCCTACAGTGCGTTCATTCCGTCTCCTACAGTACGTTCATTCCGCCTCCTACAGTGCGTTCATTCCGCCTCCTACAGTACGTTCATTCCCCCTCCTACAGTACGTTCATTCCGCCTCCTACAGTACGTTCATCCCGCCTCCTACAGTACGTTCATTCCGCCTCCTACAGTACGTTCATTCCCCCTCCTACAGTACGTTCATTCCGCCTCCTACAGTGCGTTCATTCCGCCTCCTACAGTACGTTCATTCCGCCTCCTACAGTGCGTTCATTCCGCCTCCTACAGTACGTTCATTCCGCCTCCTACAGTACGTTCATCCCGCCTCCTACAGTACGTTCATCCCGCCTCCTACAGTACGTTCATCCCGCCTCCTACAGTACGTTCATCCCGCCTCCTACAGTACGTTCATTCCGCCTCCTACAGTGCGTTCATTCCGCCTCCTACAGTACGTTCATCCCGCCTCCTACAGTACGTTCATTCCGCCTCCTACAGTACGTTCATCCCGCCTCCTACAGTACGTTCATTCCGCCTCCTACAGTACGTTCATTCCGCCTCCTACAGTACGTTCATTCCCCCTCCTACAGTACGTTCATTCCGCCTCCTACAGTAGGTTCATTCCGCCTCCTGGGTGGGCGTGTACTTGAATCGCACACGTGCCTTGATGCGACATCCCACCAATATAATTGGACCTTGAAGAATTCCCCTCCCTCCCTCCACAGGTCAGTGGTATTCATGCTTGCGTCTTTTGAAAAGTGAATGTGTTACAATGAATGACCCGTGAGCACCAGTCTGGCTCCACGTCGCTCACCATCTCAGGACAGACTCTATTCAGACTGTATTCTTGCTTGCATTCCTTTTGGTTCTGTTGCTATGCATCAGAGGGTCTGAAATGTATACATGCATCATACTGATGAAGTGTGTTACCGTTTAGGACTGAGAATTACTTATTAACGTTATAGAACTTGATTGAGTCATCTAAGGACGTCTTTCATTGGGTTGAAAAGCTCGTGACATGGACCATAAGGTATACTCAGCTGTCGTCGATTTTTGCCATTTATGTGCACAAGATGTTGTCTTTGAAACCTTCTTACGTAGATGCTTGCCTAACCAAAGTTAGAATACAGATCTGCAAAGTCATTTCAAACAATTATGACTTTATTGAGAAGCGTGCTGCGTGCATCAATTAATGTGCAGATAAACGAAAACCTTGTTGGGACACTTGGACTGCTCAACTACAGAATGTTTATAGGAATTGTGATTAAACGCCCTTATGGCGATGCCAAATCTATGAAACCCTACCTAGGGAGGAGGACTAGGCAATCAAGATTAGAATTTGCCACAGCAAGTGCATACACTTGAGTTTTGGCTTCCATGTCTGATATCTTGGTGGCAAACTGCAACCAGGAGATGGGACGAGGGTTGCACAAGTTTGCAGGGTCTTCAGAGAGTGGCGTAACACAGGCCCCCGCAGCCCCGCGGTGCGGTGGGCGGCGCGCAGGACGGGGGATGGGTTAAATGGGACCCCGAGCTGCAGGGGGCCCACTCAGGCCTGAGAGCTCCGGATTAAATCCAGAGCGGGGCCCCTCCATGTACCTTGAAGGGGGCCCCCTCATGTTTCGTTACGCCATACTCTTCAGAAGGCTTTTTTCAATAAGGGGCTCACAAGAGCTTTACTCTGCATGGGATGTGCAGGGGCCCCGCTAGGCAGAAGATATATCAACTTCTCGTCCTAAAGGCAGCGACTCTAGCTGCTAGCTTCATGAAAGGGGCGGGACAAGGGTCTGCTGGAAAGTCCACGTTTTATTTCAAGAGTATATTCAGATGGATCCTGGCAGCAGATTAGATGCAGGATCTGTGAAGAAATCAGTGAGAGCAGCACTGCTGATTGGCCTGGATGAACCTTGCATACATTGGGTTTCAGTAAAATAAAAGAATCAAGAGATTAGCCAAAGGCTAATGAAGGGCAGATGTTAATTAGTACAGTTCACAGGATGGTGAGTCAATGATGGGCAGGTGTTATTAGTAAAGTTCACAGGATAAGTGAATGATGGGCAGATGTTATCAGTTAGTGAATGAGGGGCAGACGTTATTAATACGGTTCACAGGATGAGTGAATGAAGGACAGATGTGTTTAGTACAGTTTACATGATGAGTGAATGAAGGGTAGATGTTATTAGTACAGTTCACAGGATGAGTGAATGAAGGGTAGATGTTATTAGTACAGTTCACAGGATGAGTGAATTAGGGGCAGATGTTATTAGTACAGTTCACAGGGTGAGTGAATGAAGGGCAGATGTTAGTACAGTTCACAGGATGAGTGAATGAAGGGCGCATGTTATTAGTACAGTTCACAGGGTGAGTGAATGAAGGGCAGATGTTAGTACAGTTCACAGGATGAGTGAATACAGGACAGATGTTATTTATAAAGTTCACAGGATGAGTGAATGAAGGGTAGATGTTATTAGTACAGTTCACAGGATGAGTGAATTAGGGGCAGATGTTATTAGTACAGTTCACAGGATGAGTGAATGAAGGGCAGATGTTAATTAGTACAGTTCACAGGATGATGAGTCAATGAAGGGCAAATGTTATAAAGTTCACAGGATGAGTGAATGAAGGGTAGATGTTATTAGTACAGTTCACAGGATGAGTGAATGAAGGGTAGATGTTATTAGTACAGTTCACAGGATGAGTGAATTAGGGGCAGATGTTATTAGTACAGTTCACAGGATGAGTGAATGAAGGGCAGATGTTAATTAGTACAGTTCACAGGATGATGAGTCAATGAAGGGCAAATGTTATTAGTACAGTTCACAGGATGAGTGAATGATGGGCAGATGTTAGTACAGTTCATATGATGAGTGAGTTGAGGTCAGGTTTTATTAGTATAGTTCACAGGATGATGAGTGAATGAAGGACAGTGGTATTAGAACAGTTCCTTGAATGAGTGAATGAAGGGCGGATATATTAGCACCGTTCACAGGATGAGCAAATGAAGGCTGTGATTAGTTAGTGAATGAGGGGCAGAAGTTATTAATACAGTTCACAGGATGAGTAAATGAAGGACAGATGTTATTAGTGCAGTTCACAGGATGAGTGAATGAAGGGCAGATGTTATTAGTGGAGTGGAGAAGCGTGGCTCAGTGGTTAGAGGCGGCAGACCCGGAAGCTGAGATCAGCCGTGGACCAGGGTTCGTTTCCCCGCCTCGGTGGATCTCGGGCTCAAAAATTCCACGGACTCGACAATTCTCGCTCCGGTGCCTACTCGACTCACGGGGTCACACTCTGCGACTCTGGGCAATAGCTTGCTTAATCTCCACTACGGCCCCTCGCGGCGGGATGCCTGGCTTTCACCTTGTGAATACCCTGCCGGGGTATCTCACAGGGGAATACCAGGACGGGTTCCCTAAGCAAGCGCCTTGAGACCCCTGGGTGATTAG
This sequence comes from Lissotriton helveticus, assembly GCF_964261635.1. Classification (NCBI taxonomy): domain Eukaryota; kingdom Metazoa; phylum Chordata; class Amphibia; order Caudata; family Salamandridae; genus Lissotriton; species Lissotriton helveticus. Next base: position 54,757,231 of record NC_136067.1, read on the forward strand.
TGCGCTATATAAATCGAAATACATTTACATTTACATTTACATTAGTACAGTTCACAGGATGAGTGAATGAAGGGCAGATGTTATCAGTACAGTTCACAGGATGAGTGAATAAAGGGCACATGTTATTAGTACAGTTCACAGGGTGAATGAATGAAGGGCAGATGTTAGCACAGTTAATAGGATGAGTGAATGGAGGGCAGGTGTTATTAGTACAGTTCACAGGATGAGTGAATGAAGGACAGATATTTTTAGTACAGTTTACATGATGAGCGAATGAAGTGCAGATGTTAGTACAGTTCATAGGATGAGTGAATGGAGAGAAGGTGTTCTTAGTACACTTCACAGGATGAGTGAATAAAGGACAGATGCTATTTATAAAGTTCACAGGATGAGTGAATGAAGGGCAGATGTTATTAGTACAGTTCACAGGGTGAGTGAATGAAGAGCACATGTTATTAGTACAGTTCACAGGATGAGTGAATGAAGGGCAGATGTTATTTGTAGAATTCACAGGATGAGTGAATGAAGGTCAAATGTTATTAGTACAGTTCACAGGATGAGTGAATGAAGGGCAGATGTTATTAGTACAGTTCACAGAGTGAGTGAATGAAGGGCAGGTGATAGTACAGTTCATAGGATGAGTGAATGGAGGGCAGGTCTTAGTACAATTCACAGGTTGAGTGAATGAAGGGCCGATGTTATTAGTTAGTGAATGAGCGGCAGAAGTTATTAATACAGTTCACAGGATGAGTGAATGAAGGGCAAATGTTAGTACAGTTCATAGGATGAGTGAATGGAGGTCAGGTGTTATTAGTACAGTTCACAGGACAAATGAATGAAGGGCAGATGCTAGCATAGTTCATAGAATGAGTGAATGGAGGGCAGGTGTTAGTACAGTTCACAGGATGAGTGAATGAAGGACAGATATTATTTATAAAGTTCACAGGATGCGTGAATGAAGGGCAGATGTTATTAGTACAGGTCACAGGATGAGTGAATGAAAGGCAAATGTTATTAGTACAGTTCACAGGATAAATGTGATCTGTCCCGAGTGGAGGTGTTAGAAACAGTGAAAGGTCTTGTGAGGTAGTTCTTGACCTGGTGGATTCTACCTCCTGGCCATCTGGCCAGGGTGAACTTAGGCCCGAGGTGAGCTCCTGGATTTACTACAGTTAAAGTTCACACGTGCTGACTTTCAAAGAGCAGAAACAATGAATAAAGGCAAAAATGAACATCTTTAGTTTTAATAAAAACAACAAAACTAGTAAAACCCAGCAGCTTGCCTCTATATTATTAATGGTTTCAGCAGTGTATGATTGGGGTTAGGGAGCCAGTTCTGGTTACTTAAACTATGTTGGATTTGGTTTGAAGGATACAGCTTGATCGGTGGTATTAGTCTAGATCTAGGTAAGGATTATGGTTGGTAAGGGTTATGATTGGTAAGGGTTATGATTGGTAAGGGTTATGGTTGGTAAGGGTTATGGTTGATATTAGTTGTCTTTAGGATTAGGTTTAGGGTTCATATTATGATTTTTAAATGTAAACTGTGTTTAGGGTTCTGGGAGAAACCTAGCTTTTTTGTCCGGTATTTTCTTCATTCGGATATTGTTCATAGTGGTTTGTTCATAGAGCGATATGAATATTTTTTTCCTCCAGCTTAGGTTCTTCCTAAATATATTTCTTCCTTTTTGCATCATTTGTTAAGTTACGTTAGGAGATTTGCATTGCGTTATTTTATTTATTTTATTTTATTTATTTATGGAATTTTTAATGCGCAACTAATACCCTAGGGTGTCTAGGCGCAATGAGATACTCTGGGATGCACAAAATTCAGGGCGTGAACTTATTGGTTGAATAGCCATGTCTTCAAGGCCTTGCGAAAGGCAATGAGTGTTGGTGCTGTTTTAATGTACAAGGGGAGTGTGTTCCACAATCTGGGGGTTGCTACCAGGAAACGTCTGTCTCCCCATGTGGCCGTTCTTGTGCGGGGGACATGCAATAGACAGCTTGCCGCTGATCTTAAATCCTTTCCAGGTATGTACACCTGAAAAGCTTCCTTTAGGAACTTCGGTCCAGTCTGATGGATGGCCTTATAGGCGATGCAGAGAGCCTTAAATTTGATTCTGCTCTCCACCCTTAGCCAGTGTAGATGGCGTATGGCTACTGAAGTGGAGTGTCGCCAGGGGATATTAAGTAGGATCCGTGCTGCCATATTTTGCACAGACTGTAGCTTATTCAGAATATATTTGTTTGTACCAAGGAAGAGGGCGTTTCCATAATCCAGCTTCGAAAACACTAAGGTGGTGATAAGTGTTTTCCCTGCCGAGGCAGGCAGGTATGGCATGAGTTTTTTTATTTTCTTCAGCACGAAGAATGCAGCAGAGACCACCTTATTTACATGGTAACCAAATGATAACTTGTTATCGAAGATAACTCCCAAATTCCTAACCTTAACAGCAGGAACCGGGGGAGAGCCCATCTGACTGGGCCACCATGTTGAGGACCATTCGGGAGAGATCTTACCGAAGGTCATAACTTCGGTTTTCTCTGCATTAAGTTTCAGGCAGTTACTGTGTATCCATGATTGTACATCCAGTAGCCCCTCCTGAAACTTAGCTGCTACCACTGGACCGTTCTTGTGTACTGCCAACACAAGTTGGGTGTCATCCGCGTAGGTAGTCAATCGCATCCCATGAGATTTAATGACCCTCGCCAAGTCCGCAACGTAGATATTAAAGAGCGTGGGTCTTAGCGAGGATCCTTGAGGGACCCCACAGAGCAGTTCAGAAGTGGGCGAATAGTAGTTGCCCAATTTGACTGCCTGTTTGCGATTGACTAGGAACGAGGCTATAAGATCTTTAGCCAGATGACTAATTCCAAGGGCTGCGACACGGTCGACCAAGATGCCGTGGTCGACCGTGTCAAAGGCAGCAGACCGGTCCAACAAGATAAGCACTGCCGCGCCTCCCGAATCCATGATCTCTCGAATTTCATCCGAGGCTTTTACCAGTGCTGTCTCAGTTCCGTGTTCCTTCCGGAACCCGAACTGAGTATCATCTAAGAGCTTATGTTGTTCAATAAACTCGGAGAGCTGTTTGTTCATTATTGCCTCTACTATTTTGGCAGGGAAGGGGATGCAGGCAATAGGCCTGTAGTTGGAGGTGATGGTAGGGTCTAAGGAAGGCTTCTTAATCAAAGGTTTAACAATAGCCTTCTTCCAGATCTGTGGATAGACACCAGTTTCGAAGATGGAATTGCATATGTTGGTCAGCGGCTGGGTAACAACATTGTATAGTTGGTTCATTATGGTCGGAGGGCATGGGTCCAATGGAGAGCCTGATTTAATCTTGCCAACAAGTAAGTTGACCTGATCTTCGGTAGCTGACTGAAACTGAGTAAAAGAAGGATACTTCAGTGCTGGTTGAATGGTTAAATCAGCGATTCTTCCTGCCAGCTCTTTGGAGAAAATGGAATAAATATCCATTACCTTAGTGGTAGAAAATGTGGCTAGTGCGGTACAGAATTCCTGCGAGTTCTCAATTGTATATCCAGCTGGAGGATTGGACAGAGAGTTCACCACTTGAAATAGCATCCTAGCTGAGTTCTGTGCGTGCTCAATTCGACCAGTGAAGAACAGATTCTTTTGTGTACTGATTGCTTTTTTATATATTGCTAGCGCACTTTTATATTCTTGTTTAGCCGAAGGACTATAGTGCTTTCTCCAGCGCCTTTCTAAATTTCACAGAACTGACGCTGGAGCCGCCGCTCCTCTGTGTACCACTGAGCAGAAGGAGTCGCTCTATTGGGGCGATAGATTTTTTCAGGTGCAACTTCGTTCGCTGCTTTTAAGATCCATTCCTGAAATTTGGTGGACATGGTTTCAGTGTCGCCTCCGTTTTCCGGGGCTGATGACAACAGAAGATTTGAAAGATGTGGTATATCTACATTTTTCCACATCCGCGCCCCCACTGATGCTCTGACGCTGGTCTGAGGGGGTTTGAGTGGTAACATCCGAATTCTGAAAGTAATGGCTTGGTGGTCAGACCATATTAGAGGTAAAATTGCTCGTAGCTCAATGCTTTGGTCATTGGAGAATAGGCCATCCAGCGTGTGTCCGGCTTCATGCGTGGGGCCCTTCACCAGCTGCTGCAGTCCTATTGCCTGCATATCAGTGATAAGCTGGAATGTATCTTTATTTTCCATATTTTCCAGAGGAAAATTAAAATCCCCAAGAATCGTATAAGTCGGGGATTCTATTACTGATTCCATAATTTCAGTAAGTGCAGCTAGGAATTTAGTGCGCGGCCCAGGTGGCCTGTACACCAGGGTTCCTTTGAAAGCCTGTTTATGTGTAAGATTAATAGTAAATGCGAAAGCTTCGCAACTGGTACTTTGAATAGGCTCAAATTTGGCACGATAAATGTCCCTATAAATAATGGCTAAGCCTCCGCCTCGCCCCGAGGCTCTATCTTGTCTAGCTACGCTATAACCTTCAGGGGTAGCTTGCACAAAATCTGGCCCTGATGCTTCATCTCCCCATGAGTCTGTGATGAACAAGATGTCCAGTTCCTGAATAATAATACTCTCCCTGATGTCCAAACTATGTTTGGGGAGGGAACGTGAATTAATAAGTGCGGCTCTAGTATACTGTGCCGCTAGGGAAGGAGCACCGGCAGGTGTAGATGAATAGGATGTGGTATTTATCGCAGGCCGGGGAGGTGGCAGCGTGAAAGAACAGCCTATACATGATATGGACGTTGTAGGAGAGTAGGGTCTGCAATCCTATGATCACCCAGATTTTTGCTTTTTGCTGCACTGGTTTACGACTTTCCCTGGCTGTGGGCCTGCTAATCAGACCCACAGCCTAGCTGTTCTCTCTATCCAAATTGTACTCAGGTACTGAATTGGCACTGGGCCCTCTCCAAGTCCCTGTACCCAGGGCTGAGGTGCACCCAGAAGTCTCCCAGGGGCTGAAGCATGTATTATGCCACCCCTGGATTGACTAACTAAAACTGACACAACTGGCTGCACGACAGCTGGGGCAAGGTGGTGTACTCACCCTTTGCTTTAGATATAGTATACCTATATCTAACCCTAAAATGGACACACAGATCTCCTATCAGTCACTCCTATGGCAGGCCTTAACAATCCTGAAGGCAGAGTGCTTGGAATCGTGTGAGATGGTGCTCTGGCATGAGCTGAGCCTGTCTGCGGCTTTCGGGATCCATCCCTTAGCCGTTTCCATGATATCGCATACCATATACTCTTAAGTGCATTATAATCCTCGCGGTTAAATGCCAACTCTGGTATCGCTTTATCAAAACATGTCGAGTAAGGTGTCATACGAATTGGAATACTAACCCCTCGCCAATTCTGGCGACGGGGTTAGCATTCCACCCTTCTAGAGGGACACGACATGCATGTAACCTATAACCCGGTTAAAAGTCAGACAGAGCCTTAGCATCCACAAAATGGATGCTGCCACCGAGACACAAGTCTGCCCTCCTGCTGCTGGGAGTCCTCCCAGAGCAGGAGATAAGGACAAAGGGTTTCCTGCCAGGGGCGGTGCCAGCACCGTCCCAGACAGGGTTTTGTGTATTGTAGGTAGGCAGGGCTTTAGAGGAAGGTGACTGCACGTGGCACCCCGGTGCTCACTGTGCATAGGCTGGCTGGAACCAGTTCCAGGGTCACTCCAGACCCTGTGCTGGGGAAAAGCCCGCCAAGGAAGTGGGTGTAACCACCCCCCTCCTAGTCCCACCCATAGGGCAGGACTTAGTCGCGTGCCAGCCCCTTTTTACAGGATAAAGGTAGAGACTGGCCCCCTTCCAAATCAGATCATCTTTGAATCCTGAAACTACTTTCTGCGAAAGGAACTCAAGACTTCTTCCTAAGATTTCTCCCTTGTGACTAAGGAGTAGTCACCCTGCATCCGCAGGCACCATCTAAGAACACTGCGGTCTGCTGCAAGTCCTTCCTCCGGAATCCGACTGCCCAGCTCGACGAGAACCGGCTTCCCTGGCACCTCTGACCTCTACCTGCATCATCAGTCACGCTGAGATTCGTGGGTGTGACGAGACCTCGAGGGACCGGCCATCTTCAAGACTGCACGACTTCTTTCCAGCAAGCCCGCCGAGTGAATTCCTGGTGAGTGCTTTGGGGTCCGAGAAGCCCCCACCCTGAGCAGCTCCAGCACCGAAGAGCAGCCCCCCAGCATCTCCACGATCTGCGTGGGGCCCTTCTGCTTTTTGCTGCTCACCGCGTTGTTTGGCTACTAGCCCGTTGGCTTGTGGCCTTCCTGACGACGCCCGACGACATTTCTGCTGCTGGTCTGGTTGCTCCAGACTGGCCCTTGCTTCCCTCCATCGGAGAAGTACCCTGGACCCTCCTGGTCCACTCAAGACGCCATTTTAGGTCCACCGCGTGGGCCTTGCATTTGCCAAGACTTGTTGCCCAATCCTGGGTCCAGCGACGTCGACAGCAAGAACCTTCGTGGGACAGCTCGCACCTCCATCCTGGTCGCCGACAACGCCTCCTGGTCCGAGAGACTGCAGAGCCCAGCAGCGCCCACTCACCTGACTGCGGTGACTTCGCCCGGTGCCATCCTGGTGCCCACTTAATCACTGGCTAGTGATTTAAGAACTTGGTCCCCTCTGCTTTCAGGTTTTCCTCTTCCTTGATCCAGGCTTGGATCCATCGAACTTTTCTTCACTGGTCGCCTGCCAGCAACTTCTTCCTTCCAGGCTCCTGGTCCGGCAACGAGATCCCCGACGTCTTTTCAGACCTATGCAGCTGCAGCCCCTGGGCTAGGTAACTTCGGCACTTCGGTGTCCCAGCATAGCCTCACTATCCTAGGGTCAGGATCCACTGTCGTTTTCTTCCTACCAGGTCGGGTTCGCCCGTGAACACTAACTTTGCCTTTACTAGCCTCCATAGACTTTGTCCCGCATCCCGCGTGAGAGTGCACACTCTGCACCCGAGTCCCCTGGGTCTCCTAGTAGTAATCTAACGATTCCCTAGTCCAGTCCTAGCGATTCCAAAGCCTATTAGAACTGTTACTTACCTGCTAGTAATTCGCATTCCACTTTTAAAGTATATGGTTTTTCGTGCCCCTCGGGCATTTGTGTATAACGTGCTAACTTAAGTATTTTCGTAAGAGTTTTGTTGTGTGCCTAGCACCCTGTCCTCATAAAGAGTACAGGGTTGTTGTGATTCTAATAAATACATTGTTTATTTTCATAACACTTGTGTGGTGTCCTTTCACTGGGTGTTCAAGGGGTAATGTGATGGTAAAACAGCTGGCTTAACACGCCCTCTAGAGTCTTAGCCTTAGACTGCTCGTATCCATGCTACTAGGATAGCTGGTCTATAAGGTTGACTTACAACCAATCATCAATAAGGGTTGTTTGGACTGATATATAGTGATCACTAGAATAGTGAGCACTGCACATCAGGCCAACTTCTCACATTGGTGAGCAGCGGTTGGGATTTGAGCTTGCTGTTGTTTTACCACACATGCCCTAAGAATATCTTGTGAAAGATCACATAAGTACTAAAGGTACATATAACTTAGCTTAGAATACTCTGAGTTCTACTGAACCAGCTGTTGTAGCTCCTAGGGCCTAGCACACCCTAAACTACAACTCTAGCAAGGGATCAGTAGGCAAACATATAGTGTAGGTAAGTGCACCACTTACACCTCACTAGAAAAGCATGTCGACTCAGGGGGACTCTACTGAGACTCCCCTGGTCAGTGTTGACCCTCCACAGGTCACTTCAAGATATGCAGCTCTCAGTTTTCATGAGATGAGACAGATCTGTGTCTCCAGAAAACTGAAGCAGGGGTCTAACCCCACCACTTCCTTTCTGATAGGTCTCTTAGAGACATATGATGCCAGAAAGCTTTCTCAGTTACATGAGAACATGCCAGCCTTAGAGGGAACCTCTGGGGATCCAGATCTCCCCAACACTGATTCAGCAGTTGAGGAGGAGGATCAGGAGGTACTCTCTGGGGATGAGGTAGACAAAGGTCTTGAGGTAGTCAGAAGGCTAACTAGGACCAACTTAGACTTACTTGGGCTAGGATCTGGGGGCCCCCCAGTACTAACCCGAAGTGGGCCTAACCTTGGAGTTAGGAGAGATAGATCTCTTTCTAGGGACTCCAATAGATCTCTGCACTCTAATGCCTCTTCTCAGGGGAGAAGGAATCCTCCACAGAGGAGATTTACTTCCCCTCAGAGAAAGGAGCATGAAGCTAGGATGAGACAAGCTGAACTGAGGATTGAAAGGGAAGAAATTGCCCTGGCCAAAGAGAAGCTTGCCCTGGCAAGAGAGCAGCAGATGAGTGGGCTAGCTCCCACTGGTGGCAGCAATCTCCCAAGAGATAAAGAGAAGGGTTTAGATACTAAACACCTGACTAAAATAGTGCCCCCCTTTAAGCAAGGGGATGACATCCAGAAATGGATGGCTGCTCTGGAGAGGGCCTGCACTGTGCAGGGCATTCCCCAGAGTCAGTGGGCAGCTATACTGTGGCTCTCCTTTGATGGTAAAGGTAGAGATAAGCTCCTCACTACAAGAGTGGAGGATGCTAACAATTACCAGGTCCTGAAGAATACACTGGTTGATGGGTTTGGTTTAACCACTGAGCAGTACAGGTTGCTGTTCAGAGACACCCAGAAAACTCAGTCTCAGGACTGGTCTGACTTTGTGGATAGTGCCACTAAGGCTTTGGAGGGCTGGTTGCTGGGTAGCAAGTTTACAGATTACACAGGATTGTATAATCTAATGATGAGAGAACAAATTTTGAACAATTGTCAGAACCAGTTGCTGCACCAGCACCTTGTTGATTCAGATCTGACCTCTCCCCAAGAATTGGGAAAGAAGGCAGACAAATGGGTCAGGACAAGGATCAAGCAGAACCAGAACCAGAACCAGGGTGGTCAGAAGAAAGCAGACCAGAAGGGTAATGTTAAGAATGAGCAAAATGACCAGAAGTCTTCACCAGGTCCCCAACAAACCAAAGAGGGTGGGGGTCAGGCTTCCCAGAAGAAGAAGACTCAAGAAGGCCAGTCAAAAAGGTGGTGCCAGTACTGCAAAAGTAAATCTCACTGGTTTAGTGAGTGCACCAAAAGAGGAGGACAAACTCCTGCCACTACAGCTCCTAAAGCAACTGCAACCCCTAGTACAGTCAGTAGTGGTAGTGTACCTCCCAAGGCATTAGTTGGGTTAACCTTGGGTACTGAGGGGTCTGACAACTTAGTTGGCACACTCACTCAGGCTGTCCTTGTCTGTACAGGGGATGTGGATATGTCCCCTGAAATAAGTCCCAATACTTTGGGCAAATACAGGCAGACACCTTTGATAAATGGCAAAATGGCTCAGGCCTATAGGGACACTTGTGCCAGTGTCACCATGGTGACACCTAACTTTGTGGACCCTGGACAGATCATGCCAGGTACTGATTTCCTGGTGACCAATGCCAGCAATGTCACTACTAGTCATAGTGTGGCAATTGTGGCTTTCTCCTGGGGTGGAGTGAAGGGACAAAAGAAAGTTGTAGTCAGTTCAGACCTCCCAGTTGATTGTTTGTTGGGCAATGATTTGGAGTCATCACAATGGTCAGAAGTGGAGCAGAGGACTCACATGGAGATGTTAGGCTTGCCAGCACATGTGCTTGCTGTGACTAGGTCACAGGCCAGAAGATGCCCCACTGAACAGGTGCTGGATCCTGAAACTATGGACCAGACACCTCCCAAGAAGAAGAGCAGTAAGGGTAAGGCTTTGCCTTCCCCCTTGACCCAGGTTGAGGATCAAGTCTCTGAGGAGGCTGATCTAGAAGAGCTGAGGGAAACTGAGCCTAAAGAGCTTGAACTTGATCAAGTTGAGTTTCTGGGCTCAGGGGGACCCTCCAGAGCAGACCTGGGGAAGGAACAGTTGAGCTGCCCTTCCCTTGAACCCCTCAGACAGCAGGCTGCTGCTGAGGCTGCAGGGAATGCCACAGGTGCCCACAGGGTATACTGGGAAGATGGACTCCTGTACTCTGAGTCAAGAGACCCCAAGCCTGGTGCAACCAGGAGGCTGGTCATCCCCTTGTCTCTGAGAGGTTTCCTTCTCACCTTGGCCCATGAGATTCCCCTTGCAGGTCATTTAGGTCAGACAAAGACTTGGGACAGGCTTGTCTCACACTTTCACTGGCCCCATATGAATGAGAATACCAAGGAGTTTTGTCGCTCATGTGTCACTTGCCAAGCCAGTGGTAAGTCAGGTGGCACAACAAAGGCCCCCCTCATACCACTACCTGTGGTGGGGGTTCCCTTTGAAAGAGTGGGGATTGACATTGTTGGTCCAATGGAACCCCAGACAGCATCAGGACACAAGTTTATACTGGTGGTGGTGGACCATGCCACCAGGTATCCTGAGGCTATTCCCCTTAGGACCACTACAGCCCCTGTAGTGGCAAGAGCCCTAGTTGGAGTGTTCTCCAGAGTGGGTTTCCCTAAGGAGGTCGTTTCTGACAGAGGTACAAACTTCATGTCAGGATATCTGACTGCCATGTGGAAAGAGTGTGGTGTGAACTACAAGTTCACCACACCCTATCATCCACAATGCAATGGGCTTGTTGAGAGATTCAACAGGACCCTGAAAGGGATGATTCATGGGCTACCTGAACCTCTTAGGAGAAGATGGGATGTCCTGATCCCCTGCCTCTTGTTTGCTTACAGAGAGGTCCCTCAGAAGGGGGTTGGCTACAGCCCTTTTGAGCTTCTGTATGGGCATCCTGTAAGGGGACCCCTGTGTTTGGTGAAGGAAGGATGGGAGAGACCTCTCAAAAAGCCTGCAACCAACATAGTGGACTATGTACTTGGTCTCCGCTCCAGGATGGCTGAGTATATGGAAAAGGCATCTAAAAACCTTGAGCCCAGCCAGGAACTTCAAAAAGCTTGGCATGACCAAAAGGCTGTACTGACTGTGTACCAGCCAGGACAGAAGGTGTGGGTGCTGGAGCCAGTGGCCCCAGCAGCTCTGAAAGACAAATGGTCTGGGCCCCACACCATCATTGAGCAAAAGGGAGAGGTTACCTACTTGGTGGACCTTGGAACTCCCAGGAGCCCTCTCAGAGTGCTCCATGTTAACAGGCTCAAGGCATATGTTGACAGGAAGGACATGAGCTTGCTCATGGCCACAGATGAGGGACAGGAGGAAGAGAGTGACCCTCTCCCAGACCTGCTCACTCAGAATCCTGATGATGGGTCAGTTGATGGTGTTGTCTTTTGTGGCAGCCTCACTGAACATCAGCAACAGGATTGCAGGCAAGTTCTGCAATCCTTTCGACATATGTTCTCTCTGACACCCAGCCAAACTGATTGGTGTACCCATGATGTTGACACTGGAGACAGTCTGCCTGTCAAGAGTAAAATCTACAGACAGCCTGATCATGTTAGAGACTGCATCAAAACTGAAGTGCAGAAAATGTTGGAACTGGGAGTCATTGAGCCCTCAGATAGCCCTTGGGCTAGCCCAGTAGTTCTAGTGCCAAAGCCTCACACCCAGGGTGGTAAGAGAGAGATGAGGTTTTGCGTAGACTACAGAGGCCTCAATGCAGTCACTAAGACTGATGCCCACCCAATACCAAGAGCAGATGAGCTTATAGATAGATTGGCTTCTGCCAACTTCTTAAGCACATTTGATTTGACAGCTGGGTATTGGCAAATCAGGTTAGCTGAGGAAGCCAAACCCAAGACAGCATTTTCTACCCCTGGAGGGCATTATCAATTTGTGGTAATGCCCTTTGGACTGAAAAATGCACCTGCCACCTTCCAAAGGTTGGTGAATCAAGTCCTCACTGGGCTGGATGACTTCTGTGCAGCTTATCTTGACGATATTGCTGTCTTTAGCTCCACCTGGGAGGATCACCTGGTCCACCTGAGGAAAGTGTTAGAGGCCCTGCAAAAGGCAGGCCTCACTATCAAGGCCACAAAGTGCCAGATAGGGCAGTCACAGGTTGTATACCTGGGCCACCTTGTAGGTGGAGGCCAGGTTCAGCCACTGGAGAGTAAGATACAGGCCATCAAGGACTGGACTCCTCCAATCACCCAGACTCAGGTTCGAGCTTTCTTGGGCCTGACTGGGTACTATAGGAAGTTTGTCAGAAATTATGGGTCCATAGTGACCCCCCTTAATGACCTGACAAGCAAGAAGATGCCAAAGAAAGTTCAGTGGACAGCAAGCTGTCAGAAAGCATTCAATGACCTAAAGCAGGCCATGTGCACAGCACCTATCCTCAAGAGTCCAGATTACTCCAAGCCATTCATTGTCCAAACAGATGCTTCTGAGTTGGGTGTGGGAGCTGTTCTGTCTCAACTGAATTTTGATGGTAATGATCAGCCTATTGCTTTCATTAGTAGAAGGTTGACACCCAGAGAGAAAAATTGGTCAGCTATTGAGAGGGAGGCCTTTGCTGTGGTCTGGGCCCTGAAGAAGCTGAGGGCCTACTTGTTTGGCACTCACTTCACCATTCAGACAGACCATAAGCCCCTCTTGTGGCTAAATCAGATGAAGGGTGAAAACCCCAAACTGCTTAGGTGGTCCATTTCCCTACAGGGGATGGATTTTACAGTGGAGCATAGACCTGGGACTGATCACAGCAATGCTGATGGGCTCTCCAGGTATTTCCACTTAGAGCAAGAAGACTCACCTGGTCAAGGTTAGTTTATTGTCCCAAAGTTTGGGGGGGGGGTCATGTAGGAGAGTAGGGTCTGCAATCCTATGATAACCCAGATTTTTGCTTTTTGCTGCACTGGTTTACGACTTTCCCTGGCTGTGGGCCTGCTAATCAGACCCACAGCCTAGCTGTTCTCTCTATCCAAATTGTACTCAGGTACTGAATTGGCACTGGGCCCTCTCCAAGTCCCTGTACCCAGGGCTGAGGTGCACCCAGAAGTCTCCCAGGGGCTGAAGCATGTATTATGCCACCCCTGGATTGACTAACTAAAACTGACACAACTGGCTGCACGACAGCTGGGGCAAGGTGGTGTACTCACCCTTTGCTTTAGATATAGTATACCTATATCTAACCCTAAAATGGACACACAGATCTCCTATCAGTCACTCCTATGGCAGGCCTTAACAATCCTGAAGGCAGAGTGCTTGGAATCGTGTGAGATGGTGCTCTGGCATGAGCTGAGCCTGTCTGCGGCTTTCGGGATCCATCCCTTAGCCGTTTCCATGATATCGCATACCATATACTCTTAAGTGCATTATAATCCTCGCGGTTAAATGCCAACTCTGGTATCGCTTTATCAAAACATGTCGAGTAAGGTGTCATACGAATTGGAATACTAACCCCTCGCCAATTCTGGCGACGGGGTTAGCATTCCACCCTTCTAGAGGGACACGACATGCATGTAACCTATAACCCGGTTAAAAGTCAGACAGAGCCTTAGCATCCACAAAATGGATGCTGCCACCGAGACACAAGTCTGCCCTCCTGCTGCTGGGAGTCCTCCCAGAGCAGGAGATAAGGACAAAGGGTTTCCTGCCAGGGGCGGTGCCAGCACCGTCCCAGACAGGGTTTTGTGTATTGTAGGTAGGCAGGGCTTTAGAGGAAGGTGACTGCACGTGGCACCCCGGTGCTCACTGTGCATAGGCTGGCTGGAACCAGTTCCAGGGTCACTCCAGACCCTGTGCTGGGGAAAAGCCCGCCAAGGAAGTGGGTGTAACCACCCCCCTCCTAGTCCCACCCATAGGGCAGGACTTAGTCGCGTGCCAGCCCCTTTTTACAGGATAAAGGTAGAGACTGGCCCCCTTCCAAATCAGATCATCTTTGAATCCTGAAACTACTTTCTGCGAAAGGAACTCAAGACTTCTTCCTAAGATTTCTCCCTTGTGACTAAGGAGTAGTCACCCTGCATCCGCAGGCACCATCTAAGAACACTGCGGTCTGCTGCAAGTCCTTCCTCCGGAATCCGACTGCCCAGCTCGACGAGAACCGGCTTCCCTGGCACCTCTGACCTCTACCTGCATCATCAGTCACGCTGAGATTCGTGGGTGTGACGAGACCTCGAGGGACCGGCCATCTTCAAGACTGCACGACTTCTTTCCAGCAAGCCCGCCGAGTGAATTCCTGGTGAGTGCTTTGGGGTCCGAGAAGCCCCCACCCTGAGCAGCTCCAGCACCGAAGAGCAGCCCCCCAGCATCTCCACGATCTGCGTGGGGCCCTTCTGCTTTTTGCTGCTCACCGCGTTGTTTGGCTACTAGCCCGTTGGCTTGTGGCCTTCCTGACGACGCCCGACGACATTTCTGCTGCTGGTCTGGTTGCTCCAGACTGGCCCTTGCTTCCCTCCATCGGAGAAGTACCCTGGACCCTCCTGGTCCACTCAAGACGCCATTTTAGGTCCACCGCGTGGGCCTTGCATTTGCCAAGACTTGTTGCCCAATCCTGGGTCCAGCGACGTCGACAGCAAGAACCTTCGTGGGACAGCTCGCACCTCCATCCTGGTCGCCGACAACGCCTCCTGGTCCGAGAGACTGCAGAGCCCAGCAGCGCCCACTCACCTGACTGCGGTGACTTCGCCCGGTGCCATCCTGGTGCCCACTTAATCACTGGCTAGTGATTTAAGAACTTGGTCCCCTCTGCTTTCAGGTTTTCCTCTTCCTTGATCCAGGCTTGGATCCATCGAACTTTTCTTCACTGGTCGCCTGCCAGCAACTTCTTCCTTCCAGGCTCCTGGTCCGGCAACGAGATCCCCGACGTCTTTTCAGACCTATGCAGCTGCAGCCCCTGGGCTAGGTAACTTCGGCACTTCGGTGTCCCAGCATAGCCTCACTATCCTAGGGTCAGGATCCACTGTCGTTTTCTTCCTACCAGGTCGGGTTCGCCCGTGAACACTAACTTTGCCTTTACTAGCCTCCATAGACTTTGTCCCGCATCCCGCGTGAGAGTGCACACTCTGCACCCGAGTCCCCTGGGTCTCCTAGTAGTAATCTAACGATTCCCTAGTCCAGTCCTAGCGATTCCAAAGCCTATTAGAACTGTTACTTACCTGCTAGTAATTCGCATTCCACTTTTAAAGTATATGGTTTTTCGTGCCCCTCGGGCATTTGTGTATAACGTGCTAACTTAAGTATTTTCGTAAGAGTTTTGTTGTGTGCCTAGCACCCTGTCCTCATAAAGAGTACAGGGTTGTTGTGATTCTAATAAATACATTGTTTATTTTCATAACACTTGTGTGGTGTCCTTTCACTGGGTGTTCAAGGGGTAATGTGATGGTAAAACAGCTGGCTTAACACGCCCTCTAGAGTCTTAGCCTTAGACTGCTCGTATCCATGCTACTAGGATAGCTGGTCTATAAGGTTGACTTACAACCAATCATCAATAAGGGTTGTTTGGACTGATATATAGTGATCACTAGAATAGTGAGCACTGCACATCAGGCCAACTTCTCACAACCCCCCTCCCAGTCCCACCCATAGGGCAGGACTTAGTCGCGTGCCAGCCCCTTTTTACAGGATAAAGGTAGGAACTGGCCCCCTTCCAAATCAGATCATCTTTGAATCCTGAAACTACTTTCTGCGAAAGGAACTCAAGACTTCTTCCTAAGATTTCTCCCTTGTGACTAAGGAGTAGTCACCCTGCATCCGCAGGCACCATCTAAGAACACTGCGGTCTGCTGTAAGTCCTTCCTCCGGAATCCGACTGCCCAGCTCGACGAGAACCGGCTTCCCTGGCACCTCTGACCTCTACCCACCTCTACAGCCCAGCTGAGAACCGTGGGTGCGACGAGACCTCAAGGGACCGGCCATCTGCAAGACTGCACGACTTCTTTCCAGCAAGCCCGCCGAGTAATCTACTGGTGAGTGCTTTGGGGTCCGAGAAGCCCCGACTCTGAGCAGCTCCAGCTCCGAAGTGCAGCCCCCCAGCATCTCCACGATCTGCGTGGGGCCCTTCTGCTTTCCGCTGCTCACCGCGTTGTTTGGCTACTAGCCCGTTGGCTTGTGGCCTTCCTGACGACGCCCAACGACATTTCTGCTGCTGGTCTGGTTGCTCCAGACTGGCCCTTGCTCCCTTCCAGAAGAGGAGCACCCCGGACCCTCCTGGTCCACTCAAGACGCCATTTTGAGTCCACCGCGTGGGCTTGAATTAGCCAAGGCTTGTTGCCCAATCCTGGGTAACTTCGACGCCAACGACTTCATCCTTCGTGGGACAGCTCGCACCTCCATCCTGGTCGCCGACAACGCCTCCTGGTCCGAGAGACTGCAGAGCCCAGCAGCGCCCACTCACCTGACTGCGGTGACTTCGCCCGGTGCCATCCTGGTGCCCACTTAATCACTGGCTAGTGATTCAAGAACTTGGTCCCCTCTGCTTTCAGGTTTTCTTCTTCCTTGATCCAGGCTTGGATCCATCGAACTTTCCTTCACTGGTCGCCTGCCAGCAACTTCTTCCTTCCAGGCTCCTGGTCCGGCAACGAGATCCCCGACGTCTTTTCAGACCTATGCAGCTGCAGCCCCTGGGCTAGGTAACTTCGGCACTCCGGTGTCCCAGCATAGCCTCACTATCCAAGGGTCAGGATCCACTGTCGTTTTCTCCCTACCAGGTCGGGTTCGCCCGTGAACACTAACTTTGTGAATTCTAGCTTCCATAGACTTTGTCCCGCATCCCGCGTGAGAGTGCACACTCTGCACCCGAGTCCCCTGGGCCTCCTAGTAGTAATCTAACGATTCCCTAGTCCAGTCCTAGCGATTCCAAAGCCTATTAGAACTGTTACTTACCTGCTAGTAATTCGCATTCCACTTTTAGCGTATATGGTTTTGCGTGCCCCTCGGGCATTTGTGTAACGTGCTAACTTAAAAGTATTTTCGTAAGAGTTTTGTTGTGTGCTTAGCTCCCTGTCTCATAAAGAGCCAGGGTAGTCTTGTTATAAATAAATACACTGTTTATTTTCATAACAACTTGTGTGGTGTCCTTTCACTGGGTGTTCAAGGGGTAATGTGATGGTAAAACAGCTGGCTTAACACGCCCTCTAGAGTCTTAGCCTTAGACTGCTCGTATCCATGCTACTAGGATAGCTGGTCTATAAGGTTGACTTACAACCAATCATCAATAAGGGTTGTTTGGACTGATATATAGTGATCACTAGAATAGTGAGCACTGCACATCAGGCCAACTTCTCACAGACGTGGATATTGAATGTTTTGGAGACGGCAGTACTTGACAAGACGTACCCAGTCCCATGTTCCATTCCTTCAGCTGAGTAGAGGTATAGCGTAGGGTACATGCGGTATTCAGGATGTCAGTAGGACCAGGGGGGTAGCCCTGGGCCCGGATCTGGCTCGGACGGGCGCAGACGGGCTTGTCTTAGGCGCGTCTTCGGCGCGCGCCCGCTGCGGTCGTCCGCTGCGCATCCTAGTCGAGCGAGGACTAAATAGCTCTCTGCCGGAAGTGGAGAAGAGCTAGACCGCGTCCCGCCCCAGCCCCAAGATGGCGGCTGGTGCTCGTGGTCGAGTGCCCTATTCCCTTCGCTCTAGCGCGTCGGGTAGGTGCCAAACAGTGTGCAAAATTATGCTAGGATCAGTGCAATTAGTATCTTCGTAATCAGCAATTAAAAATACACTTTTTAAAATTTGTCAAATTTTCTAAAATTCATTCAGCAGCTTCCTAAATTCGTTTCTAGCAGCCTACAAGGTAAATAAAAGTATTCTATATGAAAACGATCAGCGCTAGTGCAAGTTCAGCTTCGTGTAATGTGCAAATGGTATCAACAGATCGGTGGGCTCCCTCGCTCTAGATAGCTCTCTCCCGGAATTGGAGAAGAGCTAGACCGTGTCCCGCCCCAGCCCCAAGATGGCGGCTGGTGCTCGTGGTCGAGTGCCCTATTCCCTTCGCTCTAGCGCGTCGGGTAGGTGCCAAACAGTGTGCAAAATTATGCTAGGATCAGTGCAATTAGTATCTTCGTAATCAGCAATTAAAAATACACTTTTTAAAATTTGTCAAATTTTCTAAAATTCATTCAGCAGCTTCCTAAATTCGTTTCTAGCAGCCTACAAGGTAAATAAAAGGATTCTATATGAAAACGATCAGCGCTAGTGAAGTTCAGCTTCGTGTAATGTGCAAGTGGTATCAACAGATCGGTGGGCTCCCTCGCTCTAAATAGCTCTCTCCCGGAAGTGGAGAAGAGCTAGACCGCGTCCCGCCCCAGCCCCAAGATGGCGGCTGGTGCTCGTGATCGAGTGCCCTATTCCCTTCGCTCTAGCGCGTCGGGTAGGTGCCAAACAGTGTGCAAAATTATGCTAGGATCAGTGCAATTAGTATCTTCGTAATCAGCAATTAAAAATACACTTTTTAAAATTTGTCAAATTTTCTAAAATTCATTCAGCAGCTTCCTAAATTCGTTTCTAGCAGCCTACAAGGTAAATAAAAGGATTCTATATGAAAACGATCAGCGCTAGTGCAAGTTCAGCTTCGTGTAATGTGCAAATGGTATCATGGTGCTCTCTGATTTGGGGATTTTCATGTCCTGGCCTAGCGGATTCAGTCACAGACCGGAGTCATTTTTGTGTTTCAGTGTGATCAGAAGAATGTGCCCTCATTGGGAACCTGAACTGTATTCATTTCAAAGTACTTTATGGTAAATGAAGGTACTGAGACCATTGCCCATTCAGGAACCTCACAGAGAAGAGACCCTTCCATAGAAGACGGAAAACTCAAGATGCCCCTGTATGAGGATCCACGAGGAGAGGGAAGATGGAGTCCCCTGGAGAGAAGCTTGATGTGATGGCCTTGATGAAGGGCTGTGGGATTTCTATGTAATATTCTGTTCCAGTGGAGGTTCCTGTATTGCTCGTCTCTCTGTTTGTTACTGCACCTCTCCTGAGCCAGTCTGACCATGAATTGCCAAGGCATTTTGTGAGACACTTGTTTTATTTTACTTCTATTGCTAAAAACGTAATCAAATGTGTACTAGAAAGCTCACTCTAGCTTAGGTCGTGAGTGCTGATTACCAAGGAGAGTAGTTGTTATGTCTTCCAGACACAGGACAGAGTTTCTATTCCTGGCTTTCGAGAACTCACTGGTCCTCAGGACAGCGACTGCTCCTTGCAGTAGGACAGCACCAAGACGACACATGTGCACCGCTGGATAAAACCTCTTTCATGGACGTTATTGTCTGATAAAATAATTAACTAATTAAGGTCAGATCACAGTTTATGCCTTTCAAGTGTCTCCCTCTCTAATGGCGTAGTGCGGGCGCTACGAGTCTTGCACCCTGCTCGCCGCCTGTGTGCCTACAGATGGGTAAATGAGCCAACTTTGGTCCACATTTTGCGTTTACCACTCTTTGAGCAGTGTTTTTTGGAGTGTTTTACTTTCATTTAATGCATGATAGAGATAGCTCTTCGAAAGGGATTTAGTTCGTCAAGCAGGGAGGATGTACTGCTTCCCCCAGAAGGCAGTCCTTCTGTCGGCACTGATAACCGGAGTGGGCCATCTGAAGTGGGCAGATAGACTGAATAGTAATGAGTGATGGACTTGGGGAGCTGGAGGCTGTTGTAGGACAGGGTGTTTTGAATTGAAGAGACTGAACTAAAGTTTCGTGAAACTTCCTCCATCTGTAGAGCATCAGCCTGGTCTTTGAGTCGGCATATTAGCAAAGGCCTATCGCTGCCTTCAGTTGGTGAGTTCCGTCAGCTAGTGCCTCGTGAGTGCTTTCTATATGCTCTGCTGGGTCCTTATGGGCAGCTGGATTGAGATGTGCTCACTTGCCCTTCTTCAGGCGTCTTTCTTCCCCCGTTAGAACTCTGTTGCAGTGTGTTTGTCCTGAATTTCTTGTTTTGCAGTTGGATTGAGTTGCTTCTTGGATCGAGCCCATCTTTCGGATCCACTTATTGACATCTGAGTTGATACAAACTGGGTGTCCTGCATCCTGCTCGGTAATGAATGGGCCACAAAACTCTTATTTCATTAAACCGATGTCCCTTGCTGTGGAAATGCTATGCTGCGGTGTATTCGCTGAAGGTATTGATTTCTCTTCACCAAGGAAATGTAGTTTATCTCAGCTCGTTGCCTACACCGGGTGCTTACCGCAGCCATTGCATTGACACTTGCTGATGAGTTCATTTTTCTCCCAGCTTTATTAGCAGTTAACGTTTCCATTGTATGAGATCGAATCCCGCCCGCCGCTTGGCGGTATCCGCCTCTGTTGGCTCATTTGTCATGCACTATTATTGTGACTTTCCAGCATCTCCCATTATTGTTAATTTGTGTCTTCAGAGGAGAATATATAAAAAATACAGGAATATTGTGCTTATTACACGTTGTAAGACCAGACATAAGGGTACTGTAAATAGACTAATGCATAGAATGTTTTCAGCTGATAGAAATGAGATCTACACAATATTCCAAAGACATCCAGTCCTCTCCTTTAGCAGGGAGTGGGTGTGTTTGGTTGTGTTGTTGCTGAAGAGCCCTTTGGTGGTCCCACAGTGCACTCTTGTACCTGTCCCGGGCACTGTACTGACTCACAACAGTTGTGAAGCACCACTTTTTCATTGCCGAGGTTTGCTTGTTCTGTTTCACTTATTTACACCACCCCACTCTCTCTCTTACTGCCATATTATGTAATATTTCACTTATTTCCCCCAATCCCGCACATAATAATCTACCCCAAGGCCCTTGGTATCCTTAGCAGAGGAAAGGATTCCAGGAAGTGGGGGCCAGTCTATCCTCGCTGCTGGCACGTGCAGGGCAGAGAGCCTGCGTACAAGGGGCCACCAGCCTGTCCCAGATAACAGGCACCAAACAAGACGTACCACATGAGGTGTCTGATGCTAACAAAGCTTCTATCTCAAGCATAAAGTCATTCTGGTAAATGTCAAAACAACCACACCTCCCTCAGACCGCCCGATACCTATCCACAGTACAAAGACAAGGCACACTACTTGCCTCCCTGTTCGTCGACACGCCT
Source organism: Lissotriton helveticus (assembly GCF_964261635.1). Taxonomy (NCBI): domain Eukaryota; kingdom Metazoa; phylum Chordata; class Amphibia; order Caudata; family Salamandridae; genus Lissotriton; species Lissotriton helveticus. The sequence continues at coordinate 54,778,185 of NC_136067.1, forward strand.
ATAAGCAATCTGCTGTTCGCTCTACCACTTCCTTAGCGTCTTTTAGACATAACTGCATTTCGGACAACCTTTAGGAGCACCCCTGAATACCCATCCTCCGTTTTACTACCAATTAAAACCGTAAATGAAAAACCAGACCCCAGGAAACAAGATGCAACTCTCCAAACGGAGGTAAGTGCAACCACCAGACCACCTGGACAGTGACTCCGATGCCCACCTTGAGTATTTACCCTACCGTAACATGAATGTGACTATCTTACAATATTTAGACTTTGTAAAAGACGCGGCCACTTATCGACAACTTAGTGCCCAGACAAGAAGAAAGGGCAGTAGAACTATAAAGAAAGTCCAGCATTATGAGAAGTGTTGAGTGAGCATTAGGGGTTCCGTTCCTTTTCTAAGACGCAGGTAACTTTGGATAAATCTCAGATTGAGAGGTACTAATCCATTGGGTGCGGCCAGTACAGAGAACGGGCGACCTCCAGCAATAGCTTTCTAGGTTTTGGGATGTCTGGAAGTGACTGATTGTAAGAAGTGAGTTCTTTGGAGGCAATACTGTCTTACGAGGCGAGATGAATCGCGTTGTTGCCCCATATGTATAGTGAATAATAATGCAAAGTACTTTAAAGAAGATTCTGACTCGCACAGGTGCCCAGGGCAAGGGTTTCAAACTGGAGAGATTCTGCAAAGCTGAGGTGCCGCTGTCCCTCAATGGCTGCTGATGCTGACTGCGTTGAATGAGAAACGGCGTAAATCCAGTCTGAAGCCACCCAGGGTCAATGGTGACCCCTGCAGCCATTTTCGGAAGAGTTGGACGAATTGTCCCCATTGAAACTGTACTAGAAGAAACGATAGGTGCAACCTTCGTTTTATTTGGATTGGGAGAGAAGAATCTAGCTTTATCCGTTGACGTTTCACCAATCAATGAGGTTTGAAGCAGGGGTCAAAGGTCTCAGCCATAGAGGAGTGCCAGAGCTTCCACCAGTTTTCAGAGCCTCGCTTTTCTCGCTGGTCATTTTTAACCAAGGTCACACCAGGCCTTGTGGGACTCCTGATAGGCAGCTCTTAAGAGGGAGTTCATTTTTGGAGACACCGCTTAGTCTAATGGGCCCTTGAGTGTCATCAGCATAGGTACACAAGTGCAGATCATGAGGGTGTATAAGAGATCGGAGGGGGCTAACATGAAGTTAAATATGGAAGTTCTAAGTGCGTTCATTTGAAAGTTTGCTCCTTTGGTGACTAAACTGATATGTTCCTTCATTTTAAGATTCTTGTCATGGGTTATTCTCAGAGATCTCGTGGACTCTATAACGTGTGGAAGGCAGTTAAGGGCTGTTAGATGCTTCGTCCATTCTTCAGTATCGAGTGATTGTGTGGGTGAGGCGATTAAGAGGAATTTGGTTTCGACTGCATTTAGTTTGAGGTGGTTTCGGGTCAGCCAGTTCTGGTTTTGTTGCAAGGGTATGTTGAGGTATCTAATATCTTTGGGGGAAGATATTTTTAAGCATAGTCTGGTATCATCTGCATACATGCGGTATTAGATGTTCGATATTTTCAGAATTATGGGCATTGCCTGTGTTTTTATGTGTCTCAAATTGCTGCCTAAGGAAGGTTGTTGAAAGCCAGGTACAGAGATCTCACACTTTCTTGTGCCAATGTCTAGATACCCCCTGATTGGAGCCTGCCCATTAATACCTGTTGTGAGAGCCATCACTTTGAACAAAAGGCTGTGTCTGAGAAAAAGGCTTAAAATGACTTTGGAAAGAGAACCACCCCAAAGTAGTTCTGAAACCTTAGACAGAGGATCCACATTCCCCATGTGTAAAATGTGTATAAAAGTGAGGGCCAAACTACCCCACTTTGTTCAAGTTGCAAGTTCTTCATGATCGAGAAGGGATTGCTCTGCTGACTACTCAGATGACTGCTGTGTGAACAGGGCTGGTGCCTGCATGACAACAAGTCTCCCAGAAGTAAGGAGACCCCATCTGAACTTGCTGGAGGAGCTGAAAGTGTCTGCCTGACGTATAGCAGCTTGTCTGGAGAGAAAAGTAGAGTACCTGGCACTGCTAGCAAGACTCTAACCAGCTGTTTTCCTGGCATGAGGAGCACCCAAAAGTAACCGACTGCTCTTAGGAGTAAAGCAGAGTAGCTGACAAGAGTCGAAAGGGGTCTCCTTGTCTCCCTTCGTCAGTCTGGCAGTGAACCGCCTACAGAAATCAAGCAAAGAAGTCATCCCATGTTGTCCAGCACTACAAAGTCTTTGTACTCCTGCCCAATCCCTGCGAATACCAAGGAGGAACTTATATCACTGCTGAAACAGAAGCTGTTGCTGGCCTGGGGACCATAACTGCCTGAAGAAGCACAACCCCTTTGTAAATCTGGCCTGGAGGCTGCAACGGCACATTGAGCACCTGTCGGATCTTGGGCTGGATCCCTCCTCTGCCTGGACATTCACCCACTGAGCAGTCCTAATATTACTCCTTCACCATGTCTCCAACTCCCACATGAAATCGTTGCTGTGGCTCCATGGCAGGGTAGATGCCGCTTAGAGATCCAGTCTGAGAAGTGCCAGCTGACGGTGTCAACATGAGTGGGTAATGGGGCGTCACCTGAGAGATTAAATCGGATGCATGGCCTGGGAAAGGTGACTGTTGCCTAAACAGTCCCTTCAATGTATGTACAAACTCTTAAACTGCTCTGAGTGAATGAAGACCTAGTGAGCTGCACCTGTGCTTGGGGTTAAATCCGAAGAGCTATAGACCCTATACCAGCTACTAGAGTCGGAAGAAGGCACCGTAGCAGGTGTGGGGTGTTACTAGGAATCATAGTTGCAATTGCAGTCTTACATCTGCACCCCATTAAAATGTGTTTTATTACATTTTGGTCTGTTAGTAAAGTACTTTCTTTTCATTAAGATAAGCACTGGGCTGCACAATGTAATTATTGTGTTGGTTGATTGACTGTTGAGTTCTGTGCTCTTGCTCGCCACACTAATCCCTGAGAAGCTTTTGTCTATTCGCCCTCATCACCCTGAGAGTCAAGTGCTGAAAGGGTTGTACATGGCTCAGTTTGCTGAACCATAGTAGGATGGACACCAGTGGCAAGCAACCTCAACCACCTCGGTTGGGACGAGGTAAGGTCATAGCCAGTTCTCATTGATGGTTTGGTTCTTTAGGAGACATACGCTAGACCTAGTACTTCAAGAGGTCTGGTGCTCGATGCCGCAGTTTCCAATTTATAGAGCATTAGTTCTTATTCACTGAGTAGAGTCCTGGAAGTGGGATGAACCAGTATGGGTTTGAGAGAGACGCAAACACTACTGCCAAGAAGACAAACACATTAACGGTAAAGAACAAGCGAAGAAGAGAAACTACTCTATTGAAACTGCCTTTCCAGCACAAAGGAAGAGACACAATACAGTATATGTGTGTAGAATTATAAGGTAGTTAACATCAGAGCAATTGTCTTCAACTGAGGTCTTCCTTGTGACTATCACAGTGTACGCCTCTGTCCCCGTTCAGCTGATTCCATGGAACAGTTGTGTGCGGGTAGCCTTGCTTAGCACAGTGTCATTGTCTTCTTGATTAACTTTCAAAATGATATGTACCTGGTGCCCTATCATCCATCCTCCTCCTCTGGTGATCTCTTATCCACCCAAATAATGATAAAAAATACCAGTCATCCTCCCAAGAACTGTATTCTCCCCGCCCACAGGTAAAGATGAAAATTCCAGTTTTTTTGCCACACACCCAAACCATAGGGTGACCAGGCGTCCCGGATTTTTTTTTTTATTAAAACCTTTATTTGCATCAATAGGATATACATGCGTGGGCCCACAACCAATTCGGCCGGCCATAGGGCAAAAGTGACAAAAATCGAAATAAGTGATACAAGGTCAGCTGGCAGGCAGGCAAACATATTCAAAACAACACGAAGAAAAGGACAAGCGACATCATTGGCCCAATATCAGGAACAGTGAGGTCCATTTTATAATAAGGGGACAAGGCTCATGGCAGACTCATAAAATACGGGAAAAACAATAAACAGAAAAATACCCACGCCAAAATGGGATGAGGGGGGGGGGAGGAGGATGTGAAGACACGAGTCGATCGTAGCACAAAACAAGCGCTAAATATGTTAGAGAAGCATACAAGTACTACCAACATCTCATGCCCCCCACCCAATATCAGCTAACAAATGCAAGGGGAGCGGATAAACTGCACGATCTAAACCTACTCGCCATACTAGCCTGGGGAAAAAAAGGGGGGGGGGGGAAGGGAGGGGAGGGAAAGGGGGAAAACACAGGGGGGAGACTGAGGGGAAAACCAATAAGGGCAGGAACAGGGTAAGGAGAAGAAGGAGAAACAAAGAAAAAGAAATATGAAAGGTGAAACACTATCGTGCAAGATGGGCGCCACCCCGGGCCAAGCGTACCACGGCCAATAACACAGAAGAAAGTGGAGAGCTGACGAGAAGTAGGGTACAGCAGTCACGACGGAAACACCGAAGTTGATAAAAGTGGCAGAGCAACAGACCCCAACCCACTATGCCAGAGAAGCGAGAACAGAAGCGGCACCTCGATAAAGGGATAGAAAAGGGCCATAGAACCAAAAAAGAAAACATCTGAAAGACCCCGCCCACCCGTCCCACCCCGCACCCCTGCAGAAGGCTACGGCCTACCCTCCAAACAGCGTGCCTGTCGCCCTAATCCGAAACCCGAAATATAGTAAAGAAAGAGAGTAGAGAAAGGAGACAAAAAGAAGAAGGAAAGGGATTATGAAACAAAAATAAGGTGTGAGGGAGGAGCCAAAGGGTACGAACAAACACACTCGGCCACGACCCTCCCCAGACCATCAATTGAATAACCATCAAATCAGTACCACACCTTCACATACAGCAATAACCCGCGGGAGGGGGGAGGGGGAAATTTAAATGTTTCACATTATCGAAAGTACAAGCATCAGTGCAAAAGACAATTAAACCAGCAGTCCGTCAGTGTTGCGCAACTCACCCCCAGCCCTTCCTAACCACAAAACCAACCCAATAAAGGATAACATGGGGCAGACCACCCAGCACAGAATAATCGCAATGTTGACCAGGGTTACGGCAGTGATGTAGATTAGGGAGAGCTACCACACCAATGAAACACAAAAAGTCAATGAAGCCAGTCAATTGTAGCAGCAACGACAGGGCGAGCAAAGGCAAGCCGGAGCCCAGTTTCGCAGTTCGACAATGCAAAGGTACCCCTCCAGGGCAAAAGTTCAGTTCCATCGAAGCAGGAGCAAACAGCGGTCCACCATAGTTCCCAGTTGTCCGGGATGGAGCAGATCTCCGCGTCGTGTGCAAGTCCTCGAAGTCCGGGCGGTGAAAAAGCGGAGGTTCAAAAGCCACCGGCCCATCAAGCGGCCGAAGAACAGCGGCAGCAACTCCTGGCGCAGCCGAAGGGGGCGAAGCAATGGAGGCATCAAGGCGATAGGGGCGCATGAAAGAGCGGCGACCCAAAATGGCGGCGGGTCGCATAAGGTCGGTAGAAGTGCCGGGGGCCAAGACAGCGTATAAGGACATCAAGGCGTCTAGAACATCTCCGAGCGTGGGCGCTCGAGCACACGCCCAGGCCCCCGCGCAATCCGACCAGCAAAGTTCTTCGGTGCAGAACGGAGCACCCCCCACGTTGTCGGCAGCCATTTTGTGAGTTTCGCCGCCCCGCACTCCACCGCGGGCCCCCAAACAGTTCCCAAATGCAGGACTTTACAGACCTCCGGGGGTTCCCAACAACGGCCACACCGGCACAGAGCGGGTAGGCGCTCGATGGGGGGGGTGCCTTCTCCGAACAGCGGCGGGCCCCAAAAGCAGAGCCAGGCACGGGGTCCAGGGCTGCCGGACAGAACAAAGGCGAAGGGACCCCTTCACACAGGTAGCCCCCAACACATCTCGTCCCCCTCCAGCCGCACGGTCCACAAGTCGGGGCCGGTTCAGGATCACCGGGGCATACACACAGCGGCTCTCACCAGTGGCTCACTCCCGCGGCCGGGGCCGGCAATCTCAGCACCGCCGGTCGGGTCCCACAGGCGAGGTCCCGGTCTCGAGCGCCCGGAGGCCCCAATCTTCCGAGGGCACAGCTGCGGACCCACAGCACGCAGGAGCTTCCGGAACAGACGGTGAGTAAGAGTGGGTCGTTAAATTCCAAAATCTGTAGTGAAGTATCGTCGAAGTACAGGATATATTGCAGGATATTCGAGGTTGGCCGGAGGGCCGACGGAGCCGAGCTAAAAGGCAGCCATTACGCTCTCAGGCTAGGCTCCTCCCTCAGGCGTCCCGGATTTGCCAGGACGGCCCCTGTTTTTCACCAGCTGTCCTGGCAGATTTCAAGAAATTTAGCTCATGTCCCTGTTTTTAAAGATAGACAACTGAAAACGGTGGGAGGTGCTTTTTTAATGTTTTACAAAGCAGGGGTAGTTAGCAGTTGTTTCAAGAAAGCAGTTTAACTAACAGGCAAGCTACTGGGTTTAAACATTGCATTTTATGTACGTTCTTACTGCCTGTTCTCTTCTGAGGAGCGCTGTCATTCTGTGTGCTCACTTGACGTAAAGTTGCAGCCCTTTTTCTATTTTTGTGAAATTGTCCCGGTTTTTCTGGTCACCCTACCAAACCACCTTCTATACCACCCTTCACAGCACCTTACCCCTCCACCCCCACACACACAGTACATGGCTGTAGGAAGTCTGGTGTTATGGTGGGGATGGGGAAGAACCTCTCACATTAGTTCCAATCTAGCGCCTCGTTCGGCAGGTACTGTCTCTGCGAAGTCTACGCCTTTGCCGCTGGTAGCAACTTGATCATCTGGGACTCGGACCCCGGCTACTCTGCTTCAGTGAAAAGGAACGGGCAGATTTTGCTCCTGCAGCTGAGAACACAGGCATTAAAACATGGCTTATTGATTAATGCTGTCCTGCTGTGGGTTGGAGTCCTCTCAGTAACATGGGTAGAACATGGTCCGAAGGCTGATTCCTGTTCACTGACTGCTGCTGGTCTTCACTCAGTCACTGCTCTCCCCAGAGCCCCCTGCTTCCCTCTCCTTTTATAGCCCAGTACACACTGTCCTGCCAGTGGACGCTGCAGTTATTATGACGGATGCTTCTGGTGAATGTATTTTCACTGCTCTCTTCATTGAAGCAGGCATGGGGGTCGGACGTGCCCTTCCCCGAGCCCCGAGCCCCAGAGCTGTACTGGTCCCGCTGGTTGGTCCACGTACAGCATATTCACCTGGAGGCACAGGCCATCAGTACGGAGGCTCCTTGAGCTGAAGAAATGACTGTGTGCCTGTGGCAGCGGCCTTCATCTTAAGTTAGCGATTCTCATTGCATGGTTGAGTTTTTCTTGCATCCTTCGTTAAAGAATGACATAACGTGGAAAGGCTCCCACCGTCCCAAGGTGACTGGCAAGAGGACCTCCTCCTCCTGGAGCAGCCATGACAGCTGACGTCATCACGCTGTGACATGGGGACGTGTGCGTTGAACAGCTTCACACGCCACCGCACCCTGCCACAGATTTACTGCATGCGCTTTAGGGGGTGTTTTGGGCTGCCAGCATCCTCCAAGCGCGTGGGGCAGGGGTAAGTGTAGCTAGTGTGCTCTTGTTAGTGCCTTCAGAGAGTTTGATGGGTCCCGTATAGCACCAACAGGGTTGGGGGGGTGATGGTGCAGAGGTTACTCTCGGTTATAGGCCAAGCCTAGTAGAGAAACCTTGCAGCTGCAGGACTGGCTGGCTGGATAAGAACAACAAGCATTTACAATGCAACAGGTCTCGCAATTGTGCAATTTTGAGCTATTGTTATTGTAAATGGCAATTATAATATTAAAAGGCATTGTCATTTCCAATATCAATAGGTCAAACGTCGGAAAAAGCAAGACCTATTGTATTGTACAGCGCGGTGTCCGAGAAGCGGGCTCCGCGCTCACCAATAAAGTAAAAAAAAAAAAGATTAGCATGGTGCCCCTTAAGTGGGCGCCGCACTCACCATTAACGTTTAACAAAAAAACAACCCCCCCCCCCTTCATGGGAGTCACCACAACCAGTTTGCAGCAGTAGCTTTTTTAAGATTCCAGCACTCTGGCTTCCAGTGGTGTCTGACCAGCCTCCGAGGGCACGCGCCACCCACCAAATGATAAAGGAATGCGAAGCGGACCATTGGCTGGGCATTGAGACCACGCCGCAGGCCGCTTCATCCACCACTCGAGGGTCTTTCCTGCCAGATCCTGTTTCCACTCACAAATCCTTCCTTTCATTTATATTAATTATTCATAACCATTCAAATATATTGCAGCCCATATCTTAAAGCACAAAGGCTGGGCTAACTTTCTTATCCGGAAAAAAAAATGGTTGGTCCCAGCACTTTACACCTACATTTTAATTCTATAACTTGAACGATGATGAGGATTGAAAGATAACAGACGTATCTGCAAGCCCAGAAAGAAATGCAGGGGAACTTCAAAGAAACGCGTTCCAAACCTCAGAGGACGAGCAGGACACCGTGTCCGATCCCTGCCTGAAATGATCATTTCTTTATCTGCTTGTTTGCACCGTAGCTGTGGGGGGGCACTGTGCCCGCTCGTGGCCTGAGCTGGTGTTTGATGAACATTTCTATTAAGTAAGAATAAATGGTCCAATATAAAAAAAACGTGATAACAAGTCTTGGCCTCCATTACGCAGTGTGTGTGTTTAAAGGTATCTTTTTAACAATACTAGGTCCACAAAGTGATTATAATTACACAAGCAGTGGATACGATCAGTCATTAAATATTTCTGTCCTCCAAGAAGGGATGATTCGTTCACTGGAGCGGGCTGCTTTCAAGCTCTCCCCCATTTTGTCATATCACAATGAAATGAAGGTGTCTTGTTTGCATTCTTTGAGGAACTATTCCGAATAAGCTGAGTGATATAATCAACTTTTGGCCCTTTTCAAATTGTGCTGGCAGGGCCGACTACCCGGCCCGGAGCTTGATTGTTCGTGCTTTCGCCGCTTTGTACCCGCAAGAGTCATGTTCGCGCTTTATAAAACTTTTCAAATAAATAAAATAAAATAAACTTTTGGGGTAACCAGGTGTTTTTACACCCAGTGCAGTCCATAGAATCCAAGTTCCTTGGTCATCCAATCAACAATCCAGGATTGTTGATTGATCTGCTAATACCGATAAGGTAGTTGGACACAACTTAAGTAGCGTCTGCTCTTGAAACGTATGTTTTCTGAAAGTAAATACAGGTATAAAGCACATTCACCATTGGGAGACCCTATACTCTGTTCTGGTCTCAGAGACTTTCCTATTCCATTCATATACGGCTCCTACATCGATATAACATTCCATGTGTTAGAGGACTTTGTTTCTACACACCAAAGGCCCTGAGGAAGTCTTTTGATACGAAACACGTGTTGGCTGTTCCCATCCAAATCTATTATTCATTTACACTGATTACATCTTATGGATGAAATAGCAACTTTGAAGGCTCATTTTCATTAGGTATTACTGAATGTTACAGTGGTGCTGTCTGTGGTAGCGTGGTTTACATATTTCTGTCCGTAACTATAGGGTGGTTCTTCTGTGGTTGTATTCTGTACCACTTCTGGCCCCCTTTGTAAACGCACATCCAAAGTCATACCCTTTACATTTGCTGGTTCAGATCCGACAGGGCCACAACACCACAAACATCTTTGATACCTAAAATAGTCAGAGGGAACAACTGACGATGGCTTATCACTAAAACGTGACGCTGCAACTTATAGTTAGGACTTGAAGACACAAACAAATTTATATTGAGCTTAATACAGGACATATTGTAGGAGCACCTTCAAAAATGTGTTTATGTCAACAAATCTGGGCGAAACAACTAGCCCTCCATCACAGTATGCCACATTCAGGCAAGACAGGAATCTATTGTAAAGTCTCATTTGAAGAGATTATTTCTACCAATATGTATATCATTGTCTTCCTTAAATGGGCGCAGGTCACTGAATCTAACAGCCTTCATTCCAGATAACACACACCATGGCACTATTGTCTATTCTCCATCAGTGTCACTATCTCAGTCATCCACAGATGCCAAGAATGATCAGGGCTAACCCCTTGAGGGCATGTCCCTCATTCGTAAGGTGCATGGAATAAATACTTCGTGGCGTAGGGTAAAGAAGAACATTGAACATGTACCTTTTATAGATTTTGCTAATCTTGCTATTCTGAGATTTTATATATTCCCTCTTCAATCAGTTTATTTGAGGAGAATTTGTTTCTTTTGCTTTTTTTCTTTCTTTTGAGGTATTTCATCCTAACAGTTTCCATGTGTATTTATGGTATTAAGATGTGATGTCATAAATGTCTTAAGCCATTGATGCTGCAAGTCCAAAAGTGCTGTGGTCCGTGTTTTTAGTATCATAGAAGAAAGGTATCTCCTTTTCAAGGTGACCAAAAGTCTTAGTATCCGTTCGATGAAGAATTGAATCTTTAGCATGAGAAGGTTTATGATGGTGTTGTTAAGGAAGGAGGTGAGCAAATGAACTGCTTAGTTAGCACCAGCATCCTAGTTCACATATGTTCTTATCCCAGCTGATCAGTTAGTTTGTGATCCGTGACTAGTATTGTCTCAAGGAATCGTACAGATGATATTTAACCTGGTTGGGATTGAGCGAGTTTGTGGGAATGCAGTTACCAATGTAATAGGCAAAACTAGGCCCTGGAAGGTAGAACGACATTGAGTGACACTTAGACAGTATTGCATTTTTCTGTATGAATGTAACCTTGCTGGCAACGCTGTCTTTCAGATTTCTTGGTATAATGCAACAATCAGGCAGTAGCCATACATCCATATTAATAAGTGAGGTATCATTGCCCTGTTTCTGTCATTACTGAAACAGTGAGGTCAGAATTGGTGGTGTCACTGTCGGACTCTGTTTCGAGAGGCTACGGTCAGGCAGGGGTTACTGGGCCTCAAATGTGGGGGGTGAGGGCCTTTGCAGCTGGTATACTGTACTCCTCTTATCATAGCTTGGCTACCCGAGCCAAGTATAACCCCTTCCACACTTGACTCAGGGTATCAAGGGTGAGCAGAGAGGTAGCGTGAGGGTGCTCGAGATCAGAGCTCAACAGTCAGCCAACAGACACAATAAACTTTATGTCCAGCCCAGCACTTACCTTTGCAGGAAAGAAAGTACAGTTGCACTACACACGTCTGTCAATGCACATAAGCAAGTCAGTTATTCTGGGCACTCTCATGTAGGCAGTACACCACGCTCCTTCTCTGAACATGCGTTCTCTTTGTGTTCCCTCCCCTCTCTTAAGGGAGGTCAGCGGTACCTTGAATCGGGCTCAGGTAGAGTTTGTTACACACTGTTCAAAAATGCTCTCAACCTTTATCTTACCAGTTTCTCGGAATATGTGAGCTCTCACAGGTTCTTTCTGCAGCTGCCTCGCACACAGAGCGGCTCTCCTGCGGACTCCAAAGAGGCCCAATGAATCTGTAAGTCCTTGTCCGAGTCCCTCAGACCCGGTCAGCGGATAAGTTCAGCAGCATGAATGTCCTACCTCTTCTTCAGAGATTACGGTTGCAGGTCCTGTAGGAATGTTGTTGAGGATTTAGCTACAGCGATGTTGAAGCTCTGGCGCAACATGTGCAGCTCCAAAGTCTAACTACCAACTGGAACCGATCACCGCAAACTCCTTAGCAGTACCACACGGGCTTTAAGACCCTCTCCATCGGCCTGGAACGTCAACCTCAACACTCTACGGGAACACCTCGGCTCGTCACTCTGGGCCTCCTAAGCTCCTAGCTGCACATCTCAATTCACCAGACTCTCCCCCCTCTTCTATCCTCACCATGGCCCGGGACCAACCTCCCCCTCCTCCGCCAGTAACACTTGCCCACCTCAAACCTCACAGTTGGAACTCCTACACCATCATCTTCCCCCCCTCCTCTCTACAAAGCTTCGACGCACTTTCAAGCAAAAACTCATCCGCAAACATGAAGAAACCCTAATCACTGACATCTACCACTCGACCTCCGTAGGACCGATGAAGATGGACCTAATATTCCACACAGAAAGACCCGAATATTGGGTCTCCACAATTAGAACGCGGATGTTCATCGCCAAAACCACCTCCACTGCTCACAGCTGCAAACAAACTACGATTCTTCCATTCAGATCAGTTGGCAAGGGCTATACAACCGTGACTATCTTCACCAATGGCACAGTCCTCATACAAGCCAACAATGATAACCTGGAAGCTTTTGACTCCTTATTCCCCTCTCTCAAGTCAGCCCTCCCTTCCCCGCCGCACCTCGCATCTACACCCTCACCGTCCACTCCCTCTACAGACAGAGAAGACCGCGACATGACCCCCCTCGATCCACATACAGCCCGTCAGGCTCCCTCCCCACCCGCCACATCCCACCCCCCACGCCCACTCATCCACAACCTACAGGAAAGCCAACTCTCACCCTCCTCCACCCTCCCTTACCACCTCTCCCCCCATAGCTACCTCCCTCCTCCGAGGACAATCACCCCCCGGTCAACTGGCAGCTCACAGCCAACGAGCCTCCCCTCGAATATCCCCCCCACTCTCCCACCTCCGAGGACAATCACCCCCCGGTCAACTGGCAGCTCACAGCCAACGAGCCTCCCCTCGAATATCCCCCCCACTCTCAAACGTCCCCCGTCTTATCCTCCTCCTGACCCTCCCCCCTTCCCGCCCATGTCCAATATCTCACCCAGCCCTCTTCCCACATAACCCCCGCCCTCTACCCCGATCCCTATCTCCCAACCCACTCCCCCGCACTACAACACGCTCGGCCCCACTGCAGTTGCCCACAACCCCCCCATTGATTCCACTACTAAGCGGCTCACAGCCTTGGAAAAACAGGTCGACTCAATCACCCAAGGCCTAATTGAAATACTCCTCAACCTCGGTATAGCCTGTATTCCCCCTAAATTCCCTCCCCGAACGCCTCTCCTTGCCAACGACAACACCACCCAGGGACCCACAGTACCCCACAATGCACAATATAATCCCTCCAAACATCCCAATACCCCTCCCCAATCGCCCCTCCTCGCCAACGACAGCATCACCCAGGGGCCCACAGGAGCCCTCAACGCTCACCCGATCGATCCCTATCCCAAGAGCCTGGCTTCCAGTCCCAAAAAACCTGAACTCTCCAGAGCCCCATGGACTAGGCCCCCGACCACTACCTCATCTCACATCCCACCTTGCTCTAAACACCTGACCACTAGACCACTCAGATCAGAAGCGCCTATGTCAGACAGAGAAGCAACATTACTAGCCACGTCCTACGACTCTCCCATCTCAGTCTCACCTAAATCTAAAATCCAAGTAATCACTGGTTATCGGAAAGATCAACTCACCCTCAAACGACAAAGATTACCAGTCCTCACCGCCATACCCAGAGAAGCTAAAGACAAACCAACCAGCATGCAGGAGAGAATCACCAACTGCCTCCTAATCAACTGCAGATCGGCCTCATTACATGCAACGGACATAGCTGAAGCCATCCTCACACACGACATAGATGTTGCGTTCCTCACTGAGACCTGGCTAAATAAGTCATCTCCCCCCTGCCTAGACATGCTGGTTCCTCCGGGATTCTCCCTCCTCTCCAAAGACAGGATAGAACAACGAGGAGGTGGAGTTGCTATCATCCACAAGGACAGCTGGATCATCACAGAAACCTCCCCCTTTGAATACAACTCATTTGAATGTCTATCTGTTTCCATCAAAACCAAAGACAATGATTCTCTATTTTGCCATCTACTCTATCACCCCCCGGGCAGAAACAATGAGTTTGGAGACCAACTATCCAACCTGATCGCTCAAGACGCTCTCGGCAATTCCAAAAACCTAATTCTTGTTGACCTAAATCTCCGATGGAATGAAACCCGCAACCCTCTAATTAGATCGCTATCCAACCTCCTCGCAGATAACAACCTCACTCAACATTGCACCGAGGAGACACACTACAAAGGAGCCACACTGGACGCCATCATTGCACAAAATAATTCAATCACGATCAACCACATACTCCCCGTTGACTGGTCAGATCATCATATGATCCTATTTCACATTAATCACCCTATCATCCCGTTCAAACCTCCCCAAGACCCACCCAAATGGTCAAGAAACCTCTCTCAAGTCCCCCTAGACATTCTAGAAGGGCAGCTAAGCTCACTTCTCCCAGACAACTCTCCACACCTTTCGACCAACGATCTCATTGACCAGTACAACTCTGAGCTAGCCTCCATTCTCGATAATCTAGCTCCTCCAAAGCTCAAAAGAAGCCGTACCACCCCGTCCAGAACCTGGTTCAATTCGGACCTCAACGCAGAAAGAAGAACATTGAGAGCCAAAGAAAGAAAGTGGAGAAACAACCCAACAACCTTCCTTCGCCTACAACTAAAAACAGCCCGAAAGAAGTATAACAACCATATCAAAAACAAGAAATCCAACTTCTTCCGAGAGGCACTTGCCAACTCCAAAAACAGACCTAAGGAACTCTACAACATAATCAGACACCAAACATCCAAGCCTCTGCCCTCACCCCTGCAGGCGTCCAAAGAACTATGCGACAACTTCGCAAGCTTCTTCAACGACAAGGTCCTAAAAATCGAACTATCTCTAGACATCAGCAACACGACCATCCCTCAGGCCCTCCCTTCCGGCCCCCCTCCCCTACCTTGGCTAAGCTTTCGCCACGTGCAGGAAACGGAGATAATCTCGCTAATCTCGACCTCCAAACCATCAGCTCACATCTCAGACCCCATTCCCCCCTCACTTGTCAAAAAAATGAAGCTCACCTTAGCACCAATATGGGGCAAAATCATAAACAGCCCCCTACAAAGCGGAGTGGTCCCCGACTGTCTAAAAATGGGACAAGTCACTCCTTTGCTGAAAAAACCCGGCCTTGACTCTGCAGACTTGAACAATTTCAGACCGATATCCAACCTCCCTCTACTCGCCAAAACACTGGAACGCTGCGTGCTCCTGCAACTAACTCATCACCTGGATAACATCAATCTCCTGGACCCCCTCCAATCTGGCTTCAGACAAGGTCGTAGCACAGAAACCGCAATGCTGAACATCATAGACGACATTCACGGTTCTCTTGACGCTGACAAGTGCTGCCTTCTCATACTCCTCGATCTATCCGCAGCGTTCGACACGGTAGACCATAAGCTCCTCATCAAAACTCTGCAAGTAAGAGCCGGCCTCGGCGAGGTAGTTCGTGACTGGTTTTCTTCCTTTCTCCACAACCGCTCGCAAATAATAAAACTGAAGAACTTCACCTCCGAAACACAGCAAGTCAACAAGGGTGTCCCCCAAGGATCAGTACTTTCTCCTCAGCTCTTCAACATCTATATGGAACCGCTCGCCAAACTACTCAGGAATGCCAACATCCTCTTCCACCTCTACGCGGATGACACGCAGATCTACCTGGAAACCTCTTCACCCAACGACATCCATAGACTAAATGCTGTCTTAAAAGATGTTCAAGATTGGCTGACAAAAAACCACCTGAAACTCAATCCCGACAAGACCGAAACCCTTCTCATATCAAACAAAGAAGACAACCCTCAAGTCACGGAGTGGCTGAAGTCGATCGATGCTCTTAAAGGTTCTCTCACGCCAACGGACTCCGTCAAATCTCTGGGTTTCACCCTAGACCCCAAACTCACCTTGACAAACCACATCAAGAACTCGGCAAAAAGTGCTTTCTTCAACCTCAGACTGCTGAACAAAATCAAACCTTTCATTCCTAACAAGGATCTTAAACTAGCTACACAATCTCTAGTCCTATCTAGACTGGACTATGGGAATTCAATCCTTACAGGTATCCCCAAATCACACTTGGCGCCACTAAAAACAACACTACATGCGGCAGCAAGAATGATCACAGGATGCAAAAAATTCGACCACATCTCCCCAGCACTCAAAGAACTTGAATGGCTTCCGGTGGAAATGCGTAGCTCCTTCAGAACGGCCTGCCTAACCCACAAAGCCCTCCACACCGGTAAACCTGAATACCTGGCAACCAAGCTCAAAAAAGCAGGCCAAAGCAGATATTTGAGAAGCTCCAACTCCCTGCTGCTCATCCTTCCAAAAACCAGAAAGAAGAAAACTGCGGACTGCTCCTTCACTGGAAATGCCCCCAAAATATGGAACTCTATCCCTCCACATATCAGAACTCTACCGTCCTATGCGGAATTCAAGAACCAACTCAAATCCTTGTTCCTCATCCGCTCCCTAGGTCCCAGATAACCAGGATCTCCCACTGAACTATGTGTTAGCTATGTATCCTTACACCAAAAGTCCCACTGTTACGCACTTTCCCTCCCCCAATATTGGACTGCCTCTACTTGTTACATGTCTTGTTGTTCACCCTGTCACGCCTGTTACTGTAAAGCGCTCTGCTACCTTCGGGTCTTGTTAGCGCTATAGAAAACTTCTAAATAAAAATAAATAAATAATAAATGGGTCAGGACATTGGCAGTCCTGAAGCTCTGACTGGACCCAAAGGCAGATGCAGCCCAACTAGGCCTTCGGCAAATTGCAGTTGCAACTCTTGTCCAGGCCTATTGTATTCAGCAGATGCAGTCCTAACTATGTATTACACAATTGAAGCACCAACGGGAACATCTTGGGGAGTAATTACTGTGAGCAAATTGAGCAAAAGCCTTGGGGGCCAACAAGATCCAGGGTCCTTCCAAATCGACTTAATGCAGTCTGCTCCTTCCTGGGTGCTGCAGACGCACTGGACCTCGGTTTTTCCTGGAAAGTCTTTCCTCTTGCAGGGCCACGAAGGCTTCTTCCTTCTGTCAGCAGACAGGCTATTAGTAGCTTCAGGCAGGTACAAAGCTCCTCCTGCAGATAATCCCATCAATCAATCAATCAGAACAATTTGTAGAGCGCGCTACTCACCCGGAAGGGTCTCAAGGCGCGGGGGGGGGCAGGGAGGGGGGAGGGGGTTGGGGGGCTCCGTTACTGCTCGAAAAGCCAGCTCTTGAGTTGCTTCCTGAAGGAGAGATGTTCCTGGGTCAGCCGTAGGTGCATGGGGAGGGAGTTCCATGTCTTGGCCACCAGGTAGGAGAAGGATCTTCCTCTGGCGGTGGCTCTGCGGATGCGTGGTACGGTGGCGAGGGCGAGGCTGGTCTATCGCAGCTGGCGGGTGGGCGTGTAGAAAGTGAGGCGGTTGTTGAGGTATTTGGGGCCCAGGTCGTGGAGAGCTTTGTGTGCGCGGGTGAGGAGTCTGAACGTGATCCTCTTGCTGACGGGGAGCCAGTGCAGGTCTCTCAGGTGGGTGGAGATGTGGTTGTGGCGGGGAATGTCCAGGACGAGTCGTGCGGAGGTGTTCTGTATGCGTTGGAGTCTTTTCTGTAGTTTGGCAGTGGTTCCCGCGTAGAGGGTGTTCCCCTAGTCCATTCGGCTGGTGACGAGTGCCTGGGTGACCGTCTTCCTGGTTTCGGTGGGGATCCATCAGAAGATCTTACGGAGCATGCGCAGGGTGTTGAAGCAGGATGACGATATGGCGTTGACTTGTCTGGTCATTGTGAGGGCAGAGTCCAGGATGAAGCCTAGGTTTCGTGCGTGGTCCGTTGGCTTGGGGGTGGTGCTCAGGGCAGGGGGCCACCAGGAGTCGTCCCAGTCGGAGGGGGATGATCCCAGGATGAGGACTTCCATCTTGTCTGAGTTCATGTCTGAGTTCAGATTCAGGCGGCTGTTCTTCATCCATTCGACGACGTCTTTCATTCCCTCGTGTAGGCTGGCTCTGGCGTTGGCCGGGTCGTTGGTGAGGGAGAGGATCAGCTGGGTGTCGTCGGCGTATGAGATGATGTTAAGGTTGTGTTGGCGGGCGATGGCTGCGAGGGGGCTCATGTAGACGTTGATGAAGGTGGGGCTGAGCGAAGATCCTTGAGGTACGCCGCAGATGACTTCGGTGGGCGCGGATCGGAACGGGGGGAGGCGGACTCTCTGGGTTCTTCCGGCGAGGAACGAAGTGATCCACTCCAGTGCTTTCCCTTGGATTCCGATGTTGCTGAGGCGCTGTATTAGAGTGCGGTGGCAGACTGTGTCGAATGCTGCAGAGAGGTCCAGGAGGATGAGAGCAGCTGTTTCCCCGTTGTCAAGCAGGGATCTGATGTCGTCGGTGGCTGCGATGAGGGCGGTCTCGGTGCTGTGGTGGCTCGGAAACCGGACTGTGAGGGGTCGAGGGATCCATTAGTCTCGAGGAAGGCGGTGAGCTGTATGTTGACGGTCTTCTCGATGACTTTGGCAGGAAAAGGGAGGAGCGAGATGGGGCTGAAGTTCTTGAGGTCGGTGGGGTCCGCTGTCGGTTTCTTCAGGAGGGCGCTGAGCTCGGCATGCTTCCAGCTCTCCGGGAAGGTGGCGGTGTTGAAGGAGATGTTGATGATGTTCCGGAGTTGGGGTGCGATGATGGAGCTGGCCTTGTTGAAGACGTGGTGGGGGCAGGGATCGGTAGGGGATCCGGAGTGGATGGTGTTCATCGTGCGGGTGGTGTCTTCGGTGCTGACTGGGGTCCAGTTGCAGAGGGTGGTAGTGGGGGCGTTGTTTCGGTGGTTGGGTGCGTGGTTGGTGCATCGAAGCTGTTGTGTATGTCGGCGATCTTGCGGTGGAAGAAGGAGTTCTTGCGAGGGTGTGATGTTGTTGTTTCCGGCGCAGGGGTTGGAGAGCTCTTTGACGATGCTGAAGAGTTCCTTGCTGTTGTGGGTGTTGTTGTCCAGGCGTACTTTGAATGATGTCCTTTTGGTGGTGCGGATCAGCTGGTGGTGTGTGCGGGTGGCGATCTTGAGGGCGGTCATGTGTTCTATGGTCTGGTCGTGGCGCCAGGCTTTTTCGAGGGTGCAGCAGTTTTTCTTGGATGTTTTAAGTTCGTTGGTGAACCACGAGGCTTTTTTGCTGCCGTGTCTGCTGGGAGGGTTCTTCAGTGGTGCGAGGTCGTCGGCGCAGTTGATGAGCCACTGTGTGAAGATGCGGGCTGCTTCGTTGGGGTCTGTCGTGTTGGTGGGAGGGTTCTGGCTGAGGGAGGTGGTGAGCTGGTCGGCGGTGATCTTGCTCCAGCGACTGCGAGGAACTTGTTGCGGGTGGTGGTGGGTCGTGGTTCTCTTGAAGCTGAAGGGGACGCAGCTGTGATCGGTCCAGTGAAGTCCGGTGGAGTGGCTGAAGGCGATGTGCTTGCTGGAGGAGAAGACGGGGTCAAGCGTGTGGCCGGCGTAGTGGGTGGGGGTGTTCACCAGTTGCTTGAGTCCGAGGTTGGCGAGGTTGACCAGCAGGGTAGTGGTGTTGCTGTCGTTGTTGTTCTCCAGGTGGAAGTTGAGGTCCCCTAGGAGGATGTAGTCAGAGGAGGTGAGGGCATGCGGGCTGATGAAGTCTGCGATGGCTTCGCTGAATTGTGTGCGTGGTCCCGGGGGTCTGTAGATGAGTGCCTCTGAGGGTGGTCTTGGGGTCGGTGTGTATCTGGAAGTGGAGGTGCTCGGCGGCGGTGAGGGTGTCGTCGGAGTTATTCGTGATGCGGATGGTGTTCCTGTGGACGATGGCGATGCCTCCTCCGGTGTGGTTGACGCGGTCCTTCCGGGTGATCTTGTGTCCGTCCGGGATGGCTATGGCGATGTCGGGTGCTGAGGAGGCGTTCATCCATGTTTCCGTGAGGAAGACGACATCTGGAGATGTTGAGTCGAGCAGATTCCAGAGTTCTATGGCGTGTCTGTGGACGGAGCGGGTGTTGAGCAGGATGCACTTGAGGTGGTTGTTGCTGGTGCCTGACCTTTCGGGTGCGGTGATGGTCCGGAGGCAGGTGAACTTGCAGGCTTGGCAGGTGAAGGGTCCGTGGGTGCGTTTCGGTGTGGCTCGGTGACAGGCAGGGTTCCGGTCGGGTTTGAGTGCGTTGAGGGTGGCGGCGTTGTACGTCCATCGTGTTGGCTGGCATCTTCGGGGGCCAGGGGTCCTGGCGCTGGGCGCGGTCCAGGCGCGGATGGGTGCAGACGGGCTTGCCTTCGGTGCGCCAGCGGCGCGCGCGCGGTCGCTGCGCGGTCTCCATAAGTGGGAGGGGGAGGAGGGGTCAGCTGGGAGGCGGGAGGGCAGGCTGCCAATGGGCACGGGGGAGGCGGGGCCGCAGGGGGGGGTCAGTGGTGGGAAAAAATGGCGAGGGTCAGCGGTGGGAAAAGCGGTGGTGCGGGGTCAGGGGCTGCATGCACACGGGGTGCAGGAGAAGGCTGGCAGGCTGAGGAGGCGGTTGGCTGGCAGGCTGAGGAGGCGCTGTAGCGGCGGGGAAGCGACCTACCCGAGACTTCAGGTGATGTCTCCTTTCCAGGCAGAATTGCTATCTGACAGACACAGTCCCTGGTTGCTCAGCATTCCCCCAAGCACTTTGCAGAGCATTATCTTCCTTGGTCATAAAAGGTTAGGCACTGGAACAAAGTAGGGTGGTTTGGTGTTAGATTAGTCCAAATGGTAGTCATCAACCCAATTGAAGGAGTAATCGGGAAAAGACATTAGGGCACGCTTCATCTACATACATCCTAGTCTTTCACAACAGTCTGCACCCCAACCATCCACCAAATAGCAGTGCTCAGGAAGACTAATCCAAAACAAGCACTGGCGTTGCCAATAGGTTTTGCATTTGGAAAGTTTGAGCTATTGGTTTTGTAAATGACATTTTATATTTATATATTGTTATTGACAATGCCAATAACGATATATAAATATAAAATGTCATTTACAAAACCAATAGCTCCAACTTTCCAAATGCGAAACCTATTGGCAACGCCAGTGCTTGTTTTTTTTCTCTAAGAAGTTTACACAGAAATTCTTCTCAGCTGGCCTTTTGTGAGAGCAGCATGTGAAATCTAGGCCCGGCGTTAGTCAGACTTGTGGCTCCCAGAGTTGTGTTTCTGGCTTGTTTGTTTCAAGGGTGTAAAGTTACACTGTGGGCAGTGTTTGTTTAAGCAAATGCGGCAGATGCTTTGTGTAGTCACTGCTGCCAGAAAGGCACGTTGCTTCATCGAGGGAAACCCCTGGCTTTAATGACTTTTACTGCTTCGGTTTTACAGGCAAGGCTGGCCGACAGTGATGACCTGCGCTTTTATTCTTGCTTCTAAGGGTGTGCCTTATTTCGTATTTGCAGAACGTGTTAGTCTGGCGAGCACAAGGGCAACCTTGCATAACTAATTAGGTCGCAGTGTACTGTCAACGGTGGCCCATTTGCTACTGTAACATTTGGCTTACGCTGAATGCAAGCAGCTATGGTTTGTCTCCATTTGAGAAGGCTTAGACAATCCTGAATGAACAGGTTATGTTAATTTGTTCTGGTTCTGGGCTGATATTCGTATTTAATATGCCTTGCATCAGATTTATTTTAATAAACCGGGATTTGATTGTATATATATAATATTTTCAGCCGTGCTAGTTAGCTGAGGAAACAATAACCCGCGCCCCCGCAATGCACTGCTTATGACCTCCTGTATTTCATCACTCATGATAATGAAGCATATATTGTGGATTGGCGCTCAGTTCATGTATGGCAGTGATCACGTTGGGGAGGTTCAGCATTGATTTGTGCAAAGGGCGCTCGCCCAGCAGGCATGAAAATACCCGCACCTTCGGATATCCGATCATTTTGTAATGGCACCTTGACAAACAAGTTACGCTGGAACTTCATTTTCTTTCTCCATAGCCTGCCCTTTCTCTATGTTCACTATTCTCCACCGGGTCCAGTGTCTTCATTTCCGCTTCCTGTTCTTCGCAAATTAAGCATAGGGAAACGCAGGGTGAAGATTGCAGCCCGTAGGGAGGTTACGTTCGACTAGGAGAAGCGACGGTGAGTGGGCAGAGAAGACTGGGTGGAAATATGAGGGACGCTAGGTACTCCCTACCGAATTTAACAGTTTGTTTTTACCGGAAGCAGCATGTTACACATCGGAAGTAGTTGACCAGAGCGAGGCTTGGAACTGTAGTTGCTCGCGATTTGCAGAAAAGAAAGCAAAATGTGCAAGTGCTGAAATGAACGCTTAGAATGAGCCTTTATTAAATGATTATGTTCGTTGGTTGGAGATCGTAGACGACAAGGAAGACCATTGGCAGGGGAAGAGGCTGAGTTATTTAATTGGTTGGCACTGAAGAGCAGGGCGCTTGTTGGCTGGGGTGGTAGAGCAGGACCATGCCAATCGGTGGGAATGGGAGAATGTATGCTGGCAAATGGCCGGAGGGAAGCCGGATGGGGGCGGGAGAGCCTGGTGGGGGGCGGGAATGCGTGCAAGGGGAGGAGAAGTGTGGCAGGCAGATGCGTGGCCTGGTGGGGGGGGGGCGGGAATGCGAGCCTGGTGGGGGCAGGCGGATTAGGGAGATGCTCGTGCTTGTGTGGTCACGTGACCCGCTTTTGTGGTCACGTGACCTCACATGCACTGTGAAGAAACGCCAGTGGTTTCACGAGTCGGATCAAGCCCTTGAATTTTCGCCTATTACATTCGCAAGCGAATGATAATAGGCGAAACCTAAAGAACAGATGATGGGCGAAATGATTAACAAAGCAAACCTTCACCCCAGTCACAGAACTGGGTTAAATCCATCATTTATTTTTAATGCCACGCCATTCCAGTTTAGACTCAGCTATATGCAAATCAGTCTTGACCCTGCTCCCCATGGGAACAGTCCAGCCCGAACTGCCATGCCAGGTCCTCTCTGGACCATAAACAAGCATCCTGGGACTGGTTTCGGGGTATCGCCCCTCATCAGCCAGGCTTGCTTGAATCTGGTGGCGTAGCGAGCACGGGACCTACGCCTGGGCATAGGAAGACTAATCAACAGCCCTTTGCTAACTAAAAGACTCGCAGAGTATCTAAAGACAGTCCTCTCTATGTTCCTCAATTCAGTGTCTAGGTCTTCTCCCAGAAATGTTAGCAATGCACCTCTGCTGCCTGGAAGCCCAGACCTCACCCCATTATGTGCTAGGCCAGGCCAGGGGTATTCAGAATGGATTCAGCTGCCCTCCATTACTCTGATGCATTGACAGCATCCATGTGTTACTCTTTCTACATACATAAACATGCTTAATACACTTGGGATACCAATGCAAGGGCCCATGCATGCACAGAGAAGCAGAACTATACGTAGGGGCCAGTAGTCCTCACTCCGAGTGAGCCCGACAAAAATGTTTGGTCACACTATTAACTGTCTTACCGATTATTAGCGGCCATCACTGCTCTATACCTTATACTTATGGCCGGGGCAGTAGTCTGTTGTCAGTCCTGATGGCATTCCTGGTGAGTCCTTCCTGATCTCAGGTCTGGTCCAGGGCCCATCATAGTCAGGGAAAGGCTGTGGCCTCTGCACACGCGTTTAGATTAGCATTATGCCGGGGCCAAAATAAAAGGTCAGGACACCAAATATACACACACCAGGAGTACAGTGCAGTGGCACACACCATATAACATACAGGGGGCCTTCCAGTCAACGGTCAATGATGACTATTTGGTGTTTCACTGCAGATCTGCAGTTGTGTAAGACACACCAAAGTAATGGGTTTAGTGCCTTACTACCAGGGGTAGGGATGGCTCATGGTACATAGAAATATTGTGCCCTCCCTTTGCATGTAGTGTACTTCACTCATTGTCTGTTTCCTGAAACAGTGGGTATTTGTAAGCTGTGGTGTGTAGAAAGAATAATTTGCTTTACTGGGATGTGTATTAGTCATCCAATAAGATATTTGTTAGAATGGGCTGGGATTTACACATGATGTGGGAAGAATGGGGTAAATAGTCATTTATATGCTGGGAATATGGTTGCTTCAGCGTATTGTGTATATTATCACCTCTGTGTGCAACAGCTAGCATTGAGGGTCAGTCCGCATCCATTGTCATCTTTGCCGTACTTGTGGACTACGTGGATTGTCGAGTTTTGTTTGGAGATTATTAAAAATGACATTCCAATCCTAAGGGCCAATGTTATTGCTCGATCGAAAGCCCTGAGTCTGTCTGAGGAGTGCAGAAGTGCTGGAGGACCTGTGATAGAGGAGGTGGAGTGTATGTCACTCAATGTTGCCTGATCAGGCTGTCGTGGATTGGTCGTGAAGGAAGTCTGTCAGCCGAGATGCGACTGGCTGGTTGGTTGTGCGCAAAGTGATATTTCCATCCTGTTGGCATCATGAAGGGGAGATATGGAGCCAGGTATGAAACGACTTGGGCGCCAGGGTCCTTTCAGAATCTACTTGAAGAGAGTGAGCATTCCTGTCAAACTGCATCCGAAGCGGGAGCTTCATTGTCCGATAGTGCCCTTCCTGGAGGTGCAGCAGTGCTCCTCATGGGTAAGAGAGGGCCTGATCTGTCTAGTCTACTGATGAAAAATAGTATTTGCCCTTAACTCTAGTAAGTGTTAGGATTCGTTTTAAAGTTCCTCCCTCACCGACCCAGAGTCAGTATTCTGATTGGCTACGGTTGCCTTGGCTAAACCTGAAGAAAGAGTTCAGCCCCTGCCTCCAGAATGGGATCTTGGAAGAAGGCAGGCTAATGTTTGGGATTTTCCTTCCAAGAGCCAACGAAAAAGAGTCATGATCTGCTGAAAATGCAGCTCTATTCTGGGAGCCCATGTCCACTGCAGTTTCTCCAAGTCGCTGCTCCTGGATGTAGAGAAAAGCCCCTTTGTGTGGCGTGGTGATGACCACAGTGAGACTAAATCCAAGGGACGCGGTGCTGAACCCAGCTGTGGTGGTCATGGACTCTCCTGGTGAGGTGAGCGGGCTGGACACTAGATGAGGAATTAATTCCCACAGAAGCAGTTTCCTATTCTTTCCTAGCCACGGGCCCTGGAGAAAAGACTCCGTATTCGCGGGATGTAGCAACCTATTGAGCTCCAGGAACAAGCCCGCTCTGCGTAGTGCCATGGTGGACTCGCAATGAGAGCGAGGCTGTCCCCAGTGTAGGAGGGCGCGAGCACAGCTCGTTCATTACACACAAAATCTAGTGGTTTTATTGCTCTCAGTGAGAAGTTACAATTGTCTCATCTATTGTGGAAAACTGGAATCATTTCTGCGCGTTCTAATAATGCTATATGTAAATAAAAGTGTTAGTGAATTTGGCAAAAAACGAGCATTGGGATGGAAAAGCTTGACCTAAAAACGAGCATCTTCAAATGTTGGTGTCTCTGAATCTGTAATGGAAGTACATGGCCTGCACCAGACAACCTGCTTGACTGAATTCAGATATCAGTTAGGAATGCCCAGTCTTTACATGACTGATGTGTGGAGCTGGTCCTGGGCTCTAATAGTGTGAACAATGAGATGAAGAAAGATCAAAATGCGCTGCATTGACTACGGGGACAGTGTGTTAATCTAAAAAGAAAAAGAAAACCCATCTTTTGTGACTGACAAGTGCTGAGCTTTGTCCAGATGCACAGGTAGCCTCCCCCCCCCCATGTGAAGGAGGCCTGATCCTCCACAGGTGGGTGGGGACAGGGAGCCCGCCTACCACCGTACCGCCCGCCCGCCCGCCCTGCGCTCCTACCTGGATCCGCATGACAGGAGTGATAAATAGTTTTTGTTGGGTCTGAACAGGTTTCCCATCGATCGGCGTGTTCATTAATGAGGAAGACGCACTGTATGAGATGCTGCCTTACGTGGCCACCTGCCTTTTTTACACTTCATTTTCTCCCTAATGAAGGGACCAATTGGCTTGGAGCGATCAATGCTGACCCATTAGAATCAGACACTCTTCTGGCATTGCCAAAGCAATTAAATGCAGCTGCATGAGGAGTAGAAAATGGGACACAGAGTTTGAACGGAATAGGACTTTACCTCTCTGTTGCAAGGAGGCAAGAAAAACACAGTTCAATGGAAGCAAGCTGATGCTAGCCCTGCAGTCATGGCTGCGTCCGGTCAGACTTACTGATGATGTACAAGTAAGGTGCTCAGAGATGGTCATCTCCACTGTCCAGCACTAGAAATGAAAATAAGAATCTAGATCTGCATCTTGAAGGTCATGTAGGATGTGTTGCTAGAGTTGAGGAAGCTTCTACTTAAAGAACCATCCACACTGGAATGCAACACTTGTTTGACATGCATTGCAGGCTTGTCGTGCATGCAATTCACTGACTTGCAGGTAAAGCAAATTTAAGTAGACACCTGAAGGTCTTGCAATGCTGCTGAGGTAGTTTCTGGGAGTCAATCTTCTCTGCTGTTCTACATAAAAAATACAAACGGAATCACCTCTACCACCTGTACAGATTGCCAAATAAAGGGAGTTAAGGCCTGTAGAAATGATTTAATCCTATTCCTCCTCCTCTTTCCACTCTCAAGCTGCTCAGATTGTTGCCACAAACCTCAATTCAGCTCCCACGTTATCTCAGTGTGAGGCCTTGCAAGATCCAGACATTTTACGTGCCACCTAGCTGTGCTACAGGTGAGAATGCATGTGTTCCCTACTGACCACGATTCTGTATACTGGCTCTCAGATGGAAAGCTTGTATTCGTAGGTAGTGGAGTGATCATCGATCATGGTTCTTACTCTAGTCGTTAAAGATATGTCAGTGAAAGATAGCTTTAGAGTAAATACAATGTTCTCTAAGGCTGTTTGGGTTCTGTTTTGCAGTTTTTTAGGCATAACGCCTCATGTTGCAAACAGTGGACCAGTGTTATCCTTTGAGTGTTACCACCATGTTTAGCTTCAATATTGTTGTCTATGGAGTTGCCTCCGGGCAAGTTAACTCAAAGTGATGGGCAGTAAAGTCTGATGCTGCCAGGTACTCACTACTTAAACTCTTAACTACTTAGTATTGAAGGTAATTTAGAGCCTGGATCAGTTCTAGAAGTAGCAGTGTTCAAGAGAGTCTTTCCATGAGAAGTTTTCTAGAAGTCTAGTATCCTTTCCTTTCCAGCAAGCACACATCTTTTCTGTCCTAAACCCTCCACAGAGAATTTGGCTTATCGCTAAAATACACTGTTTGAAGGTGATATTTACAGTCTTGTTCAGGTAATTGTATGTCTCGGTATGTGGAACCAAAGATGCAAGTGCCTACCCTGTGTATATTTCAACAAGGGTTTGATTCTAAACCTTCCAGCTAATGGTGTGTTTTGTTTAAGGAGCACGGTGGATGTCTCGTGCAGATGTATTGCTTTATCTGACCATTTTTAGGGCACTGTTAGACCGGATATCCTTGTTGTGATCTCCCCCCCGCCCAAACATTCTACCTTCACTACTCCTGTTTTGCTGAATTCGTTTTTGTTGACTTTAGGACTCTCTGCACTTTGCCACTGCTAATCATTGCTAGAGTGCATGCGCTCTCTCCATCAAACATAGTACAATTGACCCACACCTCATCGACACATTTAATTTACTTGTAAGTCCCTAGTAAAGTGATACTACATGTATGCTTGGCCTGCAACTTTCATGCTGCTAGTGGGTCTGCAGCACTCATTGTACCACCCACAAAAGTAACACTTTAAAACATGTCCTAGGCCTGCACTGCAGCCTGTAGGACTGTTTTAGACTGCTATTTCGACCTGGCAAAATAAACTTTTTGCCATGCCTAAATCTTCATTTTTATTACTTAGAAGTCACCCGTAAGTTAGGTCCTAAGGGCTCATAAAGAAGGGTGCATTGTAGTAAAAAAACAGGACATGTGCTCTTTAGTTTTACAATCCTTGGCAGTGAACAACTCCTACAGTAATTCTTGGGCATCAGATAATGACACAGATGGACATCGACCTCTGAGAGAGCAAATGTGGGCCAATGTGCATGTGTCCAGAATTCTGGCATGAGGAGCGCATGATCACTACTTGTTTTGTGCATGCCGTGTCCTGATTGGCTGATTTTGGGGGAACACATGCCTTTGACCAAACGTGTTTTATTGGAGCAATTTTCTTGGACCAGTTTGTGGTGCAACTTTCTATGTGGGAACGATCTGGGTTTTCACTGTGCATGCGTTTGTTTTTGGATTAAGAGAGAGATGCCACCTGTGACCGGTTATTCGATAGGCATGGGTCACGGGCCATATATGATCATGTATTTCTGACTAGTAGCTGATGGGGAGGTCACCATGGGTAAATCCGTCAGCAATGATGCAAGTTCTCTGGAACTCCTGAATACAATATGACAGTCACTGGTGTCATTTTCATCAACATTCTCAACATTGCCTGTACAGTTATCATAGTGTATATTGATATTGTCTTAACTGATATTGAAATAGTTATGCATTCCTAAATCATGACATATATTGACATTACTTTTACTTGTAAGAACATGGTCATTCGCACATGGATTATGGCATAAAGTGATATTGTTATTGTCGTTATCAGCAGAGTTGTGTGGTCTCAGGTTATGGCACACATGACAATCCTTCTATTGGTATTGCCGTTTTCGGAGCTGCACATATCACGGTATTCATTGATATCGTATATACCTATTCCAGTACTTGGCATAGGGAGGACTTGGTGATGTTGAGCATGGGGATTAGGGCATCACCTTGACTGGAGTCTGCAAAGGGTGACGCAAATAGAAGGTGTTAGAAAGTGTTCTCTCTATCCTTTCCTCTCTTGGGGGTGTTATCTCCCTTAATGTTCTACATTAGCTCTCAGCATTAGGAGGACAAATTGCATTTTTCTGGTCCCTCTAAAAACTATAGATTTTATTCTACATAATGTGCTGTGTATAAGTTCAGCTCTCACACTGGATGCGCTTTTTATAGTGCAGTTTTTACTAATTTCTTGTTTTTTTGGCACTGGAAAGCCTATCGGTGGTAGACTTTGCCTGTTGGTTTGTTTATTTAATTCTTGGAGCACCCTTAGTTGGCTTTATCGCCTTGTAGTATTTCTCCTTCTCAGTTCTGATGTGTTCAGTCAGTCTTTGTATTGTGAGTTGTATCAGTGGTGGAAGTTCCAGAAATGTTAGGTGGACAGATGTGTGCCACCTTTCACATTCCTTTTGTGCTTGATGGTTCAACAGCCACTTGTAACCTTAGGCAGGTGTATTGCCACCTAAAGTGCACATGTGGTCCGAATAATACCAATTTTGTGATCAGTGGGTTGTGTGGTTTTACGGTGGTCACTTATTGTCTTGTGTGTGTGCATGAACGTATATGTGTGCATGCTTGTACATGCATCAATCATACTTGTGTGTGTGTACGCTCGTAGTCAAAGGCCTTTCGTAAAGTTACACCAGAGCCAAGTCCTCATCAGTTCATCCGGAAACATGCTTTTAGAGCTGTGTTTTGTTTACATTATTCCCTGATGATGGTCATTTCAAGCCAGTCTTGTTAGTATCTGCTTCGACCTCTTGAAGCTTTATCCCCTGGTGATGGTCATTGCGGACCAGTCTTAAGGTGTGCGTGTCAGTGTCTGCTTCGGCCTCTGGAAGCTTTATCCCCTGGTGATGGTCATTGTGGACAAGTCTGAAGGTACGCGTGGAGCAGGACTTTTCAGTTTCTGCTTTGACCTCTGTAAGCTTTATCCCCTGGTAAGTCCGCGTGAAGCCAGCCTTGTTTGTTTCTGTTCCGGCCTCCATGGCACTTTTGCTTGGTTACCTGTCCTCATGGGCTACGTTGGTAGATCCTGAATGTCCTCAAGCTCCCATTAAGGCAACTTATCCTACGAGGGTACCCAAGATTGAGATGGGTGCAGACCTCTCTTCATTACCCTCTACACCAGAGATCTTCAATCTGTGGGCTGCGACCCCCTGGGGGGGCATGGAGTCCTGGGAGGGGGGGTCGTGCATTCCCCAGCTTCACTTGTGCCAGCAATCCAAAACGTTTGCTTTGTTTTGGAAAAATTCTGCCGTCCTGGGACAACTAATTGAAATTGTTATCAGCTGTTTTATCAATTGAGTCGCTAGTGCTGTGAAAAGCTTTCGTGCCAGGATGCCTGCTTGCCTGAATGAAATGCAAAAGTGCCTATCGGTTAATTTGCAAGTGTAAAGGGTGCTTGGGAGCCAGTTCTGACTTTGATTTATCAAATCACTCCAAGCTTTGGGATGACAAAGATTTGTTTTTTGAGTGATAGTGCAAAGAGTTAACTGGACTGTGAAGTGTGTGCTTTTAATCACAGTTGTATTTACATAGCCCTTAGTACCCCTAAGTAGGTGTTGAAGGGACAGTTATGTCAAAAGAAATTGCATTACATACGCTCTGGTATTACTAAAATCTCCGTTTTGGAAACACTATTTTATTGTAAAACTATTTACATGATTTGCAGCACTCTATCTTACACTGGTTGTAATGCAAGTATAAAATATTGACTTACACATTCACAGTTCTTTCTGTCATAGACTGTGACCTCATAGCTCTAAAAATACACGTCACTATTCTCCATTGCACCATTCAAGATTTAATTCTGTCTCTCTCTGGTTACACATAGACCTCTGCAGTGCATTAACTAATAGAAGTTTCATAATGTACTACAGTGCATTTCCCAGTGAGTGACAACATTTTTAATGTATTTTTCACTCCGCTGCCCATTATTTTATACGTAGACCCGATGGTGAAAGGCCTAAAAAACGTACAGAATATTTTGGGGCTTATTTGTGAGAGGCTTGCTTCACCAGAGCATCCCTTTTTTGGATGCTCTGGCAGCACAAGCACCTCAACCATATCGATGAGGCAGAGCAAAGTCACCCTGCATTGCTTTACATTGCCTCATAGTTATAAGTAAGACATAGCGCGCAGGGCACTGCTTTGCCTTACT
The DNA here is from genome assembly GCF_964261635.1 of Lissotriton helveticus. Lineage (NCBI taxonomy): Eukaryota > Metazoa > Chordata > Amphibia > Caudata > Salamandridae > Lissotriton > Lissotriton helveticus. The sequence goes on from NC_136067.1 coordinate 54,808,914, forward strand.
CTGTGTCAAGGAGGTATTCCGTGGGCTTTTGCTTGGGGTTCCCACACAACACCCATGGATTTTGAAGAGGCCCAATATTTACAAAATCAGGTAAACCTGGAGCAGCTCCAAAAACGGACGCCTCCCCATCGGAGGTGTAATGAGGAGACATTTTTCATTTCTCTTCGTTCTTTCCTCTTTCCATGTGTGCTGCATTCTGCTGCTGACATAGAAAGAGGAAAACGCCTCTTGAGATTGTTTTAGTGCAGGAAGGTGCCCCTTCCTGTACTAAAACAATTCTGCCTATGTTGGTGCTATGCAGCAATTTGTGAGGCAACACAATGGGAAAAGGACAGGAATGCACCGTATTCCATAAATCCGGTGCATTCCTGCCCTTTCACATTCGCACAGGGCAGCGCAGCAAGATGACTTGCAGCGCTGCCCTGTGCTAATTCCTAATAAATTAGGCCCTTTGTTTTTAGCTACGCCCCCACGCTCACTGACCTTTGGTTTGCTAAACACTGTTTAATATTATATCCCCACCGTTAAAATTAATTGCTGTGGGAATTTGGGGCGTTTATAGTTGTCGATGATGAGGAGTACCAGGTTCCAGAAATATTTGTCATAAGGGGGTCCTTACGCCTAAAAAATTTAGACTAGGGGGTCTCGGCATCAAAAATTTTGAAGACCTCTGCTCTACACCAATGTCCAAGGCGGGAAGGCAGTGTTTGTGTTTCATTGGGTTATACAAGTGCCCATACCGGCCATATTCACACGGCCCTTACCGGCTGCCTCTCCCATCACACAGCATTTTGTGTCGCAGCAAGGTGGACTGACTGTCCCTGAACATCTCACTCCGCTTTCTAAAATCGCCGATATCAATTCCGGCGTTTGTCCTTCAAGACAACTCCAATTAAAGGGAACTTTGTTTCAGGCCCCTGCATCGCATATCAATCTTGTGGGAATCTAAGAGCACAGTAAACAAAACCCCGGCAGCAATTAGGGCAGGAGACGATTGTGGAAAGCACCAGGGACCAGGCTGTGCGCTCCTTCCAAGCTCATTATTGAGCATGCATGAAATCGGAGCGTGACGCGTTTTATACATTCCTTTCGTTTACTGTCACGGGTTATTTCTCTCTGAAGCCCTGCACAGCGTGCCATCTTTCGAGCCTTCTGTTCTCTTGTAAACCCATACTCGTGCGTGCTGTCTCTTTCTCGCGTTGTCTCGCGCGCTCTCACACCCTCATATATATATATGTGTGTGTGTGTGTGTGTATATATATATATTTATATATAAAACATCTCTCTATAAATACATATATGTATGTGTTTGTATAACCATATATATACATATATACATATAGTATGTAGGTATAGAAGACCCCTCTCTCTTTCCCCTAGAAACCTCTCTGTCTCAAGCACACCCGTCTAGAAAACGTAGTTGTCGTAATTGGGCCCTGCCATTAGCAGTGACAGTACTTTGTGTTAAGTCGCTTCTTTTTCTGTAATTCCCTTCCAATCTTTTGACAAACATGGCTCCATTCCTGCTGCTTTTACACCCACCCAGTGTCAAGGGCTGGGATGCATTCTGACATGATTGTCTAGTTTTAGGCTTCATTAAAAGAAAGAAGTCTTGGTAAGAAGTCATCTAAACTCTGACACCCAAGACTACTTGCATAAATTGCAAATATCTGCAAACTCTGTAGTGTGCACATTTAATTTTTTACTTATATTAGATTCTTTTGGAGATACTTGTATTCAGACTGTTCGATTAAAATCATACATTGTGCTGTAGAGCTGAATAGGGCCATATAGGGGTACGTGTAACTGGCCCTGAAAGTACCTCCTGAACGCCCGAGCATTACCTGCACCCATTTCACTGCCCACCTTAAATAAAACCACAAAATCGGTGCCCCTGGCCTCTGTTGCCACACAGACGTGATGAGGAAATGCCTGCACAGCTCCAGGCCTTTGAACACTGCACCAACAAGCCCAGGACAGCTCTACTGCCTGCCTTTAAAACCTTAGTTCAGCGCTAGCCTAATGAACCATTCGCTGTTCTCGAAACAGTAAGAAATATGCATTTTAACCAAACAGGTTTTGTGCATTCTGAAATCACCTTAATGACACTGACATGGAAAAATAAATATTTAAATGTGGTCTTTTTTAAACAATGTATTTGGGCAAATCCCTGTTTTGAGGCATTACTGCATAACCAATATAACTTCGTATTGGAAAATAAAAATGTATTTCGAATACTCATCAAAAATGTTTGCTCTGTGAATTAAACCCTAAAGAACAATCTAAAATACACTGAAAGTAGTGGTTGTGTTAGCTGAAACTTAATTTCTATCTTATTGCTGTCCTGTTACAAGAAAGCAGGCATGCTTACTTTTTGATAGGCTCTTTTTAACCCCTTGCGTGCTCGTGACAAAACCATTCAGTCACGAGCCACGGTGGGGCTGTGCTGGTGACGGAATGGTTCCGTCACGGCCCGGCCGCTGATTTCGCGCCTGCGCGGCGCGTTCTATTGAGCGGGCGGGGCCGTGACGGAACCATTCGGTCACAAGCACAGCACCACCGCGGCTCGTGACGGAGTGGTTCCGTCAAGGGCATGGCAGCGCTGAGCGGCCCCCCTGCCCCCTAGCGCCACGGCGGAATTACCGCCGCGGCCTAGGGGTTAAAAACCTTTCTCTCCTAAACAATTTCCCTTGAGTGCAGTGCATTATTTCCGTAGCCCCTTGTGGCCATATGTGAGAACAAAATCCAACACATTGCTTGCCTCGTTTTTAGGTCTCGCCTGAGCTAGCACATGCGCGACTCTGCAAGACATTTAGTAGTGGGCTATTAAAAGTGTTACCCCACGCTTTTGCTGCCCTAGCGCTTGGGGTTACGCGTGCGTGCACGCCGCCAGCTTTCGGCGCCCAATCAGACGCCATCTGACTTTCCTCTCGCTTGCTCTCTGAACGCTCCTCCACCCTTCCGCCGCCGCGTCTCGCAATTGATGCTCAGGCTTTCGACCGGCTTCAACTTTTCAAGTACTTTCTCGGCATATTCTTGGCTTGCCTATGCCATGCCACCTCGTACCGGTCCGTAAGATAGTATTCTCCTCTTACATTTAGTATGGTAAGTTAATTATTAAATGAACAGGGAGTTGTGTTATTGTTTTTGATTGGTTGTTCGACACGCCTGTGTTCTGGAACATTGGATTGCGGAAGTGAAGGGCACATAGGGCCCTCATTAACTGGTTGTGGTACGTTGTCTGAAATGGATCTGCCGTCATGGCAATAGAAGTTTCAGTCTTTGAGAGCAGAACAATATCTACCGCAGTTAGTTTTTAAATTGTGACCTCTCTGTATCAATAACCGGTCGGCCTGGATGTTTACTTGTGTCCAGGCCGCTGATTTAATGCTACAGTGGGGCTCCAACCTGCATAGCCTGAAATGCTATTTCGAAAGCGCCTCTGCCCTTCTGAAGGTCACATTGGCAAATTGGCCACTTCGGTTATCTCTGCGTGACTGCACTTCGACAAAAACCAGATCCATCCCCCCCGCCTTGCGAGCACACATTCCACAGCCGAAAAACAATTATAGTGTATGATCAAACACAACTGTGGATAACTCAGTGGCTGATTGTGCTGCTGCGGATGTGTAACTGAAGTCCAGGCTTCTAAATACCACTGATGCAAACTGGTTTCAATACGTTTTGCCCATTTCTTCATCACCTCCGAGTGCTTCTTTCGACTCCTTCCCCATAGCTGTCCTATAAGATGAGTGATTTAAAGCCAAGAGAGTATTTTTTTGTTCCCATTATAAGTACTGGCTCACAAGTCAAGAACATGATTGGGCAGGCGGTGAAAACTAGGACTGGCTGAAAGTCACTCTCGTATTTACTAGGAGGCTGAAAATCAGTCTCATATCTACCAACAGGGTGGAAGTCACTCTCATATATATTAGCAGGATGAAAGTCACTCTCATATCTATTAGCAGTCGACAGTTATGATCCCTTCTACAGTCTTGACTTCCTGTCTTCTTGTCCACGACTGCTCTGTGTCCAGCCTGCTGAAGGCACCAATGCTCTTCCTCCTTATCCTCTTTCTCCATCCAGTGGGTCCACGTGAGAGTCACTATGCCCTTCAAAGTCGCCCGTGTGTTTCAAAAGAGAAGTCTCAACTTAATCTCAGTTTAACAATTCAGCAATGTAGTGCGGCAAAGTATAGGTGGGGGTTTAAAAGAAACACACAAACAACGGAAATAATGTTGCGTGAACACCTACCACGTAAACCTGCTGTTGCGAGTGGTAGGTGTTCTTAGTGTCCCCTCTCCACACCAGAGACACTAAAGTTTGATGGAAGAAAGAGCACCCTACATAACAAAGTCTAATCACAAATGGCTCACAAGCTCGCTCATGGTGGGACACAGAGAAAAACAATTCTCTCCGCCACAAACAGGATGCCCGAATGCTTTGCTGGAACTTTAAAGGCTCTGATGTTTAAGCAATAGAATACCTGTCACACCTCCAAAAGGAAGCAGAGGCACTACTTTTTTTTTTTTTTTTTAGAAGTTGGCAATTACAAAGAAGTATTTTGTTACAATACGGTTTACACTTTCATCAACTTTCTGCCAGCAGGACACATCAAAATGGTCATGGATCTTGTCACTGTAAGTAGCAGAGGGAGAAAGACTGCCAGGTGCATAATGGCCAGCAGCGCGGGCTGATGTGCAACATGCTCAAAGTTAACAAAACAAGCATTGGCATAGCCAATAGGTCTCGCTTTTGGGACCTTATAAGTATTTAGTTATGCAGCACAATATCCTTGGTGCAACCACATCAACTGTTGCATTGCTAAACACTTATAAGGTCCCAAAGGCGATACCTATTGGCTATGCCAATGCTTGTTTCTCCTGTTGTAGAGCTATCGTTTTTCCAATAAGAGTTACTATTAGTATTCAATATAACGTGGTCCATTATAGGATTTATTTTATTTTAAGGCATTTTGCTAATTAAATTCTTATCTGCGGGAAATCGCCTTTTGTGTATGGTCACCCCTGGTTTTTCATCTTTTACTAGGCCCCATATTTTTGCAGGCCTTAGAACTCTGTGCACTTTATCCCTGCTAACCAGCAGCAAAGTGCCTGTGCTCTTCCTTTAAGCATTGTCGAATTGGCATATACCTAATTCATATATTTAACTTATCTATAAGTCCCTAGTATATAGTACAAAATGTACCTAAGGCCTGTATGTTAAATGTCACTAGTGGACTGCGGCACCTATTGTGCAATCAGTGACAGTGTAAAACATGGCCTTAGGCCTAACATTGTAGCTTGGCTGGCAGTTTAAACACTACAATTCAACATGTCAAAATAAGCCCTTTTGACAGGCCACAACCTCCCATATAAATATTAATAAGATACCACTATAAGGCCTTTAGTCAACAAGGCAGGGTGCATGGTATTTAAAAGTAGGTCATGTATAAATATAATGTTAACGGGTCCTTACAGTGATTAGTGCCCAAAAACTATACTGGCTGAGGCTTAGCTGTCCTACATAGAAATCCCAGAGTACAGATTAGGAACCTAATATTGTATCTTGGGAATCGTACTAGCTGGAAAAATAATTAAACAACTATTTTTAATAGTTATTAAAAATACAAATCTGAATTCTGATCTCAAATAAATATCAAGGAAAAATAACTTTTAGAAAGGTAACCTTTACTCTGTCTAGAGTTCCTGAAAGCTACATTTGCATTTGCTATCCAACTTCTTCAAGCCAGTAATTAGCATTTGAATAGGTGTAAAATGCCTTGAAGGAGCAGACAATAGACGGACCTGAATTGTCTGAGATAACTCCTCAGAACCTTATGGACTATCCACGGTGGGGGCTGTGAGTATCCTTTTTAGGTTTCACCTGCACACTGCTTGCTCTCTGCTTGTGAAATGTATTGTTTAATATAAATCTTTAAAGGTGTTTACATCCCGCCCTTGCTTTTATTGGTTTGTGTATTTGCCACTAATTTTCTTCCGTTTCTATTCGTTGTAGCATACTATTTCCTCTCCCTCTTCTTGTGCTCCTTCTTATCAGTGCCCGATGGCCCAAGTACTGCTTTTATCCGTTTTTGTTTCACTTTTGTTTTTAAGGTTTTGCTTTCAGAGTGCTTACACTGTGCTTGTTTACCAAATCTCTCAGTGGCCGCACATATTTTAAGTGTGCTTGTTTGACATGGCCGTGCACGGGGGCGAAGCCTTTGTGAACTGGCTGCTGTGTGAATCTGCATTAACGAACAAATCTCCCTGTGGCTGCACGTGTTTAAAGTGTGCTTGTTTCACCCCTGCTTTGCCTGCTGCCTTAGCCGCACCTCCCTTGTCTGATCCTCTGCTCCTGGGTGCGGCAGGAAGCTCCACAGAGATGCACTTACTGTTGCCAACAGGGCCGGTTCCAGGATTTTCGGGGCCCTGGGCCAAAAGGGAATGTGCGAGACCCCTCTAATTTTCTTAAGTGACCCCTTGAGCCCATTCAGAGACACTGCGGAAGGCCCTTTGTCCAGCATTTTAGCGCCTCCACAAATTTAACTTTCAACCCACTAGCAATTCTCACACCTTCAGCCTGATCGGTGTGAGAATTGCTTGTTGGCTAAAAGTTAAAACCGTGGGGGCGCTAAAATCCTGGACAAAGGGCCTCCTGCAGTGTCTTTGAATGGTCTCCTTGCAATTGGGACAAGTGGAAACGTCTCCCTCCCCAAGGCCTCCAGACACCATCCCTGAGAGGCCCGGGGAGGGCCCCTCCTCCTAACTGCAAGGAGACATCTTTCTTTCAGTTGCATTGACAGGGAAACAACAGGACAGACACTGCCCATGCCTAGCTCCGGCCCTGGTTGCCAAAGCATCTGGATCACAAGTGATTTACATAGGAACTTCATTCGGAAAAGGATTCGGGAAACTAGGCAGTCATGATAGGGTAGCTGATTAGACACGTGGCGGTATCAAGCAGTAGTCAGTGAGCATACTGTATTTGCTCCTTCAGGCTGCGTCATTTACCCAGAATCACACAAGTTTTCAGTTGAGCCGGGATGAGAAAGTGTTCTCCCCTTCCACAGTTCTCCCTCCTGCCTCGTGCCGTCAATGCCATGCTTGACCCTGTAACTCCAGCCATCCTTTTTTGCTGTTACCTCCAGATCTCGACCTCCTTACCCAGCAGTAGGGGTCTCTTCTGTGCCTTCTTCCCCCACTGCTTGTTCTTTCACTGATTAATTGTTTATTGCTTCTATGCCTACTTCTCAAGAACTTTCCAAGACTGTCATGTCCTGAGCTATCGCTCTCTTTCATGTTCTTGTCCGCTACACAGTTTTATTGTTCCCACCCCACACACCTCCTTCACACACAATTATTCCACAGCGACCTAATTTCACCATTGCATATCTTTTTTTACTTGGACACCTAAAAAACCTCTCTCTCAAACCCTATAAAATACTAAGTCTCTAACCTGTTCTCATCGGACTTCGTCCACGCCTACTGGTTACTGTGTTTATCTATTAATTACACCTTGGTAATTTCCATACACCCATCATCTCAGCTTTCTAACCCTCTTTTCCTAAAAAATTGTCACCTAAACTTTCTGCTCCACAAGGGGTGTTATCAGGTGTCTCCCACGACTACAGCTGCACATGTCACACATGCTCACAAGGCACTGCCCTGGGTCATCTTGTACCTAACTGGGCACAAGGCAACTGCTGGGTGGGAGAGTGTGCCTATCCTGCCTTGCGAATCTTAAAGGGCAGAAGCACGATTTTGATATATTAATGGCACAATGTCACACCTTCATTAATCACTTAAATCTTCTATGACTCGCTAATGAATCTCCTCCCTTCCTTAACCCTCCCCATCTTCTGCTCTTGCCCCTTTCACTTCTCCTCCGAGTGATCCTTTATATCTTTGTTTCCTGACCTCTTCTGTCCTCACCCTCCTGACCCTTCCATGCCTCTCTACTAACTCTTCCTCTCCTTCCTTCGCTGACCGTCCCCTACCTCCTGCTCTTGAGCCTTTCACTTGTACTCTCGGTGACCCTTCATAACTTTAAAGTCTTTTATTGTTTTCCTTTTAACTCATTTTTTGGGGATATTTTTTAAAGCGATGATGAAACGCTCGCTGATATTCGCATCAGTACTTTTTATTTCCTTTAAGCCTTGTTACACTGCAGCTTGCGCTTCTATGCAGCATATAAAAAACATTAACAAAGCCAATACATTTTGCATATTTATTTAGGCGAAACCTATTGGCTTTGCCAATGCTTGTTTACGTTATGGTGTCAAATCCTGCTTGACAGGTCTGCTAGGTTTACAAGTAACACTTTGAGGTGCAGTTGAAAGGCAGGGAAGAGGATGCCAAGACCATTCTTGTGTTTCCACTGTCTGGTTGCTAAATGTCTCTCAATAAATCAGTATTTCTATGACGTGGTTCATCACCCTGAGGGGTATCCAGGCATTTTGCTGCAGGTCTCAGTTAAAGAGCCAGGTCTTGAGTCTCTTCCTGAAGTGTTTCTGCGAGGGTGAGGTGCGAAGGTATAGGGGAAGGCTGAACCAGGCTTTGGCATCGAGGTGGGATAAGGATCGTGCTCTGGTGCAGCTACGGCAGATGCAACGTCGATTCCACATTCAGCGCTTACATCGGAGCTAGTGATTCAAAGAATGATACACGCAGCGCCCAGGTTCTGAACCAGCACTTCCCTCTACCTCCCTCTACTTCCAATGGGTCCCACGATGTAACCTGCAACTTTGTCTTAATTTGTTTCAACCAACTCCAGAGATGGCATAGCGCTCTGCACAAAGGTACCTTGGATTTATTTATTTACTACCTCTCTTGAATGTCTCCCTTTCATTTAACTAAGCATTTTCCACGTTGGCAGTGGCACAAAATGGCTGGAGTCATAAATTACAACTGCAATTTGCCTCATCCAACCACTGACCGGTACTAAGCACGGGTAATAGCTTTGTTTTTGACCTGTGCTCACCAAAACGGAAATAGGACTTGACTCCTCTTCTTCTTGACCTAATCATCCAAACTGAAATAGGACTTATCTCCTCACCCCCAGGATAGAAAGCGAAACAGGACCACACTCTATCTCATAACTCATGGAAACAAACAGAGGACTACATAGCCATTCTTTAGCTCTCCTAAGGAGTCGGCCATCTTAAACTATTCCCTAAATCATAGTTTCTTCAGCCTCTTTACCTACCGACCTCATCTCCTGCACATATTAGATCATAACCTCAGTGCATTCTCCCCCCTGTTTTGTCTTGACCTGTCCCTTCTGGTATTCAAGAATGCCCGTATTTTAGATTGACTCAACCACTTCCATATCCCTATTACATTAGCCCCTAATCAACACTGACCCGAACCCCCCACTTTTGGCTCGACCTTTCCCTGCTGGTATTTAAGAATGCCCATATTGTAGACTGACTCAACCACTTCCACATCACTATTACACTTGCCCCGACTCAACACTGACCCCAGCCAGCTTTGACTCTCTAGCCTACACCACAACACACACCACAACACACTCCCCTCACCTACACCACAGCTCTCAGCATAGAACTCACAGGGACTCACACCTACAAAATCATTTACCCCCCCAAACTCACTAAAAAATCTGCCAAATGCTTCAAACACAACTTTTTAAAATCTCACCCAGAAACGCCCTTTGCTGACCCATATTTCTCACTAAACAATGGGATCACGACCACCAATATCATTTTCTACACTAAACGTAGAGCTCAATGGAGGAAAGCCTTCTTAGCCTTATTTGCGATTTCCTCCACTAGGAAATCCACACATGGTCTAATGATCTACACTGCACCATCACAACTCTTCCAAGCGACAGCAACCATCACCATTTTCAACAACTGAACTATTCTCATTCAGTCTACGGACCGTAGTCTATACCTATTTGATAACATCTTCCCGATTATTAAAGAGCATGTATCTAATCCACCTACTTCCACCCAACTGACCCTCACACCTAGCACCCCAGACACCACAACTCCTACCCCCTATGCCACCATCCCACCCCTTACACTCCTGCCACAAAGGAGCTCTGAGCCTTACACCTCCCTCAACCAGTCTACCCTACTCTCCAACACACGTCTCCTCTCTTCACCTAACCCTCACATACTTCCAACTTGCACGACCGTAACAAAAAACTCACCTCTTACCCAATCTGTTAGATCTCCCGCAATGACCATAGCCACCCCACCTCTAGTACCTCTTCCTCCATCACCATCCTTCCCCCTACCTCCACCCTGCCTCACAACACCTTCTTCCTCCCCAACCCTGTACTGAACCCACTCATTCACCAACTATACAAGTTGTTCCCCCACCGGTTCCAATCAGAGATCTCTACCCCGCTAACAGCTCTCCCACCTTAACTCTCTCTTCCTCTACTCCTTCTTTATTCCACTTGGTCACCTCGAACTCTGTACCCTCCCATCCCAATTAACACCCCTGTGTTCACCAGGTGGTGTATAAAAGCTCTCCCCACCACGACCACTCAATGATCGCCCCACCACCCTCTAACCCTCCTCTAGAACATATCCCACCCCCTATTACTCCTCCCACACCCCTCCCCCTACCAAACGCAACCACTACCCAGTTAGCTGCTACCACAACTCTCCTAATCACACACGCTACACCCTCTCATACGTTTCCACCAACTCATACACCAGAGTATACTACACTCCTGGACACATCTACCACACCCCTCCTCCCACCACCAATCACTCCAACTACCCATACATCCATGCCAACGATATTCCCAACCCTCTACTCATCACCCCCCCTTCTCCTCCCTCACCTTCATCAGATCTCACACCGAACCGAGCAAAACCCCCTCAACTCACACCTTGGTCCAACACCACTACCGTTCCAAACACCACTTTGGACAAGATTATGTCCACTCTTCTCCAAATTAAAGACGAACTTCATACTTTCAAAGAGTTGATCTCGAATCAACACAGGCACCCCACACCCCCCAAAACCCTCTCACCCAACAAGCCCACCACCCTTCCTCTACTTCCACACAAACATAATCCTCCTTACTGGACCTCCATTCCCTCCCGTAATTCTGCCACTCGTCCTCTGCGAAGCATCAATCCACTCTCGGTGTCTGACCCACATAGCCCCCACACACCTTCCCATCCCTACTATCCACCCCAACCCTCACAGGTCCTCCACACAAAACGACAGAGGTATCGTTGCCAATAATCTTAAAAAAGTCACAGTCACTCTAGACCCCTCCTCCTCCCTTGTCACTCCCCGGCTTAAATGCACACTCTAGATCGGCCCCCAGACACGCATCAGACATTGCCGACCTCATTATCGCACATGACCTAGACCTGACCATACTCACCGAAACCTGGTTAACAGAATCTTCCTCACCACTCATTGACATTCTAGTACCCCCTAATTACCACATCATCAGACTGGATAGGATTGGCAAGACAAGGGGTGGAATCACATGTATTCACCGGAGCAACCTCTTAGTAATTAGAGCCATATCCCCTATATTCTCCTCATGTTAACACTTCTGCCTCGACATCAACAGCGATGGCAATCCTGTATGCTCCCTACATATTATCTACCACCCACCAGAGAACAACCTCACCTTTACTGAACACCTCACGGACATGATCACAACGAATTCTGGACAGCAACACACACAAATATTCCTTGGCGATTTCAACCTCCACTGGAACGATCACAACGACTCTGTGGTCATTAGTCTCAAAAACTTCCTAAGCGCTCTAGACCTCACCCAAATTTGCAGCAGCCCGACTCACGATAAAGGCTCTATCCTGGATCTAATCATTTACAAAGACTACTCCCTTCAACTCGAGTCAATCCAACCCTGTGACTGGTCTGACCACCACATTATCACATTCTTCATCAATGAAAACGTAAAGTCTAACCCGGTTCAACCCACCAAACCAAAGATCTGGAAGAGAGATCTGAAGAAACTCAATCCCAACTCATTACCTTCTCCCAGCTACAATCTTCTCCTACCCCCTACCGGCGTCTCTGACGTACAGGTTCTCACGGACCACTACCTCAAGTCGATGACCTCCATTATCAACGAGGTTGCCCCCCTTCAATTAAAGAGAGTTTCCTCTAAAAACTCTAAACCATGGTACGACGGGCTGCTTAACGAAGACAGACGAGCTATGAGATTGGCGGAACGCAATTGGAGATCAATCCCTTCGGCTATGCACCTCAAAACACTAAAGAAAAAAAGAAACGCTTACTTTAGAAAAATCAAACGCTCGAAAGCAGATTTCTTTAGCCACCAGCTAGACCAAGCGAGAAACCGACCAAAAAAACAGTTCGAGCTTATCAAAACTCAATACAAAGATGAACCTCAACGACTACAAAACATTTCTAGCACACTACCGACCTGTGAAGAATTCTCTACTTTCTTTAATCTAAAGACAGACAACATCAAGAAAGACCTCCTCACTGATCTAAGCCTATACCATAGCCCCCACAGCAAAACGCCCCTCAATCTAAAAAACAATGCTACGTGGTCTTCCTTCGAAACGTACTCGGAAGAATCTATAGGCAAGATTCTCAGCACACTGAAGCCCTCCAATCACCTCACTGATCCTCTATCCGCAAACGCTGTAAAAGACTTCATCCCACTGCTCCTCCCGCTCTAGACCAAAATCATTAATAGCTCACTTCAACAAGGATGCATCCCGGACTCCCTCAAAGTCGGACAAGTATCGCCCATACTAAAGAAACCCACAGCAGACCCCACCGATCTGAACAACTATCGCCCTATTTCCAATATCCCTACCCTGGCCAAACTGTTAGAAAAATGTGTACACATCCAACTGACAAAACACATCGAGCACTTTGACCTCCTCAACTCAGACCAATCAGGCTTCCGATCAGGCCACAGTACGGAATCAGCCATGACACATATAATTGATGACGCGCTTCAAATTCTTGATCAGAACGGTACTTGCCTCCTCATCCTACTCGACCTCTCTTCAGCCTTTGATACGGTCAAGCACGAGAACTTACTCGATCTGCTGAGTCTCAGAATGGGTCTATCAGGAACCGTACTCAAGTGGTTTACCTCCTTTCTACATAATCGGACTCAGAAATTTAAGATTAACAATACTATGTCCACACCTGTTCCTGTATCACTAGGTGTCTCACAAGGATCCTCCCTATCCCCAACATTGTTCAACCTAGTCATGGAACCACTCACCGCACTACTTCAAGCATCTAATGTGCAATTTCACATGTACGCAGACAATACCCAACTCTACCTTAAAATACACACCCCTGAAGACATCAAACTACTCAACACAACGCTTAGGAACACACAGACTTGGCTGGCAGAGAATCCTCTAAAACTTAACGCTCTAAAAACGGAATTCCTCCTAATAGTACCTCCCACCAAAGTCCACATCACTCATGCTTGGCTGAATCATCTCACTGCATTCAACATGCAACCTACCATCGTGGACTCAGCGAAATCTTTAGGTATAACCCTCAACTGCAATCTCAATATGCAGCATCATATCAGCATTGCAATGAACTGAGCTAATTTCCAAATCAACACATTGAGGAAGCTGAAACCCTTCCTCCCAGCCAATGACTTCAGGTCTGCAGTCCAAGCCCTAGTTATCCCTCAAGTAGATTATGGAAGTGTCGCTCTCTCTGGCCTCCCTTCATCGACAACCGCACCCCTAAGAGCCTCTATTAATGCTGCAGCGAGACTCATAACTGGCTCAAAAAAACACTCTCACATCACTCCCGACCTAAAATCCTTGAACTGGCTGCCATGCGAAGCTAGAATACACCTGAAAATTCCATGCATGACACACAAGGCTATACACCACAACTCACCCAGTTACATCGCTCGGAAACTCAAAATCTCGGGTGGCTCAAGAACCACAAGAAGCGCATAAAATCTTCTTTTGAAACCTCAAAGATTCCACAAGAATAAAACATATAAACGCCTCTTCTCAGGGATGGCGCCCAGGATCTGGAATGCCCTCCCCCAGAAATCAGACTTATCCCATCCACGGCATCCTTCCAAAAAGAAGTAAAATCACTCCTCTTAGCTTAACTCACTTGAATATAGACTAAAGAAATCTTGTGACTCATTATTTTTCCTCGCATGACTATATCCAGCCTGACCACCTATGCACTGTTACTACCTTGCCTTGTCTCTATTGTTAACCATTTGCTCATCTTTGCACTAAATGACTTGTTTAATTATTATTCCTCTGTTCTTGGTATCCCATCTGTGTGTAAAGCGCTCTGGTATCCGTAAGGATCTTGTTCGCGCTCTATAAAACTTTGCAAATAAATGTGTCTGAGAGGGGGCGAGGTGTGCTGAGTGGTGGTCACTGGTGGATTGGTGGAAGGTCAGGTGGTGGTTTATGTATTCCTCCTTAGCTGTGTAGGGTTTTATATGTGTGGTTCATGAACTTGAACTAGCATCTCTTCTGCACAGGGAGCCAGCGGAGGTCTCACAGGTGCTGGGTGTTGTGTGTTCTCTTGGGCCGGTTGAGGATCAGTCTGGCTGCTGCATTCTGGATTATCTGGAGTCTTTGCATGAGTTAGGTGAAGGTGCCAACATAGAGTGCATTGCCTTATTCGAGCCGACTGATGACGAGGGCCTGCGTCACCAACTTCCTGGTGCTGGTGGGGAGACATTTGAAGATTTTGTTGGAGCATGCGGATTGTGTGGTGGCAGGCAGCGGCGCTGGCGTTGACCTGTCGTTTCATGGAGAGTTTGCTGTCCCGTATGATGAAAAGGTTGCAGGTGTGGTATTTCGGTGTGGGGGTTGGGTCCAAGCTCCGCCGACCATCAGGAGTCATTCATGTCGTGATGTTCCTCATGCAGATGTGAAAGTGAGACTTCGTCAAGGTGGGGTTCGCTGAGAGTGAGAGGACGAGCTGAATTTTGTCGGCATAGGAGATGATATTGATGTTGTGTGATCTGACGATGTCTGCGAGTGATGTTATGTATATGTTGAAGAGGGTGGGGCTGAGGGATGATCCCTGGGGTACTCCACAGATGGTGTGTTTGGTTTGCGTGGTGAAGGGCTGGAGGCAGACTTTGGGCACGTCCCATGAGGAAGGAAGTCATCCAACTGAGCACATAGTCTGTGATTCTGATCTCTCGTAGTCGATCAATGATGTGTAGTTGGAGATGGTGTAGAACGCTGCAGAGAGATTCAAGAAGATGAGGCTGGCTGATTTACCACTGTCGAGTAGGGCTTGGATGTCATCTGTTGCTGCAATCAGAGCTGTCTCGGTGCTGTGGTTGGCTCAGAATCCAGATAGAGGCTGGGACCAGCAGTTTGTTTCTTTCCAGATGATCGGTTAGTTGGAAGTTGATGGCTTCTTCCAGGACTTTGTCAGGGAACGGAGGAGGGAGATGGGATGGTAGTTCTGGAGCTCTCTATGATCTGCGGAAGGTTTCTTGAGGAGGGTATCTGACCTCCGTGTGTTTCCATGCAACGGGCAAGGTGGCTGTAGTCGTGGAGGCGTTGAGGATGGTGGTGAGATGGTGGCTGATCTTGTGCTTCTGAGGTTGAAGAGTTGATGGGGGCACGGGTCGTGGGTGCTCCTGAGTGGATGGAGTACATCAGGGTGGTCGTTGTTTCACTTATAAGATCCCAAAGGCGCGACCTATTGACTATGCCAATGCTTGTTTTTTTTGCTGCTGTTGGGTCTGGAAGCAGAAGCTGAAACTCCACGGATGCTGAAAAAGAGAGGATTTTTTAGGGTTAGTTGAGGGAACTGTTGAAAAAGCAGTGAAGAGTGAAAATCCAGAGAAGAAAAACTAAATTAAAACCTTTTGCTTTGTTGAATTAATGTATATTAATTAAGCTATAACTAGATGTTTGAGAAAAATTGTTTAATTCCCAAAATATATTTAAAACTGATATTAGTGATAAGTCATATGGTGCTGGGGAAACTAAAGCTAATATTGACTTGTTTCTAGGGGACTTTGCATTGATGGCTGTTATGTATTATCCATGTAGAGGCATCCCACATTGACAAAGCAGTTTTTCATGACTACTCGCATCCAAGCCTGTGGACTGAGGTGATCGCTGCTGGAAATCGTGCATATTGTATCCACTAAATTAATCTTGACTGTGTTTACAATTACATCTCTCAAAATATTAGTAGCTCAGGAGAATTTTCATATCTATCTAGCTCTTATTACAGAAAAGGTTGGAGACCCCTGCTTTAGATTCTGTCCAAAGTGCCACAGTAAATTTGCCCAGAGGGGCAGCCATCAGGTCTTCAACCTCTGTCTATCAATTGATCACAGCACCAAACACGGTGAGGTTTGTTCAGAGTTAACAGGCAAAAACGCTCAGAACTGGAGAAAAATAGAGGTGGACACTACGCCACCGTGCATACAGAGAAGGGAAGTCTTTCTGAGGTAGCTCGGATTGTCTAGCGATGGTGAGGGAAACATCAACGGCACAGGTGGCTCTGGGGGTAGGATTTAACACCAAAGAGGACAAGCCCGAACAAGAATCTTCACCTAATAAAATCAAGAGCATAAACGCACACATGTAACACTGAAAAACATGGTGGAGCAGAGCTGAAATAGTCAGACTCGAAACATCACAAGCTAGCTTTGGCACAGCAATATACGGCAACTGTAAAGGCGAGACAGCGAGCCCCACAAGTCCCAGCACAAGGACACTGGTGGAGGACGTCCCTCTAAAAAATCCTTTACGTCGAAAGGTGATCAGAACCGAGCGAGGACAAAGAGGCGAGGGGAAAGGCACTCCATCCCTGATGAAAAGACTGCCGGCATCACTTGATGCCCGAAGAACGGACGCTTAAAGCCGAGCAAAACAGGCGCCGGAAATGTGCGAGGCTGGTTTTTGAAAAGAAAGAGGCTAGGCGAAAGGTACTTAGAATAAGGCAAGGAAATCCTTAGGATAAAGAGGGCAGGCAATGAGAGGAGGGGGCTTAGAGAAGTGTGATGAAAGATGGAATGGTGAAGAGGAGGGAAATCAAGGTGGAGGAAGCAAAAGCTGAAAGAAATCGAACAAGAGGAGTTAAAGGAAAGGAAAGTGGGAGAGTGGACAAAAAGAAAACAAGCACACGAGTGGTGCGTGCGCCTCGTGCTAAAAGTAAAAAAAAAAAAAAAACGTACTTCTGGTGAGTGGCGAGCGATGCGCTTAATGAGCCATGACGAGAGAGGAAAGCCAGATGGCGCCTCTGCGAGTAACCGTGCGTGTTAACCACAAGCTTTAGGCCACAAGCAAAATCGTGTGGTGAGCTTTTTAAAGCCCACTTACTAAAAGTCTCGCCATAGCAGCGCATGCGCTGGCTTAGGCACGACCTAAAAAGTGGATGAGACTTATCACCCCAACAAATCAAGCGGGTATGTTTCATGTCACCTTTTGCCTAAATGGGGCCAATAAAATGCACAATATAACAAACAATTTTGTGACTTTCACCGCAAATTGTCAGTGTCTGTTTTGAAGTACCAGCATTATCCTAGAGGAAGGGCAATCCCAGGTTGTTACTGCCCTGGGTAAAGTGGGGGCCCTTTGCTTTGCATCTGGCTGTCACTCCACCACAGTCAATAACTACCTGGGAATCCCATCCCTCTTGGATAATATTGCTTAAATATTACACACCCCAAAAGTATCACACAAGTCACTCATTGCCATGGTGGGCTTTAGATAGATGGGTCAGTCTGTTAATTCCATAGTTTGACTCTGGCACCAAATAAAGACCAGTTGTTGCCATGAAGCACCCTGACTGGCCTCTCATGGCTAGGGCAGTACCATACATGCTGCAGACCCATTGAGCATGCATTTGGTAATATGTGCTACAGACATCTACACCATGTGTCCGTCATTGCAATTATGGACGCCTAGGGCCTCTTACAGTGACCAGGTAAAACTATTGTTTCCAGGAAAATCAGGTATATTTAAGTAGACTCCCCTTGCATAATGTGTTTATGAGAAGGGAACTGTAACTGAACAACTCACCTTGGGTAAAAACACCTTATTCATATAATTAGAGTATCTATTCCAGGCGTAAAGTGTATTATATATTAAACGCCACAAGAACTGTCACATACAGTGTACCCTAGGCGAGGTCGACTTGGATCAGGAGAGGCTGTGCTCGAGGAAGACACGTAATTGCCAGTTTCATTGACTGATTTATGATGGTCTCCACGTGACTTGGATCCTCTTCTGGGGTGTCTATTCTCGGTACAGGACTCGGTATACAATGCTCGTGTGTGTGTAACCTGAAGATGCTTATTGATAATTGATGAGCTGTCTGGTTGGTTTGATGAGACGAGCATCATTCGTGCAGGTCAGGGATGGCCAGTATGTCGTGGGTCTGCCCTCCTCCGCCCTCTTTAATATTCATGAGCCTCCATCTGGCTCCAGCTCACCTGGGGCATCCTCTTGGGGCCCTCATTGGCAGTTCTCCTGTTTAGATGGAGCTGTTTCAGAGTCCTATGGAAGCAGCCACGCTCCTGAGCTCAGCATCAGACCAGAGAGCTCTTTTGACCCGTGTGCTTCATTGTCAGCGTGGGCCGTGTTTAGGAGGGAATGGTGCACTGCTTTCTGGCCGAATACACCTGTGTGGGTTATTATTCCACAGGCCCTGAGACGGACATGTCTCTCAAAAGGACCCAGACCTCTTGTGTAAATGCAAAGTTCCTCGACGGTAACCTCTGCCTGAGACCTCCGTGTCCCTTTCACTTCTTCCAGATATATTGGAGACACCTGACTCAACCAGGGGTGGAACCTGGATGTCACGGCCCTTAATGAAAGCACGAACAATGGGACCCCTCAAGCCCTCTCACCCCTGGTCCATATTCAAATTGATACGCATATGAGGGCCTCATACCCCTTAATACTGATCTCACTGCACCTGCTGCATGAAATGTCTTCCACTCTCCTTACAGATCCCAAAAGTCCTCATTTTACTACTCTTGCCTTCTCTTCTGCCTCCTCTCTCCAGTCATCTCCTTCCTTCCTTTGACTCTCTTCCCTATCCCCTTCCTAAGTTTCTCTCTTCCCCTCCTCTATCTCTCCAACATACGTCTGTCTTTCCTCTCTGAATACCTTATTTCTGCCCCATTGCTTTCCTCTTCCCTGCTCGACCTGATCTTCTTTCCTTTACCTCTCTATTCCCCAGTCCTTTTTGCTGTACTCCCTAGGTACCAGGCACGCTCGATGTTTAAAGGACTGTGAGCAGGCGTCCTCTAAAGACCTACAGCCAGTGTATGGCAAGCTGTGCTTCAGTCCCAGTGCACCCGCTGCATATGGCAACCTGGGTCCCATCCCCCGCTGTGCTTCAGTACCACTGCACCCGCTGCATATGGCAAGTACAGTCCTATCTCCCTGATGTGCTTCAGTACCACTGTACCCGCTGCATATGGCAACCTGGGTCCCATCCCCCGCTGTGCTTCAGTACCACTGCACCCGCTGCATATGGCAAGTACAGTCCTATCCCCCTGATGTGCTTCAGTACCACTGCACCCGCTGCATATGGCAAGTACAGTCCCATCCCCCGCTGTGCTTCAGTACCACTGCACCCGCTGCATATGGCAAGTACAGTCCCATCCCCCGCTGTGCTTCAGTACCACTGCACCCGCTGCATATGGCAAGTACAGTCCCATCCCCCGCTGTGCTTCAGTACCACTGCACCCGCTGCATATGGCAAGTACAGTCCTATCCCCCTGATGTGCTTCAGTACCACTGCACCCGCTGCATATGGCAAGTACAGTCCTATCCCCCTGATGTGCTTCAGTACCACTGCACCCGCTGCATATGGCAAGTACAGTCTCATCCCCCGCTGTGCTTTAGTACCACTGCACCCGCTGCATATGGCAAGTACAGTCCCATCCCCCTGATGTGCTTCAGTACCACTGCACCCGCTGCATATGGCAAGTACAGTCCCATCCCCTGATGTGCTTCAGTCCCACTGCACCCGCTGCATATGGCAAGCTGGTTCCCATCCCCCGCTGTGCTTTAGTGCCACTGCACCTGCTGCATGTGGCAAGCTGGGTCCCATCCCCCGCTGTGTTTCAGTGCCACTACATCCGCTGCATAAGGCAAGCTGGTTCCCATCCCCTGCTCTGCTTCAATGCCACTGCATCCGCTGCATATGGCAAGCTGGTTCCCATCCCCTGCTGTGCTTCAATACCACTGCATCCGCTGCATATGGCAAGCTGGTTCCCATCGACTGCTGTGATTTAGTGCCACTGCACCTGCTGCATGTGGCAAGCTGGGTCCCATCCCCCGCTGTGTTTCAGTGCCACTGCGTCCGCTGCATAAGGCAAGCTGGTTCCCATCCCCCCGCTGTGCTACAGTGCCACTGCACCTGCTGCATGTGGCAAGCTGGTTCCCATCCCACGCTGTGCTTTAGTGCCACTGCACCTGCTGCATGTGGCAAGCTGGGTCTCATCCCCCGCTGTGTTTCAGTGCCACTGCATCCGCTGCATAAGGCAAGCTGGTTCCCATCCCCTGCTGTGCTACAGTGCCACTGCACCTGCTGCATGTGGCAAGCTGGTTCCCATCCCCCCGCTGTGCTACAGTGCCACTGCACCTGCTGCATGTGGCAAGCTGGTTCCCATCCCCCGCTGTGCTTTAGTGCCACTGCACCTGCTGCACGTGGCAAGCTGGGTCCCATCCCCGCTGTGCTTCAGTGCCACTGCACCTGCTGCATATGGTATGCTGGGTCCTATCCCCCGCTGTGCTTCAGTGCCACTGCACCCGCTGCATGTAGCAAGCTGGTTCCAATCCCCTGCTGCGCTTCAGTGCCACTGCACCTGCTGCATATGGCAAGCTGGGTTGTATCCCCCGCTGTGCTTCAGTGCCACTGCACCCACTACATATGGCAAGCTGGTTCCCATCCCTCTGCTGTGCTTTAGTGCCACTGCACCCGCTGCATATGGCAAGCTGGGTCCCATCCCCCGCTGTGCTTCAGTGCCACCACACCCGCTGCATATGGCAAGCTGGTTCCCATCCCCTGCTGTGCTTCAATGCTACTGCATCCGCTGCATATGGCAAGCTGGTTCCCATCCCCTGCTGTGCTTCAATGCCACTGCATCCGCTGCATATGGCAAGCTGGTTCCCATCCCCTGCTGTGCTTCACTGCCACTGCATCCGCTGCATATGGCAAGCTGGTTCCCATCCCCCGCTGTGCTTTAGTGTCACTGCACCTGCTGCATGTGGCAAGCTGGCTCCCATCCCCGCCGTGTTTTAGTGCCACTGCACCCGCTGCATATGGCAAGCTGGTTCCCATCCCCTGCTGTGCTTCAATGCCACTACATCCGCTGCATATGGCAAGCTGGTTCCCATCCCCCGCTGTGCTTTAGTGCCACTGCACCTGCTGCATGTGGCAAGCTGGGTCCCATCCCCGCTGTGCTTCAGTGCCACTGCACCCGCTGCATGTGGCAAGCTATTTCCCATCCCCTGCTGTGCTTTAATGCCACTGCATCTGCTGCATATGGCAAGCTGGTTCCCATCCCCCCGCTGTGCTACAGTGCCACTGCACCTGCTGCATGTGGCAAGCTGGTTCCCATCCCCCGCTGTGCTTTAGTGCCACTGCACCTGCTGCATGTGGCAAGCTGGGTCCCATCCCCGCTGTGTTTCAGTGCCACTGCATCCGCTGCATAAGGCAAGCTGGTTCCCATCCCCCGCTGTGCTTTAGTGCCACTGCACCTGCTGCATGTGGCAAGCTGGGTCCCATCCCCCGCCGTGTTTTAGTGCCACTGCACCCGCTGCATGTGGCAAGCTGGTTCCCATCCCCTGCTGTGCTTCAGTGCCACCACACCCGCTGCATATGGCAATCTGGGTCCCATCCCCCGCTGTGCTTCAGTGCCACTGCACCCGCTGCATGTGGCAAGCTATTTCCCATCCCCTGCTGTGCTTCAATGCCACTGCATCCGCTGCATATGGCAAGCTGGTTCCCATCCCCCCGCTGTGCTACAGTGCCACTGCACCTGCTGCATGTGGCAAGTTGGTTCCCATCCCCCGCTGTGCTTTAGTGCCACTGCACCTGCTGTATGTGGCAAGCTGGGTCCCATCCCCCGCTGTGTTTCAGTGCCACTGCATCCGCTGCATAAGGCAAGCTGGTTCCCATCCCCTGCTGTGCTACAGTGCTACTGCACCTGCTGCATGTGGCAAGCTGGGTCCCATCCCCCGCTGTGTTTCAGTGCCACTGCACCCGCTGCATGTGGCAAGCTGGTTCCCATCCCCTGCTGTGCTTCAGTGCCACTGCACCTGCTGCATGTGGCAAGCTGGTTCCCATCCCCTGCTGTGCTTCAGTGCCACTGCATCCGCTGCATGTGGCAAGCTGGGTCCCATCCCCCGCTGTGCTTTAGTGCCACTGCACCTGCTGCATGTGGCAAGCTGGGTCCCATCCCCCGCTGTGTTTCAGTGCCACTGCATCCGCTGCATAAGGCAAGCCGGTTACCATCCCCTGCTGTGCTACAGTGTCACTGCACCTGCTGCATGTGGCAAGCTGGGTCCTATCCCCCGCTGTGCTTCAGTGGCACCGCTGTACCACTGGAAACAACACCTCTGACCACACAGCTGTAGCGTAAGGAACCTATGGAGCTATGAGACCCCACCCTGCACTGACCTGGTGTGATGAAGGCTAGAGCCAATCAGCTGTCACATCCTGCAACATAGACACAGAATGACTATCAGAAGCGACACAGGCACCAGTGGCAACAAAGCCTTTGAGCGTACCCAAGCTTAAAAGAAAAGTCGCCTAACATACCGTGTCCGAGAAACCACATTCCCTTGTGATGAGGAAATGTGGGACTGGGTTTACAGAGTGCTGATCCCTCATAAGCGTTGGACTTAAGTTAATAAATCCATGACAGTTTGATGTGTAGGAGTTCCATATTACCTTTTGGTATTATTTTTGTTGTAAATGCAATAGTAGATATATAGACATAAAAATACTTTTAATAGTGTATCCACACACAGAAAATTCGTACGGGTACAAAAAAACAATACAAGTATACAGAATCTGCTCGCCAGTTGCTTATGTCTTCGTTTTTCTTTTTCATTGGAGCTCACTGCTTGTGAAGTACACAATGAAAATCAGCCAAGCTGTATTTTACCCCGTTTGGTTGAAGGTTCGGGGGTGCAAAGGATAGTCCGTATCATGTTCATAATGGATCCCGCCAAAGTTGTATCCTGATTTGTGATCAGAAATTGAGCAGCACAGGCCTGTTGGTCCAACGAGAGAGGAGGTCCTGGTACAGGGTGTGATCCAAAGATGTCTAAAGGCTCGTCCATGTTAACCATCTTGTTGTCCTTGCGGTCTATAGGTTCTAGGATTTTCATGCCAAAAGGATGGTAAATGGTCTCGGTGTTCATTAAGGCTGTCAACAGCCACTCATCACATTGCAGTGTGCTCCTATTCATCAGTTCTCTGAACCAACTGATTGCAACCACGTTCACAAACAGCTTGTGTGCATCACAGTTTTACACATTACCCATTTAGAGTTTGGCTACAAACGCGTCTACCGTGAGTAATGTTCAATTACTTCAACAGTTGTGAAGTGTATTGTCCAGTCTGTGTGACGAATGTGATGGAGAGCGGAGCACTCCTGAACAAAAATTACCTTAGACATCACATCAAGGGTACCTTTTTAGGTCTGGCCTGAGCCAGCGCATGCGCTGTCTAGGAGACATTTAGTAAGGGGGTTTTAAAAGTGCTACCAGAGGCGCTTTTGCTTGGCTCAAGCTTGCGGTCACGCGCACAGCCGCCATGTGGGGTTCTGTCATGGTTCATTAAGCCTTGCGCCACCTCTCTCCCACCACAGAGCGTGTCCCACTCCTCCTCATTAAGGAGATCACTTCGTCCCTCCCGTTATGAACACATGAGGGGGCAAGGGTTAAAAGTCGCTCCTCCGGACACTCACGTGCAGGGTCTAGTGTCCGCGGCAGGTTGGCCTCCCCCAGAGCCTTCCTTGGCCCGCTGCCAGAGCTCCTCTTGCCTCCGCCCGCTCCGGGCTTCTTTTTTTTCTACACCATCTCCCATTTCCCAGGTGTCACAGATGCCATCCCACCTCTTGCTTAAGCCAGCCGGCTGGAGAGCGCCTTTTAACCGCCGCAAGCTTGCGCGCGAGGCCGTCAGAAGCCCCGCTAGGCCAGTTACCAGGGTGATTCCAAAACCCCAGGAAGGAGTGCGCGCGCAGCGCAGCAACCTGTCTCGTCACTCCAAGCTCGTCCAAGGGTTGAGAGCGCATGCGCACACACCACGCGCGCGGTTCATTCGCCTCTATGCCACGTCTAGTTGTTGCTCGTGGCGAATGTAGTATAGAGTGGCTTGGCCAATAGCAGCTTAGGTTTTCAGTCACGTTCACGCATGCCTCACACTGCCCCTTTTCTATTTTCACCATTCTTCAGCCTTCGCCTCGTGTGTGTTTCTGTCAGAAACTGTCTCCAGGTTGACAGCGAGGTTCTACACCATTGGCTGGGAATGCCTGCTTTATCGTTCCAATCACAATGAGTTATTGGGAAGGGCGTGTTTGAATTGTTTAACTTTCTAATACGCTACACCTGTTTCGAGCTGCTGTGGACAAGCCAACAATTAAATAGGAAAGCCAAGCTGATGCCAGAAATGGCTTTAATCAATTAATAATTCATGGGGCTGTTATAGGGGTCATTATAGGATTAGTATGATATGATATATGATATGATATAAAGGGTTTTGTAGCGCGCTCTATTACTAAAATAGTATCCTGGCGCGGAAGGTGAGACAGATTCAGAGGTCGAAAAAAAGGTTAGGGGGGTTAGAGAATGATGTTAAACAGATATGTATATGGAACAATATATGGAAGCGTCACAAGCTTCACTGTGGATTTAGTATGTATCTGGTAGCATGATGAGTTTTTTCGAAGAATCGCCTCCTGCTATAACAAATCGGCAAATTAAAGTTAGTTAGGGGGGCTCTTTAAATGTAAGAATATTTGGCCAAAACTCGCCAAACCTCACTGGCTCCCAGCACCCAAGGAAATTAATTCTCCTGCAGTCCATGTCTACCTCTCTCTACCGACCGCTCTCTCTCTACTCCCTCTCTCTACCCCTCTCTCTACACACCTCTCTCTACACACCTCTCTCTACACACCTCTCTACACACCTCTCTCTAGACACCTCTCTCTAGACACCTCTCTCTACACACCTCTCTCTACACACCTCTCTCTCTCTACACACCTCTCTCTCTTTCTACACACCTCTCGCTCTCTACACACCTCTCGCTCTCTACACACCTCTCTCTCTCTCTCTCTCTACACACCTCTCGCTCTCTACCTCTATGTGGCAGCCAGAGCCTGATAGCACTGCTTGTCCTTAAAAAAAACAAAAAAACTTCGGCATAGACAATAGGTCTCGCTTTTAGGGCCTTATAAGGGTTTAACCATGCAACAGTTAATGTTGTTGCACCAAGGATATTGTGCTTCATAACTAAATACTTATAAGGTCCCAAAAGCGAGACCTATTGGCTATGCCAATGCTTGTTGTTAAAAGCAGTGGACAGATCTTCAAAGTGCCCTAAGCTTGGCTTTGTTACCTCAAGACATATGTGAAAATAATATGTGCCACACATCTATATAATTCAAAATTCTCAAAACTTTGGAACACACTTTGGGTTTTCGCATGGGCCTCAAGTCCGGTTCCCGCTCTGACCCTTGCACGCCCCTCACTCTCAAGATGGTTTCCAATCCAATTTTTGCATTTCTTTGCAAAGTGTTTAACATCATCCTCTGTTTCGGCTGCTCCCCGGATGCTAGGAACGAGGCAATTGTTACACCCCTGCCTAAGAAACCCAATCCTGACCACTCTGAACTGAAAAATATTCCCCCTATCTCCCTTCATCCGGCCCCCTCTAAAATCCTAGAGAAGTTCATCAACAATGAGTTGATTAATTACTTGGACTCTAACGAACTCTTGGATCAGTCACAAAATGATTTCCGTGCCAATTACAGTACCGAATCTGCCCTTATTGCTGTCACTGACTACATCCGCATGCAGGTCGATCAGGGTGGGTCGGTAGTGCTGATCATGCTCGATCTGTTTGCTGCTTTGGACATCGTTTCTCCCACTCGAATGGTTCAATGTCTAAAAGAGGTGGGAATCTCGGGTAAGGCCCTGCAGGTCCTCCACTCCTTTCTGACAGTACTAATGTTGTTAGTTGTGGGGGTTTCAGATCTAAGGCTTTTAGCCTACCCTGGGCTTATCCCTGAGCCCCACCCTCTTTAATGTGTACGTGGCCCCGCTGGCCAAGCTGGTCAGATCCTTTGGGTTTCAGGTGATCTCTTACGCTGACGACATGCAGATCATTGTTTCCATCTCTCATGATTTGCAGTTGGTCGCCGGGAAATGTAACCAGTGCATGGCTAGTATTATCAGATGGATGCAAAATAACTCCCTTAAGATCAATGCAGAAAAAACCGAGGTCCTAGCTTTTGGTCCCCAGACTTCAATTTGGTCAAATATCTGGTGGCCGGGAGCTTGTGGTCCCCTTCCTGTTACCGCCAATCTAGTCAAAAACTTTGGGGTTATTTTTGACGCTGGCCTGTCTTTTGTGGCTCAGGTCATTTGCACGGTCAGTACTTGCTCCTACATTCTGAAGACTCTCAGAAAGGTGCTCCTGTATATTCCATCAGCACTCCACCGGCCCACAGTCATTGCACTGGTTACCGCCCGGCTTGACTACTGTAATGCCTTGTATTTGAATACTAGTACTTCAGAAAACATGGCTGCTAGGCTGGTCCTTTATATCCCAAAAAGGCATTCAGCAAAGGAGGGGATTCGCACTTTGCACTGGCTCCCTATTAGGAAGCAAATATTTTTCAAAACCTTGTGCACGGTTCACAAAGACCTGCATAATATAGGTTCGCAACAGCTGAAAACCATCTTTAAATGGTCACGCCTGGGAAGACTTTGAGATCTTCATTCCAGAGAAAACTGAACATCCCTAGAGTTTGCAAAGCCAAATGGGGCGGCCGCTCCTTCTCAGTGGTGGTGGCCAAACTTTGGAATACTCTACCCTCCTCGATCTCCTAGGTGGAACCCCTTCCAGTGGTAAAGAACTACTGAAGACCTGGCTTTTCTCAGTTTAGTCAGCAGCCTCTCATTCTCCTCTCCTCTTCCCGTCCGCTCAGCGCATTGGCACCCTCGGGTTTTAGTGCGCTTTATAAATCCCTATCCTATCCGATCCTATCCTAAAAGCATTATCAGGAACTTAAACAGTTTCACGGTGATGCAAATGAGGCAAAGGCTGAGAGGGTTATGAAGGCGCCCACAAAGGGCCAGGTTGTGCTATGAAGGTTGTGGAAAAGTAAATTTTGCCATGTTCTGTGTCCCTACGTGTCCCCCATCTTATGTTGTATGTGCATGATTAATATGCATATGTATTCCCCATGATCGATTAAAGACGCAATTACAGTTGTGTCCATCTCTAGTATGCCAGTTTCCAGTTCTCGTGAAAGCTACGAGTATTAGGCCTATGTAAAGCTACGTTGCCACGTTTCTCAGTGTGCACGTTATTTCATTGAAAGTCCCCGTTTCTAGGCCTCAAAAGGGCCCGGACTCAGATTCAGCTCCTGTCTCCTGAACCCTCGCTGAGGAGCGATTCAGCCCCCACCTGTATCCCTGACCCTTCACTTACTTCCTGCCTCACAGTGCCCGGCTCGGCCTGGCTCTGCCTGCCAGTCTGCCAAGAGTATGTTATGATTCCAGTTATCAGTCCAGTCCTCCTTCTCTGCATTCCTAAGCTACTGAATCGCATCAATAGTTTCAGTCATCGTCTAGCCTTTACGTCTCCATGTAAGAGAAATACTGTATTTATGGTCATTTAATATTAAATTATATTATATAATAAACCCGCTCCGTCCACAGACACGCCGTAGAACTCTGGAACCTCCTCGACACCACCGCCCCTGACGTTGCCTTCCTCACCGAGACCTGGATGAACGCCTCCTCAGCCCCAGACATCGCCATCGCCATCCCGGAGGGCTACAAGATCATCCGGAGAGACCGCACCGCCAACCTGACGGGAGGAGGCATCGCCATCATCCACAGAGACACCATCCGCATCACGACCAACACCGACGACACCCTAACCACCGCTGAACACCTGCATTTCCAGATCCACACCGACCCGAAGACCACCCTCAGAGGCACCCTGATCTACCGACCCCCGGGACCACGCACACGATTCAGCGAGGACATCACCGACTTCGTCAGCCCGCATGCCCTCCCCTCCGCCGACTACATCCTCCTGGGGGACCTCAACTTCCACCTGGAGAACAACAGCGACCGCAACACCATCAGCCTGCTCGACAACCTCGCCAACCTCGGACTCAAGCAACTGGTGACCTCCCCCACCCACCTCGCCGGACACACACTCGACGCCGTCTTCTCATCCAGCAAAGACGTCACCTTCAGCCACGCAACAGGACTCCACTGGACGGACCACAGCTGCGTCCACTTCACCTTCAAAAGAACGACGACCCACCACCACCAGCAACAGGCTGCCCGAAGAAGCTGGAACAAGATCACAGCCGACCAGCTCACCGCTTCCCTGAGCCAGCACCCTCCCGCCAGCTCAGCGAACCCCAGCCAGGCCGCTGACAACCTCACGAGGTGGATCAACAACTGCGCAGACGAACTCGCCCCTCTGAGAACCCCACCCAGCGGACCCTGCAGCAGAAAAACACCATGGTTCACCGACGAACTCAAGAGCTCCAAGAAGAACTGTCGAGCCCTCGAGAAAGTCTGGAGAAGGGAACCAACCACGGACAACATGACCACCCTCAAGCACGCCACCCGGAAACACCACCAACTGATCCGCGCCACCAAGAAAAATACATACAAGGACCGGCTGGACAACAACGCACACAACGGCAAGGAACTCTTCAACATCGTGAAAGAGCTCTCCAACCCTAACGCCGCAAACAACGACATCACCCCGTCGCAAGACCTCTGCAACTCCCTCGCGTCCTACTTCTACAACAAGATCGCGGACATACACAACAGCTTCAGCAACCAACCAACGGAAGCCACAACCGCAACAACGCCACCCACCACCACCCTCCGCACCTGGACTCCGATCAGCACCGAAGACACCATCCGCACAATGAACTCCATCCACTCCGGATCTCCGACCGACCCCTGCCCTCACCACGTCTTCAACAAGGCCGACGCTGTCATCGCACCCCACCTGCGGGACATCATCAACACCTCCTTCAACACCGCCACCTTCCCGGAGAGCTGGAAGCACGCCGAACTCAGCGCCCTTCTCAAGAAACCCACAGCAGACCCCACCGACCTCAAGAACTACCGTCCCATCTCGCTCCTCCCGTTCCCGGCCAAAGTCATCGAGAAGACCGTCAACAAACAACTGGCCGCCTTCCTCGAGACGAATGGATCCCTCGACCCCTCACAGTCTGGCTTCCGAGCGAACCACAGCACCGAGACCGCCCTCATCGCCGCCACCGATGACCTTCGAACCCTGATGGACAACGGGGAAACAGCGGCCCTCATCCTCCTGGACCTCTCCGCGGCTTTCGACACTGTCTGCCACCGCACCCTAGTACAGCGCCTCGGCAACATCGGAATCCAGGACAAGGCACTGGAATGGATCACCTCCTTCCTCGTCGGAAGAACACAGAGAGTCCGTCTACCACCGTACAAGTCCGAGGCCACCGAAGTCATCTGCGGCGTACCCCAGGGATCCTCGCTGAGCCCAACCCTCTTCAACGTCTACATGAGCCCCCTCGCGACCATCGCACGCCAACACAACCTGAACATCATCTCCTACGCCGATGACACCCAGCTGATCCTCTCCCTGACCAACGACCCCGACGCCGCCAGAGCCAACCTGCACGAAGGGATGAGAGAGGTAGCCGAATGGATGACGACCAGCCGCCTGAAACTGAACTCAGACAAGACGGAGGTCCTCATCCTGGGCTCCTCGCCCTCCGCCTGGGACGACTCCTGGTGGCCCCCCGCCCTGGGCACCGCACCCAAACCGACGGACCACGCACGCAACCTGGGCTTCATCCTGGACTCCTCCCTCTCCATGACCAGACAAGTCAACGCCGTCTCCTCGTCATGCTTCAACATCCTGCGCATGCTACGGAAGATCTTCCGGTGGATCCCCACCGAGACCAGGAAGACTGTCACCCAGGCCCTCGTCACTAGCCGACTGGACTACGGCAACGCCCTCTACGCCGGAACCACCGCCAAGCTCCAGAAGAGACTCCAGCGGATCCAGAACGCCTCAGCCAGACTCATCCTCGACATCCCACGAAACAGCCACATCTCCGGACACCTGAGAGACCTGCTCTGGCTCCCGGTCAACAAGAGAATCACCTTCCGCCTCCTCACCCACGCGCACAAAGCCCTACACGACCAAGGACCGAGCTACCTCAACAACAGGATCAACTTCTACACTCCCACGCGCCTCCTCAGATCAACCAGCCACGCCCTCGCCGCCGTCCCCCGCATCCGAAGAGCGACAACAGGAGGAAGGTCCTTCTCCCACCTGGCTGCCAAGACCTGGAACTCACTCCCGTCCGACCTGCGCCTGACCCAAGACCACCTCTCCTTCAGGAAGAAGCTCAAGACCTGGCTGTTCGAGCAGTAACGGCACCCCCCCCCCTCCCAGCGCCTTGAGACCCTACGGGTGAGTAGTGCGCTATATAAATGACTTGATTGATTGATTGATTGATTAATATTCCTCAACACACACTACATGTAGAATAATGCATGCACCAGTCTTAGTGTCTGTTAGCCTTTACCCTGATAACTTTTGGATTCTATCAATATGTTCTCTAAACATAAGATACTAGATAGTGTTTAGGTACATGTCGCTCTGACTCTCCAGACTTTAGTCTCTCCTTCTAGCTCAGAAGTCATAGCCCCCAGCTTCTCCTAGTAACACGTCATTGCCAGTTTGCGCGCACCACTAGGTTAGAGGTCCCGGCTCCTTAGGTAGCCCCCTCCATGTTTCCGCCCCATTTATGACATATTCCGTTACGTTTACATCACATGTCTATGTATACGCCCTGTTCACGCCTCTTGTTACACCTCCTTTCACCCTTATCTCTCGCGACTGTTATAGGCCCTGCCCACTGTTACGCCTACTGTATGTATTGTAATGCAATTGTTTTAACTATATATACTTGTGCACTGTTATTAAAAAAGTTATCCCTTTAGCGCGCTCATTCCAGCTCCTGCTCGACAGCTGTCGGGGCCCCCCTGTTGGCTAGCCATCCCAGATCTTGCCCGTGCAGGTTGTCCTGTTCCTGTCCTTTATGCTGTATTAAAACCTGCAAACTCCTACTACCTCCAATCTTGACTCTTATTTATTGAGCTATCTGTTATTGTTATATCTAGTCAAAAATAGAGGTATTATTTATTTATTTACCACATAATGGCGCCCGAATAGGGACTTGCCCTTTCCCCACGCGCCGGTGAAGCCACGCAAGCCCCCTGATCCTCTGCAGCCGTGACGGAACCATACCGTGCACGTGCAGATATTTCTGCTTCAAGTATCCCTCAGGCCCACGGAGGAGACGGAGGTTGCGGTCCAGCATCCAGACGAGGCGGTGGAGGAACGCGGCGAGTCCCGACCAGAGCCCAAGCCGAGAGTCCAAGGTCCGAGGTATCCGGAGGCCCACCCGTAACAGAAGTCCGAAGTTCGTCCGTCCGGCGTCGTAGCAGTCCAGTCCAGTCCGAGGCCTTCCGTTCTTGCTGCCCGGTGAGTACCGTTGCTGGGGTAGTATCTAGACAGGGTCAATTGCATTGTCTCTGGTCCGTGGGTTTGGGTACACAGATCCAACACGAAGTGTCCACTTAGGTGGATGCGGGTCCTGACGTGTCTCTTTATGAGACCGGTAAGTTTCGTACTGTTTTAGCAGTGCATCTAGTTTCTGTTCTAGTCCGTTCTGTTCTCGAGAAATTCATGTATTCTGTTTTCAGTATTCCAGGTAGTATTTTGTCAAAACTGTTATTTTAAAATGTCATTCATGTATTTCAATGTCGTGGTATGAAAGTGGTGTAATTATTGTGTTCATTGTGTATTGTATTGTGTCTAGATTCCAGCCCAGTCATGCCATTGTTTTCCAAGTTACGTCAGTTAAAAACTAGAAAAGGTCTGTTAGAAGAAGCAGTTCCTGTCCCGCCTAGGGACAGTCCAGGTCATTTTATGTATCAAAAGCATGGCATAAGTGCCATATTATATCTGGATTTATGGGTGGAGTACACCAAACAGTTAGAAGAAAAGTATAGATGGCCCGTATCGGGTACATGGGATGCCGAGTGCATCATGCGAGTAGAAGAAGTATTATGGAAAAAGAAAGCCAGACAGTCACAGAAAGATGCCATCGAGTTATGGCGCAAAGAATCTCATAAAAGAACCGAAAAAGAAATCAGAAAGTCAGAATTAAGTCGAGAATCCTTAGAAAAAGCCCAAGAAAGGGAACTAATCGAAATAGGTGAACGAGTTAAAACCGAACAGTCAGACAGACAGAGGAATGCCCTCATTAAGGGTATGTATCCTCTTCTTGCCGAGGGCTTGCCAAAAGCAACCCCGGAAGCATCCAGTAATTTTCCGCCACCCTTAGTTCCGACCAAGCTACGTCACAAACCGACCGCAGCTGATATTTTTCTCTCGTCCTATTTGGACGACACAGTCCCAGAATATGCAAATCCTGTTCCACCAGCTCCTGTAAATAATGTAAATCCTGCTCCTCCAGTCACCGGGGCACCTGTTGCAGTACCTGCTACGGTACCCCCGGTCCAGCCCGTAGTACAAATTCCCGCCACATCAGTCACTCTGCCAGCACGAAGAGTATCAGTCGACGATTCCAGTATAGGGGCCGCGGGAGGAGGTCCTCCTGGTACCCCGCCGCCAAGTAGACGTTTAGGAGCAGTCGAGTTACATGAACGTGCGTTACAGCGTACGCCCAAATATAAGACTATTGCAGAAATCAGGCGACTTCTTACTGAATGCTGTTATGATCCAGTCCCAGGCGAGGATAGTATGGTTATATATTCCGTACGTATAAGACAGGTGTCCGAGTATTTGGTCACCCTACCGAATATGAAAGAAGATCTAGACAGAATGTATCGTTTCATTCGTACAGGACAAGATCCAGAAAGTATTGCTGAAGTCATGTCTCTCAGGAAATCTGAGATCCAGTTCATGCTGTTAAAGTTTCTGATCAATTGTTTAATACGGGAACAAGATTCCCCGACTAAAGATCCGACCGAAATGAGAATTCTGACAAAGTGGAGTGATAATATAGCCGAGGGTAAGCACAAGACACTCAATAGTATAGAGAGTATGTACAAGAAAATACGTAAAGAAATAATAAGGTTACACGAACAACGCAAAGAAGCTCTAGGAAGTGAGAAAGAAAATGACTCTTCTACTGAAGAGGTAGACGACGAGAATACCGCCAGAATAGCGTATGTGGGTAAATCTAGAATTCCAGACCGACATTCACGCCTAGAACACAAGAAAGTTTTTCCTCTTCCAGCACCAGAACAAGGTTCTCTAGAACAAGTATTTCAAGCTACCGATCACATTCTGAAATCACGAATCGGTTATAGTGAATTAAGTACCATGCATGAACAAGAACTAGCCCGATCAGCAGTCCGATGGATTACTGATTCTACCACTTTTCCAGACGAAATAGTGGCACAAATGTTTCTGAAATTACCCCCAGCCGAGCAGCGACTGGTGGGTATGTATATGATCCAGCACCTCATTACATTGTATGAGGGTCAGCATTCTGATCCAGGTCCGTTACATGATATCCTGAACGAGTTACTCCAGTATAGATGGAAAGGTTTAGGTACTGATTTAATTAGTGTCATTCTAGAACAGCGCCACAAATATAGAACATTTTTAAATCCGCATTTTGTTCATGTCTCACCTCCAGAAAGTAAACCGTTTTACATAGACAGACAGCATCCGTTACGAGAAGTACACCCAGTTAGGACAACGGGTGGTGAAATGCAACGAGTATTTGTTTACACCCCTAGTTACCAAGATGGAACTCTTAGAGATGAAGAAATTAATTCCCTGTCACGACA
Source organism: Lissotriton helveticus (assembly GCF_964261635.1). NCBI lineage: Eukaryota > Metazoa > Chordata > Amphibia > Caudata > Salamandridae > Lissotriton > Lissotriton helveticus. The sequence continues at coordinate 54,843,037 of NC_136067.1, forward strand.
AAGATCCAGCAGGGTTCCACCGAGAATTAAAAGACATGCTCCGTATGGGAGAATACACGTATCCAGATATTATTAAAATGCTAAAAGTCCTGTTGCCTGCGGGCATATACGAAAAACTCAAGGAAAAAGATTGGGAGGTGGGAGAGAAAAAGATCGATTGGACAGCTCTAGAAGCTGAAGATAAGATACGAGTACCAGGTACCGGTCTTGGAGACAAATGTAAAGAATTACCAGAATTATTAATACAAGTTTTACCTAGATTATTAGCCACTAAAAAGGAAGACTGGGATGCAATCTCAGCCTGTAAACAGAAACAAGACGAAGATACTAGTGATTTTTATTCTAGATTTGAGAAATGTTTTAGCATCAACAGTGGTTTGAAGACGAGTAGCGAGTCATACCCTCATCTTTTTGTTACTAAATTAGTCGAGAATTCAAGTCCACAAGTTAAAAATCGAGTTTTGAAAGTCGAAAGTACTTGGCAAGCTAATAGTCCGTCCCAAATGCTCCAGATGCTCCAGTACCACCAGAATAGAATCAGAGAAGAGCAAGAACACGAAAGGAGACGTATGAAAGACACGAAAATGAAAGTACTAGTTGCACAATCTGTTCCTCAAGACGGTCAGAAGAGGGGTCCGAATCAAGCCAGTCATCCTGCAGCTCCCGTTAAAGGGACATGCAATTATTGTAAACAGCCAAGTCATTTTAGAAACGAGTGTGCAGTTCTGAAACACAACATAGCCACTGGTAAAACTAAAGAAAGACCACGTCCGCCTAGACAAGAACAAGTTTCACAGACTTCTCAGCCACAGAATGCACAACAGACAGTTCCAGCACCGCAGCCTATCGCTGCAACACAGCATGTTACACAGCAGATGTACCAGTATGCACAGACAGAGTATCCAGAGTATCAAGCGTATTCATGAAACAGCCTAGAGAGGGAGGTAGGCTTGCCTCTCATCGAGATTCCTGTAGATCAAGAAGGTCCCTATGTTCACAGTCAAGTATTAGGGAAAGACAGAAAGTTTCTGATTGATACAGGGGCAAGTAGGACGACCATTAGTCACGACGAGGTTCCAGGGGCTCCGCTCTCAGGCTCTAGAAATGTTTCCCTTGGATTTTCAGGAAAGCCAATTGTTAACGAGATTTCCAAGCCAGTTACTCTAGAAGTAGGTCCATTGTCCCGAACTACTGATCTACTGCTTACGAAGTCATGTCCAGAAAATTTGTTAGGCATTAAGACACTGAAAGAATTAGGTGCAGTTATTTGCTGTTCCCCAGAGGGAATACGTTTGTTTTTACGTGACTTCAAGGGTCACTATGTTTTACGTGATTTTGATCCAAGATTGTCAAATGTCCCGCAGCATCTATGGGCGCAAGGTCCAACTGATGTTGGTTTCATGCAAATCACACCCCATCGTGTGACTCTCAAGCAAGGTATAGTCTTGCCACGAATCAGACAGTACAGATTGCCACCTGAGGCTGTAGCAGCCTTATCCAAAATTATTGACGAGCTCATTGCTCAAGGAGTAGTTGTAGAAACTGACTCTAATGTTTGTAATTCTCCTATCATTCCAGTCATGAAACGTACTGATCTAAATGCACCCCCAGTATATCGATTAGTGATTGATCTTCGAGAACTCAATAAATGTATCATTCCCCAGTACCCAGTTGTTCCAGATATCTCATCTTTATTGACAGCCATTGATTCTGAGGCAATATTTTTTACAGTAATCGACCTCAAGAATGCATTTTTCAGTGTCCCCATTCATCCAGACAGCCAGTACCTTTTCGGTTTTTGTTTAAATGGAAGGAGCTATAAATTCACACGAGCTCCTCAAGGTTTCACAGAAAGTCCTAGCATCTACAGTCAAGCACTTAAGAGACAACTAGACAACATTCACATGCCAACTGACACTGCCCTGCTCCAGTATGTCGATGATCTACTGATCACAGCCCGTTCTGAACGTGCTTGCGAGCGAGCATCACTTACAGTTTTGTACTTCCTAGCCGAGATGGGGCACAAGGTGTCCCCTTCGAAGCTTCAATTCTGTGTCCAGCAAGTGATCTACTTAGGCCACTTACTGTCCAAGTGGGGTAGGCAGTTGACACCCGATCGCATCCAGTTAATAGCGAGTCTTCCACAGCCCAAGACCCAGAAGGAGGTACGTGCTTTTATCGGCCTCACTTCTTATTGCAGACAATGGATTCCTCAGTATGCATTTCTAGCCAAACCACTGATACAGTTAACGACACAGGAGGCAGCCGTATCGACTGTCCTCCCTTGGACATCTGAACATACACTTAGTTTCAATGAGTTAAAGAAAGCCTTATGCCAAGCTCCTGTCCTAGCTACACCGAACTACAATAAGCCTTTTACACTTTTTGTCACAGAACGTGATGGTACAGCATTATCTGTTCTTACACAAGATCAAGCAGGACAATACAAGCCCTGTGCTTATTTTTCGAGCACACTAGATCCAGTAGCCCAGGCTCTGCCTGCGTGCCTCAAGTCAGTTGCAGCCACAGCACTAGCTATCAGACAAAGTGATTCCATAGTATTAGGACACTCCCTGACAGTACAAGTTCCACACTCCGTGGAAGTTCTTTTAAACCGAACACAGACCCAGCACTTGACAATTGCACGTTTGACAGGTTATGAACTGACACTGTTCCAGCCACACATAGAAATCAGACGCTGCAACGTTTTAAATCCTGCTACACTGTTACCGTCAGTTACTTTAAATCCTGCCACACATGATTGTGTGGAAGTTGTTAACACTATGACAAAGCCAAGACAAGATCTGACAGATATTCCATTACCAGATCCCGACCTGACACTTTATGTGGATGGTTCATGTATGAGAACGAGTACAGGAGAACTAGTAGCCGCGTATGCAGTGACTACTGACACTGAAGTTATTGAAACACACCGTATTGACACCCTGTCTGCTCAGGCAGCAGAGCTAGTTGCTCTGACTCAAGCCTGCATACACGCCAAGAACCTGAAAGTTAATATTTACACAGATTCACGCTACGCATTCGGAGTTGTACACGACTTCGGAGTGCTCTGGCAGGAGAGAGGTTTCATGACTTCTCATGGAACCAAGATTCAGCATGGTTTCCTTATTCAAGCTCTGTTAGATGCAATACATTTACCGACATCTATCGCTATCATGAAGTGCAAAGCACATACGAAAGTTACTGACATTATTTCCCAAGGTAATGATCTAGCAGATCGAACAGCCAAGCTTACAGCACAGACACCAGACATACCAGCTAAAAAGACACCGACATCCACTCTAGAACAGACTACTTGTATGACAGTTAAGGACCCTACTCAAGATGTCATAGATATCCAGTTACATGCTACTCCTGAAGAAATCAAGAAATGGTCCGAACAAGGAGGGGTCCAGACAGATCAGGGATGGGTGACGAAGGGAAAAGCCACATGGTTTCTCCCCGACTCAATGGTTCAAGTCATTATCAATACCGCACATAGTCCAGCACACTTAGGAGAAAAAGCCTTGTTAGACAGTATCCAGAACATTTGGTTTAACAAGCATTTACAAGCTGCAGCCAAGCAGAAAGTCCGTACCTGTATGATATGTTGCCAGTTCAATCCAGGTAAAAGTGTCCCGGTGGAACAAGGTGGGTTCCAACCCCCTGACCACCCTTTTGAAGTCCTCCAGATGGATTATATTCAGATGGAGCGATGTCGAGGTTTCAAGTATGTCCTTGTAGTTGTATGCGCTTTGTCCAGGTGGACAGAAGCATATCCAGTCCCAGATTACACAGCCGCGACCACTGCCAAGCAGTTGGTTCGTGAGTTCTTCCCCCGTTATGGACTCCCAAGGGTCGTATATTCTGATAACGGCCAGCCATTCTCATCTGAACTAATGAAGCACGTTTCCCTTTTGTTAGGGTACCAGTGGAAGTTCCATTGTGTACGCCATCCAGAAGCAGCCGGTCTCGTAGAGAGACATAATCAAACCTTGAAAATCCGTATTGCCAAAATCTGTCAAGAAAAAGGTGTAGACTGGTTAGTTGCTCTGCCAGTCGCTCTGTTCTATATGCGCATGGTCGCACATTCTAGATCAGGTCTGTCCCCTTATGAGGTCGTATTCGGCCGCCCCCCGAACGTGTGGGGTACACCTAGACCCCGAAGTATTACAGATGTTTCCAGTAATATGCTGACAGATTACCTAGCTTCCTTGATTTCTGCCCTACACTCTTGTCGTTCACAGGTTGCCGCCGCATTTCCAGACAATACCGAGGTGAAACCGCATGAAATCGTTCCAGGAAGTCTAGTGCTTGTCCGGAATTTCGATCGTTCGAGTCCGCTGGAGCCTCGCTGGAAGGAGCCGAAGTTAGTCCTTCTAACCACCCGTACTGCCGTCAAGTTGGAAGGCAGGAAGGGGTGGGTGCATCTGTCACACGTCAAGAAATTTCACGGACTAAAAGCTGTTTCCAAGAACATTTCCAAGGATTGTCAAGATTTTAAAGACTGCCAAGAAACTATTCTTAAGGACTGTCCCGCAAATGACATTGATATCAAGCCCTCCCTGTTAGAGAAAACTCCGCAGCAGGAGTATAAAAGTAAGCTACGGTCTAGTAAAATAAGTCAGCCAGTTTAATTGTCTAAGTCCTCCCCTAGGTGAAACGGTTAGACAGGTATCTGACATGTATGAAATAGACCCCCATAGTGAGAGAGTTAGTCAAAACTCAATCCGATGTATCGTTTTTCTAAGTTTTATATTGTTTCTCAGCTTGATGGTTACCTGCACGAGCTATGCATTTCATTTATGTTTTCCAATTTCTCATGTAAATAAGTCTTCTAATGCTACAGTAGAGCACACGTTTAGTGATCTGCCTCCTCACGAACTATCCTATCGTCTTGCTATGCGCAACAATTCATTCATCCGTATGTTACATTATTCACACCAGACCAGCAATGCCACTAATTGTTGGGTGTGTGGTCGACTCCCCCCTTTCCAGACACCGAAGGGAGTTCTGCCACTCTTTCCTTATCCATTTTCACATAACGGTTCATGTGGAGCCTGGTCCATGTTAACGTCATCTTCAAATGATATGTCCCTTCTGAACAGTACATGTTTTCCAGACAAGCAAGGTCTTCCCCACAGAACAAGGTTAGATCTAGAAAATGAAGTTTATAATTTAGGTAATTAGTCTTCGAATTTTATGGTCCTGAATGTTCAGTCTGATCCTACTCCAGACTTACCTGCTATTTCAGTACTACCAGTCAAAGGCGAATTATGTGTCCGAAATAACGGTTCCGTACATGTAGGACATAGTGATTGTACTACTATTGTCAAGTATAGTGACAGTGGGAAATTTATTTTCAAAGCTTCACGTCATTCTTATTTTGTTTGTGGTCAGACCGCATATGTTCGTCTGCCCCTCGATTGGGATGGAACCTGTTATATTGCCTTCCTACTGCCACCAGTTTTTCTAGCCCCATCTGATTATCATAGAAACACACATCTAGTACACATTAGACATAGAAGGGAGATTGAGTCCCCGATTGTCGATCAAACTGAAACTGCTCTAGAACAGTATATAGATTTCAATAGAGGATTCTTTTTCTTTATAGGACCTATCCAGAATAGTAAGTTAATACGTAGATTAACCAGAACCCTTGAAGCAGTAGTGAATGAGACTGCCTCTGCTCTAGGTAACTTAACCGAGGAGCAATCTGCTATGAGATTTGTCGTGCTCCAAAATCGTCTCGTTCTTGACGTCATACTGGCCGATAGAGGAGGAGCATGTAGAGTCATCGGATCTAGTTGCTGCATTTTCATTCCAAATAACGCGCCGTCTGTTTATTCAGCTATAACCAGACTTCATAAAATTGCCCATCAGTTACACCAGGATCCAGGCACCTGGACATGGTCCGGTTGGTTTTGGAGTATAATTTCTGCCTGGGGATGGAAAGTATTGTCATTTCTAGGTATTGCAGTAACGATCATATTCAGTTGCTGCCTCTGTATACAATGTGGCCCTGCGATTTGCGGCATTTGTGCTACCTCTTGTATTCCTAGTCCCAAGTCCCGTCCTAGATCCCGTTCCAAGAAAATTCGAGACGAGCAAATGATACTGTATGAAATGATAGATGGTATCATGAATATTGATGTTTCCTGATGGAAACGTAGTGACAAGGAGGGAATGTGGAAAAGTAAATTTTGCCATGTTCTGTGTCCCTACGTGTCCCCCATCTTATGTTGTATGTGCATGATTAATATGCATATGTATTCCCCATGATCGATTAAAGACGCAATTACAGTTGTGTCCATCTCTAGTATGCCAGTTTCCAGTTCTCGTGAAAGCTACGAGTATTAGGCCTATGTAAAGCTACGTTGCCACGTTTCTCAGTGTGCACGTTATTTCATTGAAAGTCCCCGTTTCTAGGCCTCAAAAGGGCCCGGACTCAGATTCAGCTCCTGTCTCCTGAACCCTCGCTGAGGAGCGATTCAGCCCCCACCTGTATCCCTGACCCTTCACTTACTTCCTGCCTCACAGTGCCCGGCTCGGCCTGGCTCTGCCTGCCAGTCTGCCAAGAGTATGTTATGATTCCAGTTATCAGTCCAGTCCTCCTTCTCTGCATTCCTAAGCTACTGAATCGCATCAATAGTTTCAGTCATCGTCTAGCCTTTACGTCTCCATGTAAGAGAAATACTGTATTTATGGTCATTTAATATTCCTCAACACACACTACATGTAGAATAATGCATGCACCAGTCTTAGTGTCTGTTAGCCTTTACCCTGATAACTTTTGGATTCTATCAATATGTTCTCTAAACATAAGATACTAGATAGTGTTTAGGTACATGTCGCTCTGACTCTCCAGACTTTAGTCTCTCCTTCTAGCTCAGAAGTCATAGCCCCCAGCTTCTCCTAGTAACACGTCATTGCCAGTTTGCGCGCACCACTAGGTTAGAGGTCCCGGCTCCTTAGGTAGCCCCCTCCATGTTTCCGCCCCATTTATGACATATTCCGTTACGTTTACATCACATGTCTATGTATACGCCCTGTTCACGCCTCTTGTTACACCTCCTTTCACCCTTATCTCTCGCGACTGTTATAGGCCCTGCCCACTGTTACGCCTACTGTATGTATTGTAATGCAATTGTTTTAACTATATATACTTGTGCACTGTTATTAAAAAAGTTATCCCTTTAGCGCGCTCATTCCAGCTCCTGCCCGACAGCTGTCGGGGCCCCCCTGTTGGCTAGCCATCCCAGATCTTGCCCGTGCAGGTTGTCCTGTTCCTGTCCTTTATGCTGTATTAAAACCTGCAAACTCCTACTACCTCGAATCTTGACTCTTATTTATTGAGCTATCTGTTATTGTTATATCTAGTCAAAAATAGAGGTATTATTTATTTATTTACCACAAGGTGCCCACAGTAGACCAGTGCGGTAGAATGGCCCTGACAGAAGGGCGGGTGCATTAGGAAGGTGCCCACAGGAGCAGTAGTGTTGCAAGACCTGCTAAGACAGTAAATATTTGTCATTTTTCCACTGTGTGGCTAGCTCTAAAGGAAACACAGATCTGATGTATTTAGAAATTGCTAAACTGTACTGGGGCGACTGATATTGCCTCAAAATGTTAGTATTCCTTTAAGGCGAGTCCCTGAGCATTATTAGTATGTTCTTTGTTTTGTTTCCTCTTTTCACCCAATCGTTGAATGTGATCGATATCCATGTGCAGTGCAGTATCTCTCTGACATATTTCCAAGTTTCACTGCTGCCCGAATCTGGCTGAAACTAGTGTGTGTGTGCGTTATTGCACTGCTCCTATTTATAGACGGCTTACTTTATTTAGTATCCTTTTCCATATTGCACATTATGTGTTTGTGCAATGCAGTGAGCAAGGGAGAACTTTAACAGGGTCAAAGATTCGGGAATAGGATTCAGGATTGTTTGCAAGTGGCAAAATATGTGTGGCTGGTGCTTCATATGATATAGTGTGGTAATGTTCTTAGAAGGGATTCCTCAGATCCAGTTCGATTGGAAAAGAGGTTTGTAATTTGTGCTCTTTGTGGTGACGGTTTCAGACTCTGGTAGAGTAGCTGGAGAAGGGCCTTTCTTTCATGCTATTTTATGTGCCCTATTTGGCATTATTGTTTTCTGTTGCATTCTTACAAAAACATTTTGACTCTATAACATTAAAGGAAGGCTGAAGACCTAATGGGTGTACAGCTAGAACTAAAGAGCGGATTTTTGTGACTTGATATAAAATAAAGAGCGCCGAGGCTGGATCATTAAACTCATTTCTATGGAAATAAATCTCAAGGAAAAACAACTCCCCCGCCATGGCTTATCTTCAATCAGGGATCAGCGTGTTAGCCCTACAGAACATCTGGGAATATGGACTTCCTTTTAACAACGTCAAAGACCTGGTTAATAAGTCGATAAAACTCGTCTCCACTGAAAAAGATCAAGCAGACTTAAATAAGAGGGCTCACAGCTGGTTTGTGACTCAAAGTTATTCAAAATGTTCACCACAACTGTACCTAGGCACCAGCTTCTCCAAAATTCTGAAGGAAAGCTTCCTGGCAATGAGGATGGGGATTTTACCTGTTAAAACCCACATGCCCCCCTGGAAACGCTAATTTACAACCACCCTCTGCAGATTATGTGAAGAAACCAAAGAAGATGTGCTGCACATTCTGTGTATTTGCAAGTCTCTTGACCGGGAGAGGAGAGAGTTGTTAAAGCCACATATAAATGAAATGCACATCCGGTCTTGCAGACAGGCAGTGAAGGCATGCTTTGATGGGGTCAATGTTAGATTAGTTTGCAGTTTTGTCCGTTTTATGAAAGAAGTACAAACAAAGCTAGGCGCAGTAACCTGAGCACAACAACCCACGTCCATGACCTCCTGCCAGGTGACTGCATATGACTTCAATCCCGTATAGTCACTAAACCTAGTTGGGCTACGACCCAACAATTAACCATTCAGATTTATGGACACAGGTGACGACGTAAGCCCGGGACTTGCATACAGACCTCGCCTGAGTTAAGAAGCTCATTGTAATTTTATCAGATGTATTTTTTAATCAGTTTAAATTCTTGTTTTAGAATACAGTAACCGTGTTTTTAAGGAAATATGGAATTGTGTTATATATGTGTTTTTTATAACTGTACGGACTGCTAAGATTTTAATTAATCAAGCAATAAAGACTTACTTACTTACTGCGACTTGAGTGAAAGAGTTGATGCCAGGAATCACACAGATGAGTAGGTCCAGGGAAGGCATGGCATGGCAGTTCGGGCTGGACTGTTCCCATGAGGCACAGGGTCAGACTGATTTGCATATGGCCATGTCTGAACTGGGGTGGCAGAGTGGGCTAAAGAACGGTGATGGATCAAACCCAGATCTTTTGACTGGGTGTGAGTGTTTGATTGGTTCAGATGCTCCGTCCATCACCAACCCCTTTTGTACCGCCATAAGTGTGGCAGGGTATGCTCCGACGTGAGTCCCTTGCTCACTTTGCCACTGGATTCAAGCAAGCCGGGCTGAAGACGGCTGTAATGCCAGAAACCGGTCCTCGGAAGCTTGTTTCCGGTCCAGGGAAGGCATGGCTTGGCAGTTCGGGCTGGACTGTTCCCATGAGGCACAGGGTCAGACTGATTTGCATATGGCCATGTCTGAACTGGGGTGGCAGAGTGGGCTAAAGAACGGTGATGGATCAAACCCAGATCTTTTGACTGGGTGTGAGTGTTTGATTGGTTCAGATGCTCCGTCCATCACCACCCCCTTTTGTACCGCTTTGGCCGCCATAAGTGTGGCAGGGTATGCTCAGACGTGAGTCCCTTGCTCACTTTGCCACTGGATTCAAGCAAGCCGGGCTGAAGACGGCTGTAATGCCAGAAACCGGTCCTCGGAAGCTTGTTTCCGGTCCAGGGAAGGCATGGCTTGGCAGTTCGGGCTGGACTGTTCTCATGAGGCACAGGGTCAGACTGATTTGCATATGGCCATGTCTGAACTGGGGTGGCAGAGTGGGCTAAAGAACGGTGATGGATCAAACCCAGATCTTTTGACTGGGTGTGAGTGTTTGATTGGTTCAGATGCTCGGTCCATCACCACCCCCTTTTGTACCGCTTTGGCCGCCATAAGTGTGGCAGGGTATGCTCAGACGTGAGTCCCTTGCTCACTTTGCCACTGGATTCAAGCAAGCCGGGCTGAAGACGGCTGTAATGCCAGAAACCGGTCCTCGGACGCTTGTTTCCGGTCCAGGGAAGGCATGGCTTGGCAGTTCGGGCTGGACTGTTCCCATGAGGCACAGGGTCAGACTGATTTGCATATGGCCATGTCTGAACTGGGGTGGCAGAGTGGGCTAAAGAACGGTGATGGATCAAACCCAGATCTTTTGACTGGGTGTGAGTGTTTGATTGGTTCAGATGCTCCGTCCATCACCACCCCCTTTTGTACAGCATTCAACTACAGGCAGGTACGAGCCTTAATAATGGCAGCAAACATTCCATTCCATTTTTTTTATTGAATTTCATTATTGAACAATAAGATTGCGGAGATCTGTCTTGATTGTTGCATTATCTGCACACCTACAAGATTCTCCAGATATGGATTTTTCATAAATTCACATTCTTGAATCTTCCCGTCGTTCGGCTTGGAGTACCACACTAGCATTTCAATAGCAGTTTTATGTTAATGTAATCCTAATGACTGAAACAACTGTTTAGTAGCCTAGTCGCATCATTTGTAAAGAACCAAACGTCAGCCAGTCAGAGGCAAACAGCCTGATGACCACACCCTGAGAATCTATCATCCTTCAGATTTCTACTGCACATCATGTGTGACAGGAGTCCTCTAAGCTCTGCTCCTTTCCTAACATAAATGATTTTTCTTTCAACTTCAGTTTTTGCTTTTCACTGAAGATCTCTTCACATTTGTCTGGGAAAAGCATGTAAAAGCGGGCATTGTCTGGGACATCTAAAAGAAATTCTACAGACTTGTAGTAACTGTGGCAAGAAATATTACACTCGGAAGACCCTCATAAGGAGTGTGTTTATTGGTTCTACCCTGACCACAAAACTAAGGAGTGCAAACTATGCTGCACCCAACTAAAACCTTAAAAGATAGAGAAGGAAGTCTTTAATATGTTTACAGAAAGGTCAAATATAAAGAAACACCATCTTAAACAACAACGAGTATAATAAGAGAAGAGTCCATCTAAATCTTTGCGCTCGGAACGATTACCCTTAAAAGAACCTCATAAAAAGGTTCCAAGGAAGTCCGGAGATGAAAGTTCAATTTTTGTGGAGAAAATTCACATTTGCAGGTCAAAATCTAGACCAGCATCTGAACCATTGATGCCGAAGTAAAAGACTCCTCAACGATGAGACCTTCCTCATCAGGACCATCAATGACCATACCTTTGACAAAGATGTTGTAGACGGAGTCATCCGAGTGGCATGAAGGCGGTGTGGCAAAACTCGAGTAGTAATGTGAGCAACCATGAAAGCAACAGTAGTGCTAGAGGCACTCTTATGGTTTGAAACCATGTGATGACCTTTGACTACCATGATTTTAATTGTCTTTTGGTGTTTTACTTTGCCATAGCCTGAATGTATGTCCTGCATATGCCTTTTTCCCTTGAAGGTTTCTTCCATGTAATCTTGCATTCTTAAAGTTTGAGCTGTCACAGAGTAGAACAGCCTTGCCAAGAATAGAACGTGTGGGATGTACATTTGAAAGCATGAGAGGGCGAGAGAGGTGTGGAATATACTTTTTGGTCTCGAAGTGCAGTGGTATGAGTAGTGGTGCTCAAATATGCATTGTGTTGTGCATTGGCAGATGAAGTGTGTGGTGTTATAGGCAGTGGTGCACAAATGTGCATTGTGTTGAACATTGGAAAGTATTAACCACTTGGCTGCTAAGGCACATGATGCACTTCCATTGACTTTCCATTGAAATCAATGGAAACTCCATGACGAGTTACCCTTGTCATTAGCACTGAAGGGGTTAAGAAGTTCTTACAAATGGCTTTGACATGCCCTCATGTCATCTTGAATTGGGACTCTGTCTTGCTTGAGCATTTTTGTGCGCACGGGCAGGCCCCCAGATTACTGAAAGTTGTTTGGCTTATTCACGTTTAAGGTTGCTTTGTTTTTGGAGTGGAGATTGTTGAATGAACTGTCAGAGGCTTTCATAAGCTTCGTTAAGATAAGAGAATGCAGAGGGAACGTGGGAACTCATTTTGCCTTTGGAATGCTTGCATGGAGCGTGTTTTGAAACTATAAAGCAGGGGCTTGTTGACTTGGAGACTGGGATTGTTTGAGCCTGAATGGTGGACGCATCTTCAGTGCAGCAGTTCCCGATTTTGCTGAGAGTCTTGTCCCCAGCTGGGAATCCCCCAGTCTGGAGTGGGTCAAGATGAAGCTTGCAGCTGGTGATGCATCTTTTTTTTGATTAGTGCCATTTTGATGCATGGCTGTTTGTGTGTGCACCTTCAGTTTCCAATGGCTATAATCATCTGAGGTGTTATTATTGAGTACTGACTTTGTGATGTGTGAGGGAGTTTGAGTGCGCACATTCATCTGATGTATTTAGTGTATATATCTTTCTGATTACTTGCAGGACATTATTATCCGTTGCTTTTGATTACTATTATTCATGCATTTAACTGTTGCATTTGCCAAGTGTGGTATTATTATATATATATATATATCTCCATTTTACAAAGTGAAATTCCTCTGCAGGGGGCGTAGTGTTATGTTCATTGCTCTGTTGTGTTTGAGCCACCATGTGGGAGAGTTGTATTTTGTATTATCTGACTAAATACGAAGCAAGACAGTGACTAGTAAATTTTCTTCGACAAAAGCTTCTTCTAATACACAGTTGACAACAGTTGCACTACCATCAACTATCTCATTGATGTTAATTATTTTCTCCACCGTCGGTGACACCATCGATGATGAAAAACACCCTTCTCCAAATTCTCAAAAGAAGCCTGAGATTCTACATGTATGGGAGAAAGGCACCACAACTTCTCTGCTTCTAGAAGATACATCTGATCTAATTCCAGAACAAACCTTTCATTGTGAAGCATCGCTAAGCTCTCCACATCACATTTTGTAATCCAAAGACTCTGAAGATGGGGGAAGTGTTTGAGTCAGCTTATAGCCTCACTTAAACTCAATGTCAGGACCTGGATGATGATTGTTATGGTAATAATTAATTCTCAATATTTATATGACAGACAGAAATCCCTGCATCCAGAATTCCTTACCAAACTTTTCAGGAATATCAGGAGCGTGAATGGCACTAGAGAGAAGATGTTTTAAAAAGTTACAGGCAGGTCTCCGATCAACCCATGATACTGGTACCATTAAATCTTGTAAAAGACATATGTTTAATGTTGGCCGACTTTTACTGACGGTTCCTTGGACCAGCATCCCTGGCTCAAGGAAAACAAGTTCTTCTGCCAGCTTCAACATCGGCTATGCTGCCCTGAACCCAATCCACCACTTCTAGAACACCTTCAGGAGTAACAGATTGCTTTTTGTATAGTTTCAAAGGGCCAACCAAGAAGACGGTCAGATCAAATCAACTAATAGACCACATATGGTCAGTCGGCATCAAAACAATGAGGAAACCAGCAACAGTGCCAGCTGTTCTTCCAGGGCTGGATAAAAAGTATAAAGCTCCTGATGATATTCCGGCCTGCCTTATTGGCCATCCACTGGCAGATTTGGTAATAATGCAAGTGGCTCACAGAAGATCCCGCGGCCAAAGACAACTTGTTCTGTCACTCCAGATGTGAATTGAAAATGTTAAATAACATTGCAAGAGGTTTTCCGCAATGACAGAAACTCCTAAAAGACTTTACCTCGCTACAATAGCCAAATGTGGTCTGATATTGCTCTGTACTTGGAGATCCTACCCGCATATAACAGATCTGAGGATAAAGCCATCTTACTTGCAAGTTAAATAACTTCCTCAGTTATTATTGATGCCTGAGTGGACATTGCCACAGCTGGCTTTAGGCAATTGACTGGTGCAGCAGTATTAGGAAGGCAAATGTGGCTAAAAGCTGCATCTTTTTGACCTAAAGTGCAGAGTCCAATTTCAAATACTCCTTGACTCAATGTTTGGAAAGCATTTTGATGATATGCTTCAAGCAGTTAAGACTGACACAGACACAGCATGATCTCTAGTATTGTTACTGCAGCGCAGAACACAGCCCTTTCGAGCAGCTATATGCAGAATCCAGTTTGCTTTGAGGGATGGATTTAGGTACCAGCCCTATCGGACACTTCAGCAGATATATGGACAACCATACAATCCAGTGCTGACTACTACCACCAGCATCTCTCTAAATACAACCACCCTGCTTAAGACCCAGACAGCAGGGTAAAGCTCATGAAACCTCCAGACATAGTGACAGCTATCTGGCCACCACCAAATTTTACCTCCCAACCTCTGTTAGGTGTGAAAATCTCTTCTATCAGCCGTTGATAACAACAGACCAATGAGTCTTTAATCTTATAAATCTGGGACACACATTGGAACTCGTACAAGACACCTCCTCCCTCGTTACCATCTAAGAAACCACATACATTTCTGCAAACATTTCAAGCATAGACTCCTATCATGATAAAGCAAAGAGCAATAGAACCAGTACCTAATCACAGCAAAATATAGGCGTCTTTCCTTTCTTCTTTCTAATAAAGAATAAGTCATGTGAATGGAGACTAATCTTAGATCTCCATCTATTGAACACTGTAAGAAATTGGTTTGTTATTTGGTGGGGGGGGGCATACTCAGTCAATACCCACAGACCCTGTCACCACAAAATGTCTCTAAATTAACATGTACTTAACTCTCTGGTAGCTTGCCACTAAAGAGGGTAGGCTTAACTTAGAGGCAAAGTGTAAAGTATTTATGCAGCACTTGAACAGTCATAAAATTAAAACAGAACACAAGGAAAATCCAACACTGAACGTCATGCGGCTGAGGACTTTCTGATGAAAATATGGAAGAAGATTTCCCGCAAAGAGCCCTTTTGCAGGGCCAGTGGACATTGCAGCGCCCTTTCGAGGAGGAGCACGGCCCGTTTATGAAGCATGTCACCTTGATGAGTGAGGGACTATGCATCCTAAAAAGGATGCTCAGTTTATTGGTTTTTGGTATTGGATGTGTTCACCAGCAGTTCTGTCCACTGTGCCTCAAAGTGGAAGAACACGCATACATTTACCCTGCATCATTGCCTCGAGTACACAGTCTGTTCCGTGCCATTAATTTCTATAAGGTGAGCCTTCGTTAAATTACTTTCCCACTCTCCGCATGCATGGTTACTGTTTTATGTAGGTGCTTCCTACTCGGATTCATGCACGAGAATCTATGAAAGATCCAATTCTGGAAAAGTAAAAAAGTTACTTACCTGCAACTGTAGTTGGCATATCTCTTAAATTCATATGCAACATACCTGCCTCCCCTTTGGAGGCTCACCCAAAAGTGATACTATTAAACTCTAGTGCTAAACGTAGTCTGAACGATCAAGGTGGTCATCAGGATGGTTGTCTCTGATTGATTGTAGTTTGGTTCTTTACAAATGATATGAGTTGGCTACTAAACAGTCTTTGTTTCAGCCTTATGATTACCTTAACATTGAACTGTTATATAGATGTTACCTTTGGATTCCTAACTCAACGACAGGGAGGATTCAAGCATGTGAATTCAGGAGAACTACAATGACAGATAAGTAACTTTTTTCTTCATTGCTGTCTGCAGCCATCGGAAAGATAAAAGGTTATGAGGTACCATATAATAGGGACTACCAAAGGAAGGGCAGGCCAGCAAGGGTCTGAGTCTGGACATGAATTGCCTCAGTGAGAGGCTTGTTCTGGTATTCGAGGATCTTGCACCGAAAGAGGGTGAGGGAACATGCTCTTCTAACAAGACTCTATCTGTAGGCGGACTGGGGGCCACAGGCTAAGCCGAAGCCACAATTGAAGAGTTAGCTCAGGGGGTCAGAGAGGGAATCTATTAGTAATGTGATTTTACATCAGAATGATAGAAAGTATTGCACTTGTAACATGGATGAAATACATTGCATGAATGGATTAAAGGTCCTGAAAATTAGTGTTT
Source organism: Lissotriton helveticus (assembly GCF_964261635.1). Taxonomy (NCBI): domain Eukaryota; kingdom Metazoa; phylum Chordata; class Amphibia; order Caudata; family Salamandridae; genus Lissotriton; species Lissotriton helveticus. The sequence continues at coordinate 54,859,174 of NC_136067.1, forward strand.
CATTTCTGGATGCTGTTATGGTCAAGTGAGGTGTCTCACTGCTACTTAGTGATTTGACACTGTGAACAGTAGTTGTGAGTAAACCAACTAAAGTGTTCAGCCGTGCAGCTTACACACTGTGTGTTTGGATGTCTCTTTTCTTCCCTGCTACACGAGCCTTTGAGCAGCAGCTCTGATACAACAACTGTCACCACTCCTTTGGGGAAAGACTTTACCAGAAGGTTCATATGAATAATTTACAAGAAATGGAACATGGAAAATAATGTATTCTTGAAAAATTTGTAGTTTTGCTCATACCCCCACCCTCAGAGTTAATCCACTTCACTGGCCCTTATGCGGGACCATATTGTACATTTCAGACCCGGATAAAAAGTTTATAATAATTGATTTTAGACCGAAATATTGCTGACAAGTAGCTGTATGTTCTATAGGCTATTAGCAACAAGAGGGCTGTTGGAGCCACTGGATTTTATCAACACTGTGGTCTCGTTCAGTTTATTTTCTTTCATTGTGCTGTTCTTTCACCATAAATGTTACAAATGTTCATCCCATATGGGGGTCGCTACATGTTCTAGAAGAGGATTCTCTGTGGTGACTCTCTAGCGCTCTACGAGACTCTCTCAATAAATACTGCAATCACAAACCATGATGGTGATGTAGATCTCAAAGACCTCCATTCATGTACAGGAACATACATGGAACCCTAATGTACACACTCGTCATGCAGGTGATGCATCAGTAAACCAAGTCACCACTCACAGTGTAGTCTTCCACCATGGGACTCGTTATCCCACGTCCCATAAACAATGTGTCCCTTGAATATCCTCCTCTGCTCTGATTGTTCACCCAAACTTCCAATGTGGAATCAATGAAGGGCTGTTTAACTCACCCCTCTGTACCTTGTGAAAGCCCAGGGCTGCTGGCACTGTCACCATCACCCGAAGAACTGCTTCATGAGGCGGGAATGGAATAGAACCCTGAATCACCGACCAATAGGAACTCATCCCTGAGGTACTCCTGGAAGCACTCATTCTCCTTTTCCAGTTCAAATGTGGCTAGGAGGAGGGAGAGAAATATAGGAGAATGGTGCCAAAGGGTAAAAACTGAAATGGTAGAGAACCTGCAAGAGTGAGACAAAAACAGGCCTTGTAAGGTAGTGGAACTCACAAAATCAATCAATCAATCAGGAGTTTGTTAAAGCGCGACTACTCACCCGTAAGGGTCTCAAGGCGCTAGGGGTGGGGGGGAGGGGGGGTGCAGGTTCCATTCCATCAAGGAGGGGGTCTGTCGAAGAGCCAGGTTTTGAGGTTTCTTGCGAAGATGGGGAGCGATGTTGTCTGTCTGAGGTGGAGCGGAAGGGCGTTCCATGCTTTGGCCGCGAGGAAGGAGAAGGAGCGGCCTCCCGATCTGGTCTTTCTGGTGCGGGGGACCACGGCGTAGGAACGCTGGGCTGATCGTAGAGTCCTTTGGGGTGCGTGGAATTTGAGTCGGCTGTTCAGGTATGCTGGTCCGGTGCCGTGGAGGGCCTTGTGTGCGTGGCTGAGCATCTTAAAGGTGATTCTCGCCTCGACGGGGAGCCAGTGGAGTGTGCGCAGGTGCTGGGAGATGTGGCAGTGTTTTGGCAGGTTGAGGACCAGTCTTGCGGCGGCGTTCTGGATGTTCTGTAGCTTGCGGATGAGGTTTTTGTTTATTCCGGCGTAGAGTGCGTTGCCGTAGTCGAGTCTGCTGGTGACCAGGGCGTGAGTGACTGTCTTTCGGTGTTCGAGGGGGATCCATTTGAATGTCTTACGAAGGAGGCGGAGGGTGTGGAAGCAGGAAGATGAGACAGAGTTGATCTGGCGGTCCATTTTGAGCTCGGAGTCCAGGATGATTCCCAGGTTGCGTGCGTGGTCTGTGGGGGTTGGCGGGCTTCCGAGGGCGGTGGGCCACCAGGTGTCGCTCCAGGCATCGGGGTTTGGGCCCATGATGAGTACTTCTGTTTTGTTGATGTTTAGTTGTAGGCAGCTGTTTTTCATCCATTTGGCGACGGCTTCCATGCCTTCTCGAAAGTTGTGTCTGGCGGTGTTGGGCTTGTTGGATAGGGAGAGGATGAGCTGGGTGTCGTCTGCATATGACACGATGTTGAGTCTGTAGGTTCTGACGATGGGGGCAAGTGGAGCCATGTAGACGTTGAAGAGCGTCGGGCTGAGGGAGGAGCCCTGGGGGACTCCGCAGGTGATAGGTGTGGGGTCCGAGAGGAAAGGGGGGAGTCTGACCCGCTGCGTCCTGCCGGAGAGGAAGGAGCAGATCCAGTCGAGGGCCTTGTCCTGGATTCCTGCATCATAGAGTCTGCGTATTAGGGTGCGGTGGGAGACTGTGTCGAACGCCGCTGATATGTCGAGGAGGATGAGGGCTACTGTTTCTCCTTTGTCCAGTAAGGTGCGGATGTCGTCTGTTGCGGCGAGGAGGGCGGTTTCCGTACTGTGGTTTTTTCTGAAGCCGGATTGGGAGGAGTCGAGGATGTTGTGTTCTTCAATGAATGTGGCGAGTTGGCTGTTGATGGCTTTCTCGATGACTTTCGCTGGGAACGGGAGCAGGGAGATGGGTCTGTAGTTTTTGAGGTCGGTGGGGTCCGCTGAGGGTTTCTTTAGGAGGGGGTTGACCTCGGCGTGTTTCCAGTCGTCGGGGAACGAGGCGGTCGCCAGGGAGCGGTTGATGGTTTGGCGGAGCATGGGTGCGATGGTGTTGGCGGCTCTGTTGAAGATGTGGTGGGGGCAGGGGTCCATGGGGGCCCCTGAGTGGATTGACTTCATTGTCTTCAGTGTGTCTTCGGTGGTGAGGGCTGTCCAGTCATCAATCGCTGGTTTCCGGGTGTCGGGGGTGGTTGGTGAGGGTTCAGTGTGTTGGTTGTCTTCGTCGAAGTTGTCGTAAATGCTCTTGATTTTGTGGTGGAAAAAGATGCTGAGTTTGTCGCAGAGGTCTTGTGAGGGAGGGATGTCGGTAGACTCGCTGGTGGGTTGGGCGAACTCCTTGATGATGCTGAAGAGTTCCTTGCTGTTGTGTGCGTGGGTGGAGATTCTGTCTTCAATCGCTTTTTTCCTCGTTTCTCTGATGAGTTGATGGTGGGCGTTGGTGGCGGCTCTGAAGTTGTTGTGGGCTTCTGTGGATTTGGTGTTTCTCCAGGCCTTTTCAAAGCGGCGGCATGTGCGCCTGGACTCTTGAAGTTCGGTGGTAAACCATCTGGCTTTCTTGGCACGGGTATTGTTGTTTTTCTTGAGGGGGGCTATGGTGTTGGTGCTGTCCGAGATCCATCTATGCAGGGTTCGGGCTGCGGTGTTGGGGTCGTCGTTTTCCGCGATGGTTGGGGTGGAGTTGTTGAGTGAGGAGGTGAGCTGTTCATCGGTGATTTTGGTCCAGTTTCTTTGTGGAAGCAGGTGCTGGTGTCTGTGGATGGTGGGTGTTCTGAAGGTGAAGTGGACGCAACGATGGTCGGTCCATGTGAGTTCGGTGGTGTGGCTGAAGGTGATGGAGTTTCCTGTAGTGAAGAGGGGGTCGAGGGTGTGTCCTGCTGAGTGCGTGGGCTCGGTCACGATCTGGCGGAGTCCAATGGTGTGGAGGTTGTCCAGGAGGGATGTGGTGTTGGGGTCCAGTTGATTGTCGAGGTGGAAGTTGAGGTCTCCCAGCAGGGTGTAGTTGGTGGATGCGATGGCCTGCGGGGAGATAATGTCCGTGATGGAGTTGGCGAAGGGTCCGCGGGGTCCAGGGGGTCGGTAGATGAGGGTTCCTCGGAGGGCGGCGGTGGGGCTGGCCAGTATCTTGAAGTGAAGGTGTTCCATCAGTTCTGTGGACTCGTCAGGGAGTGTGCTCAGGCGGAGGCTGGATTTGTGGATGATGGCGATTCCTCCTCCTGGGTGGATGGGGCGGTCCTTCCTGGAGATCTTGTATCCTTGGGGGATGGGGATGGGGATGGCGATGGCGATGTCCGGTCCCGAGGTGGTGTTGGTCCAGGTTTCGGTGAAGAATGCTACTTCTGGGGTTGTGCTGTCGAGGAGGTCCCAGATTTCTGTGGCGTGTTTGTGGAGGGATCGGACGTTGAGGAGGATGCATTGCAGGGTCTTTGGTTCGGTTGTGTTCTTGTGGGGGGGTTGTGCTGGATCCGTGTTCTTGGCGGTGCTGCAGGTGTGCCGGCAGCGGTGACAGCTGAAGGGTCCATGGGTGTCGGCTGGTGATGCTAGCTTGCAGTTGTTGTTGCAGCCTGGGTTGAGTGCGTGGAGTGCTGCTGGGTCGTAGCGTTGGCGGGACGGAGGTCCAGGGTTCCTGGTGCTGGTCCCGGACGGGTCGCAGACGGGCGCAGACGTGCTTGCCTTTGACGCGCCTTCGGTGCACCAGCGGCGCGCAGTGGCCGCCATTAAGTAGGGGTCGGGGAGGGCTGGACAGCTGGGAGGCGGGAGCGGGGAGGGGAGCTGGATTGGGCCGGTCGTGCTGGGGGGGGGAGGGGCCGCGGGGGCAGCGGGGGCAGCGGCGGGGAAAGGTAAAGGGAGGAAAGAAGGGATAAAGAAAAGAGGGAAAATAAGCAGAAATAAGGCACAAAAGAGCAGAGATGCAGAAAAGAGCAGAAAGGTGAAAGATAGAAAGGGTAAAAAAACGAGTGAAAACGAGTGAAGGAGCAGAGGGAGAGAAAGGGAAAACGGGCAGAAATAAGGCACAAAAGAGCAGAGGTGCAGAAAGGTGAAAGATAGAAAGGGGAGAAAAACGAGTGAAGGAGCAGAAAGAAAGAAAGGAGACAGAGGTCCACTGGACCACCAGGGATGAGGCGCAGGGAAACCTGCGGGTGGAGGAGGGCCTCGATCACCAACACTCAAGAGTGCAGGGGCAGGGGCACCTCACTTAATGGTGGAGCTGCGAGGGTGGGAGAGCAATTTCACTGACAATGAGTCAGTGGTCTTGCTCTGCTGAAAGGCTGGCTTCACGGTTCAAAGCTTCCAAGGTAAGTGAGGTATCCGAGGAGTGAATTAAGAGACGACAGCCTAGTGGGAGTCGGGAGAGGGGCTGAGGGGGCAGGTAGGGTGGAACTTGAGGTCTAGCTGACTCTCCCCTGACCTTCAAACTGCTAAGGCACGGTTTGTGGTACATCCACGTTGTTGCAGAATTATGTTGGAAGGCAGGCTGTAGTAAGACCTACTGTTTACAGCGCTCAGAAACATCAAAAACTGAACTCTTCAGCACTATATAAATACGATGCATTTTCTTATTTTTGTCTTGCTATTATGATTTTTAGATGTTGGCTACTCTCCACTGGAGCACCACATATCACCCCTAAATACTTCTGTTCTTCTTCCCATAGGTACATACGAATTGTTGGGACGCATAACACCGTGAACAAGGTTTTCCACCTCGTGGCTTTTGAATGCACATTCACTCACAAAACCTTCACTCTGGAAAAGGGCCTTATTGGTGAGTGACAACAACTTTCATTTCCTTTGCCGTGGCCCTTATGAGCAACAATTCTTTTTAATTCCTATCCTTATTGTACCAGTGCATGAGCTCTCAATAGTAACACTTTGCTGTTTCATTGTTACCACTGTAGACCGCATTTTCACTTAATTTCATATGTATTAAAGCTTAGATTGTTTCTTACGGCTTGGTTCCAGGCAGTGGCCTTGCACCACTCAGATGCCATCCCCATCCATTTTGCCTTCACCATCCATCCATTTTTTAGGGTGGTCGGTGCATCAAGGGTATGTTCTGCCCAATTACATTTTAATTGGCTGTTTGGCCCTAGTAGAGTGAGCCGCCCTTTTGATATCAATCAATCAATCAATCAATAATATTTGTAAAGCGTGCTACTCACCCGCTAGGGTCTCAAGGCGCTGAGGGGGGTGGCTGCTACTGCTGGAAAACCCAGGTCTTGAGTTGCTTCCTGAAGGAGAGATGGTCCTGGGTGAGTCGTAGGTGGGTGGGTTGGTTGTTCCAGGTCTTGGCCGCCAGGTAGGTGAAGGATCTTCCTCCGGTGGTGGTTCTGCGGATCCGTGGGACGGTGGCGAGGGTGAGGCTGGCGGAGTGGAGCTGGCGGGTTGGTGTGTAGAACGTGAGGCGGTTGTTAAGGTATTTGGGGCCCAAGTCGTGGAGAGCCTTGTGTGCGTGGGTGAGGAGTCTGAACGTTATCCTCTTGCTGACGGGGAGCCAGTGCAGGTCCCTCAGGTGGGAGGAGATCTGGCTGTGTCGGGGGATGTCCAGGACGAGTCGTGCTGAGGCGTTCTGGATGCGCTGGAGTCTTTTCTGTAGTTTGGCAGTGGTCCCAGCGTAGGAGTTCCCGTAGTCCAGACGGCTGGTGACTAGGGCCTGGGTGACTGTCTTCCTGGTTGCAGTGGGGATCCAGCGGAAGATCTTACGGAGCATGCGGAGGGTGTTGAAGCAGGAGGAAGTAACGGCGTTAACTTGCCTGGTCATTGTGAGGGAGGAGTCAAGGATGAAGCCCAGGTTGTGTGCGTGGTCCGTGGGCTTGGGAGGGGAGCCCAGAGCAGGGGGCCACCAGGAGTCGTCCCAGGCGGAGATGGATGGGCCGAGGATGAGGACTTTCGTCTTGTCTGAGTTCAGTTTTAGTTGGCTGAGCTTCATCCAGTCCGCGATGTTTTTCATTCCGTCCTGGAAGCTGGCTTTGGCGGAGGCGGGGTCGTTGCTGAGGGAGAGGATCAGTTGGGTATCGTCGGCGTTGGAGATGATGTTGAGGTTATGCTTGCGTGCGATGGCTGCGAGGGGGCTCATGTAGACATTGAAGAGGGTGGGGCTGAGCGAGGAGCCTTGAGGTACGCCGCAGATGATCTTGGAGGCTTCTGCGAGGAAGGGCGGGAGACTCACTCTTTGGGTTCTGTCGGAGAGGAAGGAGGTGATCCATTCCAGGGCCTATCCTTGGATCCCGGCGTGGCGGAGGCGGGTTGTCAGGGTGTGGTGGCAGACCGTGTCGAATGCAGCCGAAAGGTCGAGCAGGATGAGGGCGGCGGTCGACCGATGTTGAGTGCGAGGAGGGTGGCGGCGTCGTATCTCCGTCGGGTTGGCTGGCTCCTGCGAGGTCCAGGGGTTCCGGCGCTGGTGCGGTCCAGGCATGGACGGGCGTACACGGGCTTGCCTTTGGCGCGCCATCGGCGCTCTCGCTGCGCGTACGCGCGGTCCACGCCATTTATGGCGAAGTGGAAGGGAGGAGCAGCTGGGAGGCGGGAGCGGGGCGGCGAATGGGGAGCGGGAGAGAAGAAGAAGGGGGCGGGCCGCAGGGGAGCAGCGGCGGGATGCGGAGGGGGGTGGGAAAGAGCGGGAAAAACGATGCGGGGAGAGCGAGGACAAGCCTGGCGAGCAGCGCCCAAGGATAGGCAGCAGGCAGAGAGTCCAAGAGCAGACAGCAGAGGTGGGATCAGGGCACACAGGGGCCGTGCGGTGAGTGGAGTGACTGGGTCAAGGGTCACCTCTTCTAGTATACAGAGGAGACTCCATTTATTCTCCCATCCTCCCACACAGGATCTATCCATGCTTGAAGGCTGTTGACTGGTGAATGTGTGAGAACTGTCTTACATGGAGATCATGGTGGCTGGGGCACCTCCCTCTGGCCTGGGGCGGGTGCATGATTTATCCATCCTCGAGGAACTTTTATAACAAAGGCCACGTTTGTGGATTACACGGTTTATTATCTGGGAGCAAACGTTAGGTGTATCCAGAGGCTTCCGTGGATACAGAATGCGGTGGCACGCTTGGTGCTGATTCTGCCTAAGAGATCTTTTTCTAAGAAGGCTCTGGAGACGCTACATTGGCTGCCGATTAGGGAACGGGTGCTGTTTAAAGCCCTTTGTGTTAGTCATCGGATTACACAGGGGAAAGGGCCCAATTATCTTCTAAACCTTCTAACCCTAATCAACCCGACCCAGCAACTTAGATCTAGCGGGGCAGGATTGGTAAAGGTTCCTAAGATCAGAAGAGCGAGAATGGAAGGGCGTTCGTTTAGCTTTCTGGCAGCACAACAATGGAACAGACTACCTTTGAGGCTCCGATTGGAAACCTCGGAGCTGGCATTCCGCAAATATCGAGAACTTACTTGTTTCCCAGAAGGTAGGCCGGGGTTGGGAACTAGGGTTGGGAACTAGGGTTGGGTTGAAATGCTGGCAATGGTGGGTTTTGATAGGCCTGTACTATAGCGCGGGGACACACTAGCCTAGTGTAACCAGCCAGGCGCTTTATAAACTCAGTTTATTATTATTATTAAAGAGAATCTTTGAGTTGTTGATCCACGCACACCAAGTGAAAGCTTGCATGGTCCCCGCATGACTTTTCCAACAGTGCCTGCTTGTCCTACCACCGAACATTAATTGGAATCAACAGTGTCCCTAAGTAGTCACAGGAGCATGTGACACCCACTTCCTGCTCCTCTCACCGATCTGTTAGTGGATTTTGTGCACCTGCGTCTGTGGCTCCCCCGACAGTATATTAAAGAAAGGCCGTTTGTTTGGACAATATATTAAGCTTTTCTCAACACACAAATCTCTGTAGCCCGCTCACCTCTTGCAGGAGGGTGGCTTTTTTCTGTACTAGTGGCAAAGCATCAGAAGGCCTTACCCTTTAACGTGTATGCAGGGCAATTTCACTCCAGGATTGGTTCAAATTATCTTTGTTTCCGCAGAGATATACTGATTTGCTAAATCTGTAAATATTCATGTTGTTGTTCATTCACGCATGCTCCAGGAAACCACATTTTTGGTGACCGTTCTGCTCTATAAAGATCCCAGAGTGATGTGTACTTTTTCCTCGATGGCCCTGGTCAGGAGGTCTGAAAAACACACGTAATCGGTCCCAATGATCATCTCTTCTACTAAACAGGGTATCCCTCCTACTCTGATTGGATTTTACTGGCCTTTATCCCCCTGGGTTACTATGGCTACGGGGTAGGTCTTACAAGTACACATCACTCAAGTTAACTCGAGCCTCAGCATCACAAAATGGATGCTGCCACCACAGACACAAGTCTGACCTCCTGCTGCTGGGAGTCCTTCCAGCGAGGGAGGCCTGGACAAAGGGTTTCCTGCCTTTGGAGGTGCTAGCACCACCCCAGACAGGATTTTGTGTATTGAGGTAGGGAGGCCTGAAGCACAAGTTACTACTTGTGTAACGATATATCTGTAAGAGACATTAGTTAGTGATAGATTCCTTACCTTAGAATATCCCCAGGCGTCAGACTAGATCCGGAAATTTTTCACGTAGCAGTACCCTTGCGCGTCGGTAGGCGTCGTCTGCGGCTCCGCGTCCATCGTCGTGGGCGCCGTGATGACGTCGTCGGAGTACTTAGACGCCGCCTCCACGTGCTGACGTCAGTTCTTAGACACAGCTTTTCCGCGCCAGAAGCGCTGAGCCATGTTAAAAACCAACACTGGTGCCATTGAAATTAGGGCCCTGAAAGGGGATAACCCTAACCCTAGATATTGGTTCGCAGAACGGGGAGGATGGGTGGGTCGGTAAGGAATCTATCACTAACTAATGTCTCTTACAGATATATCGTTACACAAGTAGTAACTTGTGCATCTGAAAGAGACACGTTAGTGATAGATTCCTTACCTTAGAATAGATACCCCAGCAATACCAACCCTGGTGGTGGGTCTGCGAACCAATAATCACACCAGAAAGTCCTGGAGGACAGAACGGCCAAAGAAGCCATCCCTCCGAACTTGGCTGTCGAGGCAGTAGTGTCTTGCAAACGTGTGCAGCGAGGCCCACGTAGCTGCCTGACAGATATCCTGTAAGGGCACTCCCCTGCCCAGGGCAGTTGTAGTCGCCGTGGCTCGGGTGGAATGAGCCCGCAATCCAACAGGGGGCTCCTTTTTAGCCAAGGAGTAACATGCCTGGATACACAAGATGATCCACCGGGAGATGTTCCTCTTGTGCACCGCTTTCCCCTTCTTAGCGCCCACGTAACCAACAAAGAGTTGGTCATCCACCCGGAACTGGCGTGTGCGATCCAAATAGAATGAGAGCGCACGTTTTGGGTCCAGACGGTGGAGCCGCTCTTCCTCTTTAGAGGGATGCGGTGGTGGAAAGAAGGTAGGCAAGGTGATAGACTGCCCGATGTGGAAGGCTGTGACGACCTTGGGCAGGAAAGATGGCTTAGTACGCAACACAACCTTGTCCGGATGGACAGAAAGGAAAGGAGGAGTACAAGAAAGGGCCTGGAGCTCACTCACTCTCCTGGCAGAGGTGATGGCAACCAGGAAAGCAGTCTTCAAAGTAAGAAGGCGGAGAGGACAGTTGTGAAGTGGCTCAAAAGGAGCGCACATCAGAAACGTAAGAACAAGGTTCAAGTCCCACTGAGGCATCACAAACGGAACAGGAGGGAACGTGTGTGAGATGCCTTTAAGAAAACGATTTACAATAGGCGACTTGAACAAAGAATGTTGATCAGGCAGCCTTAGAAAGGCTGAAAGGGCAGAAAGGTAGCCCTTGATAGTGCCCAGAGCAGAGCCCTGCTGGGCAAGAGAAAGAAGGAAGACCAGAACCTCAGAGAGAGGGGCAGCAAGAGGATCCACAGCCTTTGCTGTGCACCATGCCACAAATCTGTTCCACCTGCAGGCGTATACCGACTTCGTGGAGGGACGCCTGGCTGCCAGAATGACGTTACAGACTTCAGGAGGCAAGTCAAATGGCCTCAACTGTCGCCGCTCAATCTCCAAGCATGGAGGTGGAGACTAGACAGGTTCGGGTGGAGGACCGTCCCCTGCTGCTGCGACAGAAGGTCCTCCTGAAGAGGCAGACGAACCGGGGGATCGACTGACATACTGAGTAGCTCTGGATACTAGTACCTTCGTGCCCAGTCCGGAGCCACAAGGATGACTTGTGCCCGGTCGCGCTTGATCTTCTTCAGCACTCTGGGCAGAAGTGGTATAGGCGGAAAGGCGTACAATAGACCGCAACTCCACTCGCGACGAAAAGCGTCTCCGAGCGAGTGCCGCCTTGGAAATTCCAACGCACAGAACTGATGACATTGCGCGTTCTCTTCGGTGGTGAATAGATCTAACCAAGGCTCTCCCCATCGCTGAAAGAGGCCTTGCGCCACGTCCGAGTCAAGACGCCATTCGTGATCCATCAAGCACCGATGGCCTAGCTCGTCCGCCCTGGCGTTCAGAGAACCTGCCAGGTGTTGAGCCACCAGGGTCACGCCCTGGCGTTCCAGCCACTGCCAGAGGCGCAGAGCCTCCTGGCAAAGGGTCCACGACCCCACCCCGCCCTGTTTGTTGCAGTACCACATGGCGGTGGTGTTGTCCGTGAACACCTGCACTACACTCCCCCGGACAGAGGGGAAGAATGCTTTCAGTGCTAGACGAATCGCCCGTAACTCCAACAGGTTGATGTGGAGACCGGATGCCTCTGATCTCCGCCTCTCCCATGTGGCCTCCCCAGCCCTGAAGGGACGCATCCGTCACAACTACGTGCTCCGGTTGGGGAAGGGAGAGGGATCTGCCGCTGACCCAATCGCGGTCCGTGAGCCACCACTGCAGTTGTCTCGCAGTGCCCTCCGGGATCAGGACGTGGTCGGACAGGTTGCCCTGATTCTGGGCCCACTGAAAATTCAGGTCCCACTGCAGAGCCCGCATCCGCCACCTGGCGTGATGCACCAGTAGGATGTAGGAGGCCATCAGCCCCAGAAGCCGCAGCGTCAACCTGACCGAGACCCGGGATAAAGGCTGAAAGAGTGGAATCAGAGCCTGAATATCCCGACCCCCTGTTCGGGGGGATAAACCCGAAACTGCGCTGAGTCCAGAACTGCTCCGATGAAGAGGAGCTTCTGAGAGGGGCACAGGTGTGACTTCGGCACATTGAGGGAGAACCCCAGCTGGTGCAGGAGGTCTGCCGTTGTCTGGAGGTGGCTGACGACTGTTTGGGACCAGCCCGCCTTCAACAACCAGTCGTCGAGGTAGGGAAAGACTGAAACCCCTAACCTGCGCAGATGAGCTGCGACCACCGCCATCACCTTTGTGAACACCCGTGGGGCGCTGGTAAGGCCGAAGGGGAGCACGGTATACTGAAAGTGCTCGTGGCCAACCGTGAACCGCAGGTAGCGCCGGTGGGCCGGTAGGACGGGGATGTGGAAATAAGCGTCCTGCAAGTCCAACGCTACCATCCAGTCTCCTGGGTTCAGGGCAGCTAAGACCTGAGCCAGTGTTAGCATTTTGAACTTCTCCTTCCGGAGGAAGCCGTTGACGTTCCGTAGGTCCAAGATAGGGCGTAGGCCCCCTTTGCCCTTCTTGGGTACCAGAAAGTAGTGGGAGTAGCAACCACACCCTACTTCTGGCTCAGGAACGCGCTCGATGGCCCCCTTGGCCAAGAGGGCCGTAACTTCCTCCTGCAGAAGCCGCAAATGATCCCGCGATACTCGGTGGTACTGTGGTGGCATTGCTGGAGGGGTCGCCTCGAAGGGGAGGGAGTAGCCCCTTCGGACGATTTGCAGCACCCACCTGTCCGACATGACAGTGCGCCAGTGGAGGAGGTGATGGCGAACCCTGCCCCCGACTGGCGTCACATGGGCCTGAAAGCACGGACTAGGAGGGTTTTGAGGCGGATGCTGCGGGGGAAGGTGTGGACTGACCTCGCCGTTGTCCCCGACCGCCACCACGGCGGTTCCCATGGCCGCCACCGCGTTGGGTATTACACTGTGGAGCGTGGCTGGCAGCACATGTGGGTACACCCCTTCCGTGGCCACGAAAGGAGTGAAAGGCGTCCGATTGCTGGTGCGGGGCCGAGAGGCCCAAGGACTTGGCCGTAGCCCTGGAGTCCTTAAAGCGCTCAAACGCATGGTCTGCCTTGTCGCCAAAAAGGCGACGGCCATCAAACGGCATGTCCATGAGTGTATTCTGGACATCAGCCGAGAAGTTGGCGGACCTCAACCAGGCGTGGCGACGAATCGCCACCGTCATTGCCATCGCTCTGCCCAGAGAGTCAGTGGTATCCAGTCCACACCGGATCGAATAACGTGCCGCATCTCGGCCTTCCACAAGGGCCTGGCCGAGTTTAGCCCGTACCTCCAACGGGCATTCTGGCAGCACGTCCGCGACCGTGTCCCACAGAGAGTGGGTGTAACGGCCCAAGAGGCACGCGGTGTCCCAGACTCAGGGAGGAGAATACCTTCTTGCCGTATTGCTCGTACCTCTTGGATTCCCTGTCCGGCGGTGCCGACGGGAATGCGGTCTGGGAATTGGAGGCCTGGATCACCAGGTTCTCAGGGATGGGGTGGGTGTACAGGAAACAAGGGTCGCCCGGGGCCAGGCGGTGGCGTCTGGCCACGTTCCTATCTACAGGCGAACCTGTAGCGGGCTTGGACCAAGTGCCCAAAAGAACGTCGGTCAAGGCCTCGTTAAACAGCAGCAGAGGCTCGGCTGAGCATGACTGCGGCTTAAGGACCTCAGTGAGGAGGTTAGTCCTCACGGCCGCGATGGGGAGCTCAAGGCCCAAGGCCTTGGCCGCCCTCATCAACACCACACTATAGGTTGCCCCCTCCTCCGTAGCCACGGTAGGAGGTGAGACAAAGCCAGTGTCTGGCGAAGTGTCCAGACCACTGGCGTCCCCAAGGTCACCTGTCCAGTCCTCCTGGGACTGACACTCACGTGTCAGAGGGTCCTCAGACCCCTCCCAATACTCCTCATCACCCATCTCCTGGTACTCGGGGTTAGAAAATGATGGGGCCGGTTCATTGGAAAGTAAACTCTCCGAACGGCGTCTGAAGCGGCGCCGCTCCGGCGCCGGAACCGGGTCGAGGGAGGCATCGGGGACAGCGCCGCCCGAGAACGGCGCCGGGTGTGACACCTGAGGGGTCGGTCGTTAAATCCACCGGCTGCGATCCGGAACCGGATCCAGCGGGGCCCTCCGGCGCCGGGCCCGAAGGCGCCGGCGGCGTCGGAGCCGAAGCACCCGACGGCATCGGGACAGAAGCCCCCGACCCGCTAGGCCCCCCAGACGGGTCTGCTGGGCCCGAAGGCGCCGCGGAGCCTGTCGGAGGAGAGAGGGACCTCATGGCCATGAGGAACCGCTCGATCTCCTCCGGCGCCGCTTTAGGCCCAGGGATCGGAGGGTATGAGGCCGGACGCGGCGCCTGCGACTCCGACGGAGCCACGTGGGCGGTGTCACCAGAACCCCCGGCCGCGTTGCGCGAGCGTCGGGGGGGAGTCGGAAGAGCGATGACGTCTCTTCAACTTCTTGTGCTTACCTGACGACTTCGACCCGGAGGAGTGATGTCAACTCCCGGAGCTCCGATGGCTCCTCTCCCGCGACCGGTCCCTCGACCTCCGTCCGGACCGGGACCGTTCTCGGCGCAGGGCCGACTGCCGGAGTTCGAGCCGCTTACGGGACCGCTCCCGCCTAGCCTTCGAAGTCAGAGCCCGACAGTCGGAGCAGGTCTTGTCGTCGTGATCGACGCCGAGGCAGTGGAGACACCGACGGTGAGGGTCGGTGACCGACATCAGTCGGTCGGAATCCTCACAGGGCTTGAAACCTGGCATCCCTACCGGCACCGTTCGGAGTCGAAGATTTCGAAAAAGGATGATCAGAAGATCAAAAAAGTTTAGTCAAAAAGTGACTACGGTACCACTTTTTCCGGATCTGCGCTGCTGGCGCGGAAAAAAGAAGAACTAAGGTGAGGAATCTATCACTAACGTGTCTCTTTCAGATAAGAGATATTCAATCTTTTGTAACTTTTAGCCTCACAGGTCAGCAACACACATGGTGGCAACCATTGCTTTCATGTTAGTGAAAGAAAGTTCTAATTCTTCATCCAAACAGGATGATGTTTGCGTGTTCCTACTCTTGCGTGCCCTGTGTGCTTTGCTCTTGGCAAGCAATCCAACCCATAGGCATGCGTTTGGCAAATGAGATGTCTGCTTAACTCTCCCCAGCTTTCAGGAATACACCGCTATTCTGTAATATTTCATCTTTGGGGCGAAGTCTGTTCCCTGTCAGTCCTCAGATGCCATTTCTTTATACTGCTTCTCTGTTCAGTCACTACTGTAATATTTGGACAGTTCACCGGAACAGAAAATTTACTCACGATGGGTGAAAACGAGACACTGTTGATTCTGGCACCGTTTTTGCAAACAAAATGACACAAATTGAAGCTTCATCTCCACTGGGGGAAAGGGAAGAGAGCTGGAAGACAGAAGACCCAGCTCGGCGCAGAGTCCCTGCCAGATGGTGTTTTTAATAAATGTATCAAGTTGGTATGAAGGATGATAATGAAGCTTTAAACTGGGTGGTGGCCAGCGCCCTCTGGAGGGGAAGAGGAGGGGCAGCAGACTGTTTCTATTTGATACAATTAGAGTCTCAAGAACCAGCCTGCGCTTGGATAATGCTTACTGAGCTTTCAAAGCACACTTCCTTGTACCGCCTGAACGAGCCCTGGAAAAAGCTCCTTTACTAATCATCCCCACGTACACCTGATAAAAAAAAATGCTGAAAACCAAAATATGGAAACTGTTGTGAGAAATAACAAAGTTATATATATATTATGACTAGTATCGGCTGGTAGGCAGAAACCCTGGAATTAATCGGGCAGACTTCTACACCGTTCTGAGTGACTGGCATCCCCTAGCTCAGGCACCTTTAAACTCAGGCTCCACGGATAAATCTATCGATAGCAAAAGGGAACAAGGATGCATGTCTTGGCCTTCTTGTAAATGTATGGATTAGTTATAGGAAGATGCTAGACCAGTCTGCATTCCTCATTGGCAGAGTTCTGAGGACACACCAGCATCTGGGTAAGGACTTGATTCGCTTGTCCGGGTACAGGAGCCCACATGTTCTGCCTCACTCAGCGCAGATAGCACAGCTATCCCTCACCTTTTGCAGATCTGCGCTTTGCTCTGCTGCCTGAGATCTAGCTTAGTGCAGACAGCAAAGCACCCCACACCTGCCTTAGACAGCAGAAATAGCCTACATTGGTTCTAGACAGCAAAGATCAGTTTCCCCAAGCTATCCCAGGATAGGTGTGCCTGTCTGATCACCTGTCCGATATGTTTGTCTGGGCAACTGGAAAAGCCTTGAGGAAAGAGAACCTCCAGAGACCAGTTTGGTGAAACAAGGAACATAGGTGACCAAGAGCTACACAGGATTCAATGATAAGAGAGACTCCGCCAACTAAACAACACTAATCTGGGATACGGTGATGATTTGGAACAGGTGCAGTTTACAGAATCACACAAAGGCGTATGGGCACCCAACAATTCCGTTTTCTTTTCACTCCTCTGTGTAAATTTGTTCTGAAGACCTTGATCCACGGCTTAATCTCTCGTTCTGTCACCGTTCTGAAGCCCCGTGGTTACCTGCATCTTACTGTTGGTTTTCTGGCCTGCCTTGACACCCGAAAATGAGGGTTGCTCTTGGAAAGATTTCTTTAGCACCAGGTGGTGTTTGCTTCTCATAGCGAATAAAAGGAAAAAAGGGAAGATCTCTCTCACTGTTCCCTGTCATGAGTTGGCTGAGTGTTATAAGCCAGACTACCTTCATGAGAGATGCTCTTATCTGCAAGGGTTATTTGTGGTTGCATGGATCCCTATCCTGATCCCTGAAAGCAGGAGACACACAGCAAGTGGAGTTTATAATGATTGGTTATGTATACTAGGCGACCGCCTTTACAGCCATGTTTTTACAAAGCAATGCCCTTACCACTGAATCTTTAGCATGCAATGTCTTGACAACACAAAGCTTTTAGTGTGTATATATACTTCTTTATATTCCCTGAAAAAAACAATGGTTAACCGCATGCACGCTAGCGGGTTTTCCCGCTGCGCGCTGGATTTAAAAAAACAAAAACGCGTTACGTGACAAAGCCAGCTCGTCATGCGCGTAGCGCAGGTAGCGTCCATGACGAGCTGGCTTTGTCATCCGCGCTGAAGGGGTTAAAGTAACGTTATAGTTAGGTGAATCTGCACTGACAACATTAACAGGTGGAGCTAAAAAAACCACAGAAAGTCACCAGTTATAGTTAGCAGAGCTAAGCCAACGTGCGAACCCTCCATGCACTGCTAGTTTGTGTTGTTTACATGGTGGCGGGTAACGAACATAGTACTTTTCTACCTAATTTTGAACAGCCTGGGTCTAGCTATTGGGTGTAAGTGTTTACAAAACGCATCATTGGTTTGTAGAGGTATTGAACACGTCATAAATCTTAGTATTGGAGAGTTACTGTGTGTGTAGGTGAGAGCTGACGATTTGTGTTCACTATGTTCCTCACAAGTATTTTTGATACAACAGAAAAAGTATCCAGCATGGCAAAGATTCTATGTACTACATGCTAAATATTGTGAGCAACCATGAGTTATTAGACCGAACCGTTTCAGCATTACAATTTCTACTTAACTAGGAAGGCTGTGTCCACCAGGTATTAAGTTATGCACATATGCTTGTTTTGCTTCAGAAGATAGGCTCTTTGTTAAGTTTTCACCACAGTATGAAGGCAGCAGGTAGTATAATCTTTGGCACCTTCAGGCGTTGCTTATTTTAAGCGAATAGCGCCTTTTTTGTCAGGTACTGCATAGAGTGGAGACAGTTCTTAGCAGATACGATTTGATGCTATGTTGTGTATTTCTCCTGAAAGTTTCACTCTCTGCAAACAGTCTGGTGCAGGGTAAACCCTCTACATACAATGAATACTGTTTACAGTACCCACTTCTCTACTCATATCAACTTCACTTCTCAATGTAGGTTTGGCGACTGTCAGGGGTTTGATACAGATAAAAGCTGTCCGTAGTAGGGCATTCCTTTTGGAACAGACGTTCAGTATTTTTAGGAACTTCGCTTTCTCTGAACAACTGTATGCATATTGAATACCATATGCAGTGAGGGTTTCCCATATACTTATGGTTGATTGTTAATGTTAAATATGCTACCCGTGAAGTATATAGCATAGGGTCAATGTGGCGCATAATCCATGCTTTCCACACCGAAGGGAGTTGTTTCTGTGATGGCATTAATGATGCCGTATATTCTTCTGAGCTATTTTGTACTTACATTCAGAGCTCTAATACTGTATCTGTTTACAGAGCAGTGTGTACAAAAGAAGTTTGAATGATCTCACCAGTGATGTCATTTGAAATGTAATCAGTGATGTCATAGATCCTGTCATGAGTGATGTAATATGGCAGGTCATAAGTACTGCATTGCGGGGGCGCACATCATATTTAGTTTTGTTTTTTCTATGGATTTCTAAGGTTTAACAAAAAAAATCTTATCATACCTAACTATAACGCTGCTTTAACCTTTGTTTTTTTCAGTGAATTTCTATGCTAAAGTAATATTTAATTACCAGACGTAAATGCAACCCCCTGCTGTGCATGGCCTTTGATTGTGCGTGGCGGGGGGTCAGCTGCATGGCCTAGCTGCTGCCAGCTCCCCACATGCAGCCAACCCCATGCTGTGCACATCCTTAAGCCATATCTGTGGTCATGCCCTGCGGTCAACCCCTCACATGCAACCAAGCCCACACTGTCACCATGCCCTGTTGCCCACTCCCGTAAAGGCAGCAAACCTCTCACTATGCAAGGCCTTGAGGGACCCTCCATCCCTTAGGGCTATACATACTAGCTAAGAGCAGAGGGTTTGCACAGCCCGTCCCTCCCCCAACCTCTTTAGGCCCTAGGGACCCTAATGTCAGTACCACACATATATGTTGATAGAGGGCGGGCCGCACGTCCCCCTCCCGGGGACTCTCATGTAAATAAAAGGGAGGGTGGCCGCGTACTCCCCCTCCATGAGCCTTCTTAGGCCATGAGGACCCATTTTCCCTGGACAGTTCTAAAAATGTAGGCAGTAGGAGGCCGCGTGGCCCCACACCCCGAGCGGTTATCGGCCCCAGGATCCCCATCCCCAGGGGCCCCCTATTTAAATAAAGGGAGGAGGTCCGCATGGCCACCTTCTTGAGCCTTGTTAGGCCCTAGCAACCCCATCCTCAGGGCCATTTCTAAAAGTAAAGGGTGGTGGGTCTTGACGCCAATCAGATAACTCTGATTTTAAGAGAACTTTCCCCCGTTTGACGAATCTCCGCAACTCTTTCCGAAAAGGAGCTACATTTTGAGTAGTTCTGCATGAAAGTTTTCGGCTGCGGTGTGTTGTTGTACTGGAGGAAGTAACAACGCTTTGCCTGGATTTATAGGGGCTTTATAGGGGCTTTGTACCCCACCGCAGACCGCCGTTTCAAAGTGGCTTGGGTCAGAGCGACAAAAATGTTTTCTAAAAAATAAATATATATATATATATATCTTATCTTAAATATGCATACCTTGTGTTGTAAAGGCATTTTTGTGATAGAGGCTTTGATTTGTAATGGCTTTGCATTTTAAAGGCATTGCGTAGTAAAGACTGTGGTAAAGTCATGCGATTTAACATCATACATATTTCGTAATGTACAATCAGTTCAAAAAGAGTGTGAATCGGAATGAGGAGAGTTATTATTGTTAGCGCAAAAGTCATAATATATATACGCCTGTTTATAAGACATTCTAAGTCATCTAATTCTGTAATCCTCACTGTGGCTATGTAATATATTTATGTGGTTTTAGAATTGGTCCTATGAACAAAACAATAGCTCCCTGGGTTCGCAATAGTATTCCATGCTTCAGACCCTTTTGTTTCGGGGTGTTTTTTTCAGTGAATAAGGAGAGCGCGGAGTTCAAATTTTCATATATCTACAGAAAGATTACTCGTGTTTTGAAGCACTTGAATTCTTAGTTAGTTTATTGAATTCTTGCTGTGGGTTCTAACCAAACCCATTTTTCCCAGGTAAATCTTGTTTTATTATTTCTTGTTACTCTAAACCATAAACATTAATATTTTCATGCAATGTGTTGACTTACAGTATCCAGTCAGAAGTCTTTTACCCCCTCTTGACATAGCTTACCAATACTATGACTGGCAAGGCATGCTTTGCTATACTTGGGGTCTGGGTTATTAGCTAATGGATCCCCTACTCACTAACAAATCTTTAATGTTATGTTATGTTTGTAAATTTCATACACAAGTTTTCCCCGATCCTGGAGATACATTTACTAGATACAAACATACCGACTTTCCAATTTCCAGTTTGATAAATCAAAATAATTTGTTCTACTTTCCAAGGTATTAGCAATTAATTTACATCCGTGAAACCCACCCATGTTTGCTAAATTGCATCATAGACAAATATAAACTATTCTTGTAAATGACATGCTGGTGAAAAATGCATATTACCCTTGGGTCTGCCAACTCTCTGATCCCCAAACTGTGGTATGGTTGCTTTCCAAGCTTGAATGACCTATTCCAGGATACTCATCAAAAAATTCAAACAAATATATCACTTTGGGCCTAGAAATAACACGTTTAATATTTGTAGTATTTTTAGTTCAGCGTACATCACATGCAATTTAGAAACAGCCTTACCACATAAGTCAGGGTGGGTGCGCCGTAGATGCAGTGGCAGCTTCTGAGCCATAGTGTTAGCCTTGCTGGAAATTTGAGGACTTTGCAGATTTTCGCTCTACGGCTCCCAAGGCAGCTGTCCTATTCAGCGACTAAAACCTCCGAAGGCCAGGTGCAGACGGGATGCTTGAATGGCAGGCGTGGCCTAATTGCCAAACTCAGCCTTCTGGATGACTTTGTCAGTTGCTGCTTCTGGGCCGATGAGATTGCCCATCTTGTTGTTGACAGAGCACTCTGAAGTTGGCAGCGGCATTACCAGTCTCAGTCATGGCAGGGTGCACCTCACACTTGTCACTTTGTTTTTGCAGAATTCTTGATGTGGTTAAAAAGGTCCCCTAGGGCTTCGATCCCTTGCAGTTGCTTGCATCTCAGGCTATTCCCTGAAGTGGGAAACATTCTAGGCTTCTCACACTAGGCAGTCTCTCCTCATGCAGAACCAGTCACACTCCTACCCTCGCTCAGCAGTCAGGCTCCTAGACTCTAGGTAGACCCTCTACTCCAGCAGACTTCAGCTGATGTTTTCTCACCTTTGGCATGAGGACACCAGCCCAGGTCACACAGCAATCCCTCTCCGACACTCCCTTGCTTGTTCATGAAGAGCTTGGAACAGAAGCAAAGTAGGGGAATCTGGGTCAGGCGTTTATTTATTATGCGAGTAACAAGGACCCCATGTTTAATCAAGAATAACAATTCCTAGGACAGGGTAATACACAATGAAAAATAAATTCCTAGGCAATAAAATTCAAATTACATACCTCATTTGAAAAGTGACAAAATTAAAAACAGTGTAACGACCAAACTATAAAATTCCAAAAATGTAATGATGAATTGTAATCATATCATTGCATTAATAAAATAAAGCAAAAACACAATTTTTATTAACAGTCAAAATAAATTGACCCTATACTAAACATACTGTCTCACTAGATTAAAAATACAATGTTGATACGCAAGTAAGTGGCAGTAGGACAATAAATCTTCGACGCTCGTTTCGGCGTGAAACACGCCTTCATCAGGAATAGCCACACAAATCTTTATCTATATAGTGGTGGGTATAAAGAGCTTTATAGATGAGTTGTCTTCAATCGCTTTCTTTGATAGAATAAAACCTTTTAAAAGAGTATCACAACTATTTGGAAAGGTATGAGGCCGTAGTAACCACCTTTAAGTATCTTATGTGTGTTCAATGTTGAACATGGGGTTAAGAAAAGCACACCTGATGTATGGTACATAGAGATTCACGATAAAAATGAAGTGAAGTATGCCGCACTAATGGCGGTTAACTGGTTGGAGGCAAGATAGTCCTCTTGTGTAAAATCTCGGTCGTGGATATCGGATGTTCGCGTCCTGATAGTCGCGAAAGCAATCTCCTGTCTCAGTCATGGCGGGGTGCACCTCACACTCGTCACTTGATTTTTGCAGAATTCTTGATGTGGTTAAAAAGGTCCCCTAGGGCTTCGATCCCTTGCAATTGCTTGCATCTCAGGCTATTCCCTGAAGTGGGAAACATTCTAGGCTTCTCACACTGCGCAGTCTCTCCTCATGCAGAATCGGTCACACTCCTTCCCTCGCTCAGCAGGCAGGCTCCTAGACTCTAGGCAGACCCTCTACTCCAGCAGACTTCAGCTGATGTTTTCTCACCTTTGGCAAGAGGACGCCAGCCCAGGTCACACAACAGTCCCTCTCCAACACACCCTTGCTTGGTCATGAAGAACTTGGAACTGAAGCAAAGTGGGGTGATTTGGGTCTGGCTTTTAGACACATTTGTCAGACAAGGGATATAGAAGCAGCGTCTAAAGTTTAATAACTGGTTTGGGTTGGAGCACTTACAAATTTAATTTTCTAGCTGTATCTCAGACAAAGCATTTGTGTTAGGCGATGGTTCTCACAGCAAGTAGCAATGATGCTGTCTGCATCCAGAAGCATCCAAAGCAAAGGCACAATGAAGTGTGAGGTCTCAGCACCTGGCTGCCAGCAGTCTTCCTGGAGCAGTACTCGAGGACAGTCGATAGGACAAGCCCTGTCTAGGAACTTCCATCCTTACCCTGAACAACAGAAATTTGAGTCCCACTCCTACCATCTACCAAATGGCAGTGCCCAGGAAGGATTCACCACTGACATTCCTAGTGTCCAAAGCAAACCATAACGTGGCATGGTTTGTGCATTGAAATACATGCTACTCCTGGTTCTCTGGGTTGATGTAAAAGTATACACCCTTCAACTTTTGAAATTGGCTAGAGGCGCTCAGATTGCAGAAAGATTATCACTTTAATTAGTCGGTAATTAGCTTCAAAGTTGCAATATCACACCAGTAACCAGTCCCTAGCAGCAGTAGCTTGATGTATGTAATCAGCCCAGGCATTGTGTGCCCATTTCATCGCCCACGGCTGGTGATGAAACACACCATGGCTCGTCATCACTATTATGATACTGTGCTGCTCCCTGCACTCTCGTCCCGGGACCCCGTAGACGCTCTTTAACTTCCGAGTCTGATGCACAAACCTACATCTTGAATCGCCCTCATAGCCGAAGGACTGGCCCATGGCCGGCCTGGCTCATCACCCTCTGTATTGTTGCAGTCTTATCAGTTGTGGCCCATCTTTTAGTCATTGGGCTCGTCGTTCCTTCTTCTCACAAGCTTCACTACCTTCACTGGTCACCGAATATGGCTCTTGTGCTGAAACGCACCTAGATTAAAGCCTCTTGAAGACTGAAAACAAGGCATTCATCTAATTTATGTATCTTCAAAAGTATTCCCCTGATGCCAGTTGTTGCAAATATTGCATACAATTAAGGAACACTTGGTCAAAGCATTCAAAGTTGTATAGATGTAATGCATTCGGTCTTTGTGTCTGTTCATGCCAAATGAAAAAGTATTTGCATATGTACATCAACATAGCAACAAAATTGGATAGAATTAAGTGTTTTAAATATTTTTTACGTTATTTATAAGTAAATAAATCTGTTTTCTATTCACCGGAGACACATTTTATTTTTTAGCCGTTTATCCAGATAAGGCATTAAATTTTACAATTTGAGTTGTAGGAGGTTTTTGTACACTCATCTTCATCGTTCTCCATTTTTCATGCCATAGTTATCCACGTAATGTGGAAGTAGTAGAAAGTGAGCAGGGAAGAGAGGACTAGAACATAGAACATTACCCATATGAGTCACACAAAGCGGTCTTGTACGGTTGCCTGGCTGCGTTTAAACCTTGTGCAACCCATACAATTGGTGCTCATTCATGTAATGTTTGGGTGAATTTTAAGCTCATTTCAACAGTTATTAGTCCACTAATAGATACAGCATACTTTAGTTAAACTACCTTTTAGGCTGTGTGACTTTACTCTGCCACCAGTCAAGGCATACCGTGTGATCAGGTTCCATAGACCATGCATTGATATTGAGAGCAGGGCATCTCTAATCAGATGATGCCCTTAGTTCATCTGCCCTCCCCTCAATTGGTGTGTAATGTTGCTAAATAATCTTCATGTAAAGGTAGCTTGTATCTTTAATTTCTAACAATTACACCTTTAATAATCTAGGTTCTTGTTCCATGCAGGCCTCTATATGATTGGTGTCCATCATGTCCAACTCCGCCCTCCTCCCTCCCAATAGGGGCATTGTGTTTCAATTCCAACCCCATTAGAACAATTCACTGATTCATGTCTTATGCCTGTGATTGCATCCATAACAAGAGTATCTTGGCTGTGATCCGCATGCTGCTCTCTCGACTCTCTATTTGACTAGAGTCTCCCTTTCAAATCCGGTTCATAATTCACATGGGTGCAGTGCTCTGCCACCAGGCCCGTGAATGCTGCCTCTTGGGTGGCACCCATCTGCGCCTAGGTTGTGTAGGTCACGGACTGCACTACTGTGAGCCTGCTGAGTGCATTGAGGGGAAGAGGGCCCTTCTCCTGAGACCTGGAGGTAACGCTGGATCCTTGTAGCTTTCCTGCCACATATGTCTCACTTGTCTCACTTGTCTTGTATAGTTTATGTCCTGGCACCAGTGAGTCTGAGCTGGATTTATTTTGCAGGAAGTTTCTAAGAGTTTAGGCCAACATGCTCAGTACCACTCGCATGCCCGATTGCATGTGGGAGTAAATTTCTGTTGGAGTAGAAGGTATTCTTCGCCCTCTAGGTTATTTATATTTACACCTGTGGTAAATAACCTCAACCTCATAGTTCTTGTTTGTGGTGCAGTGAGTAGGAAGGGTTTTTGGTGGCTACTAGATCCCTATGTACAGGTTTACAGAGGTCCATGCACACCCATAGTGTGGTGTAAGATTCGGTAAGTGTGATTTCTTTATTCCTAATAATTGGAAATATGCATCTGAATATTGAAAACCACTCACACAGAATTACAAGAATGGTGCGGATTGTCTCCATTTATGTGTGATGTTCTGCTTCAGCCTAGACTAAATTTGGGATTTATTGTTAGGTGGAAATCCTTCAAATGCATCTTTGTAATGGCATTTTATTTCTATTTCATCCAATCAGTTCCTCAAGAGAACGTTGCAACGATTGCGGACTGCGCCAGTGTGATCGAAGGGGTGAGCCGCAGCCGCAACGCTTTACTGAATGGAGACACCAAGAACTACGACTGGGACTCCGGGTACACATGCCACCAACTGGGCAGTGGCGCCATTGTGGTGCAGCTTGCACAGCCCTACATGATCGGATCCATAAGGTAACACACCATAGATCACAAAGGTGCTGCTGTGTTGAGGTGGTGCATGTCCCATATTCTGAATGTGTACCTTACTGTTCTCCTTAGGGTTTATTACCAGCACTTCCTCTATCTCCATCTTCTTTCCTTTTGGCTTCCAATCTGTATCAAGGAGACTTGTAGCTATGACACTCTTGCTGCTAGAGGTTGACCTGGTTCAATATTTTCTTTCTCTTTTTATTTCAATTACCTGTGAAATAAACTGATTATCATAAATCAGGATTGTCCTCATGCCCTGAGAAGGGAGTGGCAAGGCATGTCCTCAGAGAAACCAAGTATATTTAGTTAGTGCTCAGTCGATTTTGGTGTCCACAGGTTCCTCTATGCTTTAATCTGCTGTTGTTGTTTGAACACTTATTGTCTAAACTCTTTGAGAACATATTCTTCAATGCTACTTATAGTTCTTAGGGGGGGAGTCATAGCCAATTGTCTGCTACATATATTTATAGGTTGTAGATACATATATCTAGTTTGTAACCTGTATTGTCTTTTAGATTCACATATTATTCATTATTAGCCATCTAGTGGTTAGTGGGAGTGTAGGCACTGACTAAGGAAGATTCATGTGGCTCACTATGACCATAAACTCCCAATTCATAAAAATTTGACTTTTTTCCGAACAGTGAGTGTGAAGATGTAGGAAAGAGCTGGAAGATGTCACCTTTTCACTGTGAATCTCCAAGTGTCGGGAGAAAGACAATTCAACATCGAGGAGACTTCGACTAGGTCTGAGAATGTATTTCAGGGTAGTTCATTACTTTGAATCTCCTCAACGCCATTTCTTATCATGACAACCGTATTCAAGTTTTGTCCAAACTGCAGACATTAGTTTGATTCCGGTGACAAAACACACAGTATGCATACTCTGTCTCCTTCAAAGCTGTTCACCTGAAGACTTCTATATCTGCTCTTTGTTCAAGGTAAACACAGGCGACGGGTTGCATAGTTGTCCTTAGTCGTCAGATTTTTATCCCCAGAAGCGGTTGTGGTAGATTGATCCTGCATCTCAAAATCAAAGAAGGACTAGCTATGTTTAGGGAAAAGAAGGAGACTCAATGAAGTACGTATGTCGGCAAACCAGTTGGTTTGTTCAAAAAGCCCTCACCCACCAACCTAGTTGGTGGCATGCTTCATCATCGGGCCCACCACAGTGACACCGAATGTGTCCCGGGTGTGCTTCAACGCCAGTTTACTGCGGAGCTGGTATGTTCGCTGAGTGTGCAGTGTAGTGAGTGAGAAAGTGAAAATTATAAAACCATACAGCGGGTCCCAGTACCCAAGGGTAATAAAAAATACTTTAATTTACTGGGCCCCTGTTGGTTATTTAAAAGGCAGACGGACGTGTTGGAGTATGGATTATGACCTCCTGCGTCCTGTTCGGTCTACATGTTTCAGCCTGGCCTTTTTTAATTTAAAACAGGCTTTCCTCAGGACCAAGTGAGTTATGTGATTAAGGTGCAATTTAAATAAATAAACTAAATTATAGTGGTTGTGTTGTTTTGGCTATGTGTAGCACTCTCTAAGGTGCTATATGGGTGAGAGGGGGATTCCCTCTCTCTTTGACAGGCTATTTGCTGTACAAAGCTTCCTTGGGTCACCTGGCAGAGAAAGAGACCGGAATTGCCGGTCTGGTTCCTCCTTGGACCTATCGTCCTTCTGCGGTGCCCGAAATGAGAAAAACAGAGACTGCAGGCGTGCCGAAGTCCACAGCGGGGAGACCAAAGGTGGGCTTCGAGTCTAAAGGTTCTAGGGATCAAGTTGGTCCACTGCAGTGGTGCTTCCTGGTGTCAGGTTTTTGCGGTCTTGGAGCATCACAACTCAGACATTGGTACCTGAAAGATGCAGAGCAATAGCTTTGCTGTCTCACAGGAGTTCCTGTGTCTTTGGAGAAGTGGTAGCATTCCTCCCAGGCTTTGGTGGATCAGCAGTTTTGGCACGATTGTCGAGAATAGGCAAACAGGCCGGCAGCGCTGGTACCAAGTCAGTTGCTTTTTCTGCAGTTCTTGCGTTCATGACTCTTTGGCCTTTCTTCTTCTTTTGGTTGACAGGATGCACTTTTCTGGTGCCAGAAGCTCCCCAAAATACTGAATTTAGGGGTGTTAGGGGAGTGTAGGGTAGTAGCCAACGGGCTACCTACCCTTGGAGTCACTATGCCCCCTATATGACCTCTTCCTGTAGAGATTGGGCATAACTCTGTTCCATAGTTCCTAAGTTTGCCATCACAAACTGGCCAAATCTGAAAAGTTGTGTCCACTTCAGGTTAGACCAACTACTAGTAATTGGTACTAGCCTGGGCGGTGGGCACGCCTACCCCCACACCCAGCTTTATTGACTTTAAGCCCAAGGTCCATAGAGACAGATACTGTGGTTTGAACAAAATACTTTGACGAGGGGCACTATGACAGGGCTGCGATGTGGGTCAGTGAGAGTGTAGTCTTTGGGGATGTATGAACATGTGTGCTTATGAATGAGATGTATGTGAATGGGTGACTGGGAGCCTGTGTCATATGTACTTGTGGCACATGACATACCTTTTCCCATATGTCATCATTACATGTATAATGCAAATATATAATCATTTTTTTTTAAAATGGTAGAAATTTATAGTGGAGAAAACAAAATGTTAATGAAAGCATTTTTCTGCATTTTAAATTTCTCCCACTTAAAATATTGGCTGCATTTTTCAGGTATAAATATGGATTGTGTCTACTAGTTGCTGGAAGCAAGATGCCTGCTGTGTGTAAAGGAGACATTTTAAAATGGGAGTAAAGTAAACTGAAGAGTTAACTTTATGTTTATATAGATTCCATAAAACTCTCCCATTTCCAAATATATATCACTTTTACGAACTTCAGGCATCTTGCTCCCAGTGGTCTGTAGACATGGTTCCATGTTTATGGAACAATTCTATTTATTATTTGTACTGCCAACTCTAGTGAATACACAGCAACTCAGAGGGCGTGTCTGAGGAAAAAGAATCCAGAAAGGTCTAGAACACAGCTTTGACTACAACCCTGGGGCTTGAAGTGTAGTTCATGCAATTAAAATAGAAACAAAATAAGTAAAATGAAGAGAACCCCCTCCCACCCAATTCTCCTTCCATGTAGTAGCCGAGCGGTCAATAATGTTGACATAGTGCAAGGTCAGGATGTGGATGTAAAAGATATGGAGCTTCAGAGATAGTCTAAGTCTCAGCTGGGCTTGGATCTGGGATCAGGCAAAGTATTCGCAAATAGGCCAAGCATGTCGACTGCCAGAACTCAAAGGAAAGGGTTTGGATAAAGGTTGCCCACATGTCGGAGTAGGAGGTGCGACCAGAGTCTACCAACAAGGATAACTTCTCCATCCTCAGGATAAACCACAATTTAAGCAACCAGAAGGTATGGTCTGGGATCCTGTCTATGCCCCACAGAGAGAGTCTGACCTTATGGGCTTCTTCTAGGGCCCTAGCCATTTGCCTCCCTCTATTAGAGAGCAACGGGTGAGTCAGGGAATTGAGGAGTCCCTATATGGTGTAAGCTGGGAACCACTGGATGAAAGTGTTGAAAGCAGAGTCAATGTCACGTAAATCTTGATCCCAGTATTGGGTAAGCTTCGGGCAGTGCCATAAAAGGTGGATTAGAGTCCCTGTGTCCCCACATCCCCGCCAGCACTCCTTCGAGTGCCCTATGTTCCATTTCTGAAGTCTCAGTGGGGTGTTGGGTACCACTAATAAACTTTTGTGTATACAGTCTTAGTGTTGGCTATGTTGTGTGCTGTGTGGTGTAGTTTGTAAAAAATATCCTCGCATTATTTAGTAGAGAGTGTTCTACCCAGTTCCGCTTTCCATCCAAGGTGCCCTCTGGTTTAATCAGGGTCCTCCCCCTCCTAAGTAAGGCATAGAGCTCAATTATAAGACATTTGTCGTTGGATTTGAGGAGTAGCCACTTCTCGAAGGGGGTCATCGGTCGTCCCGCTCCCTGCCTGGGTGCCATATTTATAATAGAAAAATACAGCCATTTGTTTAGATTAGAGGAGTTTAAAGTGAAGAAATATGTTTAATTAAACTTGAAGATCTGCTTAATTGAAAGTGGAAAAAAAGTTACGACTTGATGTTTAATAGAAATATTTTTCTTCACTTCAGTTTCTACCATTTAAACACTGACTGTATTTTTCAGTTATAAATACGTCACAATGTCTGCTGGCCACTGGTAGCATGAGGCCTGCTGTGTGACACTTTAAAATGGAAGGACATTAAAATGAAGTGCTAACTTAATCGTTAAGAGAACTTTTCTTTTTTTTTTTTAAACACATTTTTTATTGTCATATTTGCATAAGCAACACAGGGCCCTGTCACCCAGGGGAGCCTGCAACAATAAATAGCACGATATCCATTGCAATTAACATTTTCATGGTGTAAACAAACATTACAAAAAGAAACTAAGAACCACCCCCACCTACCCAACTCTCCCCCTCCCTCTCACCCCTCCCAGCCCCCCCTACCCCTCCAAACTCCCACCCTCCACCCACCTCCCCCACACCCCCCCAACAGTCGCACAGCTCACAATAGGTCCAAAAACCACTCCAGCATGTATTACACCATACACATAATAGGATGGAGGCAATCCTTTCGTCCCGTCCGTTCCATGCTCCAGACTCTCTCACATAGCCCCTCTCACCCACCCTGAGGGAGATCATCCTGCTCCGCCGGGGGCTCCAGCCACACCACCCTGTAATCTGCCCAGCGTTTCCAAATTTTAAAATGCTTCCGCGGGCAGCCCCTAGCTACAAAGATCGGGCGCTCCAGGCCCATGTAAAAATCCAGTCCCCTCTTCCTGACCATCATCTTAGGGGCACGGGGGTCTTTCCACCCTTTAGCTATGTCTCTCTTAGCAGTGGTAAGGCCTAGTAACATCAAGTGTCTCTTGTATAGGTTGCCCCCAACCCCATCCATGACATGCAATAAGGCAAATTGTGGCGTGTTCGGGAGCTCCCACCCCAACACCTCAGCTAAACGGGCCAGAACCCCCCGCCACAGACCTGCAGCTCCACACCGTGTGAAGGAACGTCCCTTCCTCTCTATGACAGCGGAGACAGTTCGGCGAGGCAATCAGACCCTCCCGATAAAGGCAATCTCTCGTGTAATAGACCCTGTGCAAGTATTTGAACTGGATTAAGCTGAGACGCACCGATATGGCGGCGCCCCTGGGTGAAGCCAATGCCTCCCTCCAATTCTCCTCCTCCAACCCACCCACGTCCTCCTCCCAGTGTTCCCTGAGCTTCTGAAGTGCAGGAGAACTATGTGTGACTAGCGTCTGATATATACGAGAAATTGTCTTTGTTACAAGGTCCCCCACAAACACTTTCGCCTCCAGGGGTTTGAAGTCCGGGAGAGTCTCCAGTCCTACCAAACTGGGGGACAGGGCGTGGCGAAACTGAAGGTACCGAAAAAATTGGGAGTTGGGCATATCAAAATCATCTCTGAGCTCTTGGAAGGATTTCAACGTGGTGTCGTGCATCACATCCCCTAAGGTCGAGATGCCCACATTGTCCCACCCCGTAAATCCTTGTAGGGAGACCAGTGCAGGGAAGCGGCCATTGTGCCATAAAGGCGTCTCCGCCGTCAGAACGTTCCACCACCCCACACGACGCAGGGCCTGCCTCCAAATGAGAAACACCGTCCGAGTGACCGTTGGCAGTGCACTACGCAGGGGTGCGGAGTAGAGGATGGTATGGAGTGTGTTGGAGCCCATCAAAAAGCGCTCCATGGCATAGGCCGGATCCGCACGATCGCCGTAACACCAGTCATTTAGTACCAATAGATGAGAGGTCTGATAATAGGAGAGAACATCCGATGTGGCCAGTCCACCACAAAAGGTGGAGAGGAAGCACGTGCGCAATGCCACACGAACCGCACCCCCGTCCCATAGGAACTGCCCCAAAAGGGAGTTGACCTGGCAAAACCAGCTCGGGGGAATTGGATAAGGGTGGTTCTGGAGTTGATATAGCAGGCGCGGAAGCGCCGCCATTTTGAAAATGGCCGATCTGCCATAAATGGTAAGCGGCATACGCGACCAGGTCTTAAGGTCTGCTCGTACTCGATCCCACACCGGCACTAAATTTCGTTCCCAAGACACGGCCGGGGCATCTGACAGAAAGACCCCCAAGTATTGGAGCGGCCCAATCCCCCACTACCGAAGTCTGCTCTCCCAATACCCACAGGGTAGATTTGCAGGGATTCATGTATAGTCCCGAGGTCTCACCAAAGATCTGTAGAATTTCCAGGAGGCGCGGCCCGACCTATGAAGTTCTGTAAGGAAGAAGAGGACGTCGTCTGCGTAAAGTGCTATTCTGTCGGACGGGCCCCGCACCCAGTCAAACCCCCTCAGCTGTGAGTCTATCAGCACCCATGCAGCGAGCGGCTCCATGGCCAGGGCAAACAGGTAGGGCGACGGCGAGCACCCCTGCCGGGTACCGCGCCGAATATGGAATGTGGAAGACACAGCTCCCACCACCTGAACCGAGGCCGTCAAGTCAGTATACAAGAGGCGTACGTAGGATAGGAAGCGAGGGCCCAGGTTAAGCCGCGGGAGCAAGGAAAACAGGTAAACCCAACTAAGGGAATTGAACGCTCTATCTATTTCGGCTAGGAGAAGCGCCGCCTGCCGCCTCTGCCCCTAATCGCCTCCATCGCCACATGGGCCCGTCTAATGTTGTGTCTGGTCGCCCTTTGTGGCATAAAGCCAGCCTGGTCCGGATGCACCAGGTCCGAGATATACGGAAGGAGCCTATTAGCCAGAGCCTTGGCCAGCACCTTGACCTCCACGTTGAGAAGCGAGATGGGACGATAGGAGGAGTGCTGCTCTGGGGGCCGTCCCGGCTTATGGAACACCACCACCTCCGCATGGTGCCAGTCTGGGGGAAGCCTGCCCTGATCCCTAGCCTCCTTCAAAGCCACCCGATAATGAGGGGCCAGTTGGGTATTATATTTCGTAAAAAATTCACTGGAGGAAACCACTTGGACCGGGGGCCTTCCCCGAGGTCAGTTCTCCCAGTGCGGTGCCCAGCTCCTCAGCTGTTAGGGGAAGGTGTAACTTATCTTGCACGTCATCTGTCACTGCCCTAGGGGGCAGATCCGCCAGAAATTTGTCAACCTGATCAGACGGAAGACATTCCTGCGGAGCATAGAGCTCAGCATAATACTGCGCGAAACTTTCTGCCAGTCCTCTGGGGTCCGTCAACGGCTCCCCTGTATCATCCAGTATCCCGGGTTGTTTCTGTGCATGAGAGACCCCCTGACAGAGTCTGTGTAACATTTTGCTCAGTTTATCTCCCCACTGGCAGATTCTACTGCGTGTGGCTAACCACACCTGACGAGCCTCGTCCATGAGCAGTGCCGCATAAGACTGTTGCGCTAGTAGGAGTTGACTCACGTCACAAGCCTCACCTGTCTGTCGACCCCTACGCTCCAGGGCCCCCACTTCAGCCTCCGCTCGCACCAATGCCTCCCGTCTGGGCCTCCGTGCCTCCACACACCAGGCGATATCCACGCCCCGCAGCGTGGGTTGCAAGGCTTCCCACAGGGTAGCGGCACCCACGACAGAGTCCACATTACACTTGAGGTAAGTGGATAGCGTCTCGCGCATGTGTCGTCTGTAGTCGTCTTGTTGAAGATGCCACACCGACATGCGCCATCTAAATGGCCGTCTCCCCCAACCCAACTGCAGCTCTACTGACACCGACGAATGATCTGAGAGAACTCGGGGATGGATCGTCGCCGATTCCAGACAACCCATCTTCGCCCTTGGAATAAAGATGTAGTCCAGTCTCGAAAAGGACCCATGCACCGCTGAGACGTGCGTATATTCACGTGCAGCGCCGTGAGTATGCCTCCATGAATCTATCCAGTTCATACTACTCACCATACCCTGTAACCTCGTGGGATGGCTCACGGGCGCATCGCCCCCGCCTGAATCTGTCTCTAGTAACATCCATGACATCATTCCAGTCACCACCAATCGCCATCAACACTTCCGGGATATCAGCCCAAACTGTGTACAGCTTCTCAATCAGGGACCACTGCAAAGGCGGCGGGGCATACACACATCCCAAGACCAGGGGAATCTCTCCCACCACCCCCTGCACCACTACATACCTTCCCTGTGTATCTTGCCAGAGCCTCGTGTGAGTGTTAAGGACTCTACGGTGTATGAGTATAGCCACGCCCCTGGACCCCCTCACAAACCCAGCATGGTAAACCTGTAGAACTTTTCATTTTAATTTTCTCCCATTTAAAAGCATTCAGAAAAATATTTTTGTTCTTAGCTGCAATATTGAGTTGACAAGGACTTTTATTTAAGCGTTAAAAATAAATCTTACTGAACACTGCTCATTGTCAGGCCCAGCTATCTGCAACCTGATACTAATAATGTAAAATAAACACAGCCTTCTCTTACTTTTAAGAGGAAAATGTGACCCTGTGCTTTTTTAAAAAGGAAGTGGAGGCTGTGAGGTACTCTGAAGGTTAATGTGAGCTACTAGCAGCTCTCAACTGACTGGTATAAGACACCTGCTCCCGATAGTAATATATCTAAATCATTTGGAGTTCACAGTCAACCTGAAAAGGTAATCACCATTTCCTCAGAAACAGATTTATTTTCGGGGGCCACCATCAACACATAATTTTCATTGGTATACCTCATGTATTGGAGCGTGTTGGCACTGCAGTAAGAAATTCACTCGTACCCTAAGTCTCTTTCTGACAGTATGAACAGTAATGACGCTATTTGAAGTAATGTGTATCATTTGTATACTATAATGCACCACTTCACGAGGCTGATTCAAGAATGGATGAGCAGTCAGTGGTCTCAAGTAAATGAGAACTGGGAGGAGCTAGTGGTTGTGATAAACAAGGTACACAAAAAATTATAGTGGTGTAACAATGTTCATATGCTTAAGGCCAGATTACTCAAAACACCCAACCCAAATGCCATCACTACAACAGATGCATTACAACTGTGATAGAGTGAAGTATATTTGTGCCCAGCTAGGGTATTTGGTGTACTCGCATAAAAATGTTATGTTATGTTATGTTAACAGGGTGCTTGTATAGCGCACGGCTACTCCGAGGAGTGTCCCGGCGCTGAAGGATCCTCCCAAGTCGAGGAGGGGAGCAGATGGAGAAAGAAAAACAGACCCAATGAGTCCAGAGAGACAGAGCAGGGGAGGAACAGACTTATTGCTGAAACAACCAGGTTTTCAAGTCCTTCCTGAAAGTCAGGAGATTGGAGCAGGACCTGAGCGCAAGAGGAAGATCGTTCCACAGTTGGGGCGCCAGATGTTTAAAGGCGCGGCCGCCGATGCGAGCTCGATGTATCCTAGGGGTGACTGCCCTAGCTTGTGACGAAGAGCGAAGGGATCTGGATGGAAGGTAAAAAGTAATCCACTTTCGAAGATACCGGGCACCCAGACCATGCAGAGCTTTAAAGGCGATGGTCAGGGCCTTGAAAGCGATCCGCTTCTTAACCGGCAGCCAATGGAGGGTTCTAAGGAGCTCCGACGCCCTGGCCCTTCTGTTAAGGCCGAAAATGGCTCGGGCTGCCGAGTTCTGAACTACCTGTAGACGAGATGTAAGATAGTCCGGAAGGCCAAGGTATAGAATGTTGGCGTAGTCCAGGCGTGAGCCAATCAGGGCCTGCACTGTGGTCCTTCTGTGATCGATGGATAGGAGGGGCAGGAACTTTCTCAGCATTTTTAAAATCGCAAAGCATTTACCGGCCAGGACCGACACTTGTCCCCTAAGAGAGAGGCAGTTGTCGACCTGGATTCCCAGATTTTTCGCCGATCCAGAGTCATTGTCAGGTGGGAACATGGCAGCCGGCCACCACTCCTTCCACCTGGGATCGGCCGGGCAGCCGAAAAAGAGGACCTCCGACTTTTCGGAATTGCACTTGAGGCAGTGTCGGTTGAACCAGTCAAACACCGCCCCGAGGCAATCCCGTATAGATGGTCCGTCAAAGTCGTGGTCCTTGTCACAGGTGAACAGGAGCTGTGTATCGTCAGCATACGATACAATCTGGGCCCCGAAACCCTCCGCGAGTGCCGCCAAAGGCGTCATGTAAATGTTGAAGAGTGAAAGGCTCAAAATAGAGCCCTGCGGGACTCCGACCTCCAGAGGTGGCATTGCGGCGGAAAAAGGTGGGGCCCAGATAGTTTGTTGACGGTTAGAGAGGAAAGAACGGAACCAGTTGAACACCGTCCCCCTTAAACCTACCTCCCAGAGTCTTGTAAGGAGGAGGTTGTGGGGGACGGTGTCAAAGGCCGCCGAGAGATCGAGCATCACCAACATGACTTTTCCTCCCTTATCCAAGATGGACTTGATCACTTCGGTGACCTCGAGGAGAGCGGTTTCAGTGCTCAGGTTCGATCGAAAGCCTGACTGGGATGTGTGAAGAATATCATTAGCCTCAAGAAAGTGGGACAGGGAGGTGTGGACATGTTTTTCAGCCACTTTTGCGAGGGCGGGCAAAAGGGAGATGGGTCGATAATTAGCGTGCAAGTCCGGATTTAGATTGGATTTCTTTAGTAGTGGTAAGATCAGTGCATGTTTCCAGGACTGCGGGACTTCCCCTCTGCTCAGAGAGAGGTTGAGGATCGGGTTGATGAGATGGTTGAGGATGGGGGCTAGTTGGGCAAGGGTTTTGGCGGGGCAAGGGTCCCAGGGAGAGCCGGATTTCAGCTTACTAAGGAGATCCAGAGAAGTCTGCAAAGACATATCCGGGAAGTTCCAGAGGGAAGGTTCTGATGTGGGAGATGGCGGAACCAAAGAATCGGAAGAGGAAGTATGAATCGTATTGGTAATATCAAAAGAAAGTTGGATTTTTTTAATTTTATCAGCAAAGAAAGCAGCCAGCTCGGTGATCCAGGACTTGGAGTGCATGATTTTGGGGTTCGTCCAGGAAGGGGAAATAAAGTCCTTGACAATCCTGAAAATTTCTTTGCAGGAGTTTGTTGCCTCCTCAATACGGCTGGCCAGATATAATTTTTTATTGGTGGTGATGTCACGATGGTAGTCTCTAATCAGAGATCTATATAGTTCTTTGCAGGTGGCGTCGTAGTGTTGGCGCCACTTCCTTTCGGCTATTTTGCACTGCCGGCGTTTGTCTGCCAGGGCCGAAGAGAACCAAGGGGCAGAAGATTTTACCGAAGATGATTTGGCGGATGTAGGAGGGGCAAGGTCTGAGAAGCGTTGGGTCAGCCAGCCCTGCAGGAGGTCGAGGTCCATATCCAGCGAGCCAGATAGCCTGCAAGGATGTGCCTCGAGCTCCTTTAGTATCATTGCTGGTGAGACTCGATGAAAGGCTCTCGAAGGCAGGACCTTGTCCCTATGTCCACAATCAGGATTCTTTCTAAAGGAAGAGATTGTGAATTCTGCCAGAAAATGGTCAGACCAGAGAACCGGGGCAAGGGCCGTGACCTCTATTGGAACAGTTGAGAACACTTGATCTAATATATGGCCTTTGGAATGGGTAGGGGACTTGAGGTGGGGAACCAAACCTAAGGGTAAGGTGATGTCATTAAGTTTAGTACTATGAGGGTCATCTGTTTTATCTAAATGAAAATTAAAATCGCCCAGGAGCAAGCAGTGGTTCGATCTCAGGCATAGAGAGGAAGTCAGAGAGTGGAGATCTTCGAAGAAGGTGCCTATGGGACCAGGAGGCCTATAGACCAGCAGTCCTATACAGGACTGCTGGGGGGATAGCGATAGGGAGAAGGCCAGTGTTTCACTGCCATAAATGTTGTCAGAGGGAAGGATAGTGCAGGTGATACGTTTATTGATAATAAGAGCTACTCCACCCCCCTTCCCACTGGCTCTGTCTGCCCTATAAATCACGTGACTCGGGGGGATGGCGGTGGCTATGTCTGGGCCGGAACCCTCTCCCAGCCAGGTCTCAGTCAGAAACAGGCAATCGGCTTTAGAATCCGTGAGCAGATTGAAAATATCAAGCGCGTGCTTGGCTAAATCAGCTGTAGTCTCCTCAGTAGCCTTTAGCCTACTGGTTTCCTAGCGACTGTGCTCAGGCAGAGGATATTTCCCACTTTTGTGACTCTTTAGTCTTCTAGGCTTGGAAGGGGGGGGGGGTGTGAGCATTACTTTGGGCCTGGGCTGTTTTATAGTAGGCGCGCTGAAACCTTGTAAAACCATTGTAATTTTTAATTTTAAGCAGCAGCACACATTTCAGCAGAATAAAAACACAGATACATATCTGGCCGAAGTGTAGCAAGACGACCAGTGGCTGAATGGGGGTGGCATTAAACTGCATCTAGCGAGAATCTGGGCTAGTGAACTGCACTTTTGACTCTGCTTGGCCATATAGAGAAACCACAGTGCGAACTCTCCCCAGTCAAGCAAATGGTCAAAAGTCAATTTGCCTAGTCCTATGCTCGAAATGTGAGCTTGTAATATGCTGTGGAGCCTTAAAGGAACCATGGACACCTCTAAAGGTTAGCATTACCCATAGACGCCATGGTAAAGAAGATTCTAGCGGTATAAGCACTTAAATAACATTTGGGGTCCGATATGTTGCTTGGAAGGAGCAGTAGAGTTTTGGTTATCTTTGTGGATCCTTATTTTATGTGTGGTATTTTCTCTAGTTGGTGGCAACAGTAAAGGTGCTGTGGAGCTTAACCTAGTTGCTATGGACATCTGGACCCAGATGTCCTCAAACACATCCACCCATAGTTGATGGGCATTGCAAATAAGGCTGCAATCCATGGGAAGAAAGTTCCAGCCCTGAGAGAGAATGATCTCCATAAAGCTATGGTGAAGCAAGCCTTAATCAAACCTGAGAAAATCATCCCCATTCCAGAATCTATGCTTCAGTTGCTGACGACATGCACTTTGCTCTTGCTTCAGTGGAGGTAGCTATGGTTGATATGGATTTACATGATAAGGGAGCTGTGTGCTGGCTTGGGAATGATTTCATCAAACCAGAACAATAAGTCTACATAACATGTGCTTACTACGGTGCATGCTGACTATCAACCTCATAATGTGGCAGAGATTCCTCAATAAGAGACCGAAGAAGATAAGAGGGTAGGCTGAAGTCAAAAGCAAAGGCTGGCTCTGAGAAGGCGTTTACTGGTACCTGTGACCAATCTCCCAGATGTTGAGGCGGACAAGCACCCTAAGGTTTGCCCAGCCATCCCTTCATCACTGGATCCGCAGCAGATTGCTAGTTCGCAGAGGCCACATACCTGAAAGGAATCCGGTCTGGAGCCTCGTGGGAGTCGAGACAGGATCTCCGCCAGAGAGGTGGTGATCCCTTACCCGAGTCCCCATTCTGCCCCAGTGCGAGGCTCTGCTGCCTGCGCCACTGATGCACAAACACTTCAGAGTACTTTGAAGCTGGGGAGGAGTGGTGGTAATCACGGGCATTATACACGCTCCTCACTGGCACTTCAATGGAGAACAGAAGGATCACACTGATGCCGATCTTGCCGAGCCTCTGATCGGCGGGAGTGCACTGTGGCAGGGCCGTGGCCGGATTGGGTCCCAGAGAATGTCCCTGTGCCACTGACAGCAGTGGGACCATCTTCCGTGGGAGAGAGTGCCAGAGCTTTCAACCGGGAGGCACGGCAGCCGCAACCCTTGCTGCTTGACAGGCCATAAAGAATTGCAGCAGTAGTAACAAGCTGCTGTGTCTGCTGAATCACAAGTAAAAATTGCCTGAAGAGGCCCTCGGGAGACCAGCTCAGTGGATGGTAGGCTGGCTGTCCATAACACAGTGCCGTTGCATTTTTGCCTTAGACTTTGTTCTTCCTCCTCAACCGACTGTGATCCTGGGGGATACTCGCTCCCTCTGGGGAATCTCTAACCCCCCCCCCCTCCCATCGGCTGACCGGGTTGATAGACACTCCATTTGTGGGGTCCCTCCACGCTGAGTGTCCATCTTGTTAGGTGCTCCATGTAAACCAAAAAACTCCTCCATAGAAACAAAAAGAAGCCTACTCTACACACCGAGCAGCCGCCATCCTGGGTTGGTCAACCTCTCACCTCTACAGATCTACAAAGGTGGCTTCCATTAATATACATGCTGATTGAAGTACTATAACTATGGCAGGAGAGAAATTAAAGCCTTGATATTAGGCTGAAGGTTCAGGAGTCAACTCCTCTGGGTCAAAGATTTAAGTTTTATTATATAATCTCCTCTGTATCAGGAGCTGGTTACGGTCGTTCCAGAATTGAG
This sequence comes from Lissotriton helveticus, assembly GCF_964261635.1. Lineage (NCBI taxonomy): Eukaryota > Metazoa > Chordata > Amphibia > Caudata > Salamandridae > Lissotriton > Lissotriton helveticus. The sequence goes on from NC_136067.1 coordinate 54,898,576, forward strand.
CATTTCTGATCTTTCAGCTTGATCTCTCTTTGAACTTCATGAAAACCTCATGAGCCTCCTTACAGTTCCAAAATCTGTGTTCAATCTTTCCATCTGATAGAAACTTGTTTTCCCCTTTCCAAATGTGACCTCTCTGCATGGTTGTATTAACTGGATTTCGATAATAACACTCCAACCTCCCCTTCCTCATAAGCTGCACCTTATAGACCACTCTTATTCACCGCTCCCTGAGCGATAGGACGATGCCTGGCTGACTCAAACAGGGCCAAATCACCCCCCTGTTAAAAAAAAAAAAACAGGTGCAGAATCTCAACAATTTCAGGCCCATGTTCAACCTTGCCTTCCTGGCTAAAATCTTTGAGAAATGTGTTGTCTCCCAACTCAAGCAGTACTTTGACACCAATAACCTACTCAACTAACACCAGTCATGTTTCAGGAAGGGATGCAGCACGGAAACAGCAATACTGAATTGTAACAGATGACATACACAAATCCCTAGACAGAAACAGATGCTGCATGCTCATCCTCCTAGCCCTATCAGCAGCCTTTAATACGGTCGACCGCAAGCTACTTATGGACTCTCTGCAACAACAAATCGGAGCAAATGGCCCAGTTTTGCAGTGGTTCACTTCATTTTAGCACAACCGCTCCAAACTAATCCAAACTAATAAAAATAAACAACTTGACATCTGATCGTTCTATTTTCACATGCAGTGTCCCCCAAAGCTCAGTCCTCTCTTCTACACTCTTCAACATCTACATGGAGCCCCTCACCGCAATACTCAACCCAGCAAACATTGCCTGTCTCTTTTATGCAAACGACACCCAGCTTTTCCTGGAAATATCCTCTTTGAACGATATACGCTGGCTTAATGCAGCGCTCATAAAAGTTCAGAACTGGCTCTAGAAGACTCTGCCAAATCTCTGGACATCTCCCTGGACTCAAGTTTGAACATGAGCACACCCACGGTCCACAGTGAAGGGTGGCATTTATAACCTAAAGTGACTCAACAAAATCAAGCCCTTCCTCCCACCAAGTGACCTAATAATTGCCAGACAAGCACTGGTTCTGACTAGACTACGGGAATGCCACCCTCGCAGGTTCCCCCAAAAAATACTTAGCCCCCCTGAGAGGCACTCTAAATTCATCAGCAAGGATGGTCACTGGAGCAAAGAGATCTGATCACATCTCGCCCTCTCTGAAAAAGCTAAAATGGCCACCAATTGAAGCACAATGCTGCCTCAAAACTGCTCATCTCACCCACAAAGCTCTACACACTGGTAAACCAGACTACCTTGCATGTCAGCTCACAAAAGCTCAAGCACAATTTTTCTCATCCTCCCTAAAAAACATAAACAAAAAGCCCTCTCTTGCTCTTTCTCGAGCAATGCGCCCACAATCTGGAACTCTCTCCCAGTACATATCAGAACTAATGCCTCCTTTGTGAGCTTCAAGTGACAATAAAAAGAACCTCTCCTAAATCAGCACCTCACCTCTCCAGGAATTGACTTGTAACGCACACTGGAAAACTACCACGTTATTTGCATATCATACCCAAGGTCCTAACAATGTTGGGAGACTCATTGATTAGAAATGTACTGTATTGTTATTGACTGATAATAATTGGACTCGCCACTGTACGATCATACTGTATTGTAAAGTACTGCTAATGCCTTATGATGTTGTAAAGCACTGCGATACTCTCAGATCCTCTCAGCGCTATATAAAAATCTTTAAATAAATAAATAAAATCAGCATATTATCAAATTCAACTATCTTACTGTGATCATTATCTGTGACCGTAAGACTTTATAAGAGATCTCTACAGTGCTGCATAATACACTGAGCTATTATCACTTTTATAATCCCTCCCTCTGCCCCATGACTGACCAACCACTTATATGTACTCTTTAGGGGATTGAGGCCTCTGGCTCAGCACACTCTTCCCTCAATCTGGAAGTCATGGGTCTTTTCATATTTCACTTGAGCAAACCGGAGATTGTTTGCAGGGTTTGCATTGGAGGCAGGTCAATGTTTGCTTCTTAGGCATAGAATGGAGTTTTGAAGCAGTGTTAAGGTTAGGCATGAGCCCTCCTCTTTTAAGACTGCAGGGCCTATGTTTCTCAGGAAGGAGAATATAGCAGAGGCTCTGCTTGTCTGATGACCAAATGCCTCCGGTGGAGAAGTCTCCACATCGGGCACCCCAGCCTGACCTGCTGGCGTCGGATTCTATGATGAGACCCGGAACTGTGCCGAAAATCGCCTGACCGTTCCACGCTTCCTTGTGGGTCAGCCACCACGTGATCTCCTATCTTGCCTCCGTTGAGAGAGGAACCGACTGGTTGTATGACAGCCCTCTCCGCAAGTAGTATGCCTTGAGATGCTGAAGGGCCCGGTAATGAAGGAGGCCCGGAAAAATTGCCTGGATGGAGGAGGACAGTAAGCCTACCAACCTGGCAATTTGCCGGGGCAACGTGGAAGTCTTCAAGATGGTTTGCCGCAATTCATGCCGAATCTTGGCCATCTTCCAAGATGGCAGGCTCAGTGACGAGTGGATAAGAGTCGACCACAAAACGGAGGAAGTCCACCTTCTAGGAAGGGCTGAGGACAGATTTGTCCTTGTTGATAACAAACCCCAGGCTCTGCAACAGGGACACCGTTTGTTGGAGCTGCATGGACAAGTTCCTGGGACATTGCGCCATGAGGAGAATATCGTCCCGGTACACTATCATGAGTATGCCCTGGGCCCTGAGGAATTCTACTGCTGGGTGGAGCACCTTGGTAAAGCACAATGGTGCTGAGGAAAGACCGAATGGAAGGGCGGTGAACTCATAGACCAGGTCTCTCCAGCAAAATTGCTGTAAACGCAGATGAGGGGGGGCGAATTGGAATTACCAGGTACGCATCCTTCAAGTCCAATATCACCATCCAATCGGACGGGAGCAGGAAGTCCCGGTAGAGATGGATTCCCTCCATTTTGAAATGATGGTGTTTGAGGCATGTGGGCTGCTAAATTCATATCTAGTGCATAGATCGCCGCCTAGTGTTGGGTCCGGATGATTGCACATTGTTGTCCTGGAAGAGTCTTCGAAGTATCACGAGATAGGTGGCTCCTCCCCTGGACTACAGTGCGCATGGGCATCGGCTCCATCCCCAGATTGTTTTTTTCCGCCATTGGGTTCGGATGTGATTTCGACGCCTCCTTGTCGGAATCGAACACTTACTTCCTTAAGGCCAAAAGGCCTTCGATACTCGCGTCGGTATTGTTGCGAACGGTCCCGAGCATCGTCCGACTCTTCGCGTCGGACTTCTGGGGAGTTGCTACTCTTCGGACATCGAGGCCCTGTACTCGCAGCGAGACACCGACGACATCATCATGGAACGGAGTCCGTTCAAGCGCTGCCCCGTGTGTGGGTCCAAGTACCCACACATCGACGTGCATCCAGTTTGTAATAAATGTCTCTCGCCGGATCACGACGAGGACAACTGCATGGCCTGCTCCAAATTCAGGTCAAAGAAAACTCTCAAGCATCGGCGCACGGCGCGCCTCGAGGCCTTGCACGCAGCACCGGCACCCGACGACATATTCGACGACCCCGCAGAAGACGGCCGAAGCCATCATCTTCAAATTTCACCACCATCAACGGAGGTCGAGGCCGATCCAGACGAATACATCGAAGGACAGAGCCAAGACCTTGAATACATCGATGAGGTAGGGGACGACGAAGAAGTCTTTGGGGCCGCGGAAGATAGCTCAGGGGATGAGCTATGCCCCGAAAGTTACTCGGCTCAGGTCACGGGATCGCCACTCGGCCTTACCTATGACCCTGCACCGATATCACCAGCCCCGCCTTCGGGCCCGGCCACGGATACACCGGAGGAGCCGTTGTTGCGCGTATCGAAACTGAAACCGCAACCAGTACAGTTGACAACATCTAAGATGGCCGACGTCACGCCTAAACCGAAACCGAAACCTACGGTCTCCACAACATCTAAGATGGCCGAAAACACGTCGAAAACGAAACCGAAACATACGGCTTCGACGGCGTCGGCGCCTAAGAAAGCTGCAGGGCAGCGAACCGTTGGAGTCGAGGATTCATCGGTGCCTTCTTCTGCCACGCCGAAGGCCTCCAAAGCGGACGAACATGAAGCATCGGTCGTCAAGCCCTCGGCTTCATTTACTAAAAAGGTCACCGAGTCGCTCAAGAGGATTCGGGAGAAAGCCCTGCCGTCGACAACGACTGCGCCATCGGATCCGAAACCGATGGAGCCACCTGCCAAAAAGGCGACGAAACTTATCTACACACTACCGCCAAAGGTGCCACCAAAGGCGTTTGCACCCCAAACGGTGCCGAAGACCTCGGGGACTTCGGAACATTCCACGTCCGGTGCTATTTTGCCTCGGCAAACAGCATCTGAAGACGACTGTGAGCATTATATCGATGCCCACACAGGGAAAATGACACTTTATAAGAGAAAGATCAGTTCCCAGCCACTGGAGTCATTTGTAATTCCACTGAAAAAGAAAAGGCAAACACAGGACATACCTGCCCTTGTTGAACCTCTGCAACCTCCCCCAAGGAGGAGCCCAACACCTTCCCCCAACCAATCAGGGGGTGAGGATGATGACCAAGATGAACAATACAACTTCCCTACTGGTAATGACCCTGATGTGAATCAGGACTCGTATGACGACGCTGGGGACCAGGGAAGTCATCAGGTGGTGCAGGACCCACAAGGCTTTGGGCCACGTACATCACCAACTGAGGATTCAGCAGCTTTCAATGCTTTAATTGAGAGGGCAGCGGCAAATCATAATGTAGATATGCATGCTGACCCAGTGGAAGAGGATTTCCTGTTTGACACTTTCTCTGTCTCCGAAAGAACAGTCAAAACACTTCCTATGTTGAAAGGTGTCCTTAAACATGCGCCAGAGATCTTTAAAGAACCTACAAGAGCGAGAGTGGTAAACCCACGTATTGAAAAAATAATACAGGCCTGCGCCTGGGGACCCTGCCTATATTCGGGGACAGTTGCCTCTGGATTCGTTGGTGGTCGCAAATGCCCGCAAGAGGGCAAACTCCCAAACAACTGGTGAAGCTCCTCCCCCAGACAAGGAGTCGAAAGTGCTTGAGGCATCTGGCAAGAGGGTGGCTGCGCAGGCTGCTAATGTATGGCGTATCGCAAACACACAGGCACTGTTAGCGCGTTACGATAGGGCGCATTACGACACCCTAGAACAGCTCCTTCAACATCTGCCTGATGAGTATAAAGAAGCTGGAGAAATGCTCATACAAGAGGGAAAGCTTATATCAAACGCTGCAATAAAATGCGCACTTGATGTAGCGGACACAGCGGCTAGGGGAATTAACACTAGCGTCATGCTAAGGCGCCAAGCCTGGCTTCGTATATCTGGATTTAAGCCTGACATCCAAACTACAATCCTCAACCAGCCAGTCAATCCTGACAGACTGTTTGGTCCAGATGTAGACACCACACTTGAAAAGATTAAAAAGGACAACGAGACTGCTAAGTCCATGGGGGCACTTCAATCACAACAGTTCAGGGGCAACACTTTTCGTCGCTCAGGTGCGCGTAGTGTTACCAGAGGACACATGGGACAACAAACACAATTCACGAAAGGTGGTGCGCAATCCTCGTACCCCAAGCAAGGTAGAGGGGGTTACCGAGGTAACAGTGCCAAAGGCAGAGGCAGAGGAAACACCAACTCCCGTTCCTCTGCCGCAAACAAACAGTGACTCCCTGTCACTGCCCCCCGACCATCCAACACCTGTCGGGGGAAGACTCCAGCAGTTCCTGCCGGTTTGGTCGTCCATCACCACGGACAGGTGGGTGAGAAAACTAATCCAGTACGGGTATTGTTTGGAATTAACATCCACTCCTCCCAACATTCCCCCAAGGCACCGTCCTATGTCGGCAGAGCACTTGCACTTATTGCAGCAGGAAGTGCTAGTAATGCTGCAAAAAGGAGCAATCGAACTCGTGCCAGTGGAGGAGGAAGGAACGGGGGTCTATTCCCTGTACTTCCTCATCCCAAAAAAGGACGGATCCCTCAGACCCATTCTGGATCTACGCCCTCTCAACATGTATATACTGTCAGAACATTTCCACATGCTGACACTGCAACAGATACTTCCCCTTCTAAGCCAAGGGGACTTCCTAGCAACCTTAGACCTCAAAGATGCTTACTTCCACATCCCACTCCACCCGTCCCACAGAAAATACCTCAGGTTTACCATTCACAACAAGCACTATCAGTTCAAAGTGCTGCCCTTCGGAGTGACTACTGCCCCCAGAGTGTTTACGAAGTGTCTGGCGGCGGTGGCGGCGCACCTCAGGAGACAGAACATACATGTATACCCGTACCTCGACGACTGGCTCGTACAAGCAAAGTCGGAAACACATTGCGCCTCACACATGTCCCGCACTATTCAACTCCTTCACAGTCTGGGGTTCTCGCTGAATTACCCAAAGTCGCACCTTCAGCCAGCCCATGTGCGGCAGTATCTGGGAGCGACAATAAACACCCTGACGGCTATGGCTCAGCCAAACGCAGTCAGAATCAACAGCATTCAGTCACTGATCCAAAGATTCAGACCGCAACACTCCCTGCCAGCGAGAGTGTTCATGCAGTTGATAGGCATGATGGCCTCCTGCATCTTCACAGTCCCGCACGCAAGGTTGCACATGCGCCCCCTCCAAGAATGCCTAGCAAATCAATGGACACAGGCTCAGGGACAACTGACAGAACTAGTGTTGGTGACCGGTCAGCATACAACTCTCTGCATTGGTGGAATCCACACAACCTTTGCAAGGGACGACCGTTCCAAGAGCCTGTGCCACAGATTGTCCTAACAACGGACGCATCTCTCCAGGGGTGGGGAGCGCATGTGCTCCACTACACGGTGCAGGGACTGTGGTCAACCCAGCAACAACGATTGCACATCAACTACCTAGAATTGATGGCAATCTTCATGGCGCTCAAGTCCTTCAAAGTACATTTGTGCAACAAGGTCGTGTTGATCCGGACGGACAACATGACAGCCATGTACTACATCCAAAAGCAGGGAGGTACTCACTCGCCACAGCTGTCTCATCTGGCTCAGAGCATGTGGAAGTGGGCCATTCAGAGGAACATCTTCCTCATGGCAGAACACCTCCCGGGCAAGGACAATCAGATGGCGGATCTGCTCAGCAGGTACAGCCATCAAATGCACGAGGGGGAGATACATCCATCGGTGCTCCACCCGTACTTCCAGCAGTGGGGTCATCCACAGATAGACCTATTTGCCACAAAAGAAAACGCAAAATGCCAAAGCTTTGCCGCCAGGTTCCCTCTCCCGGAATCGCAGGGGAATGCGATATGGATGAACTGGTCAGGCAAATTTGCGTACGCTTTTCCCCCAGCGCCTCTCATTCCGCTGGTGGCAAAAAAGCTAAAGCAAATGACTCTCATCCTGGTTGCTCCAACATGGGCACGCCAACCATGGTACACCACGTTTCTAGAACTTTCCGTGGTACCGCATCAAAGGCTACATCTCACATCCCGGCTCTTGACGCAGAACCATGGCGACATTCAGCATCCAGATCCGCAACAGCTCAATCTGGCGATCTGGCTCCTGAGGTCTTAGAATTTGGCTACCTCAACCTGCCTCCAGAATGCATGGACATCATTCGGGAGGCAAGAAAGCCCACAACCAGGGCTTGCTATGCGGCAAAATGGAAGCGGTTTGTCATCTACTGTACTAACAACAATATCAACCCGCTAGATGCATCCATTCCTAACATCATCTGCTATTTGTTACATCTTTACAAATGCAATCTGGCTTACGCTTCCATTCGGATACATTTATCCGCCATAGCAGCTTATCTCCAAAATAGGCAGCACCTCTCCGTTTTCAGGGTGCCTGCCATTAAAGCCTTCCTGGAGGGACTGAAGCGAGTCATTCCTCCGAGAACACCACCAGCTCCGGTGTGGAACCTCAATGTGGTCCTCACGAGGCTGATGGGTCCACCCTTCGAGCCACTGCACTCCTGCGAAATTCAATTTCTGACATGGAAAGTGGCTTTCCTCATTGCTATTACATCGCTTAGGCGCGTGAGTGAGCTGCAGGCGCTCACAATCCAAGAGCCTTTCATCCAAATACATTCAAACAGGGTGGTGCTACGCACTAACCCCAAATTCCTTCCTAAGGTGGTGTCACAGTTTCATATCAATCAAACTATTGACCTACCCGCATTCTTCCAAAACCCACAAACGGTAGCTGAGCGAATGCTCCATACACTGGACGTTAGGAGGGCGTTGATGTACTACATTGACAGAACACAACACTTCAGGAAAACACAACAGCTTTTTGTTGCCTTCTCAGCACAGCACAAAGGCAACCCCATTTCCAAAGCGGGAATAGCCAGATGGATTGTTAAGTGCATCCAAATCTGTTATCAAAAAGCTAAGCGCACTTTAACAATACCCCCAAGGGCGCACTCCACACGCAAGTTGGGGGCGTCCATGGCTTTCCTAGGGAACATTCCTTTAGAGGACATTTGCAGAGCAGCCACATGGGTCACACCGCACACGTTTACCAAACATTACTGTGTGGACGTGCATTCCAAGCAGCAAGCAGCTGTAGGGCAGGCTGTTCTCAAGACACTTTTTCAAGCTTCTGCAGCTGGCACGGGCAACCGCCCTTAATGGGGGGACTGCTATGTATTCTATGCACTAGATATGAATTTAGCAGCCCACATGCCTCGAACTGATTATGCTACTTACCAGTATGCATCTGTTCTTGGCATGTAGGGCTGCTAACATTCATATCGCCCTCCCTCCTCCCCGGTGCCCGTAGCGGCTGCAGACACTATCTTGCATTCATCATTAGCATGGACATCCTTTACACTATTTCACTCCATCTCTGCCACAATGGCTAAAAACAATCTGGGGATGGAGCCGATGCCCATGCGCACTGTAGTCCAGGGGAGGAGCCACCTATCTCGTGATACTTCGAAGACTCTTCCAGGACAACAATGTGCAATCATCCGGACCCAACACTAGGCGGCGATCTATGCACTAGATATGAATGTTAGCAGCCCTACATGCCAAGAACAGATGCATACTGGTAAGTAGCATATTCAATACCAACCAACCAAACACTTACCACTGGGATTGCTGCCACCAGCATTGTTTCTGAAACTTCCACGTCCCTTGAAGCGCTGGCCTCTGGTTGGGTGAAAGTTGTTGTAGTTTGCGCTGGAATTATTCTGTCCCCTTTGAGGATTGTGTTGGGAGCCTCTGCCGACCGAGCTGCCCCTGCCTCGGCCGGCCCCTGCCTCTGCCGGCCATGTGGAAAACCCACGGGTTGAAGACCCTTTTGATATTGGATTGGGCCTTATCCAAAGAGTTAATGGCTGCAAATTTACCAAACTCCTTTACAAAGGGGTCTCCGAAGAGACTCCCCTGCACAACTGCCCCCTCCTCCGAGGAGGCCAAGTCCCCAAGCTTGGGATCCAGCTTAATCAACAATGAGCGGCGATGCTCAGTTGATTAGGAACAGTTGGCATTGCCCATAAAGATAATAGCCCTCTGAGCCCAATTAGAAAGGATCTCGGGAGAATTAGGGGACCCTGACTCCTTAGCTTCCTCAGCTATGTCCAAGATTTTTGGTAATAGGACCAATGGCATCGAGGAGCTTATCCTGATATGAACGCCAGGATCTATCGATGCCCTTCCGAGGATCCTTCATATACTTCGCCTGGAAAGTAGCCATCTTGAAGTCCAACTCCGGCGTAAAGGCAACCTTCCCCTCCAGAGTTGGTTTCGGGCACTCTGCCCTTAGGCAACCCCGAGCCTCCTTCTCAAAGGGCTTGTGAAGTCGCCCGCGACAAACTTGGCCACCTTGTCGCCAGGAGCCCAAGCCGCAGACTGGGGATAAATATTATCCTCCGGGTCCAACATATCCGTATCCTCCCCCGGGGCTGAAGGGGAGTTGACCGCCGTGCGCCAAGGGCGAGAGGGACCTGCTTTGTCATCCGAATACCCCTGGGAATCCTCATCAGACTCCGGGCGGGCTGGGTCAGGAGTCCTCTGGTGTTCGGATTCCAGGAGTGTCGCGGGGGGAAGACGCTACCTGTGCAACGAAGACTGTGTTAAGGAGCGAAAACGATTCTCTATCCACCCCCTTTTTCTTAGGGGGTGGAGGGCCCTCCCCTGAAACAGGTTTAGCCGGAGGCGCAGGGCGCTCCGTGTGTGCTTGCGCCAATTTTGCGCATTCCTGAACCCTCATGTCTGACCGGCGTTGTTCCATGGGCCCAACCACCTTGTTAACCACCCTATCGATGGAAGAGTCAACTGCCTCAAAGGAATCATCATCATAAGATAAGTAATCTTCCACCTCTTCCCCCTTATAGGCATCATTCTGTGCCTCCATTATTGTTTGTATGGGGAATGAAAGGCAAGACAAATAAAGAAAAAAGATTCAAATTCCCCTCTATCAAGGCACAATGCACTACAAGTAACAGGCAGGAGAAACCAGACAAAATATATGGGCAGACAGGAGGACTGCTATAATTACACTGCAGCCCCAAGGATCGCAATCAGACCTGCACTCAACCACAGCATGCCAAAAAGCCCTCAGGAAAACTGACCGGGCCTCCTTTCTCACTGCGGGCTGAAAACTGGCAGCAAACTGTGCATTTAAATTTGCTCGAAAGCGTCGTCGCAGGGAAGCTCCTGCAATACAGACCCCTGCTGGGGCGTCTTCGATGATGAAAGCAGGTAAAATACTGACCCGGGAATCCGGGCATAAGGTGAGAGGCGATACAAAAGGGGAAAATGGACGGAGCGTTTGAACAAATCAAACACTCACCCCCAGTCAACTGATCTGGGTTTAATCCATCACCATTCTTTAGTTCACTCAGCCACCCCAGTTCAGACATGGCTATATGCAAATCAGTCTGACCCTGTGCCTTATGGGAACAGTCCAGCCCAAACTGCCAAGCCATGTCTTCCCTGGACCGGAAACAAGCAACCTGGGACCGGTTTCGGATTCATAATGCTCATCAGCCAGGCTATCTTGAATCCAGTGGCCAAGTGAACAAGGGACTCACGTCTGAGTATACCCTGCCACACTTAGGGCGAACAAAGTGATACAAAAGGGGATGATGGACGGAGCGTTTGAACAAATCAAACACTCACCTCCAGTCAACTGATCTGGGTTTAATCCATCACCATTCTTTAGTTCACTCAGCCACCCCAGTTCAGACTTGGCTATATGCAAATCAGTCTGACCCTGTGCCTTATGGGAACAGTCCAGCCCGAACTGCCAAGCCATGTCTTCCCTGGACCGGAAACAAGCATCCTGGGACCGGTTTTGGATTCATAATCCTCATCAGCCAGGCTGGACTGTTCCCATAAGGCACAGAGTCAGACTGATTTGCATATAGCCAAGTCTGAACTGGGGTGGCTGAGTGAACTAAAGAATGGTGATGGATTAAACCCAGATCAGTTGACTGGGGGTGAGTGTTTGATTTGTTCAAACGCTCCGTCCATCATCCCCTTTTGTATCGCTTTGTTCGCCCTAAGTGTGGCAGGGTATACTCAGACGTGAGTCCCTTGTTCACTTGGCCACTGGATTCAAGATAGCCTGGCTGATGAGGATTATGAATCCGAAACCGGTCCCAGGATGCTTGTTTCCGGTCCAGGGAAGACATGGCTTGGCAGTTCGGGCTGGACTGTTCCCATAAGGCACAGGGTCAGACTGATTTGTATATAGCCAAGTCTGAACTGGGGTGGCTGAGTGAACTAAAGAATGGTGATGGATTAAACCCAGATCAGTTGACTGGGGGTGAGTGTTTGATTTGTTCAAACGCTCCGTCCATCATCCCCTTTTGTATCGCTTTGTTCGCCCTAAGTTTGGCAGGGTATACTCAGACGTGAGTCCCTTGTTCACTTGGCCACTGGATTCAAGATAGCCTGGCTGATGAGGATTATGAATCCGAAACCGGTCCCAGGATGCTTGTTTCCGGTCCAGGGAAGACATGGCTTGGCAGTTCGGGCTGGACTGTTCCCATAAGGCACAGGGTCAGACTGATTTGCATATAGCCAAGTCTGAACTGGGGTGGCTGAGTGAACTAAAGAATGGTGATGGATTAAACCCAGATCAGTTGACTGGGGGTGAGTGTTTGATTTGTTCAAACGCTCCGTCCATCATCCCCTTTTGTATCGCTTTGTTCGCCCTAAGTGTGGCAGGGTATACTCAGACGTGAGTCCCTTGTTCACTTAGCCACTGGATTCAAGATAGCCTGGCTGATGAGGATTATGAATCCGAAACCGGTCCCAGGATGCTTGTTTCCGGTCCAGGGAAGACATGGCTTGGCAGTTCGGGCTGGACTGTTCCCATAAGGCACAGGGTCAGACTGATTTGCATATAGCCAAGTCTGAACTGGGGTGGCTGAGTGAACTAAAGAATGGTGATGGATTAAACCCAGATCAGTTGACTGGGGGTGAGTGTTTGATTTGTTCAAACGCTCCGTCCATCATCCCCTTTTGTATCGCTTTGTTCGCCCTAAGTGTGGCAGGGTATACTCAGACGTGAGTCCCTTGTTCACTTAGCCACTGGATTCAAGATAGCCTGGCTGATGAGGATTATGAATCCGAAACCGGTCCCAGGATGCTTGTTTCCGGTCCAGGGAAGACATGGCTTGGCAGTTCGGGCTGGACTGTTCCCATAAGGCACAGGGTCAGACTGATTTGCATATAGCCAAGTCTGAACTGGGGTGGCTGAGTGAACTAAAGAATGGTGATGGATTAAACCCAGATCAGTTGACTGGGGGTGAGTGTTTGATTTGTTCAAACGCTCCGTCCATCATCCCCTTTTGTATCGCTTTGTTCGCCCTAAGTGTGGCAGGGTATACTCAGACGTGAGTCCCTTGTTCACTTGGCCACTGGATTCAAGATAGCCTGGCTGATGAGGATTATGAATCCGAAACCGGTCCCAGGATGCTTGTTTCCGGTCCAGGGAAGACATGGCTTGGCAGTTCGGGCTGGACTGTTCCCATAAGGCACAGGGTCAGACTGATTTGCATATAGCCAAGTCTGAACTGGGGTGGCTGAGTGAACTAAAGAATGGTGATGGATTAAACCCAGATGAGTTGACTGGGGGTGAGTGTTTGATTTGTTCAAACGCTCCGTCCATCATCCCCTTTTGTATACGGTGAGAGGCAGCGGGGGACAAGGCTCACAGACTCACTGACTGCAGCGAGCCGCGATGCGCAACCAACAAGACGTACGAGTCCCCCTAGCGGGCCTCAAGAACACCGCAAGTGGAATGGCGCCGGCACGTAAGGAGCGAGAATGCTCGTGCGGCCGGTTTGGAATCTAAAAAGAATATAACAGTGCAGTTAAGCAAAAACTACAGTACCCAAATAACGCAGAGCGTATAACAGCCCTGTTTAGCCACAAATAATCATATAATAGTGAAAAACAGTCCAGAAAAACAGTAAATTATAAGCAAGGGAACAAATGTGGACTTAACTGACTGCCAAGCAGCGAAGAAAGAGGTGGAACTGACAGAGTGAAAGGGCTATGTATTGGACACTATGAAAGGTCTATGTTCTTAGATATCTCCCTGGGTGTTATGGGAGTTGATGTTTTTTCTGTGATCATATGTTGTTTTTTACATTCAAAGTCTTACAAATACTTCTTTCTGGCTGCTGTGAGTTTTTAATGTAAATAAAGCGGAGAAAGACAAAGCATAATCTGGGCCTTCGGTCCTGACATAGAATTTAAAAAAAAACTTCGAAATTCAATGAAAAAAAAACAAAGGTTACACAGACGTTATAGTTAGGCTCACATTTCACCCGTGCAAAACCAGTGAAATTCAGCAGTTATAGTTATCCGAGCTAACTATTACTTATGCCCCCGTAATGCACTGCTTATGACCTCACATATTACATTACTCATGACGTGGTCAGTGACATCACTCAAGACATTGCTGATGACATCTCAAATGACATCACTGATGACATCATCCACAGGTATGATATGCGTGCCATTGTAATGAGTGATGTCATATGTGAGGTCATAAGCAGCGCATTACGTGGGCGTAAGTTCTAGTTAGCTTAGCTAACTATAACTGTTGAATTTCACAGGTATAGTATGAGTGAAATGTGAGTCTAACTATACTGTCCCTGAAACCATATACATACTTACCATTTAGTTGTAAAGGCATGTTTGGTAAAGGCATTAGCGTAGTAAAAGCTTGTTGTAAAGGCAATGAGTGGTAAGTGCATTGCTTGGTAAATGCGTTATGTTGTAATGCCTGTGTGGTAAAGGCTGTTTCCTGCGAAAATATACCATTTTGTTTTTTTCTCCTTTTGACTCTGAAGTTGCTGGTTGCATCCCTTGATGTCATGGGTCTGAATAGAAGGGTCTGGAGATCTTGTGATGTGGTATTTATGCGTATGCGGAGCAAGTTCCCCCAGTCAAGGCTATTATTCTAAACACAATGACATATGTTTCACCAGTTTGGAATGATTCCTAGGAGAAATATCGGAAATCTCTGCAAAAGCTACAGAAAATACCCTTTGGATAGTAACTGGTGCTCCTTGCTTCACAAGAACAGCAGTCCTCCACAGAGATTTAAGATTTAAGACGGTCTCTGCAAACTCAACGAGAAATTATGCAAAGGACTTGATCAAAAGGAAAACTCACTGATCGGACCACTTGCTGAGATTTTTGCAAACCATTATGGACAGCTACCCATTGCCCATCACTGTGCTGCCCCTGTGGACCAGTGTGCCTGTGACAATGTGTCGCAGATCAACAAGAAAACAAAATATGACTTTAAAAATTGATAATGAATATGGAGTAATGAGGCTCAAGTCTCGGTAGCCAAAAACTCCACTGTAGGATCGAATCTGACAGCCAGAGAAGAACAGACCAGTGATGAGGTGTTAGATTTGGGGGTCTCTAGTTGGCACAGGTAGGTGCTTGTGCAAATAGGGACCCTTGCCTCTAGTCAGGGTAAAGGGGATACACTCCTAAAACAACCCCTGCTCACCCCCTTGGCAGCTTGGCACGAGAAGACAGGCTTATCTCAGAGGCAGTGTGTAAAGCATTTGTGACCACATACAGTAAACACTACAAATGAACACCACACAAGGTTTATATCAAAAATAAGTATTCTTTATATAGACTTATATTAAACGACAAAAATCCACAATACTATACTTAAGATGGTAGTTTTAGCTTAGTTCAGTTCTTAAAAGCGACACTTTGCGTCAATGTACCTTACGAGGCGTTGCGCTTCCACAGCAAGTAATGTTGCAGCGATGGAAATGCGGCAAAGTTCTGGTGCAAAGAAATAAAGACGTGCCCCATTTAGGCCCAGATCCTTGTACTGGGGTGAATGTATGACATTGTTCTACATTCTGTCCATCAACTGTGTTTTTTGCAATTTCACCCCGAGTGGGCTGGGGATGCTCAGACGTGAGTCCCAGGCTCTCCACACCACTGGAGTCAAGCTATCCAGGCTGATGAAGGCTGATAGCCAGAAACCGGTCCTTGGATGCTTGATTCCGGTCTGGGAAAGACATGGCTTGGTAGTTCGGACTGGACTGTTCCCATGAGGCACAGGGTCAGAGCTGATTTGCATATAGCCAGTGTCTAACCCAGGGTGGTGTGGAGTGCAAAAAAACGATGGATTTAGGCCCAGATCCTTGTACTGGGGTGAATGTATGACATTGTTCTACATTCTGTCCATCAACTGTGTTTTTTGCAATTTCACCCCGAGTGGGCTGGGGATGCTCAGACGTGAGTCCCAGGCTCTCCACACCACTGGAGTCAAGCTATCCAGGCTGATGAAGGCTGATAGCCAGAAACCGGTCCTTGGATGCTTGATTCCGGTCTGGGAAAGACATGGCTTGGTAGTTCGGACTGGACTGTTCCCATGAGGCACAGGGTCAGAGCTGATTTGCATATAGCCAGTGTCTAACCCAGGGTGGTGTGGAGTGCAAAAAAACGATGGATTTAGGCCCAGATCCTTGTACTGGGGTGAATGTATGACATTGTTCTACATTCTGTCCATCAACTGTGTTTTTTGCAATTTCACCCCGAGTGGGCTGGGGATGCTCAGACGTGAGTCCCAGGCTCTCCACACCACTGGAGTCAAGCTATCCAGGCTGATGAAGGCTGATAGCCAGAAACCGGTCCTTGGATGCTTGATTCCGGTCTGGGAAAGACATGGCTTGGTAGTTCGGACTGGACTGTGCCCATGAGGCACAGGGTCAGAGCTGATTTGCATATAGCCAGTGTCTAACCCAGGGTGGTGTGGAGTGCAAAAAAACGATGGATTTAGGCCCAGATCCTTGTACTGGGGTGAATGTATGACATTGTTCTACATTCTGTCCATCAACTGTGTTTTTTGCAATTTCACCCCGAGTGGGCTGGGGATGCTCAGACGTGAGTCCCAGGCTCTCCACACCACTGGAGTCAAGCTATCCAGGCTGATGAAGGCTGATAGCCAGAAACCGGTCCTTGGATGCTTGATTCCGGTCTGGGAAAGACATGGCTTGGTAGTTCGGACTGGACTGTTCCCATGAGGCACAGGGTCAGAGCTGATTTGCATATAGCCAGTGTCTAACCCAGGGTGGTGTGGAGTGCAAAAAAACGACGGATTTAGGCCCAGATCCTTGTACTGGGGTGAATGTATGACATTGTTCTACATTCTGTCCATCAACTGTGTTTTTTGCAATTTCACCCCGAGTGGGCTGGGGATGCTCAGACGTGAGTCCCAGGCTCTCCACACCACTGGAGTCAAGCTATCCAGGCTGAGGAAGGCTGATAGCCAGAAACCGGTCCTTGGATGCTTGATTCCGGTCTGGGAAAGACATGGCTTGGTAGTTCGGACTGGACTGTTCCCATGAGGCACAGGGTCAGAGCTGATTTGCATATAGCCAGTGTCTAACCCAGGGTGGTGTGGAGTGCAAAAAAACGATGGATTTAGGCCCAGATCCTTGTACTGGGGTGAATGTATGACATTGTTCTACATTCTGTCCATCAACTGTGTTTTTTGCAATTTCACCCCGAGTGGGCTGGGGATGCTCAGACGTGAGTCCCAGGCTCTCCACACCACTGGAGTCAAGCTATCCAGGCTGATGAAGGCTGATAGCCAGAAACCGGTCCTTGGATGCTTGATTCCGGTCTGGGAAAGACATGGCTTGGTAGTTCGGACTGGACTGTTCCCATGAGGCACAGGGTCAGAGCTGATTTGCATATAGCCAGTGTCTAACCCAGGGTGGTGTGGAGTGCAAAAAAAACGATGGATTTAGGCCCAGATCCTTGTACTGGGGTGAATGTATGACATTGTTCTACATTCTGTCCATCAACTGTGTTTTTTGCAATTTCACCCCGAGTGGGCTGGGGATGCTCAGACGTGAGTCCCAGGCTCTCCACACCACTGGAGTCAAGCTATCCAGGCTGATGAAGGCTGATAGCCAGAAACCGGTCCTTGGATGCTTGATTCCGGTCTGGGAAAGACATGGCTTGGTAGTTCGGACTGGACTGTTCCCATGAGGCACAGGGTCAGAGCTGATTTGCATATAGCCAGTGTCTAACCCAGGGTGGTGTGGAGTGCAAAAAAACGATGGATTTAGGCCCAGATCCTTGTACTGGGGTGAATGTATGACATTGTTCTACATTCTGTCCATCAACTGTGTTTTTTGCAATTTCACCCCGAGTGGGCTGGGGATGCTCAGACGTGAGTCCCAGGCTCTCCACACCACTGGAGTCAAGCTATCCAGGCTGATGAAGGCTGATAGCCAGAAACCGGTCCTTGGATGCTTGATTCCGGTCTGGGAAAGACATGGCTTGGTAGTTCGGACTGGACTGTTCCCATGAGGCACAGGGTCAGAGCTGATTTGCATATAGCCAGTGTCTAACCCAGGGTGGTGTGGAGTGCAAAAAAAACGATGGATTTAGGCCCAGATCCTTGTACTGGGGTGAATGTATGACATTGTTCTACATTCTGTCCATCAACTGTGTTTTTTGCCATCTGGAAGATGGGGCACGCTTCTCCGAGGATGCGAGAAGCTTCCGCACAATACGACAACTACAGCGCCGACATTCAAGATGCGACGGCAGCAGCTCCGATGGTGACACGCTTTTCTGAGGATGCGAGGAGACTCGGTTCGGTGCGTCAGCTGCAGCGGCGACACCATTGTTCAGCGATGCGACGGCAACAGCCTCGGCTGTGACACTCTTCTCCGACGTTGCGTGAAGCTTCCGCACAATGCGACAACTACAGCGCCGACATTGAATGAATGAGCAATTTGTATAGCGCAAACTAAGCCCAAGGGCATTCAAGATGCGACGGCAGCTGCTCCGAAGGCGGCGCGCTTCTCCGGGGATGCAAGGCGCTTTTCTCGAGGTGGTGCAATACGACAGCTACAGCACCGACATCCGCGATGCGACGGCAGCAACAGCAAGGGCGACGCGCTTCTCCTTCGTTGCTAGACTCTTCTCCTGATGCAGTGCAATACAACAGCTACAGCGGCGACACCCTCCCTTGGAGTTGCGATGGCAGCAGCAGCGATAGCGACACGCTTCTTCTTTGTTGAGTCGCGCTTACAGCTCCTTGCGACACGCAGTCCCTCAGAATGCCCCAAAACAGTAGCAGATACTTCCAAAGAACTCTGGGGAGCTGGGGTTTGAAGTCTGTTGTCCCTGAGACTTCAGCCGGAGGTAAGCTCTGTTCCAAACCCTTGGAAATCCTTCACAAGTTGAAAATAAAGCACACAAAATTCTTTCTCTTTTCTTTGGCAGTCAGGCAACCACTTCAGGCCAATCCCCTAAGCAGCACTTCAGCTTAGGAATAGTCTCTCCTCAGTTTCTTCCGGTTCCTCTCCTCAGCAAAGGTTTCTTCTTGTAGTCCAAAAGTGATCTAATTTCTTGGGATCAGGGTCCCAATATTCATACTCCAAAATCCTTTGTCCTCTGAAGGCAGAGGGGCCTTTGCCCAGTCCAAACCAGTTCTGGAGCACTCTGTTTACATGACTCCTTCTTTCATTTCACAGTGCAGGGCAGAAACATCAGACTCCCCACAGGAGGTGGAGCCAGAATTGTGGAGGAAAAGCACAGCCCTGGAGCACTCTGACATTATTCCTTCTCTCCTTTCAAGGTGCAGGCAGAGACATCAGACACACCACAGGGGTGGTGTCAGCACTGTGGGGGGCAAGCACATTCCTATTAAGGTCCCAGATGCAACTCCTCTCTCCCATCTAGATGCAGATCTCTCTATTCACCACTGGGCTGACTCATCCTGTCTCTTGGAATCCCCCAGCCCTGTCACTCAAACTCCAGACAAGAAATACACAACCTAGCAGAGGCAGGTTTGGATAGTTAGACAAGAAAATACCTACTTTCTAAAAGTGGTGTTTTCAAACACAGGATGTTAAAACCAACTTCACTAAAAGGTGTATTTTATCATTCTGAGTTCAGGCATACTAAACTCGAATTTTCACCATGTTCCCTGCGTCAGTTAAGTTTATAAGATGTAATGATCTAACTGCCCATTCTGGCCTATGGAGAACAGGTAGCCTTGCAATAGTGAAAAATGAAAATGACTGTAATTCACTATTAAGACATGCCACACACACCAGGGCAGGTCAACCCCTACCTTATACTTACAAATCACCCTGCCCTGGGGCCTACCATAGGAGTGTCTGATATGAAGAAAAGGGAAGGTTTAGGGGCTGGCAAGTGGGTGCACTTGCCCAGTCAGCATGACAATACCAGACTGCACACAGGCTCTGCAATGGCAGACCTTAGACACACTTTTACAGGCTGCTTCTGTGGGTGGCACAGCTAGTGCTGCAAGCCCACTAGCAGCATTTGGTTTACAAGCCCTGGGCACACTCAGTGCACTGTACTAGGGTCTGACCAGTAAACCAAATCAGCCTATCATGGAATCACTAATTCATACATAAATTTACAATATGGAGAGCATATGCACTTTAGCACTGATCAGCAGTGATAAAGTGCCCAGAGTCATAAAACCAACAAAAACAGGTCCGACAAAATACAGGAGGAAAGCAAAAAGTTCAGGGATGACCCTGCAAAAAGGGCCAAGTACAACATGAGGCATTTGAAGGAGAGCTGATGTGCAAGTGTGCGGTTTGTTCTTATTGGTCGATCTGTTACTCTGCCCAAAACCTTAACAAGCTCCTTTGACCTTGCTGGCTCTTTAAGGGTGTTGGCTGTCATTTATGTAGAATTGGCTACAATGTTACTCACTGGGCTCTTAGATGTTTCTGAAGATCATCTTTTTGCATCGTTTCATTGCTAGCTCCAGACAGGCTTTGAATTCCGTCTTGCGTCCATTGGAGGTCTCTGGTGATCCAGGCTCCACAGCCAGGCAGTGCCTCATAAAACTCTGTTTTTGTTGCATATTTCTGAGGGGTGAGGCGATGCGTTCTGGTGCTGAAATAATCCCCTGTGCGAGGGAGCTGGGGATAAGTCTCATTCAGCACAACACACTTTGTCATGGCATGCATAATGCAAGCCTTCCAATTAGAGTGGCACCATTTAGGAGCTTTGTTCGCAGACTGATGAGATGGCAATTATTTTAAAGAGGGGCCGGCACAATCCGCTGGTTTTGCCTCCAGGCGTTTCTGCGCAGGAGAAGGTTCGGATTGCTTTTTGCTATTGAATATTTGAGAAGTCCGGTCGAGGAGAGCAATTAGCTGCTGTAAAGTGAAGTTGTGCTGATCAGTAGAAGCAGGACAGCCAGAGTGTTTGGGAGATGGAGGCAACATCAAAGTGCAAATCAATTCTGTAGACCTGGAGGCGAGAGATCTTAGAGCTGCAAAAGTGGTGCCGGCCCGTTGTCCGCTCTCGACTGTGCTTCTTGGCACTCAAACTAGGGTGGCAGCTAGTAGAGAGCCCAAGTTTCCAGTCTACATGTGACAGCTGAAGACTCCTGAACACTCATCGTATACATTTAATTGAGTGTTGGGGAGTTGTGTTTATTGAACTCCGAAGGTAGCTCAGCAAATTAAGCACTGTCTACTGTACCGTGTGTGGTCTGCAAGTCACAACTATGAATTCCACAATATCAATTATAATGTCATCCTTCCTCTGAGTATCAGTATATTTGTTAATAGTAACAGCTACTATTTCTTAACAGACCTTTCTGAGGTAAAAAAAATGACAGTATTAACTGACAAATTTAAAGAAACAACTATTATTATCACTTGCCTATATGTGTGAGCTTGTTTGATCAAAGAGGGCCTGGCTAGGTGGTACCAAACCATTCAGGTTGCCAAAGAAATGTCCCCAGAAGCACCAGATTGGGGATCAACCTCAAAGTCAAGACCAGAGCCTTTGCCAATTCCTTAGAGACATTTCAGTGAGGATTCCGGTATAAGGAAAGTAGACCTTGGCAAGCCCCTCCTTAAGGAGAGAACACAAATGGGGCCGCCTCGAGGATAGGAGGGAGCATGTATGAATATGGTATTATGATGTCAGAAACTTAGCAAAAATGTAGCACACCGCTGTACATGGTCAAATGCATGCATAATGTCAGCAAATAAAAGGAGAGGAGGCTGAGTTATGGATGGTTATTGTAAGGAGTAAAGCCTTTGATTTCTTTTAATCAAAATACATCCAACCAGAGTTTACTGATATTTAAGACCGAAGATGCTGTTCATACTAGAAGTATGTCATTGGTTGGCACCCATTTTCTTAAAAATCCCAGTATGGCTAAAAATATGCTAATCTATATTTGTTGTCTTCAGAGATGTCTAAAATATACACCTTGAAAACATTCTGACAAATACTTCAAAGGTTTGAGCAATATTCTACATTTTTTAAAGAATGAATGGCATCTACACTTGGTATGTCTTCATTCGTTTGTCGGTGCAAGCAATCTATATGTGGGTGCTATCCTGACTTATTGTTTAGGGAGATAACTGATTTCCATAGTCAGAGGAACATGAGTTTTCTAGAACTGCCAAACTGTTGCATGTCAGGAAAATACTATGTGACCAGCCCTGGCCTTTTCTTTTTTTTCCAAAAAAACAGTATTTGTAGTTTGTCTGCCTCTGATATGAACTTCTAGCTGCAGATTCCTTACTTTAGAATTATCTCCAGGCATCAGATTGAATCCTTATATTTTTCATGAGCAGTACCCCTGCGTGCTGGTAGGTGGTGTTGTTCGACTCTGGATGGCTTTGACAGCATCGTCCGTGCTGAAAATGACGTGCGCGGTGCCTTTGTAAGCGCCACCCCAGCGTGTTGACATTAGTTCTTTTCTTTCCAATCCAGTCAGCGCAGATCGGGAGAGAGCTCCCCCATCCATTTTTGAACTATCTTTTTTCCTCTTTTTCTCTAAGTGTTTTGAGACGTATCTCCTGGTGTGGCTGGGATGTAAAAGAGGAAGGCAAGAATCAATTCCTGCGGTACTTGTCACCTGCAAATGTCAATGATGGACCCACATCTCATCTGTCTGTGGTGTCGATCATGATGCCAAGACCTACGTCAATTCTCGCCATGCACCACAAGGCCTTGAGGGAGTGATCCCTAAAGCTATTTGCCGCTCGATATGCGACACCGCGATGGTCTTGATCCCGCTTGAGAGGAAGGACCCGGGATCAGTCGCACAGCCATCGATCTTCAGTCAAAGTCGCCCAACTCCAGTTAGTCCCACAAGAATAATAAGAGCAAGAAGACAAAGAGGTCTTAGACTTCACCCCATCAGTTGAAGTTATCCAGAGAGGGTAGGGAGCGTTATCACTCCAGGCCTGGCTCTGCGGTTGAGCATGTGCCTGGGCCATCTCCGCATCTGTTGGAAAGTTGGTTGGTAAGCACCTATCACTAGTAGTATGGCCACCAACATGGAATAGGGTCCAGTAAAGGTCTCAGTAAATTAGCCCCTTGCTCAACCCTTGGTAAGTGACAATGAGCTGTCTGGCCTTACTTAGGAGACCGGAGTGTAAAACATTTAAAAATACCAATACTCTAAGTAAGACACAACGCACAATAAAAAACCCCACACCAATGTATAGAAATAGGAAATATTTTTAGGAGCAAATAGACACTAAAATGACCAGAGATATGAATTTTGAAAGATGAACCACTATATAGTGCTTAAAAACATATGGTGCCACTCTTGGATATCTGGCTACGCTTGACCGTGACAAAGTCAAAGTTTGAGGCTTACCACGATGGTCCCCTGGTCAGATACACTAAGTGTGAGGCCCTGGTCAAAATGTTACCTTAACACTTAGAAACCTTTCCTGGAGCTTTTCCTTCTGACAGTGCCCGACCCTCCACAGCAGGCCGGATTCGGTGAGGGCTCACCAGCATTACTTTCTGCGTGGCTACAGTCAAATCCTGGAAGACTAGAGCTCCAGAGCTTTCAGCGGAACGAAACTGAAATCCAGGCCGGGTCGCAGTCGAAGGTAGTCTGCTTGACTCTCAATAAAGTTATACAAACCTCAGGAGGATCTTCATGAAGGTATCCTTGTAGGTTCCAAGTGTCCAAAACACCAATCCAAATGTCTTGAAACTCCTAGCTGGTCTCTGGGATGTCTAGATTACAATTCCTGCACTGTACCTGGCCAATCCTTAACCTCACGGCTGCTATTGATATTCCTCTCCTGTGCTGGACAGTAATAGAAATGGGTGTGGTCATGACGAGCTCAGCTCGTCATGAGCACACGAGCACCGTGCATCATGACGAGCTGAGCTCATCATGAGCACGGAAGGGGTTAAAAGTCCACTGGACGCACTGTTAACCTGTAGCTTGCAGAGAGTCCACTCCTTAAGCCTTCTTTGAACTCAGTTTGATTCACCCTTCCCGGCCTGTTCTTAGCAGCTGCAGAACTCCAACCATTTGATAAACTCTGCTCCGGTCAGGCCACTTATCACCTAATCAAAGCAGCCTAGTTAAGCCTGACCAATCAGCAGAGACCACTAGAAGGCTGGATTTTGGCTTCCAGAAGAGAAAGTTCTATAACTTCTCTTCTGTACTAGTTATGATAAATTTAACAGTGGCAAGTTGTTGAATTTATCAATTGCAATCTTTTAAGTCTTTGAACGATATTTACTCCTTTCCTAGCAATAGTTATATCTAATAAAATATTGCAATGTTAGCCTATAGAGCTAAGTATCTACAATGGGTAAAAATGAAATGGGCAGTTTCTCTCTCTCCAGGGCATGTAAAACATCTTTGATAAGGTGCTTGCCTATAGTTACATGGCCCCGCCCCTGGGACACCTGGGGGAGACCTTGGGGTTACATAATGTGAAAAAGTATAGTAGATTATCACTTCAAAATCAAAATATCTTTATTCGGATTCCATGTATGAAAACCATAAAAGTACATAAAAACACAATAAATATTTAAAAAATCATTATTCATTCATTATAAAGGAATTGTTAAAACTGTTATACGTCATTATAGATTTGTACGGTGCCTAATGCATAGTTTTAGATATTGTACCACAGATTTTGTCATCAAAGAATTTTCCAAAAATTGCAATGCTAAATAGGCAGGGCGACATCTACGAATGTTCAGAACTTTTAGTAGTGGTAATATCCACCTCCTGCGTAGTTGCGTATAAAATTTACAAAAAAATATGACACGAATTGTGGACTGTGGGGACATAGAGTCACACGTACACACTGCTGTATTGTGAGTCCATACATTCTGGGTGGGAAATAAAACCAAAAAGTGATATATGTTAAACCTAAAACGAGTAAGGAGTAGCTTTTCATGTTGCGACAAATCATACTGTAAGTAAGGTTGGATGGTTGGAACCAGCTGTATCATTAAGCATTGTTGTACTGAGGGTTTACCTATTTCACACAACATTCGGAGTTCAGACAGGTGTGACAGACAGAATGTTTTTAAGTCTTATTTTGAAATGTCTGTTACGGATGGTGGGTCTTCGAAGAAGCTCGGACGGCCAATGTCAGTGAAAAAAGATTTTACATATACCAACCATTTAATCTTTTTCATATGATCTAGTTTCATGCAATCCTCTATTATTGTTCTTGTGAGGTGGCATTCTTCCGTGGCCCATATTCTACGCCATAGCATGATAGGCTGAATCTTAATGATGTCCGATATATAGTGTACTCCGAGTTCGAGGTGACAACCGAAAGTGGTGGTGCTTTTAGGAACAGCTAATAAAAACTTTAGGAAGGAGTTTTCAATTTTTTGGAGTGGCTCCACATTCGTTGTACCCCAGACTCCTGCTCCAAAGGTGGCTATGCTGATGGATTTTGCATTATATATCTTAATCATTTCGGTGAGTGGTCTTTTTCCCAAGCGAAGTGAGAATGCTTTTAAGGCGCCGACTGTTCTTATGAGGGCTAACTTTCTGGAATTAATTGCCTCTCTCCAGTTAAACGCCTCATCGATAGATATACCAAGATAAGGATAGGTGTTAGCTCTTTCAAGAGGTAGATTGTCCACGAAGATTTTTTTCTCTTTTTTCCCTCTGTTGCCGACGTGCATAACATAAGTTTTCCTTATGTTCACTTTTAGATCAAGACTGGTCATAAAGGTACAATAATTATTTAGGGCCCTCTGAAGCTGGACAGGTGTTCTTGCCAGGATTACCGCGTCGTCGGCGTATAGTAATGCTGGAATCTGTCGACGTCCGGCTTCCGGCAGGTCTTTAACGCCTTTTAGCAGTGCGGCCTCTAAACCGTTCGTATAAAGTGTAAATAGGAACGGAGCCAGCACGCACCCTTGCCTTACCCCTTTCTGAATTGGGAAGCTGTTAGTTAGTTGTCCTGTTATTCCATATCTGACCTTACCCGTAGCGCCGGAGTATAGCTCACGGAGGATATCTACTATAGATGGTTCTATCCCCATTTGTAGCATTATTGTCCAGAGCTTTGAGTGTTTCACGCAGTCAAAGGCCGCTGTTAGATCGACATACACCATGTGTAAGCAGGATTTCTTCGCTGTTACATATTTTCCTACAAGTAGTGTTAAATTTAGGACTTGATCCACGGTGCTTAGCCCGGCCCTGAAGCCGTATTGGAGGTCTGAGAGCACCCCTTGCTCTTTAGACCACTCCTGGAGTCGATTTAAAAGTATACGCCCTAGCATCTTTCCAGTTGAATCCAAGAGGGATATGGGGCGGTAGCAGGTTGGACTGTCTCTGTTGCCTTTTTTAAAAATGGGGACCAGGATCGAGGTTGACCAGGAGTCAGGAAGGCTAGTGTCTTTTGCTGCGTTTAACACTTTAGTCAGAAGGGGAGCCCATAATTCAGGTAGGAATTTGTAGAGGTCCATGGGAATAGAATCTGGTCCCGGTGCTTTGCCCTTTTTTGCAGATTTTATGGCATTAGTTGTTTCTTTAAGTGTAAATTGTATCTTTATTGGGTATTGCACCAAAGGAAGAGAAACTTGAGAAGCCGAGTCTTCAGACTCAACCTCTCCAAAAACCCCTGAGAAGTGCTGTACCCAATCTTCTGCAGTTATGGCAACATCCAAAGAGGGGCCAGCATTGTTATCGGTTAAGAATGGAGTTTTAACTGTCTCCCAGAAGGCTGTGCTGTCTTTCAGGGCACTGTTTTTCAAGAGTTGTGTCCAAAGCTTTATTTGTAACTCCTTTTTCCTTCGTTTGATTGCCTGTGCATAAGTTTTCCTTAATTCAGTTACCTCTGCTCTGTTTCTTGGTTGTTTTGTCAGGGCTTTCTTTAAGTTTGAGTATGATTTTGTGCATTTTGTGTCAAACCACCCATTTTTCGAAGTATTATTTTTTTGTTTGCTAGGTCTGGTTAATTCTTGGCTTACTGTGTTCACTATTGCATAGTAGCTACTCATGATCTCTACTGAGTTTGAAAGAGGGTCCAAGCATTTATCAATTTCGTTCTTACATGTTTTTATTATTTTCTCATTGATAAGGTCTTGATCTAGATTACCCCATTTAAGGGTATACCCATTTTTCTTGTTCAGTGTTAATACTTCTTGGTGAAGCAAACCAGGCAGAGTCTTTTCCGAGCTCTTTTGAGGATCTAGTTCTTGAAGTATTATTCTGAGTGGAAAGTGGTCGCTAAGTGCAATGTTCTCCACTTCGAATGATTTTATGCACTTAGCTTTGCTGCTGGATATCAGAATATAATCAATTACCGAATCACAGCCTCTGCCATGAAAGGTAGGAGAAAACTGCGTTATGGGCGTTTTTAACATGTTTGCAAACCCTATGTCTAATTCAGCCATAATGGCCTGCATATTGGTACCTTCGGGGGTGTGAGAAAAATGAGGTAACGGATTTCCGTATTCGTCTGTAATCCCGCAAATGGAGGCATCGCTATTTTTGCATAAATGAAGATTGAAATCGCCTCCCCATATTGTTGTATGTGGAATTCTTGCATATTTTCTCTTTGATTCATTAATCTCCTCTAAAATTTCATTTAAGGCTTTAGACAGCTCACTTGTAGTCGTCTTGTTGTAGAAATTTATGAGGGTATAAACCTCTTGATTACTTCCTTTAACGCTAATAATCTGGTAATTCTGATGGAGTATAACAGGAGTTACTTCACGACATGGCCAAAGGTTGGAGATATATGTGGTTAAACCTCCTTTACTTCTCCCTGAAATTGATTTTGTTGCCTGGGAGAAGTATGTTCTATATCCCACAAGATGGATTGGATTATTTAGCCATGTCTCTTGTAGACAGACTATGTCGCTTGAGTGAACCAAATCTAAGAAGCTGCTTTCCATATTTTTGGTTGCTAGTCCCGCCACGTTCCAGGATAACAAGTTCCTGTCATGGTATTTAATAGGATTGACAGGTGACCTTAGGGAGGTTTGTAACGAAGTTGTTGGTCTGTTGCTGACATTCGTTATACACGGAAGGACTTCGGCCTGTTTTACCGTAGGTGGGAATTTTGTCGTTACTTTTGGTTCCAGTTGTCTCGCTTTTGGTGAACCTTGGATTTTGTTTGAGATCGTGGTCACCGGGTGTTCAGCTGGTCTTTCAAAGCACTCTCTAATGTAGTGCGAATTGGTCACAGTACAGGGGTTTGATGGTGGTCAGTCGACCATGTCCAGGCAGCTATAACTATTTGATGTTGGTATTCCAGCCCATGTGTCTCTGTGAAGTGGTTGTCGTGACCTTCTGCCATAATTGTTCCAATCGCCCCGGTCGTTGTAGTCGTGACCCCAATCTTCCTGATGCCAGCTCGAATAATTATTTCCTTGATCCCAATCTCCCTGATTCCAGTTTCTCTGGTTGTTTACTTGGCCCCAGTGTCCCTGGTTTCGGTTTCTCTGATTGTGTCCTTGGTCCCAGTATCTCTGATTTTGGTTTCTCTGTTCATGACCATGGTGGTTCCAGGACCTTTCTGGGGGGCAATTGAAGTCATCAGGGCGACGATTTTGTTGGGGGTAAAAGAAGGATAGACGTTTAACCTTTATTCCTCCTGTATTACCTGATTGATCCCAAGAGCATATGTATTCCACTGCACGGGGATTTTCGAGATTGACAATTATACAGTCTCCAGATATTGTTTTAGGTTGATGACCTATCCATGAAACCCTTTTCACAGTTGAGATACTGGTGATGTTGTTTGGATGGTTAGGTCTGTTGGTATTTAACCAGTATCGAGTTTTATTAAATAATGACCAAGTTGGTTCTTCTGTGTCGTTATTCAGTTCTGGAACACCTATTAAGATGAAAACAAAAGGTGCTGCTTCCGGTGGAAGATTTACCAATTTTGGCCGTTTTTTATTTGACCGTTCTGATTTGTTAAATTGTCTCTGTGTCTGATCATAACCAAAGGTATTCAAAGTAGGAACTGTAGAAGGGGTTTTTACTGGAGGAGCTTTTTTGTCCGCACCATCTACGCTAGGGAGTTTTCCTGGTGATTTGTTTTGAGAGCCTGTAGCTGTATTAGGAGTTTCTTGAGTAGTCTTGTTCTTTGGTGAGGGTATCTGATTGTTAGTGATTGTTTTTGTTATCTCAGCTGATTTAGTATTTGTATTATTTATGGTGGCCATACTACTAACTGGTTGTTTTGATTTGTCTATGGATTGTACAATACTTGATGAGACCTTAAGTCCTGGTAGATTTAAATGATCTTTATTTCTCGGATTAGAGGTTGTTTTTGAGTTTTCGACCAGTATTGCTAATTGCTTTTCTATAATTTGTATGCTTTTTTGAAGCGGTTGGAGCTGGTGCTTGACCATTTCAGCTATTTCTTTTAGTAGAGAAGCTTGTATTTTGTTGTTAAGTACGTTTTCTGTTATGGTACAAGCCACCGGCTTCTTATGAGTTAGTTTAGAATTGGATCTTTCATTGTGATCTTCGACTAACAATACCTCGGAATTGGTGTTACTGTTGGAGTCCAAAGTAGCAACAGTTTTGTCGTTATGTGAATGTGGAGCGTTATTTGGATCACGCGTTTTGATGAGTGAATCTGAGTTTGAGTTTACTGCATCTTTGTTTATAGAAATTTTTTGGAGATTTTCTTTATGATGTTGCACTTTCGAAATTGCTCCTTCCCTAATCCCTCTTGACTCACGTTGTGTGAGTTCAGCAGATTTTCGCTGCGGGCTGGCAAAAATGTCAGGGGTCTGTTCCAGATCTTGACTCAATTGTGAGTCTGAAAGTTGTAGTGATACGGAAAGATCCACGGTGTTTGGGATTACATGGATGTCCGCGTTTGTTTCCAGATTTATAGATTTTTGTAATGGACCGTTTGGGGTTTGTGCTTGTGCTATCAGGCCCATTGACGAGCGTCTGGCCTGATCTAATTCGTAGGATACTCGTCGGTCGATCAACATTACCGTTTGGTCGATGGTTTGATTCACTTTGGTGATGAAAAGATCGATAGGACCAACAGTAGATGTCATGTTTTTCAGGGTTTTGCTCCTAGAGCCTCTAGTAGACATTTATGCGCTGATAGACAGGAGAGGCAGTAGAGAAAAAGTGATTTCAGATCAACGCATTGATGACTTTGCGTGCACAAATTACTTACTGATCAGACTCTTGTATTGTAGATGATCTTGGGGAGGTGGGCCCAGCCCAGTCTCCTCCGGTCTTTGACGGGCTAAGACGGGCCCACCCTTGGCCCAGGCTTCGCCCAGCGTCCCGCTCGCGTCCCGCGAGACGGGTTTGATGGTGATTTAAAGCGCCGCCTGGCGCACACTCACGTCGCTGCAAGCTCGCAAGGGCTTCTGGATCTTGGAGTGTAGCCCCTCGCCGGTCTCCTCCTGGCGCCCCCGCTCTTGGTGGTATTTCGAGCGGCCGGGCAGCTGGAGACTGGCGGGCGGGTGCAGCCGCTGTCAGGGGTGCAATTCACGGGGTTCCTGGTCACAGGGATAGCGGGAGGGCAGCTACAGCGGCAAAGCAGTTACACACGGGATCACTTTAAAGTGCCCATACCACCAAAGTCGAACTTGCATACAATTTACGTTTCTAGTCTGCTAAGCAAGTCTGCCTTTAAAAATGACAACAGGCACTAAGCAGTGCACGCATTCATATCCAAAAAAACTGCTGGACCTCTACACTTCCATGGCTGCTTATATACTAGGGGCTTATAGGTAGTTTGAACCCTCTAGCTCTATTATATACTAGGGACTTACTTGCACTTGTAAGTGTACCCTATTACATGTACCTTTTTAAACATAGCACTGGGCCTGGTTAGCAGAGCCCAGGGTACAGTCAGAGTCCGTTACCACAAGTATCACTCAGCAACAAATGGGGGTGAACAGCGCAAATGGATGACTTTCTAACAGCGCCTCTCTGAATTTCCGGAAGCTGGAGTCACCTCCGCCCAACTCTGAGAATTTTATGAGGCCATGCACCTCATATTTGAGTGGGCCGTCTCTGCTCGATTGCCTTTGGACCCACAGGTTTGGGAGGGGCCCCTACTGGTTCCCAGCCAGTGGGTCCGCACTCTGCGCCATTTGGGCCCCTTGGATCCACAGATGGATCTGGACCGGTGCCGGTGGGGCCATCTTTACCTTCCCCGGGGCCAGTCCCACTATCGCCTCTCTTGCATTCTTATCCCTGACTCCGAAACGGAGCCAGAGGGGCATCACCCAACTCCCGTGTCGACTGGAACCTTTCACTTCAGACCGGAGCCTAAGCCCTATTCCTGTGAGCTGGGACTTGAGGAAGATTTGAAGGGGCCACTGGACAGTGCAGAATACCAGCACTTAGACCCAAGTGAGGACACCTGTTGTGAGGATCTGGTGGATGCCAGTGGACTAGACACCTCTTGTGGCTATGGAGAAGGAAGCCTCATGAGGGTGGCCAAGGTCCTGGGTGTCCTAGGTCCTGGCCCTTTAGCTCTCCGCAGCTGTCAAGGCAAACGTCTTGACTAAGATGTTTCAACCGGGAGTCACCCCTTCAGATCCTCCTCTTCCAATTAATGAAGCTCTCACGTACGTCTTGCTCGTATCCCACCTCCAGACTACGACGGACCTGCTGCATTCGCTGGGGTTCACCGTCAACATGCCGAAGTCACATCTGACCCCTTCTCAACTCTCCCTTTCATCTGGTCTGTTCTGGACACAGTGCAGTTCGAGCTTGTCCTCTCGTACGGCAAGTCCAGGATATTCAGGCTACGATACCTGTTTCATCCTCTATCCTGCATTTTGGTGAGACTGACTCTGAGGCTGCCAGGCCTCATGGCCACCTACATCCTGCTTGTGACAAATGCCTGCTGGCATATGAGGGCTCTGCAGTGGGACCTAAAGTTCCAGTGGACACAGCATCAGGGGAATCCTTGTGATATGGGCAGGCAAACTCAGCCAAAGATGAATAGCGGATCATGAATGGCGTCTCCATCAGAGGTGGTGCAAGTTCTCTTTCAGCAGTGGGGAGAACCTTGGCTGGATCTGTTCACCATTGCCGATAACATGTAATGTCAGCAGTTCTGAGTGCTGGAGTTTCCAAGGCAGCTTTCGCTTGGAGAGGCTTTTTGTCTCAAGTGGAACCTGTTCTAAGCAGCTGCAGAACTCCAACCATTTGGCCTCCTGTACACCTTTCCGCACATGCCATTACTGCCCAAAGGTTTCAAGAAGATCCTGGACGATCGGGCCCAAGAGATCCTTGTGGCTGTCGACTGGGCTCGGAGTGTCTGGTATCCTGAGTTTCTTAGCATGGACAGTGGTCCTTCGATCTGGCTGCCCCAAAGGGAGGATCTTCTGTCACAGCAGCAGGGGAGGGTTTTTCACCTGGACCTGTCAATACTCTGCTTTCACACTTGGAGATCGAGCGGTGACAGTTGACAGCTTTCAAACTTCCACCTCAAGTCTGTAGTGTCATCTTAGCAGCCAGGCGTCCCTCCAGCAAGACAGTATACACCAGCCGTTGGGGCCAGTTTGTGGCCTAGTGTGCAGACAACTACTGCACACTAGTACAGTAGTTGAGCCCACCCCTTTCTGCTCCCTACCCCCTTCTCCGGTCCTTCTGTTCTCTCTCTTGCCCAGCAAGGCTCTGCTTTGGGCACCGTGGAAGGCTATCTTTCTGCCATCTGTGCCTTTATGCGGTTGACTGATCAGCCATCCCTTTTCAAGTCTCCTATTGTACATAGGTTTCTGAAAAGTCTCCAACACTTGTTCTCACCTTCACCCTTCATCATGCCTCAGTGGGACCTAAATTTAGTTCGGACTTTCCTGAGGTGCGCTTCTTTTGAGCCGTTACACAAGTGTCCTCTCCGTCATCTAACTTTCAAGACTGACTTTCTAATGGCAATAGCATCTGTCCGGAGGGTCAGTGGGCTCCAGCTTTTGTCATCTAAGCCTTCATACCTCAACGTCTTCCTAGATAAGCTAGTCCTTTGCCCCAGACGATGCTCGTGTCTCATGAACACTGGTGTTCTACTTCTCTGCCTTGCCTATTTTAAATTCAAATAAGCATCAATACATTGTTGGGGTTTTCACCTAAGGGCTTGAACAGGTACATTATACAGCCTCTGTTCATATATATTTAGCATTTGTACTCTGTACCCTCGATTGTTTTTGTGTGTTGTGCCGTCTAATATTCTTACACTTATTCTTGTACACATTATTGTAGCCATGCACATGTCCAGAGAGCTGCAGCAACACGTAGTGTGGGTTTGATACATATTGTTTACCCTAATTCCGTTACTGAGTTGTTTGCACAGGGGTGTGAAGTTTTATAAAATATCTGCTTCTGCGGGATGAAATGCTTCATAAATCTTCTTGTCCTGTA
Organism: Lissotriton helveticus; assembly: GCF_964261635.1. Classification (NCBI taxonomy): domain Eukaryota; kingdom Metazoa; phylum Chordata; class Amphibia; order Caudata; family Salamandridae; genus Lissotriton; species Lissotriton helveticus. Next base: position 54,931,798 of record NC_136067.1, read on the forward strand.
AAAAGTCCACTGTCACTTTGCTGCCATGCAGTACAGTGACAAATTATGGCAGCGATCTCATTGAAACAGAGCTCTGAAAATAGCCTCTGTGATTATGCCAGGACTCGTACGGTAGCAGAGTTTGTATTCAGCAGCCCCACTCCCCCTCTGCGCCTCGAGACCCTCACACGTGAGTAGCAGCGCTCGACAAACCCCTGATTCTAGCAATTGCTTGATTTTCCCACCTCTACATACTGGAGATGGAAGTAGCAAGAAGTGGTAGTTCAAGGGTTAGAATACCCCTTTGACTCCGTGCACACCTGCAAACTTGCATGTTTAAGGGTTTTTACCAACTCTTCTCTCACTGGGACACGTTGAAAATGTACAACTGACAAGGGCAGAAGTAAAGCTTTTCCCAGGGTTGGAGGAAAAAAGGTTTGTAGGTTAAGTTAACTTGCAAAAGCTCAACGGATTCTTGCATGAGCAAACATATACATGTATATTTGCTCACACAAAAATGCAGTTCACAAAGGAGTAGTTTCCATGCTTATTTCTTTAAATACTTGTGAATTCTTGAAAGTCGTAAACCTGAAATAATGCGAATACATATACCATGGGTGCGCTTTTGTGACTTTATTTAATATTTGGGTCCCTAATTGCATCTGGCATTAGCCAATGTCTTTTATTTTTATTAAATTTGTATATATATTATCATAGGTACACAGAGTGGTTTCCATTAGTTCCAGGATCTACTACAACAGGGTGCACATTTTTAGACAAAAAAAAGATTTTTGCTGTTATCTGATATTTTTTCACATTGGTGAGGGCCCGGCAACTCCCACAAAAAAAATGTTTTACAAGAACCATGTAAGAACAAAACACACATTGACAAATCTAAAAGCCTGGCAACCACTGCCAGAAGGATTTTCTTTGCCATTGATTGTTTTTCCTTGTTTCCCAACCCCTTGCCAAAACTGGTTTTACACTAAGTTTCTAATACCAAGATTTTTGGGAAATGGTAGCCTGTATCAAGCACATTTTACTAAAGGATGCCTCAAAGAAATGGTATTCAAAATTGCACAGTTTAGCAAAACCTGTTTCTTCTAGTTGATAATTTTTGTCTACATTTTATTTCGAAATCTAAGAACCGTCAATCTTGCTTTCAGGCTTCTTCGAGTAATTACATTTAATCTCATAGCACTCTAGGAGCATTGTAGGTAGGCCCAACTTGATAAACTTTGCAAATGTGTGTACACATTTTACATTTTATTTTTTACTGAAACCTCGCGCAGTAGTGCTAGCTGAGCTCGCACCATTTCCTTACAGTGTTTTTTCCATATTAATAAAGATTTTGCACTAATGAACTGTATTTACAAGGTCTAACAGCATGGACATATTGATATGTAAATATTGATGTCGGCATACGCAACTATACGTGTATGTTCAAAAACGAGATCGAATCACTCTTGTCAAAATCTCTTGAGACGACCACTCCCTCACCCACGGCCAGAAGGCTCCTTCCGAAGTGACAGTTGCGCTTTATAAGTACACCATTCCATTCCATTCCACCCCCCCAAGTGAGATGATCAGGCAGGCACTGCAACCTCGGCTACTGATTGACAGTTCCAAGGTGGGGTGGCAGGTAACCAGCATAGACAAATGCACGAACAGGAAAGCCTAGATTAGTACCACAGATAGGCAGCAACATCACAATGGTCCCAGGAGATTGTCCCCAATAAAGCACATATTCCTGTAGGTGCACATGTTCTTACAAAATTAGAATCCACATGAAGTTAAGAACACTCAGCCTATCAGAACACAGCTTCCACAGTTCACGCAGTGATCACATGCTCCTTATGTCGGGCATCAGGACACATCACCCACTGGCCCTCATCATGTCCACAAAAGGTCGAGACCCACCTGCATTTGCTATCAAGTGGCCTGATTTACAGCTCCATGACTAGGCCCATATTCCTTTTTTTCAAATGATATCCAAATTGTTTTATGGTGCTCCCAAGACTATATGTAATGGCACTCAGAATGAATGTACGTGGACACAGCCCTCGGATTCGTTTCTATGACTGTTTCCTGGCCACAGCGTTTAATTAAACCAACTGTTCCTGTTCTGCCAAACGCCTCTTATTTTTTATTTCTGTCAAGGTAAATTCACATTCAAGGTATAGATGCACATCTTAATTCATCTACAGAAAATGCTATTTCACAGATCCATAAATGTGGTACTGAGAACTGGCAACCAAGAGGCTTGTGCTGCAGGGGATTAGGTCTACTTGTCAAAAGGACTAAAACATGAATACTTGATGTCCTTGACTCCAAACAAGATGCCCTGGGCATCAGGCAATTGGAAATCCACACTCCTGTTCACAGAGTCTCATCCAGAGTAGCCCCCTTCCAAAGTGTGCTTACAGGTATCAGCCATTGATGAAAAGTGGTATTCATATGAAATCCATTGGTCACACTGTCAGCATGACCATGAGTCAGCCGTTTGTGCCATAAGAAACCCATTTTCATTCCCTTGACAGATTTCCAAAGACCTATTTTAATATCGCTGCTAAGGGCAAATTGCACAGTATGCATTGATCATTTTCCCCATTATATCCCTTACGTGGCAGTCTATATGGCAACAGCAATAAGGCCGAAGGACAACCATGCTAATGTGCACTTCTGCACAGATTTTGTTGCTGGAGTTCAAGCAACACAGTCCTGGACTCAGGGAAACCTGGCAACATCTTGTTTACAAAAAAGGCATCTGGGAAAATCCATAGGGTCCACTGGTGTTTATCTCATAAGTGTTATGCCGTATTCTGTCGGTATGTCATTGTTATACTGTAAACAGTCACTGTGTCAGGTGAGAATATTCCTTTTCCTCTGATTCATAAATCTAAACAACTATTCAAAACTTCTCTTGAAGTTTCTGCCGTTTGTGTGTGTTGCTTAACACTAATTATGGAATATGGAAAAGCCAATGTTGTGGTCAACTCCATCTGTTTTCCTTTATGTGTGGTGTTTATAGGTCTGTTTAAATGCAGCAAGTTAACAAGCTGTAGAAAACCTGTGACGTATTCAATTCCTTGCTCAGGTGTACCCATTTCTGGAGGAGTTGCCATATACCACGTCATCATAGGGACCCCTCTGGATTAATATAATACACTTAACAGCAACAGACTACACGTGTTTCGCAGCATTCTTACCGCTTTCTCAAGGCTGTAATGTAAAAAAATATACCAAACATCCATGGCTGTTGTGGTACTTCAAGTTCTGAAACAGTATCTTAAACACTACCCATGCTTTGCAGACATGAAATAAAATGTACAATATCTCCTCATAGTTGCTTGGTCAACAATATTAACAGTATTCGTGCATCGCCCAATTTCCATTACTTCCTCCGTTAAACTCTTTCTCGTCCCTTGGTGCGGAATGAGCATGGGGCGCACAGGAACAGCGCACTTCTTTCGCAGTCCTACTCCCATTAGTATCCCTCGATCAGAAATGGAATGACATTATCAAGTCTTGCAAATAATTATCAAGTATTCATTTCCCATTAAGAGCCTTTCTTTTCACCATTGGGGGTACAGTACTTACATGACATTGTTTCATCCCATATGTATTTAATGTCTCCAGGTTTCGCCCTTTAATTTGTCATTATAAATAACATCCCTCACTTTAGTGTGAATTTCTGGTTTGTTCTCTTGGATTTAAAAAAATACAAAAAGTAATTTATATAGTTTGATGACCTCCCAAGGTTTAACACAATGCATTTTTTTTGCTGACTGGCTACTTGTGAGTACGCTGTAAGTAAGTTTTTCATGACAGCTTCTAGCATGAAATCCAAGCCGAGTAGGATTCTGAATATGAGAAGAGAAATGTTGCATCGGGCAGTGGAAATGAGGCCTGTGTAAAGATAAGCGTCGGGGACATGGCAGCATTGGATACTGTCAGATGTATACAGAGAGACTGCATCAGTGACCTCTTTGCAGAGGTTTCTGTTAATCAAGAGAGGCTGCTGGAAGCTGCATCCTAGGTCTCATCATGGAGCCTGGGGACCAGCCTCAGCTTGTCCAGGAGACAGACATCTTGAAAAAACTCATTAGTGCTGAAATGCATGTTGCAGATGATGAAATCTGTTTCCAATAAACACTTCCTCTGTGACAACAAGTTTCTTGGGTCTTGGTAATAAGATAGAGGGTGGAGGGCAGTTCTTTGAAGGATACGTGTCTGAACACGGGGACGGGTGTGGGGCAGTGTTTCAGACAGCATCTGATTGGGCACGGATTATAAGTGGCTGGTTCTTGAGAGTGATCCCTTTCATACTATGTTCTTGTTGATGTTCTCTCCTCTGTACAGGTTGTTGCTATGGGACTGTGATGACCGAAGCTACAGCTACTACATCGAGGTTTCGACCAATCAGCAACAGTGGACCATGGTGGTAGACCGAACCAAGGTGTCCTGCAAGTGAGTTCTCAATATTCCTGTAGATTTCCACCAGTTTTCAGTTTTGTTGTTTCAGGCCAGAAAGCTCAAATCAATACAACAGAACTGCACCTTTTCTGACAATGTATGTATCCCAGTGCATGTGAATGAGCCAACCCTGATTTTCACATCACATTTTAAGATTTCATTCTATGGTGGGTAAAAAGTGTGCCCGCGTTTGTATTTCTTGATGTGGCGGTGCCTTACTAGGGGTGACCTTTTTCATTGGTATTAAAAACTGAAGCACAAGAGAAGTAACACCATGCACAGTTAGAAGCTGGTTTCTGTCAATAATGGGGCTGTTTTCCACCAAAGTGTTCCATTTGACATCCAGTGATGCTGCTTGCATTCTCGAGCTTGAAAACAGTCCCATCGTTTAGAGCTACACATTTACAATGTTGATGTGTGCTTCACCCAGTCCTCTTCCCCTGCACAGTTGACACTACGGATTAACTGCGTATGTGAATGAGTAAAGGGGAAGACACGATGTACCCACTTCAACTCATAACACCCCATACTATAGTTTAATCATTTTAACCTCCTATCCCGATCCCCCCACCAATCTTGTTAGTGTAACACCTTGCCTCACCCAAACCAAGTTATTAGAAACACATTACTCATTACTAGTATCCTCAAAAGCACCAATACAATGTAAAAAAGAAAACCATACCCAACATTCTACCATTCTCCCCACCACCCCCTGCTGTTCCTTCCCCATGCCCACCGAAAGGCACCCTTCCTGTTGCCCATCAGAGGGCAGTGTTGATGCAGCACTGCACTGCCAGGCTGTGTGGAGAGCAGATGAAATCCCCTTTCAGTGTGGGTCTGTGCTGCACTGCACTGACACAGAAAAGCAATGGTTGATCTTCGTCCACCTCTCTTTGGTCGGTAGAGGCCTGGGATAAGAGGGAGAAGGGGGGTGAAACGGGAAAACCATTGCCCTCCATTCTATTGCTTTGGTTGGGTCTCTGCAATGCTGCCCTTAGCAAAGACATACCAATAAAAACATAACTTTTGCTTTTCCTTTCCACTGATGTTCAATCATAGCAGTGAATAACTAGTTTCCAAATCTGGTATGAACGTTAATGAAGAGACCATAAATGTTACATATGTATGTATGTATATAATATTTCTATAGCGTGAACATAGCCAAAAGGCAGCAAAACACTGTACATGGCCAAAGGCAAGCTTAAATTCACTGAGTAATAGGAGAGGAAGCTGAGTTGTGTATAATTAATGCATTGTGATGTAGTGTTCTTTAAAGAGGTGCATCTTCAACTCTTTTCTAAATTGGAGCATTGTTGCAGTGGTGCTGATGGATACTGCATTGTTGTTCCAGATCCTCGGTTCACAGATGGAAAAGGCTTGCTGCCTTGTTTTTTTCTGTTTTACACTTCTTTGTATGCAGTCTGATGGTTTCCTGGCTACTGGTCTGCTGAGGACCACCAGAGATGGTGAGCTTGTCTTCAAGATACGGGAGTGCTGGTTGTGATGGCTTTGTAAATGATGCAGCTGGTTTTGAAGATGGTGCGGGCTGGCAAGAGGAGCAAATGAAGTTGCATCATCAGGGTGGGGGTGATGCGATCATATTTCTTCAGACCTTGGATGAAACATTTTGTGACATATAGGATGCTCCTAAGGGGTGCCAGTGTGGAGCAGTTCTGGAGTAGCTTTCTGTATGAAATGCTTTGGCTTTCTTTAGAAGAGAGAGTTTGTACCATGCAAGCTTTTTTGGCAATATGTTCCTTGAGGAAGAGGATTGTGTCCAGGGTGAATTCAAGAGATTTGGCATTCTGTGAGAGTGTTGGTTCAGAGCCATCAAGGTTCATGCCATTGAGCCGAGTTTGCACTGCATCTTGTCGTTGTTCATGGCAAATAGCAGGAATGCTGTCTTGGTTGAGTAGAACTTCAGGTAGGCACTGGACATCAAGGTCTGGAAGATGTGCAAGCAGTGTTTGAGGTGTTGGATATCTAAAGCAGAGGAGACTTTCAAGTAGATTTGTGTATTATCAGCATATTGGTCAATCTTGATGCTGTTTTTTGTATGTAGGGCACCATGCGGCTCCGTGTAAAAGTTGAAGATGACAGGAGACAGCATGGTGTGCCCTGGGGGACTCCACATTTGATAAGCATCTTGTGTGACCTGGAAATGCCCATATGAACCAACTGGGGTTGTCTGAAGAACCAGTGAAGGACATTGCCGGTGATTTGCATTCACTACTGGAGAATGTGTATGAGGTGGAATGTCGAAAGCATCTGAGAGGTTCAGTAATATGAGGAGTCATTTTCATCTGTGGTCAAGAGGGTAGCATCTATTATGTGTAAAGTGGCAGTCTCTGTATTGCATCGTGATCTTGAAGCTGTACATAACATTCTGGTTTCCAATTTCTGCCTTAGTTAAAAAGTACATCCATGATTTTACTTGGTATTGATTAGAACATGGCGCACATGTCCTATATAGTGCAAATTAGCCTGCGTCCATGGACTGGCTGAAGATAGTGGGATGTTTGTTTTAAGCTCTGCTGTTGTCGGCGTTTGGTAGGATGGCCAATTATTTGCAGGACAGTGGAAGAGCAACACTCCCCTGGGAGCCCACACTTCCATTTGTCTCCATCAAACTTTGGGTAAGTGTCTCTCTTCCTTTGTTCTCTGAATCCACACCCACAAGATTAGTTGGGTTCTGTGGCTTGTTTATGAAACAGGGAGCGAGCCCACAACCCAAGAGAAGGGGTACCACAGGTAAGTAAAAATTCAGAGTACTCTTAGGATCACCAAAAGGTTCTCAATGCTCATTTCACACTTATAATGATCTAATTCCAATGGGACAGATTCACACAATCCTCATATACACAGTCCGAAAACGGACCCGCTTAGGCAATTACAGTACAAATACTAGTCACTACCAAGGTGTATACAAAATATATATGGATTTATTAAAAACAGTGTTGCTTCTTTTGTTTAAAAATTGAATAAAAAGAAATCACAACCTCATCAAGATCATAACAAAGCATAAAAAAACCACAATACCATACATATATAATTAATGAGAGACAAAGAAAAAGTGCAATATAATGGTCACATCATATTTAGATTGTTCCACATGGAATTCATTTCATTTGTCTGTTCATATGTCCATCAATACAATCATCTATTGGGCATGAACATATTCCTTGGATACAATCAAATGAATAGAAAAATGCGTAGACGCGTTTCGGTGGATTTCTCTGATAGCAACCACCTTCTTCAAGACAAACCAGATAATAGTCTCTCTTGTTTATTTAAAACACATTAAAAACCTAATAAAAACAAAACATAAATATATACATATCAATAGCAAGGAAAAAAACGTTTTTTCTCAAATAAACATAGTCTCTATATCCCTGTGTTGGAACCCCCTAGGGTATCATCCTAAAAAAGAATGAAAACATGCATATTAACATTAATCCATAAGTCTTATCACATTAAGATATACACAATGAAATATACAACTCATTAGTAGTAGTCGCTAAACCTCATACGGCATCATCTTATGAAAACATGAAACCATGCATGTTAACGTTAATCCATAAAAGTCTTATCACATCAAGATGTACACAATGACATGTACAACACAATAATAATCGTTAAACATAAAAATAAACTAGTGTACATACTTGGCTGCAGGGTCCACATTTAAACAAACACTCCCCACCTTTCACACAACTTATAGGCTTGTGTTCTTAGGGAAACCATTCTAGAATCAGTACCCCAATATTACAAACATGTAAATCTCTAAAAAATATATGAAACACCCACCTCATCAGGTCAAGAGGTGAGTATGATGATATTATCCCTAGTTTTCTCTGTGCGGGGCACCTTAGGGCTCCACACGGGAAGAAAGAAACTGCTTTGTGGCAGCAGACTGCTCGCCAGGACTCCTGCAGGGAATCACAAGCAAGTCTTGGATAAGAGATGGGTGGGCTTTCCCCTTCTCTGCAAATGCACTAAACGAAAGGAGGAAACCTAGAGACATTGGCACTGGGTTGTATTTACTACCATGTGATTCGCTTAGCAGGCAGTCCATCACACGCCCAGCCCTGTCCTGCCCTTCCCATGGGTAGGCATCTTGCACACACTCGTTAGGCAAATGCTGCCTTGATATGCTGTAGAGTCTGTCGGAGAGAATGTGGCACAGCGGGTAGAGCTGCCGACTCAGGAGCTGTGGATCCAGGCTTAAGTCTCGGTGTTGGCGCAACATCCTGTGATTCTGGGGCTGATCACTTAATCTCTTTGTGCCATGGACAGCACCAGGATATCCTCACGGGTGATAAGTTGTGCTATATAAATTTACAAACTATGGTTATAAGACTAGAATCACCCTTCCCATCTCTATCTCAAAGGGTAACCTGAATTCAGGGTATTGATACTGGAAGAGGGACAAAGCTCATGGAGCAGGTGTTGTTTTCCTTTCTACCAGTCACCTTGCCAGGCCGCAGGTCAGTAGGAAGACATAAGAGAAAACACCCCAAAGTTGAGCATCCTCGGCCACAGTGAAGGACGAAGGAGGTGGGCCAATTTGCCCACCTGATAAAGGAACCGTTGAGGGGAAACCAGAGAGCCATCCACTGCGACTGTCCTGCCCTATCTAGCATATATTGGGAAGGCATGGAAATAGTTGGAGTTCTTGTCGCACACGTAGGAGTGCCCTTTCTGGTGTGCCCTTGCACTGTTGCTGTATGAGTGGGAAGTTTGCACTGTTGCTGTCTAGATTGTGCCAGTGCTCGGTGGCCAGAATACCGAGCACTTAATGCTGATTTTGGAGATGATTGATCATGGCATGTAATGAGAGCAGGGCATGGTGGAGGTGGCGGAGTATTTCGTTCATGGTTCGAAGGCTGCAGCAAACCTCCCTCACACCCATCCTGGTGGCTCCCACTTGGCCCAGACAACCCTGGTTCACCTCTTTCATCGAGCTTTCAGTGGTTCTGCATGGGAGGATCTCCTACATTCCGGACTTTCTCACGCAGAACCATGGAGAAATCAGGCAACTTGACCCCAGGAGTCTGAACCTTGCGGGCTGGCTCCTGAAGGCTTAGAGTTTGATAACCTCAATCTACCTCCTGAATGCATGAATATTTTTAAAGAAGCAAGCAGGCACACTACTTGTGCCTCCTATGCTGCTAAATGGAAAAGGGTTGTCTGCTACTGCTTTTGAAACCAGATTGACCCCATAGCAGCCAGCGTTCAGAACACTGTTTGTTCCCCACTAGACCTCCTAACGTTAGCCTTCACCTCCATTCGCCTACAATTAGCTGCTCTGGCCACTTATCTCCAAAATTGGCAAGATGCCTCCAACTTTAGAATGCCAGTCAATAAAGCTTTTATGGAAGGACTTAAAAAGAGTAATTCCTCCCTGGGTGCTTCCCCCCCACAGTGTGGATTCTTAACATCGTCCTGTATAGAGTTATGGGTCCTCCTTTTGAGCCCCTCAGTCATGTGCCCTACTATTTCTCTCTTGGAAAGTAGCTTTCCTGGTAGCTATCACACCATTGAGAGCTTTAAATTTGGAAGAACCTTTCTTTCATGTTCATAAAGATATTGTTGTCCTTCACATTAACCGTACTTTTCTTCCTATGGTGGTCTCTCTTTTCCATCTTAACCAGTCTATAGAACTCCCATTCTTCTTTCCTCAACCTGACTCCGTTGCAGAAAGGGCTCTTCATACCTTAGATGTTAAACAAGCCTTAATGAAACCATGCGGTAGGACTAACCTCTTCCAAAAAACTCAACTGTTTGTTGCTTTTTCTGAGTCACGTAAGGAAAAGGCATTATCTAAATTGGGCATAGACAGATGAATAGTTAGATTTATTCAAACCTGTTACGCAAAAGCCAAACAGGGTTTTGCCTGGTCCTCCTGTAGCCCATTCTACTAGAAAGAAAGGGCCCTCTCGTCCTTCCTTTGGAACATCCTTAGAGCAGACATTTCTAAAGCAGCTACTTGGTCGACATACCTTCAGTAAACACTACGGTGTACACGTGTTAGCCCGCCAACAAGACACGGTAGGCAAGGCTGTATTCTACTCTATAGTCTGTGCACAGCATGTGTGTCTACAGTCAGCCGTGCATCGAACGGAAGATGTTAATTATCCTGTAAGCAATTGGTGCATGTAGTGCTGTAGATTCATAAGCGTCTGCCCTCCTCCCCAGACGCCTCTGGCTGTTGCAGTTGTCATTCCTTCTTCTCTTACATGGTCATCTTTCTAGTTCTCTCCTGTATCGCTTGGCTCCAGCTCCATCCTCACTAGCTGTGTGGAAAACAATCTACCGATGGTGCTGATGGCCATGTGCATTGCAAGCAAGAGGTGGAGTCGCAGTACCCTGCGACTAGACAAGTCTTTGAAGTAAAAGAACTTGCACAAATCCTGGCCCAATGCTAGATGCCAGGAGTATGCACAGCATGTGAAATCAACAGCACTACATGATGAACAGATGCTTACAGGGGAAGGAAACAAAACATATATTTATTTATTTTAGAACCCAAGGCTTTTATCATGTCTAGACACCTATGGCAGCTGCGACCCATACATCAAAATGCCTTTTGAAGTCGCGAGTTAAAGTGTTATCCTACTCCATGGGTCACCGTTCTTCAGCCTGTAACCAGCCTACAAAATGGCGGTCAGATCTGGCCAGTCAGCACACTGCTCATGAAAGTTTCCTGATGAATTGAAAAGTAAGAAAACTTGTTCTGTGACTCCTTGTTAATGCTCCAAGAGTCTTCGGCATTAATAATTCCCTGTTTGTTGCTCGCCTCGACAGGCAGTTCTTCGCTTTCACTTTCTACACCCGCTCGTGCCTCTCAGGACATGATCTGGACAGGCTATTTGTTATCCTCCCAGAGCACGAGCCCTCCCGCTTCTAAAGCAGAGCCCAATTAACTGCTAGCTTATGTAATTGTCATTTTTAAGTGGCCAAGAACGGTTCCATTTTTCTTCTATCTGACTCCTTGCAAGTTTCCCCTTCACAGGGTGACAGTAATTAAAACCGTGATGTTGGTTTCGTCTCCCTTTGAAAGGGCAAGCGTGTTCCCGAGCCTGTGCCTGTGAGCAGTGGCGCCGGCTCCTGCAGTCCCTCGTTAAAGAGAGAGACGAGTACAACCTCCAGGTCACATGAAAGAGCAGCATTGGAGGGCAGGAAGGCCACCGTGCCAGAGTGCGAGGTTGTGTCCAGTGAAACACAAGTATCTGTACCACTGGGGATGCCATAGGCGAAGCGTTGTGGTGTTCTGTGTAGAGTACAGCTACCTCTTAGACTCCCACACTGAATACTGCTCTACCAGAGGCAGCCAAGCAAGGCCACCGCCACCCGGACAGCCTGGTCATCCCCAGTCGCAGCCGACAGCACTAGAGAGTGGTGTGGCCGGCAAATGGGTGGTGGGTGGGTGATGCATTAAATAAAATACAGAAATAAATACTTATTTACCTTAATGAATGTCCTCCTCGCTCCGGTCCGATTTGCTTCTTCACACGGGACCCTCAACAACTCCCCTAACCAATCCTGGCACTGCTGTCAAAACAGCATGAGAGCAGCACGAGGATTGGAGGGAGCAGCCTCCCCCACCGTGCCCCAGGGCACTGGAGGCATGGGCTTGGTCTAACCCAGCTGTTTTAAGACAGCTGGGTTAGAGAAAAGTGCGCATGTCTGGCTGGCTGTCTCAAAACGGCTGCATAAAGGGACATGCACACCTTGAAATAAAGTGCCCTGCGCCCAGGTAGCCCACCCTCCTCCCTGCTGCTGTCATTTAGCAGACCCAGCCCTGCCCCGCCCTGACGCTCAGTTCGGGACATACGAACGAAAAATAAAATGGTAATACATTAACTCTATTGCCATTTTATTTTTCTTCTCTGGGGCATGAGGAGCATTTTAATTAGTGAGACGACGCACCTCTGCTCAAACGGCGAGCCACCCCATGCCATGCCATGCCATGAAACACCTACAGCAGAAGGATACCAAGGCTGCGTGAGCGTGAATGTAAGATAGTGGCTTTGTCCAAGCTGATGTATAGGGATAACATTACATGGATATCAGCAATTTCACATACTCAAGACTACGTACGGTATGTTGACTATCCGATGCCCTGCGCAGTGATGTCAGTTGTGGCTGAAATGTCTTGTGATCATCGGGTATTTGAGGGTTTAGGAGTAGAGGAGTAAAAAACTGGAATCCGCGTGAGGGCTGGTCTGATCATTCTGCCTTGCACTATTATCACATAAGGAAAGAAGGGGAGGCCAAGCCAACACACATCCTCCATGGACAATAAGATATAACATAAGAGTACAGTAGCTATGAAAAACTGGCGATTACTTCTCCCTCAAAGATATAGATCAACTCTGCCCTAGCTAGGCTTCACAGAAGTTCTGTCTGAGAAGATAGAAAGACCAATCTTTTGGAAGAAGAGGACTCACCCACAAACTGTGGCATGCTTCATCATAGGCAGCCTCGCCCCACCCTGGTAGGACAATACCACCAGGGCGGACTCGACCTCCAAAGACAAAAAGAGGGGGAGGGAGTTCTTAGATAAGGTATAATGGGACAAATGAGTGACCTCGATCCGTTAAAAAAGACCTCGGGACACCCAGGTTATCACCTTTATTGTTGGGTACAACTGGTAAGTCTAAAACACTTGGAAGATGGAATTTAAGCACAATGGCCCAATCCCTTTCCCTATGCCAACATGTTTCTGTCACTATCTATTGCCTGTACAGCTCATGGGCATTCTTCATTGCCCAGGATCCCTAATGGATTGGCCTGTGCGCCTTTAGAAAATGCTTAGTGAAACCAGTTCAACCCAGGTGAATCCTATCTGGGACGTTAGTAATGACACCTACATGAAAAACAAAATACGAAGAATATGTAAAAACCGATTAGCAAGCGCAACACTCGCATGCAAAGACTCAATGACTCACTGTGGAACACTGGTGCCATTGCATGGCACCCCACTCAAAACCACACATAATGTGGAAAAAGCACATGCAAGGAGCACATGCAAATTATAAATATTTAAAATACCTGTTCCTTTTCCTAATGAAGGGGATAACAGCTCCCTGGTCTGGGAGGGGACAATGTCCTCTGTAGTCACACACTGGGTCTAGCACAATTGATTAGAAAGATCACTGTAATGCTCCAGGAATCTTGTATCAAGCGTATTGACCTAGTGTCTAGTAAGTTAAAAGGAAAAAACATTCACACTATCACACTCTCAAACACACTTTCATAAAGCTCACAGTCCTTTGTGAGCAACGATCACATTATGGAAAAGGAAGAGGTTGCTATGTACAGAGTTATGGTGATTAAACCTCTTGTCAAAGTAGTGCTCATGGCTGTAGGAGGAAAGAAATAAGGTTTCGCTTTCACATCGTTATTACATTATCAGGTATTAAGCATTACATGTACTGTTATATACAAACCTCGAATCGGGTGCATGGACCGCCGAATCGTTGGTGGTCGTGGGAGCCGCATAGTTACATGGCCACTCATATCAAAGGGTCGTATCGACACCTAGTGCGTGCGCTAGGCATAATATGCAGTTTTAAAACCCCCGATGCCATAGAGTTAAAGGGGCACTGATGTTGAAGAGTCATTTAGACACATAGTCCGAGCAACAGTCATAATATGCACAGTTTTAAGAAACCCAGAGTAGCGGCTATCAAGACATCTAAATCGTTGGTGGGAAAAGAGGGCCGCAGTGTTAAACACAGCTTGTATACTGTGTTACAGTCAAGCTGCCTGCAAACAATCAAGAGCCCGCTCACCCCTACCCGATCCCAACTTCCTTAATCAAGAGGTCCATCGTGCCTCACGCCTATATACACATCTCTCCTTGCCGCTGGTACGACTGGTGAGTGAAAACTGGTCCCTCTGAATACTGGACGCCACCCTCATGTGCGAGCTGGGATGATGTCATGGTGCTAATAGCGTCTCAGTGCAACACTACGTGAGGGCTCATAGGATTTGTGGTCACAGGGCCCCTGTGTCCGATCGGGCTCTGATTGGTGTTGCCATAGGAGACAGCTCTACCATTACAGTTGTTTATAAGGGAGCCAGATACTGGAAATAGGATGTCGTGGTGTGAAGGAGCACAAGGAGTCATCAAGGTTGTTCACCCGAAGATATTTATTAAGCATATAATGAGAACAGGTAAGAGCCAAGCAGCGCAGCTTCCACTCCAAGACCTCCTGTAAACGAATGTCCTAGATTGGAATCTACAAGCAGAATATAACATGCATTCTATGACTCACTCCACCCATTTTCCCAAACAACCTATGCATTAGTCGCTGAAACACCGCAGCTGCTGATGCAAGGCCAAATTGCATACGTTTAAATTGATAGCAATGCTACTCTCCACCTCTTCAATCACATCCTTTTCAATCAGCCCTTCCAATTCCTTTATCACTTCATCTCTGATTAAGATCGGAATCCCTCTTGCCTTGTGCACTTTAGGTTCAGTGTCCTTTTTCAGTACAATGATATGCTCGAACCCCTTCAGCACACCTAATTCTTTTCAAAAACCTTTGGAAAATATTTAGTTATAACATCCCCCATCCTACTACCTTCATCCACAATGAGTACTTTCTCCTCGCTATTGGGATTTAGGATAATATGCAAATCTTTTTGGTCCATCCAACCTAAAACTGATAGCCCCTGTTTGGCCACATAGAGTTTCCCTCTTGCTGACCTTCCCTTGAATAGGAATGTCAACCACCTAAAACCTAGCATACTTATTTTCTCCCCCTGAAGCTCACTGGGTTAACATCAGTGGGCGTCAACTTTTGTCCCATTTTGCTTACAAACCTTCCTTCCCAAATTTCCTTGTTTACTAAAGTGAATGGCTATCCAAAGTCTGCAAACATTCTAACAGATATCTACATGTCACATTCTGGTTTCCCTTCCATTGAACCATCTGAAATGTTTATCACAAAATTGCCTTGCAAATTCTGTACACACTTTCATTTAGAATTCTCCCTTTCAGCTTCACTAGCTTCAGGACTGTTCTCCTCCAACACACATTTAACATTACCTTTCTTCCTCCTACAAACTTTACTAAAACGTCCAATTAACCCACAAATACTGCATTTTTGTTTTGCCGCAGGACAAGATTTGCTGAATGCCAAATTTTCTTTGCTGTCGCAATGATAACATCTTCTCTCCTCTGGTTTCTTTTCCTTCCATGCGTTTTTCTGCGGCTTTGATTTCTGCCTATGCTTTGTCCCTTGAAGACACCCTCAGTATACTTGTCTGATTCTTTGAGTTCTTTTGCACATCTCCCTGACATTTCTGCTTTATGCACTATTGTTAGCACATCTTCCAGTGGTGCATCCCCATTGATCCCAGACGTTCCTGAATCGCTGCATTGTTACTCTGCGTGACCAATTGATCACGTATAATATCTTCATGTAGAGTACCAAACTTACAATCAATGGGCAGTTTTTTTCTTTCATCTACGTACTCGTCCACTAATTCTCCTTTGTTTTGCTTCCTTTAAAAGAATTTGTAGCATACAACACCGATGCAAACCTTCAGTGCAAACGAGTTGTCCAGATCTTTCAAAGCCGACTCAAAAACATTTACTTCCTTACTTGTAACCAACTTTGGCATGCGGGTATATGTTTTCAATCCCACCGGCCCTAATGAATGCAATAAAATTATTTTTATCTGTTCTGCCTTCATCTTACCAGCCTCGTCCACAGCCTTGATATAATTGACGAAGTAGTCCTTCCATTCCACCCACTTCATTGCTGGTTGTGGACCTGCTGCCCAAAATGCACGTGGAAGGCCGATTGCAAAATTTTGCTGGGCCATATACTCCTTAGGTATATATCCCTATTTTTATGCAATATTTCAGAATAGTTGTAATGAAACTTTCCTACTTCATAAAGATTTGTTAAATAGTTGATATATTTGACTCTAATATGTAAAAAAAAAACACAACTGTTACCCCTCCTGACACAGATTGTACTTGTCAAAAAGGAAACTGCCCCCGACTTCCTCACCTGTTCTCTCTGTGTATTGTCAGTTTATTGTCCAGTCTCTTTATGTCAATGTTGCTTCTCTGTGGCAGCCCGCAGCTGATTGCTTCTCTCCGTTTGTTGCTAAGTAACCGGACTGCAAACAATATGGCCGTCACGCTGCGCGACCTCGCGTAAAGACGTGTGGCAGTCACGCCGACGCCTGCTGGTCGTAATAGCCTCCTTCTGCCCTACCTCGTGCTGCAATCTGGAACCCTGCTGCCGCTCGAAAAATGCAGCCAATCAGCAGTTCCACCAACGACTTCCTCAATGCTGCGCTAGACAGGTACTACTGAGTGCTACTTACAGACCATCTTCCTCACTTCCAAGAGTAAATGCAGCAGTCGACCATACGCCGCTGAAGTTCCTGTTAGAAGGTTCTTCTATTCCAAGTAAAAAAAAATATTTTCCCATCCTAGATAAATAAACTTAATGGTCCATCGCGCCTCTCACGTAGTCCATCCCAGTCGTCACCAATTGTTGTGGTGCGAAGGAGCAAGGAGTCATCAAGGTCGTTCACTTCAAGATATTTATTAAGCTTAAGTACAGGTAAGAGCCAGGCAGTGCAGCTTCCACTCCAAGTCCTCCGGTAAACGAATGTCCTGGATTGGAATCTGCGAGCAGAATGTAACATACATTCTATGCCTCACTTCGAAAAGAGAATACAATGACACAACATAGGTCTTATATTTTGAGAAACAAAAGGCCAAAGAAGGAACCTTTAGTGGACCTTCTCAATTACCACAGAATGATTCTGCGTGGCAGTGATTATTTTATGCTCCCAGGCAAGGTATAAGGAAATATATTTTCCGCTGTGGGGGTGTTTATATATTTAAAAAAAAAATTTTTTTAAAGGTTTTTATTGAAGAAGACAAGAGAATTTACATGAATCGGGTGTCATACACAGAACACAATACATCAATAGGTGAGCAGGTATACAATGCATAGGAAGCAATTTACCGAAGGATGCAACTGTAGCACCGATACATACATTAAAGGGGAAAGAAGAACAGCAATCCGACAAAACAGCAGCCTGCAAAGTTAGCCCATCCATGATCCAGGATAATAAAGATCAAATTAGACACCCGACAAATAAGAAAACCGATACAGGATAATCGACCCATCTCTTGTGAAAGAAGAAAGGAAAGAGAAAAAAAGGCCATAGAACTAAACGAAGGTAAAATAACAAACCCCTCCCCATTCCCCCCACCCTACACCTCTGCAATGGCTACGGCCCATCCCCACTAGCAGTGTGCCTGTCGCCCCAGAACTGGACCTAAAAGTAGGAAAAAAGAAGAAAGTGGAGGAGGGAATATCAAACTGGCCCCCGGTCTCCGGTCTCCCTTGCCCCCCCGCCAGCAGCAACCCACCCCGTACATCTCCAGGATAATAGAATGCAACAAGTAAAATCCAACGGGGGGGAAACGTGTAAGAACCACCCCGCTCCCGCGCCATCATGAGGTACAAATCCCGTGTCAAATGAAGTCATTTTTCAAACCCATACGGTAAAAGTCAACCCTGGCCGCTACGATTCTTCATGCGAGCCCTGTCCAATCGAACCGCCATCTCAACAGGAGTATCAGAATATAGAAAAGTTTCCAAGTCAGTACGGAAGAAGTGATACCAGGATAGCCGTATATAAAATCCAAAAGTCAAACGAAGGTCACTGCCCACCAGAAATAGGTCGCAGAAACGTTTCTGAACCATCCGGGAGAAAAAGGGCGAGGTATCAATCCAACAGTCACTGGAAAACTCACTCTGAAGTATAGGAATATCCACATCCATCTCGGGCGATATCGGCATAGGACAGAATACACCTCCGATAGTCTCGGGCTCGCTCGCTGCCGTCTGGGAGTCGCGAAAAAATACAAAGTCCGACTTCCGCGCCGGGTCCTCTGTAGCAGTCGGAGCTTGCTCCGCGGGTAAAGCATCTTGTTCCAGAACCAGCAAAGGGTCGGAGTCCGGTCTCCGGCAGATGATATCAGCCGTTACAACCATCCTCTGGACGATGGCGGTGACTAGTGAGTGGAGCTCCCCAATGGCGGCCATTATAGTATGCAGCAACGGTTTACATTCCACCCGCTCCATCGCCCCTCACGAAGCGACCGAGCAGGTCTCTGAACCCCGGAGGTCGACTACTCCGGGGCACCAGGCACATGCAATGCCGATGACAACTGTGGGCACTTCCAAAAGCGCGATCTCAACACCGTCGCCGCCAGCGAGGAACCAAGCCCATCGACCCCGGGAGCCCAACGGGGCCTCCGGGCAGCGGATCCCCGACCACAGCAATCGATACGTCCAGCCGTCGCAGTTGCGGGATAAAGCTGCCACCGAGCCACCATCCAAAACGGGCAAGAAAAACACCACTTCGGGAGACCGGAAGCCACCTACGTCCCGCAGCCGATGTTGTTCAACTCCAACCCGGCTGGGTTAGAACTCGAGGCCCCGGCTTCAACTCCGGTTTAGGCCGAGAATGGAGCACATTCTCGTCATTTGAGCAGCTAGAAATTCCGGGAATTCACCTTTAGAGTCAGGCACACTTCCGCTGCATGGGAGTCCGGTGAGAAATCAGGATGATAGTCAGGATTTGTGAGCAACTGGCGGAGGTCGGCGGAGCCGGGAGCTTATTGGTTGCTAGCGTAGCCCCTCCTCCTGCCTGTGCGATCTTGCCACTTATCTCATCCCTGAGGTTAGGTAACATAGGATTTTGTCGGGGGTGTTTATTATGGCTCAAAAATGGCCAAGTTCTCCCTCTGCCATGCAGTCATTTTCTGATGGGCTGCTTTTGGAGCTGAGTGAGTTGTCATGAGCCAAGCATGAAGGCTCCATTCTCATTGCAGCCGCATTCAGTGTGGGGCTGGTTTACACATTTTAGCCTTTGCAGATTTTGGTTTCCAACTCATGCCGGCTTGCTTCTGGTGTCTTCTTGACCACGCTCGTTATTGGCATCAGTCAACACAGCAGCTCAGCTTCTAAAGTCGTAGAATTCAGTACGTTTGGCCTGTAGCCTCCTCAGTAAGCAGGATCATCTCTTATGAGGCAGTAAAACATCCCAGTTGCCGTCTTTAATTGCATTGGTGGGTCTACCCTATTTAGGATGATCCTCCCAATTTATAATTTCTCAACCCAAGACTGTCATGTGAGGCATGGCCATCCTGTGCAGGAATATCAAACAGTGGCACCCATGTGCGGAAAAGTCCCTGCACAACAAGGTGTTAGTAGCTTTGGTTCTATAAAGCAAAAATTATTGCCGAGCAGTAGGCATCAACATGAAGTTTTGTTACAGAGGAGATGTGGCTCACTCAATAGCACACGTTACAAAGGAAGAACACCCCAATAACCCCTTACAAGCTTGCGTAACAGAATCAATTAAAATCAGTGGCCAACAAAGTGATTCATAAAACAGAGTATACTTAGTCCAGATATTGAGGTGCCTATGATACATGATGTATTGAATTGAATCATTCGAATTAAACACAATCAAGTGTTTAACCCTATTAAAGCAAATACACAAATCAATTGAATTGGGTAAAGAAAATCAATCATTGTTAACACAATGAATGAAAAAAATAAATGGAAAACAGGCTTACAAAAAGAATGCTATTGCATTCGCTTTATGTATATTACAGAATAACATACATTAATAGGGTTAGAGCAGATCAATCAGGCACACATGTCCAGCGTGTAGTTTGTATGTGTTATTACAGTGATCTCCTGTGAGGCAAACATTTGTTGATTCAACTCAAAAAACAAATCCGATGAACATATCCATAAGCTGTAGAACTCATTCTATGGGTACATAAATTATAGAAGAGTACCGTAACTGCCAAAGTTTCGGTCTCTGTAGCCTTCAGTAAGTGAGACCATCTTCAGGTCTAATTGCATTAGTGACATCTGGGGTCCCCTAAGATACCATTCTCTGTGGAGTAAGATAAATGGGCCTGATTTGATTAACACTGGTTAAATATGCCAAACAATGTCAAGTCCTAAATTGTATTTTGGCTTGGCATCAGCTCTAGTAGAAGAACTTTCACCAGTAGCCAGCCGTGAATCAAATACTCCACCACTCTTTCCTCAAAGTTCACACTTTCTGCAGGTCTTGGATATGTTCTTCTTCAGTAATTAATCAAATCTGGTCCATTTCTCTCCCCCACAGGGAATGACATCTTAGGTGACCTAAGATAATTATGATTAATGTGCATATTTGCTAGATTTCAAATAAGTCCAGTTTAAGTGTTGTTCAGTACTGTTAATATATATGTTTGGTGTCTGTTTACTTAATATAATATTCCATGATCTCTGTCAATGTCTCAGTAGAATTGACACGTTGTCCTAAATTTTTACACCCAATGTCCAGCATTTGCCTCACGGCAGGTGGGCACTTTGTGGCGGGCATGTGGGGGTGTGAGTTTTCACCTCTGCACCCGTGAATGATGCAGTCTGGAGTCTACAGAAATGGGTACCTGATATGCAAGACCATTTAGCTTAGTGTTTTCTTCGCCATGACCATGCACGTTTTAATAGTCACTTGTTTTCGTTTGTTTTATGGAGTCACCATAGATCAATTAACTTTGTTGCATTTTACCTATCACACTGACGACAGGTCATGGAAGCACAGATTTAGGCTTGCATCTAGTGATAACCGTGATGACGTATGCCATTAGGCAGAGTTAGAAGCTTCCCTTTAACGAGTACTGCGACTGTGACGAAGTAAGCTATTTAAAACGGGTACTGGCTTACAGTTAGCAGTTACAGCCACACTGACGACTTGTTATTTAGGTACAAGTAAACTATTACCGGCCTCCTGACGTGTGAGATTAAGCACGGTTACAGATTGCCTATGTGTAACTATTACTGTCACTGTGACGTGTGCCATTAAGCACGGTTACAGGCTTTCTACGTGTAACTATTGAGCGAAGTGGCCAAGTTCCTTGGGTAACTTGGACTAAAGCGTGCATAGCTATGAATGATATACATCAATTATACCATGTACTCCGTTTCTTTATCTTTTCACTGTAGAATTTTTACTTAATATTTTTTTTAACAAATGAGGAAATCAATTGGTTGTACATAACTAACAAATTTAACTTTCAGTCATTTATACAATAATTTTCGCTTCAAACGGTTGAGAAGAGCAGTGCCCAATGCACTTTGGGACAAACTGTCCCTTCGTCAGAGGAAAACCTGTTAACAAAGAAACAAACATCAAAAAATGTGCTAAAGTGGCTCAATCCTTAAAATAGCTTATAAGTTTATAGTGCTAATAATGCTCTCTGTCAAGTGGATTATGGTGTAAGTGTCAGAGACCTTGAACAAATCCTTTACACATGCGCACCCAAGTGCTGTCCCCGTGTAACAGGAGTTAAAATGATTACCTTCATCCGTCCTAGTTTTCAAGGAACTGATCGTCCTTAAAATACCATCCAAAAAAAAAAGCCAAAGCCTGTAATAACAATAGCCAAAATGAACCATGCCAATCTTGGTGCAATATACAACCACATAAAAGCATGTCAAATGTCAACTAAACCGCGTACCTCTAGTCACCAAGATTAACCTCTTGGGTGGGCTTGTAAGGTACGATCTTTAATTCTTCCTGTGTCTAAATACTGGGACAAAATCAGAGAACCTCCATTAATGCTATGATGCAAATAACCTGTTACCGGTAACAAATGTACCCAATTTTCACTGCTGCATTCTTACCTCCCCCTGCATGTACTCCTGTTATAATTGCAATCCGTGTGAATCAAACACGTCCAGGTTTACCAGAATCTATGAACAGCTGTGCTAAAATCCCGCGATAAGGACTCATCTCTCAAAAACCGGCACCATCTTAGACTGTACCCGGACTATGCAATTCTATTCAACGTGTGTGTACCGCATCATTAGACTATTTCATCAAGTGTATGATCTCAAAATCACCCGAGAAATCTAAAGTTCCTAATAACTGACTATTTGCATCAATCCTGATGCGTGTCCCTCCGATAGTGTATGACCCAGAGAAAATAGACGCCATCTTTGAGTGGTGGAAACTGTAGTATGAGAGTGCAAACCGCACGTGACCTTTGGAATATCTCTACTGCAACCTACTGACATTTACAGATAAACATTGCAAATGAGTACAAACACATATTTAATCATTATCATCATTCAGTCGTGTGATAATTTATAATACATGTCCCACCTAATTGATAAGGAGTAGTGATGTATTATTATGTGTGTATGGTGACTCATGCCAGTGTGCTAGATTACAGGAAGCACACCATTTCAAATTTATCGTTAAGACCTAGCGCCATTAAGGTGTCTAGTCTTTTTATCCAGAATGCTTCTCTCTGCATCATCCTGATCATCTGCACCTGTTCAATGAGCTGGAATTTTATTTGTGCGATTGTATGTCGGCTTTATACCCAGTGCGTTGCTAAACTGGAATTTATGTTTTTATTACTGATTTTACTTTTGTGTTCAGTGATGCGAGTCTTAATTTTTCTCTCTGTTTTTCCTATGTACATGAGGCTGCAGGGACATTTAATCATGTAGATTACATTGTTGGTGTTACGATCAGTGGTTTGAGCCAATCTTATACGTTCTCCTGTTCTCCTGTTCTGGGGTGCTGTAGTATTTCTCCCTGTATGACATTATTACATTGGATGCAGTTCCAACATTTCTTCGTCCCAGCTTTCCCT
This sequence comes from Lissotriton helveticus, assembly GCF_964261635.1. Taxonomy (NCBI): domain Eukaryota; kingdom Metazoa; phylum Chordata; class Amphibia; order Caudata; family Salamandridae; genus Lissotriton; species Lissotriton helveticus. The sequence continues at coordinate 54,954,986 of NC_136067.1, forward strand.
ACTGGTAGCTTTATTCTTTTTTTAGATGATAAAAGTTCCTTAAGATTTCCTGCTCTTGTGTAAGCGAACAATGGTTTTTCCAGGAACAGACCTTCAAAGTCTGGCTTCGGTTCCAGAAGTTCCCAGCGTTTACACATGCTCATTTTTATTCCTCTTGAAACAGTAGAATATTTAGAAACGAAGACCATTCTGTTTGTCTCCTTTTTAGGTTTCCTTTGCAGCAGATCCTCTCTTGTGACGGACAGTGCCCTAGATTCATGTTTCTCAAACAATTCTTTCGGATACCTTATTGTTATGTAGTTCGTCATTTGAGTTTCCATAGTCTTTGTACATGTGTTAATATCAGAAGATATCCGTCGAGTTCTTAAGAATTGAGAAAATTGTAAATTCCTCACCTGGATAGCGGGTGAAAACTTTCAAATAATAATGAATTGTTCCTGTCTGTAGGTTTTTTATACATACGTGTGGTAATTCGGTTCGATTTCAATTCTTTCCAAACGTCTATGAATGCAAGTCCTCTTTTCTGAATTGTGTAAGTAAATTGTATCCTAGGGTCCTTGGTATTTAGAGTTAGTATGTTTTCTGTGAGCGACTCTTCAGTATTTTTCCAAATGAGGAAATTGTCATCAATGAATCTCCGAATAAAGATTAAACCTTTTAGCCAAGCTGGATTCGTCAAAATATGATCGTACTCAAATTTTGCCATAAAGGTATTGGCGTAAGCTGGAGCTCCAGGAAACACCATAGATGTTCCTTTTAATTGTAAATAATATTCCTCGTTCCATTCAAAGTAGCTATGCTGTAAGCAGAATTCTAGAAGTACAATCACAAAATCATTGGAGGTGTCAAAGTTCAGTTTGGCCTGGCCTGTTCCATGAGGAACAGGGTCAAGACTGATTTGCATATGGCGGGGTCTGAACTGGGGTGGCGAAGTGAGTTAACCCCTTCGACGCTCATGACGAGCTGGGCTCGTCATGGTGTAGCCTCCTCGCACGCTCATGACGAGCCCAGCTCGTCATGAAACAATGGGATTCACGATTTACCAGCACAGCAGGGGAATATCCTCAGCAGCAGAGAGGTTAAAGAATGATGATGGATACAACCTAGCTCTATGTCTTAGGGTGAGCGTCTGAAAAGTTTCAGTACTCCATCCATCATAAGCCAAGCATTCATAGTGCCTTGACCAACCTGTGCGAGGCACGCTCAACGTGAAGCTGCATTTAAGCAATGATCATGCTGTCATTTAGTGCTCTCTCTGTGCTGCCTGTACCTACTCCTCTCAGGCATTCTCTTTAATATCTCAATTGATGCTGTGAAAACAGAACTGTCTCTGTAGTTAAATTGACCTTTGTATGGCCCTGGGATAGGGTGACAGCTGAGCCCAGCCTGTCCTTCCAGCAATACCTTGTGGTCTCAGAGTCGGTACATAGTGTAAACAAAAGAAATAAAAAAGAGGATTCAGCGGTGTCCTCACGTGGATCCGTGGGCTGCGCTAGCCTTTTGTTTTTCAACATGACTCCACTTGAGGTACGTGGGATGCTAAAGGCTCCCATTTGACAACAGTGGAGGTACAGAAGGTTTACAGGTGGTTAATTGGGGGGATGTAGTTCAGACACTAAGTTATATACCTTGGAAGTCCCGGCTTCCACACTTAATAATTAAATTGTGTGGTTCTCACTAAAACGTGTGTGTGTGGCTCGGACAATACTTCTAATTTTTCCTACATGCAATTCAGCTTGCATTGTGCATTACTCAAGAAAGCGTATTAATTTATACTCATCCAACACAAACCGCCTGATTCCTGGCACAGATATAGCATTATTATTAATATGAGTATTATTATTATAGTCTTATATAGTGCTCACATACCCACACAGGGTTTCCCAGCACTTTAGCTGCAGGTTGAGTCAATTAAGGCCCCACTGACTCAAAACATCCAGGTCTTCAGCTGTTTTCAAAAGATTTTCAGAGAGGTGCAGCTTCTCAACGGTTCAGGTAAGGCATTCTATAACTTGGGACCCTGATGTGTGAAGAACTGGCATTCCATGCATGTCCATCTGACTCTGGTGACTGCACAGGGATAGGTTGCTTGAGCGTAGAGGACGATCAGGCTGATATGAACTCACCAGTTCTTAAAGGTTTCCTGGATCGACGTCTGACCCCGCTCTGTTCACATAGCGCAAGGCTTTCAATTGAATCCACTTCTCCAACATGAGCCAGTGTAGCTCCCGGAGGAGGGTGTATGCCTGGACACCTTTATGAAGTCTGTAAAGCAGCCTAGCAGCTGAGTTTTGGACTACTTGCAAACGTCTGATGGAGGCTTTATCTGCCCCCAGATAAAGTACGTTGCCGTAGCCCAGCCTCAACAGAATGAGTGACAGAATAACCATCCTTTGGGCTGGCAATGAAAGTAACCAGAACATTTCCTTAGCCATTTCAGGACGGCGAAAAAGGTAGCGGACAGCTTCATGAACAGCTTCTCGTCCTGCAAAAACATCAAGGTTCTTTACCTTTAAGGCTGGGTATGGAAGATCACCCAAGGTTTCAGTCAAGTGCCTTGGGCCCCAAAGCGAGGAGTTCTTTCCCAGTACCAATACCTCGGTCTTGTCTCCTTTGAGTTTGAGTGAATTGTTGTTCATCCACTTGGCGACCAAACCCAAGCAGGAGTCCAAGGCCTCAGAGTTGTGGTCCTGAGCAAATGACAAGAAGATTATTTGCGTATCGTGTGTATGAGAATAGAGAGAGGCCACAACTTTCCACCAAGTCAGCAAGTGGATGGACATGGTAATTAAATAGCGTTGGACTTAGGGCTAATCCGTGGAGGACTCCAGAGGTAAAGGCATACGGTTTGGAAGAGGCAGTACCAGAAAAAAAACCTGGAAAGTACGATTGTTTAAAAAGGATGTCATCCGGGATAAGGCTGTCTCTTGGAGACCCAGATTTGTCAACCTCTCTAAAAGAGTGACGTATGACACAGTATTGAAGGCCACACTAAGATCTAATAAAATCGGCTCAGTCGACTCACCTTCATTCAAGGTCTGTCTGATGTGTACCGTGACTCCTAGAAGGGCAGATTCGGTACTGTGTGATGCTCAGAATCTTGATTGAGAGGGAAATAAACAGTTTTGGGTCTCCACAAAGGTAATGAGTTGTTTATAATCGTTTTTCCAATATTTTTAACATGTGAAGCATTGAAATTGGTATATTATTTGACCAATTGGAGGGATCTGAATTCGGTTTCCTCAAGTGTGGGTGGGCCACGGTGTGCTTCCATGTCTGTGGAATATGCCCCTGTTGTAAAGGAGAGTTGAGGAGTCCCACCAAAAGCCCCATGATGTCAGGGTCCAATGTACTGAGCTTGGCTGGGGGGAAGGGTATCTCTACAGGGAACCAGACTTTATTGATTGAACCAGCAACAGAAACAGAGTGAGGTAGAGGGTAGAGTGAAGGTGTGTATAGGCACAGTGGGAGGGTAGGCGTTGAGTGAGGTAGTAGGGCACAACAAGAGGGTAGGCATTGAGTGAGGTAGTAGGGCACAACAAGAGGGTAGGAGTTGAGTGAGGCAGTGGGGTACAACCAGTGGGTAGGCGTAGCGTGTTGCAGTAGGGTACGAGAGGGTAGGCGTTGAGTGATGCATTAGGGCACAATGAGAGGGGAGGCATAGAATGATGTGGTAGAGCTCAATGAGTGGTTAGGAGTAGGATGAGGTGGCAGGACACAATTAGAGGTTGGCAGTTTGATAGGTTATGAGGAGAGTGAGATAAAAAAGGCCGGATACAATAGATAAGTCTGGCACCAAAAAGATGTGACTGGGGGAGAGGGAGAGCAGGAGCAGCATTAAAAAGTCAAGGTGTGGAGAGAGTGAATGCAGTTGAAGAAATTGGGCCATAGTAGGTGCAAAATGACAGGATATGAGCATAGAGAGATAGAAGGGCTTGGAAATAAGTATATGCAGAGTGCAGAGGTGTGGAATAATGAGGTTCGAGGGTCAGACAGAGGAAGCTTATGAGCTGAGCAAAGAGGTACTGGGAGCAGATTGAGATGATAGTAATAGAAAGCGGGGGTAGGGATGCTCTGATCCCCTGTTCCCGTCTTCGACACAGCCTCCCACCACTCACTCATTAAACAACCTCACCAGATCTGAATCAAAGACTATGCTGTCAGAAGGATGGCATCATTCCTCACAGGGCACACTCATGGAATCTGTCTCGTTCACCTCACATCCCAAGCGTACTGTCTGCGGCGTCCCTCAGGGTTCATCCCTCAGTCCAACCCTCTGTAGCATCTACATGATACTGCTGGCAGATATTGTCAGAACCGTCGACATCAAAATCCTCTCCTACGTCGACGACACCCAGCTCGTCCTCTCACTCTCAGCGGACCCCACCTTGATGAAGTCCAACTTTCACAACTGCATGAAGAAAGTCTCAACCTGCATGAAGGACAACTGCCTAAAGCTTAACACGAACAAAACTGAAGTGCTGATTTTTGGCAGCCACATCTCCCTCTTTAACGACTCCTGGTGGACATCAGAACTCAGACCCACCCCTACTCCGAAAGACCAAGCCCGCAACCTCTGCATCTTCCTGGACAGCTAATTTTCCATGAAATGACAGGCCAACGCCGTCTCCTCATCCTGCTTTCACACACACCACATAATCTTCAAATGGCTCCCCATCAGGTAAAACAGTGATGCAGGCCCTTATCACCAGCCATCTGGACTAGGGCAACACAGTCTATGCGGGCACCACCAGCAAACTCATGAGAAAACGCCTGACGTTCCAGATGCAGCTGCCAGACTGATCCTCCACCTGCCCAAAAGGACCCGCATCACTCAACACCTTAGAGACCACCACTGGCTCCCCATCTAGGAAAGATGCCAATTCAAACTACTGACCCAAGCCTACAAAGCCTTCCATGACCAAGGACCTGCATACATGAACCACTGTCTGAACTTCCACCAACCATCCAGAAACCTCTGCTCACCTTGCTGTTGCACAGACACCGTGCATCTGCCGCTGCCGCACTGGAGAACGTCCCTTCTCACACCTTGCCGCCATGTCTTGGAATGCCCTCCCCCTACACCTCCGACCTTCACCTTCGCTGACAGACTTCAGGAAGGGACTCAAGACCTTGCTTTTCGACTAAAAGCCGCAGCACAGTGCCTGGATACCCTCACGGCTGATAAACCACACTATATAAGTACCACATGATTGATTGAGTATGAGAGGCATATATGAGATAAAGGAAAGAACCATGGGTAGGAGGAGAGCTACAATGATGGTGTGTACATTTAGGGCAAAAACAGTGCGAGCAGAGTGAAGTTGCAACAGAATGCCAGGGTGCGTGAGAGGTCAGGAAAAAAGTGAATTATTAAGTCCAAAGTGACAAATATAGGTAGGATGAGGGGGAAAAGTAGAGGAATATGACAAGCATGAAACAGTCATTAGGTAGGGCTAGAGTTAGAGCTCTGGGTCAGAGTGAATGCGCAGGACCACAGCAGACCATATGAGCATCTTTAGTGAGTGTGGGGCTCGGGAGAATAGTAATGTATTTGCTGCCTGAGACGTGCATTATCCTGAAAGAACATGCCCCTACCTGAGATGATAGTCACTTTAGAGATGACAATACAGTACCTCTGCTGTATTATTAGGTAAGCTGATTGACTGGGAAAAGGCAACGTGAGAAGGCAACAGGTCACTTGCCCATCATGCCCGTCATTGTAAATGTAAATGAGTACATTAATGCATGTATTGTGTGGGTACGTGCATGCACATTGCATCATTTATGCATCTACTGTCTAGGTCCATGGGCCCATTAAGAATGTGGCAGCCTGCTGTTACTGATGCTTGTATTGCCTGGGATTACATGCATGTAAGTTTCATGAGCTGGTGTGTGTACAACGGGCTGGACCTCTATCAGTGCACTTTGCATTTACGCTTCCGAGTTTTGCTGGAGGATCTTGGGGGTTGGTTCTTTAAAGTCTCAACAGGGCCAGCAAGGGGAGCTCAGAGCGACTTACAGAGGCATAGGTGTATGAGTTGTGTCTTCTACTGAGAGACAAATGAAGGGTGTGTCCAAGACTATTTATTAGACGATATTGATGTGTCACTCATAATGTTACACATAAGCACACCTTAAACATAGAAATGTCACACATAAGCTAACTGAAAACTTGGTATCCCTGACTTCGATACAGGCTTACGTTTAGCGGTACGCACCAGTATGATAAGTATGATTACGTATATTTAAGCACGGTTACAGGCTTCCATTTAACGAGTACCGCAACAGTGATGGTGTATGTTAATCAAGGCACTTAATGGGCTTCCTTCACCAAGACGATGTGTGGTATTTAGGAGCAGTCACAGCCTTTCTTCGGGTGCTTCACCTCACAGTGATGAAGTATGTTATTCAAGGCGCGGTATGGGCTTCCTTCACCATGACGGTGTGTGTTATTTAGGGGGAGTAACTGCCTTTCTTCTGGTGCTTCACCTCACAGTGATGACGTATGTTATTCAAGGCGCGGTATGGGCTTCCTTCACCATGACGGTGTGTGTTATTTAGGGGGTGTCACTGCCTTTCTTCTGGTGCTTCACCTCACAGTGATGATGTATGTTATTTAAGGTGCAGTATGGATTTCATGGTATTTAAGGCTCTGTATTGGCTTCCATCACCATGACGGTGTGTGTTATTTAGGGGGATTCACTGCCTTTCTTCTGGTGCTTCACCTCACAGTGATGAAGTATGTTATTCAAGGCGCGGTATGGGCTTTCTTCACCATGACGGTGTGTTATTTAGGGGGAGTCACTGCCTTCTGGTGCTTCACCTCACAGTGATGGTGTATGTTATTCAAGGCGCGCTATGGGCTTCCTTCACCATAACGGTGTGTTATTTAGGGGGAGTCACTGCCTTTCTTCGGGTGCTTCACCTCACAGTGATGAAGAATGTTATTCAAGGCGCGGTATGGGCTTCCTTTACCATGAGGGTGTGTGTTATTTAGGGGGAGTCACTGCCTTTCTTCTGGTGCTTCACCTCACAGTGATGGTGTATGTTATTCAAGGCGCGCTATGGGCTTCCTTCACCATGACGGTGTGTGTTATTTAGGGGGAGTCACTGCCTTTCTTCTGGTGCTTCACCTCACAGTGATGAAGTATGTTATTCAAGGCGCGGTATGGGCTTCCTTCACCATTACGGTGTGTGTTATTTATGGGGAGTCACAGCCTTTCTTCTGGTGCTTCACCTCACAGTGATGAAGTATGTTGTTCAAGGCACGGTATGGTCTTCCTTCACCATGAGGGTGTGTGTTATTTAGGGGGAGTCACAGCCTTTCTTCTGGTGCTTCACCTCACAGTGATGAAGTATGTTATTCAAGGCGCGGTATGGGCTTTCTTCACCATGACGGTGTGTGTCATTTAGGGGGAGTCACTGCCTTTCTTCAGATACTTCACCTCACAGAGATGAAGTATGTTATTCAAGGCGCGGTATGGGCTTTCATCACCATAACTGTGTGTGTTATTTAGGGGGAGTCACAGCCTTTCTTCGGGTGCTTCACCTCACAGTGATGAAGTATGTTATTCCAGGCGCGGTATGGGCTTCCTTCACCATGAGGGTGTGTGTTATTTAGGGGGAGTCACTGCCTTTCTTCTGGTGCTTCACCTCACAGTGATGAAGTATGTTATTAAAGGCGCGGCATGGGCTTCCTTCACCATAACGGTGTGTGTTATTCAGGGGGAGTCACTGCCTTTCTTCTGCTGCTTCACCTCACAGTGATGGTGTATGTTATTCAAGGCGCGCTATGGGCTTCCTTCACCATAACGGTGTGTGTTATGTAGGGGGAGTCACTGCCTTTCTTCGGGTGCTTCACCTCACAGTGATGGAGTATGTTATTCAAAGCGCGGTATGGGCTTCCTTCACCATGAGGGTGTGTGTTATTTAGGGGGAGTCACAGCCTTTCTTCTGGTGCTTCACCTCACAGAGATGAAGTATGTTATTCAAGGCACGGTATGGGCTTTCATCACCCTAAACTGTGTGTGTTATTTAGTGGGAGTCACAGCCTTTCTTCGGGTGCTTCACCTCACAGTGATGAAGTATGTTATTCCAGGCACGGTATGGGCTTCGTTCACCATGAGGGTGTGTGTTATTTAGGGGGAGTCACTGCCTTTCTTCTGGTGGTTCACCTCACAGTGATGAAGTATGTTATTCAAGGCGCGGTATGGGCTTCCTTCACCATGAGGGTTTGTGTTATTTAGGGGGAGTCCCTGCCTTTCTTCTGGTGCTTCACCTCACAGTGATGGTGTATGTTATTCAAGGAGCGGTATGGGCTTCCTTCACCATGAGGGTGTGTGTTATTTAAGGGGAGTCACTGCCTTTCTTCTGGTGCTTCACCTCACAGAGATGAAGTATGTTATTCAAGGCACGGTATGGGCTTTCATCACCCTAAACTGTGTGTGTTATTTAGTGGGAGTCACAGCCTTTCTTCGGGTGCTTCACCTCACAGTGATGAAGTATGTTATTCCAGGCACGGTATGGGCTTCGTTCACCATGAGGGTGTGTGTTATTTAGGGGGAGTCACTGCCTTTCTTCTGGTGGTTCACCTCACAGTGATGAAGTATGTTATTCAAGGCGCGGTATGGGCTTCCTTCACCATGAGGGTTTGTGTTATTTAGGGGGAGTCCCTGCCTTTCTTCGGGTGGTTCACCTCACGGTGATTAAGTATGTTATTCAAGGCGCGGTATGGGCTTCCTTCACCATAATGGTGTGTGTTATTTAGGGGGAGTCACTGCCTTTCTCCTGCTGCTTCACCTCACAGTGATGGTGTATGTTATTCAAGGCGCGCTATGGGCTTCCTTCACCATAACGGTGTGTGTTATTTAGGGGGAGTCACTGCCTTTCTTCGGGTGCTTCACCTCACAGTGATGAAGTATGTTATTCAAGGCGCGGTATGGGCTTCCTTCACCATGAGGGTGTGTGTTATTTAGGGGGAGTCACAGCCTTTCTTCTGGTGGTTCACCTCACAGTGATGGTGTATGTTATTCAAGGTGCCGTATGGGCTTCCTTCACCATGAGGGTGTGTGTTATTTAGGGGGAGTCACTGCCTTTCTTCGGGTGCTTAACCTCACAGTGATGACGTATGTTATTCAAGGTGCGCTATGGGCTTCCTTCACCATAACGGTGTGTGTTATTTAGGGGAGTCACAGCCTTTCTTCGGGTGGTTCACCTCACAGTGATGAAGTATGTTATTCAAGGCGCAGTATGGGCTTCCTTCACCATGAGGGTGTGTGTTATTTAGTGGGAGTCACTGCCTTTCTTCGGGTGCTTCACCTGACAGTGATGAAGTATGGTATTCAAGGCGCGGTATGGGCTTCCTTCACCATAACGGTGTGTGTTACTTAGGGGGAGTCACTGCCTTTCTTCTGGTAATTCACCTCACAGTGATGAAGTATGTTATTCAAGGTGCAGTATGCGCTTCCTTCACAATGAGGGTGTGTGTTATTTAGGGGGAGTCACTGCCTTTCTTTGGGTGCTTCACCTCACTGTGATGAAGTATGTTATTCAAGGCGCGGTATGGGCTTTCTTCACCATAACGGTGTGTGTTACTTAGGGGGAGTCACTGCCTTTCTTCTGGTGCTTCACCTCAGTGAAGAAGTATGTTATTCAAGGCGCAGTATGGGCTTCCTTCACCATAACTGTGTGTGTTATTTAGTGGGAGTCACAGCCTTTCTTCGGGTCCTTCACCTCACAGTGATGAAGTATGTCATTCAAGGCGCCGTATGGGCTTCCTTCACCATGAGGGTGTGTGTTATTTAGGGGGAGTCACTGCCTTTCTTCGGGTGCTTCACCTCACAGTGATGAAGTATGTTATTCAAGGCGCAGTATGGGCTTCCTTCACCATGAGGGTGTGTGTTATTTAGGGGAGTCACTGCCTTTCTTCGGGTGCTTCACCTCACAGTGATGAAGTATGTTATTCAAGGCGCAGTATGGGCTTCCTTCACCATGAGGGTGTGTGTTATTTAGGGGGAGTCACTGCCTTTCTTCTGGTGCTTCACCTCACAGTGATAAAGTATGTTATTCAAGGCGCAGTATGGTCTTCCTTCACCATGACGGTGTGTGTTATTTAGGGGGAGTCACTGCCTTTCCTCTGATGCTTCACCTCACAGTGATGAAGTATGTTATTCAAGGCGCAGTATGGGCTTCCTTCACCATGAGGGTGTGTGTTATTTAGGGGGAGTCACTGCCTTTCTTCGGGTGGTTTCCTCACAGCGATGGTGTATGTTATTCAAGGCGCAGTATGGGCTTCTTTCACCATGACGGTGTGTGTTATTTAGGGGGAGTCACTGCCTTTCCTCTGATGCTTCACCTCACAGTGATGAAGTATGTTATTCAAGGTGCAGTATGGGCTTCCTTCACCATGAGGGTGTGTGTTATTTAGGGGGAGTCACTGCCTTTCTTCGGGTGGTTTCCTCACAGCGATGGTGTATGTTATTCAAGGCGCAGTATGGGCTTCCTTCACCATGAGGGTGTGTGTTATTTAGGGGAGTCACTGCCTTTCTTCGGGTGCTTCACCTCACAGTGATGAAGTATGTTATTCAAGGCGCAGTATGGGCTTCCTTCACCATGAGGGTGTGTGTTATTTAGGGGGAGTCACTGCCTTTCTTCTGGTGCTTCACCTCACAGTGATAAAGTATGTTATTCAAGGCGCAGTATGGGCTTCCTTCACCATGACGGTGTGTGTTATTTAGGGGGAGTCACTGCCTTTCCTCTGATGCTTCACCTCACAGTGATGAAGTATGTTATTCAAGGCGCAGTATGGGCTTTCTTCACCATGAGGGTGTGTGTTATTTAGGGGGAGTCACTGCCTTTCTTCGGGTGGTTTCCTCACAGCGATGGTGTATGTTATTCAAGGCGCAGTATGGGCTTCTTTCACCATGACGGTGTGTGTTATTTAGGGGGAGTCACTGCCTTTCCTCTGATGCTTCACCTCACAGTGATGAAGTATGTTATTCAAGGCGCAGTATGGGCTTCCTTCACCATGAGGGTGTGTGTTATTTAGGGGGAGTCACTGCCTTTCTTCGGGTGGTTTCCTCACAGCGATGGTGTATGTTATTCAAGGCGCAGTATGGGCTTCCTTCACCATGAGGGTGTGTGTTATTTAGGGGGAGTCACTGCCTTTCTTCTGGTGCTTCACCTCACAATGATAAAGTATGTTATTCAAGGCGCAGTATGGGCTTCCTTCACCATGACGGTGTGTGTTATTTAGGGGGAGTCACTGCCTTTCCTCTGATGCTTCACCTCACAGTGATGAAGTATGTTATTCAAGGCGCAGTATGGGCTTCCTTCACCATGAGGGTGTGTGTTATTTAGGGGGAGTCACTGCCTTTCTTCGGGTGGTTTCCTCACAGCGATGGTGTATGTTATTCAAGGCGCAGTATGGGCTCCTTTCACCATGACGGTGTGTGTTATTTAGGGGGAGTCACTGCCTTTCTTCTGGTGCTTCACTTCACAGTGATGAAGTATGTTATTCAAGGCGTGGTATGGGCTTCCTTCACCATAACGGTGTGTGTTATTTAGGGGGGAGTCACTGCCTTTCTTCTGGTGCTTCACCTCACAGTGATGAAGTATGTTATTCAAGGCGCGGTATGGGCTTCCTTCACCATGAGGGTGTGTGTTATTTAGGGGGAGTCACTGCCTTTCTTCTGGTGGTTCACCTCACAGTGATGAAGTATGTTATTCAAGGCGCGGTATGGGCTTCCTTCACCATAACAGTGTGTGTTATTTATGGGGAGTCACTGCCTTTCTTCGGGCACTTCACCTCACAGTGATGAAGTATGTTATTCCAGGCGCGGTATGGGCTTTCTTCACCATAACGGTGTGTGTTATTTAGGGGGAGTCACTGCCTTTCTTCGGGCACTTCACCTCACAGTGATGAAGAATGTCATTCCAGGCGCGGTATGGGCTTTCTTCACCATAACGGTGTGTGTTATTTAGGGGGAGTCACTGCCTTTCATCGGGTGCTTCACCTCACAGTGATGAAGTATGTTATTCAAGGCGCGGTATGGGCTTCCTTCACCAAGACGATGTGTGGTATTTAGGAGCAGTCACAGCCTTTCTTCGGGTGCTTCACCTCACAGTGATGAAGTATGTTATTCAAGGCGCGGTATGGGCTTCCTTCACCATGACGGTGTGTGTTATTTAGGGGGAGTCACTGCCTTTCTTCTGGTGCTTCACCTCACAGTGATGACGTATGTTATTCAAGGCGCGGTATGGGCTTCCTTCACCATGACGGTGTGTGTTATTTAGGGGGTGTCACTGCCTTTCTTCTGGTGCTTCACCTCACAGTGATGACGTATGTTATTTAAGGTGCAGTATGGATTTCATGGTATTTAAGGCTCTGTATTGGCTTCCATCACCATGACGGTGTGTGTTATTTAGGGGGATTCACTGCCTTTCTTCTGGTGCTTCACCTCACAGTGATGAAGTATGTTATTCAAGGCGCGGTATGGGCTTCCTTCACCATGACGGTGTGTTATTTAGGGGGAGTCACTGCCTTCTGGTGCTTCACCTCACAGTGATGGTGTATGTTATTCAAGGCGCGCTATGGGCTTCCTTCACCATAACGGTGTGTTATTTAGGGGGAGTCACTGCCTTTCTTCGGGTGCTTCACCTCACAGTGATGAAGAATGTTATTCAAGGCGCGGTATGGGCTTCCTTTACCATGAGGGTGTGTGTTATTTAGGGGGAGTCACTGCCTTTCTTCGGGTGCTTCACCTCACAGTGATGGTGTATGTTATTCAAGGCGCGCTATGGGCTTCCTTCACCATGACGGTGTGTGTTATTTAGGGGGAGTCACTGCCTTTCTTCTGGTGCTTCACCTCACAGTGATGAAGTATGTTATTCAAGGCGCGGTATGGGCTTCCTTCACCATTACGGTGTGTGTTATTTAGGGGGAGTCACAGCCTTTCTTCTGGTGCTTTACCTCACAGTGATGAAGTATGTTGTTCAAGGCACGGTATGGTCTTCCTTCACCATGAGGGTGTGTGTTATTTAGGGGGAGTCACAGCCTTTCTTCTGGTGCTTCACCTCACAGTGATGAAGTATGTTATTCAAGGCGCGGTATGGGCTTTCTTCACCATGACGGTGTGTGTCATTTAGGGGGAGTCACTGCCTTTCTTCAGATACTTCACCTCACAGAGATGAAGTATGTTATTCAAGGCGCGGTATGGGCTTTCATCACCATAACTGTGTGTGTGTTATTTAGGGGGAGTCACAGCCTTTCTTCGGGTGCTTCACCTCACAGTGATGAAGTATGTTATTCCAGGCGCGGTATGGGCTTCCTTCACCATGAGGGTGTGTGTTATTTAGGGGGAGTCACAGCCTTTCTTCGGGTGCTTCACCTCACAGTAATGAAGTATGTTATTCAAGGCACGGTATGGGCTTCCTTCACCATGAGGGTTTGTGTTATGTAGGGGGAGTCCCTGCCTTTCTTCGGGTGGTTCACCTCACGGTGATTAAGTATGTTATTCAAGGCGCGGTATGGGCTTCCTTCACCATGAGGGTGTGTGGTATTTAGGAGCAGTCACTGCCTTTCTTCTGGTGCTTCACCTCACAGTGATGAAGTATGTTATTAAAGGCGCGGTATGCGCTTCCTTCACCATAACGGTGTGTGTTATTCAGGGGGAGTCACTGCCTTTCTTCTGCTGCTTCACCTCACAGTGATGGTGTATGTTATTCAAGGCGCGCTATGGGCTTCCTTCACCATAACGGTGTGTGTTATTTAGGGGGAGTCACTGCCTTTCTTCGGGTGCTTCACCTCACAGTGATGGAGTATGTTATTCAAGGCGCGGTATGGGCTTCCTTCACCATGAGGGTGTGTGTTATTTAGGGGGAGTCACAGCCTTTCTTATGGTGGTTCACCTCACAGTGATGGTGTATGTTATTCAAGGCGCGCTATGGGCTTCCTTCACCATAACGTTGTGTTATTTAGGGGGAGTCACTGCCTTTCTTCGGGTGCTTCACCTCACAGTGATGAAGTATGTTATTCAAGGCGCGGTATGGGCTTCCTTCACCATAACGGTGTGTGTTATTTAGGGGAAGTCACTGCCTTTCTTCTGGTGCTTCACCTCACAGTGATGAAGTATGTTATTCAAGGCGCGGTATGGGCTTTCTTCACCATGACGGTGTGTGTCATTTAGGGGGAGTCACTGCCTTTCTTCAGATACTTCACCTCACAGAGATGAAGTATGTTATTCAAGGCGCGGTATGGGCTTTCATCACCATAACTGTGTGTGTGTTATTTAGGGGGAGTCACAGCCTTTCTTCGGGTGCTTCACCTCACAGTGATGAAGTATGTTATTCCAGGCGCGGTATGGGCTTCCTTCACCATGAGGGTGTGTGTTATTTAGGGGGAGTCACAGCCTTTCTTCGGGTGCTTCACCTCACAGTAATGAAGTATGTTATTCAAGGCGCGGTATGGGCTTCCTTCACCATGAGGGTTTGTGTTATGTAGGGGGAGTCCCTGCCTTTCTTCGGGTGGTTCACCTCACGGTGATTAAGTATGTTATTCAAGGCGCGGTATGGGCTTCCTTCACCATGAGGGTGTGTGGTATTTAGGAGCAGTCACTGCCTTTCTTCTGGTGCTTCACCTCACAGTGATGAAGTATGTTATTAAAGGCGCGGTATGCGCTTCCTTCACCATAACGGTGTGTGTTATTCAGGGGGAGTCACTGCCTTTCTTCTGCTGCTTCACCTCACAGTGATGGTGTATGTTATTCAAGGCGCGCTATGGGCTTCCTTCACCATAACGGTGTGTGTTATTTAGGGGGAGTCACTGCCTTTCTTCGGGTGCTTCACCTCACAGTGATGGAGTATGTTATTCAAGGCGCGGTATGGGCTTCCTTCACCATGAGGGTGTGTGTTATTTAGGGGGAGTCACAGCCTTTCTTATGGTGGTTCACCTCACAGTGATGGTGTATGTTATTCAAGGCGCGCTATGGGCTTCCTTCACCATAACGTTGTGTTATTTAGGGGGAGTCACTGCCTTTCTTCGGGTGCTTCACCTCACAGTGATGAAGTATGTTATTCAAGGCGCGGTATGGGCTTCCTTCACCATAACGGTGTGTGTTATTTAGGGGAAGTCACTGCCTTTCTTCTGGTGCTTCACCTCACAGTGATGGTGTATGTTATTCAAGGAGCGGTATGGGCTTCCTTCACCATGAGGGTGTGTGTTATTTAGGGGGTGTCACTGCCTTTCTTCTGGTGCTTCACCTCACAGTGATGAAGTATGTTATTCAAGGCGCGCTATGGGCTTTCTTCACCAAGAGGGTGTGTGTTATTTAGGGGGAGTCACTGCCTTTCTTCTGGTGCTTCACCTCACAGTGATGGTGTATGTTATTCAAGGCGCGCTATGGGCTTCCTTCACCATGACGGTGTGTGTTATTTAGGGGGAGTCACAGCCTTTCTTCTGGTGCTTCACCTCGCAGTGATGAAGTATGTCATTCAAGGCGCGGTATGGGCTTCCTTCACCATGACGGTGTGTGTCATTTAGGGGGAGTCACTGCCTTTCTTCGGGTACTTCACCTCACAGAGATGAAGTATGTTATTCAAGGCACGGTATGGGCTTTCATCACCCTAAACTGTGTGTGTTATTTAGTGGGAGTCACAGCCTTTCTTCGGGTGCTTCACCTCACAGTGATGAAGTATGTTATTCCAGGCACGGTATGGGCTTCGTTCACCATGAGGGTGTGTGTTATTTAGGGGGAGTCACTGCGTTTCTTCTGGTGGTTCACCTCACAGTGATGAAGTATGTTATTCAAGGCGCGGTATGGGCTTCCTTCACCATGAGGGTTTGTGTTATTTAGGGGGAGTCCCTGCCTTTCTTCGGGTGGTTCACCTCACGGTGATTAAGTATGTTATTCAAGGCGCGGTATGGGCTTCCTTCACCATAATGGTGTGTGTTATTTAGGGGAAGTCACTGCCTTTCTTCTGCTGCTTCACCTCACAGTGATGGTGTATGTTATTCAAGGCGCGCTATGGGCTTCCTTCACCATAACGGTGTGTGTTATTTAGGGGGAGTCACTGCCTTTCTTCGGGTGCTTCACCTCACAGTGATGAAGTATGTTATTCAAGGCGCGGTATGGGCTTCCTTCACCATGAGGGTGTGTGTTATTTAGGGGGAGTCACAGCCTTTCTTCTGGTGGTTCACCTCACAGTGATGGTGTATGTTATTCAAGGTGCCGTATGGGCTTCCTTCACCATGAGGGTGTGTGTTATTTAGGGGGTGTCACTGCCTTTCTTCGGGTGCTTAACCTCACAGTGATGACGTATGTTATGCAAGGTGCGCTATGGGCTTCCTTCACCATAACGGTGTGTGTTATTTAGGGGAGTCACAGCCTTTCTTCGGGTGGTTCACCTCACAGTGATGAAGTATGTTATTCAAGGCGCAGTATGGGCTTCCTTCACCATGAGGGTGTGTGTTATTTAGTGGGAGTCACTGCCTTTCTTCGGGTGCTTCACCTGACAGTGATGAAGTATGGTATTCAAGGCGCGGTATGGGCTTCCTTCACCATAACGGTGTGTGTTACTTAGGGGGAGTCACTGCCTTTCTTCTGGTAATTCACCTCACAGTGATGAAGTATGTTATTCAAGGCGCGGTATGGGCTTCCTTCACCATGAGGGTGTGTGTCATTTAGGGGGAGTCACTGCCTTTCTTCTGGTGGTTCACCTCACAGTGATGAAGTATGTTATTCAAGGTGCAGTATGCGCTTCCTTCACAATGAGGGTGTGTGTTATTTAGGGGGAGTCACTGCCTTTCTTTGGGTGCTTCACCTCACTGTGATGAAGTATGTTATTCAAGGCGCAGTATGGGCTTCCTTCACCATAACTGTGTGTGTTATTTAGTGGGAGTCACAGCCTTTCTTCGGGTCCTTCACCTCACAGTGATGAAGTATGTCATTCAAGGCGCCGTATGGGCTTCCTTCACCATGAGGGTGTGTGTTATTTAGGGGGAGTCACTGCCTTTCTTCGGGTGCTTCACCTCACAGTGATGAAGTATGTTATTCAAGGCGCAATATGGGCTTCCTTCACCATGAGGGTGTGTGTTATTTAGGGGAGTCACTGCCTTTCTTCGGGTGCTTCACCTCACAGTGATGAAGTATGTTATTCAAGGCGCAGTATGGGCTTCCTTCACCATGAGGGTGTGTGTTATTTAGGGGGAGTCACTGCCTTTCTTCTGGTGCTTCACCTCACAGTGATAAAGTATGTTATTCAAGGCGCAGTATGGGCTTCCTTCACCATGACGGTGTGTGTTATTTAGGGGGAGTCACTGCCTTTCCTCTGATGCTTCACCTCACAGTGATGAAGTATGTTATTCAAGGCGCAGTATGGGCTTCCTTCACCATGAGGGTGTGTGTTATTTAGGGGGAGTCACTGCCTTTCTTCGGGTGGTTTCCTCACAGCGATGGTGTATGTTATTCAAGGCGCAGTATGGGCTTCTTTCACCATGACGGTGTGTGTTATTTAGGGGGAGTCACTGCCTTTCCTCTGATGCTTCACCTCACAGTGATGAAGTATGTTATTCAAGGTGCAGTATGCGCTTCCTTCACAATGAGGGTGTGTGTTATTTAGGGGGAGTCACTGCCTTTCTTTGGGTGGTTTCCTCACAGCGATGGTGTATGTTATTCAAGGCGCAGTATGGGCTTCTTTCACCATGACGGTGTGTGTTATTTAGGGGGAGTCACTGCCTTTCTTCTGGTGCTTCACTTCACAGTGATGAAGTATGTTATTCAAGGCGCGGTATGGGCTTCCTTCACCATAACGGTGTGTGTTATTTAGGGGGGAGTCACTGCCTTTCTTCTGGTGCTTCACCTCACAGTGATGAAGAATGTCATTCCAGGCGCGGTATGGGCTTCCTTCACCATAACGGTGTGTGTTATTTAGGGGAAGTCACTGCCTTTCTTCTGGTGCTTCACCTCACAGTGATGGTGTATGTTATTCAAGGAGCGGTATGGGCTTCCTTCACCATGAGGGTGTGTGTTATTTAGGGGGAGTCACTGCCTTTCTTCTGGTGCTTCACCTCACAGTGATGAAGTATGTTATTCAAGGCGCGCTATGGGCTTCCTTCACCAAGAGGGTGTGTGTTATTTAGGGGGAGTCACTGCCTTTCTTCTGGTGCTTCACCTCACAGTGATGGTGTATGTTATTCAAGGCGCGCTATGGGCTTCCTTCACCATGACGGTGTGTGTTATTTAGGGGGAGTCACAGCCTTTCTTCTGGTGCTTCACCTCGCAGTGATGAAGTATGTCATTCAAGGCGCGGTATGGGCTTCCTTCACCATGACGGTGTGTGTCATTTAGGGGGAGTCACTGCCTTTCTTCGGGTACTTCACCTCACAGAGATGAAGTATGTTATTCAAGGCACGGTATGGGCTTTCATCACCCTAAACTGTGTGTGTTATTTAGTGGGAGTCACAGCCTTTCTTCGGGTGCTTCACCTCACAGTGATGAAGTATGTTATTCCAGGCACGGTATGGGCTTCGTTCACCATGAGGGTGTGTGTTATTTAGGGGGAGTCACTGCGTTTCTTCTGGTGGTTCACCTCACAGTGATGAAGTATGTTATTCAAGGCGCGGTATGGGCTTCCTTCACCATGAGGGTTTGTGTTATTTAGGGGGAGTCCCTGCCTTTCTTCGGGTGGTTCACCTCACGGTGATTAAGTATGTTATTCAAGGCGCGGTATGGGCTTCCTTCACCATAATGGTGTGTGTTATTTAGGGGGAGTCACTGCCTTTCTTCTGCTGCTTCACCTCACAGTGATGGTGTATGTTATTCAAGGCGCGCTATGGGCTTCCTTCACCATAACGGTGTGTGTTATTTAGGGGGAGTCACTGCCTTTCTTCGGGTGCTTCACCTCACAGTGATGAAGTATGTTATTCAAGGCGCGGTATGGGCTTCCTTCACCATGAGGGTGTGTGTTATTTAGGGGGAGTCACAGCCTTTCTTCTGGTGGTTCACCTCACAGTGATGGTGTATGTTATTCAAGGTGCCGTATGGGCTTCCTTCACCATGAGGGTGTGTGTTATTTAGGGGGAGTCACTGCCTTTCTTCGGGTGCTTAACCTCACAGTGATGACGTATGTTATTCAAGGTGCGCTATGGGCTTCCTTCACCATAACGGTGTGTGTTATTTAGGGGAGTCACAGCCTTTCTTCGGGTGGTTCACCTCACAGTGATGAAGTATGTTATTCAAGGCGCAGTATGGGCTTCCTTCACCATGAGGGTGTGTGTTATTTAGTGGGAGTCACTGCCTTTCTTCGGGTGCTTCACCTGACAGTGATGAAGTATGGTATTCAAGGCGCGGTATGGGCTTCCTTCACCATAACGGTGTGTGTTACTTAGGGGGAGTCACTGCCTTTCTTCTGGTAATTCACCTCACAGTGATGAAGTATGTTATTCAAGGCACGGTATGGGCTTCCTTCACCATGAGGGTGTGTGTCATTTAGGGGGAGTCACTGCCTTTCTTCTGGTGGTTCACCTCACAGTGATGAAGTATGTTATTCAAGGTGCAGTATGCGCTTCCTTCACAATGAGGGTGTGTGTTATTTAGGGGGAGTCACTGCCTTTCTTTGGGTGCTTCACCTCACTGTGATGAAGTATGTTATTCAAGGCGCGGTATGGGCTTTCTTCACCATAACGGTGTGTGTTACTTAGGGGGAGTCACTGCCTTTCTTCTGGTGCTTCACCTCAGTGAAGAAGTATGTTATTCAAGGCGCAGTATGGGCTTCCTTCACCATAACTGTGTGTTATTTAGTGGGAGTCACAGCCTTTCTTCGGGTCCTTCACCTCACAGTGATGAAGTATGTCATTCAAGGCGCCGTATGGGCTTCCTTCACCATGAGGGTGTGTGTTATTTAGGGGGAGTCACTGCCTTTCTTCGGGTGCTTCACCTCACAGTGATGAAGTATGTTATTCAAGGCGCAGTATGGGCTTCCTTCACCATGAGGGTGTGTGTTATTTAGGGGAGTCACTGCCTTTCTTCGGGTGCTTCACCTCACAGTGATGAAGTATGTTATTCAAGGCGCAGTATGGGCTTCCTTCACCATGAGGGTGTGTGTTATTTAGGGGGAGTCACTGCCTTTCTTCTGGTGCTTCACCTCACAGTGATAAAGTAGGTTATTCAAGGCGCAGTATGGGCTTCCTTCACCATGACGGTGTGTGTTATTTAGGGGGAGTCACTGCCTTTCCTCTGATGCTTCACCTCACAGTGATGAAGTATGTTATTCAAGGCGCAGTATGGGCTTCCTTCACCATGAGGGTGTGTGTTATTTAGGGGGAGTCACTGCCTTTCTTCGGGTAGTTTCCTCACAGCGATGGTGTATGTTATTCAAGGCGCAGTATGGGCTTCTTTCACCATGACGGTGTGTGTTATTTAGGGGGAGTCACTGCCTTTCCTCTGATGCTTCACCTCACAGTGATGAAGTATGTTATTCAAGGTGCAGTATGCGCTTCCTTCACAATGAGGGTGTGTGTTATTTAGGGGGAGTCACTGCCTTTCTTTGGGTGGTTTCCTCACAGCGATGGTGTATGTTATTCAAGGCGCAGTATGGGCTTCTTTCACCATGACGGTGTGTGTTATTTAGGGGGAGTCACTGCCTTTCTTCTGGTGCTTCACTTCACAGTGATGAAGTATGTTATTCAAGGCGCGGTATGGGCTTCCTTCACCATAACGGTGTGTGTTATTTAGGGGGGAGTCACTGCCTTTCTTCTGGTGCTTCACCTCACAGTGATGAAGTATGTTATTCAAGGCGCGGTATGGGCTTCCTTCACCATGAGGGTGTGTGTTATTTAGGGGGAGTCACTGCCTTTCTTCTGGTGGTTCACCTCACAGTGATGAAGTATGTTATTCAAGGCGCGGTATGGGCTTCCTTCACCATAACAGTGTGTGTTATTTATGGGGAGTCACTGCCTTTCTTCGGGCACTTCACCTCACAGTGATGAAGTATGTTATTCCAGGCGCGGTATGGGCTTTCTTCACCATAACGGTGTGTGTTATTTAGGGGGAGTCACTGCCTTTCTTCGGGCACTTCACCTCACAGTGATGAAGAATGTCATTCCAGGCGCGGTATGGGCTTTCTTCACCATAACGGTGTGTGTTATTTAGGGGGAGTCACTGCCTTTCATCGGGTGCTTCACCTCACAGTGATGAAGTATGTTATTCAAGGCGCGGTATGGGCTTCCTTCACCATGAGGGTGTGTGTTATTTAGGGGAGTCACTGCCTTTCTTCGGGTGCTTCACCTCACAGTGATGAAGTATGTTATTCAAGGCGCAGTATGGGCTTCCTTCACCATGAGGGTGTGTGTTATTCAGGGGGAGTCACTGCCTTTCTTATGGTGCTTCACCTCACAGTGATGAAGTATGTTATTCAAGGCGCGGTATGGGCTTCCTTCACCATAACGATGTGTGGTATTTAGGGGAAGTCACTGCCTTTCTTCTGGTGCTTCACCTCACAGTGATGGTGTATGTTATTCAAGGAGCGGTATGGGCTTCCTTCACCATAGCAGTGTGTGTTATTTAGGGGGGAGTCACTGCCTTTCTTCGGGTACTTCACCTCACAGTGATGAAGTATGTTATTCAAGGCGCGGTATGGGCTTCCTTCACCATGAGGGTGTGTGTTATTTAGGGGGAGTCACTGCCTTTCTTCGGGCACTTCACCTCACAGAGATGAAGTATGTTATTCCAGGCGCGGTATGGGCTTCCTTCACCATGAGGGTGTGTGTTATTTAGGGGGAGTCACAGCCTTTCTTCGGGTGCTTCACCTCACAGTGATGAAGTATGTTATTCAAGGCGCAGTATGGGCTTCCTTCACCATAACGGTGTGTGTTATTTAGGGGGAGTCACTGCCTTTCTTCGGGCACTTCACCTCACAGAGATGAAGTATGTTATTCAAGGAGCGGTATGGGCTTCCTTCACCATAACGATGTGTGTTATTTAGGGGAAGTCACTGCCTTTCTTCTGGTGGTTCACCTCACAGTGATGAAGTATGTTATTCAAGGCGCGGTATGGGCTTCCTTCACCATGAGGGTGTGTGTCATTTAGGGGGAGTCACAGCCTTTCTTCTGGTGCTTCACCTCACAGAGATGAAGTATGTTATTCAAGGCACGGTATGGGCTTTCATCACCCTAAACTGTGTGTGTTATTTAGTGGGAGTCACAGCCTTTCTTCGGGTGCTTCACCTCACAGTGATGAAGTATGTTATTCCAGGCACGGTATGGGCTTCGTTCACCATGAGGGTGTGTGTTATTTAGGGGGAGTCACTGCCTTTCTTCTGGTGGTTCACCTCACAGTGATGAAGTATGTTATTCAAGGCGCGGTATGGGCTTCCTTCACCATGAGGGTTTGTGTTATTTAGGGGGAGTCCCTGCCTTTCTTCTGGTGCTTCACCTCACAGTGATGGTGTATGTTATTCAAGGAGCGGTATGGGCTTCCTTCACCATGAGGGTGTGTGTTATTTAAGGGGAGTCACTGCCTTTCTTCTGGTGCTTCACCTCACAGAGATGAAGTATGTTATTCAAGGCACGGTATGGGCTTTCATCACCCTAAACTGTGTGTGTTATTTAGTGGGAGTCACAGCCTTTCTTCGGGTGCTTCACCTCACAGTGATGAAGTATGTTATTCCAGGCACGGTATGGGCTTCGTTCACCATGAGGGTGTGTGTTATTTAGGGGGAGTCACTGCCTTTCTTCTGGTGGTTCACCTCACAGTGATGAAGTATGTTATTCAAGGCGCGGTATGGGCTTCCTTCACCATGAGGGTTTGTGTTATTTAGGGGGAGTCCCTGCCTTTCTTCGGGTGGTTCACCTCACGGTGATTAAGTATGTTATTCAAGGCGCGGTATGGGCTTCCTTCACCATAATGGTGTGTGTTATTTAGGGGGAGTCACTGCCTTTCTCCTGCTGCTTCACCTCACAGTGATGGTGTATGTTATTCAAGGCGCGCTATGGGCTTCCTTCACCATAACGGTGTGTGTTATTTAGGGGGAGTCACTGCCTTTCTTCGGGTGCTTCACCTCACAGTGATGAAGTATGTTATTCAAGGCGCGGTATGGGCTTCCTTCACCATGAGGGTGTGTGTTATTTAGGGGGAGTCACAGCCTTTCTTCTGGTGGTTCACCTCACAGTGATGGTGTATGTTATTCAAGGTGCCGTATGGGCTTCCTTCACCATGAGGGTGTGTGTTATTTAGGGGGAGTCACTGCCTTTCTTCGGGTGCTTAACCTCACAGTGATGACGTATGTTATTCAAGGTGCGCTATGGGCTTCCTTCACCATAACGGTGTGTGTTATTTAGGGGAGTCACAGCCTTTCTTCGGGTGGTTCACCTCACAGTGATGAAGTATGTTATTCAAGGCGCAGTATGGGCTTCCTTCACCATGAGGGTGTGTGTTATTTAGTGGGAGTCACTGCCTTTCTTCGGGTGCTTCACCTGACAGTGATGAAGTATGGTATTCAAGGCGCGGTATGGGCTTCCTTCACCATAACGGTGTGTGTTACTTAGGGGGAGTCACTGCCTTTCTTCTGGTAATTCACCTCACAGTGATGAAGTATGTTATTCAAGGCGCGGTATGGGCTTCCTTCACCATGAGGGTGTGTGTCATTTAGGGGGAGTCACTGCCTTTCTTCTGGTGGTTCACCTCACAGTGATGAAGTATGTTATTCAAGGTGCAGTATGCGCTTCCTTCACAATGAGGGTGTGTGTTATTTAGGGGGAGTCACTGCCTTTCTTTGGGTGCTTCACCTCACTGTGATGAAGTATGTTATTCAAGGCGCGGTATGGGCTTTCTTCACCATAACGGTGTGTGTTACTTAGGGGGAGTCACTGCCTTTCTTCTGGTGCTTCACCTCAGTGAAGAAGTATGTTATTCAAGGCGCAGTATGGGCTTCCTTCACCATAACTGTGTGTGTTATTTAGTGGGAGTCACAGCCTTTCTTCGGGTCCTTCACCTCACAGTGATGAAGTATGTCATTCAAGGCGCCGTATGGGCTTCCTTCACCATGAGGGTGTGTGTTATTTAGGGGGAGTCACTGCCTTTCTTCGGGTGCTTCACCTCACAGTGATGAAGTATGTTATTCAAGGCGCAGTATGGGCTTCCTTCACCATGAGGGTGTGTGTTATTTAGGGGAGTCACTGCCTTTCTTCGGGTGCTTCACCTCACAGAGATGAAGTATGTTATTCAAGGCGCAGTATGGGCTTCCTTCACCATGAGGGTGTGTGTTATTTAGGGGGAGTCACTGCCTTTCTTCTGGTGCTTCACCTCACAGTGATAAAGTATGTTATTCAAGGCGCAGTATGGGCTTCCTTCACCATGACGGTGTGTGTTATTTAGGGGGAGTCACTGCCTTTCCTCTGATGCTTCACCTCACAGTGATGAAGTATGTTATTCAAGGCGCAGTATGGGCTTCCTTCACCATGAGGGTGTGTGTTATTTAGGGGGAGTCACTGCCTTTCTTCGGGTGGTTTCCTCACAGCGATGGTGTATGTTATTCAAGGCGCAGTATGGGCTTCTTTCACCATGACGGTGTGTGTTATTTAGGGGGAGTCACTGCCTTTCCTCTGATGCTTCACCTCACAGTGATGAAGTATGTTATTCAAGGTGCAGTATGGGCTTCCTTCACCATGAGGGTGTGTGTTATTTAGGGGGAGTCACTGCCTTTCTTCGGGTGGTTTCCTCACAGCGATGGTGTATGTTATTCAAGGCGCAGTATGGGCTTCCTTCACCATGAGGGTGTGTGTTATTTAGGGGAGTCACTGCCTTTCTTCGGGTGCTTCACCTCACAGTGATGAAGTATGTTATTCAAGGCGCAGTATGGGCTTCCTTCACCATGAGGGTGTGTGTTATTTAGGGGGAGTCACTGCCTTTCTTCTGGTGCTTCACCTCACAGTGATAAAGTATGTTATTCAAGGCGCAGTATGGGCTTCCTTCACCATGACGGTGTGTGTTATTTAGGGGGAGTCACTGCCTTTCCTCTGATGCTTCACCTCACAGTGATGAAGTATGTTATTCAAGGCGCAGTATGGGCTTCCTTCACCATGAGGGTGTGTGTTATTTAGGGGGAGTCACTGCCTTTCTTCGGGTGGTTTCCTCACAGCGATGGTGTATGTTATTCAAGGCGCAGTATGGGCTTCTTTCACCATGCCGGTGTGTGTTATTTAGGGGGAGTCACTGCCTTTCCTCTGATGCTTCACCTCACAGTGATGAAGTATGTTATTCAAGGTGCAGTATGCGCTTCCTTCACAATGAGGGTGTGTGTTATTTAGGGGGAGTCCCTGCCTTTCTTCGGGTGGTTCACCTCACGGTGATTAAGTATGTTATTCAAGGCGCGGTATGGGCTTCCTTCACCATAATGGTGTGTGTTATTTAGGGGAAGTCACTGCCTTTCTTCTGCTGCTTCACCTCACAGTGATGGTGTATGTTATTCAAGGCGCGCTATGGGCTTCCTTCACCATAACGGTGTGTGTTATTTAGGGGGAGTCACTGCCTTTCTTCGGGTGCTTCACCTCACAGTGATGAAGTATGTTATTCAAGGCGCGGTATGGGCTTCCTTCACCATGAGGGTGTGTGTTATTTAGGGGGAGTCACAGCCTTTCTTCTGGTGGTTCACCTCACAGTGATGGTGTATGTTATTCAAGGTGCCGTATGGGCTTCCTTCACCATGAGGGTGTGTTATTTAGGGGGTGTCACTGCCTTTCTTCGGGTGCTTAACCTCACAGTGATGACGTATGTTATTCAAGGTGCGCTATGGGCTTCCTTCACCATAACGGTGTGTGTTATTTAGGGGAGTCACAGCCTTTCTTCGGGTGGTTCACCTCACAGTGATGAAGTATGTTATTCAAGGCGCAGTATGGGCTTCCTTCACCATGAGGGTGTGTGTTATTTAGTGGGAGTCACTGCCTTTCTTCGGGTGCTTCACCTGACAGTGATGAAGTATGGTATTCAAGGCGCGGTATGGGCTTCCTTCACCATAACGGTGTGTGTTACTTAGGGGGAGTCACTGCCTTTCTTCTGGTAATTCACCTCACAGTGATGAAGTATGTTATTCAAGGCGCGGTATGGGCTTCCTTCACCATGAGGGTGTGTCATTTAGGGGGAGTCACTGCCTTTCTTCTGGTGGTTCACCTCACAGTGATGAAGTATGTTATTCAAGGTGCAGTATGCGCTTCCTTCACAATGAGGGTGTGTGTTATTTAGGGGGAGTCACTGCCTTTCTTTGGGTGCTTCACCTCACTGTGATGAAGTATGTTATTCAAGGCGCGGTATGGGCTTTCTTCACCATAACGGTGTGTGTTACTTAGGGGGAGTCACTGCCTTTCTTCTGGTGCTTCACCTCAGTGAAGAAGTATGTTATTCAAGGCGCAGTATGGGCTTCCTTCACCATAACTGTGTGTGTTATTTAGTGGGAGTCACAGCCTTTCTTCGGGTCCTTCACCTCACAGTGATGAAGTATGTCATTCAAGGCGCCGTATGGGCTTCCTTCACCATGAGGGTGTGTGTTATTTAGGGGGAGTCACTGCCTTTCTTCGGGTGCTTCACCTCACAGTGATGAAGTATGTTATTCAAGGCGCAATATGGGCTTCCTTCACCATGAGGGTGTGTGTTATTTAGGGGAGTCACTGCCTTTCTTCGGGTGCTTCACCTCACAGTGATGAAGTATGTTATTCAAGGCGCAGTATGGGCTTCCTTCACCATGAGGGTGTGTGTTATTTAGGGGGAGTCACTGCCTTTCTTCTGGTGCTTCACCTCACAGTGATAAAGTATGTTATTCAAGGCGCAGTATGGGCTTCCTTCACCATGACGGTGTGTGTTATTTAGGGGGAGTCACTGCCTTTCCTCTGATGCTTCACCTCACAGTGATGAAGTATGTTATTCAAGGCGCAGTATGGGCTTCCTTCACCATGAGGGTGTGTGTTATTTAGGGGGAGTCACTGCCTTTCTTCGGGTGGTTTCCTCACAGCGATGGTGTATGTTATTCAAGGCGCAGTATGGGCTTCTTTCACCATGACGGTGTGTGTTATTTAGGGGGAGTCACTGCCTTTCCTCTGATGCTTCACCTCACAGTGATGAAGTATGTTATTCAAGGTGCAGTATGCGCTTCCTTCACAATGAGGGTGTGTGTTATTTAGGGGGAGTCACTGCCTTTCTTTGGGTGGTTTCCTCACAGCGATGGTGTATGTTATTCAAGGCGCAGTATGGGCTTCTTTCACCATGACGGTGTGTGTTATTTAGGGGGAGTCACTGCCTTTCTTCTGGTGCTTCACTTCACAGTGATGAAGTATGTTATTCAAGGCGCGGTATGGGCTTCCTTCACCATAACGGTGTGTGTTATTTAGGGGGGAGTCACTGCCTTTCTTCTGGTGCTTCACCTCACAGTGATGAAGAATGTCATTCCAGGCGCGGTATGGGCTTCCTTCACCATAACGGTGTGTGTTATTTAGGGGAAGTCACTGCCTTTCTTCTGGTGCTTCACCTCACAGTGATGGTGTATGTTATTCAAGGAGCGGTATGGGCTTCCTTCACCATGAGGGTGTGTGTTATTTAGGGGGAGTCACTGCCTTTCTTCTGGTGCTTCACCTCACAGTGATGAAGTATGTTATTCAAGGCGCGCTATGGGCTTCCTTCACCAAGAGGGTGTGTGTTATTTAGGGGGAGTCACTGCCTTTCTTCTGGTGCTTCACCTCACAGTGATGGTGTATGTTATTCAAGGCGCGCTATGGGCTTCCTTCACCATGACGGTGTGTGTTATTTAGGGGGAGTCACAGCCTTTCTTCTGGTGCTTCACCTCGCAGTGATGAAGTATGTCATTCAAGGCGCGGTATGGGCTTCCTTCACCATGACGGTGTGTGTCATTTAGGGGGAGTCACTGCCTTTCTTCGGGTACTTCACCTCACAGAGATGAAGTATGTTATTCAAGGCACGGTATGGGCTTTCATCACCCTAAACTGTGTGTGTTATTTAGTGGGAGTCACAGCCTTTCTTCGGGTGCTTCACCTCACAGTGATGAAGTATGTTATTCCAGGCACGGTATGGGCTTCGTTCACCATGAGGGTGTGTGTTATTTAGGGGGAGTCACTGCGTTTCTTCTGGTGGTTCACCTCACAGTGATGAAGTATGTTATTCAAGGCGCGGTATGGGCTTCCTTCACCATGAGGGTTTGTGTTATTTAGGGGGAGTCCCTGCCTTTCTTCGGGTGGTTCACCTCACGGTGATTAAGTATGTTATTCAAGGCGCGGTATGGGCTTCCTTCACCATAATGGTGTGTGTTATTTAGGGGGAGTCACTGCCTTTCTTCTGCTGCTTCACCTCACAGTGATGGTGTATGTTATTCAAGGCGCGCTATGGGCTTCCTTCACCATAACGGTGTGTGTTATTTAGGGGGAGTCACTGCCTTTCTTCGGGTGCTTCACCTCACAGTGATGAAGTATGTTATTCAAGGCGCGGTATGGGCTTCCTTCACCATGAGGGTGTGTGTTATTTAGGGGGAGTCACAGCCTTTCTTCTGGTGGTTCACCTCACAGTGATGGTGTATGTTATTCAAGGTGCCGTATGGGCTTCCTTCACCATGAGGGTGTGTGTTATTTAGGGGGAGTCACTGCCTTTCTTCGGGTGCTTAACCTCACAGTGATGACGTATGTTATTCAAGGTGCGCTATGGGCTTCCTTCACCATAACGGTGTGTGTTATTTAGGGGAGTCACAGCCTTTCTTCGGGTGGTTCACCTCACAGTGATGAAGTATGTTATTCAAGGCGCAGTATGGGCTTC
Source organism: Lissotriton helveticus (assembly GCF_964261635.1). Classification (NCBI taxonomy): domain Eukaryota; kingdom Metazoa; phylum Chordata; class Amphibia; order Caudata; family Salamandridae; genus Lissotriton; species Lissotriton helveticus. Next base: position 54,983,788 of record NC_136067.1, read on the forward strand.
CTTCACCATGAGGGTGTGTGTTATTTAGTGGGAGTCACTGCCTTTCTTCGGGTGCTTCACCTGACAGTGATGAAGTATGGTATTCAAGGCGCGGTATGGGCTTCCTTCACCATAACGGTGTGTGTTACTTAGGGGGAGTCACTGCCTTTCTTCTGGTAATTCACCTCACAGTGATGAAGTATGTTATTCAAGGCACGGTATGGGCTTCCTTCACCATGAGGGTGTGTGTCATTTAGGGGGAGTCACTGCCTTTCTTCTGGTGGTTCACCTCACAGTGATGAAGTATGTTATTCAAGGTGCAGTATGCGCTTCCTTCACAATGAGGGTGTGTGTTATTTAGGGGGAGTCACTGCCTTTCTTTGGGTGCTTCACCTCACTGTGATGAAGTATGTTATTCAAGGCGCGGTATGGGCTTTCTTCACCATAACGGTGTGTGTTACTTAGGGGGAGTCACTGCCTTTCTTCTGGTGCTTCACCTCAGTGAAGAAGTATGTTATTCAAGGCGCAGTATGGGCTTCCTTCACCATAACTGTGTGTGTTATTTAGTGGGAGTCACAGCCTTTCTTCGGGTCCTTCACCTCACAGTGATGAAGTATGTCATTCAAGGCGCCGTATGGGCTTCCTTCACCATGAGGGTGTGTGTTATTTAGGGGGAGTCACTGCCTTTCTTCGGGTGCTTCACCTCACAGTGATGAAGTATGTTATTCAAGGCGCAGTATGGGCTTCCTTCACCATGAGGGTGTGTGTTATTTAGGGGAGTCACTGCCTTTCTTCGGGTGCTTCACCTCACAGTGATGAAGTATGTTATTCAAGGCGCAGTATGGGCTTCCTTCACCATGAGGGTGTGTGTTATTTAGGGGGAGTCACTGCCTTTCTTCTGGTGCTTCACCTCACAGTGATAAAGTAGGTTATTCAAGGCGCAGTATGGGCTTCCTTCACCATGACGGTGTGTGTTATTTAGGGGGAGTCACTGCCTTTCCTCTGATGCTTCACCTCACAGTGATGAAGTATGTTATTCAAGGCGCAGTATGGGCTTCCTTCACCATGAGGGTGTGTGTTATTTAGGGGGAGTCACTGCCTTTCTTCGGGTGGTTTCCTCACAGCGATGGTGTATGTTATTCAAGGCGCAGTATGGGCTTCTTTCACCATGACGGTGTGTGTTATTTAGGGGGAGTCACTGCCTTTCCTCTGATGCTTCACCTCACAGTGATGAAGTATGTTATTCAAGGTGCAGTATGCGCTTCCTTCACAATGAGGGTGTGTGTTATTTAGGGGGAGTCACTGCCTTTCTTTGGGTGGTTTCCTCACAGCGATGGTGTATGTTATTCAAGGCGCAGTATGGGCTTCTTTCACCATGACGGTGTGTGTTATTTAGGGGGAGTCACTGCCTTTCTTCTGGTGCTTCACTTCACAGTGATGAAGTATGTTATTCAAGGCGCGGTATGGGCTTCCTTCACCATAACGGTGTGTGTTATTTAGGGGGGAGTCACTGCCTTTCTTCTGGTGCTTCACCTCACAGTGATGAAGTATGTTATTCAAGGCGCGGTATGGGCTTCCTTCACCATGAGGGTGTGTGTTATTTAGGGGGAGTCACTGCCTTTCTTCTGGTGGTTCACCTCACAGTGATGAAGTATGTTATTCAAGGCGCGGTATGGGCTTCCTTCACCATAACAGTGTGTGTTATTTATGGGGAGTCACTGCCTTTCTTCGGGCACTTCACCTCACAGTGATGAAGTATGTTATTCCAGGCGCGGTATGGGCTTTCTTCACCATAACGGTGTGTGTTATTTAGGGGGAGTCACTGCCTTTCTTCGGGCACTTCACCTCACAGTGATGAAGAATGTCATTCCAGGCGCGGTATGGGCTTTCTTCACCATAACGGTGTGTGTTATTTAGGGGGAGTCACTGCCTTTCATCGGGTGCTTCACCTCACAGTGATGAAGTATGTTATTCAAGGCGCGGTATGGGCTTCCTTCACCATGAGGGTGTGTGTTATTTAGGGGAGTCACTGCCTTTCTTCGGGTGCTTCACCTCACAGTGATGAAGTATGTTATTCAAGGCGCAGTATGGGCTTCCTTCACCATGAGGGTGTGTGTTATTTAGGGGGAGTCACTGCCTTTCTTATGGTGCTTCACCTCACAGTGATGAAGTATGTTATTCAAGGCGCGGTATGGGCTTCCTTCACCATAACGATGTGTGGTATTTAGGGGAAGTCACTGCCTTTCTTCTGGTGCTTCACCTCACAGTGATGGTGTATGTTATTCAAGGAGCGGTATGGGCTTCCTTCACCATAGCAGTGTGTGTTATTTAGGGGGGAGTCACTGCCTTTCTTCGGGTACTTCACCTCACAGTGATGAAGTATGTTATTCAAGGCGCGGTATGGGCTTCCTTCACCATGAGGGTGTGTGTTATTTAGGGGGAGTCACTGCCTTTCTTCGGGCACTTCACCTCACAGAGATGAAGTATGTTATTCCAGGCGCGGTATGGGCTTCCTTCACCATGAGGGTGTGTGTTATTTAGGGGGAGTCACAGCCTTTCTTCGGGTGCTTCACCTCACAGTGATGAAGTATGTTATTCAAGGCGCAGTATGGGCTTCCTTCACCATAACGGTGTGTGTTATTTAGGGGGAGTCACTGCCTTTCTTCGGGCACTTCACCTCACAGAGATGAAGTATGTTATTCAAGGAGCGGTATGGGCTTCCTTCACCATAACGATGTGTGTTATTTAGGGGAAGTCACTGCCTTTCTTCTGGTGGTTCACCTCACAGTGATGAAGTATGTTATTCAAGGCGCGGTATGGGCTTCCTTCACCATGAGGGTGTGTGTCATTTAGGGGGAGTCACAGCCTTTCTTCTGGTGCTTCACCTCACAGAGATGAAGTATGTTATTCAAGGCACGGTATGGGCTTTCATCACCCTAAACTGTGTGTGTTATTTAGTGGGAGTCACAGCCTTTCTTCGGGTGCTTCACCTCACAGTGATGAAGTATGTTATTCCAGGCACGGTATGGGCTTCGTTCACCATGAGGGTGTGTGTTATTTAGGGGGAGTCACTGCCTTTCTTCTGGTGGTTCACCTCACAGTGATGAAGTATGTTATTCAAGGCGCGGTATGGGCTTCCTTCACCATGAGGGTTTGTGTTATTTAGGGGGAGTCCCTGCCTTTCTTCTGGTGCTTCACCTCACAGTGATGGTGTATGTTATTCAAGGAGCGGTATGGGCTTCCTTCACCATGAGGGTGTGTGTTATTTAAGGGGAGTCACTGCCTTTCTTCTGGTGCTTCACCTCACAGAGATGAAGTATGTTATTCAAGGCACGGTATGGGCTTTCATCACCCTAAACTGTGTGTGTTATTTAGTGGGAGTCACAGCCTTTCTTCGGGTGCTTCACCTCACAGTGATGAAGTATGTTATTCCAGGCACGGTATGGGCTTCGTTCACCATGAGGGTGTGTGTTATTTAGGGGGAGTCACTGCCTTTCTTCTGGTGGTTCACCTCACAGTGATGAAGTATGTTATTCAAGGCGCGGTATGGGCTTCCTTCACCATGAGGGTTTGTGTTATTTAGGGGGAGTCCCTGCCTTTCTTCGGGTGGTTCACCTCACGGTGATTAAGTATGTTATTCAAGGCGCGGTATGGGCTTCCTTCACCATAATGGTGTGTGTTATTTAGGGGGAGTCACTGCCTTTCTCCTGCTGCTTCACCTCACAGTGATGGTGTATGTTATTCAAGGCGCGCTATGGGCTTCCTTCACCATAACGGTGTGTGTTATTTAGGGGGAGTCACTGCCTTTCTTCGGGTGCTTCACCTCACAGTGATGAAGTATGTTATTCAAGGCGCGGTATGGGCTTCCTTCACCATGAGGGTGTGTGTTATTTAGGGGGAGTCACAGCCTTTCTTCTGGTGGTTCACCTCACAGTGATGGTGTATGTTATTCAAGGTGCCGTATGGGCTTCCTTCACCATGAGGGTGTGTGTTATTTAGGGGGAGTCACTGCCTTTCTTCGGGTGCTTAACCTCACAGTGATGACGTATGTTATTCAAGGTGCGCTATGGGCTTCCTTCACCATAACGGTGTGTGTTATTTAGGGGAGTCACAGCCTTTCTTCGGGTGGTTCACCTCACAGTGATGAAGTATGTTATTCAAGGCGCAGTATGGGCTTCCTTCACCATGAGGGTGTGTGTTATTTAGTGGGAGTCACTGCCTTTCTTCGGGTGCTTCACCTGACAGTGATGAAGTATGGTATTCAAGGCGCGGTATGGGCTTCCTTCACCATAACGGTGTGTGTTACTTAGGGGGAGTCACTGCCTTTCTTCTGGTAATTCACCTCACAGTGATGAAGTATGTTATTCAAGGCGCGGTATGGGCTTCCTTCACCATGAGGGTGTGTGTCATTTAGGGGGAGTCACTGCCTTTCTTCTGGTGGTTCACCTCACAGTGATGAAGTATGTTATTCAAGGTGCAGTATGCGCTTCCTTCACAATGAGGGTGTGTGTTATTTAGGGGGAGTCACTGCCTTTCTTTGGGTGCTTCACCTCACTGTGATGAAGTATGTTATTCAAGGCGCGGTATGGGCTTTCTTCACCATAACGGTGTGTGTTACTTAGGGGGAGTCACTGCCTTTCTTCTGGTGCTTCACCTCAGTGAAGAAGTATGTTATTCAAGGCGCAGTATGGGCTTCCTTCACCATAACTGTGTGTGTTATTTAGTGGGAGTCACAGCCTTTCTTCGGGTCCTTCACCTCACAGTGATGAAGTATGTCATTCAAGGCGCCGTATGGGCTTCCTTCACCATGAGGGTGTGTGTTATTTAGGGGGAGTCACTGCCTTTCTTCGGGTGCTTCACCTCACAGTGATGAAGTATGTTATTCAAGGCGCAGTATGGGCTTCCTTCACCATGAGGGTGTGTGTTATTTAGGGGAGTCACTGCCTTTCTTCGGGTGCTTCACCTCACAGTGATGAAGTATGTTATTCAAGGCGCAGTATGGGCTTCCTTCACCATGAGGGTGTGTGTTATTTAGGGGGAGTCACTGCCTTTCTTCTGGTGCTTCACCTCACAGTGATAAAGTATGTTATTCAAGGCGCAGTATGGGCTTCCTTCACCATGACGGTGTGTGTTATTTAGGGGGAGTCACTGCCTTTCCTCTGATGCTTCACCTCACAGTGATGAAGTATGTTATTCAAGGCGCAGTATGGGCTTCCTTCACCATGAGGGTGTGTGTTATTTAGGGGGAGTCACTGCCTTTCTTCGGGTGGTTTCCTCACAGCGATGGTGTATGTTATTCAAGGCGCAGTATGGGCTTCCTTCACCATGAGGGTGTGTGTTATTTAGGGGAGTCACTGCCTTTCTTCGGGTGCTTCACCTCACAGTGATGAAGTATGTTATTCAAGGCGCAGTATGGGCTTCCTTCACCATGAGGGTGTGTGTTATTTAGGGGGAGTCACTGCCTTTCTTCTGGTGCTTCACCTCACAGTGATAAAGTATGTTATTCAAGGCGCAGTATGGGCTTCCTTCACCATGACGGTGTGTGTTATTTAGGGGGAGTCACTGCCTTTCCTCTGATGCTTCACCTCACAGTGATGAAGTATGTTATTCAAGGCGCAGTATGGGCTTCCTTCACCATGAGGGTGTGTGTTATTTAGGGGGAGTCACTGCCTTTCTTCGGGTGGTTTCCTCACAGCGATGGTGTATGTTATTCAAGGCGCAGTATGGGCTTCTTTCACCATGCCGGTGTGTGTTATTTAGGGGGAGTCACTGCCTTTCCTCTGATGCTTCACCTCACAGTGATGAAGTATGTTATTCAAGGTGCAGTATGCGCTTCCTTCACAATGAGGGTGTGTGTTATTTAGGGGGAGTCCCTGCCTTTCTTCGGGTGGTTCACCTCACGGTGATTAAGTATGTTATTCAAGGCGCGGTATGGGCTTCCTTCACCATAATGGTGTGTGTTATTTAGGGGAAGTCACTGCCTTTCTTCTGCTGCTTCACCTCACAGTGATGGTGTATGTTATTCAAGGCGCGCTATGGGCTTCCTTCACCATAACGGTGTGTGTTATTTAGGGGGAGTCACTGCCTTTCTTCGGGTGCTTCACTTCACAGTGATGAAGTATGTTATTCAAGGCGTGGTATGGGCTTCCTTCACCATGAGGGTGTGTGTTATTTAGGGGGAGTCACTGCCTTTCTTCGGGTGGTTTCCTCACAGCGATGGTGTATGTTATTCAAGGCGCAGTATGGGCTCCTTTCACCATGACGGTGTGTGTTATTTAGGGGGAGTCACTGCCTTTCTTCTGGTGCTTCACTTCACAGTGATGAAGTATGTTATTCAAGGCGTGGTATGGGCTTCCTTCACCATGAGGGTGTGTGTTATTTAGGGGGTGTCACTGCCTTTCTTCTGGTGCTTCACCTCACAGTGATGACGTATGTTATTTAAGGTGCAGTATGGATTTCATGGTATTTAAGGCTCTGTATTGGCTTCCATCACCATGACGGTGTGTGTTATTTAGGGGGATTCACTGCCTTTCTTCTGGTGCTTCACCTCACAGTGATGAAGTATGTTATTCAAGGCGCGGTATGGGCTTCCTTCACCATGACGGTGTGTTATTTAGGGGGAGTCACTGCCTTCTGGTGCTTCACCTCACAGTGATGGTGTATGTTATTCAAGGCGCGCTATGGGCTTCCTTCACCATAACGGTGTGTTATTTAGGGGGAGTCACTGCCTTTCTTCGGGTGCTTCACCTCACAGTGATGAAGAATGTTATTCAAGGCGCGGTATGGGCTTCCTTTACCATGAGGGTGTGTGTTATTTAGGGGGAGTCACTGCCTTTCTTCGGGTGCTTCACCTCACAGTGATGGTGTATGTTATTCAAGGCGCGCTATGGGCTTCCTTCACCATGACGGTGTGTGTTATTTAGGGGGAGTCACTGCCTTTCTTCTGGTGCTTCACCTCACAGTGATGAAGTATGTTATTCAAGGCGCGGTATGGGCTTCCTTCACCATTACGGTGTGTGTTATTTAGGGGGAGTCACAGCCTTTCTTCTGGTGCTTCACCTCACAGTGATGAAGTATGTTGTTCAAGGCACGGTATGGTCTTCCTTCACCATGAGGGTGTGTGTTATTTAGGGGGAGTCACAGCCTTTCTTCTGGTGCTTCACCTCACAGTGATGAAGTATGTTATTCAAGGCGCGGTATGGGCTTTCTTCACCATGACGGTGTGTGTCATTTAGGGGGAGTCACTGCCTTTCTTCAGATACTTCACCTCACAGAGATGAAGTATGTTATTCAAGGCGCGGTATGGGCTTTCATCACCATAACTGTGTGTGTGTTATTTAGGGGGAGTCACAGCCTTTCTTCGGGTGCTTCACCTCACAGTGATGAAGTATGTTATTCCAGGCGCGGTATGGGCTTCCTTCACCATGAGGGTGTGTGTTATTTAGGGGGAGTCACAGCCTTTCTTCGGGTGCTTCACCTCACAGTGATGAAGTATGTTATTCAAGGCGCGGTATGGGCTTCCTTCACCATGAGGGTTTGTGTTATGTAGGGGGAGTCCCTGCCTTTCTTCGGGTGGTTCACCTCACGGTGATTAAGTATGTTATTCAAGGCGCGGTATGGGCTTCCTTCACCATGAGGGTGTGTGGTATTTAGGAGCAGTCACTGCCTTTCTTCTGGTGCTTCACCTCACAGTGATGAAGTATGTTATTAAAGGCGCGGTATGCGCTTCCTTCACCATAACGGTGTGTGTTATTCAGGGGGAGTCACTGCCTTTCTTCTGCTGCTTCACCTCACAGTGATGGTGTATGTTATTCAAGGCGCGCTATGGGCTTCCTTCACCATAACGTTGTGTTATTTAGGGGGAGTCACTGCCTTTCTTCGGGTGCTTCACCTCACAGTGATGAAGTATGTTATTCAAGGCGCGCTATGGGCTTCCTTCACCATAACGTTGTGTTATTTAGGGGGAGTCACTGCCTTTCTTCGGGTGCTTCACCTCACAGTGATGAAGTATGTTATTCAAGGCGCGGTATGGGCTTCCTTCACCATAACGGTGTGTGTTATTTAGGGGAAGTCACTGCCTTTCTTCTGGTGCTTCACCTCACAGTGATGGTGTATGTTATTCAAGGAGCGGTATGGGCTTCCTTCACCATGAGGGTGTGTGTTATTTAGGGGGTGTCACTGCCTTTCTTCTGGTGCTTCACCTCACAGTGATGAAGTATGTTATTCAAGGCGCGCTATGGGCTTCCTTCACCAAGAGGGTGTGTGTTATTTAGGGGGAGTCACTGCCTTTCTTCTGGTGCTTCACCTCACAGTGATGGTGTATGTTATTCAAGGCGCGCTATGGGCTTCCTTCACCATGACGGTGTGTGTTATTTAGGGGGAGTCACAGCCTTTCTTCTGGTGCTTCACCTCGCAGTGATGAAGTATGTCATTCAAGGCGCGGTATGGGCTTCCTTCACCATGACGGTGTGTGTCATTTAGGTGGAGTCACTGCCTTTCTTCGGGTACTTCACCTCACAGAGATGAAGTATGTTATTCAAGGCACGGTATGGGCTTTCATCACCCTAAACTGTGTGTGTTATTTAGTGGGAGTCACAGCCTTTCTTCGGGTGCTTCACCTCACAGTGATGAAGTATGTTATTCCAGGCACGGTATGGGCTTCGTTCACCATGAGGGTGTGTGTTATTTAGGGGGAGTCACTGCGTTTCTTCTGGTGGTTCACCTCACAGTGATGAAGTATGTTATTCAAGGCGCGGTATGGGCTTCCTTCACCATGAGGGTTTGTGTTATTTAGGGGGAGTCCCTGCCTTTCTTCGGGTGGTTCACCTCACGGTGATTAAGTATGTTATTCAAGGCGCGGTATGGGCTTCCTTCACCATAATGGTGTGTGTTATTTAGGGGAAGTCACTGCCTTTCTTCTGCTGCTTCACCTCACAGTGATGGTGTATGTTATTCAAGGCGCGCTATGGGCTTCCTTCACCATAACGGTGTGTGTTATTTAGGGGGAGTCACTGCCTTTCTTCGGGTGCTTCACCTCACAGTGATGAAGTATGTTATTCAAGGCGCGGTATGGGCTTCCTTCACCATGAGGGTGTGTGTTATTTAGGGGGAGTCACAGCCTTTCTTCTGGTGGTTCACCTCACAGTGATGGTGTATGTTATTCAAGGTGCCGTATGGGCTTCCTTCACCATGAGGGTGTGTGTTATTTAGGGGGTGTCACTGCCTTTCTTCGGGTGCTTAACCTCACAGTGATGACGTATGTTATTCAAGGTGCGCTATGGGCTTCCTTCACCATAACGGTGTGTGTTATTTAGGGGAGTCACAGCCTTTCTTCGGGTGGTTCACCTCACAGTGATGGTGTATGTTATTCAAGGTGCAGTATGCGCTTCCTTCACAATGAGGGTGTGTGTTATTTAGGGGGAGTCACTGCCTTTCTTCTGGTAATTCACCTCACAGTGATGAAGTATGTTATTCAAGGCGTGGTATGGGCTTCCTTCACCATGAGGGTGTGTGTCATTTAGGGGGAGTCACTGCCTTTCTTCTGGTGGTTCACCTCACAGTGATGAAGTATGTTATTCAAGGTGCAGTATGCGCTTCCTTCACAATGAGGGTGTGTGTTATTTAGGGGGAGTCACTGCCTTTCTTTGGGTGCTTCACCTCACTGTGATGAAGTATGTTATTCAAGGCGCGGTATGGGCTTTCTTCACCATAACGGTGTGTGTTACTTAGGGGGAGTCACTGCCTTTCTTCTGGTGCTTCACCTCAGTGAAGAAGTATGTTATTCAAGGCGCAGTATGGGCTTCCTTCACCATAACTGTGTGTGTTATTTAGTGGGAGTCACAGCCTTTCTTCGGGTCCTTCACCTCACAGTGATGAAGTATGTCATTCAAGGCGCCGTATGGGCTTCCTTCACCATGAGGGTGTGTGTTATTTAGGGGGAGTCACTGCCTTTCTTCGGGTGCTTCACCTCACAGTGATGAAGTATGTTATTCAAGGCGCAATATGGGCTTCCTTCACCATGAGGGTGTGTGTTATTTAGGGGAGTCACTGCCTTTCTTCGGGTGCTTCACCTCACAGTGATGAAGTATAATATTCAAGGCGCAGTATGGGCTTCCTTCACCATGAGGGTGTGTGTTATTTAGGGGGAGTCACTGCCTTTCTTCTGGTGCTTCACCTCACAGTGATAAAGTATGTTATTCAAGGCGCAGTATGGGCTTCCTTCACCATGACGGTGTGTGTTATTTAGGGGGAGTCACTGCCTTTCCTCTGATGCTTCACCTCACAGTGATGAAGTATGTTATTCAAGGTGCAGTATGGGCTTCCTTCACCATGAGGGTGTGTGTTATTTAGGGGGAGTCACTGCCTTTCTTCGGGTGGTTTCCTCACAGCGATGGTGTATGTTATTCAAGGCGCAGTATGGGCTTCTTTCACCATGACGGTGTGTGTTATTTAGGGGGAGTCACTGCCTTTCCTCTGATGCTTCACCTCACAGTGATGAAGTATGTTATTCAAGGTGCAGTATGCGCTTCCTTCACAATGAGGGTGTGTGTTATTTAGGGGGAGTCACTGCCTTTCTTTGGGTGGTTTCCTCACAGCGATGGTGTATGTTATTCAAGGCGCAGTATGGGCTTCTTTCACCATGACGGTGTGTGTTATTTAGGGGGAGTCACTGCCTTTCTTCTGGTGCTTCACTTCACAGTGATGAAGTATGTTATTCAAGGCGCGGTATGGGCTTCCTTCACCATAACGGAGTGTGTTATTTAGGGGGGAGTCACTGCCTTTCTTCTGGTGCTTCACCTCACAGTGATGAAGAATGTCATTCCAGGCGCGGTATGGGCTTCCTTCACCATAACGGTGTGTGTTATTTAGGGGAAGTCACTGCCTTTCTTCTGGTGCTTCACCTCACAGTGATGGTGTATGTTATTCAAGGAGCGGTATGGGCTTCCTTCACCATGAGGGTGTGTGTTATTTAGGGGGAGTCACTGCCTTTCTTCTGGTGCTTCACCTCACAGTGATGAAGTATGTTATTCAAGGCGCGCTATGGGCTTCCTTCACCAAGAGGGTGTGTGTTATTTAGGGGGAGTCACTGCCTTTCTTCTGGTGCTTCACCTCACAGTGATGGTGTATGTTATTCAAGGCGCGCTATGGGCTTCCTTCACCATGACGGTGTGTGTTATTTAGGGGGAGTCACAGCCTTTCTTCTGGTGCTTCACCTCGCAGTGATGAAGTATGTCATTCAAGGCGCGGTATGGGCTTCCTTCACCATGACGGTGTGTGTCATTTAGGGGGAGTCACTGCCTTTCTTCGGGTACTTCACCTCACAGAGATGAAGTATGTTATTCAAGGCACGGTATGGGCTTTCATCACCCTAAACTGTGTGTGTTATTTAGTGGGAGTCACAGCCTTTCTTCGGGTGCTTCACCTCACAGTGATGAAGTATGTTATTCCAGGCACGGTATGGGCTTCGTTCACCATGAGGGTGTGTGTTATTTAGGGGGAGTCACTGCGTTTCTTCTGGTGGTTCACCTCACAGTGATGAAGTATGTTATTCAAGGCGCGGTATGGGCTTCCTTCACCATGAGGGTTTGTGTTATTTAGGGGGAGTCCCTGCCTTTCTTCGGGTGGTTCACCTCACGGTGATTAAGTATGTTATTCAAGGCGCGGTATGGGCTTCCTTCACCATAATGGTGTGTGTTATTTAGGGGGAGTCACTGCCTTTCTTCTGCTGCTTCACCTCACAGTGATGGTGTATGTTATTCAAGGCGCGCTATGGGCTTCCTTCACCATAACGGTGTGTGTTATTTAGGGGGAGTCACTGCCTTTCTTCGGGTGCTTCACCTCACAGTGATGAAGTATGTTATTCAAGGCGCGGTATGGGCTTCCTTCACCATGAGGGTGTGTGTTATTTAGGGGGAGTCACAGCCTTTCTTCTGGTGGTTCACCTCACAGTGATGGTGTATGTTATTCAAGGTGCCGTATGGGCTTCCTTCACCATGAGGGTGTGTGTTATTTAGGGGGAGTCACTGCCTTTCTTCGGGTGCTTAACCTCACAGTGATGACGTATGTTATTCAAGGTGCGCTATGGGCTTCCTTCACCATAACGGTGTGTGTTATTTAGGGGAGTCACAGCCTTTCTTCGGGTGGTTCACCTCACAGTGATGAAGTATGTTATTCAAGGCGCAGTATGGGCTTCCTTCACCATGAGGGTGTGTGTTATTTAGTGGGAGTCACTGCCTTTCTTCGGGTGCTTCACCTGACAGTGATGAAGTATGGTATTCAAGGCGCGGTATGGGCTTCCTTCACCATAACGGTGTGTGTTACTTAGGGGGAGTCACTGCCTTTCTTCTGGTAATTCACCTCACAGTGATGAAGTATGTTATTCAAGGCACGGTATGGGCTTCCTTCACCATGAGGGTGTGTGTCATTTAGGGGGAGTCACTGCCTTTCTTCTGGTGGTTCACCTCACAGTGATGAAGTATGTTATTCAAGGCGCGGTATGGGCTTTCTTCACCATAACGGTGTGTGTTACTTAGGGGGAGTCACTGCCTTTCTTCTGGTAATTCACCTCACAGTGATGAAGTATGTTATTCAAGGTGCAGTATGCGCTTCCTTCACAATGAGGGTGTGTGTTATTTAGGGGGAGTCACTGCCTTTCTTTGGGTGCTTCACCTCACTGTGATGAAGTATGTTATTCAAGGCGCGGTATGGGCTTTCTTCACCATAACGGTGTGTGTTACTTAGGGGGAGTCACTGCCTTTCTTCTGGTGCTTCACCTCAGTGAAGAAGTATGTTATTCAAGGCGCAGTATGGGCTTCCTTCACCATAACTGTGTGTGTTATTTAGTGGGAGTCACAGCCTTTCTTCGGGTCCTTCACCTCACAGTGATGAAGTATGTCATTCAAGGCGCCGTATGGGCTTCCTTCACCATGAGGGTGTGTGTTATTTAGGGGGAGTCACTGCCTTTCTTCGGGTGCTTCACCTCACAGTGATGAAGTATGTTATTCAAGGCGCAGTATGGGCTTCCTTCACCATGAGGGTGTGTGTTATTTAGGGGAGTCACTGCCTTTCTTCGGGTGCTTCACCTCACAGTGATGAAGTATGTTATTCAAGGCGCAGTATGGGCTTCCTTCACCATGAGGGTGTGTGTTATTTAGGGGGAGTCACTGCCTTTCTTCTGGTGCTTCACCTCACAGTGATAAAGTAGGTTATTCAAGGCGCAGTATGGGCTTCCTTCACCATGACGGTGTGTGTTATTTAGGGGGAGTCACTGCCTTTCCTCTGATGCTTCACCTCACAGTGATGAAGTATGTTATTCAAGGCGCAGTATGGGCTTCCTTCACCATGAGGGTGTGTGTTATTTAGGGGGAGTCACTGCCTTTCTTCGGGTGGTTTCCTCACAGCGATGGTGTATGTTATTCAAGGCGCAGTATGGGCTTCTTTCACCATGACGGTGTGTGTTATTTAGGGGGAGTCACTGCCTTTCCTCTGATGCTTCACCTCACAGTGATGAAGTATGTTATTCAAGGTGCAGTATGCGCTTCCTTCACAATGAGGGTGTGTGTTATTTAGGGGGAGTCACTGCCTTTCTTTGGGTGGTTTCCTCACAGCGATGGTGTATGTTATTCAAGGCGCAGTATGGGCTTCTTTCACCATGACGGTGTGTGTTATTTAGGGGGAGTCACTGCCTTTCTTCTGGTGCTTCACTTCACAGTGATGAAGTATGTTATTCAAGGCGCGGTATGGGCTTCCTTCACCATAACGGTGTGTGTTATTTAGGGGGGAGTCACTGCCTTTCTTCTGGTGCTTCACCTCACAGTGATGAAGTATGTTATTCAAGGCGCGGTATGGGCTTCCTTCACCATGAGGGTGTGTGTTATTTAGGGGGAGTCACTGCCTTTCTTCTGGTGGTTCACCTCACAGTGATGAAGTATGTTATTCAAGGCGCGGTATGGGCTTCCTTCACCATAACAGTGTGTGTTATTTATGGGGAGTCACTGCCTTTCTTCGGGCACTTCACCTCACAGTGATGAAGTATGTTATTCCAGGCGCGGTATGGGCTTTCTTCACCATAACGGTGTGTGTTATTTAGGGGGAGTCACTGCCTTTCTTCGGGCACTTCACCTCACAGTGATGAAGAATGTCATTCCAGGCGCGGTATGGGCTTTCTTCACCATAACGGTGTGTGTTATTTAGGGGGAGTCACTGCCTTTCATCGGGTGCTTCACCTCACAGTGATGAAGTATGTTATTCAAGGCGCGGTATGGGCTTCCTTCACCATGAGGGTGTGTGTTATTTAGGGGAGTCACTGCCTTTCTTCGGGTGCTTCACCTCACAGTGATGAAGTATGTTATTCAAGGCGCAGTATGGGCTTCCTTCACCATGAGGGTGTGTGTTATTTAGGGGGAGTCACTGCCTTTCTTATGGTGCTTCACCTCACAGTGATGAAGTATGTTATTCAAGGCGCGGTATGGGCTTCCTTCACCATAACGATGTGTGGTATTTAGGGGAAGTCACTGCCTTTCTTCTGGTGCTTCACCTCACAGTGATGGTGTATGTTATTCAAGGAGCGGTATGGGCTTCCTTCACCATAGCAGTGTGTGTTATTTAGGGGGGAGTCACTGCCTTTCTTCGGGTACTTCACCTCACAGTGATGAAGTATGTTATTCAAGGCGCGGTATGGGCTTCCTTCACCATGAGGGTGTGTGTTATTTAGGGGGAGTCACTGCCTTTCTTCGGGCACTTCACCTCACAGAGATGAAGTATGTTATTCCAGGCGCGGTATGGGCTTCCTTCACCATGAGGGTGTGTGTTATTTAGGGGGAGTCACAGCCTTTCTTCGGGTGCTTCACCTCACAGTGATGAAGTATGTTATTCAAGGCGCAGTATGGGCTTCCTTCACCATAACGGTGTGTGTTATTTAGGGGGAGTCACTGCCTTTCTTCGGGCACTTCACCTCACAGAGATGAAGTATGTTATTCAAGGAGCGGTATGGGCTTCCTTCACCATAACGATGTGTGTTATTTAGGGGAAGTCACTGCCTTTCTTCTGGTGGTTCACCTCACAGTGATGAAGTATGTTATTCAAGGCGCGGTATGGGCTTCCTTCACCATGAGGGTGTGTGTCATTTAGGGGGAGTCACTGCCTTTCTTCTGGTGGTTCACCTCACAGTGATGAAGTATGTTATTCAAGGCGCGGTATGGGCTTCCTTCACCATGAGGGTGTGTGTTATTTAGGGGGAGTCACAGCCTTTCTTCGGGCACTTCACCTCACAGTGGTGACGTATGTTATTCAAGGCGCGGTATTGAGCTTCCTTTACCATGAGGGTGTGTGTTATTTAGGGGGAGTCACTGCCTTTCTTCTGGTGCTTCACCTCACAGTGATGACGTATGTTATTCAAGGCGCTGTATGGGCTTCCTTCACCATGAGGGTGTGTGTTATTTAGGGGGAGTCACAGCCTTTCTTCGGGCACTTCACCTCACAGTGGTGACGTATGTTATTCAAGGCGCGGTATTGAGCTTCCTTTACCATGAGGGTGTGTGTTATTTAGGGGGAGTCACTGCCTTTCTTCTGGTGCTTCACCTCACAGTGATGACGTATGTTATTCAAGGCGCTGTATGGTCTTCCTTCACCATGAGGGTGTGTGTTATTTAGGGGGAGTCACTGCCTTTCTTCGGGTGCTTCACCTCACAGTGATGACGTATGTTATTCAAGGCGCTGTATGGTCTTCCTTCACCATGAGGGTGTGTTATTTAGGGGGAGTCACTGCCTTTCTTCGGGTGCTTCACCTCAGTGATGACTTAGCATATTGAAGCGCAGTCCCCTCCTGGCCGTGAACACCGCCCTCCTGGTGGAAAGGGTGCCAGGAGGGCACGAGTGTTTGCTCCTGGCAGTGCCAGGCATCTATTAGTCCAGTTGTAGTGCTGTATATTTTCGGTAATTAGCGCCGTAGCGCCACTGCCAAAAACTAGAGCGCGATCGTGCTTCTGTTTCCTTTTCTTATCTGCTGTTGGTTTCAGCAATGCTAATTAGACAATTCATCACACATTTATGGTTCATAAAGATCTGTGGACCATTTCTAGCCCTGAGAGCTGCACACACAGCTCTCCATCCAGCATAATCACTTCTTTATCATAAAGCTCATTACACATTCTCGCTGCTGCAGAGTGCGCTTGGGTACGCTCACAGTATTCTTTTCAATGGGTGCCTTTTCTTTGCTGCTGCTGTAGCTGTGGTCGTGAGAGCCTTTCTGTTGTCTCTTCTTGGCAGTGGTCAGTGCTTCTCCTCCTGGAGCCCTGGACATCACTCGAGGCCTCTCACACCATCACCTTGTAAGTTGATTGATGTCTGAGTGCACAACCATTTTAGGAGCTCCCCACACCCAGTCTATTTCTTTCCTACAATACCTTTGACTCCTGGTGCAGGAAGTATGTAGTAATGAGGAGTATGTTCCGCAGGTACTGTCGAGATACTGTGTTTATGTAGTGGGTCAACTCTGGCGTGGATGGCGTACCCAGAAGATAGTCGTTCAGAGCGATGCTTCTGAGTAGAGTGCAGAATAACTGTTGAGCAGCTGACTGTGATTCCAGAGTGCTTGTTCTCCCATCCACCGGAGTTAACCTGATTTCTTTAATTTAACCTCCTCTTGAACAGCTAGCAGCAGTGGGGGATAACATTCTGCGGTTCCAGCCAGCTCTCAGGCTGCAGGTTTATGAGCCAGTTGGGAGTAAGTGTTCAGTTACACAGAAGCGCCTACAGAAAGGCTCCTGCAGTAGTGTCTCGTGCTATTCCCTTACTGTCAGTCTCTTTGGGAGGGTCGCTGTTTGACAGGGTTCTATCATAATTCGATCCTCAGTTCTGAGTACATGGTTTAACAGGACCCTTATGGGTAGCTCTGACTTGACCGCACACCTTTCGCCAGACCTTATGTGATCAATCTAAAAAAGACTCTTAGGAGTATTACAGAGAGGGGCTTTTGCTCCGCCCACCTTTCAGTGGACAGGAGTACTTGTTTTGATTGGACAAAAGTTGTTTGCTTCAACATAAATAGTGCTTCCTTTCCACACTGCTGCGTTCACTTTGCTTCTCCAGCTGCCTGAGCCAGCAGCAGTATGGCTGCCTACAGAAGGCTCACTAACATGCCTAAAGTGTCCAGGTTTCAATGGGTATGAGCTTGACTTTTCTGGGGCTCACACATGGTGAGGTAATGTTAACATTTTTAGAGAATTAGATCATTTACTGCATTTGTTAGGTCTTGCCTTGCGTTAGCAGCGTGCATGCGCTGCTCTCGCCATTGCGAGTGCCTTTTGCAATTGATTCAGTCAAAGCTCCTATGGATGGACAAAGATGGTTGCCCTCGCCATTCAGCCAAAGGTAAACATGCACGCGTACGCACCTCCGGACAGTTGACCGTCCGACGCCATCTTGTTTTGCTTGGGCCATTGTCATGGCAACCAGCGTGCGGGGACCGAGTAAACTGGTACTGTCAGCCCCTGAAATGCCACTTGGCTCCGATTATCTTTGAAAGGGAGTCTCCGTTGTCGGCGCCGGCCCCGGGCTAAGCAGCTTTCTTCCTTCGCTGCTCCCCGGCTCCAGATACAGTGTTCAGCGGCGACTGAGGGAAGCGTAGAGGCCTGTTTGCCAAGAGACGCCCCGCGCCTCCTCCACTCCCAGCATTGCTTCGGCCAGACGAGCCCCTTCATTACCAGGCAACGCCCGTGGTTGGGTCCAATCCCAGCGCAGCGGGACCCTGACGTCAGGAGCTCTAATCGCCCATGTCTCTCTCTGCCCTCGGTCCCTCAATGCGCCTCGCTTGCCTGCACAGGGTGTGTTTGCTCAGCGCCCATCGCAAACTTGACACAGAAGCACCGTGGAATTCATGCTTTCCGCCAGGGGCTGGTCGTTTAGAGCAACCCTAGACCCAGACTAGCTCCTGCTGATCCCAGAAGCCAGCCAGTGGGCGCTAGCCACTGCCATGGTCTCCCTGGACAAGCGATCAGTTTCATGGCTTTGCAGAGCGACACAGTAACTGTAAACGGTCACAGAGCGGGATGAAAGCGGACTACAGTTGCCAGTGACATTGGAGTCGTGCCACCGGCCGCTGCTTTTATCAGAGGCTCCGCGCTCCTCAAGTTCACCGAGCACCGCAGAGAGGCCTCCTTCGCTAGCCTGTGCCGGGTCAGAACGCCTCTCACAGTCCAGATGAGGCCCCGGGGTGGGGTGTCACCCACTGTGGAAGGAGAGGTCAATGACAGGAGAGGTGCTCACTGGTACGTATG
This sequence comes from Lissotriton helveticus, assembly GCF_964261635.1. Lineage (NCBI taxonomy): Eukaryota > Metazoa > Chordata > Amphibia > Caudata > Salamandridae > Lissotriton > Lissotriton helveticus. The sequence continues at coordinate 55,002,042 of NC_136067.1, forward strand.
AAACACGGGAGGGAGAAGGAGATGGTGGCTCTTCAGCGTGGGATGCAGAAAGAGGATTACTGAGGTCATAGCCTAAACTAAGGAGGCTACAGCACTATCTGCCTGGGGTACTAGTATAGTTGGGTGAAAGAAGCGGCACTCCAAGTGGTCGCAGCAGCGTGGCATGAGTGATGCAGTAATTCAACCACTCCTGCCTGTTTGTACTACAACATGTTGATTTATGGGATTAGTTTTTGCTTTTAACATTGAAAGTGTGGCGTGAAGAATACCACGTTACGAAGTACTGTGTCTTGTCCAAAAAGGAACGACATGTAAGAAGTATCACACGTGCCGTGGTGCCACTTAGCAGCTTCTTGTCAGGTGGAGGTTACTAGATAGTAGTATTGGCACTAAGAGACATTCTGCAGTGGGTAGGGAGGCCTGGCTTTCTAAATCTGTGAAGTCTTACACAGGGAGCATTCTAAAGATGATACTGAAGGTTCGCGGACGTGGTCAGTGACATCTAGGGCAGGCAGTAGGAATACTGCAAGTTGTTCTTTGGAACCTGGTATTCCAGAAAGGGCAGACTGCATGAGATGGGTGTGTCGCTTTGGTTTTCAGACCAGTTGTTATTCATATTGCATGTTTTTTCCTGTACTATGATTGCCGATATTTTCCAGACTTCTTGGTGTATTATATTCTTGTCAGACTGCTGTCTGGTATTGTGGGTTCACAAAAAAGACGAGGGCCCCTTCGAGCCAAAATATGCAGGCAGAAGCAGGGAAAAACAACAAAACAAAAATAAATCAACAACAAAACCCAAATCCCTGCCTACTGGATAGACAATACGGGTATAACTCCTGTATATTTTTAAGCGCTATTAAGTCGCAACTGAGCATTGTGATTCAAACATTGCTCATACCACTATGATAATTATCTGAAAAAGACATACAATTTATAAAAAACATTTTTTTAATATACTAAATGAATGAAGCTGAGCAACTACGGTCATATATAAAACAGAAGACAAGGATTTGACATACATAAATCTCAGTATTCATTCTAATATGCATCCTCTCTGTAAACCTCCTACTCGCACCCCACTCACCAGCACACCTTCAATCATACTCGCACATCCCATTTATACTAAACATGTCATCAGCCTTGTTGCATACAGAAACAGCAATTAAAATCAGATCAGCTTTAAAGATCCAAGCCCAACAAAGCCAGCGATGTCAATTATCAAAGTTAGCGGTGGTGAGGAGCGGTGTACAGGCGGTGAGGAGCGGCGGACAGGCGGTGAGGAGCGGCGGATAGGCGGTGAGGAGCGGCGGACAGGCGGTGAGGAGCGGCGGACAGGTGGTGAGGAGCGGTGGACAGGTGGTGAGGAGCGGTGGACAGGCTGTGAGGAGCGGTGGACAGGCGGTGAGGAGCGGCGGACAGGCGGTGAGGAGCGGCGGACAGGCGGTGAGGAGCGGCGGACAGGCGGTGAGGAGCGGCGGACAGGCGTTGAGGAGCGGCGGACAGGCGGTGAGGAGCGGCGGACAGGCGGTGAGGAGCGGCGGACAGGCGGTGAGGAGCGGCGGACAGGCGGTGAGGAGCGGCGGACAGGCGGTGAGGAGCGGCGGACAGGCGGTGAGGAGCGGCGGACAGGTGGTGAGGAGCGGCGGACAGGCGGAGAGGAGCGGTGAGCGGCGGATGAGGTAAGTTATTTATTTATTTATTTAGGAGCGGTGGCAAAATACAAAAGCAAACGTTACATTAAATGAAGCAAAAATGACCATCGTGAGCCAACAAAATACAAGAGGAAGCAAACAGTGCATTACAAAAGTGAGCCAAACGGTGCATTACAGGAGGAAAAAGTGACATGTGCAGGTTACAAAAGCGTACAAAGTAAACAGAGGTATAATACTGCATTACAGGAGGAAAAAGTGACGTGTGCAGGTTACAAAAGCGTACAAAGTAAACATAGAGGTATAATACTGCAATATATGGAGGAAGGCTTCGGGGGACCCACGGACAATGTCGGGCCGGGCGAGGGCCCTGAAGCCTAATTGCTCCTGGACAACGTCGGGACGGGCTGCTAGTATAGGATAATTAAGTATAAATAACCTACATCAAATAAACACAATCAACTGTATAATATTACACGTTCAGAGAATAGTTTTGTATACAACACGTTTAATATTCAGAGGGTCCAGTTAGCTTTGTAAATCTACTTCCATGATCTTTGGGTCCACTTCTTGGTAAGCGCAGATGCATTTTGGTGGGAGACCCAGTAAGCGGTCACACCTTCAGGGTGCAAAGAAGATAAGAACCAACCCAAAGGGGGGGAGTAGGGGGCCGCCCAGAGAAAACACTATGGATGGAAAAAGAGTCACAAAAATGAGGCTCACAACAAAACCTAAAAGTAAAGTTTAACAGAATAAGTGTACTTGGACCCACCAACCTATTGGCTGGATGACCCAAAAACTGTGGCCAACAGAAAAAGTGAAAAAATCCCTCTAGTGCATACTCGCAGACGCAGTGCAATATATTCAATAAAGTGCTACCAACAGTCCAAGCAAAAACACGCATTAAAAATGCAATAGGTCTCACTTTTCATTAAGTCAAAGCCATTTGCTTTGCTATACAATACTATTAGCAAAGCAAATGGCTTTAACTTAATCAAAGACGAGACCTATTGCATTTTCAATGCTTGTTTTTCTTTGGTAGAAGCACAAAAGGGTGGACAGCCATGAGTTATGTATTGCTGTTTTCCAGTCCCAGCCCCTCCCCTTTCCATCTTTGTCTTGAGTGCGGTTATGTTTGAGAGAATTATGGGATGCCCAGGGCTACACAAATCTATATGCAGTTTTGCTTACTATAACATGACGCTCCTTGAAAGAATGGTGCCTTTTCTTTTTCATTTCTCCAACGACTTTATTTGGAAGACTGGAACACAGCAATTTGCCTGACCCCAGTGTTCAGAAATGTAAATAGTGAGATATGCTAATGTTTATGAAATGTGTGCATAATTCCAAAAATCTATTTCAAACAGTTAGAAAAACATAGAAAGTGAAATCTTTTTTCTGATATTAGCATAGTAGATTCATTTAACGTTTTCAAAGGTGCACGTTATTACCAGGAGCATGTTCATGGTGTCTGTGTTAAATGCGGAGAGCAGTTTTAGAGTGTTTCTTGAGGATCAACTTAAAAATGAATTCATTAAAAACGCAAAAACAAAAATTTGACCCCAATATTTTGTGACTCCCCAAAATTTCAGAAACTCAAAATGTCACCTCAAACAGTTCTCCCACCAGGAATAATTGTGCAAAAAAGCAGCCTCCACAATAGCAGTTTAGCAGAGTGCCAAAACAAGTAACTGGGACCACTGAATAGTTGGGTTCTAGCCCAGAAACAAAAGTTTAAGGGTTTTACTACAGAAATGTCAATAATAAGCAGCAAAGAGTAAATGCCACGAAGGCTCAAATACATAGTTATTATACACAATGTTTTCATAACAAATGAGCTAGCACACCCAATTCATTATACCATGATCATAAGTAACAACTCTTGAGCAAATCAAAAGTAGAAACATCAATACCTTAACTCGTAAGCGCTATCCCATTTTAAGAAAGCACCCAGCATCCTCCATGCTACTGCTATCCAGAAATGATTGAACAAAATATCAAACATTAACAAGCACTGGCGTTGCCAATAGGTCTCGCAGTAGGAAAGTTGGAGCTATTGGTTTTGTAAATGACATTTTATATTTATATATCGTTATTGGCATTGTCAATAACAATATATAAATATAAAATGTCATTTACAAAACCAATATCTCCAACTTTCCAAATGCGAAACCTATTGGCAACGCCAGTGCTTGTTTTAGTATCTCCCCAAGTTCACCCTATGTATTTAAACGATGTGTTTGTCGAATATTTGCGTGGAGTGGGGCAGATTTGTAACGTGTTTATTCATCAACATCCCCTTCTCATTTAACGGCATATGGGAAACATCACTGTGTAACTTCTGCCTCTGTTTGTGTTCCACCTTACAACCAATCACAGCCGGGAAGACCCGGAACCCAGCTCAGACATTCGGGGAACGTGCGCTCTTATCTTCTCACTGCAGAAAACAACCATGTCAGATCAAGAAAGCAACTACAAGAGAAGAATCACCCTAGTTTCATGTGACAGAGGTCACAAAAGTATATTTTGCAAATGTACCTGAAAAGCACTGAATATACGAGAGACAGAGAGAAGGAAAGGAGAAGGGTGAGGGAGAGAGAAAGAGAAGGAAGGGGGAGGGAGAGTGAGGTAGGGATGGGAGGCAAGAGGGTGAGAGAGAGAAGGAAGGGGAGAGAGAGAGAGAGAGGAGAGGGAGGGAAGAGGGAGAGAGAGAAAGAAGGGCCGAGAGATGGAGGGAGGGAAGAGGGAAGGGGAGAGGGAGCAAGAGAGAGAGAAGGAAGGGGCAAGAGAGGGTGGAGAGAGGGGAGGTAAGAAGGAGGGAGAGAAAGAGAGAGAGAGGGGAGGGAGGGAGGAGAGAGGGGGAGAAAGAAAGAGAGAGAAGGAAGAGAGCGAGAGAGTGAGGGAAGGAGGGGGGAAGAGGGAATGGGAGTGGGAGAAGGAGCAAGAGAGAGAAAGGGTGAGAAAGAATAGAGTGGGGGGTCTAAAAAAATGACTCTCTCTCCATCAGAAATGACTTAGAAGGTCCCAAAAGCGAGACCTGGTGGGCTATGCCAATGCTTGTTTTGTTTGCAGTGGGAAGAGGCTCAGAGGAAGCAGCGATGGAGGGGATGGGTGTTCGGGATGTAAGCAAATGGTGGAAAAAAGCATTTGGTTGGAAGAGTAACATAGAGAAGGGGGGGGCAGGGATGTGAATGGGCAAGCAGCAGATGGCGAGGAAAGACCAAAACCAGAATTGCAGAGGAGCACACAAACTGTCCCGGAGGTGAAGCCTGGCATAGAACTCTACCATGTTGTATCACAATCATAATCTAAAGTGAGTCTGTTGTGGGTTGAGCTGTTCAAAGGTGGTGAATGCGTGAGCACTTCCTGAAATAAACTGTTATCGTCTGTTGTGACAGTGTACACGGCGACAGTGCAGGAGCAGCAACAGTCAGCAATTACCAGGGCATTCGGGAGCTTTCACACTAGCAGGGTGCAACACTCCTTCATCTCGCAGATGGTGGACGCGGTTTGCTCAGGGCGGAGCGAGAGGGTGGAGGAGCAGAGATAGGTAATGCTGCCAACTGTTCCAGCAGTGTGTTGTGACTCAGCAGAAAGGGCTAGGGTTATATTTCGTCCTTCACACTTTCTCCCGCCAGGGCCCACCCATGTTTGCATGACTTGAAAGCGGCTTGAATGCACTGCTGTGCACCAGCTGGAGAGATCACACGGGCGCGGTGTAGAGCGAGTGCACTTGTAATAAAAAAATGAAAGTTATTAAACACGTTTTTGAAGAAATTAAATGTATACTGTCATATGTTTTTGCAGAAAATAAAATTATGTGTTAAAATGAGAAGTGGGATAGTGAACAGAAGCTGGCTGCATATTTGCAGGAACTGAATTTCTGAATTTGCCATTAGCGAGGATTTCCCAAAGACAGACTTCCAACCCGTTCTTGTCATAAACAAAGAGGAAACTTAAAATGCCAGTTAAATGACGCTTAGATGCAAACATTAAAAATATATGAATTGATATTCTCTCCACATCACATGCTCCTGGCTGTCTTTTGAAATAAGATCCTTGCAGTGTACCATCATTTCTGCTGAAAATGTGTCGCAGCAATATTTCAATGTTCTACGAAAAATGTCAAGAAAAGCATTGGCCGTGAAAGAGACACGGCCGTAAAAGTGAAAGTGCGGCCGAGAGACACGCTCCTTGTATGTTTATGTCTATTTATCTGTAGATGTGTCCATTTTCGGTATATTATGCAGCGAGCACATAATGCACGTTTTCCAAGGCCCTGCCGACCCATGCTTTTTAAGGTTAAATTACATGAATGCAGATGTCTTGCTATCATTTTTACACATGCTTTAATTAAAAATGTCCAACAGCAATATTTCAATGTTCTACGAAAAATGTCAAGACAAGCATTGGCCGTGAAAGAGACACGGCCGTGAAAGTGCGGACTTGAGACACGCTCTGTGGTGGGGGAGTGGGAGGGTCAGGGGCTGTTGTGAGAGGCGCGACAACAAAGGAAAGGCAGAGGCAGAGGATGTTTATAAGATTCACCAAAAGTGTCCTATAAACAAACAGCTACGGCAGAAAGCATTCTTGAAGTTAAAATAAAATAAAACCGAGCTGAGGTTTACAATATCCTCAGAATTCCTTTCAATGCATCGAATGAAATTACTCAATCACGTGATGACATGTAAGGCCTCTGAACGGGATTACAGTGCTGCGTTGGTAAAAGCTTTCTGTTGGATTGAAAGCAGTTGAATTTAAAAGGGTGGCGGGAATGAGAACACAAGACGGAGGGCATTGCTGTGGGGAGGGGGTGGAGGAGAAATGCACACGGCGGGCAGGGGAGGGGGCGGAGCGGGGAGAGCGGCATGTGGGTGTTAAGAAGCCGGGCTTACAGAGAGCAGACAGGCAGTCGGGAGAAATGCACAAGGCGGGCAGGGGAGGGGGCGGAGCGGGGAGAGCGGCATGTGGGTGTTAAGAAGCCGGGCCTTTGAAGTGAAGCTAAGCTTCACTTCAAAAGGTGTCGGAGGAATGCGGCTGACGGCGATTGCGGCTGTGCATGCGCTTTTAAGCTCAATGCACATGCGCATTGAGCTTAAAAGTCACGGGCACTGCAAGGAATCGCCACGATTCCTTGCTTCTCAGTTAAAAGTTGTTTAAGCCGCAATAGGCTCGCAAGCTCGATGCGCATGCGCATCGACAGGCGAGACCTAAAAATATCACTTCACACAAATGAATAGAACTCATTTGCCCAGCGGAACTACATCATGAAGACATTGAGTTTTGCAACAAATTGGAAACACTAGAAAATTCATTGAAAGTTTTGTATTCGTAACTGTAGAATTAACCATTACAAGCTATATTCGCTTCTGCAGAGGTTGTGAGGAGAGAAGATGAGCAAGGAAGAATGATGGGAGCGGGTGAATACAGGAGAGAATTACAGACTCCGCACCCATTGGATTCTAGACCTAGGATTCATCTTCTTCCTCTCCCATCCCTCCCCCCTCTTAATTTTTTCTGGATTTTTCCCTCTTTTGTTGGTGAGTGGGTGACTGTTAGCACCCCTCTCATCGGAACAGTTACCCTCGATTTGGTACCATTATTAACAGGAGCATGGGTACTGGACCACAACCAGCTCCTAGTCCCCCCCTCCCCCTTCTTTTGTTGAGAAATGTCTCAAATGAGCTTCATTATTCTGACGGCTCCTGTATACATAGAACACACTTCCAACTGGGTACACAACCACAGAGTGACGTACAATGCAGGCTGTAGTAATGACTTCCAGGAGACAAGGTGAACATCTTTTAAAATGTATTTATACTTCTTAGTTGAAGCACCCACGACCGGACGTCCCCGCTCCGCTCCAGGACATCGAGCAACTGAGTAATGTTGCTAGAATTCTAGAGCAGGACGGCGGCATCCGAACATAGAACACAGTTCAAAGGCATACAACATCACATTTGTCCTCGCACTGTGGTACAGCGCGAGGACCTAACTACAAATCCATACACCACAACTTCTCCCCCTTTACAAGGAAGACAAAATTCAATATTTCAAAATAAAAAAATAAAAAATAAATAAATTAACAAAATAAAGAAAAATATGAAAATGTTTATGATAACACATAATCATTTAACCTTGCAGGCAATCGCCTGCAACGAATTCCCAATTCCCAATCGGATTGAATATTATTATTTATGGGCTTAGAACTTGAAGTAGGCAGGCCAGAGACAGTAGAATGATTAACAGAACCATTAGATGCAGTTGCACTGATACTACTTGTCATTGGAGATTTGAGCCAAAAAGACCAATCACAGTGTTCAAATTCTTCTCTTGTTAAATTGAGTAAAGAGCGTGCCTGTGAGGTAGATAAATGTACAAGAGCTCTTTTGTTCCACCAACCCCTACTGCCAAGTAAAGCAGAAGCTTTATTGACCGATGTGACCTGTACAGGAAATGAAAATTTCGAAGAACCTTTGGTGACCTTCTTCGGATTTTTAATAAGAACCCAATCACTAACTTTCATATCAAGTGAAACAACATTTTTACCAAAATCATGTTTAGATTTCATGAGATTTTGTTTTTTTAAAACTCTGTCAGACAAGTTTTCGATGTTAAACTTTTTGTTAAATACCTTGTTAGACAAGTTTTCATTGCCAAGATTGAGGTTACCATTCTTCTGAGTTAACCAATTGGGACACAATTTAGTGTGAACAAGTCTATTTCTCAAAAGTGAAAATGGGGAAACACCTGTTGTACAATGTGGGGAAATATTGTAGGACCACAACTTGGTTTCAAGAAAATTCATAACATCTTGGCGAGGGGAAATTGCTGTTTGATTAGCATCTTTAACCAATCTGTTGGCTCTTTCCACCAAGCCATTAGATGTAGGGGAATAAAGAGCCACTTTATAATGAACAACATCATGTTCATTTAAAAATGAAGTAAACTTTTCAGAAGTAAAGTGAGAACCATTGTCTGTTACAACAATAGAAAGGGAACATTGGTGGAATTAGCTGCGTCACAGAACATGTGATACACCCATTTAGAATGGTAATCAATCAATAAAATAAGGTACTTCATATCATGAGAAAGTAACTCATACGGACCTGAAAAATCTAAAGCAACCTTTTCCCAAGGTTTCTCTGGGAAGGGAACAGGATGAAGAGGAGTATTCATGACTTTCCATTTTTTGTCAGAAAGCAAACACTCATGACAGGAGTCAATGAAAAACTTAACTTGAGATTCAATGGACGGCCACCAATAATGAGATTTAATGAGTTGAGACGTTTTTGATATTCCAAGATGACCTTGGTGTGCAAATTGAATAATATTGTTTCTGATACTAGAGGGAGGAACAAAAACCTCATGTCTCATTACCAAATCATTAACCAGGGATAACTCAGAGGCAACCATAGCGAAAGCCTTCAATTCATTAGAAAGCTTTCTACTCTCTGGCCAACCCTTGGAAATGTACTCCGTAACTAATTTCAAATGTTCATCCCTATTATACGCCTCGCACTGTACAACAGTGCGAGGGCCTAACTACAAATCAATACACTACACAGGCTCAGTCATCCTGGAAAACACAGCACTTTGGAAACTGTTCTGGAATGTTTAGTCACGTTTGTGATAGAATAATCCATACACCGAACTCTAAATCAGGCAGCCAGTCTTTTATGCCTCTATAAACCACAGAAATACCCTTCTATAGCCCCCAGGACATTAGTTAAGGCAGTTGGAGATTCACAGGGTGTCAAGCTGAGGCCAAATAGCAGGGTTCAGTCCAGGTCCGGTTGCCACCGGTCAGCTAGGTACGTCCTGGAAAAATTCTCTTGTATATTTAACAGGAGGTTAGCCTTATGACCTTTGGAGTCCACTTCTTTGTATGAGTGTTAGAAAACCCCTTTTCAAGGCAATGGAGGCTTTCTGTCTGTAGTGAGCTTCTTGTGCTAATGCACAGATACTGAGTCTTGTTTGCAATGAATAAAAACACTTAAAGTATATAATGGCAGACAATATGCTTTATACTGAGTCCCTTCTTCTTCGCCTTCGAGCCTGTTCAGCGATGCAATTCTTAGGACGATACTCCTCTCATGTGTTGCTTCTTCATAACCTGATTATGTTCCATTGTGGTTGTTTGTTTGGAAGTGGGGGCTCATGTACACTGAACTGGGTTAGGACCAAGAGACCGGGACTTTGATGTGGTGCCCTGTTAAAAGAAATTGTGAGATGTTTGTGATTTTTTTTTTATCATGTTGTTCTGTTATTTATTGAGACTAAGTAAAGTCAGTTCCATGTTGTGGGTTGTTTTGTGAAATTATAGTTAGGCCTTTAACAAATGAGTAAGGGTCTAAGTGTTGTTGAAATAAGGTATGGAAATGCAAGCAGAACTACACAAACATGTGCCTCATTTGTGTCTTCCTAAATCTGATATATTCTGAAATATCTGCATTTAGTACATTTACAGATATTCAAATTGTGTTGTGTGCTAGAAAACAGCATTTCCTTTTATCGCAAGATTGTCATGTACATCCTCTCAGAGAAAGAAAAGTTAACACAGAGCTCCCTCCGAAGACCTTTGACCTCTGTCTTTATGCAGAGCAAATGTGAAAAGATAAGAACAAGATTTGAAAGCTTGTTTATAGAAAGCAGCACTCATGGAAGAATACAGTAAATGGGCTGTGCTCCACGGGTGGGAAGAACTCAAGCTGGACAGCCTAAAACAAATAAGGCCAGCAAATAGAAAGCAAGCAAATGTGAGTTACAAAGCCAGTGGTAAACAATGGGCAGAATGCATTCTCAAAGAGGCTTTCAGAATGTCTCCAAGACGTTGTTCGCAAACCAGACAGCGCAGACAGCTTCGACCTAGAAATGATACTCTTTCTGTGAGAGAGGAATGACTTCAAAGGCTGATAGCCACTCTCTTCATTATTTTGAATTAGTCAGCTGCCCTTCACAATTTTATCCTGCTTGATATGGGGTCAAATTGTCTGGGAATGTCAAGACCTGTTTCTGTTGATGCCTCCAGCATTACCCTTCGATCTGTTGAGTGTGTGCTAAGAGTTGTATTGCTTGTTCTGTAGGGGCTGTTTTTTCACTATTACTGTTTACCATATTCATATATCGCTAGCCCCTTAATGACGTATTGGTTGCTTCGACGTGGGTTTACATTGTCACCCAGATGACACCCTGTTCATGACAGTGTTGTAAGACTAAACCCAACTCTGAAGCAATTATGTACTGGATGTATTTTATATGTTTGGCCTCAACTGATCGAAGATCAAACAAATGCTGGTGAGCAGAAAGAACAATACTGAACACCTATCACAGTGTAATAACGAAAGTAGGTCCGGGGTAATTATTAAGGTAATTGTCAAGTTTATTACAACAGCCCCACACCGGTGCGGTGCGTAGGTAAGGCAACGATAAAGACCATATGACAATTGGTAGTTGAAGAGGAATGGATGGGTGTTGGAATGTTGGGGGACCAATGGGAAGGGAGTGGGGACAAAGGGCACTCTCGCGCAGGAGAACAGGGATGTCACCGTCTCGCGCTGGAGGCACGAGAGGGTGAGGTAATGTGTTACAACACAGTCTCACGATCAGCCCCTGTTGGAAATGCCTTAGTCAGCACTCTGTCAAAAGTTAAACACCTGATCGCATATTTACGCCCACCAATAGTGAGCATTACAGTAACAAAATCACCCCTTTATTGTACATCAGTTTAGTTTCTTCAACCCTGCATAGACCGTCATGACCCTGGTGAGTGCAGTCGCTGAGGTGAAACTGTACTTCTGTAATGCCCTATGTTTGGGAGACACTAAGATGCCATATGCCATCTTGTAAAAATTGGTAAATGTTAAGGAAAACAGTGTACTCAGGTAGCCATTTTGGTTGTCTAAGTGGCCAGAGCTTAATTCAAACGCTTGTCCTGGCACCATAAAGCCACAGGCTATGTGTAGTAAAGACATCAGCCAGCAAAGTACTTTGGTGGAGGCGCGCTCTTGAAACTCCATGTGTACATATTTAACCTAAGAGCTTTGAAGTGCACGGTTTACTGCTTGGACTAGGCTTCTTATGGATCTAAGAATAGAAACAACTCTGGGTGCCTTAAAATACGGTAATACCAACAGACTTAATGAGGGAAACTTTTAGATGTGCTTGAAGTAACAACCTTTTGATTTCTGTGTAGTGTTTAACAAAGGAAAAATGGTGCCTTTTATGTCCTATATGACATGTAACCGCATATGTGAAATCTTTTGTTTCCAGCAGAGAACATAGATATAATATTTTGGTTCGGCAGTGTGTAAGTATTGCTAAATCACGTGTCTCGCTGTAGCTACTCACACTCACAAAGTTTGCAACATTAATGTTAGTGGTAGTTAAACTTGAGAACCTGCCATTTTTTAGGACTTTTCTACAGGCAGAGTTGGCTGCCGGTGGGCAGACCTGTTGAATCCAATACGTAACATACACTTAGTGGGGTCTCTAAGTCTGCCCTTTCATTGTCATTGGATGGCTTGAGGTCTGTATCAGAGCTCTACTCTTGAGTTGACGACTTTCCTCCCTATTCTCGTGTTTGTCCGACCCACGAGTATTTCTGCCATGCAGTGTTCAGATAGTTTGAATTTTAACCTTCCAGTTTATACATGACAGGACACATTTGTTAAATGTAGTTTTGAAGCACACCATTTGAGGGCATGTTTCCTTGATCCCCCCCACATGCACTCTATTTTTACCCGCCAACCCCATTCTGCTCCTTGTATTTTTTGATTATTAGTTTTTAGTTTTACGGGATCCAACAGGTGCAAATTCCAGCTGGACAGTTTACTTCCTTTTGTTCGCTCATTTTTCAAATTTTTAAAGCAATGATTTACCGTTCTAACATAGTTTTCCTCCATATGAGAACAGTAAATTAAAAATGCTACCATGCATGTTGACGGTAGCATCACAGCACATGCGCGCATTGGCAGTAATCTTAGGTTTACTTTAGTACCAAGCCAGTTTTTGAAAAGGGAATGGTTAAAAACTGCACTATTTGAGTAGGTGGGGAAGCTTTGGAGAGGGTGCCGAGCTTCAATTATTTGGGGGTAAAAGTAATGGAGACTCTCAAGTGGAAAGGACAACTTAGCAAAAGCTCACTACTAATTGAGCATAGATCGAATGCCATTATCTGATTGTATAGACAAGCGAGCTCTCATTTGGTCTAACCAGCCCTTGAAGTATATCTTGCTAAGGCCCAAGGAGCCGCACTCTGAGACCTGGGATTGCACTGATGTTTCTCTACTATCTGTTGCTGAAAATCATTTTCAGAGACAGCTGATCCCTGTCCCTACTAGTTCACTGCTAACTTCCCTATATTTTCATTGAGGATTAAAAAGAATTGCAGGTTTGGCTGCACTTAGACTGCTCGTTTATTGGGTTTGTTTATAGGTTACACCAGAGCTAAGTGAGTTTAGAGACTCTCTTGTAGATTTACTAAACGTAGGTGGTATCAAGTCAGATCATTGGGTCAAGTTTGTTTCGATTGGCTGAGTAAGTTGGGTTTGCAAAGGCTATGGGATGATCCAATAAACATCCGTAAAGCTGATCTCAATGTAGTAAAATACTGTTATTGGTCACACATCCAGGAGGGTTCTGCTAATAACAAACTAACTGGCTCCCTGACTAATAGATTACTAGATAGCAAGCCTTTCTCTCGCTTTGAGGAATTTTTGGATTTTGTCTGTCCTCCTTCAGCGAAAAGCTTGTATATCCATTTTCGATTCGGCATTCTCCCTTTGGGATCCTTCACAACCAAATGGAATAAGGACTTAGACTCTCCTTTATGCACTGCCTGTGGCTCGGTTAGTGAAGAAGAAATGCACTTACTGTTTTTTTGCCCTGGGTATATTGGGGGAGACCGAAGGGGATGATGGACGGAGCGTTTGAGCAAATCAAACACTCACGCCCAGTCAACTGATCTGGATTTAATCCATCACCATTCTCTAGCTCACTCCACCACCCCAGTTCAGACATGGCCATATGCAAATGAGTCTGACCCTGTGCCTCATGGGAACTACCCAGCCTGAACTACCAAGCCATGTCTTCCCTGGACCGGAAACAAGCATCCTGGGACTGGTTTCGGGTTCATAACCCTCATCAGCCAGGCTATCTTGAATCCAGTGGCAAAGTGAGCAAGGGACCCACGTCTGGGCATACCCTGCCAACATAGGGCGAACAAAGCGATACCAAAGGGGATGATGGATGGAGCGTTTGAGCAAATCAAACACTCACCCCCAGTCAACTGATCTGGGTTTAATCCATCACCATTTTTTAGCTCACTCCACCATCCCAGTTCAGAAATGGCCATATGCAAATCAGTCTGACCCTGTGCTTCATGGGAACACTCCAGCCCGAACTGCCAAGCCATGTCAGGATGCTTGTTTCCGGTCCAGGGAAGACATGGCTTGTTAGTTCGGGCTGGACTGTTCCCATGAGGCACAGGGTCAGACTGATTTGCATATGGCCATGTCTGACCTGGGGTGGTGGAGTGAGCTAAAGAATGATGATGGATTAAACCCAGATCAGTTGACTGGGGGTGAGTGTTTGATTTTCTCAAATGCTCCGTCCATCTTCCCCTTTGGTATCGCTGGGTATATTGTGCCATGCCGGAAATGGATCGGCCCAATATGTCTAGATCTGGGTGTGAAAAGATACCATGTTGCTCTTTCGGCTGTGGGGTCGCCCGAACATGGATCTTTTTGCGTGCCCTGTGAACTGGAAATGCTCGTCTTATGTAAGCTGGCTTCCCCATCAAGGGTCGTGCGGGAATGCCCTTTTGATGGACTGGTGCAATCTATTCGCCTACGCTTTTCCGCCGATTCCGCTAGTTCCCCGAGTGTTGTGGAAAATGCGGAGACAGCCGTGCCACATTTTCCTGATCACTCCCAGATGGCCTCGACAAGCGTGGTTCTCGGAACTGCTGCTTCTCTCACAGTGCGAACCCATCCTCCTTCGTCTTCGAGCGGATCTCCTCACAATGGACAAGGGTCAGATCTGCCATCCGGACCCTTTCTCTCTCAAATTATCGGCCTGGAACCTGAGCACCTTGAATTTGCCCACTTGAACTTTCGCCAGCATGTAGAGAGGTTCTTGCCAATGCAAGAGCTCCGTCCACAGTAAAGACTTACAAGCTAAAGTGGAAAAGTTTCTGTCACTGGTGTGCATCTGTCAACTTCCATCCCGTGCACTCTTCTCCTGCTCAGCTTCTGCCGTTCTTTCTGCAGTTGGCTCAATCAGGACTTTCCCACTCCACTTTGAAGGTCTTCCTGGCGGCAATATCTCGTTTTCGGCAGGATGGGTCTTCCTCTCTCTACTCTTCCAGAGTCATTTGGCAGTTTTTCAAGGGGCTGTTCAGGATGTTTCCGGCCATTCGGCGTCCTCCTCCTACCTGGCGTCTCAATGTAGTTTTGGCGCAATTGATGAAGGTGCCTTTTGAGCCCATCCACAAAGCGGATTTGAAATTTATGACCTGGAAGGTTGCCCTTCTTCTCGCCTTGACCTCCTCTCGTCGCGTGAGTGATATCCACGCCTTTACCATTCAGCCTCCTTCCCTTCAATTCAAATCGGACTTCATGCCTAAGGTGCCAACTGATTTTCACCTCAATGAACCAGTGTTCTTAAAGTCTTTCTTTGCTAATCCCCAATCTCCGGAGAAGCAACGTTTGCATTCATTAGACGTTAAGAGATGCCCTAAGTTCTACATCGACAGGACAGCGCCCTTTCATAGGTCTGATGAACTGTTTGTTGCTTACGGGCGCATGCGCAAAGGGCGTTCTGTTACCAAGCCAACTATTGAACCTTGGATTTCCTCAGCAATCTCATTCTGTCATCAGAAGGGCGGCAAGCCTCCTCAATCTACAGTGAGAGCTCATTCCACCAGGGCGATGTCATCCTCTACGGCCCTGTTTGCTGGTGTGCCCATTCACCAAATATGTTAAGCAGCCACGTGGTCTAGCAGGCATACTTTCACAAAGCACTACTGTCTTGAGACGATCAACAAAGCTGATATGGCAGTGGGCCAAGCGGTGCTTCACAATCTTTTTAAATAAGGTGAGCCTCTTTCTTTCCCTCCGCCTGTATGGTTTTTACTATTAGATGTCTGGCAGCATTATGTCATTTTCATTGCATTCCTATGCCAATGCACTGCTATTTTGTTTTGCGGCCAGCTATTACTGCTCACTATTCTATTCAAGCATGTGAATCTATGACAGACACCCCAATACTGGAGAAGAACAATTGTTACTTACCTGTAAATGGTGGTTCTCCAGTATTGGTGTCTTTCATAGATTCACATGCGACCCACCCACCTCCCCTCAGAGGCTCGCTTCTCCTCCTAGACTCTTTTGTCACTCTTGTGCTACGAAAATCTGAGGGCCTGAGCCTCTGAGGAGAAGGTTCTAGAGGGGTGCTTGCACCTGATTGGCTGTAGTTCGGACTAACATAATGACATGGATATGCTATGAAAGTGCTTGTTTTCTTTTAATGTATTCCAATGTGTTAATGCTAACCATGGTACTTATAAGTATTTATGGTTTTAGAATGTATGTAATTATGTTTTTATATACATATATGATTGGTTTTATTGCTATTTTATTTACCGTGGGGCTCCCACTTCAACGACGGGGAATATTCAAGCATGTGAATCTATGAAAGACACCAATACTGGAGAACATATGTTACTAACCTTTGCCATGCAGTTTGCATGCAGCTCTTTGATGACAGTTAACATCCCACTGTGTTAGATTATGATTGTAACTTATGAACTGCACAAAACCAACAGAATATGTGACAAAAGCAGTAACCTACTGAGCTATGCACATCATTTTTTTTTTTTTACATGCATGGCACACGTTCTTTGCAGCAGGCATATTAACCCTCTGCGCTACCTTAGATGATTCAAAGTTGCCACTGGGCAAAACTCCCATCTCTCTTCAGCAGGTACAATAATCACCAGAGTTTTCTTGCCACTTTTATTGTTGACTGAAAACTGCTGATTATACAAGGAACTTTACAGTGCTTTTAAAACTGATGCCTGCGGACCCCTTGGGAATGTGTCACGGAACCCTGGTGGTCCACGGATCACAGTTTGGGAACCACTGCCTTAGAGAGTCCAGCTTCCACATACATGCGGTAGAGTCCAGCCTCATAAGGCATTCTGTGGAAAATCAAGCTGCCACAGGCATACGATAAGAGAGTATAGCTGCCACAGACAAGGGGTAGAGTCCCTCTGCCACAGTAGAGTGTATAGTTGCCACCAACTTGCGGAATAGAGTAAAGCTGCCACAGACTTGCAGTAGTGTGAAAGTTCCACAGCCATGCAGAGTGTAGCTACTGTCACGGACTTGCAGGAGGGATCAAACTCCCACACACAGGCAACAGAGTTTTTTCTTCCATAGACACAAGGAAGTGTCACAGAAACACAGGGAACCTGCTTGCTGGCAGACATTAAAAGGTAAATGTACCTGCTTCAGATACGAGGAAGAGAATGCAGCTGCTCAGTTGGTATAGACGTGTTGGAGAGAACCAGTGTAAAGTCAGCGGCCATGCACATGCAGTAGAAGTAGGCATGTACATGAGTATAATTTTACCTCTCACAAATGGAGAAGCGACCAAACTGGTTGGTACCTTTATTTTCTACTCTTTGTGGTAGGGTGTTCCCGGTCTTCACCCACAGGCAGCCAGGAGCAGGCACCTGTGATGAGGCGCTTGGAAACGAGGCAGTACAAATATCAGTGGGGCACCTCATGGCTCACTGGTCACTGCCTTTCGCACTGCTTGGGATCCCTTGGAGAGGGCCTGTTGACTGCGCTTTCTTGGTCAGACACTGTGTGCGGTTGTTCTGGAGCTCTGCGTGTTCTGATGCTGATTTAGTTCAGTGGCTCTTTGAAAGTGGAAGTGTTTGGTTTGCAGAGAAGACTCTCTTTTAAAGAATCTTAGTGCTACATGGTTCTGGTATAATGAAGTGCTCTTTTCTGCTGTTGCCTCTGGCCCTCTCTCTCATGAGACCCTCCTCTGAGAGTCCAGCTCGCCAGCTCGGAGGATGAAAGGAGCTGCTCTCACGCTATTGTTGTTTTAATTTCCTACATGAGATTCCATTTGAAGTACAAATGAGCATGTGCTCTGCGGATCGAGAGGCTCTGCGGTTCACTGTTTCAGAGCTCTGAGGGTATCTTCTTGAGAGAATTAATGGCTACCCTATTCATTTTATAAACCTGACAAAACGCACATATTAATCCTCTCAGATAGAAACACTCGCTCACTTGAAAGCGAGCGCACTTACCGACATTTATCATCTAAGGCTACAGACTGTTTACTAAAATATAATAGGATTCTGTTTAGTATAAACCAGGACTTACTAAGTTGATCAAGTGCTGTTAAAAAGGATGGGCTAGATTTTCTGCTGAAATGTGAAGTGTGAAAAAAGCACTTATTGTTTTTTCCCCAAGCCCTCCTGCGGATCAGAGGTTTTTATTTTGCACCACAGTAAGGCGCTCTGCAGGGTTAATGGACAGATTCCCTACCCGCAGTCAAAAAAAGTATTGGCAAAGCGAATAGGTCTCGGCTCTAAGCGACTGAGCTATTGGTTTTACCAATGCTTTTTTTATTGGCACTCGCACGTGAACTCTTGTACTCATGCAGACACATAGCTGGCCATCTTGCTTTGGGTCTTCCATTAAGCCATGAAGGAAAATCCACTCCAAGATGATCATCAATTAGGACATATCCATTGTGATACACACCCATGCATCATGATTAAGGCTTCCAATTTTCCCTTTTAAATGATTTTTACAGATAACCATCTATTTCCTGGCTGTATTTATTTTTAAAAGCGGAAAAATACAGAAAATTGTGCTTCTTGTGAGTGACTCTCTTTGTTTGTCCTTCATGAATTCCAGGCCAACTGTTCAGCAGATAGACACAAGGGGAATTCAAAAACAGGTTGCCATTCCCTTAATTGCAGGCATATTTTTTTTTTGATAAGCAAATTGTATTGATTTAAAAAACATAGAAGAACAAATCAGCCAGAGCACGGAAATCACAGATATAAGTTCATTCACTCCATCGTTATACCCCCCAATCAAGATCCCTTTAAAAAACCCTTGAAAAGCTGGAATCCGGTCAAACGGGACTTTCCACAGCCCCCAGCCACTTCCCCCACACTCTACGATATTTCTTGGCACGCCCCTTCGCTGTATACATGGCTTTCTCATGGGTCGCACACCAGTCCACCCCTCTTCGCCACTTCTCCAGGTTGGGAGGATCAGGGCTTATCCAGGCCGGCGCAATGTCCCGCTTGGCCACCATCATGGATGTGATGTAAAACAACTTATCAGACCTGGACCCATCCAGCCCATCAGTAATTCCCAGCAAGGAGTGACGCGGATCATGGGGAACCTTCCAGCCTAGCACCTCCGTTAACTCTTCCTCAATGGAACCCCAGAACTGCCACAAGCGGGGGCACGACCAAACCATGTGAAGGAAGTCGGCCGGGACATGCCTGCATCGCGTGCACGACGCATCTGGGCGCAACCCTGCTCGCTGCAGGCGCAGGGGGGTGAGGTACGCTGCGTGTAGGTAGTATAACTGAATCAGCTTGAGTTTTGCAGAGACAGTAACTGTTCTAGGGGCCATAAGGGCATCACGCCATTCCACATCGTCAAGGGGGCCCACCCATTCCACCCATGCATCCCTCAACTTGTCTAGCGATGTCGGGGTGTTATTGACTAGAGTACCATAAATTCGGGAGACACCCCCCCTACCCAAGACACCCATCAGCGTCTGAGCCTCAGAGTGGCTCTATTCAGGGAGCCTCATGTCGCCTGTGATGTGTGTGAGGATGGCATGTCTCAACTGCAGATACTTATAGTGTTGAGAGGAGTGTAAAGAGTAACGGGTTTGGAGCTCCCGGAAGGACAACATCTGGCCTCTTTCCCACACGTTCCCTAATTGGGAGATACCAATGAGGTCCCAAGGTTTAAAACCCCTCAACCCACTGACTTCCCGATGCCAAGTCCCGTGCCAAAGGGGGGTGCACTGGGTCTGCTTCCCCGACCACCCCGTGTGTCGGAGCGAGGCCCGCCATGCCAACAGCACTGAGCGCGTCACCTCAGGAAGTCGGCTCGGAATGGGTTCCCTATATAGCATGGCTTGAACCCCCGTTCAATCAATCAATCATAGCATTTGTATAGCGCACTACTCACCCGGAGGGTCTCAAGGCGCTTGGGGAGGGGGGGGGGTCCGCTACTGCTCGGACAGCCAGGTCTTCAGCTGCTTCCTGAAGGCGAGGTGGTCTTGGGTCAGGCGGAGGTGGGCCGGGAGGGAGTTCCAAGTCTTGGCGGCCAGGTGGGAGAAGGATCTTCCTCCTGTTGTGGCTCTTCGGATGCGGGGGACGGCGGCGAGGGCGTGGCTGGTCGATCGAAGGTGGCGTGTGGGAGCGTAGAAGTTGAGGCGGCTGTTGAGGTAACTCAGGCCTTGGTTGTGCAGGGCTTTGTGTGCGTGGGTGAGGAGGCGGAAGGTGATTCTCTTGTTGACCGGGAGCCAGTGCAGGTCTCTCAGGTGTCTGGAGATGTGGCTTCGTCTGGGGATGTCGAGGATGAGTCTTGCTGAGGCGTTCTGGATTCGCTGGAGTCTCTTCTGGAGCTTGGCGGTGGTTCCGGCGTAGAGGGCGTTGCCGTAGTCCAGACGGCTGGTGACGAGGGCCTGGGTGACCGTCTTCCTGGTCTCGGTGGGGATCCACCGGAAGATCTTACGTAGCATGCGCAGGATGTTGAAACAAGACGAGAAGACGGCGTTGACTTGTCTGGTCATGGAGAGGGAGGAGTCCAGGATGAAGCCCAGGTTGCGTGCGTGGTCTGTTGGTTTGGGTGCGGAGCCCAGGGCGGGTGGCCACCAGGAGTCGTCCCAGGCGGAGGGCGAGGAGCCCAGGATGAGAACTTCCGTCTTGTCTGAGTTCAGTTTCAGGCGGCTAGTCATCATCCATTCGGCTACGTGTTTCATCCCTTCGTGTAGGTCGGCTCTGGCGGTGGCGGGGTCGTTGGTCAGGGAGAGGATCAGCTGTGTGTCGTCGGCGTAGGAGATGATGTTGAGGTTGTGTTGGCGTGCGATGGCCGCAAGGGGGCTCATATAGACATTGAAGAGGGTGGGGCTGAGCGAGGAGCCTTGAGGAACGCCGCAGATGACTTCGGTGGCCTCTGACCTGAACGGGGGTAG
The DNA here is from genome assembly GCF_964261635.1 of Lissotriton helveticus. NCBI lineage: Eukaryota > Metazoa > Chordata > Amphibia > Caudata > Salamandridae > Lissotriton > Lissotriton helveticus. The sequence continues at coordinate 55,022,951 of NC_136067.1, forward strand.
GCGGACTCTCTGTGTTCTTCCAGCGAGGAAGGGGATGATCCATTCCAGTGCCTTCTCCTGGATTCCGACGTTCCTGAGGCGTTGCACTAGGGTGCGGTGGCAGACAGTGTCGAATGCCGCGGAGAGGTCTAGGAGGATGAGGGCCGCTGTTTCTCCGTTGTCAAGCAGGGCACGGATGTCATCGGTGGCAGCGATGAGGGCGGTCTCGGTGCTGTGGTTGGCCCTGAAGCCCGACTGTGAGGGGTCGAGGGATCCATTTGTCTCGAGGAAGGCGGCCAGCTGCTTGTTGACTGTCTTCTCAATGACTTTGGCTGGAAACGGGAGGAGCGAGATGGGGCGGTAGTTCTTGAGTTCGGTGGGGTCTGCTGTTGGTTTCTTTAGTAGAGCGCTGAGTTCGGCGTGCTTCCAGCTCTCAGGGAAGGTTGCGGTGTCGAAGGAGGCGTTGATGATGTCCCGTAGCTGGGGTGCGATGGCGGCGTCGGCTTTGTTGAAGACGTGGTGAGGGCAGGGGTCGGTTGGAGATCCGGAGTGGATGGAGTTCATTGTGCGGATGGTGTCTTCGGTGTTGATAGGGGTCCAGGCGCTGAGGGTGGTGGTGGGGGGCGTTGGTGCGGTCGTGGGGAGCGTTGGTTGTGTGCTGAAGCTGTTGTGTATGTCAGCGATCTTGTTGTGGAAGTAGGAGGCGAGGGAGTTGCAGAGGTCTTGTGATGGGGTGATGTTGTTGATTCCGGCGTTGGGGTTAGAGAGCTCTTTCACGATGTTGAAGAGTTCCTTGCTGTTGTGTGCGTTGTTGTCCAGTCTTTCCTTGAATGCTGTTTTCTTGGTGGCGCGAATCAGTTGATGGTGTTTTCGAGTGGCGAGCTTGAGGGTGGTCATGTTGTCCGGTGTTGGGTCTCATCTCCATGCTTTCTCGAGAGCTCGGCAGTTCTTCTTGGAGCTCTTGAGTTCGTCGGTGAACCAGGATGCTTTCTTGCTGCTGGGTCTGCTGGGTGGGGTCCTCAGTGGGGCGAGGTCGTCTGCTCAGTTGCTGATCCACTTCGTGAGGTTGTCGGCGGCCTGGCTGGGGTTCGCGGAGCTGGCGGGAGGGTGCTGGTTCAGGGCTGCGGTGAGCTGGTCGGCCGTGATCTTGTTCCAGCTTCTTCGTGCAACCTGTTGCTGGTGGTGGTGGATCGTGGTCCTTCTGAAGCTGAAGTGGACGCAGCTGTGGTCCGTCCAGGGGAGTCCGGTGGCGTGGCTGAAGGCGATGTCTTTGCTGGATGAGAAGACTGCATCGAGTGTGTGTCCGGCGAGGTGGGTGGGGGTGGTCACCAGCTGCTTGAGTCCGAGGTTGTCAAGCAGGGTGGTGGTATTGCGGTCATTGTTGTTCTCCAGGTGGAAGTTGAGGTCCCCGAGGAGGATGTAGTCAGCGGAGGGGAGGGCGTGCGGGCTGATGAAGTCGGCGATGTCTTCGCTGAATTGTGTGCGGGGTCCCGAGGGACGGTAGATCAGGGTGCCTCTGAGGGTGGTCTTGGGGTCGGTGTGGATCTGGAAATGCAGGTGTTCGGCGGTTGTCAGGGTGTCGTCGGTGTTGGTCGTGATGCGGATGGTGTTCCTGTGGATGATGGCGATGCCTCCTCCCGTCTGGTTGACGCGGTCCCTCCGGGTGATCTTGTATCCGTCCGGGATGGCGATGGCGATGTCGGGCGCTGAGGAGGCGTTCATCCAGGTTTCCGTGAGGAAGGCGACGTCTGGAGATGTGGTGTCGAGGAGGTTCCAGAGTTGAACGGCGTGTCTGTGGACGGAGCGGGTGTTGAGCAGTTTGCACTTCAGGTGGTTGCTGCTGGTGTTCGGCTTGGTGGGTGCTGGTGTAGTGCAGGTCCGGATGCATGTGAACTTGCAGGCGTGGCAGCTGAAGGGTCCGTGGGTGCGTCTCGGAGTGGCTCGGTAGCATCCCGGGGCTCGGCCGGTGTTGAGTGCGTTGAGGGTGGCGGCGTCGTACGTCTGGCGGGAGGGGTGGCCTTTGCGGGGGCCAGGGGTCCTGGCACTGGGCGCGGTCCAGGCGCGGACGGGCGTAGACGGGCTTACCTTTGGAGCACCTTCGGCGCTCAATCGGTGCTCCCGCTGCGCGCGTCCGCTGCGCGGTCGCTCTGGGGACGTCATAGGAAGGGAGCCGGTCGGGAGGGTCTGCGGGGAGGCGGGAGCGAGAGCCAATCGGCTGGCGGGGGGGCGGGGCCGCGGGCTAGGCCGGCGGGAAAAGCTGGAGCGGGCTTGGCGGCCCTCGGGTAGCTGGGGCTTCGGGAGGCTGGTGTGGGCTCGGCGGCCTTCGGGTGGCTGGGGCTGCGGGAGCAGGCACGGGCACAGGAGCTTGGGGGTGACCAGGCCGGAAGGCGCAGTGGTCACTCCCTGGTTCTGGTCAGGCTCCCCTTAAGAAGGGAGCCGGTCGGGAGGGTTTGCCCAGTTCAAGCCTATAGGCAGGGTCCGACCAGCCCCCACTAAACCAATCGTGTATCACTAATAGGCGTACCGCCAGAAAGTACAGATATAGGTGTGTCATTCCCATGCCACCGTCATACGAGGGAATCTGAGACAGACAAAGCCACCGGGGCCCTTCCACCACTCCAGAGGAACTTTGTGGTGAGATAATTGCAGGCATATGTTTACATATATTTGTATATAATGCTAATATTTACATGTAGGTGTAGTGTTTTGTTCTGTTTGGCTGATTTATTTTCTATAAAGCAACAGGCGTCAAAGTATGAATGCATGTTTATTATTTAAATAAATGTGGAAATACATTATTTTAGGGCTCCATTTATTCTCAAGACCTATATTAAATATGGATGAATACCAATAAAATGGCCCAAAAATAAATATGGTTCAATACAGACGGAAAAATAAATATCATAATCCTGGGAGCCCTAATCATAATTTCACGGAGGCCCTTTTTAATGTACTGTTCTAACCCGGCGAGTGGCCATGTTGGGATGGTCGTTTACATTTTTTAAAGTGAAAAACATGTGTATGCAAGAAGCGAACCTAGTGACATTAAACAGCTGCTAGGACCTCGTTAAAAAAACATAAAACAAACATTAATATTAAAAATAGTGAACGGGCTACAGAGCCCCAGGAAGCAAAGGTGGGAAGTAAAAAGAGCGCATGGTGAGGAAGACAAAGGAACAAGTTGGAGAGAGTGGACCAGGTGCACTCACACAGAGTGCTGACTGAAAGAGAGTCCTCAAGTCAGCAAAGGAAGGATACAACTCATCCAGTCAGGTCACTGTGGGACCGAAATGCTTCTGGGCAGCACAAGAATCGGGAGGAAAGCCACTGAATCAAGAGCAGACTCTTGAGCTAGACTACAACGTCCTCCAGTCATGAGCAAGGAGCTTTCCCAAAGTCCACTCCAAGTACAAGGTTTTATTGGAAACAATAGGTTTGACAGAAGACAGCCAATACCGTCTGTAGCGAAGACCAAAAAACATCTTGGGGGCTATTCACAAAGGGTAAACGTACACACGAGCCCGCTCACGCGACAAAGAGGCTCATAAATGGTTCTCTGCGGACCTCAAACAACTTAAACTAGAGGTCAGGCAAAAAGAGAGAATCTGGCGCAGAAATTATCTCCCACAAGATAAAGAGGTCTATTGCCTGAGTCGTCGCCTCTATCAAAAAACCATCCTTAAGAGGAAGACTGACTATTTTTCAGGCATAATTCTGAAATCTCAGAATCAAACTAAAGACATCTTTAGAATAGTGAACGATCTCTGCAATGACGAGCGTACGTCACTACCTATTGTACAATCTCAAGCCTTATGTGATGACTTGAATAATTTTTTTATAGAAAAAATCATCACAATTAAACAAAGTATACCATCACACCCTGCCAGTAACATCACTGAGGACACATACATGAACCCAGAGATCTTAGACCACATCCCCCTGATTGATTCCAAACAATTGTCGGAACTTCTTCAAAGGATCAAATCAGGGTCACCTAATGACATCTGTCCCCCTTCAATCTTCAGAGAAGTAGGCCTATCCCTTCCACAGGCATTCCTGCCTATCCTCAATGAATCCCTCAGACAAGGCAGAGTCCCCACAGATTTCAAAAAAGCTCTCCTTATACCTTTGGTAAAAAAACAAGGGAAGGATCCTCTGGATCTTACAAATTATAGACCTATTTCCCTGCTGCCCTACCTCTCAAAGGTACTGGAGGCTCATGTCTCTAAGAGTGTCTCCAATTTTATCGAGACCACTAACTACTTGGAGCCTAATCAAGCGGGGTTTCGCCCTGGTCATTCAACAGAGGCGGTGATTCTAGCGGTTCAGGACAACCTTAGAGCCAATGCGGATATCGATACACACCAAGCTCTGGTGCTGCTTGACCTCTCGGCGGCGTTCGACACGGTTGACTATGACATCTTGCTCAACCGTGTCGAACAGGCCGGCCTGAGAGGACCGGCGTTGAGCTGGATTACATCCTTTATCGAGGGCCGGACTCAGGCAACTCAACTGGGCAGCTTTACAGGTACTAGGCACACGTCCACCTGTGGAGTCCCGCAGGGGTCGTCATTGTCCCCCTTATTATTTAATCTTTACCTCCGCCCTCTTCTTTATTCCCTTAAAAAGTTTAATGTCACAGTGTTCAACTATGCGGACGATTTACAGCTAATATTTCATCTGAACATCCCTGATGCTGTGTCCGAATTTCAGAACACTATGAAACACATCCAATGCTGGATGAACGAAAATCATCTAAAACTCAACCCGGGCAAAACAGAACTACTTTTGCCCGGGAACAGTTTATCCAGCTGGAGTGATAACTTCTGGCCAGTAGACCTGGGCATCCCTCCCGTAAGGTCCATTGCTGTAAAGAGCTTAGGCATCACGCTCCACTCGGACCTGTCCTTAAAAACCCAGGTGGGCGCTGTGGTCTCAGCAAGTTTTTTCCAAATGAGGAAAATAAAAAAGATTGCTCATCTTTTCACTCAGTCTGCCTTAATCCAGGTTACTATTGCTCTGGTTATGTCCCGCCTGGACTATTCCAACAGCGTCTATTTGGGACTTCCAGTGGGCCTGTCGAAGAGACTTCAACTTGTCCAGAATCAGGCGGCGAGACTCATCCTACAACAGCCAAAATGGTCTTCTATTAAACCTGGACTAGAAAAGCTACACTGGCTTCCGATCTCCCAGCGCATAGCCTTTAAAGCAGGGTGTATCACCTTCAAGGCCATACAAGATAAAGGCCCTGCCTTTATTCGTTGCCTGATCTCTAAATATATACCCACCAGAAGCTTGCGCTCTGCGCAAAAATCCCTACTGGAGGTGTCTCGCTTCAAAAGGAAGCGACAGGGAGGCTGCTGTTTTCGCCATCTAGCAGCCTCACTTTGGAACTCCATTCCCTTATCGATTAGGCAGAGTGAGGATTTACTTACCTTTCGTAAGGGATTAAAGACCTGGTTGTTCGCCCAAGCCTACCATTAGCTATTGTCAGCTCAGTGTTATGTTAGACGGATTCTTCACCTTTCCTATAGCGCCATGAAGCCCATGGGCGTACGAGCGCTCTACAAATTGATTTTAACATAACATAACATAACATAACATAACACGAGTAAATCTATATGTGTATGTTTACTCTCACACTTTGTATGGCTATTAACCTTTTCCAAGTGTAAATTTGCTGCAAAGTCCCGACTTGCATGTTTCCACCCCCTAAGTATAGGGGTGGAGTCAGATTAAATGTAATCTACGACATACTTTTTTCTGTTCTCAGTACACTTTGCAGGGCCTCTGCACTCTGGAAGGGGAGGGGACCCCGCTTGGAAGTGGATAGGTGAATTATACGCACCTGAAAGAAAGCATACCCACCTGACGCCCATTCACTTCCAACAACATAAAAGCTGGACACACCATAGGATCCGCTTTTTTCCTCTTCAGCTTTCAACTCCTGAAGCCACCACATTCTGCCTGAAGGATACAGGCCACACTGGAGACTTGGAGTGGTTACATACATCAAAATCGTACAGCCACGAATGAATGACCGTCTCCAGGGGTGGAGCTTCCATTTGTGCTGCAGGTGCAGTAGCACTAAGGCCCAATAAACCCTGATTATGGCTGCATTTCACAGTTGAAACAGTGGTCCTGGGGTCCACTTCCTTCCATCCATAGGGCCATGACACGCTGGCTACACCACTGACCCCCTGCCTAATAAGCACAAAAAATTCTTACCAAGTTAGTGCGGACCAGGGCCTCCCTTTACTTTGCAGCAGAAAGTAAAACAAAGGGATGGACAGGAAGAAATGGTTTGCAATGTGCTCACCTATTTATTAGCTGCCCAGTCCTTATGCATCACGGTCATCATTAACTAGGAGATGGCTGCTGCTGTTCAGTTAAACAGAGACAGAACACGAAATCCAAACCCAGACCTTTACTTTTAGCCATCTCTGCAGGCTAACACTGACCGAGGGGCCAAACTCACTCACTCCTCCAGCAAACCTCTCTTGGTGCACCCCACTCCTAAAATGAGCAGTCTTCAGCCTCTACGTGACCCTGACCAGGGTTTTACTAATTTAATAATAATTAGCTCTTTTGTCGAGCAGTGCCAGCCTCCTGTTTCTGAACACAGCAGGCTGCAGCAAGATGTAACAATGGTCTGAGGGGGCCCTTCTCCAACAGGACTGGGAGGGGGTCAGGGGCAGGACCCTCACACCACGGGGTCTGCAGTGCTATCTGTTACACCCCTAGTCACTCCTAGTTTCACTCTCTCAGCTAGCCCCTTTCTCTGGGTATTCCTCAGAATGGACACATGTTGGGCATCTCCTCGTCAGTGTCTCCTCCTGACCAGGCGGATTCTTTTCCTTTCTCAGTAGACATGCTTTTATGCACTTGTCAAACCATCAGCTCCTCCCGCAGAAATTACAAACTTAAGGGGATCTCCCCTTACCTCTGGGAGATCGTCTGTCTGGCAGACACTAGCCCTGGTCAAACAGTAGCCCTTCAAATACTTTGCAGAGCTCACCCTTCCTTATACACATTTTCCAAACAGGGGATGCGGATCCACTTTTAACGATTTCTGAACCAATTTGGGTTGGTTGTTTCAAATGTTCTTTTCTGGCAGTTCCTCAGACTCAGCTTTTGTGCTATGTGATGGCTCTTACAGCAAGTATAAAGATATTGGCTCCAAGTAGGAGTATTCAAAACAAAGACTCAGTGCGATCTCTGCACCTGGCTGTCATCAGTCTTCCTGAAGCATCAATCAAATATGATCATATGGACAGGCCCTCCTTGGGAGCTTCCTCTGTGGACAGGCCCTCCTTGGGAGCTTCCTCTGTGGACAGGCCTTCCTTAGGAGCTTCCTCCATGGACAGGCCTTCCTTAGGAGCTTCCATGTCTTCCTCCTTGGACAGGCCTTCCTTAGGAGCTTCCTCCATGGACAGGCCTTCCTTAGGAGATTCCTCCATCAGAAGCAGAAGTCTCACCGTCTACCTCTACCATCAACCAATTGGCATTGATCAGGAAGAACTATTCAGCAGCCCCTTGCTTACAAAGGTAGCTGTGTCTCCATCCTCCTCCCTTCATTGCCTGCCCTTTTTCACAGGGATGCATGCAGTCCACGTCCACTGTCTGGGGAAGTTGTACATACTTTGTCTTGTACTATGCGAAACAAAGAAAAGATGAATCTCACTAGCGTCTATTCTCTGACTCCCTCACATATGCACAGGCCTACTGTGAGAAGTTGGCCTGGTATATGATGTTCACTATTCTAGTGAGCACCTTGCACCAGTCCAAACAACCCTTATGGTGATGGTTGTAAAGTCAACCTTAAAGAACAGCTATCCTAGTGGTAGCATGGACAAAGCAGTCTTAGGCTAACACTTCAGAGAGCATGTGAAGCCAATTGTTTTACCAATAATAACCCCTTGAATACCAAATGAAAGGACACCACACAAGGTATATATCAAATATATATGTATTTATTACTAACGCAACCCCTCTGCACTCTTTATGAGGTCAGAGTTCGAGATACAGCACGAGTTGCTCAATAAGCATACTATAAGTTGCACAAATACAATTCTGCCCTAGGGGCCTCACAAACCATATACTAAAGAAGTTGTATAAGAGCCACTTCAGGAAAGGTGAGTAGGCTTGGGCCTAGGAAATCGCTGGAGCTACACTGACCAACCAAAGGAATGGAAGTAGGAGACCCACAGGATGCGTGTGCAGTGTCTAAACACACACGCGGGTTACCATAGACTTTCAATGGGAACGTAAAGTTTACAAAGTAGTTAATTTCAGACATTTCCGGTGGGACTACGGGAAAACCCAGTTAAACTAGGATTCTTGGATAGTTGTTACCCATGGGAGCACCGGAGTACTCGAGTTACCTCACCCAGGGAAGCCGGGTGCATAGGTGTTCTTTTGTGTCGGGTTTCGTCATCGAATCCTATGGAGAGCTGCAAGAAAATGCTGCAGGCGACCAGGAGGAAGATGTCCGGGCGGATCCAAGGGGGGATCGGAGTCGAGAAGAACCTGAAAGCATTCTGTCCATCAATTGTTGTTTTTGCATTTGTCACCCCGAGTGGGATGGGTATGCTCAGACGTGAGTCCCATGCTCTCCACACCACTGGAGTCAAACTATCCAGGCTGATGACGGCTGATAGCCAGAAACCGGTCCTTGGATGCTTGATTCCGGTCCAGGAAAAAGACATGGCTTGGCAGTTCGGGCTGGACTGTTCCCATGAGGCACAGGGTCAAGACTGATTTGCATATGGCCATGTCTGACCTGGGGTGGTGTGGAGTGCAAAAAAATGATGGATTTAGTCCCAGATCTCTGTACTGGGGTGAATGTATGACATTGTTCTGAATTCTGTCCATCAATTGTTGTTTTTGCACCTGAAAGCAGAGGGGACAGAGTCTGGGTCCCTAGACAGTGACCGGAAAGGAACCAGGCGATGTTGAGATGCAACCAGGTGAGGATGTGAAGCTTGTCTCTGCAGCCATGTGGACCAGGAGGCTTCGACGACGACCAGGAGCTGGATACGGACTGTCCCACGAAGGATCTCGCTGTTGGCAGTGTCGGCTTCTGGATTGGAGTCAACAAGCCTTGGCAAAGGCACCCCACGCAGGAAGGGAAAATCGGCTTCTGTTCAGACCAGCAAGGTCTGTGGAGCTTCCCCGTTACAGGAAAGCAGGAGCAAGCCCAGAGCAACCAGGCAAGCAGTGTTGATTCAAAGTGATGTCTTCAGGAGGGCCGCTAGCCAACGGGCTAGCAACCGCGAAGACGCGTTGAGGAGAAATGCAGGCACAGGCCACATGCGGCACTCGTGGAGTGTGAAGGGCTGAGCTTTGGTGCACTTACTGCTCGGGGTTGGGGCTTCTCTAATCCCAATGCACAACTTCGAAGACGCCTCAGAAGCTGCACAGGTAGCAAAAAGCAGGTACTGCAGGATGTCCGGTCCCACGTCTTTTGTGTCCGCCACGGGTCTCAGCTTTGCTGTGGATGTGGGTCGGAGTCAGAGATGTCTGGAAGTCCAGAGGCTGCATCGCTAGGTCGTCAGGGTCCGGCTGGAGCGTCGACGAAGCAAACCGGCAAGCTACTGGTGGTGCCTGTTTGCACAGCGTGGTCACTCCTTGACCACAATGGAGATTCTTCAGTCTTCTAGTTGCAGTAGAATGTTGAAAGTCCAGAGTTTCGTTTCAGAGTTTCAGTTCAGGATAATCTAAAGTCTCTAGACTCAGCTCCTAGCTTTATACTAATCTAGGGGGCTGGATTACCTGCTAGGTCCCTCCTATGGGTGGAACCTGGGAAGGGGGTGGTTACAGCCCTTTCTCTTTGTCTAGTTTCGTGCCAGAGCTGGGGCTGGAGTGCCCCAGCAACTGGTTTGAACTGGGCTATGCATGGGGCACCTTGTGTGCCCCAGGCAGTGTCTCATTTCATTCAACCCACCCTGCCCCAATACACTACAGGCTGTCTGGGGAGGTGCTAGCACCTCCCAAGACAGGAAACCTATTGTTCAGACCTCCCCTGCCGGAGTTTCGTCCAGCAGCAGGAGGTCAGACTCATGTCTGTGGCAGCAGCATCCATTTTGTGATGCTGAGGCTCTGTTTAACTTTAACCGGGTAAAGCTACAACTACATGTCTTCTCCCCTAGAAGGGTGGAATGCTACCCCCGCCGCCAGAACTGGCGGGGGTGGGGGGGTAGTATTCCAAAGCGTATGACACCTTACACAACATGTTTTGATAAAGCCAAGCCAGAGTTAGCATTAACCGCGAGGATTATAATGCACTTAAGAGTATATGGTATGGCTATATCATAGAACAGCTATAAGGACATAGTTCCGAAAGCTGCAGACAGGCTCAGCTCATGCTAGAGCACCATCTCACATAAAACCAAGCACTCTGCCTCCAGGATTGTTAAGGCCTGCCATAGGACTGACTCATAGGTATATATGTGTCTATATATAATGGTAGGTATAGGAATACTATACCTAAGCAAGGGGTGATTACACAACCTTGCCCCAGCTGAGTGATCAGCCTGTGGTGTCAGTTTGGATGGCCAGCCAGGGGTGGCATAATACATGCTGCAGCCCCTGGTAGGCCTTGGATGCACCTATGCCCTGGGTACCTATGGTACACTATACAGGGGCTCACAAAGGTGACCCAATACCCAATTGGATATGTACCTAAAGTACATGGTATGAATTTAGAGAGAGAACAGCTGGGCTGTAGGTCTGATTAGCAGGCCCACAGCCACACGAGAGTCGAAAAACCAGTGGATCAGAGCAAAAAGTGGGGTTGACCATAGGAAGCAGACCCTACTCTCCTACACCTACTACCACACAGGTATCACATGCTCACTGTACACCGACATGCACACTGTATGTCAGTGCAAGGTTCTAAATTTTGAATTTAAAAACATTTGTAAAGCGCTCATGTACTAAACAGTTTCTTGGCGCTGGGAGCTACAGTGGTAAAAACAGGCAAACAGAGGAACGCGGCTAACCAGTAAACGCTTGCTGGAACAGAAAGGTTTTTAAGGCCCTGCGGTATTCCATATAAGACGATAAGAGTCTTATTGAAGGGGGAAGGGCATTCCAAAAGGTGGGGGCCAAAACTGAAAATTTCTGACCACCAACTCTTTTCTTCTTAAAGCGTGGTACTGCCAGCAGGCCCAAAGAAGAGGAACGGAGAGCTCTCGGCGGGCAGTAATTTGTAACGGCAGAGTTGATAAATGCCGGGGCAGTGCCCGCTCGGGCTTGAAATGTGAGGCATCCCAATTTAAACAGTGCCCGCTGCTTAATAGGGAGCCAGTGAAGGGCTTTTAAAAGGGGGGTGGAGTGATGTGACTTAGCCAGGCCATAAACCAGGCGGGCTGCCTGGTTCTGGACCAGCTGGAGACGATGAAGGGCATATGCGGGAGCACCATTGAAAACGATGTTCCCGTAGTCGATTTTTGACAGTACCATGGCCATTACGATCAATTTGAGGGCAGAAACAGAAAAAAAACGGGAGATTTTCCTAATAGTCCGTAGGGAAAAAAAGCAAGAGGAAACAACTGAACTGATATGTGAGTGGAGAGTGAGTTGATGATTAAGGATAATGCCCAGCGTTTTAACTGAAGGGGAGGGAGTAGGGGGAGTGCCTAAAGATGAGGGCCAAAAAAGAGGTGACCAAGGATTTGCGACCCCGCCCGTCAGAACCAGCTCCATTTTGTCCGGATTTAATTTAAGGTGGTTTGTATTCATCCAATCACGGATGAATAACATCACGGACTGGAAGCTGGTTTGACCTGGTGAGGCCGGGGACAGGTCAAAAATAAGTTGGAGGTCGTCGGCATAATTATACACCGTGACCTCCATGTGCTGCAAAGCAAAAATGAGAGGGAAAATGTATAAATTAAAAAGTAAAGGGGAGAGGGAAGAGCCCTGAGGGACCCCGCACGTGATTTCACGAGAAGGAGCAGCAAATTCTGCCAGATGGACAGCCTGGGAACGATCAGACAGGAAGGACTCCAACCAGGCCAAGAGGTTCTAAGTTTCACTTAACTGTGGAACTTTACACAAGAGGGGCCAGAGACCACACTGTCACTGACGCAGAGAAAAAGTTGGGGTCAAACTATAAATCACAAAACACACTGCTGCCACCGCATTACTTGATCAGCACAGTAAAGTGATAGAAGCTCACTGTCTCTGAGTCAATGCTTGTGCACCTCTCCAGGTCACAGGACCGGTCCCAGACCTCACATTCTCATGAACAGGCTCAGGTCTATGGGCGAGACACTGGGACAAATTAAAAGTCAACATATTAGTTTTCCACTCAGTTGGGAACTTAGGGCAGAGATATACGCCTGCTACCATGCAGCGGGGCATCCCATAGCAGCAACTGTTAACCCACTTTAAAATGTTTTTGAGGGACTTGTGAGGAAGCGCAGGAGGTTGACAGGATGAAATTAGACTGAAAGGTTAGCAGAGTCTTTCACATTGAATCATTAGAGTCCGCAAAGGCTGGTGGAGACGTCCAGACCAGGACCTAACTGGCTGCGGCTCATTGAGGAATGTGCTTAACCACTTCGGCGCTGATGACGAGCTCAGCTCGTCATCAGTTGCGCCGCTCGCCCGCTGATGACGAGCTGAGCTCGTCATGTAACGCGGCTTTTTGAAAAAAGCCGCGCAGCGCGAAAATAGCCGCAGCGCGCATGCGGTTAAATACCGTAGATAGCATCTGTATAAGAGGCTTGGGTGGTTATGGGACAACGAGAGCAGTATTTCAATACTATAGTTTAATCTCAGGAGGTTTGAGCGGCTGAGGGACATTTAAGCATGTTTTATTTATTTTTAACGTTTTAAGTCATGACAACAAATCAAAAGAAGATTGAAAGTAAAAATAAGCTAGCTTCTATGTAGTATAATAATGATAGCAATCAGAGAATATAATACTAAGAACATACAAATATACACAAAAATATAGAATTACAATCAGATTTATATGAAGGCCATAAAAGATTGAGATAAATATACTCATAAGAATCTTCATGTTTACATAAACTGGGAGTATCTTTTCAGGTAGCCTCAGAGGAAAGAGTAACATGGTAGTAACAAATCATAGCATTGTAGGGTATTGTATTTGCATTTATATAGTGCTTATTACCCCTGACGAGGTGTCAAAGCGCTTTTTCGGCGAGTAGCTTGCTACTCCGAAACCCAAAAAGGATTAGTGGTGAATTAGTTATAGGAAGATATGAAATTAAGTTGAGCAGTGGACATGTGAGTTTGTTATTCACATTGAAAAAGGATAGTGGAGGGATAGCTGAGGGAAGGGTTTTCATTTATATGGCGCTTGCTACCCCTGATGATTTGTCGAAGGGCTTTTCGGCAGGTACCCAAACAGGATTAGTGGTGAATTAGTATTGTGAAACATGAAGTTAATTTGAGTGGTGGACATGTTAGTCTGTTAGTTGGATTGAAAAGGATAGTGGAAGATAAAAGAGGGAAGGGTCTAAAAAGTGTATTTTTGTTTTTTTGGAGCTCATAGCAGTAGGAGGAGGTTTGTGATCAGTAAAGGGGAGGTGAAGGGGCGAAGAGTCAGAGGGAAGTGTTTAGGTAGGTTTTGCCCATCTTGTTTTCCTTATCTTTCTAATGACATGTGATCCTTAATCAAACTAAAAGACGCCTTCTTACTTCCTTAATGTCTGGGAGATTCTCCCTTTGTTGTAGATTGCGGTATTTGCTTTCATCTCCTTAAAGGCCTTGTATGAGGTCTTTGTATGGAGTGGACAGCAAATGGATTGGAAGGGGAGGTTTGAGTGGCTGGGGTTAGTGAGCACTGTGCATGTGTACCATATGTGTATCTTAGAAGTAGGATTGAGTGGCTGTGGGGGCGGCAAGGGATGTGATAACATACAGTGGGTGGATCGGAAGAGGAGGTTCGAGGGGCTGGGAGTGATGTGATGATGGCAGTGTGTGGATCTGAGCAGGTGGTTTGAGAGGCTGGAAGGGCTGGGAGTGATGTGATGACGTACAATGGGTGGATCGGTACAGGAGGTGTGATAGGCTGGAAGGGCACGGAGTGATATGATTACCTGCTGAAGGTGAAGCTGCACAGGGGGTACAAGTGACTGTAGAGGTACTGAATTAAGTGGTTATATAAGTAGGTGGCTCCGAGCAGGAGGTTTGAGTGACTGTGGGGCAGCGAGAGACGTGATTACATACAGTAGGTGGATCTGAGCAGTAGTTTCGAGGGGCTGGGAGGGCTGGGGGTGATGTGATGTGCAGTGGGTGGATCTGAGCAGGAAGTTTGAGTGGCTGTGGGGGCGAGGAGTTATGTAATTACATATGGTAGGTGTAATGTGAAGAGTGGATCTTTTGTTCTTGCTTAAACATCAGGAGATCTCATTCAATCCAAAGGTGTCCGGGTTGGGACCTCGCGCATGCAGAACTCTTCACCCATAGGTTTTAGGAGGTCGAGTTGTAAAGCTGAGAAAAGAGTAGTCAAGTGGCTGGGTGCTTGATCACACAATTTTTTAACTGCTTTAAAGTTTAATTTCGGAATCTCTACAATGTGGCAGGAGTAGTGTGGGTCGTACTCTTAAGGCCAGAGGTGAGATGGAATGTGACCTCTGCAGTTAGGACGTGCACAAAGCATGGAGTCAATATCGGCAACACACCCAACCCGCAAACACAGCAATACCATGATAAAGAACACACAAGACATATTGGTTGTTGGAGAAAACATTGCTGCAGGTTTATTTTGCATAAGAAATATGCCAACATGGTGAGTCAACTTAGCGCGATCCAAGGGTAGGCAGCCCTGCCCACCTGAGGAGCCAAATTGCACTGTGGCATACCCAAGTGGTGCTAACCATTTTGGGGGATTACCCCTTACATCCTGTGGACCACCAGTCCTCCCATTTACTAACGCCCCTTGAGGGGGCGGAGCGTATGCAGGCAAGGCCCTTGTTCCTCAGGTTTACAAGCACTCGAAGGATCAAAGGGGCACCGTCATTCCTCCAGGGTCCTGCCGTAAGGACTTCCTGGGGCTATTTGGCATTTGCACCCTTCTGGTACTGAAGAGGGTACCCATATGTACCCTTCAGCCTCTGGATCACCCTGCAAGTCCGCCACAGCTCTGGGTGTGGCACCCGTCATCTGCAGGGCCCCCCACCAAGGCAGGTATTCTTACTTTCACCCTGATCCTTCTAGGACATCACCTAGGTCCAACAAAAACGGGTACATGCCCCTTCTAGACAAATGCACCCCATCCGCATCAAAACATCCTGTGGTCTTGGCATACAAGAGCAGAGTCTGATAAAGCCAGGAACCACTTCTGTTTCATGAATTTTGCACATGGCGCTGTTTACCTTCCTGTGAGAAATGTCCACGGCCTCTGCAGACCCGGACAATTCCCATTTCTCTCTGGCCTGGTTACCATCCTTCTGGCTGGACAATTCACCTTTACCTCTGCAGGTGTTTCCCGACCCTATCGGGGAAACCTTGCGATGTAGCACTAAAGAGAGCATGCCTAATTCACCGAGCCCCTCATATTTTATATGATTTTGAATTAGAGTTTAACCAAGCCCTCATGCTTTGTGTGCTTGCGCATGGCTTATTTACCCTTCTTTAGGCACGATCGATGGCCTTCACTTAACTTGGGAACCACTGTTCTTTGTTTGAACCACAGCTTTGTTTACCCCCATGGGCATGTTCAATGGCTTCCGCCAACTGATCTCTACTTACCACTTTTCAGGAAGAAATCCCTATGGTGCCCTTTACCCAATAAGTGCCTTCTTGTTAGGTGCTGCTGCGTAATGTGTTTACCCATTACCGCCCGGTCCTTGGTATAAGGCTTCGCTGGTAATCATGGTGGAGTTCGCCTCAAGGTCTTCAGTATAATTGTTAACAGTTATTAATTGTGGCCGCACAATACTCTTCTCTCTACCTGCTGACCTCCGTTGTATGGGAGTACAGCACCGGCCAGAGATATTACCATAGGAATTAAAACTACTGCTCTCCTCTTGACCAGACTTCTGCGTGGTATAGTCCCTTGTTCACTGTGTACCGTTATGTGCAGTTCCATATGGGGGTTGACTAACCCTTTGGTTAGCCTTCTTGCTTGGCAAGTCCACATTTGGGGTTCACTGATGACCGTGTGCGGTAGCAAGAGAAATATGGACCCCCTGGAGAGGGTCATCGGGTGTGAACAGGTTGGAGTCTTGTGACAGATGCAGTGTCGCCCTACTGGTGTCTCCACCAGAGTAGTAGCCCATAGACCGGTTAAGCCAACGGTATATCAGAGTGCCAAAAAGGTTTGCCAATGCTTTTGGATTTGAGGACATGAGGTAAAACATATGAGCAGGTGTACCAGCACCTTCTTAAACGTGAATGCAAAATGTGCACTGGTAGTTGTCAAAATTTGTGCTCCATCCCAGCCTTTTCAACACTGTTAAAGTAACAGCACCCTTTTACCACGCCCCACCTGACTGAATAGCCCTTTACCATGTGTGGCCCGTTACCCTACTTTTGCTAAAGGTATACCAGTGTGCCCAACAGAGGCCATTGCTTTTGGATTGTGATAACCTGTAGTGAATCATGCAAACCAATTTACCTGCACCTTCACTCAAAATGCACGTGTACTGGTGATTGTCAGCATATGTGCTCCAAACCCATCTGTCTCAACACTATTGAGGCCCCCGCATCCTTTTTAGATGACAACTAATACAGCCCACCTGGCTGAGAGGCAGCAGGTTGAATTGGCTTAATTGCAGGGACCCTTAACCCACACTCATCCTTACAGTATTCTACCTCCTGTCAGCCTGCCTGCAAGACCGTCACATCTGACTGCGATTTTAGCTCCCGAGTCGCCCTGCTGATGTTCACACCCTAGCGTGAGTAGCCCAGTGCAAAATTGCTTTTCTTGTATAACAGGATGCAGACCTGTGATAGAAAAGCTTCTGGATGGTGAGAAAAGGAAGACAGTATGTACAACATCCAATCCCCTTCTACCTATGGGCTCTAGTTGGGTGCTGTGTTACCGTATTGATGCACCCACGCTACTATGATGTGTTAAGGCTCAACTAACTGATGAGCCTAGAAATATGTGACTTTAAGCAAGGGAGTCCTTGTGTACTTGCTGTGAAACCCTCCTTTTTTACAGGAAATGTGCCTGTTCAGTTTATCTGTGGTGTCCACCTACACCCAGACTTCCCAGGCTTCTTACTGCTAACCATGTGAGCAGCTGCTGGCTCTAATGATGGAAATCTCCCAGTTGCCACTTGAATTTCTTCACCACCACCTTTATGTGCTATGTTGTAAGCGATGAAGTATCTAACTTATGTCTCTTCACCTAGGAAAGCTATTGGTCATGAGAACCGTCATAAGCACAACATTTTAATATGGACATACCTCTAAGTGAGAATGGCTCTACCCAACCATAAGCCCAGAGATGCACATGCATTAAACCACAGAAAAACATCTATGTTAACCTGCCCCAGAATCTGCTTCTCCCTTCTCCTGAAGTGGGAGCCTGTTGGCTGTTGCCTGGAAGTACAACCCCATTTCCCCTGAAACTCTCAATGAAATCAGCTGGCTGAAGCTGTGACTCAATACATTACATCGGTTTGCCAACAACCAATGTGTCATGTGTGTTCTTTATTCTGGTATTGCTGTGTTTGCGGGTTGGGTGTGTTGCCGATAATGCAATATGAGGATTCCCGCGGCCCAAGCAGGGGGCCCAAATATGAGGGCGGCCACCCTAGTGCCATATGATGGCACAAATACAACAGGGCTAGTGTTTGGACCTCCCGGATGTCCAAGCACTACTTTCATTTGTTGCCTCAGTGGGTGGGAGAGGCAGGTATATCTGCCTCCCCTGCAACAGCTGGTGATCCTTTTTCGCGCCGAGGGCACGTGTCTCCCTCCCTACCGCTTACTCGGCATGTCGGCTGGCAAGGTGGCTAGGGTAGGAAGGCTGTAAACTTGTTCTTTTGTGTTGCAGGCTGAGTTACAGGGCAAACCAGAGGCTGAATGGTACATAGGGGTACCCTCTTCAGGACCAGAAGAAGGTTGCAAATGCCAAATAGCCCCAGGAAGTCCTTACAGCAGGACCCTGGAGGAACGACAGCACCCATTAGTCCTTCGGGCGGTTGTAAACCTGTGGGGGGCTACATTGGGTTGGCGTGTTCCTTGGCGCGAAAAGGATCGCTAGCTTTTCGGGGGAGGTAGATATACCTGCCCACTGGCGCACTGGATATGACGACGAGTAGCGCTGGAACACCCAGGAGGTCCAAACACTAGCCCTGTTGTGCTTGTGCCATCAAGTGGCACTAACGTGGCCGCCCTCCTATGGGGGCCCCCTGCGTGGGCCACTGACAGCCTCATGGTCCTCTGAGTTGTTCCAGTGCAGGTCAGGCAGAAGAGGTGGGATACTGACAGAAGCTGAGCTTTAAGTGGGTGAAGGGTCTCTAAAAGGGGTGCAGCAAGAACCCCTTTCTGAGATGCATGGCCTGTGTCATTAAGGGCCTGGCTTAAATTGTCTGGAATGAAATCCAAAGAATATACTTAAAACAAGGATTGCAATCCTCCGAGCACTCAATCATGTAACACAAAGTCTTTATATAGTTTCCACTGTATCTTTAATCTTCAGTCTTCTTGTACATTCAATCCAAATGTCCTTATAAGATATTCGCAGCCAACGCACGTTTCGTCTAGTCCGTCTAGGACTAATGACTTCCTCAGGGCTGCAACCCAAATGCACATAATCAATTTCAATTGACACTCGTTAGAGATAGAAAAATAAATACATTTTACATATTCCATCAGTTAACTATTAATCAATCTTAATAGTTCATTCGACCATAACTTAGGTCCAATATGTATTTGCAAATACTAACAGATTGGTTATTTAAAGAAAGCTCACGTTTACCAAATCCGTGTAAATCGCGTCATTGAATACAAGTCAAATATACCAAAAGATTCAACACTATAAATGCATACGAGTCATATGCAACGTACTTCAGTAAGGGTAAAAGGTTTCGGTCACTGATAACAACCTTAGCCTACAGGTTATCTGTTAAGTCTCAATGCTCTGATTGTTTAAACACTCACCTATTCCCAGTGGCGTAACCA
Organism: Lissotriton helveticus; assembly: GCF_964261635.1. NCBI lineage: Eukaryota > Metazoa > Chordata > Amphibia > Caudata > Salamandridae > Lissotriton > Lissotriton helveticus. The sequence goes on from NC_136067.1 coordinate 55,042,049, forward strand.
CGCTTAATTAGTCCACATGTAGTAAACCCGTTATAACTCAAGGGTATGTCTCCCCATCTGTAAATACAATTATCAGATACTACTGTCAAATACTCAATATGTATCTCAGACTATTCTAGTAATAACTAGAAATCACTGTGGGCAATTGAACTGTAAGTGACCAATTGTAACACTCACCAAATCATATGTTAAGTAATTCCACGATAATATTCCCGTGGCGCGTGCACCAAATCAAAAGACTCCAAAAATCCAAGTAGATCCCAATCCAAAATATCTTTCTGTCAGAATACTCCGTCACTACCTATGATCAAATGATAGCATCCTCAATACTCAAAATTCCAGCTTCCAAGGTCTAAACAAAGTTGCAACAGGCTGCATAAATGTATCATATGCTCACCTTGTAACTCTATATCAGCATTTCCCCGTATTTCTGATATCTTCAAATTTCACATATTTAGCCCACGTGTTCGTGTCTAATAGAAAACAATAACAATTGAATATATGTGTAAGTACCAAGAGTCTCACGTAGTCTCAAAACCCACCATAATCAATAGTCGCACGATAATATTTATGTAGCGTTCTTACCAACAGTCTGCCTGGAGTATCCCGACCTCGGCGTCCAGCGCGGGTGCCATCTTAGAGTGGCAATTTATATTAAATTACACAGGCGCCATCTTGTAGTATCCAATTCCTAACGCGGAGTCTCATAAAAGTACCATTATGTAGTAACTCGTAACTGATGTTACGACATCCTAACATTAGTATTAACACAAGTATAACTTCCCATATTGTTTTATTCATCGTCCAACGCGGGTGCCATCTTGGAGTGGCACTTCCTATCACTTTTCACGTGCGCCATCTTGTAATGTCAAAATACTAGATCGTAACTATTATTATAATATCCTAACATTAGTTTTAACACAAGTACAATTTCACATGTAGGATTTTGTTGTAAATAATTAGAATGGAAAAATGTTTCAATTAAGACCATATGACACTGTGAGTTCGACAATACTATGGTGTGTGGGAGGGTTGTTGGTCTTCTCGGTGTCTTAGTCACTCCTGTTCTCCCTTTCACTCCACTCTCTCATCTGTTGGACCCTTACACCCTTTGTCACCCCTCAGCATTCTTGCATCCTCCAGCTCTCACTCTTTCCCACCATTGGTAATATGCGACCATAGCTCTGTGCGCTCTGCAGAGAGGCCAAGGTTTGGAGGGGGAGGTAGTCTGCACACCTTCACAGCCCACTGACAGGCACCAGTGTGCGAGAAGCTCTCACTGCCTTCAGTTCACCTGACCTTCAATCGTGCACCGTCATAAGCACCCCCAAAACCTGAACTCCCCCCGACCCCAGGTGGTGACTCGGCTCACCGTATGCTCTACACAAGATCGTATGTTGCCTGAAAAAAGCAAATACTCTCGGGGAATGCAAGAGGAAGTAAAGCAGGTGAAATGGAAAGAGGGATTGCATTGCTGCTGAGGATTACCGGAAGGGTTTTTACACTTTGTTTTTGCCTGTAAAGTTTAAGGAGACGAACGTAGTGATATAGGGCCATATGTATCAAAATGTTGTTTTGCGATTCTCAAATTGTGATTTTCAGCGAATCGCAATTTGAGAATCGCAAAATGCTATGTATGTGGGATTTGCTAATAACTTTGTGAATCCCACATATTCCTTATTTGCGAATCGCAAATCGAGATTCGCAAATAAGGAATACCTTCCCATTCATTCCTATGGGCTAGGAGGCCCATAGGAATGAATGGGAAGGCATTCTCAATTTGCGATTAGCAATTAGAGAATCACAAATTCAGAATGCAATTTCAAGGGCGCCAGGGTGTCAAAAGGACACCCTATTGCACCCCTGAAATATGTATGTGGGCATGTGGCGCACATACATGCCCTAATGGCATGTATGTGCGCCACATGACACTTTGAAAAATGCAAAAAAGTGCATTTTTCAAAGAAATCTCAAATTACCACCAACTTGAAGTTGGTGGTAATTTGCGATTCCTTACGGCCAAATCGCACTTTATCTCTGCTTCCTACATTGCATTTAAGGAATCGCAAAAATGCAATAGCAAAATAGGGAATCGCAAATTTTGCGATTCCTTATTTTGCGAGTGGTTTTCTTTCTCATACATTGCACACAGCTAAATTGCGATCGCAGACGCTGAAATTCTGTGAATTTTAGCGTTTGCGGGCGTAATTTAGCTTGATACAAATGCCCCTTTGTGTTTTGTAACGGTAGATATATATATATACTACGTTTTGGTACTTACGATCTTTTTGTACTAATAACATGGCGCGCACTACGTCAGTCCTCTATGCGCCGCGTTTGGTGTGAAATGTGAAGGTGGAATCACATACCGGGGCACACTGAAGTGCCTTAATCATCACAGTGGTGCCGGATTCAACTACTGTGATCTTGTGAAAAATTGCGGCAGAACGGAACCCACTGTGGGTGTTTCAAACATAGAACTACATGTCCCAATATTCCAAGCTACAAAGCTAACACGCCTACAGCTGACACTACTAGAGACAGCTGAAGCAAGGACTGTGAATAGTTAAATACACCGAATTGCCGGAGCCCAGGACGAAGGAGCAGACAGCTCTGAAACGCGTTGGCAAACAAGCTTTTAAAAAACGGATGTGCAGCCGCCCTCGATGTGCCAATAAATGAGGTGTTACCTTAAACGCTGTGGAGTGCCTTTCTAAAAGCTGAGCCTTTGCATTAAATATATATATATATATATATATATATATATATATATATATATATATATATATATATATATATATATATATATATATATATATATATATATATATATATATATATATATATATGTTGTACCTGGCACAGTTCGGTTTTAGAGACCCATTCTCACATGAGTGCACTGTTGGTGTTGAAGGATGAGGAAGACGTCGGTGCGGGGTATGTTCTGCTTCGATATGGGGAGGTGAAGCATTCTGCTCAGATCCTGTGTTAACGCCAGGATTCGAACCCAGGTCAGTCTCCTTCTAATAGGGGACCTTGGAGGCCCCACGTGCTGCTGAGCGAGCGGGAAGCGACCGGAAGCCTTGCTGCATTCAGAGTAAACAAGGGGATGCCAGGGGTTAATGCAGCGCGGGCTCTGCGTCTTTGTGCTCCCTGCTTATAGATTGTCTTAATTAAATTCGGGATCCCAGCTTCTAATTTCATTTCACTCTGGAAAGCCACAATTCCTCCTCGGATGGTCAAGCAGTGCAGTCTTTATGCTAAACGCCGGCGGCCCCTTAGAAAAAAGCACAGATTATAAAGCTATAGGTTTCTAGAAACCTAATAAAGTGTGCATACAAAGAAAGCTATAGATTTCTGGTGCTAAAGCTTGGGCGCCGACAGCGGTGATATCTCATTAGAAGAGGAGGTGTCTGAAGACACTGTTTATCGCTGCAACTCCCAATCTGCATGTTCTTTTCAAGCCTTTTCAAGAGGATATTTGATGATGTAGCACAGGCTGATGTTTTAGTCGGTCCTCCCAGAATCGTAAAATCGGATCAGTGAATGCTGTAAAAGTAAAACATACAAAAAGATTTCCAAGTCACTATTGCACAATATGTATTCATAGTTTCAGTAAATTGAAGCCTTGCATGGCGTGGTTGTAGCCGCAGTAGTACTGGTGTAGCGAGGATGGAACTGATGGGACGGCTGGATTGACTTCTTTGTAGATGGTTGCACTGATTGGTCTTTTCAGTGGCCTGGGTGGTCCGCATTGTGGCCTCCCTCAAGGGAAGGTGGCTAGCTGCAGGTCTTGTTGGTCTGTGATGAGTTATGTTCGAATCTCAGCCATGTGGGAGGTTGATAGGAGTCTAAATGCCCATTAAGTGAAGTAGAGGGTCACCGTAGAACATCTTGCGCATGGCACAGGGTCTTCAGAGTCTACTCACAAAGCCAGTGTCAACTCTGGCATGATTGTACTCCGGGATGTGTGTGTCCCGTTCATGTCAAGGATGGTGTTGGTCTTCCTGCATGGTCTCAACCATCTGCTATTCCTCGTATGTCATATGAGGAGTCCAGGCCACCAATTATTTCATGCTGTTGTCTTGTAAAGAGTAGAAGCTGGATACAAATGAAACATGCAGTCTCAACATCCTTCACCGATAGCAGGGTATAGCAAATAAGGGCTGATGTGAATCACTCTTCGTACGCTCCACACCTTGGAGACCTGATGGAGACCTGATCGCAGTCAGTGTGGCCAGACCGCAGGTGACACCAGAGGCCACGTCAACAGCACAGCCTCAGTGTTCACCTCAGGTTGGCCGGGTGAAGATATTTCTGGTGCTACTACAGTAATGCATTGCTTAGGCCAATTCACAGATACAGTGCATTTTCCTTGTTTGCGCCAGACTCACCTTTTAAAAAGTGTGCCCTGTGCAAACAAGGAATATGCGCTGTATTAGGATGAATGCGCTGCACCAGGGCAGCCGCTAACTCACGCTGCCCTTGGAAGTGCTCATATATGTGAAAGCTTTGAAGCTGCTCCGTGTTTCACAGTGCAGGCGGGAACCCACCTGTACTTTGAAGGGGGATTAGAGATCCCCCTGTAGGCGGGTGCAGTGAGTGACCAGACTCGCCTGCAAGGGGGCGGGGTCTATGGAACTCCCTTTCCTCCCTCCAGAGGGCTACCATCAGGAGTGCACGGTCAGTGCGCCTCCTGACAGCTTCTTAACCTCTGCGCCCGTGTCTATAATATGGCGTGAGCGCAGAGGCAAAGGGATTCCCTCATTTGCATGGGGCCACGACCCCAAGCAAATGAGAGAACCACCGTGATGCTGGCGCTTTATGTGCACCAGCACTATCGGTATTGCAGAATGGGACGCACAAGGAATACCAAAGTGCCCCCAGGGGCCGCACAAAAGTGGGCGCAAATGCCTGTTGCACCCCGAGGACACTCCCGTAATACAGCCCCTGGTTACTGTGAGGGATCTAGACATTGAACATGAAGTACATTCTTGATTTTGTGTTTAGTATCATATAAATGTGTCTGTTTGCAAAAGTCTAGCGCAAATGTTTGATTTTCCTTTTTCCAGTGCTTGGCTGCATTGAGCTGTCTTTACCGGTAAGCCGGGACTGATTTACTTCCCATGCAGTTTATTTCCTCCCCGCTGGTGGTGCTACAATTTACTGCAGCCCCTGGAGGGTTGACATATCAATTAGATGTTATCGACAGTAATAGAGGGGCAGTCTCTGTAAATGTGATGTTTTTATGGGCAGGCCATGAAATGACACCCCAAGGGAATGTAACAAGGAGGAGCCATAAATATCATGGCACCTCTGCACACCAGCAATGGATCGGATTGATATGGCGCGTGATTGTATCTCCTGCCCTAAAACATTATTTGTGTCTGGCCAATCCCACCTTGTGTTCTAATTGTCTGAAAGGTCAGATCATTCAGATGCTGCCTTGGTGGATGAGGGTTGACGCAGCTTCAGTCTGAATCTGTTACTCGTTTATTTATTGAACATACTATATGTGTAATGACCTTCTAACAACCCTTCTTTCCCCTTTCTTGATTCCCGAAGAACCACATGAAATATTTAACCCACTAAATTCAGTGGGTGAATATACGAAAGTTCTGAAAAGACTAGCGAAAACCTCTCGGGCACAGTGTCGGTTTCTTCTTTGTGGCTTTCTCTCTGTTCACATCTCCTATTGAGTGAGTGCTAAATTTCCCTCTCACAGGGTAAAGAATTTTAAGTCCCCTAATGTCTGCCCCTCTTCTGATACCCAACATCGCTCACTGACACATGAGCCCTTGGGTGCAAGAACGAGGCCTAAAGTGGTCTGTGGTGCAGTGATGCTCATGCTAGACCCAGATCGGTGGCATCAGTCTTCAGGATTCCACCAAGTTCTGCAGAAGCTGGAAATCTCCTGGCATCCGCTGCTTTTGTAAAGAAGAGCTAAGATAATTTGAGTCAAGATTTTGTCTGTATTCAAGTGATGAGTGATGGAATGAAGGGAGGAGTCTGGGCCTGTCTATTCGAGGCCCTATTGAGGGATGCTTCGTTGTCTCCTCGCTTGGAACTAAACAGCCTCATAAGTCTGAGTCTGTTAACCATTTTTGCTTATGTCGGTTGACTACTCACAGATCGGTGTCATCCAGTTGCACCATGTCAGTGTCATTTGGGAATTTGCCTTCTTCAAAGTGCCATTTAATATTGCATCCCTGGATTTAACAGAATCATTAATTTGCTAAATTAATCTGTCCTTCACTATTGAATAATTAGATTCCTAAATCTACATTCCCCTTATCCATGTTCTCAACTGAAGTTTTTAACTTTAACTGCTCGCGCTATCATTTATTCCGATCTTCAGTTCAGAGAGATTTCTGTGTTTGTCATCAGTGAATGTTTTCTGCCTCGTCATTGCCCAGATGTACTTTAAGCTAGTACAAACAAGATTTCTAACTCTTTATTGGTAGTTTCATGTGTCGTGGGAAGTATATTTGCTTCTTATCCAAAAGATCAGTAATACCATTTTATTAAGTTGTGAACGCAAGGGATTCACAACATATTATTTCCTGGGGCCCCAACTTAAATCAAGTATGGTTTTCATCCGTGGTATTACTGATGACCGAGTAGAACGTGAGCTCGTAAGCAATTTCTGACAGAAATTCCATCATTTTGAAATTTCCAAATTGAAAGAAGTTAGTCGGATAAAGTCAGGCAGACAAAGGTTTTTTGAGAAGTGTCACAAGCAGACAAAGGTTTTTTGAGAAGTGTCACAATGACAAAATACCTTATCCAGGAAATTATGATTTTGTGGAAAAGAAGTGGGAGAAGTTGGGTGAAGAGATTAGATAGGAGAAAAACAGGGAAGTTAAAGCATTCGGGTATTTGAGACAGGTGTGAAGGCGAATCGCGTAGGGGAAGCGAGGAGACACCCATAGAAAATAGGAACACAGGTTTGGGGGACGTAGGGGGGTAAAAAAAGACTCAAACTAGGATTAACACGAAGAACCCAATATTCCTTCATCAGTGGTTTTCACCAGGATGGTTTCATCAGCCTGTTGAAATCATTGGTAAAGAAAAAAGTGTACATTTTCTAAAGAACGCTTAGGCAAAAATAATTTGTCAGAACCATATTCTTCATGTTATTTTTTTGTCCAAAAACATAAACCCTTGTGATTAGTGGAGTATAATCTGATTTAGGGTTACTCTAAGTTATTAGCAGCGCCTGTGTAGCTTCTGTGCACACCCTCTGTCCTTTTTCTAAATCTCACTGTTGTGTGTGCACCATTGCGAGTCGCTTAGCAGAAAACAGTCTTCATTATCCTGGTTCTACGCGCAGTGTGTGGGTTATGCCTAAGATTCAAACCCAGAGTTACAGTGCTGAATATAGATGAGAACCAAAGAGTACGATGAAGGATTCTTTATGATATGTAGAATCTAACTGGAGGTATTCCTGCCATCTGGCAATGTAGTGTTCTTTGAAGAAATTTGTTTTCAGTGCCTTCTTGAACTCTATGGAGGCTGGGACTAATCGAATACTGACAGAGATGTTGTTCAAGGATCTAGGAGCCTAACCGATCTTCTGTTTTTTATTTTTTTGTATTTTTTTTATTTTAGTCTGGTGGTGTCCTATCGTCAATTTTAATGCTGTCCCCCTGCAGCTATTTTCTGCATCACCGGTGCTGTACTATTGACCTTGCAGCGGTTCTTAAAGAGGTTACAGACCTCGATGGGGAGTTGAAGAGTAGTTATTCCAGGGTTGAGGTCCTGTGTAAGTACTTCCTATGGCCACTAATTAGATCCTGTGGGTCTGCTGTAGGGTGACTTTCATTGCGACCTGCGTGATGTCATAGATACCATTGAATAGGTTGTTGGGCTGTTTATCTGCAGTTTATTTCTGGTAGGAAATGTTTCACTTCATGATTATGATTCTTGTAAGTGGATATAGAGTTATCTTCTCTTGGTCATGTCCCAAGGTCGTTTTTTGGGCATATTTATGTATGTATGTATGTATGAATGTATGTATATGGTGCTCCTGTAGCGCAAACCTTGCCGAAAGGCAGCAGAGCGCTGTACTTGATCAAAGATGAGCTTATAGTCAATGAGTTATAGGAGAGGAAACTCCCTTGTGGATAGTTAATGCATTGTGATGTAGTATCTTTAAAGAGGGAGTCTGCAACTCTTTCCTAAATTGGAGAAACTTTGAGGTGTTCTGATAGATATGGGATTGTTGTTGAGATCCTGGGTGCATAGAAGGAATAGGCCTGCTTGTTTTTTGTTTGTTTTTTACACTTCTCAGTCTACAGTCTAATGGTGTCCTGGCTCCATGTGTGTTGAGATCCACCATGGTGAGCTTGTCTTCAAAATAGGAAGTGTGCTGGTCGTGATAGCTTTGTAAATGAAGCTGTTTGTTTTAAAGATGGCAAGGGGAGCCAATGTAGTTCCAATATGACGGTGGGGTTGATGGTAACCTTTTTCTTCAGGCCCTGGATGAGACGTGCTGCAGTATGTAGGCTGCCCCTAAGGGGGTCCCATTGTGGTGTCTGGGATGCCGTGGAGTAGGGCATTACCACCAACATGATGCAAAACTACCAGGCCTTTAACAGCAGTTCTGAAGTCACTTTCTGGAAGATATGTTTGACTCTCAGAAAGAGAGCTGGTACCAGGCTGGCTTGTGTTTTTTGGCAGCGTGTTTGAAGGTGAGGTTAGTGTCCAGGATGAATGCAAGTGGACTGGCTTTCTGTGAAATTTGGATATCAAAGCCATCAAGATGCATGACATTGAGGCAGGTTCTGCATTAGTTGGTTTCAGTTTCATGTAGCGCTGGACATCCAGGTCGGGAGGAGGTGCATCTCACTCTGTAGCCCAGTTTTCTTTATTATTACTGCTCTGATGTCATGGGTTTTGTCCTTCATCCTTTTTTAGGTCTCGCTGAGTCAGCGCGCATGCGTTGCTCAGAGAGTTTTAAGTAGCTGCTTCACAAAGCACTACTTTGCGGCGACCAGCTTCCTAGAACGCACGTACGTGCTCGCGACGTGCACAGCACTGTTTCCGGTCGCGCGCGAGTGTGCGCACAACTCACTTCACCAGCCGCGATTACTTTCCCTTTCGCGGGGCCGCTATGTAATACTGCTGTGCGTATGTTGCGAGAATCTGCCTCCTCCTCCTAACACAAAACACGTTTTCCAGGCATTGCGCTTCTATCAATCTATGCAAAGCGTCTTGTGCTGTCAATCGAGTGTGCCAAGCCAGACACTCCTCTTGTTGTTATTGTTTTTTACTCCATTGAATCCTGCCCCTGCGCGCACACATGGTCTGATCACTAGGACACCACTTCACGGATGACTTTTACTGTCTGGAGCAGCAAAGTACAGCCAGACGTACAAGGAAGGAGTTCATTGTTTGCCTTCCTGTTGGACATTTATCTCTCTCCACCTCTACCTTTAGCATGATTCCATGGCAGGCTTTTCTGATGGAGCGAGGCCGATGATGAAGGCTTTCTCTCAGGTATGCTCTTCAAAGCCCTGCTAAAACAGAACCAGAGAGGGAGGCGGCAGGGGCGCAAATCCTTCTATTCAGTACAGGCAAATTCAAGCTGAGGTGGGATCCGATTACAAAGCGTCTCTCTGAATATGCTGCCCTTCGCCCAGGACCAGTTAGACTTGTTGCAGCATCTCAACAAAAAGGCGTTTTAATCGCAATTTGTAAGCACGAGAGGGGGAGAGACACGTATATTTTTAAACCGCTTTCCTTCCCTCTTACACTGGCAGAGAATGAAGATTCCTTTCCTCCCCTCTAATTGTGCCTCTATTTTTCGCTGTTTTGTGGTTCATTTTTAAAACTGTGTTTTATATTTTTGTAATGGTGGAAAGGGCACCGCTGTGGGAGGTGCATTTTCAATTTCTTTACTTTTATCTTCTAGAGAGGCTGGGAAGGTATGCTGTGGCTCGTGCTGTTGCCCAATATGTTGTCTTCTTTTAATCTTTAATCAATGCAGCGGTTATAAACTTCAGGTATCCGGGCCCATAAAACACGTTTTCTGTGGATGGAGAGGGTGCTGCCCTGCTTGCCATGTAAACAATTCGCAAGCATTGCTGTGGGTTTTTGTGTGTTTTTTTCATTTTTTGGTGACATTGGGAATTTGGGGATGTAAGGTAACGTACCCTGTAGACCTGTTAGTTTTTAGAAGCTCAACTGCCTGGCTTGTCTCCAGCAGTCATCTGGATGCCTTTTTGCTTTTTAGTGGTTTTTACTTGCCTTCCACCCCTCAATGGATTTTGGACTCTTTGTTTGGGGTACTCCCACCACAAACCTGTGTTCGAGGCTTGTGGGCTGCTGAATTCACATCTTATGCATAGATAGCCGCCTAGTGTTGGGTCCGGATAATTGCACATTGTTGTCCTGGAAGAGTCTTCGAAGTATCACGAGATAGGTGGCTCCTCCCCTGGACTACAGTGCGCATAGGCATCCTCTCCATCCTCAGATTGTTTTTTTCCGCCATTGGGTTCGGATGTACTTTTCTTTACTCAAGTTCGGAAACTTTTCTAAAAGGCCAAAAGGTTTTCGGGGTCGTCGGTATTGTTTATTCGATCGGTGCCGAGTTCTTTTTCCAGTTCATTCAAAGCAGGACGTCGAAGAGAGCCGCGTGGCCTTTTTGACACCAGAGGCCCGATCGTCGATGGAACGGAGCCCGTTCAAACGATGCCCCCTTTGTAACTCTAAATACCTGCACATCGATATACACCCGGTGTGCAACAAGTGCTTATCACCAGATCACAACGAGGACAACTGTCTAGCTTGTGCTCGATTCCGGTCGAAGAAGACGCTTAGGCTCCGACGTGCAGCAAGACAAACGATGACGAAGCCAGCGCCCGACCCGGTGAATATCTTCGATGAAGACGACGATGAGGTCGTCGAGACTGAGGATCCGAAACAAGCGTCGGATCCAGGTTCGGAGCACGACTCCACCTACTATGAAAACGACGAAGAACGCGTCGAGGAAGAACAAGACGTCAAAGAGGTAAGGGACGACGTGTCCCCCATCGGAGCCGTCGATGACGACTTGAGTGATGAATCAGGCCCAACAGTGGGTACTGGGCCTCAAAAAGACACTCAAAAACTTCCAAAGGCTCAGGTCTAGGCATCGCCAAAAGGCCTTAGCCAAGATCTTAACAAAGATTCTATAGCCCTGCGTCTCGGCCCGGCTAAGAATATCTCACACGAGCCATCGGTCGCCCTACAGAAAGCAAAACCGAAAGCTATCGAGGCAATAACAAAACCGAAACTGCTGAAAACAGTCCTCGGATCAAAGAGTGCAACCACATCGGTTTCGACGCCGAAGAAAAGTGTCGACGACCCTGCAGGATCGACCACAAAGGGTGTCGAGCCGAAGATTGGTGCGTTAAAGTCCATCGCTAAAGCCAAGTACGTCGAACCGACGAGGTCGGCGTCGAGGGACAGCGACACAAACAAAAGACTCGGGTCTCGGAAGGCCCTCGACCCGAAGCACACAGTCGAACAACAACAGCTAGGCAAAACCCTTGAGTCGAAACCCAAAGGCGCCTCTAAGGAGCAAGTCGAATCGAAAAAGAAGAGCGCGCCTCCGACGCCACAAACACCGAAGTCCACGCAAAGCCAAAAGCACGACGACAAGGTGAAGTCCGTCGGTCCAATATCGACACCGGCCCCAAAGCCGCCGATAAAATTCGGACTGCCCCCAACAGCACGGCCTAAGGTGATCGATCCAAAGACAAGGATCGAACCGACCAAATCTTTGTCACTTGGGAAAAGGAGTCATCCTCTAGAAGAGGATGTTCTGTACCAGGAGCCCTCCTATGATAATCAGTCGAAGCTCCATATCGACGCCAACACAGGCAAACTTACGGTTTATCAAAGAAAGATCAGGCTGGAAAATCCTCTGGAGTCATACAAAATCCCACTAAAAAAGAAAAGGGATTCTTCAACATCACCTGTCCATTTTGAAGCTGTACGGTACTATGGCCAGGACACTTCTGCAGGCTCACCCACACACTCTAATGAGGATATGGGGTATGACTATGATGAACAATATGGTTACCCTGCAGGGGTTGATCAAGAGGACCAGGCTCAAACCTGGACGGACCCTATTGACCAGGGGGAGTCACAACCTATTCCTGCTACTCCTTCTTACCCTGTAAAGACTTCGCCAATAGAGGATACAGCAGCGTTTATCGCATTAATTGAGAGGGCAGCACAAAATCATGATGTGGACATGCATGCTGACCCAATTGAGGAGGATTTCTTGTTTGACACTTTCTCCACTTCAGAGAAATCAGTTGAGACATTGCCAATGTTAAAGGGTGTCCTAAAACACGCATGAGACATTTTCAAGGAAACCACAAGAGCAAGGGTTGTTAACCCCAGAATTGAAAGGAAATACAGACCGGCGCCTGTGGACCCTACATACATTCGGGGACAGCTGCCGTTGCACTCTTTGGTGGTGTCCAATGCTAGTAAACGTGCCAACTCCCAAACTACTGGTGATGCTCCCCCTCCAGACAAAGAGTCTAAAGTATTAGAAGCTTCTGGGAAAAGGGTGGCTGCTCAAGCGGCTAACATCGGGAGAATTTCCAACACACAGGCCCTATTAGCCAGATACGATAGGGCACATTATGACACATTAGAGCAACTGCTACAACATTTGCCTGATGACTACAAGGAAGGAGCAGAAACTCTAATACAGGAGGGAAAACTGATATCCAACGCATCCATTACATGTGCGCTAGATGTGGCAGACACTGCAGCCAGGGCCATCAACACAAGTGTCATGCTCAGAAGGCATGCTTGGTTGCGCATCTCAGGGTTCAAACAGGAGATTCAAACCACATTATTAAATCAGCCTGTAAACCCTGATTTTTTATTTGGTCCTGATGTGGACACAATCTTGGAAAAGATTAAAAAAGATACGGAGACAGCCCAATCTATGGGGACCTTGCAGTCACAACAATTCAGAGGTGGTTCCTTTCGTCGCTCCAATAACAGAGGAGCTACAAGAGGCCAGGCATCCCAACAGACCCAATACAATAAAGGGAACACGCAAACCACCTATAATAAAACAAGCAGAGGTGGATACCGTGGCAACAGTAGTAAAGGCAGAGGACGAGGGAATAACAACACCAGATCCTCCGCCAATACTGAACAGGGACGCCTTGTTGCTGCCCCCAGACCATGTAACACCAGTCGGGGGCAGATTACAACAGTTCCTGCCAGTCTGGGAAAGCATTACCACAGACAGGTGGGTGAGACAACTTTATTCTGTACGGTTATTGTCTATAGCTAACATCAACTCCACCCAACATACCCCCAAAATACTGTCCTATGTCCGCAGAGCACATAAACTTATGGCAGCAAGAAGTTATCAGCTTGCTGCAAAAAGGGGCCATACAACTCGTCTCTATACATGAACAGGGTCAAGGGGTGTACTCTCTGTACTTCTTAATACCCAAAAAGGACGGGTCTCTCAGGCCAATACTAGACCTCATGCCCCTAAACCAATACATCTTGTCAGAACACTTTCACATGCTCACTTTACAGCAAGTCCTAACATTACTCAGTCTGGGTGACTTCCTCGCAACACTGGACTTAAAGGATGCGTATTTCCACATACCAATACATCCAGCACACAGGAAGTATCTCAGGTTTACCATCCAAAATCAGCACTACCAGTTCAAGGTACTGCCTTTCGAGGTAACAACAGCACCCAGGGTGTTTACCAAGTGCCTCGCGACAGTGGCTGCGCACCTACGGAGAAACCATATTCACGTCTACCCCTATCTAGCCGACTGGCTCATCCAAGCAAAGTCAGCCCAGCAATGTGCCAGCCACGTGTCCCGCACTATTCGCCTCCTACACAGCCTCGGGTTCTCATTAAACTACCCAAAGTCTCATCTTCAGCCCGCCCATGTACAACAGTACCTGGGAGCAACAATAGACACTCTGGCGGCAAAGGCGCAGCCAAACTCGGCAAGAATCAACAGCATACTGTTACTCATTCAGAAATTCAGACCCCAACACTCGCTCTCAGTAAGAGTGCTTATGCAGTTGATAGGCATGATGGCCTCCTGCATCTTGAGGTACTGGGTTTTTAAGAACCGGCACAGAACCGGTAACCCAGCGGTGCCAGGGAATCAACACCCAGAGACCTCGGGTTCTTCCTGATCCAGACCTACAGAAACTTCAGAGTCTTCTAGGTGAAGTCAAAGATTAGTTTCTTGGCTGCAACCAAGGTAACAGGTGTCCTAGAAGTACAATACGGGTATGTTCTCAGGAGACTGCACACTTTTACAAAGTCAGGCTTCTCTTTTTATACACGATTCTAGGCCCTAGGCAAAACATTCTTGGTTGTAAAGTAAATAGTTAACATATTCTGGTTCAAAGAAAAAGCAGAGTCATGATGACATGTCCATATTTCACTTCGTGCTGCCTACAACAAATCATTTGGCAAGGCCCAACATTTCATCAGATATCGCTGGACCCCTAATAAAAACGGGCACCTCCCCATCATAAAGCAAGTGAAGAAAAGGAGTGGAGAAAAGATGTGAGCGAGATATGGCAGGTGTGCGCGCTGAAATGGTTTTATGGCTGGTTGAGCCTAGATGCTATCTTGCTCGGCCACTGGGAGGGAACTGACCTAACGAGTTCGGCCTGGGGCAATGGTACTAACTTGTACTGAAGTCAGGGAACAGTCGATTAAGGAGTATGTGTCCTTGTGGAATCAAATTCAACTGGATTAAGGCCTATGTAAAGGGCAACATATAAATGGGAGCCAAGGGTTCAGAATGTAAATGACGATTTCGAGGTGAAATCGTCACTCGAACACGCCGAAAATACATGTACATGATGTACTCGTCATTCTCGGTCTTTTGATACCAAATTCGTCATATTTCGACAAAGTTTTATTTCTCGAGTCCAGTATAATTATATGAATCCAGATTTTCAGAACCACAAACCCTCCTTTTGCCCTTACATAGGCAATTAATCTATCCTCATGTTAGTCTGAGTCCAGATCTATATTCCTAAAGTCATTGAGATGTTGCTGTAACATCATTCTAGTACTTAGTTCATCTCTTGACACAGGCTTCCTTACACATGATGTAACACAGAGGCCACATATTGCAGGAGCACACTGTATGCATAGACAGAACAGGAAAAGAATGGCTAAGACCATCCCAATGACCATCAGAATTTTCCATCCCCAGGCAGATATCAGTTTCCAGATCCATCCCATTAACGACCAATCTCCTTTATCCACATGAATAGATTCAGAAATCTTATGTAGTTTGGAGATGGCCCTGTACACGGTTGGAGCATTATCTGGGATGAAAATGCAACAACTAGACTGGATCAATTTGCATACTCCACCTCGGTCCGCAAGTATTACATCCAAAGCGACCCGGTTCTGAAGGGTCATAAGTCGATCCGACTGGAGCTCAGCAGTCAGGTTACTAAGGGCACCAGCAGTTTCAATCACGGTGGATTCAACTACCTTTGTTAATTGCCTTATGTTTCTACTGTTAGCCATGGATCCCCAGAACGGCAGAAAACCCTTTGCAAAGTCCCCAAATTCTTGACCTGCAGTGTCTTCTTTACTCAAAACACCTCTAACTACCCTTGTCCGATGGTAATCCGCCGCTGCTGTGTAGGTGGGAGGTAACAGGAATGAAACAAAACATGAGCCCGAGAAGTCTTGGGGCAACCATGTATAGGCTCTATCATGGCAGATGAAATAAGTACCCTTAGCAGCTAAAAACGCAGGGGAAGTCTGAGATCAATCAATCAATCAATCAATCAGTGACACTTATAGAGCGCGCTACATACCCGTAGGGTCTCAAGGCGCTGGGGGGGGGGGGTGCCGCTACTGCTCGAACAGCCAGGTCTTCAGCTTCTTCCTGAAGGAGAGGTGGTCTTGGGTCAGGCGCAGGTCGGTCGGGAGGGAGTTCCAGGTCTTGGCGGCCAGGTAGGAGAAGGACCTTCCTCCTGTAGTCGCTCTTCGGATGCGGGGGACGGCGGCGAGGGCGTGGTTGGCTGATCGGAGGTGGCGTTTGGGAGCGTAGAAGTTGATCCGGCTGTTGAGGTAGCTCGGGCCTTGGTCGTGTAGGGCTTTGTGTGCGTGGGTGAGGAGGCGGAAGGTGATTCTTTTGTTGACGGGGAGCCAGTGAAGGTCTCTCAGGTGTCCGGTGATGTGGCTGGTTCGTGGGATGTCGAGGATGAGTCTGGCTGAGGCGTTCTGGATCCGCTGGAGTCTCTTCTGGGTCTTGGCGGTGGTACCGGCGTAGAGGGCGTTGCCTTAGTCCAGTCGGCTGGTGACGAGGGCCTGGGTGACGGTCTTCCTGGTCTCGGTGGGGATCCACCAGAAGATCTTCCGTAGCATGCGTAGGATGTTGAAGCACGCCGAGGAGACGTTGTTGACTTGCCTGGTCATGGAGAGGGAGGAGTCCAGGATGAAGCCCAGGTTGCGTGCATGGTCTGTCGGTTTGGGTGCGGTGCCCAGGGCGGGAGGCCACCAGGAGTCGTCCCAGGCGGAGGGTGAAGAGCCCAGGATGAGGACCTCCGTCTTGTCAGAGTTCAGTTTCAGGCGGCTGGTCGTCATCCACTCGGCTACCTCTTTCATCCCTTCGTGCAGGTTGGCTCTGGCGGAGGCGGGGTCGTTGGTCAGGGAGAGGATCAGCTGGGTGTCGTCGGCGTAGGAGATTATGCTGAGGTTGTGTTTGCGTACGATGGCCGCGAGGGGGCTCATGTAGACGTTGAAGAGGGTGGGGCTCAGAGATAATCCTTGAGGGACGCCGCAGATGACTTCGGAGGCCTCTGACTTGTACGGTGGTAGGCGGACTCTCTGTGTTCTTCCGTCGAGGAAGGAGATGATCCATTCCAGCGCCTTGTCCTGGATTCCGATGTTGCTGAGGCGCTGTACTAGGGTGCGGTGGCAGACCGTGTCGAATGCCGCGGAGAGGTCTAGGAGGATGAGGGCCGCTGTATCTCCGTTGTCCATCAGGGCTCGGATGTCATCGGTGGCGGCGATGAGGGCGGTCTCGGTGCTGTGATTGGCTCGGAAGCCGGACTGTGAGGGGTCGAGGGATCCGTTCGTCTCGAGGAAGGCGGCCATCTGCTTGTTGACGGTCTTCTCGATGACTTTCGCAGGAAACGGGAGGAGCGAGATGGGGCGGTAGTTCTTGAGTTCGGTGGGGTCCCGCTGTTGGTTTCTTGAGTAGAGCGCTGAGTTCGGCGTGTTTCCAGCTCTCAGGGAAGGTGGCGGTGTCGAAGGATGTGTTGATGATGTCTCGCAGGTGGGGTGCGATGACAGCGTCGGCCTTGTTGAAGACGTGGTGAGGGCAGGGGTCGGTCGGTGATCCGGAGTGGATGGAGTTCATCGTGCGGATGGTGTCTTCGGTGCTGATCGGGGTCCAGGCGTGGAGGGTGGTGGTGGGGGGTGGTTGTTCGGTCATGGTGTGACGTTTCTGTACAGATACTCTTCCCTAGCTGAGCTCTGGGATTCTTGCCAATACCTTGCAGACACAGGTGACCTTGATGGGGTACGATCCAGATAGGGGACGATCTTTTGGCTTGCTGTTTCTCACTTAATGTAGTGCCATATCCGGTCACGTTCCAACCTACATATGCAAGTATCTCATCATCCGGAGTATCTTCATAAGAAGTTACTTCCTTGATCATGTCAACTATACCTTTGACTAGGGCGCTAGTCTTGAGGTTGTCTTTTACAGAACGTAGGGGTTGGATTTCTCGTGCATATATGAACATTGTCCTATATGCCCATACTGAACCATTGTGACTAAATGGCAGGACCAAATAGGGGATACCTTTATCCGTTGTGTGAGGCATGAGACCACACACCCAACAGTTAGTCGTGTTCATTACAAGTTGGTGTTGGTGTAATAACTGGACGAAGGAGTTATTAATGAACTCTAATCTCCTATTTGATTCGTGGTCAGGCAGAGGGTGGAAAGAATGAGAGGAAATAGTGGGAGGAGGTATGGGTGATGTAGTAGGCGCAAATGTTACATGGAAAGAGAATAAAACATAACTTATCAAAAAGATCATTACGCTGGATAGCATAAAAATACACAATATGATAAAACTTTTCTTCGCCATCGTGTTACATAGTCTCTGCTTAAAGTTCATTTGTTTGGCAGGTCTCTCCACATCAGGAAACTCCATCCTCTCTAAGGTGCTGCCCGCGACGAGGAGGTTGATTCTGCTAAGGAGTGCTTCTGTCAGTCTAGGGCAACTCCCTTGGACCGACCAGAACCACCGACCTAACGTCGTTGGCTGCACTTCCGAAGACTTTAACCAATCGCGGCCCTAGCAGCGGAACCCGGATGGCGGTTCGAAAAACAAAAATAAGCAAGTTTCCTAAATGGGAGATCTGCACTTTCAAAAATAGGATTTGGGGAAAAAGATATGTTTATTAGTCCATAGGTCTTGGTCTCAGATCATAAAAAGGAATCACTTTTATTAGTCTGTTTTTCTCGGTCGCAAATTGTAGCGTCTTTTTCCTGGTACTGTCTGGTCCTGAAACAGGAGTTCAGGTTCCAAAGAGTTCATTTGTTCTGGTGGTGGCACAGTTTCTTGAAAAATGTTTTCGCTTTCACTTTCAGGGTTAGTTTCTTTTACACGGTCATCAGTTGAGAGCTCTGAGTCAGTGCCACCTTTCTGGACCCATTGGTCATAGGGCAGAGGGAAGGGTACTTTTTTACAATGGATCCCGTGGACCCAGTTGGCCTTCCCCTCCACCCGAACAGCTGACCTTGTAGACAGAAGGACGAGATGAGGCCCGGTCCACCTGGGCTGGTCGTTTCTTGTTCTTTGAAAGTTGCGGACGAGAACCCTGGAACCGGGGTCAATGGAGTGACCCGGAGTCTCAGAGACCGGAGGCAAGGTGTTGTGGACCTGTTGATGTAAAAAACGCAATTTAGCCGTCAATTCATACAAGTAATCAAGCAAAATAGGGTGTTGCAGCTCGCTGAACTTCGTGGGCCTAGGCACTCCCCATATGTTGGCTGGCCGGCCAAAGACGATTTCGTAGGGGCTGAGTTTCACTCGCGAATGCACAGTCATTCTGGTGGATAGGAGTGCTAAGGGTAGAGCGTCAGGCCATTTAAGACCTGTGCTCGCTTGGATTTTGGCCAATTTAAGTTTAAGCGTGCCATTGTAACATTCCACTAATCCAGCTGATTGGGGGTGATTTGCAGCGTGGAACTTCTGCCTAATGCCTAGCCCTTCACACACTCTTTTCATCACACGACCCACAAATTCACTTCCGTTGTCAGACCAGACCATTCTCGGCATTCCGAACCTGGGGAAGTACTCTTTTACAAGGGCTTTTGCTGCGGACAAGGCAGTATTGTCTTTTAGGGGATAGGCTTCTATCCATCTTGAGAAGGCACAAACAACCACGAGCACGTATTTTAAGTTGTTGCACCTCTCCATGTGTATGAAATCTAGCTGCAAAACCTCGAACGGATACGTAGGAGGTGCAAAATGACCAGCTGGAGTTGGGGTTCCCCTACCAGGATTGTGCTTCAGACATACCATGCAATTCTTGACAACATTCTCTGCACACTTGGGAATCCCTGAATTCTTCCACACTGGGGCCAACAACTCGCAAATCCCTTTCGTGCTGATATGAGCCATTCCATGAGCCATTGTAACCACTACAAGCACATATGCATCGGGTAACAACCATCTCTGATGCTCTGTCAATTCAACCCAACAACCATTTGCATCCATTCTTCCTGTACTCTCTCTCCACGTGCTTAACTCTTTCTCTGTGGCCTCAGCTTGGATGGACTTCACACTTTCTATCGTGTCCTCACATATTCCAACCTCACCAGTCCATCTTTCAGGGCCTGCCACATACATTCGGCTCATCACATTCTTTGCCGTTTCCTTAGCGGTCTCATCAGCAAATGCATTTCCACGACCAACATCATCAGTCACCTTCTTGTGAGCACTACATTTCACAATCGCCATTTGCAGGGGCAAGGTCAGTGATTCAAGAAGCTCATTCACCAACTGACCATGCTGAATCTTAGTTCCATGTGAAGTCAGGAACCCACGTTCTCTCCACAATCGTCCAAAACTGTGAGCCACTCCAAACGCATACTGACTATCAGTGTAGACAGTCACTCTCATTCCTTTAGACAACACACATGCTCTCGTAAGTGCGACTAGTTCTGCGGCTTGAGCTGAACCATGTGGTATTCGTGCAGTTTCAACGACTGTGTGCAAAGTTGTGACAGCATATGCTGTAGTCACATTCCCATTTGGGAGTTTAAAGCATGAACCATCTACCCATAACGTACCATCACATTTAGCGAGAGGAGTGTCAAATAAATCTACTCTCCCTTTTGTCTCTTCCTCTGTTGTGAGGAAACAATCGTGCTGCTCTAAAGCATCTGATTCCTCTGCAATTGGTAACAACGTGGCTAGATTCAGGGTACTGCACCTTTTTATGTGCACATGGCTCGCTAGCAGCGTTAATTCGTAACTGGACAGTCGAGCACTAGTTAAGTGCTGTGTCTTGGTCCTATTTAACAATGTGTCTACTGCATGCGGGACCATCACGATTAGTGTATTATTCATTACTAGACCAGCAGACTGTCGAATAAAAACTGCTGCTGTGGCCCTTAAACAACTTGGCAATGCTCGTGCTACCGGATCCAAAGTTGACGAAAAATAGGCGCATGGCCGCTGTCTATCTCCGAATAACTGAGTCAACACAGACAATGCACAGCCCTCCTTCTCGTGGACATACAATGTGAAAGGCTTACTGTAGTTGGGGGTACCTAACACAGGAGCCGAACATAATGCTGTGCGTAATTCGAGAAAACTTTTCTGACACTCTTCAGACCAGGGAATGAGATTGGGTGTATTTTTACACGTTAATGCCACCAAGGGTTTGGCCAATAACGAAAAATTTGGAATCCACTGTCTACAGTACGATGTAATGCCCAAGAAAGCACGCACTTCTCTCTGTGTCCTTGGCACACTCAATTTCGCTATTGCCTGAATTCTTTCTGGGGTCAGTTTCCTCCCCTCCTTCGATAAGAGGTGACCTAAGTAGGTCACTTCTTGTCGGCAATATTGAAGCTTGGAAAGTGACACCTTGTGATGCAGATCACACAGATAACGCAATAATGTCAATGTGGCCTGTTTACAAATTTTCTCAGTATCTGCAGCAATGAGCAAATCGTCCACATACTGTACAAGAGTGGCACCTTTAGGCAAAACAATCGTGTCAAGCTGAGTTTTCAGAGCCTGACTGTATATTGAGGGGCTTTCACAGTAGCCTTGAGGAGCGCGTTTAAAGCTGAAGCTTCGACCTCCTAAACTAAAGGAAAAAATATCCCTGCTCTCCTCAGCAATTGGGATGCTGAAGAAAGCATTCTTTAGGTCAATCACTGAAAACCATGAAGCAGAAGCTGGAATCATAGTCAATAATGTGGTAATGTCGGGCACAACTGGGAATTGTGGCACGACTATTTTATTTACTTCTCGAAGATCAATCACGAATCTGTACACAGGTGGCTGAGAAGGGTCAGTTAGTTTTAAAACAGGCAGAACAGGACTATTGCAAACATTGCCTCGCGTTTCCTCAATCACATTCTTTTCAATCAATTCGTAAACAATCGCTAGCTAAGCTTTTTCACCCTCATTAGATATTCTGTATTGTGGAATTTGTGGCATTTTAACATTCGACTTCAATGTTACAACATGTGGTGGAATTTCTAAAAGACCTACATCGTTAGGACCAGTAGCCCAAAGAATATCTGGGAGAAGTGCTAATTCTGCTGGAAGTGCATCTCTCGACAAATACATGGGAGAAACCACTTTCTTACCTAAAGTGAGTTGTACTCCTGAAGGAGAACAATACAAAGTCGCATACAATCTTTTTAGCAAATCTAATCCTAGCAAATTTTCACCACAACCTGTTGTCAGAATAAGGGGTGCTTCGAATTCACAAGGACCAACAGAAAGAGATAAAGGGTCAGAAATCGGATTTCTAACCGGGGCGCCAGAAAAACCTACAGAAACGTTCATTTCGCCAGACAAAGGTGCGCCAGGGAGTTTGGAGTGCATAATAGAACTCTTTGTAGCACCAGTATCCAACAGAAAAGGTTCTGACACACCTGATGTAATCACCTCAACGTAAGGTCCACTCTGATCTACTGGAACTGAAACAACTCCCTCTCTTTGTCTATGGCTGTCCTAGCAGTCATCATTCTCCCACTGCTCATTTCCTGTGTAATAATCTTCAACATAGTATTGAGCTGTCCTGTCAGATACGTTATTTTGCTGATCAAACCTGTTCATAGAGTTTTGTGGTGGAAGGGGACGTGTGTCCTGAGTGGCGTTTCCACGCCCTCTACCTCTAGGCGCTTGCTGACTGCCACGACCTCTTACACCAGAAACTCCATTTGCACGTTGTGATAGGGCAGGACAATTATACTTGTAATGACCCTCTTGTTTGCAATATAAACACTGGTTGGGACCTACACGGGGTTGAGTGTAATCGAATCTTTGCGAGTTTCTCTGATACTGTTGAGGCTGCTGAAAAGTATTCTGGTAGTGATTCTGGCCATTATTATGTTGATTACCACCACCACGTGGCGGATAGGCTTGCTGTAGCAAAACCTTCGTTTTGAGTTCTCTAGTTTTCTTTTCTACTTTATCTTTCTCATCTTTGTCTCTATTCTCGTAGTATTGTGCAGTAGCTAATATCTGGGCTGAAGATGAGACTGCCCAAGAACTTTCTGAATCTTTTAATTTTCTACACAATTCTGGAAGCAGATTGTGCACGAATTTATCGACAAACAATCTCTGACCACCTTCTGTGGTCATATCTTGACCGCTGTGGTCAATGAATGTTTTTTCAAATCTGGTGAAGAAATCTGAAACAGTTTCTTCTTTCTTTTGCTTGCATGCAGACAACTTATCCCAATTTACGCGTATTGCAGGCATTATCGTTTTCATGTAATCTACTATTCTACCAGGGAGTTCTGCTATCAAAGGCTCAGGCTTGGCACCACCAACTTGGCGGGCATCTGCAGCAGTAATATTAGCCCACGTGTCACCCAATTCCTGGTCATGATCTACATGACGAATTTTACCCCATAAAGGCTGTGGAACGACATTCCCAAATAGCATATCGATATCGGCTAAATTCATTATACATGACCCAGCAGTTTGTGACAATTCTTTATAGTACCCTGCAGGATTTTTACGTGGATCTGGTAATGTTTGTTTGAGTGCTAAAACTTCAGCTCGCTTCCATGGGACATGTACCCATACACGCTGGAAGTGTGGCAGAATAGGTGGGACAGCAGTCGTGTCACCCTCTCTCCATTGTGGGGGAACTTCTCTCATAGGGTATTGTCGCGCCTTTTTCCTACTGGATGTATTAGATTCAGATGGTGACCCTAAACTGCTTCCCTTACTTCGATATGATAATAGCATTTCAACTGCTTTTTCCACATCTGGACCTACAATCATACCCTCTCCGAACTTAAACCGTACACGACACATTTCTTGTGGGATGCAGTCTTGATCATTATCTTCTAAATCCTCGCCAAGAAAAACACACATCTGTTCGAAAACATATCTCTGTGTCGCTGCTTCCCATTGATGGAAGACTTCCATGACAGACTGTACATCATATTTTGCAGTGTCCATGACCCATTTCCGAGCTAAACTATTCAGGGAATCTCTCTCTTGATAATCAGGCAGTTGACTTCGCAACTGTCTTCTTCCTATGTTAGGGGTCGTAGCAGGCGACCCGAAAAGAGGTAAAAGAAGATTAGTAACAGTGCTGGCCATTTTCTGCCGAATGGAAGGTGAAACTGAAGGACAAACGGATGGAAAAACAGGGTGTGATAAGGCGGGGGTAGAGATAGCAGAAGAGGTATCAAAGGGAATAGAGGGGGCACTAGGCAAAATCGTAGAGGAAGCATTAGGAGATGTAAAAAGTACAGTAGGCAAAATCGTAGAAAACACAGGTGAAACAGAAGTGGTCGGTGGGCCTGGAGGAGGCTGCACCAAAGAAGTAGGAGCCACCTGAAGAACAGCTGGTGGGTGCTGTTGAGGAGCAGGAGGCGCAGCTTGTGCAACTAAAGGTTGCGGGGGTGCTGTGGCATTCTGCGCATAGGGGGGGTGGTGAATTTAGCAAATGTGACATTAATGGGTCTTTTTCACGCTCTTTTGCTGCCTCTTGCTGAAGAGACGGCAAAACTGGATAACATTTATCTATTGCCATTTTACGTTGCCTGTGCAACTGCTCATTCATCTGCTCTTCTTCATTATCTTTAAACTGCACAGCAGCTTGCATTACTGAAAGTCCCCCTTCTCTCTTATTTTTCTTAGCTAATTTAATTTCTTTTTGTTTGGCTTCTTTACGCCATAAGCGGAAAGAGTCAAACATTACCGGCCGGGCTTTCTTTTTGAAGAGTTTAACTTCAAGGTTGTCTAAGATTTCAGAATCAAAACTACCATATTGGGGCCATTTTAAAACACCATCTTTCCTAGTGTATTTAATCCATACTTCGTTGTAGGTGATGGGGCCTACCCCATGTTTTACGTATAGCTCGTAAGTCGGAGTTCCAACTGGAGGAACCGGATATGAGTCCTCCAATCGGGAGTCCCTATTATTACCACCAAGACAAAATAAATTCCCAAGTCTAAGACTAGGCATCCTCGCTCTCTAGTCTAGTTCCAAACTTCAAAGGATTATCGATTACGATATTTCTCGTGAATACACGAGTCCTTCGGTTATGGTGCTTGCAAGTACCAATACAAAACCTTTTGTATCCCAAAGATACCACAAAGTAAGTCCAACTAAGGACTGGGAGACGCTCCACTTATACTTAACTGAAAATATCTCGATGACGTCACCAGAAGACTCGTCTCAGTGTTTCGCTCTACCAAAAACTTCAAGGGTCCAAATCAGGGCGATAGCCAGGACAGCAGTCCTTGTAGCCGTCGGGAAGCGGGGAACCTCGCAGCAAAGACCTTCGGACCACGTCGACATGCAGGGGTCGATGAGGTGGTTGGCCGTCCTTAGGAATTTCCACACGAAGCTCCTCACGATCATCTGGCTGACTGGTACCACTGGAATCGCCCCAAACGTTGGGCGCCAACTGAGGTACTGAGTTTTTAAGAACCGGCACAGAACCGGTAACCCAGCGGTGCCAGGGAATCAACACCCAGAGACCTCTGGTTCTTCCTGATCCAGACCTACAGAAACTTCAGAGTCTTCTAGGTGAAGTCAAAGATTAGTTTATTGGCTGCAACCAAGGTAACAGGTGTCCTAGAAGTACAATACGGGTATGTTCTCAGGAGACTGCACACTTTTACAAAGTCAGGCTTCTCTTTTTATACACGATTCTAGGCCCTAGGCAAAACATTCTTGGTTGTAAAGTAAATAGTTAACATATTCTGGTTCAAAGAAAAAGCAGAGTCATGATGACATGTCCATATTTCACTTCGTGCTGCCTACAACAAATCATTTGGCAAGGCCCAACATTTCATCAGATATCACTGGACCCCTAATAAAAACGGGCACCTCCCCACCATAAAGTAAGTGAAGCAAAGGAGTGGAGAAAGATGTGAGCGAGATATGGCAGGTGTGCGCGCTGAAATGGTTTTATGGCTGGTTGAGCCTAGATGCTATCTTGCTCGGCCACTGGGAGGGAACTGACCTAACGAGTTCGGCCTGGGGCAATGGTTCTAACTTGTACTGAGGTCAGGGAAAAGTCGATTAAGGAGTATGTGTCCTTGTGGAATCAAATTCAACTGGATTAAGGCCTATGTAAAGGGCAACATATAAATGGGAGCCAACGGTTCAGAATGTAAATGACGATTTCGAGGTGAAATCGTCACTCGAACACGCCGAAAATACATGTACATGATGTACTCGTCATTCTCGGTCTTTTGATACCAAATTCGTCATATTTCGACAAAGTTTTATTTCTCGAGTCCAGTATAATTATATGAATCCAGATTTTCAGAACCACAATCTTCGTAGTCCCTCACGCAAGACGACACATGCGTCCGCTTCAGGAGTGCTTGGCACGGCAGTGGAACCAGGCTCAGGGACAATTGAAAGACCTAGTGTTGGTAACCGGTCGCGCATACAACTCGCTGCATTGGTGGAACCCACAAAACCTTTGCAGGGGACGACCGTTCCAGGAGCCTGTACCACAAATAGTGCTGACGACGGACTCATCTCTCCTGGGATGGGGAGCGCATGTCCTACATTACACAGTGCAGGGACTATGGACGACACAGCAAAAGAAGATGCACATCAACCTGCTGGAGCTGATGGCAATCTTCATGGCAATGAAGGCGTTCAAGGTACATTTGTGCAACAAGTTCGTGTTAATCCGGACGGACAACATGACTGCCATGTACTACATACAGAAGCAGGGGGGGACACACTCTCCACAGTTGTCCCATCTTGCGCAAAGCATGTGGAAGTGGGCCATTCAGAGGAACATCTTCCTCATGGCGGAACACCTCCCAGGTAAGGACAACCAGATGGCGGACCTGCTCAGCAGGCACAGCCACCAGATGCACGAGTGGGAGATACATCCCTCAGTGCTGCACCTGTACTTCCAGCAGTGGGGTCACCCAGAAATAGACCTGTTCGCCACAAAGGGAAAACGCAAAATGCCAAAGCTTCGCCGCCAGGTTTCCACATCCGCAGTCTCAGGGCAATGCGATATGGATGAACTGGTCAGGCAAGTTTGCGTATGCTCTTCCCCCCAGCCCCGCTCATACCACTAGTGGCACGCAAACTGCTACAACACTCGATGACGCTGATCCTAGTTGCTCCAACATGGGCGCGACAACCATGGTACACCACGTTCCTAGAACTTTCCGTGGTTCCTCATCAAAGGCTGCGATTAACACCCAGTCTTTTAACGCAGAGCCATGGCGACATTCAGCACCCAGATCCGCAACAGTTGAACCTGCGATCTGGCTCCTGAGGTCATAGAGTTTGGTTACCTAAACTTACCTCCCGACTGTATGAATATTATCAAGGAGGCAAGGAGGCCTACCACCAGGGCATGCTATGCGGCAAAGTGGAAACGATTTGTCATCTATTGTAACAATAATGACATAAATCCGCTAGATGCATCTACTCGAAACATCATATGTTACCTCTTACATTTACACAGATGCAATCTGGCTTACAGTTCCATACGAATACATTTAGCTGCAGTGGCAGCTTAGCTTCAGAACAGGCAGCACCTTTCACTCTTCAGAGTGCCTGCTATTAAAGCTTTCCTAGAGGGACTCAAACAAACCATTCCTCCAAGACACCCACCTTCACCTGTCTGGAACCTCAACGTGGTTCTAACTAGACTAATGAGACCACCTTTTGAACCTCTACATTCCTGTGAGATACAATTCCTAACGTGGAAAGTGGCTTTTCTGGTGGCTATTACATCACTCAGAAGAGTTAGTGAGCTGCAAGCCCTCACTATTCAGGAGCCATTCGTACAAATTCACGCTAATAGGGTAGTGCTGCGAACTAACCCTAAATTTATGCCAAAGGTGGTGTCCCAGTTTCACATCAATCAAGCTATAGAACTGCCAGTATTCTTCCCTAATCCAGATTCCGTGGCAGAAAGAGCTCTACATACCCTAGATGTTAAAAGAGCTCTCCTGTACTATATAGACAGAACAAAACTTTTCAGAAAGACTAAGCAACTGTTTGTTGCCTTCTCACCACAACACAAAGGCAACCCAATTTCCAAAGCAGGTATAGCCAGATGGATTGTTAAGTGCATACAAATCTGTTATCAAAAAGCTAAACGCACGTTAACAGTTCCCCCAAGAGCGCATTCAACACGCAAGTTAGGGGCATCCATGGCTTTCCTAGGAAACATTCCTCTAGAAGACATTTGTAAGGCAGCCACATGGACTACCATACATACATTTACCAAACACTAATGTGTAGATGTACACTCCAAACAGCAAGCAGCTGTAGGGCAGGCTGTACTCAAAACTCTTTTTCAGACTGCTGCAGCTGGCAAGGGCAACCGCCACTAGGAGGAAACTGCTATACATTCTATGCATAAGATGTGAATTCAGCAGCCCACATGCCTCGAACGGAATATGCTACTTACCAGTATGCATCTGTTCTTGGCATGTAGGGCTGCTGATATTCACATCGCCCTCCCTCCTCCCCGGTGCCTGTCGCAGCTGTAGCACTCAGTTTTAATCTCTAGCATGGACATCACTTACTGTATCATACTCCATCCCTGCCACAATGGCGAAAAACAATCTGAGGATGGAGAGGATGCCCATGCACACTGTAGTCCAGGGGAGGAGGAGCCAACTATCTTGTGATACTTCGAAGACTCTTCCAGGACAACAATGTGCAATCATCCGGACCCAACACTAGGCGGCGATCTATGCATAAGATGTGAATATCAGCAGCCCTACATGCCAGGAACAGATACATACTGGTAAGTAGCATATTCCTTTCAGTGTGTTTACATTGTCCAAGAGCTGAGAAACAGGCTGCAGTGGACTATTGAAATAGTGTTTTATACAGCTGAATACACGTATACAACCTTCAACCTCCAATTGTTTATGCCCCCTCAAAAAAACTTTAACAAACAATTGAATAGGCTAAAACAAGTTGCCAGCATTGCAAGAAAAGAAGAAAAATTAGGACATTTTTTTATTGCACATACATTTTTTAATATGGTCGTTCGGTTGGACATTCTTGGTCATATATATAAGGTAACAAAAATGCTTCTGGCACTTTTTTATAACAAATTTTCAAGCATCCTGCACAGCAGCCACACTTCTCTACAGCACAGCGTAAACACATTGGCAAAGTCAATAGCTCTGCCTAAACACTTATAAGGCCCCAAAGGCGAGACCTATTGGCTATGCCAATGCTTGTTAGTTTAATTCCTTTTGGGTTGACATTTCCCTTCATGCTGCAACTGAATCACAGGTTCATTTCTGTCCCTACCCCCATGTCTGAGTAGATTACTGGCTGTATGCCCGTTGACCTTAACCCTTGAACGCCAGGCCTTTGAGAACACAGACTGAATCTACTTCCTGCCGCCATGAGTTTTGATTGGCTGAGGCAGGAGTGGAGAGCTCAGTCGGCAGCGCATTGCTTATTTAAGTAGAGTGGTTGGTTCTGCAGCTTGTGGATTTCCTAGTAATCTATATTTCCTTATCTCAAAGGAGACCTGTTCTGCTCGATCTCTTCAGGCTGCTGGTATTAATTGATGCTGTTGCTTTTTCATTCCCTCCGCTTGTTAGTTACTTCAAATCCGAGGCACCCTCGTTAGCAAACAGGAGCCGAGTGCGATTGAGCGTTTTCTTAGAAAACTAGGAAATCTGCCAGGGTCAAGCTGCCCTGAGCCTGTGAATGAGCAGCTGGGCTGCCTGCTGAGCACAGTAAGACAAGACTGCCTGCTGGGGTGAGGCGACACAAACAAGCTTCCTTTTTCATGAGCATTTTCTGTAAAAGCGGCACTTCTGGCCCAACAACTTAAAAGAAAATAGTTATATTTCAGATTTTTTCCTCGCCCATATCTGTCTTACCGCTATTTTCTTGTTCATTAAAATATTTTTCTGTGTGCAAGCTCTACATTCCAAGCTCCTGCCCATCTTGTTTTGCTTTCTACAGATATTTTTGCTAACACATCTTGCTGTAAGGCTGACGTTTCGTTATCTATCTGCCTTTGGTAGCTTGCTGTCTTTCCTGGCTCCATTACGGTTTTAGGCTAGGTATTGAAAATAAATGATTTATAAATGATTTGTTTTTATGGAATGCGATACATGTTATAGATTCAGATTTGTGTTGCACACAAAATCCTGAATGAGCTGGATGTGTGCATGTAGGCCACACATAAGCTGCTACGCAAGGAAGGGCTAGTGGGAGCCACCTTTGTCCTCGGCCGGGGTAAGCAATGCGATTGTCTCAATCTCTGCGTTGAGCAGGACGGCAACATGGATGACCATGTTGCACTAGAGTTGTAGAGGGTAAGAAAAACAGTTTGCTAACTCTGTCGACAACATCTGTGAAGAGCAGACCCCTGCACAACACCTATAGGATATTGTGGTTGATGGTGTCACATATAGTACAAGGCGCGGACACCGTTGCCTTTCACAGTCTGAGCCAGGTCATCCAGTACACATTTGTGGCCCAGATGAGGGTGTGCAGTTAATGCGGAAATCACCCAGCAGTACAGAAATGCCAGAAAGAACTTAGCCTGCGATAAACCCCCATTTTTTAGCAGCTTTGTCTTGGTCATCAGCAGAGAGATACAACAACAGATCACTGACGGAATCCTCTGAGTGAAGCTTAGTCCTTTCAAATGAGAACTCTGCTCCTTTAAAATAGGGAATCTCATCCAGGAAGCTCCCAGTGTCATATTGCTCATTGCCACACTGACTTAACCCCATCACATGCCACCAAAGTCACACTCCTCTAATGGGTTAGTGGTCATCATAACTGCCTTTATCTACTGTGACCCTGCAGGGCATCCAGCCTGCATGTCCAGTCAAACAAACAGAAAACCAACAGACACCATTGCCCCTGCTCTGTTTGCCCTGGAACGCTTTAGCCCTAAATGTCTGGCACTGTCTTACCTTTAATTAGATCTCTAAGAGAGAACAAGATGGACTTTGTAGAGGAAGCATTGCTCCTAACCAGAAAGGTCTAGATGACTATTTATTTATGTATTTTTAAGTTTTAGAATGCTGCACCTCTTTTGCCAGATGTCTTTTTCGGTTACAACCCTGCATTTAAGTGAATTTAGCTTCTTTCAAGGGCAGTCTGATCGGTGAGGTAGAACCATGCCCTATGTTTATCTGTGGCGACCCATTCCTTGCATGAACTCAGTTGAAGGCAAGTATTACAAGTTCCGTTTTCGGAAACTCATCAGCGACTCATCTCTCGGGTCGGGTCTAAGGCCATCCACAGAATTAGTACCTAGACTCCCAAGGATTTGTCTCTGTGTTTAAGCTATTGAAAAAACAAGATCGTAGGGTGATGAGAAGCGCTGCAGTACAGGGAAAGCTTATGCTTGGGAAGTTGTTCGGGGAGAGAAGGTATTTTGGACCTCTCCGCAGCAGGCATTGTGGACTTGATTCCAAAACTAAGGTAACTCATAAATAAAGTGCATTAAGAAATGCGCATGTCCCACTAGATTGGCATTCTTGCAATGGTTTAAATAGTGCTAATGGAGTTCCCTCAGGACAACTGAAATAAACTCCTCATTGAAATAAAAAGAATTACCAAGTCTGCAGCTCTGCATAATCATATCAACATCACCAACCGGGGGTGGTGGGAGTGTAGAACACAAGCGCATTTATGCGAACATTTTGTTCGATGATGTGGAAACTGGAAAACACATTTTCTCATAACTGTACAAGCATAGGCCAGAAACATTGTAGATATGAGAGCACTGCATTTAAAAGGTGGCAACAGAAGGGTAAAGGAAGTGGTGCCCATTATGTACAGGTATATAGAAATACAGGCAATGGAAAAAGCAGCGTGTGGTAAATAAAATATTACCCTGTCATAATTTCTATAAATAAACAAAGTGTCATGCATTAAATGAGAGGCAGAGTCCGTGGTATCTGAGTCAAAGGGCTTTATTCCAATAACTCGAGTTAAGGGAGAATCTGTTCCATCACCTCTAAGGTTCAGGAAGGGTCTTCTAAACATTATTTTCTGATTACATATTTATACGTGCAATCTTGTACATAGGAGAGAAAAGAAGATAAGAGCATGTGGGCGTGCATGAGGGTGTACACTTGATGAGTCATAGGTGGGTGGATACATGGAGGGGGGGGGTTGCATGGCAGGCTGGAACTTGCCCTACTTGTGCGTGCAACTTGATCATGACGTGCAACTGACGTGTGACTGGGGGGAAAGCTGACATTCAGTCTAGTAGAGAGGCCTTTAGTGTCAGGGCGACCAGCACGTCTGGTATTATCTGATATCTTGAGTCCGGGGATGTTTTATCTGAAGCAAAGGTCGCTCATCAGTAAGAGCCAGAGAGGGCATATATTTCTTCGTTCATTGCATGGGGGCCGTGGGCTTTCTACGGATGCAAGCTCTGTAATTTACTTAAACGGAGACAGAAAGGCTAGGCCCTATCTCTGAAGACGGGTTCTGTTTACCTTCTTCACTGGGCAGGAATGTAATTCTGTACAACAAGCAGATAACTATTTTGCAAAACACTGA
This sequence comes from Lissotriton helveticus, assembly GCF_964261635.1. NCBI lineage: Eukaryota > Metazoa > Chordata > Amphibia > Caudata > Salamandridae > Lissotriton > Lissotriton helveticus. The sequence continues at coordinate 55,074,324 of NC_136067.1, forward strand.
CTTGGCACCCCGTGCTGGTCCTCGGCTGAGCCAGAGGTATGCAAGGTCAGGGAAACGTAACTGCAGCTCTCAGAGTGTCTGGAGACCTGGAGCCCTAATTCAGAAACAGGCTCAGGCTGAGCCACCAAACGGGTTCATCGTGACTTATTTAAAAGTGCACAATGCAAATACATGGGCCTTTAATGCTAACTTAATATTTCTTACATGGGAGACTTGAAGACTGGCATCCTAATGCAGGACGTAAATGCAGAGGCCTTGTGATTCAGGCCACTTAAGGGAAAATGCATGTATGACATGCACATACATTAAACATAGGGTACACGCAGGGGACATATTGGTCATGTAAAATTTCATCTTCCTCATTCCCTCCTTGTCCCCTACTTTACCCTTCAGGACACATCTATATTCATGAGACCGTATAGTTGATCATACAGCATCATTTGTTCATCTTTGATCCTTTGTACACGTGGATGTGGTACACAGGCAGTCGCACACAGGCCGCAAATGGCCGGGCCACACTGCAGACAGAGACAGCAGCCGAATATCATAAGCAGTATCATTCCTAGGAACGACATACCTAGGAACGACAACACTTTCCATCCCCAAGCCGATATTACACCCCAGAGCCAACTGGACCAAGTCCATGTGCCTGGGTCTTGATGTATATCATGAGCAATCTTGTGGAGTCTTGTTATTGCTGCGTACACAGATGGCGCGTTATTAGGGATGAAAATGCAGCAACTGGAGCCGATCACTCTACAAGCCCCGCCCCTATCCGCCAGGATGACGTCAAGAACAAGGCGGTTCTGAAGAACAACAAGTCTCATGGCAGACTGCTCCTGGGTCAAATTCGCCAGAGCAGAAGCAGTCACATTCACCACTGCTTCCAGAGTCCTTGTTAACCTGCGTATCAGTTTACTGTTTTGGACGGGACCTATGAAGAAAAAGAATCCTTTGTTGAAATCTGTATATTGCTCCCAAGCTGTTTCAGTCTGATCTATCTCTGAGGAATCAGTCTCTCTCCTTTGTCTAACATGCTCTAGTCGTGAATCTCGATGATAATGGGATGGGGCCAGAAAGACTGGTGGTAGCAGGACCGCTATATAACATGTCCCACCCCAGTCTAGGGGCAGTTGTACATAGGCTGTCTGACCGCAAATGAAATAGGTATGGCGTGATGTTTTGAAAGAAGACTGTCCTTTATCGTTAAACTCTACTACAACTCTACACTCGCTGTGTCCCATATGTACTGAACCTTTCTTTCTAACACATAAATCACCTTTTACCGGTAGGACTGAAATAAATGGTGGACCTATATTTTGCATGGGCTGAGCGTTCAGCATTATAAAACTAACAGATGCATTTCCTTGCTCGTACTCTTCATTTTCTAGATCTGTTCCCTTCCTTTGGGGAAATCCGTCTTTGTCTGGAAAACATGCTTCATTCATTACTTTATTCAGGTTTCCATATATCCATTCATCTTGGTAAACTATGGACTTTTTGTCTAGTGAGGTCATTAAGGCAAACCATGCTCCGCACGAACCATTGTGGGAGAACGGTAAAGGGAAGAAGGGCAGAACTCCCTTCGTCTCTTGATAAGGTGGCAGTTAGCCACATACCCAGCAATCAGTCGCATTGCTGGTCTGATGAGAACGGTGTAACATTCGAATGAAAGTATTGTTACGCAGGGCAAGTCGATATGACAGTTCATGGGGTGGCAGTTCACTGAATGTATGCTCTACGGTGTTGTTAAGGGAAGAGTGCATATGTGAGGCAAAAGGAGGAAAGAAAACATGTAGTATTAAACTAACGCAGATTATAACGATGCACAGAAAAAATAGAATAATCAAAGAAACTATACATCTACTATGTAATAGCTTACAGTATTTCTCTTTCATTTTGCTCTTTTTACTATTGTCGTATGCGATCTTATACATGTCAGAAATCTAGGCTAACCGATTCACCACCTAGTGGACTTAAACAATTAAACCTCGTCTGACTTACTAGATCGTAACTTAGAACTATACTCTTGCTGTGGAGTCTTTTCTAGCAAAGGCGGCGCAAGCGGCGCAAAGTCTTTAATGTCTTTAATGTCTTTATTCTTTTCAAAAGTACCAGATTGTCCAAAGTATCTCTTGCAGTGATGGTCGTGAAGCCATCCCTTTCTTCCCTTGACCTTAATCGCAGTCCTCGTGGTCAGTAACACCAACTTCAGCGTCTTCCAACGTGGCTCAAGGGGGCTTGATCGATCAAAATTCCGGACAAACACGAAATCCCCATGGACTATGGCGTGTTCCTTGACCTGGGTGTTGTCAGGGAAGGCGGCAGCAACCTGTGAACGACAAGAGAGTAGTGCAGACATCAAGGAAGCCAGGTAATCTGTCAGCATGTTAATGTCAACATCAGTTATATTCTTAGGCATAGGCGTACCCCACATATTTGGCGGTCTACCGAAAACTACTTCATACGGGGATAGGCCTGTTCTGGAATGAGCTACCATACGCATGTAAAAGAGGGCAACCGGCAAGGCTACCATCCAATCCACGCCTTTTTCTGCACAAATCTTTGCTAGTTTCGTCTTGTCTGATTATGTCTTTCTACAAGGCCTGCTGCTTCAGGGTGTCGTACAGAATGGAACTTCCAATTATATCCTAACAGAAGAGACACTTGTTTCATTAATTCAGAGGAAAATGGCTGACCATTGTCTGAGTAGACGACACGGGGCAATCCGTATCTGGGGAAGAATTTGCGCACCAATTGCCTGGCGGTTGTCACAGCAGTATAATCTGGAACTGGATACGCTTCTGTCCATCTAGTTAGTGCACACACAACTACCAAGACATACTTGTAACCTCTACATCTGTCCATTTGGATATAATCCATCTGGAGGACCTCAAAAGGGTGGTCAGGAGGATGAAATCCGCCTTGTTCCACCGGGATGCCTTTACCTGGATTGAACTGGCAACAGATCATACATGTTCGTGCTTTCTGTTTCGCTGCTGCACGCAGGTGCTTGTTAAACCAGATATTCTGTAAACTGTCTATCATTGCCTTTTCTCCCAAGTGTGCTGGACTATGTGTTGTGTTTATGATTACTTGTACCATGGAATCTGGAAGAAACCATGTGCCTTTTCCCTTAGTCATCCAACCTTGGTCAGTCTGGATCGCTCCTTGTTCAGTCCATTTCTTTATTTCATCTGTAGTGGCATGTGTCTGTATGTCGAGTACATCTTGAGAAGGATCTCTGACTGTCATACTTTTTGTCAGTAATGGTACCTCTGTCCTTGTCGTGTCTGTTGGTGTCTGGGCTGTAAGTTTAGCAGTTCGGTCTGCCAGGTCATTACCCTGGGAAATGGTGTCTGTAACTTTGGTGTGAGCTTTGCATTTCAGGATAGCTATGGCTGTAGGTAAATGTATTGCTTCCAACAGGGCTTGAATAAGCGGGCCGTACTGAATTTTGGCCCCACGAGAGGTCAAGAAACCTCTCTCCCTCCATAGTACTCCGAAATCATGAACTACGCCAAAAGCATATTGTGAATCGGTATAAATGTTCACTCTGAAGTGCTTAGCTCTTATGCAGGCTTGTCAGAGCGATGAGCTCTGCTGCTTGTGCTGACAGTGTGTCTATTCTTTGTGTCTCTATGACTTCAGTAGCAGTGGTCACGGCATATGCTGCTACTAACTCTCCTGCACTCGTTCTCATGCATGATCCATCTACATAGAGTGTTAGGTCAGGGTCTGGAAGTGCAATATCTGTCAGGTCTTGTCTTGGTTTCGTCACTATATTCATTATTTCCACACAGTCATGTGGTGGTGCATTTACTGTACTTGAGGGCAAAAGTGTAGCAGGGTTTAGAATATTACATCGTCTGATCTCTATGTGTGGCTGAAATAATGTCAGTTCATATCCTGTTAGTCTCGCTATAGTCAAATGTTGTGTCTGTGTCCTGTTTAAGAGAACTTCCACTGCATGTGGTACCTGTACTGTCAGGGGGTGTCCCAGCACTATCGAGTCACTTTGTCTTATGGCTAGGGCTGTTGCTGCAACCGATTTCAGCCACGCAGGCAGAGCCTGGGCCACTGGGTCTAGTGTACTAGAAAAATAAGCACAAGGCTTGTGTTTTCCTGCTTGATCTTGTGTGAGGACAGATAACGCTGTTCCATCCCGTTCAGTTACGAAAAGCACAAAAGGTTTACTGTAACTAGGAGTCGCTAGAACTGGCGCTTGACATAATGCTCTTTTTAATTCCTCAAATGCCAAGGTATGTTCTTGTGTCCAAGGGAGGACAGTCGAAGACGCTGCCTCCTGTGTTGTCAATTGTATGAGTGGTTTGGCTAGATAGGCATACTGGGGAATCCATTGCCTACAGTATGAAGTGAGGCCAATGAAGGCCCGTACTTCCTTTTGTGTCTTAGGCTGTGAAAGGTTAGAAATGAGCTGTACACGTTCTGGTGTTAGCTGTCTACCATCCTTGGACAGCAAGTGTCCAAGGTACACCACTTGCTGTTCACAGAATTGTAGCTTTGAAGGGGACACTTTGTGCCCCTTGTCTGCCAGAAAGTGTAAAACTGTCAGTGATGCATTTTCGCAGTCTGGTTCTGATCGTGCTGTGATTAGGAGGTCGTCTACGTATTGGAGTAGAGCTGTGTTTGGAGGCATGCTAATACTGTCCAGCTGTCTTTTCAATGCCTGACTGTAAATGCTAGGGCTTTCTGTAAAACCTTGTGGAGCTCTTGTAAATACAAAGCTACGCCCTTTTAAACTAAATCCAAAAAGGTATTGGCTATCTGGATGAATGGGAACACTAAAGAAAACATTTTTCAAGTCTATGACAGTGAAGAACGTGGCCTCAGAATCAATAGCAGTCAGTAATGAAGAAATGTCTGGAACCACTGGATATTGTGGTACTACACATTTATTCAATTCTCGTAGGTCAACAACTAATCGGTACACTGGTAGTACACTAGGGTCAGATCGCTTAAGGACAGGAATGACAGGTGAGTTACATACATTCGAGTCAGTCTCTACCACTACTCCTCGTGAAATGAGCTCGTCAACTATTTTCAATAAGGCTATTTCGGCATCAGGTGGTAACTTGTATTGTCTAATACGTGGTAATACTACTCCTGCTTTGAGAGTGACATGGTGTGGTGTTATGTCCATGTAACCTACGTCAGTCGGTCCTTGTGCCCATAGGAGCTGTGGCACATTCTGGAGTCTGTGGTCAAAATCAGTCAGCACATAATGTCCCTTAAAATCCCGTAAGAACAGTCGCACTCCTTCTGGAGAACAACAGATAACTGCTCCAAGATCTTTTAATGTCTTCATACCAAGTAAGTTTTCTGGACATGATTTAGTAAGTAGCAAGTCTGTGGTACGTGACAGTGGACCAACCCCGAGGGAGACTGGCTTCGATACTTCATTAACAATAGGCTTTCCTGAAAATCCCAGGGAAACATTCTGTGAGCCCGAGAGAGGTGCCCCTGGAACCTCGTCATGACTGATGGTAGTTCTGCTCGCCCCTGTGTCAATCAGAAACTTTCGGTCCTGACCTAGTACACGACTATGTACGTACGGACCCTCTTGATCTACAGGAACTTCAATAAGGGGCAAGCCAACTTCCCTCTCAAGGCTGTTTCATGAGAACTGTTGATATTCTGGATAGTCTGACTGTGTGTACTGATACATTTGTGGTGTGGCATGAACAGGCGGTGGTGGAGGTGGAAAACTCGCTACTGCCTGCTGTGTGTTCTGTTGGGTGCTATTTTGTCTAGGAGTGTATTGTCGTTCTTTTGTCTTGCCTGTAGCTATATTGTGTTTCAGAACTGTACATTCCTTTACATAGTGACCTGGCTGTTTGCAATAATTACAGTTCCCCTTGACATGTGTCGTGTTAATCTTGTTCGTATTTGCCGGTACCGTTTGGGCAACCAGCACCTTCATTTTTGTTTCTTTCATGCGTCTCTTTTCCTGATCCTGCTCTTCTCTAATCCTGTTCTGGTGATATTGTAGCATCTGTAACATTTGTGAAGGGCTGTTTGCTTGCCAAGTACTCTCAACCTTCAGTACTCTATTCTTGATCTGGGGTAAGGAATTCTCTACTAATTTGCTCACGAAAAGATGTGGATATGATTCGCTACCTGGCTTAAGGCCACTATTAATAGTAAAGCATTTCTCAAATCTAGAATAGAAATCACTCGTGTCCTCATCTTGTTTCTGTTTACAGGCTGAAATAGCATCCCAATCTTCCTTTTTCGTAATCAATAGTCTCGGTAAAACCTGTATCAGGAGTTCAGGCAGTTCCTTAGCTTTGTCCCCAAGACCTATTCCTGGGAGCCTGCCTTTGTCTTCTGTTTCCAGTGCAGCCCAACTTAACTTTTTCTCGCCTACCTCCCAGTCTTTTTCCTTAAGCTTTTCGTAAATACCTGCAGGCAACAGTACTTTCAGTAGCTTCAGAATGTCAGAGTACGTATAATCTCCTATGCGGAGGATGTCTTTTAATTCTCAGTGAAACCCCCCTGGGTCTTTATCATGGCAGGGCAACATCTTTTTCATCTCTAGAATTTCTAATTTCGTCAAGGGAACATAAACATACACCCGTTGTAACACATTGTCCGCATTTTTGACGGGATGTACCTCTCGTAGGGGGTTCTGTCTGTCTACGTGTAAGTTATTTCTGTCATGATGTGAGGTTGGAAACATACATGTAGTCAAAGAATTTATGTATCTATGTCGTTGATCCAGGATGACATTAATTAATTCAGTACCCAGGCCTGTCCATCTGTCTAGAAGCAAGTCGTCCAATAATTTATACAATTGACCGGGATCGGAATATTGACTCTCATACAATGTTATTAAATGTTGAACCATGTAAATACCAGCCAAACGCTGTTCGTTCGGTGGAAGGCTCAAGAAAGTCTGGGCCAATATATCACTGCTGTATATATTAGAATTAGACACCCACTGGGTGGCTGACCGGGCCAACTCCATTTCGTGTGAGGTGGGAGGTCTCTCGCTCCCTATCCGTTGTTTCAGGGCTTTTTCAGTAGCTTGGAACAGATTTTCAAGGGAATATCTTTCTTTTATAGCTGACCCCTGTTTACGGTAGTCGAGGCACTTGGGCCTGTCAAACCGTCGTGCATTACCTACATAATTCATTTTGTCTTCTACCTCTTCCGTTGATGACTCACCCTTCTCGTCAGACCCTGTTCTGTGTATTGCCAATATTTCCTTTTGTATTTTCTTGTACATGCTCTCTGTCTGTCCCTGTTTATCATGTCGACCGGCATCTATGTGGTCACTCCATTCTATCAAACCAGATCTTACATCTCCGTCACCTCCGTCTTGTTCCCTGATCAGGCAATTAATAATAAAACGTAGGATATAATTCTTAACCCCTACCTTTCTGTGCTGCATGGCTTGTACTATACAATTGGGTTCCTCCCCCGTTCTAATGAAACGGTACATTTTATCTAGGTGCTCTTTCATGTCTGGTAAGTTTTCCAAATATGCGACAGCTTGTCTCAGTCTTAGTGAAATCACAAGCATTGGACCCTTTCCTGGTTCTGGATCATATATACAATGTGGAATTGCTACATCTACAGTAGGTAACCCTCCTACTGCCCCTGGCCCTACATCGTCTTTCACGAGTTGCTGGAGCTGATCCGCTGCTGGAGGCGGAGGGAAATCTGTATTTGCGTAATCTGGTATGGGCTCGTCTAGATACGATGAAATGAACGCCTCGGATGCTGTCGGCTCTGTTCTACGTACTCTATATGGCACAGGTGGTGGCGTTCGCGACCTACTGGGTGTTTCTGAGGTGGTCACTCTAGCTAGTTCTTCTGAGAGGACGGGATAAATGCCAGTAACGACGGCATTTCTTTCTCTATCAACCTGTTCTAATTTGACCCGTTCCCCCTCCTCCCGTAGTTCCTTTTCTTTCGCTTTTTCCCCTGCTTGTTTAGTTCTCTCTGCTTTGTTCAATTCTTTCTCTGTTCTCCTATGTGACTCTTTGCGCCATAACTCAATGGCATCTTTCTGAGAGGGTCTTGATTTCTTTTTCCATAGCGCTTCCTCTACTCTCATAATGCATTCAGGATCCCATGTTCCCGAGACAGGCCATCTATATTTCTCATCTAAGTCCTTTGTGTAATCTACCCATAAATCTAAAAACAAAATGGCATCTAGCCCGTGCTTATTATACATAAAATGACCAGGTGTGTCTCTGGGCGGGATGTTGACTGACTCTTCTAGTATACCTTTCCTGGTCCCTATCTGACGTAATTTCGAAAACAGTGGCATGTTGAAACCAAAACAATGGAAATACAATACACATAGAATAGACTGAAACAATCAACAATCATTCACACTACAACATTAAAACACTAAAACAGATACAGTCTAACCTGATACATGGAATAAAACACATACTTGAAAACATTTAACTTTATGCACTGGAATACAGTACAACCATACCGGTCCCAAAAATGAGACGCGTCTTTACCGTGCCCACGTTTACCGTGGACCCGTCTTTACCGTGCCCACGTTTTACCGTGGACCCGTCTTTACCGTGCCCACGTTTTACCGTGGACCCGTCTTTACCGTGCCCACGTTTTACCGTGGACCCGTCTTTACCGTGCCCATGTTTTACCGTGGACCCGTCTTTACCGTGCCCGTGTGAACGGACACGTCTTTAACTTGATGCGTTCCCCATAGTGGTACTCACCGGGAAGCAGAACTTGAAGGCCTCGGAAACTTGATACTTGATACTACGCATGCGCCTCGGAACAGGTGGGCCTTCGGAACCTCGGACCTTGCTCTCTCACGGGTTGGGCTCTGGTTGGGATGATCCGCGATCCTCACCGCCTCGTGTGGACGCCTGGTCGCAGTCCGTCTCCTCCGTGGGCCTGAGGGAGTAAGCAGGAAGTCCCGCTGCGTGTACACTTCGGAGTCCGTCACGGCTGTAGAAGGGGGCAAAGGCTGGACCTACGTCACCGGCGCGTGGGGAAAGGGATGTGTCCCTGTCGGGCGCCAGATTAATGTGGTAAATAAAATATTACCCTGTCATAATTTCTATAAATAAACAAAGTGTCATGCATTAAATGAGAGGCAGAGTCCGTGGTATCTGAGTCAAAGGGCTTTATTCCAATAACTCGAGTTAAGGGAGAATCTGTTCCATCACCTCTAAGGTTCAGGAAGGGTCTTCTAAACATTATTTTCTGATTACATATTTATACGTGCAATCTTGTACATAGGAGAGAAAAGAAGATAAGAGCATGTGGGCGTGCATGAGGGTGTACACTTGATGAGTCATAGGTGGGTGGATACATGGAGGGGGGGGGGTTGCATGGCAGGCTGGAACTTGCCCTACTTGTGCATGCAACTTGATCATGACGTGCAACTGACGTGTGACTGGGGGGAAAGCTGACATTCAGTCTAGTAGAGAGGCCTTTAGTGTCAGGGCGACCAGCACGTCTGGTATTATCTGATATCTTGAGTCCGGGGATGTTTTATCTGAAGCAAAGGTCGCTCATCACTAAGAGCCAGAGAGGGCATATATTTCTTCGTTCATTGCATGGGGGCCGTGGGCTTTCTACGGATGCAAGCTCTGTAATTTACTTAAACGGAGACAGAAAGGCTAGGCCCTATCTCTGAAGACGGGTTCTGTTTACCTTCTTCACTGGGCAGGAATGTAATTCTGTACAACAAGCAGATAACTATTTTGCAAAACACTGTCTTGGCACCCCGTGCTGGGCCTCGGCTGAGCCAGAGGTATGCAAGGTCAGGGATACGTAACTGCAGCTCTCAGAGTGTCTGGAGACCTGGAGCCCTAATTCAGAAACAGGCTCAGGCTGAGCCACCAAACGGGTTCATCGTGACTTATTTAAAAGTGCACAATGCAAATACATGGGCCTTAAATGCTAACTTAATATTTCTTACATGGGAGACTTGAAGACTGGCATCCTAATGCAGGACGTAAATGCAGAGGCCTTGTGATTCAGGCCACTTAAGGGAAAATGCATGTATGACATGCACATACATTAAACATAGGGTACACGCAGGGGACATATTGGTCATGTAAAATTTCATCTTCCTCAAGCGCCGCAGACTTATTTCAGATTTGTGCAAAACTACTGTGTTGTCTTGGCGGGTCTACAACTCAACCTGAATTATGGATGGATGGCAGTGCTTTCTCTTTCTATGTCAAGAATTGGCCGGTATCTTTATATCATTTAATTGCAAACCAATTTATGTCAGACTAGTGGGCGAGAAAGCAATACGTCATACGGGTTGGGTATAAAGGAGCTGGAGCCAGGTGGCAGCTGTCAAGGAAATAGTACCTCACTCAGTAGTGGACAAACAATAACTAAACCTAATCAATCTGTACTTGGTCCATGCGCCACAGAGAGACAAAGAAGTGATGCAGGAAGTGACGCGTGGCACTCGCTGTCGAACTAGAAGGCAGCAAAGAAGTTCCTGGACCTTGTTATTTCTAAAGCAGGCATGCTTTCTATCGCTACCCCTATTCACGTAGACTGGTCTGACCACCTCCTCATCCCATTCTCTCTTAACCTAGCACACTCTATAAATCTTGGCCAACCTAAAAGGGCTACCTCCTGGTTCTGTGACACTAAAAATATTGACACAGTTTCCCTCTGTGAATCAGCTTTGCTGTTACTTCCAAGGCTAGACCCGAACCTAGATGTTGACGTTCTCACCTCCCAATGCCTCTCAGTCCTTGCAGTCGAAATCAATAACGTCGCTCCTCTCCGAAGCAAAAAGAAAAGGCCCATTCCCTCAGCACCTTGGTTCAACAAATCCCTCTATGAAGAAAGGAAGCACCTAAGACTCCTGGAAAAACAATGGAGGCAAGCGCCCTCCACCGATAATTTGGCCACGCTTCGTTCAGCAAGATCCAAGTACCACAAGCACATCTTCCTTGGGAAAGCATCACACTTCAGAACCCTCCCTGACTCACCCAAAAATAGATCCAAAAAACTATTTGATCTCATCAAGAATACTAACTGCTCTCCCCCAACCTACAAGTTGGAGGATTCTACAAAGAAAGCTGCGGATTTCGCTGTATTCGTTGACGAAAAAGTGAAATCACTTGTGGATCAGGTCGCTCATCCTACCCCTCCAGAGGAGTGCAAATCACTAGTCATTTGGCAGAACTTCGACCCCATCTCTGAAGATGTCCTCCTCAAGTGCATCCTCGAAACAAAGCCCTCCAACCATTCTCTTGACCCCATCCCTAGTGCCATTGCCATTGACTTATATACCCAGTCTCTTCCCTATTGGACCACTCTGGTCAACCTCTCCCTCTGTCAAGGCTCCCTTCCTGTTCCCTTCAAAACTGGGCAGGTCACCCCTCTGCTAAAAAAAAAACCCACTGCTGATGCGAATGACCTCAACAAATTCCGCCCCATCACTAACCTACCCTTTCTTGCGAAGATCAAAGAAAGATGTGTTGCGAAACAACTCTCTCGTCATATCAAGGACAATGATCTTTTGACAATTTTCAGTCCGGCTTCATCCAAAATTGCAGCACTGAAACAGCCCTGCTGCAAGTGATTGATGACGCGCTGCGGATACTCGATTCGGGGGTCTTGTCTTCTTATTCTCCTTGACCTTTCTGAAGCCTTTGACACTGTCAATCACAACACCCTCCTCAACACTCTTCAACAGAGAATGGGCATGGAGGGCACTGTGCTTAAATGGTTTGCTTCCTTCCTCTCTGATAGATCGCAAATGATCAAAATAGCGGACAGTCTTTCATCTCCTTTGGCGGTGGGTCAAGGTGTTCCTCAAGGCTCTATACTTGCACCCACATTGTTCAATCTCTACTTGGAACCACTGGGAAATCTCCTAAGTAAATCCGGGGTCCACTATCATCTCCACGCAGACGACACTCAAATCTACCTCAAGGTTACCTCTACTCACGGTCTCTCCGTCCTAAGCTCTACTCTGGACTCCATTCAAAACTGGATGTTAACGCATCAACTGATTCTGAATCCCACCAAAACTGAATTCCTCCTCCTCTCCTCCTCACTTTCTCCTCCCCCGGTTCAATCATGGATGGACCAGATGTACCTACTGAACAATAAACTCATCATTGTCGACAGCGCAAAATCCCTTGGTGTCATACTCGACACAAAACTCAATCTATTGTCCCACATTAATTCAACTGCAAAGTCTGCTTGATACCAACTGCGCCTTCTTTGGGGGATTCGTCGCTTCTTCCCGGAGCGTGACCGTAAAACCCTGGTCCAATCGCTGGTCCTCTCCAGACTGGACTACTGCAATTCTCTTCTTACTGGCCTCCCCAAATCCCACATGTCCCTCCTTAAGTCTGTTCACTATTCAGCAGCTCGTTTCATTTATGGGGCCAAAAGAAGCGACCACATCACACCCATGTTATCCACCCTCCGCTGGCTTCCCATCGAGGCAAGATCTATCTACAAGACTGCCTGCATCACCCACAAAGCCTTGCACTCCTCCTCTCCTTGCTACCTGGCGAATAAACTGAAACTCTCTGGAGGCTCTAGACCATCGCGAAATGCAGAAAATCGACTGCTTGAACCTCCCACTTTAAAGAAGGAAAGATCGATGGCCCAATCCTTTTCAGGCAACGCAGTGAGAATCTGGAACTCACTTCCGCCTCCGCTCCGGACCACCACTTCCTCCCAGTCCTTCAAAACTGACCTCAAAGTTCTCCTCCTTCAAAGACACTTCCAAAGTTAATTCATGCCCTCTCTATTATCTGAAGGAAGACCTTTTAGTATAGAAAATTCCTATTCTCCATGACTATGGAAGTGCCTTGCCAGTGTGTTCCTGTGGTTTGAGGGTCTGCCATTTATTGCACTACTACCCTTATACCTGTGTTCGGTACTCTTTTGTAACATGCACACGTCACTTTTCTCTTGTAACACACTGTTACCTCTTACATTTTGTTTGATTTCGATACTTGCACAAGTGCCACCATTGCCTAAGTAACGTTTGTTCTTGTGTTTGAGTGTCCTCCAGTTATTGCAGTATTATACCTCTATTTGTACTTTGTACGCTTTTGTAACCTGCACACATGTCACTTTTTCCTCCTGTAATGCACCGTTTGCTACCTCGTGTATTTTGTTTGCTCACAATTGTCACTTTTGCCTCATGTAACTTAGCGTTTGCTTTTGTAATTTGTTCACCTGTAATGTTCTCATGTATCAGTTCTGTTCCTATTGTAAAGCGCTCTGACACCTTCGGGTAAAGTCCACGCTATATAAAAACGCATAAATAAATAAATAAACGAATGGTATGTAATGGGTAAGCTAAAAAAAAGACCATAGGTTGCCAAGCAACCTCGCATGCTTGTTGCCTGCAGGCTCGACCTAACAAATGCAGCATATGGAGAGAGATGGCTGTCCCATTCTCTACTTGTAATCCTTCCTTTAAAATATGTCAGTTAAGGAGAACCTTTCGTGCAGAGGATGCTTGGAAGTTACTGGTTACATCAGTTTGTCCGTCTTTTGGTAGGTCTAAGTGGAAACTTTTAATGTGATGCTGACTCCATTATTAAACTGAATCTGCATGTGTGTTTGAATCCCATGTGTTGAGAAATGTATTAAATGTTGTTACAACGAATACAGCATAAAAGAAGCAAGGCCAAATCATAATTTTAGCGCCATAGCCGAGACAAAAGGCTGTGCCTTGGCCAGCTGGTACAATGATTATTTTATTGTTTTATTGTAAACAAAATAAAATAAATTTCTCCAGCTAAATGTGGGCACCATATGTTTGCAATGCAAAGTTGAATTAAAAATCATTCACGGATGTGGCCATTTTAGTAATGATGTTTTTAATTTTTAAACAAGCCTTTCAATTGCGCCATGCGTTGTATTATTATTTGTGAAATAGCAGATACCTACAATGTTAGAGTTGCTTACACACTTCATATCAGTAATTTTAAAAAGGAGATGGAAAATAAATTCCCATCTAACTGGGCAACCGAACTGCTGGCAACATAAATAGTGGTTATTCAAAGATAACAGTGAAATAATAATGCCCTTTTTCAACCAGCTGTGTCAATGAAGGGAAGGAAACTACTTTCAGTCGGATGTGACCAATGTGCACAGGTTTTGAGCAGTCACTCAAAGTGAAGGGAACCAGTAGGAAAAGTGGGCTGATCCATTACCCCTTGCCGTGGTGGGTGAAAGCAGAATGTAAATGACAGTTTAACAGATGAGTAGATGAAGCCCACTGACCAAAATCCCCTCTGTGTATGCTTGGATAGTACATATAAATATTTTTGGAAAAACAATAGTCATTCAAATGTTTGGAAGGCCAAACCAAAAAATGATACTGACTGGGTGAATATCTAGAGCAGGAATATCCCTGACCACATGAAGTAACTCCTCTTTGGCTTGCAACATTCTTATAAAGTACAGTAAGGGGTGCTTTATCCTATCGATTATTCAAATTCTGTGTATTCTTTTTTGGAGCAGTGAAGGGTCTTGTGGATAGTAGATCTGCCCTAGGCTTCAAACAGTGCAACCGGGGTCCGACTCATCAGGCCGGTCATACCCTCGATATAATTTTATCTAACTCCCACTCCCTGACCTGCTACCCCCCAATACAGGTGGAATGGACCGACCACTTTGTAATCAACTTCTCCCTCCCCACTCTCTCGGAGGAACGCCCCAACCCTGTCCCCCTGCCGCTATGGCGCAGGCAGTGGCATAAGGTGTCCGCTGATTCTTTTAGAACGGCCTTTATACCTCCTGACTTTCTCCCCTCAGACTCCCCCAATTTGGCCTTGTCCAAATTCAATAATGCCTTGAGTACGGCGGTCAACCTTATCGCCCCCCTAAGACGCTGCAATCAGCGGTCAGACCGCAAGCAAGAACTATGGTACTCAGACTTACTGCGCGCGGAGAAAAGGGCCTGCAGAAAGTTGGAGAAATCCTGGAGATTCTCACGCAGCACTGTCGATAGAGACAGGTATAGCTCAGCAATGAGACTCTATCATAAAAACATCAGAGCTGCCCGTAAGTCCCACATTATCTCCCAACTCTCTGGGGCCGGCAACGACCCCAAAATGTTGTACCAGGTGCTCTGCACATTCACCAAGCCTGTCGCTTGCGACAGTGCAGAAGTGCTGACCCAAAAACTGTGCGATGACACGGCCGGTTTTTTCTCGGATAAAATTGATGCTATTTACCGAAATATCTCCCAATCAAGCCCATCCGCGGATGAAAATGTCCCCTCTTCCAGTCTCCAACCTGGAACAGCTTGCGCTGCTCCAGCCTCACTATCATTCATCCCTGAGATCACCTTAGACCAGGTCAACTCCCTGATTGGGACCATTAAGTCAGGTAGCCCAATAGATCCTGTACCTGCCCGTGTCATGCACCTCATTGGGAGTGTCCTCAGCCCCTGCATTCGGACGGTGATCAATCGCTCCCTGTCTGAGGGACTGGTCCCCCGGGTGTGGAAGGAGGCCATGGTCAAGCCTATCAGGAAAAACACCGCCATCCCCTGGTCAGATATGACCAATCTGAGGCCAATTTCCCTTCTGCCGTTCATCGGCAAACTGACGGAGAAGCACGTCAATCACCATCTTTCCGCCTTCATTGAGCAGACTGGCAGCCTAGACCATTTTCAGTCCGGGTTCAGGCCTAGGCATAGTACCGAGACTGCCCTCCTCTCCGTCACGGATGCCATACGCCTGTCCCTGGACAGAGGGCTGTCTGTGGTGTTGGTGCTGTTGGACTTGTCCGCAGCATTCGACACCATATCCCACGCCATTCTCCTTACCAGATTAAAGGAGATAGGCATTGACAGATCTGCCTTGGCGTGGTTCACTAGCTTTCTCTCCGAGCGTACCCAGAAGGTGAATATGGGCTCCTTTAGTTCCACCTCGGCTAATATCATCAGAGGAGTCCCGCAGGGCTCGTGTCTTAGCCCTACGTTGTTTAACGTATATGTCTCCTCTCTGGCCAACATGACAAGGTCCTTTGGGTTTATGCCTATCTCCTACGCTGACGACACGCAGCTGCTGTTTACTTTTAAGACCTTTACCCCGGAGATAAGACAAGCTTTCTCCAACGGCATGACTGCAATCGCCAGCTGGATGGCCAAAAACTTTCTACAGTGCAACGTGGGAAAGTCTGGGGTCATGTTATTTGGGGAGGCGAGAATCCTCTGGACCCCAGATTGGTGGCCTTCCAGCCTGGGACAGGCCCCGCTTCCTAAACAGGTAGTAAAAAACCTGGGGGTTCGTCTAGACCATGACCTCACCCTTTTTCATCATGCCAGCACCACTGCAGGGTCCTGCTTCCACATTATTGGCCTCCTTCGGAAGGTGTTTCCCCTTCTACCTGACGACACTCGGAAGACCCTGGTCCAGGCCCTCGTTTTGAGCCGCCTGGACTATTGTAATGGCCTACTCTTAGCTGCCAATGAGGGAGTGCTCAATAAATTACAGGTGGTGCAGAACACCGCAGCACGGCTGGTGACCAACACCCCCCCCCAGAACGCCGTCCCTCCCCCTCCTCAGGGCCCTTCACTGGCTTCCTATCCGGAAACGGGTAGAATTCAAGATTTGCTGTGTGATACACAAGAGCTTACACAATCTGGGACCCCATTACTTGGCGGATAAATTTGTTTATCACCGTCCATCCCGCATCCTTAGGTCCACCAACCAACAGTTGCTTCAGGTTCCCAGACACTATAAGACCAGACAGGGAGGCCGCGCCCTCTCCATCATGGGTCCACGTCTATGGAACAACCTCCCCCTCTCCCTTAGAGATTGCCCGAGTCACTCAGCTTTCAGGAAATGCCTAAAGACAGCACTATTCTAGGAGGAGTTCTCTCGACCTGTTCACCTCACAGCACCGCGCGGAGATACACCTTCGGATGTGATGCCGGCGCGTAATAAGCCCATAAATAAATAAATAAATAAATAAATAGCAATCTTGCAGATGCTTGCATATCTTTAGTAACCTCAACTATTGCTTCTCCCTGCTTACGGGAGATTGTGAAAGTATCACTTTTAAGCTTCTAACTCGTGTCCATATTGGCCAATCATAGTTCTCAACAGCCCCGCCCGTATGGATAGCCTCAATATAGGGCCTGTCACTCAAACAAAAACCCTTTTTGTGATTAGATCGCGTGGTAGCCATAGATCTCTTCTTAATCTGCAAAGTTCTCATGATCATTTGTTTACTTGCGCTTGAGTATGTTGCAAAAAGAAGAGTCGGAGAAATAAAAATGAAAAATGATTGCAAGCATCGGCTTGTCACGAGTGACAAGTGTATAAGTTGGAGAGATAAAGGGAATCACTTGGCCCAAGTGTCTGGGCCTGTGATTAAACCGAATGTGAATTGTTTGATACAAGAAGATTCTTGAGACCGACAGTGCTAGAAAATTAAGATGGTGAGGGATAGGCATCTAAATGAACTTCATGCTATTATGAAAATTGATATAGTTAAAATGTAATTAGATGTGACCGACTTACAGAATGTAATCATGGCTTTTGCATTCTAATCCTCAATTACTGCATCTCCCGCGGGTAGCTGGGCACACGAATCTAGCCTAGGCGGGTAAGAGGTGGTTGTAAGGTATGAAACAAGCCCTCAAGGGGCAAACTGAGATTATTCTCTTTTAGAAGTGAAGATCCCGTGGCGGGGAACTTCAGTTATCTAAACAACCTGCAGTGACACTTGAAGCTTTCTGAGGCTTGTGTAAGCGAGGGTAAGCCGGCGCAGTGTCATCCTTCCATCTGATCAGCATCCGCATATTGTGCACAAGAAGCCATACTTGGCGATACAGTGTCTGTGGAAACTTTTAATTTAGCTATAACATTGTGGCTTCAAGGCAGTTATATTGGGATCATGCTATCTGTGCTATTCATTTAACGTAAAAAATAGATTTGATTGTTTGTGCCTTCTGAGTCTATCAGGTCAGCTAATAAGCCTGCTCAAAGGCATCTGTTACAACTCTGGTTTGTATCCCAGTTGGTGATGTTGATATGATAATACTGAGCTTCAGACTCTGTAATGCTTTCTTTATATTTCAATGTGGAGCTTCTCTCTGTTATCCTAATGGATTTCCTGTAGTAACACCGTTTAAACCATTGCAAGAATGCCGATCTAGTGGGATGTGCGCATTTCTTAATGCACTTTACATATGAAGGTTTTGGAATCAAGTCCACAATGCCTGCAGCGGAAATGTCCAAAATACTTAATCTTCCCGAACTACTTCCCAACCGGAAGCTTTCCCTGTACTGCAGCGCTCCTCATCACCAAATGATTTTGTTTGTTTGTTTTTTAATTCTTTTTATTGTAATAAGTGAACATAACTCTGCAATGACAGCACAGCTCATGATACATGGTATTGAGACACATTACAAGAATGGGCGAGATGATATCCATATATATCTTAGACATTCCAGCTATCTCGACCTCTCCAACATTACAACAGTTTTAAACCCCTTCATGCAACGTACTTTAAGATAGTTCCATTTGGTTGACTCTATTGACAGATGCGCATAACATTCCCCTATATGCATTCCACTTTCCCCAAACATTCGACAATTTATTTGGACAATCTCTGCCCTTATAGACTACCTCTCAGTTTGCATGCACGAATCCATGTCTGCCGTCCATTCCCTCAATGTCCGGGTAGACATAGCTCTCCACATCTTAGCTGTATTACGCTTGTCAGCCATGAAGCTCAGTGTCACCCAGAGAGGATCCTTGCCATTCAGGTCTGTTGCCTCTCATATATTTATTAGGCACCACTTTGCTTTCATCATCATTTTCCCTCTGCACACTGTCAAGATACAGGGCGTCATCTCACCCCAGTAAACCCAGAGCACCAGGCAGTTAAACATGTTAAAGCATGTGCCCCCTTGACCACACTTCCTGGGGCACAATGCCCATCTTGACCAGCGTTGTATATGCATAGTAGGACCTATGTAAGATCTTAAGTTTTATAAGTCTATTACGGGATTGGGTAGCCACCTCTTTAGGGCATGGTGTTGCATCCGGCCACTCGTCATCCTCTAATTGCCACAGATCCTACAACCAACCTTTACGCAGACACGCCAAGTGTTCAGGGGAGTTGTTTAGGATTTTACAATAAGTTAGGGGAATTGCCTTTTTATCCATATATTCATTAAGCAGTCTACCTTCTAACAGGAAAGACTCCGGGAATTCCTCCCCCTTTGGTAATGCCCTGTGTAATTCATGACTGATTTGGAAGCAGCGGTATGCCTCTGTGTTGCCAATAGGGATTCTCTTTGTAAGTTTCCAAAGGACATCACTTCCCCACATACCCATAGATCTACTCGTGAAAGACCTATTAGGTCCCATTTATCAAAGTTCTGTTGCTCAGCCAGAACACCCAGCTGTGCTGTGTTCCATGGTGGGGTAGCATGAGTGATTTTTACACTGCCGTCCCAGCGCCACCAGGGTAGCGTGCCACACCTGAATTGTCACAGAAGTCGGGGTAGGCAGTGACTTGCAGTGTTTACCCCCATAGATGGCTCCAAGGTAGCCCCACGGCTATATATTTTACCGGTCCATTTTGTGCGCAGGTTTGTCGTGAGGGAGGTGAACCCAGTGATTTACCATCATGAGCTGGGCTCCCCACTAGTATTTTTGAAGGGCCGGGAGTGCTATCCCACCATCGTACCACCCCCTAGTCAGTTTTGACAGAGATATCCTGGGGGCTCCCCCATCCCAGAGGAGTGTACGAACAGCGGTGTCCACCGCACGGACTTATGAGGGGGGAACCGGATATGGTGTGTCGTGAAGGATATAGAGAAAGCGGGGCAGGGCATCATTTTAAACAGTGACACTGTCCCCAATAGGGACAGGGCTCTCCAGTGATGAACATACCCTCACAGATGTGTCAAAGGGGTGTCTGTTTGTGTTCGTAAAAGACATCAGGGTCTCTGGTGAAAAAAATACCCAAGTAGCGAAACCCCTCCGTCACCACCCGTGCTGTTCAGTTCCTGGGGAGGCGTAGGTTCTCTCCATGGAATACATTAATTAACAATGTATCCCAATTTCTAGTATACCACGAGTATTTACGATATAAGTCAAATATGTGAACTATTCTGTGTAGTACGGTGTTTGCCACATATAGCAGGATATTGTCTGCACAGAGGAAAACTCTGTCCTCCCAATCTACCGACCATTTCAACCCTTGGATTAGCCGGTCTCCCTTTATCCAATCCGCCAATGGCTCCAGCACCAAGGCAAAAATCAGTGGGGAAAGCTGGTAGCCTTGCATCTTGGCTCGCCACTGCTGGAAAGTTGTTGGCGTGCCCTCGTTGACCATCACCTGAGCCAGCGGGAGTGTGTATGAAAGTCGGATCCTGGACAAAAAAACTTGGTCTGAATCTCTGCTTCTCCAAAACTGCATGCATAAAGGGCCATTACACCGTGTCGAAGGACACCCGTGCTTCCAATAATACCACTATAGGACATCTAGAGGGATGCACTCAAAGCTCGCAATTCCTTGACTTGGGCATTTAACGTTTTTATTTCTGTCTTGAGTATGTTTATTGAATCTTCGGCATCTTTGACACGTGTGCCCAAATTTCGATGATCAACGTTCATCAAGGTAACTTCGATTGTTACTGAATCTATTTTGCCCTCCAGGGCCGTTCTAACACCTTGAATGGCTTCCATAATATCTTGCAGAGTAGGGGCCAGCTCTGCCACGGATAATAGTTGCTGACCCTCTTCCACCAAAGCTAATGTGTCAGGTTTAGGTTGTGCATATTTGTCCCTTTCGGTTTGATGGGTCATACGGGACCCCTATCTCCAGACGTCACGCTCTCCCGTGCTCGAAGGACCACTAGTCAAGCGTCACTGCAGTTGTTGTAACAGGAGGTGGGTGGGGCTCAGTACACATCGCCACCTACCAGAGGGCATGTAGGGACACCTCTGTGGCCTGTCGTGTATCCTTCTGCACCCCCCACCATTAGGTGATTGATGTTGCTCAGTTCTGCGCTGTGTGAGGGTTCCAAATGATTATCATAGTGAACAGGGCATAAAATGGTGCTACCTCTTAGCAATAGAGGTAGGGTGTTGCAGGTAGAGGCGAGCCATCTCCCATCATAGGCGGTGTCGAGTGTTGGGGCCCTATCCTGGGTCGAATAGTCGCTCCACTGTCCAGCCACACTCCAGCGCTGAATCCACACACAGATCAGACCCAGCCACCAGAGTCTACAAGCAAAAAGTGGCAGCCGGGCATCTGCAAGCTCCCGGCTGAGCCTCTCTTGCTGGATCCGCTGTCCTAGTTATAGGGCGCATGCCGCCTGGGGCAAAGCGAGCTTCATAAGCCCTTGTTTCTTCCGCAGGGCCAAGCAGCTCTCCCTCAGCCCTCGCAGCTTGCTTACCAGCCCAACTCCAGCATGTCCGGGGCCTCAACGAACTTCCCGAATGATGAACTACCAATTGTCCGACATCAGCTGCTGATTTGGCTCTCCCCCATCAGCCGGTTCCACCGAGGGTGCATGATCAATCCACCGTTGCTCCACGCAGAGATATAACTCTACCTCCGGTGTCGTCTCCTCTCACGTCGTTTGCGATGTCCGCCCACAGCCGGCGAGGCACTGCAGGACCACTTTTATCTCGCACCATCTCCTCTCTGCCACAGCACCATGCTAGCCCGGGCCACATTTCCCCACTAAGGCCCCAGAAGTCGATTCTGCTGCAGGGTTTCAGAATTCACAAATAAGGGCACTGCTGGGCTCCCCAAGACATTGTGCATCTCTTCTTAGCATTTTCTTCTTGAGGTGTACGAAGAATTATACGGATATTGTGGGATTATTGCGGTGGGTGGCAGGAGCACTGTCAAGAAGCACCCATTTTGATTGGTGATTGGCCATGCCACCACCGGTTTGGGTTTTTTGAATAGCTTAAACATGGAGACAAATCCTTGGGCATCTAGGTACTATTTCTATGGATGGCCTTAGACCCAACCCAAGAGATGAATCCTCTGATGCTTTTCAGAAAACTACTGAAAATCAAACTTGTAATACTTGCCTAAAACTGTGTCTATGCAGTGAATTGGTCGCCACAGATGAACATAAGGCATGATCCTACCTCACTGATTAGACCATCCTTGAAAAAAGTTAATTTCACTTGAATGCCAAGAAGTAACCGAAAAAGATGTCCAGCACTCTAAAAAACTTTAAAAAGCATAAATAGGCATCCAGACCTTTCTGGGGATTACATGTGTGGTAGTGGCTAAAGCCCTAGTCAACAATCTCACAATATATCTTCTCCCATGTGTCTTGGCCATGTCATAATGTATGTATATTTATAATGCCAAGCCATTGGCAGGTAGATCCTTTAGCAATATTTTTTATAGATTTGAAGACTTCTTTCATAATCTAAATTGAGACTGTTTATGTATTTCCCTTACCTAAACTGATTTATGGCAAATGTATGTGTATCTATAATGCCAAGCATGATACTTGGTAAAAACAAGGATCTCTGGGGCCCACAACATTGGCCCAGTGAGATGGGTGCACTTCCTTTGCCCTCCTGTCAAGTCCGTAATTTGGGTATCATCATCATCGATGAATCGCTAACTATGCATCATCAAGCTGTCAAGGTGGCCGCTACATGCTTTACCATCCTGAAGTGTCTAAAAAAGATCATCTGGGTGCTGCCTGAGCCCACCCAGAGAACAGTAGTCCAGGCACTAATCACCTCAAGACTGAACTACGGTAACGTTCTCTACCTAGGATCCAACAAGGAGGTGACTCGTAGGCTGCAGATGGTTCAGAACTCTGCTGCAAGACTACTTTGCCGGGTTCCTAGAGCCATCCCTGTCTCTAGTCACCTGCGGGACCTGCACTGGCTCAGGGAGGAGAACCAAATTAAGTTCAAAGCCCTGAGCTACATGTTCAAAATCAAAATAGATGCTGCTCCTCCGTACCTGCAGTCTCTGGTCTGACCCTATGTGCCCCCCGAAGTCTTCGCTCATCCACTCAAGGGAAAATCTCTGTGCCCAGAATCAGACTATCTCAGATGGGTGCTAGATCATTTGCATACCTTGGTCCCTCACTCTGGAATTACCTTCCCACAGCTATTCAGAACGAAACAGTGTATGCCTAATTTCGCAAATCACTGAATTCTTAGCTCTTTAACCAGTAATCCTGTAAGCTGCTATACACTCTTTGATCTGCTCCGGCCGGGAAACACTTTTTGGATAGCTGCCACACCTTATAAATTCAATAAATACATAAATAAATAAGCCATTGGCAGGTAGATCCCTTAGCAATATTTTTAATAGATTTTGAAGACTTCTTTTATCATCTAAATTGAGACTGTTTATGTATTACCCTTACCAAAATGTATTTTATGCCAAAACGTTTTGGTACAATTGATTTCTCTACATAGGCCCTAGTGCATGAGGAACCTGGAGTCATTTATCATTGGTACTGGCTCCTGACTGGGCTGTCCCTTCACCACCACTATTTGTCCTCCCAATTGAACCCGTGACCGAATGGCTCCTTAAAGATAATGGAATCAAAGGATTCCATTGGACCTCAAGCTGGAACACAGCATGCTACTATGCGCTAGCAGCTTACTATGATGCGTGAGTCCCCTGAATAAATCCAGACCACAAGCTGATCCCATTCTGAAAGACTTTGGGAGGTAGTCATTATTCTGAGTAAATTGGACAAAGTGAAACATTCCCTGTGCAAAGTGAGGAAGACATACGGGACAGGGAGTGTCACGAATGATCCTGAGAATACTGTCAGTGGGATTCTCTTTCTTAGTGATATTCCTAGTGGGCTCATAGTTTCCAGCCTTAGCATGCAAAATGATGCCAATGATGGAGATACTAAAATGAGATCTCCTCCATTGGGAATTATTGCTGTTATCTGCAGTAGTTAATGTGGTTTGCTTCAAAACAGTAGACTTACCAAGACTCCGGTACATATTACAAAGCGGTCCGTGCAGCATTCCTGTGCTGCTCTTCTGGCGAGTAACTTCCTTAAGAGGGTTATTTATGTGAGCTAAGGGGATATGTTATAATACAGTATATTATCAAAGCCTGTTTATGCCAGATGTCATATCATTTTATCAAGCTACTCTCTTGGTCATCCTTACGGTGTAGCTTTTTGAGATGGGTGGAGAGCCTGTCTACACTCTGGGCTGTTGGTTCACGCACACCTCTGTACTTCTTATAATAGGGGCTGCTCATAAGCATATCCTCCCACCACCAAAGTGGACTTCCCCATCTAGAAGGATGCACTCAGTGATGGACAGGTGAAACACCATAATGAGTGGCCATCTACTTCCCAAGTGGCAGCCAAAAATAGGTGTCTAGCTGGTCTCCAAACTGGGAAAAGTTACACCTTTGCTGAACTAAAGGAAGAGGGTGGGTTCCTTGCTTGACAGTTTTTATGATACTTGCCACTCAAACATGCTCTTACTACATATCTCAAGAATATTAAAACACTGGCAGAGTTTAACCCCTGGAGGGAAATTTTACAATAAAGCTGCCAGACAATCTAATAAAATATCACAGGTTTACAAAATCCCATTGATGAACACACCAGACACATCTGTCATCCTAAGACCTACGTGGCTGACTGACCTAGGCCGTATAGAAAACAAAGACCATGGAAGGTAGCAATATCTTCTCACTACCTACTTATTCATTCCAACTGGCTATACCATGAACACTTCACTCGTACTCCATTAAGGCACCCATAACAAGATGCATGTTTGAGATTTCAGGTGGATGAAGGCAACTATGTCTGCCCACCTTGGCGTTGTAGAATGATATAGGTATTCTCGGAGCGTGTAGCCAAGACAGCGTCAGAGGTGATGGTGGGCAGACTACCTTCACCTCCCCTTCACGCAAGAGGCATTAATAACTATGTTGTATGGGCTAGACTCTGGTCTGGTTGGGCGTAGTGTAAATTTGGTCCTGGCAAAGAATAGGAGGGACAGTAAATATGCATGGCCAATTAGGAGCCATCTGGATTTCTAAAGGGTCCAAATATGAATCTCTGGGATGTCCCCAGAAGAATCAGATCATTTGAAGGCCAAGTATGAGCTACCTCAGAAGCTTTGAAAGGCGAGGAGTCCTTGGCCAACTTTCACAAACAGGGACGCTTGCCACCTTCCACAAGCTTGTTTTATTGGGTACTTGCCATCTATCCTGATGATTGATTCTCTATTCTACTATGAAATGACCTTGACCGCGTGATGGTGTTGGTAATTGTTGTGTTTCTTGTACATCTATATACGTCTTCAAGGCTGGTACGGAGTTAAGAAAAGTAGATATAGGAAATAGTAAATGTATGCTTTCCTGTACTTCCCTTTCCAGTGGCAGTCAATATTCAATATTTTTAAGTTTGTTTTTGTAGACCAATAGGCCAATGTTTATGGCCTTGATGGTGTCACCTATAGCCACAGCTGTAGTCCAGTCAGAGATATACATTTATATAACTTTAACAAGACAGAGACATGCTCTCTCTCTTGGCAGTGAATTAAGGTAGGAAGTTAACTATTCATAGTTGAGGTGCAGTAATTCCCCTAGAAATGGGGCTATGAACCATGAAACTGTAAGAAACTAAACCTAAAAGCTTCTAATAGCCTTATGGTGGGTTCCCTCTGTTAAATTTGTTCATATCTGTTGCGGAAGGCATCTCCCCTGCGACAGGTTGCGCTACGTCACCCCCTCCTATTATATTCATGTTTACACCTTTCACTGCAGAGCCGCTCAGTGCTCAGTCCTATTGCCTTCTTCAGGTGTGGCGTTACCAAAGATCTTTGGGTTTCACTAAATTACAAGGGCCTTCAGCCAGCCCTCTTCCTCCAGCTGCCTGTTGTGTCATTCACATCTTTCCTCCGCCCACTACAGCATTCCGCATGGGGCAGTAGTCCGCCCACTTCAGCCATTGGTAGCCTTCCTGTGGGTGACTGGATTCTGCTCCTCTCAGGGGATGCATCTGCACTCACAGTATTTGCGTTGATCCTAGACGCTCCTGTGGGAAGGTGTGCTTTAAAGATCAAAGCATGTTTTTGCTTTCAGGCATGTTTTTTATATTGTCTCCATAATTAACTTTTGGTAAACCAATGACGAAATAAAACCGGTTGGCAACCAAGGTAGACCTATCACCTTTGCCAGTGCTTGTTATTCAGTGCTTGTGTTTTGGGTTCTCTTTCTAACTATATATCCATGCTTAAGGCATCTCTTGGTCCCACTATGTTCATGCCAGCAGCAGGATCACCGTTAACAGCTGAAACTAAAGCTGAAGGCCTAACTGCTGGTTCTAGCGCTTGTGATGAGAAACCACCATGTGGTCTCTGGCCCAGGGTTCAGGCCCTGCACCTGCGACCCAGTTCCATAGCGTGATCTTGAAGGCGAAGATTGCCTCGGTGATTAAATGTGCGTCCTTTTCCATCAGGAGTGTTTGTAAACTTCTCCCATATTTAGTATGATTTGTTGATTCTCGTATGGATGCTTCTCAAGGCATTCAGCGGGCTGGCCTCAGTGTCTTACTGAACTCTGAGCCTCTATTTCATGTGACTATTCCTGGCCCCCTGATCACCCTCAAACCGTCTGCGCCATGTGCGGTTTCCTGCTAAAACCTTCCCTAACTAGCAACATCCCCTTGGCTAAATATAATATGTTCCTTTTGAACTGTAGATCATTAGTGAAACACTCCCATGAAATCAATCTCCTTATTCAGGATCTTGATCCAGATGGCCTGTTCTTGACCGAAACCTGGCTCGCTGATGAGTCCGAACCGGATCTGGTTCAGGCCATCCCCCAAGGGTATCAAGTGGTTCATGAGAACCGGAAAACAGGGAAAGGAGGGGGACTAGCCATCATTTTCAGAGACTCGTTTCAGTGCCGAATCTCCCACTCCCCCATCCCGAGTTGCGAAAGTTTAATATTTGCCTTAGAGTTCTCCCCCACTATTACCTTATCTGGGATTCTGATATATCGCCCCCCGGGAACTATAGTAGACTTTGCGGAAAATCTCCCCCATTAGTTGCGGACCTAGCAACTATGCCCGCCAACTTTACTATTCTTGGAGACCTCAACATCCATCTGGACGAGGTTTCGAACCCGTCCGCCCTCCATTTCATCAATAGCTTAGCAGCCTTGCAACTTTCTCAACGCGTAGCAAGTCCCACTCATATAAAAGGTCATCTACTTGACCCCTTATTTAGCAATTGTGTAGGTCTGGAAGTCGATCCGCCGTCTCCCATTCCATGGTCTGATCATTATCTTATCCCTTTTACGTGGACTATTCCGAATCCCCATCTGACACAACCAGCAGACATACCTCTCCTGAGGAAATGGTCGAAGCTTTCGGTATGTGACTGGCAAACCTCCCTGGATAATACCAGACCCCCATTAAGCTGGATCCCACCGCAGCCAATGAAGACTTTAATATGTGGATCAGTAATTCTTTAGATTCGATTCTCCCGTTAAGAAGAGTGGAGGTGAAACGCATCTCTAAAACCGTCCCTTGGTACTCCCCCGAGCTGCGGGAACTGAAAAGCAAATTTAGATGTCTCGAAAGGAAATAGAGACTTAATTTCTCCCCGGTCAGTAAGACCATCTACAGAGACATGATTAGGTCCTATAAAAGGGAGATCAAAGCTGCACAATCAGCCTTTTTTTGCAGAGGAAATTAACCTAGCAGTCTCTAAACCAAAGGAAATTTATCGGATTGCTAAGACCCTCCTAAAACGACGAGAACCGCCTCCCAACCTTCTCAACGCACAGGGCCGCTGTGACGACCTGGCGGACTACTTTCTGGAAAAAATCCACGCCATATACTCTACCTTTCCCTCAGGTTCTGCTCTCTCTTTATCAGTCCCCACTCCGGTCCATATCCCCATCTCCGAAACCCATGCCTCTCCCTCTTTGCAGTTCTTTCCTCTGATCACATTAGACACTCTCACCTCCTTGGTCTCACAGGTAAAATCCGGCTCTCCCATGGATCCTGCTCCGCCGCGGACCATAAAAATGGTCTGCGACATCATTCTTCCCACTATACTTAACCTTGTGAATTCTTCGCTCATTTCTAGTACAGTCCCGCTCACCTGGAAACGGGCCATGGTCAGGGCATTATTGAAAAAAACTAATCTGGACCAGGCAGACCCAAAAAAACTATCGCCCAATCTCTTTGCTCCCATGGGTGAGCAAACTGCTCGAAAAGCATGTTAACTCCATTTTAATGGAGTACATCGAATCAAGTCACCTACTTGACATCTCACAGACTGGCTTTCGCCCCAAACATGGGACCGAAACAGCGCTATTGGCAGTGACGGAGGCGGCACGAAAGATCTTGGACCAGGGGGGCTCAGCAGCCATAATCCTCCTGGACCTTAGTGCCGCCTTCGACACTGTCAATCATAACACGCTGCTTCGTCGGCTAGCGAAGATCGGGGTGTTGGGAAAGGCTAGACTCTGGTTAGAGTCCTTCCTTTCCGATCGATCTTTCCAAGTGTTCGAGGGTGGTACTATGTCACGGAGCAAACCTTTGATCTGTGGCGTCCCCCAAGGATCGTCTTTGAGCCCAACACTATTTAATGTGTACATGGAACCACTGGCTTAGGTGGTCCGTCCGTTCGGAGTAAAAATCATCACGTATGCGGACGACACCCAGCTAGTAGTTTCCCTAGATGGATGACCATGTCCCATCTTAAGTTAAATAGTGATAAATTGGAGTTAATTCTCCTAGGAAATCCTTCACCCTCTGCAATCAAGCTACTCTGGCCTCCTTCACTTGGTCCACCCCCTGCTTCGAAGGATAAAATCAAAAGCTTGGGCTTCTGGCTTGATAGGGCTCTTAACCTTAACGATCAAGCTGCCAAGCTGTCAGCAACCTGCTTCGGTCTAATTAGGCTCCTTCGCAAGATCCTCCCCGTACTGCCCTTGGAAGCCAGGAAAATAATGATTCAGGGACTTATTCTTTCCAGATTGGATTTTGGTAACGCCCTCTACTTGGGTGCCCCCCAGTCTACCCTGAATATGCTACAAACTGTCCAGAATTGTGCAGCCCGTACACTGCTCCAAATTCCACGACGTACCTCGGCTAAGGCCGGCATCAGAGGTCTCCACTGGCTTCCAGTTAGGCGGAGAGTTGAATTTAAGTCCTTATGTATTACCCATCGAACCTTCTGGAGGACAGGTCCCCCTATTAATCATTCTCTTGTCACTCGTTATCACCCCACAAGACAACTCAGATCATCTACCTCCTTCCTAGCCATGGTTCCCAAGATCAGAAGGGCCAGATGCGGAGGTCGAGCTTTCTCGTTCAACGCATCTAGACTCTGGAACTCCCTCCCCCTCCACCTCCGGGCAGAGCCCAACTTGCTAATTTTTCGTAAACACCTAAAGACCCTGCTCTTCTCACATCCGGACTAATTCATCTGTGCCCGCTCCTGTTCACGACTCTGTTAGCGCTAGGACGCCTGAGGGTAACTATCGCGCTCTACAAATCCTTTTTCTATTCTATTCTATTCTAGCCCAAGGGCTGCATGTTACAGCGCACAGTGACGTCAGGCTCTTTATTAAAGATGGCCTCCATTATTAACAGATCGAGCTTTTGAGGACATACAAACCCCCTACAGACCTGCTTAATTCTGTCAGTAATGCCTCTAGATTCAATCATTCATTCTCCCCCTTAGTGTTCCAAGGGACTGAGGGCCGCTGCGATTTGTGGCTGGTAGTACTACATGTAGAAGCCAGTAGGCCATATGTGCATGTACCCACATTAATGAATGAATTAAAGGTGAGCTGTGTAGCACATGGTTACTCCGAGGAGTGTCCCGACGCTCTGCACACAGGCCACACAAAGAGTGCAAAAAGGCCATTTATTCTGGTTTAAAGAGCCACGTTGTCATTTGTTTTCCCTCAATAATGAAATTGCATCAATTAATTGATTGTAACTCTAGTGGAAGTGTATTCCGTGCTGACTGCTGCAGAATTATCACTTGTGCCGTCTTCACGCCTAGATATAGGTTGACCCATGGTAAGCACGACGCTGCACATGATCAGTTTGGGGTGGGACATGTGAGGGCCAGTAGGAAGGGTGCCCACAAGATTGCCAGGTCACTGGCTCCTTCCCGCTTGGACTTTGAATGTTACCCACAGGTGTTGTAGAAGTGAGATTCCTATCAGTCTCCCAGGTGCAGGGACACCCTTTGTCTACGGGTTCACATATGAGAATCAACACTGGAGTGGAAACAAAAGACAAGTTTGTTTCACTCATGGGAGGAGTCCCATCACTCAGACTGTAAGTGCCCGAGGGAGGGAACTGATAACCACAAGCTCAAGTACAGCATTTATACAGTTTGGTGCCTCGTAAAACACATTGGAAACCACTTCATCATGATGAAATGCAGACTGCTAACTCCTAATAAACCCCCACCCATGTCCTCTTTGTAGATAGGCAAGGGAGGGTACAGGTGTTGGTGGGCTTATAGATTAAACATCTGTGTGCTCAGGCCTTTCGGCAGGGCAGGGCCTCTACTCTGGCACGCAAGCATTATCAGCACAACCAGTTTTCAGTGAACACGTAAATCCTGACTGCAAAAAGTCTCTGCAGAAACAAAAAATGGGGGCTGGTAGACAAAAAGGAAGAGGAGTAGAGGCTAACTGAACAAAATACATTTTTTACCATTTAACAGTGTGTGTTGAGGACTGATGTATAAATCCCACCCGGCCTGTGGACCGAATAGTCCCCGTACCCGTCGACGATGCTTGCAGGGTTAGGCCCTGCAGACTGGGGCAGGCGGCTGTTCTGCATCTTCTAGGCGCCTCCGTGGCCTTGGGTACCTTACGGTCTCAAAACAAGAGCAAGGGAAAGAATGTGTTGAAGAGACACAAAAGGATCTCTCTCTGTAAAGTTCAAGAGGGCTGTTAAGCGCTATAATATTGTAAGTACCACATCTATTTGCGCTGGCAGCACCCGGGGGTGTGAGGGACGAAATGCTCTTTGTCAGATGCTCAGTGATTTTATGTGGATTTGTTAAGCGCCTTGTCACCCCCGGGGGAATCCTGGCACTGATTCTTGGATGTTGCTGACGCTGACACCAGTTTGCCCGTCAGTTGCTGGGTGCAAGTAGAAGACTTAATGCCATTTTAGCGACATTTGCGCACATTTGAATCACCTTTGCAAAAAAATTTATTAAATGCACTGAGTAAAGCATAAGAACATGACCGCTGCACCCTGTGCTATACCTTATAGGGTGTCCGTTTCTGCTGTGCCCCAAGACAGATTTCTTTATCCACCGTTCAGGTGTTCCGACACCTTGAAGGCCCTAAATTGTAGCCTGAAATTGTAGCCTGAAATTGTAGCCTGATTTCCAGTTTTACGGTTTGCTGAGACGGACATCAGCAACTTTCTTGCCAGGGCTGGGGGCGGCGACTGCAGGATTTAGTGTGGGGACACGTTGGTATGGAATAAACGAGGTGAAGGCCCCTGCCTGAAGAGGGAAGTCAGCGGGAAATACTGCTGGCTCTAATTGAAATGCCGGCGGTGTAACCCGCATGAGAAGACAAGTCCATCACATGAACCTGCACGAGAAGCCGAGCCCAGCACATGAACCCGCACGAGTAGCCGAGTCCATCACATGAACCCACACGAGAAGCCGTGTCATCACATGAACCCGCACGAGAAGCCAAGTCCATCACATGAACTCGCACAGTGCCAGGCTCCCTCACAGCCAGCCCCTGAACCCAGCCATGGGCATGGCTTTCGTTGGCTGGGTTCATTGAGGGAGACACAATGAGACCCGGTGCTGGGAGAAGGGGAACATTTATTTTACCCTAACGAGATCCATAATTTATTCAAAGGATGGACCCGTAACACTGGCTCGGTGTCGGGTGGGAGAGAAGTTTTCACAGTTAATGGTTTCCATCTACTGTTAATCATGCTGATTTACTCCTGAAGGAATGCATCTTATTTCAAGTTGAGAATAGGACTGGAAGGCAATTTATTTTTACGCTTGCTCTTCACTAGTGCTGCTGAGAAGGATCGCAGCCATTTCCAACCCATAGTAATGCTTGCTGGTGTCAGAGCGGTCCACTGCACAGACCGTCGCTGCTGGCGACATATCTGTGAGGTGTGATGGACCGGAGTCGTAACCTGTAATGATCGGCCCTTAGTTCTGAGAACGATGTCAGGAGACAGCCCAGGGTTCCTGGAATCGAGGATTCGAGGTTTTCAAGACTCAAAGTTCCATGTCTGAAATCTCAAGCTGACTTTTTGCAGCCTCTGTATTGTGCAGTAGAGGGGGCTTTGATTTGTAGATATCCTTTCTGTGGCACCAAACTGTTTGTCTGGACTAGTTATTTCCCTCGTGTCTGATCTGTCCCAGAAATAAACTGCTAGTGTAATATTCAGAATTCATCAGTTGGTCATTGAAAGTTGACTACTACTACTGTATTTTAAGGTCTCCTTTTTTGAGACAGCCACTAACTCAACGGACTGCTTGCAGCTTATCTAGATCTGGCCGTCTTGGACCTAACTGAAGCGTATCTCTAAGAAGTCCAACTATTTCCAAGTACATGAAGCATGAGAAAGTCCTGACCTAGCTCAGTGAAATGAACCTGGATGGATTCAGATCACAACTTCAGGTCCAGGTTTCTCAGATGCACCCTGGACAACTCACCCTGCCATCAAGGAGTAGTACTTCACCAAGAAGGTTAAGGTGGCCTGGTATCAGCTCTCTCTGCTAAAGAAAGTGCAATTTATTCCTCTCTGAAAAAGCAACTCCGGAACTGTTGTTCAAGCCCTCGTACTCTCACATCTGGATAGTGGAACAGCCCTGCTCCACTGCCTCCCAGACTCCACACTGCCTCCCAGACTCCACATTGCTACCCATACTCCAAACTGGCCCCCCTTTAGGGCATCCTACCTGCAGCAGCATGACTCATCAAGGTCCTGTAGAAATATGACCACCACACCTCCACCCTAATGGAACTCTACTAACTCCCCTAGCCAACCTGCATCATCTTCAAAATCAGCTAAATCATCTACAAAATGAGCTTAATCATCTACAAAATCAGCTGCATCAGCTACAAAATCAGCTGCATCAGCTACAAAATCAGCTGCATCATCTACAAAATCAGCTGAATCGACTACAAAATCAGCTGCATCGACTACAAAATCAGCTGCATCGACTACAAAATCAGCTGCATCATCTACAAAATCAACAGCATCGTCTAGAAAATCAGCGGTATCATCTTCAAAATCAGCTGAATCGACTACAAAATCAGATGCATCATCTACAAAATCAGCTGAATTGACTACAAAATCAGCTGAATCGACTACAAAATCAGCCAAATCGACTACAAAATTAGCTGCATCATCTTTAAAATCAGCTTAATCGTCTACAATATCAGTGGCATCATCTACAAATTCAGCTGCATCATCTGCAAAATCAGCTGCATAATGTACAAAGCCATCACAACTGGCACCACTAGCTATCTGGCTAACAAACACACCATCCCCGGTGGTTCTCGGCACACCTGCAGCCAGGACATGACTGGAGACAAAGAGGTGCCCAAAAAAATAATAAGGTAACAGCCCTTCTCCATCTGTGCACGTGGATCTAGAACAGCATCCCCATATCCACCAGGAGGGCCCCAAGAATGTTTCTAATTAGGAGAGAGTGGAAGGCACAACATTTTAAAGAAAACGACATGCAACTGTACACTTTCGCTCCTAGAAACCAGCGACCCTTCCAATCACACGTCGACTGTGTCCTTGCCTTGGACTTCGTACAGCGCTACACTGCCTTTCGCCTCGGTTCCTGCTTTATAAATACCACATGCACCC
Organism: Lissotriton helveticus; assembly: GCF_964261635.1. NCBI lineage: Eukaryota > Metazoa > Chordata > Amphibia > Caudata > Salamandridae > Lissotriton > Lissotriton helveticus. The sequence goes on from NC_136067.1 coordinate 55,108,169, forward strand.
ATACATACAACCACTTGAACGCCTATAGTATTCGTAATTTGGCTCTCACTTTATCAACTTTATTTTCTAACGTCTCATTATTGTGGGACCCATAAAGGTTTGTATTTTTCTCCTACATTGTTCTAAATGTAGTACCTAAGTGCTGCTTTTATTTGTTCGCCAAAATATAGGAAACATGTTAATCTGGCGACTCGACCCCTGTTTTCTCATAGTTGTCGTTTTGTGCTTGTGCAATGTTGTTCTGAAATATGACATTCAGGTCGTGTCCCTGGCCATATTTCTTCGTAAAATATTCTGCTACCTGATAAATGATCTTTATACTGGCTGGGCTTGCACACCAAACCTATGTACAAAAAGTGTGAAGGAGACACACCAGGATCTTAGAGGAAAATGTGTTCCTTAACCTGTGGCTTTAGCTATATTATTTTAGATAAAAAGCGCACTATAAATGTGGGCTGTGACGGGTATTAAAGTTTAGTGCCAGATAAGTGAACTTGTTTGTTACTGATGGCCAGATTGGGGCTTGTTATTCAGCTTCGGTATATATATTTTAATTCATCCATTGAATAATATTAACATTTCAACTCTTTTTGTAACATCTGCAGAGGAATAGCTTTAGAACACTTTTCTTATATATATAGATATCCTGTTGTGATGCTCACAGAGGCAGTGGCCTTTTTAGGTCTCACCGACCAGAAAGCGCAAGCTGTCTGTGTGTCAACAGCCCTATTGTCAGATTAAAGTGGGCCTAGAGCCCGCCCACTGCTTACCATTGGTTGGTTTTATTGTCACTTTCAATTGATTTTTTTCATTAGCTTGGGTTGGCGTCCTTCTCCTTGTATTTGGCCCTCCCCTGGATTATTGCCTTATTTCTTTTATCCTTACTTTGCTTAATTTTCAGGTACTACTTTTTTGCTTGTGGCTAAGCACTCCATGAGAGTGCATGTGTTTTCCAGCAGTCTCCCTTCTGTACTTCTCTTCCACTCTCTGTGTGCAATGTTGCTGTTTCGCCCATGTGCTTCTTTCCTATTACCTTCGGTATTGTGCCCACTGTTGTGAGCTTCTGCCCCTGCATTGCTTTCTCACCCTTGTGCGTCTCTTCTCCCACATTGCTCTCTCACCGTGTGCTCCATGTTGCTCTGATCCAACTCGGATCAGTAAATAAACAATTATTTTGTAGACATGCATGGTATGGGTGCCTTCAAAACAACGCGCCCAGCTGCGTCATAGGCTTGTTGTTTCCCTCCTCTTGAGCCATGCTGCACAGCATTGGAGAGTCTGGACAGCATCGCTTGACACCTTTGTCGAAGCCAATAGCTCCTAAAGGTGGGCTATATTAACTTTGCTAATGCTTGTTATTTTGTGTGTCTGTAATAAATATTTCAAGAGGGATTCGAAGTTTCTTTAAAAAGGTTTGTGTTAAGCAGAAACATTAGTTTCGGGTTCCTGTAATGTATTACCTTTTGTAACTCGTCTGTAATTATCGTGTTTATACATTCTCTTTTTCGGCTATAAAAATAAAATATTCCTACTATATGAAACGTCAATAATTCTGCATTTCTGCAATGCATGATGGTTCGTTTGTGGCACTATTGGTTATTGCACATTCTAGTAGCGTGCTTGCATCTTCGAATGGGCATTAGAAATATTTTTTCTCATTCTCTGATATATATATATACGTGGTTTGACATCCCCAGTGTACTGAAGCAGGACATTTCTAGTTGGGGGACTTAGACGAGTCGCACAGATGCTGCCAGGCACGTCTCTATAAGGATGCGCAGTAATTTGGCTGCATATTTAGTTGATCCATTATAGACCATAGTGGCATAACACCACGCAGTATACAGCATTCACTTCAACTGACCACTCTTATTATAGCACACTCTTCAATGGTTACCGAGAACGGAGCTAAGAACAGTGCAGAGAGCAGAGAACGGAGCTGAGAATGGGGGGATCGTACCTCCGGAGCAGCGGCGATCGAGAACAAGCAAACAGGCAAACCAACGGAATAACGGATCAACGGTGCTAGGAAGAGTGGGTCCCGCTAGGCGGAGAGGAGCAGCGAGGAGTGGCAGCGTGTGCCGCGAGGCTGCAGTTGAGTGCAAGTGCCTGCAGGTGAGCGTGAGCGGTAGTGGTGCGCGGTGAAACCCGCGGGGGGAAGGGAAAGTCTACCGCAACCTGCAAACCCGCAGTCCGCCACACGCACTCAGCTAACCGCCCAGCAAAGCCGCACCCCCACTTCTGACTCTTGGTCCTCGCTTCAGCTTCCCTAATTCCTGGTCTGCCTCAGCCTACCCCAGCCTACCACCGCCGCGAGCACCACAAGGACTCACAAGCACTTCATCTACGATCCATTCCGAGGGTACATGCCGCTCCCTTTACATAGCCAGCGTCCCTCCAACATCTCTCAAGCAGGAGCCACATCACTTCTCAGACAGACAGGCGAGCGGACGAGTGGAGCCCCTGAGCCTTGGAGCCCTGAAAACTGCAGAGCGCTGTGTGATCCATCAGCCGACCGATTGACTAGATCAGTAGTTTGGTAGGACGACGGGGACAGAGCAGGAGCAGAGCAGGAGCAGAGCAGGAACAAGAACAACGGTTCTTAAACGGTTCTTAAAGAACTGATAAGAACTAAGAATCAAGAACTAATAATCACCGTCCCACAACCTTGAGTCATTTCAGCTCACCGTTACACCTAGGCTTGCCACTTGCCGACGCACCCTTTGAGCTCTAGTCTAGCTCAGGAGCACCTACTTTATCGGACGACAAGCAGCCAACAAGGGGTTAACAAGGGAAATTTGAGAGCACTGAGTGCACTCAGACTCTATTATTCTCAGTCACTTCAGTATCTGAGTTGCATCAACCAACCTGCACCAAACAAGGCCTCAAACAACATTCTCTGTATCACACTACAGAAGTCACTAGTTTTTTTGTTGTTCTGTATTTAGGCAGGCCCCGTGGGCTCATCAGTGAAAACTCCCGGAACATCTAGTGCGGAGTATCATCTAATCAATTGAATAAAAAAACTTCTTAAGAAATTGGCTGTCGCGGCACTCCCTCCTCCCCACAGTAAGAGTTTCTTAAGCATTTCAAACATGAGATCGGGCGGGAGAGGAAAACACCATCAAAGTCCATAAAAAAGTCCGCAAAGGTAAAAGTCCTCTCTAATAGTTCGGAAGCATCGACCGACTGACCGGGGCTCAACAGCTCCCATAAACTTACCAATAAATCATCTCTCAATAAGGGACTACTTTAGGAACCTAGTGCCACTGGCTGCCCTGAAGAAAAATTCTAGTCCAAGGGCACTGACCCAGGCTTTTCCTTTAACAAAATCAGTAGCAACCCCGAACAAAATTTTAATCCAGGCTTCGATCCACGCGGCAGTTAATAAAGGCGAAACCTCCACGCAGCCATTCTCCATAGCAACTACGGGACCAAACAACTCGGACACTTCAGCAGTCCCAGAAGGCAGTCGATCACCTCAAGTACCAGGACGGTCTCCTCCGGATCAACAGTTAGTTGAAACTGAGCATGCTCCAACCCAAGATCTGACCCTCAAAGATGCTAATTTCTCAACAGTCAAGCCTGCACAGTTTCCAAGTCAGTCTACACCATCACCATCAAAACTCTCCATAGTAGGGCGTGGCCAGCAGCATGACAGGATAGGACGTGACTCTCCGGAGCTCCCGGCGAGCTGCCTCAACATCCGTCAAAATACTTACCCCAGAACCACCAAAATAACGTAAGAGCCGCCGCAGAGCAATCGGACCCCGTGGAGACTACTCTATCGCAGTTTCCATGACCATAGACACCACAACGCTGACTTTGATCCCAGGCATCGGGAGATCCTACGGCAGCAAGATGGCGGCTGCCGAGACAGGGAACCGGCGCTGAATCGGGTCGACCGGGTCCGCGCGAGGTCCGCTGGTGGGCAGTGGCGGTGTCTGGCCCGAGTGCAGGAGCCCCTGTGAGGAGACGGGCTGACTGGAGGCTCCGGTGAGGTGTCGGGGGGGGGGGGGGACCCGTCGGGACCAGCGCACTTAACCACTTAACTAACATGGCGGCCGGTGCGGCGCTGCGGGGCTGAGACCGCCACGAAGACCATTCCGCATCGGACCAGCCGACCGAGAGGAGAGACGGCGAGGAGCAGTTGGAGGGCCCTGTGGGGTGAGGAGATTGCAGGGAAGGCCTCCCCCTAAGGAGACGTCGGGACCTCCTAGACCACCGGGGACTTTACCAATATGGCGGCCGGGGCCGCGAAGTAGTGCCTGAGTGCACCGCGACTCTGCTCCTGGCCCCCCAGCCGTTCCTGTGCCACGCAGCCCTCCAGGCATAATACTGCCACCGGTTTGGGATTGAATTTGGCCCCCCCGGCTCTGTGTTGCCCCTGACGGTGTGGGGGTATCTCCGGGGTGTCCTTGAGGCCACATAACCTGCTGGGGAGCCGCCGCCGCCCTTAGAGGGTTTCACAGAAGCGTCGGGAAGTCGCGGGGGGAGTCATAACCCGTGACCCACAGACCTTGAGAGAGGAGGGCACCTATGGTTGTCGGGGGAGCCAGCCGGAACGCCACGCGCTCCTGAACTGCGACGGATATAGTGGGACTTGAGAATACTGTGGATCTGCTCCTGGCTCACAGCCGTGCCTGTGTCCTGCGGCCCACTACATCCTCCACGGCCGCCTGCCTAGAGCAGCAACCTGATGCCCCCGGCCCTGCCTCGCCCCTGCCTGCGTGTGGATCTCCTGGTGGTGTTCCTTCGGCCCAGGCTCTGCGAGGGGACCCTCGCTCCACCTGAGAGGGACAATCGGAAACGTCGGGGATCGAGAAAGATAAGGAGGTGCTGCACTCGACGGGACGGCAGACCTGGACGCTGGATGAGACCGTCGGCACGACACATACCCCTGAAATGAGGAGAGCGTAGGACCGTTGTCTGAGACCGGCCCACTGCTGAGCATAGGAACTGAGGCCCCCTGGGAGTGGGAGAGTGACGCAATTGACCCACGGCGATCGCGGCAAGGGGAGACGGGATCGCCCTACCTTGCTACAGACTTACGAAGATAGCTGGTCCCTGACGGCAGCCAAATAGCCCGAGGCGGGGTGAAACTCAAGCTGCCCTGAGGGCTAAACACCACAGACACGCAAGCCATGGGGAAGAAAGACCCTCCTCCTAAACCTGCAAAACAGGGGCCTATGGATAACTTTGCAGCCCCTAGACAGTTGACAGACGCCCTCCCACCTGCCTCTGGCGCGCGTTTGGACACTGAGCTGCTGATGGGAGCCATTCAGACATCACAGGCCGATATCCAGGAATCCAGGGCGGCTCTAGAAACCAAGATAGGCGAGGTGGGGGGGGAGGAGCCTAGCTCGCGACCGAGATGGCCGCGTTTTAGCTCGGCTCCGTTCAACCACCTGTTTTCTTCGATTATCCTGTATTTCTCCTGCCCCGGGAAGCCCTCCTTGCGGTGTTTCGGTACCGCGGGCACTTTGCGGACACTTACCCGTTGCTCCGGTGATCCTGGGTGCTGTCGATCCTGTGCGGTGGTCCCGCTCGGAGCCTTCGGGGCGGACTGGCCTGGACCTCCTGGCAGCGACGGGACGTGACGGAGCGCGATGGTCGGACCTTGCTGGCGCTGTGGATCTGGTTGCGGGGGCTGATGTGCGAATAGGCCGGCTGTGCCCGTTGGCGGACCCGACTGGCCTGGGCCTCGGGGTGCGGACGCTGCCTCCTGCGGGAGAGCCTCCTCATTTATCCGGCTTGGTCCCCCCTTTGTTCCCCGGCCCGGCCATTTTGGATTTTCCGCCCGGGCTCGGAGAACGGGGCCGGCGGCACGAGGGGGCCGCCGAACATCCTTCTTCTGGTGGGTCTCCTTCCTGCCTTGGGGCGCCCTGCCGCAATTCGGCTGACCTCCTTTTGCTTTGGTGTTGCTCCGGCCGGGGCCCCCGACGACCGAGGGCTTGCTGGGCTCCTAAGATGGCGGCCGACCCTGGGAGTCTCTGCCGGGCCTGGGCGAGCACTGGGGGCCCGCCACACGGCCCGGATGTCGGCTCTTGTGAAGGGTTTCCTGCACTTCAAGTTGTCCTGGATGCACTATACTCCTGGCGGACTTCCGTGGCTGCGCCTGTTTCCCCTGTGGAGGCGGTCCCACTTTTTGATTTATGCGGGCCCCCATCGTTGGATTTTGCTTCCTTGTTGCAGGGTACGGCTGGTGTGCTCCTGGTCTCTGTGCCTCCGGCGGAGACCGCGTCCTTGAATTGGAGACTCTCCGACGCCCTTCGTCGTCCTGCTTTGTTGCCTCGGCCGCTGGTCTGCGGTCCGTTTGCATCCTGTCCAGGCCTCGATGATCCTTTCTGTTTCTCATCACATCGGCTCCCCGGCCGGGGCGCCTGTGCCGACCCGGCGGGGCTTGCCTCGTTGGACTTGTCCATAGAACTGTGCCTGCGGTGCGAAGATTGTACCGTAACTTTTTTATATCCTCCGTATTTTCTTTCACGTTTCTCCTCAGGACTGCCGCTGGATTTCCTCCTGAACCCTGTGTCCCTTGTCGTTTGGACTTTGTTTGTTTGGATGATTACAACCTTGGACAAAAGCGGACAGGGCTGAAATGACTTATTATATGCGGTAGTCTTGTTTTTGATCTATGACCGACATGTGCTGTTGTGATGTTGCGTAACTTCGTGGGACTCCTGAAACTTATCCTGATGTCGTTTTAACTTCCCGTGGGCTATGCCTCTCCCCTTTTCACAGGTGGTGGGATGGTTGCAGATAATACTGTTTTTTGCCCTCTCCCGTGTGTACTGTTCCTTCCTTTCCCTGGCCCTTCTTTTTTGCCTTTGTTTCTACCTTGTTTCTTTCTCCTATATTTCGGGTTCTATTTAGGGCGACAGGCACGCTGCTGGGGGGTTGGCCGTAGCCTTCTGCAGGGGTGTAGGGTGGGCTTGTGGGGTGGGTGGGGGGGTCTGTTGCTGTTTTTGGGGGATCTTTTTCCTCCTTTCTTTTCCCTTTTTGGTTCTATGGCCCTTGTGTATCCCTTCTTTCGGGGCTCTGTCTCGTCGTCTGTCCCCCTGGTGTCTTTCTGGGGTATTTTTCCGGTATCACGATGATTCTGATTTGCTGGGTGTGTTTTCTGTATTTTTAATGTCTATTTTGTACCGGGTTATTGTTTTCCTGTTTCGTCGCCCGGGGGCGGGTGTTTGGATAAGAGTCCCTTCCTTTCCTTCTTCCCCCTTCCTTCCCCCCCCCCCCCCCCTTTATGCGGGGTTCTTTTCTTTTATTGGGGGTCCGTTTCGTATTGTTCTTGCATTTGGGTCCTTTTCTGTGCTGTTCGGTGGGACAGGTGGTAGCTGCGGTGGGCGGGCATTGGACGATGTGTGCGATGGCCTTTCCTCATGTCTGTTGTTTTGACCGGTGCTTATTGGTATGCCTATTTCGTATTTGTTTCTCCTGTGTTTTTTACGATCATTGTATTGCTGCCCGCCGCGGCCCCGCCCCTTTGGTTTGTCTCTCGGCCCGCCATATTCCTGTACTCCCTAACCCGTCCTTTAAAAAATAAGAAAACTACCTTTCTAATTCTTATCTCCTGTGATTGCTCTAAGATGCTTGTTATTTCTCCTGTTTCTTCGCCTTTGTATACTGTGATACTCTGTGCATTGCTCCTGACATTCGGCTCTGTGGTGGCCAGCCCGGTGGGTTGTAGGCCCGTATTTGTGAGCTCTTTCTGTACAATAAAGGTTTTCAAAAAAAAAAAAAAAAAAAAAAAAGATAGGCGAGGTGGGATCGGAGGTGACACTACTAAGGCAGGACTTCCGCAAACTGTCGGATAGAGTGACCACTGCTGAAACGCGGATAGGAGAAGCCGAAGATTCGATCTCCACCTTGAGAAAAGACATGGCGGAACTTAAAGCCTCTCATCGCCAACTACTGTGGAAGGTGGATGATGCCGAGAATAGGGCGCGACGCAAAAATCTACGCTTTGTGGGTTTTAGAGAGGAAATTGAAGGGACGGACATGGCAGCATTCCTCCACTCCTGGCTTACTAAAACTTTACCAACGGTGCAGTTCTCCACTTGTTTCATCATCGAAAGGGCGCACAGGGCCCTCCTGGCGAAACCACTAGAGGGGGCGAGACCCAGACCGGTTATTGCACGCTTCCTCAACTTTGCGGACCACGACTTGATCCTACGTGAAGCGAGAAAACTGGGGGAGATCCGGCTTGAAAATACGAACATTATGATATTCCCAGACTACAGCCAGGAGGTGCAGAAGCAACGTCGCTCCTTTGATGCAGTCAAGGCAAAATTGAGGGACCTGCATATCTCCTCCATGCTCCTCTTTCCTGCGAGACTAAAGGTCATCTACAAAGACAAGTCACTTTTCTTTACCCATCCGGAGGACCCCTGGCAATGGTTAGAGGAACGCCCTATACTCAATAGCAGAGAGACAGTTGGCCGCAGGGCAATGGACAGGTCGCCGTTACACAGACCCCTGTGGGAACAGCCGAAAGCTCAGAGACTGAAGTCCCGAAGGATAAAGAGACAAACCCCGGCTACACCTTACCAAGGACATGGCTCGGGAGGCACGAGACAGGCACGATCGGCCTCGCCAAGGGGGAGCGCCGCGGCGGGTTCAAGGTACAGCTGTCTCCGAAGCCACGCTCGTTCGGAGGGAGATGACGAGGACGAGGTGGGGAGCCGTACTTCTGGAGGTGAAGAAGAAGAAGAGGGGGGGGGTCACGCTCAGTTCACCCGCTGGTAGAGGCGATCCGGACTTTGGAACATGACATGCCGGGGAGCAATAGTGTCCCTGACACTGACACTCAAGACTCCCACTCATGACCACTGGTGGAACTGGCTACGGTTATTGCAGCTCGCCGCTGAGGAGCACGCAAGTTGACACGCCCCTTTATGTTATGTTTTATACTTCCTGTTTCCACTGGTTCTGTTCCCAGCCACACGACTTCCGGGATTGTTGATAGCAGTGTCTGTTTTGGGAAAGTGGCGTTGCATGTTTTGAGAAACAGTGGTTAGAGCAGACTAAAGGGGGGGGTACAAGGGAGGGCGACAGACCTTCTCCTACGACCAGTTTTGTCTTGTAAAGGGATGAGGCTGGAAGGGGAGGGAGGTGGGGTGTGGGGGGGGGGGCAGTTCTTTTTTGCTTGTGTTCATTCAGGTTGGGGAACGGATGGGGAGAGTTGGGGGGGGACAACAGTTGGGAGAATACAGCAGGGCACTTTGAACCTCCACGTATGCGTGCCAGAGTCGAACGACGTACAGCTACCACATATTTGAATGGCGAGTACCTTAGGCACTCCACATTGGGGAGATAGGGGAATGAGCATCCTGACGTGGAATGTCAACGGATTAGGCTCTAGAGTCAAGAGAGGTCTAGTGAACGCCTACATCAAAAGGGTGGACCCGGATGTTACCTTCCTACAGGAAACACACCTCAAGGGTACACAGTGTACCTTCATCGCTAGGGGCCGACATAGACTTCTGGCTCATGCGGGCTACACATCGGATTCCAGAGGGGTAGCGGTCATCATTAAAAAGTCCTCCCCATTCTGCACCACACGCACCTGGATAGATCCACAAGGGACATACGCTGGAGTACAGGGTACCTGGAATAGACGCAAATACACGCTAATTTCGGTTTATGCACCGCCCAAATTACAGACCCGTACGCTTACAGCGCTTACGAACATCCTTTTAGACACAGCAGACACTATACAAGTGGTGGGAGGTGATTTCAATGATGTTATGAATATAGAACAAGACCGATCCGGGGCAGCAGGGAGGGGAGGGCACCAGACCACACTGTTCAGTCAGATGTCCACTATAGGACTCACGGATATCTGGAGATGGCTACACCCGACACAGCAAGCCTACTCATATTATTCTGGGGCCCACAGGGTGTTCTCGCGATTGGACTATGCTTTCATGTCCCGACAGTACCGGAGGGTGGATGATACTGCAGAGTATAAGGCCAGAGGCATATCTGATCACTCGCCACTGTTCGTAAGGGTGAGACACAACCAGAGCAGGGGCACAGGCTCCTGGCGCTTAGCGGCCTGGGACCTCCAAAACGCAGACATACTGAGATGCATTCGAGCAGACATTAAGGTCTATATCGCAGAAAATGAGGGTACGGTGGAGTCGAGTGTCACCTTCTGGGAAGCCCTAAAGCCGGTGTTGCAAGATAGGATACAAGGCAGACTGGGAGAGGAAAGACGTAAACTCCAGGCTGAGGTTGCTGCCCTGGAACAGGCTATCTTGGAATGGGAGAGGGAGTACCAGACCCATAAAAACAGCGAGACTCTTAGAAGGCTACTTGAAGCCCAGCGACAATACAGAGCATTGGTAACTAATGAGGCGAAGACCCAATCCCTCGCCACCCTTTACCACCTATACGACGTGGGTGACAAGTCAGGCAAACTTTTAGCGTGGCTTAGTAAAAAGGAGCGGGCGGCTAGATGGGTAGATAGTATTTCTACTGCAGACGGGACTAGTGTTAACACCGATACCGGGATAGCTGAGGCCTTTGCTACGCACTATGAACATTTTTATGCAGCCCGAGATCTTGTAACTTGCGAGGAAGCATTACAATACATGGAACAGACGGACCTGCCGGTGCTGCCTCCCGAGGCCCTGGTGGACTTAGAGGCGGACATAACGACTGATGACATCGCGGAAGCCATTGCCAAGCTGAGACCGGGCAAAACCCCGGGCCCGAATGGTTTCCCGGCCGAGTTCTTCAAGCGCTCGGCGGACCTTTTGACATGCCATCTTAAAGGCCTCTTTACTGGTGCCTACCAGGAGGGGGAGCTCCCTCCAGATCTCGCTATGGCAACGATTGTACCAATCTACAAGGAGGGCAAGCCACAAGACAATTGTGCTTCCTACCGCCCCATCTCACTACTTAATACGGAAGTAAAGCTGTTGGCAACCATCTTGGCGGTTCGCTTAAGAGCGGTTATTCCAGGCCTTGTACATCTAGACCAATCGGGTTTTTTACCAGATAGGGCGACTAAATTGAACCTTAGAAGAACCCATAACTGGCTGCAGGAAGTGCGTGGGCGGAGCGAACCTCACTGGTTCCTTTCCTTAGACGCTGAGAAAGCATTTGACGCGGTACACTGGCCATTCCTCTATGCAGTGCTCCACAAATTTGGTTTCGGACCAAACTTCGTAAAGTGGGTCCAGCTTCTCTACACCTCCCCGAGAGCCAAGGTGAGGGTGAACGGGACAATGTCGCGTGAGTTCCGGATTCAGAGAGGTACCCGACAGGGTTGTCCCCTGTCTCCTCTCCTCTTTACACTCACTATTGAGGTACTCGCAGCCAGGATCCGACAAAACAAGGACATCTCTGGTTTTACAAGCAATGGCATGGATCCGACACAAGAAAAGATCTCGCTCTATGCAGACGATGTCTTGCTGTATATAACTAAACCGGAGACCACCATCCCGGAGTTATTCCGGGAATTAGAGCAATATGGCGGGCAGGCGGGACACAAAATAAATTGGCACAAGTCTATTCTCTATGACCCTGGGGGACGTGACAGGTGGGGGAGGCTACCGGAGAGACTACTGACGACGACCGAAGGCTTCCAATACCTCGGGATCTATATAACCCTGAGTGAGACCCTCTCGTTCCAAAGAAACCTGGAACGGATCATATTGAACGCGGGGGCGGATATGGATCGCTGGAGACAGCTCCCACTCACGCTCCTAGGCCGAGCGGCCATGTACAAAATGATCACTCTACCCAAATTCCTCTATGCCTTACAAAACGAATATTATCCACTACCAACTGCGGTCTTCGCTAAAATCCATGCTGACCTGCGATCCTTTCTTTGGCTAGGCAAACATGCTAGGGTGGCTTTGTCTACGCTCCAGAGACACCAATATAGTGGGGGGAATCTCGCTCCCTAACCTGGAGACCTACTACTGGGCGGAACATCTGACACCAATTAATGATTGGTTCCATGCCCCGGCGAACCACCCGACTTATGCCTTGGAGAGAGTTAAAATGTCGTCCAAAAACCTACTGTGTTATCTCTATGGGGGCGCTAGCAGGGCACTGCTCCTCCCGGCAACGTCTCTCACACTCAATGAATAGACTAAGGCCACAAGACGCATGGGTTGGGAAAAGAAGCTTACACGGCAGACACCGCTGTGGCACTGCCAGTGGTTGACAAAACTCAACAAGCTACGAGGTTTCCAAAGGTGGGACAATATCGGCATCTCCACTATAGGAGATGTGATAGCCAAAGGGGAGCTGAAATCTTTTCAAGTACTTAAAACAGAGTTCGGCCTACATAATACACAGCAGTTCAAATACATCCAATTAAGGCACGCATGGCGAGCCCAAAACGTCACACTCACTGATATCCCAGAATATGCACCATTGGAGGGGCGGCTCCTCCGAGAGCAGATAACTGGGAAGGCGGTCTCCTTAACCTATAAAACCTTAACTAATAATATGCTAGGGGACCTGGCAAAACTCAGAGGTACGTGGGAGGCAGAGGTGGGAGAGATGGAAGACCTGGATTGGAAGATAGTGTTGATGCATCCCCGGGAGGTGGCAATCAAATCAAGACTGCGACTCATCCAATTCAATGTGCTCCATAGAACCTACTATGATAGAGTACGACTTAGTAAAATGGGAAAAGTAGAAGACTCACGGTGCCTTAGATGTCACCAATGTGATGGGGACTTTTATCATACTATCTGGGCATGCGATACAATACAAACGTACTGGACACAGGTATTCAAGGAACTAGAGGAGGTCTTGGGGGTTCCGATCCAACAGGAGCCCAAGCTGGCATTGCTAGGCATGACCAATGAGGTAGACCTGACTCGCCCACTTCTTACATTCCTAGTTCTTGCACTGGTTGTAGCAAAAAGGGACATCGCAAAATACTGGGGGGCGCCGGAACCTCCGGGACTGGAAGAATGGAGGAGCGGGCTGGATCTCTATATGGCAGCCGAGAGAGTTACTTATAAGGCAAGGGGGTGCCCCAAAAAAGTCCGGAGAGTTTGGTCCAAATGGCGCCACTATCACGGGCTAGATGAGGGGATGTGAGGGGTGTATATGTTAGGTATAGGCCAACACACAGAGAAAACTTTACACTGCTAATATGAATGAGATGAGACAAGATGAACTCGAAGGGTGCCATGGGGCACTGGACATTTGAGGCTTCGAATTGTGAAAGAATCTACTGGCTTTGAGGGGGGTGGGGGGGAGGGGAATTGGAAGTGTAACTGCTGCTATTTTCGTGACTGTATTGTTTATGTTAATTTCTTTTGCGTATTGTTTGGTTGGTTTATTGGGGGGAGGGAAGGGATAAACAAGAAAAAGCAGATACTCGAAACGCTCATTGGATGCTCACACTTGTTTATGCGTTTGTATTTTCAGCGCCCTAACGACATTTGCCGCCCGACCTTCGGGGTGTGGGATAAATGGCCGTGTGTTGCTCTACCGATTGTGCGGTGCACTATTACTGGTGAATAGCTGGAATACTGATTGATTACTGGTATATTTCTGTGTGTCTGCAATAAAAAATAATTTTTTTTTTTTTTTTTAAAACTCTCCATAGTATCCAACAAGCAAAAAATACATACCAGCGTAATGACTCCCCAAGTCGTGCCTCATTTCCATCCCCAACTTAAAAATCCAGAACCAAAAAGCCAATCAGAAATGGCCAATCCAGGTGTTAACATGGGTAATCAAGAGGGGCCAGGAGACACTTTTATCCTTACTCCCTGTCCCGGGGTGGCCGGGGACAAGGGAGGAAGAGTGTCCTCTACTGCACTAACTGGCACCTCAGATAAGGAAGGAGAGGCTGAGAACTTAAAGAGGCTTCTCAAAGATGGTTTTATTTGAGAGTAAGTCTTACTTCTTCGGCTGGTGATGCGTTCTCTGGCGAACGCCTCAGGGTCATAGGCCGGAGGGGGAGGTAGATCCAGGTTGGCTCACGAGCGGGTTCTGCGCCTCCTCCGGGGTCCCCCGTATGCAAGAGAAGAAGACAACAGTGTATCAGGACCAGGTATGCTACTAATCGGTATGGGACCGGGAGTGAGGGAAACCAGTGCAATGTGGTATCTACAGGTCGTACGTGGAGAGGAAGTGTTCGTGAGGGAGGGGGGGGGGGTCAGGGCTCTTTACACAGACTGTACACTTCACTCGTTCACAGGAGGGGCTCGGCTTCCCTTCCACCCTGCCATACGACCCCGTACCTGTTGTAGCCACGTTCCTCCCGTGGGACCGTGGCGGGGCGGCTCGCAGATCCGGTGGCCTCCTGGCTTCTCCGTCTCCTCTCCGTTCCTCGGGCTAACGTCCTCGGTCTCCTCACCACGCCGGCTCACACGCTCCTCTACTCCTCGGCTCGCTTCTCGGGAAACGCTGTCCGCCACTTCCTGGATCCGGGTTCCTTTTGACTCCGGCGCGTCATCCTCTGGGGGCGGGGCGACCCGGGCCGTGCCCAACCCCTTAAAGGTATAGGTGTCGTCTTTGTCCGCGATCGGCCACCAGTATCCGGGGTCGCTGACGTTCCAGTCCGTGTCTGTGTCCGGGTCAGGCTGCTGTGGAGAGGGAACGGAGTCAGGTGAGACCGCGGGTTCGGACCACCAGTCCGCGGTGGGACCCCCCTCTAGGGACCCCTGGATAGCCTCCCCGTCACACTCCTCCACCCCTGGTTTCTCCCGATCGGGGAGAGGAAACACCCGGGAAAGGAAGTCCGCGTTCCCATTGTCCGACCCCTTTTTATGCTGGACGGTAAAGGAATAGGGCTGCAGGGAGAGGAACCAACAGAGCACCCGGGGATTGTGACTGCTGTTCTGGTGCATCCACCTCAATGGGGCATGATCGGTATGGAGAATGAATGGCTGTCCCTCCAAGTAGTACCGCAGTTTCTCCACTGCCCATCTGATGGCCAAACCCTCCCGTTCTATTGTGGAATACCTGGCCTCTCTTGGGAACAGCTTCCTGCTGATATACAACAGGGGGTGTTCCAACCCATCTGGACCCTCTTGAGACAGGACCGCACCCACCCCCACATTGGATGCATCCGTGGCCAGAACAAAGGGCTTGGTGAAATCGGGGGACATCAAAACAGGTGCAGAGGTCATCGTTTTTTTCAGAAGAGTGAAGGCCCCTAGGACTCCCGGTGATGGCTGTTGCAACTCCCTGGGCCTCACATCCTTTCTCAGCAGGTCCGTCAGGGGAGAGGCTACTGCAGCAAAATTGGGAATGAATCGTCGGTAGTAGCCTATGAGGCCCAAAAAGGCCCTCAGCTCCTTTTTTGTAGAGGGAAAGGGGACAGCTGTTATGGCCTTCACTTTCTCAGTCTGGGGGGCTATGTGTCCCTCCCCCAGTACGTACCCTAGGTAGTTCATTTTGGAAAAAGCGGCACGGGACTTTTTGGCGTTTATATGGAGTCCTGCTTGACGTAGCGCTTCCAATATGGTTTGTATGTGTGTAACGTGTTCTTCCCAACTCCTGCTGAATATGACTATGTCGTCCAGATAGGCCGAACTGAAGGAGAGGTAGGGATGCAACACTCGATTCATGAGGCGCTGGAAGGTAGCCGGCGCCCCATGCAGGCCGAAGGGCAGGACGGTGAACTCATATAGGCCGTCATCGGTCACAAAGGCTGTTTTCTTGCGGTCTTCCTCACGAAGGGGTACCTGCCAGTATCCCTTCGTGAGGTCGAGCGTGGTGATGTACCTGGCGTCGCCTATTTTCTCGATCAATTTGTCAACCCAGGGGATCGGGAACGTATCAAAGGAGGAGATAGCATTCAAAGCGCGGAAGTCCATGCAAAAACGTTTGGACCCGTCAGGCTTTGGGATCATCACGATCGGGGAAGACCATTCGCTGTTCGAGGGTCTGATAACCCCCAGGTCCAACATCTCCAGGATTTCCTTCTTCACGGCTGCTCGTCTTGCCGTGGGGATCCGGTAGGGTCTCTGTTTTACGACCTTCCCCCCAGTGGTGTTGATCCGATGTTCCACGAGGGTGGTGCGTCCGGGTAGATCAGAAAACATGGTTGTGTACGGTCTGAGGACCCGGTGCAGGGATTCCTCCTCCGCGGGAGATAGGTCGGGGTTCACCACGAGCTTCCTGACTGTTGAAGGGTTTTCGGGGTGAAGAGAGGCAACGTTTACTCCCCTAGGGGTGGGACCCAACCATTCCTTCAGGAGATTGATGTGATAGCTTTGGGTTTTACGCGCCGACAGGCGCAACCGATAGGTGGTGTCCCCAATAGTGTCCACGACTTGATAGGGCCCCTGCCATTCATTCTTGTTTTTACCCCCTATTGAAGGTAGTAACACCAGAGCCCACTTCCCTACGGAAAGACGCCTCAGTCTCTTCCCCTTGTCATATTGTCTCTTCTGCGCAGCTTGTTTCCCTTCCAGGTTGGAGGATGCCAGGGTCCTGAACTTGCCGAGCTTCCCTTTCAGCTGCTTCGTGTAGTCCAAGACTGTTTTCTGGTCCTGTATTTCCTCGTTCTCCCACAGATCTTTGGTGATTTTTAACAAGGATCGGGGTAGGCGTCCGTACAGGAGCTCAAACGAAGAGCAGCCCAGGCTGCTTTGTTTTTGCGATCGTAAGACGTACCGAGCCAAGGGCAACAGTCGATCCCATTCAGGCCCTTCGGACGTCAACATCTTCTTGAGGACAGCCTTGAGGGATTGATTATACCTCTCAACCAGCCCGTCGGTCTGGGGGTGGTATACGGAGGTTCTCAAATGTTTTATGTTCAAGGTCTTACAGATTTCCTTCATTAGTCTGGAGGTGAACGGCGTTCCTTGGTCCGTCAATACTTCCTTCGGGAAACCCACTCTTGCAAACAGCTCCTCGAACCGATCAGAGATTGCTGCTGTGGTTGGGGACCTCAAAGGAAACGCCTCGACAAACCGGGTGGCGTAGTCCACTATCACCAACGCATACACATGCCCTTTTGCCGTTTTTGGTTAGGGGCCTATCAAATCCATACCCACTCGTTCAAAGGGGACTCCGACGATGGGCATGGGGCATAAGGGGGCCGCACCTGGGCGGTGCATGTTCCGTCGTTGGCACACTTCGCACCGGGCGCAATATTCCTGGACTTCCTTATAGATGCCGGGCCAGAAGAAGTATCTCAGTATGACATCCGTGGTTTTCTCCTTTCCTGTGTGGCCGGCTGTGAGATGGGTGTGCGCATAGAACAGTACCTGATCCCTAAAGGCCTTCGGCACTACCAGCTGGGGCTGACTTTTCTCCTGGGATTGTCGGTATAACAGCCCGTTCCGAATGTGAAAACCAGGGTACACCCTGGTTTGCGTTCCCTGTTGTGCGTTGGCGGTTTCCCAGGCATTGAACAGGGTCCGGTCCTCAGCCTGGGCAAACCGGAAACTCTGATCCGTAGCCCAGGGTTCCGGGGTGAGATAAGCTGGAAGGGGGCCATCTTTTTCCGGAGGGCAGGGATCTAGGGTGTCCCTAAACAGAGAAAGGATATCGGGATTATCGACCCCTAAGATCACATCCTCAGGCAAGGAATCCATCACCCCTACATGTACTACACAGGGACCCCTCGTCTTGTGCTTTAGTGTGAGGGTGGCCATAGGGTAGGGTTTTACGTCCCCATGGACGCACCGTATGTGCACCAGGGATCTTTGTATGTACTGGCCGGGAAGGACAAAGCGTTCCTATACTACCGACTGACGACAACCAGAATCCAGGAGTACCCTAACCTGATAGACATTCATCTCCATACTCACATAAAAGGATGCACCCATTTCAGCGGAGTACAGGACGGTCCGGGGTAGATACCCAACCTCCATGGGCTCCTCGGGGGGTCGCTTTCTGGGACACATCCGGGCTATGTGTCCCCAGTCCCCACAATCGAAACATTGCGGCCCTCGGCCCATGGGGGAAACCATTCCGGGTTGTTTGGGGCGTAACAGTTCCATGAGGGGTTTAGGTTTTCGGTCCGGTTTGGCGGGAAGGGGATGTTTGATGGTCTTCTCGGTATCCCAGGGGAGGGCCTTAGGCTGGGCTCTCGCAAAATTGGCCGCCATCTCAATGGCCTGTTCTATTCCCAGACCGGAGTGTTGGCGCAGCCATCGTTGGGAGGCATAGGGGAGAGCGTCCATGAACTGTTCCAAATAAACTTTATGTAGTATCTCTTCTTTGGTGCAGGTCTCAGGGGTCAGCCACTTGTCGGCCATCATTTTGAGTCTAAAGAATAAAGTTTTGGGGTTCTCGACGGGAGTGCCTCTCTCTTTCCTGAACCAGACCCTGTAGGCTTCTTGATCAAGGCCTAGGTGGTCCAGGATCACTCCCTTGATAGTGGCATAGGGCGTGTTGCCCAAGGGGTTCGCGGCCTGGTAGGCGGATTGCGCCTCGCCTGTGAGTAAAGGGGCCAGGAAGAAGGGCCATTTGTCCTCGGGCCACCCTAGGGCTCTGGCGGCCCTCTCAAAGTTCATCAAGAAGGCGTCAGGATCTTCTCCGTGGAGGTACTTCTGGAGAGCTATGCCGGAGGGGTGAGGGCTGTGCACTCTTAAGTCTCCTAGGGGGGTTACAGGAGGAGGCGGCACGTTCTTCAGGCTCTCAATTTGGGCAGTGAACGAGGCTTTGAACAAGTCACGGTCGGCCTGTGCAGATGCCAATTGCCGTTCTACTGCCCACTCCAATTTCTCCTGTCCTTTTATCATGTGCTGGATTAGGGCGTCCATCTCTGGGGTGCAGATGGACTGATCTTCCAATCCCACTTCTGACTCCAGTTGTCCCGGGGTGGCCGGGGACAAGGGAGGAAGAGTGTCCTCTACTGCACTAACTGGCACCTCAGATAAGGAAGGAGAGGCTGAGAACTTAAAGAGGCTTCTTAAAGATGGTTTTATTTGAGAGTAAGTCTTTCTTCTTCGGCTGGTGATGCGTTCTCTGGCGAACGCCGCAGGGTCATAGGCCGGAGGGCGAGGTAGATCCAGGTTGGCTCACGAGCGGGTTCTGCGCCTCCTCCGGGGTCCCCCGTATGCAAGAGAAGAAGACAACAGTGTATCAGGACCAGGTATGCTACTAATCGATATGGGACCGGGAGTGAGGGAAACCAGTGCAACGTGGTATCTACAGGTCGTACGTGGAGAGGAAGTGTTCGTGAGGAAGGGGGGGGGTCAGGGCTCTTTACACAGACTGTACACTTCACTCGTTCACAGGAGGGGCTCGGCTTCCCTTCCACCCTGCCATACGACCCCTTACCTGTTGTAGCCACGTTCCTCCCGTGGGACCGTGGCGGGGCGGCTCGCAGATCCGGTGGCCTTCTGGCTTCTCCGTCTCCTCTCCGTTCCTCGGGCTAACGTCCTCGGTCTCCTCACCACGCCGGCTCACACGCTCCTCTACTCCTCGGCTCGCTTCTCGGGAAACGCTGTCCGCCACTTCCTGGATCCGGGTTCCTTTTGACTCCGGCGCGTCATCCTCTGGGGGCGGGGCGACCCGGGCCGTGCCCAACCCCTTAAAGGTATAGGTGTCGTCTTTGTCCGCGATCGGCCACCAGTATCCGGGGTCGCTGACGTTCCAGTCCGTGTCTGTGTCCGGGTCAGGCTGCTGTGGAGAGGGAACGGAGTCAGGTGAGACCGCGGGTTCGGACCACCAGTCCGCGGTGGGACCCCCCTCTAGGCACCCCTGGATACCCACCCCGTCACACTCCCCTAGATCTGTCGTTTTTTTCCAACGATCAACCAAAACCAGATGCCCATGAAACCTCACCAGCTGTAGATCAAAATGATCTCTGGATTCAGTTACTACAGACCCTTCAAACCTCAGCAGCCGCGTTAACTTACCACTCTGACAAAATGGACATGCAGGTGCACCTCTTGAAGACGCCAGCGATGTATACCACCGGTATAGATCAGAAACTAGAGGCACTAAATCTGCTCATCACAAAAGCTCAATCCCAAGCTAAACTGGTTCAATCGGTATGCTGCTGCTCCCTCATCGATTCATTATCAACCCTTCCACAATTCCTCTCCTCCGTGATAACAGAAATCAAGAACCTACCACTGGCAAGGTCTTCAGTCTCACTAACTCCATCCTGCAACACAGTCGAGGGCCCAACTGCCACGGAAGACCAGTCCCTACCTAACCCACCGCATTTCACGGAGTTAGAAGACAGCAAAGCAACCCCCATTACTCCAGTCGAAGAACACAACAAACACAGGTTGTCCAAAAGGGAAAAAAAAGATTACGGAAGAGTCGGAACAAACACACAATAGAAACTAAAACACAAAATTCCAGATGCCCGGCCGATATTACCTTAGACCTAGCCCGAGAGCAGCAGCTCACTTCAAGCTCAAACCTGAAGCCAAACCCTGCATCACAAGCCCTGACCCCTCACAAAGATCCTTGGAAACAAAACACCTATCAAGAGGGAGGATCTCAAGGACGTGTGTCGCTTTTAGAGCATCCAACGCAAGCAGAACCCGAACCTAGGACATCACCAACACCTCCCCCGCACCAGTTATATCGCTATTGGGATCTGAAAATCCCTTGACGGAGTTCTTAGACACCATCCCCAATAGCCCATCATTAGAGGAGTACAAACCCCACGCCCTGCAACGCATAGTCACCCAGCCTGTCCATCAAAACCTCTTAAAAAGTTCTAGTAGCCATCCGCAAGCATCTTCCAGCAGAAGATTTCTTGCCCACTCACCAACCAACAACCAACGTGAGCCGTCTTCATCATGCACTGCCATACGCAAAACCACACAGGTTTCCATCAAAAACTCAATGAAAATAAAGTCCCCAACGGATGATAAAGTTCTTAGGCAGCCAAATACGAACGCATGCACCACACTACTGCTAACTCCGGAGTACGTCTTAAGAGGCCCCCACGATATCTTAAATTGCGGAAACATATTTAGACTCTTTAAATCCATCCCGGACTTGAGCACCGTGCAGTCTCACGACATATTCGCCATCCAATTTATTCCATCATTAGGCACCCATGCGGGCGAAACAACCCAACTAATAATGGCTACCCCAGCGATCCGAGAATTGGTTCAGTCAAAAGCAGACCAATTTAAAAATTGGGGCATAATATCATCATTTAGTGCCCCTTGTTATCCATCAATTTTGGAGACTAATCAGGACCAGGTACCCAGTGCAAGCCCGGCCCCATTTTCAGTATTAAAAACAGTAAGAAGCCGTTCTCCGGAAGCAACACAGAAGTACAAACCATGTCAGCAAAACTCAGCAACAGTAGATTGGTCCTGGCTCCCAGGGGCCTTAGCTAGAAGCCAGAATGATTGAAATATTTCCTATCTAGGCATATCAATATGCTCGTGGAACATCAACGGCCTAGGACAAAAAATACAATCAGCAGCTACTAGTGGCTTCCTAAAGGAGCACAACATCATTCTACTGTAGGAAACCTGGGCAGTTGACAATCTACCCGTAGAAGGCTACCTCGAATTTGCATCGTTTGCAACAAGACCGTCTAAGTTTGGTAGGCCAAGCGGCGGCCTAGTTATTTACGTGTCAACCAAACTATCTCGATTGATATCAAACAGGGGGAATAAAAAAAGGACGATTATTTAATGGGGTCCAGTGTACTCGTCCAACGCAACGGCAAGCAAAAGAGTGTTGTACAGAGTTCCCCAGTGTGAGCCAGTGTTGTAGCTCAGTCGATTGTCTCTCTCAGTTAGGGTGACGGGACAAGTGCATGGTGTAGACCCTTTTCAGAATTTTAGGATACCTCACACAAGTCACCGACAGGCCAACACCTGTTGTCCCAATCGGTGTCCGTCCAGCGTCATCATTGGTATCCTGCTCCTACGGCAGGCTGGCGGTGCAATGCCCGTCGGGCAGCCCGAAGGGCCGCACTTTGATGGAGATCTTTTATTCCGAGCCAGCGGGTGTATGTGTGTGAGGGACCTAGGGAGTGCAATAGTGAGCAAGGGGGTGTGTGTGTGTAGAATTAAAAGAAGTCAGTCGAGTCCATTAAGAATAACTTTAATGATCAGGCTCGCTGCTTTGTTAAAATTAAGGGGTATTAAGGAGTGATAGACAATGAGACCAATCCTTATTCAACCCTTCATGTGAAAACGGTCGACATGTTTCTTGCCGTAAGGGCAATTCATCAGGACCATAGTGCTCATATAATTGCTGGGTGTCTACTAGATTGCGAAGACCCCCATATACGACCTGAGTGGTGTCGAGGACTGTCCTTACTACTTGCGACCGTGGGAGGGGTAGGTGCTGAGATGCCCGCCTTCAGCGACGCTTGAGAGGAACCTCTCACCCGCTGTTGGCCCCATATGGACAGCTTGTGAGGCACCCGGATCCACATTAGCGGTTTCCAGTAGGTTTCCCGCCTGGAACCATTCCAGTACGACACCACTCAGGTCGTATATGGGGGTCTTCGCAATCTAGTAGACACCCAGCAATTATATGAGCACTATGGTCCTGATGAATTGCCCTTACGGCAAGAAACATGTCGACCGTTTTCACATGAAGGGTTGAATAAGGATTGGTCTCATTGTCTATCACTCCTTAATACCCCTTAATTTTAACAAAGCAGCGAGCCTGATCATTAAAGTTATTCTTAATGGACTCGACTGACTTCTTTTAATTCTACACACACACACCCCCTTGCTCACTATTGCACTCCCTAGGTCCCTCACACACATACACCCGCTGGCTCGGAATAAAAGATCTCCATCAAAGTGCGGCCCTTCGGGCTGCCCGACGGGCATTGCACCGCCAGCCTGCCGTAGGAGCAGGATACCAATGATGACGCTGGACGGACACCGATTGGGACAACAGGTGTTGGCCTGTCGGTGACTTGTGTGAGGTATCCTAAAATTCTGAAAAGGGTCTACACCATGCACTTGTCCCGTCACCCTAACTGAGAGAGACAATCGACTGAGCTACAACACTGGCTCACACTGGGGAACTCTGTACAACACTCTTTTGCTAACCAAACTATCTCAGCATATCAAGCAGCTGAAATTTAAGGAAGATTGGCTCTGGGGAATACTAATGGAAAGCGAACAGACCGAATGCCAGCTACTTTACATATCCCCGCGGACCTCAGAGAAAAAGTTCAAATTGGATAGCCCGACCAATAACGTATGTAATTTGCTTGGCGAGTACGTCAGCATACCAAGAATAATCACAGGCGATTTCAACACAAACCTTTATAGTAATCTCATTGAGGATCCTGAGCCTACTCTGCAAATGGTTCCGCAACACCTAGTCTCACAGTCGATCCCCATTGACAATAGACCATCTAAATTGGGGGAGTACGCAGTTACCCAGCTCCGCAGCATTGGTTATACCGTCCTGAATGGTCGTTTCCCCAGCCTGGACACGATTTGATGTTCGAACCTTCTCTTTCTTGGATTTTTCTCTAGGGAGCATAGAAATTCTCCCACTGATTGAGAACTACTACATTGCACCACAAGGCGATAGCGATCATCGGACTCAAATAATAACAATACTTACGAAAAACCCGCGCCACCAGGAGTTAGCCTACACCTACGGAGGCACCTACACAGAGAATTTAAAATGATTGAAATGGTCAGCCGACATGGCCCCATCTCTGATGGAAAAAAGCAGAGCACTGTTAAATCAACAACTAAACATTGATTCCACAGCTATCAGTAGCTGGGCAAATTTGACCAACCAATTGTTACATGCAGTGCCCGCAAAGAGGAAAACTGGGCAGCAGGTATTTCAATCACACATTTCACCAGCAACAAAAACGTAAAGTTTTACAGAAATCGAACCCTCCGGCAATCAAG
Source organism: Lissotriton helveticus (assembly GCF_964261635.1). Classification (NCBI taxonomy): domain Eukaryota; kingdom Metazoa; phylum Chordata; class Amphibia; order Caudata; family Salamandridae; genus Lissotriton; species Lissotriton helveticus. Next base: position 55,131,946 of record NC_136067.1, read on the forward strand.
GAAGAGCCCAGACAAATAACAACATTTCTCAATTATAAGCAAGCTCAAGCAGCCTTCAAGCTCGCCATACGCAGGCAAAAACGAGATGCCTTCGATCAATTTTGGTTGAAGCTCTTCCATGAAAGCGGGAAATCAAATTCAAAGTAATTCTTGTCCCTGGTGAACAGGAGCAAGCGAGGTGGAAATGGCCACAGCAATGCAAACATTGGCGCCGATGAATGGATCTACTTCTTATCCTCTCACTTTAAGTTCATCCATTACAAAGACAACTTCCCTACTTCGCTAAGCATAAATAATGAAGTGATATTTTCACTGGAGGCCGCAAATCAAACACGGCCGCGGCCAAGCCCTTTACCCACCCACAACACCTGAAGAGCCCGTTCACATAAGTAGGAACAACACCAATTCAGTCACTGGAAAGCTAACAGTGACACCTGAAGGAATAAAGCAAAGGATCCTGCGCTCTATAAAGAAAGCCAGGGCTGATGGCGCGCCAGGTCCAAACTGTCTCCCCCAGGCAATGTTCAAAACAGAAGCAGAATTCTAGTCAGAGCACTTGACCCCCCCATTTTTTGAATGTCGATCAAACTATGAAGTTACCGACTACTCAAGAGGTGCAATCATCCATCCCATGTACAAGAGTGGGAAGAGAAACAACCCCAGTAATTATCGAATGATAGCCCTCCTTGACGTGGAGTCCAAATACTATGCCAGTATTCTATTAGAAGATCTCCTGACCTGGGCCAACGAAACAAAGCACCTCCCATTCACTCAAACATGTTTCGTGGCTAAATCCAGAACCACAACCAACCTACTGACATTATCTGTCCTAATAGAGACAGCTACTGTCCAACAAACTTAACTGCACTGTTGCTTTGTGGACTTCAAAGCATCCTTCGACCACGTGCCCCGGGACCTTATTGTGGCAAAAACTAAAAGGCTGGGGAGTGCCTCAATCCTTGCTACAAGCTATAGTTCAACTCCACTCTAAAACGTGGATAAGAATCAAGCTGGGTGAAGGCTCCCACATTTCCAAGAAGATTGCGACCAGCTGTAGAGTAAAACAAGGTTGTGTGCTGGCTCCACTCCTTTTTAACCTGTTTATATTGGACCTTTCACCAATCCTTGATGCCGTCAATTGTCATCCCTCTCAATTAGATGGAGTACGAATCAGTAACCTCCTATATGCCGACGACTTGGTGCTGCTCAGTCACACGAAGGTGGGCTTACAGAGGCTACTTGATGAACTGCCCCCCTACACAGAAAACAACCTCTTAGAGCTAAACCTATCAAAAACAAAAACAATCACCTTTGAGAAACCCAAGAAGTCGCACGGAGGGTGGCACTTCAACAACGTAAAAATTGATTCAACACCCCACTATAAGTATCTGGGAATATTTTTAGACTCCAGAAGCTCGTTTGCTAAGCAAAAAGAAGCAATGAGGACCAAAGCTCTGGCTTTAGAGGCTGCAGCAACAAAACTGTCAAAACAACTATTAGGTCCCAGCTTTATCCCACTGTTAAAAGTGATAAAGGCAAAAACATCTAATTCCCTGACGTACGGCCAAGAGATCATGAAGGGAACCACAAACATTCTTCTAAATAAACTGAAAACTAAAATCTTTAAACGTGCATTCCATCTTCCGAATTCAGCACCTCCGGCACAAGTCCGCCTGGAATTTGGCTTACTTGACCACCATGGCGTAGAGGCTGGGGCGTTTATAAAGTTTTGCAACAGACTGCGTCAAGCCTGGGAAGACCCACTGGAGGCCAGACTCTGGCAAGTAATTTGGAAAAGTCATGCCAGCCACAAATATCGGCTCCAACTGGAGCACAGTCTACAATTACTTGGTATTAAGGATTTTTGGGGAACAAACCCACCCCCCAGTCTGCGTTAAAGCTAGCTATCAAGAAGAGTGTCAGGTGTTGGTCCTTTCACTCAGACAGGGCAATGCTGTCAAAAAGGAAACACGCATGGGCAGTAATCACTAACTTTAACCCAGCAGTAGAATCCCTTCATCTATCAAGCACCATAGCACTTTACCTGAAACGAAAGTTCCTGGTGCTGAGGTTGGGTGAATGGCCTTTCTTGAAAAATCTGCCAGAATGTCACCGGAAAGACAGCCACACCCAGTACAGGCTAAGTGGTTACCACACTGAGGGGTTGGAACACATAGTCTGCTTATGCCCAACAATGCTTACTTCTAGACGCTTATTATTGTGAGAAGAATGGGTAAGACTTGGAACTCGATCTTGTCGCCAAGCCATAATAGCAGCCTTCAAAATTTGTAACTAAAGTATTAAGCCAGTTGGAAGTTATCGGGGCCGCCAACCCTGTCCCATTAGAGCCGATGGAAACTCCATCATTGGACACACCAACCCCTTGTCGGCTACTAATAAATTGTTGATTCTAACCTGGTCCGCAAGAATTATATCAGCAGTTAAAAAGCCAAGTAGAGTTTTAACCAAAATGTTATCCTAACAATTTTAAGAAATGTATGCATTTTATGAACACGATGCGTGCTTTTATATTGTAAGGTTTTTAATTTACCAACAATAACGTTTTACTCACAGTGCACAGTACAAGATGGCCTCTGGTCATAGGTTTATAGGTGACTCTGAATATTCTAAAGGCTGGGCTTCACTGACATTTTGTAGTGTGTATATGTCCAGTACTGTGGGCATGAAGCATTCTTCAGAATTTTCTGTGGAATGAGAACCCCGATTTCTAATTATTTCACAGAGGCTGCTAATAAGTTATATGAGTGTCTATGAATTTAGCACTCACCAGTTCATAGCACCACACACAGCCGCCCCCAAACGTACACATGTTTTGGCTGGCTCTTGCCTTTGTTTCAGCCCTAGTCCACCTTCACCTACCTGCCCTCAGGAAGCAGAGGCTAGTGTTGTAGAAACTAAATGGTGCTATGACTGTCCTTTGACCTCCAACATTAAGTTATTACGGTGTAGCTTCGTACTGCCTTTCTTATTACAGACCAATAGTGCAGTCAGAACTACACTGTAACGTATGCTGTTTTCGTATCTATGTAGCAGGGTACCAGTGCATTGGAAGAGTGTAATGACCTCACGGTGATGGTTTGACTCCTTCAGTTAAGAGGTTGCTCGAAGCTCTGAGGTAGCTTGCCCATACAGGTGTCTCTGTTACAGGATGCCCATTCTTGGAGAGCTTCACCTTCAGTCTTCCTTCGCATCCTTCTTTTTCCATGTCATCTTAGTAGTTGTATTTGTGTGCAAAAAGGAACACAAGATGCATGGCTTCCCATGACCAGCGCACCTTGTGCTCTCTGTCGCTAGCGCATTCGCTGCCCAGCAGCTGCACCGCACTAGTCCAACATGGAGGGTCCACTATAAACCATTAGCAGAGAGGTGTGGAAAGCACTTGATATGTGCCACCACGGCGTGTAGTGAACCGAAGACTCTTTTGTTATCCTGAAACACTTGTACTCAGTGCCTTGCTCATCTGACTTCCTTGTCTGGAGCATAGTGATCAGTAGGGTAGCAGGTGCAGTCGCAGAGCTGTGAGGGGCCCTCTTCATTGTGTTATTGATATTTTTTAGTATCCAGCAGCAGCATTGGGTTGCCTTCTGTCCGAAATTGCATGAGGGGCCATGCCAGTCTTTGTATGCCATTGCTTCTCCATTGGTTTGGTGTGGGCACTTGCTTTAGCAGGGCCTAGGCTCTAAAACTAGTCCTTATTCGCAGACCGCCTGACTGATATCTTAGTTGGCCGCAGCCCAACTAAGATAAGGCTCTGAAGCTAGTCATCGTTCACAGACACCTGACGCCTGTCTTATCTGGCTGCACCCAGACAAACCCCACCACTCGTGGTAAGATCATATATCTTGACCATGCATAAGGGCCTCCTTAGCCGTAGTAGCCTCTAAATGCAGTGTTCAGAATATCTGTGTTTCGTGTTAGGTAAACTGCAGCCAACCCTCACGTCTAAACTCAGTTACACTCTTCACTGTTGATGAAATTGTCCCGGACATTCAGAACCCATAGTGTAAGTGTCACTGAAGCCATAAACAGTGGGTTGCCGCCGCTGTCTATCCAGGAAGAAGGCTCACAACCTTTATGTGGTTCACTTACTGTGATAGAAGATATTGTAATCTGATTTAAAGCTCCCTGTTTGTTTCCATTCACATATTAGCTACTGGGTGAACTGCAAAGCAACCTTGGGTCGATAAATTTGGACAGGGTCAGAAGCAACTTGTTCTCCCAATAAAATGAACTTGTGGTTCTTTGGAAACAGTTAGAGGAAGTACATCTTTCTTTTCTCAAAAATGTATTCCACTGGCCTTTTATGTCATCTTGCTGGCTGTAGGAGTTGGGGGTCTCTCTTTCCTAGACCCCTATATTTGAGAATCTAGCCAGGCCACCAGTGGATCCAGGATTTTTGCTGAAATTGAGTTCTGTCTCCCATCAGGATCAAGAGATTGTGTTATAAGTTCCCTTTCCTTCACTTTGCTGGCTTACGTCTCCATCACCAGGATGTCACTAAAGCAGTATTACTTTACCTCTACTAGTCTGCTGCCTTTTTTTCCGAAAGTGAGACCCTGTTGATTTACATCTGTTAGATGTGACCTGAAGACTCATCGTCTACTTCTAGCAGGTTGAGGTGCATGATCACCAGGCAGAGGAGCTAATCCTCTGTTGAGAGTAGATCCCACAGGGCCTAAGGCGGTTTCCTGTTTGGAAGCTTTGAAGGTAGTCCAACTTCTTGTCATACTCTGTAGACACACTCTGTGGCTCAAGAATCTACAGTACAGCTCTTCTTTTTTCTGTCCTTGTTATTTAGGGCAGTTTATTTCATTTTGCAATCCCAATAGAAATGTGCTTCCAGCATTCTTGATGTATCTGGGTTTCTTGGTAAATGAACCTGGTGTTATTTCTTGGGTATATCTTCCTTTAGATAGGACTGCTGATCTTCATTACTGTCTCCCTAGCATCCAAGTCGGAGTTGAGTGGTATTTTGTAGATACTTTGGATCTGGTGTGGACTTAGTTTCTCTTTATGACTGATCCAAGAAGAGATGGCCTCAGGGCAGGTACCTTCTGTATTTTTAGCTTCACAGTAAAACAAAAGGATGTTTGTCCAGGCAGGTGACTTTGGTAATAGTTTAAGCTTGTTTTACTATACTACCTTTACTCTTTACAAATACAAAGCACGGTTTAATGTTAGACGTGGTACGACTATTTCTACATCTGGTCACAAAACTTGTTTATTTTTAATTTATCGCCATTTCTTTGTAATTCTTAATCTCTCTGTGCTTTTTTTGTAGATCTTGGCAGACAGTCAGTTTTGACAGAAAACCTGCATCGTTCATCAGGATTGTTGGAACCAACAACACTGCAAATGAGGTATGTGGTAAAGATTCAACTATGTTTAAATCATATGCCCGGGCCTCAGCATAATACACTAGAGTGCCTCATACTCAACCCTCAGCCTTCAGGGTGGGTTCAAGGAAGGAGACACGAAGCGTCTCTGTAGTATATTTGTGCTTCTTTCAATGTGGCTACTTGGTGTCAGTAGGCCTTCCTTTGTGTTCCCACCTTCCCAGCCTGCCCAGCGAGGTGTAACGATCTGCTGTGCTATCTTAAATAAATCTATCTTGTAACCTGAAGACGTGTCCTGCTGCCTACCTAACCTACTTACATGAGTCTCCCTGGTCCTTCGTACAGCTGGCGGGTGCAGCCATACAACCTGCCTGCCTCATAATGTGTACCCTGCTGGGTGTGTTAACCTCACACCAAACCAGTTAACTAATAGATTTAAGAGAGTGAGATTTTGGCTGAGTGCCATCCTACCAGTAACTCAGGAAAATGGAAGTCCCCTCCCTTAATTGGCTGCTGGAATTTGGCTGAAACCATTAACAAGCCCAACCTACTGTGTCCCCTTCATACTTGCTTTCTGTGCCTGGAACAACTGAAGTCGGGTGGCATATGGTTTATGCATCTACATTCATCTGGGGAGGAGGAATGTGTACACTGCTGAACTTGCAAGTCACAAAAAGAAAACCAAATCACAGTAATGATCAGTTAAATGAAAACATGGGATAACCTTAAGGCAGACCTGCCAACCACGAAAACTTTCGACCGTGTGAGAAAGAAAGTTGGGCCTGGAGGCGGCAGGGCTTGAGCAGTGTCTTCTCCCTAACCAACATACATAAAAACAGGCTTTTGAAACCGCCTTCCCAGTCTTGGGGGAGTAGCAAATCCTTTAATGTATGTTATGGAGGTGCTGAGCCTCCACAATTAAGCTGGAAGCCTACTGTATGGAGGGGTCTCCTGCTCACCTTCTGTTTGTCGTGTGAGTTCTGCTGGTCTTCAGGTGACAGGTGAAGAGAGCTGGTATTGTGTGACAAATGGCAGGCCGTGTGAGTTGGCAGGCCTGTAAAGCCACTGCCATCCAAGCGCCATTGTTTGCAGCCTGACTCGTAGTCTTACAATCTTGCGGATCGTAAGTTACATGATAAATAGAAGGTCCTTTCAGAACTCTTAAAATTCTCTCCATCTGATCCTGCCTGATGGCCTTTTGATGGACTCTGTTTGTTCGCTCTACAGGGGATCTTCCAGCCGTGGGAGGAGAGTGCTGCCCTTTAATGTTGGCTCTATAAAAAGCTCAAGTCAAGGCCTTTTGTTTACGAACTATGTGTATCTTCACCTATGCGCCCCCTTCTGACACACTTGAATCGTTCTGTTAATTGCAGCAAGGACTATCCGGTGAATGGAGGTCAGAAGCCTGACAACAGCATGAAGCACTGCCTTCCACACAGCTGGAGTGTATTCAGGCAGCCTGTGGCCACAGGTTGTGTGGCCTTTCAGAGTCCTGGATGCTCTGCTCCCACTCACTTAGTGGGCTTGTAATCTTTTAAAATATATATCAAAGTAACACGTTTGTTTGCTTTCCGATATCATTGTATTCATTCGTTATTTCCACTTCGTCACAGTCGTGTGTGTTTGCCACTGATTTTCGGAGCGAGCGAGCACCTTTGGCGTGTTGTAGCCTCACCTGGTCTCTACAGACAGGAATTTACTTCACAGCAGTGAACCTTATGAAAGAAAAATAAATGACTGATTATATTATACATTCCTAAGAAACCTAAATGACCACAGTATAGGTAGAGAATAAAACGGATGACTAAGCAGAACTAAAAGCCCCTCCTACTCTTGTGCGCCTCGTATGATCCACGCAAAGGCATCTACTCATTGGAGTTTTCCACCATTACTGCTTGTAGCCTTATGACCATTTTTTCCAGAAAGCCAAAGTTTAGTGCGTTTGTAAATCGAACCAGAAACCCTCTTCCGCATCTTATTCAAAGATGTATGTTGTAGACATTTCAAGTTTTTCGTCAATGTTACTGAGTATAAATAGGATTTGATTTCATACATGTTTCATTTTATAAAAATTTACAGATATAAAAACACAGTGTTAGGTGTTCGCTGTCTGGCGTGACAACTGACTGTCTTAAAAGTCTATTTCTTAAACATCAAGATGGATCCGCAATGTGGTTTCACACGGCAAACATCTCAAAAGTAAGGTTTTAATGCTTTCAAGAAGGCTGCTCCATTTCTTCAAGCAATGCGGTGGCCATCCTGAAAGTAGGAAAACGTTTCTATTCTTCAAGATGGCTGCTGTGTTATGCAATGTGGTGGCGATCTTGAAAGGAGAAGGAGTAGACTTTCAAGATGGCTGGTTCCACTTCTGGATTTGCCTTTGCTGGCTCAAAAGCAAATGGTAAAGTCAGTAGTGGCAGTAAGAGCAGAAAGGGCCCATGGCAGAGCGAGAGAAGATTGGGGAAATGAGTGCCAGCTAGCACATGATAGTACTATAGGACAACATCCAGGTCATCACTAAGCCTGCTATCTGGTACCAGCCACATCCTGGAGGATTCCATCGCATCTCCAGACTCATCTTCAAGGAGACCTGCCGGCGGTTCAAAGTCTTCCTCAAGTGAGCGGAGGGAAGAGAGCAGCAGGAGAGGTTGCATTGAATGCACCACCCATAAGGGAGAGACAAAGTGGGGAACGTTCTGAGAACGAGGTAAATAATGTAAACTCGCTCTAAGTGCCCAGAGCCCTGGAAGGAGCAGGACATGCCCTCCCATAGAGAGACAAAATAAGAAATGAAATGTGGAATAAAAATAGTTCTATGACATCAGCAGTGAAAAAGTATAACTCGTTCAATCAAAAAAGAAGACACTTTCCTGGATTGGCTCATAAACAGGAAGAGAGAGTAAAGACATTGGATTAAAAGCAGGCAACTGAGATGCACAAGAAAGCCACCCAGTCATGAGCAATGCCTGAGCAATGCCCATCGTAGGATTACATACAGTTCTCTCTGTGACAGACAGCGGAACCTGTCTGTAGCAAGACTACAAAAAAAAAAAACAACAAATGATGCCATTATTGGTAGGTCGTGAATCTATCTTGGAATCAATCGATCAATCTGTAATAGTGATTAGACAAGAACTATTTACAGAGGCATTTTATAAAAATAAAAAAAAATGTGGTTATCTAGTTTGGTTCTTACAAGAAACACTTTAGTTTTGAGGTCTGTGAGTTCCTAATCATCGACAGTGGCAGTTACAGGCTAGATCTGATTTAAAAGCTATATAAACTGTATCTGTCCTGTGTCCTACCAAGAGCACGGGAGCCAGTGCAGGCCAGAAAGCCCTGACTCGGACCAGTTGAGAAAGCAAGTTACCACGCACCTGTAATGCCTATCGGGGTGCTATATGGCTGGTCATAGAGAATTCCTTCTAGGAAAAACAGCTGCAACAGTATCCAGAACAAGCCTCAACCTAAAACCTTGTCAGTGTGAGGCACAAGCAAGTCCTAAATTAGCCTGTGCTCAACCCTCAGTAGCTTGGCACAGAGCAGTCCGGCTTAATTTAGAGACAATGTATCAAGTATTTATGCAGCACAAAACACAACACAGGAAACATCCCACACTGATTTAGAAACATAGAACAAAATGTAATGAATAACACAAGACCACACATCAAAAAATCAAATCAGTAGAACTAGAGATATGCAATTTTAAAGATTTAAGTGAAAATAGCACCAAAAAAACTAAAGCGCCACTCGCTGCTATATGGTCGTGCAAGACCTGGAGAAAGTCACAAGTTCATGCCAACTGCGATGGAGTGTAAGTTGGATATAGAGACCCACTGAAATATTACCTTCTCAGTCCAGCACAAATAGTCCCTTTCATGGTGGAGAGGACTGCAAGGAGCAGAGAAGCGTTGGTGACAGTCATTGATGTAGTGCGAAGAGCAGGCCTGGCTGAAGCGCGACCATCATGTTGTCATCACGAGCGAACGGTCTAGAGCTTTGCGGTGGTGCTCCCTGCGAGGGGCCGATGCTATAGCACGAAGAGTCGGGTTGACAGAACTTTGCATTGGCGGACTGGGCGAGTTACAGGGCTTTGGTGCCAACTGGTCAGATGCCGTTCACAAAGAGCCCAGAAACTTCAATTCAGCCTCTCTGAGGGCACTCCAAGGGTCGTCCAGGACCTGGAGACCACCTTTTGGGGAGTCAGAGGCTTGCCCCAGCTGGATCTGAGTGCTGGTGCAGGTGTTTGGGGACCTGTAATGTCCCTGTGGCTCTAAACAGGAGGCCAGCAGACTAGCCCTTGGAGTCGCTCTGGGAGTCCTGCTTCAGGTGCAGGTCCATATCCCTCTAAGTAATCCAGCAGGGCAGCAGCCATGCAAAGTGGCAGTCCTTTCAGCAGAACAGCAGTTCTTCTTCCTGTGAGAGTCTCTACAGGTCCAGAAGTGTACTGAAGAGTTACGTTACGTTACGTTAAAAATACTTATACCGCGCACATTCACCAACGGTTTCTTGGCGCTCTTTGACGAAAACAGTTACCAGGGAGGGAGTGTCTACTCAGATGCTGACTCAAATAGCAGTGTTTTTAGCTGTGTTCGAAAACAGGCGTAGTTGGAGCAGAGACGGAGGGCCGTTGGGAGGGTATTCCAAGTGGAGGAGGCCAGATAAGAGAAACTAAGTCCTCCGTGCTTTTTCCGTCTATATCTAGGTACCGCCAGGTAATTGAGGGAGGTAGAGCGGAGATCTCTATGGGGAATGTAACGTGTCAGGCAGGAAGAGATGAAAGCAGGGGCTGAGTCAGAGAGGGCCTTGAAGACGGTACATCCGAGCTTAAAACTGCAGCGTCTGGAAACGGGAAGCCAGTGGAGGTTACGGAGAAGGGGAGTGACGTGCTGGTGTTTAGGCTGGCGGAAAATCAGGCGAGCAGCCTGATTCTGCACTAGTTGCAGCCGGTGAAGGTGGTAAGCCGGAATCCCAGCATACAGAATGTTAGCATAATCGAGTCTGGAGGTGATAAGAGCAATAACAACAAGAGTGAGGGCCTCTCTAGAGAGAAACCTACTAATCTTGCGAATCCGCCTAAGATGGAAAAAACAGGATGAGGTGACAGAGTTAATTTGTGGTCTCATGGACAGATCTTCAGAAATAATCACCCCCAGACTCTTTGCTGTGCTCACAGGAGTGGGTGCCGTCCCCAAAGAAGGAGGCCAAAAGGCGGCGTTCCACGGATTAGTGGGGCCACCCACCAGTACTAACTCAGTTTTTGTAGGGTTCAATTTCAATTGACTATGATACATCCATTCTGCAATGGCCATCATGGTGGACTGAAAACTAAGACAAGAGGAGGGAAGGGAGTCAATGGGAAAGATTAACTGAAGATCATCTGCATAATTAAAAATTGTGACCGGGGTATTTCGGAGGGAAGCTAAGAGGGGTTGCAGGTACAAATTAAATAACAGAGGTGACAACGCAGAGCCCTGAGGGACTCCGCAGGTTAGAGATAAAAGGGGTGCAGAGAAAGTGGATAAATGAACTGCCTGGGAGCGGTTATCCAGAAAATATCTGAGCCAATTGAGGGCTACACCCTGGATGCCAGCATTGTTGACACGGTCGATCAGAATCACATGGTCGACCGTGTCAAATGCTGCCGACAGATCCAACAGGACAAGGGCCTGGGAGATGTTACTGTCGGCACCCTTTCCTGAGGGAGTCCATGACGGCTACTATGACCGCCTTGGTGGAGTGGAGGGGTCTAAAACCAGCTTGTTGGGCATCCAGGAAGGAGGAGCTCTCGATGAAAGTACTAAGGCAGCGGGTGACATACGTCTCCAAGATCTTTCCTAGATAAGGGAGAAGGGAAATTGGTCTATAATTACTTAAAACGGTAGGGTCTGCATTAGTCTTTTTCAATATCGGTAGAACCACTGCCTGTTTGAAGGAGCAGGGGACTTCTCCAGAGGCCAAGGAGTGATTGAGCAGGGCTAATGGGGGGCCAGGGCAGGTCAAAAAGGCCTCTCTCAGAATCTGGGGGGACATACATCATTGGGGGAGCCTGAAGTGACTTTGTGAAGCAAAGAAGAGAATTCTTGTAGTGAAATTGGTGGGAACTCTGTCAGCCGGCTGGTATTCATAGGGGGGAGAGGAAGGGGTAGAGGAGATGAGGGAGTGGGAATATTCTTTTTGATGATAGTAATTTTTTCGGAAAAATAAGCATTAAGGGAGTCGCATAAGAATTGGGTTGGGAGGGGTTGGGGTGTAACCCTGTCAGGAAGGGAAAGCTCATTGACAATGGCAAAGATGTCTTTAGTTTTATTCTTGGAGGCCATTATCTTGTGAGAAAAGTAGACGGTTTTTGCTGCCAGAATCGAATTTTTGTAAGATTTAAGAGAATCTACAAAAATGCCTCTGAGCTGGGGATCGTAGTTGCGTCTCCATCGGCGCTCAGCTTGGCGGAGAGCGAGTTTATCCGCTTTGAGTTGGTCTGAGAACCATCGCTGGGCTTCTGATATCCAGGATGTATACCAGGTGCCTACTTTGAAGTAGGTAAAGCTTCTAGATTTTTCCATTTGAAGTGCACAATATTTTTGTCTCCCCTGGCTCCAGGATAACTACAGGGGGTATGCAGCCCTTTATGTGGATGTAGGAAAAGCCCTATTCAAGTTAAAGTAGAATCAGGTCCAGTTCCGCCCTCCCATCCTGTTATTGATATCCCATCCAAGTACACCTAAGCTCTCTGTTGTATGCAACTGTGTAGGAGGAGTACAGAAAGTCCAACTCTCAGCTACATTGTGTAATTTTAAAACCAGACTTCACCATAAGATAGTATTTTTTATTATAATTCCAAAGATACCAAATATGAACCTGTTCCCATTTGAAAATTACAGATTAATAAACATAATAAGGTAACTTGAAAGTTATCCTATGAACGAGGTAGGCCTTGCAGTAGTGAAAAAGAAATGTAAGAGTTTTTCACTACCAGGACGTGTGAAACTTAAAAATAAATGTCCAACTTTTAAAATATTGTGTACCCTGTCCTCTGGACTGTCTAGGGCGTCCCCTCTGGGTGGCGTATATCTATTAAAATGAAAGGTTTGGGCCTGACATAAGGTTTATTTTGCCAGGTCGAAATGGCATTTTAAAACTGCACACACAGGCTGCAGTGGCAGACCCGAGAAATATTTAAAGTGTTACTCAAGTGGGAGCACCATCAGTGCTGCAGGCCCACCAGTAGCATTTATTTTACAAGCCATGGGCACATGTAGTGCCACTTTACTAGGAACTTAGAAGTAAATTAAATATGCCAATTGGGTATAAGCCAATTCTACTACTGTTTTAGGGAAAGAGCACAGGCACTTTAGCACTGGTTAGCAGTGGTAAAGTGTGCAGAGTCCTAAGGCCAGCAAAAAAACGAACAAGACAAAAGGTTAATGGGGAAAGCCACACTAAGGATGTCAGGTCTGATGTGGGAGGTCTGAATTGGGAGCAGGAGCATCTGTCTCTTGATTCTGGGTCTCGAATAGACAAAAAAGTATTTGTGTAAAGTGTTATTCATGGGACAGAGACCATCAACGGGTTGTGCTTAAGTGCTGGTGCACAAAGCCAATTACATTGCAGGTACTTGAAGAGGCTGTGCAGACAAGCTGCTGCTCTATTCTGGACCTTTTGACAGGTAGTGAGCCCACAGGTCCTTGTGCATCCAGTTCATAATACATCCTGGTAGTGAACAGCCCCAGAATTTTCTCTTAAGTTGTAACTAAAGGTCACGGAGGTGGAGAGGAGGAAGCCTCGCACCTAAAGCATTGCCGACTGATGTCAACATACAGTAGAACGTGCATAGGAAGAGCTGCCTGTATATGGCAGCATAGTGGGAACTCAGCTGTCGCCTTGGTGCTCCTACATATAGCAGTACAGTGGAAGTCTCTGTTCTTATAGTGCTCTTATATATGGAAGAATTGTGGGAACTCAGTTGTTCCTATGGTGTCTTTGTATGTAGCAGCATAGTGGGGACTTAGCTGTGCCTATGGTGCTCCTATATGTGCCAGCATAGTGGAACTAGCTGTTCTTTTGGTGATCCTATATAGGTCTGCATATTGGAAAAACCAACTGTTCCTATGGTGCTCTTATAATGACAGCATAGTGGGAACTCATCTGTTCCTACACTGCTCCTTTATATGGAACATAGTGAGAACTCAGCTGTCCCTGTGGGGCTCCTATATGTGCCAGCATAGTGGAGCCCGCTGGTCTTATAGTGCTCTTCGATATGGCAGCATAGTGGGAACTCATGATTTTGCATCTGTTAACTTTGTCTCATCGATTGTCTTTGATATACAATCTCTTTTTGCATAACTCCCTGGTAATTTGACTAGAGGATGCAGAGAGAGAATCCGTGTTATTCTGTGCATCCTCCTGCGAAGTGCCCAGAATTACTGTTTGCTGCTTCTCCAGTCCACTCAATACTCACAAACAAGCATTTACAATGCAATGGTCTCGCCTTTGCAAAAGTTAGAGCTATTGGCATTGTAAATGACAAACTTTTTATTTATGTGTTGGTTTTGAAAGCAGATAAATGGCATTGTCATTTACAATGCCAATAGATTAATCTCTCGCAAATGCGAGACCAATTGCATTTGCACACAAACACGCACAGAGAGCCACGCACACACACACAGACACACACACAGAGCCACACACACACACACAGAGCAACACAGCTCTCTGCAGGCACAGCAATGTCACACTATGCAATTTTAAAAATTGGCAGCTATTTGTGGTTGTTTTATACCTCTATACATTCAAGACGATGTACAGCAGAGGGCGCCTGAATCAAAACCAAGAGAAATCGCAATGAACGGAGATCCCGAGGTGATCTCTCCAAACTTCGCAGTGCAAGCGCGCACCCACCAGTTGAGTTTGCTTTCCGCGTTCCCATGAGAAAGCTGAGGATGAAGTCTAGCGCTGTACATTTTTTTGCTGTACAACGGCCTATGAAAACCCCATTCCCGTGTTGTTACTGTGGTGAATAGGGCCAGTGGGGAATGCCCGGACCGTAAAACCGATGAACCCTGCATATTTTAATTCAAGCAATTTTCTTCAAGCGTATTATTTCTTTTTGCACATCACGTTGTCAGTCATATTGTCGGCACAGAAAAGCGTCTCTGTTCCCGTTTTAAAAAGCTGTTTTTTTCACGAATTCCAAGACATCCCTTCCTCGACTATACAGAGACACCGCGTTTGGGGCGATAGGGGAAGTGGCGGAGAGGGGCAGTTTTTGGCAGGCGCATAATTGCATAGGCAAGGCAAGGCATAGGTTACATTTTAATTATGCCGGAGTAATTTTGCACTACTGCTTTGAAATTAATTATGCCAGTTCATGTAATTATGAGTAATTTGGCAGAAATAGCCTACCAGAAGAAAAATGAATAAAGCGAGTGCAAGATGCTGCTGGATGTTACTGTTCGCGTTCTGTTGCATTTAGCGCTATTTACTCAGCGCAGAATACATCCTCAGGTCCAATCTCAACGTGAGATTCATTTTGCACCAAGAGAATAGTACTAAATACTGGGTTACACATCTCGAGCATTTCGAGTTAATCTTCCGCAATTTTGCTGTAATTTTTACATAATTATGCAACAGCAAATTATCTAAGTTACATCCAACCCAAATTTATAGTGGCGTGGAAGCACCAGGTGAGGCAGAACTGTAGAGCCTGAAGCAGTTACCATCCACAGAAAAGTGCCTAGTGGGCATATTGTTTTCACAAACTGATTCCAACTTTTTCAGGGCATACATTCACACTATAGCCTGACCAACCACTTCAACTAGCCCTCTGTAACAATGTTTTCAATGGCCCTAAGTATAATTGGTTATAGCTGGCAAAAGGGTCGTTTAATTGTACCATTACATTTTGCATCTACGGAGTTTAAATTGCAGCACCATGTACGAAAACTGCAATCAAAGAATGTGCATGAGAAGCAGCACCAGCTCAAATAAAAAATATGCTTTCTGTTAGAGAAACAAAAAAACATTTAACCTTTCTTCACTTACTAGAAAAAATAATCGGCTGAGCAATCTTTGTAGCATTAAAGACACACGTACAACTTGATGGGCTAATCTGCCCTCTGCAGCAGTTTCTGTGGCCAGCGAGCTGACTCAGTCTCTAGTGTACTGGAGGAAATATATATATGGCACAGGACTACTGAGGACAAAAACTATCTGGGTTCACACCTGTTCCAAACTCGGTCTGTGCTCTATGTTGACACTTGTACCGGGATCTTACTGTTTTCACGCGTGCCTCCTGATATTTCCATGTTCTCGTTTATAAAAAAAAAAACTAAACCTAAACAGAACTGCCTGTGCTTTCAGAGTTCGGAACGATCTATGTTCTGCGTTTATAACTAGACATGTCCATCTGTCTGGGTTCCCCGATCATGTATGCCAAACTTTAAGCTGTGTAGTCAAGGTGCAAACCCTGGGCACCATCTTCAGAGTTTATACCTATACCGGGTTCTATTTTCTCATAGTTTACCTGTTACAGGCTCAGCTGGCCTTCTCCGCTGTAGTTCCGGTGCAATTCTGTGTGTATGCTTTGACTGTTATATGTTTATAGATACCCCTAGTGTGGTTTCTATTTTAGAAGCCATATTTGTGACGAGTTTTGCCTCTACTGTGTATCCATTAGCAAATCTTTTTCTGACTCTTCTTTTAGTCTGCGCCTGAATCTGTCTTCACGCGAAATGTCTGTAAACACGCCAGACTCCAGCTTTTCACGATTCACACTAGGACCTAGCGATCACTGTGTCTTTTTACTGTCAGATATATATGTGAAGCAAAATCTCTGCTAACAAGGTGCATTCGACTAGGTGCTGTGTTCATACTCGTGGCAGAATAGGACTCTGTTTATACCGAAGGCTCGCCTTTCGGCTGATTTCTCTGCAAAGCTCTAGTTATACATTAACAGTTCATATCTGTTTCGGCCGCATCAATATACTAACGTCTGCGTAGTGTACCAGACTGTTTCAGCCATCACAGTTCATATTGGTGACTGACTGCGCTCTCTGTCCATACCTGCGGCAGGCTACGCCTGTGCTGTACACGATGCTGGCGCTGCTGCCTCTTACACTCCGGGTCTCGGGCTAAGGCTGCTGTCATGAAAGGTTCCCAGGCTCACGCTGCAGGCCTCAGCGCGAGCCACATGCCCGGCTGCAGTCCTACACAGAGTCCCTCGGAGGGACTCATTGGCGGCACAATCATAACATCATTGTGGCTTCAAGGACATGTAATGCCACAGAGCGTAAGTTTTAAGACATCGGTCTTCAGAAGCAACTACACCACATACACTGCAAAATACTGCTGCACTTCGACTTCCGGGTGATGTGTCGTTCTAGAAACAGAAGAAAAACTAACTAGAGTAGCATTTAGCGGCCATCTTGGATTGGGATGGAGGATAAGAAGCTGCTGCCGACCGAGGCGGACTGGGTGGACGGGCGTCTCTCCGGGGCCGGCGAGGGCGCTGCGGGAGGAGGCTGCTTGACTGGAGCGGGAGTGGCAGCGGCAGACTGGGCGGCAGGGGGCGGCTGCTGGGGCTCAGGGCTCTGCAGGTCGGTCATGTAACCATTGGGCAGGTTAGCGATGAAGCTGCTGTCTGAGACCCGGCGACTGAGAAAGTTCATAATTAGGCAGGAGAAGCGCCGGACGTAGAATGCAAAAACCGATTACCCAGAAGAAAAAAACAAGCGCTCCACGCTCTTGCCATTTGTCACTAAGTCCCGTCCTTTGCAGACTGGGGGGCTTGTTTTTCTTTCTTCCCTCTTCTCCATTGGCTGGAATGTAAACAACAGGTGTGTTTTTGACTGTTGTTTTTACATTCCAGCCAATGGAGAAGAGGGTAGAACAAAACTAAAAAGCACGCCTCCCAATCCGAAAAGGACGGGGCTTAGATGGAAAGAATGACATCACTGAGACCTCTTCTCCAATGGCTGGCCACTGTTTAGGAGGCCAGTCAATGGAGAAGAGGGGCGGGGTTTACCCTCGCTACTCAGTCATTAAATCACGCCAGCGAGACTGCGCATGTGCGCAGCCTACGCTAGCCGAGACCTAAAAAGGGCATCCGGTGCTTCCCATCAGGGATTCTCAGCACCAGTCAACCAGCACTCTGTGTTTTCCAGACAAGGACAGATTTAATACAGAATATACCATAAGTTCAGAACATTAAGAGAAATGAATGAGGGAAGAAATGTGTTGGGAGTAGCGTGGACATCGCAGCTTGAAGTATACCTCCTGGGAAGGTTGAGTCCATGGTGTCTCCATTATGGAGCGGTTGGGTTCCACTGAGTTATGTTTCTTTGGGAGAGCTGCTTGTTGAAAATTGTGGTTTTACTGCGATATCCCAGCTATTAACACTTGTCCCCCCACTACATCTGTATTGATTTTATCGCTTTATCACACGCTCTGAGGATGAGAGTACAAACTAGGCAAGCGGTGAGCATAGCTTTCTAGAAAATTGAGTTTAGATCCGATTTTTGATGAAGAGGATGCATCCCAGAAATTTCTATACATTGCCAATGAATTTGTTGTCAGCCTGCCAAGGAGGAGAGTGACAGCTCTGCTTCTGGTGGCGGCGGTCATGCCTCCGCGCTATCAGTCTTTCTGGTCTATTATCGCTTTTCTAAAAGCTCTCAGTCTCATCACGCTCCCTTTGGAGGTGCATAATTTTAAAGCAGAAGATGAAATATAGATCTAATCGCGGATGTATGCACAACTGGAGGCAAAGCAAATATTCAGCGATTTTATGAAGAGCTGTATCGTTTAGCTGAAATAGGGATAGTCGTGTGGACGAATATTGAGGCACCTAAGCGGTAAGCTCATCAGCCTTCATATATACAGTCAGCCAGGGATGGGAACAGGCAGAGCACGACTATCTTGCTGTATCGCTTTTCACAGTTCATGAACTCTGGATGTGGATGTGAAACATAGCTTTATACCGTTTGCCCACAAATAGCATTTTCATTAAAAAAATTAATTTTGAAATGGCCACCTTCAGCTGTGCAGCTTTACAATCAGCACCTCTTCAGGTGCCTTAAATCATATGCAGAGAATGACCTTTAGTTTAGCATCTATTGCAGTAATGTAAATTAAGATGCTGTCTTCTGTTAGGATGTTGAAATCGCAAATACTATTTTGGAAACATGCAAATGGACGGTGAGTGTAAATATTTAATTGATGTAGAAGAGTATGCAGTGAATAGTATGCCATATTATAGCAGATTATATTGAGCATAGTGATTATTTAAACATTTATTTGCTAGTTTGTATTCCTTCTAGCAGAGTAAATTCGCACAGTTGAAGGATGGCTCATTGCCGATTGGATAAAACAAATCATTTTTTTCTGTGTCCCTAATAATCCAACTCTCAGCCTCCAATCTGAAGTCACTGGCACTGATGAAGACAGCACAGATTCTATTGCATCTTTTTACAAATAAATATTGACCCTTCACCCGACAGATGTTTCTTGTTCATCTGCCCTTGATCTACTCCATTAATATTTTCATCTTTCAGTCATGCGCACTTTGCATATTCCCCACCAGGCTGTAATGGACAGCCTGGTGGGGAATATGCACAGGCTCCCTGTCCCGATCCACGGCGCTCAGACTAATAACAACACTATGCATCTTCTACTGGACAAAAGGTACATGAGCAAGGACTCCGGGCCATTAGAGCGTGACTTGCAGTTTGAGAACCGTCCTTTCGTCTCCTTTGAATAAAAGGGCATTGATGAGAACGTGAATTGAAAACACTTGGATTACCCTATCTTTGACCTCGTTTTTGGAAACACAAGAGATTATCGAGCCCTGACAAAGTTCCATTGGAACAAAACGCGTTGGATGAGGCTTTTTTAAAGATTGAAAAAGAATAAGGGACTTAATTTTGACAAAATTGGAAGCTCTTTGAATTTTGATTTTTGGTGCACCGTCCTTGTTTTCAAAAAAGTTTGTATCTGTCTCTACAGTGGGGCACTTGTGTGGCGAGATCCGGATGCGTTGTACACAAACCAAGTACTTATAAATTGACTTTGAAACTGAGGTGCTTAACCATGGTCAACCACACTGTTTGTATCTAAGAATTGGTATACCATATACGCAGGGCTGGTAAATTAAATACTGCTAGGGCACTTGCAACACTTATTGTGCCACCCATTTAAATAGCCCTTTACAAATTGTCTCAGGCCTGCAATTGTGGCGTGTGTGTGCAGTTTTAAACTGCCATTTCGACCTGGCAAAATAAAACTTTTGCCAGGCCTAAACTTTTCTTTTCAATATTTATGTCACCCCAAGAGTAAGTCCTAAACAGTTCGTAGGGCAGGGTTCACTGTTCAAAGAAGTTTATTATGAATGATTAAGTAAAACCGTTGCATACATGTTTCGTTTTATGAATTCATTTACATAACACGAAAAAAGTAATTAATAAAAGTGGGATTAAAAGCGTCATTAACAGCGTGCTGCTTGAGGTAAGCCTTTGTGCTTTCAACAAGTTGGCTCAGAACTGTGGCAGCCGTTATTATCAGGAAACCTACATGAGGTCGTCTTATAATATCAGGTAATGCCATAAAGTGCATTGAAAACGCATTTACATCTTGACGGAGGGCGAAAAGGCTGCAGCTTTCAGGTGGCTGAGTATCGGGTGTGACCTTAAGAAGTACAAAGAATTTGTTGTGCAAAGTTTGCAGTGCAAAATATTCCTTTAGGTAGATGTTTATATGGCATTGTGTTTTTTTTAACTCTTTATTCAAGACTAATCAAGACAGTGTAAAACAGTTACAAGGTATTATAAGCATCTATCAGTCGTGTTTTCCATTTTCTCCCCAAACCTAACTATTATCAGTTGCCACAGTACCTATGTCCCTCCATGATTCCAGAAAGATAGAAATAAAAAGGAGGGAAACCTAAACATTAGAATGTCCCCGGCTAGCAGTGATGTGTCACTCATTACCATCTGTGGTTTGCCGATTGTTGTCTGCCTTATGTGATTTATCGAGTGAAAGTGCGATGTGTGTATTGCATAGACTAGTGTCATTCTTGAAGATTTTAAAATAAATACAGCAGTCTGAGATGGTTCATTTAAGGAGGGTGGACCATTGGATTTAAGTTGTACGTGGCCCAGTAGTTGTTTTATTTGCATGCTGTTTTGCTGCAAGGTGGCAGTTGGGCCAATCTCCTTTCTGCTACATTGAGGAATCTTGTGAAGCAACAGTTTAATTGGGTCACAGTTGGATCAAAACAGGACTTCACTGCCTGTCTGCAAGGTTGAAAATGGGACGGAGCATTGCGCGACGGATATCCAGTAAGCTTGGGCTGATGCAGATTATGTGCACAAGATCCTCGCTTCCATTGCCGCAAAGGCGGCAAGTGTGGTCTCCAGGTTTCCTTTTCCAGGGAGGTAAGTGAGGGAGATTTGGAAGTATGCCCAGGCAATTCTCAGAATGGTTGTGGTTTGACTACTGTGTAGTTGTTGAGGACAAACCATCTGTGTTCCCTTTTTTCCAGAGTTGCTTTGTCTACAATTAAGGATCTTATTTTTATGGCTTTTACTGCTTTTTTGAATCTCGCATAGGGTTGCTGAGGTCTCCCATAGGTTAGTCAGGCCTAACTTTAGTAGGGGGTTGTGAATGTACTCTCTGGCTGGTGAGTTTTCCTGGGATGACAGTGCAGCCCACAGGTGTGAATTCAGTATGCCTTCCTCTGCTCCCCTGATGTTATGACCGCTTTTAATGAACACCCCCCATCTGGCCATGGTCTGTTTCTGAAGGCCGAATTCTAGCTGTATTTGTGCTGCAGCGTTGTAGTTAGGGAGGTGGAAGATAGTCCTGTAGGGCAGGGTGCGTTTTATTTTAAAAGTTGTACATGTACTTTTTAAGTTTTACATCTTCCGGTAGTGAACAACACTAATTTGATTGTCGCTATTGCAACACCCGCCTCTCCCATAGGATAACATTGGGTTACCTTATTACATTTAATAAGTGATGATAACTTTTTTGGGGATCATGTTGGAATGGCATGTCTGGTATAGGATGAATTGTAATTTAAAAACCTCTTTAATGGTAAAATTGGATTTTAAGTCACAATTTTGAAAATGCCACTTTTAGAAAGTTAATAGCAACAAGGGGGGAGGGCTTTAGTCTGTTAAATTGGTTTAGCAGCATTTGAATGTGACTGCTAGGACAAACACCCCCTTACTTTTAGAAAGTTGGCATTTTGTTGTCATCACCACTTCATGCGGGCTTTCTGTTTCCAAGGTCACATGACTAGGTGTAGTTTGCAGTTGGCCTTTGTGTATTCCTCCCATACAGCCACACACTAAAGCATATGGATGTTGGCAGGATGGGCCATCCTGGCGTGATGAGAGGGGTGGAGTTGTCACCCGTGCACTTCAAGGACACTGCCTCAGCTCACACAGAAAGGACTTCACACTAGCCTATTTTGCCTGCAGACAAACTGGAACCAGGGCAGGGAGATAGGACTTCCGAGACACTTCAGCAGGGGGAAGACTCTAGAAATTTCTACCACTTCATAGTGGGCACTCTTCAGTACATTCCTGAACCTGTGGATACTACAAAAGAAGGACTGCCCTGCTGCATGAGGCCTGTCCTGCTGTCTGAGAAGGAAGACTGGACCTGCACTATTCATCCCAGACTGAAGTAACTGCAAGCGTCAGCTGACTGGCTTTCTGTTCTGAGCGACAGGAATAACACACGCTCCAGAGGCCTCTCCACAACTGCCCAGCTAACCTGCTTCACTGGACCTGCCTGAGCCCTACTGGTGTGAGTTAGTTCCTGATTCCCAGGAGATGCCTCTCTGGTCCTGGATTCTTGATGTGGCATCAGTAGAACTCCTCCTAGAAGAAAGTGATACATTCTGAAGTGTTGATGTGTTTGTGACCACGGACTGGCCAGTTGGCGCCAAGATCCTGTGTCCCACCAACGCAAAGCCCTGGTGAACCAGACTCTTTGCACTACAACAACAAGTGACGTGAGATCTGCACTTCGCTCTACATATGAAATGGTGTCAATTTATTAAAATGTACTCTATTTTTCTAATTTGGTGTGGGATTTTTCTTGTGTTGTGTTTTCACTTTATTATTCTTTAAGCACTGCATAAATACTTTACACATTGCCTCTAATGTATGCCTGACTGCTTTTGTGTCAAGTTATCAGAGGGTTAAGAGCAGGTTAATTTAGTGACTCTTTGTGATTCACCCTGACAAGGATAGTGGCTGTGACTTGAGTAGGGCTCATAACCCCTTCAACTGCCAACCCTGTTTCTCACAGCTTCCAAACAAGGATGCTTTCCTTCGGCCTCTCAAGAAATTTCTAGGCAACCTGCATAGAAGTGCCTTTTGATAATGAGGGGCTATTCGGAAAGAATGCTGACTCATCCCTGGAACTCTTCAAGAACTACAGAACTTAGTATATCCAGACAGGCCTTTGCACCAGCAGTGCAGGACATTTCTAGGATATTCCACGGCATAACAATCCTGGCAGAGACAGCGTTCTCAACTGATCTTGATGACCCAACAAATACACTTGTCCTTGACTCTCCTTCTTACGCCACTATCTTCCAGTGGGTGGTGAGGGCCATCCTCTTTTCCACCAATTGAGATGCACATCCTACATCAATACACTACAGATTACTCGGGCAACCAAATAATCCACAAGGGCTACACCCTACACTTTCTTTCACACCTCCAAACTGCACACGCTCCTCTAGGATGTGCTCTCCAGCGCAAGCCTTGATTTTAGTTGGACGTCTGCTTCCTTTTGAACAAATTAGCCATATAGGGAGTGTCTCTAGAAGAAAGAGGCATGGGATTTTATTCTCTTTTCTTCTACTTCCTCCAGGAAGAGACCTCTTGAAACTTTGAACTCAATAGGGAAAGTTCTAGATGCTTTTTCCCGATCCAAATTCTGTTGGCCATCAATATGGGGGATTGGTTAATGTTCCTGAACCTCCAGGAAGTCTACTCTATCTGATAGTTCTCCCTGACCACTGATGTTGGCTGAAATTCACAGTTCGACCACAGCACTAACTGTTTACCACCTTACCATTTGGACTTAAGACCACTCCATGCATTTTTACAAAAGTGCTAACAGTTGTTGTGCCTTCATTACAATTTCAGGCGCCCAGGTGTTTCAATATTTGGACAGCCAGCTGGTGAAGGTGGAATTACTGGTGCTGGTAGAAGAACAGCAAGTCAAGAAAAAGGACAACCTAATAATTCCTTGTGAGCTTGAGTATCAACTAAGAAAAAGATCAGTGGCCAGCCAGGGAATCATTTAGAAATGATTCTCTTGTTGGCCAATTACTTTATTCTTGGTAGAAGGACAGCTTCAGCATCTGGTGACTCTCCTTCAAGACTGAGACACAGAGGTCAATCATCATAGAAGCTGTTTTGGACATTACCCCATGAAGGCTCTTTGAACTCATTAAAGGATGGCAGATATTCAGGAGAGAATTCCGGGGTTTTCGAGTCAGACATTCATCCTGGTCCTGCAAACCTTACATCTCCTTATTTTATTTCTTCCTGGAGTTTTATAAAGCGCAAACTTGGCCCGAAGGTAACGGGTATCAGAGCGCTTCACATGAGAACCAGTTACGTTACACAAGGACACATTAATTTTTGTTAGGCAATTACAGGATGTTGAGCGTCATTGCCAAAACTCGAACTAGGTTCCCCAGATCTGAGATTGACCGCCCTAGCCCTTTTGGCCACATCCTCTCCCAATCTTAGTCTCTTGAACTTGTTTTTCTTGTTGGTGCCACATGCCAGAAGGCTCTTTAGTGGTTTCTGAGGAAACATTGGTTCCAGAAAAAGGGAGCATCTCAAGCCAGGGTCTTTCCAGTCAATGTATCTGGATCTTTAGTGGTAAATGGAACATTCAAACGTTTAGTGAGTCATCCTTTTTATCCTATGAAATCACAGGCTTCCATTTTAATCCTATGAAATTACAGGCTTCCATTTTCACAGATGTCTGCTAGCTGGGCACGGGTGGCCATCTCAGTGCAAGGATGGTGTGAGGTCTTTGGTCAGATGTAAAAGTGATGGAGCTGCAAAATGACCATCTTCCCAAAAAGGCATTGCTTTCTTCTATATCAGAGAACATCATTCTGATTCTGATACCACCCTTGTTCAGTATATCAAGAGAGTGGTGTGAGATGGTGGAACATGTGTTGGAAGGCAATTTGCTTGTGACAATACGTACAGTGGTAGGGAATGTTCCTTGTAGTAGCTCCCTTTGCAGGTTCCCTCAACATGAGAGTGAATGCTCTCAGCCCCTCTCACTGAAGAACTACAAGTGGGAACTACATGCAGATGTAAAGGAGATGCTCTTGTCCAGATTGGGACGTCCATATGTGGATCTCTTTGCCACAGGCCAGAATAGGAAATGTCTTAAGTTACGTGTCACATAATTCTCTTTGAATGGTTCCCTGGGGAATGCTTTCAGGATCAGCTGGCCTCAGGGCCTGTTGTACATGTTTCTACAGATGTTATTCTATTGCAGGTCCTGCAAAAGGTGTGGCAGGATCAAACACAACTGATCCAGATTAGGCAAAGAAGACAAACTCTTCACCTTTTTTCCCCACTCACAGTGTAGACCTGCTTTGGCAGGAGACGTTTCACGACCTCAACTTCTGTCCCCGAACTACTACGGTTCCACATGTAGAGATTGAGCAGTTCCAGCAACAATCTGTTTGCCTTCTGGCTGAATTAGGGGATATTATCTTGGCTACCAGGAATCATCCTATGAAATCTGTTTATGCGCGTCGCAGAAGAAAATTTATTAAGTGATGCAAGTTGGAAGGCTTAATTTTTTCTATCCCATCTTTCTAACTTCCTGCTATTCACTCTGTTTCTTTCCCAGTAGGGTCTAGCAATTGCAACAGTTAAAGGCTATTTGGCTGCCCTGTCTGCTTTTATGTGTGCTTCAGACCAGCCTTCCATTATACATCAGGTTTAATTACGGACACAGAACAAAGGTTGGTCATCTCGTAGAATGGTATTCAGATTCATCAGTACATTTCAAGTTCTTTTCAGTCATGTATGTGAGCCATGATAAGCCAAAGGTACTTTAGGAATTCATGTCCCCTTGTAAACCTCAGAATTTCATTTTACCAGTGATATATTTTCAGCATTTTCTTGACAATAAAGTGTCACATGCTACATTCATTTCTCTGCTACAGTTGCAAAAGCTCATCATAATGATGGATTTGCACCTCAGAGAGGATATTCCTCATCCACAGAATAGAGGGTTGAGCGCTTCATCTAATCATAAAGGCTCACGTACAGGAATCTGATTAGGTGGGCCGGTGGATGAAGAAAGTCTACACACTACTGTGCGGTGAAAGAGAGCCATTAGACAGAGCCGTCAGTCATCTCTTGTTCTTCAAAAGAGGAATGTTCAATTGAAATAGGCAACCTGGCAATCATGTGTGCAGGAGGGAGCGTTGCTTTTACGAGAATGAAATATGGGACATTGACTCTCACGCGCTAGGTAGCGAAAGACCCTCATCAAAAAGACTTCTGGAGCTCATAAATGCCAGCTAGACTAGCAAGGAATAGGCACAGGTATATTTGTTTTAGTGGAATATTTATATAAACAGAATTGCTGCAAAGAAAACCTAAAATACTCCCATTTTACAGCAGTGTTTGCAGTACGTGGATTATTGGGTGAGACTATTTAGTTCAAATCAAAAATCTAAATCATCTTTATTCGGTTTCCGTATTCTTTGAAAACCATAAAAGTGTATAAAAACACAATACATATTTATAAAAATGCATTCATTTTGAATCAAACGATACATATAAAAAGAAATAAAGTAATTCATCTTTGGTCATAAATTCAGTCTATGTCTGATACAGAGTTTAAGATAGTGTACAACCGATTTGGACATTAGATGGTTCTCCAGGAATTGTAGTGCCATATAGGCGGGGCGGCATCTACGAATTTTTAGAGCTTTAAGTACTGGTATTATCCATCGGTTACGTAATGGTATGTAAAATTTACAAAAGAATAAAACATGAATAGTAGACTGTAATGCCTTAGAGTCACAAGGGCATACTGAAATGTTATGTGTCCAGTCGTTTTGTTTAGGAAACAATACCAAATAATGATATAAATTAAACCTAAAACGGGTAAGAAGAAACTTTTCATATTGAGTAAAGTCAAGCTGTAGGTATGGTTGGATGGTAGGGGTCAGCTGAATCATTAGACAGTGCTGGACTGATGGCTTCCCTATTTCTGTCATTAGCCGAAGTTGGGAAAGATGCGACATACAGATTGTTTTCAGTTCTTTTTTTGATATGTCTGCAACTGAGGATGGGTCGTCAAAAAACCTCCGGAAACCAATGTCTGTAAAAAAGGATTCCACGTAGGCCAGCCATTTTATCTTCCTCCTGTTGTCTAGTTTCAGACAGTCCTGGATTATCGACCTTGTGAGGTGACACTCCTCCGTAACCCATATTCTGCGCCAAAGCATAATTGGTTGAATTTTAATGATGTCACTAATAAATTCCACCCCAAGTTCGAGATGACATCCATACGTTGTTGTACTTCTTGGGACAGCCAGTAAAAATCTGAAAAAGGAATTTTCGATTTTTTGCAGTTGCTCGACGTTTGTTGTTCCCCAAACCCCTGCTCCAAAGGTGGCAGTGCTTATGCATTTGGCATTATAGATCTTGATCATTTCAGTCGGGGGCCTTTTTCCGAGACGGAGGGAGAAAGCTTTTAATGCCCCTGTAGTTCTTATGAGGGACAAGGTTCAAGAATTTACTGCATCTTTCCAGTTAAAGGCCTCGTCCATGATGATGCCTAGGTAAGGGTACGTTTTAGTTCTTGCAAGGGGTATGTTGTCCACGTGTATAGTCTTTACTTTTTTCCCTTTGATACCCGCATGCATCACGTACGTTTTTTTAATGTTAATTTTCAGATTTAAACTGGACATAAAGGAACTATAATTGTTTAGAGCCCGTTGAAGTTGGACATGGGTTTGAGCAAGAATTACCGCGTCGTCGGCGTATAATAATGCAGGAATCTGCCGACGACCTACTTCAGGGAGATCTTTTACTTCCTTCAGCATTGCTTTCTCAAGGCCATTGGTATAAAGCGTGAATAAGAAGGGGGCCAGTACGCACCCTTGTCTGACCCCCTTCTGTATGGGAAAACTGTCTGTCAGTTGTCCTCCTGTCCCAAATCTGACCTTGCCGGTGGCGCCAGTATATAGTTCGCGGAGAAAGTCGACGATTGATGGATCGATCCCCATCTGCAGCATTATTTTCCAAAGTTTGGAATGTTGGACACAGTCAAAAGCTGCTGTGAGGTCGACATAGACCATGTGTAAGCAGGAGCTCTTTGCTTTGACATATTTTCCAGCCAATAATGTTAAATTTAGGACTTGATCCACAGTACTCAGTCCGGCCCTGAAACCATATTGCAGGTCTGAGAGGGCACCATGTTCTTTTGACCACTCCTGGAGACGATCGAGAAGTATGCGACCCACCATCTTTCCGATCGAATCCAGGAGGGAGATTGGGCGGTAGCAAGAAGGACTGTCCCTATTATCTTTCTTAAAAATAGGGACCAGTATCGAAGTGGACCAAGAGTCAGGGAGATTAGTGTTTTTTGCTGCGTTTAGTACCTTGTTGAGGAGGGGAGACCAAAGATCAGGTAAAAGTTTATAAAAATCCATTGGGACTGAGTCAGGTCCTGGCGCTTTGCCTGTTTTGGCCGAATTTAAGGCTTTTATTGTTTCGTTCAGTGTAAAGTGAATGGGTATTGGATAATTTACTGACGGAAGAGAACCCTGAGCAATTAAGTCTTCAGATTCATCATGTCCGAATACTCCAGAAAAATGTTGCACCCAATCCTGTGCATTTATTGCTACATCCAGGGAGGGCTCATTATTGTTATCGTTTAGGAAGGGATTTTTTACTATTTTCCAAAACGCTGCGCTATTTTTTTAGAGAACTGCTTTTTAACAGTTGTGTCCAAAGATTTGTTTTCAGGTCCGTTTTTCTTTTCCTGATAGCCAGTTTATAAGTTTTTCGTAAGTTGCTTACCTCTTGTCTATTTCTATCTTTTTTGTTAAGGCCTTCTTTAATTCAGAGTATGCTTTAGTGCATTCTGTATCAAACCATCCTGTTTTAGGGGCTTTATTGGCTTTGCGGGGGATGGTTAGTTCGTTTCTTATCTTTAACAAGATTACTCCATAGTTGCTCAAGATCTCTTTTGGGGCTGTGGAGGGATTTAAACACCTTTCTATTTGGTCTTTGCATGCGGTAATTATTCTTTTACTGACAGCCTCTTGATCTATTGTACTCCATTTAAGGGTGAACCCGTTAAGTCTGTCCAGTGTCAGTGCTTCCTGATTGAGCATTCCGAGTTTCACCTTATCTTTATTCTTTCGATGGATCAGTTCTTGATATGCTAGTCTTAATGGAAAATGATCGCTGAGTACGTTATTAAGCACTTCAAAGGTCTTTATACGTGTAGCTTTATTACTAGATATTAGAATGTAGTCGATCAAAGTTTCAAGACCTCTTCCATGAAAGGTGGGAGTAAATTGAGTCATGGGATGTTTTAATAGATTAGCAAACCCCATATCTAATTCAGCCATAATAGCTTGCATGTTGTTACCTTCGATGGTGTGGGAGAAGTGGGTGGAACAATTTCCATGTTCATCGGGAGTCCCACAGATGAAGGGGTTGTTTTCCTTGCATATATGAAGATTAAAATCTCCTCCCCAGATTATCGTGTGGGGAACCTTGGCGTACTTTGTTTTAAGATCATTGGTCTGGTACAAAATTTCGTTTAAGGTTGTAGACCATTCCGTCGTGTTCATGTTGTTATAGAAATTGATGATGGTATAAACCTCACGATTGAGTCCTTGAAGATTGATAATCTGATAATTTTGATGTAGTATTGTCGGAGTTGTTTCGTGACATGGCCAGAGGTTAGAAATATACACTATTAATCCTCCTTTGCTTCTCCCAGAGTTTGATCTTATTGCTTGGGAGAAGAACGTTTTATATCCCAATAGGTGGCTTGGGTTATTTAGCCATGTCTCCTGTAAACAGATAACATCATTTGATTCTATCAGTTCAAGGAAACTTATTTCTGTTTGTTTAGTCGCTAATCCCGCTACATTCCAGAAAAGCACCCTCTTGTCGAGGTTCTCTGGAGTAGTTGTGGATGTTATGATCCGAGGAGTTATTTCTTCGCTAGGAGTAGGGTGTGAGTCAGGTGTCTTATTAGAGGCTGTTAGCTGACAGTTTTGGTGAAATTGTAGAATTGATAAGGATCTCGTGTTAACTCTAGAGGGACTTTGCGAGTCCTGTGTCTTTGTACCATCCGTACGAGCTTTTTCCATCTTATTTGGTTCATTTGAGTTGAAACTTTGAGTGCAATGTACTTTATCGAACGATTTACATGAGGGGAGACTAGCTAGAATCTGTGGTGGTGGTCAGTCGACCATCTCCAAGCAACTATAGGAATTAAAAGTTGGTATTCCAGCCCATTGTACCCTCTGTGGTATTTGCTGTGCCCTGCTACCATGAAAGTTCCAGTCATCTCGAACGTTTTGGTCGTACCCCCATTCTCCTCGGATTCTGCTCCTTTGATTGTTACCAAAGCCCCAATCACCTTGGTTCCTGGTTCTTTGATCGTACTGGTTCCAGGACCAATTATGGTCCTCATCCCGATGACCTTGTTGGGGATAGAAGAAGGATAGGGGTTTAGTGTTTATTCCACCACTACCTTCCAGTGGATCCCAGGAGCATATATAGTCCACTGCCCGAGGATTAACTAGATTGACTATTATGCAGTCGCCAGGGATAGTTTTTGGTTGGTAACCTATCCATGGGACCCTTCTGACCGTGGAGATCCCAGTGATGTTATTGGGATGGTTGGGTCTGTTGGTATTCAACCAGTGCCAGGTTTTATTTAGCAGGGACCAAATTGGTTCGTCAGTATTATTGCTTAGTTCTGGGACCCCTGTTAAAATGACTACGAATGGTGCTGCCTCTGGGGGGAGGTTTACTGGTTTAGTCCATCTTGATTTGGTTCGTTCTGGTTTGTTGAAGTTTCTTTGTGTGCGATCGGGCTGTAGAATTGGGGGTACAGATGGTGTGAGAGATACATTAACTGGGGGAACTTTGTGTGAGGGAGCACCTACTAATGGTTGATTTTGAATAGTAGATGTTGATTTTGAGGGTACTTGAGAGGGTTTAGTGTTGGTTAAAGGAATTGAATTTTGTAAATTATTCACTGATTGACCCGGTTTTAGGTTTTGAGTATTTGTTATTGTATTATTTTTTTCTGGTTGTGTTGGATTGATAACAGTTTGTGTTTTTCCAGTTTGGGCTAAGAGGCCAATCGGCGTTGGTACATCTTGTAAACTCGAGTTTATGTTTTTTTTTGAGAGAGCGACTAAAATTGCTACTTGTTTTTCTATCAACTCTAAACTCTTTTGGATAGGTTGTAACTGGTGATTAATTATTTTCTCTATTTCTTTTGTTAGAACTGATAGTAGCTTGTCGTTGTTCAGATTTCTAGGTTTCAGTGGATTCGAATTTTTTTTATGTCTGTGGTTGTAATTAGGTCCATTGTGATCTTCAATTGTGACTACATTTGTATTGGTGATACTGTTGGGTTCCGAAACTACCTTATTAGTGATGTTATTCATACTCTGAGGTATATTTGAATCATGGAGGTTAGAAGAACGGATGTATTCAGAAATTGCTGTGTTAGGTTTTGCTTGATTACCTAAATGGGTTTCATTGAGCATTGGACGTTTCGGAATTGCTCCTTCCCTAATCCCTTTATTTTCGTTCTGCGTGGGGACATTTTGAGATAGTTTTGGGCTTGCAAAGATATCAGGAGTTCGCTCAAGATCCTGGGAAAGTTGTGTGTCGGATAGTTGTAGAGGTACTGACAGGTCGACTGTATTCGGGATTATGTGGATATCGGTGTGTACATCCACGGTAGTAGTATTATGTTGTTGTTGTACATTTGGTGTTTTTGCTTGTGCCAGCAGACCCAATGAGGAGCGTCTGGCTTGATCGAGTTCATAAGAGACTCTTCTGTCAATCAACATTACAGTGTCATCTATGGTTTGATTGACCTTGCTGATAAATTGGTCAATAGGGCCGGTAGAAATCATCTTGTTTTTCCGCGTTTTGCTCCTGGAGCCTCTTGTGGACATTATGGAATCTTGGACCAAAAGAGCACTTTTTTTTTTTTTTTTTGATTTTATAGAATAGAATTACCTGACAGTAGATGTTCGGGGGGTGGGCCCAGCCCAGTCTCCTCCGGTCTGTGACGGGCTAAGACGGGCCCACCCTTGGCCCAGGCTTAGCCCAGCGTCCCGCGAGGGGGAGTGATAACGCCCTTTATGCGCCTCCTGGCGCGGCGTGCTGGGGGTGTGGCTGGAGACCTCGAGGGCTGCCGGTAGTTGTAGGCAGCCCCTCGCCTCGCTCCACTCGGCGGCCCCGCTGACAGGTGTAAGGTAACAGCAGGACGGCGGGAGGGAGGCGGTGGGGGGTCTCAACAGCGCGAAGATCAAAACTGCTTCAATGGAACCTCTCCCCTTCGGCAAAGCGCAGGTGGGAACAACCAGAGTCAGAACAAGTTAAACAGAGTGACTATTTAGTTGAAATGCACTAACCATTTTCTCTCCAATTTTCCGACACTGCCATTCATGCTCAGGGGCTGTCACAAATTCAGATATCTGAAGCAGTAAAGAGCAAGATCGTAACAGTTTTATCATTTGCAACTAGTAAACTCTCATTACAAACATTGAAACTGATGGGTACCTTATTTGTTTTTGAGATGTTAATGTAGTTTATTCAACATTTATGAGTAATGCACATTTAGGTATTGATCGTTATAATAGTTTTAACTTCTACTTCAAATGTTGCTATATTTTTGCTTTCTACTTTAAGTACATTAGTATCTCGCTATTTTTCAAATAAATTGTGCCCAGAACTCTCCTCATTTGTTCTTAGTGGTTTCTGAATTTCATAGTAATTAGTTCATCAGGATACCAGTGTTTTTTTCTGATCAGCCAGAGGACAGAACCTGACGAAATATGAAACAGGATTTCTGACTTGCGGCTATGATGGCAGTGGGGAGATTATAGTTGAGT
The DNA here is from genome assembly GCF_964261635.1 of Lissotriton helveticus. Lineage (NCBI taxonomy): Eukaryota > Metazoa > Chordata > Amphibia > Caudata > Salamandridae > Lissotriton > Lissotriton helveticus. The sequence goes on from NC_136067.1 coordinate 55,164,490, forward strand.
GATTTCTAGGTGAGTTGTAGTGTGCATCAGTTTACTCATTCACAAGGATCACGGTCTAGTTTCCAGTAGCTCCACAAAAAGTAGTACGCGAGGGAATTCTATCACTGGGACACTCACTGTAATATTTCACACCTTTGGATTTTCAAATCCGCTACATAGATGTCAATGCTCACTTTCTCTTAAGATGATTGCCTTGATACTGTTTGCAAATGTGATCGCCAAGTAGGAGACTAACATTTCAGAAACCTCGTTCTTTAGATCAGGTCTTCACTTTTCAGTATCTCCCTCCTGAGATATCCAAACGCACACCGCACTCGGCAGGTGAATGTCATGTAGTCAAAACACAAAAAGAAATGCACAAACACAGCAAAACCAGTGCATTCTCTTATTTGTCATCAAACAGGAAAACATTCGGGCATTGAGGCTGGTGGGAGGGACCTTTATTCTATGGAAATGTAAAAAATACTAGCGTGTTAGAGTGCCTGTCGGGAGGCGGGACCGCCTAATTATGTAATGACTGGGATGAGGACCACCAATGAGGGGGTAATGAAGCAGAGCCTTTATTGAGGTGTGTTAGTGATGGCATGCAGTTATCTGGCTAGTTAATCTTCAGACAAATTATATGGCTCCATGGAACGTATCCGTACTGGGCAACCAGTGTTACAGGACACATTCAGAAGCCGAAGGAATCAGCAGACAAAGCCATCTTTTTTCAGATTGATACAGAATGTCCATGGATCTGCTGCTCCTGCCATCTATCCCTCCAGACAACGTCTTTGGTCTCAGAAATACCTCCCTTGTTGACAACATTCATCCTGAAGACGCAACAGCCGAGGTTCAGGAACTCTGCTTTACCTTTCCGTTCCCAAGAACTTAAATTCACATCTTTAAATGGCTTTAAGGCTGACACGGTCATTCTGAGATGCCCAACTGCATACCATAGCTCAGGTTATGCATTTCCACATAGAGCCAGCCTACTTTTCTGGGGAAAAGGTTCATCACTTGCATTTATGCCAAGACATAAATACGTAGTTCATGAAAAACTGCCAATCATACATCTGACGCTGTCTCGATGTTTGGTAGGAAAGACTCCACTGTTTTTTTTACATTCCCTTCCTTGACTGTTTTTCTATCTAAATTGTTAGTTGTCTTGCTGAAATAGTTTCTCAGGTGGTGGCAGGAGGATATATTCCACTGCTGCTCACTTTAACAGTAGCGATGACTCTTTCCCTACATCCAGCATCATCGTGGTGACCATATTGATGGACTTCCATGACGGGTCCCTCCCGAGGTGGCCACCACATTTTCAATATGATCTAAAAACGGACATACGCTGGAGAACTTGCTGCTAGTAGATTACAGTCCCCATTATAAGTAAGCCTGGGCGGAGTTCACAAAGTGATCTAAAAACTCTGCAAAACTACACAGAGTTTTGCGAGCGGCAGGATGGGTTACCTTGTGCTGTTCGCACTGATTTTTAGCACCGGGTGATTGTTCCACGCTGCGTAACAGGGCGCCTTTTCTTTCTGCAGCTCAAGTAGAAGTTCTACGCGAGCGACAGCTTCCTCAACGCGAACAGAAGGTTTCTCAACACAAGCGGTAGCGACCATCCGCGTTGAGAAATATCACAGGGAAGTGGTCTAGCGTTGGATTTCCCTCGCTCGCGCTTGCCAACTTACCGTTGGCAAGTGCGAGTGAGGAAAAAACTCTGCTTCTCGGAGCGGAGTTTTTCAAAACTCTCGGAGTGTGAAAAACTCTACAAACGGAGTGGAGTTCACCGTCCAGGCTTAATTACAAGTGTGCACACAAATCTCTGATCAACCTCAAATCCCCAAAAGACTTAAAACAGACAGTTAACCACTTCGACGCTAGTGACGGAACCGTTCCGTCACGCCCCTCGGGTGGGCTGTGCTCATGACGGAACGGTTCCGTCACGGCCCGGCCGCCTGCGCGACGCGTTTCATTAAGCGGGCGGGGCCGTGACGGAACCGTTCCGTCACAAGCACAGCTCACCCGCGAGCCGTGACGGAACGGTTCTGTCACCCGCGCAGGTGAGCCGCGCACCCCCCAGCGACCGTTAGCGCTGCGGCGGAATAGCCGCCGCAGCGAAGGTGTTAAAAAGTAGTGGTGCTCTTTTCCATCAACAGTGATTTCAGACATTTTCTTTGCTCTTTGGTATGTCACGTTTCCTCAGGGCAGAGCAGAGGATGATTTGCATCATCCAGTTTGAACATGGCTACGGTTTTGGAATGATCACGTTGATGAGGTACATTCTTAAGATGATTTAATGTTGTCAAAGTGTGTGCCACTCCTACAGCACACAAGAGGTGCCCCTTGGCTCCCATGGTGTCATCCCTCTCCACTCCTACTAAGTAGCCCACGGTAACTTCTCCGACGATTGTGAGGACCATGTGGACATCCCACTGCATGCTGAGAACACAGCTCTGAATGCAGCCATAAGGTGGCTCTGGTATCTATTCCCCGTATGCGTGGCTTCCCACCGCCTGCTGGCATAATTGCTGCATGGGCATCACATCCCAGGAGTTGGTACCCAGAGAGGGTTTGAGGTGAGACTTCGGAATTGTGCCGGGTAGTTTTTGCGCATGAGGCCATAACTTCAGCCCTCTCTTATGCTCATCTCAGCACTATGTCATTACAGAAGTACAATCCTCTGCATCTAAGGTGTGATGCTGTTCTGAGCTGAGTTCCTGCCATTATTTGCGACTCTTTCAGAAAATAGCTGATTCCCAGAATCTTTGAGCAATTTCCGATTAAATACCCGCTGCAGCCTCACACCAGCGCCATTTCGCAGTAAATTGCATCCCACGGATTTGTTTATGTGACTGTTGGTGCCCCCATAGGAAGTGTGGAGGGGGGGGGGGATGGGGACGCCGACTATGCCAGCAGTTATTGCAGGAACATTATCGGGGTTGCTCATTTCAGCTTAAAACTGCTGACAGGCCAAACAGAGGCAGTAAAAAGAAAATGATCATAAAAAAGCATTTCTTTACAAGCATTTCATTCAAACAAAAATGAGTTGCTCTTCCAGCCCTCATTGCCGTGTTGCTTGCTGTTCGTTGTATCTCATATTATTATTTTGCCCCAGGTCTCAGTTTTTTTAATAAACAATCTGAGACCTATGTTATTCTGGCACCAAGTCCGCTTGCCATATTGAATGATCCGTCTACGGTTGCGCACTTGTAGTTCTAGCCTGGTCCCTGGGGTTCTTTGGGGCCTCGGGTGACTTCTCTTGCTTGGGTTAGCCCACTGCGGACCAGCAGGGGAGCGGGGGAGAGTGTTCTGTATCCAAGCGGGTCACTTCCCAGACTCTTGTATGACGAGATGGTATGAATGGCGCATGAGGGGGAGAGCCCTCCGTCCCCAAAAGAGTGTTGGCCCTGGTGTTACTGTGTTTTGTTAGTCAGACATTGGCCTTCCCAGACCTGGAAGTAAGTTCTGAAGGGGGCGTCTTAGCTTTACAGAAGCCACCCTACTAGCCCTGTTACCTTGAAAAGGATCGATCACGATCAGAGATCCATTGAATGAATCTGTGTGCTCTCCACTCCCCTTTACAGCTCATTCTTAAACTGCAGGATTGGGAGACATCAAAAAATGGAAACCTAATAGAAAGGCTTCGGGAAAATGTCATTAGAATGATAACAAGTGAGGGCAACACCAATAGATCTGACCTTGGCTAGTATGCAGAAGAAAAATTTGCGGACAATTTAAAAATGCAGAAATTGTAAAATAAAAATAAAGGAGTGGCCAAGCAGCAGAGGCACACCAGCCCCTGGCACTGAGGTGTACTCATTTTTAGCAAACTGTGCACAGGCAATAATGGCATCACTTGTAGTGTGACAGCCAGTGGATGAAGTGGGCTGAGCCACTACAAATTGTGGTGAATGGAAGCAAACTGTGAATGAAACTTGAACAGACCAAATGGATAAAGGACACTGATCTTACACCCCTGTATATGTGTATGTATTGATAGGCTGATTTTTAGGGAAAACACAAGAATGATAATACAGAAAAAGCTTCCTATAATAGAAACCCAAAAAGGGGTAGCAGTTACGGAGGCGGAGGGCGAAGAGGTACTAGGTGTAGGAGTAAGGGTAGGCGTCAAAGAATATAGACTGGAATAGAAACACTCTAGAATAGGGATTGGTAGAGCCAATAAGATATTGGCAGGGGTTCCAGTCTTAAGGTACAGTTAACTGTAGAGGTATGAGAGTAGACGGGCAAGGGGACAAGTTGGGGTAGAAGAATATGATACAAAGAAAAACAGAGTTGAAGAAGGGTGGAGGACCTGCTGAAGGTATAAAAAATTGGATTACGGGTTGAAGGCAGACAAAGCTAGAGGGGCGAGAGTGCACCCATTTAGGTGAGGAAATCAGGGGAATGTACAGGGAGGAGGACAATTCAGGGAGCAAAGGCATCCTCGCCCTATGAGAGAAATAAGGCATTTAAAACATTTTTTTATCAGAGATATCATACACATCTGTTACATATTGACTTTCTTTGTAAATCCGTATATGTACATAGTTTCCTCCCAAAAATTCCAAATCATATTTCTACTACATATAAACATATCTACCCAATCCCCTGCAGCCCCTTTTCTTCCATCCATGTTATAAGAGGTTCCCATATGCTCTTGCCTTTCCTCCGGGTCCTGACCCCTTTACATTTATACAAAGCGATTTCTTGACGGCCCAGATATAGTAGCCTGTAGAGCCACTGAAAATATGTAGGAGGCTTACTATCCTTCCATCCTGTGGCTAGCAATAGGCGTACTATCACCATTCTTAAAAACACAAAATCCCATTCCCTCAAAATTATATTTAATTGCGCATCAAAGCCTAACAGCATCACTGTTGGAGTAATTTTAATCTCTCTACTGAATACCTGAAACCAAAATGTTTCAATAGCCTCTTTTAGCGGGTTCAACTTTACGCATGAAAAGAACATATGTATGCTATCCGCTGGGCCCGCCTGACATCTTGGATATTTATAATTTTGCCTCTTCCCCCACCCAAATAATTTATCTGGCGTGTAATAGAGATCGTATATTGTTTTATATTGCTGAGCTGTGAGGTTGGCTGCCATAAGTACCTTATTTCCAATCTCTAACACCATATCGATATCTATTTCCCCATCCTCAAGCTTACAAGCCCACTTGGTTTCTATTTTACCTATATCATCTGGTATCTTTGCTGTTAATTTATGATTAAAATCCTTAATTTTACTATCTGCATTTTCCATCATTTTCAAAATAGGAGCAGCATCCATGTTGATAGAGCCTGTAGGAAGCTCTCTAATTCGGTTTTGGATTTGTAGATATTTAAAGCAGGAGCTTTGATATAAGCCACATTTTATACCGCATTTGAATATAAATCTGCAAAAAATATAATCCCTGCCTGTTCCCATTTCCTAGCCATTCCATAATAGTGTTGATGCGAAGAAGTCAGTGTGCCAGAGTGAGGTGTATTTATTATACCTACTGATTTTAAAGATTTTTTTCACTTTTTTCCAAATTCTTAGCACCATCTGGATATATCTATAGCGAGGGTTTTTATATAATGTATCTAGCTGTCGTTGTAGTAGTCCCGTAACTTCATTACCCGTGGCCAGTTGGTATATAGTGGGTATTTGAGATCGTTCCACCTAGTCCCTTTGTAGACGATATAATGACCCGGTTTGTTGCAGGGCCATACACCAATAGTACAACTGTACATTAGGGGCTCCACAACCTCCCCGGTCCCTCGGTAGCGTCAGGTATTTATAGGCATGACGCACCTTTTGATACCCCCAGATAAATTTAGAGAACATTGCCTCAATTCTATGTATTTTAGTAGCAATGAGCTCCAAAGGTATTGCCCGAATAAGATACAGAATTTTAGGGAAAATCATCATTTTAATTACGTTTATTCGTCCAATAATTGTAAGATGTAAGTTATTAATGCGTTTTAGGTCATTATTTATTCTTTGTAATACTGGATCAATATTAATCGCCCAAAGTTTGTTAATGTCTGCTATTATTTTGACCCCAAAATACGTCGCTGACTACACGAAGATCTTTAAAAGAGCACTTTGCAGAGCAGATAATTTGCGTTTTAGTTTTGTTTGAGATACCCAGATTTTCCCCCAAATTCGGCTGCCAAACTTTCAATTTCTTTGATAGCAGTTCGGGGTTCAGCTGTAATAATTGCATTATCGTCTGCGTATGCTAACATTTTTGTCTCATCTAATATTTTAACTGGTTTTATCACCTGATTATGTAAAATGCGGTTAATAAAGGGGTCTAAATAATATGCAAACAATATAGGGGAACAGGGGCAGCCTTGACGCGTCCCCCTAGCTATCTCTATCCTCCTAGATGTATGACCCATAATTTGAATCTGGGCATGCGGTTTAAAGTACATTACCTGAAGAGCCTTAACAATTCCTGGGGGAAATCCTCTATCTACCAAGCTCCTCCATAAATATCGTCAGGCCACTCAGTCAATGGCCTTCTCCGCGTCCAGGAGGACCACAGCCATTTCAAGCTCATCCACCTCTGCTATATCCAAAATTTAAATTACCCACTTTGTATGGTCTGTGGTCCCCCTGCCGGGAACAAAACCATGTTGCCATGGTGATATGAGAGCAGCAATGGTCTTTTGTAATCGAGTAGCCATTATTTTTTAGTACACTTTAGCATCCGCATTAATGAGCGATATGGGGCGATACGATGAGGGTAATTCTGCAGGTTTATCTTTTTTCAAGAAGACAACCACATCCGTATCCTGACACGGGAGGGATCCCTCTATACTGAATACTGACAAATCAGTCTTGCATAACAGGAAGTATTTGGGGCAGTAATAGTCTATACATTTCTATGGGGATTTTATCAGGACCTGTAGCTTTCCCCAATGCTAGGGATGCCAGTGCCTCCTGAACTTCCTCTACAGTTATTTCACTTTCCAGTTCTAAGGCGACCTCAAGATCTAGTCGTGATAGGAGAGGATATTAATCTGTTATTTCAACATATACGTCACCATCCAGTGAGCTTTCTTCTGAGCGATGCAGCTTAGTATAAAATTCCTCAAATTCCCCGGTTATTTCTTGCGGTCCAGATACTAACTGATTATTTTTATCCCTCATTTCGACTGTTATTTCTAACAGATTTCTGTTGTGTTCTTAATGCTAAGAGTCGTTCCGTAGCCTCCCCATATTCGTAAAGCTCCCCATGATATGCTTGAAACGTCTGAGCAATTTTATTCTGGAAGTAAGCATTTATTTCTGATTTTGCTATGGCGAGTTTAGTCATTTGTTCAGCTATTAAACACTATGAGCTCCCCTTGTTTATTATCTGAGTATGTTCTGCCTCTAATTTAGATAGTTTGTTAATTAGTTGATCAACTTGCATTTTACTCTTTTTCTGAATGCGAGCCGCATACCCTATTATCTGACCTCGCAGGGTGGCTGTAAAGGTATCCCAAACTATCTCACGGAAAGCACTATACCTATTGCAGTCAAAAAACTCCTGTGCCCATGGTTTAATAAAGATGCAAAATAAGGGATTAATGTCATCCGGAGAAAAAAAAACTGCAACATCAAGTGATTTCATCACTGTGGATCTGACATCTTTGGAATGCTATTCACTTAAAAAAATTCAAGGAAACCGGCTTTTGTTGAAAGATTCTCTAGAATAGAATATTTTAAAACCATTACAAAGTGAATTTCATCAGATGTGCATACAGCTGTGACAAAGGCCTCGCTCCCCCTGCTCCCACCATCTTGGTAGAGAACTGCAAGTCATTGACCTGCTGAGGAAAAGTTGTCGTAGAACTCATCTTTGGGTTTGTGCTAGCCTAATGCTGGGTGCAATCACAAACTGTTTAGCCAGGTAGAAAAGTTATAACACAGCCTTCCTCGGAGTAGGCAATGAGTTTTCCACACATGCCTTTGAGACCGAAAATGCCTTCTTAGTTCCTCCCAGACCACTGCTGAATCTGATTTTTCATTGTCGTAATTGGTTGGCAGACTCACATGACTGCGCCTCTCACCTGTGTCTGGGCCCAGGAGAGAAGGTGCTTAACACTGCATGTGATAGGACGAGCAAAGGTCTATGAGGATGCTTATTGAAATTGGCATTTCATTGTAATATCGCATTCGTGTTATCCCTGAACCATTCCGTGACTTGACATGTTGACCTGTTAAGCGGTGTACAAGTCATGCTGAGCGGGCATGCATTGTGGTGCTGTCTGCCAGGTATGCGTTGCATTCTACTATTATTGTCGAAAGGCAGACTCACTTCTGCATGCTATTATTGCTGCAAAGCTCTTGCCTCAAGGAGGGTCGTATCTGCCTCAGAATGTGTACCTAGGTGCTGGGATCAAGCTACGTTGAATTAATGAATGATAATGTAAAGGTGGCTTCATTGAACACTCCCCGTCATCCCCATCCATCCGTTGTGCCTGACCACATTGGGTTGAACACCACCAGGGTTCAGTACCTGCTTCTTGACATTGTAATTTGTATTTTGTTCCCTAACCTAGTTCTCCCTTTAGCTTGACCTGAGCTGCAGTTCACCAGGAGTACGTTAAGGTCGCCGCCTTGTAAACTATCAAGTACTAGACTTTTTTTTCTCCTTTTCTTCCTTTTCTTATCACTAGAGCCCCCTCGCTGCTGATCTGTTTGCAGTAATGATTCTGGTGCCACAAACACACCAGCCAAATATGGCGCTCGAAAAGAGGGCGAGTGCACGACAGAAGAAGTACCTTGGAAATGTTTTTTTTCCATTGGCTAGCTCCATTTCCTCACTTGTGCTTGTTGCTTATTTAGGACGCTGTTGTATTCCATATGGTATATAAAGCTAGTAGCGCTCTTCCCTGCTACCTCACTGCACAGTTTACCTATCCTCTGGGATGTTTACATTATATCTGCTCCTGGTCACTGTTGTCTGTACTCTTTGGACTTGCCATCACGTAAGAATTTCTTGGATGTTATAGAGTTTATCACCGACCCCAATATAGAGCAGACATTGGACCTTCCACATACTGTACAAGTCCTAACATCCATCACCACGGAGATCCCAAGTTTGATCACTGCTTGTGTGTATGTTTTCAGTATTTCTTGCTGTAAGTCTCAGAAATGTGTTGATAAATTTACATTGTCTAAAGAGTAGATGTCAGTGGAAAAAGTTCCATAGTTTGAGCTTGTGGTGTTTTGATGGTGTGACTAGCATGAAGCAGCCTGAGCCTCTGACCATGATCCACGTCTTACAAATTGAAAACTGTTGCAAACCTCAAAAGGTTCACTCTATCGTCTTTTCTTTATGGCTGTTTCGGTGCAGGTGGGTTTCGCCCACTGATCAGACACCTAATAAGAATAAACCACTGTTGTGCATTCCTGAAAGGGAATAACGTCCCCACGTTTCACTCCAATGGCTTATTGAATGTATTTTCTCAATTTCCTTTGATATGAGTAATCACAACGTTCCAATTGTTATTTATTCTGAATGATTTCTTCTGAGTAATTCATCAGCTTGATAGTGTTAATCGTTCACAATACATTTTTTTTTCATCAAATTCATTTCCTTAGAAATCCCAATGCATTTCGGGACAGGCCCTTCATCAGGGGGATATGTTCTATAATATAATCAACATGTGTTGTCAAAAATAATCCAAAATGTAACAACCTAGTACAAGAACCTTCTTTAGAAAATGTTTTTATTCACATCACAGATCGTAAGTTGCAGTTAAGAAACAGAACCAGATAGTCATAATATGTAATCCTAAAATAATCCATCCCCTAGGAATGCGTTGAACTCTCTGATATTTAATTAAAGTACTCTAACATGTCCTCCTATGCTTTCATTACCCAGGTGTTTCACTGTGTGCACTTTGAGTGTCCGGCCCAGATCTCTGCCCCCACCCCGTCACCGAAGGAGGAGAAGAACGAACCAGGGGCTTTGGATGAGCAGCTTTCCGGTGGTCCGCAAGGCATGGCCGCCTTGCTCCTGTCTGCAAATTCAATCTCTCGATCACAAAGTCAGCAACAGTAATGCATGGGTCAAGAGTGAGGGCCTGAACCTGGTGAAGATAGAAGGGGCAGCTACATCATCCTTTCCCTGAAGGCACTTTCTTACGTCCACAGTACTTTGGAGCCTGACAAGAGCTGTTGGAGTAGGAAAGGCTTCCCAAGGACACGAGAAGCCTGCAACACCCTCCTCCGTCAGTGCAAATCAGCCTGACTGGTGGTGGGAGAAAATTGGTCTTCAATCTTCATCAAGTCGTCCATTAATACCCTACCTCCCTAATCTCAGCTAGGCAAAGGGGCGCAAGGGATTGTAATTGGCAGACCAGGCTTGGAATACAAATGCAAGCCACACATATGGACGAATTAAATGTGATGATTAGAGGCGTTCAGTTCTTTGCATCAGTCCTTGGAGCAGGCTCTGCTGCAGAAATGTTCTCTTTTGTGTGGCACTGCCCTACCATTTGACCTTTTTCCTAAGTTATGTTGTGTGCATTTGCAGATTTGTTCTTCTGCTGCTGTTTATCATGTTCCTGGCTCTGTTTTGCTGCTCTGTTGTTGCTCATTAGATCCTCTACAATGATTGGACTCTGCAAGAAGCCTATCACCCATGGAGGGCCACACATAATGGCGCGGCGTCCCTTCAGCAGTGCTGCAGCGATTGCTGAGTTGCCGCTGTGACATTGCTGGCAGAGCGCTTCATCCGTCATTTCCTGCGCTCCTCCTAAGTGGGAGGCTGTCTTTAAAGTTGCAAAGGACGGCAAGTAAATAATGACTCTTGGTCCTCATTTAATCCTCTAAAAAAAACTATTTGTTTTCCATAAATCTCTCTAATAACTGCTGCAGAGCGGCATTTTCCAGGCCATTGTTGAGTGCGGCAGAATTGAAGCCCTCATGCTGTCCTTTTGATTTGCCTCCAGTTTACTCTGCAGTATGGGAATGTGTCCCTCCTTTTCTGGCCCTGGAATATTGAACCCTCATTTACTACCCACCTTTGTTTCCTCTCGAGATTCTCCCTCTGGTGTTCTGGTGTAGAAGCTGTTCACTAAACCAATCCTAATCCAGTCGTTCCTCTCGGCCTGTTGGGTGGGTGCAATTCTCTTTAGATTTGACCTTCCAGGACTGTAAGGCGGCGCTGGATAATAAGCCTCTATAGCGGCGCTGTGGGTTTAAATTACAGTGTATCCGACGCTACTTGCGCCCCACGCATGGTCCACTGAAGGATCACAATACTGACCTTTATCCAGCCTGGTCTTTTTATCAGCAGGACAAAGACCTGCAGACCGGCCCTTCATGTACGATGGCTCTCAAGCCCCAAAAGAGCCACCTCTCAAGTTTAATATCTGGGATAGTTTAAAGCAGGGCTTGTGGCCCTCTAACCTTGCCTTTCCCAGTGAGTTTCAAGACACTGGTGCCCAGGAAATTCGAAGCCTAATAACGTCCAAGGGCACAAAAACAGGACTGAATAGAGGTGCAGAGATCTACATTGTTAAGATGTAAATAGTCCAGTGCTGTGTGTGGAGAATCGCGACAGAACTCCTGAGCCACAGGCGTTCCACTTCCAACCCGTGTAAACCTCCCTAAAGTTATACATGTACACAAATCCACCCAGTAAGATCACACCAGTAAGGTAAGAGGGTTTAAAAACATGACTGCACTCAACTGTAAACCATTGCATATAGACCAGATGAGCAGCTGGCATTCATGCAGAGCTCCCAGAATGGTTAGAATTTGGCTCAAGCCTATTTATTGTACCTGATGCTGACCTACTTTACCTTTTGTTTCACCAACCAGGATTGTACTAACTGAATGTTGCACTTGAGACGAGATAGGAACGTGTTGCAAGATCCCGAGATCTGACATCGATCTTCTAGGAAGCTCCTCGCCCTTTGGAGGCTTTAGTCTGGCGCCAGAGGACTTTGAGTACCAGCACGCAGTGCTTATATTAGTGCACCAGTCGTGATATAGAAGAACTTATTGTGGATACACATATTGTGGAGGCGCTTCGGTCTGGTTAAGACTAGTTGAAGGTCACATTTCCATGCCTGCTAAACACATATATTTTTGTAGTGCTGCTTCTTTCAGCCACATGCAAAGTTGGATTTATTTAAGCTACTGTTGTTTGGATTCAGATCGTACATGGCAAATAAAAAAGTTGATTAACGCATTATACTTTCCGTCTTGTGAACCAGTTTGTGCACGGGTGTAGGTCCATTGAAGGCTGAACGAGCGCAGCACACCGTGCTGTGACTGTCCCCCAAGCTTGTTATTTTTGGGTCAGTATTTGCTGAAGAACTGTTGATGAGTGACTGTAGCCCATTGCCTTGATTTTCCTTATTGCCAACTTGGGTTTCACTTATCTGTGATATCCATTGTACTATGCACATAAAAGCCTATCTAACTACATTTTGACTAAGTAAAGACAACTCCATATTGGTTTGAAAGCTACTGGATCAAGGTTGTTTTACAGTCGCTTTACCATCTTCTGTTGTAATCATGGCAGGCGCCATAGATAAATCATCTTCACGCAAAATAACGGTTTTATTGCCTCAACAGTCATACAAATGTGATATTTAAAAACTATTGGTTTGTACAGATCGTGGAGATAATCCGTCTTTTGCTGGCACATCAACAATATCAAAATCTAGGTGGCCTCTCCATCCAAAGGGATTTACTTTTTTGAACGTGCTTGAACGTTTCAGCCAGACCTGCAAGTATCGCCTCATTTGCCCTACTCCCCACTGGCCCTGCCCCTGCTCCCCACTGGCCCTGCTCCCCACTGGCCCTGCACCTGCTCCCCACTGGCCCTGCCCCTGCTCCCCACTGGCCCTGCCCCTGCTCCCCACTGGCCCTGCCCCTGCTCCCCACTGGCCCTGCCCCTGCTCCCCACTGGCCCTGCTCCCCACTGGCCCTGCCCCCGACTGGCCCTGCCCCCGACTGGCCCTGCCCCCGACTGGCCCTGCCCCCACTAGGCCCTGCTTCCCACTAGGCCCTGCTTCCCACTAGGCCCTGCTTCCCACTAGGCCCTGCTTCCCACTAGGCCCTGCCCCCCCCCCCACTAGGCCCTGCCCCCCCCCCACTAGGCCCTGCCCCCCCCACTAGGCCCTGCCCCCCCACTAGGCCCTGCCCCCCCACTAGGCCCTGCCCCCCCCACTAGGCCCTGCCCCCCCACTAGGCCCTGCCCCCCCCACTAGGCCCTGCCCCCCCACTAGGCCCTGCCCCCCCCACTAGGCCCTGCCCCCCCACTAGGCCCTGCCCCCCCACTAGGCCCTGCCCCCCCCCACTAGGCCCTGCCCCCCCCACTAGGCCCTGCCCCCCCATTAGGCCCTGCCCCCCCCCATTAGGCCCTGCCCCCCCCACTAGGCCCTGCCCCCCCATTAGGCCCTGCCCCCGACTGGCCCTGCCCCTGCTCCCCACTGGCCCTGCCCCTGCTCCCCACTGGCCCTGCCCCTGCTCCCCACTGGCCCTGCCCCTGCTCCCCACTGGCCCTGCTCCCCACTGGCCCTGCTCCCCACTGGCCCTGCTCCCGACTGGCCCTGCTTCCCACTAGGCCCTGCTTCCCACTAGGCCCTGCTTCCCACTAGGCCCTGCTTCCCACTAGGCCCTGCTTCCCACTAGGCCCTGCTTCCCACTAGGCCCTGCTTCCCACTAGGCCCTGCTTCCCACTAGGCCCTGCTTCCCACTAGGCCCTGCTTCCCACTAGGCCCTGCTTCCCACTAGGCCCTGCTTCCCACTAGGCCCTGCCCCCCCCCACTAGGCCCTGCCCCCCCACTAGGCCCTGCCCCCCCCACTAGGCCCTGCCCCCCCACTAGGCCCTGCCCCCCCACTAGGCCCTGCCCCCCCCACTAGGCCCTGCCCCCCACTAGGCCCTGCCCCCCACTAGGCCCTGCCCCCCCCACTAGGCCCTGCCCCCCCCCACTAGGCCCTGCCCCCCCCCACTAGGCCTGCCCCCCCCACTAGGCCCTGCCCCCCCCACTAGGCCCTGCCCCCCCACTAGGCCCTGCCCCCCCCCACTAGGCCCTGCCCCCCCCCCCATTAGGCCCTGCCCCCCCCCCATTAGGCCCTGCCCCACCCCACTAGGCCCTGCCCCACCCCACTAGGCCCTGCCCCACCCCACTAGGCCCTGCCCCACCCCACTAGGCCCTGCCCCACCCCACTAGGCCCTGCCCCACCCCACTAGGCCCTGCCCCACCCCACTAGGCCCTGCCCCACCCCACTAGGCCCTGCCCCACCCCACTAGCCCTGCCCCCCGACTGGCCCTGCTCCCCGACTGGCCCTGCTCCCCGACTGGCCCTGCTCCCCACTAGGCCCTGCCCCCCACTAGCCCTGCCCCCCAAAGCCCTGCCCCCCACTAGCCCTGCCCACCACTAGCCCTGCCCACCACTAGCCCTGCCCACCACTAGCCCTGCCCACCACTAGCCCTGCCCACCACTAGCCCTGCCCACCACTAGCCCTGCCCACCACTAGCCCTGCCCACCACTAGCCCTGCCCCCCACTAGCCCTGCCCCCCACTAGCCCTGCCCCTCACTAGCCCTGCTCCTCTTTAGCCCATCCATGCTCTCTGCCCTCACTGGTGCTTTTTTCTCCTGCACTCTTATTTGCAATCCCACACCTGTTCTGTCATCCGTTTCAGCCCCAATTGTATCATAATTTTCTGTTTTATTATGAATTCTTGCTCGGTTCTCTCCCTTGATCAGGCTCTGTTCTCATTTTCCCTCTTTCTACCTCTGTCCTGATCAGTTCCAGCTCACGTTTTGCTCTCTGTTTCTGTCCTTATTGATTTCTGCTCACCTTTCAGTTCTCTGCCTGCATCTCCCCTGTTCAGTTCTTGCCCCCTTATTGGAGTCTGTTGCGGTGCTCATTGGTTGTTTCTCTACCTCATCTTTTTCTACTTGTGTTCCCGTCAGCCACAATCAGTCCATGCCTCCATTCTATTTTCTGTCTATCATGAACAGTTCCTTCCCCCCCTTCTGCTTTGTTTACCTGTCCTTATCAGTTCATACCCATTTCTGCTCTTAGCCCACCTGCCCTTATCAGCTTTTTCTTTCTTCAACTTTATCTACTTCAGTCTTTATATTTACCTGACACATTTCTGGCTTGTCTACCTACATTCAAACTTTTACACATCTGTTCTTTTTCACCTTTCCACTGTCAACTTATCTGATCTTATCAGTTCTGCTTTATCTACTTCTGTCCTTATCAGTTACTGATTAATTTCGTATTTCTGCCTAACTCTGTTATCAGTTCCAGCTGGCTTTACTAATCACGAGTTGGCTCTTTGTCGTGCAGAGTCATTGCTACCCTTATTGTCTACCTCCCGCTGCTCATCACTCCTGGCTACTTATAATCCCCCCTCTTAGAATTTCTTGCTTCTCTTTTTAAGTCTGTCTCTAGTTTCCTCAGTTCTGAATTGATCCATCTCTCTTCTCCCTTTCCTGCTCCCTGCCTACCTCTCTGTTTACGTTAGTTCCTGCTCTCATTTCCTTAAAAAAAAAATTATATTTACATTTTTTAAAGACTTATACAACCATAGTGCAATTATCCATATAGTACATCCTCCGCCCGCCCATGGCCCCTCTCCCACGGCCCTACACATACTGACAGATCGACAACACCAAAACCCACCACATTTTGGATCTCCATTCTTGCATTCTTAGCTGCCTTCATCATGTGCATAGTGGCTGACAAGAAGAGTCCAAATAAGTGCTAAGTGCAAACTGCTACTTCAACCCTTTGAGCTTAGGTTTTCTCCTTCATGGCCCCTATTAATTTTATATATACATTCATACATTCTTAGCTACATTCCGCTAATAACAGAACATTTTTCTATATAAATTCATAAATTTTTAGCAACATCCCTCAAATAAACAAAAACTGACAAGAAGGGTTCATGAATACCAAATATACAATGCAAGTATCTTGTTTAGCATAGATTGGCCCAGGCATGCCTTTGCCCTCTGGGCTTAATCCCCCCTTCATTACGTGGTAGATTGACATACCCAGTTGGTCAAACGACCCCAAGTATTCAATCCCTTTTTCCTGGCTCAAATTCCTTTCTTAGCATATGTTGCTCTTTCCAAATTACGAATCGAAAGTAATCGGACCAACCACTGCTGAAAGGAAGGGGGATTGGCATCCAGCCATGCCGAGGCAATACACAGCCGAAGTCTGGCCAGAGCAACAATCCTGCTCTTTGTTCCATCGGTATTTGCTATCGGCCTCTGTCTTCAATTCTACCTGCCCCCATTGTAATCTGTCTCTTTGCCATTCTCGCTGGTTGTTGCCCTCCATTTCAACAAGTCATTGGTCCATACTAGTTCCACTTGCGCATGTGCAGAGGGCGGACACTATCACAGAGTGTCACAGTCCGTGTCTGCCGTCCAGCTGAGCCGACCGCCGCTTCACAGAGAATCCTGACCCCCTGACAGCAACGGTGAGCACAGGCGGCTTCCAGGCACAGGCGCAGGCAGCGCTCCTCGCAGGAAACGCCGGGCGAAAACGGCAGGAACGGCCCGAGAGAGGCGGGAGCCTTGGCGAGCACCGAGTAGCCCAGGAGCAGCTGCGGGAGCTTCTTGAGGGCGTCTAGAGGGCTATAGAACAACGGAAACGGAGACGGGAGTCACAGCAAGCCATCCCGTGGGTCGTCCTGTGAGTCGGGCCCCCCCGGCAAAACACCTGACAAAACTTTCCAGCAGAACTGGTTGCCCACATCCGGCCAGACAGTCAGCGGAGGAGGAGCTGCAGTCTGCACCCTGGTGATTAGGTGAACAGGTGCCAGCAAGGTAAGAGGCGGTAGCTGGAGGGAAAGAAGAAAAGCAAGCGCGGCAGCCGTTAGAGGCGGCCGCAAAGTAAAAGCCGGGGGTGGACCCAGGGAGGCTGGTTGGCTAGGTCCCCCCAGCCTGCGGTTTCCCCGTGTGCCCCGCTTGCTTTCTCGCTGCTTGCCACTCACAGTCTGCTACCGCCTCCTGTCATTTGCCATTCCCTGACACCCTTATCACAAGCAACAAAAAAAACCCAAAATAGAAGCAATTCAGTCAACACATCAGATAAAACAACAACAACGCTACTTACCACAACTCACCACGAAGTAGTATGAGGTCGGGGAAACTACGAGGCGAAGACGCCACCACAGCAGCTATGCCACAGGGGAAGACAAAGAAGGTCAAGGGGGTCCCCCCAAGTATGACCAACGAGGTGGTGAAAGAAGCGGAGGAGGAGGAAGTCGAAGGGACAGTCATGGGCAGGGGAAAGAGTCCCACAAAATCAACCCAGGAAGATCATGGCTGTAGCACAACAGCCCCCGTTACTGACTCTGCAGGCCTCGCAAAAACCCCCCAAGGCACGTTACATCAATCTGTCAATCCTGGTTCACTAAGCTTGTACGAAGGAGCCAATAGGACCAACAAGGATAGTACAACCAGCAGCCCTGTAGAGAAGAATGAGGGAAATAACAATTTGAGAGACATAACTCCACTCCCTGCACATAGCAAACAGGCCCCGCATTTAAAAGCAAGCAAAAGGGCATTGATTACAGACTTCCTTAAAGTTTGTCAAAGACTTTCCACGGGGAGTGGGAGTGGGAAGGTACCCCTACCACATGACTCCGGCTCCAAATGCAAAAGCATACAATACAACGCTCACATGGAGGGCACAAATAAGGAAGCCCCACGGTCTGCATCACCACCATATCGGCCATGGTGTTACAGTGAATCCTGTAACGCCCATACCACAAAGTCTAGAAGGAATTCCGGGTGTAAGGGGTCCGGCCCTCTCTGGTCAAACGTTTCAAAGATCCAACAAACATCTAAAGACGCAAAGCAAGCTAAGGGGGATCCACCCATTTAATTACCACAAACGACCCACACACTACCGGCGCGTGCCCTAGTTCACTGGGCCCCGGACGCAACTGATGACTCGGTTTTTCTAGAGCAGAGTGTACATATAATTCAGAATACGTCCCCGACTACAATTGAGGGATTAACCCAGCAGTCTCAGGTGCAACCCCGCGTTGAAAAACCGTGCCCAACGCCACAGGCAAACTCTCACAGTCCAACGTCCAGACAGCTCACGCCGGGTTTGGGAAAAAAGCACTGCTCTCTTTCCACCGGACGAGTTAATGAAGACACGGATGCCATCAAAGACAGTCTGCCATCGAAGCCACAGGAATTAAATTTAACAGCAGTTGAGACAGCAAAACTCGAACGAAGTACACGCGAGCTATCAGCTCAATACAATCAAGGTCCAGGGAAGGAAGAGAGTACCGACAAAAGGCCAGGGAATGACCGACTGCGTGAGCATTTTATCCAATCAGACCCCTTTGTCTACTCTGCTATATCACCCATCCCCATCCCCAGACACTCTCAGGGGGAATCGCCAGAGATCAGCCAAACGGTTTCCATTTGGCCGCAATTATTAAAGACAATGGAAACCATAGGAGCCGCCATGTCCTATCACGCGGACAAACTGGATACTCAAGTTGACCTGCTCAACCTCCTGGCGTTCCACGTCCAGGGGATTGAAGCAAACTTACAAGACTTAAACACCACGATCACTAAGGTTCAACTAAATAAGGATCAGACTTTCTACACTTGCCACTGCTCCAACATAATAGACAAACTGGCCACAGTACCCAGTCTGATCACCCAGATACTGGGGGCTGTTAAGGATTCGTCAAAAGACTCCCCAATGGAAACAACCACAACAACAAGTGAATCAATCGGCAATCGGCAATCGGCACTCTAAAGAGGGCCCCGGCAGGCTGACAAGGCTGTCCAATGCTAGCAGGGGCGAAGAAAGCCCGGAATCTCAAGACCATCTTCACTCCCCCCCAGCAAATGAAAACAGGTCGCCAGCAAGCCTAGATGAATATAACTCGGTTAACCGCATAGAGGCAGCCGAGTTAATTCAGGGGCCAATTCCCAACGTCGCTCCTATTGCTGAACACATCAAACAGGCTCCAACGCTCACAAAGAGAGAACGGAAGCGACTAAGAAAAGCTAGAAACGCGAAAGCACATAACCGATGGGTTCCACATACCTCTTTGGAAAAACCCATCAACAACTCTGAGATCAAGGAAGCCAAACAGCCCCCCGAGAGCGTCTTACCACAAACTAGAACAACGCCAGAGCAAGGGTCCACGCCGATGGTTCTCCTACCCACCAAGGCACCCCCAATTTTAATTTCAAAAGGAGCAATAGGTGATACAACTACAAACCAGAACACATTAAAAGTGTTCAGCATTTTTAAACCAGCGGGACAAAAACCAGATTGTAAGGCACCACTTCAAGAGCGGGAAAAAAACATAAACATTAATCAAAGGAAGGATTCAAGCGATAATAACTCACCGAGCAAAGCCCCGGGCATCAAAAGTCAAGCCAACTTAGATAATGCCGCAAAGATCAAGGGAATCAATTTACAAGACACACAGGGCGGAGAACCTCATGCACCATCAGCTCCAGTCTCCAACGGACAAGATTTTGCCAATAGCGTACAGATGGCAAACTCACACACATTAGAGCTAGAGGCCCCTCCACCTAATGAAGAGAGCAGACGACCAAAAATCCCAAACAGGTCCACGTCAAGCAACAAAATCGAGTTTTCTCCACAATATTGTTCAAGAGGGTCCCACGACATCCTGAACAGAGGGGCCATTTTAAGACTTCTAGAAGAACTACCAGGTCTGCGACACCTAAAATCGAGCGACCTCGAATTGATAGAGTTCAAACCAAACCCTCTTCAATCAGGCTCCGACTCGACGATTACAACGTGGACCAATCATACCATCACAGACCTAGTCCTGTCTCATAGGGAGGCTTTCGCTGCATGGGGCATTGAATTAAAAAAAGTGGAGCCCGCACGATACCCCAGCCCGCTGCGGAAACAAAACCCTAAAATAAGCCTCTTAAAAAACGCCAAAGGGCCAGATTTAAGAAGCAGTATCGAAGCGGAAGCGCAGCGACTAAGGCAAATCACAATCACTTTCGCTCACCAAGAGGCAGATATGCCCGAAAGGCCCCAACACGCTACTCGGGCACAATCCCACAGGAATGCAGCTTGAACTGACAGTAGACTAACGATGGGGGATAAGCAGGGCTGCACGATGTGCTCATGGAACATCAATGGTTTAAATGCAAAGCTGGAGGAAGACGACTTTATTGAGTTTATAACCCAATTCAAAATACTCTTGTTTCAAGAAACATGGCAGATCAAAAACTCGCCTCTAGTGGGATACAAAGACTTCTTTGTCCCAGCCCAGAAGGATGGACGCTCCGGCAGGGCCAAAGGGGGCCTATCCATTTTCACTGCGACAGAGTTTACCTGGACACCAACTAGCATCGACTTAGACTCTACATGGATGTAATGTATCAAAGTGGAAATTTCCCCAAACCTGGGTCTCTTGATCGTGAATCTCTACATGCACCCCGGCGGAAAACATAAAGGGAAAAGGATAAAACAACTAGTCACCACAATCAAGTCACTGAAATCAATCTATCCAAGTGAAAACATGATTATAACGGGAGATTTTAATCTGAACCTAATTTGTGGCCAGGAGGGAATCCTCCCCATTCACATCGAGCCACGGCAGGGCAATCAATGCAGACAAAATGCATTGGGAAGGAAATGCGCCTCAGAACTGGAAGCTCTTCATCTGCACACCCTAAATGGGAGAGGCCATCTGGACAGACCAGCCGCCCTAACGAGGGTCTCCAAGAACTCAGGCTCTACCTTAGATTACAACAACAATAGAAGGGGGCTCCCCGTAGGGTTTCTTAGAGATATAGGCAGGCCAAGGGGGGAAGAACAACTGTATAGAGAAATAGAAGGTACCCTGCCAATTATTTATAGAGGTCCCAGCTAGAGGATCCTACTGTGATAAAGTGAGGGGGTGGTTAGCCCAGAGGCTGAGGCTGCACAGGACAAAACTAAGTCATTCCAAACAAGCTCAACAACATGTTTTGATTTTTTCAAAACATGTTGTTGAGCTTGTTTGGAATGACTTAGTTTTGTCCTGTGCAGCCTCAGCCTCTGGGCTAACCACCCCCTCACTTTATCACAGTAGGATCCTCTAGCTGGGACCTCTATAAATAATTGGCAGGGTACCTTCTATTTCTCTATACAGTTGTTCTTCCCCCCTTGGCCTGCCTATATCTCTAAGAAACCCTACGGGGAGCCCCCTTCTATTGTTGTTGTTTCTCACAGCCTTGAGCTGTGGGGGTTTACTAGGGTCTCACGCCAAATGAACTAGTAGAGACTGTGACTGAGAGATATGAATGAGATAGTACGAATGTGTGTTTAGATGTGAAACACCTTTGACCTTTCATGAAAAATTAGACTTGTCCTGAACAAATAAGACTATCTGAAATATTCTAGTTTTTCCAAAATCCATTTAAATAAGCATCAATGGATACTATAAAAACTTTTGGATTTACTGACGATGACTTCGCCAAGATGCTTGGTCTCCCCACAGATGGTAATCAAGACTTTACGGTACCTAAAGGGTTAAATGGAGACTGGAACAAGCTACTTAACCTCCGCAAGAAAACCAAAAGAACAGAACTCCATGCTAAATTTATGCTCGACTATCTACGAGCAGGCACGATCCCCATCGGACTTCGAGTCCGAAACATCCCAGGGATGTTTGTAGAAATCAGGCAGTTCCTGGAGCGATGGGCCCTTATTTCGAACCGTTGCTCCAGGGACTGGATGATGTTGATTGTGGAAACAGCCCGTACCGTAATTGAAATCCTAAATAAAGAAATCCGCGAGCTGGAGGACAAATTAAAAGAGGGAGATGCAGTAGACGAGGGGAAGAGAAAATTGGAAGAAATCCAATTTGAGTTGGAATCCTTCTCCGACTACCTACTCAAAAGGAAAACGGAAAAGTTAAGAAAGGACATCCGAATGTTCAATCAAGAAAGGGCATACCCCTATTTGGGAAGTGACTTTTACACTACCCAAGAAGAAAATGCACCTCGCGGGCAGGCACCTAGATCGGGTCAAGGAAGGAAGGTCACTACCTTCTCGGAAACAACGGACTCTGAGGGGGAAGCCCCCGATGAGTATGACCCAAGTTACGACCCTAGCTATGACCAAAGCCACAACTCCAACCGTGGTCACAATACCAACAGAGGCAATAGGAATGGAGGGTTCGACCGCAATCATCATCAAAACCATTTTTTAGGGAACCGCCGTGGCAATTCCCGACCACCATCGAGAGCCCCACAAACGAGGAATTACCATCAGGGTCGCGGTCAACCACAAATGTATGTGCAGACCCGCCATCACCAATATTGGCGAACATAAGGGGGCTCCCTGTGTTCAATCTGTCCAGTGAGAATATAGATCCAGCAGCTATCAAACTCTTATCAAGGGGCCTGTCCTTTGTTCCATCGGCGAATTTCAGCAAATTCGAACTGAATAAAGACCTACAGCTTTTCTTCAGGAAGGTCCGACTTCAGAAATTTTTCTTAGAGGCACCACCTCCTAACAATGACCAAAATAAATCTGGTTGTAAACCACCTTCCTCGTTCACTCCAACCTTAGAAATGGTCGGCCCTGAGGTCAACATCTTTGAAAAGACAGTCATGCGGAAAATAAATAAAATGACTAAATATGTGCCCATTCCTAAAGCCAATATGCAAACCATAGAGAACAGAGCTCTCAAAGAACTTGAAGCAAACCGAAATATCACAATAAAATCTTGTGATAAAGGGGGAGGAATCACATTACTTGATACATCTGACTATAAAAGGAGAATGACCGAGCTTCTGTCATCATCAGGCCATTATGTAAGGATCACTCGCAATCCTGAAAACGCCCTAAAAAAGCGTATCTTAAGAATGGTCCAGAAAGCAGTATCACAGAATCAAATCTGTGAGGATGAAGCGGAATTTCTAACCCCTAGCAACACCAAAATACCCATAATCTATGGGCTCCCCAAGACCCATAAGTGTAGTACGGACCCACCGTTGCGACCAATTGTCTCGACGATTGGTTCAGCCACCGAGCCATTGTCCAAATATATCGACAAATTTTTAAACCCCATGGTGGCTGAACTTGAATCGTATGTGCGTGATACAGGACACTTCATTCAGCAGGTGGAAGGCACTCAATTCTTTGGGAACTCTGAAATCATGGTTACACTTGATGTAGAATCATTGTATTCTAACATACCTCAAAGAGGAGCATACGATGCCATCAATACTGTCATCTCTAGGAATACTGAGATTACCAACAAGGAATTCATTATGGATTGTGTCAGGATAGTTTTATTTGAAAACTACTTTGAGTTTGATACCACCATGTACAGGCAGGCATCCGGAGTAAGTATGGGAGCAAGTTGTGCCCCGAGCATAGCCTGTTTATACATGGGTGAGTTTGAAAGGACCAATGTCTTTAATGAAATGGCCCCCTTCTATGAAAATGTCAAAAGTTGGAAAAGGTTTATCGATGACATTTTCTTTATCTGGAAGGGGGCCGAGGAACAGCTTTACGAATTCATTGAGTGGCTCAATGCGGCGGATGCCAATTTGAGATTTACTAGCCACCTGAGCACAACCAGAATAGAATTCCTGGATATTTGGATTGAGCACCATGATAACATCATCAAGGTCTCACTTTACACCAAACCCACGGCGCGGAACACTCTACTCCAATATGCGAGCTACCACCCACGGAGCCAGAGGGACAGTATCCCGTACAGTCAGTTCCTTCGTATTAGAAGGAACTGCACGTTCATGGATGATTTCTTAAGCCAAGCCGATATTCTGCAGGAAAAACTACTATTCCGAGGGTATCCACCTAGACTCATCAAAGAGTCGTTTAAACGAGCGAGATACACGGACCGGGAGGCTATGTTTGTAGAAAGAGAACCAGAAAAACTAAAACAACTTGTATGTGTGACCCGCCATTCAGAGTTGAACCATAAGATAAGACAAGCTATCAACTCAAGTTGGCATATCTTGAATCTCGAAAATGATAAGACACACCTACACCGCCCCATCTTTGCGTTAAAAAAGAACCCCAACCTTAAAAACCACCTGGTTCGGGGCAAGATTCAAGAAAACCCTGTGAATAGACAGACAACCATCACGGGTCTGGAGCCAGTATATGGCAACCACAAATGTGGGACCTGTCATATCTGCCCACAGGCCATCACTGGCGGGACTGTCAGTACAAACACCCGCACAGTGTCCGTAATACGAAATAAAAACATGACTAATTGTCGGACCAGCAACATCATCTACTTGATACTATGCCCCTGCAATCTCCCTTATGTTGGAGAAACTGGTAGAGAATGCAGGGTACGAATTGGAGAGCACAAATCTAATATAAGGAACCAAAAGTTGACCGCTCCATTGGTAACCCATTGGATTGAAAAAAATCACACAGAGCTAGAACTCCGGTGGTTTATCCTGGAAAAAATAAGAACCTGCCCAGGAACCAATACCACAAACCTCCGAAAGAAACGGGAGGTATTCTGGATTTTTTATCTCAATGCGGTGGAAAACGGGTTAAATGAAGAATGTCCGTGGCACCAGGCTATTTTGTAAGAAAACATTGATAAACTGAAGGTGTGCATACTGAAAAGCTGACAGTATTCTGAGATGGGAAATGTGGAAAATTAACTGTACGGAAGAGGTAACTCTTACACCTAGTATGACCTTATAGAAATGAACCTGAATTAACCTGTGCAATTGTTTTATGTACAGAATAGAAGGGTATGGGTCTTAATGCAACTACCCTTTTTATTTGAATATAACATCCATAAAAAGTGGCTCAATCAGGCTTTGCCATTTGGTTTTTTAAATTGTAACATCTATCTTTATTAATAAAAAGGTTTAGTGAAGAATAACTAAATGGCGATAACAATTTCGTCCTTTGTCGTACCTCAGTAAAGTAAGTTTACATAATATGGCGGACTCCATTTGTTTTTTGGCTGTGTTACCATCAACAGCTAATCGATCGCCTGTTGTAGGTTTAACCAAGATGGCGGAGACGTTAAATGTTGAGTGAGAAGTCCTTCTTTAGTGTCCACCAAATACGGGACACAGCTGGGGGGAATTGAGGATAGCGCGAAACAATCCCTATTTAAACGCAAACTTTAAGTGGACAGGCGAGTGTCCTGTATCATGCAGTTGGTCGATCGAGGCAGCCGGCGGAACCCCATTTAACGATAACGACCGACTCTCAGACGGTAAGTACGGAAGAGCGAGCAAATGCGGGTCTTAGCTTATAAAACCATTTTGTTAAGCCACTACATTACGGGCGGTATGCATTTTTCTCGCCCCTGTTTAGGGACTCACGGAAGCGGCAATTCGTTATGGTTCCGAACATTGTCGGTGGAATCCCTAACTAAAAGCCCGGCTTGATTTAATCTTAAGGTAAACATTGCTTTTGAGGCCACTACGCGGTAAACTTAGGAACTATCCCAGATGTATAGCCCTTGTTGATGCATCTCTGAACCATTGCTCGATGTCTCGAAAGGGTTTATCTAAAATTGTCACACAATGGGCTCGTGTCAGTTTGGCTATCTGCCCCCCACTAATTAATCATTGAGGGAAAGTCACACCATGTAAGTTACAAAACGAGTCATTTAAAACTGACTCTGGCAGTAAAGGGGATCACCGGTATCTTAAAACGGCAAAAACATACGAGCGTGAAAAGTGATGCTTAATTATTTCCTTGGCTTCCATCTGTTTTTTTTGTGTGTATTAGTTAAAGAAATACCCGACGCATTATTATGGCTCGATCTGTGACATCGAATGCAAAGGATTAGAAAGTGCAGGTAATGAAGCATAAATGAATTTTTGGCCTTGAATTATGGTAATGTAGGCATACCTCGAAAGTAACAAGTACGCATTATTGTGCTATGTTATCAATAGGACTACGTACCAAATCAACCTCCTTCCTGACGCCCGGCAGCCGCGAAGGAAGAAGTTATAAAATAAATAACAGAGCAACAAAACGGAAGGTATAATTTCATGCTAATTTGTTCATTGATAGTGGGACATGACTGTACCATTAAAGATAGAAGGATGGCAAATTTAATCTCCTTGTCTCCTCTATATTTAGAAAATATGATAAAGCTACCAAGGATCTGATATCTCTGTTTGTCCGAGTGACAGGACTTATTCGGTTGAATAAACTGACCTGTTAACCCTGCAGGAGGGATCACGGGTGAATTCCTTAAATCTTGGTAAATGAATATTTCCTTAATGAGTATGTGATAAAGATCAATTAATCTCTGATGGCAAAGAGTAACCCTATGTACCTTTTCATTAGGGCAATAAATGGAACTTACTCCCTCCTAAAATGGTGAAGGTGGACCTTACTCCGTAGGCGTCCCCAATAAACTAAACAGGTAACGTCCATGAAAGTAAACTATCTGGGATAATATCATGTTCAAAAGAGCTATAACCTGTTCTAGGTAGATAATACGACCTGGTAAACCTTCGGGGGAAAAAAATTCCCGCCTTTTCCGATTAGCAACCTTCTTTGATCAAAAAATATAAATGAAAAATTGTCTTGCTGAAACAAGAGGTCTTAGGTGGATGAAACTGAGTATGTGCGATTATAGCAAAAAGGTGTATGATGTTGTACGATGTTGTAATATAAATTCTACTATTCATTTGGCTAAGGCTATCTGTATGCCTTTTTTGGATTCCACGAAACAGGGAATTCTAGCTTGGGGAGTGTCTTCAGGTGGTCTGTTACTGCACAGTGTCAAAAATGTCATCCTGGAATGTATTGAATCAACTCGCCTCATAAATGTTCAGCAGAGTGATAGAAATCCAAGCAAAATGAAATGATGGAATATGTCTTTTGTGTGAGTTTATCAAAAATGTAGAACTAAGACATGACTTTTTTACTTCTAGATTGTTATCCCTTATCCCTGCCCAGCATACTACCTTGGCCCTGACGAAGGTGCGGCCATATTGGCTTTCCACCGAAACGCGCGTCGGCACGTTGTCCCAGGAATACGGCAACCCGTTCCAAATACATCAGGACCCGTATTAATACCATCTGCCTGGTTGAACCCTCCGTTTTAGGCAACCTATTTAAGATCTATTGTTGTCTACGCCAGGACTATAAGAATGGATGAATGGGAGTTGAAAGTTTCTATCGTAGTTAGGAAAATCCCTGTGTGAATGAGTGTGGTAGTTTGTTTGAAGTATGGGCAGGTCTTAATCCTGAAAACAATTTTGTCTATATGTTTTGCAAAATATCACTGACTATTTAAATTTATATATGTATGTCTTTTGAATATATTTAAGAAGAGAAAAATAAAAAAATATGTATTTTTTCAAAACATGTTGTTGAGCTTGTTTGGAATGACTTAGTTTTGTCCTGTGCAGCCTCAGCCTCTGGGCTAACCACCCCCTCACTTTATCACAGTAGGATCCTCTAGCTGGGACCTCTATAAATAATTGGCAGGGTACCTTCTATTTCTCTATACAGTCTACCTTAGATTACACCCTGGCAGACCCTGACCTATTTCATCATATTAGTGACTTCCAGATTCAGGAGCGCGGAGAAAGCGATCATTTTCCACAGACCCTCATCCTGAACATCCAACCTACAAATTCGGAGAAGGCCGCGCCTCTGTCCTTGAACACAAAAATCTTTAACCTAAAACGGCTACACTGGAACGAAGGAAATCTCTCTATCCTAATGGCGTCATGCCATGTATTGCTCCAACTATCTGAAACATCGAGAGACACAGTTAAAACTTGGGAAAACTTCGTAATGGAGATCAACAAGAAACACCAATCCAACAATAGAGGACGCAAACCCACAAGAAAAAGAGGTGGGGAATGGTACACACCGAAACTGCGCCAGCTAAAAAGGCAATTAAATGCATTCCTAAGGGCCGAACGCAAAAAAGACCCTCAGCTATCACAACCTACGCTGAACACAATCGAATCTCTAAAAAAAGAACTAAAAAGAGAGATCAACCTGGCCAAGCGAATGCATAAGGAAAAATTAGCGTGCTCCATACTCCACGCAAGCAAATTGCAGAATTCAAAAGATTTTTGGGCAAAAATAAACTTTATGCTAAATGGCAAACATCGCCAGTTTAACTCAGACATGACGGACCAGCTCTGGAGTAGTCACATTGACTTATTATATAATTCCCCACACAATTCACTCACGGATAATAACGCCGAGCGTCCTGAGGAGCTCCCTCGCTCCAGCCTGAGTACAAAGCTAGCTCCAAAAATCATTAGGAATTCACGGCCATCAAAGAATACGGGAGACATGGAATCATTCGCATTAAAGCAGGCCTCAAACACCATAAAAAGATTAAGAGCAGATGGCGCACCCGGTACCAAACGGGCTTCCAAATACCTTATTTAGGAAAGATCCAACGTTTTGGGCCAGCCAACTAACACCTTTATTCGGTCACAGCCTAAAAACCGGGAACATTCCCGAATCATGGAGAGGCAGTATTCTTCACCCAATCTACAAATCCGGGTCTCGCGCAGACCCTAACAACTATAGGCTGATAGCCTTAATAGATGTGGAGGCCAAGATCTATGCTTCCAACTTGTTGGTGGAACTGGAATCCTGGGTGAGCAGCACAGGGATAATTCCTCGGACACAAACAGGCTTTCGGCCAGGACTGGGCACCTTGACCAACTTATCCGCGTTAACCCTCCTTGTTAATAAAGCAAGCCACAACTCCACCCCGCTGTACACTTGTTTTCTGGACCTAAAAGCGGCCTTTGACAAAGTGCCTAGATCCAATCTTTGGGCCAAAATAAAAGCCTGGGGCGTGCCGCCAAAGTTGTTGGGAGCTATAATTGAGCTTTATTTATTTATTTATGTGACTTTTAAAGCGCTACAATTACCCTTGGGTGTCTCGGCGCTAAGAGCTATGTATAGTACCAGTATCTTGAGGATAAGTGGGTTCTGAGTCTAAAAAGCTGAGGGCTTATTGAGAAAACAACCAAGTCTTAAGTTGCTTTCGGAAAGTGAGCAATGTGGGGCTAGATTTTATAATGAGAGGAAGGGAGTTCCATAACCTTGCTGCTGCAACGCCGAAGCGTCTGTCTCCCCAGTTTACTTTCCTTGTTCTGGGGGTTTGAAGCAGGAGGGCCGTGTTTGAACGAAGCGTTCTGCGAGTTGGGAGGGGCTTTAAGGAGTTTCTGAGAAATTTGGGTCCCATGTTGTTTATTGCCTTGTACACAATGCACAAGGACTTGAACTTGGTACGGCTTCTGACCGGAAGCCAGTGTAGTTGGGCCAAATGTTTTGTAACAGAGGCAAATTTTGGAATGCCAAGTAGAACTCTAGCAGAAGCATTCTGAATCATTTGTAATTTGGAAATGACTTTTTCCTGCGCGTTGAGGAGAAGGGCGTTACAGTAATCGGTGCGAGAAAACACCAAAGTTGAAATGAGCGTTTTGCCTGTTGTGATGGGGAGGTATGGCAAGAGCTTCTTGATTTTTCGCAAGATGTTAAATGACGATGAGACAACAGAATTCACATGGTGATGAAAAAGAAGTTTATCATCGAATGTAACTCCCAAGTTCCTTACTTTGCTAACCGGTTCAGGTGGAGTGCCCATCTCTTCCGGCCACCACAGGGGGGACCAGGCAGGCTGAACCTTGCCGAACAGCATAACCTCGGTCTTGGCAGAGTTCAGTTTTAAGCAGTTGGAAGCCATCCAACTGCTAATGGCTCGCATACCGTCCTTAAAGTTGGCCGCTATGGTGGATCCGTTTTTGTGAATGGATAATACCAGCTGGGTATCATCGGCGTATGTAGTCAGGTTGATGTTATACGCTTTTATTACCCTCGCCAAGTCCGACACGTAAATGTTAAAAAGGGTCGGACTTAGCGAGGAGCCCTGAGGGACACCGCAGGGGAGTTTGAATGTTGGTGAGGTGAATGGACCCATCTTCACTGCCTGTTTGCGGTCGGCCAGGAAGGAAGCTATGAGGTTCTTGGCCTTGTATTTAATACCGAAGGCCTCGACACGGTCGATCAGAGTAGAGTGATCGACCGTGTCGAAAGCCGCCGATAGATCCAACAAAATCAAAATAGCCTGACCGTCGTTGTCCATTGTAGTTCTGATTTCATCGGCGGCCTTGATCAGAGCCGTTTCTGTCCCATGACCTTGTCGGAAACCGAACTGGGTGTCATCTAATAGGTCATTCGCTTGAATGTAGTCCGAATGTAGCTTTATTCAGACACTTGGGTTCAAGTGAAAAAAGGAGATGGTCGACGCCTGACAAAGAAATTCCACACAACCAACGGTTTAAAGCAAGGCTGCGTACTAGCCCCCAGCCTCTTCAACATCTACATTGCGGACCTAGAAAGTGACCTGCGTACCATTCAGGGGGATCCACCAAAACTGGACAACTCACCTATAATAAGTCTTCAATATGCAGACGACATTGTGCTCCTCTCAAAAACCCCCATCGGTCTACAACGCTTGATCTCCAAACTGTCGCAGTACCTCTCCAACGCACAACTGATTATAAACCTAAAAAAAAAAAACATCCTATGCTTCTGCGGCTCAAGAAAGAAAAAACAAAACTTCGTCTGGAAGATACATTCTACCTCTCTAACCCAGGTAGATCAATATAAATACCTGGGAATCCTATTGGACCACCGAATAAAGTTTAAACAGCACTTGGAACAGGGGAAATCCAAAGCCAAGCAGCTTCAATTTGCTTTTAAAACTGTCCAAAAGCAATTAAACGGACATTCCACTGGCCACATTCTTAAGATTGCAGCGGCTAAATTTCTGCCATCACTTAACATATGGTTCTGAATTATTGGCAACCCGGGACTTCGCAGTGTTAAATCTCGCCCAATCCAGGCTGTTCAAAAACCTTTTCTCAATCCCGCGTCATATCTCTCAAGCCCAAATTCGTTTGGAGTTTGGTCTTACTAACCAGCTCCCGGCAAGACAAGGAGCACTCGTCAAATATTATTGGCGCATGAGGGACGCAGCAGTGGAATCCCTGGCGCACCTTTGCTGGTCAGAAGTTGAAAAACAGGCCGGGCTTCCGGGCTCAATATTAAAGAGGCAAGCTCTCAAAGCATTAAAACTGGAAGAATCATGGCTTTTGCCCATGACTTATTCTGCTTTCAAGCTGATAACCAAGAAAGCAGTCAAACAAGCATCATTACTCATGGATAAAGCAGCAATGGCTGGCAAAAACCATGCCTGGATCGTTTTGCCGTCATATACCCACTTAAAACATCAGGAATATTTGAAAGAATGCTTTAGGGACCACTACAAAAGGAAACTAAGCCTGTTAAGGCTGGGCTGCTTTTCGACCAAAGATCTCACTCCAAGATGGCTTCGGCTGTGGGAAACTCCCGACTGCCGCCTCTGTGGCAACGGCGCAGGGTCTTTACTGCACCTTATATGCATATGCCCGGCACTTCAGAATCTTAGAAAAACGCTTCTTCAATCACTTCTAAGAGAAGCCCAGGTGAGAACCTGTAGGGCGGCGGTGATAAGATGCCTAAGTGGAACTTGGATAGAACTCTCATGTAAAACCGTAAAATTTTTGAATCTCGCTGCCATAGAGCTGGAAAACAGGGCAGCAATCAAAGAGGTCTCCGGACAATAGGCCAGGCCTTGGCCGGCCACGGACTCCTCCACTCTTTTCCCCTCCTCTCCAAACGGTCGCCTTTTTGTATTACGAGTTAAGAATTAACGTGCCCCCTGTGTGAACTCCCATTATTCTCCCATACCTTTTCACCTCTCCCCTTCTTATTATGAGTTAAAAATCATGTGCATCCAGAATGAACACACACGATTCCTTTTATTCTTTTTCCTTTAGACCTTTCCCCGCTAATTTTGCAAATTTTATGATATCAGTTTTTAAGTTGATTCAAAGTTGATTTTGTGTTGTTTTTATGATGAAAATGTTGCTTGCATGGTGGTAAGTCCATCCTTTTATGATTTTTAAAAAAATCAAATAAAGTATTATCTATTTAGCCCTCCATTTCTATTACTTGTCCGTCTCTTTACTCCCCTTTCTAGTTCCTATCTACCGCAGTTCTCACATGCCCATATCCTTTCCCGTTCTCTGTCTGCCTGTGTCTCTTCCTTGGTGTCGGCTCTTCTACATTTTATTAGTACCCTTGCCTACGACACTCTCTACCTGTCTGTCCTCATTCGTTCGACCTTTTTCTCTTCTCTTCTCTGTCCAGTCCTCGGTCCTCGGGAGGTCTGATCTTCCTGCTTTTTGCTCGCCTGCCTCTGACACAGAGGTCTCATGAACTCCCTGCTGTAGCACCTTGAGTGGGGGAGGTGCAGAAGGACAGTTCTTTGTAATAAGAAAATGTTTACGTTTTTGATGATGGCTCCTTTGACATTGATTGGACACTCTAGTCTACAAGAAGCTCATACATACAACCACTTGCAGTGGAAGGAGGGATGGAGAGAGGATAGAATAATGGATGAATGCACAGCTGGATGGACGGATGAGCATGGCTGGAGAGATGGATGGATGAAAGGATGGGCGTGAGAAGGATAGATCAGGGCTGGATGGATGGAAGTATGAATGAGAGAAAGATGAATAGATGGATAGAAAAGATGGAGAGGAGGGTGGAAAGAAAGGAGGACAGGAAGATGGATGATGAAGGATTGGCTAGAATGAAGTATGGATAGAATGATGATGGATGGATTCCACGATAGAATGCTGGATAAAAAGGGATGGAAGGAAAAAGACAAAGGATGGAAGGATGGAGAACGAAGAATGGATGAATGCAGAAGGCAGACAGAAGGATGGTTGGATGAATGGAACAGGTCCAGAAAGGGTGGAGAGCTTAAAGGACACAAAAGTTAAATAATATGTAGAAAAGGAAGAAAGGAAATTTAAGAATTCAGAATTCGATCAGTGTGAACGGTCTCCTGAACAACTGCCAGGTTCACTTGCCCCCCTTGCTTCCTCAGAGCTATTTGAACTCGTTCAAAGTGTGGGGATGAGGGGAATTATTTGGCGACTCCCTTGCTTTGCCCTCTGTGGCTCCTTTTCTCCATCATTAATTTCTTTTTTCACCCCTTTCCTCGGTGGGTCTTGCCTGATCTGTTTTCTTTGTTCCTGCACTCTGGCTTCTAAAGTTTTGCTTTTCTCTTATTTCTCCTTTCTCTCTTTCAACCATCAGCATTTCATTAAAACCTATTGTGGATACCAATGCCAACAATGGGATTTGAGTCATCCTGTTGCTTTCCATTGGCTGACTCTCTTGTCAGCCTAATTTGCTTTGCTTGCTATGTATTCATTCCTCTCTGTGTTTGTGCCTCCACAGGCGCATAGCTTATCTCCATCTTTTTGATTGGATGACATGTATCTTTCCACTGCTCACGTTCAGTGGACTACTTTTTTCTTTTCATTACACCTTGGCAGTGTGTGTGTTTTCTTGCTCTCTCCCCCAGGTCCTACTCTCTCCTTAAATATTTGCCTCCGAGCTTGCCAAGTTGCTCCATCCTTCCCTCCTCTCCCACTCATTCATTGCTTCCCCCAACCTCCATTTCAGGTTTTTTATCCCTTCCAACAGAAGCTGCTCTATTGCTTAAACCCCCCCTTTTTGCCCTTCCAGTGCGTGTCCCTCTTGTCAGCAGCTCCGGCTCTCCTTCTCACCCCACTGTGTCCTCAGCTGTTACTGCCCTTACTGCGCATGTCCTATCCTCAAGGATTCCCTCTCTCCATACTCATCCCACTGTGTCCTCAGCTGTTACTGGCCTGTTAGTTCATAGTCCTGTCCTCAGCAGTTTCTGCTCCGCCTCTTATTCGACTGTGTCCTCAGCAGCTCCTGCTCTCCATGTCTGCTCCTCTGCCCAGCCAGTGTGTTTTAACCGGTACCTGTGTGTTCTTTCTCATTTCCACTTGCTATTCGTCTTTGTACAGCTACCTTGGGATTTTTATTTCCCACTTTCTGCCCCTGCTCGTCTCCATTGCCTTACCCCTGCTTTGCTCCATTATTTCTTTGCATTGCTACTACTCTCCTCTTTGCTTTCACTTTAACATTTCCTGAACACATATTGTTCCCCGCCCACCACCACAATTAAGCAAAGCTGTTTGCTTACAGTTTTTGTTCATATTGTTTTTTATATTTTGTCATTTAGTGTTGTAGTGACATACTGCAGCTGCGTATGACAGTGAGGTGAAGGAAGGCACGAAAGTGACCATGTGCCCTTTCTCCCTAACTTCCTGCAGAGTAGTCCTGCCATTGCCATCACTGCTGTGCCAGAGCACCCCGCTCCTGTGGGTGCTGAAGGCACTGCCGTCAAGGCTCTGCGTGTTTTTGTGAGGGAAGTTTGTTTCCTTCGGTCTCTTTTTTTCTCTGTGTGGTACAAATGTTGCTCCTGTCCAGCACAAATAGATGAAGGACGCTTGCATTGCTGTTACCTCTGCTGCTGATTGTGCTGTGTGTGTGAGAGAGCAGCCTGTACTTTAATTTCTGTACGTCTGAGCAGCACTTCTGCTGGCTGTACCCTACCTGTTATGTACCTGTGCAAAGCTTGTCCCACTTCTGGTTGAAGTACACCTGTCGCTTGTGTCTGCTTGTTTCAGTTGTGCTGTACCTGTGCGTTGTGTCTTCATGAAGCTTGCACTGCTGCTGGCTGCAGTGTTCTTGTTTTATGTGCCCTTGAGAAGAGTCCACTGGCTGTGGGACTACTGCATCGTTTCTTTATAGCTTCAGCTTGCTACCCTTGTTTGTGTGTGAAGCTTCACAGAGCAAGCTTGCTCTGTTTCTGACTGTACTGATCCTCTTCTGTAAGGATGGCAAGCTTGCACCGCTGATCCCATAGTTCTAGCTGGTGTTTTAGTGAAGCAGCCTGCCTGTTCTGTCAAGTAGCTTGCACTGTATGTTTTCCGTATGTCTTCAGCTTTCAGTGGGTCTGCTGTACCTGTTGTTAGTGTATTTGCAAAGCTTGCATTGCTGCTGGTAATACTGATCCTTTTCTGTATGGATGGTAATGTTCCACTGCTGACACTCAAGTTGTACCTTGAGATTTCGTGAAGGAAGCTTGCACTGCTGTTGGCTGTCCTGTGAAGGCCACAGGTGCAGTACCCTGCCAGTACTAGCCTATTTCCCTCTAAAATTCACCAGTCCTCTATTTCCTTTCATCAGTTCTGCTTTTCCTACTTTCTTTATCTTACTCCCTCTTTCTCTCCTTCTTTGTCGTTATCCGTTCCCACACGCCATGCATTTCTTATTGTCTGCTCTTTGTTTTTTCTTCCACTGGTATTCACCCCTAGCCGTTCCTGCTGAGAAAGCTCACATACAGCAGCACACATATCAGCCACAGCAGTGTATACACTGTTCTCTGTCCTGCACCTTGTGTAACCAGACCTCTTGACAAAGAAATAAGCAGATCAGCCTGAATTCTCTCTCCTCCTTCCATTGACAGGATCATGGGGCATAAAGAACATCTATTAAATACTATATTTGGAGCAAGCTCTGATGTTATGTGCATTTGTAAAGCACATTATCATTTGTGAGGGTATGCTGGTGCTGAGCAGGTGTGTGTGTCCAGCCCTGCCTATGGTAGGTTGGTTATCTTAAAAGCCAAGTCTTCAGCTTCTTACAGAATTCAAGAAGAGTGGAGGAGGCTCTCGTGTGGAATGGGAGGTCTTTCCACTCTTTGGAAGCGATGTAAGAGAACACCTGTCCTCCTGATTTGCTTCGGTGTATGCTTGGGATGTGTGTGGTTGGTGGAAAGAGATGTGACTTTTCCGGTAGGTGGTGTCTGAGTTGTGTAGTGCCTTGAATGTGTATTTAAGTAGTCTGAATTGAGCTTGTTCGTGTAATGAGAGCCAGCGTAGTTTGCTGAGGTGTGGTGTGATGTGAGTTCTATGTGGGGGTTGAGTATGAGTCTGGAGTTTGTAGTCTTCTAATGAGTTGCTTGGTGATCCTGGTGTAGAGGGTGTTTCCATAGTCCAACTTGCTGGTGACTAGGGCGTGAGTGAGAGTTTTTCTAGTGTTGCCCAGGAGCTATTTAAAGATTTTCCTCCGCATGTTCAGTGGGTTGAAGCAGAATACAGTGACACTTTGACATTCATGTCCAGTTTACTGTCTGTTTATTCCAAGATTCCTCGTGTGGGTCAGAGTTTAGCTGCCTACCAGTTAGAGCCCCATGATGAGATGTTCTTGCTGAAGATCACTACTTCTATCTTGTCAGTGTTGAGCTTGAGACAGTTGGCTTTCATCCAGTTAGTGTCTTAGTAAATGTTATGAACTTGTTTCTTGTGTTCAGGGTCTTGTCTAAAAGGAAAAGGATGAGATGAATGTTGATTTGTGAGTGGATGGCGTTCTCCAGAGGGATCGTGTATGCATTAAAGAGGGTGGGGCTGAGCGATGATGATGGAAGTTTGATGTAAGAACATCCGAAGCTTTCACAAGGGATGTTGGTAACTCATTACTTTAGCTACATGACATGTTACCCCCTCCCACACATCCTATGGCTGGCCCACAGGCATTCATTTGTGAACCTCAACCAGTTATTATGGAAGTGTACAGCCTCACTCAGCATGCCTGAAAGTGATCAGCTCCAAGATTTGTACATTTAGGTTTTTATTTTAAGGGCAGTTGAAAGCTGAGCCATGATTCTTACTATTTATCTCAACTGTGAGATAAATCCTCTAAATCCGCAGGGAACTATGCCAAGAGTTAGACCACAAGGAACAGGAGGGCATCCACAAATGTAATTAAAAGTGCCATCAATCAAAATGTCCTTTCCAGACTTTAACAGGCCTCTCACATTGGTTGTTTGGAGACCAGAGTGTGTGAACAGTGTCTTGACCTCTGTATGAGTCCACTGCTTTCCCAGGATTTCTGCTTCTGTCAGAAGTTGCAGCATATTTGAAGAGTTGGTGTGCCGAATGAGGAAGATGAATAAAACGTGTCCCCTTGGTGATGTGGCCTGATTACACAGTGCCGTCCAGCCTGCATAAACTGCATGCCCTCACAAAGTGTCTGTTGATTCTGTTGTTTTTATTCGTCCCAATGCATGATGGATGAGTATCTAGTATTGTTATCTTCTAGAATCTGAAGCTTTTATTTCAAATTAACTTTTTCTCACTATCACCTGTAGATTCTAGGAATCTCATTATCCATACAATATATTGTCGCAGGTGAGGCTTAGAGAAGAGGGGGTGAATTAGACAGCATTCAGCAATGCTACATATATGTTATGTTAAAAATTGATTTGCAGAGCGCACAGCTACTCAGCAGAATATCACAGTGTTGAGTCAGAAAGATACAGAGGCCAGAGGGGGAACATCGGTACCGGGGTGGGCGGCCATAATACTGCTTGAACAGCCAGGTTTTCAATTGTTTCCTGAAAGCCAGTATATTTGTGGCCTGCCTAAGCAGAAGAGCCAGCTTGTTCCAAAATCTAGCCACTTGCACTTGGAACGAGTGTCTGCCACGGCGGGCTCTAAGTCACTTTGGAATGACAATTAGGTGTTGGTGTGCTGACCTAAGGGATCTACCAGGTACGTAGTATGAAACTCTTCTGCGGATGTAAAGCGCCCCTATGCCATGCAGAGCTTTGAAAGCCAGGACCAGTGCTTTGAAGAGTATTCTGAATCGGACTGGCAGCCAATGCAGATTCTTCAGGTGGTGGGAGATCCGGTCTCTAGGTCCGAGTCTCAAAACTGCCCTGGCTGCCGCGTTCTGAACAACTTGCAGTCTATTGAGTAAAAACTCCGGAAGGCCCAAATATAGGACTTTGGCATGGTCCAGTCTGGAGGTAATAAGGGCCTGAATGACCGTCTTTCTGTGTGAGGTCGGTAATAGGAAGAGAAACCTACACAGCATTTTCAAGAGACCAAAACACGTACCCGCTACCGACTGTACTTGAGGTGTCATAGATAAGGCGTCGTCCATTTTCACTCCCAGATTTTTTACAATCTTATCTGCTGACTGGGGGGGGGGGAGACATATCTGTGGGCCACCATTGTTTCCTGGCGTCCAGAGGGGGAGTACCAAAAACGATAATTTCAGACTTTTCCGGGTTACATTTAAGATGGTTGTGTCTGAACCAGGCAAAGATTTCTCTCAGACATTTATTAACCTTCTCCCCATCAAACTTCTCCCCCTTCCAACAAGTGAACAGCAGTTGAGTGTCGTCGGCATAGGATATAATCGTAGCCTCACCCGCTTCATCCAGGGGAGCCATGTACAGATTAAAAAGTACAGGGCTCCAGATAGATCCCTGTGGCACGCCAACATTGAAGGGTGGCATACTGGCTGAAAGCGGGAGTGACCAGACCTCTTGATTTCTATCCACCAAGAAGGAGGAGAACCACTTCAACACCGTGCCTCCGAGTCCACACTCCCGTAACCTCTGCAGGAGGTGACCGTGGGGCACGGTGTTGAAGGCCGCAGAGAGGTCTAGAAGGACCAGAACACCTTTGCCGCCTTTATCCAGGGTCTCATCATTGATGGAATCGGAGACCTCCAGCAATGCCGTCTCTGTGCAAAGGTTCTGCCTGAAACCAGACTGACTCGGGTAGAGAAGATTATTCGCTTCAGCAAAGTCGCTGATCACCGATTGAACATATTTCTCTATTGTCCGTGCAAAGAAAGACAACAAAGAGTTGGGTCTGTAATTAGTTAAGACCATGGGATCAGCCATAGGTTTTCTTCAATAAAGGGATTATTTTCGCGCTCTTTCAGTTTACCGGGACCTGACCGCTAAGGAGAGACACATTCAAAACGCTATTCACTGTGGTATTCAGAATCTCCGCCATTGAAGCCAGGAATTTGCAGGGCACGGGTCCACAAGAGAGCCAAATTTGAGACCCTTCATTATTGACAAAGACGTCTCTGGGGACAAGGGAGGAAAGATGGAAAGGAAGGCCCTGCCATCCTGATTGTGGGGGGCAGTTAGTGAGGAAGCCGTCACATCTTTCCCACCCAAGCCATCAAAAGATGCTTGAATTTTTATTATCTTCGTATAGAAGAAGTTAGCTAACTTTCCGATCCAGTCATCTGAGGGAGGGGAGAGCCTTGTCGCCGCCCTAGGCGTAGAGAAGCTTTTAACAATACTAAAAATCTCTCTGCTTTTATTTCCTACGGACTCAATTTTAGATGCAAAGAAGCTCTTCTTAGCTTCCTGTTTACTTTTGTGGTAGTCTCTTAAGGCCTCTTTATAATTCCTTTTATTTTCCACGTTAAAATCTTTCCTCCATACTCTTTCCTGATGTTTACAGCCCTTTCTGCACTGTCGCAGTGTATCGTTGAACCATGGGGCTGAGAATCTTGCAGTTTTAATAGAGCACAGGGTTAAAGGGGCGAGGGACAGGGTTCCTTTCGCGATCCACTTTACAAGGGCCTCAGCATCCTGCTCTATATTGCCACTCGGCGTAAGAGGGCGTTGGTCGAGTTCATATTTGAAGGCAGCTGGGGTAATCTTGTGAAAATGTAAAAGATGGCCACTTGACTCGGGTCTGTGAAAGCTTCGTTAGTTTCGATAACTTAAAACCCACCAGGTAGTGATCTGAGCATAGTAGAGGTAAGGGAGCCTCTGTCTGGATTTTGCAGTTGGCAAATACTTGGTCAAGGGTGTGGCTTTTAACATGCGTGGGGGCAAAGACATATGGAACATGATTAAGCGCATCCAAGGATGTCCGCAGAGAGATGGTCTCAGGGATATCCTGTTTGTCCATATGTACATTGAAATCACCCAAGACAAGAAAGGGTTTAAATCTGGAGGCCACTGGCACGATAAAGTCACTGATGGATTTAAAAAAGGTACCATTTAAGATTAGGACAACCGGTTTCAAAAGCAATCACTGGTAAATACTTTTGGGCTGGACTGTAACTTTCGGCAACAGATACTGGGTTTTTCAATGCTTGTTTTCATTTACCATACTTAATGGAAAAAGCATTCCAAAATGGCAGCTGTAAGGAAATGCCTATTTTTTGCATGTTCAACCCAAAGTTTTGGACTGATGCTGTTGGTTTTTCAACTCTAAGACTGCACTGAGGCCTTCTAACCAGACCTCGGGTCCAGTGCTCTAACCCTTAAAAGTGTACGGTTGATTGTCTACACTGAATTGGCAAAGGCTAACTTACTTATAACTCCCTGGTATATTTTACCAGAGTGCCCAGGGCCTGTAAGTTGAACTTATGGCTGCACATTTATTGTGTCACCCTGAGTGTAACAAAATAAAACATGTTTCCTAGCCCGCAACTTCTTTATTTTCGAATTTCCCAGGCGTCACACTGGATCCGGAAGACTTTTCGTGAGTAGTACCCCTGCTCGCGGTAGCTGGCATCGTTCGGCTCGGTGTCGCACGCGCCGGAAGTGATGTCCGTGGCACCTATATAGGTGCCACCTAGGCGTGCTGACATCAGTTCTTTTCTTTGCACGCAAGCTAGCACTGATCCAGAGAAGAGCTACACCTCACTCATCGTTTGACTGGATTTTATTCGACATTTTGTAGAGTGTTTTTGGAGATTTTGTCCTCCTGGTGTGTTGGATGCCATCTAGGAAGACAGGATGCAATCCCTGCGGAGCCTGTCATTAGCCGATGTCGGTGACAAGCCCGCACCCTTTCTGCCTGTGGTGTTTGTAGCGCGACTACGATCTGAAGTCATGCTCCGATTGCTGCACCATGAATCGGTCTTGTGGGAGCAATCCCTCAAGCTCATGGTGGTCTGGCATGCGACTCGGCGTAAATTGAGGTCTCGATCGAGAGCAAGGTCCCGGTAGCAGTCGCAGAGTCTGAGGTCATCCCCCTCTCCAAGTCCTCAGGACACTCTGATAAGCTGAGTATGAGAAACCAGGCCTTTTTGTTGTGTACCCCCACTTTTTACCCCCATTTTGACTACTTGATGCTGGGGTTCTGATTGTGCCATGGGCTCTGCTAACCAGACAAAGGACCTGATCTCTGATTAAAAGGTAAATGGTAATTAGGTGTTATTACAATTTGTATGACAACCTACCTGCAAGCCCCTAGTAACTGGTTTAGAGACCCAGTAGATTTATGCCACTTAAGTGTGCACCACTGTGTGGCCTACTGTCATTTTAATGGCAGCCCTGCTTTTAAAATTAAATTATATGCAAATTCGACTTTGGAATTAAAGTTATTTCCAATGTCTCAGACTACCTTATTTGTACATATAAGTAACCCCATAGATGTCCCCTAGGTGCCCCAGGGGCAGGATGCCCTCTAACTATAAGTACATTATAATATATGTTTTATATGCCCTAGTGAGGGACAAACTGCCAATTTAGTTTTTCCCTATTGTAGCAACTTGGCTCCAAAGGCTAAGATGGGAATACCTTAATAAAGTAGAACTATTGGTAGAAGTGAGCTAAACATATATTTCAAAGTATTAAAATTATAAATTAAATACAAAAACATGCCAAGGTTAGATTTGTTATAACTATCCCAGAAAAGAAGTTATAGAACTTGATTTTCTGATGTGCCGAAATCTAGCCTTCCAGCAGCCTCTCCTGATTGGCCAGCCCAGAGCCAAACTGCTCTAATGAGGTGCGAGGTGGCCTACATGGAGACAAAGGACATCTAGTGGGTGGAAATCTGCACCTGCAGATCAAAAGGCAGGATGGGGTTGGAGTAACCAAACTGGTCATCAAAGAAGAAATGACAGGACAGGACACAGTATTAACCCCACACCCTGCACCCCCCCAGACGGGAGCCCCAGTAATTGAATTAGAAAAGGTCTTGAAGGGGACTGTTGGGGAAAGTTAGCTGCACCAGTGGGATCGCTTAGCCAGACCTTAATTTCCAGGAGAGAGTTTCTTCATTCATTTTGAATTTTAAAGAATTGTACTTTCTGGGTCAAGAATATGCCACACTTTGAAGGAAGTTGTCATTCATGAGGGTGGCACCCTGCACCCCATTAGTCAGGGGTGCCCCCCTGATTGTCACCCACGAACACTGGATACATATGGGAGAGCTGCCCAGCAACTCAGATCTCTGCCTTGAAACTACAAGAAGGACTGCCCTGCTGGACCCTTGGGCTACACAAGAGAGGATTGCACTAATAAGGACTGCACCTGCTGCACACTTTTGTCTTCAGCCTAAAAAGGACTTTGCTTTGCTCTGAAAGTTGAAGGAGTGGACTCCCTGAATGCAACAGGTAAAAGATCTCCTTCTGCATCATCTCCACCAAGAAGAGCCCAGCTGGACAGTGTTCAGTGGGCTTTTTAAGAATTTGGTCAGGTGCATTGTGGATCTTGTAGTTCCAACTTTTCAAGGAGTACCTTGATTCTGGATCCTTGGATTTCATTGTGGACCCTCAAAGACCCAAAAGAAACGTCTGGAGAAAAAGGACTGCCCTGCTGGACCCTTGGACTGCACAAGAGAGGACTGCACTCATAAGGAATGCACCCGCTGCACTCGCAAGGTTTCACAACAAAAGGACTTTGCCTGTCTTAAAGTTTAAGGAGTGGACTCCCTGATCAGCAACTGATAGAAAAGTGCTGGAAGGGCTATCTTCAAAATCAACAACGAGGACAACTCCAGCTGACAATTGACCAGGTGCATTGAGGGAGTTGGTGTTCAAGACCCCAAGAGGCAAATCAGAGCTTTTGAACCCTTGGTTGGTGCTGTGAAACACTATGCTGCGTCAAGAAATACTTTTGGAACTAAGGGTAAAAGTATTACATTGCAGGCGGCCTGGTCTCTTGACTTTGTCCCGGTCAAGCGCAACCTTTTTTAACCATGTGAGCGTTATTTGCTTCTAAGTGCTCGTTTTTCTTTTAATGTTTAAAAATTCATATCTCGGTTCCCTACTGTGGAATTTGTTCGTTTTGGTGTCATTTTGATCATAAAAATGTTTTATTTTTATTTTTATTGATTGGGGTTGGATGTTTATTGGGTGTTGTGTCTTACTTATTTAGTGTATTGGTGTTTTTAAATGCTTTACCCACTTTTCTCCTAAATTAAGCCTGCCTAGACGCAGCCAGCTACCAAGGGATGAGCAAGGGACTAATTTATTGAGACCTTGACTGGACCTTATATTGTGGTTGTGGCCTTATTACTAGTGGTAAGTACCTTCCTACACCCACTAATAATCCATCTTCCAACATTGAGACACCCACACACCCCCAATGCCTGGGCCGACTATGCGCTGCCCCAATCTTCCGGGAGCTGGAGCGACCCCCGCCCAACTAAGAGTTCTGTGAGGTATGCACCTCATATTTGGGCAACCGGACCCCTCCGGGGCACCTTCGGTCCTCATGGTGTCAGAGGAGACCCCATCTGGTTCTGCATCAGTCCCAGCTCCAGTGGACTCCCATGGATTAATTCCTGGATCTGGATGGCGCTGGTCGTACCAACTCAATCTTCCCTAATGCCAGTCCCAATGCAGATGCTCCTGGCGGCCCTGGATGTGTCATCCTCATTGTGAGCCCCGATACGGAGCATGAAGGGCATTGCTTGACCTAGACTCCGGTACCGATAGGTGATTTGCATACTAGATTGGAGCCTGAGCCCTATTCCCTTAGGCTTGGGTAAGAATGGGAGGGCTTGCTGGACCATTGAATAAGAGGCTAGCACGGACTGGTGTGAGGGACTGGGTGAAAGCAGTGGACTGGATACCTCTCCAAATCCTGGAATGCTTTTTTTCCCCACTGTGGCTACGCAGGAGGGAGTTTCGTACTGAATTGTGGTGCGGAGAGTGGTTGAGGTGCTTGACCTTTGGTTGCCCTCGACAGTCAAGACTAACATCTTGACAAAGTTGCTGCAAACTGCAGTAGTCACATCCGAACCTCTACTCCCATTCAATGATGCCCTCACTGACATTCTTTTGTGGACTTGGTCCAAACCCAACACAGGGGCTCCTGTGAATAGGACGATTGCCCACGATCTTGCTCCAGCGGACCCAAACTTCCACACCAAACACCCTACCCTGGAGAGCTTCGTGGTCCAAGCCTCAACATCCTATAGAGCATTCCCTGTTCCTCCTCCCCCCCCCCCCGATAGGGAATCCAAGAGGCTTGACTTCTTGGTGTAGAAATCTTTTCTGCTGCCAGCCTGGCATTGCAGTCTGTGAACACATCCTGCCTATTGGGCCATTAGTCCCACACCTTGTGGGACACGGTTATGCAAGTGCTTCCACAGGAGGCCTGGGCCATACTCTCTCAGGCTGTTGCTAATGGTAGAGATGCAGCAAAGTTCACTATCTGCTGTGGACTTGACACGACCAACTCACTGGGCACAGCTGTTTAATCGACGGTGGCCCTGAGGCGCCACACCCGGTTGAGAATGACTATTGTTTCAGGTGATGTCCGGGCATCTCTTATGGTTATACCCTCCAACGGCACCTGTCTCTTCAGAGGCAAGGAAGATTTGGCACTGG
Source organism: Lissotriton helveticus (assembly GCF_964261635.1). Classification (NCBI taxonomy): domain Eukaryota; kingdom Metazoa; phylum Chordata; class Amphibia; order Caudata; family Salamandridae; genus Lissotriton; species Lissotriton helveticus. The sequence goes on from NC_136067.1 coordinate 55,208,827, forward strand.
AGCGATTCATGGACAGTCGGGCTACAGCCAACTCCTTGGGCCTACCAAGTACTTGGTTCTTTCCATGCCCACATCACCACCAATCTGCCTTTTTGCTGTTTTCGTTGCTACGGAAGGGGGTTTCAGCTGTACCAGTTCCCTCCCAGCCACTGAGCTGTGCATGCTCCCCAGCCTCTGCGTGGTGAGGATGCCGTACCACAGATATTGTGAGTCGGTTAATCTGCGGTCTGGTCAGTCTTCTTCCCCCAGCAGCTTCAGCCTCAGCCTCCAAACACTCCTAATCTGCCCCTTTACCACCATGGGCATCCTGTTGGTGGCAGGGTTTGCCATCACCTGCCCCACTGGCAATCCATTACATTGGACAGGCGGGTTTTGCAAATCGCACAATGGGGCTACTTCTTCCCCTTCCCGACAACCCCTTCCTCCATGGCACCATCTCATGACCAGCTGACGGAGGATCATCAGTCTCTTCTCCGCAAGGAAGTCATGGCTCTCTTGTCCAAGGAAGCCGTACAGAGGGTTCCGGTGCCAGAAGTAGACAGTAGTTACTATTCCCTCTACTTTTTGGTTCACAAAAAGGACAAAGGCATTCACCCTATTCTAGATCTGCTGTCCTCAATTTCTTACTTCTTACTTAGGAAGGAGAAATTAAAAATGCTCATGTTGGCTCTGGTCCTGTCTGCCCTGGAGCCAGGAGACTGGATGGTAGCACTGGACTTGCTGGACTCTTACTTCCATAGTCCCACCCTGCCTGCCCACTGGCACTATCTATGAGCATTTTCAATTCACTGTGCTCCCTTTTGGCCTCACTAGCACCCCTTGTGTGTTAACCAAGGTGATAGTGGTTGCAGCTCATCTGCGGGGATCATGGGTGCCAGTATTCCCCTTACTCGATGACTGGCTGTTGAAGGCAGACTTTCCCCCCGATGTAATCTACAACCTTCAGATTGCTGCAAACCTCTTGTACTCGTTGGGTTTCACTATCAACATGCCAAAGTTACACCTGACTCCCTCTCAGAGGCTCACTTTCATCGGAGCTGTTCTGGATACAGTGCAGTTTCATGCTTATCCTCCAGAGTGGCGATTCCAGGATATTCAGGCTATGATACTGATGTTTCAGCCTCTATTTTTGAATTCAGTGAGGCAGACCCTGAGGCTGTTGCGGCTCATGGCCTCCTGCAACCTATTGGTAACTCATTCCTGGTTTAATCTTCGGGCTCTACAGTGGGACTTGAGGTTTCAATGGGCACAGCATCCGGGACACCGCCAAACATGTTCCAGATCTCGGAGGGAACTGCGTAAGATCAGCAGTGGTGGCTAACAATCTTCAACTGGGTCAGCAGCAGACCCCTCTCCCGTCCTCTATCAGATTTGACAGTAGTGACAGATGCGTCACTCTTGGGATGGAACGGCCACCTGGGATAGGTGGAGATCAGAGGACTCTGGTCTCCAGTCTCCACAACAACCTACTGGAGTTCTGTGCAATCCGACTTGCATTGAAAGCCTTTCTACCCACCATTAAGGGAAGGCTGGTTCAAGTATTACACGAACAACAACACCGCCATGTGGTACTGCAACAAACGGGACGGGTGGTGTTGTGAACCCTTTGTCAAGATGCCCTGTGCCTCTGGACATTGCTGGAACAGCAGGTTATTTCCCTGGTGGTTTCAACACATAGCTGGCTCTCTGCACGCCAAAGAAGACAAACTCAGCTGTCAATGCATAGTGGATCACAAATGTCATCTCCACTCTGAGGTGACGCAATGTCTCTTTCAACAGTAGGGGGAACCTTGGTTAGATCTGTTTGCTTCCATTGAGAAAGTGCAATGTCAGCAGTTTTGCGATCTGGAGTTTCCAAAGCGGCTCTTGCTCTGAGATGCTTTTCATCTCTAGGGAAGTACAGGCCTCCCTTAAGTCTTTCTGCCCATTCCACTACTGCCCAGTTCTCAAGAATATCAGGAATGACTGGACACAAGTCATCCTTGTGGGTACGGATTGGGCATGGAGAGTCTGGTATCCCGAACTACTGAGCATGGCCATTGGTCCTCCAATCAGGCTGCCCCTTTGGGAGGATCTTCTGTTGCAGCTGCAGGGGAGGGTTCTTCACCTGCACCTGTCCACTCTCTGCCTTCTTGTTTGGAGATTGAGCAGCGACAATTGACAGCTTTTGACCTTCCTCCTGATATCTTTAATATCCTCTTGGTAGCTAGGCGTCCCTCCACCAAGACGGTATAAGCCTGCTGTTGGGAAAACATCTGTGGCATGGGTGCAGAAAAAGCAATTTCTGCCCTCTTTCTGAAGTCTTACTCTTCAAATTTTCCCTTGTCGGGCAGGGCTCTGCTTTGGGCACACTTAAGGACTATTTCTATGCTCTTCCTGCCTTTTTTGTGGCTTCCTGACCTAACCTCTTTGTTTAAGTCCACTATTGTACATAGGTTCTTAAAAGGTCTTGTCCATCTGTCCCCTCTGTCTCACCATTTATCATGCCTCCTCAGTGGGACATTTTTTTTTTTTTTTTTGAAGAACCTTTATTGTTACTTCAAGTAGATACACGCATGGGCCTACAACCACTCTGGCCGGCCGCTAGTCAAGTCGTAGGGACATCAAATCCATATAGAAGAATACAGCAGCCCGAAAATCGGGGTCCAATAAGTGTCCAGGATATAACTTGTATTCAAGCGTGCAATGCAAGATTCAGGATTCGAGAAGGTCCAATTTACAATAAAGAAAAACTCGAAATCAATGCCACACGGTCATACAAAATCCTACAATAGCAAGCATGAAGCAGGAAATCCGCAAATAGTGCAAATACGTTTGAAGTATCGGGGGTAAGGCAGACAAGTCAGGATAAATGTAAAAACAAACACGCTTCATAACAAAGCTGCACCCCACCCCTCAAAACGAAACATACTGTAGGAAACATGAAATACGGCGACACCAAAAAGGAAGAAAGACAAAGGGCCATAGAAACAAAGAAAGGACAAATTAACAAACCCCATCCCGCTACCCCCCACCCTGCACCCCTGCAGAAGGCTATGGCCTATCCCCCCCAGCAGCGTGCCTGTCGCCCTAAATAAGAGACCCAAAATATAGAAAAAGAGAAAAAGAAGAAAAGAGAGAAAAAATGCGGGGAAGAGCCATCGATCTAGCCATCCGGCCCCCTTCCCACCACCGCGCACAGTAAACATCCTAAAAGCATACTCAGAATAGCCATGGAAAACAATAATCATCAATAGCACAATCAATAACATCCCCGCTGAGTGTCCTCCAAATCACCGTCAGCCAACAACAAGGTCCACTATGTCCAAGACAGTCTCACCCCTGGCCTTTTCTATCAGTAGTACCAACATACATCAACTTATCAATCGGCATACGGAGCAGCGTGGAAGGTCCAAGAGATCCGGGCGGACCGGGCATTGTTGTTACTCCATGGGACTTCAGCCACCAAAGCCCAGCCGAATATGCATGGCGGAAATCCAACTGTGTCAGTATCGACCCCAAAAACATCCTCCAGTCCGAACACAGTTTCACCAGCCAGGGAAAAAGAGTCACATCATCCGGTAATCGCTGAAACGCCGCCGGGGCAGCCCAAACCACAGATCGACATTGTTTCCCCAGCCGCCGAATAGATAAGTGCTCCGACAAGTCACTCACATGTAAAACAGATCTGTCCAAAGCGATCTCATGAACCGGGTCTTCCAGCGTCTCCACGAACATACGCGTAGCTGGAGCACACATCACTGACGCAAAGGCGGGCACATCGGCGCGTCCTTGAGATCGAACTATGTCCGTGTGGAACGGTGGGACAACAATGGCGGCCATCCTTCTTCCCAGATCCCGGTCATATGCAGGGTTGTTAGCGCAGCCAGTATATCTCTGGACGTGGGCTCCATATCGTGTCGCCAGACCCCAGGACTCTCCCGCACAGCAGCTTCTCTGCCTGGATGTGGTCTGCGTAAGAGGGTGACATCCGCCATCTTAGCTGATCCGGCCTCGTCCTTCTCCACCTCACCTCGGGACCGGGCCTCACACCAGGGCGCAACAGAATTCATCACGAGGACCCCGAAGGTCAAGGCAGGCGTCCCAGCGGAGGGTCACCAAAAGGCTAAACAAAATCTCCACCGCTCCCTGAGAGCCGCACGCCGAGTCCGGGAGAAGTCATTGATCATGTCCGGACACAACACTGGAAAGGGGGCCAAGAATCGTGCAGTCCCCTCGACCCTGCTTTACCGCACATCCCACAAGGCACACCGCTAGATGGACTGGGTCGGCACTGTCGCCAACGGCCCCTCAGATCTTCGGTGCCCTCCGGCCGACTCCTGACCTCCACCAGAGGCCGCTGTTGTTGCAGTCGCGGTCGGCTACTCTCCACACTCAACACCCCGGTCCCAGCTCCGTGAAGGCCGCAAAACAGTCGGGGACATTTCCACGGGTCTGCCGCACGGAAAAACCTCAGGAGCAAACGGTCAGTGAATGTTATCCTTCGCCTACTTAAATATGCCGTTACGGCTCAGGATATTTGCCAGGATGTATGCGTGGGGTGAGAAGGCTCACGGAGCCGAGCGTCTACGCAGCCATCTCGGTCGCCAGCTCATCCTCTGAATCGACATTTATTTGGTTTTAACTTTTGTAATGTGTGCTCTTTTGACATACTGCTCCAGGAGCCAATATAGGGTTGAGAAAAGCACTTTATTGAGACAAAGATAACCACAGTTGGTGCTCCCTCTCCAACCAGCCTCAAACTGACTCCAGTTAAAACCCATCTGAGCCACAGTACAAAAGAACACTAGAACACGTCCTATACCATTCTATTGCACTTACTTTACAAAAGACCATGAGCACAAATACAACATGCTCTCTTCAAGCCTCTCCATAATTGAGCCCTCAGGACCTTACGTGGCAGTTTGGTCTGGACTGTTCCCATGAGGCACAGGGTCAAGACTGATTTGCATATGGCTGGGTCCAAACTGGGGTGGCATAGTGGGCAAAAGAACGATGGATTTAACCCAGATCTTTTGACTGGGGGAGAATGTTTGCATTGTCAGTATTCCGTCCATCATTTGTTTGCTGTAACACCGTAGAATAAGTGAGCATCAGGCCTTATCTTCTGAGCCACCTTACCTCTCAGTCTATCTTGACAAATTGATGCTTCGCACATGGGCCCCTTTTCTACAGAAGGTGGTCACAATCTATCAGCATCCCTACCTTTTATGTTCCTCCACATCCCTCTAGAGAAGAGGAGCAACTTCACCATCGGGACCCAAAAAGAGTGTTGTTCTTCTATCTTGACCACACACAAGACTTTCAGGTGGATGAACACATTTTTCTGGGGTGTGTTGATGAAAAGAACGGTCAGGGGTGTAGAAGTGAACCATCTCCAGATGGGTCTTGCTCTTCATCAAAGAAGCATCCACCTAAAGGCTTGTGATCTCATTCCACAAGAGCTAGAGCTGCGACCACTGCATTTGCACAGGTATTTCTGGTCTAGGGCATCTGCCAGGCAGCAATGTGGGCTTCCCTAAACACATTCACCGACCATTATTGTCTGGACAGTCAGGTCCGTAGGGATGGGCACTTCACCTGTTCGGTCCTACAGAACTTCCTTGTGTGAAACTGGTCCGCAGACCCACCTCCGGGGATTGTATTGCTTGGGTATCTATTTCAAAGTAAGGAATCTGCAGCTAGTGGTCACTATCAGATGAATAAGTTACTTACCTTCGGTAACGCCTAATTTGGTATAGACTATATCTAGCCGCTGATTCCTTACTGACCCACCAATCTCCCCGCTCTGTGGAAAATTGTGAAAAGAAACTGATGTCCGAACGCCTAGCTGGCGCCAAAATAGGTGCTGTGGATGTCACCTCCGGTGCGGACGATGCTGAACACGCTCGCCGAGCCGAATGACTAGACATCTTTCTGCCCTCCTGGGGGAGAAGTGTGAATGACCCTCAGGAAAGGACACAATAGAGGTCTGTCACTAGAACAGATGTCACCTCTCCCTGGCAGGACGCCACACAGGGTTTGAGCCCAAAAGGCAAGCTTTAGAGGGGAAGCCACCTTTGAAGGGCAAATGGTAGACATTTACTAGGGGTTGCTCTTTTGGTTTGGTTGACAGGTTGGTGACGGGTATAGAGAGTAGAAAACAGTTGCTAAACCAGTTTTCCTGTGGGCGTGTAGACCTCAGGTAGCCACACCTCTAGGGTGGGCTCCGAAGCTCCAGACATCGAGAGAAGGATTCTGCCATCCTGGAAGAAGGCAGAATGTTGCACTCTGGGATAGTTCGATGACACACATTGCAGGAAGTGTGTGTCAGGCAAGAAGGGATCTGGTAGCTCTTCGGCTTATAACCACTGGAGAGAGAACCAAAGAATGACTGCCCTGCTGTTCCCTGGAACTGGTAAAGAAAGGTTGCACAACAGAATGAACTGGATCTGCTAATCCTGGGCTAGCAATAGTCTGGACTACATTCCTCACTGACCCCCTTGACCTACTCCATACTTGAGTTGGTTGTCCAAAGTTGACCAGAATACCCGAACACAACTTTACAAAAGTTTTACAAAGTTTTGAACAGCCACATTAGTTACGAATGCTCGTTTATATTTTAGGTGAAAGGCTGTGATTTAAGTTTTATTTAAAAATCAATATCTCTGAAATTCTCTGGTTGATTGTATTCGTTTTTGTGTCTAATATCTTATAAAAAATAAGATGTATTTTTGTAATTTGATGTCAATTGTTATTCTTGATGTATAACTTTCTTATTCAGTTGTGTTGATACTTCTAATTGCTTTGCACTTGTTCTTTTATTTAAGCCTGACTACTCAAAGCCACAGATGTCCAGGGTTGAGCTAAGGTTTAACAAAAGAGCACGACAGGACCAGAGAAATTATTTTGAGTATATTACATGGTATGGTCACGCAACCACATTATATAATACACCATTATCCTCACAGTCACCCATGCTAGGCAGCCATTTAGGAATACTTTTTGTAATAAAGTATTAAAAAAGAAATTCAAGATGGCCGCTGACATGTGCAGAAGCGTGTGCAAACATACGGGGCAATCTTGAAATGCTCTATTGCAAAAATCATTTAAATCCAAGATGACCACCTATGTGCGCATGCACATGTGTACAAATAGACCACCACCTTGAGATGCTTTTTTTAATTTATTTATAATTTAAAACATTGTAAGATCGCCACCCAGGAGTGCGTACACATTTCCACACATGCCTATGCAAGGTCAGCCATCATGGAAAGCTTTTTGCAAAAAGTATAACATAAAGCATTTCCAGATAGCTACCCTGACATTTGTGGGCACACAATACAGTACTTGCCAGTACAAGTGAGCGTCTTTGTAGCAATACAAAGGGGCCCTCATAAGGGGGAAAAAAGAACATAGTAAAAATTACACAATAGCATATTGTCCTACAAGCCCAACGGGACTACTTTCTGTGTTTAGACACATGGTGCACAGGAAGAATGCCGCCACTCACAAAGAAGGAAGCCAGTGACTGAAATGGGCTGACCGACTGCATGCTGTTGTATACTGTAATCAGTGGCAGTAAAGTGTGCCTGACAATTAAAATACCTACTGAGAAAGATTGCTAGCCATAAGCCCCTTTATATGATGTCCAAAAATAATCTGCTAAACAGCAGAAACCGAACAAAGAGTGGCAATAAAAACTAAAACAGGCAAGTTTTAGGCCATTTTCAAGTGCTTAAGCTTTAAAGGCCGAACTACAGGCTTTACTCGTGCTAGGTGTCCAGAGATTGAGCTGTGCTTGACTGAGATTGGTATGATGGTGGCCTTTTACACCTGCAGGGGCAGAAGCACAGAAAACGCCGTTCACACCCAGAAGAGATGCAGCAGGAAAATCAATAATATGTGATTCACTCGTGCACAGCCAGCAGGTGCATGAATGATATGAGGCATGGGAGCTTCTCAAACATAAACACGGTTCCGTAACATCAATGCAAACAACACACACACTCACACAGTGTGATTGACAGGGATTGAGCTTAACCACGGTTCAGAACATTTAACATCACTGCAAACAACACCCACACACACCCTCCCACCAGGTGCAGCAATGATACAGGGCATGGAAACTTCTCGAACATAAACACTGGTCAGTGCTGTTAACAGCTATACAAAACAAGCATTTACAATGCAACGGTCTCGCCTTTGCCAAAGTTAGAGCTATTGGCATTGTAAATGACAACATTTTTATTTATGTGTTGGTTTTGAAAACAGATAAATAAATGGCATTGCCATTTACAATGTCAATAGCTTAATCTCTCGCAAATGCGAGACCTATTGCATTTGCACCCACACACACACACAGAGCGCAACACACACACAGAGCGCAACACACACACACACACACACAAGAGCGCCACACACACACACACACAGGAGCGCCACACACACACAGGAGCGCCACACACACACGAGCGCCACACACACACGAGCGCCACACACACACACACAGGAGCGCCACACACACACAAGAGTGCCACACACACACAAGAGCGCCACACACACACAAGAGCATCACACACACAGAGATACACACACACAGAGATACACATACACACACACACAGCCCCACATACACACACCGAGAGAGCCACACACATGCACACACACAGAGAGCCCCACACACACACAGAGCCCCCCACACACAGAGAGCCCCCCACACACACAGAGTCCCCCCCCCCCCACACACAGAGATCCCCAAACACACATAGAGAGCCCACACAGAGAGCCCCACCCACACACACACACACACACAGAGCCCCACACACAGAGAGCCACACACACACAGAGAGCCACACTCACAGGGAACAGAGGCCAGAAAAAACGATCACAACTAGGGAACGGGGGGGAGAAAAGCAAGCATAATGAAGAAACAGGGGGGGGGGGCAGAAAAGCAAGCACAACCAGGGAACAGGAGGCAGAAAAGCAAGCACAACAAGGGAACAGGGGGCAGAAAAGCAAGCAGAACGAGGGAACGGGGGCAGAAAAGCAAGCAGAAAGAGGGAACAGGGGAGCAGAAAAGCAAGCACAACGGGGGAACAGGGGGGCAGAAAAGCAAGCACAACGAGGGAACGGGGGGCAGAAAAGCAAGCAAAACGAGGGAACAGGGGGGCAGAAAAGCAAGCACAACGAGGGAACGGGGGGGCAGAAAAGCAAGCACAACAAGGGAACAGAGGGGGCAGAAAAGCATGCACAACCAGGGAACAGGGGCAGAGAAGCAAGCACACCGAGGGAACGGGGGGGCAGAGAAGCAAGCACAATGAGGGAGCAGGGTGCAGAAAAGCAGGCATAACGAGGGGGCAGAAAAGCAAGCAGAACGGGGGGCAGAAAAGCAAGCACAACAAGGGAACAGGGGGCAGAAAAGCAAGCACAACGAGAGAACAGGGGGGCAGAAAAGCAAGCACAACGAGGGAACAGGGCTGGCAGAGAAGCAAGCACAACGAGGGAACAGCGGGGTGGCAGAGAAGCAAGCACAACGAGGGAACAGGGGGCAGAAAAGCAAGCACAACGAGTTACATAGCAAGAGCAAACAAAGTGAGATACTGCATCTAAACATTGCATTTGAGATACTGCATCTAAACATTGCATTTATCGAAAAGATGCATGCTTGGTGGGTGCTGAAAGCTACATAAGAGAACTTAACTTGTTCAAGTGTTAAATCGGGTCCGGTCTCTCAAGGCAACGAACACGTCCATGTTTATAATGATCCTTTTAAGTAGCTAGTCCAGGATTCACCACTGTGCCTATCGGCAACCTTGTACTACGATGATGCAGTCAGTTTCCCAACATTGCCTGATCACGTTAAGAGTCCTGCAAACGGCAAATGTAAAGTGAATATCTTTCTCGAAAGCGATTCCCAACCCTCCCCCCTTAACAAATACCATGCAAGGTCCGGTAGTGTCAAATGGCGGAATGAGAGGGAATCAACACATGTGCCACAATACCCCGAGGGCAGCTTCCCTAAACAGGTCCATCTCCATCAGTCACATGGGCCAAAGCTGGGGGCTCGATCAGTCCAGTGCAGCAGCGATGAATGACTGTGGGCCTTTGAGGCTCTTGAGCAGGATCCAGTCTGCAGCTGCGGTGTCGTTCTTTGTTCGCTGGTCCAGGTCGGGGGTGGGCAGCACGGTCCGTGCTCGGATTTTAGCCCCCAGCCTACACTCCACTCCCTGGTCTACCAGTCACTTCCTTGCGAGCCAGGGCTGCACAAGATGGCGGCAGCGGCAGCCAGGAAGCCATCTTATAACACCGCCCGCCCAGATCATGACCACCCGGACCCGCCAGTTACACGACCCACGTACCCGCCTTACCCCGGCCGCACGACCCCGTACCCGACACAATACCCGGGAGCCACCAGTCAAACGACCCCCGTACCTGCTTCTCCTCCAATGGCTGGCCTCCGTTTAGGAAGCCAGCCAATGTAGAAGAGGGGCGGGTTCAAGCCCCATTCTCTGAAACATCCGTTTTCTCCCAGCAGGACTGCGCAAGCGCAGCCTTCGCTAGGCGAAACCTAAAAACACACACACACGCACGCACGCACGCTCGCTCGCTCGCGTTCTCGCTCAAACGTAAACACGGTTCAGTACAGTTAACATCAATGCAAAGTACACACACAGTAGGAAGCAGTAAATTAGGATGCAAAATCAGAACAGTTGGATTTTGGCAAAGGACACACAGGAATGCACCATTGCATCTCCACTATCACAGATCAGGTATGGCACAGGTTAGCACTACATGTGCTTCTACTGCAATATAGCGAATTTGCCACAAACAAAGGAAATACAAGCAACACGTAGAAAATAAACATTGCAGGCAATCACAGTGCAAGCTTGTTTTAGCACAAAAAGTGCAGCATGGGTGAAACTCGGTATAGCAAGCCTTGCACTTCGTACAGGCAGAGGCGATGTAGGGTTCCAGTAACGCTGATACGAGCAGTGTGAAACGCGCGCCATTGTCCATTTAGATTTCTCGGAGTCTCCATTCTCCTCAATGTGCTTGAAGAGCTTCTGGACTGAACGTCCGGCCATGTTAAGGTCAAGACAGTACAACATCAGGCTTTTTAAAGCCAAAAGTGGAGCATTAATGGACATAAGAAGACCGACAACTGAATTTAACAGATGTATGCAGAGAAATAGAATTCCATTAACAGGTGAGTTCAGTTTCAGGTGTTAACATCACTGCACTTCTGTTCCAACTAGCAGTGTTCAGTAAGGAGCTACATGACCTCTTGAGTAGTCTTCGAACTATGGTGGGCATAAGCAGAATGTGAATGGCAGTTTATCTGACCAGTGGATGAAGATTGCTGACTGGAAGTCCCACTACTTATATAGCGTATATTAACCTGTCTAAAAACCAGACCTAAAAACATGTTAAAGGAATTTTGAGCAAAAGGTTCTCAGTGAATATTGGCGTGAAGATCATTCAAAATACTGACCAGTACCAGCCCCTCACATTGCCAACCTGTGCCAGGTTCTCAAGGTGCTCACCACTTTGTTTCTGGGTGAATGAGCCCTCACGACAGACTTTTAGACTGGACTGTCCAACGGAGCTTGCTCTTCACACTGAGAGCCAATGCCCTTTACTCCTTGCATTGACCGCTCAGCACCAACACCTCACATTGACCACCCATTCCCCCTCTCCTTGCAAAGCCCTAAATATGCATCCACAAGACATTGTGTGAAATTTGTCCCCTGCAGACTGTCTTCTCACACTTTGACTGCCCAGCACTAGCTGCTTACATTGACCGCCCAATACCTGGCTTCTCGAACTTGCTGCCCAGCAGTGACTCCTTGCTCTGAGCCCCCAGCAGTGGCTGCTCACTCTAAATGTCCCCACACTCCCCAGTGTCAGCTCCTCGCATTGACCTACTCGTCACCAACGCCAGTACCTCATGCTAACAGCACAGCACTATTAATTCCTCTGTAACCCAGTATGTGAAGTTTACACAGGCTGTTTGCAGTTACTAACCAGGACTGACCGCTCGTGCTGACCACCCAGTGCAGGCTCCTCATACTGGCATCTACTGCCTTGCACTGGCTGCCCAGCACCCGTTCCTCGCACTGGCAGCCTAGCACCGGCTCCTTCCACTGACACCGCCTGCACCAGCTCATCGCACTGTCTCCCACCATCTCCTTCCACTTACTGGCTGGCTCCTCGAACTGCCCTGAGGTGTGCTTGCTCTACAGGCCAGTATGTGAAACTTGGCCCTCAAAGTTGATCTTCTTGCACTAACCATCCAGCACCGATCCTTGCGCTGCCCTCAGGTGTGCATCAAACTTGATCTACAGGCTGGTGCATGAAGTCTGAACCTCATAGTCTGTCTCCTTGCTCTAACCACCGACCACCAGCTCCTTGCACTGCTGTTAGGTGTGTATCAGACTTGATCAACAGGCCATCACATGAAGCTTGGATCTGCACGTCGGTAAATGCTTGGCCTTCCTAATGAGCTGGCAGCCAGTGCACCGACTGCCATTTACTTTTTAACAGATGTTTCCATGTATTCAAGTTCATTGTTTTCCTTCTTTCCTTTCTATGCAATTGTGTCTTTCACTCCATCCTTCCTGCACTGTCTCCTTCTATAACATTATCCTCATCATTTTACTCTCTAATACAGTTTCCCTTTTTCTTCTACCTGCCACTTGATTATTCTTTGTCCTTACTTTACGTTTCTTGCTTCCTCTTCCCTTCAGCTCTCCTGCTCTGCCATCTCCTCTCCTTGCTGTCTCTTCTGCCTGTAGTGGCCCGCCATCCTAACCCCTTCTCTACCCAGCTTTTAACTTCTGCCAGTCGCAGGTTTGACTGTAGCATCAGTTACCAGTCTGGCACCAAGACCCTGGCACAGCCACCTGCTCCTCTAGTCCATATATCAGTGCGCAAAACCGCTCCAAGAAGGCAACTGAGCAGTCCTAGCAGAGCCTTCATAACAGTGCCCAAGTGACACAGTTTCAAACTGATTTAGCCACATTTTAACTTGGGAATATGCCCACTGTGTGAAACTGGGTTGTTGGTTGACTGGGGTGTGAGCCCTGGTCAAGCAGCAACCATAATCCTTGTCAGGGTGAGGCACAAGCCAACCCGAAATTAACCTGTGCTCAACCCTGTGGTAGCTTGGCACAGACAGTCAGGCTTAACTTAGAGGCAATGTGAAAGGTATTTGTGCAACACTTCAAATTGTGAAAAACACCACGCAAAAGGACCCCACACCACTTTAGATAAATAGAGCAACATTTAATTTAATAAATAAAACTAGACAAAATTACAAACATCCAATCAATAGAATCTGAGATATATCTGGTCGCCAGACTAGGACAAAGTCACAAGTTCAGGTCTACCGCCGTGGAGTGCAGGCCAGCTACATGGACTCAGTTAAGCCCACTAAACAAAGTACCTTAACCCCTTCCACGCTCATGACGAGCTGGGCTCGTCATGAAGTAGCCTCCTCGCATGCTCATGACGAGCCCAGTTCGTCATGAAAGCATGAAGATCCAGGAATCCCAGCACAGCAGGGGAATTCCCATAGCATTCAACGTGTTAAATACTTGTTTGCTGAGTGTTGCAAGGATCTGCATCGAAGATATGTAACGCAGCCAAAGCCAATTGCATCGCTTCCGAGATGGAGTGAAGCTGCAATGCGAGGGCCTGCATCGTCATCAGGGAACTCGTCGTTGGAGCTTTCTATATGAAGTCCAGCATCGAGGATGCGGGCACAGTCGGGGCAATGTATTGGTTCCGAAGAGCTGAGAGGCTGCGATGTGGAGTCCAGCGTCAATTTCGTCATTGAGGCTGGGGTTGAGGGCCTGAGACAAGGATTCGTAATGAAGTTGGGGTGATGCAGCGGTTCTGAAGAGCTGCTATGCAGGTCTTTGCATCGGGTCCAATCCATGCAGCAGTGGCGATGCAACAGTTCTGCATCTGGTTTGCACTGCGTAGCAGAGGAGATGCGTACGTTCCGCTGGATCAACAGTGGAAGACTGTGCATCTTAAGCCTACTTCCAAGTGTCCATGCCTGTGTTGGCACCACTTGGCAGGGTAGACTCACAGACGGCAGAGTCCAGGTGCTGATGCAAGTTTGTTGGAAGCCTGTTATGTCCCTGAGGATTCAGATCAGGGGGCCAGCCAACTAGCCCTTGGAGCCACTCTGGGCTCAAGCGATGCATGTCCAGTCCTCCTCACCCAGGCAAGAGGGCAGCACATCTGCACAGCAGTGCCGCAGTTCCTTCAGAGCAGAATTCCAATAGAGTGGCAGTCCTTGTAGCAGAACAGTAGCAGTTGTTCCTGGCAAAGTGTCCACAGGTCCAGAAGTGTACTGAAGTGGTGGTGTCTGAGGTCCAGTACATATACCCAGTTGTGCTTATGAAGTTGGGAAAAGCTTCTATAGGCATGCCTTTGTAGATCACAGGTTCCCTGGCTCCAGACTAACTACAGGGTTTATGCAGCCCTTGGTGGAAAACAGGACACAGCCTATTCAAGTGTAAGGGGGTTGGGCCAAGCTCCCATCTTCCATCCTGCCAGTGATGGCTTATCCAGTCGCACCTAAGTGCCCGATTGTGTGTAGCTTTCTAGGAAGAATACAGAAAACCTAACTGTCACCCACACCTAGTCATACGCCCCAGAGACATGTTGCAGGCACCAGATGGCTACGGTAAGAAAATGGCAACTTTCTAAAAGTGTTGTTTTCAATTTAAAATCTGACTTCAACATAAGTTAAGATTTGCACTCACTGAAGCCCGGAGTTAGCTACAGCAGCGTGGGCAACCCCCTCTCCCTGCAGTCCCCACAAGAGATGCTGCAGCAGGGCACACCCTGAATCTATAGCAGGGTGGGCATTTCCCCCTGTCCCGCAGTCTCTGCCCCCCTCCCATAGAGCTGGTGCAACAGGTCAAACACTGAAGCTGCAGCAGAGCATACACTGAAGCCAGGAGTGAGCTACAGCAGGGTGTCCCCCTCTCCTCGTCTCCCAACCCTCCCCCACCCCCCGACCCCCAAGAGAGCTGGTGCAGCAGGGGACAAACTGAAGCAGGGCAGAAAACTGAAGCTGCAGCAGGGCACACACTGAAGCTGGGAGATAGCTCCTGCAGGGTTGGTGCTGCAGATCCCCCAAGTGTCCTAGGTCCATGCGAGAGTAGTTTATAGAGCCTATCTTTATCAGCAATTCTCACAATGCAAAGAGGAAGCACTGCTACTCACACCTTGGTGGGGTGTGGGGGCAGTCACTGAATGACCCATGGCCTGTGTGTGTGACCAGTCTGTTGGTTTGCCTCTCACAAAACACTTAGGCCTGAAACCGTCTGCTTTGTGGGTACGGTTGGCCCTTATGGCGAGAAGTGCATTTATTGTTGAGGTGCATTTTTAAAACGTGTAGCTATCTAAGGCCTAGTCCCTGCTTGCACTGGGCGGCACAGAGCAGCAGCAGTAAGCGCCAGTGTCACTCCTCTGTATTACAGGGCCCCTTCCAGCTCCTCGTCTCTTGCATGTGTAACACAATCACCCTCACAGTACTTACGTAGTGCATAAGGGGCACGTGCATACTTACAGTACAGTCAATAGAAAGGTCTGGAAGTGGAGTGAAAACGTTGCCCGTTGCGGTCCTGGGCCCCTGTCCCCTGCCCATGGTTCTCTGGCCTCATGGCGGGACTGCAATGGGGCCGTCCCAAGGATGTGCCCAGTGACGAGCTAAAGAAGAGGGCTGGTCTGCAGTGTGCCGTGGGCGCCGGTAGCAGTCGCTGTGCCTCCTCTACCGCTGAGTGCTGTTAATCCCAACATTGGTCCAAGTGTCGCCTTCCATTTAAAGTTGGCGGGAGACGTCTCAATCTGGCCCTGACAGGGCTGGAGCGCTCGAGCCGCCCGGGAGCGCGCGCCGCCGGCTGGAGGGGGCGCTGCGCGCGGCCGCCCCTCGGAGGCGCCAGAAATCAATCGCAGCTGCTTAGCCTCGCGCCGCCGCGAGCCCATCTCCATCCTCATTAGCGCGCGGCCATTAGGATGCAGAGCGAGAGCCGGCTGACTCCGCTCTTATTGATGTTAGTTCTGCAAAGTCCCATTAACTATCTCCTCGGTCGCGCGGGCCCCTCTCGGCGACTTCTTTTGGAGTGGGAGGATGATTTAAGGTTTGCTGGAAACTGCTTGACATAAATCGGCTACTTAGGGTTCCGGTTTTGTTAGCTGGGACCCAAAGCATTAGGGAATAAAGTAAAATACATCACAGCTGAACTCTCGAGGCCGCTGTTCGAGGTGTTCCTGCACAGCGTGTTCTCTTCGGTGCTTTAAAGGCGAGGGTGCCGAGTGCCAGCACTTCTTCACTTTGAAAGGGAGAGTACCTGCACGTCTCGGCCCCCTCAATAGGTTCCATGCAAAAGGACCAGCACTTCTCAGGAGCAGGGCTTTAAGTGGGTCGGGTCTTGACGGTGAAGAGCACCGATGGTGCTTAAAATCAGGTTCTGAGACGGGTCCCTATCGCGCTCTCCCTTTTTGCCCTCACCCACAGGATGAAAAAAATAAATCTCAACTCCGAAGAAGTAACACACTTCACTGCCTTCAAAAAGACTCGCTGTTGTGCCTTCACAGTCCCACCATTTCAGAACTGAACCAGTTTCAATATGCTATACTACGAAGCCACGGTTGTTGCTTATTTATTTTATGCAACTAATAAACCATTGAAAAAGCCAAGAGTACTGGATTGTTGTAAGTGTAATGTTACTTTCTGTATTATATACCTGGATGTAATGACACAAGTAGCAAAACATCAGCCGCGTGGCACGCTAAGCAAAGCATAGATTGTCAACATACATGCTTTTAAGCCACGCTCTTAATTACTTCGGCTACGCCCCTTTGAGAAACCCCTAGTTTTCCATCCCTCTCAACACCCGCTGCAGGTAAGAGCGGTGGGCCGCCTGGGGGTGATTTCGAGAGATGGCCACAAGGGAAAATTAATTATTTATTTAATTTTCCCTTATGGTCTTCTCTCGAAATCCACCCCCCCTCCCCAGCTGGCCCCACAGCTCTTACCTGCCACGGCCAAAGCTGCCACTTAAAGCCCTGCTGAGGCGCAACCAGGCAGTCTGGACAGTGAGTACCAGCACTTCTATCAGGGGCAGCTCTAGGCTCATGGTGGCCCTGGGCAGGGAGCGTAGGTAGGGCCCCCCCGGAGGAACGCAGGCGCGGAGGCCAGTGAAGAGGGGGGGGTCAGGGTGTTTGGAAGTGGAACAAAGCTGGAGGCCGCCAAATCCCTGCCAGGGGCCGCCACGCAAATATGTATCCATCCTCAGAGGATTATTATATTAAGGATATATATTGGCGTGGAGGCCCCTGGGGTTTGGTGGCCCTGTGCAGGTGCACAGCTTGCACATGCCCAAGGCCGCCCCTGCTTCTATATTTCCATTTAAAGCTCTGGTTCTGTTACTGTGTTGGGGCAGCACGTGCCATCGGAATACTGACGAAATAACAGTAATACAGAACAGAGGTACTGTAGTGCAGGAGGGCCCCCAGTCTGTGTAGTTTCCTCATTCTTTTTTTTCAGTACATTACCTCACGCTGGACAAGACCACTCAGAAACAGAACACCAGCTAGGTAGCGCCCTCAACCTCAGTCATGTCTTGTAACTGTGTATGGTACCCTTTTGTAACTTGCACACATCACTTTTCTCTTGTAACACACTGTTTGCTACCTCTCACATTTTGTTTGCTTTTGATACTTGCACAAGTGCCACCACTGCCTACGTAACGTTTGTTCTTGTGCCTGAGTGTCTAGCATATATTGCAGTATTATACCTCTAATTGTTCTTTGCTTCTCTTGTAACTTGCACACTTGTCACTTTTTCCTCCTGTATTGCACCATTTGCTCATGTATTTTGTTTGCTCACAATTGTCACTTTTACCTCATGTAATTTAATGTCTGCTTTTGTAATTTTGGTTCATTTGTAATTTTCCGTTCCTATTGTGAAGCGCTCTAACGCCTTCGGGTAAAGTCCGCGCTATATAAAAACGCATAAATAAATGTCCTTGCCACTTGTGAGGCTGTATCACACTAGCAAAACCTCTGTAGGCGGAAACAGGCCTGGGGTTGTGAAGTGTTCCACTGGAGCAGTACCAGTGATGATTTACATATAGCTGGTCTGTGTCTGGAGTGGCATAGTGGGTGAAAAAAGGTGGGCTAGAATGTGGCCTGAGTGATGCCACAGGCTGGGTCTTTCAGTAAACAGTTCACTCATCACCTTTGTGTTTCACTCGTGATGGATACAACAGTCCTTCCTGTTGGACCTGACCCTTTTTGCAGGGTTATCTCCAAACCTTTTGCCTTCATCCTATTTTTCTGAACTGTTTTTGTTCGTTTTAGAACTCTCTGCACTTTACAACTGCTAACCAGTCCTAAAGGGCATATGCTGTCTATTGGAAATGGCCTTTCTTGCAGGGTTATAACTGAACTTTTTGCTCTTCCTCCTTTGTTTTTCCTGACCTGTGGTTGTTGGCTATAGAACTCTGGGCACTTTACCACTGCTGATCAGTGCTAAAGTGCATATGCTCTCTGTGTAAATTGTTATTGTGATTGGTTATCCATGAATGGTATATTTGTATGACCAGTAGGTCCCTAGTAAAATGCACTGAGTGAGCCAGGGCTGGTAACTCAAATGCTACTAGTGGGCTTGCAGCACTGATTGTGCCACACACATAAGTAGCCCTGAAAAGATGTCTCAGGCCTGCCACCGCAGTAGCTGTGCACAGTTTGCTAACTGCCATGTTGACCTGGCCAGTGTACCCACTTGCTAAGCCTTACCCTTCCATTTTCTTACACCTAGGACATCCCTATGGTAGGCCCAAGGTATCCCGCCGGACAGGATGCAGTGTATGTAAAAGGTAGGACATATACTATGTACATAAACCCCCAGAAAATCTTAACCCAGTGCTAAGGGAAATTACGAGGTTTGGCGCCATTTCGGGGGTTCAGATTAACTGGGCTAAATAAGCTGTATTCCCACTGACCGGTAAGACGGAACAACACCAGCTAGACTACCCGCTACAATGGGAGGCGGAGGATTTTAAATACTTGGGCATACATGTTACCAGGAACAAGGATGAGCTAATGTGTGCAAACTATGTTAGGGCCATCGACGAAGTCACTGACAGCATCACCCACTGGTTGAAGCTACCCCTCTCGATGGCAGGTCGGATATCTCTCATCAAAATGACTATTTTACCTGAATTTCTTTATTTATTCATCAATATACCATACCACCCGGGCAGTTTCTTTTTCCGTACCCTTAAAACACAGGGGCATATTACCAAGCTATAGCGATAATTATCGCTAAGCTTGGTTAGCGGGAATTAAAATATTGCTGCGCTCCGACAATTTTTACCGCTGAGATACCTTGATATTATCAAGGTTTATCTCAAAAGCGGTAAAAATCGTCGGAAATGCATGAATATCACTGTAAAATCAGCGATATTCATGCATTATCATGACAATGCTCTTAGACATGTTATCCACCTTCCATTGGATAACATGGCTAAGAACTGCTCTGGGTAGGCGATAGCTTTTGGAGATAATCGCGCTTAGCGCGATTATTTCCAAAAGTTGGTAATAGGGGATAGCGATGTTAGCGACTGTTTCCAGTCGCTAACATCTTGGCACGCCCACTTTGCATGTCATTAGCGATAATCATCGCTGACATGCAGAGTGGGCCCCTAAATGCCCGCTATCGCCTATTAGCTGTCGCTAACTGGTGTTAGCGACAGCTAGGTAATAGGGCGATAAAATTATCGCCGCTTTAGCGGGAAAAATTCCAGCTAAAGCGGCGATAATGCCCTTGGTAATATGCCCCACAGTTACTTAGACTTATCTGGGGTGTAAAGCAGGCTAGGCTGACCTTAGCAACCTCATGCTGCCTTACCACCAGGGCGGATACGATGTCCCCAACTTCGAGCAGTATTATTACTCAGCCGCGGGCCGTGGAGGGAGTTACGGTGGGGCAGGGAGGCGGGGAGGGGGAGGGGCGGGGTGGAGGGTGCTAAAAACAGGCATATGGATCATTGCAGGTAAGTACACAATTTAATTAATAAAACGAAATTCGTAGCGCGCACTGCATGGCAAAAAGCAATGCTGTGCGCGCTACGAATTTCGTTTAATTAATTAAATTGTGTACTTACCTGCAATGATCCATGTGCCTGTTTTTAACACCCTCCACCCCGCCCCTCCCCCTCCCCGCCTCCCTGCCCCACCGTAACTCCCTCCACGGCCCGCGGCTGTTATTACTGTGCGCAGGCACATTTTGCTGTGTATTGGCTGCATCCACCTCCGTTCATGGCGAACCTGACATATTCGTGCCACTACACACGCTACTACAGGTTGACACACCCACATACGTTATCTCCCTATTAACTGACCCTTGCGAGCGAGGGCAGAATGGGACAGGGACTTGGAGGCACCATTGACCGATGACCAATGGGAGCGGAGCTGTCGGCAGACGGAGGCGGTCACCGGCAGCAGCCGCTTGCGGCTAATACATTACAAATTCCTCCACCGTCTATATCACACTCCAGCTAAACTACATCGCTTCCGATTACGGGAGCATGATCGATGTGATAGGTTCAGCAGGGGAGGGGCAGACTTCATTCACTTGGCGTGGCAGTGCCCCAGGGTGGAAGCTTACTGGGCAGAGGTCTTAGAGGGGATGTCCGAGATGTTGGGTGTACAGATTGCAGCATCCCCACTTATAGGCCTCTTGGGCCTGACATACACGGTACAGACTGTACACGAGAAATTCATTGCAATGGGGCTACTGATAGCCAAACGGAGGGTGGCATGCAAATGGGGACGAGGGCGAGCCCCTAAATTTAAAGAATGGATAAGAGACTTGTCCACTTGGCAGGAACACTTACATAGCTATGCGGACCCGCTCCCCCTCAAAACCCGTCCAAAACACATCTGGGGACCCTTGGTGTCATATCTCCTTGCACAGCACACAGACAACGAAGGTACACAGGGGACAGAGGAGGAGGGATCGGCTGGAGGGGTCCCTGGGCCGGGGGAGGCCGTCTGGAAAGATCACGCTGAGGGACCACAGGGCAGTGTGGCGTGAGTGCATACTAAGTGGGTTCATTGCTGGCCGGTACTCAGAAGCAGATGCGGGTCATGCACATCCTCTCTTGACATAAAGATGGGCCTCACTTTGAGGATGGTAGGGAAGGTGGAAAGTCCATGAATACACGATTCTCCGAAATGTACAGAGTTTTGTCCAGTCATACACTATGTATTTGGTGGGGGGGTTTGGGAGGGGGGAGTTTTGGTTGTTCTTTGGAGCAGTCTTGATTTGTCCAATGCTGTACGGCTCCATAATGCTTTGTACCATAATGTAACAGGCATGTATTCTATGTGCAGATGCTTCAATAAAAGTAAAAAAAAAGGTAGGACATGTACTAGTGTGGGTAACATGTCCTGATAGTGAAATACTGCCAATTTCGTTTTTCATTATTGAAAGGCTATCTTGCCCATAGGACAAAATGGAGAATGCTGTGTAACCTGTTTACCTGCATATCTTCCCATAGGAGTGAGATAGAAACTTGGTGTCTGGTATCCCTGAACTCAGAATTTAATAACACATCTTTTAGGAAGGATAGTTTTTAAACCCTGTGTTTGAAAAAAGCACTTTTAGAAAGTGGCTATTTTCTTCTTCAACCTTTCTGTGTGCCTCTGCCTGTTTGTGGATTGACTGTCTGGTTTGAGAGTGACAGGGGCTGGGTTGGCTCCAGGCGTCTGGGTGAGTCAGCATTAGGCTGAATAGGCTGAACTACATTTGGAGTGGTGGGAGGAGTAGCACCTTGTCCTGAATAGGGCTGTGCCTGCCTTCCACATTGCTGGCTCCACCTCCTGTGGTGCGTCTGATGACCCTTGCCCACACTGACAAAGGAAGAAGTTGTGCACTGGCAGAGTGCACCCAGAACTGGTTTGGACTGGGTCCAGGACCCCTCACACATAGAGAATGAAGACTTTTGGGGTATAAATATGAGAGCTGAAACCCCTGCATTTTAGACTACTTTGTGATCAAGAGGAACCTGTTGCCAAAGAGGACAGCTGAAGAGACTGAGGAGAAGTACTGCCCTTGCTGTATGTCTGGGGCTGGCCTGCAGTTTGCTGTTTATGCTGAGGAGAGGATCAAGGGACTTTGCTGTGTGCTGTGTCCCCTGCTTGAAGAAGGACTTTGCTGTGTGTTGTGTACATCTGAAGAAAAGTCTCCAAGAGCCTGAGAAGAGCTGGCCTCCTGCTCCTGAAGTTCCAGGCGCAAGAGGACGTCACTACTATCTTCCCTGACTTCCTTGCTGGAAGTTTTAACCTGCCCTAAGGTGCCTGTAACTGTGTGTGAGGCCTTGCTGCTGGGAGCTGGAAGAGCAACGCAATGAGGGAGAAGCGTTATGCCACCGCAGCAGCCGCCGTCACATCGCCAAGGAAGCATGTTGCCGCTGCTGCTGTTCGCCGTCACATCACCGGAGAAGCGTGTCACCGGGCCGGAGCATCACTAAGGAAGCGTGTCGCCACTGCCGCTGATCGCCATCGCATCACCGGAGAAGCGTGTCACTGGGCCGGTGCATCACTAAGGAAGCGCATCGCCACTGCCGCTGATCGGCATCGCATCACCAGAGAAGTCTGTCGCAGGACCTGTCGCGGCTCAGGAAACCACCGATTTTGCCGCACGGCCATCGGGCATGCACGCATCGCATCCACGTTGTCGCATCACATCAGAGACACCATTTTATCGTATTGCTCCGGATCATCACAACGCATTGAGGTGCCATCTTGTTGCATCGCAACCGGAGCGCAGGAAGAGTCAACGCATCGCCTCCTCTGCGACCCTTTTATTTGTTCTGAGTTCTGCATCTAAGGTACTTTGAGAGAAAAGTGTTGCATTTACTATCTACAAGTTTATTTTTGCAACAACCCCTTTTAAAGACATTCTACTGAGTATCTGTATGTTGGATTTTTGTTGTTTTGGTCTTGTTTAGTTTAGATAAAGATATTTTATTTTTCTAAACTGGTGTGGTTTCCATTTGTGGTGTTTTCACTGTGTTACTGTGAGTGTTGGTACAAATACTTTACACATTGCCTTTGGGATAAGCCTGTCTGCTTGTGTCAAGCTCCCTAGGGGGTGAGCAGGGGTTATCTAAAGTGTGTATCCACCTTACCCTGACTAAAAGCAAGGGTCCCTATTTGGACAAAGGTACCTACCTCTGCCAACTAGAGACCCCCAGTTCTAACATTGGTGGTCAGTGGTGAGGATTTGAATTTGTATTTGTACTTGACCCACAGTGAGTGGTGTACATCACTGGACTAGTCCAGACCACTACGCAACCACATACTGGTTTTCTGGTTCCTGGTGTCCTCTTGGAAGTATTTTATTGATACTGAGGCTCTGGTTAGTGTTGCACCACGGAAGTCTTGGAAAAATAGAAGACAACTTTTCCCATCTGTATATCTACACAATGGAGCAGATAAAATCTTTTTGCAAAGAGAGGGGGCTGCCTGTGGAGAGAGGGTCCACAAGGAGGGATCTTGAGGCACATCTGTATTCCTATGAGGTCAAACTTTTGGAAGCAACACTAACAGACGATTCTGAGGAGGGAGACTTCCTGACACTGAGGGAGAGAAAAGTGAGTGGTTCCTTGCTATTGAGCAGGGGAACAGAGAATTAGACCGGGAACTCAAGAGGCTTAAGGCCGCAAGGGTCTCATCTGAAATAGAAAAGCGTTTATGTATAGATGATTGGTTTATCCATGATTGGCATATTTGATTTACTAGTAAGTCCCTAGTAAAGTGCACCAGGTCTACAAATCAAATACTACTAGTGGGCCTGCAGCACTGATTGTGCCACCCACATGAATAGTCCTCCAAACATGTCTCAGACCTGCCACTTAATTATCTGTGTGTGCTGTTTTAAACTGCCATATCTGAAAGAAACAGGTTAGTATTAGATTCCTTACCTTAGAATATCCCCAGGCGTCAGTCTGGATCCGGAAACTTTTGCGTAGCAGTACCCCTGCGCGTCGGTAGGCGTCGTCTGCAGGCGTCCCCTGCGGCTCCGCGTCCGTCGTTGGCGTCGTGCGCCGTGATGACGTCGCTGGAGTATATAGACGCCGCCTCCGCGCGCTGGCGTCAGTTCTTCTTTTTTCCGCGCCAGTTAGCGCAGATCCGAAGAGCAGTACTCCGGTCTTTGACCAAAGTTTTTTGATTACTATCTAACTCTTAAGGTGCCGGTAGGATGCCCGGTTTTAAGAATTGTGACGGGTGTGACCGCACGATGTCGGTCACCGACCACCATCGACTCTGCCTCCGGTGTCTGGGCGCGGACCACGACGTGGAGTCCTGCGTCGACTGCCGGGCCTTAACGAGTAAGGCTAGACGGGAGCGGTCCCGCAAGCTACTCGAGCTCCGGGTGTCGGCCCCGCGTCGAGAGCGGTCCCGGTCCGGCCGGAGGTCGAGGGAGCGGTCGAGGGAGCGGTCGCGGAGCCGCCACGAGCGCTCCGGAAGTCGTCACCATTCCTCCGGTTCCTCAGGTAAGAAACACAAGAAGTCGGGGCGTCGTCATCGCACCCCCGACTCCCCCCGATGCTCGCACAATGCGGCCGGGGGTTCGGGTGGCCCCACCCCCGCGGCTCCGCGTGGGTCGCCCACGCTGCCTGCTCCATACCCGTCGGTCCCTGGGCTAGGCGCGTTGCGCGAGGAGATAGAGGAGTTCCTCATGGCCATGAGGGCGCTGTCTCCTCCGACGGGGCCTACGGCGCCTGCGGGCCCGGTGGTCCCGTCCGGGGGCCCGAGCGGTTCGGGTGCTCCTGCCCCGACGCCGTCGGGTGCTCCGGCCCCGACGCCGCCGGCGGCTCCGGCCCCGGCGCCGCTGGGCCCTTCAGGGTCGACGCCGGCTGTTCCTCCGGCCTCTCTGGCGCCGATTCCATCGAGGCAACCCGTGGTGCCGCCTCCGCGCGGCGCCGCGACTCCGACGCCGGTTCCGGCCGGCGTCGGGGCTCCGGCGCCGGCTCCGGGCGGCGCCACCCCCATTTCCTCTCCGACTCCGGACGCGGAGTCGGACCGGCGTCGTCCGACGCCGAGTCCGGCGCCGATGGGGCCCATTGACCCCGAGGAGCCGGTCTACATCGTTGACTCCGAGTATGGTGAGGATGTAGATTATGGAGAGGGTTGGGAGGGGTCTGAGGACCCTCTGTCACGCGAGTGTCAGTACGACGTGGACTGGACAGGTGACTTGGGTGATGCCAGTGGTCTGGACGACTCTCCTAACCCTGGTTTTGTCTCGCCTCCTACTGTGGCCTCGGAGGCTGGGGCTGCTTATTCAGTGGTGTTGATGAGGGCTGCCAAGGCCTTGCGCCTTGAGCTCCCCGTCGCAAAAGTGAGGACTAACATACTCACCGAGGTCTTCAAACCGCAGTCATGCCCACAGGAGCCTCTGCTGCCGTTCAACGAGGCCTTGACGGGCGTTCTTTTGGGCACGTGGTCCAGGCCCGCTTCAGGTTCGCCTGTTGATAGGAACGTGGCCAGACGCCACCGTCCGTGTCCGGACGACCCCAAGTTCCTGTCCACCCATCCCACCCCTGAGAGTCTGGTGATCCAGGCCTCGACTTCTCAGACCGCATTCCCGTCGGCCCCGCCCGACCGGGAATCAAAGAGGTACGACCAGTATGGCAAGAAGGTCTTTTCGTCCCTGAGTCTGGGACTGCGGTCTTGCAACACCGCATGCCTCTTGGGCCGCTACACCCACTCTCTGTGGGATACGGTCGCGGAGTGTCTGCCGCAATGCCCGCAGGAGGTACGGGACAAGCTCGGCCAGGCTATGATTGAGGGCCGAGACGCGGCGAGGTATTCCATCAGGTGTGGTCTTGATACGACCGACTCGCTGGGCAGAGCGATGTCCACGACGGTGGCGATTCGTCGCCACGCCTGGCTGAGATCCGCCAACTTTTCTGCGGATGTCCAGAATGCTTTGATGGACATGCCGTTCGATGGCAGTCGCCTGTTTGGCGACAAGGCGGACCACGCGCTGGAGCGCTTCAAGGACTCCAGGGTCACGGCCAAGTCCTTGGGTCTTTCGACCCAGCGCCAGCAAACGGGTTCGTTTCGCTCCTTTCGTGGCCACGGAAGGGGCGGTCCCACACGTGCTGCCAGC
The DNA here is from genome assembly GCF_964261635.1 of Lissotriton helveticus. Lineage (NCBI taxonomy): Eukaryota > Metazoa > Chordata > Amphibia > Caudata > Salamandridae > Lissotriton > Lissotriton helveticus. The sequence continues at coordinate 55,235,018 of NC_136067.1, forward strand.
CACGCACCGCAGAATACTTCTCAACGCGGTGGCGGCCGTGGATTCCGCCGTGGAGGCGGTCGGGGACAGCGGCGAGGTCAGACCACACCTCCCCCCGCAGCGTCAGCCTCCAAATCCTCCTAGTCCGTGCTTTCAGGCCCATGTGACGCCAGTGGGTGGCAGGGTTCACCATCACCACTCCCGCTGGCGCACTATCACATCGGACAGGTGGGTGCTGCAGCTCCCCTTCGAGACCACTCCTCCAGCCATGCCACCGCAGAACCACCGTGTGTCGGGGGACCACTTGACACTTCTGCAGGAGGAAGTTACGGCCCTCTTGGCCAAGGGGGCCATCGAGCGCGTTTCCTGGGCCAGAAGTAGGGTGTGGTTGCTATTCCCACTACTTTCTGGTACCCAAGAGGGACAAGGGGGGCCTGCGTCCTATCTTGGATCTAATGAACGTCAACGGCTTCCTCCGGAAGGAGAAGTTCAAGATGTTGACTTTGGCTCAGGTCTTGGCTGCTCTAGACCCGCAAGACTGGATGGTGGCGTTGGACTTGCAGGATGCGTATTTTCACATCCCCGTCCTGCCGGCCCACCGGCGTTACCTGCGGTTCACGGTAGGCCACGAGCACTTTCAGTTTATCGTGCTCCCATTCGGCCTTACCAGCGCCCCACGGGTGTTCACGAAAGTGATGGCGGTGGTCGCAGCTCATCTGCGCCGGTTAGGGGTTTCAGTCTTCCCCTACCTCGACGACTGGTTGTTGAAGGCGGGCTCGCCCCAGACAGTCGTCCACCACCTTCAGATGACGGCAGACCTCCTGCACGAGCTGGGGTTTTCCATCAATGTGCCGAAATCACACCTGTGTCCCTCTCAAAAGCTCCTTTTCATCGGAGCGGTTCTCGACTCGGCGCAGTTTCGGGTTTATCCTCCGGAACGGCGGGTCCGGGATATACAGGCTTTGATTCCCATCTTTCAGCCGTTATCCGGGTTTCGGTCCGGTTGACGCTGCGGCTGCTGGGGCTGATGGCTTCCTGCATCCTTCTGGTGCATCACGCCCGGTGGCGGATGCGGCTCTGCAGTGGGACCTGAAGTTTCAGTGGGCCCAGCATCAAGGCAACCTATCCGACCATGTCCTGATTTCGGAGGGCACTGCGAGACAGTTGCAGTGGTGGCTTACGGACCGCGATTGGGTCAGAGGCAGATCCCTCACCCTTCCCCAACCGGAGCACGTAGTTGTGACGGACGCGTCCCTCCAGGGCTGGGGAGGCCACTTGGGAGAGGCGGAGATCAGAGGCATCTGGTCTCCGGCGGAGTCCCGGCTCCATATCAACATGTTGGAGCTGCGGGCGATTCGCCTAGCACTGAAGGCATTCCTCCCCTTTGTCAACGGGAGTGTAGTGCAGGTGTTCACGGACAACACCACCGCCATGTGGTACTGCAACAAGCAGGGCGGAGTGGGGTCGTGGACCCTTTGCCAGGAGGCCCTGCGTCTCTGGCAATGGCTGGAACGTCAGGGCGTGACTCTGACGGTTCAACACCTGGCAGGTTCTCTGAACGCCAGGGCGGACGAACTCAGCCGTCGGTGCTCGGTGGATCACGAATGGCGTCTGAACTCGGACGTGGCGAAAGGCCTCTTTCTGCAATGGGGAGAGCCTTGGTTAGATCTATTCGCCACAGAAGAGAACGCGACGGCACTCGCACGGCGACGCCTTTCGGCGCGAGTGGAGTTGCGGTCTGTTGTACGCCTTTCCGCCTATACCACTTCTGCCCAGAGTGCTGAAGAAGATCAGGCGCGACCGGGCCCAAGTTATCCTTGTGGCTCCGGACTGGGCTCGAAGGTACTGGTATCCCGAGCTACTCAGCATGTCAGTCGGTCCCTCGATCCGCCTGCCCCTTCAGGAGGACCTTCTGTCGCAGCAGCAGGGGACGGTCCTCCACCCGAACCTGTCCAGTCTCCACCTCCATGCGTGGAGATTGAGCGGCGACAGTTGAGGCCATTTGACTTGCCTCCTGAAGTCTGTGATGTGATTCTGGCAGCCAGGCGTCCCTCCACAAAGTCGGTATACGCCTGCCGGTGGAACAGATTTGTGGCATGGTGCACAGCAAAGGCTGTGGATCCCCTTTCTGCCCCTCTCTCCGAGGTTCTCCTCTTTCTTCTCTCTCTTGCCCAGCAGGGCTCTGCTCTGGGCACTATCAAGGGCTATCTTTCTGCCCTTTCCGCCTTCTTAAGGCTACCTGATCAGCCATCTTTGTTCAAGTCCCCTATTGTAACGAGATTCTTGAAGGGCATCACGCTCATGTATCCACCTGTTCCGTTCGTGATGCCTCAGTGGGACTTGAACCTGGTTCTGACTTTCTTGATGTGCGCTCCCTTTGAGCCGCTTCATTCCTGTCCTCTCCGTCTCCTGACTTTAAAGACGGCCTTCCTGGTTGCCATCACCTCTGCCAGGAGAGTGAGTGAGCTCCAGGCTCTTTCTGTCAAACCTCCTTTCATGTCCATTCATCCAGACAAGGTGGTTCTGAGGACTAGACCTTCTTTCCTGCCCAAAGTAGTTTCTGCTTTTCACATCGGGCAGTCCATCACCTTACCCTCCTTCTTCCCGCCTCCGCATCCTTCAAAAGATGAAGAGCGGCTCCATCGTCTGGACCCAAAACGTGCGCTTTCATTTTACATGGATCGTACACGCCAGTTCCGGGTGGATGACCAACTGTTTGTTGGCTACGTGGGTGAGAAGAAGGGATGGGCGGTACAGAAACGGACCATCTCTCGGTGGGTCGTCCTGTGCATCAAGGCGTGCTACTCTTTGGCTCGGAAGGAGCCTCCTGTTGGGCTGAGAGCCCATTCCACTCGGGCCACGGCGGCTACTACTGCCCTGGGCCGGGGAGTCCCTTTGCAGGACATTTGCCAGGCGGCTACGTGGGCCTCGCTGCACACCTTTGCGAGGCACTACTGCCTGGACAGTCAAGTCCGGAGGGATGGCTTCTTTGGCCGTTCGGTCCTCCAGGACTTTCTGGTGTAGGATTGTATTGGTTCGCAGACCCACCACCGGGGTTGGTATTGCTGGGGTATCTATTCTAAGGTAAGGAATCTAATACTAACCTGTTTCTTTCAGATGAACAAGTTACTTACCTTCGGTAACGATATATCTGTAAGAAACAGTAGTTAGTATTAGATTCCTTACCGCCCCACCCATCCTCCCCGTTCTGCGAACTGATACCTAGGGTTAAGGACATCCCTTTCAGGGCCCTAGTTTCAATTGGCACCAGTGTTGGTTCTCACATGGCTCTGCGTGTTCTGGCGCGGAAAAGTTGTGTGCAAAGAACTGACGTCAGCGCGCGGAGGCGGCGTCTATATACTCCAGGGACGTCATCACGGCGCACGACGCCAACGACGGACGCGGAGCCGCAGGGGACGCCTGCAGACGACGCCTACCGACGCGCAGGGGTACTGCTACGCAAAAGTTTCCGGATCCAGACTGACGCCTGGGGATATTCTAAGGTAAGGAATCTAATACTAACTACTGTTTCTTACAGATATATCGTTACCGAAGGTAAGTAACTTGTTCTTCTCCCTAGCAAGTGCACCCACCTGCCAGGCCCAACCCTTCCCCTTTACCACATGCAAGTCACCCCTAAGTTAGGCCAAGGCAGCCCCATGGTCAGGGTGCAGTGTATTCAAAAATTAGGACATATGCTGTTGTGTTTTGCTGCTGTCTTTACATTGTGGTATTTTGTTAGACCAGGAGCAACATCATCTATTGAGAATTGATATAAAAAAATGAATGATTTGGGATTTTAGAAACCTTCACCCGCTGTGATGCTTTGTCATCTCTCTGTCAAAGATCCTCTTGAGGACAGTCCACTAGTGGTCATGATGTTGTTCAATCAAGTTGGCATGAACTAGCACATTGTTCCAGAATTTGATTATTCGCAGCAGTCACAAATGTGCTTTTTTATTCAAATCTGAACCTATTTAGCAGCACATTAGATGCCATAGTTGATGCTTTTGTTCCACCAGAGTCTTACTCTGGTTGAGAAGGCGGTGATTCACATGGAGGACCTACGGGGAAACTGGAAGTATCTGGGACCTGTTAACCTCCCACTCCAGGTCCTGCATGGTGAAATTATGTGCCTCTTCCTTCGGACACAGTGGATAACATGAGACAATTGGTACCACTGGCTGGACATTATAAATGTAACATATGCACATCATGTGGCACTACAAAATCAACTAAGACAAGTGAGATCAACGGCATCACAATTGTACTTAAGCAATTCTTGAACTGCAACACAACCATTGTAGTATATTGCATAAAATGCCCTTGTGGCTTATACTACATAGAGAAAACAAAACAGGTCATTATAAAACAAATTTTACAACATCAATCACGTATTCGATGTAGAGTGGAGAATGCCGCTCTAGTGGAACATTATGTAAAATCTAGTCACTCAGAAAAAGACATGTTATGGTGGCATGTCAAACCATCACAAAGACAGACAAATGTTGATCAGATACTCACCCTGAAAGAGAACGGATGGATCTGTCGCACCAATAACATCAATAAAGGTTTGAACTCTGCAACAGAATGGCATGCACTTTCCTGCTTTATTTAATCATGTATAAACTTTATCATGATTTATAGTGACCACTACAGGATTTGCTATAAATGAACTTATTGTGTCATATGCATTGATGTATCCTTTTAGGAGTTACATTAAGTATGGTATAAGATCGTTTTGCACAATTCTATATGATTGACTGTACTATTATTCTGTAACATTTGAATCTTTGATAAAAAATGTAAAACATAGACAGTAGAAAAGTGATTGTCATAATTAATTTGAGTGACAACAAGATTTCGAATTGAATAGATAAACACTATGCAGATGAAATGCGGTAATAACAGCATAAAAACGTGTTAATGCACTTTTCAGTATTTTTCAAGACTAAGTAATAAGTATAGCCCCCAGTGCTTTGTATTCGCTATATTGATCATATCTGTATCTATATAGATTTGTATATCATACAGATGGTAGATGAAAAAAACCCTAACTTCTGTTTGTTATACTATGATTAACTCCACTCATTTACTTTTCTCTTGGGAAATGGGAATCCTTTTTTCTTCGTATATACCTTTTTTAATACTATTTATTGGAAAAGATAGAAAACGCAAGTACGGTTAAAATATGACTGTCAGGATCCAAATTTTCCTCAGAAATATATATTTAAACCTTGGACACACATTGTGTCTATTGATAATTTTTGACAATAAACATCTCGTGGAATATAGCCAGACCAGTTTTCCAACATACGAAGATGGCTGTGAAAGATCTCCAGCTCTACACATAGACTGAGTAGTTCTCTTTCTATAGTTACAGAACGCGTTGCACGTAGGCTCCAGTGATTTAAACAAATGTCGTTTCAACGCAAGCCTCTGAGATGCCGACTGTTTAGGCAGCGGTACATCGGTTTAAATGAGCCTCGTCGGAATATAGGTAAAACTTAGTTCAGCATTTTAATTTCTTGTTTCCACCTTCTTTTGGCTTCAATTAAGATTATAACTTCTAGTTCTTAAATCTTCAAACTGATGCATATTTTGGACGTGAGAGCTGACAAATTACAAGATTTAAGGTTGCGGCTTCTCAAATGCTAGGTAAAGATTCAGTAATGTTATTTGTTTATTGTTCAGAAATCTATATTAAAGATCTATATATCTTGAGGGGGTGAAATATTTGTCCCTAAAAATACAAGGTGCCATTTGATCAAAAATCTTTTATGTTCTTTATTTGTGATAACGGGCTTTGATCTTGTTTGTTGAAAAGTCAGGTTTAATGTGGTCTTAGATACCACAGACCGCAGCTAAACGGACGGTTACTCCAGTAGTCTGATTGAGCCTATTAGCACGATGCACAAAATGTTAAACACAGACTTTGTTACTATATCATTTTCTCGAGGCATGGCAGGCTATATAACCCTTGTCCTGTCGCTGTCCAGTTCATATGAGAATTGATCTCATAATTATGAGATTAATTTTTGGCAACATACATGGAGCCACTATAACAGTATGCATCCTTACATGTATTGTTAACAGCTTTATTAATATACACCACGACTAAAAATAGCTAGGATTTAAACTATGATTTCCACCAACTTCCCATATTAAATAGCTGTGCGGTGAACATAACCTCTTCCTAGCATAAATAACCATCATTTTCTTCTCTAGCATTTAATGCTGTTACAAGTGGAAGGCTATTGAGCCACCACCTGATCTGATTGTGGAACACAGAATAAACTTTATCCACATCACTTCTGAAGTAAGTGTAAAAAGCTCCCTGTTGGATTTAATTGTTTTTCATTCACATTTCTGGGTGTTTTCTTCTATATAGATGTGAAAAGAAATTCCTCTCCTTTATTCACATTGTTGCATCCCAAGGTGTATATACTTTGGTTCCATGTTCTTTCTTTCTCATTCACACAGGTGTTATTCTTTATTTTTATCTATTATCTCAAAGAACACACAGTAACTGTTGATCCATTCCGTGTCTATATAGGGGTCATTCATCATTACACTTAATGTCCTGAGGATGGTCTAGCGGATGCGCAAAACATTAAACCGAAACATCGATCTTGGATGGTTTCTGAAGCGAGCAGTCGCGAGCATACGCTACAACTCGCAATGAGAAATCCAACCACCCGGGTTGAGAAATCTGTTAAGCCCATCTCTAGCTGCCAACATTCATCCCACTCAGACACCCAGGCATTCCACGCATCACAGGCACACCAACATTCTAAGGCCAACTCACCGTCTGGCTGAGCAGCTAGAGGCAGCAGGGCTAGAGTGCATGTTATACAAGTAAGTAGGGTATAACAAAATCTCACCGGGAGGTAGATTATCCATGCTCGCCACTTGACATTGATGATCGGCAACAAGGAAAAAAACTAAGCTCTGCAGATGGGAGTTTTTCAGAACTCCATGAGCTTCTCGTAACACGGAGTGCGGAAAAGTCCACAAACTCAGCGAGCGAAGCGGACTTTACCACCCAGGCTTACTCCTAACACATAGAACTATTGCTTGTTCTGATGAGCCAATATGTAGCTAGATGCTTTTTGCTTTTCAGGCAGACTATACCTTGGAAGACAGCTTGAACTTTGTCCAGCGTGCCTTTGAATTCACAAAAATGGATCCCAAAAACAAATGCGATGAGCTGCTGAATACCAGTGGCTTTTGAGCTAACGGAGTACTGTCACTAGTTTGGGTGGCAAGAATTCTCCTTGTATTGTAACACTGGTAATGACTGCACCAGGAATTGCGAATGGAGACATACCACATTAGGCATAAGATGTTATGTGACTAGTGCCACCAGATCTGAGGTGTCATGTGCTCCTACCTATATGTCTGTTTCATTTGTTAACCGCACAGGACATGTAACTTCACTCTCTGTTCCATTGGGAACCATGGAAATTCTTGCAGAACTGACAAAATATGGTCCTTCTGTTTAGATCTGGGCAGAGACCAACTACCAGTTCTGAAATGTCAGCAACTTTAGTACCTCCTTCTTTATAGTGTCAGAGTAAACCTACTCGACCCTAGTCCAACCGGGACAGTACTAGAACACGTCTTCACCTTTTGATGCATCTGGAGAAGTGATGAAGGGATTCTCTGCAAGTCATCAGCGAATACAATTACTAAAAACAAAAGAGATCCTAAAACCAGACATACTCTTTTAAAACAAATTAACAATTAACTTTTAGGGTGGGTATTAGAGCTGCTCCAAGTTCTTGTGGCCTGTCAGAGATGATCTCTAATGTGCTGCTTGTCACTAAAAGCTCTTTATTGGCTACATTCAGAGAGAGGTCATTCTCTATTATCCAGAGAAAAGCTCTTTATTGGCCACATTCAGAGACAGGCCAGAGATACAACAGAGGTGTGTTAGGCATCCAGTGATTTTGTCTAAATGCCCACTCCATCTCAGTCAATTGGTAAGTTCATTTGCATATGGCCAATGTCTATTTCATTTCAATCTTTATTCGGTTTAAAAAACCTTATAAGATACAATATATTCAATCATAATACATCATATCACAATTTAAATAATAAGAAAAAGTTACGGGTGGCTAAAAATATACACACACTTCCTTTGCATATATACATAGAATTCAGTTCATTTCCCAGTTTTTTCCACTTGGGGGTGACTTGATCTTAGTTGGCCCCTCTATGTACAAGAACACTGAATAGATATACAAAATGATAAAACAATAAATTAAAGATCTGTTTTTGTTAAGAAAAAAAAAGTACACCAGAACAGTAGAGCAGGTAGCACTATAGCAGATTAACAGTGACTCAGTAACATGAAAAAAGAAAAAAAAAGGCTAGCCTATTTCCTTACGTTTTTTGGTCTTTCATTTTCCTAATCAAGGCCACGCATAAGAGGAAACGGCTCAGACTAAACACAATTGGTTGAGCAGTGTCTCCCTTGAAAATTCTTAATCCAACCTCGATTTGACGAAAGCCTAACTTTTTACAGATTGGCTTTAGCCATTTTTTCCTGGCTTTAAGATATGCTGGGCATATAAACAAGACATGGGACACATCCTCTTTCAGCCCCATCTCACAAAGCTCACATATATCGGAACCAGCGGCCCGACCAGCCCCTTATTGCAGTTCCAGCTAGATGTCCTTTCTTTTAGTTGTAAAATACCATACCGGAACTTTAGGTATAAGCTTTTGGCCAATGGAGGGTAAATTTCATCCATGAGGGGCTCTAATTGCATTGTCACCTTAAATTCGAAAAATTTCGAGGTTAGAGTCCCTGTTCTGGGGTTAGATAACACTGAATCTCTAATATAATCCCAATACTTTTGTTTCAAGATTCTTTTTGAGCTATTTGTGAGAGAGTCAGGGTCAAACCAAAAATCACTTAACCCTAGTTTTTCTAGCCATTTTTTGACGTACTCTAACCATGGCAAATGCGTAGTATTCCTTATGGTTAGTATCTCTTTCAGTGCTTCTCTATAATCAGTCAGCTCCTCAATGGACCATAAACGGACCCAATAGAGCAGCGGGCGAAGAGAAGCATAGTCATCTGTACGTCGAAAGTTAAGGTCCCATAATACGGGTGTCATTGGTGTTGACCCCGGTATCCCTAAAAGTTGTCTAATAAAGGAATTTTCCCTTACTCGGAAAGTATCCTTTGAAGCATGAGCCCAGAGATCCGCGCCATGAAGTGAGGATGATTGCACTTTATACTTAAATAGTTCAATGGCTGGTGAGACTGCTTTAAAGTGGCTATTCTTATGCCTCTTTATAATCGGACACTGGTTTTGAGTCAACCTTAATTTTGAGCTCTCCAATTGTGTTTTCCATGTGACTTTGCTATCAAAAATAATACCCAGGTATTTAAAATTGGGGACTTCTTCAATAGATTCATTATTTATCTTAAAAACTTTGCTAAAACCTTTGTGGGGGTTAATTGTCATAACTTTTGTTTTTGAGGAGTTAATTTCTAATTCCTTGTTGTGACAATACAAACTAAATTTATTTAAAAGATTTTGAAGCCCCCTGGGTGTCTGAGAAATTAAAATAGTATCGTCTGCAAACAATAGTGCCGGAACGGCTTGCCCACTCAATTTGGGAGAGTCATGCTCGCAGCCCAAAAGAGTGTCGGGGATGTCATTAACGAATAGGGCTATTTTTATCTTCTCGCTGACTTCTCCGTTTGGTCCCCATCTAACTCGTGCATAGTTATTCTCGTGGAGTTTAATTAAAATTTGAAGGATGTTTCCGGGGACGCCCATCTTGTTTAATGTCTTCCATAGTGCTACCCTCGGAACCATGTCAAAAGCTGCCTTCAAATCAACAAAAGCCACGTATATATGGGACCTTCTTATAATCGTATATTTCCAGACTAAACATAAAAATCTAAAAACCTGGTCTATAGTGCTTATCTTTGATCTAAAACCTGCCTGGTATTTTGTATAGATAGAGTGTTCTTCAATCCAAGTGGAAAGCCTGTTGAGAACTTGGCGGGCAAATTTTTTTTGCAACACGTCAATTAAGCTGATAGGCCGATAATGCGAAGGATTTGACCTGTCACCCTTCTTGAACAGTGTTACAATGTCTGCCCCCTTCCAGGTTTCTGGGACGGGAGCTCCTCTAGCAATATCATTTGATAATAAATTGATATAAGGAGCCCAAATATAGTTCTCGTGTTTCCAAAGATCACCTGGTATACCGTCAGGACCTGGCGCTTTCCCCGACTTAACTGCCCTGATTGCTAAAATTGTTTCTGTCAGGGAGAAGACAAGAGGTGTATCATGCGCAGCAAAGAAAGGCTGCAAGCTGTCCTGGCCTTCAATCTCACCAGAGCTTCCGCAAGCATATAATAAAGTAAAATGCTTGACCCAAATTTCCTCCTCTAGGAATCTATCTTTGCATTCAGTCGCCCCCCTGGTGCCTCTAGCAATGAGGCTCCAAAAGGAGGTCTGATCTTTACACTTACATGCGTCCAACAAATCTGACCAAACCCTTTCGTCCCACTCTTTTTTGGCCATTATTAGTATTCTTTTGTACTGAGCTCTCTTAATTCTCACAATGTCCGCTGAATCCCCCCTGACTGCTGTAATTAAGTCTGTTTTAGCTCTCCGGCATTCCTGGTTATACCAGGTGATCCCTGTTTGTTTATTCTTTTGGGCATTATGTGATCTTTTTACCGCCCTGGTTAGGATCTCGCTAAGTTGATCAATTAAATGATCATGGGATTCTATCAGACAAGGATTTTCGGTGACAGTACTATTACCTAAAAGAGGGGACATGTGCCTCACAAATACATTATAGATTTGACTAATAATTGTTGTGTTACCTAAAACCACTGGCCACTTCAGGGATCTACGATTGTTTGCCACTAAAGGGTCCTGTGGTAAGGAAACAGTACTTTTAGCACTTTTGACAGGGGTTTTAAAGATCTGAGTCTGGACGGATAAGATCAATGGGTAGTGGTCGCTTTCCGTGCGGTCATCCACCATTAGATCGATGATCAAGGGCCATAATTTCAGAGAAACTATAAAATAATCTAAATGACTAAGAGTCACCCCCCTGGTAAATGTTGGTTTTCGGGGGCAATCTGAGGGCAACCGCCCATTGCAGGCACGTAGGCCTAGCTCGAGAGTCAAATTCAATAATTGTAGGGCACTCACTGTGCAAGGTGCTTTGTAATTTGTGTCAACCAAGGGGATATTATTGGCACTATCCTCGTCCTTATGGATGTCTTCTAGGCCTATTATAGGTTCGAAACCTCTATTAAAGTCACCGCCTATAATCATTGTTGCATTTTGAGCAAACCCCGCCACAATATTGCTCAAATGGGTTACAGCTGGTGATTCTTTACACGATTGATGTGGTCTACTGTAAATATTAATCACATAAATGCTACAACCCTTAGTATTTTTTAACTCAAGTAATAAAATGTTGGGATTATTTGTATCGATTTGCTTAAAGGACAGCCCACTTGTAATTTTCACCCATGTTACTAGGCCGCCAGAAGGTCTTCCCCCATTTGTGTTGACTGCAGGGATGAAAAAGGATCTATAATCGACCTTAAAATAATTCTCGAGCCCCCAGGTTTCCTGAAACATGATTAAATCCCCCCTGCCAGATAATCATGCCATGCCGGATCTGAAAGGTTTTTTTTCAAACCTGCAATATTCCAACAGATTATTTTTGTTATTTCTGGAACATCTAGTGTCCCTGTTACCTGCTGTTGTGTAATAGACCCATTTGTATCTAAATGTGGTATTTGTGTCATTATGTCAACATGATGCATTAACTGTTCAGAATTTTTAACAGGTACACTCTGCTTTGGTACAACTTTGAGATGCAAACTAGGATATGTGTATTCTATGCCACCTGACATTGCCAAGGCCCCACCATCAAGTCAATCACAGTCAGCTAAACCAGCCAGGGCCTCAAACCTATTTGAGGTACTAACTCCCCAATTATAAGATGGGGCCCCAAGACCCCAAACATTAGCTGGTGCATTCCATCTAGGTGCAGGCGTAATAGGATATGCTGTATTCATGTGGGCACCCAACCATTCTCCATTTTGATTCCCATTGCCTATGGGTGCAGGAGTGATAGGATATAATACATTCTGCTGCGCCCCTGGCCACCCTCCGTTGTAATTGCCATTACCTAATACCCCGTAGTTGTTAGCAGATATGCCCGGCCCTCGTCTGCCCATTAGATTCCAATTTTGCCCTGGGGTAGTGGAACAGGGAATGTTATGTTGATTGGCTTGCCATGGACCAGCCCTATTATTAACAATGTAGTTTGTATCATACATTTTAGGTCCCCCACCCCATCCATTATTTCTTGCTAACCAAGCTGGCTTCAGGGGCTTATGACTATTGGCTTTTTGAGACTCATTATAGAAAAATTCTAATGTAAGGGGGATTATGGAACTACTTCTTCTTTGTGGTGGAAGAATATTGGATAGAATATCGTGAAGAGCAGCTGGGTTTGAAAGATTTAATATCACACAGTCGCCCTTCCATTTTTTTGTGCTTATTTCCTATCCATCTAACCCTCCTTGCCATTCTAATTTCATCAGCCAGCCGCTGTTCACCCCCCTGTGCTGTCCGCATATTGTTTGACAGCCAGTGTAATGCCTTGCTTTTTAGAGACGATGTTGACTCGGTTTGACCCGGTGATAGGGTTGGTGTATTAGCTAAAACTAACACCAATGGCGATGCTTCAACTACGAATTGTGTTTGGTCTTCTTCGAAACTAGGGGGCACTGTAACGTGTAGTGAATCAATTTGTTGAGCAATTGGGGCATTTAATGGCAAATCATTGATAATGGGGCCAGTTTGTGGACATTCCGGGAGGGTTGGCCCTGGTGGAGTAACATCTGGTGTTAACCCAGATTCGTTATTTTCCTTTGAACAATCGTGGCCCTTGTTAACATTGCTTAAAACATTTCCTATCGCATCTGCTAATGCATTTTGTGTACCTCCCAATTTCTTTATGTCCGCAGAAAGTTTATCAATCTTACTAATAAGAGGCTTGATAAGAGTCTGAATTTTTATTTCTAGCAGCTCTGCAATTCTTGATAATAGGTCCTCATCCAATATCTCCCTCGAGTTATTCTCCTCGTGGCTCTGGCGAGTATTTTTTATCTTTGGTGGTGACATAACCTTATTTTTCCCAGAGCGAGCCCCCCCACGTTTGTTTTGTATTCTACGACAGGCTCTAACTGCCCTCGTGGTCTGCTTTGCGGGTGGTTCGTCCTCCAACTCTTCTTTTTCTTCAACCACGATGATAGCCTGTACATCTAAATCATTGTCTAAATGTGGCTCAGTATCCGCCATGTTTACTGCACTCGTATCGATACTGACATTTACTGGGGAGTTTGTTTCCTTAACATCATTATCAGAGTCTAGTAGCAAAGACTCATTTGTTTGCAGCGGAGTAGGTGGGCTCCCAGGAGGGAGAATAGGTGACTGGGACAGTCTCATCGACTGTCTACGCTCACTGTTTATTTTGTTGACCACTTGAACAAGATAATTTTCCATGGTGTTCTTTGGTGTTTCAGATCCCATATGGTTGTTTTTTTTTGGCATAGTTATACAAAGGGGTGTGATCGTCTTATAGCCACAACTTAATAAAATAACGAAATATAAATCTCAAAAGTTTTAAAAACAGGTATCTTACTACAGTGCCTTGAACAGGTATCCAGCGCACTTCTTTTCCTGTTTCGTAGTGGTGCTTGTGTATGCTATCACTTCTCACCGAAGACACCCTCCTCTTCCCAGGCTCCTGGGCGATTTGGTAGCAGCTTGTACAGACTACTTACCGACCCCCGTCTGGTAACTAGGGCTTGGGAGGCGATAACCAAGAAGCGTTGACACAATCCACTGACGATGAACTAGCTGGCAATAATCCCTGGGGCACAAAGAAAGTTTTTAGGGAGGTGGCCTAGCCTGGCCTATTCGTGCCGATGAGGGCCGTAGAGGGCCCGCCCTTTCCCCGGGCTTAACCCCGGTCTAAGCCCCACGCGCGTCCCGCGACGCGGGACCTCCCGTCTGTTTTTAAAAGCCTCCAGTCGCGTCTCGGGCGTCAGCGCCCGCAGGGAATGCCGGTAGGTGTAGTTCACCTCCCTCCGCACAGCGGCCACCAGGTGTTCCTCGGCGGCGTCGGGAGGGAGGGCAGCCGGTAGGATAAGGCTTCTATCACCGCCCCACAGGATTCACTGGCAGCAAGAAAGTATTCACGTTTGAACAGCGTTGCACACGGGAGCCCGCTCTGCCGGACCTCCCGTCTGTTTTTAAAAGCCTCCAGTCGCGACTCGGGCGTCAGCGCCCGCAGGGAATGCCGGTAGGTGTAGTTCACCTCCCTCCGCACAGCGGCCACCAGGTGTTCCTCGGCGGCGTCGGGAGGGAGGGCAGCCGGTAGGATAAGGCTTCTATCACCGCCCCACAGGATTCACTGGCAGCAAGAAAGTATTCACGTTTGAACAGCGTTGCACACGGGAGCCCGCTCTGCCGGACCTCCCGTCTGTTTTTAAAAGCCTCCAGTCGCGTCTCGGGCGTCAGCGCCCGCAGGGAATGCCGGTAGGTGTAGTTCACCTCCCTCCGCACAGCGGCCACCAGGTGTTCCTCGGCGGCGTCGGGAGGGAGGGCAGCCGGTAGGATAAGGCTTCTATCACCGCCCCACAGGATTCACTGGCAGCAAGAAAGTATTCACGTTTGAACAGCGTTGCACACGGGAGTGTCTATTTGGAACTGTAATTCTGGATGACGTTCAAGGCCTTTGATTCAAAACATTCCATCACCCTCGTCTGAAGTTGTTTTATTTGCATTATATTGTATGTATATGTGTATGCATGTATGTACGCACTATGGGCCTTATTTATGAAGGCCTTGCAACACTTTTGCGCCGCAGTTGCAGTGCTTTTCGTGACGCAGCGGCGGCAAAAACAATGCGCCATGTTACAACATATTTACAAGGTGGCGCATCTAGGCAGATGCATCCCCTTGTGCGCCACACTATACCTTTGTCAGGTATAATGTTTGCAGGGTGGGCGTTCCCCACATAGAAAAGAGTCATAGAAGTGTTGCAGTGAAATCTATGGGATTTCAGTGCAACACTTCTAGGACGCCACTGCGTCAAAACCTTACGTCTGCCTCAAGGCAGGCGTAAGGGTGACACAGTGCAATAGGCACAGGCCTACCCAATGCATTGCTGGAGTTGCGTCATGCTTGCAACACAAATTCAGCAATGCTTGACTTTTGCACCGACAGATACTTCAGTATTCCTGACGTATCTGTTATTCCTTGCGAGATGGAGCACCGTACATTAAATACTGCGTATCCTTCGTGTCGTAAGGAGGGCACAGTAAAAACTGTTGCACCGCTGTTCTATCGCAGCGATGCAACAGTTTTCTTAAATGAAGCCCTTTATATAAAGCACAAACCTAGTCAAAAGGAAATGGAGCTCTGTCAGAGTGCAGGTCCCAGGACAAAGTTAACTGTTTTTATGTTTCTTTGTTGCTTAAGATGCTATTTGTTTAGGGCACTAGAAAAGAATGTTACATACATAATATATGAATAAATGATAAAGAAAAAAGTGGAATTCCTGCATTAGACTCAGGTGCTGTTAATCACTGAGGCCACATTTAGTCCCTCTTGTGCCCTGCTCTCTGTGCCACTGCAGTCAGTGTACCTACCGCTGGTAAATCCGCCCTGGTTGTGCTCCAGTGGGTACAGTTCACCCCACACTGCAAGGCCAAGTTCACTCTGAAGAAAATGACATGCAGAAAATATTGTTACATGTCTCTGATCTTGAAGAGACATGATGCCCCGGGGCAGGGGGATAGGCTTGTGCCATGCTGCTCCAGGGCTGATCAGCGTCATGCGCAGTACTCAACAGACGCGCCTCCACCGACGTCGCTCAACTGTTTCACTTCCTTTTTTGTATGCAGAAGGTGATTAAAACCAGCTTAAATGTGGCCTCCATTGAGCAGCTAGACCTCCCTCCAGAATGCCTGCTGAGCTTCTGGGTGGTTGTAGAGATTAGCAGCATTTGTAGAGGAAGCGCTGCGTTTGCTTGGCAGCGCTCTGGGCCATGGCCACCGAGCTGTAACGGCGCGGCGACCAGACGCTTGCCTCCTTCACGGACCCTGAGCTTCTATAGTGCTGGAGCGGATTTAGAGGATTCTGCAGCATTACAGCCTCACAGGGGAGTTCCTTCACAGCTTTAACAATATCTAACAACCAAAGGCAAAGAATCCTGCATGGGTCTGACATAATTAATTGTACATCACTCCTGCATGCTCGTGTCATTGTGTTAGGAGACCCATTCACGTCCTCTGCCTTCTTTTTAAGGGTTTGGCTTCCATTAACTTTAGATGTCTTCCAGAACTGAAAAAAAATACATAATTTATGGGATAAAGTATCTGCGGCCCTACATTATACAAGTTTATATATGGCAGAAGATATTTTATTCCTTATAATACATGGTCACACAACATCCCTGTCCACAAACTGCTTACCGTCTTGGTGTCTTGCTCTCTCATATCAAATAGATAGTGTGGTTGCAGACATGAATAATGAATGCGAAATCTGTAGTGCTAAATTAAACACCTCAAATAGAAGTTAGTCATTTGTTGCAAAAAGACATTAGAATTAGTTTAGTGTAAGTCAATGGTTTTTAAAAACCCGTGCTCCAGAATGTGTAGAAACATGCAGAGAGATTCTATCTTTCCTGTAATGACCCCCTTGCATTGGACCCCCACACATCCGACACTGGAGCCTGTCGCTAGTGAACTGGGCACGAGCGGAGAGCACTGTCCTGCGGCGAGAAGAGACAGCGGGTCTTAGGAAATTTCCAATCGCACAACACTGGGATGACATCCTACAATCCTTTCAGCAGAAATGTGTGGAACAAGGGATCACGTGAAGAAATATAAACTGCCCCCCCTTCCCCTCCCTGTACTACTCAATACGAAACATATATACTGCTCCGATCGCTGCCTACACGGCCACCATACCTTGCCCAACACGAACTGCATAACTGGCTGTTCCGCGATGGTGGGTGTTTTGCCCCTCCCACACCCACATCCCCGCGCACACCACCGTAGCAGGGGGTCCTGCCACTGACTGCCTCTCACGAGGCATTATACTACTTCACCCGACGCGCCCTTATAGTGGTGATCCCCCCTAGTGCACTTGACATGCAGGCGAATTGCCCCCCTACGGTCTCCTGCCTACCCACCCACTGATCCGCTACC
This sequence comes from Lissotriton helveticus, assembly GCF_964261635.1. Classification (NCBI taxonomy): domain Eukaryota; kingdom Metazoa; phylum Chordata; class Amphibia; order Caudata; family Salamandridae; genus Lissotriton; species Lissotriton helveticus. Next base: position 55,252,287 of record NC_136067.1, read on the forward strand.
GGCACATTGGCACCGCACTTCCCTCCTCGAACACATGGCTATCTCTACCCCCATCCCCCCCTACCCTTTTTTTTTTTTATTTCTTGTGTTACTGTTTTGTAGTTTATTGGCCTTCTGGTCCTATCTCCCTTTGGACCAAGTCCATGCAAATTGCTCAATGCACTCACTACACCATGAAGCCTTCGGAAATAGCTGCCATGGCCTAGGTGTTTTTCACCTGAGTGCCAACACAGATGTCAGACACTCTCATCAAGGTGGATGAGCTACGCGGATACACGCTCACCAACACACTTGGACGCTGAGCAGCCTCATCCCTCAATCATATTGCACCACGCCTGCTTGAAAGACGAAACTAACCGACACTCTTTCTTGCGATTCACACGTGTCATAGTGGGCTCTGCCTCACCTGAAGACGCTGATGAGTGCCAGCTTAACACTGTAACTTTAAGTTCGCATACAAAATGAGAAACACCCTATAGACCCGTACTTTCACAACACCGAATGATTGTATGATTGTGAAGTATTGTAGCCAACTGACAACGCTGCCGAACCCCAGGGTTGTCGGCCTTAAGTCTGTGTTCCTCTTATACGCTTAATGCAATACTCCTTGCTCGCGGCTGGCCCGGCTGGGTTGTAAGCTGAATGCTGTGTACCATACATGTTGAATAATAAAGGTCTTAAAAAAAAAAAAATGACCCCCTTGCATTGGAAATAATACATATGTTGACAAAAATATCTCCTTTCTGCGCTTCAGTTTTAATTTTTGAAACAATTTTGAGAACAATAGACTTGATCTGTTGGCAGGAAGGCGGAGGGAGGCCTGCCATCCACTGATAATTATCTGGAGTGTGAAGGGGGCAGGAACAGAAGATGGCATGGCAAAGACCTGGCTGCCACCTGGATATTTGGATTGTTGGTAGTAAACAGTGTCCTTGTGTGAGGAAAGCCTATAATGGTGGTCTCTTTCCTGCCAATCTGTCTCCCTTCCCAACAGGAGGTGACCTGGCATCAGACCCAAACATGGTTGCTTTCTAGAGGAAGTTTTCTTAGCTCAATAGGGCAGTCCCTGACACAGGGGCCTTCCGATCTTGAAAGACTGCCAGCACAAGATTTCTTGAAATTGTTTACAGCAAAACAATGTGGAATGCTGAAAAAGAATGATGATTTAGCCGTGAGAATTTCCTTATGAATGGGTTAGAGTTATCACCATCACTGGCCAGTGTGCACTGTAAGAAAGGCTTCTCACCACCAGATCCTCAGAACATGACCAGAATGGAAAATGACAGGAGAGGAAGAATTGGTTGCTGCATCTGCCCGAGAAATCAGTGAGGGTTGAATCCCAACTCTGGAAGCATCTCATGGGTCAGACCAGCATGTGTCCTGTAGCCTCATCGAGATCGAGGGTAAGAGAAGGGCATCTTAGAAGAGTGAGTCGGCAGACCAGTTGGCACCGGGACCTGTGTTGGAATCTCTGGCTGTAGAACTTCGTTAAGCCCGACTCACAGTGCTATCGTTGAGATTGTCATCTGGAGCTGCCCCTAGCAGCCTTAGATCTTTAGGAGTGACCAGTCGGATGTTAGTCTGAAGAAATTGGGACTCTTGGATGTAGAGATCTGACCCCCCACCCTTCTGGATCTGTAAATGGAATACCCTCAGAGTACCAATGGAAGCATCTGCGAGTATCAGCATGGAAGGTTACTGATCTTGCCCCTGCTCTTTCGACCTGTGTAAGGCCTACTTGTTTGCTGTGGGCGAGAATGTGGCATAACAACCACAGTAACCGACTTTGGAACTGGCAAAACCGGTGTCGCTATCATCCTGCTATACCTTATGGACACATCACTGAATCTCCCTGGGTCTACAAAAAATAAATGTGTCCTTGTGTAATGTAACTGGTGCTTATGTACAGCGCTCCAATACCTCTGGGTCGAGTTTGCGCTATATAAAACTGCAACAAAAAAAACTATTGCTTTTTGTTTTTGGTGCAAAAGTGGACGTCAGTCATCATTTTTCTAGCTTGTTTGTATTGAGTTTTAAATAGAAGTATACAAAAATCGAATACCCCCCTAAAACTGTTTCATATCTCCCACTCCCTATGCCACAGCCCCAACCCCTTCTCTCAGCCCCCTACCCTGCTATGAGGCCTCCCACATCCACTTACAGTGTAGTTATAGATCTCTACGAACATTGGAGTATATTTACAAGGACTGCCACTAAGCAGTGTTGATATTACTTAGCGGTAACTTTTTTACCGCTGCAGATCGCCAAATCCTAGCGCTATATTTGCGGCGTATTTACAAGACGTCGCTACATGGCGTTGGGATCAGCTAGCAGCAGGGAAAATTGTTGCTAACACTAGTGTCACGGCGATAGAAAAATAGATACTAGCGTTAAAAAAGTGACGACCGACAAATTAGCAGCAAACAAAATTCATGTTAGTCAGCCCAACGTCACTTTTCAGCACCTAGAGGCAAAAGGAGCTTTCAAATACACCTCTAAGGAAAATAAAAAATAAAAATACTGGAATGCAGAATGGAACAGCCAGGACCAAGTTCAGCACAGGTCAACAACCTTCCCCCAAGGCCCCCAACAGCCAGGATTATGAGCCAAAGTCCCAGGGGAAGAGGAAATACAGAATCAGGGCCAGCATTTATGAAAAGTGGTGCATCGCTTTTTATTGCACCATCCTTACGACACCACGGCGGCCGATGCCTAGAAGCATGAACAGTCTCCGGGGCCAGGAGGCCTTGCTGGGCCTGCGTCTGAGACCCAGAGTGGAAGGCGCTGGTGCTGGGGAGTCACTGCGGCCTGGCGGTGGAGGCGGGCTGCATCGCGCCCAAGCCTGTGGGACATGTTGGTAGACATTGAGGTGTCGGTGATCACCCTTACCTGATGGTGAAGTCTGGCAAGTGGCATGGAGACATGATGCTGACCTGTGTGAGAAGACCACCTGGCACCCCTTGAAGTTGTGATCGGTAGAGGTGCTCCTGCGCACCGACGTGGGGAGGTCTGCATTGCATAACATGCTCCACCACTCCAACCGGGGTGCACAGAGGGGATTGCCGATGGTGGGTTGCACCTCTCTGTATCACAGGCCGGAGGAGGTGGCGTCGCCCGGAGGCTGTGGAGGGTGAAGCCCCTGAGATGTGCGGAACTTGTATGGCGAGAGCACCGCAACTTCGAGCCCAAGAGAGCCCTGTTGCATGACCTGCATCGGGAGGTTGCCCAGAAGTCTCAGCCGTGACTGCTGTACCCAGACTGGTGAAATCCTGCCTGGCTAAAGCTCCTGCTGGCTGAGTTACAGATTCGGAGACAGCACGGTGGACTGAGCCCTGGTGTCGATGTCCAGGTGAGAAGAAGGTGGGACGGGGAGCATAGGAGGCCTTGGGATCGTGTCGGGCCCAGGCCTAGCACCTGTGGTGGTGCTCACCGTGCCCTGAGCAATTCCTGCGCTGCGGCAGACCCACATCACTGAGGGCACCGCACAAGACTGGTGGGGGGCTCCACTAACTGGATGTAGTCGCTGATATCGACCTTTGGTGATGGTGGGTGCCCGGGGCATGGGGGTTGGTTTGGGCCCAATCCCTTGAGCGTGCAGCTTGAGCCAAGGAGCTGATGCAGTGGCATATACTGAGACATGGTTGCGAGACCTACTGCCAGCAGGTGCACTCTCCCCAATCTTTGTTGTGGAGTGTGCCCATCAAGTGCCGCCGAGCCGTCCGCCGCTGGGGACAGGTCCTAGACCCTTTCTCTTTTGTCTCAGCTATCCAGTGGTCCCTGATTTTGTATGAAAAACTTTGGATGTATAGAGGGTCTCTTCCCACCTACCCCCTGTTTCCCCCCTCCCTTTTCTCTGCCCACTTGGTATGATCCGCGCTCCATCCTGGAGTGCCGGTTAGAATGTTGAGAGAGCGATTAAGCCACCAAGCTGGGAGCACCTGTTTTATCTATTGCTAATAAATCGTATCTTGGAACCCTCATCGAGTAGTGAATTATTACTACATTTATGGCGACGAGGACGTGGAGCTGAGCCAGGGTCAGTGTGGTGTCTCCCCCCTGGATAGATTTGATGCTTGAGCGGAGAAAAGTTAACAAGGAAGACTCACCCAGTTTATGAATGATAATTCGGCCTGACGAGTTGCCGGTAATGAGCGTGAGACGAGGAGTGAAACTGTCGAAGTCGATGTGACGCGGACGACTCATGGCAGCAGTGTTCCGTTTCTAGTTTTGAGGGGGCATCCCTTGGTAACATGCTTAGTCCCCTCCGTGGTTTGTGAGGACTGTCATGCTGTCTGCGAAAAGCAGGGAACTCTCGTGAGGAGAAGACTGAGCAGGTCTTGTTCCGAGTAAACGCAGAGTTGTCGACGGGAAGTTCCGGTCCTGTAAACGTGCATTAGAAGGAGGACCTCGTAGCCTAAACTACTTCCTGTGTGAATTTTGGAGAAAAGAAACAAAGTTGGAAGTACTCCATGTGGTTCCCGAGGGAGTCGCACAAGTCTATGAGGTGAGCCCTTGAAGCTACGTGAGGAGAAGGGAGCGGAGCAAGGAATGAGGTCACTCTTATAACAACGTGAAAGAAACTGTTTTGAGGTGAGCGCCAAGTGTTCGAGGCATGAGTGAGTGACAGCTTTGGGAAGTCACTAACCCCTAACTCCCAGAATTAATGGAGGCGAGCAATTAAAAGTCTCAGAGAATCTGGAATTATTCTTACATTGATTTGGGAGGAAGATTAACCGTAGGGGACCAAGCTGTACTGCATAATTGCGTTGAGCCGTCGAAACACTAAGAGGAGCGCTGAACGGAACTTATTGTGTTGAAGACTTATGAAACTGTACGGTGGCAGTGCATTGTAGCTGTATGAGAAAATATTTGAGGGACAGAAAGTTTAGCGAGCTTTTGTTCCAGTGACTGAAGTTTAACCGTGGCAGTACCTTGAGTGACATAATTATCTGAGTTTATTGAGGAAGGGAGTAAAGGAAAACTGTGCCAGGGACAGTGGTTGTAGGTGACAGAAGAAGCGACCACCTATCATTTGTGAAAGCGGAAAACTAAGCGCCTCTAGTAGAGTATTCTGATGCAGCGACCCTGTCTCTATCCTCGTGTATTGGCATAGGGAAAACTGTCAAGGAGGTTGGAAATCAAATTCGGGTGTCGTGTCGGGCACCTCGCTTCCGACCAGCCTTTAAGCTTTGAAGGGAGCTGCGGTTCGACTCTAAGGATCAGCGCGCTTCAGACCTAGTTCGTGTGTCTGACTGGGCACAGGTGGCGCAGAGGTGGAGAGCGCGAAGGCGAGGACGACGTTTGGGAGGCGATCGCTTTAAGGGCAGGCGGCTGAATTGGTGAAAGATCGGGACACATGCTGCGCACAGTTTGACTACTGGATTCAGCTAACGAACTTGGAGCTTGCAGCGCGTGAGTGTGAGAGGAATTCTACACTCTGCGAGTACCTCAGCGCGAGGCAGCGCGCATTTCAGTCACGTCTCCTCACATTTCACGACCCTCGGTCAATACTTACTCAGTATGAACAGCACAGGAAATACCATACCTCTCTGAGGAAGCGGTGGAGCTGAGAGCCGTTATTCTTGTAAAGGGTACGCCATAGCACCTTTCACCCCTCTGTCCTCCGTTGCCACTAACCAGACCATCCCACACCAGCAAACCAGCCAGGGTTTACTTCTTCATGTCATTTTTCTGAAGGGATATCCTAGCAGTCTTTCTAGAAGCCTTGTCGGAATCCTCATATCTATCAAACGCAAGTGCTTAATATCCCTAAGTGGTACCTGTGGGCAACGTGGTTAATTGGTTTTAGCTCGGTGCTCCGCTGTGTCCAGTTTGGGTACCGTGGCGCTGTATGTCTGGGGGGGTGGCATCTTCCTGTGTAATTCTGGTGTAGTGCAGCACACTAAACATGGAGTGGGGCCGAATGCATAATCTCCCTCCACCTGTGCCGTTCATGGAGGAGGTTAATAATAACATTGCAGATTGGAGGGAGTGGAAAGTGTATTTTGAAAACTATTTGACCGTCTTGGAGGAAGAGGTAGCATCTCTTTCACCGGAAGTAAAGGCGGAAATTTTACTTCACAGCTTAGGTACGGGAGGAAGGAAAATGTATCACAATATGGAGAAGGTATTCAGGAAAGGAACTGATAGAAATATTTATGAGAACATTTTGAATGAGTGGGATGAATATTATATACAAGCCACATGTGGAAAGGCACAAAGGGATGAAGGGTTCAAGGAAAGAATGGATGGCAAAGAGGAAGTTAATGCCAGTAAGATATTTCAGAGATGTACCGTTATTATAGGTGAAATTGAGACAGAAATGATCACAGACTCTGGTTCAAGATATAGTGTGGTAAGCAAGAGTGATTGGGACAGAAAATTTGCAAATAAATATGGTAATGAATTGAAAGAGGCCAACATAGTCCTGAAAACGTATGCAGGGAAGGATATACAGGCTATTGGCTACAAAGTCATGGACGTAGTGTATAAAGAAAACAGTACGAGGAGTACTATATACATAACGGAAGGTGGTATCAACATGCTAGGGTGGAGAGATCAACAGAAGTTGAGGATTTCATTGGAGAAAAAAATAAAAGGACACAGGAATGAGCAGGCACGGATTCAAAGCATACAAGATACTAGAGGTGAAACTCTTAATGTTCGCATGCAGCCATCTAAGAGTTATACAGTATTTGAAAGAGCTGCAAGTAAAAAAGAGTGGGGAAAAGAAGCTATGAGGGACGAACATAACAAGAAACAAAACACTTATCAAAGTCAGGTGGAGGAAAGAGAAATACGTAAGAAACTAGGGAGAAAGGACAGTAGGAAACAAAAAGTTGAGACAGATGGAAAATTTGAAAGGGAGATGGAGTGTTTAAATACCACAGCCAAAGAACCAGGATGGCAGATGTATAAGAGTAACCAGTCCAATGGCAATGAGATGCGGCAAAGAAATAAGTTGGCTGGGTTCAGGACCAAGATGTCAAAGGAGTATGTAGACAACTTTGATCTGGAAAGAGAGAGGGGTGCAAGTTACATTGAGTCTAAAGGAGAGAACAAAGATTTATACATACAAGGGTTCGATTATGGTATGATGGAGAGTGAGTGTAAGAAAACGCAGAGAAACCTAAAAGGATCTCCATTAAAAGGCATGGAAGGGAAGATGGGTCCATTCTATGATCACTGGAGGAAGCCGAAGTGTAACGGTCCAGAAAACACAGCTAAGTTCTTTTATGGCAAGCCCAAGAGGGAACAGGAGGACATACTTATGGCTGATGAGGCTCATGCTAAAGATCGGGGGGCTGTTGGAAACAAAATGCTATAAAGGTTGTAATACTGGTTATGGCCAAGGAAATTAGGGCAGAAGAAGGCCTAGTCCAGGCATGGATAAGGACATGGAAAGAGAGGCTTATTTCGCCAGAGGTAGTCTTCGTGGTGTGTCCTGGCCCAAGCTACTGCCTAGGGAAAAGAACAGTACAGCCATTCTCAATCTTCTGGAAGGGGATGGTAATTCTAGCATGAGGAGTTCGGAATCCAAGGGAGAAATAGACTGTGTGGCAAGCGCAGACATAGGGGAGCCAAGGGTGAAAAGGATGTGATATATATTCCTGTTTTCCACCTATGTCAGGATGCTTTAAGCACAACCCCGTGCACCCAGTGAATTGTATTGCCCACATCATAACGGTGCACACCCGCGTTGCACCAGACAGTTACATTTGATTAACGTTGGTTGATTTAATCTGATAATTTTACCTACTGCATTCTGAATTTTTAAGAGCATTATCCTGCTTCTTGCAGATAAATAAGTGGACAGGGGCTACTCATGAAATCCTTACAGGGCATGCCTAGGGATCAAATAAGCATATTCCCCAGCCATGTCAATTAAAAACAAACTGTTCATAGCTAATGTACCACAGTTATTAGCGGAGTCTTTACTGTTCTTCTATTTAGACTATAGCATGGGGTCCCCTGCCTTTGACCCAAATGTTGCTGTGCTGTATCTATCTCCACCCCCCCTTTTGTCCAATCCTTCCCGCACCTTTTGCCTGTAGTCCCTCAGTCTCCCCTTTCCCCATTTTCCCTAAGGAGGGAGGTGTGTTGTAACCTTACTCTTTTCCTACCCCCCGTTTCCCCCTCCCTTTTCTCTGCCCACTTGGTATGATCGCGCTCCATCCTGGAGTGCGGGTTAGAATGTTGAGAGAGCGATTAAGCCGCCAAGCTGGGAGCACCTGTTTTATCTATTGCTAATAAATCGTATCTTGGAACCCTCATCGAGTAGTGAATTATTACTACAGTTATCTTCTAGATGGTGCTGCTGTACTGCGTTGGAATTCCATGAAGTGGCTGAGATCTGGCACCACAAACAGAGGGTGCACATGGACTGTGCTGTGAGCCAGAGGGTTGGTTTAAGATATGTAATGTAATATAATGTAATGTGTATACTTGTAAAGCACACTGTTGCCAGCCGGCGTCCTGGCGCTGTATACCGCTGGGGAACCCGTCCTGGCTTTCCCTGTGGGATGGTCCCTGCTGGGAATCCCCAAGGTGGAGCCAGGCATCCCCGGCGTTGATGGGGCCTTTGTGGAGATTAGGCAAGCTAATGCCCAGAGTTGCCGAGTGGGACCCCTGGTTAGAGTAGGCACGAGGCGAGAATTATCAAGTCCGCTGACCCTGGTCCACGACCCTGCCGCGTCTGGAATTGAACCCTGGCCCCGGGCCGACTTCTGCTTCCGGGTCTGCTGCCTCTAACCAGTAAGCTACACCACTCCACTATCTATGGCATGCTCTCTCAGAGTCTTGAGGAACTGGACTTGAGGCATCACAGCTTCCTCCTCGCAGGCCCATTGTGGCAGTAGTGCAAGCAGGGGGAGTAGTTGGGAGTGACAATAAAGGGATATGCCGGGGCTGCAAGCCAGCAAGTAGCTACTCTACCATTGATGGCACCAGAACACTGTGGTGGGAGTCACTGAGTATCCTTCTCGAGTGCCTGAGGCTTGATACCCAAGTCAGATGTGATAACCTGGACTTTGGGAGAAGGCTGCCGAAGAACAAGCACTGCAGGAGTATAGGAACTAGGGAGAAGATGGAGTTCTTTATGCCTAGGTGGCACTCTCCCCAAGGCATGGTGGAAAGAGGTCTTCAAAGAAGATCTCCATTCGGCGGGTATGACCAAGAAGAGTCCCTGTTACGAATCTTAGTGAGTGACTTATAATAGGAGTATTGTCAAAAACAATCCTCTATTGTATAGAGCCTGAAGAATCTGAAGGAGAAGGTGGCACACACGTAGGGTAATGGCAGTTGGCTGGAGTAGTGAGTCTAGAGTCCCAGGAGGTTGAACTCATGGAAGCCTTCAGGCAGCAGAATAGGTTCAAAAACTGTTCAATACCTACTATGGTTCACCAAAAGAATGAAGTGGAGATGCCCAACAAGTGGTCAGAGTGGCACAACTGAGGTCCTTGGTATGCCACCACTGCATGATTATGAGAACATGAAATCCCTGATACAGCAATTCCTGCAGAATTTCTCGTCATCAGATCTTAAAAGTGATAGAGCTTCCAAAGGATAGTGTTTGCACGAGGAGGGGAACCAGAAGGATTCTGGGGTTTTAGTATTTCTGCAGATCTTCCCAGAAGGGTACGTAGGAGCTAAGCTCATGAGGAAGGACTTGATTACAGCGGGTCACGAGGCTTCCATGTGGTAACAGTTGCTTTCATATATGAGGGGTAGGCCTATCTTTTATGGACCACCAGACAGCACAGAGTCTTATGGAAAGTATGGTACTTGGGTATGTGTGGAGGATACATGCATTTAACAGTAAAGGCTTAATGTGGTATTAGTCCAGATGCTTGAGATTCCAGCCAGTCGCATCAATCAGGGGTTATAAAGCGTGGCGACTCACCCATAAGGGTCTCAAGGCATGGGGGGGGAGGGCAGGGTTGTTGATCCCTCTGGGATCCTGGGTTGAAAGGGGTCTCTCAGAGTTGTTTTGTGATACTTCGGTTATATACTTTGTTTCTGCAATTCCGTTCCCTTTTCTCTTCCTGACTCCAAACTTACTGTTTCTACTTTTTATGGATATTGCAAGAGAAAGGTGCATGTAATAATCGGTAAAAATTGGACTGTGTTGCCATTCCTCAGATGTTACATTTAAAAATTGGGCACATGTTGTGGGAAAATGTGTTTTCTTTATGTTAATGTTCAATACACAAATTTTAAATTTAGAATTGAGGTCGATGGCAGAGGTGGTGCCCTGTTTTATTTTGGACCATTGGTGGTATTCAGCTCCAGAAATCATTCACTGCTGCTCCAGCCCTTTGCAGTTTGCCTGTCTGGTCTACATGTGGAGTGGAATACGTTATTTCTTAAAGATCATGTGTAGAATGGCGATTCTCCAATTAACCCCTTCGACGCTCATGACGAGCTGGGCTCGTCATGAGGTAGCCTCCTCGCACGCTCATGACGAGCCCAGCTCGTCATGAATAATGGGTTTTTTAAAAAACGAGCACAGGGGCAGAATTTCGCTAGCGCTCATGTGGTTAACATACACAGAGAATCTTGATTTCATTAAAGACAACGGAGGTTAACATTATGCAATAACCTTTTATTGCTGCACCACATGCAGCCCTTTAAAGAACATGTATTACATCATGAATAAAACATTCCATTAAGAACGTTAAAACAACATATAACGTCATGGTAACTAGGCATCATCCTCTTAAGGCTGCGACTAAAAATGTAATCCCATTATGCTTATTTTGATGTATTCTAGGTAATTCCACTTGACAAGGATAAAGGTTTCACAGTGACAAGTTTTCTGAAAAACAGTGAAAGAAAAACAATGTGTTACCAACTGATAAAGAAATATCAAGTACGTCAGCATAAAAACTTGCTAACAAGAGATGCATAATAAATAATATAATTCATAGAAACTTGCTCACAAGAGATGCATAATAAATAAAGTCAAACATCTAGATAACTTAAGAAAGTTACACATCTAAGTGTAATCAGTTTTAGCTTTCCCCACACGGGTATTGTGGGTGAGACAATGTTAGCCTCCATTGTCTTTAATTAAATCAAGATTCTCTCTGTATGTTAATTGGAGAATCGCTATTTCATTACAAGACCGGAGGCTACCATTATGCATGTTTAAATCTTTTCAACGCCATACTGCTCACATGATCCACCGGCCGAAGGTAAAAACTTGCAAAGGTGGAAGCACTCGACCAATCTGCTGCTCTCAATATATCGGAAAGTGAACCTGCAGCCCAAAACACTTTGCTGGGAAGAGTGTGCTCCAAATTTGGATAAATCTTCTCCCGCTTCCTACATAATTGTTCTTACCCATCTTCAAATGGTAGCTGTAGACACCGTCTTATAGGGTTTCAAAAAAGATATTAGTAATTGCTCCTTGCCATCTTGTCTAACATCAATCATGCTATGTTCATAAGGTTTTATGCAATTTACAACAGTTTCTTACAGTTAACAAAATGAGGATAAAAGATATTTTAAGACATAGTTTTGGGTTAAACATCTCCACACCTGTCGGGTCTTTGATAGCCTTAGTGTTAGATGACTGGTTGAGGTCCTCATCGAGGAGGCCATTATCTAATGTCTCTAGGGGGTCGAAAATATATTTGTCCTCCTCATCCTCAAGGTCCATTCCATAACGTTTTCAGTTTGGAAACTGAGGTGTTTTGGGCCATGAAGGTCACTTGATCTTTTTGTGCGGTCGGGAACACTTGAACCAATTGTGCCAATAGGGTGTGCTCTTGCTAGTTGTGTCACTATGGGCATCAAGGTCATCTTTAGTGCACAGGCTACCCAGTGGTTGTTCTCTTTCTTTTGTAGCACACTGGCTACCATGAAAGGCAAGATCATTAGTCAAATGTTTTAGTTTTCTTCAGGGCCCTACCTCCTTGTCCGGGTAAGGGGGTTTCTTCCTCTGAAAGAGATGATGGAGCAAGAATTTGCACGTTGCGCGATTCGCTTGAACTCATGAACCTCGGATAACTATAATAAATTAACTCAACATGTTTGTCTTACTAATTTCCCCTTTATTCTGACATCTTGGGTGTCCCAGAGACGCTTGCCTATGTGTGTATTAACCTTAACAACGCTTGTCATTAATATGGCCGCTGCTTGGCGGGAATTTCTTCTGCGCATGCGTCGGTCACAATCACGTGACATGACGTACTCGCAGTTCTGGTGGGAATCTTTGCGCTTGCGCACTAGCATTAAGATGGCCGCTTTGTGTTCTCACATGCCGAAGCTTGCGCTGCTGCTTTTGCGCTACTGTTCGTTTGCATTAATATTAATGCGATAAGTTAGTATAAAGTAAGGGGAGTCATATAGGGATTCCTGGTATACAGTGTATTCATTTATTTCTGTGTTTTAATTTGTTTTCGCTTACTTTTCATGTATCGTAACCCTTGGGCCTGGGAGGGAGTTCAAACCCCATCTTAGAAGTCCCTACTGCGCATGTCATCCTGGCAGAGGGGAGAAAACCTTGTACCAGTGGAACTCAGCCAGCTGGCAGCCACAGTCAAGATGCTCATGAGAAAGTGACCTGCGACCTAGCAGAACGAAGCTGAACTGTCCTGCAAATGCAACAATTGTATTTTATTCATTGTATTCTGTAGAACATGTCATGGGAACCCCAAATTCAATAGGCGGTCCCAGAGTATGTAAATTAGGGCTTGTAGAAATGAAATGTGGTTGGTGTGTTGACCTGGCCTACTTGGGAACCAATCGAAATTGGGGATTCTGACACTTGCAACATTTGGGGGGTGGTGCACTGACCCGAAAACAGTATAACTAGCCTAGGTTTAGCTAGAGAATTTGTCCGACTTGTCCGAATAGCTGACCTGTCACTGACCCAACGCACTCAATAGGTGACTGATACAGACTGCCTCGGAGCACTCTGTCCGTAATTTCCATAGACTCAAGCGGGGTTTTGGAAACCTTAAGTGCTGGCGGAGCACTTTGCTGGGGAATTCGAGAACCCAATCGGGGTTTTGACTGATAGCTGCAGAGAGGGTGGAGCGCAGGCGTTGCTTCCGAACTGCGGGTGCTGGTCTTACCTTGGTGGTCCTGTCCTGATCCTAATCTGGTTTTCCTGTCCTGTCCTGGGGTGTCCATTCTGCACCTGCTGGCCTACTGGCGACTGTCCTTCCTTGGGGTTCCTCCTGTCCTTCACTGACCCATGGCCAGGGTTGGTTTTCACACTATACTAGGTAAATATAGAGCTGAGAAAATCTATTCTGCATCTCCTATTTTTCTTTCTTTGCTTTAATAAAGTCATACTCTTGCATATTTGATTTTCCATGCTTTTCGCACCACTAAATGAACAGGTCATACCTTATCATTGTTATTCTAGCATGTTCCATTTCTTACCCATCCTTTAAGTACATTCTTTTTCCAGTTCATGATATATAGATGTTCCTTTTCTTTACCCATCCTTTAGTCGATTCAAGTAATTGCACCGTTTTATTAGTATGGTCCATTCTTACTTTACCTATAGTTCCTCTTTATGGGGAAATATTTCACTGTGAAATTCTAGTATGTTCCTTATTTTTCCCCGTTCTATAGACAAAATACTGAGTCTAAATTCTGAAACCTATATTAGTATGTTCCCTGTTCTTACCTTCCTTTAGACTTATAAATGGTTGGTCTCATTTACTTCCTATATGGATACGTGCTCTTTGTAATCTTGGTTATTGATTGCTTACTTATTGTAAATCTTATGCTAGCGGAAGGTGACGAAGTTTAGATAAAGGTTTTAAAACTGCCCGAGTCTGTGATTATTTTATGAGTGCAAAATACAGAAAAGAGATTTTGGTGTCTGCCTTTCTTTACAGCTAGCTCCCTGATCCATTGTGATCATAGGTACCCGTAACGGTGGATTGGTAAGTCGGGTACACTGGAAATAAAATAGGAAGGAACTGGGATACTGGTAGTAGAGTGTAAGGTCACCTGATTAATAAATATGGTAATTTGAATTTTATGGGCCCGATACGTATATGGTAAAATAATTAGTCGGGTGACCTGCGCGCTCTATCAGAGACACTAAGTCCTCTTCCAGGTATTCTATTTTCCTTTTTTTTAAAGCAGCTTCAAGTGCCTCCTTTAAGGAGGATTTAAACTCCCTCTGCCAAAAATTTATGAATGTATTCTCATTATGGGGTATATCTGTACTTCCATGTACCTCATTTTCTGACATGCTTCACCCAGGATGAAGAGAAAAGATTTACTGAGGCTTTCAAATATTCTCCCCCCCTTTTTTTGTCTCTAAAATCTTAAAATGTAGACGTTGTATCATTTTGTAGCATCGAGTAACCTGCACTCTGTTTGTCTGATCGAGCCGTTTACTTCTCTTGCTAGATTTGTTGTCATGGTAGCATGTTTGGTGTCTAAGTTTTGTCTAAAAATATATTAGTCCTCTTTCTAGGTTAACCTATTTTTAGCTATACTAGTACGTCATCCCCCTTCTTTCGTGTAGGGGTATTGGCCCTTTTATGTTTTTATTTTGGACTGATGTTGGTGATTGGAGTGGGTCTATGGAACGTCATCTGAAGTGTGCCTCCCCGGCTCCGTTTCGGTTCCTGCCCTCAGTTAGCGACGGGAGCCGAGCATCACCATTGCTGTGGTTCCTACCCTCGGCTATTGGGAGAGAGAGCCTTTGGGAAGCCGCGCCGAGGACCACCAGTTGTTTCAGTGGTCAGTCTGCGGAAGCCGCACCTAGGCCAGTCTGATGCATATGGCCCCGAGCAGTGTGATCAGTGTTCGGGATAACAGTAAGTTCAACACTCCTGTTTGTTTCTTGTAGATCGCTTGTACCAAAGTTAAAGCGCTCTCCTTATATATATAATTAGACAAAATACATTATTCTTTTAAACAATCCTGCTAAAAACTAATGGATTAGAGAACCCGACCAGAAATTGGAAGGATGAACAGATTATAAACAAGGGACACTTACCTGATGTTGCTGTACGTGAAATGTTTTTAAGGTAGAAGGTCAAGTAGATAAGATTACACAATGTAGACAATTAACATCATAGAGTCAAAAGAAGCCATACTTAACTGTGAGGAGCAGAGAATAAAAGAGGATGATGCCTAGTTACCATAATGTTATATATGTTGTTTTAAAGTTCTTAATGGAAGGTTTTATGCATGATGTAATACATGTTCTTAAAAGGGCTGAATGTGCGGCAGCAATAAAAGGTTACTGCATAATGGTATCCTCTGGTCTTGTAATGAAATTTGTCAAAGCCCTGATTTGACATAAACATGGAACGACCTCCCGCAACACAGCAGAGCCTCCTCCTCACTTCTTGAGTTGGCAAGAAGTTGAAGACCTGGCTCTCCATATAAGCACCTTGGGGACCACACACCTACACACCTGCCCAAGAACCTGGATACCCTCTCAGGTAATTAGTGCTCTATGCAAATCAATATAACGTAACATTTAAATCTGCCGCCAGTCCTGTCACATAAGGTGTTCTTCAGTGATTGTCAGTCTCAACACTTCTACAAGCATATTACAGGCAACTACATGCAGTCAGGTTGTGTATATCTGGGCCTAGGGCAGGGGGAGCACTATCCCATTGCCGGGGGGCCCTACCCATCCAAATATAGACCCTGATGGTCTAGGGGCATTCTGCCCCTTGCTGGGGTCAGATTGGAGGAAAACACCTCCAATCTCACTCCAACTGGGGCAGAAAGACTGCTGGGGGTTGTATGGCTGGGTGGGGGCTAGGCTAATGCATTAGAGGGCCGGCCCCCACCCATTTTGCATTAAAAATACTCCCTGGTGTCTAGTGGGCTTGATGACACCTGGGGGGCCAGAAAGACTTTTGGGACTGGGGAGAGGGCACATTATCAGGGTGCCCGCTGCCCCACATAAAATATTCCCTGGGGGTCCTAGTGGGTGACCTCACAGGGTCATGGCACCATTGGAAATTGGAGACCCTACTCATTTCACATTCAGTGTAATGATGTCAGTCCACCATGCGTGCCGATCGTCATTAAATACTAAAAACAAAAAGCCTCGGGCTGCTGGGGAAGCTCTTCCCCAGCTCCAAGGCTAAAAATAAGTGAATGGAAATCGCCCTGGTGCTTGCACCAGAGGGCTTTTCTGCCTCAGGCGTGAGGATGGTACAAAAGTACAAAAGGGGGTGGTGATGGACGGAGCATCTGAACCAATCAAACACTCACATCCAGTCAAAAGATCTGGGTTTGATCCATCACCGTTCTGTAGCCCACTCTGCCACCCCAGTTCAGACATGGCTATATGCAAATCAGTCTGACCCTGTGCCTCATGGGAACAGTCCAGCCCGAACTGCCAAGCCATGCCTTCCCTGGACCAGAAACAAGCTTCCGAGGACCGGTTTCTGGCATTACAGCCGTCTTCAGCCCGGCTTGCCTGCATCCAGTGGCAAAGTGAGCAAGGGACTCACGTCTGAGCATTCCCTGCCACACTTATGGCGGCCAAAGCGGTACAAAAGGGGGTGGTGATGGACGGAGCATCTGAACCAATCAAACACTCACACCCAGTCAAAAGATCTGGGTTTGATCCATCACCGTTCTTTAGCCCACTCTGCCACCCCAGTTCAGACATGGCTATATGCAAATCAGTCTGACCCTGTGCCTCATGGGAACAGTCCAGTCCGAACTGCCAAGCCATGCCTTCCCTGGACCGGAAACAAGCTTCCGAGGACCGGTTTCTGGCATTACAGCCGTCTTCAGCCCGGCTTGCCTGCATCCAGTGGCAAAGTGAGCAAGGGACTCACGTCTGAGCATACCCTGCTTCACTTATGGCGGCCAAAGCGGTACAAAAGGGGGTGGTGATGGACGGAGCATCTGAACCAATCAAACACTCACACCCAGTCAAAAGATCTGGGTTTGATCCATCACCGTTCTTTAGCCCACTCTGCCACCCCAGTTCAGACATGGCTACATGCAAATCAGTCTGACCCTGTGCCTCATGGAAACAGTCCAGCCCCAACTGCCAAGCCATGCCTTCCCTGGACCGGAAACAAGCTTCCGAGGACCGGTTTCTGGCATTACAGCCGTCTTCAGCCCGGCTTGCCTGCATCCAGTGGCAAAGTGAGCAAGGGACTCATGTCTGAGCATACCCTGCCACACTTATGGCGGCCAAAGCAGTACAAAAGGGGGTGGTGATGGACGGAGCATCTGAACCAATCAAACACTCACACCCAGTCAAAAGATCTGGGTTTGATCCATCACCGTTCTTTAGCCCACTCTGCCACCCCAGTTCAGACATGGCTATATGCAAATCTGTCTGACCCTGTGCCTCATGGGAACAGTCCAGCCCGAACTGCCAAGCCATGCCTTCCCTGGACCGGAAACAAGCTTCCGAGGACTGGTTTCTGGCATTACAGCCGTCTTCAGCCCGGCTTGCCTGCATCCAGTGGCAAAGTGAGCAAGGGACTCACGTCTGAGCATACCCTGCCACACTTATGGCAGCCAAAGCGGTACAAAAGGGGGTGGTGATGGACGGAGCATCTGAACCAATCAAACACTCACACCCAGTCAAAAGATCTGGGTTTGATCCATCACCGTTCTTCAACCCAGATCTTTTGACTGGGTGTGAGTGTTTGATTGGTTCGGATGCTCCGTCCATCACCACCCCCTTTTGTACCGCTCAGGTGTGAGGATGGCCTGGAGCCATAATGAGCACACGAGGACTGGTGCAGAGGACAGCACGGAACCGTCCTCTGCACCGAAGTGGTTAAATGAAGCCGTTTGCCAATGCAACACCACATACAAATTCCACAAAG
Organism: Lissotriton helveticus; assembly: GCF_964261635.1. NCBI lineage: Eukaryota > Metazoa > Chordata > Amphibia > Caudata > Salamandridae > Lissotriton > Lissotriton helveticus. Next base: position 55,270,088 of record NC_136067.1, read on the forward strand.
CTATTTTCTTGGACAGTACCTTCAAGAGATATCTCTGTAGGGTGTTCAGACAAAATATCATGGCAATAACAATGTGTGAGATAAATATTGTCTATGTCAAAATATATATTGTGATGTCAAAAATACTGTGGTCAGAATATCGAAGGTAAGGCTATTATTTTTATAGTTCTTAATACAAATACTGGTAAAAATATAAAACCACTTACGTATAAACCCATTATGTAAAGGGTTTATACTTACCTGTAAAATGCTTACATTTTCGTGGTAAAGGCATGCATGGTCAGGTATAAAATATAAACCCAATTTTTATATATCTATATCTCTCTCTCTCTGTATATATATATCAAGTTGGTCCAGACGTTCCTGGCTCTGCTTCGGCAGTTCTTTTTTGGCTCGGTCTGGAGCCCGCCACAATGCTTGGGGAGAAGAAGGGTGGTTGTGTGGTTACTCAGCCACATACAGGGCAGCGTGCACTGTCACTGTTGCCCCCGCCTAAAAATATCCTAAGCTCGGGGCTGAAGCCTACCTGAATCCGGACTGCTGTATTCTGGGTGTTGCAGTCCACAACTCATCTTGAACTGCAACAGGTGGGACTCCAGTCTTTGGGGGCAGAGCCTTCATGCACAGATAAGAGGGCTGCAGGAAACAATTCCGATTACCTGGGAAGTCACCTGTAACTGCTAGGCGCTGAAGAAGGCAACACTTTGCCGAAATGCATTCGCCATTACCTGTGAAAATAAAGAAGCTTCCCTGTATGTCCCCCGTTGTGGCCTCTGCTCTTTTTGTGAGGAGGAGTTGGACTTCATATATATATATATATATATATATATATATATATATATATATATATATATATATATATATATATATATATATATATATATATATATATATATCTCATCAAAGCTCCTGCTTGGTTCGGTCAGTTGAGGAGCACTCACACACCAGCACAGGGCTTCAAGCATAGCCCCCATAAACGGTACAGGAACGCCTTCCAGTCGATCCCCTTTCACAGTCCTGACAACATTTTCGCCGACGCGTTTCGAGATAACACTCTTCTTCAAAGGCTAATGATGGCAGGAAATCAGCACCACCCAGGAAAAGTCTCCATTTATGCGTCCTGGCGCGCCCTCTGATGGGCTGATCTGTATGATGCTGCGCTGAGCATTATGGGAGTTGCAGTCTTGGGCTGAAATTTGAATGTCAGTAAGTGCTTCAATAGACTGTTGGTGCATTAAAAGCTCACAGATGAGCCTCCGCTGGTATGCGTGCCTTTATCCAGTGACGATGTACCACGATAGGGGCTGTTGTATACACACCCCTGTGGCCTCCAGGTTCATGGGATGGTGCCCCTCGGCGGCACGAACTCCGCCAATACATCAAAGCTCCTGCTTGGTTCGGTCAGTTGAGGAGCACTCACACACCGGCACAGGGCTTCAAGCATAGCCCCCATAAACGGTACAGGAACGCCTTCCAGTCGATCCCCTTTCACAGTCCTGACAACATTTTCGCCGACGTGTTTCGAGAAAACACTCTTCTTCAAAGGCTAATGATGGCAGGAAATCAGCACCGCCCAGGAAAAGTCTCCATTTATGCGTCATGGCGCGCCCTCTGATGGGCTGATCTGTATGATGCTGCGCTGAGCATTATGGGCGTTGCAGTCTTGGGCTGAAATTTGAATGTCAGTAAGTGCTTCAATAGACTGTTGGTGCATGGGAAAGCGGATCGACTGGAAGGCGTTCCTGTACCGTTTATGGGGGCTATGCTTGAAGCCCTGTGCCGGTGTGTGAGTGCTCCTGCATATATATATATATATATATATATCAAGCTCAGCCTCAAAAGTAATCCAACTCCAAAGAACTGCACTCGTGGAACCCAAACAGCTTAGCAGTGCTCACGCCAAATTTTAATCACAAATTGTTGTTAACAGACGCGTTTCAGCTTACGCCTTCCTCAGTGTCAACTACTCTGTGAGGACGCGCCATGGATATAGCAAAAAACAATCATTGACATAGAAGATGGACTCACTCAAAGTAACGGGCGCGCCATCTTGGAACATGTTAGATACAGTTCAACATTAGGTGCTATTTGCCCTTTCATGGAAACAACTTATATCTCGCCGTGGATCGGCGTGGTCCCCCGTCTATGCACATCCGGGGTTGGTGTTTGGTACTCAAAATAAGTCCCAAAATAAAGTTTCCAGAGTCCATCCTACCATGCATTGGTAAATCTCATGTTCAATTAAATCTCCGGTGCCCAATATATACAGTGTCCCCAACAAAATGCCAAACCAAAACCCAGAACCAACGCTGCTGCGTATACAAAGTTTCCAGAATGTCTGTATGTTACATCTTATTTACTTTCCCAAATGAACCGCCAGTTCTTCCCCATGGTTCAATCCCCTGGGGGCCTTTGTCATAAGGTCGATTATGTACCTTGACTCCAACCGTCTCAGTGTCCTTAATCTGTCCCCTCCTCTTGGATTCTCAGGTACCGAGTCCAGGCCAAAGTATTGTAGTTTGGTCCTGTCCCTTTGGTGAACCTGGTCAAAATGTCTCGCCACCGGATACGTGGGATCCACTTTCTCTATGGCCCTTTGGTGCTCGAGGACCCTGATCTTAAGTGGGTGAATCGTGCTTCCAATATATTTTAGTCCACAAGGGCAGATTAGGCAATACACTGCATAGTTGGTACTGCAGGTTAGAAATCTTTTGATGGGCTTGGTAATGTCTGCTCCTGGGATCTCGTATGTACGTACTCTCTTGCATCCCACGCAGGCCTTGCATTTGCCGCAAGGAAAAAACCCCCCCATCTCTGCAATTTTGCCTGTTCTCGGTGTCACACTTTTATGATGGCTTCTTACCAATGAATCTCGCAGTGATCTTGCTTTCCGGTACGTGATCAGGGGTTTTGTTGGAATATCATCTTTAAGTATTGGATCTGTCCCCAGAATATGCCAGTTCCTTTGCATAATTTTCCTCAGTTCCATGGAGTCACTGGTGTATGGAGTGATTAGGCGGAATTTGCCCTCCTTTTTGGTTTGGTCATTTGGTACTTTTGTTTTCAGGAGATCTTCCCTTTTCATTTTCCTCACTCTTTTCAGAGTTTTCTCCAGAGTCGCTGAGCATTATGGGCGTTGCAGTCTTGGGCTGAAATTTGAATGTCAGTAAGTGCTTCAATAGACTGTTGGTGCATGGGAAAGCGGATCGACTGGAAGGCGTTCCTGTACCGTTTATGGGGGCTATGCTTGAAGCCCTGTGCCGGTGTGTGAGTGCTCCTGCATATATATATATATATATATATATATATATATATATATATATATATATATATATATATATATAAAACAAATCCCAATCGCAAACAAAATGTTTGCAGCGCCTCTCCCAGCCTCTTAGAGAAGGCGGTCCGTCATGAGGCAGGCAGCCTCTACGTAAATACACCACAGCCGTGCTTCACCACAACGTACCTCAGCACGGCAATCACGGACACCAGTCGGTTTAGAGTGCAGCAATCGTGGATTTATTATTCCGAAAATAGTCTCTGGCAAGAGAAACATTCGACGCGTTTCGGGATTTTCTCCCTTGGTCACGAGTGTTTGACCATACGTTTCATTGGATAATATACACAACATGTGACATAAGTGTAAGTGAAAGCAGACTTTCGTGACAGACTGTCGTGTTTTACCCAACAGAATGTTAAATTCAATAGATTAAAGTAATAATCAAGAAATGTATTAAATAAAGAAATAACTAAATTAAATTAAACAGATGCTAGCATGTTAAAGGGAAATGCGAATAAATGCACATGTGTGCTTTTCTGTTGGCATTTGATCATTGTATTCTAAGAAATCGAACGTATCGTTCTGATCGTGTAAATTATACAAGTACTGTGACAATCAATATTTGTCACATGCTACAGCCCGAACTGCTGAACGGAACTACACCAAATTTGGCAAAGATGTAGTCCTCAGTTCAGACTCGTGCCTTTTGCTTAAATGGTGTACATCTAATCAGTAGTTTCTGAGACAATTACAATTAAAAGTACATATATATCTATGGCCGCGGTGGATCCTCGCACCCTGAGTGCACCCTTCCGATCACGCGCTGAATGCTAATTGGCTGTTAAGTGGTTGTCAACATTCGAAACCAGGAACTGTGGCATCCATTTTGTGCCTTGGTAGAAGCGAGGCTGAAGAAGTCAGTGGAACAAGTGTGCAAAACCTATAAAAGGGGCAGTATAGAAATATCCTGATCCTCTAGACCTGCAGGGAGTGCGGATCCTGCCGTAAAAGAAAATATATATATAACGGAGCTTCTTTTATAATTAGCCCCCAGGGGGACCAAATCCCGGAGGCAAATTAAAAAAATTTATGGGGGGCCCGGAGGGGCCCCCCCCCCCAGCCCCGGGGACCGCCAACTGTAGTGTAGTTCCTATTATCCCAATAGGCTCTGCGCATTGGAATAATATCTTCAATAGTATAGACGTAGGAGAGAGGTTAACCAGGTCTTCTACTGTCGATATTAGACTTAAAGTTTAATGTTTGCCAGCTAGCTCAGAGTTCACTAGAAACTTTCTCGAATAGACAAGGAGGAGTTTAACCTCCCTGGATAGACAAGAAGGGATTTAGTTTCTGACAACCATAGAACATGACAACTTTGCTCTCCCCTAATCAAGAGTGTATCTCTAGAGTTGTGTGAAAACAAAAGACAACTTATTTTACTCAGTCAGTTCAGTGCATTCTTAGTTTCACCAGATTGTAGAGAAAAGGAAGAGACGGGCGTGTTCAATAAAAAGATGTTATTTATTGATCAGTCTCTTTTCTCATACAAGATAAATGAATCGCTATTATTGCAATACTTATAGTTAAGTAAAGTGCATACAGTAATAACATAATTATAAAATAATACTGTAAAAGCATTGATATGATTTCTTGGCCATATGATACTTAAAAAAATGGATAAAATAGATACATACATATATACATTGACTAATCGTACTCAACTGGTGCTTCTAACTACGCCTACCCCAATGTACCTGACCTAAGCCTAATACGTGGGCGGGAGTAGATAAGTAGCAGTTTAAGTTAAGTTTGTTTTGCCAAGAGTCTGCTTCAAGAATTCTCTACAAAGGGTTATTCAGTTCAGTACCTGGGATTTAGAAGGCTGGAGGGTTGGTATCTCTATCTCAGGGCTTGATATTCCAGCTGCCTGCGAGGGCGGCTTGGAAGCGCCGGAGCTGGATTTCTCGGCAGGAGAAAAGGCAGCGTCTCTCTCTCAGCGCGTCAGAAAGGAGGGGCAGCGTCTGTGGGCTTCGCGGTCAGCTGGGCTCCTCGGCAAGTCTCGCTGCTCCAATCTTGTCACCACCTTGTGTGTTTGCTTAAGGCAATGTCGGTATTATTTATACCTGAAAGGTGCCGAGATTGACGTAAGGATGGACATAAATACGTCAATAAGGATGTCATACGAACTGGTCGTTCGCACATTCTTTACTGAAGTTCTCGGTTAAATCAAAACAATGGCTGTGGGGATTTCCCAGGTCGTGGTAGGTTTGATTTGTTTTGAGAACACCGTATGCCTATTAGGGGGCTGGAGAAATAGTGCTTGCCTAATGAGATGGCATGCGCTATGACCTAATCAGATAACGGGCTTCTGTGCCGTTGTTTGGCTAATCAGATAACGGGTTTCTGTGCAGTTGAATGGCTGCTAGTTAATTATTAACCAGACAAGGGTCAGAAATAGGGGGATCGATACAGTACCCATAGTAAATACATCACACCCACTCCACGTAATCTATGTCCATATTTACAAATCTAGGCATAGTAAACAAAACTAGTAGTGCATGTGTATACCGAACCACCCCAAAATACAATCAAATGCATTCTGAAAATTGGAAATGCGAAATACACGAAAAGATGAGTATAGTTACTATATGTACTTCAAGCAGTATAATAATGCTAAATGTAATACGCATATTTTGAAATCAGCATGAACTAAATGCAGAAATTACACATGAAATGGCTCTTAATACAGAAAAAAAGGTCGAGACCATCTCATCACAAAAATCATAATACTTGCGAACATGCTAGAGGGTAGCTAATGTCTCTAGAGTAGCTAAAAATAGAAATTGTGTTCTCTAGGAATAGTTTTACTTTAAGCAGAAGATAAGTGTCCCAAAAAATCGTAAATATTTTTGGAAATGGAAGGGGAAAAAAAAATGTGTCGCTCTCCGTAAAAACTGGTGAGAAAATTTCTTATTGCTTTATTTTCAAAGTTGAAGGCCAAATTCAGGGTGTATGGAACGCCGTGTGCTAGTTTGTTCAAAGTCATTCTTTCTGCTCTGGTGAAAACATCATATTGTTGAGACTTTCGAAAAAATTGTCAACTGCTTCTTGCGAAAGTTCCACTAACTCAGAAAAATTTTGTAACATGCATTCATGAGCATGATTGCCTTCATTGATGTTTCGATCAGCATAGCTGACAGAAGGTCGTACCTGATCGATGCTGCTTTCATCTTGTACTTCACAACTCTTCAATCGTAGTGGTGAAGTCTCCACGAATGCCGTCATCAGGATTGGTAGCCGCTGGGGACAGCACAATGCATGAGCCGTTACCGGACCCAACAAAGTCTCTGCGTCCATTGGCACATCCGATTGTAGTGTCAGACAGGTGTCCAACACGCATTCTTCGCCGCATAGCAAGCACCTTAATACAGGCATAACACAACTTTGCCACATCGGTCTAAATGAAAGAAACCAAGTCATGTTTAAATCTCGTAGCCGTGCTAGTCCAAGGACTTTAGTTATGCGGTCCCGGTAGCCAATAGCTCGGATTGTTTCTTCCATTATCGCTGGTGTCTTGTCTGTGACGTGGTTTGCCATAGCGAAGTAACAGGATCAAAAATAGGATGCCTGCCACTAGTCCCAAAAGGAGAGGAAGTCCGCCAAAGATGGAATGGACAAAATCAGGAAAAATACCCAGGATGGCTTTGAATGGGGTTAAAGCTCCCGAAAACACTGTCTTAAATACACTCGCGATTCCACTTGTATCAGAAATATTTAAGATTTCGCTCAGTATTTCTGCGAAATGTATGGGGGAATTGGTTGATAACAGTGAATGAATCTCAGCAGTTGTCCTTGCAACTTGGAGATCATACGTTTCTTTTTATGACGTTAACATGGTTGGCGTCTGTAGGAGCACTGTCTTCATTCTGCTTAAAGTATCAATTCGAATAGAAGAAATTTTCAAACTGGGCCATAACCTTGCCTCCCTGTCTCGGGCATCGTTTGGGAACAATACTCGTTCACAGTACATGACCTTCGTAGTCACGGTTATGAGATAAGGTTTTCCGGGCAGCAGACTGCAACATCTGCGATCTACAATTAGAATGTAACTCCCGTTCGAGAGTCTCCTAAAGAATGGTTCTATTTGTGTTGCAGGTGTGCCTAGCTGGAGACATGAAAGGTTATTTGAAGTCCCTTCACATGCTCCATGCAAACTAATACCCTGACACAGAAGTGTACCGCTTAGTGACCTTTCACAATTATTGCCACTAAGGAACACACTTTGTCCTTTATTACTAACACATGCGTGTGTATAGGGCAAGTTCCATGTTGACTTAATGTATCCTTTACCCAACCTTTCATACTGGCCTGCCTGTATATATTTTTGGCAGTATTGAAACTGGAAAGTTGTTATCGGAATATTTATTATCCCATGTATTATCCACTCAATGACAGGTCGTTCTGACATTGTCAATGGTAATCTCTCAAGTTTTTCAATGCTCAGAATTGTATAGTCAGCACCCTTCTGTGCCAAACTGATTTGTTTATCAGTAAGGTTAAAGATATTAAATAGTGACGTTGTGTTGATTAAACGCCAAGGCACATAGCCTGAACGCAGATTTTGTAACGTCCAGCCAAGTTGTACAATAGAACGCAATTGGGACTGACCGTGTTGTAACATCAGTAAGTCTTGCGATATTATATCGATTGCTGAAGACACAATACTGTCCAGTGAATATATTCTGGAGGACAGAGTCATTAACCCATTGTCCACAACAGAAAGTGATTTTTCCAAATTAATACGGTCAATTTCCCGTATTTTTTCTGCTGTCTCAATTTGAGTTACTTTCCAGGCTTCATTGTAAGCTGCATATATAGAGGCCGCTATGAAACGTTTTTGACGCTGTTTGCGTGGTCCCATAATGAAATCACGCAAGTCAGCACCCTCTTGAAGTAAAGTTAGGTGTTGCTTAATTTCTGCCAGTGTGGATGTTTGTAGCCATTGAAGGCAGAGCTTGCCCACACTGTAAGTAGTTACTATCCCTGGATGTTGTCTTTGGGAATATCTAGGGTCTGGCCTGGTCAATTTGAACCCCTGTATTTTGTTCAGGAATCTGTCTTGACAGTTATTTGTGTCTGTGGGCCAGATCAACCATTGTTTCCAATCAGGATGTGTTCTGTTTTGGTTTAAAATATGGTTCACGTCTATCTCAACATCTATAGAGCTATTACTGTTCGTTGTTGGCTTTGGAATAGACGGTTTGTTTAAGTCTTTGATTTTGGCTAAGCCAAGACAGGTAGTTTTTTGAATAGTGTCATTCAAGAATATAATTTGTTCTGGGATCATACAGGCTCTGAACAATGATTCTATACCTTGTACTTGCCAATCTTTTGTACCCCAAACAGTTTTTGTTTCAATGTTATTGTTCCAGAAATCAAAACCAAATGTATTCATTTGCTCAAAAAATGAATCTGAATATATCAATTTCGTGTTTGTAAGCATGGTCTTCATACCTGTCTTATTTGACAATTTGAAATAAAATGTTTCTGCATTACTTGTGTTAAACCCTGAGAAATATGAATATTTATCATAAAATGTTTTAGAACTACCCTTTGGTGGAGTAGCACAATGTTCCCATTGGTTATAATTTAAAACATTTCTAGGTTGTGCAGATTTATGGAGATAATGGTTACCATAGTGGTTGTAGCAGAACATTTGATCATAATTAGACGAACCCTGCAAATAATCATGTTCTGTAAATTTAGCAGACATTACTAGGTCAGACATCATATCATTTATACTTTCAAAGTCCCAATCATCAGCGAATGTGCTTGGTTTTACAAAGTCACTTAACGAAATCTTAAATTGATGTGGATACTTCAGGATTTCAACCGGGCCATAGATTTCATAATCAGTATTGTCCCATGCTACACCGCCTGGTATGGGATTGGCTGTGAAGTTCACTGAAGAAAGTTCTCTTTTCTTGACGTGTGTGGTTTAAGGACCAAGTTGATTTTCTGGCTTGCTGTGTCCATTTTAGCATATTTTCCCTCAATGAAATGTCCCAAGCATAGTACCATGATGAGCCAAAGTATGAGGATAAATGCACCTAATGTCACCCAAATTTCAATCCATGGAGAAGTCAGATAGGTTCCCTTTAGTTGATGAAAAAGTTCCTTTGCTTTGTCTTTAAAAGTTTTTGTTGATGGATGTACTTCTGGTTCACTTGGATCTTCTGAAACATCATCGAAGTTGATGAAGTAGCCGGATGCCGTTCTGTCAATTGTTCCAATTGCTCCTGGATTACTTTTTGTTTTTGGATTTTGCTTTATTTCATTAGCAAAGTCTGTAGTTACATCATCGTAGGTTGTTGTTCCTTGATGAAAAGTTTTTATTTGGGTTTTAAGAGGTTCAAGTTCCATTGCTTTGTTGCATAGTCCTTGTTGTTTCACTGTAGATTTTCCAAATGTGATCAGTCTTTCAGTTTGAACCTCTGTGGATGTAGCAAACTTTGGTGTTCTGCTACTTCTTGGGAGTCCACTTGGCCTACTATTTGTTATCGACCACATGATTGTGGTTTAACCAGGTCGATGGATATGACTCGGTTCTCCTTTTTACCAGCAAGGGGCGGTAGTACTACTGATCTTGTCCCGTTGATAGACAAGACAGGAACTGCTTTTCTGTAAGAAGGCCCAAATTCCTTCTTTACCGCGATCTTCTCTCTGACCAGATCCCTGACTTTTGGAATCCAGGCAGGCCTTGCTGGGACAGGTGGTTTTTCTTCAGTGGTTGCTGGCTGCTGTTTCAACTTTATGTTGCTCAGGTCTTTTCTCGTTTCATTTAAGTCCTGTAAAATAGCCAAGCGATCTTTGATATCAAAGCATTTTTCTTTAACCACTGAAGTCTGACTATCTAAGTCCTGGATTAACATTCTAGTCCCAAACAATAGTTCGTACGGACTGAGTCCTTTCAGAGAATTTCTTGGCAGGTTATTTAGACTACGTTGTACACTTATTAAATGTTTGACCCACCCAACTCCTGAACCTAATATCTTTGCTGTTATAGATTGCTTTATGCCTTGGTTTTTTCTTTACACCATCCCGTTTCCCTCAGGAAGGAAGTGAGAAGAGTCCCGCAATGCAATGTTCATTCTGACCAGTCACCCCCCATAAGCTGTTTTTAGAGCTAAAGGAAAGATTTTGGTCAGAACGTAACATGCTTCTAGCATATATGCCATTTCTAGACTCGCAAATCTTTGTATAACAGTTCCGACGTCAGCCGAAAGTTGGGGTCTACATTATAAGTGAAGATAGTCTCTACATGTTAATACGACGCATTATTCATACTGTGTTTTTATTATTTTTTGTTGATTTGATACATTCTGGAGTGAAACGCCATGGTAGTAAACCGTTTCTCTCGCCACTGTGATCTCTGTTGCAGTCTGGGCAGTTTTTTACAAAAATGTGATGATGCAGGCTCATGCCTGGCCACCAGTACACTGATTGTAATTCTTCCAGAGAATCTTTTAGCTTAAGGTGTCTGAGACCCTCACCCATATGTGCGTCTGCTATTAACAAGCTTCTCCTGTCCGTGTTTGGAATTACTCTATCCCCCACTCCAGGGATTCGAGCAAAAGGGACTGAGTTTGCATCGATTATGTATGTATAATTGAGTGGGCAATTGATCGGTAGCGCTGAGCAGTCGCCTTTTGATGACGTTTTCACTGCCAGCACAGTTTCTCCGTCAATGTATTTTACTGTACGCTTTTTTGTAGCTACGGAAGCCGATTTAGTTGCTACCGCTGTGGCTGTCTCAGCCAATGAATTCCCTGCAACGTGAACGCCATCACGCTGATGACTCAGTGAATGTATCACGGGAGTTTTTGGTAGTTCTTTCTGTAAAAGAACTACTTGTTCCCAAAGCACTTTTTGCTTTATTGTTGCACCTGTGTCATCTTTGTAACCGTTTTGAATCCATTTCTGTAAATCGTTATTGTATGATTTGACGCAGTAATACGAATCGCACACTATAAGTGTCGGGAATTCGCGATCGGCATTATCTAGCGCCATTTTTAACGCTATTATTTCAGTTTGTTGTTCTGAATTATTTTCTACTGAGTGTGTTTTTGTAAGTAGAGGTCTTAATTTACCTCCGCGCCACACTTCTTTTTCAATTTTGCATGTGGCATTGTAAGCCAGCTCTCCCCAAACTGAGGGTTGAGCATGACCGTCTGTATATATTACACAGGCGTACTGTCGTAAAGGCAGAATGTCGATTGGCAGAGGGTATTCTCTCTCATATTCTAGATATTTTAATTCTTTCATTTCCGGGTCAAAATAGTATTTTACTTTGTCTGTAGCAACAGAGTTTACCCATTGTATCCATTCTGGATTCAGTGCAGTTGTCGGTAAATTACATGGTGTTGTTAATGCCTCAAAAGCTGATTCTGCTGTTCTGACTGTAACCTGTCTACCGTCGGCTTGGTATTTTTCTTTTGCTACAGCTGTTTGAACCGCATGAACAATGTTTTCCTTAATGCTGAACCTTTTTTCAGCTTCTGTGTACAAATATGATTTGTATGCTATTGGTACCTTCCCTCCCTCATTAGAGGTCAGGTATGTGAATCCGCATCTTCCTGGGATGACTCGAATCACAAGGTTGCGTGTGTTGTCACGTGTTTGTAATTTTGTTTTAACTAACATATCTGTTTGTAAAGATCTCAAAATTTCTCTTTGTTTTTGAGTCCAATTGATTCTTTTAAAATCTGGTTTTATAAGATCATAGAGAGGTTTAACTCTCTCTGCATAATTTATAATGTAAGTTCTTCCGAAATTCAGGAAACCTAGAATTGATTGTAAGTTTTTTAGTGTTCTAGGTGCTTGGATTACAGCACATTTCTCTAGGAAATTGTCAGCCAGGCTTTTGCCTTCACTTGATAGTTCATATCCTAAAAACAGGACAGTTAGATGGGCAATTCTTGACTTTTTAAAGTTGAATTTGTAACGCTCTGCTGCGAACCCAAGTATTATGGTGTTCACTCTCTTCAAGTGAGTATCCAAGTCATCATCTGTTAGATAGATGTCATCGACATAAGATAATGCCTCATCATCATATATTTGTAGTAACTCTGTTACTCTTGCTGAGAATAATCCTGGGCTGTTTTTAAACCCCTGGGGCAAACGACAGAAATTTTTTTGCGCGCCATTTATTGAGAACGCGGTCAAATATCTGCTCTCTGGTGCTATATTTTGACAGAAGAATCCATTAGAGATGTCTAATGTTGTTTTGTATTTTTTGCGCACTATGTTATTCATTAGTGCAGCACTATGCGAGTTTTGTACTGCAAAGGTTTTGCAACATGAGTTAAGGTGTCTGTAGTCCAAAACAAGACGATATGAATTTTCTGGTTTGGAGACAGGAAACAAAGGATTATTCATTTGTGAGGTGCAAGTTTTAATCACCCCCTGGTATTCAAGTTGATCTAGGATCTCTTTTACCCGTTTTTTTGCTTCTTGCTTAATTGGGTACTGCCTCTGAGCAGTAGGTTGTGATTTTAACTGGATTTTGTGAGGAGGAGAGTCCTCATCCCATCCCACATGGTTTTTATATAATGCAGGAGCTTGGGCTACTGCCCACTTTCTTGCAAGTGTATATTTTTTATGAATTGGAATATGATTTGAGAAGGCAGGCATAATTATTTCTTCGCCATGAGGGCACTCCCTGACAAACTCTGGTGGCCAGTCTCTTTCAGCTAGAAGGATGTCATATCCCTTGTAGAGATTATCCCAAAAGAGACCCCTTATTTTCCTAGTCTTATCCCCCTCTATATGCAATGTTATTTCATATATTTTATGAGGTTTGCTAACCCTGGTATCTGCAGTTTCCACCTGAATGTATTCATTCGTGTCCACTCTCTCCAGATGATTCATAAGGATCTTGCGAGCTATGCTCACTTCTGCTGCGCTGTCTAGCATTGTCTGAGCCCATTCTCCGTTTTTCAGCTGTGTCCTCAGTATTCTCGGCATGGTTGATTACTTTAATACTGGCTACCTTCTTTTTTGGAAACTGTAATTTTTTATTTTGATGAGCAGGTTCCTTGTCTTTGGACTTGACGTGCTCTTCCCTGTGTTCTGATCGTCCTCTTCTTTCCGATTTCTGCAAGGAAGTCTGAAAAGATTGAGAGGGACGTGTATCAATATCTTGATATCTATCAGGTTTCTTCAGATTATCCCTATTTCTAAGGTTGTATTTTTTCTCAGAGGGCTCCCTCTGGGGAGACTTGTGTCCTTGGTCCGGAGATCTTTCTCTCCACCGAGGAGACCCTCCTCTGGACTGGAATCTTTTTTCTTTAGGAGTGGATTGTTTATTTCCATCCCAGCTCTTTTTTTGAGTGTTTAGATTATTTTTAATAAATACTTTTTCAGGTTTTTCAATAAGTTGGGGTTTCACCGGTTTTCCACCCAAACTATCTCTTCCTAGTTCTTCATAGGATTTTTCTATGATTCTGGCAATTTCAAATGGTTGGTCTGCTATATCTGTCTCTTTCAACCTCTGGCGGATCGCCACATTTGCTGCTTCTCCCTTTATATTGGCTAATAATATTGCCGAGACCTGCTTGAAGTCTTTTAGTAATTTCATACCAAGAGTTAAAGCAGGTTCTGGACCGTATTCATCTTGAATTTGTTTTAGCACATCTGGTATTACTGACATGGATGGAACACCATGTGTTTTTGTGTAAATGGAAGCAAAGACTGTACCCCAAGTGTCACAGTCCTCCACATGTGGTGCGATTCCCATTGGAAGACAGATAGTCAGAATCCTGTGTTTCTCAACCGGGGTGGTATCTGGAAATACCGCCTCTATTTGAGTGATTTTTTGTGCTAACCAGAATGGAATTTGTTCCCGTTTTGCGGGTACTTTACCTAGACAGGACTGTATGTTCTGTGGTGTAATTTTATTTGTGTTCCCCTGGTGAGGGATCAGCTGTGGAATTTTAATAGCTGGTTGGACTGTTGAAGTCCGCATTACATTTTGGACTAATTGTGTATGTATTTTAATTAATTGTTTTAGCTGTGCTTAAAGTTCTGGTGCAGACATTTCTTCAATGTCTGGATGTGGTGTGTATCCGGCTAGGACCGGCCACGTTGCTCCTGGTCTACCTAGTGGACCGAGCCTGGTGATGTGATTATTATGTTTTAGGGCGCCATTAAACCAGAGCAGGTGCTCTTGGTATTTGAGTGGTATTTCCACCTCCTCGAAAGGAGTGTACTCATTAGGAGGTTCCTCTATTTTGTAATAGTGGAAGTCCTTTGTTACAGCGTTTGCTGCTGGAAAGTTTATCCATGAATAGAATACCTCTGTCTGCCGATATTTGTGTGCCTCAATTACGAATATGACTGTACCACCTCTCGGTGTCAGCCCATTTTCTATAATTTTTAAAGTTATAGATTTCCTTATGTTGACCGGGATGAGTATTGCCTCCGGGTCTTGCTGTAGGAGACTATTGTCAGCCGCTAGGAGTTGAGCTGCTTTTCTAGCTGTCTCCCTTTCTTCTTCATTTTCTGACATTCTACTGTCAAGAAGGTTATTTTGTTTATTTGCAGATCAGGTTTCTATGGAGACAAAGATTAGATGCACAATATTTTGGAACAGTGTATCCTTCAACGTTGAATAAACCAAGAACCATAGATAGGAGTCTCCTCCTACTAAGTTTGGCGGATTTAACCTTTCACCCACTCCAGACGTCTTTGGAGTATTATGGGAAAAAAGGGGTCTGTGTGAAAAAGCACGAGTGAGTTACTCTAATGTCTTACGTTAGATTTATCGCCTATCCAAACAGTTGGGCGCCATGTAGTGTAGTTCCTATTATCCCAATAGGCTCTGCGCATTGGAATAATATCTTCAATAGTATAGACGTAGGACAGAGGTTAACTAGGTCTTCTACTGTCGATATTAGACTTAAAGTTTAATGTTTGCCAGCTAGCTCAGAGTCCACTAGAAACTTTCTCGAATAGACAAGGAGGAGTTTAACCTCCCTGGATAGACAAGAAGGGATTTAGTTTCTGACAACCATAGAACATGACAACTTTGCTCTCCCCTAATCAAGAGTGTATCTCTAGAGTCGTGTGAAAACAAAAGACAACTTATTTTACTCAGTCAGTTCAGTGCATTCTTAGTTTCACCAGATTGTAGAGAAAAGGAAGAGACGGGCGTGTTCAATAAAAAGATGTTATTTATTGATCAGTCTCTTTTCTCATACAAGAGAAATGAATCGCTATTATTGCAATACTTATAGTTAAGTAAAGTGCATACAGTAATAACAGAAATATAAAATAATACTGTAAAAGCATTGATAGGGTTTCTTGGCCATATGATACTTAAAATTGATAAAATAGATACATACATATATACATTGACTAATCGTACTCAACTGGTGCTTCTAACTACGCCTACCCCAATGTACCTGACCTAAGCCTAATACGTGGGCGGGAGTAGATAAGTAGCAGTTTAAGTTAAGTTTGTTTTGCCAAGAGTCTGCTTCAAGAATTCTCTACAAAGGGTTATTCAGTTCAGTACCTGGGATTTAGAAGGCTGGAGGGTTGGTATCTCTATCTCAGGGCTTGATATTCCAGCTGCCTGCGAGGGCGGCTTGGAAGCGCCGGAGCTGGATTTCTCGGCAGGAGAAAAGGCAGCGTCTCTCTCTCTCAGCGCGTCAGAAAGGAGGGGCAGCGTCTGTGGGCTTCGCGGTCAGCTGGGCTCCTCGGCAAGTCTCGCTGCTCCAATCTTGTCACCACCTCGTGTGTTTGCTTAAGGCAATGTCGGTATTATTTATACCTGAAAGGTGCCGAGATTGACATAAGGATGGACATAAATACGTCAATAAGGATGTCATACGAACTGGTCGTTCGCACATTCTTTACTGAAGTTCTCGGTTAAATCAAAACAATGGCTGTGGGGATTTCCCAGGTCGTGGTAGGTTTGATTTGTTTTGAGAACACCGTATGCCTATTAGGGGGCTGGAGAAATAGTGCTTGCCTAATGAGATGGCATGCGCTATGACCTAATCAGATAACGGGCTTCTGTGCCATTGTTTGGCTAATCAGATAACGGGTTTCTGTGCAGTTGAATGGCTGCTAGTTAATTATTAACCAGACAAGGGTCAGAAATAGGGGGATCGATACAGTACCCATAGTAAATACATCACAGGTTTGGGGGGCTCCAAGGCCCCCCCTGCAAAATTAGTGGTTGGGGGGCCTCAACAACCCCCCCAAGCCCCGGGGACCACCAGCCCCCGGGGCTTTCTGTATTGTGGGAGGGGGCTGCGTGGCCCCCCTTCTGGAGCCCTCGAGGGCCCTGGGGACCGCCACCCCCCAGGGCCGGCTCCTGCAGTGTTCCGGGGTGCCCACCCCCGGGACACTGCTGTTTGCTATGATAGGGCGGGAGTCTCGCGGCTCCCACCCTCCTGTAGCAAACTTTGGTTTGGATTTTGAAAGAGAGAGGAGGGAAACCTGCTCTCTCTTTCAAAATCCAAACCATATTGCTTTTCCCCTTGGGGAGCTGCATGTTAGCAGCTCCCCATGTGGAAAAGCAGTGCCGGCTCCCAAAGAACGCGGGGAGCCAGCGGGACCGTGGGGGCATTGGGGCTCCCCCCACGGTCCCCAACATTTTTTATGAGCCCCGGGGGATTGGGTCCCCAGGGATATTACAAATTAGTGATAGGGGCTATTTTTTTTACGGTAAAATTAGGAGTTGCGCACCCAGCGCGGCGCTGAGTGCGGCTCCCTGGTGTGCACGCATTGGATGCATGACTCATAAGCTGTAGGGTGTGCGACTCCAATGCGTTTGGTGCACGACTTCTATGCATTTGGTGCACGACTCTGGCGCGTTGGGTGCGCGACTCCGAGCAAAAAATCAAAGTACATTTTTTAAATATACATCTTACACTTTAGTGTTTAGTTCTTAGGTGGCTCTAAAAAGAGCCCTTGTGTTTATTGAGATATTTTGGTACCTACAAGTAAGTACCTATGCAGAGTCTAAAGTTCAAGAGGAAGACTCTGTTACCCTCATCTGTAAAATGTACACCATCTCTCCTATAGATGCCATCCATATTGAAACGCAGATTGTTGTGGTAAATGGATCCCATTCTATAATCTCGGAGAAAAGCAGAAACAGATTTATTGACATGTTTCCTGGCTTTCTCAATTTGGGGACAAAATTCATTGGACCAGTTCCATTTCTGCCTTCGGCACATGTTAGAATAGACAAAGGCAGTTTGGGGAAAAGTGACATAAATTCTGTAAAGGTTTCCTTTATTAGCATTTCCAGACCTACCCGAAAGTGCCTAGGTCATTGCCACCACAGTTCACAATTATGAGGTCAGGGTGTTGGAGATGCAAAATGGATTTAACCAATGGCATCAATTGGAGCCACGTTAACCCTCTCTGTCCAATCCATTTAATGTCTACATTTGGTAAAGCTAGGTCTTTGTCCATGTTTCTGTTTTCTGCATACCTTTGGCTCCATAAAATATAGCTGTGTCCCACAATCCACACTCTAAGCATCTTGAAGGGAGGTCTGGATGCACTCAGATGGTCTCTGCATGTGAAATGGCAGTTTGACAAGTGAGATTTTTCTAAAAATGGTAGATAAGATGCAGTTTTGAAAAAAGAAAAAAAATGATTGGGTGTTTGAGATCAAAAGTAGGGTGCATGTTTCTGTTTTTTGAAAGCATGTTTTTTATTGATTTCGAAAAAGTATTTCAAAGGAACATTACATAGGATACACTGATATTTTGAATAGTCAAGCACACTTGCTGTTTGGAGTTGCAACATTGCGTGTTGAACTTCTGACCTATGAGTTCAGTTAAGTGTTCCATGAACTGTGTCTATGGTAACAGGTAGTGAGCAGATTGGGGGTAGGTTTCAAATTTATGTCACTTGGAAAGGGCTGAAATGTGTAACCAATAGAAATGTGTATTAGCTTTTGAATTATTGTGGGAAGCAATGTGCTTTGATATTTATATGTATATGTGTGGAGAATGAGAGGGAAAGCTTGCCATTCTTTTGTTTTTGCTAACATATGCACAGAGCAGAGATTCTGTATAAGAAAATCTGGTGTGTGACTGACATACATCTTAATCTACAAATCAATTTCAAAGGTAACTTATTCTTTTGTGACAGGTTGTATTTGGTATATTTGTTTTTTAAAAAGATTAATGTGTTTCTCTTGGTAAACTCCAGGGAGTAGTGTTGCATGTCTAGATTCACTTTGTGAGACTGTGTATTAAAATATGTGGAATGTGTGCAGTCATGTTTCCTGTTCCAGACTACTAAATGTTTTTTGGTAAAGTACAAGGGGTACTTTTATATGCCTAGAATCACACTGTGAGTCAGTGTGCATTAGGGAAAATTGTGAGAGAAGCATTTGGTTGCTTGATGTGTTTGCAGACACATAAGTGCTTAAAAATCCTTTTTTGATGTTAAGTTTTGATAGAATTAGAAAATAGACATTGCTTATGTATTTGGAAAATGAGTTAGGCTTTAACATTGAAATGCAGTCCATCGGCGTCCGCGAAAACAACGCATGCTGGAACTGCAACAGGCAGAAAGGCGACCTGGCCCACCTAATTTTCCACTGCCCCAAAGTTAAAAGATTCTGGCACAAAATAGGCGAATTCATGAACAGCGTGTTGGGCATCCCCCTACAACTAGAATTCCACAGCTTAGCCACAGCCTTCATGGCCCCACAAATCCAATCCAGAGAAGACAGAGACCTGACAGACCTCCTACTCACAGCGGCGGTCAAGACGGTCCTGAACAACTGGAAAGACACAGGGAAGGCGTCCTTTAAGACCTGGTTTAACTGGGTCACCTTCCTACGAGGAGCAGACACCATAACCTCCAACCATACTCCCAAAACCCACACTAAGTGCGGAATGTGGCTCTCCCTGGATAACTATCTGTCCTCACACAAGCCACCGTAGACAACTAGCCGTTTAGTCACTCCATAACCTCCTGAGCGCACTGTGCTCCTATCAACATCACAGCCATACATCTCTCCTCCACTACTCTCTTTCTTTCCTTTCTCGCCGCCGGGGGAGACGGTCAGGGGCCCAAGACAAGAACAATCACCAACCATACGATCAATATCTAACCCCACCAGCCCAGAATGTCGATGCGGCCTCTCGCTATGTCTCTACCCCCCGAGCCCCCCCCCCCGGGCGCTCTTTTTGTGACTGTACCCCTGTATACTGCACCTTGTATATACTTTCGTTTTTGCAAATCAGTAAATGTGTATTGATGAAGTCCAAGAGATAGTCTTGGTTGTCTTGAATCACACTGTGTCTCTGTGTAAGTTTAGGAACTGTTGTGAGAGAAGCCTGTGCGTATTTCATGTGCTGGCAGTTCTAGGACTGGTTAAAAATGTATGCTGTTGCCAAGTTTTGGTAGAATTTCAAAGCAGACATTGCTTATGTATTTTGAAATGTGTCAGGCTTGTACTCTCAAATGTAGTAATGAAATATTTGAAATGTGTGTAGTCATCTTAACTCTTGCAGACTAGTGAATAGTGTTGCTTCTGTAGAATCACACTGTCAGTACAAAATCAAACTTGGACAAAGGGGCATTGATCAAGGCACGTTCGAGAGACGCCCTGCGAGACGCCTTGGCCCAACCAGCAGGGGGACTCCCTGTCCCAGGCCTAGCAGGAGTAGTAGGTTTAGTACCAGGCCCACTACCAGGGACCCCAGGCGAAGACATCTTTTATTCAGTGAATGATGAGACTGATGAGACAGATGAGGCCTCGGGTGTACATAAAAATAAAGGGACATCCCGTGAGTCGGAACTAGAGGCTTCGGACGGGAGCCTTGATGAAACAGAGGTATCTGCTTCGGAACAGGACTCTGAGTCTGACCCCGCGTCTGAGACGGATCAGACCCAATCCTCCCTGGACGATAGTACTCAGAGGCGAACGGTTGTAAGGAAGAAACAAAATACCAGGAAGCAGCAGAGAAGGATTAGCCCTAGACATATGACCTGGGACTATTCAGCAACCTCTAAGTTGTATCATGATGAAGGAGGTAATAGGACCAGGCATAATAATGGCTCATCAGGTACGCAGACTCAAGGACAGGGGCCTACAATGGAGTTGCTTTATACAACCCTCAGGCAGGTGCAGGGAGAAGTTAGAGCCGAAGCTAAGAGAGCGAAAAAAGCGAGCAAAAAGATCGAGGGATCTCTAGGCAAAGTGAACAAGTTATATGCGGAGATGGCTGGTCGAATGACAGAAGTGGAGGAAAGAACAGGCCAACTGGAGGACGAAGTCTCTCAGTGGAAGGAGTTTAAGACGGCGCAGGAAAAATTCAATGAGGACTTACAATGGAAGGCAGAAGATGCGGAGAACAGACAGAGGAGGAATAACATTAGGCTACTTGGGATCCCAGAGGGGATCGAGGAGCAGAATCCTAGGGCCATTGTGATTGCCTTGCTAAGAGAATCGTTTCCGGAGATCACTGCCTGGAATTGGGACATAGAGGTACAACGGGCCCACAGATTTCCTCCGAGTGTGTGTTCATTTGTAATGCATTATGAGAGAAACATTTGGTATGTGTGGTTGTAGTTATCATTTCAGTAAAGTGCAAGGGATACTGTTATTTGTCTAGAATCACACTGTGAGTCAGTGTGCATTTTGGAAAATTGAGAGAGAATCATTTGGTTGCTTGATGTGTTTGCAGACAAATAAGTACATGTACTCATGCAGTGAGGCAGGCTTTAGGGCACACAGTGCTTCAATCTCCTAAGGACTATGCATGTAGTGATCTAAGCACCTTCACACTTGTATTTCAGGCCTACAATTCCCCAGTTAGTATCCATATATTCCAGGAAACACCCTATGAGTGCTCTTGGAAACCCATAGTGACTCTTGCAGTAGTGTGTAGTATCCTTTCAGTAAAGTGCAAGGGATACTGTTATTTGTCTAGACTCACAATGTGAGTCAGTGTGCATTTGGGAAAATTGAGAGAGAATCATTTACTTGCTTGATGTGTTTGTAGTCACAGAAGTACATGTACTCATGCAGTGAGCCAGGATTTAGTGCACGCAGTGCTTCAAATTGCTATGTACTATGCATGTACTGGTCTAAGCACCTGCACACTTTTGTTTCAGGCCTACAATTCCCCAGTTAGTATCCATACACTCCAGCAAACACCCTGTGAGTGCTCTTGCAATCCCATAGTGACTCTTTCGGTAGCATGTAGTAATCCTATCAGTAAAGTGCAAGGGATACTGTTATTTGTCTAGAATCACACATTGAGTCAGTGTGCATTTGGGAAAATGGAGTGTTTGTAGACACATAAGTACATGTACTCATGCAGTGAGCCATGCTTTAGGGCATGCAGTGCTTCAAATTGCTATGCACTATGCATGTACTGGTCTAAGCACCTTCACACTTTTGTTTCAGGCCTACAATTCCCCAGTTAGTATTCATACACTCCAGCAAACACCCTGTGACTGCTCTTGCAAACCCACAGTGACTCTGTCAGTGCCATGTACTAATCCTTTCACTAAAGTAAAACTTAATGAATTATGAATTCACCCACTGACTCTCCTTATAGTAGTGTAATCATTTAGTCAGTATGCATGTACTCATGCAGTGAGCCAGGATTTAGCACACAGAGTGGTTTAAACTCCTATGCACTATGGATGTAGTAGTCTAACCACTCGTACAGTTGGATGAATGATAGGTGTCTTAGTGGGAGGCTGGTCAGTTACTACAGCTGGGACCAAGGTTTTATTCGCCCCACAACCTGTGTTAGCTCTCACCTCCTTCACCATCACATCTGGACTGGGGACTACCAGCGCCTGCAGTGTTGTAGGTGGTAAGGCACTGGACTTCAGTGATTCTTGATAGAGGAGGTGTAGGTGCGGGGCCAGTAATTCACAGCCGGTAGGCCGTCAGATCCAGGGGTTTTGTTTCGTGGTAGCGCTTTAATGGCTTGTCTAATCTCTGCAGTCTGCATGGGTAGGTCCGCCATGAAGGACTCAAATTGCGTGTCCTCCATCGGAGGGTGCGGCCCATAAAGTTGTGTGTAATAGTCTTTAAAGGCGGTATTAATATCTGATTGTGTCCGAACCGTCGCCCCAGCCTGATCATTGACCTCCACTATAGGGGTGCTCAGAGGCGCTTTACGTATCATTCGTACTAGCAACGGCCCGACCTATCAGCCTGTGTGTGTTGTCTGGCCGTGTATTCCCTGTAATCAACTACCCTCAACTCTTCAAGCAATTCAGCATGTTGTATATGCGCCTCTTGGAGCTGTGTGAGTTGGTTATTCGTGCCCGCCTCCTCACTTTCAAGCATCGCTAGCCTGCCCTCTATCTCCTTAAGCGTCTCAATCACATTCCGTCTAATGCCCACTTTTGTGCCCATTGCCACTCCACGTATGGTCTCCTTAAAGGCGTCCCATTCTATTTGCCTGGAGCTGGCTGTGTTTGCGTTGTCATGAAAGTACTTGGTGATGGCGTCTGTCAGAGTGGACCTATAAACCTGATCCTCTAGTGCCCCCGGCGATAGGCGCCAAGTCGGTATCGGGGTTGGGACCTTTCCCCATTGCATTGTCAATTCTACCGGGTTGTGGTCAGAGAGCGTCTTCCCCATATGTTCAGCGGACTCTATGGATCCCAGCAATGTGTTAGAGCAGAAAAAACGATCAATCCTGGTGTGTAATTTATGTGGCGGGGAATAAAATGTGTACTCCCTGTGGGTCATATGCTTGAGTCTCCACGCATCCAACATTTCCCATCCCCTTGCCCAGTGCGCCAGTGCTTCTGCTTGTTTTTTACTATCAGCTGAGTGTAGTGGGGGGTGGGACCTATCAAGCTCTATGTCCAAGACCGCATTGCAGTCCCCTCCTATTATCCAATCGTGGTCCGACCAGTCCGACAATACTCCGCTCAGTGTGTTAAGAAATCTCAACTGGTCGGTGTTGGGGGCGTAGACGCAACCCAACACCACAAAGGAGCCATCTAATATCCCATGTATAAATACCTTCTCTATCCACTCACTGTTCTAACAATTTGAAGGGGACTGTGTTTTTTATCCATATAGCAGCCCCTCGGGAGAAGGCCGAGTAGGTAGTGGCAAAGAATTGACCTTTCCATTTTCTATGTAACTTGGAGCCTTCCGCCCCATTTAGATGGGTTTCTTGCAGACAAGCTATGGTGACCTGTCTTCTGCTCAATTGCGCCAGTATTCTGTGCTGTTTATACACTGACCCCATCCCACGCACATTCCAGGTGCAGAGCTTGTATGTGTTAGGGGTTGTCATAGTGAGAAGGATATATAGTGCGAATCATGTTCAGTACAACCAGTGTGTTAAATATCTTTAAGAGATTTCCAAGTGCTTGAACTGTACCTAACTTCCCAACCTGTAGGTCCTTACTCAAAAACAGATGGGGACCAAACATCTTACATCCAACGTGGATGTGTACCAATAAAACTTAACTTTGCCTTCGCCTGAGGGGGGTGGGTCCGGTTGCACTCACCCAATAAGCACTACTGTAAATGATCACTGTTCACCCTATCAGTGCCAAAGACCCTATACCACGTGTGCCCATCTCTGCATGGCATGACATACAGTTACATACGTTACCAAGTGTCATCTTCATCATAGTCTTTCAGAAGTCATTCGCCATTTGCGCTGTGATACGTGGGAAAAATTGTAGGCTAGTGTCCGAGTCCGATACTTCTGTGCGTGTTCCAGACTGAAGGTCCGTGTCCGGCTGCTTTCGGGCGTCGTGGGCGGCCAAAGCTGCCGTCGTCAGAAGCCCTGCCTCCGTGGTTGTCCCCTCCACGACCAGCGTCTGTTCCTGTTGGTTGTTTGCCTCGGTATTCGTGTGTCCCGCTTGGTCTATGTGTGGATCCGATCGATGGGGGGAGCGATCCTCTAATACCTCGTCCATGGGAGCCTGCGATGGAGGAGCCCGCGACGGAGGCGGCATCATCGCAACCTCCATCCACTCAGACGCCTCCTCTGGAGTGTCAAAGAAGTAAGTCTTATGGCCATGTATGATTTTCAGCCCCGCCGGGAAGATGAGGGCGTATTTAATGTTGCGGTCTCGCAGTGTGCGTTTCACTCCCATGAAGGTCGATCTTGCTTTCTGGACCGCTGGGGTGAAGTCTGGGTACAGTGAGACTGTCCTGTTTTCATATTTCACCGGGCCGTTCTCTCTTGCAGCCTTAAGGATCGTGTCCCTATCCTTATAATTCCTTATAATGGAGTAGCCATGCAATCAGAGGGCGCGGGGGGGCCCCAGGCTTGGGTGACCGCGGAGGCACTCTGTGTGCACGCTCCACACTGTAAAGCGGAGTGAGATCCGCCGGTGCCACCACCTTCCTGAGCCAGTCCTCCACGAACTGCGTTGGATTCGTCCCTTCACTGCGTTCCGGAATGCCCAGTATGCGGACATTATTGTGGCGTGAGCGCCCTTCCGCATCAGCCACTCTGTCCCGCAAGCCTTTGAGTTGACGCCCGAGTTACTCCAGCCTTGTGGAATGTTCTGTTTGCTGTGGTATCAGATCAACAAGGGCCAGTTTGTGCTCTGTGACTTTTTCAGCGAGTTTGTTGTGGTCCGCCTTCAGCAATGACAGTCCTGTGGACATTGCGTCCATTCGTGTTTCCAGTGCCTCTCTGGAGGCCCTGATTTCGGTCAGGATTAAGTCCAACCTAGCCTCTTGGGACCCCATTCCCGTTGGCGGTACTACTTCACCATTTGATGAGGCCAGAGGGTCCTCAGATCCGGTAGATTGTGTCATGGCACCCGCCACTGGGTCTTGTTGCTTGAGTCTGCGCCCCATGGTCCGTGTTCCACACAGTGCCCAGCCCGTTCTCTTACCGCTTAGGGCAGCTCTGCTTGTTGCCGACAGAGTATCTGTCTCACCTGTCCCAGGGACTCCACTATTGCGTCACTGTATGCCCAAAAAAAGGTTTTCGACTAGCTTTATGTGGTACTAAAGCCGCGTGCACTTCTTCGTGTCTCCCGGTCTTCACCCCGTCACTCGCCGCGGGTAGAACGGCCCCGCTCAACAGTTGCTCGCCAAGTCAGTATGGCGCTGTGGTTGTGTTCCCACAACTCTCTCCTGTCGGTGCCCTTCCTCCCGCCAACGGGCCGTCTCCGTCCAGCCTCACTCCAACAGCCAATGCCCTGCAGCTGCGCCCGTCGATGCTTTAGGAATGGCGGGGCTCTTTCATTGCAAACTGTAGGTACCGCTAGATGTAGCGCTCCGCAGCGTCCCAGGCCAGGTTCTCGCTTTTCGGGCTGGCACCTTCCCTTCGGGTCTCACGCCGCCATTTTGCTTGCTGTGTCCGTTGTCCCCTGCAGTGTTGATTATGCCCAGCCAGGAGCCCCAGGGGGCCGCGAAGGAAGGGCGCTCTACCCCGAACCCGTTCCGAGCACCCAATGGTGCTGCGCTCTGCTGCGGGAGCCGTCAATCACGACACCCCAGGCATGGCCCCCAGCCCGGTGCCGGCTCTATTGTCGCGGCGCAACTAGCCCGTTCTCCCACAATAATTTCTGCCGTCGGGTTGCTCCTTGAAAGCGCTCGCTTCAATAAAGGTACTGCTTCCCGATTTTATGTTTTTTGTGGGGGGTCTGGGGGTCGTGTACCTCGCGCCTGATTGTTCCGCCATCCGCTGTCTCCGTCCGGTGCACTCGTTCCAGACGCCGGCCGCCTCTGCAGTCCCCGACTCGGTCCCGCCTCTCACTGTGGATCGCGGCTTCACTCCTCGGGCAGGGCCTTGTTTCAGCGGGTGTCCGGCAGCGTCGCTCGGGGGCCATTCAGTCCTCAATATCAGCCACGCGCACTCCAGGCATGTTCCGGACCACCAGATTGTAGATGGGGAATCCGTGGAATCGGCAATTTCAGGATAATCGGCTTATGTATAGGGTGTTAGACGGAACGGTCTCAGCTCACGTCCGCCATGATCGGCCGGTAGCCATGCCCCCTCCTTCAATGCTTGTAAAGATAGCATAGAATGCAGTGCAAATTATGTGAAAATGTTGAACAATGAAATTGATCAAGAAGCTACACAATTGCAGCTGAGATTGCTAGAGACAGTTCTCAAGACAGTCAAAGTTCTGCTACACTGAGTCAGGATCCACTAGGACAACCAATTGTTGAAAATGAAGCAGCCATAGCCATGAATGAGGTGGAAACAGCAATGGATGAAGCTCAAGAAGATGTAACGGACTTGGCAAATTTGGAAGAACAATTAAACGTTGAACAGAAAGAAATATATCAGCAAGTGAGATTGACCATGGATTTCTTCATGAAAAGAAAGAATGCACATGTACATCATTTCAACCTATCCGAATGTATGTGAGTGGACAAGCTGGGACAGGAAAAAGTTTCTTAATTAAAGTAATCACCAGTTATCTACAGAAAACAACTGAGTCATATTTGTCTTGTGTTGTAACTGCTCCAACTGGGTTGGCAGCACACAACATTAAAGGAATTACATTGCATTGTTTACTTATGCTACCTGTGGAGCATGAAAACAAATTGGAATATCACAAGCTATCTGGAGAAGCTTGTCATGAAGTTTCAAAAGTGCTGAATAAAATGAAACTTCTGATTATTGATCAGGTAAGCATGGTCTCAAACTTAATGCTTGCTTTTGTGCATTTAATAATGCAGCAAATTCTTAAAACAGAGTATGACGTGTTATTGGGAGGAAAACATATCATAGTTTTCGAAGATCTTCTGCAACTTACTCCCGTAAAAGGACAACCTGGGCGTCATCCTCGACTCAACACTCTCCATGACCAAGCAAGTCAACGCAGTCTCCTCCTCCTGCTTCAACACCCTCCGCATGCTCCACAAGATCTACAGTTGGATCCCGACAGATACAAGCAGAACAGTCACCCAGGCCCTTGTCAGTATCAGACTCGACTATGGAAACACCCTCTACGCGGGAGCTCCGGCCAAGCTCATCAAACGACTGCAACGCATTCAAAACACCTCTGCATGCCTGATCCTCGACGTACCACGCCACAGCCACATCACCCCCCACCTGAGAAACCTGCACTGGGTCCCCGTCAACAAGAGGATTTCCTTCAAGCTCCTCATCCACGCACACAAGGCACTCCACAAGACCAGCCCAGCCTACCTCAACAGACGACTCTTCTTCTACATCCCCAACTGCCAGCTCCGTTCTGCCGACCTCGCCCTCGCCACCGCCCCTCGCATCCGAAGAACAACCACCGGCGGCAGATCCTTCTCCCACCTCGCCGCCAAGATCGGGAACACCCTCCCACTGAGCCTACGACAGACCCAAGACCTGCTGACCTTCAGGAGGCTACTCAAGACCTGGCTGTTCGACCAGTAGCACCCCGCCCCCTTTTTTCCCCCGTGCCTTTAAACCCTCACAGGTAAGTAGTGCGCTCTACAAATTCTTGATTGATTGATTGATTGATTGAACCAGTATGAGTAAGAACTCATTACAAATATGCAACAGGCAAATTATGTTGATTACGGAACTATTCTTCAAGGTATAAGAATTGGACTACGGACAGAACATGGGAAACATGCTTTGAAGGGTCGATTACTTTCCAATTTGTTTCCAAATGAAGATATAGTTCCTGAGAAAATATACATAAAAATTGCAGAAAACAAATCTGTAGTCTGCTTAATGCCAACACTGCGCGAGTGTTGTATATTCAACGAAAAACTTTTGAAACTGGAAAATGAAGAAATAATAAAAATGGAAGCCATCGATAAAATAGAGCATGAAGGAATCACTATTATTTTGACAGAAAAATTAAAGACAAAATTGGATTCTTTAGAAAAATCGATATAGAAAACTGCTGGTTTTGAAAAGAATCTATATGCATGTAGAAACTGTCGAGTCATTTTAAGGTGTAATTTGGACGTAGAAAAAGGTTTAGTTAATGGAGCAATGGCTAAAGTTGTGGATTTTGTTAATTATCAGAATAAAGATGGTATTGAATTCTTAAAAATTAAATTTGATCAGATTAAAGAAGTTAAACAAATTGGTCGTTGTTCAGTTCGTTTTTTGCTTGTTAAAGATTTATATGTCCGTAGAAAACAGTTTCCACTTTTTCTGGCATATGCAGTGACTATTCATAAATCTCTAGGATTAAGTGTTGACAGTGCTTTGGTGAACATTGGAAATACTGTGTTTAAAGAGGGTATGGCATATGTTGCTTTGTCGCGAGTCAGAACATTATCAGGTTTGTTTTTGATTGATTTTGATGACATAAAGTTTACTGCAGATGCAAACTGTGTAAAAGAGTATAATAGGTTAAGAAGAACATACGCTCCTAATTTAGGTCAATATCCTGTATTTGAAAAGCATGTAGTAGGTTGAAAAAGATGGTATGAGAATATGTGTAGTGAAGGTATGGAGAAGGAAAAAAAACAAGATAATGTTGTCACTGCAAGCAAAAAGAAACAGGACACTGTTGAAGAGATTGTTGGTTATCAGTTTGAAAATAGTTCAGGTGTCAACTGCTATGCTAATGTAGTGGTCAATGTTGTTTTCTTTCTCGAAGGTTTTCAACAGCAAATTATGGAGATCAGGAAAAAAGATTTGTTTCCTTGTTGCATTCCATTTATGAAAAGTTGAGAACTGATACAAGTGAAATACAAAGTGTTTGTGATGTTTCTTAATATTTTGGATGTATTTTCTGGTTCTACACTATTTACGCAAAATATAAAAACAAGATGCTCAGGAATTTCTAATGTATATGCTTACTGTATTGGAAAATGAAGGTGTAGACATAGAGAATATTTTTGGCCTTTGTTATGAATGGGAACCTCATTGTGAAAATGGTATGTATACATGTAGCACTAATGTAGACACTAAAAGATTTCTATATTTGACATTACCGGACTGCAAATCAGTGTCTTTCAATAAATTAATTAAAGCAGCAAATCAAAACATGGAGTGTAGCCAATGCAAATCAGAAATGTTATCAACATTATTTATACAATGATATGGACAATATGCAACGTTGTACAAGTGATGGGAGAAAATTGTACACTTTAATGAAACATTTTGTAGCAACTAAACTATCAATATCAGGAAGGACTTTTGTAGCAGTAGCAATAATTTTGATGGTCCTTCCACAACATCTGGACATTACACTGCCTATCTAAAATGTGGAAGAGGCTGGACACTTTGTAATGATGCTCAGTTGGTTTTCAAACAACTTTTGCCTAGCGAATTACCAAAGTCCTACCTAATCTTTTTAAAGCCAAAGTTTTAGGAAGATCATTCAGCCTCTGAGGAATTTATTATTATGATTTAATAGGATTACCATTGGACAATTTACATTAAAAGGTGGTGCAAAAATACCATTTGGAATCATGGAAAGGTATATGTTTAAATTATGGGCTTTTTCTTGCACATTGTCTCGGTGTATACTTTTAAGAGACAACATTTACAGTGTTTATAAATTTAAGTTATAAAGTGTTCTTAGCAATAAGAATTTTATATATTTGTGATTTGTATTATACGCTATATTTTTGAGGATGGATTCTTGTATTTTTTTAAACAATCTTATTGATTGTTTTTTTTTTGCCCACTGTTATGTGATGAGTATGATTGAAATCACTGTTTCTAGTGAAATGCAATATATTCTGAGAACAGCAAAAAAGCAATGAAATTACTTTGTAAAATGTTTAAATTATGCTGTGCGGTTAAAAATATATTATTACATGTTATAACTATTGTTTCTTTTCTTTCCTAATTCTAAAATAAGCAGTTTACCACAATTTATATTATAAAAAACAGCTGAATAAAATGTGCAGCGTTTTTAAGATGTATTACTGCTGAGCTAAGTTTAAGTAAGTCTTAAAATGCACAATGGTGTGTGTTTACACACAGTTCAAAAAAGGGAAGATGGATGGAGTAGATTTGTGCCAGAGAATTAATTCCATTGTGGACAGGTATCAAATAGGACACAGCTTCAGAGCACCTGTTTGCAAGACACATGTATAGTATACAATAGAGAGATATGGTGGACTTGTAGGGCCTGGTAATTTCAGAATTGAAAGAAATAAAAACTCTTTAACTTAAAGCATATCACTGAGTATTTTTGCACATGTCACATTAGGCCCCATCTCTTCCCTTCAGTAATATATAAACATGTCCTATAAGTTTCCTAAAACGTAAGTACTTATACATTTATCTTGTTCTCTGTTAGCAGTACAGAAATGTATTCCTATTATAAGAATTGGCCTAGCCATTAACTCTCTTTCATATTAAAAGGAGAGGAAAAGGCACTCTGTATACCTTTTGTTTTCCATGTAAATACAATCTCATCATACACACCACTTTGCGTTGAAAAGGCGTTCTATAGGTGTTGATGTGCGTGTTTGCACAGAACACTCCTAGAACAAGACACATCTCCAGTTTTATCAAAAATCATAAATCTGGACATGTGTGGGAATGCTGCACCATCCTCATTTTTTCTCTTTCAATATATGCTACAATGCAAAGCATATATTGAAGGAAAAAAATGCCTTTACTGATTATTTTTGTGTAGGAAGGTGTGCCTTCCTGCACAAAGACAATGTCTGCACGGCACAGACATCCTTGCACCATGGTGAAAGGGTGCCTGTGTCACCACATGGCTGCAGTTTCAGCAGCTGTGCAGAGGGAAGCACAGACTTGCAACATATTTATGTACATATGTTACATGCCTGTGCTTTGGAAGTACCACAGCACGCTGTAGCTAAACACTTTACAGTGTCATGCTGCAGCACGTCCTTGTAGTTCTGCACTTATCCATTCACCATACACCACAAATACTTTCTTTCAGTCAATTATCTACTAGACATACATTCATGTAAACTTTCACACATTAGCATACAAGTTTAGTTCTTTCTTTAACCAGAGTAGTCAGTTCTGAAAATAACTTTTTTTTTCTTTTTGTTGTTTTATATTTTTGGGGGGATTTTTTGAACGATTTTGTGTTTTTTTTTTTAAAGAGAAAAAATGTCAACAGGACAAACAGAACTAAAAACTAGGAGGAGGAAAAAAAAGGAAACTAGCAACGGTGGTTGTCGATGGCACGACAAACAAGGTCCTTTAACTGCTCCCCATATGAAATTAGATGGTTGCATTGCACACAATGCATCCTGACTCTCCGAAATTGGGGACGAATATCAGGAGGAGATGTTGAAGTCGATGGTGTTGCCCCAGATGTACTAGCAACAGCCGGTGGTGCAGGAGCATTTTCCCTTAGTCTTCTCTTGAGAAGTTGATTGGATGTCGTGTCTGAAGATGTTTCCTCATACTCGCCATTCTACAAGAGTATTTCTCAGTAGGGTTCCCCTGGAGAGGACCGCCTTGCAGATTTTGCAAGTAACTTTGGTTGCATTAACCTTTTTCTGCCCCGGTGGAAAAGTAAAAAACTTCCAGACAATTGAAGTGAACTTCTCTAGAGGGGGAGGTTCAGGCACAAATTCTTCATTCTTAGAATGTTCTGATTCTGACGATGGTTGATTAGCTGCCATTTCTCCACGTTTAAGGACAAACAGGTGTGCAATAACCAAAAAGAGCAGTTCTTGCTAGCAGATGTCTTCTCCTAAGGAAGGTCTAACACGAGTGATTGAAATGGGTGGGGTCCTTCAATACTTACAATAGGAAGTGTAATGAACCAATCAAATCTCTTTTTTTCTGGTCACATGGGGTCCGCTCAGGATGCGCGCACGCAGCTCTCATCCCACTCGCACCCAGTGCGACTTCGTGAAATTGCATTTAAAAGAAATTTAACTTTATTGAAAGTTAAAGAATATTATTTTTTGATTAGCTCAGTTAATGTCTTGTCTTAATATTTATATTAAATATTTATACGTTTTTGAACATTAAAAAATTTCGGGGGTCGCGCACCCACCGCGTCTGATACGCTTATGATGTCACACGCAACCGCGCGTTGCGTCGCGTAATACGTACATGTCACGTATGCGCTACAAGTCGCGCACCAGTCGCATAGCGTCCGCGTTGGGAAAGTCGTACTTGTTGCACAACGTATGCGGATCCCACACATCAAACCTAAAATGGCGGACACTTTCGGCGCAGTGAACGAGAAGGGTGCGCTTTGGGTGCGCGACTCCAAAAAAAAAGAAAAAAACAATAAAAGAAATAATATAAGTATATTTAAAAGAATATAAAATAAAAAAATATATATATATTTATTTAAAAAAAATATATTTTAAAAAAATGTGTAGTGTAATTAAAAAAAATATATTTCTAAAAATAAGTAGATTAAAAAAATGTAGTTAAAGAACATAAAAAAAAAACAAGAAATATATTTAAAAATTATTATTTAAAAAACCTTTGAAATTCACTGAAAAAACCATAGGTTTCAGACATGTTATAGTTAGGAATTAGCATTTAAAAAAACATTTGAAATTCACTGAAAAAACCATAGGTTTCAGACATGTTATAGTTAGGAATTAGCATTTAAAAAACATTTGAAATTCACTGAAAAAACCATAGGTTTCAGACGTTATAGTTAGGAATTAGCGTTTAAAAAACCTGTGAAATTCACTGAAAAAAACATAGGTTTCAGACAAGTTATAGTTAGGAATTAGCATTTAAAAAACCTTAGAAATTCACTGAAAAAACCATGGGTTTTAGTTTAGCTGGACATTTTACTCGTACAAAACCATTGAAATTCCTCCGTTATAGTTAGTTGCACTAACTATAACTCACGCACCCGCAATCCACTGCTGATGATGTCACATATTACATCATTCATGACATGGTCAGTGACATCACTGATGACATCACTGATGACATCATCCAGTGAAATGTGGTTTGGTTTGATATTTAAATAAGTATATATATATATATATATATAGCAATCTGTATTGAAGACTGAGTGGATGTATAAGTGTCTGGATAAAGGAATTACTAGCACTGTGATTGACACCGTTGTAACGACTTGCGGAGTAATGGTATGCGTTGTCACAACGCGGTCGTTGTAACAACCGCGTTGTGACAGCATGCGGACTCACGGATGTGGAATGAAGATGCTTCACCCCTACTGGCAGTCGCCAGAAGGTGGTTATAGTTAGGATGTAGTTTCCGTAGGAAGAGCATTTTTGCATTTACCAATAAGTTTGGCGCTGTTTGGCGAATCTTAATGAAATTTTCAAAACTAATTTGACGCTCACTTCAGCTGCTGTCTTTTTGGGGTAATCTGACAAATAGGGGCTGAGAAAAAGGGGGGGGGGCCCAAAACGTGTTTTCTCCTTGTTAATTCACATAGGACCTTTAGACACGGCTACAGCCCGAACTGCTTAACATCTCTTGGGGAGAGGGGTTGGCCTAACGGCTGAGGTGCTCGACCTCGGACCTGGGGATCTGGGTTCGAGTCTTGGTAACGACGCCAAAAACCTCCTGTGATTCTGGGCAAATCACTTAATCTCCCCGTGCCTAAAATGAAAGTGTGTCCTCATGTAACGTAACTGGTGCTATGTAAAGCGCTCTGATACCTGATTCGGTTCGGGTCTAGTTCGCGCTATATAAAACTCTGCAAAAAAAAAAAAAATACACCAAATTTGACTGGTAGGTAGATGATGGTCCAGGGAAGTGCCTGTTTGTAATTTGGTGCAAATCCGTTCAGTAGTTTTAAAGACATTAAACAAAAAACACATTTGTATATCTGGGGACACAGTAGCACAGCAACCCCTCCTGATCCCGTGCTGAGATCTGATTGGTTGCCAGCACTTCCAACCAAGAAGTGTTGGCAGCCAGCTTGGGACATGGTTTGAGCCGAGTAAAGGGGGATGGGTAGAACTACCCTGACCCCCTAGGCCTCTCGGAGGGGGCGGGGGTCCCACAGGGACCTGCAGGGCCCAAAAACATTAAAACAAAAAGATTTCAGCGTGATCCGCTGAAAATGTTAGAAAAACAAAGCGTGAGCTGCCACGCCTCATTAATTGTTGATCCCCGGGTGAGCCAGGTCCCGGGGGCATTTTTGAAATAAAGGAGGGGGGCGCATGGCCTCCCTCCTCCTCGGGCTTATTATGCACCAGCAACAATCACCTCCTGGGGCTTGACTAATTATTAAGGAGGGGCCTCATGGACCCTTCGGACCCTGGGACCATGCTCCATAAACAAATTGGGGTGGCCTTGAGGACAACCGGTGCCCCGGACACCACTACCTCCTCTGGCTTATGGAATCTATTGGGGGGGGGTTCTTGGACCCCCTCGCCTTGGGAACCACCAAGTCCCCAGGACCACTCTGCCCCATCCCAATTATTTTAGTAAGTAGATGGCTCTGGGATGTAGTGGTCCCAAGGGCCTGAGAGGGGGGCGCTGGGGCCCCCCTCCCAGACTGTTCTCTGCCCTGGGGACGGCCACCTTCCCGGGGCAGGCCTTATAATAAGAAAGGAGGGGAGACATACGGCTCCCTTTCGAGATTCATCGATGGCCCTGCAGATCACCACCCCCAGGACCGGCTCCTGCTATGTCCCAGGGTTCCCACCCCTGGGACACAGCTGTTTCCTACCGCTCCCCAAGCCATAGCAAACTGTGCTTCACTTCTAGCAAACAAGAGCATAAAAAATGCTCTTGCTTGTTAGAAGTGGAGCACAATTTGCTTTGACAGAGAGGGAGCTGCATGTCCAGCAACTACCCTCTGTCAAAGCAATGCTAGCTCCCGCAGGAGGCGGGGAGCTGGCAGGGGAAGTGGGG
The DNA here is from genome assembly GCF_964261635.1 of Lissotriton helveticus. Taxonomy (NCBI): domain Eukaryota; kingdom Metazoa; phylum Chordata; class Amphibia; order Caudata; family Salamandridae; genus Lissotriton; species Lissotriton helveticus. Next base: position 55,305,101 of record NC_136067.1, read on the forward strand.
GACCTTGAGCCTCCCCTCCCGGTCCCCAATACTTTTGAGTAGGTGCCCTGGGTGGGACCAGGGCACGCACAACAGAGGCCAGGCACCGAGGGATGGGGTCCCCATGGCTGAAATCAGCCCGGGAGGGGGTTGCGTGGCCCTTCTCCCCTTATTTAAAAAAAAATGTAAAAACCGTTGGGTTCGGGTCCCTGTGGCCGATATTGGCCTGGGTGGCTGCACGCCCCCAAACCCCATTCAAAAAATTAATAAAGAGCTTTTTTTTTAATTAAATGCAGGACCCCCGGGCATAGGATCCCCCGGGGCCAAAAATGGTCCGGGAAGGGTGGGGGCAAGCGGCCCCCTCCCCCATTCCAAAAGGCCTGGCCCAGGGGGATGGGGTACCCAGAGCCCAAATTGGCCCAGGGAAAAGGGGTCACTTGGCCCCTCTCCTGTAATAAATAAAAAACATGCCAGATGGCAAGTTGCCAGAGACCCCACCCCCATTCTCCACCACTCTGCAGACGCACCCCCTGGCACACTGCTGGTTGGAGAATGAAGTCCCCTGGGCGCCAGAGGGTCCTTGTGTGCCAATAAGCCCTCCTGTTACCTCCAGTAAGTCCCACACAGTGGGATTTCTGAGAGGTCTTTGGAGGCCACACCCCCTATCTCCACAACTCTGCAAATGTGCATCCTGGTGCACTGCTTTTTGGGGGATGAAGTCCCCTTGGATGCTGAAGGTCCTTTGGAGCCAACAATCCCTCCTGTTACCTGCAGTAAGTCCCACAGAGCACGATTGCTGAGAGGACTTCAGAGGCCACGCCCCCTTTTTCCACAACTCTGCAAGAGCACCTGATGATGCACTGCTGGTTGGGAGATTAAGTCCCCTTGGCTCTAAAGTGTCTTTGGGAGCCAGCAAGCCCTCCTGTTACCTCCAGTAAGTCTCACACAACAGAATTGCTAAGAGGTCTTCGGAGCCCATGCCCCATTTCTCCACCACTCTACAAACGTGCCTCTTGGTGCACTGTTGGTTGGGGGATGAAGTCCTTTGAGGGTTCTTGGGGGCCCAGAAGCCCACTTGTTACCTCCAGTACACACAGCAGGATTCCTGAGAGCTGGTTGGAGGTCTGCCCCTTTTTCCACCACTCTGGAACTACTACCTAAACAAGCACTGGCGTTGCCAATAGGTCTCGCAGTAGGGAAGTTGGAGCTATTGGTTTTGTAAATGACATTTTATATTTATGTTTTGTGATTAACAATGCCAATATTTTTAACTTTAGCAAATGTGACACTTTTAGCATTTGTAATGCCACATGTTTTGTATTGACGTGACTTAGATGTATTGATATTACAAATAACAATGGCTTTTAATTTTTTTAAATAATTAATACTTAAATAAAAGTGATTGTAATTTATAATGGCAATGGTCCGAAGTAGATAAAATAGTGGCAAAATAGAAAAACTGTGGCACAGAAAACAGGGCAGAAATTCATATCTGGCGTTTGCATAACAAACTAAATCTCAGCATAATTGTTATGGAAACCTTTACCAAAACAAATATTTTGAAGGCAGGTTAATAAAACCCACAATAAGTATTGGCGTTTTGATAGAGAAAAGTGTTGAAAATCAGGGGCTGACCCCCTATATGCCTTTGCGCTTTCACTGGAGGGACTTCCCATGGTTGGGGGGGAGGCAACCTTACTGCCCAGCAGCTGGCCGTAGCTTTGCAGACCTGATGCGAGTCACGGCCGCCAGGCCGTGAAGTGTGAAGCAGTGGGCGGGGAAGCAGATCCCTTTGAAGCTCTCGGAGGCAAGGGGAGGAGAAATGCTGCTGGTGGCAATCCTCTACAAAAGCACGAAACACTGAGGGGATATGTAGGTGGAAGGCCAGCAGGAGGGCCCGGGTAAAAAAAAAAAAAAGGCAATGAAATGTAAATAAATATTCCAAAGCAAACATCTGAAGTGCATGGTTAATTCAAATGCCTCACAGGGCTTCAATTTGTTTAAAAGGAAGCTACGTGATATTAACAATCACACAATCAAACTTAACCTGAATCTTCCTTAATGTCACCGAATTCGAATGTTTTTCCAGGGCTGCTCTCACGGGCAGTAAAAAAAAACCTTTTGAGTCACCATAGCTCCGAGTCCTTTACTGATGACTGGGGAGGGGGGGTGGGGGCGCAGTGGGAGGTGGACGAGCCTCAGTTCGCAGCCATTTGACTGCATAGATGGCGTCATGCATTACAGTGTGTGCGGCAGTGGGTTTCATGGTGTGCACACACTGTGTCTTGGTAAGAATCGTGCTTCACGCCTGTGGGGCGGTGGGTTGCATGGTGCACACACTATTTGTTGGTAAGAATCATGCTTCGCGCCCCGTGGGGCGTGGGTTTATATGGTGTATATGCTTAGTATTGGTAGGATTCTTGAGCTCACCTACGATTGGGTGAAAGGATGTGTGAAGCACACTGTATTTTGGTAAAGAACTATGCCTCACACATTATGCGGATGCCTGCATAGAGCACATATCACATGTTAGTATCAAGCATAGCTTGTTCGCTCTGTTTGGGGTTGCTGATTCACATACCTTGAGGCCTCATGGTTCGCTACTGTCAAAGGATGGATGGTTCAGACACTGCCCGGTGGAAGGCCGCGCGGCGCACACTGTCTGCGGCATGCCTCGACACCTGGCGAAAGCCTGCTGTCTGCTGGTGATTTGATCCTGAATCATATTCGGTGGACTGATCAAGTCTGGCAGAGACGCCGAGCTCCCCCCTCTCTGTTGGGGCTTTGGCGCCGAGTGCTGGGGGCGTGTTGATGCACACTCGGTGGTGCAAGACCGGGTGAGGGCTCCACACATCTTGTGGGCATGTTTTGGGGCATTCAAACACTACAAGTGTTCCACACGGGGAAGGTAGAGTTTTCACGCGTCGTAGATAAGTGCACTTGTTTCACACGCAAAGCGGCCTTTGCACGATTCCTGCATCTGTGTTTATATCGTAGTAACGTATTATATATAGAAGATTGTTAAATTAAAAAGTCGATTTATGGAATCCATCAACCATACAGGTTAGGGTTGAGGAATTGAACCAAGAGCGTTCTGAAGGGAGAGGTTGGAGCACTCAAAAGGCCAAGTATAGAAAGAATCCATATGCAATTAGTAGGGTGACCAGGCACCAGAATACTATGTTTATATACACTTGGGTACTACCCGCGGAAGAATGTAGGGTTCGAATGGCTCTGTGTAGACCGTGTCGGGCATCAGAGGAAGCTGCAAGGATCAAAAGGTCACATTTGTATTTTATCTGCGTGATGTTCAAGAGGCAGCAGTGGTCTATCACACGCTGTACAGACTCCATACCATGAGAGACGCAGGACCCAGTAATCTGAAGGTCGTGTTCTGATGCTAGCTGAGGAAAAATGCAGGATTCAAAATGCTAGGTATAGAATCCATAATCTATATAATGAGAGGCGCAGGACTCAGAAGAGGGTGTTTATATAGGGTGCACATTTTACCTGCGGAAGGCCACGGGATTCTGAGGACGATATATAGAATCAATAAGGTGTCAGAGCGGTGGCGCAGGAATAAAAAGACTGTTTATGTAGAACCCACGTGCTATCTAAGCAACACTGTAGGATTCAGAAGGTGATGTACAGAATCCATAGGGTGTTAAAGCGAAGGTACAGGAATAAAACGCCTTTGTTGATGTAGTACCCACCTACTATCCGAGGAAGACTATAAAGAATCAATAAGGGAACGGAAGGCGAAGAAATGTGATAGCAGAGTCCACGGGCTGTCTGGGGAGGACTGCTTGATTTTAAAACTATGGACAGTCCATAAGATCACACAGAGAGGGCGGGAATAAAAAGGCTGCGCTTACACTGGGTCCACTGTCTCTTTGCACACGAGTGCAGCTGGGCTCAGAGGGAGATGTACAGAATCCATAAGGAATCAGACCGAAGACGGAAGAATAAGAAAGCTGCGTTTTTGTGCGGTCCCCGAGCCCTCGGCGAAAACGGGATGAATGAAAGAAGGGACAGAGAGGAGGAAAGGTGGGAGGGAACACGGCCTGGGGAAGCTGGCTGGGGAGGGGGAGGAGAAATCCAAGTAAGGCTGTGTGGAGGAGAGAGAGGGGAGGTGAATGAAAGAAGGGACAGAGAGGAGGAAAGGTGGGAGGGAACACGGCCTGGGGAAGCTGGCTGGGTAGGGGGAGGAGAAATCCAAGTAAGGGAGGTGCTGGAGCTGGGGAACAGATGGCCGTGAAAGTTTATGGCTCAAAAGCGCGTGCCTGTGGCCACGTGAACTCGAAGAAAACCGCACGAAAAAACCTGTGGTTTCACGAGTATTTTGAGCACTTGAATTCTCGCCATTTCCCATTCCTTTGGAATGGAAAAGGCGAGACCTAAAAACCATAAAAATTCACTCAAAAAACCAAAGGTCGACGTTATAGTTAGGAAACAGAATTCGAAAAACCTTAGAAAGTCACTTAAAAAAACAAAGGTTACAGGGATGTTATAGTTAGGAAATAGATTTTAAAAAACCTTAGAAATGCACTGAAAAAAACCAAAGGTTACAGGGACATTATAATTAGGCTCCGATTTCACTTGTTCAAAACCATAGAAATTCAGCAGTTATAGTTACCTGAGCTAACTATAACTTACACCCCTACAATGCACTACTTATGACCTCACATATTATATCACTCTTGACTTGGTCTATCACATAACTGATGGCATCTCACATGACATCACTGATGATATAATTCACAGAAACACTCACACACCCACTCACACACCCATACAATCTCGGTAGGCCAACTCACAACCACTCATACCCATTCACTGACCCATACCAGTACTCACACACCCACTCACTCCTCCATGGAGCCACTCACTCACACCCCCACTCACTCATACACCCAATCATACAACTATTCACTCACCTGTATAGCTACTCATACAACCAGTCACTCACCCATACAGCCACTCACAGCCACAGAGCTACTCACACACCCACTTATTCGCCTACAGTCACTCACACACCCACTAACTCACCCATACAGCCTCTCAACACAGCCACTCATTCACCCATGCAAGCACTCACACACCCACACAATCACTTATATACCCATTCTCACATGCATGTAAGCACTCACACATCCGCTCACTCACCCATACAGCCATTCACATAGACATTCACTCTGTAATACAGCCACTCACATACCAACTCACTCAACCAAACGGCCATTAACTCACCCATACACTCACTTACACAACCAGTCACTCCCTCATACAGCCATTTAAACACCCACTCACTCACCTATACAGTCACTACACACCCACTTACCCTCCCATAGAGCCAATCACACTACAACTCACTCACCCATACAGTCACTGGCATAACTACTCACTCACTCACCAAGACTTCCACTCACACAGCATCTCACTAACCCACACAGCTACTCACACACCCACCTATACACCCATACAGCCACTCACACACCCACACACACAAGGATACATACATTCACACAGCCACTCACATAATACATGTTAGAAGTAGAATCGCTTAGTAGTAGTGTACCTAGTATACTAATTTACGTTTTGTAATAGGTTAGTAAATATGTATAACGCCCATAAACTCTTAAAAACACACTCACTTGATGATGTCATTTGAGATGTCATCAGTCATGTCATCAGTGATGTCACTGATCATGTCATGAATGATGTAACATGTGAGGTCATAAGCAGTGCATTAAGGGGATGTCATTTATTATAGTTAACTCAGGTAACTATAACTGCAAATTTTCTGTGGTTTTGTACGAGTGAAATCTGAGTCTAACTATAAAGTCCCTGTTTCCTTTGTTTTTTCAGTGAAACTGATGAAGCAAAGCTTCGCATATTTTGCGGCTTGCCGAAGTCAAGAACCTCGTTTATGTGTAATAAGGTAACAAAATGTATGTTTTACTAACATTTATTCTGTTTAGGCAAAGTTCCCGAAGCTTGCCTATGTGTATTTCTAATGAATTTAATCCGTGTCCTCTAATATGGCCGCCGCTTGTATTTTAGTTACTGCGCATGCGTCAGCCACACTCACGTGTCCTGACGCGTCTGCAGAAGTGGAGGGAAAGTTATGCGCATGCGTAATTCATAGCTGTGCTTATCATGTGGTACTGCTCGTGCCACTGCTCTTGTGCCCGTATCAATGTAGCTAACATTTAGATGCAATAAGTTTATTTCTTGATGATGAGTTAAAAGTACAAACCCTGTGATGTGTTTTCATAATGACATTATTATGTATTAATTTGTTTTCGCTTACTTTTCATGTACCGCGGGGAATGGGGGTCCAAACTGATTGGGAGCCATATTGACGGTCTCTTCTGCGCATGACCAGGGAGCATTGAAAGGTGGCCACTTTGGACAGTGGAACTCAGCCAGCTGGCAGCCACAGTCAAGATGCGCCTGGGAAAGCCACCTCTGCGCTACGAGAACGGCGAATGTTGCTCCTCATGTGTTACAATGTTAATTTCCTGCACAGTTCTCATGAGAACCCCAAACCTGCTAGGCGGTACCCAAATATGTTAATGAAGGCTTCAAATCGTGTATTGTGATTGGTGTGTTACCCAAATCCTACCTTAGGACCAATCGAAATTGAGGGATTCTGACACTTTGCAACATTGGGGGGTGGTACACTGTCCCCAAACTGTATATCTACCCTGGGTTCACCTAGTGAACCGTCCGACTTGTCTGGTTTAGCTGACCTGTCACTGACCCAACGCACTCAATAGGTGACTGAAGATACAGAGCGCTGCAAGCACTCTGTCCGAATTTGACCATAGACTGAGGTTCTACTAAACCTTAAAGTGCTGGCAAAGCACTTAGCTGGGAGTTCGCTGACCCAATCGGGGTCTTGATCGATAGCTGCAGAGCGGGTGGAGCGCAGGCGTTGCTTCCGAACTGTGGGTCCCGGTCCTGTTCTGAAGAGGGTCCTGTCCTGAGGGTTTGCTGTCCTATCCTGAGGGTCCTGTCCTGATTCCTATTCTGAGGGTATCCTGTCCTATCCTGGGTGTCCATTCTGCACCTGCTGTCCTTTGAGGGGTATCCTTCCTTGAGGGTTTCCTGTCCTTAACTGACCCGTGGCCAGGGTTTGGTTTCCACACCTTTCTAGGTAAATATTGCTCTGAAAATTCTTAAATTCTTGCACCTTCTGAATTTCTAACTTTGGCTTTAATAAAGTTCAACATTGCACATGTGATATTTTCCATGCCTTTCTGCAACTATTGAAAGTCATTTATATTTTCCATAAGTTTATTCCTATGTCTTCTCATTTGTTAGAAATTATATTTTGCATAGCAGTGTGTCATTTCCTGATATGGTCTAGAACTTCGTTGCCTAGATTGTTCAAAGGCCCCTTCACCTTAAGTGAAGCGTGTTATTCATTATAAGCTCTCCTATAGTCACCCACACTTAGGGTATCCCTGTTTAGATAATACTGACTTGCATAGTATCTTTCCTCGTTACATTTTATTAGTACCTTGATGATTACTCTGTCATTATTTCTTTATGCATATATAATTTACGTTATCTTGGTTATTGATTGCCTTGTTTTATTGTACCTCATGCAAGAAAATAATGAACTTTAGATAAACATTTTAAAACTTCCAGTTGTCCGTGGTCATTTAAACAGTATTTGAATGTTATTGGTTGGATTTGTATTTTGCTGCCTTTCCTTTACAGCTAGCTCCCTGATTCATTGTGGTCATTAGGCACCCGCATCGGTGGATGGTAAGTCGGGTGCACCGAAAATTGGTAGCAGGGAACACACACACACCAACTTGGTAGAGCTCGTGAAGTCACCTGATCGATGTATATGGTGATTTGAAAAGTATATGGGCCCTGAAGCCGGAAACGGCGAAACTATTGGTCGGGTGGCCTCGCGCGCTCTATCAGTTTTCTGGTAGCTAGAGGATGGTTAGGGACTAGTTGAGAGTAAGGCAGGGATTAGTTGGACTAGTTAAGTCGGAAGCTGCTATTATATTAATGCTGCTATAAGAGCGGCTGTTCTGAGGGAACTGATCACTCTCTTGTGAATACGCTGCTGAAATTCATGAATTACTGTATTGCCATTATTCTTGTTCTTATATTGTTATATGTACTAATCCATGCAATTGTCAATCGTTTAGTTGTATGTTGTCCGAACTCCCCGGGGAATTGAAAGGGCAAGTGGTGAATAGAATCCATTGTCCTGAGGTCACAGGTTCGAGGAAAGTTAGGTGCAGGTTAGGATAACCGGGAAGCACTAACTAGGGTTTTCTGAATACATGTGTGAATAAATGACAGTAACGGGGTTCATTGGCAAAATTCCCATAGTGGCGTAACCTAGTAAGGGTCACATCGGAAGAGTAGCAGGTTCCTCGGAGCTAGCGTGAAAGCAGAGGGGTCCGCTGAGAAACCTTAAACTCGGAATATATCCCGGAAAGAAGTGGATGAGTTTAGGGGAATAACAGGTTCACCGATGCTAGAGTGAAGGGTAGGCAGAAGAGATCTGCCCGCAGCGAGTGAAAAGTAAATGGAAGTAGTTTACTTGCAGTAAAACAATTCTTTCTCTGTCTAGACACTTGAGCACTGTGGCGAATGTGTATTTGTTGTAAATTAACCAAGCACTGAGCACTTTAAAAGAAAGAAAGTTTCCGTTACCTTGTGAAGGGAGGGAGTCAGTCGCGAAGCGCCTCTGACGTCACTCTGTGCCGCGCTGGGATTGGTAGAAGCAGCGGGCGGGTAGCGGAGCTGGAATTGTAAAGGAGGGGTGAGCGCCGGAGCGTGGGAACTGTCCCACGAAGGGGCCGCGCACCCATTGGAGGAGCTTATTTAGTGTCGCGCACCCATTGGTTGCACGAATTTCTGAAGCGCGTTCTGATTGGAGGTAGTTTGTAAACAAAGTTAGCGCAGAAGTCGTATGTGGCACTCGCAGACTACAGGAACTCGACCTGATCCAAGGCACCTAGGGTTTGAAAGGGATCAGTGGAAGACTAATAGATACGATATTATGTACGGAACCAAGAGAAAAATGTCCCTTGTAAGTAAGGTGAAAAATTATTTTAAAACGGACAAACCGATTAAATCTAGGGAAGGTGTTCTTGTCCCAGCACCCAATACTCCCGCCTCATTCATGATGTTTGACCGAGGGTACAATACCTGTGTGTGGTTGGAGAATTGGGTGAAGTACACAAAAGATGACGGAGTATTGGCTTTTCCGTTAGATGGTACTTTCAATGGTAGGATCTTATTTAATTTAAGAACCCGAATGAATGAACTGCATCCCAGACCGAGACTAACGCAGTATGAGGCATTAGAGGAATGGGAGATTGAGGCTTTTGAAAGAGAAAGACCCCGAATGGACAAGGGTTTGACCAAGTGGTACCCCAGGCAGAAACAGGAGTCCAGGGATAAAAGGATGAAACAGTGGAGACAGAGCATGATTGTTGAAGGTCTGTTTCCCATGATGCCGGCATGTCATAACATTGGAGCGGGTGAGAAAAGTACTGAAAAATGTAAGCATTGGGGGGCCCTGGGGGATTCAGATGATGAACTAATAGATGACATCTGTACCAGAAGTCCGCCACCTTACAATGAGGGAACCCGACCTTCCAGTGTAGGAGATGTTCCCCGACGCCACTTCCTAAAGGAAGAAGACAGGTCCCTGGGACTGGGAGGGGGTGGTCAAGTATTGCCCTATCCTGAAAAACCCGAACCGACGGAAACAAGGGATATATATCCCAAAGTGCCCGCAAGCCAGGAAGAAAAATATTCACGTACGAAAATCTTTTTTCCCAGACCCTTGTATGAAAGCGAAGAGAAACCATCGAATTCAGGACTGCCTTTTGTTCAACCTCCATATGGGGAAGAGCGCAGGTCCTTTAATACTGGAACTTTATTCCCGAAACCAAATTATGGGGGAGGACCAAGTGAAACGCATCCTACTGCCCCGAGTTTTACTCCTCCGTTGACCCCACAGATATTACATGACACAACTTTAAGAAGGGTACTAGTGGAAAAGGAGCAAGAGGCTCTAGCTAGACAAAGAACAGAAATAATTCAGAAAATTTCCCAGTTAAATACCAGTCCTGAGGCATTGACTATTCCAGTAACTATTGGACCGGTGGTCCCGTTATACGGAAATGGTCAGGGAAATCCAATTACTCCAGTTATGACCCCAGGCATGGCAACCCCGAGACAGGAACCGATCATCATAGATGATCAGTCCAGTGAGTGCGAGTCTGAAGTTGCGTTTTTGGAATTGCCAAACAAACAGACTGGAAAGGGAATACAGCAGAGGCATAACCCTTTTAATACAAAAGAAATTAAATTAGAGACAGCAACAGGTACTAGGAATGTCTCTCTGGTAACTCCGGATGAAATTGAGAGTTGGAGTCGTGAATTAGAGAAGCAGACTCCGCAAACAAAACCTTTAGACCTCTACAAGCTGAGGGTTGAAATAGAAGAATTAATGGCAGGAAATGTGGGGTTGGATCGATTGAATACCTACTCTGAAGAAGAATTGTCGTTCATATGTAAAAGCTTTACAAGGAACACCAGAGTGCTCCACGAAAAACTGACCGAAACAGCAGTTAGTATGGGGGTAGATATCTCAAAATCCAAGCCCTTACAGAAACCGTACAGAGCAGACTTCTCAGACAAAGATATAGAACACCTGAATGTGGCAGGGAAGAAGTTGCAGATTAAAGAATTAATGGGGGTACTGCAGAAATGGGGAGATGTGGAAAGATGGAGAAGCAGGTGGGCGAAAAAGAGGGAAGAGGTTCGCTCCCGACAAGTGACTCCCGAGTTTGCTTTAAGAGAGGTAGAAAAACCTGAGCAGTTATGCCCCATGCGCGAAGTTCCAGGAGGGAAATATGTGCATGTCCCCTGGTCTAGGCAGGATATTGTGTCCTTCACGAACGATTTTCCAAAATTACGAGAGAAACCAGTTGACTGGTACAGGCAGGTGGAAAGGTTCGTGAAGGTACAGAAATGTCTGTGGAAAGACCTGGATGGGTTTTTCGACATTGTGGTTCCAGTAGATTTATGGACCCAGTGTAAAATAAACATAGACTGGCCGAGTGAGGAGTACCCCAGAAACAAGGAAACTGGAGAGCCATCAAAGGATGTCATGCGAAAATATGAGCAGGTAATTCAGCATTTGAAAGAAAAGGTGCCCGCAAAGGAAACTGATTGGACAAAAATAGATAGAACAACACAGGAAAGGGACGAGACAGTGCACTCCTTCTATGAGAGGTTATTGCAGGTATTTAAAACATACAGTGGTATTGATAACATCGACCTGAAGGATATGACGCACTTTATTTACAGGTTTGTAAATGGTTTAAGACCTGAAATTTGTCAGTGGATAAAAGATAATAAAATCTGTTGGCATACAAAAAAAATGGATGAGGTCCTGCGGTACGCTAAGTACTGCGAGGACGAGATGGCAGAGAAGAAAAAGGCCCTTAAGGAAAAGGTGATGTGGGCTCAGGTGAAGCTCGCAGAACAGCAGGAAAAACAATTGAGTAACATGGTTAAAAATGCTGAGAACAAAGGTCCTGGGGGAGGGGGTGGAGGAAAGCCCCGGCCCAAATTTAGCAGGGAAGAGGCTATGAAGAAATTTCCCTGCCATCAGTGCGGCGAAATTGGACACTGGCGAAACGAGTGTCCTCAATTAGTCGATGTTAATGAAAAAACTCCTGATTTAACTCCACAGACGCAGAAAGAAAGACCAAGAAAGACTCAACCCCAGGTAAAAACAGTTCAGGTGCCTCGAGCACCCAAGCAGGTATACAGGGGAAGACAGGCAGAAGATGAAGAGATAGAGGTTTGGGAAAGCGGGGAGAACAGAAATACAGCAACTTCGCAGTATCTGCTGAATGATACCTTCCTTTGTAATGATCAGGACTGACGGGGCCTGAGAGGGGAGGACGAGGAGTGCGTACTTGGCGCTTCCTTGCCGGTAGACCAGTCTGGACCATATATTGAAGGAAAGGTTGACGGAAATGATGTCACCTTTCTGTTGGACACTGGCGCTACCCGTTCTACTGTAAGAACAGTGGACGTTCCAAACCTACCCCTCTCGGGAGAAAATATCCAAGTAGTGGGTGTATCTAATCAATTGATTAGTACTCCTGTTACCGAACCAATGGAGATTTCAATTGGAAATTTTAAACAGATGCATAGATTTGTCGTCTGTGACACCAGTCCAGTGAATCTACTGGGTCGTGATTTGCTGTGCAAAATGAACTGTACCATCTTTTGCACACCAAAGGGTGTTGAAATACAGACCCCAGATGAAGACGGCATTTATAAATTATTGTTGCTTAGACCTGACTCAGAAATTAAAAGATTGACCCTGCAGGACTTGCCCCAAGAACTCCAGGAAGCCGTAAAGCCAGAGGTGTGGGATTTCACTGGAAAAGATGTGGGGTTGATGAAAGATGTGGACCCCATACAGATAGCCATCAAGGACAATGCAGTATATCCTAACACTAGGCCCTACCGAATGAATGCTGAAGTGAAAGCAGGTGTCACTCTGGAAATACAAAAATTATTAGAAGGAGACATCATACAGGAAGTGATGAGCAGCCCATGTAACTCACCGATTATGGGTATTAAAAAGCCTAGTGGCAAATACAGAGTAGTACAGGATTTACGAAAAGTTAACAAGATAGTAGTTCCCTGTTGCCCTATTGTCCCGAACCCAGCAGTGATTCTGTATCAGATTCCCTGGGATGCTGAATGGTTCACTGTGATAGACCTGTGTCATGCATTCTTTTCCATTCCTTTGCATCCAGATAGCAAATTTCTTTTCTCATTTCCCTTCGAGGGTCACGTGTATTGCTGGAACCGGGTCCCTCAAGGGTATACAGAGAGCCCCTCTATCTTTAATCAGATCTTGAAAAAATGTCTAGAGACTTTGATCTTACCTGGGAACTCTGTGTTAGTACAGTACATAGACGACCTTCTACTGGCGTCTAAAAGTCACAGGGACTGTGTAGTTGACACCATTGCCCTCCTAAATCATCTGTGTGAGAAAGGGCATAAAGTGGCCCCTGACAAACTACAGTTCTGTGCGAAATCAGTAAAATATCTAGGACACCAGATAGAAAAGGGTGTCAGAAAAGTCACATCAGAAAGAGTGAGAATAATTCAAAAGATGCAGTTGCCCCGTACTCAAAAAGATGTCAGAATGTTCCTGGGGGTATTAGGGTACTGCAGACAGTGGATTCTGGGATTTGCAGCTTTAGCCAGGCCCTTGATAAAAATGACCACGAGAGGAATGCCAGATGTTGTAGAGTGGGACGATGAAAGTCTAATGGCTTTCACAAGACTGAAAAACTGTCTGTGTACAGCCCCTGCGTTGGGAATGCCAGATTATTCCAAAGAGTTTGCCCTTTTCTGTGACACTCGCGATAATTGCGCATTGTCAGTCCTGACTCAAGAACATGGCACGACCAGAAGGCCTGTGGCTTATTTCTCTGCCACATTGGACCCAGTAGCTGCTGGGTTACCAGGCTGTCTGAAAGCAGTAGCTGCTACCTGTGCAAGTTTGGAACAGAGTGAGTCCATTGTCATGGGACATCCTGTGACCGTGTATGTTTCACATGGAGTGGTAATTCTATTGACCAGAACTAAAACACAGTATCTCACCCCTAGTCGGCTGACTAAATACGAGAGGATTCTTGTGGGTGCAGCAAATGTAAGCATTGTTAGGTGCGGTATTCTGAACCCTGCCACCTTACTCCCCGACCCCTTGGAAATAGAAGGTGGGGATGATGATGAACATGATTGTATTGACCTGACAGAGTTCAGTACTAAGCCACGCCCAGACATAAAAGAAGTACCATTGCCTGAGCATGATAAAGAACTATTTGTGGATGGTTCCTGTCTAAGACATGAACTAGGAGGCTTGAGTGCTGCTTATGCAGTAGTGTCTTTCACAAAAATTGAAGAAGCAGGTTACCTATATAACATCAAGTCTGCACAAGTAGCCGAATTGATAGCCATGATAAAGGCTTGCAAAATTGGGAAGGACTTACGCATAACAGTGTATACTGACAGTCAGTACTGTTATGGAGTTGTGCATGACTTTGGCCAATTATGGCTACAAAGGGAATTCATGACTTCCTCAGGTACTCCCATTCGGAATGCAAAGGTTGTTCATGACCTTTTAGAGGCCATCCAGTTGCCCAAAGAACTGGCAGTGGTAAAATGTGCTGCTCATCAAAGGAGCATGGACAGAGTATCACTGGGAAACGATTATGCTGATCGAGTGGCCCAATGGTGTGCCAAAGATCGGTATATTGTAAATCCAAAACGAGGGGGGCCAGGAACCAGCTGCCAGCTTCAGGTGTTTGAAGAAGTGCCTACGTGGGATGAAGTGAGAGAGTGGCAGGAATCGGCTCCTTGGCAAGAAAGAGAGAAATGGAAGGAGGATGGGTGTAGACCGAGACGTGTGGATGGTGTGATTTTGGGCCCAACTGGTATGCCTGTGTTACCCCGACACTTGCTTGGCACAATGGCAAGATTAATACATGAAGGATCACACATTGGTAGGGATGCCATGATTCTGGTATTTAAACAGACTTGGTACAGTAAAAAGTTCAGGAAGGTAGCAGAGTCCCTCTGCCAGAGGTGCCTGTCATGTCAACAGATGAACCCAGGCAAAAGGACAATGGTTGAACTGAGCAGGATTGGGAGATCAGGGGGTCCCTTTATAAGGATACAGATTGATTTCATCACCATGCCCCGTTGTGAAGGGAAACGATATGTCCTTGTCATTGTTTGCGTATTTTCAAAATGGGTAGAAGCTTACCCTACTCCTCAAAGTGACGCACTGACAGTAGCGAAGTGTTTACTAAAAGAACTGATACCTAGATTCGGAATACCATACATTATTGAATCAGATAAGGGTGGACATTTCCAGAATGAAATACTGGCTGAACTGTGTAAGGCCTTTGGAATAAGGCAGAAACTCCATTGTGCATACCACCCAGAGGCTTCTGGAATAGTGGAACAAGTAAATGGAACTATCAAAAACAGACTAGCAAAGCTGACAGATGCTACGGGCATGACCTGGGTGAAGGCCCTGCCCCTGGTCCTGATGGGACTGAGAAGTGTTCCTGACCGCAAGACAGGCCTAAGTCCCCATGAAATCATTATGGGAAGAGTGATGAGACAAGCATGGGTGCCAGGAAGCAAACTGTTGAGTATTACTGATGATTTGGTGCTTGAATACTGCAGAAGATTGGGTGACCAAGTGCGTTCTATCTCTCGCCAGATTGGAGACGACGGCATCCTCAATCCAACGACTCCTCTCCACAGCTTGGTTCCAGGAGACTGGGTCAAAATAAAGAAGCACACTCGATCAAGCTGTCTGGCACCAAGGTGGGGAAAGAAACGCCAAGTAATCCTGGTAACAACCACTGCAGTGAAGGTCGCAGGTGTTCCCCAGTGGATCCACGCTGGACACACCCAGAAGGTATTGCCAGACAAAGGATTTGAAGAAGAAGGGCAACCAGCAGAGGACCCTGAAGGAGCCAGACCAGAAGCAACTGACAACGAGCAGCCCAGCACCAGTCAGGTTGCAGGAACAGCAGACGTTGGCCCAGGAGTAGTTGACTACGAACTGCCAAGAAACCAGCCTGTGGAAGAGGTCCAGGAAACTGAGCCAGGAGTAGCTGAAGACGAGCTGCCAAGCATATGGCCAGAAGAATGGATACCGATGATTGATCTGACCGAAGATCCTATCAGAACAAGAGAACGACTTAGTGAAGGTAGAGAGTGGACTAGTCAGGAAAAGCAAGGCACAGGCGAAGAACCTCAGCCGCTTGAGATTCACATCAAAACTGAGGAAGGAGAAGGTCAGACAGGGACAGAGCAGGTATTCGATACACCACCGCTAACACCTGATGCAGATAAGGGAGAGACTAGAAATAGAGTGATAGTTCGAGCAGAAGAAAATCAAGAGATCGAAGTGCTTGAACAGGATCAGAGAGGGTTAAAAGAACGGGTTCAGGAAACAGAAACAGAAACAGAGACAATCGAAAGCCAAAAACAAAATATTCCTGAACAAGGCCAGATTAGCAACCAGGCAGAAGAATTTGATGCTAGCCCTGGAACTAGCCAGATAAGGGAAGTAGGAGAAGAAAGTGGAGAAGAATTACCACAAGATAAGGAGAACAAGAGAATAAGAAAAGAAAGTGAAGTCCA
The DNA here is from genome assembly GCF_964261635.1 of Lissotriton helveticus. Classification (NCBI taxonomy): domain Eukaryota; kingdom Metazoa; phylum Chordata; class Amphibia; order Caudata; family Salamandridae; genus Lissotriton; species Lissotriton helveticus. The sequence goes on from NC_136067.1 coordinate 55,321,334, forward strand.
AGTACCGACTAAGAGACTAAAGAAAAGAAACCACCTTGAGCCTAGGTTTGTAAAAAGATTGAGACTAAGGATAAAGACAGTGGAAGAAAAACGTGCAGAAGCAAGAAGAAGTGCTCGGATAGCAGAGCAAGAAGAAGACTCTTCCAAAAGAAGGAGTGAGCGAATAAAAAGACAAAACAAAAAGTACAAGTCTCCTGAATGGACACTGGTTTTGGAGGAGCTTGAAGATCTTGATATAACTGACGTGAGCGACGGAGAGCCCGTCCCTGAGTACTCAGCTGAAGAAGAAGACGAACCACCGTGAATTTGCACAAAGTAAGCTAGTTGTGTAAAAAGCCAAAAAGAGGGGTGAGAACACTCCTTCTGAGCCAAAATGTCTGATTCAACAGTGAATGGTAGACCTAGTTGCAGCCGTTTTAAGACGTGTTGCAAGGTGTGTATATGTAGTGTAGTAGTACTGATAGTTATCTGGATAGGATTAACAATTTTCATTCCCTTTGCTGTAAGTAAAGATACTAACATTGTCCCTACTGAAGTTGTAAATACCGATAATGAGGAGCTAACAACACAGAGTGTAGCACGACATGAGAGAGCTTTGAGGCAAACAAAGCAGAACTTAGAAGCATCAGATGAGGGAGGACTACATTATCATGGAATGAAGAACAGGACACACTTAAATGTTTTCGCAAACTTGTTAATACACTATGTAGAGACTATGGAAATTGAAGATTGCTATGTCTGCATGAAGCTACCTACTTCGGTGGCTGAGGGCGTGACATACCATCATCTGCCATTGACATATGGAATCTCCTGTAGCATTTTAGCTAGTTTATTCTATAAAAGAGGACCGTTACAGTATTATTATTCTAACAATGACGTGATCTTTTCTGAACTTCCTATACGTGGGAACTTGAATCCTGTACATACCAAAACTGACACCATAAGATATATGGGAGACTACTTTCTGACTATAGGTAACATTGACATAGCAGACGCACACAGAGATAACTTGACTTGTTCTTTGCGTGAACAGGAAAAAATGTTCCTGAACATGGCAGAGAAAAGGAGAATTAAAATTCAAAGGAAGGCTAATGACGAAAGTCAGAAAAAGCCAAAGTGGGCAGAGAACATGGAAGGCACCTCATCTGGTGGAGCGGGTCCTGCTCTGTTGCTGGATTTTGAAAAGAAAGGCAAGCTATGTCTTCACCGCGAGAAGACTAGCTATTATAATAATGTTTTCATTGGTTCCAGTGAATGCGAACATAATTACAAGGTAATTGGAGGTTGGGGTTTCAAAAATGGGTCAGAGCCTGTGTTTCCTGGAATTTATTATATTTGTGGGGACAAGGCTTATTTCAAATTGCCGGATCACTGGTATGGAAGCTGCTACTTTGGCATTGTCTTCCCGAAAATATACCATGTGAATGGAAAAGCTGGAAGCAATGAAGATACTAATGGCTTAGTGCGTAGTAAAAGAGAAAGTATAGGTGAAATTATGGGTAGTATTTTCAGTGCACTGATACCTGGAGTGGGAGTGGTTCTGAACACTCACAGAATTTGCAAATTGTCTACTATAGTAGATGTGCTGTCTACTGAAACGGCTCATGGTTTTCTGCTGGTCAATACCGAAATGGTTGCGATCAGATCAATGGTTTTACAAAATCGACTTGCTCTTGACACCTTATTAGCGAAAGAGGGCGGAGTCTGCCGGATGTTGAAGGCGCAACATTGTTGCACTTATATTCCGGATAAAAGTATACAGATCAAAAGATATGTGAAAAACATTACTAATTTGGCAAAGGAACTCAAACCACTCGAGGTTGATAGTGCCTGGAAGAGACTGGTAGATGGTCTCTCAAATGTAGGTCATTGGCTTGCTAGCATAGGTAAAAGCTTATTATTCAAAATTCTGATGCCAATTGGTATTATAGGTCTTATTATACTTTCCATTTTCTTATGCTGTAAATACCGCAAGCGCACCAAAAAGCACGAGGTAAATGCAAGAGGAGTGAAACGAAGTGTGGATGAGATTGAATTAGAGGAGGTGAATGATCAGATATACAAAAAGGTGAAGACTTCTCACCCTGCTAAAACTGAAAGAGAAAAGTTAGAACGGCTGCTGGAAGAAATAGAACTTTATAAAGTATGAAAGAAAGTTGGCATCTGGTTCCATTATAATTTGTGATGATAGTAAATATCATCAAAGAGGGGATTGATGAAGCAAAGCTTCGCATATTTTGCGGCTTGCCGAAGTCAAGAACCTCGTTTATGTGTAATAAGGTAACAAAATGTATGTTTTACTAACATTTATTCTGTTTAGGCAAAGTTCCCGAAGCTTGCCTATGTGTATTTCTAATGAATTTAATCCGTGTCCTCTAATATGGCCGCCGCTTGTATTTTAGTTACTGCGCATGCGTCAGCCACACTCACGTGTCCTGACGCGTCTGCAGAAGTGGAGGGAAAGTTATGCGCATGCGTAATTCATAGCTGTGCTTATCATGTGGTACTGCTCGTGCCACTGCTCTTGTGCCCGTATCAATGTAGCTAACATTTAGATGCAATAAGTTTATTTCTTGATGATGAGTTAAAAGTACAAACCCTGTGATGTGTTTTCATAATGACATTATTATGTATTAATTTGTTTTCGCTTACTTTTCATGTACCGCGGGGAATGGGGGTCCAAACTGATTGGGAGCCATATTGACGGTCTCTTCTGCGCATGACCAGGGAGCATTGAAAGGTGGCCACTTTGGACAGTGGAACTCAGCCAGCTGGCAGCCACAGTCAAGATGCGCCTGGGAAAGCCACCTCTGCGCTACGAGAACGGCGAATGTTGCTCCTCATGTGTTACAATGTTAATTTCCTGCACAGTTCTCATGAGAACCCCAAACCTGCTAGGCGGTACCCAAATATGTTAATGAAGGCTTCAAATCGTGTATTGTGATTGGTGTGTTACCCAAATCCTACCTTAGGACCAATCGAAATTGAGGGATTCTGACACTTTGCAACATTGGGGGGTGGTACACTGTCCCCAAACTGTATATCTACCCTGGGTTCACCTAGTGAACCGTCCGACTTGTCTGGTTTAGCTGACCTGTCACTGACCCAACGCACTCAATAGGTGACTGAAGATACAGAGCGCTGCAAGCACTCTGTCCGAATTTGACCATAGACTGAGGTTCTACTAAACCTTAAAGTGCTGGCAAAGCACTTAGCTGGGAGTTCGCTGACCCAATCGGGGTCTTGATCGATAGCTGCAGAGCGGGTGGAGCGCAGGCGTTGCTTCCGAACTGTGGGTTCCGGTCCTGTTCTGAAGAGGGTCCTGTCCTGAGGGTTTGCTGTCCTATCCTGAGGGTCCTGTCCTGATTCCTATTCTGAGGGTATCCTGTCCTATCCTGGGTGTCCATTCTGCACCTGCTGTCCTTTGAGGGGTATCCTTCCTTGAGGGTTTCCTGTCCTTAACTGACCCGTGGCCAGGGTTTGGTTTCCACACCTTTCTAGGTAAATATTGCTCTGAAAATTCTTAAATTCTTGCACCTTCTGAATTTCTAACTTTGGCTTTAATAAAGTTCAACATTGCACATGTGATATTTTCCATGCCTTTCTGCAACTATTGAAAGTCATTTATATTTTCCATAAGTTTATTCCTATGTCTTCTCATTTGTTAGAAATTATATTTTGCATAGCAGTGTGTCATTTCCTGATATGGTCTAGAACTTCGTTGCCTAGATTGTTCAAAGGCCCCTTCACCTTAAGTGAAGCGTGTTATTCATTATAAGCTCTCCTATAGTCACCCACACTTAGGGTATCCCTGTTTAGATAATACTGACTTGCATAGTATCTTTCCTCGTTACATTTTATTAGTACCTTGATGATTACTCTGTCATTATTTCTTTATGCATATATAATTTACGTTATCTTGGTTATTGATTGCCTTGTTTTATTGTACCTCATGCAAGAAAATAATGAACTTTAGATAAACATTTTAAAACTTCCAGTTGTCCGTGGTCATTTAAACAGTATTTGAATGTTATTGGTTGGATTTGTATTTTGCTGCCTTTCCTTTACAGCTAGCTCCCTGATTCATTGTGGTCATTAGGCACCCGCATCGGTGGATGGTAAGTCGGGTGCACCGAAAATTGGTAGCAGGGAACACACACACACCAACTTGGTAGAGCTCGTGAAGTCACCTGATCGATGTATATGGTGATTTGAAAAGTATATGGGCCCTGAAGCCGGAAACGGCGAAACTATTGGTCGGGTGGCCTCGCGCGCTCTATCAAAACAATATATATATAAAACACACACACATATATATATATATAGTGTTAACACTGACGAAGGAGCAATCCGAAACGCGTCTGTTTTTCATACCTCGCTGAAATAAATTACTTTCGATGCACGCTTCCTGAGTGCCTGTATTTCTGTTGGGAACTGACGGAAGTGGCAGCGCAATTTATTTCGCGGCAGGCACCGCCGCATTCAGGCACCCGCCGAGGGAGTGCAGAGCAAGGTGCAGCTTGGAGCAGTGATATATATATATATATATATATATATATATATATATATATATATATATATTACCTACTGGCGGTCGCCAGTAGGTATATATAGTTAGGATTTTTTCTCTATGGGTTTTTTGAAAATTCTATGTCTAATAACTTTGGCGTTTGTGGACGGAATTGGCTGAAATTTTCAGGAAAATGGCACATTTTGTTTCTGAGCAGCCCCTGAAAATTTTGGGGGGGTTCGTCAAGGGGGGGCCGAGAAAAAAGGGGGGTCCCAAAACGTGTTTTTAACATTGAGTTTTCCATAGGGCGGTTGGCCTCACTTTTAGCCCGAACGGCTGAATGGATTTGCACGAAACTTGGCAAAATTGTAGGGACTGGTAGCCCGATGTGCCTTTTGTAGGTCTCAATATATGTGCTCCAGTGGATTTTGAGAAATTAACGTTTAAAAAAATATATATATCTGTAACAGCGGACCGGGCAGCGCTCTGGTTCGCGGACTTTTCGCGCAACGGAGCTTTGTGAAGCGAAGCTGATTGGTTCTCCGGCGTCTGTCAACATTCCAAACAGTCCGTAGCGGCCGCCATCTTGTCTCTCGGTAGGATCGAGAGACAAGAGGAGGCCGAAGCGAAGGGGCAAATGACCATAAGGGGGCATAGTACATTGTCGCTCACCCCCTAGGTTTGATGTGGAGGTTTTAAAAGGGCCCCGCGGGGCAAAAAAAAATAAAAATAATAATAATCGAACAGCTGAATGGATTTGCACGAAAGTTGGCAAAATTGTAGGGACTGGTAGCCCGATGTGCCTTTGCTAGATCTCAATATATGTGCTCCAGTGGATTTTGAGAAATTAACGTTCAAAAAAAGATATATATCTGTAACAGCGCACCGCTTCGCGTACTTTTCGCGTTACGGAGCTTTGCGAAGCGAAGCTGATTGGCTCTCCGGCGTCTGTAAACATTCCAAACAGTCCGTAGCGGCCGCCATCTTGTCTCTCGGTAGGATCAAGAGACAAGAGGAGGCCAAAGCGAAGGGGCAAATGACCATAAGGGGGAATAGTAGATCGTCGGTGACCCCCTACGTTTGATGTGGAGGTTTTAAAAGGGCACCGCGGGGCAAAAAAAATAATAATAATAATAATCGAACGGCTGAATGGATTTGCACGAAACTTGGCAAAATTGTAGGGACTGGTAGCCCGATGTGCCTTTGCTAGGTCTCAATATATGTGCTCTAGTGGATTTTGAGAAATTAACGTTCAAAAAAAGATATATATCTGTAACAGCGCTCCGCTTCTCGTACTTTTCGCGTTACGGAGGTTTGCGAAGCTGATTGGTTTTTCGGCGTCTGTAAACATTCCAAACAGTCCGTAGCGGCCGCCATCTTGTCTCTCGGTAGGATCGAAAGACAAGAGGAGGCCAAAGCGAAGGGGCAAATGACCATAAGGGGGCATAGTAGATCCTCCCTGACCCCCTAGGTTTGATGTGGAGGCTTTGAAAGGGTCTCGCAGGGCAAAAAAAAAATATACCGTTTTTTTAGTTTTTTTGCGTGGAGTGCGCCCGGTTCGCGAACTGGGGAGCGTACTTTCTTGAAAATTAGTGAAAAAAGTTAGAGTAAAATAATAATTGTGAGTGATCAGATGTAGGGTAGCTCTGAGAAGAGCTTTTGGGTTTATGGTACATTTAGGTACTTATAAGTAGGTACCAATGCACAGTCTTAAATTCAGAGTGAAAACTCTGTTGCCCTCATCTGAGAAGTGAACTCCATCTGCTCTGTAGATATCTTGCATGTAGTAACGCAAGTTATTGTTGTACAGGGAGCCCATTCCATGGTCTCTCATGTAAGCTGAAACAGATTTGTTTACATGCTTCCTCGATTTCTCAATTTGTGGACAAAATTGGTTCGACCACCTCCATTTCTGTCTTTGGCATATATTTGAATATACCAAGGCAGTCTGAGGAAAAAGTGCCATCAATTGCTCAAAGGTGTCCTTTAAAAGCATTTCCAGACCTACCCCAGTCAAAGTGCCCAAATCATTACCTCCACAGTGCACAATTAACAGGTCAGGTTTTGGCAAATGCATAAAGGTTTTCACCAATGGTATCAATTGGTGACATTTTAATCCTCTGTGGCCAAACCACTTAATTTCCACATCTTGTAAATTGAGGTTCGGTAAATTCCTGTTTTCAGCGTACCTTTGAGCCCAATAGATGTAGCTATGTCCAACAATCCAGACAGAAAACATGGCGAGAGAAGGTTCTCCTGCAGTCAGATGAAGTGTGGCAATGAAATGGCAGTTGAAAAAATGAGAGTGTAAAATGAAAAAAACTGAGGAGTTTCTGTGTTAATGAAGCAGTAAGAGTGATTGGTGGATTTTGATTGCTGAAAACAGAAAGTTAGTGTGCATGGATGAGTTCGTTGAAAGATGTATTTTGAGTGGCGAAGAAAAAATTATTAAATGAAAGAATGCTTTGGATATGCAGGTGCACTGAGAGTTCAGAGTTCAATTGCAACATTGTTGTGTGAGAGGTCTTGCAAGAGGTGGTTGCTATGCAGAAAGAGCAGAGAGGGGGCAGAGGGGGGAAGGGTTTTGCTTTGAAAAAAAGTGAGGGAAGAGTTTTGATTGGGTGACATGAGAGATCTGTGTGAGGAATTACAGCATTTCTGTGCTTTTGATAGCTGCAGACTCTGGAGTGCATACCTTTTGCTCTGCTGAAGACAAATTGGTGTGTTTCTGAGACTGTTTTGAAACTCAAAGTATTTGCTAAGGTGAGAAAAAATTTCTTTAATTTAGATAGAAAATAGTGTGCTTTAAGGAGAAAATTATGAAGAAAGTTGTGTTTTTCAAATGTTGCTTTGTCTCAAGTGTTTCACAAATAGATTTTGTTTCTTTGAGAAATTGTAATTGGAGAAAATGTGAAGTATTAGTACTGACAGGGCTTTTATGTGCATAGGAGCTGTGGAGTGTTTTCAAATTATGACTTGTAAATCGTTTTTGAGAAAAAGCAATGGTTTTAATATTGATGAGAAGGACATAATGGTGTCTGCTTCTTTATAAGGTAATTGAGAGTCTCTGATGTTATTTTTCCCATTTCAATGTAAGAAGTTTGTGTGTGGAGCAAATTGCTTGTAAATATGCTCCCACCTGTGCATGGCAAATTTAGATTTTGAATGTTTCCGTTACATAGGCATGTTAAAGGTGACTGAAACATGCTGCAAAGGCAATCAAAAAATGCTTTTATGTGTCTTAAGGACATTTTAAGTCATTTCCCCATGTGCAGTGTTTTCAAATTATGAGTTGAAAATCGTTTTTGAGGTAAAGGAATGTTTTCAAAATTTATGTGCGCCATATGACCCCAAATTTTTTTTTCAGGGGTGCAGCAGGGTGTTCTTGAGACACCCCTGCACCGTCGGAAAAATTCGTAATTTGCGATGAGGTAATTGCTAATCGCAAATTGCACCTTCATTCCTATGGGCCTCCTGCTGCATGGAAATGAATGGGTAATCTTGCTGAAATGCAAAGTCGAATCTGTATTTAAAAGGGTCTGCACCTCTGTACGGGTGTTCGCTATGTGAAGCACGAAAGTTTCACGGGCCGAACTCAAGGCCACCTCTCTCTGAGACAAAAGAGCTCTTATTCTTGCCATGCTGTTGAAATGTGCTCCCAAGGTTGGTATTTGTGGCCAGATTGAAAACTCCCTATGTTCATGTGTGGGAGGAAATAGAACATTTCTGCAGCAAATAACCCGTTCATTTACTGTTACGATAAAATGAATACTTTTAATTAACCCAGAACAATCTTCATTATTGAGCATCAAATAACTACCATTTTCCAAGAACTTGAACGTGGGGATGATAGCAGGAACTGGCGTGCCTTGCAACACGCAAGCCATATTTGGTCGGTGTTTGTTGCATGAACCGTGTAACTGTATGTGCCTACACATTAGTGAATGATCTGGCGTCTCAGTGCATTCCTCTCCATTCAGATAAAGGTCTTGATCATCTTTGAAAATCTGTATGTGTATGGAAGCGACCAGACCTCATGAAGAAAACCAATACCTAAAGGTTAATAACGACCTATTGGTATATATTTCATACAATTTGAAAACTTATATAAAGCAAAAGGCAGCGTTATTAAACCGTGGATAAGGCACGTTGCCAAAGCAGTGAACCTTTTGGATTTATACTGGAAATGTTAAAGGAAGAATTACGGAGTAGGGCCTGTAAATCTTTAATGGACAACGAGTAAAATTACTCCAACCATCATATTCCTCTAACTCCGGGATAGTAGGGGTGTTTAATTTTTTAGAAGTAGCCAATCCAAAGCATTTGGTCTGGGAAATTGTTTCATTCACAAACAACATATGATTTGGGATGAGACATGCACGGTGGAAAGCCTCTGTGCCTTGTACCTGCCAGGTTCGTGAACCCCAAACTGATGTAGATCCTGGATATTTTTACACTGTGTTACGTTAGCATGGGCTCATTACTGGTTTAAACGCCATTTTTCCTTTTTTGTAACTTCTGCACACGATACTTAGTTGTTGCTTTAGCTTTCAGCCTACCTGCGTCAAGATCTATGCCTGCTTCAAGCAGGCGCAGGGTTTTGATGTAGCTTTGTCCTATCTGATTGTAAATGCGGCACACCGTGGGTGGCAGAGCAGCGGTGCACGTTAACTGGTGCATCCCTGGGGATGTGCTAGTTAATATAAATCTGCCCCTTTACATTTAATTATGTGCAGGGGACACAGAGTAGGTGAGGTTTATCCAAGGTTAAGAAGAGATGAGTCCTGTTCAGTGAAAAATTGGAGATAGGCTTCAGTATATTATATACTTAAGTAGTGTGTTAAGTTTTTGATGACTGTTATTAATTTACTGTTGGGTAATAGTGGTTAATAACATTTTTTATTATATTTTACCACAGATTCAACTGCAGATTATTTCAAGATTTTAGGATGCCTAGCAAAGAAAGAGTAAGAAAGGCTGCAAAACGTCAAAGACAGCAGGACCATGGAAGAATGCAGCAGTCCTCTAACAAAAAGATTTGTCAAGTCACCAAGAAAGCACCGGGTAAGAGTCGAAAAACAGTCATAAGAAATATGTGTAGTAAAAAAAATATTACTACAGAAAATGTTTCACTCCAGAAAAGGAGACAGAATTCAAATGGTAAGGAAAGGCCAATGAGAAATGTTACTGCTAGAGTAAGAGATAACTCTATGCATGAAAGTAGAAGGAAACAAGAGTTTAGGGATATTCGTAAACGAATGTTCCGCAACAGGATAATTGGGAATTTGTTAAAAAATATTAAGAAAGGTCAGCAGAAAGTGGTTTTTTATAAGAGAAAAAAAATTGTTGAGAAAGTTATTGATCAGGCATTTGAAATTAAACGTAAGTTATTTATTTTGACAATCAATAGAATTCGGAAGCTAAACAAGGTAATTTATGATTTCAAAAGAAATAGTAGATGGAAGAGAATAGTTAATCGTAGTAATTTTTGTGAAGTTTTTTCTGGAGAATGGATGCATAGTTCCAGCTCTGAGGCATTTTTTAATGAGGAGAGTTATTTCCAGGATAATGATTTGGTGCATGCAGTTGACACCAGTGGTCGAGCTTATGAAGTGAAAGATGGTTGTCCAGTTGAAAAAGAAAAACTTGTGACAACAGAGATAGAAGAGGTGTTAGGTAATGAGGTTTTAGGGAGACGTCCTAAGGGTCCTGTGTACACCTGGAAGTGTAGTAGTATTTGCAGTGTACGACAGGATTCCATCAATTTGCTTTGTGATTTTATACGGTCATTTAGTAAGAACAGTTTGAAGCAGAAAATGAAGTTGTTGCAAGAATTAGATCCTTGCAGAGTGAGAGAAGTGATAGGTTTGCATGGTCATTCACTGGCTTGTCTTTCCAGGAGAGTATGCCAGAGTGTTTTTCATCATTTCAGGATGCTAGCAGTGCATCATAATAAAGTGAGGAAATTAGTTAGAATGTTGTATTATGCTAAGAGTCCAGCAATTATGCTTAAACAATTATGCGCTGCTCTTTTGCATGGTTCTGAAATAGATGTGAAGAATATATGTGAAGAAATTGAGTTTTGTTACTTTGGAAGTAAAGAGGAGAATGTTGAAATTGACCAAGAAGAAGAGAGTAATGTGGAAGATAGTGTACAGGTTTCCAGTACAGATAATTTCCAGAGGGAAATTGCGACGTTTGAGGTGAAATCAAGTGAGAGGCCAAATTTCACTTGTGTGTGTTGTCGACGCACTTATTATAAGAATCAGACTAAGTTAGTGGATTTATATGGAAAAAGTGAAAGGGAAAATAATAGTGAATGGAAGGATTTTACAACATACTTGATGGTAGAAAATTGTTTTGATTTGGGATTGGATCAACGTGTGTGTACTTATTGTTGTAACAAATTAAATCAAAACCAGATGCCTGCTAGAGCAGTTCATAATAATCTGGAATTGGTTGAGATTCCTTCTGAATTGAAGGATTTAAATACTTATGAATCTATTTTGATTCAAAGTATCCATCCCTTTCAGGCTATTGTAAGAATGGAGCCAAAGACAGGGAAATTGCCTCCATCAGATTTACAGAGAGGATTAAAGGGAAGAGTTGTTTATTTGCCTCTAGATTTGAAGAAAAACATTAACACAATTGGAGTAGAAAAAGTGGAAGAGGAACCTCTTGTTATCTTAGTTAATGGGGTTCCGACAAAGAATAAGAAAATATGGCAAGATTTAGTAGATGTTAGGAAAGTCAAAAGGGCAACATTGTATTTGAAAAAATATAATAAGTACTATAAAAATGTATATGTTGCAGAAGAGGAAGTAAGTGAGGAAGAGGATAGCGATTTGTGTGCTGGTCAAATTGAGAAAGTAGAACCCTGTACTAGTGAAGAAATATATGAACATTATAGTGTTCATCCTTTGCATTCCAAGGAAGTCATGGGGAATGCTATTGAGTTGTTTCAAATGAAACAAGCGAAAGGGAGTCCCATTAGTGTTTGGGAGGAAAGTTTGGAAGCTCGGTGTTTCCCACAGCTTTTTCCAACAGGTCAGGGAGGAAGATATGATGAGCGACCTCATCAAATTCCTGCTTCTGAATACCGGACTTTGCGATTGTATGCAGGAGATCCTAGGTTTCGACAATGCATTCCTTATTTGTTTCATCTCCTGTTTGAAAGCGATCTGTCTGGACTGTCATATGCAGTGAACCACATCTTGAAAAGTGGTATACACATGCAAAACATCTCGGCAAGTGACTTTATGGATAAAGTCAATGTCCAAGACAGTATTTTGGATTCTCACCTGATTAATCTCATGGCGTGTCAGCGTGGTACTAATGAGTACTGGTACCGTCGTCATGGTGATTTAAAATGTATGCTAAGGAACTTAGGAACTCCCACATGGTTCCTCACTTTGAGCTGTGCTGAGTATGGCTGGGAAGACTTACTTGAATTTCTACGAGAGGCAAATGCTAACGTAGAAAACATCGAATTCAAGACACCCGGAGAACTGTGCTCTTTGGATCCAGTCAATGTATGTAGGTACTTCAATCATAGATTTGAAGGTATGATGTCTTTCATCATGAATAAGAAGAATCCACCTCTTGGAGAGGTGTTGGATTTCTTCTGGAGGAAGGAGTACCAAGCAAGAGGTGCTCCTCATATACATATGTTGCTGTGGATCAAGGATGCACCTAAATTTGGAACGGATGCAGAAGACTCAGTGATGAGTTTCATAGAACAGTATTCTACGTGTGCTGTTCCAAACGCAAAGGAGAAAAAAAGCCTACGAGAAAAAGTTCTACGTTTCCAAAGCCATCGATGTGGAAAGTACTGTCGTCGTAAATTCCGGAACAAAGACAAGTTCTACACCAAATGTCGTTTCGGCTTTCCACGACCGGTGATTTCTAAAGGAAGAGTGAACAGTTTGATGTCTTCGCTGCGACATAATGTGATGAAGAAATCACCTAAAAACACATACAATTTGAAGAGGAACGAAGAGTCTAAGTACATTAACGACTACAACCCGGTGATTTTGTCCATGTGGAATGCTAACATGGATATACAGTTTGTGGCTGATAACTGTATGGCTGTGGCTCGGTATGTGACATCTTACATCACCAAAAAAGAGAAGACAGAATTGAAGGATATGTGGGAGGACATTTCCCATGAAAAGAGCCTCAGCAAGAAGTTGTACAGTTTCAGTCTGAAGATGTTGTCGCATCGAGAAATCGGAGCTTACGAATGTTCTGACCGGTTGTCTTCAGCAAGTCTCTATGCCAAGTCCAGGAGTATCGTTTGGGCGAGTGTTGGTCTTGCTGCAACGCGTAATCGAGTTCTGAAACCTGTGCGGGAAATTGAGTATTTGGCGGAAAAGGAGCCAAACAGTACCGACATTTTGAAGAGCAACATGTTGGATACATATTATCCAAATCGAAGCAGTCACCTCGAGAATGTTTGTCTGTATGAGGTTCTGCAAAATTACATATTCAAGAGGAACATCAAAGAAGATACTGAGAAAGGAGTGTATGCTGTAATAGGAAGTGAGGGATGTCTGGTCAAGCAAAGAAAATGCCACTTGATAAACCATCGAAAATTGAGTGGCGAATCTCCTGAAAAAAAGGAGTTTTTCTATTTAGCACTTTTGCAACTTTTTAAGCCTTGGCGTGCAGAAGAGGAACTGCTTGGAGATTTCCTTTGTTACGAAGACTCATTCAATGCTGCCAAGGAGACCATAGAATGTCCTGCTTTTCCCAAATATGTAGAAATGTTGAATGTGGAAATTGAGCAGGAAGCAACGATTGCAGCCGAGATTGCCAGAGACAGTTCTCAGGACAGTCAGAGTTCTGCTTCATTGAGTCAGGATCCACTAGGAGGACCTCTTATCGAAAATGAAGCTGCCACTGCTATGAATGAAGTGGAAAGAGCCATGGCACATGCTCAGGAGGATGCGGTTAACTTAGAAGAGTTGGAAAGACAACTCAACGTTGAGCAGAGGAAAATATATGACGAACTTACCATGCAAATTGATCATGGATTAAGTCATGACAAGAAAGAGTGCTCATGTACGTCGTTGAAGCCTGTCCGACTGTACGTGAGTGGAGAAGCGGGAACTGGAAAAAGTTTCCTTATTAAAGCAATTTCATGTTATTTGCAGGAAAGGACAGAGTCATCGCTGTCTTGTGTTGTCACCGCTCCAACTGGACTGGCAGCACATAACATTAAAGGGATTACTTTACATCGTTTACTGATGCTGCCAGTGGAGCATTACAACAAATTAGAATATCACAAGCTATCTGGAGATGCTTGTTTTGAAGTTTCAAGAGTCTTGAGGAAAATGAAACTTCTTATCATTGACGAAGTAAGCATGGTTTCCAATGTCATGCTTGCCTTTGTGCATTTGAGAATGCAAGAAGTTCTCAAAACAGAGTATGATGTGTTATTTGGTGGCAAACACATCATTGTTTTCGGAGATCTTCTGCAGCTGGCACCAGTGAAAGGGCAACCTGTGTTCAAAATGCTCACGCATGAAGATACCAGGAAGTGCTTAGGGAGTATTGGCAACGTCAATATATGGTTAAACTTCAATTATGCTGAACTGCATGAAAATATGCGTCAGGCAAAGGATGAAGTTTACAAGACTATTCTACAAGATGTTAGAATTGGAAAAGTGACCGAGCATGGGAAAGAAGCTTTACATGCACGATTACTGACAAATTTATATCCAGACGAAGATGTTGTGCCTGAGAATATTTTTCAGAAAGTTACTGAGAAAAAATCTGGAATATGTTTGATGCCAACTCTTGCAGAATGTGCCAAATTCAACAACAAAATGTTGCATTTAGAAAAGCAAGAGATTGTGAAATTGGAAGCTATTGACAGAGTAGAGCATATGGGATCAACAATTATTTTGTCTGAGAATCTGAAAACAAAATTGGATTCATTAGAGAAGAGTATATCTAAAACTGCGGGTTTTGAAAAGACTCTGAATGTGTGCTTGAACTGCCGTATAATTTTAAGAAGGAATTTACATGTTGAAAGAGGTCTGGTAAATGGATCAATGGGTAATGTTGTTGATTTTGTGAAATACAGAAATAGAGATGGAATTGAATTTTTAAAAATTAAATTTGATGGCATTGAGGAAGTACAGCTAATTGCTCGTTGTTCTGCTAGATTTTTGCTTGTAAAAGACTTATATGTTCGTCGTAAGCAGTTTCCTGTTTGCTTGGCATATGCGGTGACAATTCATAAATCGCAAGGTTTAAGTGTAGACTGTGCATTGGTGAATATTGGCAGTTCTGTGTTCAAGGAGGGTATGGCATATGTGGCATTGTCACGAGTTAGGACTTTATCGGGATTGTACTTGATTGAGTGTGATGTCACAAACATTTGTGCGGATCTAGATTGTGTTAAGGAATACAATAGGTTGAGAAGAGAGTATGCGCCACATTTGCCTCAGTATCCTTTGTTTGAGAAACGTGTGGTAGGCCGGAAACGAAGAAATGTGACCAATACTGGGGAGGTTGTAGCAAAAAGACGAAAAGTCGATGAACCTGAAATTACAAGCAGAAACAAAAAGGATTCTGTTGAAGATGTTGTTGGTTTTCAATTTGAAAACAGTTCTGGTGTCAACTGCTATGCTAATGTAGTAGTTAATGTTTTGTTTTCTCTAGAAAATGTAAAAGAAGAGATTGTGGTCAATTCTGATCAAAGATTTTGCAGTTTGTTAAATTCTGTGTTAGAGAAATGTAGCACTGATAGAACAAACATAGAAAGTGTGTCTGAAATTCGAAATCTGTTAGACAGATGTTCAGGCCAAACACAATTCTCTCAAAATAGTCAGCAAGATTGTCAGGAGTTTTTAATGTACATGCTTGATGTATTGCATGATGAAGGTGTAGATGTAGATCACCTGTTTGGGCTTTCTTATCAATGGCAGCATGACTGCGAGAACTGTAGGGTATCAAGTACTACTAGTGTAGACTCAGAAAGATTTATATATTTAACTTTGCCAGACAGTAAATCAGTCTCTTTTAATAAGCTAGTAAAAGCAGCTGATCACAACATGGAGTGTAGCCAATGTAAATCTGAAATGATGTCCACATTATTTATACGAACATATGGCCAGTATGTCATTTTAATGTTCCAACGATGTAGGCCTGATGGAACAAAATTGACAACTTTAATTAAAAATTTTGTGGCTTCACAGTTGTCAATATCAGGAAGGACTTTTGTAACTGTAGCAATTATATATCATGATGGTCCTTCAATAACATCAGGACATTATACAGCTTATTTAAAGTGTAGAAATGGCTGGTCATTCTGCAATGATTCTGTTTTAATTTTCAAAAAAAAATTGCCGTTTGACCTTAAAAACTCTTACCTGGTGTTTTTAAAACCAAAATTTTAGGGAAAGAATCTCGGGATGTGCTCTGAGGAATTTCAAGAAGTTCTCATGGCTCCTACACGATTTGGCCTTGAGGATAAGTGTAGTACAGAGACATAACTTCTTACCATAACACTGGACTTTATGGAGAAATACGTGCACTTTGAATGAGTTCAGAAAAACTGTTTCTTTTTATAAGCTAATTGAAGCAGCCAATCAAAACATGGAGTAGAGGGAATGTAAGTCTGCAATGCTGTCTACTGTTTTACATTGCTTTGTGATTAAAAGTGATGTAGAGAATTAAATAATTGTACTAGTCATAAAGGTAGTGTAAGTCTGCTTCATAGTAAGCAGTATCAGTGTGATAGGAAATGTAGAACATGATTGAGGAAGAAGGGGAAGATATTACTAGTCCAGGATTGTGTAAATGATCTTCAACATTTTAATTCTGAAAGTTGTGGAAATGCGAAAAGACGGGATTGGCTAACAAGAAATCCAAGAGTTATACATGGCTCTGACAAGATTTGGCCTTGTGGAATCTTGTGGTAGAGAGCAAGAAGTCATTTATTGTATGTAACATGTTTTTGAAAACGATGGAGGTTTTCTTTCAGAAAGTGGCGGGTTGAAAGTAATAACAGCACAACAGAGTGTAAGCTGTTCATAGGACATCCTTGGCCGTCATGGAAAGTAAGTTAACTTTAAGGAGTTCTGAATTCTGATTTGTAATGTTGTATGGGTTTTTTAAACACAATCATTTTGATTGTGTTTTTTTTTCCCCGCTGTTATATGATGAATACCTTCAAGTCACTGTTTTAGTGAAATTTGATACATTCTGAGAACAGCAAAAATAAACCATTTAACATGTATAATTAATTCTGTTCTGTTTGCATTTATGATGTACATGTAGAACTGTGTAGGAGGCATGGAGAAGGTGAGGCTTCTGTAAGTGTCAAAGTTGTTGCATACAGTCCTCATATTCTACGTAGTCTTTTATATTTCATTACTTTCACTGTTTCTGACTGATCTAAAAAATTTTTTTTAAAAAGAACAGTAAGTATAAGGGAAGGAAACAGACAGTTATGTTAAAAGAAACACAGCTATAGGGAATAAACTAGGGATACTGTTACCCGCAATCCTCTGCTGATGATGTCACTGAGCATGTCATGAATGATGTTATATGTGACATCATCAGCAGTGGATTACGGGTAATAGTATCTCTAGTTTACTCCCTTATAGCTGTCTTTCTTTTAACATAAGTGTCTGTTTCCTTCCCTTATACTTACTGTTCTTTTTAAAAAAAAAAATTTTTGGGTTCGCTTCCGGTTCGCGTACCGGGGAGCGAACTGGGAAGCGAACTAAGAGAAATAGAGGTTGGCACAGTTGCAAATATTGTACCAATTTTTTAATAACGGGGAGGTAGTTCTGAAAAGAACTTTTTTTTAAATTGTTTTTGTTGTTTTATATTTTTTTTATTATTTTTCTGAACATTTTTTTACTTTTTTTGAATTTTTCTGAACAGTTTTATAATTTTTTTGTTTTTTTTTCGGAGGGGGCAACGAAAACGATTCATTGTAAAGGGCTCAACAGGAGCAAGAAAACAAAAAAAAAGAATTTATTGTTTGGGGAGTTTCGGACAAACATGAGCATGATTGTCAATAGCTCTGTTGATCAGAGTGATGCTACTTTCTGCGTAGCAAATGAATCCACTGCAATGTAGGCAGACTTGTTTTACTTCACGAAATCTCGTTTGTATATTTGGCACCATCTCCCTGCCCTCTGGTCCCGTTACTTCCGGTACAACAGATCTTCTGGCCATAATAGGGAGATTATCTAGGTCGTCCTGTTCCTCTTCTTCGTCTTCTTGCTGAATTATAACTTTAGCAGGTGGTCCACTCTTCCTTGGATGTGGTGGAGGTGGTGGGGAAGCACCAGCTGAAGCTAGTAAAGAAGCCATTGCTCACTGGTAACAAAGGGTCTTTCTCTCACAATGATGAAAGTCAGAGTGAGGAAAGAAGGAGGGATTTTCACCATTTGGGAAAAAAAATAGTTCTCAACCAATGAAAAGTGTTCATTTTAGATCATATGACCTAGTCTTACATCATTAGGAAACCGAAAGTGAAATGAACCAATGAAAAGTGTTATTACCAAGTCACATGACCTGCTGTGTGTATGTTACGCGCTTTGCAGGGCCTCCCGGTTTGCTTCCAGAAACCTGTGCTTTGCGACTCGGTAAGCGTACGAGTTCGCTAACGTAGCACGTCATATGACGTATCACGCGACAACGCGAAACGTCATGCGGACGGGAGGCGTCACGATGTTGTTTTCTAACGCGGCAGTTGCGGTAAAGAAACGTTTACCGGCTCGTGGTCTATTTCGCGGCATCAAGGTCAGCTAACGGGAAGCTTCCCGATTCGCGAAGCGGGAACGAAGAAAAAAAAATATTTAAAAAAAAAAGTTATTAATAAACATATAAAATATATTTTTGGATTTAAAGAAGAATACATTTTACAGCTACAGATATTAGCTGTTAAAAAACCAATGAAATTCACTGAAAAAACCATAGGTTATAGACCATATATAGTTAGGAATTTGCATTTACAAAACCTTGAAAATTCACTGAAAAAACCATAGGTTAGAGACCATATATAGTTAGCTGGACATTTTATTGACATAAAACCAATGAAATTCCATATATAGTTAGTTGCACTAACTATATATCGTGCACCCGCAATCCACTGCTGATGATGTCACATATTACATCATTCATGACATGGTCAGTGACATCACTGATGACATCACTGATGACATCTCAAATGACATCACTGATGACATCACTGATGACATCTCAAATGACATCAATGATGACATCATGACACACCAATACCAGTTACTACATACGCACTCACTGATTCCTACGTCTACACACACATTCACTCATTCACCCATACAATCACTCATACATACAGTCACTCATTATTACAACACTATCATATGCACTCATACACCTATGCAGACACTCACACACTGCCACTCATCCATGGAGTTACTCACACACATAGTCAGTCCTGTAAAGAATCAATCACACTTCCATTTCCTCATCTATACAGTTAAACACAGAACACCATACTTCAGTGACATCACTGATGACATCACTGATGACATCTCAAATGACATCACTGATGACATCTCAAATGACATCACTGATGACATCATGAAACACCAATACCAGTTACTACATACGCACTCACTGATTCCTACGTCTACACACACATTCACTCATTCACCCATACAATCACTCATACATACAGTCACTCATTATTACAACACTATCATATGCACTCATACACCTAGTCAGTCCTGTGAAGAATCAATCACACTTCGATTTCCTCATCTATACAGTTAAACACAGACCACCATACTTTTTCACACATATACTAACACATACTTACTCTCTTATACAATCACTGATACAAGTACACATTGATATGCACAGAGTCACACACCTCCCAGCCAGCCACACACACACTCAGTCTTCCATACATCCACTCATTCTTCAATATGTAAAACATATTTAAACTTTACAAAAACACAGACACTAGATGATGTCATCAGTGATGTCAAATGAGATGTCATCAGTGATGTCATCAGTGATGTCATTTGAGATGTCATCAGTGATGTCATCAGTGATGTCACTGACCATGTCATGAATGATGTAATATGTGACATCATCAGCAGTGGATTGCGGGTGCACGATATATAGTTAGTGCAACTAACTATATATGGAATTTCATTGGTTTTATGTCAATAAAATGTCCAGCTAACTATATATGGTCTCTAACCTATGGTTTTTTCAGTGAATTTTCAAGGTTTTGTAAATGCAAATTCCTAACTATATATGGTCTATAACCTATGGTTTTTTCAGTGAATATATATATATATATATATATATACACACATATAAACACATTGGTCAACAGCCATTTTGAATTTTAAAAAAACCTGAAACTTGGCTTCAAAAAAGTCAGAAAGGATTCAGCAAGTGCATGACATGCAAGGCATGCACAGTGGGAAATATTTGAAAACCATTAAAGATCCGAGAGGTCAGACATCTGAAATAAAAGATACAATTACTTGTGTCTCGCAATTTGTGGTCTATCTAATTGAATGTTTCTGTGGCAAACGCTACATAGGATCTACCATATGCCCGCTGAAAAAGCGCATATTAGAACACATTCGAGCAATCCAGAACAGAGACATGACTTATGCTATAGCCAAGCACCTGCAAAATCATAGTGGGAAAACTTGGCAAGACATCAGATATTCAGGCATAGCTACCATACTTGAACATGAAAGAGGAGGGAATAGAATTCAAAAGCTGAGACGACTAGAGTCCAAACTAATAATTCGCTTCAAAATGAAAAGTCCCTTGGGGCTGAACGGGGACGAAGAGATGTATGTACATTTATAAATAACATATCCTCCAGGTCTAACATCTAACATGGACAAACATGAACTCAATCCGCAACGTTCTGCCGCTGAAAGTATCACTGTAAATATGTACACACGAATTGAAAGATCCAATTGAGATAATGTGATGAGTATAATTAATGTTGAGAGAATCAATCAAAGTAACGTTTTTTCCATTCTTTGAGTGCTGGAGGACACCAGTTTGGAATATGGGGTAATATGGCACTCAGCCAAGAATGTCATGGCACGCAGTCATGAAATGAGTAAGCTACAGCTTATCTGAGACCCTAGTGACGCGCACTTAATAGCGGATACGCATAGTGGTGTCACTCCAGTGATAAATTCAAATCACTTTCTCGGGCTCAATGAATGTTAATCAGCCACTCAGGCTGCTTAATATATCTCCCATATGACACTGGTGAAAAACGCTGATGTCCACCAGCAACTTAAGGAGGGATTAGAAGCATGAATGCATGTAAAGTGTTGAAAAACTACCAAGCCCACAATCAATCAATCACTGCATTTGTAAAGCGCGCTACATACCGTGAGGGTCTCAAGGCGCTGGGGGGGGGGGGGTGCTACTGGTCGAAGAGCCAGGTCTTGAGGAGTCTTCTGAAGGCCAGCAGGTCCTGGGTCTGTCGTAGGATGGTGGGCAGAGTGTTCCAGGTCTTGGCGGCGAGGTAGGAGAAGGATCTGCCGCCGGCGGTGGTTTTTCGAATGCGGGGGACTGTGGCGAGGGCGAGGTTGGCTGAGCGGAGGCTTCGGGTGGAAGCTGAGTCGGTTGTTGAGGTAGGTGTGTCCGGTGTTGTGCAGTGCTTTGTGTGCGTGGATCAGGAGCTTGAAGGTGATCCTTTTGTTGACGGGGAGCCAGTGCAGGCCTCTCAGGTGGAGTGTGATGTGGCTGCGGCGGGGGGCGTCGAGGATGAGTCGGGCCGAGGCGTTCTGGATGCATTGGAGTCATCTCAGGAGCTTGTTTGTAGTTCCTGAGTAGAGGGCGTTCCCGTAGTCGAGTCTGTTTGTGATGAGGGCCTGGGTAACGGTTTTTCTCGTGTCGAGGGGGATCCATTTGAAGATCCTGCGGAGCATACGGAGGGTGTTGAAGCAGGACGCGGAGACAGCTAGTGTGGTGACGTGGTATAAATAGGTGAAACAAACAGAGGACTTATGTTACTACCATGATCGAGAACTGTTTAGTTCGAAACGCGTAGGTGGAGAGGATCAAGGCCAATAAATCGATTTAAAGAATCCAAGAGGAGTGCGGCGTATTTTTTCAGGTTGTGTGAATACATTTTAGCGAGAGTGTCCTTATCTCGCTGCCTGCACCAGCTGCTAGGTGGTCCCCCCGCAAAGTCTATTTGCTGTTTCAAATATATATATATATATATATGAATTTAGCAAGAGCCCTTAAGCTTAGACAGGGCACACTGTCACTTTCACCCACCATCCGGTTTACTGCCTTGCTGAAGCACACGAACAGCCTCTCAAAACATTCCCCCTCAATCCGACGCGTTTCAAGGCTGCTTACGCCCCTTCTTAATGGATTGTGCGCAGGGGAAAGCAAAAAACAATCCTCGTTATTTTTCCAACCTTTTATTGTTGAAAAAAACGCCCCCAGTGGGCGTGGCATTTAGATGAACAACCAGCTGCATGCTGGTATTTCTAGTCCAAAAACGAGGTCAGTAAATGTTCCTTAAGTAGGTTTACTTTCGCTGCTCATTGCACTTTCAATTAATTCCTTAAGTAGGTATGAGAGCATCTCTTCATGTGCATTTTCGCCCGGTGAAAGGACACTTCATAGGATGGCAACAGTTACCTTCCGAAGCTTCCTCTGTCTCCCACTGGCTTCAGGGAAGACGAGAATGGTGCTCCTGTCCCACGGCCAAGGGTAGCCGTGTGGAAATGTGAATTTAGCAAGAGCCCTTAAGCTTAGACAGGGCACACTGTCACTTTCACCCACCATCCGGTTTACTGCCTTGCTGAAGCACACGAACAGCCTCTCAAAACTTTCTCCCTCAATCCGACGCGTTTCAAGGCTGCTTACGCCCCTTCCTAATGGATTGTGCGCAGGGGAAAGCAAGAAAACAATCCTCGTTATTTTTCCAACCTTTTATTGTTGAAAAAAAACGCCCCCAGTGGGCGTGGCATTTAGATGAACAACCTGCTGCATGCTGGTTTTTCTAGTCCAAAAACGAGGTCAGTAAATGTTCCTTAAGTAGGTTTACTTTCGCTGCTCATTGCTGCTCATTGCAGGTGGCTACCGCCAGCCTGGCGGGGCAATCCGCCCGACATCCTTCCCTGAATTCCCCCCCTGCCATATTACAATGGCGGGGGGGACCGCAGTGGACCAAAACACCGCCCGCCACTTTTCCGCCCCGGTCGCCTTGCGGCCGGGGCGGAAAATGTTTAATATGGTGGCGGTGTCTATTAGACACCGCCAGCCATATTACAATGGGCTTTGTAAGATGCATTTCCGCTGCGGCGCTGCCGCCACGGAAAGGCATGCGGTCTTCACTCTGGGGGCCACCTGCGGGCCCCCAGAGTGAAGTACAGGTGGGGGGTGCACAGGGGGGGTACCTGTGGTACCCCCCTTCATTGTCATTTGCAAAGCGGCAGGCACCGCGCGGTGCCTGCCGCTTTGCAAATGACAATGTTAAAGAGCATTTTCAGCATTGTGGCGGGCGGTGCAGAGAGCACCGCCCCCAAAACAATGCTGAAAATACAGGATGTGCCCGCCACTGAGGCGGGCACATCCTAATGGCACCCCTGGGACCCCCGCCCTTATGGCGGGCGGTCCAGATTTCCGATGGGATGACGGGCGGGCAAAGTCCACCCGTCATCCTAATGGACCCCTAAGTTTTTTGCCGTGAGGAGTTGCCTGCTGAAATAATTTCTAACAATGGTCCCCAGTTTGTTAGCAAGGAGTTTGATTTGTTTCTTGAAAGGTGCGGTGTTTTGCATAAAAGAGTATCCAATTATAACCCACAAGCCAATGGCCAGGTAGAACGCTTTAATAGGGTTGTCAAGGAATCTTTTCAGCTTGCTATAAAAAGTGGTTTTGAATGGAAAAAGGCTTTACGTGCCACTCTATTGTCATATCGCACTTCTCCCAATTCTGTCACAGGTCTATCTCAGTTTGAGATGTTACGAGGAAGGAAACCTGGTTCTAAGCTTGTTCCTTGGTGGTTGAAGGTTAAAATTTCCAATGATTCCACTTTTGATTTATCCCAAGTTAGGGAGCGTGTTCAGAAATATCAAGAGAAAATGAAGAACAATGTCTTGGAGCATCAATATTCTGGTTCCAAGATTAAAGTGGGGGATTTTGTTTGTGTCAAGTTTGGTGGTCTTTCTGGCAGAAAGTGGGCCAGGTGGTCTGATCCTGTTAAAGTACTGTAAGTCTTCAGTAAAGTGGTAAGAGTAGATGGGGGAAAATATGGAATTTTAGACGCATATCCTTGTGTAGATTTGCTAACTCACAGTTGCTCCCTCAACCCATTGTTGCTAAATCTTCTGATGAGAATGATAATAGTCCTATTTTTTTGGACACATATGAGAATTCCATGTGTAGTTCAAATATTTCGGAGTCATGTTCTAAATGTATTGACAATTTTCAGAGTATAACTTCCACCATGTCTGATGACAATACTGCTGAACCTTGTGATGACATTCCAGAATTCGAGAGTCATGTGACTGACTTAAGGAAAAGCTCTTGTATTAAGCATACTCCTGTCAAAATGAAAGATTTTATTCAATTTTAATTGTCAATTACTTGTGTTTCTCTCTGCAGTGTAATATAAATAAATATATATATATATATATATAAAAAAAAAATATATATATATATGTATATATATATATTTGTTTTTGTTTTTTTGTTTTTGTTTTTATAGGGGGAAGGTGTGTGGTATTCCTACTTAGAATGTTCTTAGGTTTAGAATGTTATCTGTATTCTATGTTGGGGGATTCTATGAGTGTTGGAGTCAGTCAAGGGATAGGTATTTCCAGTTGTGGATGTTTAAGCTGTTTTATGAGAATAAACTACATTTTCTGCATGAACCTGTGTTTGAAGATGCTTCAAATACTTACCAAAGTGCATGATGCATGCTCACAGTGTGTCTGTTGTTGACGTTTTGACAATACTACTACAGCAGTAGATGTCCATGTGCTGCTTGTCACCGTTTGTGCTGGCGAGGAAGGGCGCAGTTAGAACTTTACACAACTTATTAAGCTGTATGTTAACAGTAAAACAACACCAGACCAGCTGTCAGAACCGGTCTTCCACTGACTCCCCTTCAGACCTCTTCCCTACACACATTCCGCATTCCTTCCACCACCAGACACACCCTGAAACATTCCCCCTTCTCACCCTACACCACCCAGGCACATACCACAAAGCTTCAGATTCATTCAGCAATTGTTCTCCACATAGTACAGAAAATAATGCCCTATAAACCTTGACTGGACTCAGAAAATGATGATGACGTTATGAGACCAGTTACCTCCATATAGCCAGACCTAAATCACACCATTTCTTTCCGGGCTAACACATAAGCCAGTGTTGTTAAGGACAAATGAGAATCTCTGAGAAATATGCAGAGAGAGGAGGCAAAGACAAGCTGCATGAATTATTCAGTTGCACTTGCTTGTGTTTCTGCACCTGTCTTATCTCACATCCACAGCTGAACTAACACCCGGGATTGGAATCCTGACAGGACCCATTAGACGCGACTCATTACAAGTCAAGGTGCTGAGTTCATTTGCAGGCTATCAAACATGCTAATGCGGCTCACCGCCATCACCACCGCGCACTCAGAGATTGCTGGCGGAATGAGATAGACAGTAAATGTTTGCTTCTGGTGCAGACAAACACTGCTTCAGCTAGAAAGGGAGCATGGATGGGCAGCTGGGCTGGAGGACTGTGGTGGCGGCAGCATCTGTGGGGCGCCCGAGAACCCGCCTCTGTAAATCAGACCCACTGTGTGGTTTGTCTTAATCTCTGATTATCATTTGTCCTTATTTTCTATTCGTGTATGCACAGATGTCTGACATCACCAGATCAGAATTTTCCACAGCATAGCCCTTATTTCCCCTTTGGGAGTGCCCTCACCACTTCCTAGCTTGGAGTGTAGATGGAAACATGTTGGGCCCGGTCACCTTCCTGCATATACGTGGCTGGCATAACTGTCCCAACTCATAGCTTGACTCACTCAGGGCCGATCCACAAAGGGCCTCCGCATTCGTGACAGAGGCCCTCAGTTGTGGTGGGACCTCCTTTTTGCAGTTACCCATTGCAGGGCCCCTTCCACGAGTGCGGGCCTCCCCACCACGAGTGTGGGCCTCCCTGCCAAGACTGCGGGCCTCAGCCACAACTGCAGGGCCTCCGCCACGAGTGCGAGCCTCCACGCTACAAGTGCGGCCTCCCTGCCACGACTGCGGGGTCTCTGCAATGAGGGCAGGTGCCTCTTCCACAACTGTGGGGCCTCCCTGCCATGACTGCAGGACCTCCGCCCGAATGTCGCACCTCCGCCACAAGTACAGGCCTCCCCGCCATGACAGCCGGGTCTCCACAACGAGTGCATGCCTCCCTGCCATGACTGAAGGGCCTCCGCCCCGAATGCCGCACCTCCACCACAAGTACAGGCCTTCCCGCCATGACAGCCAGGTCTCCACAAGTGCATGCCTCCCTGCGGGGCCTCTGCCACGAGCGCAGGGCCTCCGCCACAAGTGCAGGCCTCCCCGCTACGACTGCAGGATCTCTGCAATGAGTGCAGACCTCTCTGTCACAACTGTGGAGCCTCCGCCGCGACTGCAGGGCCTTCCTGCCACGACTGCAGGGCCTCCGCCACAAATGCGGCACCTCTACCACAAGTACAGGCCTCCCCGCCATGACTGCGGGGTCTCCGCAATGAGTGCGGGCCTCCCCGCCACGACTGCAGGGCTTCCGCCATGAGTGTGGGGCCCTTTGTGAATCAGCCCCTCAGTCTTCCACTAAGGTCGTAGTTCTTAACCACTGGTACGAGGACCCCAAAGGGGCCCCTCAGGGGGCCTGCAACTGTTTTACAAAATTAAATAATATTAATAATAATTAAAATTAATAATGTATATACAAATAAAGAAGCAACATTGAAAATGTGAAACTTTTTCTATTTTGGATTGTGAATTAAACAAAAGATTTCAATGTTTAAGAATGTGTTTGGGGGATACTTGTTTCTATATTTTTGTGTATTGTTTTGAGGTTCAAATTATAGAAATTGCATAGCCCTTGGGCCCCTGACTTCCAATAATGGCTCTGTGGGTGTCCCCAGATTCAAGTAATTATTCAGTGTTGGCCCACAGAGGTCAAAATATTAGGAACTGTTGCAAGGTATCATGCCCAGAACCCCAGTTGATGCAGCTCGTGAAAACGCAGCTCGTGAAAACTCACATTCGGTAGGTTCTGTGTTTTTCTCTGGTCTTTATTCTCATAAACAGTATGGGGGGGCATGAGCCAACCAGCTGGCTCCAGGAAACAGCAGATCTAACTTATGTCCATGACACCACAGACAATCTGGATAACTGAGTCACGCACAGGGTACAGATATCCATCAGAGGACAGGCGCGGTCTGTGCAGGGAAGAGCGGTGGGGCGGGGGGCGGGGGGGCTGAGTGGGGGGATTCGACATACGACAACAAGGGAAGCTTAAATTAAAAAAAAGTAAGCCATGATTTTTATTTTTTTATTTGTTTCCCTTGTCGTCGTATGTTGAATCTACCCCACCTCGCCCCTGCCCTCTCATCCCACCGCTCGTACCTGCACGGGCCACGCCTGTCAGAGGGCCATATTTGCAATAAAATGTTAGTGCGTGGAGCTGCGCCAAATTTGCCAGCGCCGCGCTCTGAAATTTTCAAAACGCATGGATGCACCATATTCACAAGAACACAGTTCACCCCTGTGTTTCCCCTAGCGCTGGACCAAAAAAAGCTGTCTAGCTAGTGCCAGGGCAGACACCCTGCGGCCATGTTGCAAGGGTGCCTCACTTGCAGGGATGATTGTTTATGTGCAGGAAGGTAAATGAGCAATAAAGATGCCTTTAAATTGTATCTTGTGACATTTGCTGTGCCTTCAAAGAGAGATGTCAAACGTCAGACTATGTCTATTTACACATTGACGTATATTCTTATAACATGGAGATTGATGTTAACTTTTTTATATGACTGCAAAGTGAACGGATTTTGTAAAGTAAACTCTTTGCCAATCTCGCTATCAATAATTTGTAAAAATATTTCAAAATATATCAGCAGTTAAGAAAGTGCAAATAAAGCACATTTTTCTTTTCATTCTGAAGTGTAATGGAAACAAAGATTTTAATTGGGTCAAAACCAATCAAATACTTAACTTGGTGATGTGTAAATGATAAATATTTGCTGAAACCGGATTCCCACACATTATTGTTTGCGTGTTATGTAGTTTTATCAGTAAAACTACATGTCTGTACAAATTTTGTGCCCATGCCAATTGAAGATATGCTGTGTGTGAATGACAGTGCACTACCACGCAATACTTCAGAGATATACATGTGACAGTGTGCTCCAAAATGCACCACCAGTTAAATACCACACCCATACCACCCTTCTGATTGCTGTGGCTCATTTGCTACCCTTGTTCTTTGTGTGACGCTTACATTTTTCAGAATCCCTGAGACTACAGTGATATAATATTCATGCAGCATCTCCACTCTGAAAATTGTCCCTGCACCACTGATTTCCACTTGCCTGGTGCTTTTACGTGTCCAGATACTAGTTTAGTAAAGAGAAGGAGCAGAGTGCTGAGTAACTACACACGACATCTCATACCAAAGCACTTTGAAACCACTGGAGGCACTACAAGCAAATCAAACAATCAATAGTACCCAGCAGACGTGAACGCGGTAAATGTTTTTATTAAGAAATGCTTCCAGCTGACTACAGTTATAATTTGCATGTCTGTCTGTCACACCTTCACTTCCATCACACTGTGCACAACAACACTCATCCCTGCAACGCAGGCACATTTGCACCATGAAGCAAGGGTGTCTGCATTGGCGCAAAGCTGCTGTTTGTACTCCGGCACATGGGATGAAGGCCAGGAATGTGCCACATCTTGTACATACGGCGCAGCAAGGAAAGACACTGTGGTGTGCAATCAACCACACCACCACTTCCAACCTTACCATGAGCTGCACAGCACAGGTGAAGACAAAGAGGGTCCTTCATTCTAATACCGACACCAAAGTCCTAAAAAGGTAGGAGAGGAACCTGTTCCAAATGGCTGGGTTTTCTACATGTTTGGCAATCAATCAGGATTTATAAGCCCAGTTAATCACGCGACAGGGTATCCAGGTGCTTGCAGGCCCTAGAGGCTTAATCAAACAGCCAAGTCTTGAAGGCCATTCCGAATTCCAGAAGTGAGGTGATGATCCGGAGGTGCGCAGTTCCTGGTCTTTGCTGCGATGTGGGAGAAGGAGCGTCCTCCACTTCTGCTTTGATAGATGCGGGGAGCATGGGCAAGTGAAAGGGAGGCGGAGGCGGAGGCGGAGGCGGAGTGTAGTCTTCTCGATGTGGTACCTCATCAAATGTCCCTTCCCCTACCTGTCTCTTCCCCACTCAGATGCCCCCCGCCCTGGGTCTAGAAGGCGATCAGTAGGCACTGCTCTGCTCCAGGCATACATGCTTATTCACCTATGGCAGGATGTATGTCGTTTCAACGTATGCTTTTACCACGCATGCCTTTACAACGCGGGGATTACAACGCAAGTCGTTACAACGACTTGCGTTGGGGGGCGCTGGATAGTGGAATAGTTTAATTTTCTATTCCAACTCCAGTCCCCGTGGATAGAAGGGAAGGTGTTGGATAGAAAATTAAACTATTTCCTATCCAACAGCGCCCTCCAGCGAAAGTCGTTGTAACAACTTTCATTGTAATTCCTGCGTTGTAATGGTAGTGCGGGGTAACAGTTTCGTTGTAAATGATGTTCCCCCCATGGCACAGTGCACTCACACAAGCTGAGAGCTAGGATAGAGCAGTCAGTTCACAGTGTGTGGTGGGAGTGGGATGGGGAGCGTGCCGCATCACGGTTATCTTTTGACCTCCTGGTTGTGTTTTTTTTTGTACTTGTTTCCCTCTATTTCATTGTGCATTGTTTCACTGTGGTTTTAGTATTCTGTTCCCATTCACTGTGTTTTTAGTATTCTGTGCATTACTCGCAGCCCCTCGCCGTTACCATCTCCCTGTTACCGCCGCTGCAGACCCGCCCTTCTGCCATCGCCCGTTTCCCGCCTCCCAGCTCAGCATCCCTCCCCTTCCCTACAAATGGCAGATGCGCCTAAGGCAAGCCCGTCTGCGCCCGTCCGTGACCCGCCCACGATCAGCGCCAGGAACTCCCGCTCTCTAGTGCCCCGCCAATATGACCCCACCACCCTCCACCCTCTCAACCTCGGAAGACACCCAGACTGCCAGATCTCCTCACCGAACACTACCCACGGACCTTTCTCCTGCAGATTCTGCCAACGCTCCTTCACCATCTACAGCGCCCCCACGTCCGCCACAGGCTCATGGGACGCCCGGAACACCGAAGGCCTGACGTGCATCCTCCTCCACGTACGCTACCTCCACAGACACGCCGTAGAGATCTGGGACCTGATCGACACCCTCGCGCCCGACGTCGCCTTCTTCATGGAAACCTGGACCAACGCCATCTTTGGTCCCGACATCGCAACCGCAATCCCCGACGGTGACAAGATCCAGAGGAAGTACGCCCACACCGCCCAGGAGGAGGACTCGCCATCGCACACAAGCCCTCCCTCCGACTCTCCACCTCCAGCACGAGTGATCCCCACTCCAGCACAAAACACCCCCACTTCCAGATCCAGACCTCCCCCAGGACCATGCTCCACGGCACCCTTGCCTACAGACCCCCGGGAACGTGCTCCCTGGCCACAACAGTAATCACAGACTTCGTCAAACCCCAGGCCATCAACTCCAAGGACTACATCCTATTCGGAGACCTGAATTTCTACCTCTCCAACCACAGCAACCCCGACTCCACCGCCCTCCTCGACAACCTCTCCAACCTCGGACTGAAGCAGCTTGTCAACACATCCACGCACAGAGCAGGACACACCCTCAGCCCCTTCTTCTCAGGAGGATCAAACGTCCACTTCAGGCACACCAAGCAGCCCCCCAGGTCCGACCACCACTGCGTACATGTCACCTTTAACACCTCCACCGCACCCAAACCAGCCCCCCGCCCGCCACAAAGGAACTGGAGCAAAATCACAGAAGAGCATCTCATCTCCACCCTCCTCCTAGACCCCCCACCACCACGACCAACGCCAACTCCACAGCCAAAGAACTCCATCGATGGATCTCCAGATGCGCCAACAAGATCGTCCCCCTCCGCCACCCTGTGAAACAGCGGCCCCTGAAGGCCACCTGGTTCACCACCAAACTCCAAATATTGCGAAGCCAGAAAACCACAGAAGACCTAAACAAACATAGGAGTGCCCTGAAGGGCTACCACCAGCTCATAAGGGCCATTAAGTGGACCTTCATCAAGAACTATTCAACGTCATACAGCAATTCACCAAACCCCCTAGCAAGGCCACGGACGTCACACCATCCCAGGAACTCTGCAACAAGCTCAGCGCCTTCTTCCATCAGAAGATCAAGACCCTCTATGACCACCTAAGCGACCAGACCAGACGCCGTTCACCACCCCTTCCCCCTCCGCTGACCACCAGCCGACCATCATCACCTGGACCCCCACCACGGTGGAACTCATCACCACGACCATGATAAAAACCCGGTCTGGAGCCCCCACGGACACCTGCTCACCACACATCTACCACACCTTTACCAGAAGGCCGCCATCACCATCGCCCCTGATCTAGGACGGACAATCAATACCTCCCTCCAATCTGCACCTTCCCCGATGACTGGAAGCAGGCAGAAGTCAAACCCCTCCTTAAGAAACCCACAGCCGACATTACGGACCTGGAGAACTACCGGACCATCTCTCTGCTCCTATTCACCGCCAAAATCGCCAAAAGAGTCGTAAATGCCCAGCTGACCGCATTCATTGAAGAGCACTCCATCCTAGATGCCTCCCAGTCCGGATTCCACAGACCGCCCTTCTCACCGACACTGACGGCATCCGCATGCTACTCGACCAGGAACACACCGCA
The DNA here is from genome assembly GCF_964261635.1 of Lissotriton helveticus. Taxonomy (NCBI): domain Eukaryota; kingdom Metazoa; phylum Chordata; class Amphibia; order Caudata; family Salamandridae; genus Lissotriton; species Lissotriton helveticus. Next base: position 55,352,893 of record NC_136067.1, read on the forward strand.
GCCCTCATCCTACTCGACCTCTTCGCAGTCTTTTGACACTGTCTCACACCACACCCTCGCAGCCAGACTGTACGATGCCGGAATACAAAGATCCGCCCTCAACAGGATCCTATCTTTTTTCTTCGGCAGAACCCAGAGGAACAGACTCCCCCCTTTCATCTCCGAATCCCTCAGCCCCACGCTCTTCAACATCTACATGGCCCCCCCTCGCCGCCATCGTCAGACAGCATGGGCTCAACATAGTATCTTACACCGATGACACCCAACTCATCCTCTCCGTCACAAAGGATCCCGAAGACAAAAGGCTCAGCTTCCAGGAAGGAATGAGGGATGTTGCGGCCTGGATGAAGGACAGCTGCCTGAAGCTCAACACTGAGAAACCAGAGGTCCTCATCCTGGGACTCTCGACCTCCGCCTGGGATGACACATGGTGGCCCTCCGCCCTTGGGAGTCCTCACACCCCGACAGACCACACTCAGAACCTCAGCATCATCCTTGACTCCTCTCTCACCATGCCCCGCCAGAACAACGCAGTCGCCTCCACCAGCTCTCCTCCGAAAGACCTTCAAATGGATCTCCTCAAACACAGAAAAACCATCAACCACGCACTCATAACCAGCAGACTAGACTACGGAAATGCCCTCTACGCCGGCATCAACAGGACCCTTCTACACAAGCATCAAACCATCTAGAATGCTGCGGCCAGACTCGTCCTTGGGACCCCACGGCACAAACGCATGATGTAACACCTTCGAGACCTTCACTGGCTCCTGGTCGAGAAGAGAATAACCTACAAACTTCTCAGCCACACCTACAAATCTCTCCACAACATCAGACCCAAATACCTCAACAATCGAGTCTGTTTCCATGCACCCAAAAGAACTCTCCAATCCCCCGACCTCGCCGTAGCGGAGACCCCCCGGATCGGCAGAAGCAGAGCAGGAGGAAGGGCCTTCTCCTACATCGCAGCCAAAACCTGGAACGAGCTCCCGGTCAGCATCAGACGCTCCCCTAACCTGCGCTTCTTCATGAAGGACCTCAAGACTTGGCTCTTCGCCTGAGCTGGAGCTGCCTACCAATCCCCAACCACCTCCCCCAGCACCTTGAGACCCTCAAAGGTGAGTAGCGTGCTTTATAAACCCCTGATTCAATCCAATCAATGACCTATAATATGAAGTATACATTAGTTTGCACACCTGATGCATTTAAGGGGTAGCACTAAAGCCCAGGCAGCTCAGAAGGAAAATGAAACCTCATCTCTTGCAGGAGCATCACTGCCCTGGACAGTAGGACCTCACTCGGTGCTGCCTCCTGTCCTGGGCTCCTGCGCTCTCTAGAGCGCCTCGTGCCTTTTCAGCTAGGTGTGTGTCCCCTAAGTACCGCTACATAAACACATGCATACAACATACCCTTCTCCCACGAGGAGCTTTGTAACTCTTCATGCTGCTCCCTAATTAAAAACTCCAAAGTGCCCCTGATTGGTGCTGACATGCAGTTTGTTTCCATAAATCTTGAAGACATTTTCAATAGTCAGGTGGCTTGTGGATTTCATTACAGAAGACACCAGACACCAGTTTGATATTTGGTGTACTTTTTTATTTTTAATTCACAAATAACCTGAATAAGAAATTGATTTTTGGATGAATATTATTATGATCTATGTAGTAATTCGAAATGATCTTTAAAACACAAAAATATGTATTATGCCTCTTTAACTTTCATGCTATTTTCATTGGCGCCACAAATCTAGAAAAATACTTCTTTCACAGAAAATCTGGAATAAAAGTCAATTTTCTTACTCACTATTTGTCCAGTCCCTCAGTCACATGCTAGCTGGTTCCCTACCCTTGCATAGGTGTCTCTTAAATTATTTGTTAATCAATCTCAACATTTACAACATTCCCGATCTATGGAACCTCTCAAGCCTTTGAGGGTAAGAAGCAACACCCGCCATCCTGTGTATGTATGTGTTGGGATTTGTTTTGACGCGCAGCCCTAGTTCAAGTGCAATTGAGGGCTTCCCCAGGAGTGCGCCACCAATGGTTGAAGGACAAGGGTAGACTGTCGGGTCATGGGTGGTTCTTCTCATGCAGCATGAACCGAGAAGGCTCGCCTTGTGTTTCATTCTCATTTCACATCTCTTCAATTCGTCCACTGTCTTGCTGGTTAAAACTCTGGTTAAACCCCGATATTCCGCTGACGCATATGATTTTAAAAGATTGCATGTCTATGGATATCTCATCCGCTATACCCTGGCTGAACTACCTGCAGAAAAGCTTTCTGAGCCTAGGGCGGAGTGAGTTATTTGAAACCCCTGACTGTATTACTATGAAGGACGTGGATGCAACTAAGATGGCATTCCTCTTGGAGCATTGAGGGAAGCCATTGAGGTTCAGAAACCGAGTGTCAGAACATATGTTATGCTAAAAACCACTCCACTCATTGAACCTTATTTAATGGGCTCACTGACCTCCTACGAGAAATGTTTACTAACCAGATTCCGAATGAATCATTTTTATTATTTGCTTGTTAGGCCACAAACAATCACTTTTAACAAAGTAACAGCTCCCTGCGGCTGCGACGGAAAGTCTCCGCAGGATATGCTACATTTGATGTTTTTATGTAAATTTTATGAATTTCCCCGTAAACGCTATCTGATCCCGCTTCTAAAGAAATTGAATTTTTGTGAAATCAGACCTGCCATGATGTATTTACAACTATTACATAGTGATAGTATTCTTTTTGTATTAGAATTCCTGAAATCAATTGTAAAGTACAGAATATGTTTGGATTTGTAAATGATTTTTTAAGTCCTCTTTGCACATGCACTATTCACTTTAGTATAACCTGTGCTGCTATACTTGCTGCTAGTCAGGTATTATTGTACCTTTTTAAGGATCTTTATTTGATTTGTTTTTTAAATAATGAACTTTTGAGATTGCTGTATTGTACTTTTGTGGTTTGAAAACTAAACAAGTTTTATTGAATTGAATTGAATTATTTGTTCATCAATCTCAACATTTACAACATTCCCGATCTATGGAACCTCTCAAGCCTTTGAGGGTAAGAAGCAACACCCGCCATCCTGTGTATGTATGTGTTGGGATTTGTTTTGACGCGCAGCCCTAGTTCAAGTGCAATTGAGGGCTTGCCCCAGGAGTGCGCCACCAATGGTTGAAGGACAAGGGTAGACTGTCGGGTCTGGGTGGTTCTTCTCAAGCAGCATGAACCGAGAAGGCTCGCCTTGTGTTTCATTCTCCTCTTGTAATCTTTGCCTCCAGTCTGGTGACATCAGACCTCTGGTCTGGTGCTGGCCCTAGACATGGCTCGTTTTCTTGCCAGGTACGCTGGCGTCTTGTTGTTGAGGGCTTCATCAGTGGTGCCGCAGGTCCTGGAGACGGTCCAGGCTGGATGCGGACCAGTGTAACTTCAAACGTGTCGGTGATGTGGTCAGATGTCTTCAAGCCCTCGATGAGCTGTGCTGCTGTGTGCAGGATTCCTTTCAGAGGCACCGGAGTGGGACCAGGGACTCTGCTGAGCTGGGCGCTGCTCCCGTCCAGAAGGGAAAGGACTTGGGCTTGTACCCTTGTTCTGAAGTCATCTTCCAGGAGGAACTTCTTCTCTTTTTTCAACGCATACAGTTTCCCATTCACCGATAATACCCTAACCTAGGAGAAAAATAGAGACATAAGCAAGTTATTCCCCAGTGTATACTCCTATGCAAAATACCCCATCACCTCAGACAAACCTATCCATCGTTAGATCCCTCCAGGATTAACTTTTTGTACAATTTGCATGGACCTACAGCCTCTTTCCAGGGGAGGAGATGTGGTGAAGTGGCGATACTGTTGACTTTCAGACCTTGAGAAATATATTTATAATCCCGACTTCACCAGTTAATGAAAAACCGTGTGATTTTGGGCAATTAACACATGCTTCCTGTGCCTCAAACTGTAAATATGTCTAATATAAAAATGTGTAATGCCAATATGTAAAATCACACTTGATGTGCTTAACCTTGTATCCTCGCCTCCCCAGGTGATGCACAGTGCTCTGTTGAATAGCTTGTGCTGCTTAAATACCATCCTATACGTACCTGTCATAAACGTCCCCTTCCTCTTGCAGTGCAGGAGTAGGTAGGGTCATACTCCCCTCTGTGTCGTTAACAGAATGTTTAGACGCATTTAGCATAGAACATTGTGGTTCCATATCAATGCACATCCATAAATATCATGCTTGTTTATGGTTTAGTTCTTTGTTATTTAGAGCCTGTAATTTAATACATAACCACCTACAACCAGTGGCCGGTGGAAAACAACTTGTAACAAACACCCCAACCCTCTCCCCTGCACCCCCAATCCTATTGCTTTATGCCTTTCAAAAGGTTTAGGCAGAGGTATGCTACTCGCGCCTCCAAAAAGTTTAGGTAGAGGTATGCCACACACGTGCACACGCCTCCAAAAGGTTTAGGGAGAGGTATGCTACTCACGCCTCCAAAAGGTTTAGGTAGAGGTATGCTACACACGTACACACGCCTCCAAAAGGTTTAGGTAGAGGTATGCTACTCACGCCTCCAAAAGGTTTAGGTAGAGGTATGCTACTCACGCCTCCAAAAGGTTTAGGTAGAGGTATGCCACACACGTGCACACGCCTCCAAAAGGTTTAGGGAGAGGTATGCTACTCACGCCTCCAAAAGGTTTAGGGAGAGGTATGCTACTCACGCCTCCAAAAGGTTTAGGTAGAGGTATGCTACTCACACCTCCAAAAGGTTTAGGTAGAGGTATGCTACACACGTACATACGCCTCCAAAAGGTTTAGGGAGAGGTATGCTACACACGCCTCCAAAAGGTTAAGGTAGAGGTATGCTACACACGTACACACGCCTCCAATCCAAAGGTTTAGGGAGAGATATGCTACACACGCCTCCAAAAGGTTTAGGTAGAGGTATGCTACACACATACACACGCCTCCAAAAGGTTTAGGGAGAGGTATGCTACTCACGCCTCCAAAAGGTTTAGGTAGAGGTATGCTACACACGTACACATGCTTCCCATCCCAAGGTTTAGGGAGAGGTATGCTACACACGCCTCCAAAAGGTTTAGACAGAGGTATGCTACACATGTACACATACCTCCAAAAGGAAAGGTTTAGGCAGAGGTATGCTACGCGGTGCACAGACATAATATCCACTCCAAAATATCGTCTGGACAGAATATCGAGTTTTAAATATCGTTTGGAGAAAATATCGACTAGACAGAATATCGACAGCCAAAATATCGTTTTTAAGGTAAGTGAAGTAATATCGACTGTAAATAATATAGACAGTGAAAATATCCAAGTATATAATCTAGATAGTAAAAAATATAGTTTTTTAAATAATATTTAATTATTTATAGTGTGTTTATGTTATAATATGTGTGACAAGTGTCAATTTATTTTTTTTATTTTTTTAATTAATTATTTTTTTAATTATTGTGTAATTTAATTCTGTAGCGGGTTGTGGGTTTATAGGGGAATAGGGTGGGAAGTAATTTAATTATAATTAATTAAATATGTAAATTTATTAATTGGTAGTAATAATTAATTAATTGGTAATTAAATAATATATGTTAATTATTTAAAATTTAATTGGTAATTAATTTTATTTAATTGATTAATTGCTAATTATGTCAATTAAAATAATTTATTTTCTCTAGCGGGTTGTGGGTTTATAGGGGAATAGGGTGGGAAGTAATTTAATTATAATTAATTAAATATGTAAATTTATTAATTGGTAGTAATAATTAATTAATTGGTAATTAAATAATATATGTTAATTATTTAAAATTTAATTGGTAATTAATTTTATTTAATTGATTAATTGCTAATTATGTCAATTAAAATAATTTATTTTCTCTAGCGGGTTGTGGGTTTATAGGGGAATAGGGTGGGAAGTAATTTAATTATAATTAATTAAATATGTAAATTTATTAATTGGTAGTAATAATTAATTAATTGTTAATTAAATAATATATGTTAATTATTTAAAATTTAATTGGTAATTAATTTTATTTAATTGATTAATTGCTAATTATGTCAATTAAAATAATGTATTTTCTCTAGCGGGTTGTGGGTTTATAGGGGAATAGGGTGGGAAGTAATTTAATTATAATTAATTAAATATGTTAATTTAATAATTGGTAGTAATATTTAATTAATTGTTAATTAAAAAATGTTTGTTAATTAATTAAAATGTAATTGGTAATTAATTTTATTTAATTGATTAATTGCTAATTATGTTAAATGAAAGGGGTATTTTTAGGGTTCAGGGTCAGTTTTTAGTTTTTGGGTAAAGGGGTATTTTTAGGGTTCAGGGTCAGTTTTCAGTTTTTGGGTAAAGGGGTATTTTTAGGGTTCAGGGTCAGTTTTCAGTTTTTGGGTGAAGGGGTATTTTTAGGGTTCAGGGTCAGTTTTTAGTTTTTGGGTAAAGGGGTATTTTTAGGGTTCAGGGTCAGTTTTCAGTTTTTGGGTAAAGGGGTATTTTTAGGGTTCAGGGTCAGTTTTTAGTTTTTGGGTAAAGGGGTATTTTTAGGGTTCAGGGTCAGTTTTCAGTTTTTGGGTAAAGGGGTATTTTTAGGGTTCAGGGTCAGTTTTCAGTTTTTGGGTAAAGGGGTATTTTTAGGGTTCAGGGTCAGTTTTCAGTTTTTGGGTCAAGGGGTATTTTTAGGGTTCAGGGTCAGTTTTCAGTTTTTGGGTCAAGGGGTATTTTTAGGGTTCAGGGTCAGTTTTCAGTTTTTGGGTAAAGGGTTATTTTTAGGGTTCAGGGTCAGTTTTGGGTTTTTGGGGTACATATACAATATTGCCTATTATTTAATTAAATGTTGTTACTATATATATATGTTTTAAGAAATATGATTAAAAATATATATATTTTTTTACTTTCATTAAATATTTAATTATTAAAAGTTATTTTAAGTATTGTTAATTATATTTTAGTAATTAATTTTTTATATTAATGTAATTAAACATTGTTTTTAGTAAAGTCGATATTTTTTACAACGATATTTTTGTAAACGATATTTTGTAGTCGATATTTTTGTACTTACCTGTTTGTACATACAAACTCGATATTTTTGTAGTAGATATTTTCACCTCGATATTTTGGGTACTCGATATTGTGGTAGTCGATATTCTTTCAGTGATCCTTGCTACGCACGTACACGCGCTTCCAAAAGGTTTAGGTAGATGCATGATACACACGTACTCACGCCTCCAAAAGGTTTAGGTAGAGGTATGCTACTCACGCCTCCAAAAGGTTTAGGGAGAGGTATGCTACACACGTACACATGCCTCCAAAAGGTTTCGGGAGAGGTATGCTACACACGTACACACGCCTCCAAAAGGTTTCGGGAGAGGTATGCTACTCACCCCTCCAAAAGGTTTAGGGAGAGGTATGCTACTCACGCCTCCAAAAGGTTTAGGTAGAGGTATGCTACACACGTACACACGCCTCCCATCCAAAGGTTTAGGGAGAGGTATGCTACACACGCCTCCAAAAGGTTTAGGCAGAGGTATGCTACACATGTACACACGCCTCCAAAAGGAAAGGTTTGGGCAGAGGTATGCTACGCACGTACACGCGCTTCCAAAAGGTTTAGGTAGAGGCATGATACACACGTACTCACGCCTCCAAAAGGTTTAGGTAGAGGTATGCTACACATGTACACACGCCTCCAAAAGGTTTAGGGAGAGGTATGCTACTCACGCCTCCAAAAGGTTTAGGGAGAGGTATGCTACTCACCCCTCCAAAAGGTTTAAGTAGAGGTATGCTACTCACACCTCCAAAAGGTTTAGGTAGAGGTATGCTACACACGTACACACGCATCCAAAAGGTTTAGGGAGAGGTATGCTACTCACCCCTCCAAAAGGTTTAGGGAGAGGTATGCTACTCACACCTCCAAAAGGTTTAGGTAGAGGTATGCTACACACGTACACACGCCTCCAAAAGGTTTAGGGAGAGGTATGCTACACACGCCTCCAAAAGGTTTAGGGAGAGGTATGCTACTCACGCCTCCAAAAGGTTTAGGCAGAGGTATGCTACACACGTACATACGCCTCCAAAAGGTTTAGGGAGAGGTATGCTACTCACGCCTCCAAAAGATTTAGGGAGAGGTATGCTACTCACCCCTCCAAAAGGTTTAGGTAGAGGTATGCTACTCACGCCTCCAAAAGGTTTAGGTAGAGGTATGCTACTCACGCCTCCAAAAGGTTTAGGTAGAGGTATGCTACACATGTACACACACCTCCAAAAGGTTTAGGTAGAGGTATGCTACTCACGCCTCCAAAAGGTTTAGGCAGAGGTATGCTACACATGTACACACGCCTCCAAAAGGTTTAGGGAGAGGTATGCTACTCACCCCTCCAAAAGGTTTAGGTAGAGGTATGGTACTCACGCCTCCAAAAGGTTTAGGTAGAGGTATGCTACACACGTACACACGCCTCCAAAAGGTTTAGGGAGAGGTATGCTACTCACCCCTCCAAAAGGTTTAGGGAGAGGTATGCTACTCACACCTCCAAAAGGTTTAGGTAGAGGTATGCTACACACGTACATACGCCTCCAAAAGGTTTAGGGAGAGGTATGCTACTCACGCCTCCAAAAGTTTAGGGAGAGGTATGCTACTCACACCTCCAAAAGGTTTAGGTAGAGGTATGCTACACAGGTACACACGCCTCTAAAAGGTTTAGGGAGAGGTATGCTACACACGCCTCCAAAAGGTTTAGGGAGAGGTATGCTACTCACACTTCCAAAAGGTTTAGTTAGAGGTATGCTACACACGTACACACGCCTCCAAAAGGTTTAGGGAGAGGTATGCTACTCACCCCTCCAAAAGGTTTAGGTAGAGGTATGCTACTCACGCCTCCAAAAGGTTTAGGTAGAGGTGTGCTACTCACGCCTCCAAAAGGTTTAGGTAGAGGTATGCTACACATGTACACACGCCTCCAAAAGGTTTAGGGAGAGGTATGCTACTCACCCCTCCAAAAGGTTTAGGTAGAGGTATGCTACTCACGCCTCCAAAAGGTTTAGTCAGAGGTATGCTACACAGGTACACATGCCTCCAAAAGTTTTAGGGAGAGGTATGCTACTCACCCCTCCAAAAGGTTTAGGGAGAGGTATGCTACTCACGCCTCCAAAAGGTTTAGGTAGAGGTATGCTACACACGTACACACGCCTCCAAAAGGTTTAGGGAGAGGTATGCTACACACGCCTCCAAAAGGTTTAGGGAGAGGTATGCTACTCATACTTCCAAAAGGTTTAGTTAGAGGTATGCTACACACGTACACACGCCTCCAAAAGGTTTAGGGAGAGGTATGCTACTCACCCCTCCAAAAGGTTTAGGTAGAGGTATGCTACTCACTCCTCCAAAAGGTTTAGGTAGAGGTATGCTACTCACGCCTCCAAAAGGTTTAGGTAGAGGTATGCTACACATGTACACACGCCTCCAAAAGGTTTAGGGAGAGGTATGCTATTCACGCCTCCAAAAGGTTTAGGTAGAGGTATGCTACACATGTACACACGCCTCCAAAAGGTTTAGGGAGAGGTATGCTATTCACGCCTCCAAAAGGTTTAGGTAGAGGTATGCTACACATGTACACACGCCTCCAAAAGGTTTAGGGAGAGGTATGCTACTCACCCTTCCAAAAGGTTTAGGCAGAGGTATGCTACTCACGCCTCCAAAAGGTTTAGGTAGAGGTATGCTACACACGTACATACGCCTCCAGAAGGTTTAGGGAGAGGTCTGCTACTCACGCTTCCAAAAGTTTAGGGAGAGGTATGCTACTCACAGCTCCAAAAGGTTTAGGTAAAGGTATGCTACACACGTACACATGCCTCCAAAAGGTTTAGGGAGAGGTATGATACACACGTACTCACGCCTCCAAAAGGTTTAGGGAGAGGTATGCTACACACGCCTCCAAACGGTGTAGGGAGAGGTATGCTACACACGCCTCCAAAAGGTTTAGGTAGAGGTATGCTACACACATACATACGCCTCCAAAAGGTTTAGGGAGAGGTATGCTACTCACGCCTCCAAAAGTTTAGGGAGAGGTATGCTACTGACACCTTCAAAAGGTTTAGGTAGAGGTATGCTACACACATACACACGCCTCCAAAAGGTATAGGGAGAGGTATGCTACACACGCCTCCAAAAGGTTTAGGGAGAGGTATGCTACACACGCCTCCAAAAGGTTTAGGGAGAGGTATGCTACACACGCCTCCAAAAGGTTTAGGGAGAGGTATGCTACACACGTACACACGCATCCAAAAGGTTTAGGGAGAGGTATGCTACTCACCCCTCCAAAAGGTTTAGGGAGAGGTATGCTATTCACACCTCCAAAAGGTTTAGGTAGAGGTATGCTACACAAGTACACACGCCTCCAAAAGGTTTAGGGAGAGGTATGCTACTCACCCCTCCAAAAGGTTTAGGGAGAGGTATGCTACTCACACCTCCAAAAGGTTTAGGTAGAGGTATGCTACACACATACATACGCCTCCAAAAGGTTTAGGGAGAGGTATGCTACTCACGCCTCCAAAAGTTTAGGGAGAGGTATGCTACTCACACCTCAGGTTTAGGTAGAGGTATGCTACACACATACACACGCCTCTAAAAGGTTTAGGGAGAGGTATGCTACACAAGCCTCCAAAAGGTTTAGGGAGAGGTATGCTACTCACACTTCCAAAAGGTTTAGTTAGAGGTATGCTACACACGTACACATGCCTCCAAAAGGTTTAAGGAGAGGTATGCTACTCACCCCTCCAAAGGGTTTAGGTAGAGGTATGCTACTCACGCCTCCAAAAGGTTTAGGTAGAGGTATGCTACTCACGCCTCCAAAAGGTTTAGGTAGAGGTATGCTACACATGTACACACGCCTCCAAAAGGTTTAGGGAGAGGTATGCTACTCACCCCTCCAAAAGGTTTAGGTAGAGGTATGCTACTCACGCCTCCAAAAGGTTTAGGCAGAGGTATGCTACACACGTACACACGCCTCCAAAAGTTTTAGGGAGAGGTATGCTACTCACCCCTCCAAAAGGTTTAGGGAGAGGTATGCTACTCACGCCTCCAAAAGGTTTAGGTAGAGGTATGCTACACACGTACACACGCCTCCAAAAGGTGTAGGGAGAGGTATGCTACACACGCCTCCAAAAGGTTTAGGGAGAGGTATGCTACTCACACTTCCAAAAGGTTTAGTTAGAGGTATGCTACACACGTACACACGCCTCCAAAAGGTTTAGGGAGAGGTATGCTACTCACCCCTCCAAAAGGTTTAGGTAGAGGTATGCTACTCACTCCTCCAAAAGGTTTAGGTAGAGGTATGCTACTCACGCCTCCAAAAGGTTTAGGTAGAGGTATGCTACACATGTACACACGCCTCCAAAAGGTTTAGGGAGAGGTATGCTACTCACGCCTCCAAAAGGTTTAGGTAGAGGTATGCTACACATGTACACACGCCTCCAAAAGGTTTAGTGAGAGGTATGCTACTCACCCCTCCAAAAGGTTTAGGTAGAGGTATGCTACTCACGCCTCCAAAAGGTTTAGGCAGAGGTATGCTACACACGTACACACGCCTCCAAAAGGTTTAGGGAGAGGAATGCTACTCACCCCTCCAAAGGTTTTAGGGAGAGGTATTCTATTCACGCCTCCAACAGGTTTAGGTAGAGGTATGCTACACACGTACATACGCCTCCAAAAGGTTTAGGGAGAGGTTTGCTACTCACGCCTCCAAAAGTTTAGGGAGAGGTATGCTACTCACACCTCCAAAAGGTTTAGGTAGAGGTATGCTACACACGTACACACGCCTCCAAAAGGTTTAGGGAGAGGTATGATACACACGTACTCACGCCTCCAAAAGGTTTAGGGAGAGGTATGCTACACACGCCTCCAAAGGGTTTAGGGAGAGGTATGCTACACACGCCTCCAAAAGGTTTAGGTAGAGGTATGCTACACACATACACACGCCTCCAAAAGGTATAGGGAGAGGTATGCTACACACGCCTCCAAAAGGTTTAGGGAGAGGTATGCTACACACGCCTCCAAAAGGTTTAGGGAGAGGTATGCTACACACGCCTCCAAAAGGTTTAGGGAGAGGTATGCTACTCACTCCTCCAAAAGGTTTAGGGAGAGGTATGCTACTCACGCCTCCAAAAGGTTTAGGTAGAGGTATGCTACTCACGCCTCCAAAAGGTTTAGGTAGAGGTATGCTACACATGTACACACGCCTCCAAAAGGTTTAGGGAGAGGTATGCTACACACGCCTCCAAAAGGTTTAGGGAGAGGTATGCTACTCACTCCTCCAAAAGGTTCAGGGAGAGGTATGCTACTCACGCCTCCAAAAGGTTTAGGTAGAGGTATGCTACTCACGCCTCCAAAAGGTTTAGGTAGAGGTATGCTACACATGTACACACGCCTCCAAAAGTTTAGGGAGAGGTATGCTACTCACACCTCCAAAAGGTTTAGGTAGAGGTATGCTACACAGGTACACACGCCTCTAAAAGGTTTAGGGAGAGGTATGCTACACACGCCTCCAAAAGGTTTAGGGAGAGGTATGCTACTCACACTTCCAAACGGTTTAGTTAGAGGTATGCTACACACGTACACACGCCTCCAAAAGGTTTAGGGAGAGGTATGCTACTCACCCCTCCAAAAGGTTTAGGTAGAGGTATGCTACTCACGCCTCCAAAAGGTTTAGGTAGAGGTGTGCTACTCACGCCTCCAAAAGGTTTAGGTAGAGGTATGCTACACATGTACACACGCCTCCAAAAGGTTTAGGGAGAGGTATGCTACTCACCCCTCCAAAAGGTTTAGGTAGAGGTATGCTACTCACGCCTCCAAAAGGTTTAGTCAGAGGTATGCTACACACGTACACATGCCTCCAAAAGTTTTAGGGAGAGGTATGCTACTCACCCCTCCAAAAGGTTTAGGGAGAGGTATGCTACTCACGCCTCCAAAAGGTTTAGGTAGAGGTATGCTACACACGTACACACGCCTCCAAAAGGTTTAGGGAGAGGTATGCTACACACGCCTCCAAAAGGTTTAGGGAGAGGTATGCTACTCATACTTCCAAAAGGTTTAGTTAGAGGTATGCTACACACGTACACACGCCTCCAAAAGGTTTAGGGAGAGGTATGCTACTCACCCCTCCAAAAGGTTTAGGTAGAGGTATGCTACTCACTCCTCCAAAAGGTTTAGGTAGCGGTATGCTACTCACGCCTCCAAAAGGTTTAGGTAGAGGTATGCTACACATGTACACACGCCTCCAAAAGGTTTAGGGAGAGGTATGCTACTCACCCTTCCAAAAGGTTTAGGTAGAGGTATGCTACTCACGCCTCCAAAAGGTTTAGGCAGAGGTATGCTACACACGTACACACGCCTCCAAAAGGTTTAGGGAGAGGTATGCTACTCACCCCTCCAAAAGGTTTAGGCAGAGGTATGCTACTCACGCCTCCAAAAGTTTTAGGTAGAGGTATGCTACACACGTACATACGCCTCCAGAAGGTTTAGGGAGAGGTATGCTACTCACGCTTCCAAAAGTTTAGGGAGAGGTATGCTACTCACAGCTCCAAAAGGTTTAGGTAAAGGTATGCTACACACGTACACATGCCTCCAAAAGGTTTAGGGAGAGGTATGATACACACGTACTCACGCCTCCAAAAGGTTTAGGGAGAGGTATGCTACACACGCCTCCAAACGGTGTAGGGAGAGGTATGCTACACACGCCTCCAAAAGGTTTAGGTAGAGGTATGCTACACACATACATACGCCTCCAAAAGGTTTAGGGAGAGGTATGCTACTCACGCCTCCAAAAGTTTAGGGAGAGGTATGCTACTCACACCTTCAAAAGGTTTAGGTAGAGGTATGCTACACACATACACACGCCTCCAAAAGGTATAGGGAGAGGTATGCTACACACGCCTCCAAAAGGTTTAGGGAGAGGTATGCTACACACGCCTCCAAAAGGTTTAGGGAGAGGTATGCTACACACGCCTCCAAAAGGTTTAGGGAGAGGTATGCTACACACGTACACACGCATCCAAAAGGTTTAGGGAGAGGTATGCTACTCACCCCTCCAAAAGGTTTAGGGAGAGGTATGCTATTCACACCTCCAAAAGGTTTAGGTAGAGGTATGCTACACAAGTACACACGCCTCCAAAAGGTTTAGGGAGAGGTATGCTACTCACCCCTCCAAAAGGTTTAGGGAGAGGTATGCTACTCACACCTCCAAAAGGTTTAGGTAGAGGTATGCTACACACGTACACACGCCTCCAAAAGGTTTAGGGAGAGGTATGCTACTCACGCCTCCAAAAGTTTAGGGAGAGGTATGCTACTCACACCTCAGGTTTAGGTAGAGGTATGCTACACACATACACACGCCTCTAAAAGGTTTAGGGAGAGGTATGCTACACAAGCCTCCAAAAGGTTTAGGGAGAGGTATGCTACTCACACTTCCAAAAGGTTTAGTTAGAGGTATGCTACACACGTACACATGCCTCCAAAAGGTTTAGGGAGAGGTATGCTACTCACCCCTCCAAAGGGTTTAGGTAGAGGTATGCTACTCACGCCTCCAAAAGGTTTAGGTAGAGGTATGCTACTCACGCCTCCAAAAGGTTTAGGTAGAGGTATGCTACACATGTACACACGCCTCCAAAAGGTTTAGGGAGAGGTATGCTACTCACCCCTCCAAAAGGTTTAGGGAGAGGTATGCTACTCACGCCTCCAAAAGGTTTAGGCAGAGGTATGCTACACACGTACACACGCCTCCAAAAGGTTTAGGGAGAGGTATGCTACTCACCCCTCCAAAAGGTTTAGGCAGAGGTATGCTACTCACGCCTCCAAAAGTTTTAGGTAGAGGTATGCTACACACGTACATACGCCTCCAGAAGGTTTAGGGAGAGGTATGCTACTCACGCTTCCAAAAGTTTAGGGAGAGGTATGCTACTCACAGCTCCAAAAGGTTTAGGTAAAGGTATGCTACACACGTACACATGCCTCCAAAAGGTTTAGGGAGAGGTATGATACACACGTACTCACGCCTCCAAAAGGTTTAGGGAGAGGTATGCTACACACGCCTCCAAACGGTGTAGGGAGAGGTATGCTACACACGCCTCCAAAAGGTTTAGGTAGAGGTATGCTACACACATACATACGCCTCCAAAAGGTTTAGGGAGAGGTATGCTACTCACGCCTCCAAAAGTTTAGGGAGAGGTATGCTACTCACACCTTCAAAAGGTTTAGGTAGAGGTATGCTACACACATACACACGCCTCCAAAAGGTATAGGGAGAGGTATGCTACACACGCCTCCAAAAGGTTTAGGGAGAGGTATGCTACACACGCCTCCAAAAGGTTTAGGGAGAGGTATGCTACACACGCCTCCAAAAGGTTTAGGGAGAGGTATGCTACACACGTACACACGCATCCAAAAGGTTTAGGGAGAGGTATGCTACTCACCCCTCCAAAAGGTTTAGGGAGAGGTATGCTATTCACACCTCCAAAAGGTTTAGGTAGAGGTATGCTACACAAGTACACACGCCTCCAAAAGGTTTAGGGAGAGGTATGCTACTCACCCCTCCAAAAGGTTTAGGGAGAGGTATGCTACTCACACCTCCAAAAGGTTTAGGTAGAGGTATGCTACACACGTACACACGCCTCCAAAAGGTTTAGGGAGAGGTATGCTACTCACGCCTCCAAAAGTTTAGGGAGAGGTATGCTACTCACACCTCAGGTTTAGGTAGAGGTATGCTACACACATACACACGCCTCTAAAAGGTTTAGGGAGAGGTATGCTACACAAGCCTCCAAAAGGTTTAGGGAGAGGTATGCTACTCACACTTCCAAAAGGTTTAGTTAGAGGTATGCTACACACGTACACATGCCTCCAAAAGGTTTAGGGAGAGGTATGCTACTCACCCCTCCAAAGGGTTTAGGTAGAGGTATGCTACTCACGCCTCCAAAAGGTTTAGGTAGAGGTATGCTACTCACGCCTCCAAAAGGTTTAGGTAGAGGTATGCTACACATGTACACACGCCTCCAAAAGGTTTAGGGAGAGGTATGCTACTCACCCCTCCAAAAGGTTTAGGTAGAGGTATGCTACTCACGCCTCCAAAAGGTTTAGGCAGAGGTATGCTACACACGTACACACGCCTCCAAAAGGTTTAGGGAGAGGTATGCTACTCACCCCTCCAAAAGGTTTAGGGAGAGGTATGCTACTCACGCCTCCAAAAGGTTTAGGTAGAGGTATGCTACACACGTACACACGCCTCCAAAAGGTTTAGGGAGAGGTATGCTACACACGCCTCCAAAAGGTTTAGGGAGAGGTATGCTACTCACACTTCCAAAAGGTTTAGTTAGAGGTATGCTGCACACGTACACACGCCTCCAAAAGGTTTAGGGAGAGGTATGCTACTCACCCCCCCAAAAGGTTTAGGTAGAGGTATGCTACTCACTCCTCCAAAAGGTTTAGGTAGAGGTATGCTACTCACGCCTCCAAAAGGTTTAGGTAGAGGTATGCTACACATGTACACACGCCTCCAAAAGGTTTAGGGAGAGGTATGCTACTCACGCCTCCAAAAGGTTTAGGTAGAGGTATGCTACACATGTACACACGCCTCCAAAAGGTTTAGTGAGAGGTATGCTACTCACCCCTCCAAAAGGTTTAGGTAGAGGTATGCTACTCACGCCTCCAAAAGGTTTAGGCAGAGGTATGCTACACACGTACACACGCCTCCAAAAGGTTTAGGGAGAGGAATGCTACTCACCCCTCCAAAGGTTTTAGGGAGAGGTATTCTATTCACGCCTCCAACAGGTTTAGGTAGAGGTATGCTACACACGTACATACGCCTCCAAAAGGTTTAGGGAGAGGTTTGCTACTCACGCCTCCAAAAGTTTAGGGAGAGGTATGCTACTCACACCTCCAAAAGGTTTAGGTAGAGGTATGCTACACACGTACACACGCCTCCAAAAGGTTTAGGGAGAGGTATGATACACACGTACTCACGCCTCCAAAAGGTTTAGGGAGAGGTATGCTACACACGCCTCCAAAGGGTTTAGGGAGAGGTATGCTACACACGCCTCCAAAAGGTTTAGGTAGAGGTATGCTACACACATACACACGCCTCCAAAAGGTATAGGGAGAGGTATGCTACACACGCCTCCAAAAGGTTTAGGGAGAGGTATGCTACACACGCCTCCAAAAGGTTTAGGGAGAGGTATGCTACACACGCCTCCAAAAGGTTTAGGGAGAGGTATGCTACTCACTCCTCCAAAAGGTTTAGGGAGAGGTATGCTACTCACGCCTCCAAAAGGTTTAGGTAGAGGTATGCTACTCACGCTTCCAAAAGGTTTAGGTAGAGGTATGCTACACATGTACACACGCCTCCAAAAGGTTTAGGGAGAGGTATGCTACACACGCCTCCAAAAGGTTTAGGGAGAGGTATGCTACTCACTCCTCCAAAAGGTTTAGGTAGAGGTATGCTACACACGTACACACGCCTCCAAAATGTTTAGGGAGAGGTATGCTGCACACGCCTCCAAAAGGTTTAGGTAGAGGTATGCTACACACGTACACACGCCTCCAAAAGGTTTAGGGAGAGGTATGCTACTCACCCCTCCAAAAGGTTTAGGTAGAGGTATGCTGCTCACTCCTCCAAAAGGTTTAGGTAGAGGTATGCTACACACGTACACATGCCTCCAAAAGGTTTAGGGAGAGGTATGCTACACACGCCTCCAAAAGGTTTAGGGAGAGGTATGCTACACACGCCTCCAAAAGGTTTAGGGAGAGGTATGCTACTCACTCCTCCAAAAGGTTTAGGTAGAGGTAAACTACACACGCCTCCAAAAGGTTTAGGCAGAGGTATGCTACTCCCGCCTCAAACTGCATTTGTACATTATCCCACTTCATCACGGCTCCTAAGTGTCTCTGCCAGCCTTTTTATTGACCTTCCATTGAGTGTCCTACGTTTACCCGCATCCCTTCTATCTGTGATCTGCAGTGTTTTAAGAAATCTAGGACATGAAAGGTCCTGTGCCAGAAACTTTATACAGGATGCTCATATTTCCTCGAAGTGTTCCTCCCTTTGATCAAGTATTGCTGATCAGTTCCCATCTCTTACAAAGACAGCTTCTTTCTTCTGGTGCAGAGCAGTGAATGTCTAACTGCCCCAAGACCAAGTGAAATCATCCTCCCCTCCTTGGAAGGCAGCAGACATGTTTGCTAATTTCTGAGGCTCCAGATCGTGTGGGCCGGGAAAGTGGGATTTCCATCTCAAACCTAGAGTTGATGTCGATTGATGTGTCCTGCCAGTATCTTTTTAGCTTTGGAAAGGCCACTGTAGGTGCAGCAAAGTAGGACTCACTCTGCACCCCATCCAACACTCCTCCCTCGCAGGTGTATAGTACCGACCTAGGGGCATGTTTACAATGGAAGTGAGGGAGTGCGTCGTTAGCCTCCTTGGCTTAGCGCCACAATCCGCCACTTCTGAAACGCAGAGCTCAACCATATTTACAACAATATGGTGAAGCCCTGCGATACCCCCTGCACTAGCGGTAATTTAGCTGCCTTACGACAACGCAGGCACCCTTGCACCTTAGTGCCAATGTGTCTGGGTTGCAGGGGAAATACTGTTTATGCGCAGGAAGGTCCCCCTTCCTGCACATAAACAATCTTTAAATGCCGTTTTGTAACTTCTGTATGTGCTGCTTAATGCAGCACAAATAGAAGTGGCAAAAACATAATTTAAAAAAAAGTATTGTTTATGTGCAGGAAGGGGGACCTTCCTGCACATAAACAATCAACTGTGTTTTGCTGTTTATGTGTGTGCTACACAACACAGCACACATGCAAACAGCAAAACAACGAGGCAAAATTAAACATTTCTCCTTGTTTTGCCAGGGTAAGACCAGGTTTTCACTGGTCTTAATTTTGGCGCTGCCCCATATTTACGCCACCCTTGTAAATATGGGGCAGCGTCAAAATCAACGGGTGTTGTGGTGGAACGCCCACTGCAACATCCATTGCCCTCCCCTTGTAAATAAGGCAAAGCCCCTATCGCCAACCAACATCCAAAAAAGTGACATTGTAGTGGCGACAGGGGCTTGTAAATATGCCCCCTAATGTAGTTTCAACGAAGCTTTGGTACTAAGGGTGGGTAGTGGTAATGGCTAGTAAGAGTAATTTTAGGGTAGGTAGGGGTGGATAGTGTTAAAGAGTGGTAAGAGTAATTTAAGGGTTTAGGGGTGGGTAGTGGTAAATGCAGGTTGGGAGTAAATTAAACGTGGTGGTTTGGGGGACTTCCCACACAAAAAAGAAAAGTAAATAAACAAAATATTAAGTTTAGGGTAAATGGGTGTGTAGTGGTAAAGAAAGGTATGGGTAGTTTTAGAGTTTAGGAGTGTGTATCAGTAGGTTAGGCGATTTGGGGGGTTCCCACCAAAAAAAAAGAAAACCAATGAAATATAATTTTAAATTATATATATATATATATATATATATATATATATATATATATATATATATATATATATATATATATATATATATATATATATATATATATATATATATATACATATATATATATACATACATTATATAGGAGTTTTACTTACCTTATTATACTTATCATGTGTGGTAAAGGCATGCGTGTTAAAGATATCTGCGTGGTAAACGCTGTGTGGAAAAGGCATGCGTGGTAAAGGCCTGTGCTGTATCATCATACAATCCTTGTAGCTGCTCCCCATGTTCTATAAGTATGTGCAATAAGTGTTTTTGTAAGTGAGCAATATAGTTCAGCCTCCCATCTCTGGGGATCTGCATAATTGTATTTTTTTGTGTGAGAAATTTTTCGGAGAGTAATTGTTTGTTGTCTCTTTTTGTCATGAGCGACCTCTCATATGCCAACAGAGGTCTTTCAAAATTCCCAAAGGGAGAAGCACTCTCCTAGAGGGCATATTTACAAACCCCTATCGCCACCACAACGTCACTTTTCTGACGTTGTGGTGGCAATAGGGACTTTGCCTTATTTACAAGGCAGCGTTAAGCCACAATCTAAGTAGTACTGGTGAGAGGGCACTAGAGGCTATTTCTACCAATTCAGTCTTCGTGGCAATTTGTGATGTGTAGTAGTGGCTGCTATCAGACGGGGGTGGTGGGACGGGGGACAGAGGGCGCAGGGCAGGGTAATTAGAAAAAAAACTAAACTTACCTTGGAATCCCAGGCCGCCGCCTCCCCTGCCTCCCCTGCGTCCTCTTCCTTCCTGCAGTCCGGCCGGCAGCAGTAAGCACCCAGCACACAGGCTCCCCTGAGCCAATTGCTGCGCTGCAACGCAGCATTGTGATTGGTCTGAGCGTGTTGGATCGGCACTCAGACTCAAACAGGAAGCCTGTGCATGTTCTTACCAGGCAGTGTAATGCAGCCTGGTAGGAACATGCCTAGTGCGCATGAACAGTTTGGTCGGCCCAAGAGGGCCAGCCAAATAGTTCATGCACACTTTGGGAGTGCAAACCACTCCTCCCCTGCTCTGACCAGCCCCGTCCCACACTGCACACAGGCTGCATGCAATAGGAAAAATAAAATGACAGTAACAATACGTTATTGTTAGCAATGGGGCAACGCTCCTCCTCCTTAGTGGAGGAGCCGCTACTGGTGGTGTGCCTAAAATGTAATCTGACCTACGATTGGTCTGATACATGTTTGAGAAAAATGTGTAGCTGCTGTACTTTGGGTGCATTGAACACAAGATATCGGTTGTGTCATGGCCCCTGACTGTCCTGACCTCGCCCATCTATCTAGTGCCTATTCCATGACAATATCCATCTTGCTTCCCTCAAGGATGTCGCCCTCCGGGGAGATTAATAGCTCCGCTAGTGCATCTCTGACAAACCTTTCTTGTCTTTCAATGGGATTGCATATTGTACACAAGGTAAACATGTACTCGTTAATGCCCAGCTGAGGAGCTAGGACTTCCCTTTTTCTCAACATGTGTGGATAAAAGTTCCCTCCTGAAGGAGGTGGCCAGCAACACAGCATCTTTTCCATACTCACTGGGGCCTGATGGTAAGCATTGTCTATGAAACTATTACAGGAAGAGTGGGCTCTGATCCTACCTAGGCAGGTGTCTCCTGGAGCCAGGGCCGGACTGGCCATAGCCTGGAGCAGGCAAATGTCCCACTTCACACCCTCCAGCATATTTAATAGAGCCAACCTCTGCACTAGGGCATTCAGACCCTAAACATTGGAGCTTTCTATTTTCAGCATATGCACTAGTTTGGGGTAGGGCTGGCTGTCACCCTGAAGCTGTGGACCACTGCAGGCCGCAGGGGCCCAGGTGTATGGTTGGAGAAAGCTATCCTAATAAAAAGGCCTGAACTGGGGGTGCCTACCCTACCTTCAAACATGGCCTCGAGCGTCACACTTATACCAACATGCCATACTCTCGTTCCTAACTGTTATCAAGGACTCGTGTTCACTGCACTCCAGTTCCTTGTGAACCTAGGGGCATATTATCAAGGGGGTTTATCTCTGCTTTTTTGGCTTTAAAAGCCAAGAAAGCGGAGATAAAATTATCTCCCTATTACCTAGCTGTCGCTAACACCAGTTAGCGACAGCTAGTAGGAGATAGCGACCATCTTGGGCCCCGCTTTGCATGTCAGTGAAATTTATCACTAATGACATGCAAAGTGGGCGTGCCAAGATGTTAGCGACTGGAAACAGTTGCTAACATCGCTATCTCCTATTACCAACTTTTGGAGATATTCGCGCTAAGCGTGAATATCTCCAAAAGCTAACACCTGCCTCTGAGCAGTTCTTAGCCATGTTATCCAATGGGAGGTGGATAACATGGTTAAGAGCATTAGCTCGGTAATGCATGAATATCGCTGACTTTTCAGCAATATTCATGCATTTCGGCCGATTTTTATCATATTTGATAATAGCAAGGTTCCTAAGCGATAAAAATCGCCGCAGCTCGGCGATAAAAATATTGCCGCTAAGCCAACATAGCGATAATTATCGCTAGTTGTTGGTAATATGCCCCCTAGTTCTGGACTGTGGCACAGTCTCCCCAGGAGGACGCCTCTGCCCTCAGATCCGCACCGGTCTAATATCCAACCTGCGTGAGCAGCTCCCTGAGATTGGCGACTCACCCTTCCCCGTCATCTCCATCCATCTGAAGCTTGCTGATGATGTCTCTCCTTTCTCCCGGACCTCCTCCACTGAATGTTTCAGGGCCCTCTTCTCTGAGCTTGCTTTGTTCCAGCTTCATGGACGTGGACTGCGGCCTCTGGAGGGCTGTGATCAAACGATGAGGGGCATATTTATGAACCCCTTGCGCCGCCGGAGCATCACTTTTTGTGACGCTCTGGCAGCGCAAACTAAAACATCATATTTATGAGGTCACGCAATGCTACTTTGCGTGGCTTTGAGTGGCCTCATAGATATGGAGTAAGGGAAGGCAGCGCATATCGCTGCGTTGCCTGACTCTAGGGAGGTGTTCCATGGGCGTTGCAGTGGGTGTTCCCACACAGCACCCATGAGTTCTGACACTTCCCCAGATTTACAAAAGCATGTAAACTTGGGGATGCACCGAAACCGTGGGACATATTACCAACAAGTAGTGATATTTATCGCTAAATAGGCTTAGCGACGATTTTTTTAATCGCTGAGCATCGCTGGAATTTATCGCTGAGATAACGTGCTATTAGCAACGTTTATCTCCAAAGCGATACATTTTCCGGCGATAGCGGCGAAATAAGTGAATATCGCTGAGAATACAGCGATATTCACGCATTAGCGACGAAATGCTCTTAGCCATGTTATCCACCTCCCATTGGATAACATGACTAAGAACTGGTCTGAGCAGGTGTTAGTATTTGGAGATATTCGTGCTTAGCACGAATATTTCCATCGCCACGCCTGCCTTGCTAATAGGCGATAGCGATGTTAGCGACTGTTTTCAGTCGCTAACAGTTTGGGAACGCCCACTTTCATTGTCACTAGCAATAAATATCGCTAACATGCAAAGCGGGCCCCACACCACTCGCTATCACCTAAAAGCTGTCGCTAACTGCTGTTAGCGACAGCTTGCTAATAGGGCGATAGAATTATCACCGCTTAGCGGCCGAAAACGGCTAAAATCGCCTATTGCCACCCTTGATAATATGCCCCCGTATGCCTCCCCAGGGGAGGTGTAACGAGGAGAAATAACTTCATTTCTCCTCATTTTCTCCTCTTTCCATGTGTGTGAAGCATTCTGAAGCACACATAGATAGAGGAAAACGTCCCCCAGGATTGTTTTTTTGCAGGAAGATATTCCTTCCTGTACATAAGCAATCCTGCCGACAACAGAGGCACTTTTGCACCATGGTGCAAGGGCACCTGCGGTAGCGCAAGGCAGGCAAAATAGCGCCAGCACAGAGGGAAAGGACAGGAATGCATTGTTAGATAAATACAGTGCATTCCTGTCTTTTCATTGTTACATAGGGCAGCGCAGCAAGGTGACTTGCTGTATGCCGAATCCCCATAACTAAGGCCCTGAGTGTGACGCTTCTCTCCCCTACCCTGGTCCCCACTGAACCCCAGGATGCATGGCACCCTTTCAAGGGAGCATGTCTGGTGTGATCTGCCATCCTGTGTAAACATATGTCTAAATGGATGGCTCTATTTGTGTTTCACTCACTTCACCCTCAAACAGCTAATGGGGGGGTGGATCAGGCAGTGTTTCTCCAAGGTGACGGAAGGCAAGTCCTGGTAGAGACACAGCTCAGCCACCTCAGAGGGTACCACATCTGCTTTTCATGCCGCTCTCAGGATATCTTCCTTCTATCGGTAGTAATGCACACAGGTTAGAATGTCTGGGGCTACCATTGTGGCTTCAGAGACCAGGCCCCCTTGATTTATTCTGCCTAGCTGGATCTCTGATTCCTGAAGCTCTGGGTGGATCTGTCTGTACAACCATTTAATATATTCTTCAATTGCTTCTTTCTCTGTGCCTTGTTGGGCTCTGCTGAATCTAGTGCTAGACCTTCAGGGTGTATTTTCAAGGCCCTCCTGATGTCTTTGTAGATCAATATTCTGCTCTTTTAGTGTGATCATTTTTGGTGCAAGGATTCTGGGCGTCATTTACGAGGAATAGGCATAGGGCACCGCCACAAGTCTTTGTGAAATACGGTGCATTCCAGTCCTTTCTCCCTGTACAGGTGTACCAATTGCTGCCTAGCATCAACTAGGCACCTTGCACCTTGCCTACATTGCAGGTTGGATCGTTTTTGCAGATAGGGGCACAAAAACAATCCTACGAGGCCTTTCCCTCATTCTTTGTGTGCTGTAGAATGCAGAACACATGGAAAGAGGAAAAACGAGGAGAAATGAAAACATTTGTCCTCATTACACCTGCTTTGGGAAGGTGTAAGGTTTTGGCGCTGCTCTAGGTTTACGTGATTTTGTAAATCTAGGGCAGTGTCGAAATCCATGGGTGTTGAGTGGGAACACCCACCGCAACGCCGATGGAACACCTTGACACAGAGTAAGGCAACGGAGTGCTTTGCGCTGCCTTGCCCCATATCTATGAAGCCATGTAAAAATGACTGAGAGGCTTGCGTCACCGGAGTGTCAAAAATAGTGACGCTCCGGCGGCAAAGGCCTCGTGAAAATAAGCACCTCTGTCTCCCCCCCCACTGGCATTCATGTTGACTCAGCTCATTCAAGTTCTGTTTCACCTTCCTGCCCTCTTTCTCTAACCCCTCCCTTAGAGCTGATGTAGCATCTCTTAGGGGCTTATTTACAAGGCCCTTGCCCTGCCTGTGCGTCACTTTTTCCCCATATTAAAAGTGACGCACCAGCAGTGCAAGGGGCTTATAAATACGCCCCTAGGTTTGCCAACAAGGCCCTTCATGAAGGAGCGGCAGATGTTGGCCTCTGTATCTTTCTGCATTGACTGTTGAAGAGCCTGAACTGTGCCCCCCTTACATGTGACATGGAGGGGTAAGTATTCTTGGACAGCACGTCCTTCAGTTTGGGGTCTTTTTTGGCTTAACTCAAAGCCATGTCTGATTGATGTCTAGACTGCTGCCACCACTGAAGACCTCTGCTCTCTGGATCTGCTGTTGTAGCTTTAGCTTTGCCACAGGTGGAGGTCACACCCTGGGTGTGTGCCTGGCAGGGCCGGACTGAGAATCATAACCGGCCCTGGCAAAGTGCTCGGCCGGACCCCCACCCACCCCCTGGGGAGGAGTTTGGGGGTGCGACGGCGCTCGTTGCCAGGGCCGGTTTTCGGCCGATTTTGTTACAGGGCCGTTTTTGCAGCAACGCTGCAAAAACGGCCCTGTAACAAAAACGCCCCCCAGGGGGCCAAAACCGGCCCCCACCCTTGCGGCGCACCGGGGGATTGCCCGATGCCCGCTACGGCCAGTCCGGGCCTGGTGCACTGATCCCTGCTTGTCACCATCACATGATTGACTGGGCTCCATTATAGCATCTCACGTCACTTTTGTGCATTCTTTATTTTGTTCACCTTGACTCTACTCACTGCAGAGCTTCCACCAAGGAGGCATCTGGGTTAATCCTCGCCCTTCCTCGTCCTGTCTCTGAGGCAGTTATCTGATGCATTCAATAACTCAATCTGCCGAATTTTAACAGGAGAAAAGCATACAGTATTTTCCATATCATGCAGATTTTGGTACGTTAAAGCCCCAAATCTGCATGTTACTCTCCACAGACTCATAATAGGTGTTATTTATGGCTCCTGATATGTAACGTACACCAGTAACCCACAGGGCACTTCTCTGGGTCAGTCTCGATCCAGTGGAGGAGCGCCCCCTCTAGGGCTTAGCGGGTTTATTGCTTCAGAAATAGGGCACTGCCCCTATGTCGATACAGTTTGGAAGGGTTTTGTTTTATGTCCCCCCGTCCGCTTGAGCAGTCTCTTATTTGCTTATGCAAGAAAGATGGTTGCCAGCAGGAGGCGCTCTCACTTCAAATGCACTTTTACTGTGACCACCATCAACTGGGAATGTCCGAAAGCCCCCTCCTGCGTGCGCCCCGCTCGCTCCATGTGCCAGGCTCGGTTTCTGAAGCGGACCAGGCCCGGACTGGCCGTTGTGCGCACCGGGCAATCCCCTGGTCGGCTGCAAGGGTGGGGGCCGGTTTTGGGCCCTGGGGGCCGTTTTTGTTACAGAGCCGTTTTTGCAGCATAGCTGTAAAATCGGCCCTGTAACAAAATCGGCCGAAAAGCGGCCCTGGCAAAGCGCTCGGCCCCCCGAGGGGGGGCCGGCCGAGCACTTTGCCAGGGCCGGTTTTGGTTCCCAGTCCGGCCCTGAAGCGGACCTCAACTTTTCACTCCTGGTGTCCTCCAGGGAATGATCGTGGCACTCCGGGAATATCCTCCCTTTACAGTCTAAAGTAAAGCACTACAGCCCAGTGCCAATGCAGTCCCAAAGGGCATCTGGTTTAAGCTTCGCCTTTCTTCTGAGGCTGATATCTGATGCTCTAAGTAACTCAATCTGCCAAAATGTAACAGGAGAAAAGCATACAGCATTTACTGTATCAAGCAGAGTTTGGTATGTTAAAAGCCAAAATCCGCATGTTATTCCCCACAGACAGTACACCATGGTAT
Organism: Lissotriton helveticus; assembly: GCF_964261635.1. Taxonomy (NCBI): domain Eukaryota; kingdom Metazoa; phylum Chordata; class Amphibia; order Caudata; family Salamandridae; genus Lissotriton; species Lissotriton helveticus. The sequence goes on from NC_136067.1 coordinate 55,379,531, forward strand.
CGTTATTTATCAGGTGTGTTAAATAACACCTAAACTCGTAATCAGACCCTTACAGGCACATGCATCAAAGCTTTTTGCGATCGCAAACGGTGCGAATCGCAAAAATCGTCCGTTTGTGATCGCAAAATCAGCTTTTGGAATGCATGAAGGGTGAAGGCCCTCGCAATTTGAGAATTCGCAAATATTTGCGAATTCTCAAATTGCGATTGCATTTAAGGAATCGCATTTTGCGATTCCTTAAATGCAATGCATGAAAGTTTAAAAAATAGCGATTTCGCAATCAGGGGTAGCAAATTACCATGAGGTTGAACATCATGGTAATTTGCGAAAACTTTGAAAAATGCACTTTTGTGCATTTTTCAAAGTTTCATGTTGTCACAACATATGTGCACAGATTGATTTCAGGGGTGCAGCTGGGTGTCCTTTGGACACCCCTGCACCCTTGAAATCGCATTCTCAATTTGCAATTCGCTAATTGCGAATCGCAAATTGAGAATATCTTCCCATTCATTCCTATGGGCCTCTAGGCCCATAGGAATGGGGAGGTATTCCTTAATTACGACTCGCAATTAAGGAATGTTTAGAAACCGCAACATTTTCAGCGATTTCTTCATGCATAGGCTTTTGCGATTTCTTAATTGCGATTTCTTAAAAATCGCAATTAAGAAATCGCAAAAGCCAACAATGATGCATGTGCCTGTTAGTGTTTTACTTTGTGCAGGATGTGTGGTCGCCTTGCTGTCTCTTAGTTTGTGCCCATGGGGGTATGTTTGTTGGTTTGTGTCCATACCTACCTGAATGCTGGTTTGTCCTTGTGCATTGGGAAGTGTGTGTCTTTTGTTCTCTGTGCATTGTTATATATATATATATATATATATTTATTTAAAAGTTTTGTATATCGCAAACAGACCCCGAGAGGTATCAGAGCGCTTCACAGTAATGGTAGAGTAAAAAGAGTGTATTGTAAGGCAATAGCAGAGGATAACAAGATAATCTAATAAATATCTACAAGGAAGCGCACGAGAATTTCTTGGTACAATAAGGTAGACAATACTGGGTAATACACCCACACACATATATATATATATATATATATAAACACACACACACACACACACACACACACTCTCCCTCTCTCTTTCTCTCTCTCGTGGTGTGTGTGAATGGGTGCCTGTATGTACATGTGATCTGTGTTTGAATGTGTGTCACTGTCTATATGTGTGCACTTTTGCGCATTCACTGTTCAAAAGTTAAACCTATTTGCTCTGGCAACGCTGGGAAAACCTGCAGCACAATTGACCCAAAAATAGTCGTGCTTCTTCGTGGTTGTCCATTCATGGCCAGTAGGTGGCAGCAAAAGACTATCTGTTTTGGAAGCGAGCCCTGCGTAAAGGTAATATTAGTGTAGCTTTGATCCTATAAAGGTAGAATGCCCCACGGCCCCCACACCAACATAATGCACATATATATATTCTATGAATTGTATTTCTTTCGAGTTTGCTATTGGTCATGCTAGTGCGCTCCGAGCGGGACTCTTGCCTGGTGTTTAACCTCTGCTTTACAGGGCGAGCAGGGGTTGGACTGTTCCACCTGCTATTTTCAGGTTTTATTGCATTCTGCACGTGTACGCCTCTGCAGCAAAAGGACATCGGCTTCGAATACAAAAATGATGGAAAGTCTAACTAATGTAGCACAGTTTGAGATAAGAAAAAGGTAAGTACAACTTGGTTACATTAAAGTAAAGGCGAGACAGCTTTGGCAAACTTTGATGGCCTTATTTATGAGAAGTGACGCTTTGCTGCGTGAAAACAGCGATGCGACACTTCTCAGTTTGCCCTCCTTGCGACATGATGGATGCGTCATATTGACTGGATGACGCATCATGTCATAAGGAAGGACAGATACGTCAGCATTACTGACGTATCTGTCATTGCAAAACTGACGCATTGCTGGAGTTGTGTCAGAAACGTGACGCAACTCCAGCAATGCAGGGGGGAGGGCTATGATTATAGCACTCCATCACCCTTACGCCTGCTATGAGGCAGGCGTGAGGATTTGACGTGATGGCGTCTTAGAAGTGGCGCACTGAAATCTTATAGATCAAGGGCCTCATTTATGAGAAATGATGCATCGCTGCGTGAAAGCAGCGATGCGTCACTTCTCAGTGCGCACTCCTTGCGACATTCCTGATGCGTCATATTTACTGTGTGACGCATCCTGTCGCAAGGAGTTACAGATACGTCAGTATTTCTGAAGTATCTGTAAGCGCAAAAGTGACGCATTGCTGGAGTGTGTCACAAAAGTGACGCAACTCCAGCAATGTGTCCTTTCACATGGGGCAAGCCCCATGTGAAAGGGCCTGCGTCAGTCTTACGCCTGCTGTGAGGCAGGCACAAGATTTTGACGCAACGGCGTCCTAAAAGTGACTCAGTAAAATCTCAAAGATTTTACTGCGTCACTTCTACGACCCTTCTTTGCGTCAATACGCCCCCCTTGCATACATTATACCTGGCGCAGGTATAATGTGGCGCAGGGGTTTACAAAGTGACGCATCTACCTAGATGCGTCACTTTGTAAATATGGCGCAACAAGGCGCATTTTTTACACCACTGGTGCGTCACAAACAGTGACGCACCGGTGGCGTAAAAGTGACGCAAGGCCTCATAAATGAGGCCCCAAGTGCTCCACTTCTATGAGGCTTTGATGCAGGGGAACACCCACATGCATACATTATACCTGACGCAGGTATAATGTAGCGCAGGAGTTTACAAAGTGACGCATGTGTCTAGATGCGTCACTTTGTAAATAGGGTGAAACATGACGCAATTTTTACGCCGCCGGTGCGTCACAAAAAGTGTCGCACTGGCGGTGCAAAAGTGTCGCAAGGGCTGATAAATGAGCCCCTGACTGTGAGTCAAACTGAGCCTTTCCACACGGGCAGATCACGAATGCTGCCCACACTATTGGAGCCCATAAAAGGATGGGGGCATGAGGTCAACGGGCTGACAGCCAGGGGCAGTGCGCCGCCTCCAAGATACAGCTGCAGCATAGAAAGGGCTTCGTGGTAGGACAGTATCATTTCAAAAAATGGCCGAATGTGGCTAGAATTTATAGAATGCAACTTATTTTGCAGTATTTTTAAAGTATTAGGGTTTTTCTACATTTACCACTATTTCTGATCGTTGGAAATGGAGCATTTGAAAGAACAATGGGGCATATTATCAAGGGATTTATATCTTTTTTGGCTTTAAAAGCCGAGAAAGCGGAGATAAAATTATCTCCTTATCAGCAACAGGGTGCTTACACGCAAATTCGCATGTTAGCACCCTTTTTCTCTACGCTTCCCCTTGCATCTCTAATGAGATGCAAAGGGGGCGTTCCAGAGAAAAATAATAGGAGAAATGTTGTTAAGCGACATTTCTCCTATTATCAAGGATTTCGCTAACCCTGTTAGTGATCAAAAAATCAGCGCTAACCGCGGTTAGCACTGCTTTTTTTACACCTGGCATTTTCCTGACTTAGCCATGATATTCTGTGGAAGGTGGATATCATGGCTAAGTTTGTGAGCCCTAATCATCAAGCTAACTCCAAACTTCGAGAGATTATCGTTGGTTTTCTAGCGATAATCTCTCATTTGGCAGTTAGCGCGAGGATTTTTATCACTTCTGAGATAAACCTTGCCAATAGCAAGTTATCTCTGCGATAATTTCTGTCGATGCTTAGCTTTAAAAAATTCGTTGCTAAGCCTCGTTAGCGATAAATATCGCTAATCGTTGGTAATATGCCCCAATGAGCCGGGAGAATCCGGACATTTTCAGGAAATTTGCGTCAAATGGTGTTTAGAAAGCAATTGTGGCTTGTGAAATTTATGAAAACTAAATAACATATCTATACATTCATAATTGAATGGGTTTGAAGGCGATTCTAAAAACACTGGCACAGAGTGCTAAAACAAGGAGCATCCGAAGACATGGCCCATTGAGAGTTAGCGCTCCACTCACTGCACCAGGCTCCTGCGGGAGAGGCCTCGATGGAATAGTCTGCAGGCAGGCTGGGAGTGAGTGAGTGTGAGATGGGACCACTTCCACTAGCCACAAGAGCAAGAACTAGCCAGTCACCATTCCAGAGCCTTAGACTCCATGCTTAATTAGTGCGGGTGCTTGCATTTGATGGACCCTGATACTCATTTTTGGCGACCTGGGTTTATTTTTCGACCCTGACCAATGAAGATAGAAGTAATAAAGGGCGAAAGAAGGAGGAGCAGAAAGAGGTGGAAACTGTTGCAAGGGTGGAAGCAGGTGTGATAAAGAACCTGCAAGAATAGGAAAAAGAGAAAGAAAGTGTAGGGTGGTGGAGGAAAGAGGCAGGAGGTGGAATTAAAACTGTGCAGCCTTCGCATTCGGCAAACTCTAGCGAGCCTAGCCTCTGTAAAGCCCCACACTTCTGCACGGTGACAGTAGAAAGCATGTCACCCCAGTGCTAGATATGGAAAACTTGCATTCCTTGAACCCATATTGGCTGATTGATGCAGGGCTCAGGGATCATTGTGTTTAAAGGCGGATAGGCTGCCTAAGTATCTCAAGAATATTCACCTGGAAGTACTGCTGGGGAGCACCATTTGCCAAAGATGTGCCCTGTTGGTGGTGAATGGTTTCAAAGTACACTGTTGGGACCATAAATGTGCTTCTTTTATTGTCCATAGTTTGATGTCCAAGATCCACTCCCCTAGGTCAGTGGCTCCAGGGGGCCCCTCTGGCACTGTGCAAGGGCGGCAGGCCCCTGCCTAGAGCTCCTGACTGGGTGGGGGGGGGGGTCTCCATGTAATTTACAGCCCCCCTTGTTACGCACTGCCCATAGCTATTCTGTGGGCCCTATACCCAAAGACATGTTGGAGGATCAAAAATAGTACTCCTGTAGTACACTTTTATGCACTTTTACATAACTTTGTGAATTGGTCCCAAAACAACTAATATGATAATGAAATTGGAATGTTCCTAGAATATTCACATACAAGGAGAGCTGTACATTCTTTGCACCTTTTTTAGGTCGAGCTGGTGTAGCAGTGCGAAGCACTGCATCAAGCGAAGCATCTTTTGTCATCCACTTCCTGGGAATGTGAGACAGGGGATGGGCACGCGCAGGCGATTCCCCCATGTGAGCGCGCATTTTCACCCACACGCCGTGCACATCTCCTGTCCCACATTGCCAGGAAGCGGATAACACACACACACACACACACACGGGCTTACGCGCACACACACAGCACCCCCCACCCCACTCACCGGGTCTATCGGACTCCTCTCGTCCCGCGGTGGTGACGGCTGCACAGGCTTGGTAGGCGGCGGGGGCAGGCACCGGCAATGTGCCTCGAGCCCCCTCCGCTTCTCTCCCCAGACTCCTGGTGGCAGCTGTCCAGGCCCAGCAGCAGGCGGGGCTCTCCCTTAGCACGGGAGGGGAGCCCCGCTGGTTTTGTGCGCGTTGGGCTTGTTACAAACGTCATGTTTTCTGCCCAGCGGGACCGTTTGCGCACTCTCAGAAGGGAGCCACCGGTCATACCGTCGCTGTAAAGGTGTGAGCCAATGAAAGGACGCTTGCGGTTCAAACCACGTTTTCGAACCCAATCGGACCTGTCACAGTTGAGCTAATGCGCTGTCATCAAGGGTAGAAACTCACATTGTGAAAATAAAAAACGCATGTTGGTTGGGGTCTTAGCGGCGTTTGGTCGAAAGAGTCATGACGTCTATTGACGTAGGCGTTCCCTCATTGGTGGGCGGCCGGGGTCTGGTGGCAGCGGGCCATGTGATTGGTGTGGCTGTTGAGGTTGAGTGGGAGGCCGGAGCTCATCGCCCGCGCCAGGGCCAGAGCTCGGAGCAGCAGCGGTGCGTTGCGGGGCTGGAGCGCAGGCCGCAGACATGCCGCGCAAGAAGCCGTTCAGTGTCAAGCAGAAGAAGAAGCAGCTGCAGGTCAAGCACGAGCGCAAGAGAGGTGAGTGACCGGCCAACCGCAGGCCAGCACCCCTGGAGCACTGCCGAAGCTCACCAATGAGAGCCAAGCACCCCTATACACTCTGCCGATGCTGACCAATGAGAGGCGAGCACCCCCATACACTCTCCTGATGCTTGACCAATGAGAGGCCAGCACCCCTATACACTCTGCCGCTGCTAGGCCAGCACCCCTATACACTCTGCTGATGCTAGACCAATGAGAGGCCAGCACCCCCATACACTCTGCTGATGCTAGACCAATGAGAGGCCAGCACCCCCATACAGGCAAGAAATGGAGCAGCACCCGTCCCTCCTGATACGGGCCCCAACAATGGTGGTTGAGGTTGTTTGCCTCTGATTTCCAGGGCTCCGCCCAACTACAGTTCTACAAACTGAGCTAGGTACCACTCGTTCTCTCCGGATAGGGAGGCCGGGCAGTGCGAGGCTTCTCTGGGCGATGGTGTGAGGTCCTTGAGCTCAACACTCCGATCAACCAACACACATTCTCTCCATGCCCAGCCGAGTGATTGTCCTTTTGGGAAAAGAAAAGTACTTTTAATCCCCCAGTGGTACTAAATCCTACACAGTCCAATGGAGGTGTACAGTCTAATATCTCTGGTCTCGATTCCCCTTTGGGCACCTTGCCCCTCCCCATTTGTTCGAGCTCAAACTCACCGGGGCGACTTTGTCTAATGTAGACACCCACAGCAGGGAGCGGACCATGAATAAGGCACAGGTGAAGACTTGCTTCCCCACAGGTTCTGATGTGCACCAGTTCTCTCTTTGTTTTTACCCCAGTGTTGGAGCGAATACTAAACAGAATTTAGTCTGTGTGCCATGTTCCGCCTTGGTCCTGACTGCAGATGGAAATGTTTGGTCTTGGTGTGCTACCTGGGTTGCTCAGGGGATGCTGGGTGCAGCCTCCATCTGCAGTGCACACGTCCTCTTCAGTGAGGAGCTGGGTGCTGCTCAGTGAATCTATTATTGCGCCCTGCTTCCAGACCACCGATGGATAGCAGAGTAGGTGTAGCCCAACTTGGCCGGCGCAGGATTCATGCAGCATGAGACTTATAACCCATCACTGGCTGGTGCAGGTAGTTGCAGCTCAAGAAGGGCCGGTATAGAAATGATGCAGGCTTAGGATGAGACAGGCTAGTAACCTTCCAGGACCCACATACACAGGCTTGTAACAGAGCAGCACTCCTTTAGTCCAGCTAATCGTCAGACAGTAGCTCCTGGTGATGGCCGATAACAAATCAACACCGCAGCACAAATCTTCGTGTGATGATGCCTTTTGTGAGTTTGTAAATTTCTCCACTAGTGAGAAGTGAGCAGTGTGAGCACGTGCACACTAGTAAGAAGTGAGCAGCGCACATCGATATGCCTGCTGTCACTGCAGCCGGGAAAAAACGTACCGCCTGTGCCAGGGCACAAAACAGAGCCTGATAGATACCCGTTTCAAGGCCTCTTTAAAACAAGCTTTTGCAATGTAAATGTACAGGAATTTATATAGCGCAAATCACCGAGCGGTTTCTAAGCGCTTGCTTAGGGAACCCGTCCTGGTATTCCCCTGTGAGATAACCCCGGCAGGGTATCCGCAAGGTGAAAGCCAGGCATCCTGCCGCGAGGGGCCGTTGTGGAGATTAAGCAAGCTATTGCCCAGAGTCGCAGAGTGTGAACCCATGAATCGAGTTGGCACCGGAGTGAGAATTGTCGAGTCCATGGACATTTTAGGACTCAAGACCCCACCGAGCCGGGAATTGAAACCCTGGTCCCAGGCTGACCTCTGCTTCCAGGTCTGCCTCCTCTAACCAGTGAGCCACACTTCTCCAATGCAATAGGTCTCACATTCACACGAGTTTAAGTTATGGCATTGTAAAAAGCAATGCCTTTTTTATTTGTGTTTTAAAAACCAAAACATAAACAAAAGGCATTGTCATTTACATAGCCAATAGCTCAAACTTGCGTAAATGCGAGACCTATTGCATTGCAAATGCTTGTTTACTTATAGGGAGCATCTTGTCTCGGTGACCATGTCAGAGTCCCTGTAAACCAATGTCCCAGTGTCAGTGTTGCAATTTCAGTTTTCCAGTAGCATTGTCAATCACTATATCCTAGTTGGGAAGGGAATGTCCCCTACATGGTACACAGACGTGTTCCCTGCCCCACTGCATGTATATCCATTATCCTGACTTATTTTGCCCGTGGTCGCTGGCGTCACGCTAATCTAAGCATGTGTGCAGTGGCCGAGGCCTGCCTTGTCTATGTGAGGCCCTGGACCTGTCCTGTGACCAGGAAAGAAGCACTTGGGGGCATATTTATGAGAGGCGTCACTTTTAGTGATGCAATGACGGCGCAAATCTTTCAAACCATATCTATGAGGTCATTCAAAGCCACTTTGCGTGGCTTTGAATGACCTCATCGATATGCAGTAAGGCAAGGCAGTGCAAATCACGGAGATGTCTTAATCTGCACTCTGAAGCTGTTCCATGAGAGTTGCGGTGGGTGTTCCCACGCAACATGCATCCCCAAACTTACAAGAGCCTGTAAACCTGGGGATGAACCAAAACCGTAGGCCTTCCCAGGTGAGGGACAACGAGGAGAAATATCTTTATTTCTCCTCGTGTTGTTATCTTTCTACGTGTGCTGCATTCTGCAGCACACGTAGATGAAGAAGCTTGCCTAGATTTGTTTTTGTGCAGGAAGGTGCCCCTTCTTGCATAAAAACAATCCTGAATGAAACTTAGGCACCCGTGCACCATGGCGCAAGGGTACCTCCATTGGCATTCGTCTGCCAAAACGGTGCCAGTGCAAAGGACAGCATCATATTGCATAGATACGGCGCATTCCTGCCCTTTCCTTTTGAGGAAGGGCAGCACAGCAGGGTGACTCAAAAGTCCACATTCATGGGCTTTTGAGTGTACTCATTGTAGGCAGGGTGATGCAGCCCCTTCCTGGGTATAGCACATGAAGTGGTGATGGCAAGATACAGTGTATTAAAAAGAGGAATCTTGTGTCCTAAACCTTTTATCTGTGTCACTGGGAGTGAGATCAGTGCTTAATTTGTAAAGAAATAAGTGCCAGGGCTGTTGTCAGGAGTCCGTAGCAACTTGCATCACACATTGCCCCTGCCATGTTGCCAATGATAGTAACAACACAACTACTAACCATCACAATCCTACAAGTTTGACAATTCGGACTATTCCAGGTCCCCAAAGCTAAAGAAATGGCTTGGGTGGCAGGTAATAGTAATTTGTTATGTACATTAAGTTAATAATTGACTGTTGTTGTGGTAATCTCTAAGGGCCTCATTTATGAAAAGAGAAGCATCACTGGGTGAAAACAGCGATGCATCACTTGTCATTGCGCCCTCCTTGCGACATGCTGGATGCGTCATATTTACAGTATGACGCATCATGTTGCAAGGAGTTACAGATACGTCAGTACTTCTGACGTATCTGTAGGTGTAAAAATTACGCATTGCTGGAGTGTGTCACGAAAGTGACGCAACTCCATCAATGGGTCATTTCACATGGGCAAGTCCCATTTCAAATGAACCTGCGTCAGTCTTACGCCTGCTGTGAGGCAGGCGTAAGATATTGACGCATTTGCGTCCTAGAAGAGACGCAGTGAAATCTCATAGATTTCACTGCGTCACTTCTACAAGGCTTACTTGCGTCAAATCGCCCACCCTGCATACATTATACCTGGCGCAGGTATAATGTGGAGCAGGGGTTTACAAAGTGATGCATCTACCTAGATGCGTCACTTTGTAAATATGACGCAACATGGCACATTTTTTTTACACCGCTGGTACGTCACAAAAAGTGAGGCACCGGCGGCGTAAAAATAACGCAAGGGCTCACAAATAAGGCCCAAATGAGCCAGACAGCGTCACCTTGTGACAGGCTGCCACAAGCAGCTCCACAAAAGTTTTAATTAAAACCAATTTTTAAAAAGTTTGAGATTAGGGATAAGGGACAAGCGGTCAACGTACTCTTGAATATGCGATTCCTGGATGAAAACTGTGCCTTGGGGCGATTTTTTGTATCTGTGAAAGAAGATTTACGTCTGCAGCAGTAGTGACCTCACTAGGCCTGGCGCAGACAGGGTGCTTGAAGGGCAGGTTTGGCCTCTGGGCTTGTTGTCAGTAGGTGGGTGCCTTCGGTAGTTGCATCCTACAGGCTGATCAGCGCTCCGATCTTGGCGACAATAAGGAATCCCTGACTACAATGTTTGCATTGGCAGCACCTGCCATTTGGGCACATGCCAGATGCTGATCACACACAATTCTTGCCATTTGCAAGCTTTGGCACAGTTTACACCAAGAACCACTCAGTAGGACTACTGGACCTTTTCATTCATGGGTCATTCCTGGTTTCTGTACCTTGTAGTCCTCCTGGACAATGAATCCTCCTGCAAGGTCAGGCACACTCATTCCCTCTATCAGCAGGCTTCTGGTTTCTATGGAGACGTTTAGCTCCTCCAGGAGAAATGCAGATTTCTGGTGATATCCCCTCACCTCTGGGATACCAGCTATTCTGCAGACACCAGCCCTGGTCAACAGCAGTACTTTGAATACTCAGCAAAACAAAAAAACTACTTTAGCTGGTCATGAAGAACTTGTAACTGGAACACAATGGGGTGGTTTGAATTCCACTTTCATACATATGTGCCAGACAGGGGACATTGATCCACTGCCTAAGGTTTCAGGATCACTTTGGGTTTGTTCTCTTTTTAATGCCATTTTCTGGTGGTTCTTCAGACACTGCCTTTGTGCAAGGGGATGATTCGTGTAGCAATAATGCTGGCTGCAAGCAGGAGTATCCAAAGTAAGGGCACAATGAAGTCTGAAATCTCTGCACCTGGCTTTCATCAGCCCACCTGAAGCAGTCATCAGGCACTGACAGAATGACAGCCCCACTTAGAAACTTCCTCACCTTGAACAATAGATACTGCAATCTCACCTCTCACCCCTGCCATCCACCAAATGGCAGTACTTAGGAAGGACTATTCATCAGCCCTCTGCCAACAAGGACCTCGGGATAGCCCTGCCCCTATGCTCCTTCACTTTAGTGTCTGAGTCTCCACTCTAGAGATACAGGAATGCAGTCAGTACACATCCTCTCTCTTGGGAAGCTGCATCCACTCTACATCAGAGCTCATTCAACATGGATCCCACTGGGGTCTCATTAGAGACTACCATAGTAGTCCTGGCGCCCTATTGATTTTACAGTGTCTACTCACACGCCCACAATCTGACACAATCTGGCGCCCAATGGCAAATTCATGGCTGTAAATGTGTTCTGACACTTATCTTAGGTGCATCCCCACTGCTCAGCATTCGTTGTAGATTCCGTCTGCCAGGATAATTTTAAGTGTGCTGGTGTGGCTGAGCCAGAGCAGCACTAGAGCACACTCTAGTTGATTGTGTGTTTAACCACGCCCCCATTGGACCTATTTCTACGAACGAATATTATACTGGCATTTCCTGTTTGATGTGGTGTGCGTATGTATCGATATGGTATTTCTATAGCGCGAACCTAGCCAAAAGGCAGAGGAGTGCTGTAGATGGTCAAAGACAAGCATGAAGTCAATGAGTAATAGGAGTGGAAGTTAGGTTGTGGAAAGTTATTGCATTGTGATGAAGCCTTCTTTAAAGAGGTGAATATTCAACTCTTTCTTAAATTAGAGCAGAATTGAGGTGGTTCAATGGATACAGGATTGTTGTTCCAGATCCTAAGTGCATTGATGGAAAAGACCCTATGTATTGTTTTTTCTTTTACATTTCTTAGTCTGCAGTCTGATGGTGTTCTTGCGATGGTAGGCTGAAAACCAACAGAGATGGTGAGCTTGTCTGCAAGATAAGCTGGGGGTTCTCGTTGTAATGGCTTTGTAAGTGATGCAGCTGGTTTTGAAGATGGTGCAGGTTTGCACGGTGTACATCAAAACAGGGGCCAATCGTTTCTAGACGGTTGGCCATTGGAGAAGACCTTAAGGATACAGAAAACAAAAGATGTATCTATACTAATATAATAAAGAGAGAGCCCAAACCTTTGAGGCGGGTAATCTCAGGAACCACAGCACCAATCACAACACCCAAGACAGCGTTGGAAAGGGCAGTTGCAGCAGAAGGACATAGGCTATGCAGACGCCCACCATATACATTTAAAAGGTAAGAGAACCGTGCCAGCAAAGTAGTCCCTTGTGGGCGTGTCTGCGTTGTGCTGTGGGTGTGTGCTGGGGGACTTGACAAACGCTGGGGGCGTGCGGTAAGTTCCGCCCTTCATGCCATGTCTCATATCGTGTGCTAATCCCATCCTGTTCCCTTTAAATACCCCTGCACCCCATAATCATAACCCACCCTTACTCCTTTTAAAATACCCCAACACCCTTAAACACTAACCCATCTAAACCCTATAAATATACCCTGTACCCCCAAAACCCAAACCTATCCCTAAACCCTAAAAATACCCATGTACTCCAAAACCCAAACCGAGCCCTGAACCCTATAAATACCCCTGTACCTCAAAACCCAAACCTACCCCTGAACCCTAAAAATACCCCTGTACCCCAAAACCCAAACCTAGCCCTGAACCCTAAAAATATCACTGTACCCCAAAACCATTCCTGAACCCTAAAATACCCCTGCACCCCAAAACCCAGACCTAGCCCTGAACCCTTAAAATACACCTGTACCCCAAAACCCAAACCTACCCCTGTACCCTAAAAATACCCCTGTACCCCAAAACCCAAACCTAGCACTGAATCCTAAAAATAACCCTGTACCCCAAAACAAACCTATCCCTGAACCCTAAAATACCCCTGTACCCCAAAACCCAAACCTAACCCTGAACCCTAATAATACCCCTGTACCTCAGAACCCAAACCTAGCCCTGAACCCTCAAAATACCCCTGTACCCCAAAACACAAAACTACCCCTGAACCCTAAAAATACCCCTATACCACAAAACCCAAACCTAGCCCTGAACCCTAAAAATACCCCTGTGCCCCAAAACCCATACCTATCCCTAAACCCTAAACTACCCCTGTACCCCATAACCCAAAACTATATCTGAACCCTTAAAATACCCAAACACCCCAAAACATATACCTCAGTACCCCAAAACATATACCCCTATACCCATACTTACCTTATCCAAACATTAAAAAAAAAACATGCTTTTACCATACATGCATTTACAACGAATTTCGTTGTAAATGTATGCGTGGTAAAAGCATATAAAATGTAATGCCATGCATTATAATGGCATTGCGGAGTCATGGTACTTTCGTAATGAAAGTATGCGGAGTGGTGGTATGCGGAAATAAATTTGCGGAATAATGGGTGTTTACCCTCCCCAGTAAGTACATTGGTGGCACGGCGGCCCACATCTCCAGCAACATACTCATATTTTTTCACCACCCATTTGAAAAATGCACAGGTCTCTCTCATTGATGGCCAGCACGGACATACACTTAATAGACACACCTCCCGCCACAAGTTCTAAAATTGCGAACTTTACAGCTGGGGAGCTACGTTCGAATCTCGGCATCAGCTCAACATCCTGTGATTCCAGGCAAATCGCTTTGTCTCCCGTGCCTACCACAAATGAATGTGTTCTTCTGTAATGTAAATTGTGCTCATGCCATGTTGTCGAGTTCGCGCTATATAATATTGTAAGGAAAAATAAAGTAGGGAAACTCGAGTTCACACACTACTGAACGCGCACTCTTAAGTGCATCAGCAGTGCACTGTGAATCGGAGCGTTTCACAGGCCTGTCACAGATAAGAAATGCTATCAAAACGAAATCCTACAAAACAATATACTACTGGCCGGCAGCGATTCATACCCGGACAATGTCGGGACGGGCTGCTAGTAATCTTATACGTTCCTCAGTTTCTATCTAAATGCTTTGATTGCCGGTCATTTTATTCTTAAAGTAGCTACTCTTAAACCCAATGACAAACCATCCTGCAGAAAAGATAAAATATTAATGCCTTCCCCCCAAAAATTTAGACACCCCCTGAATCCTATCATTTTCTAAGCAGTTCGCAGTGACCCTACTAAGACTGAAGAGTCAATTGTCTTCATAGATGAACAAGGGCAACAGAGGAAAGACTAGGGGTGAAGGCATTATCGTCAAAACCTGCTCTGGATGAACCTTCATCTGAATAATCAGAGGAAACCAGGACAAGTGGATCCAAAAGGGGGCATTCAGAATGGGTGCAGCCTATCCTAATTCGAAGTTTCATAATTAGAGGGAATTGGGAAATGCATATTCCATTCTCTTGCGACAGAAAAGAGCATCCATGCCACAAGCTTTTTACTACTTCGCTCTTGAGCAAAAGATGGGAAGTAGCGCATTTTCCTGAATGGAAAATAAAATCTATAATTGGAGATCGCCATTTCTGACTAATTTCTTCAAAATTAGGGGAATCAACGGATAGTCCTGAGGGGAAGGGACGCTCCTGCTGAGATGATCTGTTATCTTGTTGTACATTGTCTAGTTGTAAATTGTTGAAAAGAAAGTCAGATGAGCCGTTGCCCACTAAAAGTTGCTTTTGTGATTTCCCAGATTTTGAATTATTTTCCCACGTTTGTTAATAATATGGCTTGGCTGTCACGAATGCAGACGGCTTCCCTCCCTCCGACAGAGGAGCAGCTCCCAGGAAAAACAGCCCGTATCATAGTGGATGGTGTTGATTCAGGAGTTGACAGACTACAGGTCAAGTCCTGGTCTGGATCCTCATGACTCTTTTTCTACCAAAAAGAGAACTGAAGAGAAACCTTGGGGCTTATTGACGAGAGGCCTGCGCCACCCGAGAGTCACTTTTTTGACACTTTGGTGATGCAGGCCTCTCAATCATATCTGTGAGGCGGCGCAAAGTCTCCCTGCGTTGGTTTGCATGGCCTCATAGATATGGAGTAAGTCAAGGAAGTGCAACACCCTTGATTTAGATGCTTTCCCAGATCCACTGTAGGAAGGTGGGTACCTGACTATGGTTACCCCAGATTTTTTGCCTTGTGTTTAGCTGGTTTTCGACTTAGTTGGCCTGGGATCCTGCTAATCAGGGCCCCAGGCTATCTGCTCTCTCTTTACATGGTCTCCATGTACTATAGGTACATCCCCAATTTGGTACTGGACACCTTATCAGCCCCTGTACAGTGCACTATAGGTGCCCAGGGCATAGGTGCATCCAAGGCCTACCAGGGGCTGCAGCATATCTTTTGCCACCGCTGGCTGGTAATTAAATCGACACAACTGGCTGTTCACACAGCTGGGGCAAGGTGGTGTGCTCACCCCTTGCTTAGATATAGTATACCTATGTCTAAACCTATATCTGGACACATAGACACCTATAAGTCACTCCTATGGCAGGCCTTTACAATCCTGGAGGCAGAGTGCTTGGTTTTATGTGAGATGGTGCTCTAGCATGAGCTGAGCCTGTCTGCAGTGTTGGAACCATTTCCTTAATGCTGTTTCAGTGATACTGCCATACCATATACTCTTAAGTTCATTATAATCCTTGCGGTTAATGCTAACTTTGGTTTGGCTTTATCAAAACATGTCGTTTTTGGTGTCATACACTTTGGAATACTACCCCCTCGCCAGTCCTGGTGATGGGGGTAGCATCCCACCCTTCTAGAGGGAGACGACATGTTACTTTACTTAAAACGCGGTTAATCCTAACCAGAGCCCCAGCATCACAAAATGGACGCTGCTGCCCCGACACAAGTCTGACCTCCTGCTGCTGACCGAAACTTGGCAGGGGAGGCCTGGACAAAGGGTTTCCTGTCACAAGGAGGTGCTACACCACCCCAGACAGGAGATAGTGGATTGGAGCAGGGAGGGTTGGAAGAAACTAGACACTGCCTGGGGCGCACAAGGTGTCCCAAGCAAAATCCAGTCAAACCGGTTCTGGGGCACTCCAGCCCCAGTCCTGGCGCAGAACTGGACAAAGGGAAAGGGGTGTAACCACCCCCTTCCTGGGTCCCACCCATAGGAGGGACCTAGCAGGTAATCCAGCTCCTTGATTTGGAATAAAGGTAGGAACTGTGCTAGTGCACATCAGATTATCCTGACTGAAACTTATGAAACGAAACTCTGGACCCTCCGACATCCCACTCGACATGGAAGACTGAAGAATCTCCCTTGTGGTCAAGGAGTGACCACCCTGTGCAAACAGGCACCATCCAGCACCTCGACGTTTGCTTTGTTGCAGTTCCCGAGCAACAGAGATCAACAAGACTCAGCGTGCCTGCCTTCTAACAGCCCGATCCACAGTCCCTGCAGAGCTGAGACCCGTGGAGGCGACCTGAAGCGTGAGGCCGGCCATCTTGGAAAAACTACGAAGCGCTGACCGTGCAGCATCCAAGGCTCCCTTGAAGCTGTGCATTGGAGTTTGAGAAGCTCCAGCCCCGAGCAGCTTTTGCACCAAAGCTCACCCCTCCACACTCCTCGAGTGCTGCGTGGGGCCCTTTTGCATTTTCCTGCTTGACGCGTTGGTCCGGTCGCTTGCCCGTTAGCTAGTGGCCCCAGTACAGACGAACCTTTGAATTTGCTCTGCTAGTCTAGTTGCTCCAGATTGGCCCTCGCTCCCCTGAAAAGGAGCACCCGCTCAGACCTTTCTGGTCCGAGTAAGAAGCGATCTTCGAATCCTGCGTGGGTTGCCTTTGCCAAGGCCTGTTGACTCCGATCTTGAAGCCAACAACGCCGACAGCGAGAGCCTTCGTGGAACAGCTTGTGATTTACTCAAGGATATCTTCAGTGCCCCAGAGTCCACGTGGCAGCGGAGACAAGCTTCACGACAAGCACCTGATTGCGCCCGACATTGCCTGGTTCCTTCCTGGTTCCTTCCTGGTCACTGGCTTGTGACCCAGACTCTGTCCCCTCTGCTTTCAGGTACTCTACATCTTCGATCCACCCTTGGATCACACCGGACACTTCTCTTCTGGACGCCTGCAGCATCTTCATCTCCAGGCACCATAGATCTTCGTGACGAAACCCGACACATCTTTGCACCTGTGCACCCGCTTCCTGTGGGTGAGGTAACTCTTGAACGCCGGTGCTCCTGAAGTGGTTTACACCTCTAGTGTCTAAGTCTAAAGTTTTGTCCTTCTAGTCCAGTCGGAAGACGCTTAAAACTGTAACTCGATAACTTTTACGCACCATTGACTTTGCATTGGTGCATGCGTGTGCTTTCTGCACTGCATCGAATCCCGCGGGCTATCCCGTCCTAACTGCTGTTAGTCCAGTGTAGTCCCAGCAATTCTCAAGGCCCTAGGCCTTACCCCTGATCGATTAGTGATTGTTATACCACTTTTTTGATATATGGTTTGAGTGGCCACCAGCCTCATCCATAACTGTGCAACTTGTATATGTTATACTGTACTTTTGTTTAAACGCTTGTGCTTCATTGCTCATAAAGAGTAGTGGGGATTATTCTGAGAATAAATACATATATTTTTATAATATATAACTTGTGTGGTGTCCTTTCATTTGATATTACAGGATTGCATATGGTAAAACAGCTAGCTTCACATGTCCTCTTGAGTTAAGCCTTTAGGCTGCTTAGTCCATGCTACCTCTAGGATAGCTTGTCTTTAAGGTTGACTTTAAACCACCACCATAAGGGATTGTTTGGACTGATATAAGGTGCCCCCAGAATTGGAGACATCAAACATCAGGCCAACTTCTCACATTCACAAAATCACGTAAACACAGGACAGCGCCAAAACCTTACACCTCCCTAGAGCAGGCATAACGAGAAGAAAGCTTTTCATTTCTCCTAATTTTTTCCTCTTTCCATGTGTGCTTCATTCAGCAGCACACATAGAACGATGAAAATCCCTCCATGGATAGTTTTTGTGCAGGAAGTTGTCTCTTCCAGCACAATAACAATCCTGCCAGCAACGCAGACACCCGTGCCGCCATGGTGGGTGCCTGCGTTGGTGCTAGGCACCAAATTGTGAGCAGGCAGAAAGGACAGGAATGCAATGTATCTCGTAAATACGGTGCATTCCAGCCCTTTCAAATTGGCGTAGGGGAGTGCAGCAAAAAGTGTTGGGGGCATATTCTCAAGGAGTCATCGCCGATTTAACAGCACTTTATCAGAGCCAAAGTGGAGATAAATGTATCGCTCCCTTCACAAGCTGGTGCTAACTGCCGATACCACCAGTTTACCATTGATAGCAGCCGCAAAAAACATTGCCACAGACGACCCCAGCAACTATCGCTAATGAGATGCAGAGTAGGCGTTCCCGTGCCAAAAGCCGCGACAACACCACTCAACACAACATTCTCAATGACTAACCAGATCAGCTATAAGAACACAAAACAGGCGATAAGGCACGTTAGCAGCAGGAAACTAACACCTGCTCTGACCTGGTGCAAAGTCGGACAACAGCCTGCACCACAAAAGGGCGCCAGCCCAGAGCCACACCTGAAGATCAACAGATGCCATGGAGCCACTGAACATGTGGGCTGACACCCAAGAGGCCACAACACCCACCGCCCAAGGATCCCCCCAAGCCACGGGCCCCCCGGACCAACACTGAGGCAGCGCAGACAAAGACAGCGACCCTCAGAAAATGCACCAACCTCACAGACCCAACACCAGAGAATGTCCAAGTCCATCACAACAGTCATGAATGACACCATTTGCTTGGTACCCCACCATCTATAATTCCCACTCACTGCGCAGGAACAGTCAGAGACCAAGCAAGGCATATACGCCACAGGTGGCTTGCCGCACATGCCAGGGGGGCAATTGACTGCACACATGTCCTACTTGTGCCCCCTGGCAACACTGCACACAATAAGCGCAACAGAAAGCGCACGTATCCCACTAATGTCCAGGCAATATTGGACCACCGAGGAGTCCCCGCCAAAGTCGCCGCCAACACCCCAGGCAGTGCGCATGATTCTTACACCTTCCGACAGTCCATCATCAACCTGCGCTACCAGGATGGCACCCATGGAAATGCACTGCTCGTTGGCCAATACCAAATGCACACACCACACACCTCAACTTCACAATCATGCAACTCACAACACAGGCTCACATACAACATGCACACCCACTAGACACGACAGAACAACTTACTGTGGGAACCTGGGCTAGCCATGTACACAAGCCATCAACGGTGGGGATCCATCTGTAGATCTTACGGAGCATGCAGAGGGTGTTAAAGCAGGAGGAGGAGACTTGCTGGGTCATTGAGAGCGATGAGTCCAGGAAGAACCCCTGGTTGGGTGCATGGTCGGTGGGTGTGGGTGAGGCTCCTAGGACGGCGGCCACCAAGAGTCGTCCTAGGCAGAGGGCAGTAGCTTTGTGCCTGGTTTGGATTTTCACATCATGCCAGCGCCAATAGGCCTCCTCCATTGGCCTCCTCGACAGTCCGACTGCATTCCCGGTAGTCTAATTGTGGGTCAGTTGATGGTAGTGTTCTGTCGCCTCCGTGACGCTGATCTGGTTTTGCTGCAGACAGCGCTTCCTCTTCTCCCTGGCCTTCCCCGACCCCGTTGTTCGTTACTGGTGGTCTGTGGGGCTTGTGGGGTTCGCGTTGGCCTCTGCGCTCGGTCAGGGTGCATCCATGTTGCTACGCACTTTGGATTATTTCTGGTGTGTTGTTTTTGTAGCTTTTATAGTGCATTTTCCTGCCAGACGCGTGGGATTTGCAGGCTGCTGCTGGTTTTCGCTGCTTTTTGTATCGCGATTGGCCTTATCGCAGCATTTTTTGCCTTCATGTTTTGAATTTTAGGGGCGTAGCTTGAATTTAACTCAGTCATTTGAGGCATTATTTGGAGTCTTTCGCATGGTACTGCCATGTTGAGAATGCTTTGTTAACACGGCATAATTTTCCCGCAATAGACTACGATGTTGGAAGTTGCGTTTAGTTACTTATGTGATGGTTATCACACGTTCTTGAGAATATGCCCCACAGAGTGCTGCTCTACGCCAATTTTTTGTAAATGGGGCCCTGTGTCCTGGCTCTGAAAAAGGTACTGGTCTTATGGCTTTCTTCTTTAACAATGATGCACTTAATTCAAACCAGAGCAGGAGGAGCACCTCGACTCTGTAACCATAGAGTCAAAATCAATGACATATCCTCTGCAAACCGTACTCAGCACCCATTGATCCATGATATTCGCTTCCCAGTTCCCAAAATGTGCAGAATGCACCATCCTACAGGGGGCCAATCCTCTCCTTTTCCTTGACAGACAGGGATTCAGTTTTTTCTGATTCGAATTTTGTTCCTGCTTTTTAGGCTGATTGCTGAAAGTGCCTTGTACAAGAAGATCTAGGGGCATATTTACTAGAAAATGTTGAAGCGTGGAGCAATGCCAAATTTGGCAGCGCCGCGCTCCAACCTTTTCAAAACACAGGAATGTGCCGTATTTACTACAATACGGTGCACCCCTGTGTTTTCCCTATCCCTGGTAATAAAATTAGCTGCCTAGCACTAACACAGGCACCCTTCCAGTATAGTGGAAGGGTGCCTGCATTGCAAGGATGATTGTGTATGTGCAGGAAGGTGTCCCTTCCTGCACATAAACAATTCACAATGGCGATTTGTTACTTCTATGTGTGCTGCATTCTGCAGGACAAATAGAGGAAGCAAATCGTCATTATTTAATGATTGTTTATGTGCAGGTAGGGAGACCTTCCTGCACATAAACAATCATTAAACACTTTTTGCTCTTTCTATGTGTGCTGCATAAAAAAAGCTAAAATGAGGAGAAATAAAAGCATTTCTCCTCGTGCGTCATTCTAACGCCTGCTCTTGCATGTCATTAGTTTTTGCCCCTGCCACATATTTACACCTCCATGTAAATCGGGGGCAGGGTCAAAAAGCAATGGGTGTTGTGGTGGAACGCCCACAGCAAAGCCCATTGCATGCCCCTTTGCCGCAGAGGACAAAGGCAGAAAGGCAGAAAGGGGCATATTTACAAGGTGGCATTAAGCCACGCTGAGTGGCTTAGACCCACCTTGTAAATATTGAACATGGCGCTACGCCACCGGACCGTTTAAAGTGATGCTCCGGTGGCGATAGGGGCTTGTAAATATGCCACCTAGAGTAGTAATATCTTCTTGGTTCACCTTAGTAAAGAGGTGACAATGAACATTTCCCTTTGTAAGGAAGTGCATACTTACTGTCTTTGAAAGCTTTGGATCCCATCTGACAAAGTTGTTCCCCAAGTAGTTACCGTCCCAGAAAGTGAACATTAGGAAACAATGGGGCATATATAGGAAGGCGTTTGCAATTCACAAATGTCGGAATTCGCAGAATTGTGGCGTTTGCGAATCGCAAACGGCCTTTTGGTATATAGGTGCCACATAGCAAAATAAGGAATCGCAAAAATTGCGATTCCTTATTTTGCTCAAGTATATAAGGAATCGCAATTTTGCGATTCCTTAAATGCTATGTAGGGGTGCCTTTTAAATTTCGATTTTGGCTTAAGGAATCGCAAAATACCACCTACTCCAAGTAGATGGTATTTTGCGATTTCCTGTCAAAATGCATTTTTTTTTTAAATTAAAAGTGCCATGTGGCTTACAGACATGCCCTTAGGGCATGTATGTGCGCCACATGTACTTACAGGCACATTCCAGGGGTGCAACAGGTGTCCTTGGACACCCTGGCACCCTTGGAATTACGATTTTCAAATTGCGATTTTCTCATAGAAAATCGCAATTTGAGAATGTATCCCCATTCATTAGGAATGAATGGGACACTCATTGCTTAATTGCGATTCGCAATTTGCGAATCGAAATTTAGGCATTTTAGAGATTCTCAAAAAAATTGCGATCTATTACCTACATTCTATTTTGCAATTCTCAAATAGCAATTCCTTAAAAATCGCTATTTGAGAATCGCAAAATGTAAATTACCTACATATGCCCCTATGAGTTTTCTGATGCATCAGCCAAACGTGTCATCTGGCTAGAATAGATATTTCAGAGGCTAGTGCTGATGCCCTGATGGTTTCACAAGAAATGTTGCAGAGAAATCCAGATGGAATAACAACTCGGAACAACCTTCTCGGTACTGCATGGCACAGGCCAAGTATAAAGTCTTTCACCAGAGATTGAGCTGTATATGCCAATTGGGTATCTGGTCATAGGTCCAAACTGTTGCCAGCAAAAGATGTTTTCATTACTCGTTCTATCTTTTTGTCATCTGGTCAGAGGGTCTGCAATCTTAGGATTTACTGATGTGTGATCAGTTAAAGTAACCAGAAGTGAGGCTATTTTAGTGAATAGGGAAGGACATCTTCAGCATTGTGCAGAATATAGATCTTCTGCAAAAACACAGGGGCATATTATCAAGGACGGGCGATACATTATCGCCACTTTTATCGGCAGGAAACTGCCGCTAAAGCGGCGATAATGGGCTTGATAATATGCTCTATGAATTCCTATCGAAGCCCATGTTAGTTGTCTTCACATCTAACATGGGCTTCGATAGGAATTCATAGAGATTCCTGCCGATAAAAGCGGCGATAATGGGCTTGATAATATGCTCTATGAATTCCTATCGAAGCCCATGTTAGATGTGAAGACATCTAACATGGGCTTCGATAGGAATTCATAGAGCATATTATCAAGCCCATTATCGCCGCTTTATCGGCAGTTTCCTGCCGATAAAAGCGGCGATAATGTATCGCCCGTCCTTGATAATATGCCCCACAACATTTAAAAAGGTTCGGTATCTTTTCTGTAGGAAATCCAGCTTTTCTGCGTTGTTACCTCAGATTTCTTGCCTTTTTCGGTACCCTATTTTTCTGGCTTGAGAAATGTCTGTCTACTTTATCATTGCTAATGGAAAGTAAAGTGCCTGGGCTCTCCATTTAAATATGGTTAAATTAGCTTTTTTCCTAATTGGCACATTTAACTCGCCTGCATGTCCCTATTATATGGTGCAGAAAGTGCATCCAGGCAGGGCCAAAACAGCCCTGGCACATTTTGTCAGGCCAGCCCCGTACGGTGCGTGAGCAAGCAGGTGCAGCAGGCAAGCCTGCCCACTATAAAAGGGGTTTTATGGGGTTACCTCCAAGAAAAATTGGTATTTTTTACTTCTACAATACATTTTTCCATTATGAATTCAATTGCATTAGCTTTTAAAGCATTGTAAATTATGACGTTTAGTGGACAACGATACCCAGTCATACTCACAGACATTCTTACGGAGAGCACAAAAAATAAGATGTCAAGCATGAAACATGAATTTAAATACAACATAAGTGCACACATTCATTGTTAAGCGCAGCCAAGAAGCTGAGAACACAATGAAAGATCATTTTGAGGGATGCTAGTATCTTCCACCCCAATAGGCAGCACGGCAATAATGGCTTGAGCGCTGGTGGTGCCGGTTACGGCAATATTTTCGGACACCCCCACAAATGACCTCCTCCTCTACAGATTCCCTCGCTGTTACTCTTCAACCGCGTCTCTCATCTCTCCATAGCCCCTCTCTCACATGTATGCAATTTGTTTTATAGCGCCTCTCATACCAGTGTAGGGTGTCACAGCACTTTACATTTTACACACACACACATACAAAGACAGCAGGAACATTAATCACCAGCACTATCTTGCCTTTTTTATTGTTACCTGAATACTGCTGGATATAAAAGGAACTCTGCAGCTGGTGATTTTTAACTTGTAACAATTTTCAAAACACAGTGTCCCCCAGCTCAGCAATAAACTGACCCCCTAGGAACAAAATAGGACCCCATCCTTCCAGCCTCCAGAGGAAAACGCCTGATGCCCAGTACGGCCAGTCCTGCCTTACACCCTGGACCTGAACGTTAAATGCCACTTGTGGACTGCATCACCTATTGTGCCATCCACTACAGTGGCAATTATTATTATTATTATATATGAGTTTATTAAGCGCGCAGCTACCCGTGGGTTTCCCGGCGCTAGGAAGACAGAAGTAAAAGAGGGCAAACAGAAGTGCAAGAAACAGGTTACAAAGAAAACAGCCAGGTTTTCACTCCTTTGCGGAACTTAAGATAACATGTTTCAAACCGCAGAGGGATGGGAAGCGAGTTCCAGAGCGAGGGCGCCAAGTAGGAAAAAGAGCGCCCACCAACTCTAGCACGCTTGAAACGGGGAACAGAGAATCTGCATTGAGTGGAGGATCTGAGAGTGCGGGAGGGACAATATTGATGGACTAAGGTGGATAGATAGTGCGGGGATTTTCCAACTTTGATACGGTGCATAAAGCATAGAGCTTTGAATTTGGACCTAGATTCTATGCGCAGCCAATGCAGGCTGCGCAGGGAAGAGGAGACTGAGGTGGTTCTAGGCAGATTGCAGAGTAAATGGGCCGCCATGTTCTGGACCACTTGAAGCTTACGGGTGACCTCCTTGCAGGCACCCAGAAGAAGTACATTACCGTAGTCCAGCCGCGATGTCACTAAGGCCTGGACCACTGACTTCTGGGTGTCTGGGGGGAGCATCCATGTGATCTTCCTCAGCCACCTGATGATGGTAGTACAGGTGGCTGAGACTTTAACCACATGTTGCCTCATGGATAGCTGATTGTCAAAGAGGACCCCAAGATTGCGTGCAGTTGTTGCTGGGACCGGCAATGGTCCCATTTGCTGAGGCCAATGTTGCGGGCCCCAGAGAGCGGAGTCCGGCCCGAACAGGAGCAGCTCCGTTTTGTCGCCATTCAGCTTCAGTTTGTTAGTCAGCATCCAATTGGCGATGTCAATAAGCCCAGAACGAAGAGAAGAGGAAGGGGAGTGCTGAATAGAAGAAAGAGAGAAAATGATTTGAGTGTCATCAGCGTACGAAAAAATAGATAGTCCAGACTGTTCGGCAAGAAAAGCAAGGGGTCTAACATAAAGGTTGAAGAACAAGGGGCTGAGAATAGAACCTTGAGGGACACCATACGGGGAATTATGAACAGTGGACACCGAAGAGGGGGAGAAGACCTGAAAAGTGCGATCAGAAAGAAAATTGGAGATCCAAGCAAGTGCGGAGCCACAGATCCCAACAGACTTCAAGGCAGAAAGAAGGATGGTGTGGGAGACGGTGTCAAAAGCGGCACTCAAATCCAAAAGGATGAGCGCCACTGTCTCCCCTCTATCTACCTGGCGTCTGACTGTCTCCGTGACTCCCAGAAGGGTGGACTCCGTAGAGAAGCCCGCCCGAAAACCTGACTGGGAAGGATGAAGGACGTTCGCTGATTCAATGTGAGTGGTTAGGTGACGGTTGACATGCTTCTCCAGCACTTTCGAGAGGCAGGGAAGCAAGGAGATGGGTCGGAAATTGGCTGGGTTGCTGGGATCAGCATTAGCTTTCTTCAGGAGCGGGACCACCATCGCATGCTTCCAGACGTTAGGGACAGTTGCCTCAATGAGAGAAGCATTCAAAAGAGCCAAGATACAGTCAAGTGAGGCGGAGGCTAGGGTACAAAGAATCTGGGGGGGCATGGGATCCAAGGGAGAGCCGGATTTGATCTCTGCCAGCAGTTTCTGGAAGGCAGGCATAGAAATGAGCTCCCACTTATCTAATAAAGGAGATAGGGACCATGCAGGGTCGTCCTGAATGGATAGTTGGTCATGGTTCTGTATGGATGAACTAGATGAAACAGATAGTAAAGCTCCAAAACCCGCGTAGATGCTGTCAATTTTCTCCGTAAAGAAGTCCGCCAGGGAATTGCATTGAGTGCTATCCAGACAGGGGGCTTTGGGAGCACATGACATACCGGATAGTTCCTGAACTGCCTTAAAAAGAGCTTTGGGACGATTCTGGGCTTTCAGTATCTTGTTGTTAACATGATTGGCCCTGGCAGTATTACATAAAGCGTGATATTTATGTAATGCGAGTTTGTAGTTTTCTTTATCTGCAGGAGAGTAGTTTGACCTCCAAATACGCTCCAGTCTTTTGCAGCGGGACTTCTCCATTTTTAGTTGTTCCTTGAACCAAGGAGCAGGGGGGTGCAGAAAATTTTGCTTACATTTACGTGCCGGGAGGCAAAGATCAATTGCAGAGGTAAGCCAGGTACTAATCGTCCCCACATCATCCGTAGAGATATTAGAAAGAGGAGGCAA
Source organism: Lissotriton helveticus (assembly GCF_964261635.1). NCBI lineage: Eukaryota > Metazoa > Chordata > Amphibia > Caudata > Salamandridae > Lissotriton > Lissotriton helveticus. The sequence continues at coordinate 55,405,594 of NC_136067.1, forward strand.
GGTCTTTTCTAGGGAATTATTAAGTTGCTCCAGGTTAAGTCTTTGCCAATTTCTACTGGTTCTAAGGGAGTGTGGGTTGCCAGGAGGGCAAGGCGCACCCGCTGTCTTAATGTGGAACTCTACAATAAAATGGTCAGACCAAATAATAGGTCTGGAAGGTAGACAGGTTACAGTGTCCAGATTAGCAAAGATTGGGTCTAGTAGGTTGCCGCCTTTATGAGTTGGACCGGAATTAAGAAGACTTAAATTGAGGGCGGCAAAGTCCTGTATAGGATGAGTGCTAGTAGAGCATAAGGTGTCGTTAAAATGGATGTTCAAGTCACCTAATAACAGGAAATTATTAGATTCCAGCAAAAGGGGAGCAATAAGCTCAGGAAGGGCAGCTGCCCATGCGCCAGCCGCACCAGGCGGACGATACAGAAGAGCACCGGACAATGTAAAATTCGGGGATAATAACAATTTAAAACTACCTGCTTCACAATTAGGGATATCAAGGTCTTCCCACTTGCAGGAATAGCTCCTCTTGTAAATAATGGCAATGCCACCTCCATCCCTGAGAGTTCTGTTACGCCCGACGAAGGTGTATTCATCAGGGAGGGCAGTGGCAATGTCCGGCCAAGAACAGTCATTGAGCCAGGTTTCAGTTAGAAACAAGGCCGACGGACTAGACGATGTGAGGAGGTCAAATATGTCCCTCTTGTGTTTAGGCAGAGATCTGCAATTTAAACTAATAAAACTAAGGTCAGGAGGGGAGTCAAAGGGGTAAACAGTCACTGGGAAGGGGGTGGCAGTCCAAAAAGAGGAAGAGGGAATACACAGCTCTGAGGGAAGGGATGTGAGAGCCAGAGCGCAAGCAGGGCAGGACAAAGGGGCGTCATGACAGCGCAAGCGAGAACAATGAATACCAGGTGACGGTCGCAGGCTATACAAAGAAGAGCGGGAGTATGTAAGTCTGGGGATCGTAAAGCCAGAAGTAGGGGGGTTGGCCCCAGGTCCCGTCTGGTCGCGGACGGGCGCAGACGGGCTTAACTAAGGCGCAACTCCGGCGCGCCTGCGTCGCGCCCGATGCGCTCGTCCGCTGCGCTTCCTATGGGGGGGGGGGCATTTTATAGGGCTGAGGGCGGGAGGGGCCGAGCGCTAGTCCACTCGCCTCCGCTCCACTCGAGGCTCCTCACCCAAAATGGCGGCCAAAGTCGGGACCCGGGCAGCGCTTCGATCGCCTGCCAGGGGACAAGTCAGGGGCAAATGCACAGATGTAAGCAAATGCGATCAAGTGAGTAGCCTGTATAACAAAAAGGGGGTTAACAGACAAAGTGCAAAGTGCAACATAAAATACACAGTTCCAATTTTAAAAATCCCTCGTAACCTCTAAAAATAATCACGGAGCCCGGTAGTGCCTCAGGCAGCCGTGAGCTTCGCAATGCTAACATGGCTTCAGGCCTAACCTGTGTAGCCTGACTGCTACAGTGTAAAATGTGCAACCTGTCTAAATAAGCCTTTTGACAGCTAAAGACCTACTTTTAAATATTAATAAGTCACCCCTATGTAGGTCTTGTAGCCCACAATCAGGGAGTTGGTATTTAGAAGTGAAACAGGTAGAAAATAATATTACTATGCCCCTACAGTGATAGGAACCAAAAAGCTATTTTTACTGTGGCAGGCTTAGCTGACTTATGTAGAAAACCAGAGTTCAAATTAAAACACTAATACTGCATCTTGGGAATTGCACCACCGAGACATATAATGAAACAACTATTTTCAATGGTTATTAAAAATCTAATTTAATAGTGAACTCAGATTTTTTTAAATGTTAATGAAAATTAACTTTAAAAAAGTTACCTTTTCCCTGCCTGAAGGTCCTGAAGGCTAGTTTGCATTACATCTCCAGCAAGTCCCATCCTTTACTCAGCCCTGGAAGAGGTATAAAATTCCTCCCAGGAGTACACAAAATGCTGCTCTGAAAGGGCAGAGATGACTCGCCTGAGCTCAATAGACTATGCAAATAGGGGGTTGTGGGCATCTGTTGACACTGCAGTGTCAAATCCTGCCTGGCGGGACTGTTAAGCAACATGTAATACTAAGTCTGAGCGGTGAACTGCGCTCTGCTCGCAGAGTTTGCGGAGTTTTCTGCACTCTACATTACGCAGGGGCTCACGGAGTTCTGAAAAACTTTTGTTCCTCGCTCGCACTCGTCAGCATCAAGTTGGCGAGCGCAAGAGAGGAAAATCCACCTCCCGGAGAGATTTTTCCTCATTTGCGCTCGTCAAGCGGGCGAGCGCGAGCGAGCAAGGGAAATCAACCTCCCGGCAAGATTTATCAACTCAAACAGTCAGATATCTCAATGCGAGTGGCCGCCTATGCTCGCGACCGCTTGCGATGAGAAACTGCTAGTTCGCGTTGAGAAAGCTGCCTCTCAAGTAGAAAATCTACTCAAGTGGCAGAAAGGAAACAGCGCCCGCTTGCGCTGTGCATGGTGCCATTCGCGATAATTTCACAGCGTGGACAAATCCCCGGCGTTGAAAAATACTGTGAACAGCATTTTTTCTAAACATTCCGCCACTTGCGGAGCTCCGAGTAGCGCAGCAGATTTGTTTTGCACTTAAGCGGAACTCCCCGAACTCCGCCCAGGCTTATGTAATAAGTTTGAGCCCTTGAAAAAGAAACAGGATGCCAGGACAATTCTTGTGTGTCCTCTATTTGGTTGTGGAAAGACCCTGCTTTTGTCCTCCTAGTCTTCTTTCTCTGAGTGTACAGTGTCTGCTTCAAACTGAATTGTTGTGTTAGATGTGGGAGGGCACTAGTGATTACTGTAGTGCACTCCCATATACACCCACAACCCTCAGAGCCCAAGTTTAGTGTGGCCAAAGACTTTTGACATCTTGAGAATGCTCTGACACATTGCATGTTGTCCCTGTTTACAATAAGTAAAACAGGAACTACTGTAAACATGGCCAGAGTTGCCCTGAGAAATTTTACTCTATTGATTAGGGAGTACCTAGGATTAATCCGCACCCACTAGGTTGTGCCAAGCAAAATTGTGTCACCCCAAGGCACCTGGACAGAACACTTTCTGGACCTCTTGAAAAATAGAAGTGGACTGGACCTGATGTATGTGACCTGAGTGGATCCCTGAAGGACTAGACCTGCTCCGCCCTCTAGAAGGGGACCCCCAGGGTCAGTTGGCTGATGTGTGGCCACAGAGACTCAACAAACTTTAAGGGTCCTTTAGCTGGAATTACCCATCTGACCAGTGTCAACTGAATGTGAACTTGCTTTTTCATCTGCCTGGCACCCCGTGAGTCTCCAAGCTCTTCCCCTGAGGTCATCTGGGTTTTAGATGTGTCCTTCTTTGGTTATGTGGGCACCAGAAGACAATTTGAACACTTTTAAAAAAGACTTTCACTTAGACGAATCCACTTGGTGTATCCAACCCTGGCTCCATCACAGTTGGCCTGAGTCCCAGTCTACCACGACCATTGACTATCATTGGTGCTTTACTTCTCCTTTTTCCACTTATATCTTAACCAATGTATGTCTCTGTTTCCCTTATTGGATTTTTGTCACTTTTGTGTCATTTCTTTCATGAATTTGTTTCTCTGTTTTTCTAATTTGGTGTAGGCTTTGTATTACTTTGTGTTTTTGGCTTTGCTACTATTTTGGTACTGCATAATTACTTTACACATTGCCCTAAATTAAGCCTATGTGCTCTGCGCCATAGCTATCAGGGGATTGAGTTCAGCTAAATTTAGTGACTTTTTCAATTTTTATTTTTATAAAGATTTTTAAAGCGCGCAGCTAGCCAACAGGGTTTCCCAGAGCTGAAACAGGACCAGTCGTAAGCCACAAGTTACAGAAGGAACAGAGGGAAGATATACTTGATTGTAAAGGAAGGTCTTTAATTTTTTGTGGATGTCTAGGGGCGAGTGACACAACCTAAGTTCCAGAGAAAGAGAATTCCACAGTCTGGGGCCAAGATAGACAAAAGAGCGCCCTCTCAACGGGCAAGGCGGACTCTGGGAACAGAGAACAGAGAGAGGCTTGCTGATCTCAGCTGTCGAGTGGGACTTAGGTTTTAACCAGACTTTGTATGTAGGGGAGCAACAAGCCCTGTTTGGCTCTAAACATATAACATAAGGTCTTAAACTCAACTCGTTTGTTCACCCTAAGCCAATGGAGTTGATGGAGCAAAGGTGTGGTTGAGGCCTGACAAGGCAGCCGAAAAAGAAGATGGGCCGCTGCATTTTGTATAAGCTGTAGGTGATAGAGGGAAGATTTATCAGGACCCAAGTAAAAAACGTTGCCATAATCAAGTCTGGATATTACCAGCACTTGCATTACCGTTCTTTGAGCAGCTGGAGGAATTAACCAGAGGATTTGTTTTAGCAATTTAAGGACAGCAAAACAGGTTGGAATGACCACAGACACCTGTGCTTTTAGGAGAAGCTTGTTATCAATAGTAAAGCCCAGATGTTTTACTTTAGCGATTGAAACAGGTAGAGGTCCCAGAGGGTCAGGCCAATGGGTGATTCCCCATAGTTCTGGATTATTTCCCAAAATGAGAACCTCAGTTTTTGAGCCGTTCATCTTCAAGGTGTTACTGGACATCCACCGAGAAACCTTACTCAGTCCAAGCTGGAGCAGGGAGGTGTCCCTAAGCTGCTGAAAGAGAGAAGATGATCTGAGTGACATCTGCGTCAGAAAAAATAGTCAGTCCTGACTTTTCCGCAATATTCACCAAAGGACGGACATAAATATTAAAAATCAAAGGGCTCAAAATTTAACCCAGCAGCACTCCGGATGTTAAGGCTACTGGATTAGATTTTACAGTGTGTGGAAAGACCTGGAACGAACGCTCCCTCAAAAAAAGAGATCAGCCGCCACTCCAAGGCCACCCATGCAACACCCGAGGCTGACACCGTGTAAAATGCTGCACTCAAGTCCAGTAAAATAAGGGCTGCCGTACCCCTGCAATCCAGCTGTTACCTGAGAATTTCAGTAACCCCAAGCAGAGCAGATTCGGTGCTGTAGCCAGATCGGAAGCCGGATTGTGAAGGATGCAGTAGATTAAGAGTAGCCACATGAGAGGAAAGTTGAGAGTAGATATGCTTTGCCAAAACTTTCGAGAACTTTAGATCATCCTGACAAAAGTTGATATTATTCCTTTAAGTGGGCAGATGCCCATCGCAAATATTAATTCCATTTCTTACACTTACACCCTGTGAAAATGAAGGGCTCATTTACTACAATTTGATGCTTGGCAGCACTGCACGTCATTTGCTGCACTGCCCTGCATCAAAAGAAAAGGGCAGGAATGCATTCTGTCCTTTTCCACTGCGCAGGCGCACAAATTGTAGCCTAGCACTAACGCAGGCACCCATGCACTATGGCAGAAGGGTGCCGATGTTGAAATCAGGTTGTTTTTATGGAGGAAGGGTCACCATCCTTCACAAAAACAACCCTTACTCCACCGCTGGGGATGCACAGGGTTTTGGCTCATTCCCAGCTTTATGCTTTGTTGTAACTCTGGGAATGTGTCAAAAACCATTGGCGTTGAGTGGGTACACCCACCGCAACACCCATGGCATGCCTCCCCCACGGAGTACGACGCAACACAGCGACTTGCGCTCCGTTGCCTTACACCATATCTACAAGGCCATGAAAAGCCACTCAGGGTGTTTTTCAGTGGCCTCGTAGATATGGGCAAGCCCAGTGCGCCGTCGGAACGTCAAAAAAAGTGATGTTCCGGTGCACTGGACTTGTAAATAAGCCCATAGGTTTTCATTTTCACATGCATGGGAAGGGACAAGCTTGAAGGGGTGCTACATTGTGGAAACAAATGCGTAACCTCTGGAAAACTAAGATTCTCCCCCACACAGTCAAGGGTCTGACTAACGTCTTCTCACCTGATGTACTTTGCTGAAGTGGAGGTACAGGGCTCTGGGTTTGACTAAGTGGATGAAGAATCATCTGCCATTATTCCTCATTTAATGACTGTGATGGTTTTTGGTTTTCTCAATCCTCTCTTCAACCATAACATAAGCAACAGCCTCTGAATCATATTTGAAGGCCTCTTGCAGATATGGTTTCAGCAGGGTTATGATGAAGATTTTAGGAATGCCTTGAAGCTATTCCGCTTCACTTCCTCTGTCATCATCTTAAGTGTGGGGCGGGGACAGGTGCTATATTTTTAAAGCAGTTTTACCCTACATGATTACAAACAGAATGAATTAATCCTGAACCAGAAAAGCTAATAGGGACAAGGAAAACCTTCAGGGTCTCATTTATGAAAAGTGACGCATCGCTGCGAGAAAACAGCGATGAATCACTTTTCATTGCGCCCATATTTACAGTATGATGCATCATGTCGCAAGGAATTACAGATACGTCAGTATTTCTGACGTATCTGTAGGCGCAAAAATGGCGCATTGCTGGAGTGTATGTATCCCAAAAGTGACGCAACTCCAGCAATGGGTCATTACACACGGACAAGTACCATGTTAAATGTGCCTGCATCAGTCTTACGCCTGTCATGACGCAGGTGTAAGAAATTGACGCATTTTCGTCGTAAAAGTGGTGCTGTGAAATCTGATAGATTTCACTGCGTCACTTCTACGACTCTTATGTGTGTTGGAGCGCCCCCCGAATACATTATACCTGGTGCAGGTATAATGTGGCGCAGGGGTTTACAAAGTGACGCATCTACCTCGATGCATCACTTTGTAAATATGGTGCAACATGGCGCATTTTTTACACGCTTGTACGTTTCAAAAAGCGACGCACCGGTGGCGCAAAAGTGACGCAAGGGCCCATAAATAAGCCTCTCAGTATCTATAATCTTCTTTCTTTCAACCAGTAGCAGAGAGAAACACAAATATCTGTCTCTTTTTCTATAAATATTTTCAAACCTCTTCTCTTGTTAGCATTTCATCGCCCACCTGTAGCGTTCATCTGACACAGCTCATGCTGTTTCTTCTCCCTGAGAATGCCTCTGTAACTGGCTGAGGCACTCACCTTCCTTTGTCGTGTTGCCTCATGTCCCAGCATGCACCAGTTCTGAATCCTGCCCTAGTGACTAAAAAGAATGGTCCACTGGCACTAGACAGGTGTGCCATAGAAAGCTTCTTAACCATGGCCGAAGCATAGCAAAGACAGCAGAAGGGAAATATACATGGTGGAGCCCTGCAGCCGGCTGATCTTGTCTCAAGCAGTGTCAACAGGAGACAAAACAAAACAGGATCTGGTCAGGGTGCTCATAGTTTATAGTCACACCATAGAAGGGTAACATTTGTGTTTTAGGAGAGTGCCACATGTTGAAAGCTTGTGGAAGTCATAAACGCCTTATACCATAATCATCCGAAGAAGTGAGTGGACAAAGAATTATTATTTGGAGCCTGCTCCCAGGTTCAAGTACTTGAAGGATCAATTCAATTTTCGAAATTGTCAGTGTTGGTTTTGACCCTTTTTTGCAGGGTCATCCCTGAACTTTTTGCCTTCCTCCTATATTTTGTCTGACCTGTTTTTGTTGGTTTTATGACTCTGGGCACATTACCACTGCTGATCAGTGCTTAAGTGCATATGCTCTCTGTATTGTAAATTGATGTATGGATTAGTGACTCCATGATTGGCTAGTTTCGTTTACTTGTCAGACCCTAGTACAGTGCATTGCGTGTGCCCAGGGCGTGTAAACGAAATGCTGCTCGTGGGCTTGCAGCACTGGTTGTGCCACCCACAGAAGCAGCCTGTAAAGTCTGTCTCAGGTCTGCCATTGCAGAGCCTGTGTGCAGTCTGGTACAGTCCCTGAACCTTCCCTTTTCTTCATATCAGACACCCCTATGGTAGGCCCAAGGGCAGGGTGCATTGTAAGTATAAGGTAGGACAAGCTCTGATGTGTGTGGCATGTCCTAATAGTGAATTACAGCCATTTTCGTTTTTCACTATTGCAAGGCTATCTGTTCCCCATAGGCCAGAATGGACAGCTTGATTATAACAGCTTATAATCCTAACTGACTCAGGGAACTAGGTAGAACATCGAGTTTAGTATGCCTGAACTCAGAATGATAAAATGCATATTTTAGTGAAGTTGGTTTTAACATTCTGTGTTTGAAAATACCACTTTTAGAAAGTAGGTATTTTCTTGCCTAACTATCCAAGCCTACCTCTGCTAGTTTGTGTATTCCTTGTCTGGAGTTTGAGCGACAGGGGCTAGGGGATTCCAGGAGAAAGGGTGAGTCAGCACAGTGCTGAATAGAGAGATCTGCATCTAGATGGGAGGGAGGAGTTGCACCTGGAACCTGAATAGGGCTGTGCCTTCCCTCCCCAATGCTGGCTCCACCTCCTGTGGTGTGTCTGACGCCTCTGCCCTGCACTGTGAAAGGAAAGAAGGAGATAAGTAAACAAAGTGCCCCAGGACTGGCCAAAACTGGTTTGGACTAGGCAAAGGCCTCTCTGCTTTCAGAGATCAAAGAGAAACTGTGTATCAAAAGGGGGACCCAGACCCCAGAGGATTAGATCACTTTTGGGAAATAAGAAGAAACCTTTGCTGAGGAGAGGAACCAGAGAGACTGAGGAGAGACTATCCCTAAGCTGAAGTGCTGCTTGGGGGATTGGCCTTCAGTGGTTGCCTGACTGCCAAAGAAAGGAGAGAGGAACTTTGTGTGTACTTTCGGCAACTTGTGAAGGATCTCCAAGGGCTTGTGTAAGAGCTTGCCTCCTGCTGAAGTCTCACGGACAACAATTTTCAACCACCAGCTCCCCAAGAGTTCTTTGGAAGTGCCTGCAGTTGTATTGGGCTTTCTCAAGAACTGCGTGTCGCAAGGAGCTGGAAGCGCGACTCACGAAGAAGAAGTGTCTCGCCGCCGCAGCCGTTGCTGTCGCATCACTGAACAAGGGTGTCGCCGCTGCAGCTGTAGCATCGCATTGCAGAAGCGTCTCGCATTACCGGAGAAGAGTGTTGCCGCCGCAGCCGCTGCCGTCGCATCACTGAACAAGGGTGTCGCCGCTGTAGCTGTCGCATCATATTGCAGAAGCGTCTCGCATCACCGGAAAAGAGTGCCGTCGTCGCTTCACTGAACAACGGTGTCGCCGCTGCAGTTGTTGCATCGTATCGCCGGAGCGTCCCGCATCACCTGGGAAGCGTGTCGCAGGGCCTGTCGCGGCTCAGAAGAATCGTTGAGTCGCCGCACGGCCGCTGGGCGTGCATGCATCGTGTCGCATTAAGGAGAAGATGCCATCTTTGTTTTCATCGCACCGGGTCTTCATTGCATCACGGCACTGCGAGCCGCATCGCCACGGAAGCGCGGAAAGAAATCGACGCATCACCGTTCCTGCCTGTAAGGAACCGACGCATCACCTTCCCTACAACACTTTCGTTGTATAGCGTTACGCATCCAAAGGTACATTGAACTCAAAGTGTTGCATTACTAAGCTATTTCTACCATTTTTAAAGTACAGTATTGTGGATAAAGAATACTTATTTTTAATATATAACTGGTGTGGTGTCCATCTGTAGTGTTGTCACATGGATTACTGTATGTGTTCACAAATGCTTTACACACTGCCTCTGAGATAAGCCTGTCTGCTCGTGCCAAGCTACCAAGGGGGTGAGCAGGGGTTATTTTAGGAGTATACCCCTTTACCCTGACTAGACGCAAGGGTCCCGACTTGGTCAAAGGTACCTACCTCTACCAACTAGAGACCCCCAAATCTAACAGTCAGTCTATATCATGTATGAGTGTATCAAGAGGCTGAACAAGGCAATAGAGGATCTGGTCTCAGGCACATTTGAAGGGTGGTCCAGGGTATATGAACTGAGGAAAGCATTGAAAAGCAGAAATTGACAGGTGGTACATTTAGGGACTACATTGTTTCCAGTTAAGTCAAGATTGGTGTGTTGGAGTCTGATGGCTCAACAAGAAAATTAGATACACCTGCAGGCTGGAAGTTGGAAGGACACATCCAGCATATGTAATGAAGGAAAATTTGGAAGGAGTGCAGTTTAGATTGTGCTGTTTCCAGTGTGAATGAGTGAGACTTGCCACATGGAGCTGCTCGTTCATGGCGGCCAGTGGGTCTAGGAAAAGTTAGATGGACTGGTGGGGAGATTGGAGGATAGAAAATTCTGGGCCTCCCTTTCCGCACACACTATACAGGGGCCTTAAGATTGATGACCCATTAGGCTTTGATGGACGGCTTGGAAATAAGCAAGGGGGCATCTCCAGGTGGGTTGAATTAACAGCCCTGGTTAGAAAGGTAGGAGGGATCTCAGACATACATCCAAGGCATGTGTTGGAAGCACCAGTAGTACCTGGAGGTGGGAAGGTGGAGGGGGGCTGCAGATGAGAAGAAAGAAAAAAGGAAACAGTAGGTCACAGAGCTCTGGCCAGTAGGTCTAAAGAGATGTTATGCTAGCTGCTGTTTAGTAAGAGGAGTGCTGTGTCACCTGGTCAACAGAGGTAGTTACTTTTATAAAGTTTTAAGGGTTGTTTGCTTGGGCTGATGATGCAGATTAGTTAGATGGCCACTGACCTGTTGGTTGGGAGCTTCTTACAAGGTTATTATGGAAGGTGACTAAGAGTTGAATCAGGGCAGGGAAAGTGGAAGCTGCATTGGTGAAGTGACAGTAGGTAAAGATATATGTGATGGGTGAGGAGGTTCACCTTACGAGTTCTTGTAGAAATAATTTTCAGTTTTGAGCTTCTCTGAAAGAGGGTTGAGAGCAAAGGGTGGCCTTGTATCCAGGGTGGACAGGCTTGCTGAGGGGCTGTGATGCTGTTGAGGCTCTGGACGTCTAGTAGGCTTAGGAAAAGAGGAGGTGGATTGTTAGGTGTAGGGGGCAACACCTGCTTGCCCCTTCAGTCAGACAAGCATGGAAGCTGATAGGCTGAGGAGCAGCAGCAGATACAGGATACAGGAGGAAGCCGTAGCAGTAGGTCCATGTTAGGCAAAGATAACATACGATAGAGTAAGAAGGACTGCTGAGATGCCCCCTGAAAGCCGACCAGATGTGGTGAGGCTTAATGGCTGCCCGCCATTGCCACCACCAGACAGTTTTCTGGACCCCTGGGCAGTGGGCCTCCACTCTCTGGGTTCAGGAACAGAGCCCATCCTGGGTAGAGGTGTCAATCCTTTCCCCCCCAGGATGGGCTTCACCCACGAATGGGGAAGCTTCAGAGGCCTGCCGCCTTTTTACACTGTACCTGCTTTTTGCTGCCCCCAGCAACTGGCTTCCACTGGTTCTGACCCCCACTTAGGCGGGAGAATCGGCAGGAAATTCAAGTTAGAAAGAGAGGTGTGCCCACCGTTGCTAACCCCACCCCTCAGGTGAGGGATTTGTGGTGAAGCACACATCTCAGTCTCCTCCATCTTGAAGATAAGGGAACTGAGTCAATTAGGAAGAGTCTCATGCCCCCTCACACTGGAGGTGGCATAATAGAGGGTAAACCCACCCCAAGGAAGGAAAGGGTAAACCCCTTGAACACCCCTAAATTTAGTATTAAGGGGCGACCTAGAACCTTGCCTCCTCAGATTTGAGGAAGAAAGGAGAAGGACCGAAGAGCTGTGCTGACCTGGGAAGAAAACGAGGACACCAACTGACTGGGCACCAGCCCTATCGGCCTGTCCCAACAACGACCTGCCTACAGTGACAAAATCGGCATGTCCTGCAGCAGCAGACCCCCTAGATCCCGGAGGACCTGCCCTGCACTCAACAAGCAGACTCTGTCTCCTGTGAGCACCGGATTTGCTCAAGCCAAAGAATAAAATGTCAGAGTAAGGACTCCAAGATTCCGCACCACCCTGCACCCGGCCGCCATAGCCTGAGGTCGCTTGGCCCTATACTTCAAAGAGTTCCCCCGGCGATCCTTAGTTGGGATCCTGTGGCTCCTGACCTCGCACAAGCTTCGATGCTAAACCTGCAGCCTTTACTTGAATGCCCCGCCCCTGACCGCGACCAAAGTGGTCCAGGATGTTTGATTGCGTTTGTTCGACTGACGCCGACCGTGATTGATTGCAGCCTAAGGAAACCGACTGCTAAGACACCTCAGCCCTCGACGCCTTCCTTGCCTTTGTTGGCCTAACCGTTGCTGCCCAAGCATCCTCCCTGATCCCCAGTCGCCTTACCAGTCGGTGTTTGCCTCCAAGAAGTCCTCCCAACCGAGCCTGCAACTTACCAAAACCGACGGTCTCGACTGAGAAGCCCAGGGACTGTGAAGTCCACTTTAGCTCCTGCACCTGGCTGCCTCAGTGCCACTGGCATTGCAGTTCTTGTGATGGTTGTTGCCCCTGCAGTGCCGACTGCAACTTTAGGAGCTTTGCTCCCACACTCAATTGACCTGCTTGCCAGTAGACCTGAATCAAAGGCCCTTAGCCCATTAGCTAACGTTGCACTCTGCACCCGGCTGCCCCAATGCTGCTGGGGGTGCAACTAGAATGTCCACTTGGACCTTGGGGAACCTTGGTCCTAACCCTGAAACCTCAACCTCGTAAGTCAAATACTTTCCTCTGAGCTCAATAACCTCCCACAGGGTCTCATGGTATGAGATTTTGGGTCTGGAAAGTGTTCTATGCAGAACAGTTAATGTATCAGGAAATGTGAGCACTATTGTAAAGTATTCCAAAAGGAATCAAATAGTATTTACTGTGTAATGCCAAGTATTCTGAAAAGTGATATCAACCTGTAACTGTTACAATTACAAGAACAACTGCCTTTCTTTGACAGTCGGGCATTTGAAAGTATTTATCACTTAATTGTGCCAAGTCTTGCTTGGTTCTACAAATAAACCATAAGTATACCTTTTTTTTATACTTATCTAATTGGTCTGGATTCTGTCTCTGACTGTGTGACATCAGCCTTGATTGAGTGAATACACAAATACTTAACACACCCTCCTGATAAGCCTAACTGCTCGACCACACTATCACAAATAGAGCTGTTAGTGATTATCTAATTGAGCCTCTGCTATACCTGTGGGAATCCACTTGACTCTATGCACACAATACCTTATTTTGGTATAGTATATGGAGAGTCAGTTTCCTACAGATGAGAAAAATGACAAAATAATGAAATAATATTGTCACAAAATGTGTTGCATTATGCCGCACATTTTACCTTTTCTTGGTGCATAATTTAGTCAACCCTGCAGCAAAATTTGGTTCTCCTATGCCGCCTAATTCCAGTGGCTCTGCCAGTCTGGTAGTTGTGTAAGGTACCAAGCCATTAGTAGTTTTGTTTGAGAGATCAGGCCTGTCTCATTAAAGCAGCATTATTCAAACTACATTATTTAAAGTAAACAGTGGTCCTTATGAAGAAACTGAGATAGAAATGCAATTAATATAGACTAGAATCAGTGCTATATTGCTACTCTCCAGCCAGACAGTAAATGTAATAAATGATCAATGCAGAATAATAAACACACAACAATAAAGTGGGACACAGTCCTGCGTCCTACATAGTCACATAACATTTACATTTAAACAAAAAACATTCAGGCAAGACAAGAACAGCTTGTATATAATGCAAATGGTTATAACAAGCTTAGAGAAGACAACCGTTGCACTGTTTTATCACAATAGCATGATGTGCAAGGTGTTTTTAGCGAGTCAACGACGTTTCGATCCTTTAACACGATACTTGGATCATCATCAGGATGGTATAATACAAGCCTGAATTATTTGCTGCCTCTTTTTGATGCATCGGAGGAATCGGGATGGCGTTTCTACGCGGGTGAATTGAATTGAGCCAAGAGTAGCTCACATACGGGCCTGGATTGGTAGGCTGGAAAGGTGGGGAGGCGCGAGATGACAATACACAATGTGGTTGCCTCAGTGGAAACTCCAAGGAATAGAGAAGCAGGAATTGCGGTCTTCGGTGGCTGTGCATGGATAGACCGGAAGGGATCACTGACGTCACAGGCTCCGGACTGCAGTGATCATCCCGCATTGTCACCTGAGTTAATTAATAACATTTTTTTTTATACGTTTTGCTTGAAAAAGGGTGGGTGATTGCATGGAAACACCCATGTAACTCCCTTGATGCTAAGTAACCCAAGAAGAGATTTATACTACGTTTAGTTATTTTTAGTCCATTTCCAGCACAACACAAGTTTCGCGCTGGAAAGTAAATAGTTAAGAATAAGTTTACAAGCCCTGTGTGCAGCCAGAACATCACTTTTTGTGTCCCTGCATGTCCTATGGCCTTGTAAATATGGAGTGAGGCAGTGCAAGTTGCTGCGTTGCTTCACACTGCAAAGGGGAGGTGTGCCATGGGCGTTACAACGGGTGTTCCCATGCAACACCCATGGCATTTGACACATTTCCAGATTTACAACAAACTGTAAAACTGAGAATGCGTCAAAAGCAACGAGGAGAAATAACATTATTTCTGTTCTTTTTTTTCCTCTATGCGTGCTGCATTCGACTGCCCACAGAAATAGGAAAACACCTCCAGTGATTGTTTTTGTGCAGGAAGGTGCCCCTACAACGCGGACACCCGGGCACCATGGTGCCTGCGTTGGGCATGGCATCCATCTGAGCGCCAGTGCAGTAACAGAGGACAGACATGCACTGTATATCATAGATACAACGCATTCCTGTCCTTTTCTTTTGACGTAGGGCAGCTCGGCAGGAAGGCTTGTGGCGCTGCCCTTAGCCAAAAGCTTGTAAATGAGGCCCACATTTTGTGCGGGCTTGCGCTTTTATGATGCAAACCCAGCACCAAATGTTAGTAAATCACTCCCTACATGTTTGTTTGTGCGGTTTTGGCCAAGCTGCGAGTCCCTAAAGAAGCAGATGCTGGGTGCAGAGTTCCCTCGGTGCATGGCTCCTTCTCCGAAGAGCATCTTTGTGAAAGGTGCCCTGATGGGTCCGGAGTGGAGCTCATTACCATTATGCACGCAGCTGTGCTAAACATGCTTATCCCGCGGATTAATGAAACACAACACGTCGTTTTCTAGACTGCCCACACTGATATCAATTATGTTAATGTATTGCGTGATTCAATAATAGTTGGCATTATATTCAGTCATCAAATGCCTCATTAAACTTAATGGACTTGTAAAGCTGTCAGGCTGGCCCTGGATGTAGATCCTGTTTACTTAGCGGGGCTCCTGCTCTTCCGGCTCCAGCTGCACCTTGATGGTGCCCGGAGAGTCCGTCTCTATGCTGGCACTGGGGGATTGTGCTGTGCTTGTTTGAAGCTGTGTGAGGTGACTCTCTGCAGTGGTGTCCACCAGGACAGGGTGGAGCAAAATGCCTGACATCTGCAGGCAGTGATGGGTACTGCAGGACGCCTCCACTTACAGTGATGGGATGCAGCCAGGAGCATGCTGGGCAGAAGATGGTACCAAAGGCTGGTTGAATGTTGACTATCAGAACCGCTGTGCACCTTCAGGCAGTGATGGGTACTGCAGGACACCTTACATCACAACAATTCGATGCAGCCAGGAGCACGCTGGGTAGAAGATGGTACCAAAGGCTGGTTGCCATGTTGACTATTAGAGCCGCTGCGCCCCTGCAGGCAGTGATGGGTACTGCAAGACGCCTTATATTACAATGATTGGATGCAGCCAGAAGCATGCTGGGTAGAAGATGGTACCTAAGGCTGGTTGCCATGTTGACTATTAGAGCCGCTGCGCCCCTGCAGGCAGTGATGGGTACTGCAAGACGCCTTATATTACAACGATTGGATGCAGCCAGGCGGCACGCTGGGTAGAAGATGGTACCAAAGGCTGGTTGCCATGTTGACTATTAGAGCCTCTGCGCCCCTGCAGGCAGTGATGGGTACTGCAGGACGCCTCCTCTTACAATGATTGGATGCAGCCAGGCGGCACGCTGGGCAGAAGATGGTACCAAAAGCTGGTTGCCATGTTGACTATTAGAGCCGCTGCGCCTCTGCAGGCAGTGATGGGTACTGCAGGACGCCTCCTCTTACAATGATTGGATGCAGCCAGGCGGCACGCTGGGCAGAAGATGGTACCAAAGGCTGGTTGCCATGTTGACTATTAGAGCCGCTGCGCCCCTGCAGGCAGTGATGGGTACTGCAGGGCGCCTCCTCTTACAATGATTGGATGCAGCCAGGCGGCACGCTGGGCAGAAGATGGTACCAAGGGCTGGTTGACATGATGATTATCAGAGCCACTGCGCCCCTGCAGGCAGTGATGGGTACTGCAGGACACCTCCTCTTACAATGATTGGATGCAGCCAGGCGGCACGCTGGGCAGAAGATGGTACCAAAAGCTGGTTGCCATGTTGACTATTAGAGCCGCTGCGCCTCTGCAGGCAGTGATGGGTACTGCAGGACGCCTCCTCTTACAAGGATCGGATGCAGCCAGGCGGCACGCTGGGCAGAAGATGGTACCAAGGGGCAAGGGCTGGTTGACATGATGATTATCAGAGCCACTGCGCCCCTGCAGGCAGTGATGGGTACTGCAAGACGCCTTATATTACAATGATTGGATGCAGCCAGGAGCACGCTGGGTAGAAGATGGTACCAAAGGCTGGTTGCCATGTTGACTATTAGAGCCGCTGCGCCCCTGCAGGCAGTGATGGGTACTGCAGGACGCCTCCTCTTACAATGATTGGATGCAGCCAGGCGGCACGCTGGGCAGAAGATGGTACCAAAAGCTGGTTGCCATGTTGACTATTAGAGCCGCTGCGCCTCTGCAGGCAGTGATGGGTACTGCAGGACGCCTCCTCTTACAATGATTGGATGCAGCCAGGCGGCACGCTGGGCAGAAGATGGTACCAAAGGCTGGTTGCCATGTTGACTATTAGAGCCGCTGCGCCCCTGCAGGCAGTGATGGGTACTGCAGGGCGCCTCCTCTTACAATGATTGGATGCAGCCAGGCGGCACGCTGGGCAGAAGATGGTACCAAGGGCTGGTTGACATGATGATTATCAGAGCCACTGCGCCCCTGCAGGCAGTGATGGGTACTGCAGGACACCTCCTCTTACAATGATTGGATGCAGCCAGGCGGCACGCTGGGCAGAAGATGGTACCAAGGCCTGTTTGACATGTTGATTACCAGCGCCACCGCTCTCAGTGCAGCCCTGGAGTCTCAAGGTCCCACTTCACCTCGACTATGGCTGCCTTTTACTACCCTGCTGGTGGGAGGAGTATTTGCTTGTATTAAGGCCCATGGCAAACCTGCTTCGCCCCTGTTCAGTAGCTTTTGGCAAGTGTGTTTTTTTAAAACTCATATAAACAGAGAGGGAGTAACTGTACAATGTTTGGTTAAAAAAGTGCATGCTTTGCACATGCATGGACGTAACTAAATACTTTTTTGCTACATATTTCACATTCATTGGACTAATTCGAAAGTCATGCATGGTCTAATATATGCACATAGTTAGATATATATATATAAATATAATGATGTTTGAGTAATTAAAATCATTACATCACAATACACATAATTGCGATAAAAATCATTACATCACGTAGAGTACCTAAACATGATATTCACTCCATGAAATCATTACATCACAGCACATATAAATAGGCTTAAATGTAATACCTCAAGCTAAACCTGGACATCACCATACAATTTGTTCTTTCACACTCCCCCTGCAAACCCCCAGTGTGTGTTACTACCTTGTTCTTGGAGGCCCTGTGGGTCACAGTTACACAATAGCCACCAAGGTCTTAAGTGCTTCATCATACCTAAAGTGCTTAGTACAAGAAAGCTATGCCTCTGGGTATTGCCGGACGTACGTGTTTTGTCAACCAATAGGGCTGTTTCCATGGGATTCTTCAAACCTCTATTACCTTAAATAGACAAAGTGCTCCATGCAAGAAAGTGCCTCAAGCGAAAGGACTTGCCACCTGGCTTGCTTCATCCGATAGAGCGACCTACTGACCCAGAACCCTTGGTGCCAGATGTACGAAGGCTATTACCAGTTGGTAACGGCCGCAATCGGCCGTTACCGACCGGTAATAGCCTTTTCAGATGTAGGTGGTATATTTACCGATTCGGTAAATAACGAATCGGTAATTACCAATTCGGTATTGTCATATAGATATGCTTTGCCTTCACACTGTGTTAAGTTAGTATGAGCTTATTAGGAGTTTAAAAGCCATTTTACCTTTCTTCTGCTTCTGCACATGGTACATATTGCTATTAGAGCTTTGAGCCTAGTAGAATATTTTGCTTCACACGAGAATAATATGTTTTGCTATTGTATCAGCTTTGCTTGGTAAGCTATGTCTGAACAGTGAGTGCCGAGGCCTTCAAGGTTATTTCAACACAGCGGTTGTTGTGAGGTCTGATCTTTGCACGTCCTAGACATAACATATATGCAGCTGCGGCCAACTCTGGCTTTAGGCGCATTTAATATTGCACTGCGCAGAGCATGCACACACACTTGATGATGCTTCGCATGCAGAGAGCTGGTGGAAGATGATGTGATCCCTTTCCTCTAGGATCAGAGGTATGGGGCCGCCCTTCTAAAACCCAAAGAGACCTTCTTTAGATATAATACAATATACTAGCAAGGGAGGGTAAGACTTAGGTGGCATTTAGCCTTCTTCCCTTTAGCATTTAAACATGCTTTCTCCCTTTGTATTTTATGGACTAGGAACTATGCTGATTACTTTGTTTCTTATAATATGTTTTCTTGTGTTAGCTAAGATACTGTGCTTGAGAACACTGCATTAGAAATAAACATTTCAAACTTGCTCGTGTCTTCATTTACTCCTCGTTCTGGATTGATATGTTGGTATAACGAAAGAGTGTTCATGTGTTCCATGTTACCTGAGGTGTTCTAAGTCCATGTTCTGGGTTGTCTCAACATTGGGAGTTTGTAAGAACCAATGAGACACTGATTGCTAGTCTGGTAGGGGATTTTGGGTACTAAGGTGAGTTTTGGCACACCCTAATTCACTGAGGTTCCAAGTCTCTATGCACAGTTCTGTGTGAGAGCAGGATCCCTGCGACAGTATTTACCGAATCATCATTTACCGATTCGGTATTTACCGAATCGGTAAATGAGATGTAGGAAGCACTTTAAAGAGTGCTTTTGTGCTTTAAGGATTCGTTATTTACCACCAACTATTAGTTGGTGGTAAATAAGGAATTCCTCTGTAAATGCAAATCTGTGCATTTACACCTGTGCCATGTGACAGGCATACATGCCCTTAGGGCATGTATGTATGCCACATGTGCACGCCAGCACTATTCAGGGGTGCAACAGGGTGTCAAAGTGACACCCTACCACCCTTGACTCTTTCCTTATTTTACCGAATCGGTATTTACCAATTCGCTAATTGACATGGCAATTACCGAATCGGTAAATATCGATGCGGTAAATACCGAATCTTAACGATTCGGTATTTTTTACCTACTTTTTATCTACATTGCATTTACCGATTCGAGAATACAGAACCGGTAAAATTCGGTATTTTCGAATTGGTAAATTACAATTACGTACATCTAGCCCTTGGTGCGGTGTGCAGATATGGCTTGACACACTCCCATGTCAGAATGGCTCCTGTCTGATGCTAGCATCTTGGACTACCACATTAATAGTAATTGTAATTTGTTAATTAAAACCGTTAAAATGAATAAAATCTGAAATTGCCAAAAAGTCTTTAAAAAATGTGCAAATACTATGAACAGTTAATAGAGCACTTAGTGCATAGCAGCTGATGCCAGAGCGTAAGTACTAAGGGGCTTATTTATGATCCCTTGCGTCACTTTTGTGCCGCCGGTGCGTCACTTTTTGTGACGCACCAGCAGAGTAAAATATGCACTATGGTTCGTCATATTAACTAAGTGACGCATCTATGTAGATGCGTCACCTTGTAAATCCCAGCGCTACATTATACCTGTGCCAGGTATAATGTATACAGGGTGGGCGTTCTGTCGCAAGTAAGCCTCGTAGAAGTGACGCAGTGAAATCTATGAGATTTCACTGTGCCACTTCTAGGACGCAAATGCGTCAATATCTTACAAATTAGAAAAAACAAGGACCCCCTGAACAATGGATAGTTAAATTCCTAGGACAGGGACTTAAATAGCAGTGACAAAAACTCCTAGGCAAGGTCAATAAAGCAAACAATACACACAGTATCTATGACATTAAGAAGACCAAGGAAGATGAAAAAATATATTCAAAGTTGTTACTGTTTTAATAATTTCTTATCATATTATCTAAACAAATTATATGTATACAAAACATTTAAAAAATAAAACATAATATATAACACATCACATATAATCAATATGTATAAATAAAAAGTTCAAAAGTGACAATATCTTTATTAACTCGATGAGCGTTTTGGCGTGTATGACGCCTTCTTCAGGAAAGCCACACAATTATAGATCCTGTTTCAATGCAATTAGTTCCGAGTGATTAAAACCTGCAACTCCATAGTTGGTGGATGTTCTTGATTCTACTAAATGGCTGATAAGAATGCGGTGCACCAAATGTGCAACAAATGTGCAACAATGTCTTATTAATTTTAAAATCAACGGTTTCACGAATAGGTTGAATGTAGGTATATTTGAATAGCGACTTGGTCCCACTCAATGTAAAAGTCAATAATTTGATATTCTGGAAAACCTCCTGCGATAGAAGAGATTCAACGGAGAATCTGGAACAAGCGCTAGATATGCGATAGTATGTAGCTCAATAGGCATACACAGTAAAGGACTTATCTGATAAAAGGAGGCCTCAGGTAGGACCTGGCTGAGGATGGCTGCCGGTAATGCCTTCGGAAAAGAGTATATATATTATATGTTATATATTGTGTTATATTTTTTATCTTCTATCTATATCTTACGCCTGCCTCACAGCAGGCGTAAGACTGACGCAGGCACATTTGAAATGGGAGAGTTTCACACTCCAGCAATGCGTAATTTTTGCTCCTACAGATACGTCAGAAATACTGATATATCTGTAACTCCTTGCGACATGATATGTTATACTGTAAATATGACGCATCGTTGGTGTCACAAGGAGGGCGCAATGAAAAGTGACGCATCGCTGTTTTCACGCAGCGATGCATCACTTTCATAAATGAGGCCCTAACGGTCCAGTTCCACGTGTCGGGATGTACAGTCAGTACGTTACGGGACAGGTGTAGGATCAGCTGGCGGACCAAGTTCTGAATGCCGATGATATCGGTTCATGAACGTCATCTCCCAATGTCAAGCGAGTGGCAAAACTCTTGTTGTGAATTTTTGAATTAATTGTTGCCGTTGCATGCTGTCATTTGCATATGGGGAAGAAAGTCACTGCCTAAGTATACTGACAAATTTGGGGCACCTTGCCAAAGCCAACAGGGCAATGCTCTCGAACCAGAAAGAAGATCCGACTTGGCAGGTTCGCGCCCCAAGAGCCAGGAAGACTGGTCTGATTACTGTCCTCCTCACTTGTTCTAAAGCAGAGAAACAGAATAACAGATGTATCAATGATTCTTGTCGTCAGGAACATAACACACACTCCCTTTTGTCACCACCGCCGCTAGACCAGAATAAAGTCTCTTGTAGGCAATACGAATAGTCTCTTATAAAATATTTGGTGGTGGGTAACCACATTTATTGTTCATTTAAATACAGTTGTGGTTTCCCTGGAAGATAAGATTAATTCAGGAGCTGGACAATTGATGACTTGTCTACAGATAGTAAGTCTTGCTCCCTTGAAAACTCTTTTAGGTGTTGGTTAATGGCCCTCTTCCACATATTAACTAAGACATCCCCCGTTTGGAGCGCTATTTCTTCAATCATGAAGGTCTATATTGCATCTCTTTTTTGGGAATACCAAGGGTTGCCTGGAGTTTCAAAGATAACATTTAGGTGACCTTTTAATGATTTAGACCAGAGTTATTCAAACTGTGGGGCGCGCCCCCCTGGGGGGGCGCAACACCATCCCAGGGGGGGCACCACTCCTCTCTAATTCCTTTGTTCCCTGTCCATCGCAACTCTTCGTTGACAACTCCGGTATGGTTAGAGGGAGGAGG
This sequence comes from Lissotriton helveticus, assembly GCF_964261635.1. NCBI lineage: Eukaryota > Metazoa > Chordata > Amphibia > Caudata > Salamandridae > Lissotriton > Lissotriton helveticus. Next base: position 55,427,549 of record NC_136067.1, read on the forward strand.
GAGGGAGGGGAAATCGACGGGGCACTATGTGCCCGTTCTTTTGTCTGGGTAATTCTCCCAGGAGGGGTTTAATTCACGGAGTTGACAGCTGCAGTGGGAGGCAAGGAGTCTCCTCTGCTAAAACCGAAAGCAAACAAACAGACACACTTTCGGTTTTAGCAGAGGAGACCCCTCTCCTCCCACTGCAGCTGAAGCATTTCAGCTGTAGGAATTAACCCCCTCCTGGGAGAGTTAGATAACAGAGGCACAGCAAGTGCTCCATGGACCCATGTGACTCTTAGAGTATATCCATTTGTATCTCTTCCTTGAGTGACTTTACTACTTGTACATTTGCAATGTTTCTGTTTGTTTCTCTTCCTTGTGTGGCTTTACATCTTGTGCATTGGCAATTATTTCTGTTTATATCTCTTACCTAACGCATGTTATCCTAAATCCTTATGTTTTGCAACTGGTTCATATGTAAAGTGCTCTGACACCTTCGGGTAAAGTACGCTCATGTAAGATAAATTTAAAAAAGCCGTACATATCCCCAAAAGTCAAGATGTACATTTGAAAAGGAATGTGAACACCTGTATTGGATGGAAGAGAACGTCAAATATTTGCAAATTGGTAGTTTCGGTCAAAAGTGCATTCCTGGATACCAAAATCCCAAAATAACTGTCAGAACTAGGAAATAAGAGGCAGAGCAATCATTTCTTAAATTGTGACAACAAATAAATAAATACATACATCCATGCTGTTGCCCACATTTGTTTAGGTGGCTACTGCTGTATGTTGTAAATAGCGTGTTTCTATCATTCACTTTTAATGTGCAAGAGTCTATTACAGACATTTTGCAGACAAAATGTTTATGCATCATGCAACATCCAAGTAAAAAGTGTATTTTAGATCAATACATGACCTCACATATGAGAAATGGAAATGCGTGACAGATTATTTCCAGTAATATTATTTAACTGTTGTTGTGTTACATACTGAAAACACACATCACTATCCCTGAATACCCAATGTACACACATTTAGTATTTGACCAAAGAAGGCATGAAAGAGATGAGACTGGATCAAAAAATTAAAGCTGGTCCGAACAAGGACCCCGAAAATACATTTGGCCCACAGGCCCCAAAATCCTTAAAACGTCCCTGAAAGTTTCTTTTAAAATTGCACAGGCTGGCGCGCAAAATGCAAGCCAGCCATGTGTTGTTTAAACAGCCTGCAAATTGCTAAATATGGTTATGAATAACAAGTATGTATTCATTTGTAATGTGACTTTTCTGTCTTTGTTCCCTTTTATTATCAGTCATGGATCATTCATGCAGCTCTAGAAAACAATAAAAAGTTCTTTCTATTTATATTTGCTGTTCAAAGTCTGCACAGACAAGTGCTGAAAATACAGCTTTAGGTGACTGCTTATTTTTCTACCATCTGTGACAACAAAATAATTAGCTGGCAACCCTAATCATAAGACTGGAAGTTTGTTGAGGGATCAGCACATTATTTATTTCCTCCACCCTGATCCCTGGTTACTGCCATATTAGCAATGGTTTAACACATTTGAAACCCTATGCTGCCGTCAATAACATGCTGAGTTACTTCAAGCGTCTGGGAATGCACCCTGCATTCAGACCACTCACTCCTCATTCTCACCCTTCACTTTCACCCTCACCCAGCACTCACACTGACCCCGATGCACTCACACCATTCACCCACTTACCCTCCACTCACAGTGATCACTCTGCACTCACAGCGATCACAGTGCGCTCACACTGATCACCATGCACTCACACCATTCACCCGCTCACCCCACCCTCACACTGATCACCATGCACTCACATCATTCACCCACTTACCCTCCACTCACAGTGATCACTCTGCATTCACAATGCACTTGCACTGTTCACCCTGTACCTCACCCCGCAGTCACAAGAGCACACTACTCAACCTGCACTCGTGACACTTCACTCACCTGTCCCCCTCACTGCTCCATCTCCAATCTCACTCCAATAAGCCCACCACTAACCATACATTCATTCCTCCCACTCTGCGCTAACATGCACACCCAAATTCATATGGTCACCTCACTCACCCCTGTATGGAATGTGCGCGTGGCGGTCAATTCCAGAAATTTCTGTCAGGTGGTGGGGGGGGGGGGCAACATCTAAAAAAATTCAGCTGGGGGGACTCAACCTACAAAAGTTTGAAGACCTCTGATTTAGACTATGCCTTCGTGGTCCTGGTATAATATTTCAACATGGAGGCTTGGCAATCCAGTGTTTGGATCGCCAGCCCAGTTCCAGCCTTAGCCTGGACGGACGAGCATATCGCAATTGGAAGGCTTTCCTGAATGCTCTACAGTGGATTTGTTCTAAGGTTGAATTAGTGCATCTGGGCAGGCATGATGGCTGTATTGTAAGGCTGGCATTACCCTTTATATTGGCTCTGCCAGAGCACTGCTCAACTTCCGATACAATTGGCCAATCCGGTTGTCATCACATGCCCTCGTGGTGACTATCTCGATCCCTCCCTGGGTAGTATGACACACAGACGTTTGGTGGGGGTGAGCGTTTTTTTATTTGCAAGCACCAAATTAAACAAGGCTCCTCTTTTCCTTTTCACAGGATAACTCCAGACAGTCTCTTGGTCAGCTTTGGGTCTCCTTTTCTTCACTGCTGCTACTTGGTTCTTGTCCGGTTTGCAGCACTCTGGAGGAGAAATGGAAGGGAGAAAGAAAAGTAAAAAGAACTTCAGGCTACTGCCTTCTCATTATACAAGGGGTTTTGGGAGTAGTGCACCTCAACCAGTGGCCCTAATTGTGCAGTGCCTAAGTGAGGGATATCAACGTGTTGAGGTTGGTGTGGCCCTTGACCCTGCCCACCAGCCCCTTAATGTAAACGTGCGTGCAGCTGGTACTTGCCTGAGACCACGACTCTCCGGGCTGTGATAGGGTGAGATCCCACCTCCTCGTCTCTCCCCGTTGTGCTGGTCTCGCTTGCGGTGCTCTGGGAGCCGTTTTCTGGTATCCTGGGTCTCTCCGTCTCTCCGCAGTCGTCCTCGTACCTTGGGACGTCTTCTTTGCTGGTACGCCTTCTCTCACCTTCACTGGTTGTGCTGGTCTCATTCTCCTCTAGCTCCGCATCTTCATACTCCATTCGCCACTGGGGTGCTATTTCCGCTGTACAAAGGGCCAAGTAATTATACTTTCTGGCTGTGCTGGTTGTGTTGCCAGAAGGCAATGTTTTTGTTCCTGTGCCTGCTGAATATTAAGCCCTTTGTTTTGTCCAGGTTTACCTGGAGATGGTTGGACAAGTTTAAGATGTTCAGGGCATTGAGTGCCGGTTGCAACCCAGTTTTAGTGCAATCCATGATCACTATGATCACCATGTCTTTTTGCGTATTGAATTATTTGCAGCTTGATGTTACCTAGTCTGAGCAGGACTAGGCTACAAGACTACAAAGTTTTGCCCAGATCAGCTGTATACAGATTGAAGAGCAATGGGGCCAATAGACAACCCTGCTTTAGGTCACGATTTGCTCAGATTTTTTGATTGACCGTAAAAGGGCCTGTTTGCACTTGGACCCATGTATCAGTTTACAATGAATTTATGGCTGTCATCAACCTAGGGAGTGTACCCCATGCGCCCAGCTTCCTCCATAAGATTGCCGTGTCAACCTTGTCAAATGCCGCACTGTAGTCGATAAAGCAACAGAATATTAGGAGGCTGTTATTTTGAGGAGCTTGATGCCTCAAATAAGATAGAGTAAGGATATTGTCCACAGTAAACGCCCTGGCCCTAAAGCCTCTTATGTGATATGCACATATATGCATAGTTTTATGTAGAACGTAAACATGTCTGTAGTCTTTAAACTCCTCTTATGAAATGTAAGCAATGTGTTCAGGGATAAGCATAAGGGGCTAGGAAAATACAAAGTTTTATATTTGACTCATCTTTCCTCTAACATTTTAATGTATTTAATATATCCCAAGCTTGCTGGGCTACAGCGGCCACCTCCCATGGGCACTGGCGTAACGAAACTTGAGGGGACCTCCCTGCAAGACACGTGGAGGGGCCCCCTCCGGGCTCAATCAGGAGCTCTGCAGCCAGAGTGCTGTGCCGAGGGGGCCCCCTGGAACTTGGGCCCCCCCCGCACCGCGGGAGCTTCGGGGACCTCTGTTAAGCCCCTGCCCATGGGGACAACTCTCCTGATGGGGGTGGAGCTGCCTGGAACCACTCATTACACGTCCGCCACTGACAACATCTAACAGTCTAATCCAAATGGTTAATTTATAAATGAATTTAATGTTCTCAGTATGTTAAAAGTTGAACCCTAGATAATTTAGTCAAAAGCCTTTTGAACATTGAAACTCATTGTAATCACAGGATCCTTGCAGTTCATGTTTGCTATGATCATAGTAAAGAACTTACGTCTTTGTTTCTGGCCTGTAGTAAAGCATCATTAATGTATTTTTGCCCGTCTTGTACTACAGATTGTACCACAATATGTAACGTCAGCAATGAGATTTAGTGATGGCGATCTAATGTGAATAAAAGTAATATATCGGTAGGCAGTTTGCAGAGTAAATTCCACCTTGTGTGATAAAAGCAGATTATTTCTAGAAGGCTGAATTAAGGTCTGATAGACAAGGGAGGAACCAAGCTATTGACAGAATAAATGTTGGGGGTTGCATGAGATTGTGGCGGCACCTGCAAAGGATTGCTTCATAGATTAAACAGCTCTGAATTCTGGGGTTTCCAGCCATACTTGCTTCTCAACGCCAATTTGCCACATGAAATGTTCAAGAAGTGGGTCAGGTCTGGTGGTGTGTTCTGCTGCAGTGCTTTGAGAGTAACCCTGGGCGTAGGACTACGCTACGCTCGCAGAGCGTGCGTAGTTTGCGGTACTACGCACTACGCGAATTGCACGAAGCACAGTGCAAAAATGCGTAGCGGGCATTTTTTGCTTGCTCACGGTCCTCAACGCTAAGTTGGCGACCGCGAGCGAGCAAAATCAACCTCCCGGCGAGACTTTTTCCTCGTTCGCGATCAGCAACATCAAGTTGCCGATCGCGAGTGTGGAAAATAAACCTCCCATGCGAGATTCTCAACCCGGGGAGGTCAGCTTTCTCCTTCCAAGTGGTCGCGTATGCTCGTGACCGCTCGCGATGAGAAACTACCAGTCCGCGTTAAGAAAGCTGCCGCTCGAGTACAAAAGTACTCGAGCGGCAGAAAACGATCGCTTGCACTGTGCAAGATGCCGTTTGCAATGATTGCACAGTGCGGACAAGCATCTGGCACTATGCAATCAGTGCAAACAGCATTTCCCAACCGCACTACGCAATTCGCGTAGCTACGCATAGTATGCTTAGTGCGAAGTGCACTTCTCGTAGCTACGCATAGTGCTACTATGCAAACTACGCCCAGAGTTACTTAAGAGTTTCTGAACCTGATGCTAGCTTCAAGAAACAGAAAAGGTAGGTCCCTTAGAAAGAGATACATGTGACCTAATGTCTTACCATTTGTAACAAGTCAGGGGAGTAAAGCAAGCAAGAGGGCTACCAGCCAGCTTGACCTTGTCAATGTCTATTCTGCAGAGGGTTAAGGCATGTGCTACAATCTTCAGCTGGCACAGAGAGAAGGCTGTTGATTTTTTTCTAAGGGTCTACGTAGTAATTAGCCGAGTTGAACACCTTCTTTATGTGGGAACCTAGGGAAAGATTGTTATTGAGAATGAAGCAGAGCGGTAAATTCAGGGGCCTGTTTTGGCAGAAAGGGATCATGTTGAACTCCTTCAGGAGAGCTGGATCAGATCTGTTTTGGTATCTATTGATGACAGCAGGAAGTCAGTTTCCTCAGGCTTGTGCATGAGCCAGTTATATTCCATCCATGCTTGAACAGAGTACACAAAGGGAGGACATCCTTTACAGAGAACAGCGATGTGTCGACAGTGTATCGATGGATTGTAACTCCAGAGTTTCCCATTAAGAAATACTACAAATTAGACTGCTTTCAGGAAACTGTTAAAACTCATTTGTTTCTCCTTGTTTTTGCTTTTTCTATGTTTACTGCATTCTGCAGCACACATAGAAAGATCAAAACACCATTAATAATTGTTTATGTGCAGGAAGGTCTCCCCTCCTGCTGTAGTGCATAACACCAGCCGACCAGTCACTAATGCCCATATTTATCAAGGTTTAACGCAATGCAATGCATGGAAGGGCGAGGACAGTAATGAGCCATATTTAATATTATACAGTGCATTCCTGCTTCCTGACTACGTTGGTGTTAGCGCCAACCAGGCACCCTTGCACCATGATGCAAGGATGCCTGCGTTGTAGGCAGGATTGTGTTTGTGAAGGAATGGCACCATCCTGTGCAAAAACAATCCTCAGAGGCGAGTTCCTCTTTCTATGTGTGCTACAGAATGCAGCACACGTAGAAAGTGGAAAAAACTCTTGGTTTCCTCTGGTCGGGAGGCGTGCAATGCAGACCCATTTCCAGGTCTACCGGAGTTGGTAAATCTGGGAATGTGTCAGAATACATGGGTGGATGCGTGGGAACGCCGACGCTCAACCCATGGCATGTGTCCCTGCCGCAGAGTCACGCATGGCAGTGACTTGCACTGCATTGATTTACTCTAGATCTATCATTATAAGCCGCGTAGGGCCACGCAAGGTGGCCTTGTGTGGCTTGATAAATCTCATTTAGATATTGCGTTGCAAAACCTTGATAAATATGGGCCTTAGTTCACAGAAGTCTGCAAAACGTCATCAGTCAAGATTTGGTCTTCTGGTTGAACTACTAATTCTGGAACCCTAGAACCTGAGGGCCTCATTTATGAGGCCGTGCGTCATTTTTACGCCGCCGGTGCGTCACTTTTTGTGACGCATCGGCGGCGTAAAACATGCCTCCTGTTGCGCACTATTTACAAAGTGACGCATCTAAGCAGATGCGTCACCTTGTAAACCCCTGCGCTACATTATACCTGCGTCAGGTATAATGTATGCAGAGGGGGCGTTCCCCCGCAAAAAGCCTCGTAATAGTGACGCAGTGAAATCTATGAGATTTCACTGCGTCACTTTTAGGACGTCAATATCTTGCGCCTGCCTCACAGCAGGCGTAAGACTGACGCAGGCCCTTTCACATGGGGCTTTCCCCATGTGAAAGGGCGCATTGCTGGAGTTGCGTCACTTTTGTGACACACTCCAGCAATGCGTCACTTTTGCGCTTACAGATACGTCAGAAATACTGACGTACCTGTAAGTCCTTGCGCAATGATGCGTCATATTGTAAATATGACACATCATTGGGGTCGCAAGGAGGGCGCAATGAAAAGTGACGCATCGCTGTTTTCTCGCAGCGATGCGTCACTTTTCATAAATAAGGCCGTCGGTTCTGATCCTAGATTCGGCGCTTGAATAAAGGTGTGGCTGGCAAATCCTGTTTTGTATTTAAAATTGTGAATGTGTGATGCTATGTTATCTGGCCCAATTACATGTATGCATTTTTTATCGTCCCTTAATCCTAAATGTACAGCGCTCTATTGCTTCCCAGCTAGGTCTGTGCTCTATAGATATCAATACATACATACCAAAACAAGGAGGCGGCAGTGCGTGCTGGTGCCCTGGCGTCATCAACGAGAACGCCATGATTTTTTGCACATGCTATTATTAATTAGCCACTCTGTTCAACTGGTAATTCTCTCTGCATATATCTTCAGGTGTACTCCCATGTGCATGATGGCATTCTTGACATACATTTCTTGTTTCTATTTTTGTTGCCTCACGCTTTCACATCTAATGGCTTCATCCACTCTTACTATGACTATTGTTTTGTATGTTCCTCGTGGGTTAGGCGTGAAGTACTCTCGGGCATTGTTCGTGCTATATATAACTGCTGAATAAATAAATGCGCCGTGTAGTGATCAAATGTGCACAATATCCTTCTCCTACTTTGAAAAGTGCCTTGATACTGGTCTGTGTGATCTTTCCAACTTCCCTCTCGGGATGAAGACTCAAGAGATATTTCCTCCCCGAGTCATCTTTCATATCTTCCTCTGAATTGCATTTGCCCAGACACAGCCAGCCGGGGGTGTAATGCATGCCCGTGCAGCCTGGGGTGCAGGGAGGCCGCCAGCCATCCAGGGGCCCCATTCAGATAAAAATCTGTGAGATATGAGAGAACCACGTGTCCTCCGTCACATTCTGCAGGGGCCTGATCCTTTTGAGATATGCCACCGTAGCCAGTGGTTTTCTTATGTACCTGTAGGCATTGCAGAATATCTACATCAACCCAAGCTTGCTGAGGCTGGGGCAGATGTCTTAGGGTGTTTTTACACCCCTTAATGGATGTCAGCTGTTCAGTGTCTCGGAAAACGAGCTGGAAATCCACTATTAACAGTGGTTTTCAGCTAGTTTTCCCTGCCACCATGATATCGGCTCCTCACCAGCTAAACGTGTGAAGAAAGCCGAGATTGTGTGTTACACTGTGACACCGTGTGAGTTGGCAGATATGATTGTGGCTAGCTCCTAAACTCTGTGACACCTGCATAGCTGCCAAGATTGCAGATTGCTATGTGTGACATTTTCATATTTTCAGTGTAATTATGAGTGACATCCAACGACTAGGAGTGACACTTTCTCGTGAGTAAAATCAAGCAATGAAGACGAGGGAAACACATAAAAATCAGACATTACACCCATTTGAGCAACAAGAAACTCTATGAAGATCTTAAAACTGCTGCTATGCTCCAGAAATGGAAGGGCGCTAACCTAGTGCCCAGCTGTCCAGGTCCTTGCTGTGCTGTTGCTACTTGACCACAATGCTCAGCCACCCTGTTGTCACTGGATTCTAAGATAAGCTTTTGTGGTGGCTGGGCATGTACAGTGGTGTGCAATGCTATGTGTGAAATCAATGGCTAGTACACATTACGTATATTATGTACATATTGACATATAGACAACATATATCTGTATTGAGATGTAAATAAGTAGTGGTTACGTGTCTCCACGCCCGCATTGCCCAACTAGGTCAGGACTCTGCCACCAGGACACAGCCATCTCAATAGAAATATCTAAATTGGCTCAGCATGATACCTCTGGCATGATGACGACAGAGTTCTACCAGCCAGCAGAGATGCCCGCCGCTGCGGCGGTCTCCTGTCTATTGCTGCAACACCTAGATACGGCAGGCGGGCTGCCAGTAACTCGACGGAGTACTTGGGACCACCTCTGTGACAGAACGGCAGTAAGACCACCAAGATCAAAATCAGGCCCTAAGTTTTTTTTTTTATTCTAAATTTTATCGAAATTAAAAAATTTACATTTTTTATCTTGAAAATTATAATGTAAATGTAAAAACCCTTTTTGACAACTTTTATTTTGATATTTACATTTATTTGAAATGTTTTGAAATGTTTAGTTACAATATGAAATTAATGTAAATATGTATTAATTATGACATACATTTCGATATATATTTCTATGTTATTGGTTTATTTATGAAATATTCGTTAACAACAAATTAATAATCAGATTTATATTATGTTTATTATTTGAATAAATTCTGTTGTTGGGAATATATTTTCTAACATTAATCACATTTTATGTGAATATTAAAAAAATATTTTGTAATTTGCATGATTGTTAATTTTGGAGTATTATATTTTTTTAAATGTTAACATTTTAGGAATTATAGCAAATATTTATTTATTTATTTATTTAATTTTTTTTTTGTTCAAACACCATTGTGACTTGGTCGGTGCTTCTGGAACCCCCCAGCGCTGCGCGACATCTCTCTTTGCTACCATTAATCCCACCGTGACCCAGATTCGTCCATGCCGTGAGAGATCTGTAGGTTCCCATATATTGAGGAGGCACCTCCTCGGGTCAGGTAACAGTGTCAATTCTAGTGTTTGCGAGATTGTTCGTAATATCTGTTTCCAATATTCTTGAATTCGGGGGCAGTCCCATATGGTGTGGAAGAATGTACCCTCCTCCCCGCACCCACGAAGGCAGTAAGGGTGTTCTATTCTGTGAATACGATGTAGCATCGTTCTAGTGTAGTATACCCTATGTACTATCATCAATTGCACTAGCCGTAGTCTCGAGGAGATGCCGACCTCCCTAGGTGACGCCAGTGCCTCACTCCATTCATGTTCGTCCATCCCACCAGTGTCCTCCTCCCACTTCACCTTCAAAGTCAGTGTCGGGTCCGGTGAATTGTTAAGTAGTTTGCGATAGACAAGGGATGTTGCACGTTCTATTATAAATTCAGTAAGAAGACGATCCTCTAGCGGGGAGGACTCCGGCAGGTCGGTGTCCACCGGTAGCACTGCCAGTATTGCGTGTCTTATCTGGATGTACCGGTAGAGTTCCCTTTCACTGAGGTCATACAGGTCCTGCAACCTACTGAAGGGTATCACCCCGCCTCTGTCCCAAAGATCTCCCACTGTGGAGATCCCTATCGTGTCCCAATGCGAAAACCCTTTGCTGTTTCTCATGTGACCGAGGATTCGGGAGTCCCACAGTGGAGTCAGCTTGGTTATTATCCCTTTCCATCCTAGTGCAGCTGTCGCTGCGTGCCATACCGCGACTGTCAATTTGGTGGGTCCCACTAAGGAGCGAAGTTTGCGGTGATCGTATAGCGGAGCCAACATGCTATCAGAGCCCAGTTGTCCCCTGTCGGTTCGGAAAGCCGGCTCACCCTGTGGAGCATGTAGCCATTGGTTGATGGGTTTAAGGTGCGCTGCCCAGTAGTATAATTTTAAGTTGGGTAGGGCGATACCCCCATCAAACCAACCTCTATGCAATTTTGATTGGGCGATACGAGCAGGGTGGGTTCCCCACAGGTGGCTGGAGACCAATGCCGCCACCGTTTGAAAGAATTTGGGGGCTATCGGGTATGGCGTGTTCTCGAGAACATATAGGAACCTGGGCAGAGCCATCATTTTGTAAAGTGCGGCCCGTCCCAAGAGCGTCAGCGGAAGGGCTGACCAGAACTTGACGTCTCGTCTGAGTCTATCTACGTGGGGTTTCAAATTTTTTTCAATGAATTCCGTAGGGTCCCTGGTGACATGGATGCCTAAGTATTTGAACGATGAGCTCGCCACCCGTAGGGGGCAGCTCGGGTCAAGGGCTGGAGGTTGCCCCCTCAGAACATATAGTTCCGATTTATTCCAGTTCAACGTATATCCCGAGATCCTGCCATGGGCATCACAAAGCTGTAACAGGGCCAGAATTCCGTCGGTAGGATTAGTTAAGTAGACCAGCATGTCGTCTGCGTAGAGGGACAGCCGGTCCTCCCAACCCTCCCTCCAGCAGATGCCCTTAAGTAGGGGCGAGGTTCTGATGAGCGTGGCGAGGGGCTCCAGCGAGATCGCAAATAGCAAGGGAGAGAGGGGACACCCTTGTCTTGTACCTCTGCCCAGTGAAAATTTCCGTGAGATATGGCCATTGGCTATCACTCTAGCTTCCGGGTCCGTATAGAGCAACCTGACCCACGCAATGAAGCGGGGCCCAAATCCCAGGCGTGACAGCGCCTCAAACAAATACGCCCATTCCACCAGGTCAAACGCCATCCTGGCATCGAGTGCTAATATTACTGCCTGGGACGTCACCGAGTCTGCCCTGGCCAGCACGCCATGTAGGCGTCGTAGGTTCAATGCCGTATTCCTGTGTGGCATAAACCCGGACTGGTCCGGGTGTATCAGAGAAGCTAAGTGGGGCAAGAGTCGCGTCGCCAGGAGTTTGGCTAGTATCTTTGCTTCCACGTTGAGCAGTGAGATAGGGCGGTAAGAGGAACATTCTTCAGGTGGTTTGCCCGGTTTGGGGATGATCACTATAGTCGCTATTCTTTGGTCAGGCGGGAGTGTGCCCTTCTCCTGACATTCTTTAAACATGTCTAGCAGATGCAAACCAAGGGCCTCAGGCATTGCTTGATACCACTCTACCGGTATCCCGTTAGGCCCCATGGCCTTACCCGGGTTCAAGGCATGAATAGCTAAGTGTATTTCCTCAGCGGTGATGTCCATCTCTAGTTCCCCTGATGCTTCCGGGGATAATGTTTGGACCTCGATCGGTGCTAGCACGTCTCTGGCCATTTCCGAGGTGACCACCCGGACAGGGGTGTACACCTGTTCAAAGTGGTCCGCAAGGAGATCCACAATATGCTCCGGGTTAGTATGCAGCGCGCCACCTCTGTCCCTCAGACGCGGGATTCCTCTAGAATTCCCTTCCCGTTTATCGAGCCATGCCAGCAGTTTCCCGGCCTTATCCCCCACCTCGTAGACCCTATTCTGGGTGTCTGTCAGATGACCCTTGACATGCATGCACAGATGGTCGCTATAGATCTGTTGTTGCAGTGTCAGTGCGTGCAGGGCGGAGGGAGTGGGGCACTGTTCGTGCGTCTTCGCTAAGTCCTGCAAGGTCAGGTCTATACTATCCAACTCTCGGGAGCGTTCACGCCTGTATCCTGTGATGGTGTTTATGGCTTCCCCTCTCAGGACTGTCTTATAAGCCTCCCACAGTATCTCGGAGGAGTGTACTGAGTGTATATTTTCAGTAAAATACTGCGACGTCACCTTTTTGAGTGCTTTACGGACCTGGGGAATTTTGAGATAAGCGGCCTGTATGGGGAACAGTCGCCTACGTGTTCGTGTCTGTGAGGAGAGTGTGAGTGTAAGTGGAGAGTGATCCGAGATCCCTCGGGGGTGAATCGTCATTGCTTCCGCGAGTTGGAGACCGTCCCCCGGGTTAAAAAGAGGTCAATTCTCGACAAACTTCCATGTACGGAGGAGTGAAAGGTGTATCGGTTAGTGCTAGGGTAGAGGTGTCTCCAAATATCAGTTAGGCCCATGGCAGTTAAGAATCGTTGGAGGCGGGGGATCCCTCCCGCGGGGGTCTGCGTAGGGAACCTATCGAGTTGTGTGTCAAGAATTGCGTTGAAGTCCCCTCCAAGGATAATCTCACCCTCAGGGAGAGTCAGGATAAACTCACCCAATTTGGGGAGGTGTACTGAGTGTAATGCCGGGGGAATGTATACCGAAACCAGGTTGAGAAGCTTCCCCTCCCACTGTCCCTGCAGGGCTGCGAAGCATCCTTGATCGTCAGTTTTCGTGAGTAGGGGGATAAACCGTGTGTTTTTCTGTATCAGGATTCCGGTGCCTCTGGATCCGGACGTAAAGTCCGAGTGGACTACCATCTTGTATCCCCGTCTATCTAAGGCTTTGACCGCCCCCCCTGTTAAATGCGTTTCCTGCAGTAGTGTTATCATGGGTTTCTGTCTCCTGATCGCGGTAAGGACCAAACCTCGTTTAACCTTGTCCCCCAGCCCTCTCACGTTCCAGGACATGACACGCAAGGCCGGGCATTGTATCTCAACATCCACCCCTTCCCTCACGGGACCTGAAATATCCGCCATTGGGTATTCTGGGGTCGGTAGTGTAGTGATAGGGAAGTGGTACCCGGGTACCGGGTGCGCTGCTGCCCACTGAGGATCAAGAGGACCCCATGGGGGGCACCCCCCCGTCCTCCCCCCTACCTGGGGTTGAACCACTGTCAAAGGCTCTGCTGGGAGCTGCGTCTCCCTGTACGTCTCTCTCGTCTTGCTTAAATACATATGGAAGCCTAGTTACTTTCCTTGACCATGCATGTACGTTCCTAACTTTAACAAAACCCGCCCCTCCCAAATGCCCCCTCCCTGCATCCCTGCCTAACGGACCTTCAACTGCCCGCCTCCCCAACTGAGCAGAGTGCTTTACCCATCCCACAACCAGAGTACTTGCGTGTAAGGGGGGAGAGTGTCTCCCTGAGCAGGCGGCATCCCTGCGTGCTTCTGGGGTAGTGTCGCCAGAGTCCAAAAACAGCTGCTAAATGATTTGACGACGATCAGTAGTTGTCATCGTAGCCATCGTCCGTTTAGGAGTCATTCTTCACCGCCATTTCCTGCAAGTCCATGTGAGTGCGATCCCTCTGCTCCACTTCGGCCGGATGATTGTGAGCCTGTCCCGTTGTGCCCTCCGCGGTCGTGATGTTGTCTAGGTGGTTTTCGCTGTCGGTCCACAGTATGCCATCCCTCCAACCAGTCCCGTGCGGCGTCCGGGGTGTCAAAGAACCATCCCTTCTTGTCTGCTACCACACGCAGTCGGGCTGGAAACTGCATCGAGTATTGTAGTTCTTTTTCCCGCAATGTTTTTTTGACTTCCAAGAATGTCCTCCTTCTCCTGGCGACCTCCGCCGTGTAGTCCGGGAAGAACGCTATTCTCGAGTTTTGGATCTGGATGGCCGGCGCCACTCTTGCGGCCTGCAGGATGGCGTCACGGTCTCTGAAATTGAATAGTCTTGCCAATATTGGCCGAGGTGGCCCTCCAGTCTTAGGCTTCCCCCCCGGCACCCTGTGCGCCCGTTCCACCGAGAAGAAGTTTGATAGTCCCTTAGGCTGGAGCCTGGTTCTTATCAACTCCTCCACGTAGAGGTCCATGGCTCCCGTGTTTTCCGATTCCGGCACTCCCAAAATTCGGACGTTGTTGCGCCTAGAGCGCCCTTCCTGGTCATCCAACTTGTCACGAAGCAGTTTGTTATCCGTCTGTAGTTGTTCCATTGCCGTCTGCAATTCCGATACATCTTCGACCAGGGATTTGGTGACAACCTCCATTTGTTTGACCTTTTCAGACATTTTGTGGAGGTCTGCCCGGATTAGCGTGACCTCAGTAGCTGTAGCACCCACTGTTGCCTGCACCTGCGCCAATGCCGCCAGGACGTCCTCGATAGTGGCCTTCTTGGCGCCTTCCGTCTCCATCGTTTTTCCCCCGTCTTGCGTTGGTCTTGGGGTGGGGAGTGTTTGTCATATGCAAATTTGTCCAGCCTGGCCTGGGTGGCATTTTGTCTGGGGCCTCTTTGTGACATGTCAGACACCCTCTGAAGCGTAAGGTCCGTCGTGAGGGCGGATGGTCACTCTGCTCGTGCACGCGATGGTAGGTCTTGAGCACAGTCGTGACAGCAGGGGACGTAGGGTGCCGTGGCCCCAAATGGCAAACGATGTAGTGTCTCCCCCACCGCTGGTCAGGCCGCGTTGTACACCGTTCTCCCGGTCAGCTTGGTGTTGTGGGTCCAAATAGGTTTGCAGGCGCAGCCCCGTTGCCGTCAATACGGGGCTTCCTTCCAGGCGTGGGTAATCTGATGACCTCTCTCCCTCGTTAAATGCCGCCTCCGCAAGGCGAGGAGGGGGGGGGGAAGAGAATCGCGCCCCCGGTGTCCACCCCGCCCAGGGCAAAATCAAGGAGGTCGTGGAGCCCCTTCCAGGTATCCGGGGCCCCGGTCCAACCACCGCCAAGCAGGGGCTGCTACTGTAGGGACGCGACGCGCGTCCGGCGCCAAAGATGGCGGCACCTCTTTCCCGATGTGCGGCGTATTGTGAGGCCTCGGGTTATGTCCACGGCCCCCTTTCGTTGCTGCCGGGGGTCGCGGAGCTCCGCCCGTGTCACCAGGCTCCCGGGGAGAGGAGGGATCACCGCCGCTCGAGCAACTTCAATGACTAGCCGGCACTTCCGGCCAAGCGTGACCGCCGGGAGTCGGCTTCCGGTCAGGCTCAGGGGCTACTGTGGCTCCGTTGCTTTCCGGCTGTTGACAGGCCTCACCGGTTCTCGGGCCTCGTCGATCGCTCAGGGGTCGCAGATTTGCCGAATCAGCCCCAAACTTGCAACGCTGGACGCTGCATGGACTCCGGTTCTCTACCACCCCGTCTGGCACTGGTAGGTATCGGATGAATACGTCGGATGATTGCGGGAAGCCTTCACCGCTCCGGAGCCTCTCTAAGTTTCAGCCGCCATCGATGGCCGCTAGCCACGCCCCCCCTCAGCAAATATTTTTATATATATATATTTAATAATAATATTGATAAGCATAATATATTATATTTAAATGTTTAATTATGAATATAAGCTTGCCTTTTGGGTTGGAGTGTTTTTGAATGAATTTTTTATTTATTTCATAGCAAAACAATTATGTGTGAGTTCGAGTATAGATTGTGCATATTACATTTCCTGTGTGTAGTGCCTTACATAAAATACTTTAGATTATAGTGCAAGCAGTAAATGTCACCCCTTTAGTGTCCAGCACCTTCCCCAAATTTGTTTAGATTTGAGTGAGAAAAGTAAATGTCACCTTTTTTAGTGTCCAATACCTTCCCCAAATTTGAATATATTGGAGTGGAAATAGTAAATGTCACCCCTTTAGTGTCCAATACCTTCCCCAAATTGGTATAAGTTGATATGGAAATAGTACATTTCACCCCTTTAGTGTCCAATACCTTCCCCAAATTGGTATAAATTGGAGTGGGAAATGTAAATGTCACCCTTTAGTGTCCAACACCTGCCCCAAATTGATATATTACCTACTGGTGGTCGCCAGTAGGTAGTTATAGTTAGGACCTATTTTCCATAGGAAATCCATAACATTCTATTTGCAAATTTTTCAAAACTTACGGACCGCTCCGGTCCGCTCCTATCCTGGAAGTTTGGGGGTGATCCGTCAAGCGGGGGCCGAGAAAAAAGGAGGATCCCAAAACGCATTTTCCCCATGTTATTTCCCATAGGAAGTTTTAGACACGGCTACAGCTCGAATTGCTAAAAAGAATTACACCAAATTTTGCAAAAAGGTAGCCCTTGGTTCAGAAAGTGCCCTTTTTAGTTCTCGGCCTGATCCAGCGCATGAGCTGATCTCGGCCGAGACCTTTAGTGGGGCTCTGAAAATGCTACTTTGCTGGCGATCAGCTTCCTAGAAAGAGAACAAGAGCGCGCGCATGCGCGTTATAGCCAGCTGGTCGCCAGCAAGGTAGCACTTGCGGTGACGCGCGTGCACACCACGCGCGTCACCACTCACATTTTCTTTTCTTCTCATGTAATTTTTTCTGTTCTTTGTGGTCCGGCCTGCATTTAGAACACTATAACACCTTGTCTTCGAGATTTAGTTTAACTGAATAAAATGCAGAACACATACCAAGGTTATCTTCGGCATAAAAATGTTAAACAGTTTGCGGAGCAAACGCTGTTCAGTCCGTTGTCTCCAAGCCTATAGGCAGCAAATAAAAAAACAACCAAACTTTTAACTATCGCTGGTTTCAGCAAAATAACTAAACAAAGAGCAAACTTGAATTGTTCGTGGACTTCTGGAGCTATACTCAAACGCGAAAAGACTGACAATCTAACCGAAAACTTTAAGCAGTCATTACTCAGCGTAATTAAGATTAAAAGTTAGCAATTGACTCCCTCCCCGAAAGTATGAAAATGGGTACTAGCCATTTCCAACCACCTCTGCAGACACGGCTTTTCAGTGTTTGTTCCATATACACCTGAATACCGCCCTCTTACAAGATAATCTGTGCCCATAATACTCCAACTCATGACAGCAATGCAGGCACATGGACACTAGAGTGCAAAAAGCCACACCAGCAGGCACACACCCACAACCACACCCACACCCACAACCACACACACAACTACACCCACAACTTTACACAACCACACACACAACCACACACCCAACCACACACTCAACCACACACACACACAACCACACAACCACACACAACCACACACAACCACACACACACAACCACACACAACACAACCACACACACACACAACCACACACACAACCACAGAAACAACCACACAAACACACAACCACACACACAACCACAACCACACAACTACACACACAACCACACCGTCAGTGCACACTTTTACCAGACACAGACACCATCAGTCATCAGTTCACACTTTCACCGGGCACAAACACCACCAGCCGTCAGTGCACGCTTCCACCAGGCACACACACCACCAGCCATCAGTGCACGCTTCCACCAGGCACACACCACCAGCCATCAATGCACGCTTTCACCAGGCACACACACACATCACCAGCCATCAGTGCACGCTTTCACCAGGCACACACACACCACCAGCTGTCAGTGCACACTTTCACCAGGCACACACACACCACCAGCCGTCAGTGCACGCTTTCACCAAGCACACACCACCAGCCGTCATTGCACACTTTCACCAGGCACACATACCACCAGCCGTCAGTGCACGCTTCCACCAGGCACACACACCACAAGCCGGTAGTGCACACTTCCACCAGGCACACACACCACCAGCCGGCAGTACACACTTCCACCAGGCACACACACCACCAGCCATCAGTGCACAATTTCTATAGGCACACACACCACCAACCATCAGTGCACACTTCAATTGTTAACTCATGCCTAATTAACTATTGTAGCAATCGCAGTATGGCGCAATTTACTTTTAAACAAATGAATCTAAAGCGCAGCATGCCACCATTGCTACAAAAATAAATACAATTTTTTTTGTCTTACCATTTATAGACTTGTTGCAATTGGTGTTGCAATATTTAGCAATGCCAATAGTTCAAACTTAATTAATGCGAGACCTATAGCATTGCAAATGGTTGTTTTTAAATGGTGTAAATCCGTTCAGTAGTTCCTGAGAAATTCAAAAAATAGTGGTGAAAAAATCATTTTCCCATCGGGAACTTTAGACACTGTTATAGCAAAAACTGCTGAACGGAATTACACCAAATTTGGCAAAAAGGTACTGCTTGGCTCAGAAAGCGACCTTTTTAAAAATGGTGTACATCCGTTCAGTAGTTTTTGAGAAATTAAGGAATAAAAATAGTGATATCTATGGCCTCGGAGGATCCACGCACCCTCTCGATCACGAGCTTTATGCTAATTGGCTGTCAACACTCCAAACCAGGAAGTGTTGGCAGCCATCTTGTGCCTCGGTAGAACCGAGGCACAAGAAATCAGTCAAACTGAGGCGCAAAACGCAAAAAGGGGGCAGGGTAGAAATACCCTCACCCCCTAGGCCTGCTTAGGGCGTCCCACAAGGACCCCCAGGGCCCAAAAAAATGTATTATTGTTTTAAATCAGCAAAATCCGCGCAGGGTGCGCGGATCCTGCTGAGAAAAAAAATAAAACAAAGCGCGGGCTCCCGCGCTTCGTTGCTATATAGCCCCGGGGGGGGGGCAAGTCCCGGGGCAATGTTGTTATGTAATGGGGGCCCAGAGGGGCCCCCCAGCCCTGGGGACCGCCATACCCCGGGGCTTTAGAAAATTATGTGTGGGGGCCCACATCCCCTCCAGCCCCAGGGACCGCCACCCCGCGGGGCTTCGTAAATACATGGGAGGGAGCGCTCAAAGGCCCCCAAAACCCAGGGACCGCCACCCCCGGGGCTATAAGACAATATATACGGGGGGCTCACGGCTCCCCCGCAGCCCCAGGGACCTCCACTTCCCAGGGCTTGATTTTTGTTTCATTTAAAAAAAAACCTGTGGGGGGGGGCTAAAGCCCCCCCACACGCCCCGGGAACCGCCACCTCCCCGGGGCAGTAAATAGTAAAATTGGGGGGTCGGACCCCCCAGCCCCGGGGACCACCACCCCCGGGGCTTTGTAAATTGTGGGAGAGAAGCCACACAGACCCCCTCCTGGAGCCTTGTCGTGGCCCTGGGGACCGCCACCCCCCAGGGCTGGCTCCTGCAGTGTCCCGGGGTGCCAGACAGGTGTTCAGAGGTGATGCCCCTTTTTACACCTCTCCGCAACGCAGCTCTGTGGTGCTTACTGGAGGTACCTAGTGGGCTAGTTTGACTCTAGGGACCCTTAGGATTCAAGGGGACTTACTCTCTCAACTTAGAACGGCCACAGGGCACGTTTACACAGTGGTGAAGGGAGGTGATGAGGCCTGAGGTGACGTGTTCAAACACGCCCTGTGGCGCGTTTTAAGTTGGGGAAATAATTCCCCTTCAATCCAGAGGGACCCTGGGGGCCAACTATCCCACCAGGTGCTTCCAGTAAGCGCCACTGTGCTGCGTTGCAGAGAGGTGTTGCAGGCCATGCCCCTTTTTACACCTTTCTGCAATGGCGTTTACTGGAGGTACCTAGTGGGCGAATTTGACCCTAGGGACCCTCAGGATTCAAGGGGACTTAATCTCCCAACTTAAAACGGCCACATGGTGTGTTTACACAGTGGGGAAGGGAGGGGAAGGGGCCTGAGGTGACGTGTGCAAACTTTCCCCAAAGTTGGGGAAATAATTCCCCTTCAAATTGGAAGGCCCCTGGGGGCCAACTAGCCCACCATGTGCTTCCAGTAACCGCCACTGCGGTGCGTTGCAGAGAGGTGGTCCAGGCCATGCTCCTCTTTACACCTCTGTGCAACACAGCTCTGTGGCGCTTACTGAAGGTACCTAGTGGGCTAGTTGGACCCCAGGGACCCTCAGGGTTCAAGGGGACTTAATCTCCCAAATTAAAACGTGCCACAGAGCGTGTTTGCACACATGTCACGTCAGGCCCCCCCTCCCTTCACCAGTGCGCAAACGCACCCGTGGCGCATTTTAAGAGGTAGTTTTAATCCCCCTGCCCTATTATATACTAGGGGCTTACAGAGGAGGTCATGCTAATCACAGGGGTAGCCCAACGCATAGTGTTCCCTAGTGTATGTAGGTGTTTTAACTGTATTCTAAGTGTCTTTTAGCATAGCACTGGCTCTAGGACTGGTTAGTCAGAGTCAGTTACCACCAGTACCCATCTGAAAAAGTTGAGGTTCCAGGTTGATTTTGCAACAAGGCCTCTTTCTGCTCTTCTGTTTGTTCTTTCTGCACGTCTTCCTTCTTCCTGCACTTTTCTTCGTCTTTGAGGACTTCTGTTGCTTCTTTCTGGATTTCTTTTTCTTCTTTCTGTGTGTTTTTCTTCTTTCTTCACATGTCCTACTTCTGTAGGCATAGCTAGAAACTAGCATTTAAAAAACCTTTGAAATTCACTGAAAAAAGCATAGGTTTCAGACACGTTATAATTACAAATTAGCATTTAAAAAACCTTTGAAATTTACTGAAAAAAACCATAGGTTTCAGGCACGTTATAGTTAGGAATTAGCATTTAAAAAACCTTAGAAATTCACTGAAAAAACCATAGGTTTCAGGGGTGTCATAGTTAGTTGGACATTTCACTCGTACAAAACCTTTGAAATTCCCCCGTTATAGTTAGTTCAGCTAACTATAACTCACGCGCCCACAATGCACTGCTGATGACGTCACATATTACATCACTCATGACATGATCAGTGACATCACTCATGATATCACTGATGACATCTCAAATGACATCACTGATGACATCACGGATGACATCATCCTTGTGATAGAGTGGCAGGCCTCCCCTCACCCTAATATAACCTGTGATACACACACTCAAAAATAGAAACTAACATTTTCAAAAGAATAGAGATACCAATACCAGTTACAACACACCTATTCAGTAATTCAAAGATCTACACACACATCCACTCATTCACCAACAGTTCTATACAGTCACTTACTAATCTTACTCAAATCTAAAACAATTTGGGGAAGGTGTTGCACACCAAACAGATGACATTTACTATTTCTACTCCAATTCATTCCAATTTGGAGAAGGATATTGGACACTAAAGGGGTGAACTGTATTATTGCCACTCCAATTTAGAGAAGGTGTTGGCCACTAAAGGGGTGACAGTTAAAATCCCCACTCCAAACTAAACTATTTGGAAAAAAGTGTTGAACACAAAAGGAGTGACATTTATTATTATCACTCCAATCTAAACCAATTTGGAGTAGGTGTTGGACATGAAAGAGGTGACATTTACTAATCTTACTCAAATCTAAAACAATTTGGGGAAGGTGTTGCACACCAAACAGATGACATTTACTATTTCTACTCCAATTCATTCCAATTTGGAGAAGGATGTTGGACACTAAAGGGGTGAACTGTATTATTGCCACTCCAAGATATACCAATTTGAGGTAGGTGTTGTATATATATATATATATATATGAACCGGAACTCCGCATTACCACCTCCGATCACCCAAGACCGGCGAAGCAGGAGACAGACCACAAGTTCTTTCAGGTAGATTTATTTTCAGTTTTTCGTGGTCCAACCAACCATGACGTGTTTCGGGCTATGCAGCCCTTGTTCACATGCAGGGAATAGCTGATTTTTTGTGACATTTAAAGTGCGTTTAGTGCCCCGCCTACCTCCCACCTTCAAAGATGGTCATGTGACCAAGCTGTATAAACAACAGACTATGGTTGTAAGTGTCCATTATTGCGAAGACAGACTCAATTCTGAATAGTTTTTGAAGCAATAGTGCAATAACAACTACAGTTCGAAATTATCATATTAACAAAACTTTGCATAAATGCATTTTGTACAAATCATAATTTCTGTTTTTGTCTTTTCGTAGAGACCTATGATTGAAACAGTTTCTGATTTCATATTATTGTAGTAGCTGGTTAAATCCATTAAATCATAAAGAAAAGACAAACATAAATGATTGTTCATGATAGCAAAATAATGATTCCGACTTGCTATATGTTTATATGGACACAAGAAGGGCGTGCAAAATTGTGCAAAGGGGGCAAAAAAAGTGCTACAGTGCTAACGACCAAACATCTAAGGCAACCCTGCCTAGTGTGCAAAGAGGCTATATATGAAGTGCATACTTTCAATTCTAAAAGATGATAATAAAATTCATGATATACATTAAATTGCTAAAAGAGAATGCATTCGAGAAAATATTTCTGTTACCTGAATTAAAATCAGCATCTAAGCCATATTGTTCAATTAAAGGTAAATGCAATTTCTAAAAACATTAATTTCATCATGATTTTTCATTTTTTTAAAAGAATATAAAAGTAAGTGCGGTGATAAATACCAAAGTGCTAAGACTTAATTATATTGAGGGAAAAAGAAATGCCACAGATGAAAAAATGGCCAAGAGAACAGAAAATAGAAAAGACCAAAATTATTCATTCTATGTACATATAAATATTAATAATATCATATTTATATATCAAGTACAAAAAATGATAAAACCCTATAGATAACAGGGAGCCTGACTATCTATTAAAAGTCATAAATAGTGGTGATCACTCAGTTTCATTAACAACAGGTGAAAAAATGGGCAACAGGGAACCTGACTACCCATTTAAACGAAAGTCTATCTTATCATGATTACAGAAATTGGCCGAAATGTGAAAGCAAAACTAGACATATGTGGGGCAACAGGATCTACGGGACTGCTTCCTAGTTATGTTGTATTTAAAGAAAGTTGTGAATATCTTCAGTATTATTCAGGCCGTTCGGCCATTTGCTGTCAAATTCTAGAATGAAGCGCGTCTCAAGTTGTCGCAATAACAACTCTCTGTTGCCTCCTCTGCGCAAGGGCGGTACTGATCCCACCACAAAATATGTAAGACAATTGAGATCTTTATTACGTCTTAGTGCAAAATGGAGGGCTACTGGGTAGGTGGGGTCATTGTGTAGTATTGCCCTGAGATGTTGCAAAATTCTGACGTGCACCTGGGCTTTTGTACTTCCTATGTAGTGTAATCCACAGGTGCACGTCAGAACATAGACTGCGAAGTCAGTTTTGCAATCATGACTGCCTTTAATTGGAATGTCTGTTAGGCTAAATGGTGTACGATAATGTGTCTTGTTCTTACCGAATTTACAAGCCCTACAGTGTGTACACTTCCGAAAGCCAGGCTTAGCCTTCAGCCATATATCTTTTTGTTTAAGTTCCGGGCTACCAACATCTAAAGAGGCTCCCATGCTTCTAGCCCTGCGGAAAGTTATTGTTGGTTTTTGTGGTAGGGTAGGATTAAGAATATGGTCAGTGAGAACTATCGCCAGTTATTTTGAATGATCTTTTTAATGGCATTTTCCTCACTGCTATAAGCAGTGATAAATCTGGGACAGGTATTGGTCAATATATCTGAATCGGTACTAGACTCAATAGTATCTGTGTCAAAATTGACTCTAGGCAACAAACTCTCTCTGCTTCTTAACCTTGCTTTAGCCAAAGCTTGGTTAAAGATGCGATCAGAATAGCCACGTTCTTTAAAACGGGACTTAAGATCATTGACACAGCTCTCAAAATCTGCAGGGGAACTGCAGATTCGTTTAATCCGTAAAATTTCTCCAAGACGGATGCTGTATATTGTATGCTTGGGGTGGAGACTGGAGGCATGCAATATGGTGTTGCCTGATGTAGGTTTGCGGTGTAGGGTCGATTCTAATCTATTGGCTCTCACATACAGTTGGACGTCCAAAAATTCAATCTGCTGGGGACTAATGTGAGAAGTGAAGCGGAGATTGAGGGAATTTATGTTGATTTCATCTATAAAAGATTTAGCCTCATCTTCACTGCCTTGCCAAAGAATGAAAATATCATCAATATATCGTAGATATTTGATGATTTTTTCTCTAACCCACACTGCATGCGTGACACCAAGGACCTGCTCCTCCCACCAGTCTACGTGCCAGCACGTGTAGCTGGGGGAGAAGCAGGATCCCATGGCCTCGCCTCGTAGTTGTCGCCACAATTCTTTCCCAAAAGCAAAGTAGTTATTGTTCAGACACCAACTTATTAGTTCAAGAATGGCTTTGTTGTGTTCATAAAAGTCAGCTGATCTTGTGTCCAAAAAGTGCTTAGTAGCCCTTAGTCCCTCTTCATGTCCAATACTTGTATAAAGGGACTCTACGTCCAATGTAATGAGAAGCATGTCCTCTTGCCATTCTACATCCATGATTTTTGAAAGAAAGTCACTGGTGTCACGGACATAGCTGGGCAATTTGGTGACCAGATCTTGTAAAAAGAAGTCGATATAGCGACCCACATTTTCTCCGGCACTATTGATGGCCGAGATGATCGGTCTTCCAGGAGTTGGCAAGGTTTCTTTATGAATTTTTGGAATTAGATAGAAAACAGGGAGTACTGGAAATTCTTTGTTCATAAATGTATGTTCCTCTCCTGAAATCAATCCCTCTCGCCGGTATTTGCCCAAAGGTTTTTCCAAGGAGATCTTTGCATTGGAATATTCTTTCTTATTTGCTTTGCTGTAGCAAGAAACATCGTGCAGCTGTCGCAAAGCCTCTGTTACATAGTCACTCGTTGCCTCCTTTATCTGCTGTCTTCACGACAATATTAGGGTTAGTGCTGAGCTTCTTCATTAGTGCTATATAATTGGCTTGATGGTAATCGTAGCTTGTCTTGTGGCGTTTGCGTGATTTAATATGCAGCAGCTTAATCTCATCAATGACACAGTCTTGGAAAGTGTCTATGGCGTCTTTAACCATTAAAGGGACAAATTTGGACTTATTTTTGAATGGTGTTATACCTGCTCCCTTTTGGATAATGTTGATTTTAGCCAATCTGGTCTGAGTGTTACTGTCAATATCATGACCCATAGGTTGGGAATCAGTAGCCTGGCAAAGGTCGTTTAGAGTTAAGAAAGTGGGAACGTCTGCAGCTCTTACCTCTGGCACTCCGTCCGGAATGCAAGGTTCATCGGATGAGACTGTGTCCGCATTAGATTTCAGCTTCTGTGTGGCGAAGAATTTTCTCAATTTAATTTTTCTTATAAACCGATAGACATCAATGCGGGTTGCGGCATAGTCAAATGTTTGTGCTGGGCAGAAATTAAGCCCCAAAGAGAGCAGTTGTTCTTCTGCCTTGTTCAGAACAATATTTGAAAGATTGACAACGGATTTATTGTTACTCATTTCCTTCGTTGCCATGGCGCTTTTATTTTCTTTGTTTGCGCTTCTCTGTCTGGCTTGTTTCCTTCGTTCTCGTCTTTTTTGGTTTTTGCTTTTACTACTTGTCCTTGACTGTTTCGACGTGGGCGCAAGGTTCTTAGTCTCTCCGCCACTAAAAAATCAAGTTCCTCTTCCAGATTGAGGATAGGTGCTGATTGCAGATCTCTATCAAAATCGTCACTTGAACCGCTTGATATTGATAAGGTGTCTCTGCTTGCTGCTTCATCATTCAAGCCGCCATTCTCTGCGCTTGCGTTGTGTGTAGCCGCCAATCCCATCTATTTTTTGATATTTCCACTATATTGTTGCCGTTTGGCTCCGCTGTATTTTCGGGCAAACGTGAAGATTTGTCCATGTGCGTAGTCGGCCTGATCGCGTGCAAATTTGCTTACTTTTCTCGCTTTGATTTTTTCCTCATGTTTTTTGAGTCTGTCCTCCATCGCTATCCTTAAGTTTTTTATTGTTTCTGTTTCTTTGATTTTAGCAATGTCATCATTTAATTTGTCGATGTTTGTGAGAATTTCAGCTCTGTCGATGGCAGCATACTTTATTAGTATATGGACAAGATTAATTGAAGCTGCCAAATTACTCAGCCCCCATTCTTTTAGCATCAGGGGATTTGGGTGATCAAAGCTCGGCGCGAGCATTAAACGTAGTCCTCTGGGAACGCGACCAACATCAGCGTATTTGGTTAGTGAGTAGTGTTCCCACCACTTAGTAAGTTCTAAACGCTTTTGTTTTTCCAGGTTTCGATATAGGGTCCGGATATCCCCATCATCATTTTTCTCAGTCCCAGCCGGGACCTTTTGCATTATTTCACCTGTGAGAGTGATCTTTTCAAAAAGTTGTTCCGCCTCCGCCTCCCTCGCACGGAAAGCCTCCGCAGACATGTTGGTTAGCCACAAGGTTTGACGATTATCTGAAATGCACTCGGCAAGCCGCCCGTGAGACTTTTATGCGGCTTCCACTATAGAGTGCTTACACTGTGCCTGAGCGACCTCTCCACCTATCGAATGCCGTGTGATAGAAATGGTTCAGCGGTATTCCAATCAACAAGCTGAATCAGACGATCCGGCCGGTGACTGTTCCTCGCTGGCTCACCGTCTTACATCGAAGGCTGCGATGGGGGGCACCTGTAGAATCCCGTTGTCGGAAAGCTTGCAATTCGGTTTGAGATCCAGGCGCCACTTTCGGAGAGGGGGTCTGTTAACAGAAGCAAACCGAACTTCTGTATTGTATATATATGCATGTATCTATGTATATATATATATATTCACTGAAAAAACCATAGGTTTCAGGGGCGTTATAGTTAGTTGGACTTTCACTCGTACAAAACCATTGAAATTCCCCCGTTATAGTTAGTTCAGCTAACTATAACTTGCGCGCCCGCAATGCACTGCTGATGACGTCACATATTACATCACTCATGACATGGTCAGTGACATCACTCATGACATCTCAAATGACATCACTGATGATATCACGGATGACATCATCCTTGTGATAGAGTGGCAGGCCTCCCCTCACCCTAATATAACCTGTGATACACACACTCAAAAATAGAAACTAACATTTTCAAAATAATGGAGATACCAATACCAGTTACAACACACCTATTCAGTAATACCAAGATCTACACACACATCCACTCATTCACCAGCAGTTCTATACAGTCACTCATACATGTACTCACTCATCATATGTACTCATACACCTACACATCCTGTTACACACTGACACTCATCCATAGAATTACTCACACACATAGTCACACATGCAAACAAAGTATCAAATATCCATTTACTTGAATATACAGTTAAACACACACCACCACACTTACTTCTACAGAAACGTACACATACTTACTCTCTTAAATAATCACTTATAAAAAAACACATACTTATTTATCCAGGAATTCTTCCAATCTCTCACTCTCACATACACCAATACTCACATATACTAGTTTAAAACATATGTAGTCACTCATAAAGACACTATTGAGACAGTCATTCACTCACTAACACACCCATACACACACTTATCCACCCATACAGTCCTGCATACATGCTGTCTACAACACGTACAAACAGTGAGTCACTCATTCATGCATCTATGCACTAAGTAATACCCCCACCTAACCATACAGACACTCAGACACCTATACTGATACTCAAAAAACAACTAATAACCCATATAGACACTCATGTAGCTACTCACAACCCATGCAGCCACTTATACACAAAGTGAGAGACTGATACAGATATTTACATATTTAAACATTACTCACTAACCCATTTATTCACTAAGATACACTTAATCAGTCAGGTATACAACCAATTTTACAAAAGAAATCATCCATTTAGGCACTTATATACCCATTTATTCTTCCATCGACCTTGAGATGTACATATATAAAACATATTTAATTTTCAGAAAAACACACATTCACTGGATGATGTCAGCTGAACTAACTATAACGGGGGAATTTCAATGGTTTTGTTCGAGTGAAAGTCCAACTAACTATAATGCCCCTGAAACCTATGGTTTTTTCAGTGAATATATATATATATATATATATATATATATATATATATATATATATATATATACATGCGTGTCCAACACCTACTCCAAATTGGTTTAGATTGGAGTGATAATAATAAATGTCACTCCTTTTGTGTTCAACACTCTCTTCAAAATAGTTTAGTTTGGAGTGGGGGTTTTAACTGTCACCCCTTTAGTGGCCAACACCTTCTCTAAATTGGAGTGGCAATAATACAGTTCACCCCTTAAGTGTCCAACATCCTTCTCCAAATTGGAATGAATTGGAGTAGAAATAGTAAATGTCATCTGTTTGGTGTGCAACACCTTCCCCAAATTGTTTTAGATTTGAGTAAGATTAGTAAATGTCACCTCTTTCATGTCCAACATCTACTCCAAGTTGGTTTATATTGGAGTGATAATAATAAATGTCACTCCTTTTGTGTTCAACACTTTCTTTAAAATAGTTTAGTTTGGAGTGGGGATTTTAACTGTCACCCCTTTAGTGGCCAACACCTTCTCTAAATTGGTTTATAGTGGAGTGGGATTAGTAAATGTCACCTATTTAGTGTCCAACAACTTCCCAAAATTGGTTTAGATTGGAGTTGGAATAGTAAATTTCACCCTTTTAGTGTACAACACCTTCTCCAAATGTGTTTAGATTGCAGTGAAAATAGGAACTGGAACCACTTTAATGTCCAAAACCTTTTCCATATTTGTGTAGATTGGAGTAGGAATCGTAAATGTCACCCCTTTAGTGTCTAAAACCTTTCCCAAATTGGTTTAATTTTGATTAAGATTAGTAAATGACACCTATTTAGTGTCCAACACCCTCCCCAAATTGGTTTATATTGGAATGAAAATAGTTAATGTCTAGTTTTTAGTGTCCCACACCCTCCCCAAATTGGTTTAGACTGGAATGGGAAAAGTAAATGTCATCCTTTTAGTATCCAGCACAATCCCCTAATTGGTTTAGATTGGAGAGATAACAGTAAATGTCACCCCTTTAGTGTCCAACACCTTCGCTAAATTGGTTTAGATTGGAGTAGGAATAGTAAATGTTACCCGTCTAGTGTCCAATAACTTCCCCAAATTGGTTTTGACTGGAGTGGGAATAAAATATGTCACTTCTTTAATACCCAACACCTCTTCCATATTTGTATTGATTAGAGTGTGATTATTTGATTTTATAATTGTAGTTTGAAATTCTTTGTTTAAGTTGTATTTGTATGTAGTAGAAACAGTTTATTATATGTAATAAGTATCATTGGTGTTTAAAAGCAGGATCAAAAATAGTTATAGTTTTGTAGTAAATAATATTATGTTTCTTATTTTTGTAGAATAAAGGCATGTAGCACATTTTCCTAATTGTATTTGTTTTCAAGGTTTATTTAATGTATATTTTCACATTTTTAAACATATATATTTCAAATTTAAAAGGAACTTTTATATATATAAAACATTTTTAATACACTTATTACATAAAATATGTAAACCATATTTAAATAATATCGTATGTTGCACATTTTCCATCTTATTCCATTGTTGAACAATTTTTTAAAATTTCTTATATTGTTTAATACATCTATTTTCAACAAGGTTAATAAGGTTCAAAAAGGTTTCTTCAGTATATAGTAAATAATTGTATATTTCTTATATTATTATTTAATTTCCACTTTACACATTTTTTACATTTGTGTACAACATTTTTGACACATTTTACTTGTTTAATACTTTTTTACATTTTTTAATACATTTATTCAGCATTTTAAAATTATTTCAAATTCATTTCTATGGGTTGATAATCTTTTTTTAGTTTAATTTAACAGCCATTTTTTTACCCTACCTTCTATTTTTTTTTTTTTTTTTTAAATTTTAAAATTCTTACATTTGCCGTCTTGCCGCCCATAACTTCGTACTAATCCACCACTGGGCTGTTATTATCTCTTAGGCTGGGTTAGAGTAATGGGGCATAGACAACACATATTTTGGGTCTGGCCTTCCTCAAAACTATCCTTCTTAACCACCTGACCCAACATGTGTGTCCTCCACCATCTCTATTCATCGTCCTAGGATAGTCCATATACCAGCGAGATAGGCACGGGCTTAATCATCGGACTTTAACGTAAATATAACTTAACCAAAATTTAACAAAAAGGGTATCCAAAAACCTCTATTTCTTTTAGAGCGATCTAACATATCAAGCTTAGCCATGTACCTCATGGCTAAGATCCAGTCCAGTAAAATAGGACTAAGTGGTGAGACCCATAATTTACATATCTCTCGACGTGCTAACAATATAGCATAAAAAATAAGTCTAACATTGTTACTCAAAACTCTGTTTTGTAAATCATATCTCACAGTAATAATTAATTCAGGGCTTACCTCAATGGATTGATTCAACGATTTGGAAAGAGAATTACTCACGTCAATCCAAAAGTGCTTGATATTTGGACAAGATACAAACATGTGCAAGTCATCGACATTTGGAGCTTTACATTTTGGACATTCGACAATCCCTCCATCCTTAAATTTAGAAAGTCTGTACGGAGACCAGTACGCCCTGTGAATGGTAAATAAAAGATTTCGCCTTAGGTTTGCAGGTTTAACAATTCTATATAGCATGCTCATAGTTACTTGCCATTGATCTTCTGTCGCAATCCTTGGCAAGCTGTTCTTCCACAGGGTCTCTGGTAGGTCGAATGGTCCATCCTCAATTTCTAGTATTCGCCAATACCAGAAAGCTACTTCCTTCTTAAAAGCCCTTGACTCCAACTTTAGCTCAAAATCATTTTCCGTTCCAATCTCTGATTCTAAATGATTTGCCCAGCTTTGGATCTGTAAGTATTTGTATTTTGAAAAAACTGGGCCCCATTTTTGCTGACAACAACTCCAAGAAATTAGATTGCCATCTTGAAACAAATCTTTCCACCTTTGCAAAGCAGGCTCCTTTATCAAGTTTAAAGCTAACGCATCTCTTGTCCAGGAAGGAGCTCCCGGAGATTCCCATATCGGAGCCATATAACTAAGATAAGGGATCTTAGATATTTTCCTGATTTTATACCATATCTCGGCCAAGTCCCTCAGAGTCTTGAGTTTCACTTTTTTTTAAAATTTGGGGTCTCCAAACTTGTATAAATAACCAAACTCATGATAACCTGATATCTTCAGCATTATCCCAAAAAGTCCGCCGATCTGAGAACTAAAAAGGGTACCCAACAGCATTCTGCAGTTTTTTAAACAAAAAGCCCATGCATATATTTGTATATCTGGAGCCGCCAATCCTCCTTTATTTACACTTCTCCTTATTTTCTTCCATGAGATTCGAGAGGCCTTTGACGCCCAAATAAATGATGTTATCATACTTTGAAATTTCGCCAACCATTCCTTTTTAAAACCCAACGGAATAGTCTCAAACAAAAAAGTAATTTTTGGTACTATCACCATCTTTACAAGGTTAGATCTCCCATATATTGACAGAGGTATATTCATCCAGCCTTTTAGCGTGTCACCAACCTCTTTTTTCACTCTATCAAAATTAGATTTAGCCAAATCCTCAATCTTCTGAGTTATCCTAACTCCAAGGTATCTCATTTCTGTTGTAGTTTTTACCCCTCTCGTATTAAGATTCCAAGTCATTATCTCGGTTTTATCTTGATTCAACTGGTATCCAGAAATCTTACCAAAGTCTTTTGTTGTATTTACTAAATTTTTCAAAGACCCAACTAAATTAGTAGAATAAACAATAATATCATCCGCATATAAGCCAAGTTTCTTTGACCAGTCCATCACAACAAAAGGGGGTATCTCTTCTGAGGCTCTAATTTTACATGCAAGAGGCTCTATGTATATATTAAAAAGCAAAGGTGATAAGGGACATCCTTGTCGGGTGCCCCGCATTACTCTAATAGGAAGTGTAAGAGTCCCGTTTACAAGTACTCGCGATGTCGGTGCACAATACAAAGAAAAAATGGATTGCGTAAATTTATCTCCTAGGTTGAGATACTGCAGGAGAGTTTTTAAATATACAAAATTAACTCGGTCAAACGCCTTGGCAGCATCTAATGCTATCACAGCCAAGGGATATTCATACTTAGAGGCTAAATCTATCATACCTATCAAGGAGTAGGTAAGTTCTTTTAAATACCTCATCTTAATAAAGCCTCTTTGATCTTCATGTATCAATTTATGGATGATTTTACTAAGCCTGTCAGCCAGAATTTTAGAGAAGAATTTATAATCACAATTTAACAGTGAGATCGGCCTGTACGCATCCATATTTTTTTGAGATTTCCCTGGTTTAAGTATTAAAACAATATTTGCCTCATTCCAAGAGCTTGGAATTGTTGCTTCCCCTCTAAAAAATTTATTATACAGATGACACAGAGTGGGGACCAACGTGTTTCCTAGGGCTTTGTACACTTCTGCGGGTAGACCGTCTGGCCCAGGGGCTTTCGCTCTTTTACTATCCTTAATCACTTTCATCAGCTCTTCTTGGGTGATTTCCTTATTTAACTCAAGCATATCCTCATCTGCCAATGGTTTTATTAAAGGTAACCAAGTCTCAATCTCATCCTTATCTGGACAAAGGTCCTCTGTATAAACATTCGAAAAATATTCCTGAAATGCTTCTACAATCTGTTTATTTTCTGTTATAATTTGACCTGTGCCCGGTTTCTTAATCTCCTTAATTTGATTCCGTATGACATCTTTCTTGGCTTTCCACGCTAGTAACTTGCCACATCCCTCTCCATATGAAAAGTGTGCCAACTGACTAGCTTCCCATCTCTCTTTAACTCTTTGTGTAAGAATGGATAGGAGGTTGTCATGATTAACCGTGTCGAAAGCGGAGGAAAGGTCAAGGAGGATCAAGAGGCAGGATTCGTATTGATCGAGCATTTTTAAAATGTCATCTATAACATGAGTGAGGGCCGATTCGGTGCTGTGTCCCTTCCGAAAACCGGATTGATGCTGATCTAGGAGTTGGTAGTTCTCAATGTGTGCACAGAGTTGGGATTGAATGCATTTTTCAAGGAGTTTCGCTAGGGTGGGGATGTTGGAGATAGGTCGGAAATTATTGAGATCAGTCTTGTCAGGTTTTTTTAGTATAGGAGATACCTGTGCTGCTTTTAGGCAGTCGAGGATTGTGCCTTGTGATAGAGAAGCATTTACAATCCTTGTCCTGGTGGAGATGAGTGCATTCTTGATTTCCTTGAAGATGGACGGGGCGGGGTAACGGGTCACTGAAGTGGTTGGATGGGTTTATATTCAGGAGGATCTTTTTGATGTCTTGTTCACTAAATGGGGTAAATGTGCCCCAAGATGCATTGTACTTGGCGTTCTGGGGGGTAAAGTTGAGCTTATCTAAGAGGACGAGGGGTGATGCTGCCCTGGCGGTGAGCAGTAAAGTCTTCTTAGAGGCGAGGTCATTGGAGATGAGTTTTGATTTCTCAATGAAGAAAGCAGCAAGTTCGTCACAGGAGGGTGGGCTGACTCCGGATTCCGAGAGGTTTGGACCTACAACTGATTGCTGTTTGACCAATTCGAAAAGTTTCTTGGGGCGGTTTGCCGCTTGATCCAATTTGTGTCTGAAGTAGTTAGCCTTGGCGCTCTTGATTTGTTTGTAGTAGAGGCTCCTAACATCTCTTAGGAGTTTAAGTTGGTCCGAGGAGGGATTTGATCTCCAGGAACGTCCAAGTGCCCTAAGGTTGCGATGTTCCGTGTTTAAGTTTTCATTATACCAAGGTTTGGATATTTTTGTTGAAGCATTTTTATGTTGGATTGGGACAATGTCATCCATGATGTTGGAGATGTTCGAATTGTAGGAGTCAGTGAGTAACTGCACCTCAGTCAAGTCCGCTTGGGAGGAGAGGGCAGATGTACAATGTGCAGCTAGCTCTACAGAGTTTATTGATCTGAGGTCCCTTTTCCATATCTTAGATTTCGTTGGTTGAGCCTTCCTCAACAGTACCTGTGGAAAATGACAATGTATATGTACATAAGCGGCGTTCATTTGTGTTCACCCTCACCACTGTTGAAGGTAAAGCGAAAGTCACGAAACAGTGGCCCCGCCATCTTGTCCCCTTTTAGGCCCCATCACGAACATAGATAGTAGCCATTTTTGTGTCATGACCTCTCTGCCCACTGCCAATAGCCTGCATCTCTCTCTCTCCCCCCACTCCCCAGCCTCGCGAGTATTCCCCCGCGCCCTGACAGCCCCCGGTCTCTCCTGCGCGGGCCATAAACGCACCTCTAAACACGACCCTGCCTCCGTGCTGAACCCCTGCCCCCTCGCTCTTTCATCCCACCCATAGAACAGACCCTTTCGGTAACCTCTTCCTCCCTGCCCGATTGCCCGGCCTGATCCCAGGCCATCACCTAGCCCAACAGATGCAGTTTATTGCTTCCTACAGTAGGACCTCGCCTCACATCAGAGGAGCGGTGATTAATAAAGGCCTTCACACCCCTAGATCTGACCGACACCCCTGCATTCCTCCCAGGAACACCCTTCCTCTCTTCTGATGACCCCCCCCCCGGCTACACCTGGCCTCTCGACCCAGTCCCAAGTCATAAAACTAGGTCTCGTGGATGTACCCCCCCCCCCCCGGCCCCGCACAGCAAAACGGGATCTTATCGCCTGCCCAACCTTAGATCAGACCACCTCCTCCTGCCCTCGTGTCCTGTTGGAATGTCCGGCTGCAGATTGCAATCACATGTTACATTTGGGAGGGGAAAACAACATCAGAGCGACCGGTATGGGAATAGGCCTGGAGCTGGGATCCCAAACATGCCCTTTTTGTACTTCAAAGTGTCTTTATTGCAATAAGGAATGTTTGTGCATCATAAACCTGTGTATAAAAGACGGAGCCGTAGAGAAACTTGTTAGAGCACCTCGAGAAGTTACCCTGTTGTCTGATTTGACGTGTTCTGTTCCGTCGGAAATAAACTCCTGTTTCCTGCCTTCCAGTCTCCAGCGCCTGCCTCTTTATTTGGTAATCATGAGATGGGTGAGAAGCGGCTAACGCCGGGCAAATATGGAAAAAGGGGTAATCGACCTGACCTGCCTGAACCCTTTGTTTAACAATTGGCGTCCCAAACGTGGGGCCCATCAGCGACACGTGGATCCAGTGAGAGAGGTCCCAACGACAGAGTGAACGACTACAACGATCGGAAGAGCTCCTGCCCGATAGACCCTTGTCTGGCAGCCGATCATCCGAACTTCACTGGTTCCGAGCAGACCTCTTTCGAGTGATCTACGGTCCTGACTGGGAACCATCAGGAGTGCCACAGCAATTACGGAGAATAGAGGACGATCGGGCGCTGGAAACGGAAGACGAAAAACTGTCCATGAGGTCCGGGTAAGGTCCTGTAACTCGACGAATTGCGAGTTGATTGTTTGATTGTCATTGGAAAATACTAGTATTACGCATTTGATTGTTGTGTTCTGAGAGATTCTCTGTCTGCAAACGGGGAAGGATAGGAGTATTCTCCCTTTGCAGATAGTGAAGGGTGGGTAGCGCAGGCTTTTGCCCCCGTTGTAACCCGTCGCGCCTACTTCCCTCTCCATTCGATTGATTGTTACCCAAGCATTTATTGTTTTGGAATTGGTTCTCTTTGGATCATTCTCTATTTGCAAACAAGCACGGAGTCGCCATACTCTGTTTAGTCTTTGCAGATAGTGAAGGGTAGGTAACGCAGGCTTTTGCCCCCGTTGTAATCCGTCGTGCCTATTTTTTATCCCCCACTGATTGATTGTTTGACCGGACATTAATCGTTCGGAATTGGTTCTCTGAAAGGATCTTCTCTGCCTACAAACAGGGAGGAACAGGAAGATCTCTCTCTTTGCAGATAGTGAAGGGTAGGTAGCGCAGGCTTTTGCCCCCGTTGTGACCCGTCGCGCTTATTTTTATTCCTCATTTGATTGATTGATTGTTTGTCCGAACACTGATTGTTTGGAATTGGTTCTCTCTTTGGGTATTCCCTATTTGCGAATACTGTAGAATAGAAATATTCTATCTAGTCTCCGCAAAGTAGTGAAGGATAGGTAGTGCAGACTTTTGTCCCCGTTGTAACCCGTCATGCCTATCTTCTCCCCATTATTCAGTAGTTGGTTCAGCCCGGACCATTTATTAGAGGTAGACCATCTGGCTCCACCGGAGGACACCCCTAATAAAAAGGACATATATAAAGAAAAATGCGGATTAGCCGCTGTATCGTGCTAGCAAATTAGAACATAAAAATTGTTAGGAAAAGCAAAAGAAATCGAGCAAAATCAGTAGGCCACTGATGAGATCTCTTTTCGACCTCGCTGAAATGGAAACATTAGGAACAACCCCTCAGGAAATATGAAACTAGTGAGAAGAGCCGAACTCGACGCTATGATTGCAAGACAGCTCGGCTCCACCGCCCACCCGCCCAAATAACGACAAACCCTAGGCAAATATTAGAAATATACAACACTCCAGCAAGGGAACATGTTAAAACGTTTTATTTTACAACTATATATTAAACAACTATTTACATGGCAAACGGCTGCAATACCAAACCCACAATGCAATTCGCCGCCTGCTTGACGCCGTTCCTGTCCCTCCTTGCGAAAAGTAGCAATATTGGGCTACTTTGGGCTACTTTTTAGTAGGTCTTTGGGCGTTAGAAAGTCTACAAAAGCCATCAGCTGGCGAGGTAGCGTCGGTGGCGGCCCGGGGTAGAGGGCCATTGCGCGAACAGCCCAGAGACGACACCACGCGCCGAGGCCTGCCCCCAGGATGTATCAGCGTTCCGCTCGACGAGCCCCACGGTTGGCTGACCGGGGGACCCGCTCCTGTGGCCGTGGCAAAGAGCGGCTGGCCGCCATCGACCGGAGAAGTCGTGGGGTGAATGGCCCGGCCCGGAATGTACTGGTCCTCCCATTCCCTTCTTCTCCCGGCGCCTTGCAGGCCACGGGGGGGGGGGATGTCTTGCATATGCCTCCGACCCCCCCCCTCTTTCATCGCCTGGTCCAGCCATAACAAATGTCAGCGAGACGGCGTGGGGTGCACTGGGAGGGAGAGGCGGCGCAGACGAGCCTCTCCCACCTCCCCAGGTGGAGGCTCCTCAGCTGCACCCCCAACGCTCCACGCACCCGGCAAAGGGTTCGTCCACTCTTGCGGTGCAGCGACGCTCCACTCACCCAGCAGGGTCTCGTCCACTGCGGCGGTGCAACGACGCCTCGCCCGGCAGGCTGGAATCCGTCTGCTTTTTCGACCCAGTGACTGCCGGTAGCTGCAGAACTCCTAAAAATGGCGGTCGACTCTGCAGGAATGAGCCTGGTGTGCAAGGATGGCCTGGTCGCTGGCCAGCTAGAAAACGAGTCCCCCGTCCAGAAGCGTTCTCCTCAGCTTTGAAGATTCTACGAGAACTGCAGGGGCCCCAGGCCCCCGATGGGGAACGACTGCCATGATTGCCCGCAGAACGACCAAGACGTAGCCACGAGACGTTGGCGCCCTCATGCTGGCGCCAGCCTCAGTTTTGAATGACCAAAAATACTGCAGACTACCGATTTGATCAGTTCCGGTGGAACATCAGTATGACCCGGTAGGAAAGATTGTTGCCCCCTCCCTTTTCTTTGATTGATGGTTCATGTCACCGGTCCCTTCTGTTGCCCCTTAACGAAACTTCTAGACTGCCGAAAGAGGTTCTGGTCCGACCACGAGTTGGTGGAGACATTTTGACTATACTTGGACCCACCTGACCCCACCCAAAATGGCGCCGGTACAAACGAAACCCGCAACTCCCTGTTGTGTTCCGGATGCTCAGATTTTGATATCATGAGATATGTATGCAGTTTTTTTTTAAGCACATGGCGGGAGGGGATGAGTATTGATTAAACATTCGGACAATGATTTGATATTAAGTTCTGACGCGTCATTGATTACAGTATTATTGAAAGTTCGAATTTTCAACACTTATGGTACTTGCCCACAATGAATTTTCGATATGATTTTATTGCACTTATCGTACCTTGATGAAATAAAACGACCACCGACTCAGTTACGTTTTCCTCAAATAAATATGCCCTCAGGTACAGTTCCAGTCTGCTCCGTGGCCGGCCCACGTGGTTGTAGGCCTGCATTTGTACGTCAGCATTTTTTAAATAAAAGTTTTGTGAAAAGCAAATATAGTCGTAGCTCTTGGATTGGTAAGTTCGAATACATGACCATTGTTTCCGATATACGTAAAATACAGGCAAAATAAAGCAATTCGATCACTTAAAGGTTAAAAAGCAAAGTACCCAGAAATATTGCAAATATGAATGGTCCAAGTTTGTTGCGTGTGTTGTGTTTTTTTTATTTTATTTTACTTTTGTGCAACATAAAGCAATCGACAAAGGTCCCGATGTTCTGTTTTTCTTTATATGCCACATATCTCAGGGAAATTGTTTCAGATGCCCATAAGCCAGACCCGGTACCACTGTAGACCACCCCTCCTCCTCGAAGGAAGAACACAAGTTCACCCCCACTTTGCACTGACTGCCCTTTTGTTTCGACCCCCGCCCCACACAAGATGCGCAATACCACACGTGGGCGATCTATGCAATATACAGTCCATCAATGATTATGCCTCCCGCACCACCAGTCCCTCTGGGCTTAAAACGCCGAGATGGAAGGGACTGCACCCCGCGGAGATAGGTCGAATACGTGGTAAGTAAAATCCTTTTGGGTTTATGCGCGCGGATGTGCTTTAAACGCTGCCCCCACCCCTTCTTCTTCCCCTTCTTTCTGCAGGTCGCATCGGAACATCGACTAAAGTGTGGAGAAGACCTAAGCAACGCGAATTTGGGTGATATGAATGCACGCGTGTATGACCGTATGTGTGTAACTCGACTGGATATACGTTGCACGCGTTGACCTGATAAGAGAGATGTTTTTGTACGACTTGAGTGATGATTGAACGGCCGATGGAATGGGGAAAAAGGGGGTCTGAACATAGTACCTATACACGACGAACAAACATAGATATAACACTCCCTTACTTAGAAACGACCATCTCTCTCTCTCTCTGAACCCAGCGACTGGAGGGGTGGCCTGAAACAGAAACTTGGCGGGTTATTGCAGTATGACAAAAATATGACTCCAACCGGCCCCCGAATAATGCAACCAAGAATGACGTGCACCTACGAGTAGATTCTTACGACATGAAACTCGAAGCTGCCCATTGTTCCCCCAACTGACACCCTCCGTTGCCTCAGCCTGGATACCCATTCGCTAAAAACGATTCAAAGATCCCACCGTAAGTACTAGCCCGACCAGGTTAGTTCCCGAACAATTGACGAAAGTGTAAGTATTTGCAACAGAGACCAACAGCAAAAGACAGCCAGGCGAATTAAATAGGAAACTAAGGATGCGCAGCATGCAGGAGGAAATATCTTTGGCCAAGTACTGTTCTATGTTTTGTCTTGAGTTCTTTATGTAATACATGTACCCCCCGCCTGAATTCATGTGTTCGTAGTATATGGATTTACGTTGTCCCTCAGTCTGTGTTTCTATATAACATGACCCCTACTGTTTTGTGTTGTGTGCGCACTAAAATGGCCTATTATTGTACACGTTTCTCTCTCTCTTTCTTTCTCTCTATGTCGTACGTGTACCGAATAGTTCATTTGAAATGCGGACGACTCTCTCTCCGAGGGTCCCCCTGTTCCCTCTTCCTTTGTGTGGTAACGTTGTGCCCCCGCCGGCACAAGCCTAATTGGTTTTTCGAACACAAAGGTGTTCGACAAATTGCCAGAAACTAAAACAATTGTGATTTGCCATATTACTACCTCTCCTTTCTGTAAAAATGATAGAACTTGAATTGGCTATGAAGGAAAGGACAGGTAAGACGACTGATGTCCCCTAATCTGGCCCTTTTTATAGGAGGATTATACGTCAGTGGCCTTCTGTTCTCAGCTCGTTAGAAACACAATCTCCTATGCCCAGATTGCCCCACCCCTCTGCACCCAAGTACGGATGTCC
The DNA here is from genome assembly GCF_964261635.1 of Lissotriton helveticus. NCBI lineage: Eukaryota > Metazoa > Chordata > Amphibia > Caudata > Salamandridae > Lissotriton > Lissotriton helveticus. Next base: position 55,467,735 of record NC_136067.1, read on the forward strand.
AAAACGTCCCCGTTCCTCCTGCTTGACCCCAGCTCCGTAAACTCGAAGTATAACTGATGACCCTGATTAACTGTTGCTCCCCGAGAAAAGAGTGTTTAGCCTCTACCTCTCTCTCATGATGATAGAAGACTGCCAGGGCTTGGGGTAGAAAAACGAGTCTCTACCGAAGGATCCGATTTCGAGTTTGATGAAGTACACAGTCAATAAGAGTCGGATCTCTCCCTGTACGTCATGAATGAACGCCAAATAGGCTTAGCACATACCCAGTAGACATGCCTGTATACATGCTCCACAGTGATAACTTCTGACCGTGACCGATGAACGAACCCCCAACTACTTAGATTTGGGACGGAATTGAAATGTATAAATATCTTCTCTTGTCAGTTCTCTAAAACCTGTTTTGTACCCATTCAAGGATACACAGTCACCGGAAGAGAGGGGCCGGACGTGACGCACAGCCTGGCCACAGATCATGAGGCACGTGTGACCTCGACCTAAGATGGAGTCGCAGAGCAACGGGACGCGCGACGATGCACCACTCTCAAACGCAGAAAATGAAGGAATGGAGGGCCGCCTTGAAGCCCTCTACTTGTTGCGTGCCAGAAGTCCCCGCCCCTTTGAGCCCGATTGATGGACCTGCCTGCGCATCACCCTTTGCTCCCTTGGTTTGTCTCAAAGATCTGGTCCCACTCCGCCCTCTCTTCCCTCGATTATCCTACAAAACCCCCCTCTTTCCCTTTCACGTGGATTTTGACTCAGAGAAAAAGAACAGCATTTAGGTAGAATAGGGTTTGCCACGGAAGGAGAAAGAAATGCGGGTGCCCAGCATGAGGCGCCCTTAAAAAGATTAGTTAGGAAACAGGACTGTGGTCTAACAGCAGAAGACAGATCGCACCCTGCGACGTGTAAAGAAGGATCCGAGCTGGACCTATAGCTCCACCACCGGTGCTCAACAGCGCCAACGGAAGAAAACGAACTACCAGAGCCTACCAGTGATGGCTCGCTACTAAAAAGACACTGTGGCGAAGACCCCCCCCCTTTTTCGGAACTTTCTACACCCCTTGACTAATTGCTTGTATTGGACTAAATTCCTCCCTCAACCACTTTTTGCCTGTAAAATGTTTCATCGGTCACTTTTTAAATACGACAAATGTAAATTTATATGTATTCCACCTCGTATGTCGCATCAACTGCACACGGTTATATGCAAGTCCACCAGTATTGACAAACGCTATTTCATTGACAACACATGACTATATGTACACCCCGTCAGTTATGATAAACACGGAAATGACCTAACTTATGTTAAAAAGCGGCGACTGTGGAAAATGACAATGTATATGTACATAAGCGGCGTTCATTTGTGTTCACCCTCGCCACTGTTGAAGGTAAAGCGAAAGTCACGAAACAGTGGCCCCGCCATCTTGTCCCCTTTTAGGCCCCATCACGAACATAGATAGTAGCCATTTTTGTGTCATGACCTCTCTGCCCACTGCCAATAGCCTGCGTCTCTCTCTCTCCCCCCACTCCCCAGCCTCGCGAGTATTCCCCCGCGCCCTGACAGCCCCCGGTCTCTCCTGCGTGGGCCATAAACGCACCTCTAAACACGACCCTGCCTCCGTGCTGAACCCCTGCCCCCTCGCTCTTTCATCCCACCCATAGAACAGACCCTTTCGGTAACCTCTTCCTCCCTGCCCGATTGCCCGGCCTGATCCCAGGCCATCACCTAGCCCAACAGATGCAGTTTATTGCTTCCTACAGTAGGACCTCGCCTCACATCAGAGGAGCGGTGATTAATAAAGGCCTTCACACCCCTAGATCTGACCGACACCCCTGCATTCCTCCCAGGAACACCCTTCCTCTCTTCTGATGACCCCCCCCGGCTACACCTGGCCTCTCGACCCAGTCCCAAGTCATAAAACTAGGTCTCGTGGATGTAACCCCCCCCCGGCCCCGCACAGCAAAACGTGACCTTATCGCCTGAGCAACCTTAGATCAGACCACCCCCTCCTGCCCTCGTGTCCTGTTGGAATGTCCGGCTGCAGATTGCAATCACATGTTACATTTGGGAGGGGAAAACAACATCAGAGCGACCGGTATGGGAATAGGCCTGGAGCTGGGATCCCAAACATGCCCTTTTTGTACTTCAAAGTGTCTTTATTGCAATAAGGAATGTTTGTGCATCATAAACCTGTGTATAAAAGACGGAGCCGTAGAGAAACTTGTTAGAGCACCTCGAGAAGATACCCTGTTGTCTGATTTGACGTGTTCTGTTCCATCGGAAATAAACTCCTGTTTCCTGCCTTCCAGTCTCCAGCGCCTGCCTCTTTATTTGGTAATCATGAGATGGGTGAGAAGCGGCTAACGCCGGGCAACTATGGAAAAAGGGGTAATCGACCTGACCTGCCTGAACCCTTTGTTTAACATACCTCCTTGTTGATATAAAAAAGAATGCAGTGGTGGTCTGACCAGTCACATGGAGTAATGGAATACAGGGTGACAGTCTGCCCTTTTGAGATAACGAGGTCTAGAGTTTCTCCTTTATTATGAGTTGGTTGGTCACAGTGCTGAGTCAGATCATGATCATTTAAATAAGCTTTAAGGCTTGATACCGCAAGGTCTTTGGGGTTTGCCCAGTGAAGATTAAAGTCACCAAGGAAGATTTGGGACACAGCTGAGTCAACATTGCTAGAAATGATTTCCATTAATTGCTCAATGAAGGGGAGATTGTCTCTCAGAGAGTGGTAGAGGTGTGAAGTTTGCAGACCAGCAAGTTCTTACTAGAGATGCTGAGACAATAATATGCGCAAGAGGAGAGCGCAGAGGACTCAACCAGAGAAATCAAAAGTGTGTTCCTATGAATACATGCTAAACCCCCACCCAATTTCAGAGCTCTGTCTAACCTAATTATATCATGAGTGGGTGGTACTCGGAGGTCTAAAATAGGAGTGGAAGTGGGATTTAGCCAGGTTTCAGTGAGGATGATAATGTCTAGGTCCTTGTGTTGGATGAGGTCGAAGATATCAGTGGCGTGTTTGCTGGTTGACCGGCAGTTTAGAAGTACACATTTAAGTCATAGGGCATTTGGGGGGTTGTGGCACTTCCCTTGGATTATGTGGTATTGTAAGCCTGGGTAAGCATAAAAATCTATGGGTGTTATGTGGGAACACCCACAGCATCGCCCATGAAATGCCTCCCAGCTCAGAGTAAGGCAACGCAGAGATTTGCGCTGCCTTGCCTTAATCCATATCTATGAGGCCATTCAAAGCCTCGCAAAGTGGCTTTGCATGACCTCATAGCTATGATTTTGCTCTGGCGGGAATTTTTGCCTCTGACGTTGACTCCATATTATTTTCGCTTTGCCCATTTAAAATAATTCGTTTTTATTAAGTCTCTCTTCAACCCACCTTTGAGAATCTTCCTTTTTGTAGGATTTAGTTTAAAATGCTCTGTTCCTTTAATATAGATTTGTGTGGCTCCTTAATTTAGTTATTGCTTTACCTGTAATGTTGTTTCATAGTACTATCACACCACTCACTTTACACATATTTCCTTGGAGGATTACCTTGTTACCCAGCGCCAAACCACCATAGGTTAACCAAGGATCCCCTTAGAGAAACACAGGGGGATATTTACAAGGAAATTGGGCAGCGTGGAATTGCAAGCAGTTGAGCTGCGCTGCACTTTGTCATTTAAAAAATGCCATATTTACAAGAATGTGGCACACCCATGTGTTTTCTGTTGTGCTGGTGCTAAGAAAATCTGCTTAGGGCCAATACAGACACCGTTACGTCATGGTGCAAGGGTGCCTAAGTTGCAGGAATGGTTCCCTGCAAATCAGGCACCTTTGCACCATTGTGCAAGAATGTCTGTGTTGCAGGGATGATTGTTTATGTCCATGCAAGGATGTCTGTGTTGCAGGTATGATTGTTTATGTGCAGGAAGGAACACCTTCCTGCACATAAACAATCTATAAAGGCAACTTGCTCCTTCTATGTGTGCTCACATCCTTGTAAATCTGTGGCAGCGGCAAAAAGCAACGGGTGTTGCGGTGCAACGCCCACAGCAACACCTAATTACACGCCCCTTTCATGCAGATATCTGCATGAAAGGGGACAATAGTTACAAAAACAGCGCTAAGTCATGTAAAGTGGCTTAACACCTCTTTGTAAATATGGAGCAGGGCATTGTGCTACAGAGCGCCCTTAAAAGTGATGGTCCGGTGGCACAATGCGCTTGTAAATATGCCCCACCATTTTTTCATTGTGGATTTCCCTGATGACACACACCTGTAAGGTCTGTTGAACAACCCAAAGAAGCATATGAAAGTGGTGCTCAAATTTATCATGCAAAAGCAACATTGCACCAAAAGATGACGTGGCTGCAGTGCTAATAATGCTTGTGTTGTGCATCAACTAAAATATGATTTGTTATCTGCGAGAAATTATAATGCCAAATCAAACCAGGTACAACCAATGGGGAAGCAGGCTATTGTGTGATATTTGAGGCCCACCACTCCATTTCAGGTACCAATAAAACTAGGTGTTTACTCCAGAGAGCACTTATCATCTCCAATCCCAATTCTGTGTTGGATATTTGAGCTCATGAGAGACCACATGGATACATTGTTGGAAAAGCAAAAACAGACCGTTAGAAAATACAAAAACTATTGTTGACTGTTATTATTTTTTTTGTGTAAATCTCTTTATTGAGCAAATGAGCAATCCACTCTTACATGTATAAGAATCATGCAAATCAACAATAAGCAACAATTGGAGCATTATCGAGTAAACAAACAGTCGCGCAGAGGGATTTCGGACATTGTGTATGTCATATTGCATTTTACAATGTTGTTTTTAGTGAAACCATAATCACAATAACGTGTTAGAAACGGAAAAAAATAAACAATATACAGAAAACAAATCATATCTGCAATTTTGCGAGCACGAGGGAGCAGATCAATTAGCACAACAACTTTTCCAATCTTAGTATGGTGGTCCGACAAATGCATACATCATTACATTCTGCATCAGGCCAGTTCGCATTGAGCACTAATTGAGGAGGAGTATTTTTCCACATGAAAACAGGCACAGTACAGGTCGGCCTATAAAACACCCATGCCATCCGTGATTACAACAAACAACTGTAGCCGGTTGTGTAGTATTGGCGTATCTTATACAGAAATAGTGGTGAATTCGGCCACAGCGCCGTCATGTAAACCAATCTAGCCCACCCCTTCCGGTACAATGGAATTAATCGATTGAGATTGTGTTTCCTGAGTGAGTTTCGCAATATACGTGCGATATGGCCCCCATATGTCCACTGGTCGGGAAGCAGACGGGATCTGTTCGGAGTATTATTGTTGACTGTTATTATTAGTTATAACAATTGCCTGCCAGTTTTACTAAATTAGATACTTCACGTTTGATTCACAAAGGTGTCCTGTGCTTTTATGTTTTGCTTCTTAAGTCGAATAAAGATAAAGATCAGACTTATCTTCTCTCTTTATGATACTTTAAGTTGTCCTGGTGTAATCAAGAAACTAATTTGAATTATTTTATTCCCGATTATTTTTTTTGACTAAGATTAAAGCTGAGACTAGATATTGTGGGGCAGATTTACAAGCCCCTTGCACGGCGTAACGCACCGGCGGCGCAACCTGCTGAGTGATATTTACATGCACACTTAAAACCACCCTGTGTGACTTTACGTTTGCTTGTAAATATTGCCCGTTTTCACGCAACACTTTGCGTGTTAGGGGCGTGACATGGGTGTTGCTGTGGGTGCTCCCACGTTACTCCCATGTCCACTGATGCATTTCCAGATTTACGAGCAACCTGGAAATGCATCAGAATGCTATGCCACCCAAGGGGTGGCGTGACGAGGTGCAACGAGGAGAAATGTTTTCATTTCTCCTCGTTTTTACCTCTTTCAAAGCGTGCTGCATTCTCCAGCATGCATTGGAAGAGCAAATCACCTTAATTGATTGTTTTTGTGCAGGAAGGTGCCGCTTTCTGCACAAAAACAATCTCCTCATGACGCAGGCATCCTTTCACCATGGGTGCCTGCGTCAGCGCATGGCAGCAGTTTGTGCGCCCACGCAGGGGAAAGCACAGAGATGCGACACATTGTTGTAAATATGTTGCATCCCTGTGCTTCAAAACTAAAATGACTTGCGGCACCGCAAAGCGTTAGTTTCTTGAAAATCTGCCCTTGTAGATGTAGTTATGCTGCTCACATTTTATTGGAATGCATTTTCTTGTGTCATCTGTTATTAAAACTAAAAGATACATTGTGGAAAACATAAAATGACAAAGCTTATGAATCTTGGTTCTAGATCTTCAATGATCATAAGGTTATGTGTCAACCAAAGATAAACAATATATAAAATGTATATAAGTGAATGTACACATTTTACTTGGCTTACTCCATTGCCTATTGTGTAGGAAGTTGTGGCAGACAACATTGACTCACTAGTTTCCTGTTGAGGAATGTTTGGTGTCGTTCAAAACCTGCATTTTGAGACACAAGTGGCAGCGATGACATCATTGGTCTAAGATACTTGGCAGATTTGCAGCTACTCAATTTTTCCTCGTTCGTACAATGCAGTGCAGCAGTTTTTCACACATTGCTCCACCGCTTGAACTATATAAACCTGTAGTATGGAATCACAGACACATTAAGGGTCTGATCTCACCACAAATACCTTGTGTTTGGATTGCCTATCACCTCCCCTACACTTACAGGGGTCCAAAACAAAATATGGTATACTGGCTAGTGAGAAATATTAAAGGCAGGAACAAAAATGTGCCTGATGGACCAGGCATAGTGCCTAATTGTGCACCCCTTCTACAAGACACCTGGTTGAGCCGTTGAGCTCAGACTCGGGTCTGGGTGTGGACGGAATGGCTATCATCGATCTCCCATGCTGAGAATGAGGAACAACATCACAGAAAACACTCTTCAAAAGTCTGGGTGCATCTAGGGCTGCACAGCAGGGGGTCACGCTTAGACACAAGAGTGCAAAATGATATACAGTCCAGGGATGGAGGCGATTGTGAGAATTGATATCCACAAACAGTGATTAGTAAAAATATATAATTATCTGAAGGATTTGAGATGTAACACAGATGAAAATGATACAGGAAGGCATTTTCTCAGACATAAATACTGTTAATATGTATGTAATAAGTATTGTAAAAGGTAGTTAGACTTATGCCTGGTAGGGTCATCAATTCAGCCCCCAAGATACATCAATACAAAAGAAACCACTGGTCGTATAATTCAGTGGCTGACGGTATATATTTCATGCTGACACCTCAGACAGGTCTTAGAAACTGGTGAGCCAGAATGATCATTTATTCATATGTTCTGCACGTGTTCTGCTACATAAGAACTGAGTAAGCAGAAATGTTAAAGCTGCTTGCAAGAAATTATAGAGACATCATGTTCAAATAGAGATATAATGCATGGGTGCCTGCAAGAACAGGTGCCGGTGCCCAAAGCTCTGCTCCATTTAATAGCACATGCCATTAAATGTCAGCGCCGATTGGGCAGTCTTCTGTCCTCCTCATGCCTCTTTAATCCACTACCAGACACTCACTGCCCCTTTATTTCACTCCTGCAGGTTCCTGGTTTCTCCTTTTGGGACATATTTTCTGTCTTTCTCTTCCTCATTCTTTCCTCTTTGTGTATTTTTCTCTTTCTTGCTCTTGGCAGATGTATGTATGGAAAATGAGTGTCGGTCCCCAAATATGAGTGACGTGCCCCCAGTGGCAACCACTGCCACAAAGTAAGCACTGATTTTAAGTCACCTTGAAATTCCATGACCTTAAAAAGGAACTCAGCCTTTGCCCTCTTTCATCTTTATTATGTATGGCAGGAGACACTTTGGGCCTTATTTTGATCACAGGCGGACTTGTGTCCGCCCGACACTGTTGCGGAGACAGGTCCGACCGACCTCTCGTCAGTGTTCATGACCGCTGAATTTTGATGTGACTGCACATGGTGGGGGACGCACTCTCCCTTTTCTGTATAAGAGTTTATGCTGTGGTCAAAAACTGGACGCATCAAAGGCTCCCTTAATGAAAAGGGAGTTTGTGTTTATCCCTGCACCACGTGGCAGGCACCACACGGAGCAGGGATGAACAGGGGGCACTGCCCCCAACCGGAGGCCACTGGCTGAAGGGGGCCCTTCTGGGGGTAGCCAAAGTCACTTTCTGACAGGTTTCCATGTCGGAAAGCCCTGCATGGAAACCCTGCCGGAAACCGACATTGTAATCCGGACAACGTAAAACGACATCCATATGGATTACGTGCCAGTTATGACTGGCAGAGGAGTTCCTTGATCCCGTTGGAAGCCAGACGGAATGTCTGGCTGGTTTCAAAACTGAAAGCCTCCTTTGTAAAGAGGCTGTCAGTTTTTAAACCGAAATGAGGCTCGGAAAGCCTCCAAACTGCATTTGAAGGCTTTCCCAGCCCCTATATCCTTAAACTCCCAGTATTAAAAGGTTGTCTAATTTATGTTACAGAGTGCCCTGACCAATGCATTTTTACTTTAGTATTAAATCTGTTTTTATTAACAGAACATACTCCAAGCAACAGAAGCAGGACGCCTACAACCCAACTTGCTGGCTAGCTGTAGTTTGGCTATACAAGCAAAGCAACAACCAGAATAGGGCCTCTCGAAGTTAAACACAGCAAGCCGCCTACAACCCATTCGGGCCGGCCGCGTCTAAAGGGTGGACATTAACTAATAGGTAGTGCCGTGGACGGCCAATTATACCAGTTAAGGAGCGATTGGTCCAAGGCAGTAAGAATGTGACTCACTGAAGTCCGTAGGCTCTACGTAGTGTTCCGTATTTAAACAATGAACATAACCTAAAAAATAATATTTAAAGAATAAGAAACAATCATAGCCCCATCCCTCCCCCGACCCCTCTCCTCAGTGAGCATAAAGAAAAAGAGAAGGGAGTATGGCGGCCCGTGGGCCCTGGGTGCTGTTATGGGCCCATTATGTCGGGGGGGAAGAAGAAGCCGGCGAAGCACACTCTTAGGGGGTCGGTGCGATGGCATCCAGAACTAATTTCAGGATACGGAGGTATTGTGGGCAGGTCAATTCTCGGAATTCAGTGGAGAAGATAGTTAAGAAAGGGGCCCAAATTGTTGCATAGTCGTTACCCTTCCCCGCCGCTACCATTGAAAGTCTCGCCATTGCTAAAAGATTCCATAGTTGGTGTAACCAGTGTGTGATCTGGTATTTTGTCCAATTTCCACCTTGTTAGTATTACCCTATGTGCAGCGTTCAGTGCAAGCGCTATCTGTCACCCCCTAGTCAAGCGCAGGGGAAAGGTTATCGCATTAGGGAGGACTAAGAGGGTGTAAGCAGGGAGTCGGGGTATGAAGGTATTGAAGGCTAAATCAATGTCATCTAGTCTCTGTTCCCATTAGCGGGTTCGTTTTGGACAGTGCCAGAGTAAATGAAGAAGTGTCCCAGGGTTGCCGCATCCCCTCCAGCAGAGGCCGTCACATTGGGATTGCCATTTGGATAGTCTATCAGGGGTGTAGTACCAATATGTGGCAATTTTAAAAGCTGTTTCTGTGTGGCTCGAGGAAAACATAGGGGCATATTACCAAGGGTGGCGATATTGAATTAGCGGCCATTTTCGGCCGCTAAGCGATGCTAATTCCATTGCCCCAGGCGATAGCAAGCGGTTTTGGGCCCGCTTTGCATGTCAGCAAAAGGGTGTGTGGCACTAGGCAGCCTGATTGTGTGCAAGCACTAGGGAGAGAAGAGAGTGCCAAATCTCTGTAGATATAATGCTGGCCTGCTCCATTCCTATCACGTAATGCAGTGCAGCAACTTTGGTGTGATTTATACAGCTTGTATCTTCAGTTGCGTCTGGGTGGCATAAAAAGCTATTTAAAACACAATGACAAAGGGCTTAGTTCCCAGTGAAGGGGTTGTGGCTCGGTCACTTTGTGGTATGCATGTGCATTATTGGACCGACTACCGGTCCTGCACTGGTGGACTCCCACCTTTTCATTTACAGTCTTTCTTTTTTCCTTCTCCCACTGACTTTCTACTGGCTCTCTGTCGTCTTCTAGTTCTTGCAGGATTTGAAACTTGTTACCGAGGGTGACTGAGTATTAACTAAGGGCCTCATGTATGAGGTATTGACAAAGGGCAGTGCTGCAAGGAATCTTGCTGCGCTGCCCTAGGTCAAAACAAAGGCCAGGAGTGCGATGTATCTATGTGATACGGCGCATTCCTGTCATTTCCCCAGCACCGGCGCACAATGGGTTGCCATGAGCCAACACAGGCACCCTTGCAGCATGGTGCAAGGGTGCTGCGATGTGGGCCTGATTGATTTTCTGCAGGAATGGACACCTTCCTGCACAAAATACATCAATTCAGGTGATTTCCTTTTTCTATATGTGCTGCAGGATGCAGCATGGGAAACAGCCTTTACAACAAGGCTTTTACCTCGTTGTGACTTTACCACGCATTTTTAGCATGCATATTTTTACCTTGAATATACATTTACAGTGCATGCCAATACCACGCATTTAAGGTAGGTTGAGGGGTGGTGGGTCTCCCCCCACAAATGCATTGTTTATAAATCTAAAAACAATGTGTTCAATTAGTATGCATTGTAAATGCATATTCCCTGTAAAAACATGCGTGCTAAAAAAATGTGTAGCAAAGGAATGCATTATATTTACATGCATTGTACGGTCATACAACAATGCAGCACACATAGAAAAGGGAAAGCACGAGTAGAAATTAAAACATTTCTCCTCTGTGCCCCTCTCTAACGTCACCCTTGGGGTGGCATTAGATTCTGACGCACTCCCAGGATTATGATTTCTCATATTAAAATTAATAACCCGGTATTTGTAAAGCGCATACTAATTACCCCTAAACAAACTAGACCTATATGAGAGATTCGTTTTCCGAGGAGATATGATGATTTTTTTAAGTATTAATTTGTTTTTCTTCTCTTTAGTAAGAAGGTGCTTCTCAAAATTTAGGATAAATTCATTGTAACTGTTTATTCCTTATTTTACCTTTTCATTGTAACTGTTTATCAAATGTTCAGGTTGCTTGCAAATTTATTTATCTATTATTCTTATATGTATTATGCTCTGTTCTCTTTTGGTAAGTTTTGATTATTGCAATGCTGATGTACTAAGTTTCTCTATTTGTTTTTTTGTTTCGGTAAGAATAGAAGATATGTTATGATGGTTTTCTCTCTGCTCTGTAACCTGCCACGCGGAATTGATTGGTCATACTTGGGACTCCAGTTTGTTCCAGGTTCTCCGGTCATTCTGGAGTGGCGGTTGCTGAGGCAGGAGTGGAGGAGCTCATTCTCTCTTGAAAGAATTTTCAATAAAGCTAAAATCATTTAGGAAACGAAATGTTTTCTGTCTTGTCAACTTCTTTTTCACTTATCATAGCTTTATTTTCCTTTTAACAGTAACAGAGCACTTCTTTTAACAGTCACAGCGCTAGTTCTGCTTCTTTTTAACAAAAACAGAGCACTTCCTTTTTAACAGTCACAGAGTACACTTTCCTTCAGACAGACAGCGCTAATCTCTTCAGCTTCGCTACAATTATATTTTCCTTTTAACTGTCCTAGCGCTGTTTTCTTCTGCCTTGACAAGGTTTTATCTTCTTTATAAACAGTGACAGTATTGATCCCCAGCGCTAATCTCTTCCTTTCTGACAGTTACGGTCACAGAGCTAATGTCTTTTTCCTTATTAAGATGTTATATACTGATCTTTAGGTAGTCTACAGTGATACGCCACACTGCTGTTGGTAAATTAAACAAATCTAATCTGGCAAACTCTGGTTTCAGGGCGACCGATGTCTGGGTCACTGATGGGGTTTATTTGCCAGATGGGGTTACACACGTACTATTCATCCAAACTTAAATTTACCTCTAGTCTTCTTTCTTCCTCTTCATCAGTATCTTTATTCTTTTTCCAATCTTTCTTTGGTCGGAATGAAGTTTTCATATAGTCTTTTTCCTTTGCACGCGTTGATTCTTTACATAACAGTTCCCAAATGTCGCCAAAATGTAGTACTCAAAGAGATGATGGATACTTCATGTAGGATAGATCAAGTTACTTTATTTAAGTTAGTTAGTTAAGATATAAAGGAAAACCCCATCAGGAGCAGCTGTCCTGCTGCTCAGCCCTCACTCAACTGACATTCACAGCACAGCAACATTCCAATCATCCAACAATCCATATGACATACATACCAGCTGAGCAGCAGGGAAACACAAGTTATAACAGAATCAAACACCCTGGTTGTCACCTACTTGAACACTTTTCCACCAACCTTTTCATGGCGGGGTCCCTGCCATGAAAAGGTTGGCAGACATGCAGGTTTTGATTGGGATTGTGGTGCCGGCATCAGCACCCCCTCCCATCCCCGCCTCTTTTTCCACAGCCACGGGATCCAGGATCCTGGTAGGTGCTGCAGTCTTGTGGTGGGTCAACCGGTATGGTCATAATCAGCAGTCGGACCGCCACAGCGAATATGGTGGTCTTCTGCCTGCCATACTCGTAAACAGGTCCTTAGAAAGCAAGATGAAAGTCAAATTCCTCCTGTGGGACAAAGCAGGATGCTACAGTTGAGGTGAGCTTGATGTTGAACACTTTGAGCCTTATTTACAAGCCGATTGCGCCACTTTTGCGTAATTTATTTTTTTCACAACAGATTTTATTGATTGATTAGGCAAGGGATAATCACAGTGTACCAAAATCAGGAAGGCACTGTCAAGTGGCAAAGCACAGTTCAATATACGTACAACCCAATCAATTGAAAGAGAAAAGGAAAAAGAAAAGGGAAAAGAAACCCCCCCCCCCTGCCACCCCCAGCCACCCCAACTACCCAGTGTCCCATCTACCCACCCCTTATCCCACCCTAACCCAATGCACGTGATCACAACAGCTCCAACAATTGATCACATTACAGCAATCATCGAGTGTCACTCTAGGCCCGGAGGTCCTCTACTGTAGGCAAATCATCGTCCGGGGCAGCCGGATGCTCCAGAGTCAAACCCCTGTAGTCTGCCCACCGTTTCCAGATTTTAAAGTGTTTCCGTGGGCACCCCCTGGCCTCGAACACGGGTTGTTCCAATCCCATATAGTAGTCAAGACCTGCCTTCCAGGCCCCGAGTGGCGGAGCCCGGTCACTCTTCCATGCCCTCGCCAGGTCCCGCTTAGCCACCACCAGACCCAACAGCAGAAGGTGACGTTTGTAAATGTTTCCGCCCACGTTCTCCAATACATGTAGAAGACCCAACCGGGGAGAACGGGGGAGATCCCACCCCAGCACTTCCGACAGACAGCTCCAAACCCCGTGCCAGAACCGGGTCAGACCAACACATGACCACACCGTGTGCAACAGCGTACCTCTCTCAGTCCCACAACGCAGGCACTCTGGGGATGCAATCAGGCCCGCCCTACACAGTGTCTCCCGGGTATAGTACGCCCTGTGTAGGTATTTAAACTGGATCAGTCGGAGACGTACTGCAATTGCCGCCCCACGTGGTGACTCCAAGGCCTCCCTCCAATCGTCCTCATCTAAGGGACCAACATCTTTTTCCCAGGAGTCCTTGAGCGGGAGCAAAGAGGCGGCGCGATGAGTGACCAGGGTTTGATAAATTCGGGACACCTTCTTGTCACCCAGGTCTCCCATAAAGATTTTAGCTTCCACTGGACTGAATTCCGGCATTCGTTCGAGTCCGACCAGGCTCGGAGCAAGCGCGTGGCGGAATTGTAGGTATTTAAAGAATTGGGATTTAGGCATGTGAAATTCCAAGCTAAGGTCCTGAAAGGATTTAAGCGTAGTCCCAGTTAGTACATGTCCAAGGGAAGAGATTCCAATGGAGTCCCAGCCCCCAAATCCCGGCAACGAGGACAAGGCGGGAAGTAGTCCGTTCTTCCACAATGGGGTCTCCGCCGTCAATTTACCCCACCATCCCATACGGCGCAGCGCCTGGCGCCATATCACGAAGACCACCTGTGTGGCCCGAGGCAATTCTTTCCGCAGCCTGGCCGAGTATAGTAGTGTGTGAAGCGTGTTGTCGCCCATCAATGAGCGCTCGAGGGCATATGCAGGGTCTCCCCTATCGCCGTACCACCACTCGTTAAGAACTAATAGGTTGGAGGCTTGATAGTAAGATAAGAGGTCCGATGTGGCCAGCCCTCCACAGTAAGTGGACAGGAAGCATGTCCGCAGCGCCACCCATGGCGGCGCCCACGGCCCATAGAAAGCGGCCCAGTACTGGGTTGACCCGACGGAACCACACTTTTGCGTAAATTTTAACATGGGAAAAGTGATGTGCGGATGGCGCAAGGGGCTTATAAATAAGTCCCTTTGATTCTTAGCTCCAAATGAAGCTGTTGACTTTGGTGCCAAAAGCTCCAAGCAGTACAAACTAAAACACTGCAGCAGATGTTGTTTTCCTGCTGACGTCACTTTACTTCTGATGTCACTTTGCGGCCTTTTCCCACTCTATACTGTATGTTGTGAAGTAGTCACTGTTTTTGGAGCTTCACATATTTCGACAGGGCAAGGTTGAGAACCAAAGCAGGACACGTCTGGATAACTGGTTTCCACAGTCCTGCAAAAGCTTTGAACTTCTTTGCAAAAAGGTTTGAATATGAAGAACCAGGAAACCTTGCCTGCCGATTGTACACCTTTGTCTAGCAGTATCAGCACCTGTTGCCAGTCCTCTAGGAGTTAAAAAATGTCAAATTACAGATTTCACTAACAGTTGAACATCTTCTCGCTGGGCACCTTCAAAGTTCTGAGACTTGCAACAGCATCTAGAATTTCAGGCCACAGGTTGCAGGAGGATCGAGGCTTCTCAAAGACTCTCTTCAGCTGTGGATGTGGCCAGAGTCCAGTATCTTGAACCTGGTGGTTCATCGCCAATATATGCCCAAACGTGGGTCCCTTGCTCACTTTGCCACTGGATTCAAGCAAGCCTGGCTGATGAAGGGTAATACCCAGAAACCAGTCCCAGCATGCTTGTTTCTGGTCCAGGGAAGACATGGCTTGGCAGTTCAGGCTGGACTGTTCCCATGAGGCACAGGGTCAAGGCTGATTTGCATATGGCTGGGTCTGAACTGAGGTGGCAGAGTGGGCTAAAGAATGATGATGGATTCCACCCAGATCTGTGACTGGGGGTGAGTGTCTGAAAAGTTTCAGCGCTCCGTCCATCATTTCTTTGTGTTTGCTCATCTCCAAGATGCCCATAGCCATCTTCCTGTGGATGTCCCGAAGGTCACATTCCCCAACTCTGTGAATGACTTGAGCTCTGGCGATTCAAGAACAGCCGGGCTCTGTCAAGGCTCAGCACTCTAACCTGGTGGTGCGCGACGCTGCGGGAGCAAGGCCGGTTCACAGAGCATGGCTCAACACCTAATGGTCACCTGAGGCAGAGTCAGCCCAACAGGGGAAAGAGAAACGAGGAGATGAGAGAGACAGAGAAGGCTTCAGTTGTGGGTGCCTGAGGAGCTGCAGTTTAGGTGTTGTCTCTGGAGTCCCTTTTGTCATTGAATGCTGTGTTGTCTGCGTCTGTCCAGATCACCGATGATAGCTCAGCTGTGTGGGTAATAGGGAAAAAACGAGTGATGTGAAATGTACTTCTTTGCCTATCCTCTTTTACTTATGCAAACCCCCTTCCTTACCTTGACTTGCCCTCTTTGCAATGGATGCTCATTGGTGCATAGGAGCATCTGATTTGTGTTGCTCTTGTATCCCTAGAAGAAGTTGCACAGTTATTAGGTTTAGGTCCTTGGTTAACTGCCCACTCTCACCAATACTCAACACCTGATATACATGTTTTCTGTACTCACGGGTTTGCAACAACGTTTCTCAAATTCTCTGGTCAGGAATTCGAAGATTATTGCTTGAGGGTTCTTATGCTGGAAAGAATTTCTCTTGCCAAGATGTTTCGAATAAAATAAATTATTTGGGAAACTCGTAGTATTAATTGCATCTACTCTTGCTTCCCAATGTCACATAGTTCTCAGAGATTCACTCTCTAACCAAGATTCTCTTTCTTCTCTTTCAGATTCAACTCTGAGACTTTTACAAATGCACTAGCCCTTACCTCTGCGCATGCGATTCTGTATTTCTGTAGAATGTTTTTCTGCTTGTTGATTTGTTGTTTTTCTTTTGTAGGTCATCATTGAATTGATGGTCACCAAGGTGTCTAGATGCTGCAGAGGATGAACCAGGATTCAGGAAGACCTAAAGTTCCACGCCAAGATCCAACAAGCTGCATCTTTCAGGTGAGTTACTACATAACAAGCAGTGAGTCATGGTACAGTCTTGGCTATTGTATCCAGGGATGCCCAAAATGACCACAGCCCTTGACAAATGTAGAAGTCTTATGGGTCCTCATTTCTGGAGGGCCAGCATGATGCGCATACATATCTGCTCTCTCTCCCCCTGTAAAGGGTGTGTGGCACTAGGCAGCCTGATTGTGTGAGAGCCCTGGGAAAAGAGAGGAGAGTGCCAAATCTCTGTAGATATGATGCTGGCCTGCTCCCTCCCTCTCACGTAATGCAGTGCAGCAACTTTGGTGTGATTTATACAGCTTGTATGCTCAGTTGCGTCTGGGTGGCATAAAAAGCTATTTAAAACACAATGACAAAGGGCTTGGTACCCAGTGAAGGGGTTGTGGCTCGGTCACTTTGTGGTATGCATGGGCATTATTGGACCGACTACTGTTCCTGCACTGGTGGACTCCCACCTTTTCATTCACAGTCTTTCTTTTTTCCTTCTCCCACTGACTTTCTACTGGCTCTCTGTCGTCTTCTAGTTCTTGCAGGATTTGAAACTTGTTACTGAGGGTGACTGAGTATTTACTAAGGGCCTCATGTATGAGGTATTGACAAAGGGCAGTGCTGCAAGGAATCTTGTGGCGCTGCCCTACGTCAAAACAAAGGCCAGGAGTGCGATGTATCTATGTGATACGGCGCATTCCTGTCATTTCCCCAGCACCGGTGCACAATGGGTTGCCATGCGCCAACACAGGCACCCTTGCAGCATGGTGCAAGGGTGCCTGCGCAGTGGGCCTGATTGATTTTCTGCAGGAATGTACACCTTCCTGCACAAAATAAATCAATTCAGGTGATTTCCTTTTTCTATATGTGCTGCAGGATGCAGCACGGGAAACAGCCTTTACAACGAGGCTTTTACCTCGTTGTGACTTTACCACGCATTTTTAGCATGCATATTTTTACCTTGAATATACATTTACAGTGCATGCCAATACCACGTATTTAAGGTAAGTTGAGGGTGGGGGTCTCCCCCCACAAATACATTGTTTTTAAATCTAAAAACAATGTGTGTAATTGGTATGCATTGTAAATGCATATTCCCTGTAAAAACATGCGTGCTAAAAAATGTATGGCAAAGGCATGCATTATATTTACATGCATTGTACGGTCATACAACAATGCAGCACACATAGAAAAGGGAAAGCACGAGGAGAAATTAAAACATTTCTCCTCGGTGCCCCTCTCTAACGTCACACTTGGGGTGGCGTTAGATTCTGACACATTCCCAGGATTATGATTTCTCATAATAATAATAATAAACCGGTATTTGTAAAGAGCAGACTAATCACCCCTAAGGGTCCCAGGACACTGATGACCGTCGGGAAGATTAAACAAGCTATTGCCCAGAGTCACATGGTGCTGGGCTGAGCTGCCGCCAGCGCAAGGGATTGAACCTTGAGCCCCATGCTCCAGATTCAGCTGCCCTTGCCGCTGTGCCACACCTCTCCCTCGTGAAATCTGGGAATGTGTCCAGTTCCCTGGGTGTTGCGTGGGAACACCCACAGCAACACCCTAGAACGCCCCTTTCACATGGGTTTCTGCGTGAAAGGGGCACATATTTATAAGGCCATGAAAAGCAAACTAAAGTGGCTTTACATGGCCGTATAAATATGCCGTGGCACTTTGTGCCACCAGAATGTCAAAACGTGATGTTCTGGCAGCACAAAAGTGCCGGTAGGGCCTCATAAAGGAGGCCCTTAGTTTCTGTGCATCTTTGAGGATGGTGGTGTTATATTGCTGGTGTTGGTTTTTCAGTTCCATCAATGCTATCTTCAGCTTTAACTTTAGCCTGGCAACGACAAGGTGATGGTCTGATACCATCGGTGGCGTCGGACCATCACCTCAATGGTAAATATCCCATCTGTATATTTATTCATGTGTATATTCACTACTACACCTTGGTGTAACGCTATACTTTTGTGCTATTCACCTTTTCCAAGTGTAGATTAATACTTAGATATAGATTTACATGTCTCCACCCACTAAAATGATTGGCTAAAGCCTCCTACAAAAGGTTTTCTTGTGTAATGTTACTAATGGCAACTTTCCATACATAAGTGGAGCTGCTGATTAGAAACTATGGGGATTTTTTTATTCTTTAAAAACATACTAATAATTTTTTTAATTAATTGAAATATATTCATTTAATGTAGAAGCAATAATTTTTAAAACTAATTAAAAAAAAATCACCCTCCCACTTAAAGCTTTAGGTTTATTTAATCTGTAATACATTTTCTTAAAAACGAGGCCCTACGTTTACTAAGCCTTTGCGTCGCCCTTGTGCGGCGCATGGCGATGCAGGGCAACACTATGGCTTATTTAAACATTTTAGGGGCATATTCTCAAGGATTTATCGCTGAGGTAACAGCGCTTTATCACAGCCAAAGTGGTGATAAATTTATCGCCCCATTCACAAGCTGGTGCTAACAGCCCATATCACCAGTTTACCTGCGATAGCAGCTGCAAAAAACGTCGCCACAGATGACCCCCGCAACTATCACTAATGAGATGCAGAGTAGGCGTTCCCGTGCAAAAGCCGCAACAACACCACTCCACAACATTCTCAACGGCCAGCCAGACAGGTAAAAAGATCCCAAAAAATGCAATAAGGCGCGTTAGCAGCAGGAAATTAACACCTGCTCTGACTTGGTGTAAAGTCAGATGGCAGCCTGCACCACAAAAGGGAGCCCAGCCCAGAGCCACACCTGAAGGGCAACAGATGCCATGGAGCCACTGATCTTGCAGCTGGGAGCCTCAACAGGGCCACAACACCCACCGCCACGCCCCTCCCCTCCCCAGGCAAAGACATGTAACATCAACTTCTTGAAATCATGTACAAAAAATTTGACTGATGTCGCACAATCACATGTAACATGCATGTGTTGTCACAAAAATGAGCATCACACACTCACATTGTGCTTGGTTTAGTTTTCACATCATGGCAGCGCCTCTTGGCCTCCTCTATTGACCTGCTCGACACTTCGAATGCATTCATGGTAGTCTAATTGTGGGTCAGTTGATGGTAGTGTTCTGTCACCTCCGCTGATCTGGTTTGCCTGCGGACTGCACCCCGTCTTCCTCCCTCTTCTCCATGGCCTTCCCCGACAGCGTTGTTCCTTGCTGGTGATCTGTGGGGCTTGTGGGGTTGGCGTTGACCTCTGCACGCAGTCCCAGTGCATCCATGTTGCTACGCACTTTGGATTGTTTTTGGTGTGTTCTTTTTGTTGTTTTTATAGTGCATTTTCTTGCCTGACGCGTGGGATTTGCAGGCCTGTCACTGGTTTTTGCTGGTTTTTGTATTGCGATTGGCCTCATTGCAAGTTTTTTTGCGTTCGTGTTTCTCATTTTTGCGACGTTGCGTTGACTTTATCACTCACATTTGATGCTTTATTGGGGGACCTATCTCATGGTGCATCCGTGTTGTGAATACTTAGTTAACACAGCGTTCTTTTCCCACGATAGACTGCGATGTTGAAAGTTGCGTTAAGCTAATTTTGCAATGGTTATCACACGTTCTTGAGAATATCCCCCTTAAAATTTACAAACCCACAAAGGGCCTGATTTGTATGGCTTGTGTGGCTTTGTAAAGAAATGCAAGGTAGTAATAGGTGTTCCATCGGTGCAGCATGAGCATTTCTGTGCAACCACCCATGGATTTCACGCAATTCCAGATATACTAAGGTTTGTACAGCTGGAATTGCATTACATTGGTATACCTACCACTAAGAGGCGTAATGAGGAGAACATCTTTTTTTCTCCTCATTATTTCCTCTTTGGTCTGTTTTTTGTGCAGGAAGGGATCTCTTTGCACTGACATGTTCATGATTAAATATTCATCCATTCAGCCGCCAGAATCAACTTCCACAGCGGTATGATGGCCATTGCAACCTGGATAAAAGATAGTTGCCTCAAGCTCGACTCGGACAAGACCGAAGTACTCCTCCTGGGACGACTCCTGGTGACCCGCCTCACTGGGAACAGCCCCTACTCCCACAGGCCATGCACGTGTGAGCATTAAATACTTTTCCTTTTCTAAAGAAAAAGCACAGAATGGACAATCTTTTACTGAGCGTTATTTGATGTGTTGCTGAGTTTTGAGTTGCGAGCCCGTAGCACCTCCCTGAGTCAGTCTAGGACTGCTCTGCCTCACTGCTCTTAGACTCATCTACATAAAGGGGCTTTAGGTCCAAAGTCTGAAGGCCTGCAGTATGGAGGCCTCAGGATAGCACAGGCCAAAGACCCCAGTTGACACAGTGGGTCTCAAAAATATCTGGGGCTGCCTTATACATGCAACCCGTTTTCCTTCATTGCACTGGGCGCACCAATTGAACGGTGCGCCCAAAGCAATGAAGGAAAGTGAATTTGAATTTACAGGAATTTATATAGCGCTCGTATACCAGGCGGTTTCATGGCGCTTGGAGGATGCTTAACCCATGGCTAGGGTGACGGAATTACTGAGGTGGGAAGGCGTGGGAAAAAAAGAAGGTCTTGAGTGCCCTGCGGAATTCGAGATAAGAGGAAAGAGATCTAATGTGAAGGGGAAGGGAGTTCCAAAAAATGGGGGCGAGGACAGTGAATTTCAGGCCCCCAGATTTCCTTTTCTTGAACCGGGGAACAGAAAGAAAAAATTTAGTGGAAGAGCGAAGTTCTCTGTTAGGGCAGTAAGTGCTGATGGCGGAAGAAATAAAATCTGGGGCAGTCCCCGCCAAGGCCTGAAAGGTGGTACAGCCCAATTTAAAGAGAGCCCGTTCCTTGATGGGCAGCCAATGTAGGGATTTGAGTAGGGGAGTGATGTGATGGAATCTGGGCAGGCCATAAATCAGGCGGGCAGCCTGATTTTGGACTAACTGAAGGCGACGAAAGGCATATGCAGGAGCGCCATTATATACAATGTTCCCGTAGTCCAGCCGGGACAGGACCATCGCCATCAGAATCAATTTAAGGGCGGGGAAAGAAAAAAAACGGAAGATTTTCCGTATAGTGAGGAGAGCAAAGAAACAAGAAGAAACAACAGAACTAATCTGAGAATGGGGAGTGAGGTGTTTATTGAGTGAAATCCCTAGAGTTTTTACAGAGGAGGAGGATGTGGGGGAGGTGCCCAAGGAGGGAGGCCAAAAGTTGGGGGACCAGGGACTGGGAGTGCTACCAGTGACGACAAGTTCAGTCTTGTCCGGATTTAATTTCAAATGGTTGCAGTTCATCCAATCACTGATGAACAGCATGACAGACTGGAAATTAAATATACTGGTTGGGGAGTGTGACAGATGGAAAATGAGTTGGAGGTCATCGGCATAGTTGTACACGGTGACCTCCATTTGCTGAAGTGCAGAAATAAGTGGAAAGATGTATAGATTGAATAATAAAGGAGAGAGAGAGGAACCCTGGGGGACACCACACCGAATCAAGTGAGGGGGGGCAATGAATTCAGCAAGATGGACGGCCTGGGAGCGATCTCTTAGAAAGGAGCTAATCCAGGCCAGAGCTGGGCCCTCGATGCCCGCCGCCTTGACATGGGTGAGAAGGATGGAATGGTCAACCGTGTCAAAGGTGGCGGAGAGATCTAAGAGGACGAGGGCCTGAGGAGTGTTGGTATCTAGCCCCTCTCTGAGCTTGTCCATCACGGAAATGACCACCTTCTCGGTGGAGGGCCGGGGGAGAAAGCCGGCCTGCCGGGAAGAAAATCCCCCACTCTCCTCCAAAAAGGCACCTAGGACCTGGGTGACATGGGCCTCCAGGGCCTTGGACAAGAAGGGGAGGAGGGGAGAAAGTGCACCGTATTATGATGAATGCACCGCTTCAGGGCAGCTGTGAACTTGCGCTGCCCTGGGGGCAGCGCACTGCTATGAAAAACGGAGCGGCTGCTATGATTCTGCTCTGTGTTTTCACAGTGCAGGTGGCAACCCGCCTGCACTGCATCCTTGAAGGTGTTTTAGATGTCCCCTTGCAGGCAGGTGCAGTCAGTGACTGTACTCGCCTGCAAGGGGGCGTCTGGGCGGTCCATGGGACCCCCTTTACCACTTCCAGATGGTTGCCATCAGGGGGCGCACTGACAGTGCACCACCTCCCAGTCAGCTTCTTTGCCTATGCGCCCACTTCTGTAATATGGCGCGGGTGCAGAGGGAAGGGATTGCCTCATTTGCATGGGGCACACCCCATGCAAATGAGGTAACGCCCTGGCGCTTTATGTGCCCTAGCGCTATCATTATTAGAGAAGGGGCTGCACCAGCGTCTGTGGCTCCTTCTGTAAGGCCACAGAGCCCCCGGGGCGCGCAGAGTGGACGAAAGCGCCTATTGCGCTCCCAGGACACTTTCTGTAATGTGGACCCTTTCTGACACATGGCTTTTTACAGCAGGAATGTAATCGCACCAATTTTCAGTTTGTGTCCGGAATTTATAGCAGCAAGAGACATATTCAGAGTGAATGATTGCGCTTTACAAAATACTTCATAAATACAGTCAAAGTTAACACACAGATAATGCCTTGTGTGAAGCAGCGCTGACAGTGCAAAATGCATCTGTAAGCTTGCACCATGATGCAGTGTTCATCAACGGATCACGTGGGATCTTAGGACCTGCATTCAGCTTTATCAAGGCGTGCTGGGTGTGCCACACAGGGGAGCAGGAAGGTTGTGCAACACAGGGGAGCAGGAAGGTTGTGCCACACAGGGGAGCAGGGTGTGCTGGGTACGCCACACAGGGGAGCAGGAAGGTTGCGCCACGCAGGGGAGCAGGGTGTGCTGGGTGTGTGCCACACAGGGGAGCAGGAAGGTTGTGCCACACAGGGGAGCAGGGTGTGCTGGGTACGCCACACAGGGGGGCAGGGCGTGCTGGGTGTGCCACACAGGGGAGCAGGAAGGTTGCGCCACACAGGGGAGCAGGAAGGTTGTGCCACACAGGGGAGCAGGAAGTGCTGGGGGTGCCACACAGGGGAGCAGGAAGGTTGCGCCACACAGGGGAGCAGGAAGGTTGCGCCACACAGGGGAGCAGGAAGTGCTGGGTGTACCACACAGGGGAGCAGGAAGGTTGCGCCACACAGGGGAGCAGGAAGTGCTGGGTGTGCCACACAGGGGAGCAGGAAGGTTGTGCCACACAGGGGAGCAGGAAGTGCTGGGGGTGCCACACAGGGGAGCAGGAAGTGCCGGGTGTGCCACACAGGGGAGCAGGAAGGTTGCGCCACACAGGGGAGCAGGAAGTGCTGGGTGTGCCACACAGGGGAGCAGGAAGGTTGTGCCACACAGGGGAGCAGGGTGTGCTGGGTACGCCACACAGGGGGGCAGGGCGTGCTGGGTGTGCCACACAGGGGAGCAGGAAGGTTGCGCCACACAGGGGAGCAGGAAGGTTGTTCCACACAGGGGAGCAGGAAGTGCTGGGGGTGCCACACAGGGGAGCAGGAAGGTTGCGCCACACAGGGGAGCAGGAAGGTTGCGCCACACAGGGGAGCAGGAAGTGCTGGGTGTACCACACAGGGGAGCAGGAAGGTTGCGCCACACAGGGGAGCAGGAAGTGCTGGGTGTGCCACACAGGGGAGCAGGAAGGTTGTGCCACACAGGGGAGCAGGAAGTGCTGGGGGTGCCACACAGGGGAGCAGGAAGTGCCGGGTGTGCCACACAGGGGAGCAGGAAGGTTGCGCCACACAGGGGAGCAGGAAGTGCTGGGTGTGCCACACAGGGGAGCAGGAAGGTTGTGCCACACAGGGGAGCAGGGTGTGCTGGGTACGCCACACAGGGGGGCAGGGCGTGCTGGGTGTGCCACACAGGGGAGCAGGAAGGTTGCGCCACACAGGGGAGCAGGAAGGTTGTGCCACACAGGGGAGCAGGAAGTGCTGGGGGTGCCACACAGGGGAGCAGGAAGGTTGCACCACACAGGGGAGCAGGAAGGTTGCGCCACACAGGGGAGCAGGAAGTGCTGGGTGTACCACACAGGGGAGAAGGAAGTGCTGGGTGTGCCACACAGGGGAGCAGGAAGGTTGTGCCACACAGGGGAGCAGGGTGTGCTGGGTACACCACACAGGGGGGCAGGGCGTGCTGGATGTGCCACACAGGGGAGCAGGAAGGTTGCGCCACACAGGGGAGCAGGAAGGTTGTGCCACACAGGGGAGCAGGAAGTGCTGGGGGTGCCACACAGGGGAGCAGGAAGGTTGCGCCACACAGGGGAGCAGGAAGGTTGCGCCACACAGGGGAGCAGGAAGTGCTGGGTGTGCCACACAGGGGAGCAGGAAGTGCTGGGGGTGCCACACAGGGGAGCAGGAAGGTTGCGCCACACAGGGGAGCAGGAAGGTTGTGCCACACAGGGGAGCAGGAAGTGCTGGGGGTGCCACACAGGGGAGCAGGAAGGTTGTGCCACACAGGGGAGCAGGAAGGTTGCGCCACACAGGGGAGCAGGAAGTGCTGGGTGTGCCACACAGGGGAGCAGGAAGGTTGTGCCACACAGGGGAGCAGGAAGTGCTGGGGGTGCCACACAGGGGAGCAGGAAGGTTGCGCCACACAGGGGAGCAGGAAGGTTGTGCCACACAGGGGAGCAGGAAGTGCTGGGGGTGCCACACAGGGGAGCAGGAAGGTTGTGCCACAAAGGGGAGCAGGAAGGTTGCGCCACACAGGGGAGCAGGAAGTGCTGGGTGTGCCACACAGGGGAGCAGGAAGTGCTGGGTGTGCCATACAGGGGAGCAGGAAGGTTGCGCCACACAGGGGAGCAGGAAGGTTGCGCCACACAGGGGAGCAGGAAGGTTGTGCCACACAGGGGAGCAGGAAGTGCTGGGGGTGCCACACAGGGGAGCAGGAAGGTTGTGCCACACAGGGGAGCAGGAAGGTTGCGCCACACAGGGGAGCAGGAAGTGCTGGGTGTGCCACACAGGGGAGCAGGAAGGTTGTGCCACACAGGGGAGCAGGAAGTGCTGGGGGTGCCACACAGGGGAGCAGGAAGGTTGCGCCACACAGGGGAGCAGGAAGGTTGTGCCACACAGGGGAGCAGGAAGGTTGCGCCACACAGGGGAGCAGGAAGTGCTGGGTGTGCCACACAGGGGAGCAGGAAGGTTGCGCCACACAGGGGAGCAGGAAGTGCTGGGTGTGCCACACAGGGGAGCAGGAAGGTTGCGCCACACAGGGGAGCAGGGTGTGCTGGGTACGCCACACAGGGGAGCAGGAAGGTTGCGCCACACAGGGGAGCAGGAAGGTTGCGCCACACAGGGGAGCAGGAAGGTTGTGCCACACAGGGGAGCAGGAAGTGCTGGGGGTGCCACACAGGGGAGCAGGAAGGTTGCGCCACACAGGGGAGCAGGAAGTGCTGGGTGTGCCACACAGGGGAGCAGGAAGGTTGTGCCACACAGGGGAGCAGGAAGTGCTGGGGGTGCCACACAGGGGAGCAGGAAGGTTGCGCCACACAGGGGAGCAGGAAGTGCTGGGTGTGCCACACAGGGGAGCAGGAAGGTTGCGCCACACAGGGGAGCAGGAAGTGCTGGGTGTGCCACACAGGGGAGCAGGAAGGTTGCGCCACACAGGGGAGCAGGGTGTGCTGGGTACGCCACACAGGGGAGCAGGAAGGTTGCGCCACACAGGGGAGCAGGAAGTGCTGGGGGTGCCACACAGGGGAGCAGGAAGGTTGCGCCACACAGGGGAGCAGGAAGTGCTGGGGGTGCCACACAGGGGAGCAGGAAGGTTGCGCCACACAGGGGAGCAGGAAGGTTGCGCCACACAGGGGAGCAGGAAGTGCTGGGTGTGCCACACAGGGGAGCAGGAAGGTTGTGCCACACAGGGGAGCAGGAAGTGCTGGGGGTGCCACACAGGGGAGCAGGAAGGTTGCGCCACACAGGGGAGCAGGAAGTGCTGGGTGTGCCACACAGGGGAGCAGGAAGGTTGCGCCACACAGGGGAGCAGGAAGGTTGCGCCACACAGGGGAGCAGGGTGTGCTGGGTACGCCACACAGGGGAGCAGGAAGGTTGCGCCACACAGGGGAGCAGGAAGTGCTGGGGGTGCCACACAGGGGAGCAGGAAGGTTGCGCCACACAGGGGAGCAGGAAGTGCTGGGGGTGCCACACAGGGGAGCAGGAAGGTTGCGCCACACAGGGGAGCAGGAAGGTTGCGCCACACAGGGGAGCAGGAAGTGCTGGGTGTGCCACACAGGGGAGCAGGAAGGTTGCACCACACAGGGGAGCAGGAAGGTTGCACCACACAGGGGAGCAGGAAGGTTGTGCCACACAGGGGAGCAGGAAGGTTGCGCCACACAGGGGAGCAGGAAGTGCTGGGTGTGCCACACAGGGGAGCAGGAAGGTTGCGCCACACAGGGGAGCAGGAAGTGCTGGGTGTGCCACACAGGGGAGCAGGAAGGTTGCGCCACACAGGGGGGCAGGAAGTGCTGGGGGTGCCACACAGGGGAGCAGGGTGTGCTGGGTACGCCACACAGGGGAGCAGGAAGGTTGCGCCACACAGGGGAGCAGGAAGTGCTGGGGGTGCCACACAGGGGAGCAGGGTGTGCTGGGTACGCCACACAGGGGGGCAGGAAGGTTGTGCCACACAGGGGAGCAGGAAGTGCTGGGGTGCCACACAGGGGAGCAGGGTGTGCTGGGTACGCCACACAGGGGGGCAGGAAGGTTGTGCTACACAGGGGAGCAGGAAGTGCTGGGGTGCCACACAGGGGAGCAGGGTGTGCTGGGTACGCCACACAGGGGGGCAGGAAGGTTGTGCCACACAGGGGAGCAGGAAGGTTGCGCCACACAGGGGAGCAGGAAGGTTGTGCCACACAGAGGAGCAGGAAGGTTGTGCCACACAGGGGAGCAGGAAGTGCTGGGTGTGCCACACAGGGGAGCAGGAAGTGCTGGGGGTGCCACACAGAGGAGCAGGAAGTGCCGGGGGTGCCACACAGGGGAACAGGATGTGCTGGTTTTTGCTTGCCAGACAGCGGAGCAGGATGTGCTGGGTGTGCCACACAGGGGAGCAGGAAGTGCTGGGTATGCCGCACAGGGGAACAGGATGTGCTGGGAGTGCCACACAGAGGAGTAGGAAGTGCTGGGTATGCCGCACAGGGGAACAGGATGTGCTGGGTGTGCCACACAGAGGAGTAGGAAGTGCTGGGTATGCCGCACAGGGGAACAGGATGTGCTGGGTGTGCCACACAGAGGAGTAGGAAGTGCTGGGTATGCCACATAGGGGGGCTGGAAGTGCTGGGTGGGCCACACGGGAGAGCAGGATGTGCTGGGAGTGCCACACGAGTAGCAGGAAGTGATTGCTGTGCCACACAGAGGAGCAGGAACTGCTGGGTGTGACACACAGGGGAACAAGAAATGCTGGGTGTACTACACAGGGGAGCAGGAAGGTTGCGCCACACAGGGGAGCAGGGTGTGCTGGGTACGCCACACAGGGGAGCAGGAAGGTTGCGCCACACAGGGGAGCAGGAAGGTTGCGCCACACAGGGGAGCAGGAAGGTTGTGCCACACAGGGGAGCAGGAAGTGCTGGGGGTGCCACACAGGGGAGCAGGAAGGTTGCACCACACAGGGAAGCAGGAAGTGCTGGGTGTGCCACACAGGGGAGCAGGAAGGTTGTGCCACACAGGGGAGCAGGAAGTGCTGGGGGTGCCACACAGGGGAGCAGGAAGATTGCGCCACACAGGGGAGCAGGAAGTGCTGGGTGTGCCACACAGGGGAGCAGGAAGGTTGCGCCACACAGGGGAGCAGGAAGTGCTGGGTGTGCCACACAGGGGAGCAGGAAGGTTGCGCCACACAGGGGAGCAGGGTGTGCTGGGTACGCCACACAGGGGAGCAGGAAGGTTGCGCCACACAGGGGAGCAGGAAGTGCTGGGGGTGCCACACAGGGGAGCAGGAAGGTTGCGCCACACAGGGGAGCAGGAAGTGCTGGGTGTGCCACACAGGGGAGCAGGAAGGTTGCGCCACACAGGGGAGCAGGAAGGTTGCGCCACACAGGGGAGCAGGGTGTGCTGGGTACGCCACACAGGGGAGCAGGAAGGTTGCGCCACACAGGGGAGCAGGAAGTGCTGGGGGTGCCACACAGGGGAGCAGGAAGGTTGCGCCACACAGGGGAGCAGGAAGTGCTGGGGGTGCCACACAGGGGAGCAGGAAGGTTGCGCCACACAGGGGAGCAGGAAGGTTGCGCCACACAGGGGAGCAGGAAGTGCTGGGTGTGCCACACAGGGGAGCAGGAAGGTTGCACCACACAGGGGAGCAGGAAGGTTGCGCCACACAGGGGAGCAGGAAGGTTGTGCCACACAGGGGAGCAGGAAGGTTGCGCCACACAGGGGAGCAGGAAGTGCTGGGTGTGCCACACAGGGGAGCAGGAAGGTTGCGCCACACAGGGGAGCAGGAAGTGCTGGGTGTGCCACACAGGGGAGCAGGAAGGTTGCGCCACACAGGGGGGCAGGAAGTGCTGGGGGTGCCACACAGGGGAGCAGGGTGTGCTGGGTACGCCACACAGGGGAGCAGGAAGGTTGCGCCACACAGGGGAGCAGGAAGTGCTGGGGGTGCCACACAGGGGAGCAGGGTGTGCTGGGTACGCCACACAGGGGGGCAGGAAGGTTGTGCCACACAGGGGAGCAGGAAGGTTGCGCCACACAGGGGAGCAGGAAGGTTGTGCCACACAGAGGAGCAGGAAGGTTGTGCCACACAGGGGAGCAGGAAGTGCTGGGTGTGCCACACAGGGGAGCAGGAAGTGCTGGGGGTGCCACACAGAGGAGCAGGAAGTGCCGGGGGTGCCACACAGGGGAACATGATGTGCTGGTTTTTGCTTGCCAGA
This sequence comes from Lissotriton helveticus, assembly GCF_964261635.1. Classification (NCBI taxonomy): domain Eukaryota; kingdom Metazoa; phylum Chordata; class Amphibia; order Caudata; family Salamandridae; genus Lissotriton; species Lissotriton helveticus. The sequence goes on from NC_136067.1 coordinate 55,496,845, forward strand.
CAGCGGAGCAGGATGTGCTGGGTGTGCCACACAGGGGAGCAGGAAGTGCTGGGTATGCCGCACAGGGGAACAGGATGTGCTGGGAGTGCCACACAGAGGAGTAGGAAGTGCTGGGTATGCCGCACAGGGGAACAGGATGTGCTGGGTGTGCCACACAGAGGAGTAGGAAGTGCTGGGTATGCCGCACAGGGGAACAGGATGTGCTGGGTGTGCCACACAGAGGAGTAGGAAGTGCTGGGTATGCCGCACAGGGGAACAGGATGTGCTGGGTGTGCCACACAGAGGAGTAGGAAGTGCTGGGTATGCCACATAGGGGGGCTGGAAGTGCTGGGTGGGCCACACGGGAGAGCAGGATGTGCTGGGAGTGCCACACGAGTAGCAGGAAGTCATTGCTGTGCCACACAGAGGAGCAGGAACTGCTGGGTGTGACACACAGGGGAACAAGAAATGCTGGGTGTACTACACAGAGAGGGAAGAAACTACTGGGTTTGCCACACAGAGGAGCAGGGAGTGCTGGGTATCCCACACAGGTGGGTCAAGAAGTCCTGGGTGGGCCATCCAGGGAAACAAGATGTGCTGGGTGTGCCACACAGGAGAGGGGGCGTGCTGTGTGGGCCACACAAGGGAGCATAATGTGATGCTTTGATGCTCTGTCCTAACTGTTCACACAGACATGAACTTTTATAACAGAGCCCCCCCCCCCCAAAGGAAAATGCACATGAAGCAAGATACAATATTTTTCTCTTCGCATAAAAAGCATACCAATAATCCGGATAAAAAGCATTTCACCTTGCAAGGGATTCGATGTTAATTATTTAAGCAGTCTCTCTGTTTACATCATGGGATGATGAATAATGAATGGACCTCAGGTGCCTATGACTTTACCAGGCAAATTAAGCCTATTTATAGCTCCGGCCTCCTAGGAGCAGAGAGCAGCCTTTCCACAGTGAAGGGATGTCAGACTCTGAGCCATCAGAGGGAATTCCAGCAGGAGCTGCCTTAATGAGAAGGGAGCTGTCAGGCTGCACTCCTCTGCTCTGTTGAACTGACTGTGGGAGGAGGTCTATGTCAGGGGGTGAGGCTCACACATCTAGGCGTCCTGGGGATGAAGCAGGTGTAATGTAAAGCTGTGTAAATCACCCTGTAATGCTCCCAGGGTGGAGATGCTAAGATGTGTCCCAATCACCCACTGAACCATGCCAAGATGGAATGCTAACATGAAAATGCATGTAACTCACCTCCTAATGGAAGATAATGTCAAGGACTGTATATAGCTCACCTGGTAATGCATTCGCGGACTGACGCACTTCCATATGATATTTACATCTCGCTAGGTAACGTATGCGAAAACAGAGCATGTTATATATGATACTGTATAGCTCCCGTGTAAATGCCTCCTTGATACAGATAGCAATATATGATGCTATATAATTCACATGGTAATGCACATGAAGACAAAGGTGGTAATATATGATGCTGTGTAACTCAACCGAAGAAGCCTGTAGAGATAAAGGCGATGATGTATGATGCTGTATAGCTCACTTGGTAATGCAATGTGAGATGAGTCAGTAACATATGATTCTATATAACTCATATATATAAGGGCCATAATTCACCTGGGAACAAGTGCTCGGATAAGGCGGTTGCACACCATTGTGTTTAATGGACCTGCTACTTCAGGATAAGACAGAGGTTGTGGAGGTGGAACCACACTCTGAAACATGCTCTGAAGCAATACTTTTCTGCACTTATGATTAACATCACAAATATAACCACACCTCTCTCCAGAGGAACTGAGAAGGTTCTGATCATGTTGTCCCTGCACATTCCATTACCATCCCCTAAAGAAACCAACAGCAAATCCACAAGACATGGCTAACTACTAGCCAACTGCTAGCCTGTGAAACATAGGGGCATACTTACAATGGAATGTCAGAGTGCGGTGCTACGCCACAATTGGTAACGCTGTGCTCTGACATTTCTAAAAACGCTGGGATGCGCTGTATTTACAATAAATGGCGCACCCCTGCGTGTCCCCTAGCGCTGGTGCAAAATGTAGCTGCCTAGCGCCAATGCAGGCACCCTTGCACCAGCGTGCAAGGGTGCCTGAGTTGTAGGAAATGATTGTTTATGTCCTTTCCTGCACGTAAACAATCACTAGTGGCAATTTGTAACTTCTATGTGTCCTGCAGAATGCATCACATATAAAAGTTGAAACTCGTCCTTATCTAATGATTGTTTATGTGCAAGAAGGGACACCTTTCTGCACATTAACAATCACTAATGGCTTTTTGCTCTTTCTATGTGTGCTGCAGAATGCAGGACACATAGAAACAGCAAAAACAATTGTGCCAGTTTAAGATCAGGTTTTCCCTGGTATTATTTTTGGTGCTCTACCATATTTATGCCAGCAATGCAAATATAGGCGTGACTGCCACAGGTAGGAGCAGTAGTTCAGGATCGGGGGATAGTCGATAGACAACGGGATAGATAAAATTTAATAAAAAAATTAATAAACCCACTTACCTTGCCCTCGCCACATCCCCAAGTGGATATAACCCAGATCTCTTGACTTCGAGCGAGTGATTGATTCATTCAGCAATCCGTCCATCATTTGCTGCCACAGCACTTTTCGCCCTAAGTGTGATGGGTATGCCCAAACGTGGATCCCTCGCTTGACCTGTCACTGGGTTTAAGCTAGCCTGGCTGATGAAGGGGGTTACGCTGAAACCAGTCCCAGGAAGCTTGTTTCTGGTCCAGGGAAGACCTGGCTTGGAGGTTAGGGCTGGACTGTTCCCATGAGGTACAAGGTCAAGACTGATTTGCATATGGTTGGGTCAAAACTGGGGTGGCATAATGAACAAAAGAACGATGCATTTAACCCAGATGTCTTGACTGGGGGTGAATGTTTGATTCATTCAGCATTCCGTCCATCATTTGTTGCTGCAGCACTTTCTGCCCTAAGTGGGATGGGTATGCCCAGACGTGGGTCCCTTGCTCTCTGTACCACTGGGTTCAAGCTAGCCTGACTGATGAGGAGTGTTGCCATGAAACCGGTCCCAGTATGCTTGCTTCCGGCCCAGGAAGGACCTGGGGTGGCAGTTCAGGCTGGACTGTTCCGATGAGAAACAGGGTCAAGACTGATTTGCATATGGCTGGGTCCAAACTGGGGTGGTATAGTGAGGAAAAGAATGATGGATTTAACCCAGATCTCTTAACTGGGAAGTTGAATGTTTGATTCATTCAGCATTCCATCCAACATTTGTTGCTGCAGCACTTTTCCCCTTAGTGGAATGGGTATGCACAGACGTGGGTCCCTTGCTCCCTGTGCCACTAGGTTCAAGCTAGCCTGGCTGATGCGGGGTGTTACCCCGAAACCGGTCCCAGGATGCTTGTTTCTGGTCCAGGGAGGAACTTGATTGGCAGTTCAGGTATTGTTATGATTTTAATTAATCAAACAATAAAAAAAGAACTTGAACTTGAACTTGATTGGCAGTTCAGGCTCGACTGTTCTCATGAGGAACAGGGTAAGATTGATTTGCATATGGCTGGGTCCAAACTGGTGTGGCATAGTGAGCAAAAGAACAATGGATTCAACCCAGTTCTCTTGATTGGGGGGGAATGTTTGATTTATTCAGCATTCTGTCCATCATTTGCTGCTGCAGCACTTTTTGCCCTAGGAGGGATGGATATACCCAGATGTGGGTCCCTTGCTCTCTGTACCACTGGGTTCAAGCCTGCCCGACTGATGAGGGGTGTTAACACAAAACCGGTCCCAGGATGCTTGTTTCTGGTCAAGGGAGAACCTGGCTTGGCAGTTCAGGCTGGACTGTTGCCTTGAGGAACAGGGTAAGACTGATTTGCATATGGCTGGGTCCAAGCTGGGGTGACATAGTGAGCAAAAGAACAGTGGATTTAGCCCAGATCTCTTGATTGGGGGTGAATGTTTGATTTATTCAGCATTCCGTCCATCATTTGCTGCCGCAGCACTTTTTGCCCTAAGTGGGATGGGTATACCCAGACATGGGTCCCTTGCTTGCTGTACCACTGGGTTCAAGCTAGCCTGACTGATATGGGGTGATAACCCAAAACCAGTCCCAGGATGCTTGTTTCTGGTCCAGGGAGAACCTGGCTTGGCAGTTCAGGTTGGACTGTTCTCATGAGGTACAGGATAAGACTGATTTGCATATGGCTGGGTCCAAACTGGGGTGGCATAGTGAGCCAAGGAACAATGAATTTAACCCAGATCTCTTGATTGGGGGTGAATGTTTGATTCATTCAGTATTCCGTCCATCATTTGCTGCTGCAGCACTTTTTGCCCTAAGTGGGATGGTGTAGCCAGACGTAGGTCCCTTATCCGTTGTGCCACTGGGTACAAGCTAGCCTAACTGATGAGGGGTGTTACCCTGAAACCGGTCCCAGGATGCTGGTATCCAGTCCAGGGAGAACCTGGCTTGGCAGTTCGGGCTGGGCTGTTTCCATAAGGAACATGGGTCAAGACTGATTTGTATATGGCTGTGTCCAAACTGGGCTGGCATAGTGAGCAAAAGAACAATGGATTTAACCCAGATGTTTTGACTGGGGGGTGAATGTTTCATTCATTCAACATTTCGTCCATCATTTGTTGCCGCACCACTTTTAGAAAGTGGGCATTTCTCTGCTCTTACTGCTCTTTGTGCCCTGAGCCTATCTCCAATACACGTCTGTGCACACTTAGTGCATTCCCTCTAGACAGCCACAAACACTGGAAGAGTGGGTATGACAGAGACCTTATCTGCATTTCGATAGCTCTTTCTGGGCAGGAAGCGAGAGGGAGAGCTAACACTTATACCTGAATAGGCAGTGCCCTTTTTGGCACACAAAAGGCTTAATACCCCTCAATGATAGTCTGGAGCAAGGGCTGAGAAGAAAGACCCATCTTTGAAGTCACCCCCACTTCAGAGGCATAAGTGGATATAAGTTCTGGGGCTCTGACCTTACCAAGACAGTATACAACTGGACCTGTGACAAACTATGCCAGAAGTAAAGACTGCTGTGCTACACGGATTGTCACTCTGCTTGACTGCTGCTCTGAAAGAACTGCTTTTCTGCTTTGCTGTGCTGCCCTACTGCCTGCGGATCTCTGCCCTGCTGAGGGCAAGAACTGTGCCCAACTCACTTGAACCCAGAGAGACTCCAAGGGCTTGCTGACTTGCCCCCGGCACTGATGTCTCAGGACCATCAACCTTTCACACCTTAAAAAAAAAAAATCAAGAAGCTGCTGCCATATCTCCCAGCATCTGCAGGAAAAACCCTTATTACCACCCTTATCTTTTCCCAGATGGATTATTGTAACGCCCTCCTTCTTAATGCTCAAGAAAAGGTCCTGAATGAGCTCCAGTCGATCCAAAACGCGGCAGCCTACTCGGCATTCCTAAATACAACTCCATCACCGCAGCCATACGTCATCTTCATTGGCTGCGTGTCAGAAGCCGGATTAAATTTAAAGCGCTCTGTATTGCTTACAAAGCCATCCATAATTCAGGACCTCGGTTCCTAAAGAACGCTTTTTTCATTTATACCCCCAGCAAACCCCTTCGCTCATCCTCTACCTGCCTCCTACCAGTCCCACAGACAAAAACCTCTTCTTGGGGAGACAGAGACGTTTCCTAGTTGCCACCGCTAGACTCTGGAACACCCTTCCTCTCCCCATCAAAACTAGCCCCAATCAATGATTCCTCTCCAGCGCCTCCTTGCTTGAATTGTAATCCTATGCGCCGAGACACCCCAGGGTATTTGCGCGCAATACAAATCACATAAACATAAACATAAACAATGTCTTCCTTCAACCCTGCAGCAGCACCTGAACTCTGAAATCTCTGAGTCCTGCCCTAACAAGTGGTGCCAATCCAGTCCTGGGCCTCTGAAAGGTGACTCCTGCAGTATAAAGCCATAAAAATCAACTCAGCGATGACTTTGCGCCAATCGGAATAGACACATTGCCTTTCGACGCCAAGGTCGGATAAGATCCACAGCAGTGCTTCGATGGACTGTGCAGCTCGACACTGACAGACAGCGCAGCTCGCTGACAAAGCAGAGCCTGCATCGTAAAGGTTCGTTGACGAAGACTTCCTTGCCTGCGTGGATCTGAACTGATGTATGGAGTCTTCAACGCTTGCTCGATCCAAGGTACTTTTCCAGCGGGACCAGCATGAGGTCTGTAGCTGGCCTGCCCTCCATCACGGTCTGCCTGTACCTTGGATTAACCCCTGTCCAGCGCGACCTCAAGAACCCCCTAAGCACTATTTCTTCTAAGCACTACTGTTTGATTTATTCTTTAAAAATATCTAACTCCTGTCCTACATATTGTATTTTTGTTGTTTTGTTCTTGTTTTACTAATTAAAATATCATCTATTTTTCTAACCCTCTGTGGAGTATTTTTGTGGCATTTTCATTGTGTTACTGTGTGTGTATGCGTGTGTGTGTTGCACAAAAACTTTACACATTGCCTCTTTAGAAAAGCCTATCTGCTCTGTGCTAAGCTAACAGAGGGTATGCACAGGTTATCTTCTAGTGTGTATATAGCTAACCCTGACTAGAGTGGTGGTTCCTGGTTGTACAGTGTGTTTACTCTGACAACTAGAAATCCCGGGGCAGATTTACAAATGCAAGCCCTTTGGCTGCGCCACGCTGCGGCTCTTTCAAAGGACAGGAATGCGACATATTTACAATAATATGTCGCATTCCTGTGCTCTCCCTTGTGCTGGCGCACAAACAGCTGCCATGCGCCGGCACAGGCACCCTTACACCATGGTGCAAGTATGCCTGCATCATGGGTAGATTGTTTTTGTGCAGGAAGGGGCACCTTCCTGCACAAAAACAATCACTAAAGGCATTTTCCTCTTTCAATGCGTGCTGTAGAATGCAGCACACATTGAAAGAGAAAACAAATTAGGAGAAATTAAAACATTTCTCCTCGTTGCACCTCGCTTTGGCACACTTAGGGTGACGTAGCATTCTGACGCATTTCCAGGTTTATGATTCCTTGTAAATCTAGAATTGTGTCTGGTTCCATGGGTGTTGCGTGGGAACACCCACAGCAACAACCATGGAACTCCCCTTTCACGCAAAGTGTTGCGTGTAAAGGGGTCGTATTTACAAGAACAGGAAAAGTCACACAGGGTGGCTTTTCCTGTCCTTGTAAATATGGGGCAGTGAAATGCACCGCAGGTGCGTCCCGAAAAGTGACGCACTTGTGGCGCAAGGGGCTTGTAAATCTGCCCCCTTATTTCTAACAATCTCCTACACTCCAGACATGCAACGTCTCAAACATACCATCACCTCATCCAAGCCTGGATATCCAGCACCTACCTGAAGCTCAAACCCATCCAGCTATACCTGCTAGTCCAGTTCTGGGTCATAGACATGGACCACGAAAGATTCAAACCCTCATTTTCAGTCAAGGCAGATCATTAGGATTCACCCTGGACACCATCTTCACACTCAAGGAACATGTGACCAAAAAAACTAAGACAGACTCATGCCAGCTTACACTAACAAATAAAACCATTCCTTTGAGAAAACACATTCAAGACCTCCTACTTATGCATCTGGATGGTGGCAATGTGCTGCTCCACAGCTGTCTGAAATACATTTTGGCCACCCTTAAGGCCATCCTACGAACTTCAGCATGCCTCATAAAGGGCCTGAAGAAATATGACCAAATCATTCCTTCCATAATTGACGTTCACTGCAGCCTTTCAAGCCAGCGTCATCTATAAAACCAGCTGCATCTACTACAAAGCCATCATGTCCACCCGACAACCCCACCTATCTAGCCGACAAGCTCACTATTTCTGGTTGTTTTCTGAACCCAGCAGTAATCCCACCTTATGCTTCTCCTCAAGAAGCATCTGTCATCCCTCTGTGAACAATTCACCATACCAACCAGAAGAACTATCATTTCACTATTCCCAGCACCATATTGTGAGAGTCCACTGTTGTGAACACCTCATCAAAAAGGTCATGGCCCAGATTTACAAAGGACTAGCGTTATCCCTGGGTGATGCAAGTCCTTGCAAGGCCATGCAAGTCCTTATCTGGGATTAACTAAGCCACGCAAAGCCACTTTGCATGGCACTGCATGGTTTAATAAATACAAAGTAATGCAAGGCAACGCATACCTCTGCCTTGCGTTACTTTGCCCCAGGGAGGCTTTCCATGGGTGGAGCATGAGAATTCCGATGCAAGCACCCATGGATTTTGACGCAATCCCAGATTTAGTAATGTCAATAAACCTGGAATTGTGCCAAAATGGTGTGCCTCCCAGACCCGGGCATAACGAGGAGAATATATCTTTAAATATCTTTATTTCTCCTTGTTACTTTCCTTTTCTATCTGTGATGCATTTTGCAACACACCTAGAAAAATTGAAAATGTTTTTAGGGATTGTTTTTGGTTAGTAAGGTATGCCATTCCTGCACAAAAAAAAAACCCAGTCGTAGCGTAGGCATCTTTGCAGCAAGGGGCAAGAGGGCCTGCGTTGGCGCTATTCAGCATCAAGTGCATTGGATCAAGGAGGGAGCAGAAGTGCCCCGTATATTGGTAGATATGATGCATTACTGCTCTCTCAATATCACGCAACACAGCACAGCAGCTTTGCTTGCTGCCCTGCATTGCATACAATATTAATAAACATTCCCCCCACTTGGGGCACATGGTAAACATGTATTCAGCCTATGCAGACAAGGAAGAGGATCAGAGCATAAAGATCCAGCACCAGACGTTTGTTAAGTGTAACAACCTCTAAATCCTTTCGATCACCTTGGTGCATTTGGTCTGGGATGTGTCCCACATACACCCCAATTAGGTGGTTGACAAACCACCACTAACAAAGGCACAAAATTGACCCTGCACCCTAGAAACACAATCAATCTATCTTGTAACAGCAATGTTGCATCATATTTCAAAGGCAGAACAAAATATAAGACAAATAGCTTCCGAATGAAAAGACCAAACAATGGTATATTTGATTGAACAAAACTTGGTCCTTTTTATTCCAAAATTTGTATTCTTAAGAGACACAACAGAATTGCTTGCCAACGCGTTTCATCCCTCTTGGGACTTCTTCAGGGCTAAAAGCAATTACAAAACACTGTTTACACTATGAACAGGATAGAAACATTCAATACTCAAGAACCAGACAATTCATTATCATAACTCATCTACAACTGTGATTTATATGTACATTTTAGACTTATAAGTCTATGGGAAGCTAATTTGAATTTTAAATCAGACCTCAAAATAACACTTAGAGTTTCATTCTAGTAAATTTTTCTTTATATTCAATACCTTTTATAAAGGGAGGAAAGGGGCAGAAAGATTATACAGTACATCTTTATGATCAATACATTTTATAAAGGGAGGAAAAGGGCAGAAAGATTATACAGTACATCTCTGATTAAGATAAATCTTTCATACACTCATTTGACCTAGGTATAGATGAATTTGTACATACATTGGACTTAGGATGGAAAAAGTGTATGTAACATCCTAAGTTGTATCCATGATATCAACATCACTTTAGCATCCGGTATACATTATCAATGTGGTATAATCGCACTTATAATCACTGTGCATTCACAAATAAAGCTTGGATGGAAAAAATAACATCCTGAGTTGTATCAGTGATACAGATTTCCTAATAATAGCTGGACTTTTAGCTCAGACCTCAAGCAGGTTATTTAACTGATGCTTTTTATTGTGTTAACAGTTATGATAAATTATTTTAATCAGCAAAGGGCATGTGGGGAATCTGTAAATAAACACAATATAAATTTACCTTTAGTTTTGGACTTTAGCCTTATAATGTCAACGCAATTATTGTCCTGAAAGAGTATTCTACCTGTTATTATTTAATTTCTAAGTATCCCTTATCAATGAATTATCCAGAAAGGCCCACCCCTTCTTGCATAAAATATTCACATCCTAGTTTTCCATTTATTGACATTCTATTTTGCCTACCTAATACCCATAGTGCAATTTTACAATATATCGTGTACCTGAAGTCAGTGTTGTATCTAAATGAGCAGATAGCATCAACAAGGAGTCATGTAGCCCATCATTTTGATGTAAAGATTTCTGCAAGAAAACACATTAAAAGCCGAGGTTGATCTCAAATCTTCTATTCCAATCAACAAACAATAGTTCTCTAGAAAGTGATCAGACTATCCCTGACATTCAGTAATACAGGGATTACACCATGTAACTCGTTACCGTAAGACACGAGTATCTGCCTAAATAATAACTAAGAATCAGTGGGCTTCCCCGTGATGGCATTGTTGCCCTCATTGCATCAAGATCCCTAAGTGCAGCTCTGTATTTATTGAATGATTACTTTGCCGTTCTCACGCAGTAACGCAATTGTTAGAACGCGTACTGCAAATAACATGTCAGTGTTAGATTCGCTGCACTCAACTGTGCATTAATGACGCTGCATTTAAAAAAAAAATCTTTTCATTAACAAAACCAAAAGAAAAGACATCAGGTGACATATATCGCTTCCACATTTGTCATGTATACATTTCCATACGACAAGATAATACATACAAAATAACATTTAAGGATCACAGGGACTCCTGCGCTACCTCTTCGTCCCGAACAACCGGAGGAACACAAATATCTCCCCGATAACTATTCCAGGCACCCCAAACCTTCCCCCACTTCGCGGGGCAGCCCCTAGCGACATACACCGACCTCTCCCTGTACATGCACCAGTCCAGATTCTCCATCCACCTCCCTACCCCGGGCGGTTGGCTAGCGCCCCATAGCTGAGCAATGTTACGCTGCATTTTTTAGTATTGTGAGATACAAGTGTCCACACCAATAATAACAGTGAATCTGGGGGCTTCTATATAGTGACATTGTTACAAATCATAAGACACCAGCGCATATCTAATTCAGTCTCTATACTCCTTGCGCATTTAGCACCAATATTCCAATCCAAGGATTTTTTTCTCCTTTCTCCGCACAATCACTCCTTTTCAATCCAATGGAGACTCGTAGTGTAGACAAATGTAAGACTTTATTTCTTTAAAATCAAGTGCTTCACAGCCGACGCGCGTTTCGCCCCCTACGGGCTTCCTCAAGGCAGATTTTCAATATGATCAGCACTGCATAGTCAGCATCTATGTGTTTGATAATCCTTGTAGTAGCTTTTTCTTCCCTTAAATAAAGCCAGCCAAATGTCACAGTCAATATCTTATTATTTCTGTACCGGAGCCATGATAAGTTCCATCGAAAGACGCCGGAATTGAGTCCCGCGTGTACTTTCGCGGCCGAGTTTCCTCCGTTTTTCTTCTCGTATCGATACAATGCTGATCATATTGAAAATCTTTTGTTTTTAATATATACCTAAAAGATGCTTACATCCTGCCCCCTCTCTTTTCTGGCTTTTCATTGATTCCTTTGCTTGTCACTTTTCCTTCATTTCTATTGGCTGCTTCATATTTTCCTGTATTTACCAATGCTTATTACTCCTCTGCTTCTCCTATCACTTTCCTGTAACCAAAATACTGTTACCAATGGTGGAACAATTTTTTCACATAATTTTGCCTCTTCCGTCTTGCAGCACATTCATATAACTCACCCAGAGAGATTAAGGGCCAGATGTATTAATACACCGTTTTGTGATTCCCTAATTGCGAATCCTTGCGATTCACAAATAGGAAATTGCAAAACTGCATGAATGTATGAAAGCATGTTGAACCCTTTCTGCGATTCCTAATGGGTCGCAAATGACCCACCTCATGAATATTAATGAGGTAGCTCGCAATTTGCGACCCATTAGGAATCACAGTGATGGTGGCCTGCTGAGATCAGCAGACCACCATGTCTGTGGCTGCTTTTAAATAAAGATTTTTTTTGTTGTAAAGTAGCCAGTTTTCCTTTCATATTTTAAGAGCAGGCAGTGGTCCGTGGGACCACTGACTACTCTTAAAAAATGCTTTTACAAACATTCAGAGGGGGCAGAGTTCCCTTGCCAGTGGCTGCCTGGCTAGCAGTTGCCCTGGCTTTCTGGTCCCTGCTGTGCGTGATTCCTCTGACATCCTCCCTTCCTCTGTCTGAGGCATCCTGCGGGTCTCTCTGTATGACCTGAGTGGGTGCCTACGGGACACACCTTCTGCGATCTTACCCAGGAGCCGTCCCACCATGCTCCCTCCTGACACGCGGTCATGAAACCGCATAACGCCTGCTCGGGATGAGTGTGACCCTTGAGCTGGGGTCGCTCTCTGAAACGCCAGGGCGGTGATACGTTTGGGACACAGCGCCTTTTCAATTCTGACTGTGCATGACCTCCCAGGCTAAGCATCAGTGTTCAATAAGGGCATGCAATGTCTACCTCTTAGCAGACACATTCACTTTTTTTTAATGGAAAGGAGCATTATTTATAAACAGAAATATGTTAATATCCCCAACTGTACAACGCAATCAATGGTGCTGTGCTTATAAGTGGGCACAGAGTAAAAAAAAAAAATGCCCTCTGGAAAGAGCATAAGTGCACCTCACTCTGGCTTGACCACAACATTTGGTAACTGGGAAGAAAGACACTGATTATGGACACCTGTTAGCTCGTATTGAAATCTGAGTGAACTCTTTGGCAGTAATCCTGTTGGCTGCATGAGTTATAGAAAAAGCCTGCAAGAGAGATACTGGTGCTAAACGAAATGAAGAATGTGTGTGCCCAACAGGATGATACTGACAGAAACCTTACTAAACAACATTGGGGCAGATTTATAAGCCCGTTGCGAAACTTTTTCACCGCTGTTGCGTCTCTGCTCTAACGCATAGATGAGTCAGTTTCCAAAGAAACCCCGGAGCCACCATGGATGTGTTGTATTTACAATATGGCGCACCAACATGGCGCAAGGATTGACAGACGCGTCGAGTCACGCATTGCTAGAGTCGTGTCGCAAGCATAATGCAACTCTAGCAATGCTTGGGGGAGGCCTATACTTAATACACTGCGTCACTTCTCACGCCTGCTCAGGCATAATGTTTTGACACAGTGGTGTCCTAGAAATGGTGCAGTAAAATATTGTAGATTTCAATGCGTCACTTCTACAAGGCTTTCCCGCGTGGGAAAGCCCACCCTGCATACATTATACCTGACACCTGTATAATGTGGAGCAGCAGGACTTTACAACGTGACGCATCGCCCTAGATGCGCCACGTTGTAAATGGGCCGCAATGTGGCGCATTTTTTACGATGCTGCTGCATCACAAAAAGTGACCCAATGGCGGCGCAAAAGAGTTGCAAGGGGCTTGTAAATCTGCCCCTTAATTTGGGCATTGTTAACAACACTCTGTGCTTGTATCATCTCTCCATCAGAGGCCTGTGGGACGTCCGAGTACAGCTGTACTTCTAGTCCCAGGTGGTAGCCTCGGTATCCTTCTGGGACAGACCCATGCTCAGAAACCACTCTTGCATCAGACCCCTGGTGGACAGTCTGCCTCCAGAGTCAGACCGTCCATTACCTTGATCAGGTGACTGCCTGTGGGGCTGACTACTCCAGCTCTTCAGGACTGGTCCCCTGCTGGTTTAGGGCTCCTTCACGGCATGTGGTAAGTTGTCCCATCCTCCATCGCTACCCACGCCTGGTGGACCTGCTGTACAGAGACTCGTCGTTCTCCACCTCCTCTTTCCCTTCCAGTGCAGCAAATAAACAAACGGCTAGCTACTCCTTATGCATGAGCTGTTATTCAAAGTTGTAAATACCTTACACTAGTGTAGACCTGCCAGTTGTGCAGAATGCACCCAGGGTTTTCTGCCTGCAGCGATTTTTGTAGTAAGATGATTTTGCAGGCCACTTGCTTGCTGGACGCAGAGCTGCCTGTGTGCCTTTCCTGCCTGTCCATGTGCAGGGCTCACTGTGCGGGGCTGGGTATGACCAGGGTCGCCTGAGTCGGGGTCTTGGCACCATGTCTGCTATGCACTTTGTCTCCCTCTGTACCTTATCTGCCTGCAGGAAGGCCTGGGGACCCTGCTTTGAGCATCTTACAGACATGTATGCCTAAGCATGAGTGCCAATGCACACTGCCTTCCTGTGTGCAGGGCTAAAGGTGCACAGCCTGTCATTTTCGGTACTGCCCTGGCATAATATCTGTTAACAGGGCAGGTATTCTCTCTGTCCCAAACGGATCAGCCCAAACCTGAGCTTGATAGAACTTCAAGTCAGATTGGATACGTGGCAACCCTGATGGCTTCCTTCTAGGTGTGTAGAGAAAAACAACCCTAACACGTCTGCTATTTTCTTTCATTTTGCTCCTCAAGATGCAAACCATACTGTTAACTCCAGGCACTCCCCTTACCTTTTTCATCTTCAGAATATTTTATCTCCTCAGCTCCTTTCTCAAAGAGGTAGGTCAGTCACAGAAAAGCAGCACTGAAGATGTGCTTCTTGACAAATCAAGTCTATTGAAGGCCCACCTACTGCTGATACAAATCCTAATTCAAAGTATTTCAGCTGTGGCACATTAATTGAGGCACCGATAGAAAGTTATCTGTCCAGGATCAAACTTTGTAGTCAAGTAGACAAGTTGTGACTGGTCTTCAAGCATGGATCTAACTGCAGCAACGTTGGCACTGATCCAAACCTGCTTCTGGTTCAATGGGTAATTAAGTAACCATGGCGAGATGGGGTGAGTGTCTGCTTTTGTGCAGATCTCCTGCAATAGTATAGGACTAATCAATATTTAAGGTAGCAGTTATCATGGAGAGGGCATAAGGGTTCTCTCTTTGGGTTCCATATAAATTAGGGCCGTGTACTTTCAAGACAGTACATTTACAATTTATTTTTGGATATTTAGGTCTTGGAAATGCACTGCATAATAATGAATGTATCTTTTACGGAGCACGTCTGCCAAACCAGAACTTACTATTAGCCTACTAAGGGGCATATTTACAAGCCCTAATCGCCACCACAACGTCAGATTCAGTGACGTTGTGATGGCGATAGGGGTCTCGCCTTATTTACAAGGCAGCGTTAAGCCACTTAACATGGCTTCAAACTGCCTTTAAATAAGACACCCTTTCACACTGTATTTAGCGTGAAATGGGAGGGCAATGGGTGTTGTGGTGGGCGTTCCACCGCAACACCCATTGATTTTGACCCTGCCTCCTATTTACGAGGGCAGAGTAAATAGGAGGCAGCGCCAAAATTAAGGCCAGGGAAAACCTGGTCTTAAACAGGCAAAACGAGGAGAAAGGCTTTATTTTTCTCATTTTTGCTGTTTCCATGTGTGCTGCCTCTATTTATCAGCAACTTTACTTGTGATAGAGCGCTTACAGCACTCAAAATTGTGTTGGTACATTATACTCATAATCAAAGGTATCTATCAACATGTGGTTTTATCATTTGCAGTGTATTATGTTTATTAAATGCATTTATTCTACATCTTAAACATAGAAATGCAATGTACGCCTTTAAACAGAATTTACATGTATTAGAGACAGACACCATCATTACTGTTTGCATAATGTGCAGGAGGACATTATATTCATATCAATGTAACTGTGTGTGTTTAGGTTGCCTGCACTGTAGGCCCAGAGCAACATATTGTTGACAGTTTCGAAAGCCCTGGTTCTTGAAGAAATAATGAAATGAATCTTTTGTGTGTTCCAGACCAGTATGCTCTCATCCCACTGTAGGTACAGGAATTTGACCTTGTTATTCTTAGTTTAAGGAGATAACCAGAATGTCTTTGAAGAGTCTGAGAAGCGGGAAGGGGGGATATCTTCTGTGCCTGACTTATCTGAACCTCAAGGCCACTAGAAGACAAGAAAACTTAATTAAAGAAGTAACGGAAAGCTACCGGGGAAGCTTGCAAGTAAAATAATTTGTCATGTGATACATTTAGGAGGGCCTGAGTCTTGTCTTTTAGTATTATGCGCAGGGACAGAAATGCAGACTTCTAGATTTTCGGAGGAGAAGGAGCATCTTAAGAGTGAGCTCCATAGACTTAAGCTACCTTGACCTATTTGACGTGAGTACTTCTTAGGAAGTCTACACATGCTGACACCTTTGGGAATTGATATAGGGGAAATAGGTAGGATCCTCAGAGAGAGAGTAGTGTAGGGAAAGATATTTCATGCTTTCTTTCCTAATGCAAAAGGAGTTGGACTCAATCCTGTGTTGTATTTTAATTTTGGAAATTGTCACTTTATGCCTTCTGTGCCGAATTAATTAGATGCGTAGATTTGGCTTCGTATTGATATTTATGTACCTATATTCGCTGATTCTCAGATGTGTTTACAGTCAATTATTTTTGGCCTTATAATAAAATCCACAAACTGGAATTCGGAGTCTGCGGTCTTTTAAACGTGACTAAATTCTAAGTATAATCTTGAAGTGTTTACTCCCCTTAATCACTTTCAGCAGGCAACTAAAAGACCATTAGTGCTAAATTTGGAAGGGAAGGCAAGGACTATATTTAGCGTAATCATTTGCATGCCGGAATCCAATGGTGTGTGTGAAGCATTACTCATTACAGTGATTCTCGTTTTGTATTTTTAAGAGAGATCCAACTGAGATTGAAGGACCAAGCTGTCTGGGAGCTTACCCTTTTGGTTTATTCGGAGATGTGTTTAACTGCCTAGATTTATCTCTACCCATCGGTGACGCCTCTTTACCTGCACTATACTAAAATGAAGCTATTAGCTTTGTCAGTTTTTTGCAGTGTTATAGCTCACTACTGAGAAAGTGACTGGGCAGGACAGAAATGACGTAGGCCTAGCAGAGGAGGTGACGTTGTGGAAAGTGATTAACCATGACAGGGTTGGAGTGGCTCATTTCAACTTTTTCAAAACTTTGGGCCACTGGCTGCTCGGTCCTCCTTTTTAGGTCAAAGTCTACCAGGCAGCGCAAATGTCTGCTTTGCTGACAACATCTTGGGGGGTTTCATCTGCACAAGATACCACTGCCAGCGGTGCATTGCACAAGGACCGATACCGTACTCCCCATTATAATCACCCATTCCCGGCATGAGTTTCATATCACAGACAGCATGTTTGGCACAAGGTGAGATCTGCCTGCTTTTAAATGTTGCGCTCTCACGAGGCTCCCTCTGTGATTGTGATCCCTGGTTCCCTTCACGAAAGCATGCTTCCAAGCGTCAATTGATTCCCTGTATGTGCAAATATGCTGCCATTTCTTTTCCTGGCCAGGCTCGCTCTTGTTGACTCCTAACCGGCAGACTCTCCGATATGGAACTGTAGTTCCTACATGTACTCTGATTCCTACTGATCACAAGTTGTGGGTCAATCTGTGTTGCTTCTCTGCAAGCTACTGTTATTTAAACCCGATTATTATATGAAACTGCTTATCTCGCAAGCATATGAGATCGTTGATGGTTTGCCCCATAGATGCAGATTACTGACACAACATGCATATGGCAAAAGGTATTTTGTGTAATGTGCTATACTGAAAGAAAATCCCCACTCTGTTATCTGTTTAAATACATTTTCTATTGACACATATCAGATACTTCTTTTGAAAAAGCTGTGCACCGGGCAAGGCGCTAGATATACATTTAGTAGTGCTTACACCATGAATTCAATCAATACATATATGACACAGGACTTCATATCTTTATAGAAAAAATATATGTATTCTCTTTATTTATTATTCAATTATTTCGTTTTCATTTTATATTATTGTACATGATAAATTGTATCTTCTGTTTCACATTCTAGAAGAAAAATTTCTTTAAAAAACTTTATATACATGATAATTATGAATTGTATGATGTTTCTATCTTTCCCTATCTATATCCAAAGATGCATAGTTCACTTATGGTATGTTTTAACCTAAGGCGCACGAATTGTCTACTGTCGTAGATAATGATAGAATAAATATCATACTAGACAATTGAACATAATTTACATCTTAATATGATCTAAAAATACATTGTCTAAACAATCAAAAACATAGATTATTTTAACACCAAGTATTCTATCCACATGAATATTTCCAAAAAGTTTTTTTTCTCCACTTTTCTCATAGAATTTGTATTTTTCTCTTTTTTCCAACTCAGTTCAAAGATAGATCATTCATTCTAGATCCTAATTTTTATCAACGTCCTCTGGATCATCTGATCGATTCTGCAGATTTTATTGGTAACCTCCTATTTCTTGATTCATACGGTGAAGTATGGATAATTCATGATGGCATCTTTATGTTGTATGTCGAGTTACGACGTGTTTGGGGTTCCAGCTCATTGCACCTAGCTGGCATGGATGGATGAAGCACCCTGAAATCCTAGAAGGTGTTTAGAGAGAGGAACATGGTTCCTCCGCGAATGGAGCAACATACTTAGAAGCATGATAATCACTGAGGTGCAAGCCTCTGCTCCCTTGGGCCCTTTCAGATTGCTGCTTACAACCTGGAATTCATCTGTTCCACCCCCTTGCAACTGTTCACATTAGATCCAGTAGAGCTAGGGTCTCCTGAAGTCCCAGCAGGACTGATGGGCTTACTTTTGCACTACGTAAATGGGTACATGCGTGACGCAGAGCTCTCGTTTTGATTTATGAAGCCACGCAAAGTCACATTGCATGGCTTTGAGTGGCCTCATTAATCATGAGTAAGGCGACGCAGCGACGTAGTGCAAACTGCTGCGTCGCCTTACTCTGCACCTGGGAGGCGTTCCATGGGCTTTGCAGTGGGTTTCCCCATGCAATACGCATGGAATTTGACGCTGCCCTAGATTTACAAAGTGATGTAAACCTGGGGACACGCTAAATGTGTATGCCTCCTGAGGTGAGGAGTATATAGGAGAAATATGTTCTGTAGCACACATAGAAAGAGGAAAAAGCCTCTTAGGATTGTTTTTGTGCAGGAAGGTGTCCTTTCCTGCACAAAAACAATCCTGCATGCGACGGAGGCTCCCTTGCACCATGGTGCAAGGGTGCCTACATTGGCTCTAGGCAGCCAAAACGGACCTAGCATAGGGCAAAGGGACTAGGAATGCACTGTATTGATCAAATACAGTGCGTTTCTACCCTTTCACTTTGGCGTAGGGCAGCGCAGCAAGGTGCCTTGTTGTGCTGCCCTATGCAAAAATCCCATAAACAAGCCCAAGTCGGTGCTGTGCCTTTACTGCACATAGGGTTACCACCTGGCCAGTTTTTTACTGGCATGACAGGTATTCAATGTCCTGCTGGTACAAAAATTAGAAAAATCACCTACTGTCTGTATTTTTTCTCTTTATCAGTACATACTTTAAACAGTAAATGGAAGAAGAAAACACTTTAAAATATGTTCTACAGTGACCCTAACAAACCATGATTGATAATTAAAGTAAACAAAGACAGAAAAGCTATGTTAACAAGCATTGGAAATGCAATAGGTCTCGCAGCATTAGAGTTAGTGCTTTTAGAATTGTTTATGGGTTTTTTTGTAAATCTTTAGCATTTTTGTTTCCTGTAGCCAATGCTAAAGAATAAAAAAAAAAAAACCATAAACATTTCTAAAAGCTCTAACTCAATGCTCCGAGACCTATTCCACTGTGTGAGGGTGAGGGGTTGAGGGTGAGTGAGGGTGAGTGAGGGTGAGTGAGGGTGGGTGAGGGTGAGTGAGGGTGAGGGGTTGAGGGTGAGTGAGAGTGAGGGTGAGGGTGAGTGAGGGTGAGTAAGGGTGAGGGTGAGGGTGAGTGAGGGTGAGTGTGAGTGAGGGTGAGTGAGGGTGAGTGAGGGTGAGGGTGAGTGAGGGTGAGGGGTTGATGTTGAGGGTGAGGGGTTGAGGGTGAGTGAGGGTGAGTGAGGGGTTGAGGGTGAGTGAGGGTGAGGGTGAGGGTGAGTGAGGGTGAGGGGTTGAGGGTGAGTGAGGGGTTGAGGGTGAGTGAGGGTGAGGGGTTGAGGGTGAGTGAGGGTGAGGGTGAGTGAGGGTGAGGGTGAGTGAGGGTGAGTGAGGGTGATGGGTTGAGGGTGAGTGAGGGTGAGTGAGGGTGAGGGTGAGTGAGGGTGAGTGAGGGTGAGGGGTTGAGGGTGAGTGAGGGTGAGGGTGAGTGAGGGTGAGGGTGAGTGAGGGGTTGAGGGTGAGTGAGGGGTTGAGGGTGAGTGAGGGGTTGAGGGTGAGTGAGGGTGAGGGGTTGAGGGTGAGTGAGGGACCGCAAAGCTATGGGGGGCAGAAATACCACAGGAGGGGGCTATAGCATAAATACCACTGGGAGTTGATAGAGCGGGAAAACGGCCAGAGATTTGCAGGGCAGAGAGAGCACCACAGCGAGACAGCAACATTTTGAGTCTGGTTCCTGTTTACGGATGTTAATTTTCCATTTACTATTCCAATGTTCTCAACCAGCTAATACCTATTTTGAGTTGGCTTAGTAGAAAAGCAGTTGTCCGTTTTCTAACCTTATTTAAATCATGTATAGAATGAAGACTAATTCGTAGGTGCCCCTGTGTGGTCTTCTGTGTTTGTGTGTGCCGTGTCCAGTCTAAAACTCTTTTAATGTTTAAAGTATGCCATGGTATGTAAGAGGGAAGATTCATGTTAGTTTACAGGTCTCAGGCGAGCCGTTTCACCACTCCACATTAAGAATGCAAGGCTAGCTGATACTTTTAAACAGTAATTTCAGTAGCCAATAATAGATGAAATAATGCTCTCTGACAACTGCAATATGACTTTCATTCTCAGAAGTATGTACATCGTAGAAATCGTAGTGTAATGTTTTAACCGGGCTCGTTCACAAGAGACAGCTGAACAGTGAAGTTTCAACCTCTTTACGTGCTGCTTGGCTTGTGCTGAGTTACGGAATTATACACTGGGATTGTACATTGCTGATCTGCAGATTGTTAGTATCAGTTGTGAACATTTCGGACTAGAAAATAAAATTCTTGAATGTACCATTACCTAGGGAAACTGTTAATAGCCCTACCAGCCCCGATCTAAAGATGAAAACAAGACGGAGGGAAGAGAGGGGAGGGGGGAGGAGAAATGCGACACGGCGGGAAGGGGAGGGGGCGGAGCGGGTACAATAAACAAGACGGAGGGAAGAGAGGGGAGGGGGGAGGAGAAGTGCGACAGGGGAAATGCGAGACGGCGGGAAGGGGAGGGGGAGGAGCAATGAAGACTAATTCGTAGGTGCCCCTGTGTGGTCTTCTGTGTTTGTGTGTGCCGTGTCCAGTCTAAAACTCTTTTAATGTTTAAAGTATGCCATGGTATGTAAGAGGGAAGATTCATGTTAGTTTACAGGTCTCAGGCGAGCCGTTTCACCACTCCACATTAAGAATGCAAGGCTAGCTGATACTTTTAAACAGTAATTTCAGTAGCCAATAATAGATGAAATAATGCTCTCTGACAACTGCAATATGACTTTCATTCTCAGAAGTATGTACATCGTAGAAATCGTAGTGTAATGTTTTAACCGGGCTCGTTCACAAGAGACAGCTGAACAGTGAAGTTTCAACCTCTTTACGTGCTGCTTGGCTTGTGCTGAGTTACGGAATTATACACTGGGATTGTACATTGCTGATCTGCAGATTGTTAGTATCAGTTGTGAACATTTCGGACTAGAAAATAAAATTCTTGAATGTACCATTACCTAGGGAAACTGTTAATAGCCCTACCAGCCCCGATGGATAAATGGAGTGGAGGAGTGAATGGATGGATGGATGGAGTGGGGGGTGGATGGATGGATGGAGTAGGGGGATGGATGGATGGAGTGGGGGGATGGAGTGGGGGGATGGATCGATGGATGGAGTGGGATGGATGGAGTGGAGGGGATGAATGGATGGATGGATGGTAGGATGGATGGAGTGAGGTGGATGGATGGATGGATGGAGTGGGGGGGTTGGATGGAGTGGGGGGATGGATGGAGTGGGGGGTGAATGGATGGATGGGGGATGGAGTGGGGGATGGATGGATCATGGATGGTGGATGGAGTGGGGGGATGGATGGATGGGGTGGAGGGGATGAACTACTAGAAGCAAATTTATTTTCGGAAACGCAATGATTATGGGGGTTACGTTTTAAATTACGGGTGAAGTGTTCTGTAACATACACATTACGTGCACCCAGGATAACCATTTAAAGACAACCGTTCAAAAAACATTACCAAAAGTGAGATCGATGGCCTGGCAAAGGAGAGTTAAATAGACTGTTTTTGGTGGTAGGAGGGAGGGCACCCTACGGGGAGATGGAGCTTTGGAGCTGAATGCTCGGAGCTCATGAAATGTCCGCCGCGCTGAATTGTTCAAAGGTATTTTTACGCCCTGCAAAAGAAAATAAGCATGTCGTGTACACAGCGGGGGTGGAAGGACAGTTAAATAGACACTGTTTTTGGTGGTAGGAGGGAGGTTGCAAAAGATGGTATTTTCACCATAACTCCAGCAGATTCTGCTTACAAAATAAACAATGAGGCAGCCCCTTCCTTCCGCCCCCGGCACACACACAGACCCTATTCTTCAAACTGGTTTCAAGTCTTGGCAGGACAACATCCTTTAATTCTGGACAAATCACTTATCTTCTCCGTATGTGCCCATCTGTAATGCAACTCGATCCTCATGTAAAACACTCCGAAACCTTCAGGTCGAGTTCGCACCATATTAAAGTGCAAAATAAAACATAACAAACAGGCGACAGAGTTTAAAAGCACGCACTCATATGGAGTGTGTGGACAAAGTTAAAGGATGTGGCGTAACAGATGGAGTAGTCCTCTTTAAAGGCTGGGGAACCAGGTTTGAGTTTCGGTGGGAGGCTCAACATACACAGCTCCCAGTGTACGAACAAGCGCATGAATAAACTGAATTTGCAGCCCCCCCCCCAAAAAAAAGAAGTACGCGCTATAACAGGACGTGGTGAAAAGTACAGAGCTGCCGACTTTCGTACTTGGAAACCGGTTTCGAGTCTTGCCACTGCCATGCCTACAAAAAAAGATATCGAGCAGCACAAATTAAATAAACAGTGGGAATCAAAAAGAAAAAGAAAATTACAAAGGTAATCGTTAGAACTACTTAAGCCGGCAGCGGGGGGGGGGGGGGGAGAGGCGTGTAAGGAGAGTTAAATAGACAGACTGTTTTTGGTGGTAGGAGGGAGGACACCCTACGGGGTGATGGAGCTTTGGAACTGAATGCTCGTAGCTCGTGAAATGTCCGCCGCGCTGTATTGTTAAAAGTTATTTAAACGGCCTGCAAAAGAAAATAAGCATGTCGTGTACATAGCGGGGGTGGAATGAGAGTTAAATAGACTGTTTTTGGTGGTAGGAGGGAGGGCACCCTACGGGGAGATGGAGCTTTGGAGCTGAATGATCGGAGCTCGTGAAATGTCCGCCGCGCTGAATTGTTCAAAGGTATTTTTACGCCCTGTAAAAGAAAATAAGCATGTCGTGTACACAGCGGGGGTGGAAGGACTTTAAATAGACACTGTGAAAAGTACAGAGCTGCCGACTTTCGTACTTGGAAACCGGTTTCGAGTTTTGCCTCTGCCATGCCTACAAAAAGATAGATATCGATCAGCACAAACTAAATAAACAGTGAGAATCAAAAATAAAAATAACAAGACGGAGGGAAGAGAGGGGAGGGGGGAGGAGAAATGCGACACGGCGGGAAGGGGCAGGCAGGATGACTCAGGGGAGGGGGCGGAGCGGGGCAGAGCGGCATGTGGGTGTGAAGAAGCCGGGCCTTTGAAGTGAAGCTAAGCTTCACTTCAAAGGTGTCGGAGGAATGCGGGCGGCTGTGCACGCGCTTTTAAGCTCAATGCACATGCGCATTGAGCTTAAAAGTCACGGGCACTGCAAGGAATCGCCACGATTCCTTGCAAGTTAGATAAAGAGTCGATGAGCCCCTATAGTCTCGCTTGCTCGATGCGCATGCGCATCGACAGGCGAGACCTAAAAATGAATAGAGACAATTTTATGTAAAGTTCTATTTAAAAATCACATCTTTGGTATCTAAAACGTAAACAGATGGCCATCATATTTCTCTGGGAAAAGTTGCCAACCCTGTCTGCACAGCACTGGTGAGTGTATTTATGAGACAAGGCAAACTACAAACCACTCAAGGGGCGATTTGTGTTGGATGGTGTGGCTTTGTAAAACAAAATATAACGCAATGCAGCGGCTTGCGCTGCATTTTGCTACATTTATTCAGGGAGGCGTACTATGGGTGGAACATGGGTGTGCCCATGCATCCACCCATAGATTTCATGCAATCCTAGATTTACAAAGGTTTGTTGTTGGAACTGGCACGTTCTGGTTGACTGAGGCGAGGCCCTGGCTGGGCAGAACCTACCACTCACTTTATAACCTGAGTTCACAAATGGGCAGCTTGGAACTGAGCATTTAGGCTTATCACAGGGGCAATATGTAAAGCAGTGGCACAGCACTCTCATACAATAAATACACTGAGCGTCACAAAAGAGACTTCACGCGTTGTGTATGAAAATCAAGTTTGTATTCAACACACACACTAATTAATACAACATGAACATTATGTATTTCTAGGTATCAAATCACATTAGGAAATATCACAAGCAGTACCAGGCCCAACTATGTTAAAAGGACATCAGTATAATGCACACTTGGGAAGAATCCTACTGTACCCCCATCACCTTTATGTGGTGCAAAACGTTGTTAGACTGAAGCCCACCCCCAGCAATTATTATAATTCAATACCGCACAGTTAAAGGCTGCATCCCAGATCACAAGGATAACAGAAATGTGTACACACAGATAATTAGAACACTTTGAAGCAGCACCGTGGGCCAAGGCTGCACGGGTAAAGACCAGTGTCAAACTTAATATTTTTTTGGCAAGGAATAAAGGTGTAAAGCAGTACCGCTGTGCGGTGTAAGTAAAACAGCTGGTCACTCCGACACACGCACTCAGCACTGATTCACGGTACCATGGATATCAGGTCGGCCCGTATGGAGCTTATTTGCACACACACACACATGCAGACAGTACCCTAACGTGGTCACTGATATCTGTCAGGTCAGTTGATAATGCACATACAGACCCCAAGTCCCAAGCCCTCCTCCATCAGTTAGCTAACCGTGACCACCCAACACCCACGGGCTGGAGATAAAGAAAACCTTCCCCCCGATCCTAGACCAATCACAGCCGGGGTCACACTTATTCAGGATCCCAGGGAAGAAGGCGGGGGTGGGTAGCAGAGCTGATTAGGCAACAGTCGACAAATGGGGGTTTGGCCACTTCTCTGGAAGTTCAGCCACAGTATGCGGAGCAGAAGCGGGCTGAGGGTGATAGTTGTTCACTCAAGGGATTACACACAGTGCCTTCCAGAACCAGCCCAGTTCTGCAAAGCAGAGGGTGGAATCATGCAGTGTCTTTACCCACTTCCGATCGATGTCAATAGCGTTCTTTAGCCCAGCCAATCACTCTCATCAGCCCGGTCTGGTAAGTACTACGTGGTAACATGAAGTCGTCGGGCCGGGTGAGGAGCGGGCAGTTGGTCCGCTGCACTGAAGGCACAAAATGAACAATGAATGAACGAGGGATAAAGTGGGGAAGCCTCTTGGAAGAAAGAGGCACCCCATCAGACACACGTCAATCAAAGTAGCACCTGGGCAATCTGGCCACCAAGTAACACAAATCTGCTCCTTTGCACCTTCCCGGAAATTAAGCACAACATCTGGCTCACATTGGTACGAGTCGCAGCAGACAATTCTGGTCTCACACATTAAGAGTTGCTACTTCTGTAACTACCTGGAAATAAGGCACAACATCTGGTGCATATTGTTCTCAGTTGCACCAGGCAATTTCGGTCACCCACACAAACACAAGTTCAACATTGCCGCTCGAGGTATAAAGAGGCACTACTATGGGTACGCCCTCCCTCCGAGGGTCATAACCTGTGACTTGGACACCGAATGTAATGAGAATGCAGTCAGCGTGTCGCACGATAGAGATGCGTCAACGAAGCAAGCTATACTGGATCTCGTGACTGGTGTCTCCAGTCACCACTAACAAGAACCTTATGTGTGTTGAGAACCCCACGATGCAGAGGCTACCCTGCTTAGATGTGGGTAATACTTTTGGGGCTCCGCACGAGGCAATCTGGTTTCCAGGCACAATGCTTCGTTCCATACTCACACCGCGCCACCAGTTAGGATCCAGCAGACGATGTGGGCACTTCAAAGGGCACCGCTCTCCTGGTGTCACAAATAAAGAGTGTGGGTCCTTCGCGGGAGGCCTTTGATGTCCCTGAGATCTCCATAAGAGAACAAGGGGCAAGCCAAAAAGCCCTTGTAGAAAACCCTTTAGGGTGCCACACAGCAGCAGGTAGTCAGTCCAGGCCATCCACTATTAAGGAAGGGGTCCCTTCCAATGGCAGTAATCCTCCATGTGCACTACAGATTCCTCTGGCAGTGTGCACCTCGCAGTTCCAGGATGTATGGTCCCATGTACCCACACCTGTATTTCTACCCTGCTGAAGTATGGCACCAGTAGTTATACTGTAGTGTGCCTTTGAAGTTGGGGAGGTTCAGAGGGTTTCCCTTAGAACCACATATGTCTCCCCAAAATGTCAGTCCTGTCTACCATGGGGCAGTGGAATGCAGATCTTAATCTTTAGTGGGGCCATGATCTGGCTCCCAGAGGCCAAGTTTCAAAACCGCTTCCTCCAATCTATCCAGCTAGGCCCTCAAATGACAGAGTTATGTTATTCCAGTTGCATGCCCAATGTTTATAGCTGTCTCTGGGGAATGCACATATGGGCCCCCCCATCCTCCAGTGTGGATTGAAGTCAAACTAAAAGGCACACAAAGGGTATTAGGGCAAAGAAAATCCCACTTTCTAGAAGTGGAATTTCTAAGCTATAAATGACATCCCACTTTACCACAGGAGAGGTTTTGTCATTATGAATCCAATCATGGGAAACATTATGAGGCTGCTCCATTGCAAACCACTATTGCAGCTTGAAGTAATTTCAACCATTACCCCATGTTAACTTATGGGAAGAGCAAACCTCATAGATAATGAAAACACATGTGGGTATTTTTCACTACCTGGGCAGGAAACATACCTGCCACGTCATTTACCTGCCACTTTGGTCACCACTTAAGACTTTGCCCAAGGATGCCCCAGTGGTAGCGAAAGGTCCTCTCAGGATGGGCTAGTGGTTCAGAAAGGCCAACTTGAGCGTAAGTGCAATTGTGCACACACAGGCCTGCAATGGCAGGCTTTGACACATGCTTAAACACATCACAGGTGCCAGAGCACAAACACAGGCCTGCAATAGCAGGCTGGAGACATGTTTTAAGAATATCATACGTACAAGTGCTCACCCCCAGGCCTGCAATGGCAGGCCTGAGATATGTTTTAAAAACATCAAGTAAACACCACTTCCTAACGTGTGTAGGAAGGGCACGCTCACTTTCACACTACATTACACAAAAGGAGAATCGGCCAAACGCATAAGGAAAGGGTCAAATGTTTAGGGAAACAGTACCTCAAGCGTGTCATGTCTAACATTTGTAAACCTAGGATTGCATGAAATTGCTACGCATCCTAGAGGATGGCATAACGGGGAGAAAAATATTTTTGTGTGCTGCAAACTGGAAAATGCCTTGAGATTTTGTTTTTGTGCAGGAAGGTATCCCTTTCTGCACAAAAACAATTACCCTTGTGACGCAGGCCCCCTTGCACCGTGGTGCAAGGATGCTTGCACTATTGCTTGGCTGCCTGAAGTGCGCTAGTGCTATGAGAGAGCAGAAGTGTGCCATTTCGTAGTAGATATGGCTCAATTGTGCTCTCTGCTTTTGAAGCAACAAGTTGATTGGTAACCACTCTGTGTTGCTTGAAAGGTTAGTAAATCTGTCCCTGTGTGTGTTTGGGTGTGTG
Organism: Lissotriton helveticus; assembly: GCF_964261635.1. NCBI lineage: Eukaryota > Metazoa > Chordata > Amphibia > Caudata > Salamandridae > Lissotriton > Lissotriton helveticus. The sequence goes on from NC_136067.1 coordinate 55,524,686, forward strand.
TATCTACTGCCTGTATTGTACCGCTTCTGCACTGAGTAAGCTGGCTCAGATCCTGCTTGTGAACTGTGTGTGCCTGAATTGCATGAGTCATTTTTGAGAGCCTAAACAGTACAATATGTGTTGAAAATACTTTCCTCTAATATTCCCGAACACTCCTTGGGCCCGATTTATCAACACTTTGTACCAGTAGAAATTCATCAAAAGTGACATTTACTGGTGCCACATGTTGATTTATTTTTAACTTTCCAGAACAAACTTTTTTTGCGCTAGAAAGTTGCCTACAAATAAAACAATTTTACAAGTGGGGTTATGTCCAACAATGTGACCGGGTAGGACAATATTCAAGTAGAAAGAAGAGGAGGACCCGGTTACTGATTTAACATCTGCTATCTTTTTTATTTAGAGCAGAGTGACACACTAAGGTAGTTGATCCTTAGATATGTATGTTTATTTTAAATGGATGAAAAAAGGAGAATTGCATCAATTTACATGTTCATGACAGTCCGAAGATTTACTCACTGTCCTGCACATAGGCACATATATTTACAAGTGAATACATATATACATTACTATACGAAACAGAAATTTTTTGACATTTGTGACAATTCAAAACAACAATATTCAACAAATAAGTGGTTATTTCATGGAAGTACCCTGTCCACTATTTCTTTGTCAGGCCACTAGCATGCGATTATTTTTCTATATTTTGGCCTGATAGCGCAAAGGCGAATGTTACATTAAGCATTCAATTGTATTTCATTGTGTGGAGAGCAAAGCCTTATGCGCAACAAAAAGGCATTCGGATTTAAGACGAATGAGGACGCCTGTAGGCCAGAACGCCTATGAGCCGACGCGTTTCCGAGCCTGTCTCTCTACTTGTTCAGGCTCTTCTTCAGGGCTTCGGGCTGGGTACCTATATAAATATAAGTGAAGGGCATATTAGACTTGGGACCCTTACTTATGTTGTCACTAACGTGATTAAGCATACATTACTTTTACCTTGTGGCTCAATTTGACACTTTGATTTTTCATGTGTTCAATCTCTTGGAGGACTCCTTGTATTCTGCAATAAAAGCAGTGATATAATGTCTGTACTCAAGTGGAGTTTTAAAGTACTATTTATTCCGAAATTTAAGAGCGTCACTCACGTGATTTCAGGCAAGGCGTTTTCAACTAAGTGGTGGATTTCAGTGTATCTAGTTGACTGCCGCCGAGGCTGAAATGTCAACAAACGTGCGTTTTAAGGAATAATCGATCTTTTCAGTGGAAGGCAGATTTTTTTAACATTAGTCCACAGGCGACTGATCATATCTGCACTTACTTTTTTGTATTCAGTTGAGCGCGGAGCGCCTGGCTTGTTAGGGTTGGGACGCCACCTCCTGTCTTTTTGGGGATTTTGGCGCTGTAAAGTGTAAATCACATTACCATTTAGAGGGACGTCAATCTAATCGCCCGGAGTGTTTAGAGGTTAAACGAAGAAAACACCTACTTGCGCTCTGTTTCTGAATGTGCCAGACGCCAAGTCTCTGCTGCTCGGGGCGTTGCTCGTTCTCGTATTCGTTCCGAGGGAGCCGTTAGAGCTGCAATTAATCAGCATATTGAAAGTTTTTAAGATTCGGGGTGCCCAATTTTGGTAGAAACAGTGTCTGGTTAAAGTGCGTATGATCATTTACCTGTGGAAATATTGCGGGACGCCGCTGTCTGCTTCGTGATTCCTCGAGTGAGTGAATGCTCAAGTCACATGGGTATTTGAAACTTAATCATGTGACTTGGAGGTTATGGGACTTGTAGTCCAGAACGTGTTTGATGATTATTTTTACCGTGGTCTATACTGACTGGGACCCAGTTACTGATTCTGGCATTCAGTATGCTCATTCAATCCCGCACTCACGCAGTCGTATTTCAAAATTAGATAGGCTTCCCTTTTTGATAGCAATGTTTCTACATTACCTCCTCTTGTAGGAACCTTTATTTTTGATAGTACTGACCACTTTAACTCTTTCTCTGTGTGACCAAGGTCAATGCAGTGTTGTACCATAGGTGCAGTGAGAACTTTTTGTTTTATCCTAGATCTGTGCTGTGCCAATCTCTGTGAGACTTGTTGTGTAGTTTTTCCAATGTAGAGTTTTTCACATGGACAAATAATTACGTAAACTACATTTTTGCTCTTGCAGTTCGTGAATTCCGCATGGGTCCATCTGATGCTATGATGTTCGAATGTGGAACCTTCAATGGTATTGGTACACGAAATGCAATTACCACATTTATGGTGTCCTTTTACCGGGTCTAATTTCCACAGTGTCGGTAAATCACTTTTTGGTTGCTGGATGCCCAGATCCGCTCGAATTATTTGTTGTCCGATGTTTTTGTTCTTTTTTAAGGCAAACAAGGGCTTTGGAAAAGGTATGTTTAAGTTGGACAACAAATGCCAATTTTTTAATACTATGGCTTTGAATTTATTTGTAAGGGGGCCATACGTGGAGACACAAACTAGTTGTTCCAATGGTTTTTTGTCTTTTTTTGTTAGCAACACTTCTCTGGGCGTGAACCATGCACGTTTAGTGGCATGTTTCAACATTTTTCTCGGATATCCTCGTTTGACCAGTTGGTCACACAGCGTATTTGCATGTGTTGCGTAATCCTCTTTCCTTGAGCAATTACGTCTGATTCGTAACAGTTGGCTGTACGGTAAGTTTGATTTCAAACTTTTCGGGTGGAAGCTTTGATAATGTAGGATTGTATTTTTGTCAGTTTGTTTACGATGGAGAGTGGTGACTAACTTGCCATCCTCCTGAAACACTTCTACATCCAAAAAAGTTAAGCGGGTATTGCTGCTGGTCATGCTGAATTTTATGTCAGGGTGTCTGTTGTTCAACCATTCGTAAAATTCTTTTAGTTGTTCCTCAGTTCCTCTCCACTGACACCAGATGTCATCAATATAGCGATACCATCTATGGATGTGTATGCTATATGGGTTTTGTTGGTAAATAAAACGTTCCTCATACAATGACATGAAGAGCACCGCCATTTCTGGAGCATAAGGACACCCCATGGCGGTGCCCTTCACTTGCATGTAGAAAGTGTCCATGAATCTGAAGTAGTTGCGTTTGAGTGCCAGGCTTGCCAATTCTATGATGAATTTGGTTGGGACTCTATGGGGTCTGGGCCGTGTTTCAAGAAAGAATTCTATGGCTTCTAATCCCTCCTCTTGGGGGATTTGTGTATATAGAGAGTTGACGTCAAATGTGACCATCAACTCCTTTGTGTCATCAAACAGAGTGGTTTCTATTTTTGTAATGAAATCTGTCGTATCTTTTATATAAGATTTCACTTCACACATGAACGGCTTTAGGAACACGTCAACATATTTGGCCAGCGGTTCCAGAATCGAGTCACACCCCGAGACTATCGGTCTTCCGGGTGGATGTAACAGATTTTTATGAACTTTGGGTAAAAAATAAATTACCGGAGTTCGGGGATTTCGCTTGTTCAAATAGCCGAATTCTTTTGGACCCAAAATTCCATCATCTAGCCATTTAAAATAAACATACATATCTAAGGATCAACTACCTTAGTGTGTCACTCTGCTCTAAATAAAAAAGATAGCAGATGTTAAATCAGTAACCGGGTCCTCCTCTTCTTTCTACTTGAATATTGTCCTACCCGGTCACATTGTTGGACATAACCCCACTTGTAAAAGAGTTTAATGAGCGGTAAATTCTCCGCGAGGGTCACAACACCCAAATAAGTGCAATATAAATAAAAGCACTGAGTAACTTTGACAACAGACTGTACCCCAGTCTGTTTAGGGATGTCCGAAGAGGAAACCCTGTCCTTCACAGAGGCATACATTAAAAACTTAACTGCAGGACCCTCACCCTTTGCGTCACTAAAATTGAGCACCAATGCTCAACAACAAAATGAAACTGATAAATTAATGCGCCTGAGCAAGAAAAACGTCCGAACTGAATTACATGGACATTTTTTGTTTCAGCACTTAAAAACAGGAACAATACCTTGGGGACTCCAAGTAAAGAACGTACCGGTGGTCTTTACGGACGACCCAGTTTACAAAAAAGGCTTCAGCTTTATAGCCACAAAATGCAGTAGGGACCTGATGGTCCACACTGTTGAAACAGCTCAAAGGATTTGTGCAAAAGAAAAGGAGGAAATAGACGCTTTGACTAAGGCCATTCATGATAATCATAACAGTCAGGAAGCAAAAGACCTATTAGAAAAAATAGAAAAGGATCTTCAAACCTTTAAGGACAACACAATTAACTATAGAGTGAATAAATTCGAGAAAGACCTAAAATCTTTTAACATAGAAACAGTATACCCCTACTTGAGGGAAGATTATTACACCCAACAAGAATCCCGCCGTGCCTTGTCACAGTATCAGGGAAGATCAAAAAATCGTTTTCTGACATTTTCTGAAAGCTCATCTTCTGAGACTTCGGGAGAATCAGATCCGAGAGAAGGAACATCTAAACGCAAAAATTCTTTTTTAGAGAAAGGCGAAGGGAGAGGCAGAGTCAGGTTCAAACCCCCACCACAAACATGGGATATGAGAACCCGCAACAAAAACTACTACAAACAATAGAAGAGTCATCTATCATCAACCTCTCTCCAAAAATACTAACAACTCATGAACGTTCAGTCTTAGAACTTGGGATTAAATTTGTACCTAGTACAAATACAGATATAGTCAACTTGAAAATAGAGGCACAAGACCTTTTCAGAAAAGTAAGATTAAAGGCTTTCTTTCACGATAAAGAGAACAATCGAAATCCAGAACCTTCCAACCTATCAAATAAGTCGTCTTTCACTCCCACATCTCAAATGGTACCCAAGCAAGTTTTGGCATTCGAACAGGTCGTTCTGTCAGCACTCACGCAGTTGGGCAAACAAAAGAATTACTTTAGACGAAATATTACAAGAGAACAGCAGTCAGCCATCAAACAACTCAGCACTGACACAACCATAGTGGTCAAGCCGGCCGACAAGGGGGGAGCTTTGGTGTTGTGGCAGAAAGAAAAATACATTGATGAGGCAAACAGTCAGATTGGTAACACAGAATGGTATAGGAAGCTAACAGAGGATCCCACCTCGATAATTCAAAATGAAATCCATACCAAATTAAAACAGGGACTAGATGATGGAATTTTGGGTCCAAAAGAATTCGACTATTTGAACAAGCGAAATCCCCGAACTCCGGTAATTTATTTTTTACCCAAAGTTCATAAAAATCTGTTACATCCACCCGGAAGACCGATAGTCTCGGGGTGTGACTCGATTCTGGAACCGCTGGCCAAATATGTTGACGTGTTCCTAAAGCCGTTCATGTGTGAAGTGAAATCTTATATAAAAGATACAACAGATTTCATTACAAAAATAGAAACCACTCTGTTTGATGACACAAAGGAGTTGATGGTCACATTTGACGTCAACTCTCTATATACACAAATCCCCCAAGAGGAGGGATTAGAAGCCATAGAATTCTTTCTTGAAACACGGCCCAGACCCCATAGAGTCCCAACCAAATTCATCATAGAATTGGCAAGCCTGGCACTCAAACGCAACTACTTCAGATTCATGGACACTTTCTACATGCAAGTGAAGGGCACCGCCATGGGGTGTCCTTATGCTCCAGAACTGGCGGTGCTCTTCATGTCATTGTATGAGGAACGTTTTATTTACCAACAAAACCCATATAGTATACACATCCATAGATGGTATCGCTATATTGACGACATCTGGTGTCAGTGGAGAGGAACTGAGGAACAACTAAAAGAATTTTACGAATGGTTGAACAACAGACACCCTGACATAAAATTCAGCATGACCAGCAGCAATACCCGCTTAACTTTTTTGGATGTAGAAGTGTTTCAGGAGGATAGCAAGTTAGTCACCACTCTCCATCGTAAACAAACTGACAAAAATACAATCCTACATTATCAAAGCTTCCACCCGAAAAGTTTGAAATCAAACTTACCGTACAGCCAACTGTTACGAATCAGACGTAATTGCTCAAGGAAAGAGGATTACGCAACACATGCAAATACGCTGTGTGACCAACTGGTCAAACGAGGATATCCGAGAAAAATGTTGAAACATGCCACTAAACGTGCATGGTTCACGCCCAGAGAAGTGTTGCTAACAAAAAAAGACAAAAAACCATTGGAACAACTAGTTTGTGTCTCCACGTATGGCCCCCTTACAAATAAATTCAAAGCCATAGTATTAAAAAATTGGCATTTGTTGTCCAACTTAAACATACCTTTTCCAAAGCCCTTGTTTGCCTTAAAAAAGAACAAAAACATCGGACAACAAATAATTCGAGCGGATCTGGGCATCCAGCAACCAAAAAGTGATTTACCGACACTGTGGAAATTAGACCCGGTAAAAGGACACCATAAATGTGGTAATTGCATTTCGTGTACCAATACCATTGAAGGTTCCACATTCGAACATCATAGCATCAGATGGACCCATGCGGAATTCACGAACTGCAAGAGCAAAAATGTAGTTTACGTAATTATTTGTCCATGTGACAAACTCTACATTGGAAAAACTACACAACAAGTCTCACAGAGATTGGCACAGCACAGATCTAGGATAAAACAAAAAGTTCTCACTGCACCTATGGTACAACACTGCATTGACCTTGGTCACACAGAGAAAGAGTTAAAGTGGTCAGTACTATCAAAAATAAAGGTTCCTACAAGAGGAGGTAATGTAGAAACATTGCTATCAAAAAGGGAAGCCTATCTAATTTTGAAATACGACTGCGTGAGTGCGGGATTGAATGAGCATACTGAATGCCAGAATCAGTAACTGGGTCCCAGTCAGTATAGACCACGGTCAAAATAATCATCAAACACGTTCTGGACTACAAGTCCCATAACCTCCAAGTCACATGATTAAGTTTCAAATACCCATGTGACTTGAGCATTCACTCACTCGAGGAATCACGAAGCAGACAGCGGCGTCCCGCAATATTTCCACAGGTAAATGATCATACGCACTTTAACCAGACACTGTTTCTACCAAAACTGGGCACCCCGAATCTTAAAAACTTTCAATATGCTGATTAATTGCAGCTCTAACGGCTCCCTCGGAACGAATACGAGAACGAGCAACGCCCCGAGCAGCAGAGACTTGGCGTCTGGCACATTCAGAAACAGAGCGCAAGTAGGTGTTTTCTTCGTTTAACCTCTAAACACTCCGGGCGATTAGATTGACGTCCCTCTAAATGGTAATGTGATTTACACTTTACAGCGCCAAAATCCCCAAAAAGACAGGAGGTGGCGTCCCAACCCTAACAAGCCAGGCGCTCCGCGCTCAACTGAATACAAAAAAGTAAGTGCAGATATGATCAGTCGCCTGTGGACTAATGTTAAAAAAATCTGCTTTCCACTGAAAAGATCGATTATTCCTTAAAACGCACGTTTGTTGACATTTCAGCCTCGGCGGCAGTCAACTAGATACACTGAAATCCACCACTTAGTTGAAAACGCCTTGCCTGAAATCACGTGAGTGACGCTCTTAAATTTCGGAATAAATAGTACTTTAAAACTCCACTTGAGCACAGACATTATATCACTGCTTTTATTGCAGAATACAAGGAGTCCTCCAAGAGATTGAACACATGAAAAATCAAAGTGTCAAGAGCCACAAGGTAAAAGTAATGTATGCTTAATCACGTTAGTGACAACATAAGTAAGGGTCCCAAGTCTAATATGCCCTTCACTTATATTTATATAGGTACCCAGCCCCGAAGCCCTGAAGAAGAGCCTGAACAAGTAGAGAGACAGGCTCGGAAACGCGTCGGCTCATAGGCGTTCTGGCCTACAGGCGTCCTCATTCGTCTTAAATCCGAATGCCTTTTTGTTGCGCATAAGGCTTTGCTCTCCACACAATGAAATACAATTGAATGCTTAATGTAACATTCGCCTTTGCGCTATCAGGCCAAAATATAGAAAAATAATCGCATGCTAGTGGCCTGACAAAGAAATAGTAGACAGGGTACTTCCATGAAATAACCACTTATTTGTTGAATATTGTTGTTTTGAATTGTCACAAATGTCAAAAATTTTCTGTTTCGTATAGTAATGTATATATGTATTCACTTGTAAATATATGTGCCTATGTGCAGGACAGTGAGTAAATCTTCGGACTGTCATGAACATGTAAATTGATGCAATTCTCCTTTTTTCATCCATTTAAAATAAACATACATATCTAAGGATCAACTACCTTAGTGTGTCACTCTGCTCTAAATAAAAAAGATAGCAGATGTTAAATCAGTAACCGGGTCCTCCTATTCTTTCTACAAATAAAACAAAGCAGGGCTATTCACTGGTATGCGTAACTTTGCGTCAAAGGAGCATTCCATGGGTGGTACCCTCGTCTACAGACCCCCGGGACCACGCACACAATTCAGCGAAGACATCACAGACTTCATCAGCCCGCACGCCCTCCCCTCCGCTGACTACATCCTCCTAGGGGACCTCAACTACCACCTGGAGAACAACAAGGACCGCAACACCACCGCCCTGCTGGAAAACCTCGCCAACCTCAGACTCAAGCAACTGGTCAACACCCCCACCCACTACGCCGGCCACACGCTTGATCCCGTCTTCTCTTCCAGCAAGTACATCACCTTCAGCCACGCCACCGGACTCCACTGGACCGACCACAACTGCGTCCACTTCAGCTTCAAAAGAACCACGACTCACCACCACCCGCAACAGGTACCTCACAGGAATTGGAGCAAGATCACCGCGGACCAGCTCACCACCTCCCTCAGCCAAAGCCCACCCGCCAACACAACGGACCCCAACGAAGCAGCCCGCAACTTCACACAGTGGCTGACCGCCTGCGCCGACGACCTCGCGCCACTAAAGAACCCTCCCAGCAGACCCAGAAGCAAGAAGGCATCCTGGTTCACTGACGAACTCAAGGACTCCAAGAAGACCTGCCGAGAAAGCTTGGCTCCTCAACTGGACCACCGACAACATGACCACCCTCAAACACGCTACCCGCAAGCACCACCAGCTCATCCGCACCACCAAGAAGAAATCCCTGAAGGAACGACTGGACAACAACGCCCACAACAGCAAGGAACTCTTCACCATCGTCAAGGAGTTCTCCAACCCCAGCACCGGCACCAACGACATCACTCCGTCACAAGACCTCTGCGACTCCCTCGCCTCGTTCTTCCACCGCAAGATCACCGACATCCACAACAGCTTCGGCGCACCACCCACGCACCCAACTGTCGAACCCACGCCCCCCACCGCCACCCTTCGCACCTGGACCACGGTGACCACCGAAGACACAACCCGCACGATGAACACCATCCACTCCGGATCGCCAACCGACCCCTGCCCACACCACGTCTTCAACAAGGCCGACTCCACCATCGCACCCCAACTCTGGAACATCATCAACACCTCCATCAACACCGCCACCTTCCCGGAGAGCTGGAAGCACGCCGAGCTCAGCGCCCTCCTGAAGAAACCTACAGCGGACCCCACTGACCTCAAAAACTTCCGCCCCATCTCGCTCCTCCCTTTTCCTGCTAAAGTCATCGAGAAGATCGTCAACAGACAGCTGACCGCCGTCCTCGAGACGAACGGATCCCTCGACCCCTCGCAGTCCGGCTTCAGAGCCAACCACAGCACCGAGACCGCCCTCATCGCAGCCACCGACGACATCCGGACCCTGCTCGACAAGGGGGAAACAGTGGCCCTCATCCTCCTGGACCTCTCCGCTGCGTTCGACACGGTCTGCCACCGCACCCTAGTCCAGCGCCTCAGCAACATCGGTATCCAAGAGAAGGCACTGGAGTGGATCACCTCGTTCCTCGCCGGAAGAACACAAAGAGTCCGCCTCCCCCCGTTTCGCTCCGAGGCCACCGAAGTCATCTGCGGCGTCCCGCAAGGATCTTCACTCAGCCCCACCCTCTTCAACGTCTACATGAGGCCTCTTGCAGCCATCGCACGCCAGCACAACCTCAACATCATCTCTTACGCCGACGACACCCAGCTGATCCTCTCCCTCACCACAGACCCCGACGCCGCCAGAACCTGCCTACACGAAGGGATGAAAGACGTCGCCGAGTGGATGAAGGACAGCCGGCTGAAACTGAACTCGGACAAGACGGAAGTCCTCATCCTGGGATCTTCACCCTCCGCCTGGGACGACTCCTGGTGGCCCCCAGCCCTGGGCACCGCACCCAAGCCAACCGACCACGCACGCAACCTGGGCTTCATCCTGGACTTCTCCCTCTCGATGACCAGACAAGTCAACGCCGTCTCCTCATCGTGCTTCAACACCCTACATATGCTTCGCAAGACCTTCCGCTGGATCCCGACCGAGACCAGGAAGACTGTCACCCAGGCACTCGTCACCAGCCGACTGGACTACGGAAACGCCCTCTACGCTGGAACCACAGCCAAGCTACAGAAAAGACTCCAGCGCATCCAGAACGCCTCCGCCCGACTCATCCTGGATGTCCCCCGACGCAGCCACATCTCCAACCACCTGAGGGACCTTCACTGGCTCCCCGTCGACAAGAGGATCACGTTCCGGCTTCTCACCCACGCACACAAGTCTCTCCACGACCTGGGCCCCAAGTACCTCAACGACCGCCTGACCTTCTACACGCCCACCCGCCAGCTAGGTTCTACCAGCCTCGCCCTCGCAGCCATACCACGCATCCGAAGAGCCACCGCCGGAGGAAGATCCTTCTCTTACCTGGCTGCCAAGACATGGAACTCCCTCCCCATCCACCTTCGGCTGACCCATGACCACCTCGCCTTCAGGAAACAACTCAAGACCTGGCTGTTCGAGCAGTAGCATACACCCTCCCCCAAGCGCCTTGAGACCCTCCCGGGTAGGTAGTGAACTATACAAATGGTTTGATTGATTGGTACATGAGCATTCCTACACCGCCATATGTGGATTAATGTGCAAATCCCAATCTACCAATATTTTTAGACAGATTTGTACCTCCTGGAGGCAGGCAAAAAGTAGGCAAAAAGTATTTGTTTTTCAAACTTTTTAGTTGTGCTGCACCGTAGTGTAATATGAACTCTGTTCAAAGATTAACATTCATCTGGATCACCTGTTTTTTCAGGCAGAGCACAGCAAGTTGTCCTGGCCAGAGGGAGTGAGGCAGATGTGTGGAATTAAGCAAGTTTTAGCCATGTTTCTCGTATCCAAGGTGGAAGGACAACCACGAGGTCCAGTCACACAACAGAAGCCCAGCCAGGCCACCTATATTAGCGCTGGTATAATACACTATTTTCAGAAGTCAGGCATGGGAAACCAGATTCAGAACTTGGGCTGCCCACATCCATCCCCAAGGATCCCGCATGGCGTTCACTTTGCCATGCCACTTTTGGTTCAGTTGTTGCCATGTCCAAGTGGGTCTGTGTGTAGTTTTCTTTCTGATCTGTTGGTCAACAGGTAACCACCAGGACTTGAACTGTTCATCTTAAACTATCTGGAGTCAAGAAAGTGTCTTTCCGACTACAAGGACTTTTCTATGGCCTCACCGCTACAGCAGCTGAATGCAGCCCTGTGTCAGCCTGCAAGAAACAACAAAACAGATACTGCAACTTGCCACATACAAACTAATATATCCAAGCACCTTACAATTGTTTGGTGAAATACATGGACCACATGACTTTCTATGACTTTGTAGGTGGGCCCTATCAGTTTTTTAATGAACCCACTGCCTGCCCCTACTAATAATCACTTCTATAGATGACACTGCTGCTACCTCACATGTGACGGCCAACTCCCTGATCATAGACGGCATCAACATTGGAGTAACAGACAACTCCACCTCCAAGAGTTCCCCAACACCACACAATTTCTTGCACTTCACAACTCACTTCATTCACTGGAGATGGGCTCCACTTCCTTCTCCTTTCATTTTGCGGCAGTACCTTTTCCCAGATAGGCAGATATGTCCCCTGTCAGGAAGGAAACCACTGGTTATACCTCTCACTTCCTTGCTCCTGGCACTACACTTTCTTTGAGCCAGGCAGTTCTTTGCATGGCCAGCTTTAGCGCTGGTGGTGCCTGGTGCGGCAGTCTTGTTTGGCTCTCTCCCACTCCACTTGGCCTCCCCCTTGGATTCCCTCACCATAGCACCTCTCTCACATACATTTAATTTTTTAAAGCGCTGGTAAAGGCTGGCTTCACTAATCCACTCAGCTGTCCACAGAAAATACAGATCTGTTATTTGCAGCAGGCATAGTAACACTCTATATTACTTTATGGCGAGTCTAAACTGCCACTTGTCACAACTCTGATCCCTCTCTCTAGCAGGAACATTCATCACAAGGATTATCTTGACATTTTTATTGCTGCCTGAAAGCTGGATGCACAAGGAACTCTGCAGCTTATTACAAAACATGCCCCCCACCGAGGGCACCACCCTTAACCTGGCCCTGGCTCCTTCACCAGTGGTGCCTTGTCCAATCCCAATAAAGCCATGGGATTATTGTCGTGCACCGTGCTGAGCATATCTGTCGCCATTGGTCTGCTTTTGCTAGGTCGCATGTCCCACCAGGTACCTCTAGACACTTGTGTGATGCGCCAACTACTCCAAGGGTCTTACTCTCACTCCTAGTTGGTGGTTCAGCATGTCACTGCCTTTTCTGGCACAGTGTGCTGCTACACACTTCTGTTAAGCCCAGGGCAGAGAATGATACATGGCCAGAGAACTCCCCAGGACCCACAAGGACACATTAGGACGCCAGTGAAGCAGGAGTGCCTTACATGTGTAGTGGGTGTTTCACAACTGAGACAACAGTGCTTAGACGCAGAACGTCTGCCACTGTGCCCTGCTAGGCAGTAGTGGCTGGTAATTTTAGCAGGGGGGCACACGCATACATACAATACTTACTCACTCGAATACACATACATAAATTCATACAGACACACACATGCACCAAACATCAAAAAGCAAAACTTACCTTCACTGCGGCTATCCAGGAGGGAAGCCTTGGAGTTCCCATGAGGGTTGGGACTGCTGCCTTCTTTCATTGGCTGATCTTATGTCAGGGAGTGAGTGAAGGCAGCAGTCCCTCACTTGCCACAGAGTGGGATGGAGTCAGTGACACTGCTGACCCCACTACACTATGAGGAGGTGTGACTGATTGCCACTCAGCCATGGGCACTTAAGGGCTTAGAACTGAAACACCCAGGTCAGAGGCAATCATTGACATTCACCCTCGTCACGAGGGGGGAGGGCCTCGAGGTACTTTTGCCAGGCCGAAGAGGTCATACCCACAGTGCTGTGAAATCCTCAGCCTGACAAATTCAGCTTAGGCAGCCAGGAGCCTGCGCATGTCCAATTCCTGGCTGCCTGACCTGAACAAGAAGTTTGTCTGTCTGCCTGACCTGAACAAGAAGCGTGTCTGTCTGCCTGACCTGAACAAGAAGCGTGTCTGTCTGCCTGACCTTTGTTCAGCCTGACAGACACTCTTCTTGTTGGGAAAAGGAAGGGAAGCGAGCCCCACCCACCGGTAAGGGTGGGCCTCAACTTCTGCTAGGCCATTCCTCACTCATTCTACAAGATTAAAATATAACAATAGACAAAAAAAGGACGAGTTATAATGCAAAATACGAAACCACCATTGTATGGAGAATTCTCTCCAAGCCGCACACTTCGCAACATAAGAAGATGCTTCGAGAAGTTGGGAGTCTGTGATTAATTTAATTTATGTAACTGTAAATGACACCGAGCCATACTCCATATTCTGAAGGGCACTGGGAAATTTTCATATATGATTTAAGGAGAGGAATAATAAATGTTTGTACAGCTCCCTCCTGATCGATTCTTTCCATGCCCGCGATAGAAAGCGCTAGAGGTCAAGGGAGACATTTTATTTTGCTGAATGACGCTGATAAGAATTCATCACCGTTGGGCCAATTGTAGTTTGTGCCATAAATACTGAGAAAGAAATCACCTGAACTGTGAAATTAACAGTAGCCAGCGTGTACGCAGTATATCACAGCAAAACAATAGGTAAAATAGAAGCTAAAAATAGAGAGGCAGGTTTACTTACATTTCACGCAACGCAGGGCAGCACGCAAAGTGGCAGCTCTGCCTTCGTGTGAAAGGACCACGGCCGAAATACACCATGTCAACTAAGATACAGCACATTTCTGCGGTCTCTTAGCGCTGGCGCACTGTGTGCTGCCTAGTGCCAGTGCAGGCACCATGGCGTCTGCGTTACGGCAAGATTGTTTTAGTGCAGGAAGATAAACCTTTCTTCATAAAAACAATCCTTAGAAGCAATTTCTTTTTCTTTTTTTTCAGTTTAGGAGATTTTTATTAGTTTTAAGAAATCACATTACAAGATAATAAAATAGTACATGAGAACCGAACGAGATAAAACATGGGGGATAGAAAAGACTATAAAATAACGGTTCAGCAGGAAATGAGAAGAGGAAGGAAAAAAGAAAAGAGTGAAAAAGAGAAGAGAGATAAAAGAAACGGAAGAAGGAAAGGAAGAGAGGCCAGTACAGGAAGAAAAAGAAAAGGAAGAGAAAATCAGAAACAGAAAAGAAGGAGTAAAAGCAATAGGATAAAAGGGCCCAGCAATCAGTCAGGAGGAGTGGACGAAAGATAAGTAGAAAAAGGGAGCCAAAGAAGGTCAGATTTAATTTTTAAAGAGACAGAAGAGGAGGAAGCAATAGCAATCCTGTGTTCATCACAAATGAAGTTCCACCATGTAAGTACAGATAATTTGGAGTTATCTTTCCAACATGAGAGGATCACTTTAAAAGCAATAGCAATAAAAAGATCAAGTAATCGTGCACTAGGAGGAGCAATATCTATATCGTCTGAATCAGAGCCTAAAAATATACTTAAGAATGATAACGGAACAGAATAATGAAACATGCGCATGCAAACATTTCAAACAGAGTTCCAGAAGGAAAGAACAGAATGGCAATCATATAGTTGATGCATGAGCGTACCTGTATGAGAAGAACATGACCAACTGAGAGAATTGGAAGAAGGTGAAAATTTTGCAATACTTACAGGAGTGATAACAGCTCTATGATAAATAAAAAATAATGATTGAGTAATACGAGCTGCAACAGAAACTTTAAACAATTTACACCAAATACGATCCCATACATCAACAGGTAGAGAAACGGACAAATCAGTTTCCCAGGCGACCTCAGTAGCAGATTTAGGTCGATCAACAACATTTTATAGTAGCATTTTATAGACAAGGGCAGCTTTGGGTTGATGACGGGAGAACAGTGGGTAAAGGGGAGTGGAAGGAGAAAAGGACGGAAGGTCACCAAAAGGAGGAAAAGTGGATAAGTGAGATGTTATAGCAGCAGTAATAAATGTGTATTCCTTGAGACAAGACGCAGGCAAGTCGTATAAAGTTTGCATTTCAAGAAAAGAGAGAATGGAAGTATTGGAAAAAAATTGATGAACAAATACAATATCCTTTTCCCTCCAATACTTGTAGTAGAAAGACTTGCCTTTATACTTGAGGAATTTATTATACCATATACAAGAGGATAAAAAACATTGAAGAGGGGATAGGTCTTTAGAAAATACGTCATGGAGCAAAGATTGTGAGTATTTTAACACTGGGTGCTTAGCCAAAAATGAACAATTAGACATAAAAACGGTATGTTGAAATGAAAAATCCTTTAACAATGAACGTTCAAAAGCAATCCATTTGGGTAATGGGGCATCAATAAAATCAAATGCTAAAGAGAAGGATTGCTTAATTAGGAAGGCAAAGTGGTACGTTTTAAAATTAGGGAAACGGACCCCACCTTCATTCTTAGGACGAACAAGCTTTTGTAGGGCAATGCGGGGGTGCTTATTATTCCACAGAAATTTGGAGCAAATGGAATTTAGGCGTGTAAAATATGAATTTGGAAATTTCATGGGGAGCATCAAAACAGTGTAGAGGATATGTGGCGTAATCATCATTTTAATGGTATTGAGTCTACCCCACCATGATAAGAATAGGGGAGACCAGAGTTGGAGGAGGGATTGTATCTTTTGGGTAAGGGAAGTAAAGGTACGTTTGAGAGTGTCAATGAGGGATGATGAAAACCAAATTCCAAGATATTTAATTGTGGAAGGACACCATGCAAAATCAGTGGAGACAACCATGTATTGATAACAGGTAGAGTTTAAGGGTACGACTTCCGTTTTAGATAAGTTAAGTTTATAGCCTGAGACAGAGGAATATAAATGGACTTCGTTCAGAAAGGGGGGAAGTGACATAACAGGGTTTGCCATATAAACTAAGATATCATCCGCATAGGCGGATACTTTTGTTTCAGTGGAGGAGATTTTGAACCCATATATTTGGGGGTTGGAACGGATACGCCCCAAAAAGGGCTCAAGACAAAGTATAAACAATAACGGGGAGAGGGGGCAACCTTGTCTTGTACCCCTAGACAGGGGAAAAAATCTGGAAAATTGGTTATTAACAAAAATACTGGCACGGGGGCGGAGTATAGGAGTTGAACCATGGAAATAAAAGAGGGACCAAACCCAAACCATTGCAGGGAACGGAACATGAATTGCCAATTAATATGGTCAATAGCTTTCTCCGCATCGAGGGACAGGGCTGCGAGAGGAGCTTTGAAATGTTTGCTATGAGAAATGACATTGGCAAACATACGGGCATTGTCAGCGGCAAGTCTGCCTTTTACAAAACCAACTTGGTCAGTTTTGATCAAAAGGGGAATAATTGAATCGAGACGGGAGGCGAGAATTCTGGCAACATTTTTACAGTCATAGTTGATTAAGGAAATAGGGCGGTAATTTTTACACTGGGAATGATCCTTGTCTGGTTTGGGAATAATAACAATAAGGGCATCCAGAAAAGACCATGAGGCCTTAGCGTCGGCAATAAAGGAATTAAAAAGATGGAGCAGCCGAGGCACAAAAATGTCATGAAACGTAGAGAAAAACTCAATTGGTAGTCCGTCGGGACCAGGAGCCTTTGATTTTTTCAGAGAGTTGATAGCCGTAAGGATCTCCTGAGCAGAAATAACTTTCTCTAATTGACCAAATTTATCAGGGAGAGACGGAGGGGGGGGGGAGCATCAAAAAAAGAAGATACATTTTGGGTGGTGGGATGGGTGTCATCAGTATAAAGAGAACAATAGTAGTTATGGAAGACTTCCGCAATGTCTTCATCGGATGTGACAAGTTTGTTTGTAGAGTCATTCAGGATAGGGCGCACAGATTTACGTTCAGATTTAATTTTTAGGTAGTTCGCTAGCATTTTGCCAGCCTTATTCTGACCCCCATGGAATTTGGATTTGATTTTCAAGAGAGTGTTCCAGGCTTCAATTGTAGCAATTTTATTCAATTGAGACTTCGCTTTAATTAGATTATGGAGGGCATCGGCATCTTTAGAAGAGAAATACGAGTGTTCCAGTTGTTTAATATTCTTAAGTTGATCCGTATATTTAGTTCTGTTAAGTTTCTTCTTCTTAGACACATATGAGATTACGAAGGCTCGTAGAGAAGCTTTAAAGGCATCCCAATTGTTGGAAATAGACGTATTATCTGGATTGTTAAAGGTAAAGAACTCAGTCATAAAATTCTTAACCTCTTTTACAAACACAGTATCAGACAAAAGAAATGTGTTAAATTTCCAGCGGCTAAACTTGGAAGAGGTAAGGGAAAGGTCAAGGGTCGCATGCACTGGGACGTGATCCGAGATAAAAATAGAGCCAATATCGGACTTCTGGAGTGCTGGGAGTAGAGATTTACTTACTAGGATATAGTCTATCCTAGACCGAGTGTGATGGACATTCGAAAAGAAAGTATATTCCAAGGTATCCGGATTACAGGTTTTCCAAACATCGTATAGGGGGCAGGAGGCAATAGCCGATTGGAAACACTTATGAGTTTTATCAGGATGGAATTTGCTTGATGAGAGCCTGTCGGAAAGGGGTCCAACCATTGGTTAAAATCTCCAGCAATCACAATATTAGGACAGTCAATGGAGGAAATAAAAATGTTAACATCATCCCAAAATTTGGGGTCAGGGCGAATAGGACCATATACATATAATAAAACCATTGGCTTGTTATGGATCACAACCTTAGCCAGTACCCAGCGACCCTCAACATCCGACTGAGAAGATAGAATCTGGACAGATAAACTTTTATGAAACAGAATCACAACACCCCCTTTTTTGTTAACAGCAGGAGAAAACACAACCTGGCCCACCCATTGCCTCTTAAGTTTAGAAGATTCTATATCCGAACAGTGGGTCTCTTGGAGAAAAACAACCTGTAAATTCAACTTGGATAAATGGGACAATACCTTTTGACGCTTGACGTGGTGTCCAAGACCACGAACATTCCATGTTACAAAGTTACACACGATGGAAGGTGAGGAAGGGGGGAAAAAACCTGGATCCAACACACTTCGGGAGAACAACTACAAAAAAGACACAATAAACAAATATATTACAGAAGCATATGATAACAAATAAACGCACACTAACACAAAAAAAGCGTCCATGAATACTAAGAACAAGAAGATAAAGAACAGGAGACAAGGAATAGGAAAGAGAACTTGAAAGATAATACAAGAGGGGGAAGGTAAGAAAAGTTGGTAGAACAGGAAAGTGCAGACTAAGAGGAAGAGAGAGGTAAAGGAAAGGAGAGATGTAGACAGATCAAGGCTAGAAAGCCAGATCTGAGAGGAAGAAGAACACCAAGACATCGGGAGCGGGAGGACGCCGAGGGGAGTACAGACCCCACGGAGCAACAGGAGAGCAAAAAAGGGGCTGTAAAAAAGAAGGAAAGAGAAGAAAAGCCTCAAGTACAGAATGATGTAAAGGGAGAAAACACGATGAAGATAGAGCAATTACACCAACAAAAGAAATGTAGGCAATAGGAGAAGAAAAAAGAAAAGTCATCCATTGTTAGTGTCCATGCTAGGTGAGGAAACACTTTGGAGGTATTCGCGGAGCTTCTGAGGATCTTCAAATGAGCGGGTACGGCCATTATGAGTAATCTTCCAGAAACAGGGATGAAGGATTACATATTGAATGTTCAGTTGCCGCAGTTGCGGGCGAAGATTAAAAAATTCCTTACGTCGAGCGTTGGTCGCATTTGAAAGGTCTTGAGAGATAAAGATATTATGGCCCGACCATATGAGGCGACGTTTGAGTCTGGCAGCTTTGAGGACTGGACTGTTCCCATGAGGCACAGGGTCAGAGCTGATTTGCATATAGCCAGTGTCTAATCCAAGGTGGTGTGGAGTGCAAAAAACGATGGATTTAGGCCCAGATCCTTGTACTGGGGTGAATGTATGACATTATTTTACATTCTGTCCATCAACTGTGTTTTTTAGCTTTGAGGACAGTCATTAACTCAGTAAATTCTAGGAAGAGAATAATAATACCACGAGGTTTAGATGGATTGGATGTAAGACGGCCTAGGCGATGAGCCCTCTGGATATTAAGGGCATGAGAGGCAGGTTGAAGGTCTAAAAGTTCATGTAGGAATCTACGAATGAAGGCCACCATGTTGGACCCCTCAAGATTCTCTGGAACCCCATAAATACGTAGGTTATTTCTACGATTACGATTTTCAAGGTCTTCCGTATGTAGCTTTAGCTGTTGAATTTCCTTTTCCAGAAGAGGTATTTTAGTAGATATATCTTGAATATCACTAACGCGTTGCTCCAGATTCAAAACCTTACCCTTCATAACGAGCCATCGTTCTTCAATTTGTTTGAGCTGTTCATTAGTGGCAGACATGAAGGGTTGGAGACTGCGTACCTCCTCCAAGATGGAGTCCAAAATGGGGTTCGAGGAGGAATGAATCGAAGAAGGGGAGTCATTTTTGAGACGTTTTAGTTTGGTGCCGGTGTGTGAAGACTTCAAGCTGCCTGCATCATGAGCCATTGTTGACAGCAAATAAACACACCAGAGAGGGAAGAGGAGCGCAGATGGCAGAGAGAGACCAAAACGTCACCAGTCACAGGAATAATAAACAGGATGAGGAGGAATCAGGCCTGAAAACACCAATCCAAAGACAGGAATCAAGCAAGAGGCACAGTCTTGTCAGATAAGGCACAAGTAAGGCGGGCGCTCAAACTCTGCATCAAAACAAGGCAAAAAGATCCTCAGAAAGCCAAAAAAGAAAAAACAATTGGCAGAACAGCAAAGCGTCCATCAATAGTACTTGAAGGAAGGGCCAGAAATGCAATATCAGAACATGATACCAAAAGAAGAGGAGAAAAAGACATAGCTGCGCAAAAATTGTAAAATGGCGGCTAGTTCCTCACAGAGTCAGGATAATGGAGGCAGTAGAGGAATGTACCCATGTGGAGGACATTCTGTAGAGCAATTACGCCATACCTTGACATGTAGAGGTAAATTTGGGCCGTTTGGTGAGCAGCAATGACACAGGAAGAGCACCAGAGGTGCGACGGAGATTCGTGAGGAGACGCGGGCACAGCGGCACAAAATGGCGGCCACCCGCGTCCCGATGCAGCAGCGAGGGTGCGAGGCTGGAAATGTCCGAAAATCAGCAGCAAATGATCCGAGGAAGGAAGATATCTGAGCGAACCATGTTCCGCTGGCAGAGCACGTCAAAGACCGGCCCCAGAAGGGAGTGAGCAGAGGCTAAAATCACCGTTGAAGCCTGCAACTCTCGAGAGCTCAGGGGATGTCCGCCATTCTGCGACGGCACGTAAGCCACGCCCCAGCAATTTCTTTTTCTATCCCTGCTGCAGAATGCAGCACGCAGAGAAAGAGGAAGTAACAAGGAGAATACATTTCTCCTGGTGACGGCTTTCTAATTATGGGGTGCATCAAAATCCATAGGTGGATGATTGAGAACATCCAGGCTCCACCCAGAGAACGCCACCCGCTACAAAGTAAGCAATACAGCGCTAGTTTTCTCTTCCCCAGGCCCAGATTTATTAACATTTTACATTGTGGTTGCAACACTTTTTTGACGTAGCCATGATCCAAAATGTTAGTTGGGATTTACAATGCACCACATATGAAAAAATAAGGGGGCATATTTATTAAAATGTCACCCAACACAACGCAGCAAGGCAAGGGCAGAAATACACCATATTTAACATTGTATGTCACATTGCTGTCCTCTCCTTGCACTGGCACACTATTGCTGCCTAAGGCCAATGGATGCACTCTTGCTCTATGGTGCAAGAGTGCCTGCAATGCAGGCAGAATTGTTTTTGTGCAGGAAGGCACACCCTTCTTCACCAACACGATCCTTTGAGCCTTTTTCCTCTTTCTATGTGTGCTGATGAATGTAGCACATGTAGAAAGAGGGAAAAATGAGAGGAAATAAAGATATTTCTCTACTTTACGCCTTCTGTGGGTAGCATTATGACGCATTCCCGGGACAACCACTCATGGTAAGTCTGCGAATGTGTCAAAATCCATGGGTGGATGGATGGGAACACCCACGCTCCACCCATGGAGGGCATACCTGAGGCAGAGTAACACAAGGCAGTGACTTATGCAGGATCACACAAGGTAGACTTGTATGGCTTGGTAAATCTTATCTAGGTTTTGAGTTGCCCTTGGATGACATTCCGTAGCGCAAAGGCGATGCAAAACTTTGCTAAATATTACCCATAATATTTGCTCACAATGTCATTCTATGGGGAAGTGTGCTGCTTTGTACTTGGGAGAGGACTCCTCTACGAGCATGTTCCTGTGTGAATGCCACAATATATGGTGGACTTATTCAAAATATATAACGTTATGGAAGGGTTTCTTTGAGATACCTGGAACTGACCTGAGGAATTCAAAGGCATACAATCCACTACAACAAAATACATGTTGACTAGAGGATCTATGCAAATGTTGCAATTAAAGGATACAAGAACTGATATATGTACGTTATTGTTAATTGATTTTGGTGAGATTGTGTGTCTGAGGCATTATTATTTGTGGAACCTTTGTTTCTGAAAGGCTGTTATGGTGGTCACCTTCCTTTCTTGAGCACCTACCATTGAGGATATACATTTTATAAGTCTATAGTGTACTTGTAGGTGTGTGCCAGAATTCAACCCAACCACTGTGTAGTTTGTAAAATAGTTCTTGTCATAGTTATATCCAGAATTTGTCGGGAATACTCTCTCTCTCTCTTTGAACCTCTCTGCCTTCACGCTCTGTTCAATCTCAAATAGAGAGTGTGGGAGCGCAGGTTTGATAACCAGGCGAGGAGGCTGAAGGAATTTTCCAAGTGGTCTACTTTTATTGCCAGAAGTAACAAGAGGTTGGAGTTCAATAGGTTTTTCTTTAGGTTCTTCTTCCGAGGACAGGCTGGATGGTAATAAAGTGGCGGATGGTCCTGGCTCCTCGTCTTCTGAATCACGGGGTTCTCCCCAGAGGCTCATAAGAGGGAGAAAGAAGAGCCATCAGAACACTATTCTGGGTTGTTAAAAATAGATGCACCCTTCACCACACCTTTAGTGCTCAGACTAAGAAATGAAGAGACATGCCGGGGAAGGACTAAGTGAAGGGAGGAGAGTATTGAGATACTGGAATAACACAATTGTTAAAGTCACAGCTGTTCAATTAACGTAATTGTTCAACCTGGTATCTTAATGCTCTGCTCTATAAGCATAAGGTAAAGAAACTCTAAAGCAACAAAAGACCCTGCCAACAACTTATGGTTAAGATTCTATCACAAATGAGTTAGACAAACAAGGCTCAGAACACCTCTGTACTACGCTTGTAGCTTAAGTCAACTACACATGGCCAAAAACAACTCAGCTTCCCGTTTGTAGCTCAAGTCAGCCTACATATGGTCCCAAAACCCCTCACGGTTCCCGAAACAGTGAGACACACCTGCTCCCTTTAAACAGCGAGCTACCCATACTACCGCTGAGGGAACCCCCTAAGGAACCCCCGATTTCCCAACTGCCTCCCGCGTTTCCCCCCCTCCTTCCCAAGGAATACTGGCACTCACCGGCTCTGCCACAACTCTCCTGAGTTGCGGCCGCTCCCCAGCATCCTGCGGAGGAATCCACCACTCCTCCGACCAAGGCTTGTCCGGTTCGGTTTCCGCCGCTTCTCCGCTCCTTGGGTCTTCTCCAGGTGTGCAGCTACAGGGTTCGTTTTCTCCGCGTGGTTCTTCCGACGTCCTTCTTCCTGGTTTCACTCCCTCGAACTCCCCACCTCTTTCTTCTGTCTTTCTTTTCATTGGATCCCTCAAAGAGTTTCCGGGGCATTCTCCTCCCCCTTAAGGGTTCTCGTCTGCGTCGGTGGTCTGTGGAAACACGGAACAACTGTATGGATTTCGTGCTCGTGTGGGATCCTGGAAGGCACGTCGGGAAAGTGATACCGATGTCAGCGGAGGGGAATCAGCCCAAGGCTCTACACTGGTGAGTCCCTCCTCACATCCCCTTTCCCTAGCTGTTCTTCTACTAGGATTTGGATCCTGGGGAAATCTGGATAAATAGTCCACATTACCTTGTTCGACCCCCTTTCGATGTTGGGTTCTGAATCGGTATGGTTGTAGTGAAAGAAACCATCTGTGAACTCTCTCGTTGTGCCCCTTGTTTCTGGCAAGCCATTCAAGAGGGGCATGGTCGATGTATAGAGTGAATTCCTTGCCTTCTAAATAATACCGCAAGGTATCTATAAGCCCACTTAATAGCTAGTGCCTCCTTCTCGATGGTAGCATAGTTCTTCTCTCTTGGAAATAACTTGCAGCTAATATACAGTATGGGTTTTTCTCACTGAGGTGTTTTCTGGGACAAGACAGCCCCTAATCCCTGATCTGAAGCGCCTGTTTGTAAGATAAAAAGGAGGGAATAGTCAGGACTTGTTAATACTGTTTATGAAGTCAAGGTGGCTTTTAGGGTCTCAAAGGCTTTTATCACTTCCGGGGACGGTTGTTTTAACACTTCCTCCATTTTAACCTTTTTTCTGGAGTAAGTCTGTTAAAGGGGCTGCTGTTTGAGAGAACCGAGGGATGAACCAACGGTAATATCAGAGTAGTCCTAAAAAGGCCCGCAAGTCCTTCTTGGTACGTGGTAAGGGTATTTGAGAAATGGCTTCTAACTTAGATTTTTGGGGTTTGATACCTCCTTCTCCTAATAAATACCCTAGATATCGAACGGTTTGGGCAGCTAAATGGCTTTTAGCCGGATTTATCTTCAAACCGTATCGCCCAAGTGTTTGTACTACATTGGAGAGGTGAAAAAGATGTTGTTCCCAAGTATCGCTGTAGATGATTATGTCGTCTATATAAGCACCGGCATAAGTCTCATGGGGTTGTAATATTGCATTCATAGCCCGTTGCTGGTGCCCCATGCAAACCAAAGGGCAATACCTTGAACTGATACAACCCATCGGGGGTAGAGAAGGCTGTTTTCGCCCTATCTTGACTTCTATGGGGTATTTGCCAATAACCCTTGCACAGATCTAATGTGCTAATGTATTTGGCCCGGTCTATTCTCTCCACCATCTCATCTACTCGAGGTAGCGGATAGGTATCGAACTCTGAAATGTTATTGACCTCCCTGAAGTCGATGCAAAATCGTACCGACCCATCTGGTTTAGGAACTAGAACTATAGGGGAATTCCACTTGCTTACTGAAGGCTCAATTATATCCATCTGTAGCATTTTATGAATTTCCTCTCTTATGGTTTGCCGACGGGCTTCCGGTATGCGATATGGTCTCAAGCTTACTTTTTGTCCCGGAGTGGTTTAAATAGCGTGTTCAATAAACGCTGTCCTGCCAGGAGCAGTAAAGAACGTAGCTTGTAGGGGCCGTAAGACCTGGGCTAAGCTTTCTCGAAGGTCGGAAGGTAGGTCAGAATCTATACACTGGTCAAATAAGGGCACCGGTGTGTCCGTTAGGGTCACTGCTATGGGTAAGGGGCCTCCCCATTTCTTTAATAAGTTAACATGATACACTTGTGAACTATGCCTGGCTGGGTCGGTTTCAATTCGATATGTTACAGGAGTAACCCTTTCTATGATAGGATATGGCCCCTGCCACTCTCCCAACATCTTGTGGTCAGATGAAGCCATCATAAGGAGTACTAAGTCTCCTACTTGGAAGGTTCTTTCTCTGGTCTCTTTGTCGTATTGTTTCTTTTGGGCTAGCTGGGCTCCCTCTAAATTGTTCCGAACAATAGTTCTTATCTGTCCAAGATGAGTGCGCAAATTAGACACGTACTCCGTTATGGGTTTAGAATCGTGAGGTTCGGTTTCCCATTTTTCTTGCGCCATCTCAAATAAGGTGCGTGGTTTATGGTCATACAATAACTCAAAAGGCGAATAGCCAGTACTCTTCTGTTCTTTGCACCTGATGGCGAGCAAGGCTAAGGGAAGCATATCTTCCCATTTCCGGGACTCGAGGTCCAAAAGTTTTTTTAGGGTGGTTTTTATGGTTGCATTATATCTTTCCACTAATCCGTCCGTCTGTGGGTGATAAGCGGACGTCCGGATCTGTTTCACTCCTAACTGGGAACATACTTGTTTCATCAAGCGGGATACAAAAGGCGTCCCCTGATCAGTTAGGATCTCTTTTGGGAAGCCTACTCTGGAAAAGACAGAGATCATAGCTTTCGCGATGTTAGAGGCATCAGGTCTTCTTAGGGATATGGCTTCCGGAAAACGTGTAGCGTAATCCACCATAACGAGAACATATCTACACCCACTGCGAGATGGCAATAAGGGTCCTATTACGTCCATACCTACCCTACGGAGCGGCTCTTCTATAATTGGGAGGGGTTGTAGAGGTACTTTAGGAGGATGATATCTACTGTTCCTTTGACATACCGGACATTCCCTACAGTACCTTTTCACTTGCTGATATATCCCTGGCCAATAGAAGTGTTCCATGATCTGTTTCTCTGTCTTGTCTGCCCCAACATGTCCTCCTAACAAATGACTATGAGCTAGGTATAACACTTTCTCTCTAAACGGTCCAGGAATTATCAGTTGGGCTTTTTGAGTAGCATTCCCTTTTCTATATAATAACCCCTTCTTCTTAAAAAAATAAGGACCTACGTGTTGGGGATCCTCTTCCGCTAGGGCCTGACTCCATGCTTCCTGTAGGATTCACGTTGGCCTGCGGGGAAACTTCTATCAGTTTCCCAGGGATTCTCATCCTGTATTACGGGTAATACCACCGGATTCTTCCCTTTCTCAATTGTCCTTTGTCTTCTACTTTTTCGAATTTTGGGGTTTGGCCATTCTTTCCCTTCATCTTGGGAAAACGGCGCATTGGACCACCAGTCTTCTTCCTGGGTAGGGCTTTGATTCAATAACTGTGATAATTTTGGGTAGTCATTCCCATGTATAGCCTTTTCAGGTAATCGGGGTATCAACCCGACTGTCAGGGTTGTTCCAGTATCTTGGGGATGTTGTATTGTCACCTGAGCTGTGGGATATGGTTTTGTGTCTCCATGATCCCAACGTATAGCCACAGCTCCATCAATAGGTCCCACATGGGAACCTAGATCTTGTGGCCGAACGACGCTGTGGAGACACCCTGTATCCGCCAAGGCTGTTACAGGTTTACCATTGACAGACACAGTGCAACGATATGGTCGTGGTTTTTTCTCAGAGGACGCACGATAATATTTGCGAGCCATCCCTAGTTCCATAGGTTCCTCTTTCTGGGGACAAAATCTCGCAATGTGGCCCATTCCCCCACACTGAAAGCATTGTGGACCCATCAGCAGTGGTCGAACAATCGGAGCTCCTGGTACAATAGTTAAGGGTTCAGGTTTCTTCAACACTGGGGCCCGCGGAGGTCGATGCTGACCAGGTCCTCCCGTTTTCCCTGAAAAATGTTCCCGCCCTTTATGGATCTCTTGTGCTCTATTATAAGCACTGGCAATTTCTACTGCTGTCTCAAGGGTGAGATTTGCCTGTTGGCGTACCCACTTTTGGATAGGCGGATGTAAAGAGGCTAGATATTGCTCTAAATAACTTTTAGCCATAATCCCGTCTTTGTCTGTAACAGCAGGTTTCAACCAACGGTCCGCCATGTCCTTCACCCTGAAATATAACGCCCTTGGTGTTTCTTGTGGACCCTCTTTCATTTGTCGAAGTTTTAAGCGATAGGTTTCATCATCTACACCCAATCGTTCCATTATACATTTTTTTATGTTCGCATAGGGAACGACTCCTTTCACTGTTGCAGCCTGATAGGCTGCTTGTAAATCCCCAGACAAAAGGGGTCCTAAATATTGTCCCCACTTATCAGCTGGCCAGGATGCTGCCGTAGCCATTCTCTCGAAATTGTTAAAGAAATAATCAGGATCTTCCCCACTCACATAGCGTTGCAGGACAACCGAGGGAAGGGTAGTGGGGCCTCGTTGTTGTCCCAAGGCCTCTGTTAGTTTGTCCATAACTGCTCCATGGGTTTGACTTTGTCTCATCAGAACTTGTTGGATCTTTCCTCGATCCTCTTCCACTACCGTCAAAAAGCGTTCCATAACTTTCCCCAGGTGCTCCTGATTTTCCGCCATTTTTGCGAGAGCAGCCTCCATGGCGCCTTTCAATCCCACTTCTGACACCACTTGTGGGAGCGCAGGTTTGATAAACAGGCGAGGAGGCTGAAGGTATTTTCAAAGTGGTCTACTTTTATTGCCAGAAGTAACAAGAGGTTGGAGTTCAATAGGTTTTTCTTCAGGTTCTTCTTCCGAGGACGGGCTGGATGGTGATAAAGTGGCCGATGGTCCTGGCTCCTCGTCTTCTGAATCACGGGGTTCTCCCCGGAGGCTCATAAGAGGGAGAAAGAAGAGCCATCAGAACACTATTCTGGGTTGTTAAAAATAGATGCACCCTTCACCACACCTTTAGTGCTCAGACTGTAAGAAATGAAGAGACGTGCCGGGGAAGGACTAAGTGAAGGGAGGGGAGTATTGAGATACTGGAATAACACAATCGTTAAAGTCACAGCTGTTCAATTAACGTAACTGTTCCACCTGGTATCTTAATGCTCTGCTCTATAAGCATAAGGTAAAGAAACTCTAAAGCAACAAAAGACCCTGCCAACAACTCATGGTTAAGCTTCTATCACGCTTGTATTAGACAAACAAGGCTCAGAACACCTCTGTACTACGCTTGTAGCTTAAGTCAAATACACATGGCCAAAAACAACTCGGCTTCCCGTTTGTAGCTCAAGTCAGCTTACACATGGTCCCAAAACCCCTCACGGTTCCCGAAACAGTGGGACACACCTGCTCCCTTTAAACAGCGAGCTACCCACACTACCGCTGAGGGAACCCCCTAAGGAACACCCGATTTCCCAATGGCCTCCCGCGTTTCCCCCCCTCCTTCCCAAGGAATACTGGCACTCACCGGCTCTGCCGCAACTCTCCTGAGTTGCGGCCGCTCCCCAGCATCCTCCGGAGGAATCCACCACTCCTCCGACCAAGGCTCATCCGGTTCGGTTTCCGCCGCTTCTCCGCTCCTTGGGTCTTCTACAGGTGTGCAGCTACAGGGTTCGTTTTCTCTGCGTGGTTCTTCCGACGTCCTTCTTCCTGGTTTCACTCCCTCGAACTCCCCTCCTCTTTCTTCTGTCTCGCTTTTCATTGGATCCCTCAAAGAGTTTCCGGGGCATTCTCCTCCCCCTTCTGGGTTCTCATCTGCGTCGGCGGTCTGTGGAAACACGAAACAATGGTATGAATTTTGCGCTCGTGTGGGATCCTGGACGGCGCGTCTGGAAAGTGATACCGATGTCAGCGGAGGGGAATCAGCCCAAGGCTCTACACTGGTGAGACCCTCCTCACAGAGAGTCACCACTATAATGTTTCTAAGAGCTATGGAATTTCCCATAGGGAATACACCATTTAAGACTTTTGAGATAACTCCCTCCAGCATTGAGCAGACTGTTGCCAGCTGTTGATTTGCGGTACAGGCTTGTACACAGAATCTAACCAGCAACCATTACCAACCTATATCTACAATTTGAATTCCTGAAATACTGATGGGGCTCATGACAGATAAATTTAAATAATTGATGTTGAGACTCTTTACAAAATCTTATGCCAGTTATTACTAACCCATCCACATAATAAATAGGTAATAAATCATAAACAGCCACGTCACAAAGTGATTGCATAAAGATTATGCACACTGGCCACCTGCTTCTCCTGCTACCTCATAAACAAGTTAGCAAAACTTGGGGCAAAGCACGTGCCCATGACTGTGCCTTGTGTTTGCCTGTAGAGTCTTTAACCTCTTCGCTGCGGCGGACATTCCGCCGCGGTGCTGAAAAAAATGACGCGTGCTCGGTTCGGATGGCCCCCGCTCGTCCTCCGCACATGCCCACCGTGACATCGGACGGCCCCCGCATTGAAGAGGCTAATTGAACAATAAATGCTGTTCGGTAAGCTGCATTTGATCATACCAATAAGCATCCTGGCCCTGAATACAATTCCTGCATGACATGATCCCCTGTTTGTGATTAATGGTTGTGTAAGGGGCGCACTTACATCCAAGTTAATCAAAACAAACTCCTCTTCCCACATGATGCAATTGGAAATCATGACTGTCTTAAATGTAAAAGGGGAGAGTAGCAACGAACGGAGAAAAAAGAAATCAATACACTTTGAAGTATTCTCTAGAAAGCTATCCTTAGATGACACACTTGCCTTACTTGAAGGGTTGGCCAAAGACTTATGGATCTTCTGAAGAAGATAAAGAATGGGGAGCTTGCAGTGATCACATTTTAGAAAACAAAGGGGCACATGCATCAACCATTTTTGTCTTCGCAAACGGGCAGAATCACAGAATCGGCCTGTTTGCGAACGCAAAAAAAATGCTTGTCTGAGGCAGCAAACCCTATTTTGCGATTTGGTAACCTGTTACTGTAACGCAAAATGGGTTTGCGATTCGCTATTAGGAAGGGGCGTGTTTAGGGCGTCCTTTCCTAATACCGAATTGCATCACGATGTAGTAATGTTTTGTGACTGAAATGCATTCGCAAAACATTCGCATTTTACCACCTACTTTAAGTAGGTGGTAACCCATTCCCAAACGGGAAGGGGGCCCCAAGGGACCCCTTCCCCTTTGTGAATGCTTGTTACAGAACTTTTTAAGAGCAGGCAGTGGTCCCACAGACCACTGCCTACTCTTAAAAAATGAAAAGAAAACTTTTCATTTTTCTTTTAGAAACACATCCCGTTTTCCTTTAAGGAAAACGGGCTGCATTTTTTTCAAAAATTGCTTTATTTAAAAGCAATCACAGACATGGTGGTCTGCTTTCCCCAGCAGGCCACCATCCCTGTGACTTTTGCGATTCCTAAGGGGTTGCAAATTGTGACCTTGTCGAAAGGTAGGGCCGAATTCGACCAAGAACCCTTCAGTATTTGCCCGGCGTTAGCCGCCTCTCATACCATCCGAGATTACCAAACAAAGAGGCAGGCGCTGGAGACAGAAGGCAGGAAACAGGAGTTTATTCCGACGGAGCAGAACACGTCAAATCAGACAACAGGGTATCTTCTCAAGGTGCTCTAAACGCATCCTTGAGGCCTGGCCTCTTATACACAGGTTTATTGCTTTATTACATGAAACACATTCTTGTCAATACTTTGATGTACGGAAAGGCATCCTCGGAATCTCCGCTCCAAACCCGTTCCCACACATATTTACAGTAAAAGTCCCCACCCCGATCTCAGTAGGTGATGACTATCGCGCAGCTGGATATCCCGCCGGCTCCCGGAATGTGTGCGGCTGATCGGATCTCATGGGGTGGGGGCTTTTATCAGTCATAGATTCTTTGAAGAGGGACAGCTTCCTACTGTAAGGGACAATAAACTGTATCCGCAGGGCTAGGTGATGGCCTGGGATCGGGCGGGACAATCGGGCACAGAGGAAGGGGGTTCATCAAAGGATGCGTGATCATTAAAGGGACGGAGGGAGGTGTTAGTCGGGTACGGGATGTGGCTCCGAGGCAGGGCCGCGCTGAAGGGGTGGTTTATGGCCCAAGCATGTGAGAACGTGGGCTGTCAGCGCGCTGGGAATGCTGGCGGGGTCAGAGAGGGAGAGAGAGAGACGCGCTGGCTATCGGCAGTGGGCAGAGAGGCCATGGCGTTCAAAATGGCTGCTACTTACGCGCACATTTGAGCTAAAAGGGGACAAGATGGTGCCGATAATGTTTACGTCGCAATCTAGATTTTAACAACCTACCTCATTAATTATCATGAGGTAGGTCAATTGCGACCCCCTAGGAATCGCAAAAAGTGCTCCACACACTTTCATGCATGTCGTTTTGCAATTTCCTAATTATGTCACATAAGGATTTGTAATTAGGAAATCGCAAAACCATTTCTTCATGCATCTGGCCCAAAGTTTCTCTGTCTCAATTAAACCCAATCTATCCAGTCCACAGGAAGATCATAGTAGCAGGTAATAGTGCCAAAATACTTATCTCTGGTAATTACTTCATAACATAGTACATCAGGCCATTGTCTGAGGCCTTCTTTCAAATATATTTCTTTAGGTAATATGACAAAATTACCACTCTTATCAGAAGGTCTGATAACTTTTTAAAATTTATTTTGATAGATTTCTATAGCACAAACATGACCCTTGCGGGTATCTGAACATTTACAAATTTACAGAGAGCAGAGACAATAGGAGCAATAATATCATAATCGAGAAAAATACAGGATAAGGTAGTATCCAGGAAAGGGAGGCTATGCTTTACGATGGTAAGATAGCATAGGAGATAAACCAATATAAACAAAAGTATCATAGTAAAAAAACTACAGGCTCAGGCAGTGTCGAGAAAAGGGAGTGTACGACATAATGTCAGGACTGATAAGTCGAAAACACTAAAGAAGCCAGCCAGCAGTAATCATGAGTGTGATTGAGGAGTTGGGATGGGTATGAAGTGAGGTGATCTTAGGATCAAGAGAAAAAATGTGTTCATAAGGAGTACTTTGACTTCTTTCTTGAAGGATACTGATGAGGGATTCATTCTGACATCATGGGTTAAAGTGTTCCAAATTCCCAGGGCAATCCTGGAGAAAGAGGAGTTGTATGGTTTCTTCTTATGGAATCTCTGAGATTTCAGAAGTAAGGTGTTGAAGCTTCTGGATGATCTGCAGCTAACAGAAAGTTTGGGCTTCTGAGCGAGATACCTAGAGGTTTTGAAGTGGTGTTATGTGTCATGCAGGCATGTTTTTGCTGGATTATTGCTTCGTAAGGGAGCCAGTTAAGAGATTTCAGATCGAGGGTGATGTGTTGTTTCTTTTTGAGCCGGTGATGAGCCTTGCAGCAGAGTTGAGCGAGGCCCTTAGAGAAGCCAGTTTGGATCTACGCAGGCCCCAGAAGGTTACACTTCTAAAGTCCAACCTGGGAATCTCATAGGGCTTGTACAGCATGCTTTAAGTTGTGGGCGGGTTTACATTGTCTTAGCAGGAGTCTTATTCAATGGCTTTTAAAGCATCCAACTGACCCAAAATCAGGTTACCTTTGTATGTGTCTCTCTTCAATTTTTGAAGTCCCTGAATTACAAAATCATGAAAAGTATCAATATCATCAAATGGTGAAAAACAGTGGATTTTAGTTTAAAACTGCTGGGACTACATTTGCCAAACACTCTACCCATGTCAGTCAAGTTAAAAATCTGCTCACCTTTATGACTGTACTCATTATCAAGCTCAGTCAATGTGTATAGAATGTCGGTAGCACTGATCTTAGTATCATAAATCAACAGTAGGTAGTGTTACTTGATGTACTACTCCCTTTGAATTAGCACAATTTTTATGATTTGAACTTGCATATAAAATTAATAATGTCAATATGTGTCTGGGTTTAGCCAAACTGGCTGAGGATCGCAAATATAGACCACAGTTTAGAAATGTTTATTTGCTATCTTTCAGTGGTCTATCAGATAAATTAATCACCATTTGTTTGACTTTATATATCCATTTGTGATCCTTTTTTTCCATTTCCATGGGGATCTTGGCTGTGCTTGTGGGTGCTTCCTGCTGTGTGGTCTGTTGCAGGGTCTGTGTTCTCCTCTAAGTAGCTTGGCTGCCCGGGTCCTGGGTTGCGTGGCATGTCCATGTGCTGTTGTAGGGCATCGGTGTTGAAGATGTGGTGGTCCTCTCCAGCATCACAGATGAGTGGTCTTCTGTGCCCTGCTGGAGGTGTTGGGTGTCCCTCTGCAATGTGAAGGGGAGATGCATGTTGACATTGTGTTGACATGTATGTTGCCGCATTGTTCTAGTTTATATGCAGACTGTATGACAATGTACATTGTGACTGTTTGGGAGGTGGAAGATTTGGATGCAGGACTGTGTACATTTGGACTACATGACGGATGTGAGGTTGTACGTGTACATTTCCATTTCACAGTTTCCAGCTCTGTCTGATGTAGTAGGCCTGTTTCTGCGCGTGTGCGGAGCCAGTTGTGTCCTCTGTTCTGCAGTGTCGCATTTGCGCATTGTACCACATTGTCGTCAATGTGGGTGTGCTGTTATTGCTATGTGTGTGCTGCAGTGTGCCACAGGAATCAGGGACATGATCCAGGGTCATTGTGGGTGAGCAGTGTGCTACACCTCGTCGTGCATGTGTGCCATTGTGCCCATCTCCCCCGTCTCACCAGTCCCTGGTCATTACTCACCCTGTTGATGTTGTGTCAGGTTCTCTCGAGCTCCCTGCTCCTTGCACCATCTCTACACTGATAACTGAGTCCTCAGTTTCCTCCAGCTCCTCCTGTGACGCAGGACTCCCACCTCCTGTCGCCGTTGCTGCCTTCCTGTTGGCAGCGGGTTTGTGCCTGGTTTAGGTTATCAAATCATGCCAGCGGCTCTTGTCCTCCTTGATTGGCCTCCCCAACACTCCGACTGCATTTACGGTAGTCTACTTGTGGGTCAGTTGATGGTAGTGTTCTGTCACCTCAGTGACGCTGATCTGGTTTTTCTGTGGACTGCACCCCGTCTTCCTCTCCCTCTTCTCCTTGGCCATCCTCGTCCCAGGTGTTCCTTGCTGGTGGTCTGTTGGGGTTGTGGGGTTCGCGTTGGCTGCTGCGCTCCGTCAGGGTGCATCCATGGTGCTACGCGTTTTGGATTGTTTCTGGTGTGTTGTTTATGTAGTTTTAATAGTGCATTTTCCCGCCAGACACGTGGGATTTGCAGGGTTGTCGCTGGTTTTCGCTGGTTTTTATACAGCGATTGGCCTCATCACTAGATTGTTTGTGTTCACGTTTTGCATTTTAGTGCCTTGGTATTGATTCCAATGTGGACATTTGACGCGTTATCTGGAGGCTATCGCATGGTACCGCCGTGTTGAGAATGCTTCGTTAACACGGCGTAATTTTTCTGCGATGTTGGAAGATGCGTTAAGTTACTTTTGCGATAGTTATCACAGGTTCTTGAGAATATGCCCCTTGGAGGGAAGAGGAGGTCGTGCCAGGAAGCTAAGTGGAATTATTACTTTTTTTACTTATTTTTTACTTTTATTATTGTCCCTCACTGCCCTACTTACATGTTAGCCGCCACTGATTGGTGGTTATTGGGATTAGTGGTTCACAACCATGAAACTGTCCTGTATTTTTCTTCTAGCTTCTTTATGGTAGATTTGATTGATCTAAGTTAGGTGAGATCATTATCCTGGGCTTGTGGTAAGGTGGGGGTGAGGATATAGGCTAGAGAGAGTTAGATATTGCTAGATTGCACAGAATAGCTACAGATAAGGAGAATTTGTGGTTTGTCGAGAGAGGTACTGCACGTTTGCAGAAATGTGGGAACAGACCCAAGAATATATGGGAAATATACAGAACATACCTGGTGGGAAAAGAGACTAGTGAGTTAGAAGGTGAGGCTTCGCAGGATTGGTTATGTAAATACGATTGCAACGGTGGAAAAACGTCAACTACATTAAATCACACACGAATGTGGTCAGTATGTATTATAGCAGTATAGCTTGCTGTAGCGGGCAATAAGGCCATTAAAGGCCCGCTCCCGCATTAAAGGCCCAAGCCGAAGGTGAGGGACTTTAATAAGGGACCGAAACTTTAATAGCCGGTATAGCCCTGCTACAAAGGGCTATAAGGCTATTAGAACATTCTGCCACCAGAGGGCAGAATGTTCTAACAAACAAAACAAAGGCCTCTCGAAGCTCAAGGGGCCTTTGTTTCCCCTCGAGCTCTGAGAGGTCTTTGTAAAACATTGAAATGTTGCTCTGCAGGCCTTCACCGGCCCGTAGAAGCATGGAACACTCCATTGTCTACAATGGATCTCCCAACTTTCCAATGTTCTAATTTTTTTAATATCCTAATTCTTGTAAGCAACTGTCTATGCAGAGGAGACTGAACATATTAGATCACATTATAAACAGCTACACTGCGAGATGCGATCACTAATACATGTGCCCATCATACAACAGTAATGTGAAATAGCCAAATGGCTTTGTCAAATGATATATGTAGGAAATCTTAAGCATGCATCTGCAATGCTAAGCGTATGCTTTCATGCCTCTACAATCACTGAATCTATATGTCACTGTAAAAAATAATTAATAATAAAAATTAAAAACATGTTCTACCCCCCACAAAAAGAAAAGTTTGCACAAATGTGGTAGGGAAGGAAGCAGACCGTCATGCCACTAAATTAAGTGTGCTCAGAGACAGAAAGGCATTCAGAGGACGGATGTAAAGAGATATACGTCAAAGTCATTTTACATGCAGTGTTTTTGAAATTCAGTGGGAGGAGGAGGCTTTTTGATACAGCATGCAATCTGAGGATGTATGAAGTGTTGGGGGGAGTGTGGTTGGTTGTCTCCTGTTTGCATATGATATATGTTGCTGCATCTTTGGTTGCTCTATTTGGCTCTTTATGGTTCTGAACAGTTTGTTCTTTGATGGGATACATTAACAGCAATACATTGGAAATAAGTATGTTTTAACCACTCTTATGAGCTCTACGTGGTTCTCCATGACTCTAATATTTGCAGGTATGGAACTCCAAAGCTGTTTATGGCTCTGTGAGGTATGTTAAAAGAATTTGTAAAGCGCACGTGCACCTGGTTGGTTTTATGGCACTACTCTAAGAGGCACCTGAGCCCTAGGGAGTTACTCGTAAACTTGTCTGAATAGCCAGGTTTTGAGAAGACTCCTGAAGCTAAGGAGGTTGGTACATGATCGGATTTCGGAGGGGAGAGAGTTCCAGAGTCTAGGAGCTAGAACGGCAAACCTAGCACCACCCAGGCACTTTAGTTTGAAGGCGGGGGTTGACAGAATGTGCTTGTGGGCCGAACGCAGGTTGCGCGTAGGTAGGTGCCTCTGAATAAGGCTTTCCAAGAATTTAGGGCTCCTTCCATTCAGAGATTTTAAGATGAGACAGCATACCTTGAAGGTGCACCGCTGTGGGATAGGGAGCCAATGCAGCTTCCTCATAAGGGGGGTGACATGATGGTGCCTAGGTTGCTGAAAAATCAGTATTGCTGCTTGGTTCTTTACCAGTTGCAGATGTTTGGTTAGGTATAGCGGGATGCCAAAATATAGGGAGTTGGCGTAATCAACATGGGACATGACCATGGCAAGAATGACCTGGGTCAGAGCTTACTGGGTGAGAAATCTTCTGATCTTTCTCATTTTTCTCAACTGGAAGAAACAGGTAGATATCACTGACCCAATTTGGGACTTCATGGTGAGGTTGTGATTTATTGTCACCCGAGGCTTTTAACCGAGGCGGAAGGGGATTGGCCTAGTTCCTTTGGCCAAAAATGAGAGCCCCACGGGTTGTGAATGCCCCCTGTTAGAACTAGCTCGGTTTTGTCTGGATTGAGTTTTAGGTGATTGCTATTCATCCACCCGCGAACGAATAGCATGGTGGATGTAAGTATTCCTTTCTTTTATCTTTATTTTCTTAACACAGATGATGAACTGCTTTCTCGCGTTGTCAAATCAGTCCTGATTTGCATTTTCACAAATTACTAGTGCGTTTAAAGTGGGTTTCAGCCGGCTCCATGGCGTGGCGTCCTCCGTAGTGGCACTTTCAAGATATTTATGATCAAGCTGAAACTGATTGGGGGTGTCCTGAAATCGATACATGATAATATCATTACACAATTCTATGCCCTGAAGAAGTCGGTGAAGGACGAAACGCGTTGGCTACGGCTGCAGTTTTTTACTGAAGAACTAATAAAGAATGTACTACAAACAACACTGCTGATTCTGCTATGAATAATTTATATTTGTGCTTGATAATCATTGTTACTGTTGAAGAATTGTGACAAAATTGTGTGCTGGACCAATTTTGCACTATATTTGAGAATAAGACAGCCTCTGTCTTAGGAGATTCAGGGGATTTTGAATCTCGGGTCCGTGGCACATAAAGGATTATATAAAACAGCACTCAGGATAGGTGCAATTGTGCTTAAACCCCATTCCCCGGTTGCGCTTCTTCAACCTTACCATCATCTAGATGTGAGAGTTTGAGGGCTTGAGCAACAGTTCTGAAGTTGCTTTCTGGAAGAAACGGTTTCACTTTCATAAAGTAAGGTTTATGTTACTTTTAGGCTACAAATAGAAACCCTAGCCCTAGGTACCAATAGAAACCCAAGCCCTAAGCCCTGGAACCAATAAAAACCCTAGCCCTAGGAACCAATACAAACCCTAGCACCAAGCCCTCCAACCAATAGAAACATTGGTGCTACTCAACCCAACTAGAATGTCAGTGCACTTTACATATAAAGGAATATAGCTGAAGCATGAGCATCAATGTAATGAACATGATCTCAAAATTTAAGTAGCATCAGTAGTAGCGGGATATGTCAGATAAGCCGTGCATATTGTAAGAAAATTAATACAGAAAACAAACATACAGAGTAAGCTATGGTGAAGTGGGTACTTGAGTCAGCAGGTATTTAGGATATTACTTTTTAAAGTGGATTAGAACAGTGAGAAAGGGGGTGTATGCATATCTAGCTGTTTGCTGTTCTAATGCTGCACACTGGTTGTGGGCTGTCATAGTGTGGGGTTGGTTTCCAGCCAGTCAGGGCCACTCGGGTGCTGTCAGTCCACAAATTATGTTGTAGATGGCAGTGTGCACGGGCATCCATTCTTTAGAGGCTGTTAAGCATCTCTCTCTGACCAGATATGCCCATACTGTGGGCCCCTAGAAGTGAGGATTAGGTCCTGATTACGAGTGTAAGTGCTATTTAGTGCACCTGGTAAATAACAATACTACTGGGTATGTTATTTATCCGGTGCAATAAATAGCAGCTCTTGCAAGTTTATGGCGAATAACATGCATATTTTGGTGTTTAATGCACCAAAATCCAAATAATACGGTAAATACCCGCTGCTTGTCCCCAGTTAAATTTCGGCAGGTTTGACCTGCCGAAATGTAATACGCATTGAGATATTTAACACATCCCATAATTATCGGACACGTGAAATACCTTTTTGCTTGTAATTCCAAACCTTGTGTAAACAGGGGAGTACGCACAGGTCGGAATACACTAACAACATCATAATCAGGCCGTTAGTGTTTTTACACTTGTACTATTTTCTCCGAAATCCATGGATCACTGCACTCCATTTATCGCTGCACTGCAGCACAGGGTAAGATAAATAGTGTGGGAAGACATGGACACCTTAACATGCAGTGCTTGAAATAGAAGTATACATGTGCAAGTATGCAGTATCCAGGAATATATGGTCCCTGTGATTTGAGAAGTTCTCACCAACTGATATATTAAGCCTCTGCTAATCAATGTTAGTAATCTTTCAAACTGCACAAGGGCAGCTACTCAGTATCTACACATTTACAGCACATCAGCGCCAAGTAAACTCTTTATTGTTCTACTACTGGTTTCTCTGCAGCATGGTCAAAGTCTACGAAAGAGACTAGGGGTACCTGGATCCCTAGAGCTCAACTAGCCTTTAAAAATCTCCCTATGGGAGAGAGAGATTGTGTCAGTTTGGGATCTATCACTCTACACTAACCTGGATTGTCTGCAGGACTGTGATGGTCTCTGAACAGGAAGTTGGTCCCCCAGGGCGGAAGATCCATTACTGGCTGCCAAAAGCAGAGGAGCACATATTCCAGCCAAGAAATACTGTCTATACCCAGCACATTTGGTAACTGTGAGACCTGGCATCCGTGTTGTGGTTTTTGTTTTCAACCCTCCTGTTTTACTGACTTTGTTTTTGCTGGTTATAGGACTCTACGCACCTTACCGATGCTAATGAGTGCTAAAGTGCTGTGCTCTCTCCTTTAAACATGGTAGAATTGGCTTATACCCAAATGGCCTATTTAATTTACTTGTAAGTTCCTAGTAAAGTGGCACTACATGTACCCAGGGCCTAGAAGTTAAATGCTACCAATGGGCCTGCAACACTAATTGTGCCACTCATTTAAGTAGCCCTTTAAACAAGTTGAAAAGGTTGGGGCAGAGGGACAATCCCTGTGGGACTCCGCATATCAGTTTCCTGGTCTCTGATGTGAAGGGTGGCATCCTGACTCTTAGGGTTCTTCCTGTGAGGAAAGGACAGATCCATTTGACAGCATATCCTTGTATAACAATCTTGTGAAGTCTTCTGATGAGGGGTTTCTGAGAGAAAGTGTTGAGGGCCACAGAGAGGTCAAGCAGGATGAGGGCACCTGTTTCTCCTCGGTCCAAGATGATTTGAAGGTCTTTAGTGGCCATGATGACTGCTGTTTCTGTGATTCTTTCTGAATCCTAGTTGAGTTTTGTCTAGATGATGGTGCTGTTTGAGGTGGGTTGTGTGTTGCTTGTTAATGGCCTTCTCAATCAATTTGGCTGGATAGGAGAGCAAGGAGATGGGGCGGACGTTGCTCAGTTGATTTGAGTTGGCTGTGGGCTTCTTGAGGAGGGCGTTGATTTCTACAAGTTTCCATTCATCCGGGAAAATGGCAGACATGATGAGGTGTTGAAATTGTTGGTTAGGGTGGTTCTAATTGGTGGTGTTTCCAGATTGGAAATGTGGTGGGGGGCATGGGGTTCCGTTGAGGCTCCTGAGTGGATGGTCCACATGATTGCAGCTGTGTTGTGTCTGGTGAGGGTTGTCCATTCGGTCAAGTGGCTATCTTGGTTGGTGGTAGGTAGGTTAGTGATGTGTTCCCTGGGGTTAGGTTGGTGTGCAAAGTTGCTGTAGATGTTAACGATTTTGCTGTGGAAGAAGTTGGATAGGTTGTCGTAGAGTTGTTGAGAGGCATCAATGTTGTTGACAGTGGTTGAGGGAGAGATTAAATCCTTGATGACCGAGAAGATCTCTTTGCAGCTTCCTTCAATGTGGTCCACCAGTATGTCTTTCTTGGTGTCTCTTATTTGCTGGTAATAGTGTCTGAGTACAGCCTTGTAGGTAGTTAGGTTGGTTGTTTTGTGGCTGACTCTCCATTTCCTTTCTAAACGTTTTCAGTGTTGTTTGGTGTCTCGGAGATCTTCTGTGTACTAGTTGACCTACTTATTTGATCTACTATGTTTGTTGATTTTTATGGGTGTGAGGGATTACACTTAGTTCTTGATTGAGTTTTTGAAGTTTTTGACGTCTTTTTCAAGGTTGTCTGTGGAGCTAGGTTGATCCATACTGAGGGTGCTGAGCCACTCAGCTTCTGTGATTTTGCCTCAGCCGCGGCTTGGAATGCTGAACCTGTTAGGGGTGTTGACTTTAGGTGTGTTGACTTTGAAATGGATGATGGAGGTGTCGGTCCATGTGAGCGGCATGGTGAAGATGTACTTGATGCTGTTGCTTGTGGTGAAGATTGGGTCCAGTGTGTGTTTTGCGTGTCTGTTGGGTCTGAGACAAGCTGGGTGAGTCCGATATTGCTCAAGCTTTCGAGGAGTGCCATAGAGCAGGGGTTGTTTCAAAGTCGTTGATGGGGTTGGTAAGTGTGGCTCACGGTCCAGGAGGTCAGTAGGAAAGGGTTCCATTCAGGGTGAAGTTTTCAGAGATGTACAGTTTAAAGTGCAGGTGTTCCATGATTGCGATGGTGTTCTCTATTGATATTGAGCATCTGATAGATTCCTTTTAGATAATAGCAAGTCCTCCTCCTGACTTGCGACGGTGGGCCTGTCGAACATTTGGTTAGAGTTTGGCAGA
Source organism: Lissotriton helveticus (assembly GCF_964261635.1). Taxonomy (NCBI): domain Eukaryota; kingdom Metazoa; phylum Chordata; class Amphibia; order Caudata; family Salamandridae; genus Lissotriton; species Lissotriton helveticus. The sequence continues at coordinate 55,565,775 of NC_136067.1, forward strand.
CAGAGAACTCAATGAAGTAAGTCAAACACTTGGGGGGCTATTTATAAAAAAGTCACGCAGTGCAGCACAACAATTCACCTTGTTGCACTGCTCTGCGTGACAGCGAAATGGCAGGAATGCACCGTATTTAAGGCAATACGGTGCACTCCTGCCTTTTTCTCTGCACTTGTGCCATTTTGGCAGCCTAGCGGCAATGCAGGGATACTTGCACCATGGGTCAAAGGAATCCTGCATTGCATGCAGAATTGGTTTTGTGCAGGAAGGAACCTTCCTGCACAAAAACAATCCTGAGAGCCATTTTCCTCTTCCTATGTGCGCTGCAAATTGCAATACACATAGAAAAAGGAAGTAGCAAGGAGTAATAAAGATATATCTCCTCGTTACACCTCTCCTGGGAAGGCGTATATTTTTGGTGCATTCCCAGGTTTACCAGTTCTAGTAAATTTGGGAATGTGTCAAAAACCATGGGAGTTATGAGGCCACACCCACGCAGCACCCATGGAAGGCCTTCCTAGGGTACAGTAAGGCACGCAGTGATCTGTGCTGTGTTGCCTTACTCCAGATTTATGGACCCACTGAGAGCCACGCAAAGTGGCCTTGCATGGCTTCATAAATCTGACTTAAAGTTTGCTTTGCTCATGCACCACGTTGCACCGTACAAGCGCGACGTAAACCAGCTTGTAAATAGGCTCCTTGGCCCGGGTGCTAAATTTGAATTCAGGCAGACTGCCAGGTGTACGGCGATGGAGTTTAGTTTATGCCATCAGTGTAATCTTTCCTCCAGTGGAGGGAATGGGGGCTGTCAAAGGCGAGACATCCAACCATCCGCCCTATATTGAGTGAGCACTACCACGGATTTTCTTTTTACTGTCCGGAAGGGATAGTAAAAATAAAACTGAACTTGCTCGTACACCTTGGGAGAAAACTCCCATGGTGTGATTTTTCTTTCATGCATTGGTCTGTTCAGTGCCCTTCACGTTCTGCTTGCTCCCATAAGAGCACACTCCATGGGGCATTGGGTCAGCCCACTTCCGCCATTGGCTTTCCTGCCTTTTGAGTGATGGTTTTCACTACATCTCGAGTGAGCAACAAACATGAGTCTACCTAGAAAAAAGTGCAATTTACTGTCAGGGTTTGTGGTCCTTTTAATGTCTTTCCTCCTGCTCAGCTCGTCATGAGTTACGACGCTCGTACGCTCATGACGAGCTGAGCTCGTCATGTAACGCGGCTTTTTAAAAACCGCCGCGCACAGCGGGAAAACCGCTAGCGCTTGCGGTTAAAGCATTAGGCATTCTATAAAAGCTGCTATCGGTTTTGAGAGTTCGTTTTTGAAAAAGAAAAACTTTTAAAAGCTTGGTGTACGCGTCTGTCACCAATGACGGATGCACACCAAACTTTGAAACGGCTTGGTATGAACTGACCATGACAGCAGTTCATACAAACCCAGAGGGGCAGATTTATGTTGCCTGACGCATCTCTGCAAATCAGCAGAGATGCGCCAGGAAAGGTACGGCACGCAAGTTTATCCTTGCGCCACCCATGGTGCACCGCATTTACAATGCGGTGCACCATGGCGCAGGAATAAACAAATGCGTGTCGTATGTAGGGCGTGAAGTTGGCGCAGTGCTGAAGTTGTGGTGCGTGTGGCACGCAACTCCAGCACTGCGCCAATTTGCCCTATCTGTAATGTGGTGCGTCAAACCTTACGCCTGCTTCAAGCAGGCACAGGGTTTTGACAAATCAGCGTTGGTAAAGTGACTCAGTGAAATCTTGTAGATTTCAAGGAGTCACTTTTCAAGGGCGTTCCTGCAACGGAACGCCCCCCCCCCCTGCGTGGAAACGCCCATATGAAACCTGATGCAGGTTTCATGTGGCGCAGGGCCTTACACCGTGACGCATCTCCATAGATGCGTCACGATGTAAGTAGGTCGCAACATGGCACGGGGTTTACGCCGCCGCTGCGTCACAGAAGTGACACAACGGCGGCGCATAAGTACCGCAAGTCTGACATATATCTGCCCCATAGAGTTCACCGCAGGGCTGACAGTTAATGCTAAGTCTGGCGAGCAGAGTAAAGACAGGGTGGCTGATGTAAAGTCACTCCCCTGACTACCTTTACTCCATCTGCCGAACAAGAAATCGGGCCCATAGTCTTTTCCGATGCTGTTCCCCAAGTAATATGTCTTGTGGTGATTTCCTGTGATCTAATGGTCAAGTTTGAGATCATGTGACCTTTTTGCGTGTAAATTCACATGTTAAAATCTGTAATATCCAACATCTTTTGATAATGTTGGCAAGCGTATCATAGCCTTATGAAGGGCTACCACATGGTCCTCTTCCATGTACAATGGTGTGCTATATTTGGATCAAGGCAGTTTAAGGAAAGATCAAGAAAAGGAGGGATGCTAAAGGGTACGGGTTCGTTTTTAGGTCGAGCTAGAATACGCATGCGAAGCATGTGTCTAGCTCGACAACTATAGTCATCCGTCTCCTGGGAATCTGAGACAGGGGCCGGGCATGAGCGTCGACTTCACCTCGTGGGCGCGCACGCCCAGCCCGGCGCCGTGCACATCCCCTGCCTCAGATTCCCTGAGGTGCGCAAACACACACATGCACACACACACACACGCAGGCAGGCACACACACGGCAGGCACACACAGGGCAGGCTCACACACGGCAGGCTCACACACGGCAGGCTCACACACGCAGCTCCTTCCCCCCCACTCACCGGGCTCTTTTCTTGCTTCCTCGCACCATTATTCCTTTCCTGATGTCTCCCGAGACCCGCGTCACTCGCCCTCCGGACGAGCTACGTGCCTACGTCACCGCTAGCCTGCTACAGAGGAGGGGAATCTGCTGGAACTTCGCAGGCTCCTGCCTATCAAAGTAGAGCCCGCCTCTCTTGCCTGCGTTCCACGCCTCGGAAGTTTGGCATCCTGGTTATATGTGATTTGTTTTTAGGGGTGTTGGTCCCATTAAACTTAACTACCTGGTAAGTGTCTAGTTTCATTTCTGCACCATCTGCATTGTTGTATTATGGAATCAGGCCATGTTAAGTTTTTGCCGTAAATTGTTGCGGAGTTGCATCGTAGTCCCTAAAGTGTTGCTTTTTATTAAACCTTTCTAATGTCATCATCGCCTAAATGGTACTGCTGATGATTGATTATAGCCGCACCGGGTTTCTTCTTCTCATTAAGCACTGCCCCCAAAGCTGGGTATTACTATTTGTTTAAGATCAGCGTGGCGCCCGCCTCACGTCCACCGCGCTTAATCTTAAATCATGGCGGCCCCTTCCGGAGGTCACAGACTGTGCTCGGAGAACTTTTCACTTGCATGTGCACTGCCCTCACAAGCTGCCACGAAAGGCTCTGTCTGCACAGCTCCCCACACCCTGCAAAAAGCCTCAGAGTGCTTGAAATGAAAGGATACCAAAGTTACTGCTAGACTGCTACGGCTCTGCAGCATGAATCAGCATGAATCAGCTCACTGCCTGGCACGGTAGGAGCTTTTCATTCCTTCACATGACTCTAAGGGTTTGAAAAACAACATATTGTGGTTTTGCACAATTGCAGTGAAAGAGCCGCATGTCACAGGGTATATTGCAGGCAAATGTTATTTGCAATCCCCGCAAACAGCACTGAGCTGAGTTGTTTATCAGAGAGAAATCTTTCTGGGGCATACGTGTTTGGTTTCCACCACACTTTGTTTGTGTAAACTGCGTCGGAGCATTTCTCGGTACCAAGTAGTTACTGTGTCTTGTCCCTACTGGAAAATCAGTGTCAGAGCCAACCTTCTCCAAGTCTCAGGCTAAATGCACTGCAGCATAGAGATCCGGTGCATTAGGTTGTTTCCTTTGCAGTGCCTCCCGGACTTTCTTTTGTTCTGTCGGTGCTACACTACCTTCTTCCTGGCTTAGTGCGGCTGCGGAGCATGGCCGGCATCCAGCTTGGTGCAAATGGTTAATTTCGGTCTGCTGAACAAGATAAGTTGATATTTAACCCCTTCAGGAAGCTGTGTCCATGACTGGGGCTTCTGCATACAGAGCGAGAGTTCAGGCTGAAGAGATGTTTACTGTAATTATGGCGGCTGCGTCTTTCGCCAGGCTTAACTTTTAATCTTGTTTTTCTCTCTCACTCTCCACTGTGCTTGTATCCGTGTCCCACCTTTCTGTTCCTTGCGTGTTCTCTCTTTTCTGCTCTACCGTCCCCTGACTCGACCCTCTCTTTGCCCCCTTACCCTCTTCACCCACTAATCCTCTCTTTGCCCCTCACCCCTTCTAACATTCTCTTCGCCCCTCACCTCAACTAACCCTCTCTTCACGCTATCGGTGACAGTCATGGACTATATGGCAAGCAGCCTTTGTAGCACCCTCACACAAGCCCCGTGGTATGGACAGCGCCTTGCAGTAATAACAGCCGTACTCTCGGCACTGCACAAAGCATGACTAGCACAGTGTGCAGTGTAAGCCACAACACTCACTTGACATTGCTTAGAGGTTGTAACCAAGTACACTGTGCAGTGGTAGCTACTCGGTCACAGTGTGCACTACCAACTTACAAACGTACTGCAGCCATCAAGGAGACCACTAGTCACCAAACACTGCTCTGCTGCTGGCTTCGAGGCACCTAGGCGTGTGCACATGATGTCACTCAGTCACACTCTTCCTCCCATTTTCTGCTCAATTGTCTTCTCTTCTCCATTTCAGTCTCTTCTCTCTCAACTCCTCCTGCCTCTTGTGGCCCTCCTCGGGTTCGTGTGTTTTCTCGTGCATTTTTTTTCTTTCTCACCACAGTGGTTGTATCCGTGTCCCACCTTTTAGCAGCGCTTTATCTGCACCACAATAGTTGTGTCCCACCTTTCTGCTCATTCCGTGTTCTCCCTTTTCTGTTCTACCACCTCCACACCCAATCCTTTCTTCACCCCCTAACCCTCTCTTCGCCCCCTTACCCCACCTAACTGTCTCTTCATGCTATCTCCCCATCTTCCTTTTACATACGTCTGCCCTTCTCCTCCGTCCCCAAACTGAAGACCGTAAACGAGGGGGGCTCCTCCCTCCTCACCAGGCAGAGGTCTGTAAATAACTAGCACAACAGTAGCCCCCCCCCTCCCACACACACGCTCCTGGCATCGCCACATCATCACTCAGCACTACACCAGCATCACTCAACACCACCATATTATCACTCAGCACCACCACATTATCACTCAGCACCACCGCAGCACCACTCAGTACCACCACATTATCACGCAGCCTTACCACATTATCACTCAGCCCCACCTCAGCACCACTCAGCACCACCACAACATTGCTAAGCAGCACCACTCAACACCAGTCAGCACCACCACATTACCACTCAGTAACACTACATTATCACTCAGCACCACCACAGCACCACTCTGCACCACCACAGCATCATTCAACACCACAACAGCACCACTCAGTACAACCACAGCAACACTCAGCACCACCACAGCAACACTCAGCACCACCACAGCAACACTCAGCACCACCACAGCACCACCACCATCAGTCAGCACCACCACTGCACCAACACAGCACCGTCACGTAAATACAAAACATGTTGCATTACAAATGCTATAGGTGTCACATTTGCGAAAGTTATAACTATTGGCATTGTAAATGACAAAGCTATTAATTTAGCTATTTTCAAAAACAACACATAAATAAAAAAATTGTCATTTACAAGACCAATAGCTCATATTTTCCTAATGCGAGACCTATTGCATTGCAAATGCTTGTTGCAGATTGTGGCCCAGATTCCGAAATCTGACAGGCAACGCAACGCAGCACCCAAAGATGCTGCACTGCGTTACGTGACAGCGAGGGAGCAGGAGAGCACCAGGCGGGCAACTAGAGCCAAATTTCGGGGGGGGGGGGGGGGGGCTGAAAATATTTCGTGAGGGGCTAATTCTTCCAACAACGGACAAAGTGACTGTGAGAAGGGGTGACCACACAACAAAAGCCTCATTTACAACTAAATGGTCTTTTAAACACCTGTTAAGTACTCGGGTGCGGCTGCAATTACATGCTCGTCAGCCCGCAAAGCTGTGTCAGCCCAGGCTGACAGGCACAACGGGGGGGGCTGAAGCCCCGTGAGCCCAATGGGTGTTGCGCGCCTGGAGAGCACCATATTCACAAAGAAATGGATCTCTCCTCCCCTCCCCCTAGTGCCGGTGCCGATTTCAGGTGCGAGCACCACGCACACACCATAGTGCCATATGGCTCTGCTGTGAGTCTAGCATAGGTTTTGTACAGGAAAGGTACCCTGCTCTATAGAGGCGTTAATTTTTGGTGCTAAACCCAATCTACTGATGTTAGTAGATAGGGTTTAGCGTCAAAAAGCATGGGTGGCTGCATGGGAACCCCCATATAACAACCCCCATGATGCAAAGTAATGCACAGCAGCGTTTTGCGCTGCTTTGCGTTACTTTTGGCTACTTTATAGCGCAAAACAAGTTTTGCACTGGAACGTGAATCAGCAAAAAAGCATTTTGTGCTGGTTAACCCAGCACAAAAAATGTTGAGAATCTCCCGCCCCAAACTCATAACCTGCAGCATGTCACACGAGGTTAGTGGTGAGTGTTTAGCTCACTGAGCCAACCTGCAGGCTTTGTTCTGCTCCCTGCTTCGCTCTGCTCCCCGCTTCCTAAAACGGTGTGCCACCATAGCCGTGTGACTTTGGGCACAGAGAGACATGTCACCCCCTCTCTCTCTCATAGAATATACCTAGGCACGTGACTTAAAGGGAGGAACTTGAGATGAAGCCTGAATGTGCTACATCGATTAAAAGTATGTTTTTCTTAAACTTTGGAAATGCTGCATAATCTGCGGAAAGCAGCGTCTGATTGGCTGATGTATTCTGTGGTGCCCCACGGAGATACCTCTGTCCCAGATCACTGGAGAAGCAGGGGGTAAATCAGATGTAATGAGGTGAGAGGTGCGATTGATTGACTGACGCAGTTTTTCATATTTTTAATTCATTATACGAAATCAGGCTCGATAAATATTCATGGGATGACCCGATACCAATCAAAACAGAATGCCGTCGCGCGAGCCTGACAAGCGCCACGGGCGGGGGCAGCTCCACGGGCGCACGAGGACGCTGATGGCGAGATAGCTCGGTCGGTTCAGCCCTGCACCTGCTGACTGGTGGCATGATGAGGTGGGGGAATTCTCCAATCCGTGGTCATGTGACACCTACTACCATGGAAACAGGACTAGGAAACCCGTGCCTGGGATGAGAAGGCACTCCAGTAGCTTCCCATCCTAAAAGGAGCAAAGGTGGCGAACATCTCAAATTAAAATTGAGGTAATATTTTATCGGAATAGGGGCAAAGTAATGTGGGGCTTATTTACAAGCCCCTTGCGCCGCCGGTGCGTCACTTTTAATATGGGAAAAAGTGACCTACCTACGGCACAAGAGCCTTGTAAATAAGTCCCACAGGAGTGTTTCTTGAAAAATGTATTCTTTATTTTAACACAGATCCTCTATCTCGGTGCATCTTCTTAGAGACAGGCCTAGGCACTGAGGGGCAGATTTACAAGGACTGGCTTTCCTGCATATCAGCAGGGATGCGCCAGGTAAGATGCGTCACGTAAGTTTACCCTTGCGCCACCACAGTTGCGCCGCATTTAGAATGAGGTGCATCGTGGCGCAAGGATAAACAGATGTGTGACGCATCTTGATGGTGTAAGGGCGGCGCATTGCTGGAGTCGTGTCGCAAGCGCGACTCAACTCCAGCAATGCTCAGAGGCTGCCCATACCTAACATGCTGCATCACACCTTACGCCTGCTTCAAGCAGGCGCAGGGTTTTGACGCAGCGGTGTCGGAAAAGTGACTCAGTGAAACGGAATGCCCACCCTGCTTACATTAAACCTGATGCAGGTTTAATGTGGCGCAGGGCTTTACAGCGTGACGCATCTCCCTAGATGCGTCACCTTGTAACTAAGGCGCAACATGGCGCATGGTTTATGCGTCGCAAGGGGCTTGTAAATCTGCCCCAGAGTTTCTCACTTCTGGTGTAGTAAAATTTGAGATACAAATTTACGTGAAAATTACGGAGGAGAAGTATACTATGGGGCAGATTCATCAAGTAGGACCTCCCATCTTGGGCCACGCAATGGGGCGCAAGGCCGATGCAACTACTACGTCAGATTTATCAAGCCGTGCAAGGCCACCAATCTGGAGTCAGGCAATGCAGCTCAAATCGCTACGTGGCATTCCCATGGGTGGAGCGTGGGTGTTCCCACAAATCCACCCATGGATTCTGGCACATTCCCAGGTTTACCATAACTGGCAAACCAGGGAATGTGTCAAAATGCTACGGCTCCCCGGGAGGAGTAACAAGGAGGAATACCTTTATTTCTCCTCCTTTTTTCTCTTTCTGTGTGTGCTGCATTCTGCAGCACACGGATAAAGGCAGGAAGGTGTTGCTTCCTGCACAAAAACAATTCTGCTTACAACGCATTGGAGGTAGGCAGCACATTTTGCACCAGCGCAAGGAAAATACAGGAATGAAAAGCACAATGTTAAGTAGGGCGCATTCCTGCCCTTTCCCCATCATGCAGCGCAGCAAGGTGGCTTGATGCGCTGCATGATTTGTTGATAAATGTGCCCCTTGAATGGTGCAGTTCTTCTCTCTCCATCTGCTACCGCGCTTTGGGCCCAATTCACAGAACTAACTTAAGACAAAATCCTAAACTTACTACCATTTTGGTATTCACAGAAGGCACTTACTCATTTCGGTATTCGCAGAAGTTAGGAGTCCTAAGTTTAGGACTCCTAACTTCTGTGGAGTCCTAAACATGGCATGTATTATCCTGGACCGCTCGGGGTCCAGAATAATACATGCCAAGTGTTGTGTGTATCTGTATTTTGCTGCAGCATGAGCCAAATGCCTAGCCACATTAGCAGTACAAAAAATGTGGTCCCAGATACTAGAACAATTAGACCTTAACTATATAACTTGAGTAGATACAAAAGATTTATAACAACATTGTTTTTATTCACAACGTGTACCATAAAAATTATTTATAAAATAGATACATAGTACATCAAATTTACATTTAGTGCCCCTAAAGGGATGGACAGGGAAAGGTAGTGATGGGATGGTGAGGGTATTGAATGGACAATGTAACAGTGGTCACTAAAGACCTCAATAGACCAAAAAATTAACCGATTAACACAATAAAAATATACAATTCATTGGTTGATTCAAAACAAACACATGCCTCAACATAAGCGCAATCACAAATGATAGATCAAGGATGAGGCTGAGCACCTCAGGAAGTGTCGACGTTTTGACCCAAGCAGATGCAGGCGTAGTTTGAACCTTGCTAGAGGGTCTTCATCAGGACAAGGGAAGCAGAACGGCGCATTGAATCTCGAAGTTACCTGATATGGATAGCTCAATCAGAGATTAGAGAGGGAACCTCGTAGAGATAACGATCCTGACTTATATAGGATGCTGTTTATTCAATCAATCTTGATGATGGAAAAGCAGCAGGGAAACAGACTCTTAGAAAGGCCTGTGTGGAATGTCAGGGTCAATGACCGCACGTATGTAGATGAAGATCTGTGTGAGAGACAATCAAAGCCCAGAACTGGGGTCCGGTTTAATCACTGCATTCATTAGATGCCATCAGGTTTCGTCAAAAGACCTGTGTGGAATGTCACGGTCAATGACCACACGTATGTAGATAAAGATCTGTGTGAAAGACAATCAAAGCCCAGAACTGGGGTCCGGTTTAATCACTGCATTCATTAGATGCCGTCAGGTTTCGTCAAGGCGTCTTTTCGTGGTGTAATTACTGCCAACGTCAGACAAAGATCAGTTAGCCAAGTTATCCCGGGTCTACTCAAGGGTGCAGCTTCACATTAGCAGCACCAGTTCAGCCTGGCATGTACTCCGCCCTATCCTTACCATAGACCTACACTCACCTGACCCACCACCTTCAACGGCCAACATCGCAGTGTCATTGTCAGGCTTGTGGCCATGCGCAGACAGGCATGACAATACTGTGCCGTAGGAGTGCAAGTGATGCAATCGCGCAGCGCACATAAGTAAATGAGTTCGGGGGGAGGGAGGAGCAGCTGTGAGGTAACATAACACACATTGATGCTGCTCATATGCCTCATGCAAGACATGTCAAACATGAATCCCAAAGTCGCACACATCCCAAACCCCACCCCCAACAAGCCACATTATATTTCCTGAATGCAAGCAGATGAAAAACTAACATTAGGGATGAAAGCTCCTTTGTTTGAACTATCAGGCAGGAGCACATCTGCACCTCCAACCTCCAACCTCGGAATTGCATGTGCCCAGCACCCCCTGACAGATACCAAAGCTGCTGATGATGACTCCCACACTACGCACCCCCCACGAAAGAACAACGTATACACACCCCACAGACAGAAGTCCTTGCTTGAATTTATCTTGCATGGAATGGCCTTCACTCACACACCATCCCAGGCGGACAACCATTGCACACTAAAACAACTCGTTGATCCGAGCTGTGGCATGTCATCCACAGAACTGGCACAGGTCAGAACAGTTCAGCTTCAACCAGTGCCACTGACACAACGGCAGAACATCCTGGACACATGCACAACGCTTGTCACGTGGAACTGTACCGTGCTCATATGCTGCATTTACTAGGGGCACTGCCATTGGCAGTGATGCGGATCAGTTACTGGCTAAGCTTTCGCCTTGCAAGTGTCACCTGCGTTCAGCCTGGGTTGCATTGTCGATCGTGCATATTCGAGGGGTTCATGGATGTCTGCCTATCCAACAGGACGGTAGTTGAACTGGATTTTGACATGTGTGTACGCCCCCTGTTGGCACACGACCAGGAGTGTCACCATGATACCCGTTTATGGGATGCCTTGATACTTGGCATACATGCTGGCAGCTGGACCTGGGAGATTGCACAAATCCTCGTGTACAATGACCACATTGAACCGCTCCGCTATTGGGCTGTAGTGCAAGTTGCTGAAAGGGAGTGAACGCAGCACATCTGTCCAGACCTGCTAACAGATGGACTCGCCGTCCTGTTTGATGAAGTCGACAACGACTTTGTGTTGGAAATATTAGCCTACGAAGCTGCAATCGCTATCGCTATCGTACCTGCAGCCACAACAGATTGGGACACATTGCACATGTCCCGACACCTTGTTGCATCTTGGAGATCTGGTCACATATCCCACGACAACAGTGGAAATGGCTGCATTCACCTGGACTCCGAATACATGAGCGGACAACAACCCGGCTTAACACACACCTGTGAAAGGAGAGGCACTCCCCCGGAGTGGACAGGGGCGCTTGGCAACGTTTCTCATTCTGACATACTGCTGCATTGGTCTTGTCTGATATTAGTGGTGGTATATCGTCCCCTGCAGTCAACCCCACTGTTTAACTGCCTGTTCCATGAAGTGATTAGTGACATCTGTTCAAGATACCAACAGATCCTCGTATTAGGGGATTTTAATTACCACTGGGATTTGACGCCAAGAGATTACGTGGCCAGTGGGTTTGGAGAGGCCATGACCATGTTGGGGCTGAAACAAATTGTGGAGACCCCCTACCCACGAGAAGGGCCACACTTTAGACCTCATCTGGGCTACGTCCTCAGCCACGTTATTAACAGAGTGCAGAACTTGTTGCTGGTAAGATCATTACCAGATCAACTTTGAGATCCCGGTACAAAGTAAACCAGTTTACTTACCTCCAGTCTGGAGGACAGTATGGAACTGGCGCAAGATAGAGGACACCAGTCTAAGGGCAGCACTATGTGAGACTGTCCACCGAGGTACACAGTCCAGTGACCAGGACAAGGAGTACGAGAATCTTACTCACTAGCTGAGGACAGCTATGGATATTGTGGCCCCTGTTCGGAGGGAAAGAATAATGAATAGAACTAAGGGGCATATTAGAAAGAACCTCGTTAAAATTATTGCCATTTTAGCGGCAGGAAACTGCCGCTAAAACGGCGATAATGGGCTTGCTAATATGCGTTATAGAATTCCAATAGAAGCCCAGGTGAGATGTGCAGGACATCAGTTTCCTGCTGCTAAAACAGCGATAATTTTAATGAGGTTCTTGCTAATATGCCCCCAAGGGTGCTCTGTGGTACTCGGAAGAACTGAGAAGGGAAAAACAAGCCCTTCGCCAATGCGAAAAGCATTGGCGGAAATTATATGACTCAGAGGCCCATGAGAAATATAAACTAAAACTAGCCTCCTATAAAGCTTTAATTATTACAACTAAATCCGTGTACTATGAATCAAAGATTAAGGAGGCCACAGACATTCAAAAGAGACTTTCAATGTATTGAAAGAGCTGAGTCATAAGAAAGAACCCAGGGCGGTCACCAATCAGGACAACTGTGATAAAATTCAGCATTTCTTCTTAGTTAAGGTCCAAGATATTATTAGGGAAATAGGCAGCACCCATTTAAGCCCCTGTCCCTTTCCAGTATTAGATCTACCAGATTTTCAGGGCGGTACACTTTCGGTCTTCCCTGCCCTAGACCCTAATGACCTAGCCCATATCATGGCCAAAGTAAAATCGGGGTCACCAGAGGACCCTTGCCCTCCAGGTGTGTTCAAAATGGGCCTTCCGGTAACAAGGCCAGAGGGGCTGTCCCTATTAAACTTGTCTTTGGTTACAGGGAAGGTCCCACACAAATTTAAAGAAGATATGGTGATCCCACTGTTAAAGAAACCAGGGACAGACACTAAGAATCTAAATAACTTTCAACCTATCTCAAGACTCCATTTTTTGGCCAAAGTTCTTGAACAACATGTGCTCCGAGTGTTCTCATACTTTCTGGAAGATCATCAGCTGCTACATGTCCGGCAAGCTGAATTTAGGGCCCACAACAGCACTCATCTGGTGATGCTCTCAGTGCTGGATGAGCTAAGGCTCACAGCTGACAAGAAAAACCCCTCTGCACTGATTTTAATGGACCTCTCAGCCGCATTCGACACAGTGAACCATGCACAGCTGGTGACGCGTATTCGACGGCTAGGAGTTACTAGGACAGTTCTCCAATGGATTATTTCCTTCCTGGAGCATTGTTCCTAAAAAGTCCAACTGGGCGACCGTACATCCAGGTATGGCACCTTGCCGTGTGGGATCCCGCAGGGCTCGGCGTTGTCACCATTGCTTTTTAATATCTACCTTCAGCCTTTGGTAGAAACGTTGGCAAAACTGGACTGTCAGGTGTTTAATTATGCCGACGACACCCTGCAAATTGTGTGCATTGACAATTACACCCAGGCACATCTTAATGTACAGAACATCCTCTGGTTCATTATGAACTGGATGACCTCCAATTCGCTCAGGGTAAACCCAGACAAGACAGAGGTGTTTGCCCTTGGCACAGGGGCTAACCCGTGGTCTAGCCTCTTCTGGCCACAAGAGATTGCCATCACTCCGATACCGGTGCCGGTTGTGAAGAGCTTGGGTATCAGGTTAGATACCAAGCTAACAATGAACAATCAGGTAGCTGAGGTTGTGGGGAGCTGGGTGAGTCTGATGAGACAATTTCGGAAACTAGTACCCTAGCTGTCATTTACCACCATCCGTACCATTGTGTCAGCATTAATTCTGTCACGCCTGGACTATGGCAACGCAGTCTATATTGGGATCCCTGAGAAACTCCTGGGGAAACTTCAGGTGACATTAAATGATTGTTAAGCTGCCAAGAAGAACTAGCGCCACACCCCTGTAACAACAATTACACTGGCTTCTTATTAAGCAGAAGGTCAGGGTTAAGGGCCTGTGCATTGCACACAAAGCTCAGTATGGAGCGGCACCCAGCTACATAAAAAAAACAATTGAAGCTCTATGTGCCTAGTCAATGTCTTCGTTTCTTCCAGGAGAAATATGCTGACCTGTCCGTGTTTTAATAGAGCTACGCTGGGGGGCGGGCCTTCTCTGTGGTGATCCCCCAGCTCTAGAACAAGCTACCGGAGAGCTTCCGCGGGGAAGCAACGCTACTTCCTTTTAGGAAGAAATTGAAGACCATCCTATGTTAAAACATAATTGACAGACGCGAACATCACCGGCGCCATCTTGCCTAATAAGAGCCACTGTCCGCACGTAAACGGCATCCATATCAGGTGCCACTGCCATCTCGCGCTTTGCGAGTCACCTATGACTCACCCTGGCCTCGTAACCATCCCCGGTACCCTGATTCAGCATGACCAAATGCTCTGAGGTCATAAAACCTTGTCCTCGTGACAAGGCCCCGGAGCCACTTCACACCCCTAAACACGTTTGTCCTTTCATCCTCCACACTTGAGCAGGCCCTTCTGATAACCCCCAACTGCACCTGGCCACTCTATCCGGCCCCAGACGGTAAACCAAGCCTTGCGGACATACTTTATTGCCCCCGCACAGCAGGAATTGTTGCACGAACAGAAATGCTTGATCTTATCACTTGCATAACCCTTCGATCTGACTGATCCCACACATTTACAGATCTTGTCGGAATGTCCAGCTGCGAGATATCAATCACTAATCAAGATCCGGGTGGGGGACGACAAACTGTTGGGACTCTGTGAGAACCTGCTGGGGCGAGAATTCCTAGGATGTTTGACCACCAATAAAGTTGCTGTAAATTGTATATAAAGTGGAGCAGCGGAGAAGTTGTTAGAACACCTCCTGAAGAACTCGTAAGTTGGTGGCAGCACTTGCGAGGTCCCGCTCGAGCACTTGGGGGCAGACTGCGAGCCTGGTTGGAGGTGTTTTAAGCTCTTCTGCTACCTGTGCTGGTCCACCGCGGCTGCAGTGCCGTTTGTGTGGAGGGCGGGCGCCATCTTGGGTGAGGACCCGGATCCCGGTAGGACCGCTCGCTGCAGTCTAGCTGGGGGTTGGGCTTAGCTACCTATTGGCTGGCATCGTAAGGCGCTCTGCGGCACTCGTACGTTGGTGGCAGCACTTGCGAGGTCCCGCTCGAGCACTTGGGGGCAGACTGCAAGCCTGGTTGGAGGTGTTTTAAGCTCTTCTGCTACCCGTTACACTGCCATTCCTTTTAACTCTTTTAAAACCGATTCTTAAATCTTTTAATATTGCCTGATTTTGCTAATATTTGCTGAGCTGTGTTACATCGCTCACCTGTGCTGAGGTGTGCTCCCCTGCCCCGGTCCACCGTGGCTGCAGGGCCGTTTGTGTGGAGGGCAGGCGCCATCTTGGGCGAGGACCCGGATCCCGGTAGGTCCGCTTGCTGCGGTCTAGCTGGGGGTGGGGCTTAGCTACTTATTGCACATGGATGGCCGGTCGGTCAGCGGACGCGCGCAGCGGACGCGCCAAGGCAAGCCTGTCTGCGCCCGTCCGCGCCCCGGCAGCGACCAGCGCCAGGTACGCTGCCCAATTCCTGTCTGATACGGCCATCAGAAAGCTGACTTACTCGCGGGAGCCCCTGCTCACTATCAGAGGCCCTGCCTGCGAGGGAAGCGGACATGGGGTTGACTTGGATAATCCCTCCAAGAGATGTTCAGTGTGTGGGTTTTGCCTGCGGACTTCTGAGCCCCTTTACGCAACCCGCACATTGGGAATTCAAGCTGCTCTTATTAATGCTCGCTCTATGGTCAAGCATGTAGCTGATATTTTTGAACTATTAACGGATGGCAGACTAGACGTTCTGTTTATCACTGAGACCTGGCTCAATGAGTCCTGTGCCCCGGTGGAACTTGCCATTCCTAGAGGATACAAAATTGTTAGAGCCGATTGGGGGAGTGGCAGAGGTGGGGGGCTAGCAGTGGTGTTTAGGGACTCATGGACCTACATTAGCGAAGCCATAACAGACTGGGCCCTTGACTTCACCCTCACCATTTCTACCCACTTTACGCTAGGGGGGACGCTGGTGTACCGCCCTCCTGGCTCACCGGGAGTATTCCTAAAAACCATAGAGGACCTTATAGTCCCGCGCGCTCTACGATTCCCTACATTTCTCTTGTTAGGAGATTTTAATATCCATCTGGATACCCCTTCCACCCCGGAGGCTAGGGCCCTTCTTGATGCCCTAAGCCTCGCCCAGTTGGCTCAACATGTGTTACTCCCCCCCATGAGGGGGGCCACCTTATTGATCTGATCTGTTCCAACTTCCCTTTATCAATCACGGACCCTGAGCATACTACTTGGTCTGATCACTTTCTGATCAGGTTCTCGTGGGAGACCACCAGATCTGATAGACATATGACACTCCCCGCCGGGCTTCAAGCCAAGAAAGTGAATGTACCGGCACTATCGCAGTTTTTTCGACAGTCCCACCCTACCCCTGCTTTAAATCTTGAGGGGGCAGTGGCCAATTTTGACAATTGGATCAGCCTGGGAGTGGGAGCTTGCTCTAATGCAAAATTGGTCAATACCCGGCGCTCTCTCCCCTCTCAGCCATGGTACTCCTCCAACCTGAGGATCTTGAAGCAGGTCTGTAAGAGACTAGGGGCCAGATGTAGGAGCCCTAATACCGGTCGGTAATGGCCGAATTCGGCCGTTACCGACCGGTATTTGGGTTTTGCAATGTAAGAGGCTTAAAATTACAGAATCGGTATATTTACCGATTCGGTAAAATTACCGATTCGGTAAATTACCGAATCGGAAAATATACCGATTCTGTAATTCTAGATGTAGCTAGCACTTCAAAGAGTGCCACAGGCCCTTAAGAGTCGGTATTTTACCACACAATCCTATTGTGTGGTAAAATACCGAATTCAGGTGTGCATGCACATCTGTGCATGCACACCTGTGCCATGTGACACACAGACATGCCCTTAGGGCATGCATGTGTGCCACATGTCACACAAGCCTGTACTTGGGGTGCTAGAGGGTGTCAAAGTGACACCCCCTGCACCCTTGCAGGATTCGGTATTTACCGATTCTGTAAATACCAAATCGGTATTGCCCATTGATTCCTATGTGCTTCAAGGCCCATTGGAATCAATGGGCAATACCGATTCGGTATTTACCGAATTGGTAAATACCGAATCTTACAGATTCGGTAAATGTAAAATAAAATTTACCTACATCTGCCTACTTCTAATTTACCGATTCATAAATACCGAATCGGTAAAATTCGGTATTTATGAATCGGTAAATTAGAATTACCTACATCTAGCCCTAGATCTCTGCTGGCGTCACACCTATTGTCCAAACGCTAAGGCGACCCTACGCTCTGCGCAGAGAGATTACTACATGTCTATAAAAAAGGCTAAGAGTGATTACTTTGCCGGGAGGATTATGCTGGCGAGGAACAATAGCAAAGAAATCTTTGCGATTGTTCAAAGTTTTCTCTCCCCCTGCGCGGAACAAAGCACGGTACCGGCATCGAATGAGTGCTGCGAAGAGCTCTACTCTTTCTTTATTGACAAAATTGCCAAAATTCAAGAGAGCGTCGGTCATGCTGTTAGTCCCAATGAGAGTCCCCTCCCGGAACCCCTCCTAACTAAACCAGTAGGACCCGCCATGTTGTCCACATTTCTGCCCATTACTGAAACAGACGTATTGGCCCTGCTAAAGTCTCTGAAGTCTGGCTCTCCCGCGGACCCTTGCCCAGCGCGGGTCTTAGCGGGTGTTGCAGAGGTGGTCTGCCCAGCAGTAATGGATTTGGTGAATAGGTCCCTACAGGCTGGCTACGTTCCTACTCAATGGAAACGTGCTAAACTACTCCCTCTCCTAAAGAAACCCACATTGGACCCTCTGCTGCCGGCTAACTACCGACCTATTTCCCTTCTTCCTGCACTCGCTAAAGTTTGCGAGAAGGTGGTCTTCCGGCAGCTTGAGGAGTTTCTGGAAGCATCGGGAGCATTTCACCCAGCCCAGTCAGGTTTTAGATCTTCCTACAGTACGGAGACCGCCCTGGTTGAGATGTCGGAGGCCATCAGAGAGTGTCTAGATGGGGCGGCAGAGCAGCCCTGATCCTACTTGACCTCTCTGCCGCCTTCGATACAGTGCCTCACCAGCGGCTTCTGGACAGACTCTCTGAGGTAGGAATTTCTGGCCTGGCGTGGAAATGGATTGAATCCTTTCTGGTCTCCCACTCACAACAGGTCTGTATGGCCTCCTGCTCCTCCTCTCTTAGAAACCTGGATACTGGGGTGCCACAGGGCTCTACCCTTAGCGCCCTTCTTTTTAATATTTATCTTACGCCGCTAGTTTGTCTGGCAGAGGAGATGGGCGCTAAGGTGATAGCGTACGCGGACGACACGCAGCTTCTCTTTACCTGGGATGGCTCTAACCTAAATGCTGGTATTGCCCAGACTTGTCTGGCCTCAGTATTTCAACGTTTTGCCCAAGCCTCCCTCAAGTGTAATGAGGACAAATCAGAGGTCCGTCTCAATGGCCAGCTCCCGGATGACTTTAAAATCCGCGTGTGGCCCCCGGGCTACCCCTGCCCAACGCCCAAAGCAGGGCAGGGCCAGCGAAAAACCTGGGTTTGGCGAGGACCTCCGATTCAGTGACCACATAAAGAAACTGACAGGGGTCTGCTTTGGCACTCCTAAAACACTAAAGAAAATTGTTCCATTCCTCCCGAGAGCAGCTAAAGAGACGGTCGCCCGTGCTCTGATCTTGTCGAGACTGGACTATGCCAATGCTTTGTTCCTGGGGCTGCCTGATTATTTGTTGCATAGGCTTCAAATCATTCAGAACACCGCAGCCAGGCTTCTTTTCAATGCCCCCTCGAGATCTAGTGCGCGGCAGTTTCTCCGGGAACTACATTGGCTCCCAGTGGCCCAAAGGGTGCAGTTCAAAGCACTCACTTTGGCCCACAGCGATTTGCACGGTCTGGGTCCCACTTATCTTAGGAAGCGGTTCACTCTGTACTTGCCTAAGCGTCCTCTGCGCTCAGCGGTACAACGCCGGATGGTCGTTCCCTGCTTTCGCAGAGTGCGGCTGGGGGGTAAGTCTGTCTCCGTCAAGGATGCTGTAGCCTGGAATTCACTTCCTACCGATCTCCAATTCATCTCAGAACTTCTGCCCCTTAAGAAGCGGCTTAAAACACACCTGTTCAGCCTGATTTGCTAATCTGATCCCCGCCCTCACCTATGCTCTCCCCCGCGCCAGGACACTCTTGAGTAACAGTCCGCGCTACAAATACATTATAACATAACATAAAACTGTTCTTGCTTTCCAGTTTCCAGCGCCTGTCTCTTTATTTTGGTAACTATCGATATTGGGAATTAGAGGCGCCTTGCGCCAAACAGCCTTGGTATTCATTAGAGATTGGCTGTTTTCCTACAAATTGGCACCCAACGTAGGGCCCATCAGCGACACGAGGTCCGGTAGAGAGGTCCTAATGACGGAGTGAACGACTGCAACGATTGGGAAAGTGCACTACGCCTGAAAGAGACCCTCGTCTGGCGGCCGATCATCCGAACTTCACCGGTTCCGAACGGACCTCTCTCGAGTGACCTCCGGTCCTGACTGGGATCCCACAGGAGTGCCGTGGCTAATATGGAGAAAAGAGGACGATCGGGCGCTGGAAGTGGAAGAACTGTCCATACGGTCCGGGTAAGGTCGTGAAAACGACTGCTGTCGAATGATTGATTGTATTGGAACTGTTTGGATTGAATACTAGTATTGCGCTTTATTGGTTCGTTAGCTCGTTAGCTATTTTGGTACGTTGGTTCTTTTTGAGATATTCCCTGTTTGCAAACAACGAAGAATAGGAATATTCTCTCTCTTTGCAGGCAGCTAAGGATAGGTAGTGCTGACCTTTGTCCACAATTGTTTGAGATCTTTATTTGTCCGATTATACGTCATGCCTATACTATGAACACCAGAAAAACAAAAACGAAAGGGCCAACGAAAAGAAAAAGAAAGATTTGAAAGAAAGAGTTATGATAGCGCAGCTACAGGGTGTAAATGCAGGAAGGGAACAGTACAAGGGAGGATATCAGCAAAATACCCCTAGAGCACCACCACCTAGAAATAACATGCCTACCCCATACAACGGTCACCGAGACTTAGCGGAAGATCAGTGTGCATTTTGTAAAGGGTATGGACACTGGAAATCCCAATGCCCGATCCTGGCAGAAATAAATAAAGAAAAAGGAACAAGAGAATTAGTAAATGGGCCAAGAGGTAGAGGATGAGGAAGAGGGTACGCTAACGACATTAGTGAAGAGAGGCCAAGTAAGACAAATGCTTTTGACCGCCCCAGACAGAACCAGTATCAGCAATCGGACTACGACAACACGTACGACTTTGCATAGGACAGCCAAGGGCAAGGGAGGGATCCAGTCGAGCTCTATGTTGATCAGCAAGGCCCTTATGTTACCTCAAAGGTCCTGGGCACAGAGTCACCATTTTTGGTAGACACAGGAGCAACATGTAGTGCACTATCCAAACAACTGATTCCGAGGGCACCCTTGTCAGGCTCACATGTGACCTCAATAGGATTTGATGGTACTCCCTCCACTAACTCATAACAATAGGAGTACCTAGGGGTCAAAGCATGGCTGTCACTCAACTATGAGCCCATATACCAACACCCAACATGTGACAGTATAGTGGGAACGAACAAAGCAGTATAGCTAGGTGAAGAAAAAGCCCAAGAGCAGAGGGAATAAATCCCATCAGAGGCCACACTGTACCGCCCTCTCTTGCATCATTTGAGTATCCCTTTGCTCGGGAGACAGAAAAAGACGGTCTAATGGTTTAGTTATGACCGTATAAAAATGTGCACAATGGTGTAATGAAAGAGGGAAGGTATTATAAAGGAATAGGTGTGCCTACTGGAAAAGCAGTGTGAGAAAAAGTGAAATATAAAATTGGATAAGCTGAGTGGATCTCCGTAATTTATTGTTATCCCTCAGTCTCCCAAGTTTAAAACCAAACGTGAAAACACAGATTTAACAAAATATCCGTGACAAGTAGTGGTCAACATGTTTCAGCATTAACGAAAATGTTTCGCCCTCCACTAACCCTTTGTCCAGGCCCATCCCTTTTAATCTAGTAAATAACATCATTGACACGACGTTCCTTCTCTCTTCCAACACCCCAGACGCCATTATGGGTCTCGATTTACTGAAGCACTTCCGTGCAACTATTCGCTGCTCCCCGGACGGAGTGCGAGTCTTCCCATATGACAACCACCAACATCAGAGAGATAGTCCACTCTAACGTATGTATCCCATTTCCAAAGCAGATATATCCCTACTGGACGCTTTACCATCGCACTTGTGGTCTAGGGCTGACTCAGACGTAGGACAAATGATGATTGACCCAGTGCATGTAACGATACGACAGGAAGCGACTTTACCAAAGGTACCGCAGTACAAAATCTCACCAGAGGGAGAGAGAGCACTCACAGACATCATTCACTCGCTGGTAGAAGCAGGGGAAACAACCATTACAACGCAACTTTTACAACGCACTACCATTACAACGAAACTTTTACAACGCAAAAACCATTACAACGCATGTATTTACAACGCATGTTTTTACAACGCAGGTACCTTTACAACGCATACCATTACAACGTAAGTATTGGTAAGTATATAATTATATTTTAAATTTGATATGTTTGGGTTTTTTAAGGGGTATTTTTAGGGTTCAGGGTCAGTTTTCAGTTTTTGGGTAAAGGGGCATTTTTAGGGTTCAGGGTCAGTTTTCAGTTTTTGGGTAAAGGGGTATTTTTAGGGTTCAGGGTCAGTTTTCAGTTTTTGGGTAAAGGGGTATTTTTAGGGTTCAGGGTCAGTTTTCAGTTTTTGGGTAAAGGGGTATTTTTAGGGTTCAGGGTCAGTTTTCAGTTTTTGGGTAAAGGGGCATTTTTAGGGTTCAGGGTCAGTTTTTAGTTTTTGGGTAAAGGGGTATTTTTAGGGTTCAGGGTCAGTTTTCAGTTTTTGGGTAAAGGGGTATTTTTAGGGTTCAGGGTCAGTTTTCAGTTTTTGGGTAAAGGGGTATTTTTAGGGTTCAAGGTCAGTTTTCAGTTTTTGGGTAAAGGGGTATTTTTAGGGTTCAGGGTCAGTTTTCAGTTTTTGGGTAAAGGGGTATTTTTAGGGTTCAGGGTCAGTTTTCAGTTTTTGGGTAAAGGGGTATTTTTAGGGTTCAGGGTCAGTTTTCAGTTTTTGGGTAAAGGGGTATTTTTAGGGTTCAGGGTCAGTTTTCAGTTTTTGGGTAAAGGGGTATTTTTAGGGTTCAGGGTCAGTTTTCAGTTTTTGGGTAAAGGGGCATTTTTAGGGTTCAGGGTCAGTTTTTAGTTTTTGGGTAAAGGGGTATTTTTAGGGTTCAGGGTCAGTTTTCAGTTTTTGGGTAAAGGGGTATTTTTAGGGTTCAGGGTCAGTTTTCAGTTTTTGGGTAAAGGGGTATTTTTAGGGTTCAAGGTCAGTTTTCAGTTTTTGGGTAAAGGGGTATTTTTAGGGTTCAGGGTCAGTTTTCAGTTTTTGGGTAAAGGGGTATTTTTAGGGTTCAGGGTCAGTTTTCAGTTTTTGGGTAAAGGGGTATTTTTAGGGTTCAGGGTCAGTTTTCAGTTTTTGGGTAAAGGGGTATTTTTAGGGTTCAGGGTCAGTTTTCAGTTTTTGGGTAAAGGGGTATTTTTAGGGTTCAGGGTCAGTTTTCAGTTTTTGGGTAAAGGGGTATTTTTAGGGTTCAGGGTCAGTTTGGGGTTTTTGGGTAAAGGGGTATTTTTGGGGTTCAGGGTCAGTTTGGGGTTTTTGGGGTACAGGGGTATTTTTAGGGTTCAGGGTCTGTTTTGGGTTTTTGGGTAAAGGGGTATTTTTAGGGTTCAGGGTCAGTTTTGGGTTTTTGGGGTACAGGGGTATTTTTAGGGTTCAGGGTCAGTTTTGGGTTTTTGGGGTACAGGGGTATTTTTAGGGTTCAGGGTCAGTTTTGGGTTTTTGTGGTACAGGGGTATAAGGTAAAAATAAAATAAAATTAAATTTAAATTAAATCAATAAAATTAAATTAAATTAAATTAAATTAAATTAAATTAAATTAAATTAAATTATATTATTTTCAATTATTTTAAATTAAAAAAAAATAATATATACTTACCAATACTTACGTTGTAATGGTATGCGTTGTAAAGGTACCTGCGTTGTAAAAACATGCGTTGTAAATACATGCGTTGTAAAAGTTTTTGCGTTGTAAAAAATTTGTTGTAATGGCATGCGTTGTAAAAGTATGAGTTGTAACGTCATACATCCAGAAGCAGGGGTGGTAGAAGAAGTGGTGAGCAACATTTATAACAGTCCTATTCTGCCAATCATAAAGAAGCAGTGAGAGGGAGACGGAAAAGCCTACCGCTTTATCATTGACCTAAGGGAGGTGAACAAGATCGTAGTGCCCCAATATCCAGTCGTGTTTGACATTACCACCATCCTGACCCTCTTCCCATCCACTGCCACCATTTTTACTGTCATCGATCTCAAAAATGCATTCTTTTCTATACCCATTCATGAGGAAAGCCGCTATCTTTTTGGATTTACACTAAGATCCCGCTCATTTAGATTTTGTAGAGCACCACAGGGGTACACAGAAAGTCCGAGCATCTATAGTCAGGCACTCAAACGACAGCTGTATGCCATACAACTGCCAGACGGAGTACCACTGAAACAATACGTAGACGTCATTTTGCTAGCAGCAGACACCACTCCAATAGCGGTCGCTGCCACCATTCAGTTACTACATTTCCTTGCTGAAAATGGTCACAAGGTCTCCTGCAAGAAATTGCAATTCTGCCAACAACAAGTGACGTATTTAGGACACCTTTTGTCAAAGGAAGGGAGAACGCTCACACCAGACAAGATCCAGCCCATTCTAGACACTCCTGTCCCCAAAAAACCAGAAACAAGTCCGCTCACTGATTGGCCTCACTTCATTCTGTCGACAATGGTTACCAAACTTCAACCTTATCGTCAAACCCCTTCTCTCCCTCCTAGCCAAATGTACACCCTTTCCACTTCCTTGGACACCTGAATGCCAGTCAGCGTTCAAAGAACTGCGAGATGCCCTTTGCTCAGCACCCGTTCTAGGAACACCGGACTACTCCAAACCATTTTCCCTCTCACACACGAAAGGGAGGGATGTGATTTATCTGTCCTGACACAATCAATTGGCCACAAGCAACGCCCCTGTGCGTATTTCTCTGCCACCCTCGACCCAGTAGCTAGAGCACTGCCCGCGTGCTTGTGCGCTGTAGCAGCTGCAGCAGTCTTCATACGACAGGGCGAGGGAATAGTGCTCTCCAACCCATCACAGTGCTAGTACCACATGCAGTCGACACATTGCTAAACCAGACTAAAACGCAACTACTGACGAGTGCCCGACTGACTGGATACAAACTGACTCTGTTAGCACCACACATTACGCTGAAACGATGCTCCACCCTCAATCCAGCCACATTGCTGCCTCTTCCAGAAAATGACACCAATGCAATTTCGCTACACGACTGCGTAACCCTCACTGACGAACAGACTAAAAGTAGAGTTGATCTCCGAGACACCGCCTTCCCAGAACCAGACGGGGAACTATGGGTAGACGGCTCATGCCTCAAGCTCCCCGATGGCACTACCTCAGCGACAATGGCCCCCATTTCGTAGCGGAAGGGATTCAAAACATTCTGAAGGGCTTAGGGATGAAGCAAAAGTTCCACGTCGTTTTTCACCCCCAATCAGCAGGCCTAGTAGAACGACACAACGCCACACTAAAGTTAAAACTGGCAAAAATAGTTGGCACCACTGGGCTGAAATGGCCCGACGCACTCCCACTGGTATTGCTATCGATGCGTTCCACCCCAACCAAACACAGACTAACACCATATGAAGTTGTCTTTGGCAGGCCTATGAACATTTGGGCGGCACCGAAACCAACCACCATTAATGATGTTCCAGGTGCCGCTCGTAGTCGTGGACCTTGGGTGCCAGAAGACTCTGCCCGTTTTTTAGGAACTCTGCAAAACCCTCTGGTGTATACCTGCTCACAGGGAGAGC
Organism: Lissotriton helveticus; assembly: GCF_964261635.1. Taxonomy (NCBI): domain Eukaryota; kingdom Metazoa; phylum Chordata; class Amphibia; order Caudata; family Salamandridae; genus Lissotriton; species Lissotriton helveticus. The sequence continues at coordinate 55,590,739 of NC_136067.1, forward strand.
ACGCCGACTTTGGGGCTGACATTTGTGGCTATTCAGCAGGAGCGGGACTGCGAGGACTAGCAGTCTTCGTGGCTCTTCATCTGCCGCACCTGCCCCCCCTTCCGCCCCCACCTCCCAGCGCCTGATAACGACTCGCGGCCCCCGCTCCGCGGGAGCTGCTCGTAGTTGTGGACCTTGGGTGCCAGAAGACTCTGCCCGTTTTTTAGGATCTCTGCAAAACCCTCTGGTGTATACCTGCTCACAGGGAGAGCACGCCGACTTTGGGGCTGACATTTGTGGCTATTCAGCAGGAGCGGGACTGCGAGGACCAGCAGTCTTCGCGGCTCTTCATCTGCCGAAGCTGCTGCCTCTTCCCGCCCCCACCTCCCAGCGCCTGATAACGACTCGCGGCCCCCGCTCCGCGGGAGCCGCTCGTAGTTGTGGACCTTGGGTGCCAGAAGACTCTGCCCGTTTTTTAGGATCTCTGCAAAACCCTCTGGTGTATACCTGCTCACAGGGAGAGCACGCCGACTTTGTGGCTGACATTTGTGGCTATTCAGCAGGAGCGGGACTGCGAGGACCAGCAGTCTTTGCGGCTCTTTATCTGCCGCACCTGCTGCCTCTTCCCGCCCCCACCTCCCAGCGCCTGATAAAGACTCGCGGCCCCCGCTCCGTGGGAGCCGCTCGTAGTCGTGGACCTTGGGTGCCAGAAGACTGCCCGTTTCTTAGGAACTCTGCTAAACCCTCTGGTGTATACCTGCTCACAGGGAGAGCATGCCGACTTTGGGGCTGACATTTGTGGCTTTTCAGCAGGAGCGGGACTGCGAGGACCAGCAGTCTTCGCGGCTCTTCATCTGCCGCACCTGCTGCCTCTTCCCGCCCTCCACCTCCTCCTATATAGCCACGCCCATACGCGCGAATCGCGGGATGCGCGCGGGCAAGCCGGGCTAAGCCCTGGCAAAGGGCGGGCCGTCTGAGGCCGTCCGAGGACGATCGAGGCCGGGCTGGGCCAAGCTCTTTACACCTGAAACCTTGGTATCATTAAGTGTTTTATCACATATTTATTATTTCTGCTGCTGGATGGTAGTGAAGGGTTAATCTATTTGTCGGGAAACAGCTTGTTGTTTATAGTCATAGTTGTCAAATTACTAAATGGCGCCACGTTCAGGGAGGGGGAAAAAGATCACCCTTTCCACAAACGGCGGGGTGGCTACTGGGACCCTTGATCAATTTATTAAATGGGCAACGGTAATCCTGGAAAAAGAAATAGCTTATACGGAAAAACGCCTGTCCATAGACCTTTTAACTGGGAAGTGTTCCTCTCTGGGCACTATTGGGTCAGCGGCCACTCCAGAACAATGTGGACCAATAGATCCTTTGGTCGTTCTGAGTTTGAGCCCGTGCTCATTGTTGGAGGGGCCTGACGATGATCTGGCGGCTTGTTCCATCGTAAGCCTTACCCCAAGTAGTATCGATTCAAGTGCCTCGAGTAGCATAGTTTCTAAATCTCTACCACCACAGAGATCCCCTTCAAAAGCTCTAGAGCGGGTGCTAGGAGTGAGTACAAAACCTACAACCATAGTAACAACTAGTAAAAGGAAAAGAGGGGGAGGACATCGGAAGGGTGGTTGTGCAAAAATACCAAAGACACAAAATATGAATCAGGCCCCACCTACTGTAGTTCAATCCCCTAGCTTGACTAGGGTGTCCCTTGCCTCTACCCAATTACCAACAGAATGTAGTGTAAATGAGGGGTTACTGGGAGAAATAGGAAAACTTGTTAAATCATTGATGCTACCCTTACTGGAAAGGTCGAAAGTAATTAACTTGAAACTTGACCAATTGGAAAAACTAGTAAGTGCAAACACATCTATGTTGGATAAGCTGACAAAGGGCTTGGAGAGAGAAGGCACAAAAGCCTTGGCTACCCCATCCCGAGGGCCAAGTATACCCACCAAATCCAGCAGGGCCGTTCAATTACCCACTGCTGTAAATTCAGGGAAAAATTCGGTAGTGAGTAATCCCCCACGCACTATTAGTGATAAGGGTGCAGGGGCAAACAGGGTGACTAGTTTGCAGCCTGCAGCGCTTGCAAAACCATTGGGAAAACAGCTAAAGGGACAACAATTATTGGGCAATGCTGATTCCACACAGCAGTTGCCTCGTGTAAACCTTCCCCCTGAATCAGCATTGTATACTATCATATTGACAGGCATTCCGGGTATTAGGGCAAACCAACTAGAGTCACATAGGGAGCAGAAAAATAAAGTCACTTTTTGGCTGAATAAAAATAGAACGCTCCCCCCCTATTCTAAAACAGAGATTTTAAGTGTCAGAAGGGTGAGCTGTTTGGGTCGCAGTAAGAAGGACCTTGAGGGTGACTGCGTTATTGTTAATTTTAGAGACTCCTGGGTGGTCGATTATATTTGCCAAAAACCAAGGTTTGGCAGAGTGGGAGATATCCAATCCATAGGTCTAAGTTATTTCTATCCCTATACGAATTGTGGTCCACCCCGTCCAACATACAACCATTGTAGGGGGAGACCCTATGGTGAGAACCAATTTGATTGGGCGACGCAGAATCTCCCTTTGAGAAATCGATTTGAGCCACTCAGGGGGTTGGAGGGGATGGACTGACTTATGAATGGCCCTAGCGGGGTTATTGTGGCTAAGAAAATTGGTAAGGTACCTTCTGAAAGTTTAATCAGATTGTTAGTGGTAAGACCAGCAGTGGCAGAAACTGTCGTTAGTAGAGACACGGATCCAATTGTGGAACGTATGTGCCCAGTCTCTCCAAGTAACCAATTAGATGGGTGTACCTTCCGCTTAATTACATGGAATATAGCAGGTCTTTCCCGTAGGTTACAGGACGAGGCATGGTCCAAATATATAGCAAGTTTCGACATTATCTGTCTCCAAGAAACTTGGAGCAGAAATGATCGAGACTTGGATGGTTACCAATCTTTCAACGTGCATGCTGAACCATCACAGGCAGGAAGGGCAAAGGGCGGGTTAATGACTGCTATTTCTGTAAAATATAATACTATAAAAACACTTAGGGCCTTATTTATGAAGGCCTTGCGCCACCGGTGCGTCACTTTTTCCCATTATAAAAGTGACGCACCGGTGGCGCAAGACCTTCATAAATAAGGCCCTTAAAGTAGTGGATTCTCCTTGGTACCAATTGCTTCTGATTACGAATTTGTTCCCAGTTCCTATGCTTTTGATCAATTGGTATTATACAATCTTTAACTCTAACTCCACATTTGTTATTGATGTTACAAGGGGAGATAGCTAAGGTGTCGAATAGCTTATCTTCTCTGTTCATTATGTGGGTAGGGGATTTTAATTGTTCTTTGTGCAAACTTAGTGGGTCCAGGACCTGTGGCTTGGTTGATACAAATGAGCAGCCACTACTGCATTTTAAGCACACATCACAAGGAGAGGCATTGAATAACATTATTGTGATAAATGACCTTTGTATTTTAGATATGCCAACCACTTGTGAATTTTCGCCATTACCAACTTTCCAAGGGACGGGGGGGCCAAATGAGTGTAATTGATTTTGCTATGGTTTCTAGTAGGTACACTCATTATGCCAAAATTTTTAACCCAAACGTTGTCTGTTTGGCTACTAATAGTGAGGGGCATATTGATTCTTATTATGAAACAGCGCTAGCACTTAGTCTATCGCTTTCCCTCCCAGAAGTTGAGGAGTCTATAAGGAAAGGCATCTTATTAAAAGCACCAGGTCCAGATGCAGTACCTTTAGACTTATTTAAAAGTAACCTTGACGTGTGGGCTCCATTACTACTTAATGTCTTTAAGGCAATCGTGGTCGGGCGTATCCCTCTGTCATGGAAAGAGGCGGTAGTGGTACCAATTTTTGAAAAAAAGGTGATAAACGTGACCCGTGCTGCTACAGGCCAATCTCTTTAATCGATGCATCCTGTAAGCTGATGGGGAGGGTTATATTATCCCGCCTGGAGACCTGGGCAGACTTGTCGGGCCTTATTGTAGACTCACAGTATGGGTTCAGGAGAGGTAAGGGGACAACAGAGCAGTGTTTGAATTTGGCCCTGGTCATGGGTAAGTACATGAAAAAAAAACAAAGGTGGTGATGGACCGAGTGTTGACAATACAAACACTCACCCCAGTCAACTGATCTGGGTTTAATCCATCACCGTTCTTTAGCTCACTCCGCCACCTCAGTTCAGACATGGCCATATGCAAATCAGTCTGACCCTGTGCCTCATGGGAACAGTCCAGCCCAAACTGCCAAGCCATGTCTTCCCTGGACCGGAATCAAGCTTCCCAGGACTGGTTTCTGGCATTACAGTCGTCTTAAGTACATGAAGGCCAGGGGTGTTTCTATACACCTGGCCTTCATGGGCTTATCCAGTGCCTGCGACACTCTATGTAGGGACAAGCTATGGCGGATGATGGATGCTATGGGGTTCGAGGAACCTTTGGTTACCTTGCTTCGCAGATTACACACTGCTACTACTGTGTCGATTAGATATGGCCCAGGGGGAGAAAAAACAAAATCGATCGCATCGACTGAAGGTGTACGCCAGGGCTGTATTTTGGCCCCTTTCCTGTTTTTAGTCTATACAAATGGCTTGGAAAAGTTTCTGGTAGAGAATTGTTCAGATTTCCCTAAAGTAAACGGTAGACATATACCTTTGTTGTCCTATGCTGATGACACTGTATTAATGACTCTAACTGCTAATAGCATGCAACAGTGTTTGACTGCATTTAATGATTACATGCAGGACCTGGACCTTAGGGTCATATTTATGAAGTCTTTCGTTATGGTATGCGGCCCTAGAGGGACAAAAACCCGTAGGTTTGTTGTATACAACCTGAGTATTGAAAAAGTTGAGAATTTCAATTACTTAGGTAATCTATTTAACAAAAATTTGAGCTGGGACCCATTAATAACGGCCCGAGTACAAAAAGCTACGCGATCCATAGAGGCTTGTTTCCGTTTCGCAAATAAATTGGGTCAAAAACCAATTGCTGACTTAAAGAACTTATATAAAGCAAAATGTTTGGCAGTTGCCACCTATGGGGCGGGGGCGTGGGGGTTACATAAATCCACCCAAATACAAGTCATGGAGAACACGTTTTTAAAGCGTCTTTTGTCAATTCCAACCAGTTCACCACAGGATTTTTCCATTTGGAGATGGGTATAGAATTTGTGAGCAATATTATTCATGTCTCCCCATTACTCCTGTGGGGGGAAATTTGGTTATCTGAGGACCTGCAGCTTACGAAAGAAATTTTGAAGGATTGCCTAACATTGGATCATGCCATGCGGATCCCATGGCTGTCATACGTGAAGGAAACCTTTTTATAAAATTGGTCTAGGTCATATTTATGAAAGTCCAGAATTTATTCAGCAGGATACAAGGATTGTAATTAGGAATGCTTACCGTGATACTTTGGGTCAGTTAAAACACAATGAACAAGCACAGTATCATAGGGGTAAATTGCAGCATCAATTTTATTTGTCTTTTACCGAGCATATGCAATTACGATTTTATTTGACGCGATTTCGATTAAACATATTGCATTTCCTTTTTGCTTTTCCGAAACAAGGGGGTTGGTGTGAGAGGCTACCCCCTTGCCCATGCAATAACAAAGCTCAACAATGCACTTTGCACTTTGTTCTCTTTTGCTCTTTGTACAACAATCCGAGAAACCGGTTTATTAAACCGATATTAATGGATATTCATCCTTGTAATTATAAAGAAGGCTATGAGCATTTAAAATCATTGCATACTGCTGCTATATGTAGTGCCATGCTTAGCTTTATTAAATTGTCATTTACCATCAGGAGTCGCTATTGAAATATTGAAATATATACCTGATGTAAAATTACAGGCTAATGTAAAAGGTGCTATCGGTTTTTCATGTGACATTTTTAAATTGTAATAGCAGATTGCATTTTATTATTGCATGTTTGGCCTTTTTATTTTTCATGATTTATGTTAACTTTTAGGGATTTTAATTGTCTCTGGTGACCTTTTCTGATATTGTGAAGTAATTCATTGTATGTTAATAACTTGTTTAGGTAAATCTGCAAACCTTTTGTAAAATTTGTTTTTATTCAAATGCATACTTTTATGATTCCTTGGATGAATCGAAATAAAGTTTTATGAACTGAACTGAACTGACATATTAATGTCTGATTACCTGTACAAGTTAACAAACAAATTAACGCTTATCCACCAACAGGTGCTGCATGCCATTCCGGATGAGTCCAGGGGCCCAGGACATGATATCAGACCTGGGGAATTTGTCTTAATCAGAAACTTCCAGTGGTCGAAGAGCTGGAACCCAGGTGGACTGGCCCCTGGCTAGTCCTCATCACCACCCGAACTGCACTTCGAGTGGAAGGAAAGAAAAATTGGCTCCATGCCCACCACTGTTGAAGGATTTCACCAACCCTGACAACCAGCAAGGAAGTGGACGTCCAAGAAGAGCTCCTGACCAAAGATCGCCCAGCCTTGAACTGCTACCCACAGACAGAGACTCTAGAATTGGCAGAGTATCCCGACCCTACCGTACCATCCAAAAAAGGGTACAACTTGAGGTCGACAAAAGGAGGGCGTCTCGACACGCAGACCACTAACTAAGTAAAAAGTCTCAGATCGGTAGCCAACACTACAAAGGCTACCAGGAGATACGCTAGACGAAGTATGTGGTCCTGTGAGTCATCGAGCCCCTTTAAAATGATGGAAGATCCCGGACGACCGAAGAACCGCCGCAACAACACCAAGACTGCCAAAATTCACAAAGTAAAGACAATCGCACTCATAGCAGTATCTCTCACCAGCCTCTTGCTAATGGTCGCAATCTGGATCATCGAAGAGAGTGCTCCTGCTTATCGAACATTGATGCCCACTGTGCAACCCACCACTGAAAAAGAACACTATCTGGTATCACTGTCACCACGCCTCCGAGAACGACGCTCTTTCATCCAACTGTTGCACCAGCACAATCTTGTTGCAAATGCTATGAACTGTTGGGTCTGTGGGCTGCTACCACATGCCACTGAACATTCTATTCCTTTTATCCCTTCACCTTTCTCTGTTCATGGGCCCTGCCTTGCCTGGTTAATGCTCCTACAAGAGAGCTACAAAGACAATGCCACATCCGATGGGACAATAAAACAATTCTATAACGAGTTCTGGCAGAACAAAACTGGAAGAACGGCTGTTCCCTTTTGTCCTCTCACTTCAAATGCAACCTATCCAATGAACATTCCTGTAAAAGAACGAGTGGAAATGCAAGTGTTCAATAATCCAACCAGACCCACCTTCTCCTTTCTAAAGAAAAGAACAGCTGCAACCACAACTGTGGCCCTATCTGTGGTGAACGTCTCAGGTCTTGTCTGCGTCGAAGGCCATGGGGCGAAAATCATGGGCCACAGTACTTGTCGCATCACCAGGGCTCTACACACTGCCGACCCCCCTTCATTTGTTGCATCACCCAATATGTACTTCATCTGTGGTACTAAAGCCTACACCTGGCTCCCAAAAGGCTGGGGAGGCTCGTGCTACATTACCTTTGTTCTGCCCCCGACCTACACTGCATCTGCTGGACATTACCGAGAAAAACGGTCCGGAGACACAGACCAAACAGATTCTGGTGCATCCCAGTTCCTTGATGCAGTTAAAGGCCTTGTTCCACTTTGGGGTCCGATGGCAAACAGCCGGGCCATTCGACACCTGTCTCAAGCAGTAGAGATAGCTTTGAACGTAACAGCTGGCATCCTCACCAACAACACTGCCGAGCTTCAAGCGGTCCGCCTGATGACTTTGCAAAACCGTCTTGTTTTAGACGTGATACTAGCAGACCGTGGAGGAGCATGCCGCATCATCGGTGCCAGCTGTTGTACCTTTGTCCCTGACAGCTCGCATTCTGTCTATAAGGCGATCGAACATCTGCACAGACTGGCATCCGAGATCCATCAAGAACAAGAGACTTGGACACTTGGAAGCTGGTTTTGGGGCATATTAAAAGAGTGGGGATGGAAAATATTGGTGGTCCTCTTGGTTCCGATTTTTATCATATGTGGCTGCTGTTTGGGGATACACTGCATACCACCCTTGTGCTCTCTATGTCTGAACTCTTTATCCTCTAAAAATCTAGACTCTCGCATAGAACTAATCATTGTAATACATGACACAGAGATACAGAACATTATGGGGATCGAAATAGATTAGCAAGATGTCTTGGGAATGTTCAAAGGGAGGACTGTTAAAACATAATTGACAGATGTGAACATCACCGGCGCCATCTTGCCTAATAAGAGCCGTAAACGGTATCCATTTCAGGTGCCGCGGCCATCTCGCGTTTTGCGAGTCACCTATGACTCACCCTGGCCTCGTAACCATCCCCGGTGCCCTGATTCAGCATGACCTAATGCTGTGAGGTCATAAAACCTTGTCCTCTGATGAAGTGCTTAACAGAAAAAAGTAGTGCTTGAAAAGCAAGCAGTGAAAACAGAGACACTAGCCATTCAAAGTGACAGTAAAGAGCCAATGCTCCATGGGAGGAACAGCCACAAGATTGACAAGCTGAAACAACAATAAGAAGCAGGCACATGAGAGTGACAGGAAAGCCAACCAATGTTAAGCAATTTGTGGGCTCCCAGCCCCTTTATGTTCTTGGTAAGCCACAATATGCTACAGGATAGAATGTGCACTGTCTAGTAGGCTCAGCCTAAAAAGACAATTTTTTTCATTTTAGGGTAATGGCAAACTCCAGACTATCTGTGTTTATAGGTGTCTTTCTGTCTCCCACAAAGCGGCCTGCATTATATTTCACATTTTCAAACCAGTTCTAATGGCCTCAGCATATGTAAAGATTACAATTGTCTGCCTTGACTGAAAAGCGATGGAAATGTTATGAGTTTTTAGTTAACATATGTATGAAGAATATTTTAAAATTCAATGTGAGCTACAGTCAGGAACTTTAACCACATTAGTGCTAAGGCAATTTCCCCTGAGTGCTGTTACTCCAGATTTCCCATTGTTCATGACGAGCTCAGCTCGTCATGAGCACACGAGCAGTGTACTGCATGACGAGCTGAGCTCGTCGTGAGCATGGAAGGGGTTAAAAATCCCAAGCAGGACCATTCTACTTTCTACAATCAGCTTTCCTTACACATCGGGAAATGTACCGATCACCTTAGATTCAGAAAACGTCTGAAGACGGAGCTATTTCTGGTCGAAGTGCTCTGTTATTGCCTGAGATCTGTGCTGCACCGAGATAAACCCCCGGGTGATTCATGCGCGTTATATAAAGGAAATTAACGGTAACGTAACAAACACGGTTGGATGCAGGCTCACTGGCTAAAACCAGGGTCATGTCTCACTTGAGATTAAAACTGGAGCACACAAACCACTCACTGCAGATAGAGGTGATCAAGCTCAGGAGACTGCCTGGCTACAGTCTTGGAGAAGCCATTTCGAGAAACACAGCTCAAGTGATCTGTCTGGATAAGGATAAACTATGGTTTCATTCCAAAGAAAGGAAAACAACCCTAATGACCTTTTAACAAAAATGAGCTTGCTGCTTGTAGTTCAATGGAGACCAGAGATGCCAGGGAAGTCTTTGTACTCCTCGCTTCACGGCAGGGTGATAACTGCCTCTCAACCAGAGACCTAGGACGTAATTTACTGATGGGTAAAAGTTGGCTGATGTCCCACTTGCTTGCCCCCTGGTTCCCCAACTCACTTCGAGGGCAGAGGAACATTGTTTTCCCTGTTGCGGAGCATCTGCTGTCAGAAAATCCATTAATTGCACCCAACACCAGTGGATATGGTGTTGGGGGGATCACCCTACTTAGGGTCTGATTACAAGTTTAGCGGTCCATTGGACTACCGAATCGCTGGTGGCTGTCCTTAGATGGCCAGACTGGCGGACAACCTACTGTATTACGAATATGGTGGTGGGACTGCAATGAATCATGGATCCTGCGCTGGTGGTGCGCTGGTCAGAGGCGCTATTATGCTGGCGATGCCGCTGTGGCACCACTGAGCATATTAGGAGTTCCCTCACCGCCACAGTTTTCATGGCAGTGAGGCCACCATGAAAACTGGCGGTGAGGAAATAAGGTCAAGGGTTGCCTGCAGGAGGGCACATTTTGTGCCCCCTGTGTACAGTCACACCCCTTCCTGCACGGCATGGAATTTAAAGGTGATGCTGTGCTGAAAGGGGCTTGCCCACTGTGGTGCCTTTTTAATGTGCACCGCCGTGGGAAGGCCAAAGGGCCGTCCGCCAGACAAAATAACTCGGAATCTGGCGGGTGGCCAACGGGCGAGTTTGGCGGTCTTAGAGTGGGCCGCTGGCACGGTACAGCAGCACGCTCCAAGACCGCCAAACTCGTACTCAGACCCTTAGTACAGCCTATCTGACACCTTTCATTCCGGCATCCATTATGCCCAGCACCGCTATTTTAACAGTGGCAGTCCCAGATAGAGAAAAACACTCATACCACCACAGTCACGACAAGTAGGACGTCTTATGGTATGAGTGATTGAGTAAGAAAGCAGGGGGTGTATATACAAAGAGTTAACACAACACAGTACAGCACTAAATCTATTTAGAAGTGATGCAGTTCGGCTCTGTCCCTGCGCCGGTGCACTTGTGGTTGCAATGCATCAATGTAGGCACCCTTAGGCCGTAGTGCAAGGATTCTGCAATGTACTTAGCATAACGTTTTGACATTAAGGTACCTTCCTGCACAAACTATGCTTTAAGGCATTTTCCTCTTTGTGTGTATGCTGCAGAACACAGCGCACATGCAATGAGGAAAAAATGAGGAGAATTTAAAACTTGTTACACATGCCTCAGGGAGGCACAGGATTTTGGTACAAATCCCTGTCTACAATTCTTCCTAGATGTGGATTTGTGTCAAAAATCGTTGATGGCTGTATGAGAACGCTCATTCACTGTCCCTTTGATGAAAAGTAATGCAAGGCAGCACAGAAAATCTTGCTTGCATTAATTTGGGTTGCAAACCATGTCAAAGTGTGATTTGCAGTGGTTTGTAAATCCAAGCAAAAGAGTTTATTCGGGTTGCGTTAAAAAGCAATGCAAACCAGACACAAACTATTTTTAAATCTGAGCTAAATTGGTTAGGAAGATGCATCTACTGTAGCGTGACTAGTTTAGATGAAGAAAGAATGGGGTAGGGAATCAGTGAGTATAAGGGCGATTACGCTAAATTTACTCCTTGCCTTCCCACTTAAAATCAATACTGATGGTCTTTTATTTGCCTGCTAAAAGTGGTAGAGGGGATCAAAACAATTCAAGATTAAACTTACAAATTAGTCATGCTATAAAGGACCACAGACTCTGGACTTAGTTTTGATGGATGTATTAAAAGGCCAAAAATAATTGAATATAAACACACCTTAATATCAGAGTATATAAGGACATAAAAATCAATACAGAGCTGAGTCTACGGATATAATCCATTCGGCACAAAAGTCATAATGTGATGAACTCCAAAATCAAAAAGCAACCCAGAATAGAAGCTGAGTCCAATTCTCTTTTCATTGAGAATCAAAATGAAAGGTATCTTTCCCTACACTGTTCTAAATGAGGATCCTGCCTATCTCCCTTAAAATCATATCCCAAAGGTGTCAGCACGCGTTGACTTCCTAAGAAGTACTCAAGTCAAAAGGGGACTGATAGCTTAAGGCTATGGAGCTCGTTCTAAGGAGCTCCTTCTTCTCCCAAAAGCAGAAGTCTCCCGAATCTGTCCCTGCGCATCATACAAAAAGACAATGTTCAGCCCACAATACGTCACATAATGAGCTTTTTCATTCCAAACTTTTTAGTAACTTTCCACAGGAGCCTTAGATTGTTCAACTCCTCTCCAGTACCCTTGGTTCTCAGATAGGCCAGACACGAAAGGTGTCCTCCCTTTTCGCCTTCCAGTCTTCTTCAAAGATATTCCTGGTATCTCCTTAATCTAAGAATAACGAGGTAGAATTACTGCACCTGCAGTAGGATGAGACAATACTATCTTCGAATACAAAAAGGATTCATTTATTTATTTCTTGAGCAACCAAGGAGAATCGAAACTCAAAACAACCGGCAATTTGGGCCTACAATGCAGGCAACTTGAACTACATACAGTGACATTATACGAGTATAATTTCATCCTGCACTTTATATATATACAGGAATAATAAACTTTTCTAATACATACAAAGTCCTACTTAAATGTGCATACTACATTACAAATGCTTGTGTAACTTGAATGAATGCATTTCAATAATCATGAAATACTGCAAACGACAAAAATATATGTAAGTGCGTTGAACCATGAGTTTAATGCACCCATATAATTTAGAGTAGTGTAAGTGCTCTATCAAGGAAAAGTGAAGATTGGTTGGTAAAAAGGTACAAAGATCAATTAGTAAATATGCAACAAGAGTGATGAAAATAGATTAGATGTGAGTTGAAAGGGAATGTTGTTAGTCTTTTACGAAAGTAATTAAGGATTCTGATTATCTGAGCTCCACTAAAAGTGAATTCTAAAACATTGTCATAGCTCCGCAGAAGGATTGCGTGGCCATTTGTTACTGTCGAATTTCTTGCATTCTCGGGTGAGATTCTGTAGGCTTCTCAGGCTTTTGTACCACTGGATCATTTCATAGTTGAGAGAAGGAAATTGTTTTTTTTAGAAATATTACCTGGTAAGTATTATAGGTCGATTTAAATCTAATGCCAGCCTCCAGCGGAAACAGCATATGTCTCTGAGTACTGGAGTGGTGTGATCAAATGTATTTATTCCAGGAAGAAGTCTAGACTCTGAGTGAAACACTGCTTTGATGAGAATGAAATAACTTCAATGAACATCAATTAGAACAGTGTTTCCATAATAGATTTTGGAACGGATTAGTGACTGGATGACAGTTCTGAAATAAAAGAGTTGATTAAATAGTTTCAGTGTCATGAAAATGGGATGGCTCAGCTTTAGAGGCCATTTTTTAAGATTGGTAGGTCATGCTTAAACGTGGATCAATCCACATTTTCATAAAGATTTAACCTTAAAAACTGCGACAGGTGAAAACCTTCACAAGTTCTTTAGACATCCACTCGTTGTTAGATTTAAAAGTTTCTTTACGTTTGATTGATATGTACTGAGCTTTCTCCAGATTTCATTTGAGAAGCTTGGTGGTCACTCGATTTTATATCTTCTACAGACAGTAATATGTTCAGGTTACCAATATCCTGGACAGGTAAAGTTAGTTTCCCAGAGCAGGACATATATCCTACAGTTGAGTAAACAGTGTTATTTTAGTCACTACCATTAATGACAAGTTAGGTCTAGCTTTTAAAAAACTACACCTTTCTGCCTGCCTGTTAGATGAATCCTGGGAGGTGTGTCCCTACCATTGACTTGTACCTCTTCCTCCAATACTTGTCATCAGATCCCCATGAGCCAGATTCCTACTTGGGTCTATTTTGATACAGGAATTACTATCCTGAGAAGAACCTACCCACTGAAAGATCTTGCGTTAACAAGCCGGAGACTTCAGAAGCTGTGAAAAGCTGTAGACAAGAGACAACTGCTGCTCAAAGAGACTGAAACAAGGAAACCTGGTAAAGAGGAACAAGAATACATCCTGATGAATAATATAGGAGTGTAGGATTCATTGAAGCCATATGCTTAGACTAGCTTTTGTATGAAATGGGAAAACTTTGGGTCATATTACTAAGCCCCTATCGCTACCACCAAGTCACTTTTTGTGACGTGGTGGCGATAGGGTCTGAGCCCTATTACCAAAGCAGCGGTAAACCACATAATGTGGCTAAAAGCCTTGTTTAGTGGCTTAACACTGCCTTGGTAATAGTGCCCCTTTCACGCTAAACTTATCGTGAATGGGGCACGCAGTGGATGTTGTGGTAGGCATTCCACCGCAACACGCATTCACTTCTACGCTGCCACCTATTATAAAGAGAGGCGATAATAGGTGGCAGCGCTGACCGGAAGACCAGGAAAATCCTGGTCTTAACTCTTAAGTTGGCGAAACGAGGAGAAATGCGTAATTTCTCCTTGTTTTTGCTTTTTCCATGTGTGCTGGCTTATGCAGCACACATGGAAAAAGCAAAATGCCAAGGTTTGTTTATGTACAGTAAGGTGTCCCTTCCTGTACATAAACAAACCTTTTTTTTAAAATGCCGTTTTGTAACTTACCTGTGTGCTGCATGAAGCAGCTCACATGTAAGTTACAAAATGGCATTCTAGGTTTGTTTATGTAAAGGAAGGGACACCTTCCTGTACATAAAGAAACCTCCATGCTTGCAGACACCCTTACACTCTAGTGCAGGGGTGCCTGCGTTGGCGTTAAGTTGTGAGACTTAGTGCCATCACAGGGGGAAATGCCAGGCTGCATCATATCCTTGGTAATGTGATGAGAGGCGTTAAGCCAGGAAGGCTAACGCCTCTCACCGCCACTTCCTAGATAACATGCCCCCTTGTATTGTAAGCTTTAATATACTGGAGATGGAGTAGAATGGAGTGGCGTAGAATTAAGTGTCATGTTGCAGAGTAGAGTGGAGTGGTATGTCAAAGTGTGGCATATCGTAGAGTATCTTACAATGGTGAGGCACAGAGTGGAGTGGTCTGTCGTAGGGTGGAGTTGCATGTTCTAGAGTGGAGCAGCATATCATAGAGTGGTTTGGCATGTTGAATAGTGGCGACGGGAGTCGTGGAGTGGCGTATCGTAGAGTATCATACAGTAGAGTGCCATAGAATGGAGTAGAGTCTTTTAGAGTGGACTGGTGTAGAGTGGCGTATCATAGAGTGCAGTGGCATGTTATGGAGTGGCGTGTCATATAGTATCTAAGAGTTAAAGGTTACGTGGACATCATAGTTAGGAAATACAATTGAAAAAACCTTAGAAATTAACAGGAAAAAAACCAAAGGTTAAAGGGATGTTATAGTTAGGCTCAAATTTTACATGCACAAAACCATAGAATTCAGCAGTTATCTGAGCTACCTATAACTTATGCCCCACAATGCACTGCTTATGACCTCACATATTATATCACTCATGACATGGTCAGAGACATCACAGATGACATCTCAAATTACATCACTGATGACATCCTACTTTGAGTGTAAGTGTTTCTTCAATGTTTCTGAGACTTAGAAATAGATACTAAGCTACTACATAAGTTAAACTACTATTCTTTCTGTACTACTAATGAGTGGTACTATTTCTAACTTATGTTATCTGAGTGACTGTGTGAGTGGGTGTCTAAGTGGCTGTATGGGTATCTGAGTGGGTGTGTGAGTGGCTGTATGGATCTGTCAGTGGTATGTGAGTGCCTGCATAGGTTTGTCAGTGGGTATGCGAGTGGCTGTATGGGTCTTTAAATGGGTTTGTGAGTAGTTTTCAGTGTATGTGAGTAGCTGTGTGGGCAGTTGCAATGGTGTGTGAGTGGTTGCATGGGTGTGTGAGTGGTTGTATGGGTATGTAAGTCATTGTATGGGTGTGTGACTAGTTGTATAGATGTATGAGAGGTTGTAAGGGTGTGTGAGAGGGGGTATGTGAGTGGTTGTGCGGGTATATTAGTGGGTGTGTGTGTTGTTCTGTGAGTGTGTGTGTGTTTGTACGGGTGTGTAAGGGGTTGAATTGGTGTGTAAGTGAGTGTGTATGTGGTTGTATGGTCCTGTGAGTGGGTGTGTGAGTGGTTCTGTGGGTCTGTGAGTGACTGGGTGGGTATGTGAGTGGCTGGGTGGGTATTTGAGTGGTTGTGTGGGTATGTGAATGGCTGTATGGATCTGTAAAAGAGTGTGTGAGTGGTTGTGTGGATGTATGTCTGGGTGTGAGTGGTTGTATGAATCTGTGAGTGGGTGTGTGAGTGTTTGTAGTGTGTGAGTAGTTGAGTGGGTATAGGAGTGGCTCGCCGTGAGTGGATGTCACTGACCATGTCATGAGTAATGTAATATGTGAGGTCATACGCTGTGTACTGTGAGGCGTAAGTGAAAGTTAGCTCAAGTAACTACAACTGCTGAATTTCTATGGTTTTGTGTGTGTAAAATCTGAGCTTAACTATAACGTCTCTGTAATCTTTGTTTTTTTTCATTGAATTTCTAAGGATTTTTTAATTCTATTTCTTAACTATAACATCCATGTAATCTTTTGTTTTTCAAGATATATATATATATATATATATATATTCACTGAAAAAACCATAGGTTATAGACCATATATAGTTAGGAATTAGCATTTACAAAACCTTGAAAATTCACTGAAAAAACCATAGGTTATAGACCATATATAGTTAGGAATTAGCATTTACAAAACCTTGAAAATTCACTGAATAAACCATAGGTTATAGACCATATATCGTTAGGAATTAGCATTTAAAAAACCTTATTTTACCCACACAAAACCATTGAAATTCCATATATAGTTAGTTGCACTAACTATATATCGCGCACCCGCAATCCACTGCTGATGATGTCACATATTACATCATTCATGACATGGTCAGTGACATCACTGATGACATCACTGATGACATCTCAAATGACATCACTGATGACATCATCCAGTGACTGTGTGTTTCTGTAAAGTTTAAATATGTTTTACATATTGAAGAATGAGTAGATGTAGAAGTGTCTGGATGAAGGATTTAGTAGGTGCGTGACTGACTGTATGAGTGAGTGATTAAATGTGTCTCACTGAGTGCATGGGTTAGTGACTAAACTGTCTTAATTTGTGCATCATTATGTCTGTTGTTCTGTAAACTGCTGCATGTGTTGATCAGTAGCTATATGAGTAACTATATGGGTTATTGATTGATTGCCCAAGTATTTGTATGGGAGACTGAGTGTGTGTGTGGCTGGCTGGGAGGTGTGTGACTCTGTGCAGATCAATGTGTACTTGTATCAATGATTGTATAAGAGAGTAATTATGTGTTAGTATATGTTTCAAAATGTAAGGTGCTCTATGTTTAACTGTATAGATTAGAAAATGGAAGTGTGATTGATTCTTTATAGGACTGACTAGGTGTGTGAGTAACTCCATGGATGAGTGACAGAGTGTGAGAGTCTGTATAGGTGTATGAGTGCATATGATAGTGTTGTAAAGATGAGTGATTGTATGTATGAATGATTGTATGGGTAAATGAGTGAATGTGTGTGTAAACATAGGAATCACTGAGTGCGTATGTAGTAACTAGTATTGGTGTGTCAATGGTTTCAAAAATTATACTCTGTATTTAACACTGGGTGTAACAGAGGTTATATTAAAGTGTGAGGAGATGCATTGTATTGTCACATGAATGATATCATCAGTGATGTGGTCATTGATGTCAAATGAGATGTCATCAGTGATGTCATCAGTGATGTCATTTGAGATGTCATCAGTGATGTCATCAGTGATGTCACTGACCATGTCATGAATGATGTAATATGTGACATCATCAGCAGTGGATTGCGGGTGCGCGATATATAGTTAGTGCAACTAACTATATATGGAATTTCAATGGTTTTGTGTGGGTAAAATAAGGTTTTTTAAATGCTAATTCCTAACGATATATGGTCTATAACCTATGGTTTTTTCAGTGAATTTTCAAGGTTTTGTAAATGCTAATTCCTAACTATATATGGTCTATAACCTATGGTTTTTTCAGTGAATTTTCAAGGTTTTGTAAATGCTAATTCCTAACTATATATGGTCTATAACCTATGGTTTTTTCAGTGAATTTCAATGGTTTTTTAATAGCAAATATCATAAGCTGTCGAATGTCAAGTACGTGGTAAGTAAAAACATTTTCGTGTTTATGCACACTGATCTGCTTTGAATGCTGCCCCCCCCCTCATTTCTATTAGGAGTACTCTCTCTTTGCAGATAGTGAAAGGTAGTTAACGCAGGCCTTTGCCCCCGTTGTAATACGTCGTGCCTGCTTCTCTCTCCATTTGATTGATTGTTATCCAAGCATTTACTGTTTTAGAATTGGTTCTCTTTGGTTCATTCTCTATTTACAAACAAACACAGAGTCGCAATACTCTGTTTAGTCTTTGCAGATAACGAAAAATCGTGTAAAAAAACAAAAGGAATCGAGCAAAATCAGTAGGCCACTAATGGGATCTCTTTTTGACCTCGCTAAAATAGAAACATTAGGAACAACCCCTCATGACAAATACGAAACTAGTGAGATGAACTGAACTCCACACCATGATGGCTGCAATACAGCTCGGCTCCGCCACCCACCCCGCCCAAAATAACGATAAAGAGCGGCTGTCATGATTGCTCGCGGAATGGCCACGACGGAGCTACGAAATGGTGGTGCTCTCATGCTAACCCCAGCTTCAGTCTGAAACATCCAGAAACACTGTAGACTACCAATTCGATCAGTTCCGGTAGCGCCCCAATGTAACCCGGTAGAGAAGAACTAGCCCTCCCCTCTTTGACTGATGGTTCTTGTTGCCTGTCCCTTCTATTGTCATTTAACAGAACTATTTAGCCTGCTGAAAGGGGTTGTGTTCCGACCGCTGGTTGGTGGAGACATTTTGACTATATTCTGGACCTGCGTTGTCGCGTAATGCGTCATATGATGCGCCGCGTTAGCGCATCCGGAAGTCATCCGGGGCGCGACGCGCAGCGCGTAACGTAAGCATAACAGGTCATGTGACTTGTTAATAAAACTTTTCATTGGTTCATTTTACTTTTCTTATTCTAATGATGAAAGGCTTGGTCATATGACCTAAAAATTACGCTATTTATTACTTCCGAACATTATTTTTTCTTAAATATATGTTATAATGTTCCAGGCTAATGTACTTTCCCGGAAAATTTACAACTGTCCTGCAAGTAAAATATATTCTTTTTTCGAGAAAAAGGGCGTTTCTTCGTCCTATGACGGAGCCGTTGAGCAAAAGAGGGTCGACCTGCTGTCTTAGTCGCCGATACGCCTGAATATGAGATTCTTATCGATCATTTTATGTTGCAGGAGTAGAAAACACAACAGCCCTTGACCATTTATCTTTACTGCGTTCCTGCGTATTATACCTTTTACCCTTCATGTAATTGGTCTGCTTTATTTCACTTGCCTTTTAATGATTCTAAAACAGTGACTATTATTAAAAACTTTACCAATGTATATACTACTACCATGTTTTCTTTTAAAAACCTTTATTGTGAAAATTTCATTATACAAATACGAGCCTATAACCACGTGGGCCGGCCACGGAGCAAACTGTAATCGTATATGATGAGTAGACATTTACACTGTAGAGGAACGTAACGGGCGGGCCATTAGGTTGCAAGAACTAAGGTGTCTAACAGATGCGGAATCGGTGGACGTACATTTTATAATTAAAATACGACAGGGCCAGTTACAATAAAATTATCTAGATATACATTTGCGGGCAAGTACCATGGGTGACGTTAATTCGAACTTTCAATAGTACAGTAATCAATAACACATCAGAACTTAATATCAATAGGGATGTCGAAATACTCAATCAATTCTCGTCCCCGCCCGCCATGTGCTTCAAAACTGCATACGTATCTCGTGATTTCAAGGTTCTGCAACCAGTACACAACAAGGAATTACGAGTCCCATTTATTCCGGCGCCATTTTGGGCGAGGACGGGCAGGTCCAGGATATAGTCAAAATGTCTCTACCAACCATCGACTATGATGATGTTCATATGCTGTATTTATAGAGTAACACTCATCTGTCCACATGAAATTAATTTGCCACAATCTAAACATGTCATTTTAATCTTTCCAAAGTTCTTCTAAATATTTGGGACCGTTTCCCTTGCCTCTGATGCTGTCAGTGCCACTTCTTTGATGAATGTACTGGCAGGTCGGGGGTTCTCCTCCAAATCTCTCTTTTATGCAGCACTATAATTAATTGGTGCCACCTCTCCATATGACGATGCATGGTATAGTTACCATAACTATATTTTTTTTCGGTTCCTCTGGAGAGTACATCGTGGCAGATGAAGCGTATAACATACCGGGCATTTACCTTTTTTTGCATGTAGAGGAAAGGAAAAAAAAATCGAGCGTCCGAGTTCTAAGGTGTCCCAGGGCCATTTTAGTGGACCAGGCCCAAATCCAAAGAACAGGCCGCCATTTTGAGAGTCCTGTTGCAGCCGCCTGTCCCTGTAGCATCAAGAGCGGCCGAAACTCAGCTGAATGGCAACTGAAACGGTAAAGGGGCGCCCCACTACAGCAGACGAGCCTCCACCTAGGAAGGCCTGTTCACGCCGCCTCCCCCCCCCCTTCGGGCACCCCACGCCGTTATTCGGAGCAGTATTGTAGGATGGCCACACCAGTGCAGCAACTTGCTAGACACCACCTCGGTGCTAACCGAATCTCAGCGCCTTGTGGTGTCTTCTATTCAGAAAACATTGTTGTGCTGCCTTCGACCTATTCGCCGCAAGTGCGCACGCAACTCAGCTGCATAGCTTGCTAGACACCACCTCGGTGCTAACCGAATCTCAGCGCCTTGTGGTGTCTTCTATTCCAAAAATATTGTTGCGCTGCCTTTGGCCCCATTCGGACATCGGTCCGCTACTGACGCCATCTCACAGGCCAACGGGGCGCCCCACGCCGACTTTCAGCATTGTAGGATGGCCACACCAGTGCAACTTACTAGACACCACCTCGGTGCCATCCGGATCTTGGCAATCTCAGCGCCTTGTGGTGTCTTCTATTCAGAAAATATTGTTGCGCTGCCTTTGGCCCCATTCGCACATTGGTCCGCTACTGACGCCATCTCACAGGCCAACGGGGCGCCCCACGCCGACTTTCAGCATTGTAGGATGGCCACACCAGTGCGGCAACTTGCTAGACATCACCTCGGTGGTAACCGAATCTCAGCGCCTTGTGGTGTCTTCTATTCAGAAAATATTGTTGCGCTGCCTTTGGCCCCATTCGCACATCGGTCCGCTACTGACGCCATCTCACAGGCTAATGGGGCGCCCCACGCCGAGTTTCAGCATTGTAGGATGGCCACACCAGTACAGCAACTTGCTAGACATCACCTCGGTGCCATCCGGATCTTGGCATCTCAGCGCCTTGTGGTGTCTTCTAGTCAGAAAATATTGTTGCGCTGCCTTTGGCCCCATTGGCACATCGGTCCGCTACTGACACCATCTCACAGGCCAACAGGGCGCCCCACGCCGACTTTTACCATTGTAGGATGGCCACACCAGTGCCACAACTTGCTAGACACCACCTCGGTGCCATCCGGATCTTGGCATCTCAGCGCCTTGTGGTGTCTTCTATTCAGAAAATATTGTTGCGCTGCCTTTGGCCCCATTCGCACATCGGTCCGCTACTGACGCCATCTCACAGGCCAACGGGGCGCCCCACGCCGACTTTCAACATTGTAGGATGGCCACACCAGTGCGGCAACTTACTAGACACCACCTCGGTGCCATCCGGATCTTGGCGCGTTGTGCTGCCTTCGGCCTATTCGCACATCGGTCCGCTACTGACGCGAACTCACAGGCCAACGGGGCGCCCCACGCCGACTTTCAGCATTGTAGGATGGCCACACCAGTGCTGCAACTTGCTAGACACCACCTCGGTGCCATCCGGATCTTGGCGCGTTGTGTTGCCTTCGGCCTATTCGCACATCGGTCCGCTACTGACGCCGCCTCACGTGCCAACGTATTTTCTCCGCATTTTATACCCTATGCCGCATAACAGGTCATGTGACTTGTTTATAAAACTTTTCATTGGTTCATTTTACTTTTGGTTTCCTAATGATGGAAGGCTTGATCATATGACCTAAAAATAACACTTTTCATTGGATGAAAACTTTTTTTTTTCCCAAACGATGAAAGCCCCACCTTGTTTCTGGATGTTTCAGACTGAAGCTGGCGTCACCATGAAAGCACCACCATCTCGTGGCTCCGTCGTGGTCATTCCGCGAGCAATTATGGCAGGCGCTCCCCACCAGAAGCCTGCAGGAGTCGGGGGCCCCCAAAACTTTTGTTGAATCCTCAAGGCGGAGGGGACGCTTTCGAGAATGGGGTCCAAGACCTAGCAGACAAGCGTCCGATTTCCAAGGTGTCCCAGGGCCATTTCAGTGGACCAGGCCCAAAAAGGAAAGAGCCTGCCGCCATTTTGAGAGTCCTGTGACAGCCGCCTATCGCTGCACCGCAAGAGTGGGCGCAACTCAGCTGAATTGCGGCTTTTGACACAGTGGACCAAAAGCGGACGGAATGGCAACTGAAACGGTAAAGGGGCGCCCCACTACAACAGACGAGACTCCACCTGGAGAGGCCCGTTCACGCCGCCTCCCCCCCCCCCCCGGGGCGCCCCACGCCGTTCTTCGGAGCAGCATTGTAGGATACCAAAACCAGTGCGGCAACTTACTGGACATCACCTTGGTGCCATCGTTCTGCTGCCTTGGAACTATTCGCACAACAGTTTGCTACTGATGACCCACCCCCCGCGACGCCCCACGCCGGATGCCGAAATCAGTGCGGCACCCAGGCAACATCACCTGGGTGCCGTCCAGAAATCTGGACGTTGTGCTGCGTTGGGACTATTCGCACAGCCGACCGCTACTTCGTTGTTTTTCCCTAAAAATGTTTAAATGTTTTTACTGTTTTTGTTTTGTTGTATATATTTATAAGTTATTAAAGTTTTATAATCTTACTACTTTGTTGGAGTGCTATATATTTTTAATGTGACACATAATTGTAAAAACTTTGATGTACAAAGAGTCATCCCTGGAATCTTCCGCTTCAGGCTCGGTCCCCTCCCCAATCACAATACAGGATGGTTTTCAGATAGTAGGAACGCGTGTGCTGTGACGGATCTCATCGAGTGTGGGCCTTGATCTACTATAACTCCTTTGAAGAGGGGTGATTCTTTACAGCTGGGGCCATAAACTACATCTGCAGGGCTAGCTGATACCCTAGGACCGGCCTGGACAATCGGACACAGAGGAAAAGGAGTGTCAGAGGGTGCGGTAGTGAATAGGGCGAAAGGGAGGTGTCGGGCGGGCACAGGGTGTGATTCTCAGGGAAGAGCAGCGCAGATGGGGGGAGGTTTATTACCCATGCATAAGACAGAGAACGGGGGTGACCAGTGCCTGGGGGAGATGCTTGCGAGGGTGGGGAGCCATGCTAAGGATCGACAGCGTGCAGAGAGTGGGTCTGGTCAAGGCATCTAAAATGACTGCCGTGCACGACAAAAGTGTGGCATTTGAAAAAAGGCAAGATGGCGCAGACAATGTTTTTCAACACTTCCTGATTTCCTTCGAATCGAACGTTAACAGACGTTGGGGCATATTACCAAAGTTAAGCGATATTTATCCCTAACGATGCTTAGCAACGAATTTTTTACCGCTAAGCATCGTCAGAAATTATCGCAGATAAACCTTGCTATTATCAAGGTTTATCGCAAATGCGATAAAAAACGACCGCAATGCATTAATATCGCTGAAAACTCAGCGATATTCATGCATTACCGAGCTAATGCTCTTAGCCATGTTATCCACCTCCCATTGGATAACATGGCTAAGAACTGCTCAGGGCAGGTGGTAGCTTTTGGAGATATTCGCGCTTAGCGCGAATATCTCCAAAAGTTGGTAATAGGAGATAGCGATGTTAGCGACTGTTTCCAGTCGCTAACATCTTGGCATGCCCACTTTGCATGTCATTAGTGATAAATATCACTGACATGCAAAGTGGGGCCCAAGATGGTCGCTATCTCCTACAAGCGGTCGCTAACTGGTGTTAGCAACAGCTAGGTAATACAGAGATAATTTTATCTCCGCGAAGCGGAGCGCTGTTACAGATATATATCTTTTTTTGAACGTTAATTTCTCAAAATCCACTGAAGCACATATATTGAGACCTAGCAAAGGCACATCGAGCTACCAGTCCCTACAATTTTGCCAAGTTTCGTGCAAATCCATTCAGCCGTTCGATTATTATTATTATTATTTTTTTTGCCCCGCGGGGCCCTTTTAAAACCTCCACATCAAACCTAGGGGGTCAGGGAGGATCTACTATGCCCCCTTATGGTCATTTGCCCCTTCGCTTTGGCCTCCTCTTGTCTCTCGATCCTACCGAGAGACAAGATGGCGGCCGCTACGGACTGTTTGGAATGTTTACAGACGCCGGAGAACCAATCAGCTTCGCAAAGCTCCGTTACGCGAAAAGTACGCGAAGCGGAGCGCTGTTACAGATATATATTTTTTTTGAACGTTAATTTCTCAAAATCCACTGGAGCACATATATTGAGACCTAGCAAAGGCACATCGGGCTACCAGTCCCTACAATTTTGCCAAGTTTCGTGCAAATCCATTGAGCCGTTCGATTATTATTATTTTTTTTTTTTTGCCCCGCGGGGCCCTTTTAAAACCTCCACATCAAACCTAGAGGGTCAGGGAGGATCTACTATGCCCCCTTATGGTCATTTGCCCCTTCGCTTTGGCCTCCTCTTGTCTCTCGATCCTACCGAGAGACAAGATGGCGGCCGCTACGGACTGTTTGGAATGTTTACAGACGCCGGAGAACCAATCAGCTTCGCTTCACAAAGCTCCGTAACGCGTAAAGTCCGCGAACCGGAGCGCTGCCTGGTCCGCTGTTACAGATATATATCTTTTTTTGAACGTTAATTTCTCAAAATCCACTGGAGCACATATATTGAGACCTAGCAAAGGCACATCGGGCTACCAGTCCCTACAATTTTGCCAAGTTTCGTGCAAATCCATTCAGCCGTTCGGGCTAAAAGTGAGGCCAACCGCCCTATGGAAAACTCAATGTTAAAAACACGTTTTGGGACCCCCCTTTTTTCTCGGCCCCCCCTTGACGAACCCCCCCCAAATTTTCAGGGGCTGCTCAGAAACAAAATGTTCCATTTTCCTGAAAATTTCAGCCAATTCCGTCCACAAACGCCAAAGTTATTAGACATAGAATTTTCAAAAATCCCATAGAGAAAAAATCCTAACTATATATACCTACTGGCGACCGCCAGTAGGTAATATATATATATATAATATATATATATATATATATATATATATATATATATATATATATATATATATATATATATATATATATATATATATATATATATGTATATATATATATATATGTATATATATATATATATATATATATATATATATATATATATATATATATATATATATATATATATAAAACCTTTTCTATATATCTATACATGGTGTTAGGCATAGAAAATGTATTAGTACTTACCTGTCCATATGTTTATCGATATTATGGCTGCAAATTTAATGCACATCGATATTCTCTACTCAATATTAAGAACACACACAAGTGTATGATGTGTGCCTAAGAGGCAGGTGCTATAGTCCATACTTTGGATTCATGATGATAATTTACTGGGTTGGCATTTTCTAGTTGCTTTGTAACCAATTATTTTGCTTTAATTCATTTTTATTGATTCACAAATCTGTTGCAAACCATTCAGATACGTATTTTCCGGTACCACAGGACATCTGCAAAACTAGCGTGTTTTTAACAGCACATAAAAACATATATAGACAGTGGCAGGAAAAAAGTTTAAAACATTGTTTAAATATATTTTGCTGGACTTGCAAGGGCAACGTGGGGTTTGCATACAATAAAATCTTTTTCGCAGACTAACAAAGTAAAACACACTATTGAGGTATGTTCTATAGCATAATCATACGCATATACCGTGTACAGTGTCGCCGGCGTTTCGATCCCAGTTTAAAAATAAAGGGATCATCCTCAGGACATTAGATTCATGCCTGTATAACATTGCATTATTGAATACGGCCGAAAGTCAGAGCCTTGGTATCTCGTTAAGGGTTTAAGCAGGTGAAGATGCACCCGGTAGCTATTTACGCAATCGGTAGCAGAAAACGGGTTTAAACTCTGGGTAGAAATATGTACGTGCAATTGCACGAGTTCAACCTAGGAATACGTATATGCCCACTACGGATTGATGCGAGTAATAATAATTAGCAGACCGGCAGCAATTCCCGACCGTGTGCTTCATGGAGTGGAGCCGTAAGTGGGGTTCCGTGCAGACAGTTGAGGCGGTGCTCGGGGTGACTGTCACTGCTAATTATTATTACTCGCATCAATCCGTAGTGGGCATATCTGCCTTTGGATCCTCCTATGCCTAGCAGAGCAGCAGATCGATTTTTATACATATGTATTACACTGTGACTTCGAATGGTGAAATACCTGAAAATGTGATATAACTGGTTAGCCTTGAGAAAGCCCTGGCGCTACTCGCCACATACGGTGAAACACGTGTCGGCTGTCCTCTACTCTGTGTTCAATAAAGCTATGAAAATCTATATTGAGAATGGAATTCTTTTAAAGGAGATGAATGAACAAAACATGTAATAACTGAGTTTGTTATTAAACCACATATAAAAGGATGGATTTATCCATGCTATATTAAACACCAGCTATTCCAAATACAAAGGAACGTATGCTCAAACCCAATTTCAAATCATGCACTCCCTTGTAATGCCCCGGGCAGTATGCACCCCCTTGTAATGCCCCGGGCAGCATCCACCCCCTTGTAACATCGCAGGCAGCATGCACCCCTTGTAACGCCATGGGCAGCATGCACCCCCTTGTAACACCGCAGGCAGCATGCACTCCCTTGTAATGCCCCGGGCAGCGGGCACCCCCTTGTAATGCCTCGGGCAGCATGCACCCCCTTGTAATGCCCCGGGCAGCATGCACCCCCTTGTAACACCGCAGGCAGCATGCACCCCCTTGTAATGTCGCAAGCAGCATGCCCCCCCCTTGTAATGCCCCAGGCAGCATGCACCCCCTCGTAATGCCCCGGACAGCATTCACTCCCTTGTAAAGCCGCAAGCAGCATGCACTCCCTTGTAATGCCACTGGCAGCATGCCCCCCTTGTAACACTGTGGGCAATATGCACCCTCTTGTGACGACGCGGGCAGCTTGCACCCCCTTGTACCTCCGCAGGCAGCATGCACCCCCTTGTAATGCCCCAGGCAGCATGTGCCCCCTTGTAATGCCGCAAGCAGCATGCACTCCCTTGTAACGCCCCAGGCAGCATGCACCCCCTTGTAAATTTGCAAGCAGCATGCACTCCCTTGTATTTGTATGTATGTATGTATTTATATATTTGTTAAGCGCGGCTGCCACCCAAAGGGTATCCTGGCGCTGAGACTGCATCAGTGCTACCGGCAGAACTACCATTACATTATTCTTGGGAACAAGAACGTCTTAAGGTCCTTTTTAAAAGAGATAAAATCTTGTCTGCTCCTGAACGCCAGCGGGAGGGTGTTCCAGAGAGTAGCGGCCGTGAAACCAAACGCACGGCCACCCATCCTCACTCTATTGATCCTCGGGACCGTCACTAAAAACGCAGAGGAGGATCTTAAGGATCTGGTGGCACAATACCAGGAAAAAAGATTTTGAATCGGAGTCGGCCCCTGTCCATGCAGGGCCTTAAAAACAAGACATGCTGCCTTGAACGAGATTCTCTGCTGGACAGGTAGCCAATGAAGATCAGCCAATGCTCCGGAGGAGGAGGCAGAGCGAGGACGAGATAGGGCCAACTTAGCTGCCATATTTTGTATCCTCTGAAGTTTTAGAATTAAGATTTTAGGGGCCCCCAGAAGTAGTGCATTGCAGTAGTCTAAACGACTAAGGATAGAGCTGCGCACTACTTCTGTCCTTGCCTCTTTGGGAAGAAGCGGTAATATTTTGCGTAGGGCACGAAGTAGGCCCATACATGTCGCTATGGTTCTGTTCACAGAAGCATCAAGCTGCAGGTTGAATTCGAACAGAACTCCCAGATTGCGGGCCGACTCAGCGGCCTCTACTGTACCAGGAATAGATGTAGGCCAAAAATCGTCCGGAAGCGGACGCGGGGTACGGTCTAGGGAACAATGAACAACCTCAGTTTTTGAGCTGTTAAATTGGAGCGAGTTAGCACACAGCCACTCGGCTGTAGCCGACATACAGCGGTGAAAGGTATCTTTCGACACTGCCTTGGCGCCCTCGAATGAGAAAATCAATTGGGTGTCATCGGCATAATTGATGACCGATATGCCGAATGACTTTATCAGAGCGACCAAAGGTTGGAGATACAAATTAAACAGGATCGGGCTAATCGCCGATCCCTGGGGGACGCCCTGATCCACATAATGAGTGGCAGATTGATAAGGTGGTAATGCCACTGCCTGCTGTCTGTTGCTAAGGTAGGATGTTATGCAGCTCAAAGCCAGGCCAGTTACTCCTGTCGCCTGTAGACGGCTCAGCAATACTGCATGGTCCACCGTGTCGAACGCGGCCGACATGTCAAGCAGCACTAAAAATGCTGACTTGCCCATGTCGACTCGCGCTCGTAGATCGTCCAACACGGCGACCAATGCAGTTTCCGTGCCGTGAGCCGGCCTAAAGCCGAACTGTGATGTATCCAGGCAGGAGTTATTTTCCAGAAAACTGGATAGAGTTCTTGTGACCCACTTCTCTACAACCTTTATTATAAAATGTAAGAGCGAAATGGGCCTATAATTGGCCGGGCTTGAAGGGTCCAAAGAGGCCTTCTTCAGCAGTGGTCTGACAATTGCCATCTTCCAGCTTTCTGGAACCACTGCTGTACTTAATGACTGACAGCAGATGGTGTGGAGCGGCGGAAACAACTCATTTTGAAATGCCTTCCAGATTTTATGAGGCATAGGATCAAGTGGTGATCCTGAAGACACACAATTGGCCAGGAGGCAGAATTCTTCCAAGGAAGGGCATGGGAAGCAGGACAGCTGAGCCACCGTGATGGGTGGTTCTACCAGAGAGAGCAAGGAGGATGTTGACTGAGCAGAGATCTGCAGTCCGCTCAGGATTTTCCTAATTTTCTCCTCAAACGCAGAAGCCACAGAATCACACAGGTCCTGGGAGACGGGGGTGGTCGAGGCAGCACAAGGCGGATGGGCTAGGTTGTTAACCAATTTAAACAATGCCTGCGATTTATTAGCGGCCTTGGCCAGGGTATCCGCCAGAAATTGGGCCTTGGCTTTCTTCAGCTGGATCTTATATTCCTGCAAGGTCGCTTTATATGCAACCTTGTCTGCTTCCCTATATTCTCTTCTCCAGAGTCGTTCCCCCTGTTTACAGCGGAGTTTTTGCTGGCCCAGATCCTCCGTGAACCAGGCATTAGTTCCTCTAGGTCTGTCCCTTACCTTCCTTAGAGGGATCAATTTATCCAAGGATGTCACGATCTGCTGGCAGAAGGCCTGATAACTTTTGTCCACATTTTCCTCCGCCACAAAGGGTCTGGACAACAGGATAGGTCTAGTTGGGGATTTCAAAAGACGGGACCACTGCCTGCCGGTCTTAACAGCGCCTAGATCACCCGTCCTCCGTGTACTGGGCAAGAGGACAGACAGTAGAACCAACGCATGGTCAGTCCAGCATTGAGCCACGACTTCTCCCACAAAGACTAGGTCATTGTTGGCAAATACAAGATCTAGAATATGCCCTCTAGCGTGAGTAGGTGCCTTAACCAGCTGTGCAAGTTGTATATTGCTACATGCCTGGCATAGTTCTCTATATGCCAGATCTTGAGGGCCAGAAGGCCAAAGGTTAAAGTCACCTAACACTAATAGTCTGGAGTGGGAGTTTGAGAGGTCGTAGATCAGGTGGATCAATGGCTGGATCTCCGTGGAGGTTGGGGAGGGTGGTCTGTAACATAAAAGACCCGCCACCAAGGTACCGCTCTGGGCCATGATGGAAAAGCCCATGAGCTCAAACCCTGATACCTCCTTCACCTCCAACTGTGTAAACGCGATTGAATCTCTGAATATATAACCTAATCCACCTCCTCTGCCGGTTGTTCTAGGAGAGTGTTTTATAAGGTACCCCGGCGGACAGGCCCATCCAAGCTCTACTTCACAGTTAGAATTAGTCCAAGTCTCTGTTACAAAGAGGACATCGAGATGTAGAGAGTCTATCAGCAGAGCAATTTCCGCATGATGTTTTACAAGAGAGCGAACATTGAGTAGGCCACAAGAAAGGGAGGTGGCAAGGGGGCGAGTCGTGGCACAAACTCTGGCGGGATCCCGAAGATGTATTAGGGGATCCGACTCACGGAGTATGTCCAAAGAAGACGCACCGGACGCGCCCGAGACGCGAACGGGCGCAAACGGGCTAACCTCTGGCGCACCTCCGGCGCGCACCCGCTGCGCGTCATCGCTGCGCTCTGACCGTCTGCCCATCCTTTATAGCCCTACACGTGGGAGGAGTGTGAGGGGAGGAAACTATTCCCCTCTCAAAGATGGCGCCCGTAAATCGGCTGCCACGAATGCCCTCTCAAAGATGGCGTCCGCGAATGCACCAGTAACAGTCCCTAGCTGCCCTGATTCCTGCAAATGCAGGGTGAACCACCTTTTAAATGCGGGTAAGAACTAGCACTATGTTAGAGGTACAAGGTGCACGGCGCAAAGATAGTGAGCGGCGCAATTAAAATAGCAAATGACGAGTGAGGAAGTTTAAAATTAAAACAGCAGCCAGCGCGCTACACACAGCAAGTCTCTTGTTTCTGCCCCTTGTAATGCCACTGGCAGCATGCACCCCCTTGTAACACTGTGGGCAATATGCACCCCGTTGTGACGACCCGGGCAGCATGCACCCCCTTGTAATGCCCCGGACAGCATGCGCCCCCTTGTCATGCCGCAAGCAACATGCACTCCCTTGTAATGCCACTGGCAGCATGCCCCCCTTGTAACACTGTGGGCAATATGCACCACCTTGTAACGCCCCAGGCAGCATGCACCCCCTTGTAATACCCCGGACAGCATGCACCCCCTTGTAACACCCCAGGCAGCATGCACCCCCTTGTAAGGCCATGGGCAGCATGTTAAAAAGGGTGACACTACCAACCAGAATATAAGATCCTTAAGTATTGCCCGGCGGTGTCGCCTCCTGAACCCATAAAGAAGTTAAACTATTGAAGAGGCAGGCGCTGGAGACTGGAAGGCAGGAAACAAGGTTTTTATTCTCTCCGGAGGAGAACACAGCAAAACGGACAGCAGGTATCGTTCTGAGGTGCTCTAACTGCATCCCTGAGGCCTGGCCTCTTATACACAAGTTTATCTTTTTATTGCATGTACCATATTCTCGTCGATACTTTGATGTACAGAAAGACATCCTCAGATCCCCCCCTTTCAGGCCCGTTCCCACACAAGGTTACAGTGGAAGTCCCCGCCCCGTTCACAACAGGTGATGATCATCGCGCAGCTGGATATTCCGCCGATTCACGGAGTGTGCGGGGTTCGATCGGATCTCGTAGGGCGGGGGGGGCTTTGATCAAGCCGGGGATCCCTTGATGGAGGAAGCTTTTTATTGTACGGGGAGGGGCAAGGAACAGTATCGGCAGGGCTGGGTGTCGGCCTGGGAACGAGGAAGACAAACGGGCACACGGAAGAAAGGGGGTTCGCATCAAAGGGCCGGGGATCATGAATGGGAAGAAGGGAGGTGTTGCGCTGGGAACAGGACGAGGGCCTGGGGCAGAGCAGCGCTGAAGAAAGGTTTATGATTTCAAGGCAGGTGCAGGCAGGGGGGTTGTCAGCATGCGGGGGATGCCAGCGAAGCTAGGAGGGGGAGAGGGGCGCGCTGGCTCTCGGCGAGAGCAGGGAAGCCATGGTGTTCAAAATGGCGGCTGTTTTACGCGCACAAAAGGTTCAAGGAGAGCAAGAGGGCGCCGATAATGTTGACGGTTTCAGCCTAACTTTCAACAGTCCTCCCTTTTCAACATATCTAGCCAACTTGCTTACTCAATGTCAGTTTTCATCAAATTCCTAACTTCGGTATCATACAATGCTCTCATGTGTTCGCTTCCAAAGTCCACAGTTTTGGGAAAAATACAACTCGCACATAAAGAACACAGAGGTGGCAGACATTGAATTCCTAAGCATAGGCCACATATTACAACTACGGGAATCAGGATAATGGTGAGCAGTCTCCAGCCCCAGCTTTTGATGGTGTCCCAGAACCAACCACCGAGCGACCATTCTTCTTGTTCTTGGTGAACTTCTGAAGAGAGTCTGTGGAGATGTTCGATGGCTTTGTACACTGAGGGTGAGTTGTCCGGTATGTATGTACAACAGCTGGACCCAATAATGCGGCATGCTCCTCCACGGTCCGCCAGAACCACATCTAGAACGAGGCGGTTCTGAAGAGCCACCAGACGGACCGCTTGGAGCTCGGCAGTGTTGTTGGCAAAAATGCCCGCTGTGATGTTCATGGTTGTCTCAACTGCCTGAGTCAAATGTCGGATGGCACGGCTGTTTGCCATCGGGCCCCAGAGGGGGACGAGTCCTTTCATAGCATCGAGGAACTGCGCCCCTGTTGAGTCGGCTTGCTCAATGTCTTTGGCTCGTTTTTGCCTGTGGTGATTCGCTGGGGCCACATAAGTTGGAGGAAGGACGAAGGAGATGTAGCAAGTGCCCCCCCAGCCTTTGGGGAGCCAGGTGTAGGCCTTCGTGCCGCAGATGAAATACATGTTTGGGGATGACACAAAGGAAGGTGGATCCGTGGAATCCAGAGTTCTGGTAAAGCGGCAAGCGCTGCGACCCACCAGCTGTGTTCCAAGTCCTTCTACACACATGTGGCCTGTGACGTTGATGACCGACAAGGCCACAGTCAGAGTGGCAGCCGTTCGTTTCCGCAGATAGGAGAAGGTGGGTCTGGTTGGATTGTTGAACACCTGCATTTCGATCCGTTCTTTAGCCGGGATGTCCATTTGGACTGAATCGTTGGAGGTCTGCGGGCAGAAGTGTGTCTTAGTTTTGTTTCGCCGGACCCCGTGGGAGAAATGCGTTACGGTTCTACCGGAGGTGGTATTGTCCTTATAGCTTTCTTGCAGGAGGATCAGCCAAGCAAGGCAGGAGCCGTGAACAGAGAAGGGTGAAGGAATGAATGGTATTGAATGTCCAGTGGCATGGGGTAGCAACCCACAGATCCAGCAGTTGGTAGCATTGGTGGCAAGATTGTGTTGGTGAAGCAGCTGCACGAAAGAGTTATTCCAAAACTCCTTTCGCCTCTCTCTTAGTTGAGGGGACAGCGAAATCAGGTAATGTTCCTTCATGGTGGTAGGCTGGGCAGTGGTTAGGAATGTTTCGTGAGCAGGTGCGTGTTCTTCCATAATCCAGAGCGTAGTCATGAGGAGAAAGCAGAGGAGGATTACGATGAAGAGTGCAATTGTCTTTGAGCTATGGAGTCTGTCTGTTCTCGGATTTCTGTAGTGGGTATTTCCTGCTGTCTCCGTCGGCTTCTTATTTGGCGCTTCCATCATCTTCTTATCTGGCGCTTCCATCATCTTCGTCTTCAAGGTGCTCGGTAGTGGGCAGGACCACAGACTTAGTTTTAGCTTCTCTCCAGGTAACCCTTGGTAGTTTGGGTCACCGTTCTGAGATCCTTTAACCTAGTCTGTGGCCTACTTAGCCGAAGCTCCCTCCTTTCGACGCAGGAAATACCCTTCTCGAGATGGTACAGTGGGGTCAGGATGTTTTGAAAGTTCAAGTGTCTCTGCGTCAGGATAGCAGTTCAACGATGGTCGGTCCTGGTTCAGGAGCTCTTCTTGGGTGTTGACGGTATCTGTCGTGGCCAGGGCTGGGGAGACCTTTTTGCAGTGATGGGCGTGCAGCCAGTGCTTCTTCCCCTCCACTCGAAGTGCGGTCCGGGTGGTGATCAGCACTTGCCAGGGGCCCGTCCACCGGGGTTCCAAACTCTTTGATCGCTGAAAATTTCGGATCAGCACGAAGTCCCCCGGCTGGATGGCGTGACCCGGACCCCTGGAAGCATCGGGGATGGCCTGCTGCACCTGCTGATGAAGGACAGACAAAGTTTCAGTCAATTTGTACAGATAATCAGACATTAGGACGTCCGGAACGTCATGAATGGAAATTGGTTTCGGGGCAGACCAGACGCTTATGGGTCGACCGAAGACAACTTCATAAGGAGTTAAGTGATGTCGGGTGGGGGTAGAGCGCATCGATAGCAATGCCAGTGGGAGGGCGTCTGGCCATTTCAGGCCCGTGGTAGCCACTATTTTGGCCAGTTTAAGCTTTAGTGTGGCATTGTGTCGTTCGACAAGCCCAGCAGACTGAGGGTGGAAGACTGCGTGGAATTTCTGTTTAATACCCAGCCCATTCAGGATGAGCTGGATAACTTTGGCTACGAAGTGGGGGCCATTATCACTCCATAAAACACGACAGAGGCCATAACGGGGGAAAAACTCCTTTAACAGAACCTTTGCGGTGGCCATAGCGGTGTTGTCACGGGTTGGATATGCTTCCACCCACTTGCTAAATGCGCACACCACAACAAGTACATATTTTAGGCCTTGGCATCTGTCTAGCTGGATGTAGTCCATCTGCAGGACTTCAAATGGGTGGTTTGGAACCCCAAATCCCCCCCGGGGTACTACAGTTCCTTTCCCGGGGTTGTGTTGCAGGCATATTAAGCATTGTTGAACCAGGCGTTTGGCGGAATCTGGGATCTTATCATTGTGCCAAACCCTGGAGACAAGTTCGATCATGGGGGCTGATCCTATGTGGGCAGGGGAGTGTGCCATGGTCAGTATGGGAATCAAGTATGAATCAGGTAGCAACCATTTGTTCGTGTCTTTTGTCCGCCAGCAGCCTTCATCGTCTTTCAATCCCACCCGTGTCCATTCAGTCAACTCGTGTTGTGTGCTAGCCGTTTGAATGTCCCTGATAGTGTCTCCAACGTCAGTCCACCTTTCCGCTTGTGATCTGGTCACGTACATATGTGTTGTCGTCCTATTTTCAGCTGTCGTTCGGGCGGTGATGTCGGCTAGTGCATTTCCCTGTCCAATAATGTCTGTCACCTTCTTGTGTGCCTGGCATTTGATGACGGCAAGTTTGTCGGGGAGGAGGACAGCTTCGATTAAGGCGGAGACTAGATCCCCGTGCAAAATGGGTGTGCCGTGTGAGGTCAAGAATCCCCTTTCCCTCCAAAGGAGCCCAAAATGGTGAACCACCCCGAAAGCATACTGGCTGTCGGTGTAAATGTTCGCTGTGGTTCCTGTCGCCAGGATGCAGGCTCGTGTCAAAGCAATCAGTTCCGCTGCCTGGGCAGATCGCTGGGTGATGCGGGCTGTTTCTACTACGGTTCGGGCCGTGGTGACTGCATAGGCAGCGGAAGTGGTACCGTCGGAGAGTTTGATGCAAGAACCGTCCACCCACAGCTCCCCGTCGGGGTCAGGGAAAGCCGTGTCTCTGAGATCAACCCTACTCCTGGTCTGTTCGTCCGTAAGAGTCACGCAGTCATGTACGGGGTGCACATTGGGATCGTTCTCTGGCAAGGGTAACAGAGTTGCCGGGTTCAGTGTGGTGCATCTTTTCAGGGTGATATGGGGGGCAAGCAAGGTCAGTTCGTATCCAGTCAGTCGTGCACTCGTCAGATGTTGCGTCTTGGTTTGGTTCAGGAGGGTGTCGACTGCATGGGGTACCAGTACCGTGAGGGAATTCGAGAGTACAATCCCCTCACTCTGTCGGATAGAGATTGCAGCAGCAGCTACAGCTCGAAGGCAGGCAGGCAAGGCTCTGGCGACAGGGTCAAGAGTGGCAGAGAAGTAAGCGCACGGTCGTTGCTTAGGGCCGATGGCCTGGGTCAGGACAGATAAAGCGCACCCCTCCCTTTCGTGAGTGTAAAGGGAGAAGGGCTTTTTGTAATCAGGGGTACCTAGGACAGGGGCTGAGCAAAGGGCATCTCGCAGTTCCGTGAAGGAAGTTTGACACTCAGGGGTCCATGGGAGTGGGAAAGGGACGTCTTTGTTTAGCAGAGAAAGCAGTGGTTTCACAACGAGGCTGAAGTTTGGTAACCATTGTCGGCAGAAGGAGGTGAGGCCTAATAGGGAGCGAACCTGCTTCTGGGTCTTAGGGACAGGGGTATCTAGAATGGTTTGGATTCGATCAGGAGTGAGTTTTCTTCCATCTTTGGACAAAAGGTGGCCTAGGTAAGTGACCTGGGGTAGGCAGAATTGCAACTTCTTCTTGGAGACCTTGTGGCCATTCTCCGCAAGGAAGTGCAAGAGTTGAATGGTGGTGGTAACCGCTAGAGGGGTGGTGTCGGCTGCCAAAAGGATGTCATCGACATATTGTACCAACACCACTCCGTCGGGTAACTGGACTTGGTCTAGTTGTCTTTTGAGGGCCTGGCTGTAGATGCTAGGGCTTTCCGTGTAGCCTTGAGGCGCTCGGCAAAACCTATATGAGCGGGCTTTTAGGGTAAAGCCGAAGAGATATCGGCTGTCTGGGTGGATGGGGATGGAGAAGAATGCGTTCTTGAGGTCGATGACGGAAAAGGTGGTGGCAGTGGATGGAATCAAAGTCAGGATGGTGGTGATGTCTGAGACCACAGGGTACTGGGGTACCACCACTTTGTTGATCTCTCGGAGGTCGATGATAAAACGGTATGCTTTCTCATCTCCCTCTCCCTGTTTCTTGATGATGGGCAAGATAGGGCTGTTGCAAATGTTACTAACCACTTCCTCTACCACTCCTGCGTCTATCAGTGACTGGATAATCATTACCAATGCCTTCTCGCCCTCTGGCGATGTCCGATATTGTGGGAGTTTTGGGAGTGTTGCGTCTGGTCGGACAGTAATGTGCACTGGGTCAATTAACATACGCCCTACGTCCGAATCCGCTTTGGCCCACAGATACGGAGGTAGAGTGTCAAGCAGGGATGCGTCAACGTCGGTGATGGAAAACATGTGTCGGGGAGAGCAATGTCTAAGCAGAACGGGGTTGTCGTAAAGAAACACTCGAACTCCATCTTGAGAACACCTGATCGTCGCTCGGAAGTGTTTCAGTAAGTCAAGTCCCATAATGGCGTCAGGGCTATTGGAGGAGAGCAAGAACGTGGTGTCGGTGGTGTTGTTTTCTACGTCAAAGAGAATCGGGGCAGACAAAGGGTTGGTGGAGGGCGTTCCATCGAAACCTGTCGATGTTATGAGTGAGCCAGACAAGGGTGCCCTTGGAATCAGTCGTTTAGATAACGCACTACGTGTTGCGCCAGTGTCTACCAGAAATGGAGACTTGGTACCCAGGACCTTAGCAGTGACATAAGGGCCCTGCTGGTCAACATAGAGCTCGACTGGATCCCTCCCTCGCCCTTGGCTGTCCTATGCGAAGGTGTGGGTGTCGTCATAGTCAGATTGTTGATATTGGTTCTGCCTGGGTCGATCGAACGTATTTGGTCTGCCTGATCTGTCGTTAGTCGCGTCATTTGGGGGCCCTCGCTGTTGTCCCTTAGGTCTCGGTCCGTTTGCTACATCCCTGGGGTCTTTGTTTCTGATCATTTCCAGAAGAACTGGGCACTGGGATTTCCAATGGCCAGTCCCTTTGCAGAAAGCGCACTGGTTTTCTCTAAGGTCTGTGCGTCCGCTGTAGGAAGTCAGAGTGCGGTCCTGGGGAAATGTAGTCTTAGGGACGTTCGTCTGGTAGTTTCCCCGATATTGGTCTCGTCCTATAGTCACCCCTTGCAGTTTGGCAATCATCATCCTCTCTTTTAAGTCCTTCTTCTTTTTCTCTGTCGCCTTATCGTTTTCATTTTTCTGATGCTCATAATATTGGGCCATTTGGAGAATCGCTGTAGGTTTGGAGGCTGCCCAACTACTCTCGCTGGCCTGTAGTTTCTGGGAGATTTCCGATGATAGGCCCTTAACATAATTCTGGACAAACAGATGGTGTCCGGTTGCAGTGGTCATGTCCTGGCCGCTGTAATCGGAGAACACCGCTTCAAACCGGGAGAAGTATTCCGATACATCCTCCTGGGGTTTCTGGCGACAGGCTGTTACTATCGACCAGTCCACTTTCTTTTCTGGGATCAGGGTTTTTAATTTCTCTACGATTTTATCTGGAAGGTCTAGAATGGATTTCAAAGGCTTTTGTCCTGGTCCCCGTTGTTTATCCAGGTCATTGAGTTGTGTCCAGGTTTGTCCGAACAGCTCAAGGTGATCGACTTTCCGGATTTGCTTCCACACATCAGCTGGTAGACATAACCCGAAGAACAAGTCGATGTCAGCCAGGGTCATAATCGTTGAGCCCAGGGCTGTACCCAATTCAGTATAGAAGGCAGTGGGGTTTTTACGTAGGTCGGGTAGAGATTTCCGGAATGTCAGTATCTCTTGCCGGTCCCATGGCTGGTAGACCCAGTTGTACACTACCCTTCCCTTCGCATCTTGGTTGTTTGCATCATCGTGAGTCCCTGTACCACGGGGAGGAACCCAGTAAGGGGCAGCCTCTCGTATTGGCATCATGGTGTTAGATTGCTCGGTTGGTGGTTCGGTCACTACGGAGGTTGCGGATTTAGCTCCCGGCTTTCGTTCAGTGAGGTGGCGGAAAACCTCAAGCGTACGCGTGAGGAGGTCCGACACATCACACTCGCCCCCATCCCCGATATCGACCTTCCGGTACAGAGTCGTTAGGCTCTCGGGACCGTTTTCTCGATATCGGTCCTCGTATGCATTCAAGACATGATAACACAGTCGTACGGTAAAATGTCGTCTGTGACTCCCTGTATACGAGCTGAACATATCTGTGATGTACTCTTCATCATCCTTCCTTTCTACCAGTGTCCCTGCTATTTTGTCGATCCCCGCTCGCTCATCTTTGCTTAGCCTGCTTGTTCTTGCAGGACCAGCCCCTCGGGTCTCATGGTCGTCTAACGTTGTTGTTGATGCGGTTTTTAATACAAGGGGTTCGGCCGGCACAGAGGCCATTGGGGCCGAAGCTGTGGCGGTACCTTCGTTTGTACCTGGGGGTGGCGCGTGCTGCGCCAAGGGTTGGGAAGGGGCATATGGAGGGGGCATGTAGATGATAGGAGGACCTAACAGCAGATCCTCGTTGGCTCGTTGTTTCGAGGGTAAATCAGGGTAGAGCATGGAGGGAGTTCTAACCGGACACTGGCTTGGTGTTTCCATTTCTAGTTTCTGTTTAGCTTTCTCTCTTTCCTTTATCTCTTTTTCTAGTTTCTGGGCAGCTAGGTGGGCTGCTTTTCGCAGCTCTTTTTCCAACCTACTCTCAGTTTTCTTTTTACGTTGTTCAGTTTCTTTTCGCCACATGCCGAAACTGTCGAGCATAGTGGGTGTTGTCTTGTTTTTACCCAGGGCAGTTTCTAGCGTTTTTATTTTATCATCATCGAAGGATCCTATCAGGGGCCACTGACTTTCTTGACCCTTTTTCGTATATTTATGCCATAGTTTACTATAGGCTATAGCGGTCAATCCATGCTTCATGAACATGTCCTTATTAGGGGTGCCTTCCAGTGGGGCTGGGTGGTCCATCTCTAATAAGCGGTCCGGGCTAAACAGGCTACTAATCAGTGGGGAGAAGACAGACATGACGGCTCGTAACGAGGGACTAAAAAGTCAGCACTGCCTATCTTATCACTAGGTGCAAAGACTGGACAGAATATTTCTATTCTACGTTGTTTGCAGGCAGTGAATACCTCATGGATCAAAATAACAAAAAGACCAATAAATATTCAATGGGAAGAATGAGTAGGTCCGCAAAGATCTGCGTTACCTACCCTTTTCACTATCTGCAAAAAGGGTGGTCTCTTCCCTGTTTGCAGACAGAGAATCTCCAGGAAACAATAGTTTTGCGAACAACAGTTCAGTTTCAAGTAATTATTGAGTGGGGGAGAAAAAATAAGCACTGCTACTGCCCTACCTATCCTCCACTGCTTGCAAAGAGAGAGCCCGTTGTTTCTCCGTTTGCAGACAGTGAATCTCCAAATAAATAAAAAGGAGCAATACTAGTATTTTTTAAAACAATCAAGCAATCAAGCAATCAGTTCGCAACTTGTCGTGTTTACACGACCTTACCCGGACCGCATGGACAGTTTCTTGTCTTCCGAATCCAGCGCCCGATCGTCCTCTCTTCTCCGTTATCCTCGCGGCACTCCTGATGGTTCCCAGTCAGGACCGTAGATCACTCGAGAGAGGTCTGTTCGGAACCAGTGAAGTTCGGATGATCGGCTGTCAGACGAGGGTCTATCGGACAGACGCGTTCCCGATCGTTGCAGTCGTTCACTCTGTCGTCAGGACCTCTCCCACCGGATCCACGGGTCGCTGATGGGCCCCACGCTTGGGACGCCAATTGTTAAAAAGGGTGACACTACCAACCAGAATATAAGATCCTTAAGTATTGCCCGGCGGTGTCGCCTCCTGAACCCATAAAGAAGTTAAACTATTGAAGAGGCAGGCGCTGGAGACTGGAAGGCAGGAAACAAGGTTTTTATTCTCTCCGGAGGAGAACACAGCAAAACGGACAGCAGGTATCGTTCTGAGGTGCTCTAACTGCATCCCTGAGGTCTGGCCTCTTATACACAAGTTTATCTTTTTATTGCATGTACCATATTCTCGTCGATACTTTGATGTACAGAAAGACATCCTCAGATCCCCCCCTTTCAGGCCCGTTCCCACACAAGGTTACAGTGGAAGTCCCCGCCCCGTTCACAACAGGTGATGATCATCGCGCAGCTGGATATTCCGCCGATTCACGGAGTGTGCGGGGTTCGATCGGATCTCGTAGGGCGGGGGGGGCTTTGATCAACCCGGGGATCCCTTGATGGAGGAAGCTTTTTATTGTATGGGGAGGGGCAAGGAACAGTATCGGCAGGGCTGGGTGTCGGCCTGGGAACGAGGAAGACAAACGGGCACACGGAAGAAAGGGGGTTCGCATCAAAGGGCTGGGGATCATGAATGGGAAGAAGGGAGGTGTTGCGCTGGGAACAGGACGAGGGCCTGGGGCAGAGCAGCGCTGAAGAAAGGTTCATGATTTCAAGGCAGGTGCAGGCAGGGGGGTTGTCAGCATGCGGGGGATGCCAGCGAAGCTAGGAGGGGGAGAGGGGCGCGCTGGCTCTCGGCGAGAGCAGGGAAGCCATGGTGTTCAAAATGGCGGCTGTTTTACGCGCACAAAAGGTTCAAGGAGAGCAAGAGGGCGCCGATAATGTTGACGGTTTCAGCCTAACTTTCAACAAGCATACCCCCCTTGTAACACCGCAGGCAGCATGCACCCCCTTGTAACACCGCAGGCAGCATGCACCCCCTTGTAATGCCCCCTGCAGCATACACCCCCTTATAACATCGCAGGCAGCATGCCCCCCCTTGTAACGCTGCGGGCAGTATGCACCCCCTTGTAAGGTCATGGGCAGCATGCACCCCCTTGTAAGGCCATGGGCAGCATACCCCCCTTGTAACACTGCAGGCATCATGCACCCCTTTTAACCATCTATGTCTTGTGGTATGACTATGGCAAGACACTGCTTAGTCTGTGTGGCTGCATTACCCTGCATCAGCGGGTGCTGCAGTTTAGTTTCAACCCACAGACGAAGCCAAAACAAGAACATTCGGAAAGTTATTCATTCTTATTTTTGAGCATATGTTCAGCACGCCACGCAATGTCCCTGTTTGCTTATAATTTTGCATTTTGTAATAAATCAGGTTTTGTAATTGTTTTCGACCTGTAATTTGTACCGTTTCACTTGCTGGTAATTCCATTGTCATTAAGACTCCTTGCAAGATGTTTAGTCGCGCTGTGGTTTGGAGGTTTCTAATCTGTTATTGTCTTCGCTTTTTCAATCATACTTTCCATAATTGCCGTTCCTTTTTATGGTCCTTGGGGGAGGGAGGTTTGTGGTCTGTGGTGCAG
This sequence comes from Lissotriton helveticus, assembly GCF_964261635.1. Lineage (NCBI taxonomy): Eukaryota > Metazoa > Chordata > Amphibia > Caudata > Salamandridae > Lissotriton > Lissotriton helveticus. The sequence goes on from NC_136067.1 coordinate 55,632,449, forward strand.
TCTTGTGAAGCCTCTCAGCTCCTGCAGATGCTGGACTCATTTGTCAGTGTTTGTAGTGTAAATATTATCCTTTTGTCTCTGTCCATCCCCTAAAGCACCAGGGTTGCTGCCTCCTTTGTGGTTCCTGGAGCCCTTTCCTAAGGACTGTACATGGAGGTGGAATGGAGCTGTGTGCATGTACTGTGTAACCCGCATGTGCTGCAATGTAACCTACATGTACTGTGCAACCAGCATGTGCTGCAATGTAACCTACATGTACTGTGCAACCAGCATGTGCTGCAATGTAACCTACATGTACTGTGTAACCCGCATGTGCTGCAATGTAACCTACATGTACTGTGTAACCCGCATGTACTGTGTAACCCGCATGTGCTGCAATGTAACCTACATGTACTGTGTAACCAGCATGTACTGTGTAACCCGCATGTGCTGCAATGTAACCTACATGTACTGTGTAACCAGCATGTACTGTGTAACCCGCATGTGCTGCAATGTAACCTACATGTACTGTGTAACCAGCATGTACTGTGTAACCCGCATGTGCTGCAATGTAACCTACATGTACTGTGTAACCCGCATGTGCTGGTAACCCGCAAGGCCTGGTAATAAGGGGTGGAGATAGCGGGACTGGATCAACAATTCTGACCATTATCCCTCCAGTTACCAAGCATCACTGGTTTTCGATTGCGGATGTGGAACAACACGCCAGACCCGGTCCTTATTCCATGTGGTTCGTAATTCTGGGAACTTTTCCTTGAGCCTCGAAGGGTAACCTCCTTCCAGCACACAATAGTATGCTAAGACATAGTTTAACATTTTTCTTACTTTGTATGTCAAGGGAAAAGTGCTTGGACGGAATTTTGAATTAATCTAACATTCACCCCCAGTCACAGATCTGAGTTAAATTAATTGTTTTTTTGCATGCCACGCCATTCCAGTTTAGACCCAGCCATATGCAAATCAGTCTTGACCCTGTTCCCCATGGGAAAGTCCAGCCTGAACTGCCAAGCCAGGTCCTCCCTGGATCAGAAACAAGCATCCTTGGCAGTTCGGGCTGGACTGTTGCACGAGGCACACGGTCTAGACTGATTTGCATATGGCTGGGTCTAAACTGAGGTGGCCTGGTGAGCAAAAGCATTATGGATTTATTTAACCCAGATCTCTTGACTGGGGATGAATGTTTGATTTGCTCTATTTTCCATCCATATTCTATGTGTCTTTTTCTGTCTCTCCCTAAGTGCGCCGGGTATGCCCAGACGTGGGTCCTGGGCTCACTGTGCCACTGAATTCAAGCTAGCCAGGCTGATGAGAGGTGATGTGCCCCTTCCTGCACAGAAACAATTCTGCCTACAACACAGGCACTCTTCCGCCTGGGTGCAAGGGTGCCTCTGTTGGCTCCAGACAGCACTCAGTGCTCCAGCACTAGAAGGCAACAGGGATGCGCCATATCTTACTGTGCATTTCTGCTATCTTCCTTTCATGCAGTCCAGCCACTTTGCTTGCTGCCCTGCATTGCAATAAATTTAGTAAATATGCCCCTATGTTTCTACTTGTATCGTTAATGAGTTAGTGTAACAGAGTAGACAACACAATGTAAATGAAAACAGGTGCAGAACTGATCTCTGTGCATCTGTGCAGTGTTTACAGTGACATCTTAAGAATTTTGGGAGACCCAGGCCAACCATTTTCCTCAACAACAGTGAATTTATGATCCAATTTCAGCGAATTCAGGCTCATTGAATTATAAAGTTTCATAAACACAACGTTAGAAGCTGGCTGCTCTTAGACTGCCTTGATCCACAAACAGCACACAGATATGCATGGAAGTGGACGTAAGCAGCACCTTATGAGGCTAGGGGCCATATGTAGGTAATCTCTATTTAACGATTCTTAAATACCGAATTTGACCGATTCGGTATTTAAGAATCGGTAAATAGTATGTAGGTAAAAATTCGGCACATTTTACCGAATCAGTACGATTCGGTATTTACCGATTCGGTAATTCCCATTCATTCCTATGGGTCTGGAGGCCCATAGGAATGAATGGGAAGCCATTCACTATTACCGATTCGGTAAATACCGAATCGGTAATAGGGGGCACAAATTCAAGGGTGGCAGGGCGTCATATTGACACCCTGTTGCACCCCTGAATCGGGCATGTACGTCTACCACATGGTACTTTTAAAAAAGCACAACATTGCTTTTTTAAAGGTTTTCGACATTTACCATCAACTTGTAGTTGGTGGTAAATAACGAATCCTGAATGCAAGAAGGCACTCACTTGAGTGCCTCCTGCATAGCTTTTTGGATTCGGTAATTACCGATTCCTTAAAATAAGGAATCGTTATTTTACTGATTCCTTAAGGAATCGATAATTACCGAATCCTTCAACCTGCCTCCTACATCTCAAACCCTAAATACCGGTCAGTAACGGCCGAAATTCGGTAATTTCGGCCGTTACCGACCGGTATTGGGCTACCTACATATGGCCCTAGATGTACATTTTGCAAACAATCTTTGAACAAAGGAGGTAGGAGTTTTCTATCTTGTACATTTCCTTAATGATGATCTCAGAGGAAATGACAACACATGACCTTTAGTTTGATTTGACCTTTAACCTGACAGTAAGATGGCAGGAATGACAAAACAACAACACAATAACAATAACAATAACAATAACACGTCACTTAAAACAGACCCTTGAAAAACATAATGGGCCAAATATATAAATTTTTCATGTAACGCACTGCACTAATCAAAGTTGCTGCACTGTGGTGTGTGAAAGGAAGAGCAGAACAGCGCCATAAGTGCTAAGATGTGGGGTTGAGTAGGGTGGAGGGGTGTGGTGTGTGTGTGTGTTTTGTCTAGCATTGGGTTTGAACTGGAAGGATAACCTTCCAGTCCAAAATGCTCTTCTTACACATAGTTTAAAACATAACCCACTTTGTGTGTATGCTGTACCTTAGAGCACACATGCAAAGTTTAGAGAAAAGCAAACTTTTTTAAAAAGTTACACCTGCCTCAAGGATGTATACAATGTTTGGAGCAAAACCCTGCCCATGTTTTTTTAGTAGATAAAGCTCTGCATCAAAATCCATGGGTGGTTGCATCGGAATAGCCAGGTACCACCCAAAGGACGCCTCCTAGACACAAAGTAGTGCATAGCACTACTTTGCATTACCTTCTTTACTTTAGTCCTGTTCTGTGACACAAACTCAGCACAGTGAGTATCCTTTGGCAATGGCCTATAGCGCCAGAAGGGCTGGTCTGACGGGTCAGTGTGAGGGCTGTTTTTGTTTGGCGGTTTGTGGGAATGTTTTATGGTCTTGTGGGCCAGTATTTACTTTTGACCTCCCTAACTTTACCGCAAATGTTGCCTGCAGCAAGCACAAATGCATGCAGTCTCCCATATCTTGCAAAATACTTGTACAGCATGTGTGTGAAAAATAGAAAAAAACTGGGGATGAGCAGGCATTAAGGCAGAGGTATAACAAAAGGAGAGGAGTGAAGAATAAAGAAAGGAAAGAGGGCGGGCAGAGAGCGGTGTGAAAGAAGTGAACCATGCCTGGAACAGAAGGGAGGAAGGGGTAAAGAGAGACCGCAGATTCAAAGAACGGAAGAGCTGGGAATCAACATGCAGTGAGTTAGCACAAGATTATCCGGGTGCATTCTTGGTACCTCGATTTGACCTGGCGGCTCTCACCACATCAGGGGCACTTCTAGTTTTAGGTAAGGTTACCTACAATATTACAACTTTATATCCCCTTATTACAATAACTAAACATTGATTATAGAAAATAGGATGAGGAGAGTACCAAACACATGGGGTATAGACAATGTTTCGTGGCTGAAACGGGTCGCCCCTGCTTCTGGCACCCCGTCACTGATCTTCCATGTTGGGTGGGCAGCAGAACTGGTCCTTGATCCCCACCCTAGACCATCATAGTGTCCTTGTGGGAAGGCTAGGTCAGTGTGCGCCATTGACTTCTCTACAGTGGTCCTGAACCCGCCTGCCAAGCTACAGTGGTCCTGAACCCGCCTGCCAGGCTACAGTGGTCCTGAACCCGCCTGCCAGGCTACAGTGGTCCTGAACCCACCTGCCAGGCTACAGTGGTCCTGAACCCGCCTGCCAGGCTACAGAGGTCCTGAACCCGCCTGCCAGGCTACAGAGGTCCTGAACCCGCCTGCCAGGCTACAGAGGTCCTGAACCTGCGTGTCAGGCTACAGTGGTCCTGAACCCGCCTGCCAGGCTACAGTGGTCCTGAACCCGCCTGCCAGGCTACAGTGGTCCTGAACCCGCCTGCCAGGCTACAGTGGTCCTGAACCCGCCTGCCAGGCTACAGAGGTCCTGAACCCGCCTGCCAGGCTACAGAGGTCCTGAACCCGCCTGCCAGGCTACAGAGGTCCTGAACCCGCGTGTCAGGCTACAGTGGTCCTGAACCCGCCTGCCAGGCTACAGTGGTCCTGAACCCGCCTGCCAGGCTACAGTGGTCCTGAACCCGCCTGCCAGGCTACAGTGGTCCTGAATCCGCCTGCCAGGCTACAGTGGTCCTGAACCCGCCTGCCAGGCTACAGAGGTCCTGAACCCGCCTGCCAGGCTACAGAGGTCCTGAACCCGCCTGCCAGGCTACAGAGGTCCTGAACCCGCGTGTCAGGCTACAGTGGTCCTGAACCCGCCTGCCAGGCTACAGTGGTCCTGAACCCGCCTGCCAGGCTACAGTGGTCCTGAATCCGCCTGCCAGGCTACAGTGGTCCTGAACCCGCCTGCCAGGCTACAGAGGTCCTGAACCCGCGTGTCAGGCTACAGCGCTCCTGAACCCGCCTGCCGGGCTACAGTGGTCCTGAACCCACCTGCCAGGCTACAGTGGTCCTGAACCCGCCTGCCAGGCTACAGTGGTCCTGAACCCGCCTGCCAGGCTACAGTGGTCCTGAACCCGCCTGCCGGGCTACAGTGGTCCTGAACCCGCCTGCCAGGCTGCAGTGGTCCTGAACCCGCCTGCCACCTCTCCCTCTCACTTTGTAAGATTCCTGCAGACTAGTTGAGCTCCTGCCCTCCAGGTGGCCCTGATCTCCTATGCAGAGTTTGCTGAAGATAAACCATAGAGGAGCAATGAAGAGTTCACCTGTTCTTGACGGGTCTTTAAAGACTAGCCAGCGCTGAATCCTTGCATACCAAGGGGAGTGCAGAGAGAACAGTGCAAGGGTGAAAACACCAGGGAGCACATTTACTAAGATTTTATGTCAGGGTTGTCTCACTTTTGTGTTCCAGCCCCGGCGCAAAATTTTCTTTTGGTATTTACTAAGCCATGCAAAGCCACTTTGCTTGGCTTTGCGTGGTTTAGTAAATACAAAGTAAGGCTGCATAGTGCCAGCTTGCGCTGCGATGGTGTTCCAGGGGTGGAGCATGGGCATTCCCATGTATCCACCCATGTGTTTTTGCAAAATTCCTTGATTTACTAAAGCTAGTGAACCTGGGAATGCATCAAAAAGCTACGCCTCCCTGAAGCAGGTGTAACAAGGACAAATATTTGCATTTCTCCTTATCACATCCTCTTTCTATACGTGCTGCATTGTGCAGCATGTATAGAAAGAAGAATATGCCCCTGAGGGTTGTTTTTGTACAAGAAGGTATCCCTTCTTGCACAAAACAATCCTGTACCTCGGCCCCTTAGCACCATGTGCAAGTGTGCCTGCATTGGGGGGTGGCAGCACACAGGGCACCAGCACTAGGAGGGAGCAGAAATGTGCCATATCGGAGTTGAATCAGTAAGTTGGTGCCGTCTCCCTGCCACGCAACGCAGCACAGCAACTGTGTTTGCTGCCCAGCGTTGCATGGAGTAGTAGTAAATCCCCCCCTACGCCTCACCACCAGGGACTCCCAGCATCGACAGATCGGGTCAAGGAGAGATGCTTAGCAGCCACAATGCCAGTGTGCACTGCCAGGATTGGAGCACCCCATGGACTTAACTGGGGCTCCCATCTATGGCAGCTCAAAACCAGTGTGCAGCACAAGAACAACACACAGATGTAGGTGACATACCCACCTACCTGTTTCAAATCTACTGCCTCGTTTGTTTGGGCTATAACTTTATTTACTGCATACAGGGCAGCAAATGTATGGTGCTGGGCAGCTCCACAGTGGACTGACACAGTGGTACTGATAGCATGAGGGAACATGGAGCACATGTGCCACCTTCAGTTGGCTTTGAGGCATGTGCATGTGAGCTGGGCATGCATAGCTAATGCTAGCCAAGTCCAATCAGACTCTGCCTGCCCTGAGGTCACTATGAACTCGTGCTCACTTTACACGTTTCAGTGGGTCAAGGTATGACTGACTTATGACTGTCCAGTTCAGGTATTGAGGGCCCCATTGAAAGGTGTGCCTCTGGGCCAGAGCCCACCTTGTCAATATCTTAAAACATTGCTGCTTGTTCATTGTAAGCGCATCGTTCATGTGGGTGGAATGGAGCGGCATCCTGTCACAAAACGTCAGAGCGAACAAGTGCAACACGTGTGCATATTCTTGTGTATTCCCTGTGCAATTCGGCTCAGGAAAGGGATAATGAACAACATGGGTATATGTGGGTCTGTCGTTTCTTCTCAGGCACAACATAAAATGTAGAATAATTGTGAAAATGTAATGTGGATCTGCTCATTCTCTGCACTGATCAAAAACGGGGGCATGCACATAAACTGATGATTGGGCCCGTCAGTGATAGAAACTTGCGGAAATGGAGGTGAACAAACCAATTATTGCACAGGCACATTGAGTGCCCTTGTCCTGAGACAAATTGCACAAGGAATACATATGAACATGCACACAGGGGTTGCATGTGTTTGCATGGGCCTTTGTGTTAGAAACCATGCACAGGATGGCACCTTTCTTCTGCCAAACAAATATACTGCCCAGCGCTGTCGCTACTGCGTAGTTATAGTTAGGTCATAGTTTCCATAGAAAGAGCATTTCTTGTTTTCGCAATAACTTTGGCAAATTTGATGAATCTGCAGAAAATTTTCTTTTAAGAAGTTCATTAAATTAATACAAAGTTTCACGCTGATCTGTCATTAATGGTTTGGGGGAGCAAGAATAAGAGGGTGGGGCCAAATATGTGATTTCCCATGGTAATTCCCATTGGAAACTTTGTTCTCTGATAAAGAAAAAATAGCTGAAAGGAATTACACAAAATTTGGCAAAAAGTCGGAAATGTTGTCAGAAAGCATGCTTTTTGTGATTTGTTGTAAATTTGTTCAGCAGTTTTTGAGAAATCAGCATTTATATAGGGGCTACGGCTGCGTAGGAAGGGTTTAACCCTCATAACAGTTAGGTACATCTGGACGGTTAGTCCAGCAAGTAACCCCCAGTATCAATTTGTTTTAAAAATAGTAGCTTCTGATTGATCAAGGAAGCGTTTCCTTGGATCGAATATTTTGTCCCCCTCAAGACTAGCCCTGGTCCCAAAGAACTAATGACCTGATTGGCTGGTTGCAACATAGAACATGCTGCCATTACAAGGCTTGTGTACTTGGTCAAAGGATAGCTAGGATTGGGAGTCCTGCAGTGGGTTGGGTGCAGGGCATGGGTGCAGGGCCTGGCCACAGGCCAGACCCATTGGCCAACCGCCACTGTGTAAAGCTGAAGGCCATACTCAGTGGGAGTTGGCTGTCCCTGGATGGTTTGGAGCAGTGCATTGCCACTGGCCAGGCCCTATGCTCATGTTCCACTCCACACTGCTAAACATGCTTTAACAATTAGATACAAACATGACAAACAAAAGAAACATTTTTTCTTCTACTTTGTAACCAAGAAAGGTGGTCCAAAAAAGAACATTTTAGGGGCAATTGTAAACAGTTTATATTTACAGGAGTTTTCCTTTATTTTTGAGATTCAACTAAAGTAAAAATAACGGGGCATCTGAACCTTGGCCCCCAAAAAAGTATTCTTGCAGTGCAGGTGCTGGGCTGCCACCAGCTTGCTTCAAGGTCCAGGACTTTGCTCTCTAGTAGAAATAACTTTACAGCGTTTGGTTAAGTACAACCCAATATAAGAGTACAAAGGGAAGAAATCCCTCTGTGTTGTTAGGACTTGTGGTGGTATGGAATCTTTGGATTGCACAGATGAAGCTGCTTTGGTCTCTTCCCATCTTCTTTTGGCAGTAATTAGTTAGTGGCTGTGCCACGTATTCAGGTGCTACATCATACCTAGGCTGTCCGGTTTTAGGTTTACACCTATAATAACTGATAAAACCCCACCTGTAGGGAAATAGCCCTCACCAGTGTAAACATATAAACACTGAAAAAAAACCTGCACAACCACAAACTAAATGCCATTCAAAGAAAGGAAAAGGAGAGTGAAATAGTCATTTGTATTTCTTCCTGAAATGGCCAATACAATGTAACTTATATATATGAGGAAGCAGTAAGAAAGACTGGGCTAACATTATTCTGCTTGAGGTTTGTTGTTTAGGGAGGTCACTAAAATATTGTTTCTTCATCCTTTTTTCAGTTTTGTGGTCTTTGGGCTAAAGATACAGGGGTTAGAAGCATGTTTTAGGTGTTGTTTATTTATTTTATAAACTGTAGAAAATCAGGAAATATCTAAATCAATGTTGAATTTTTTGGCTAGGTTCGAGTCTTTCACTGATAGGAAAAATGTATGTTTCATAAGAATCTTTCCCAATATGTACCATCACATTTACCCACAGAGAATGGGTAAAAACCATTGATGCATCAGCTCCCTTTTCTAGTGAGTCAGTATTGATAGAATCGTGAATTGTCAATGCAAGGTATAGTGACAGGTATATGTGAAAAAAGTGCAGTCACAAAGCATCTGGGATACTGGTAAAAACATGACACCCGTCTTTTGGAAAACATAGAACACAGTGTCACTTGCAATGCTGCTGCAAAAAGTTCTTACCAAGTTCAACAAAGATTGGTGTGATAGTGTTTGTATTTGCAGTAATTCAGCTACGTATATGAAAAAGTTTTGTGATGACCTGTTAAAATCGATACCTGAGCTGAAGTGCTTCCCTGTAAGAGATCCTTGCCACTTGTTAGACGGTATGCTGAAAGCATCTTTACAATCTTGATAGTTAATGAAGAATGCTATTGACTTTTTAGTCCATTCTGGTGCACTGTTTTGTTATGTGTGGGAACTAAAACACAAATATTTCTCATTTTGTGCTTTGTATGACATCAAAGAAAGAGTCATACTAACTGTGTCACTTAGCTGGTGGTTCTCAGTCCTAGAGTCCGTGAATGCTATATTATCCATGTGGCAACCATTTACAGAAACGTTGCTGAGTGATGATGCAAACGGTAAGAAATGTGAGGATCTTTGGTCACATATTGATGGTGATGTGAAAAAAGTACTCTCTACTGCATTCTTAGATTTTTACAGGAAAGCATGACTGCTGCAGTGGGCATAATAAAAAAACTTGAGTCTGAAAACTCCCTGTCTGCCAAGTGTGCAGTATGATTTGTGTAGATGTGAAACATCTCCTGGAGAGTAGGCTGCGCGACACTGTTAGTGACAAAGAAATGTTGAGGAGCAATTCAGGAACTTTTATTTTACAATGTATAAGAAATACCCCTTCACCAACCATGGCATGTGAAATCAATGAAGTCTCACTGTGGTACTCTGCACAAGTTATAGATCCCTTCCACAAAGGGAAATTTTCTCAGGGGTTTCAAAAGTGCTGCCTCATTTTTGATAGCTTCAATAACTCTGAGGGCATATGCGCCAAGTTCAACGCATATGTTGCAGAACCTGTTTCAGAATATCACAATCTTCAGGTGCACCAGTATTGGCATGGAAAGCTATGCCAGTGGCCAGAGTTAGCAAACTGTGTACTGGCTATTTTGGCGTTGCCTGTCTCAAGTGCCAATGTTGAGAGGGCCTTTTCACAGATAAAAGTTTATATGCGAAGGAAAGAGGGAGCGTGCATGACCAAAGACTTACTGAAGAAGTACTGTATGGTGTACTCGATAAGTTTGATTTGTAAAAATGCATTTGGACCTCATATACACTGTACATACACTGTCTATATACCATGCACTATCAGTGCAGAAAGCAAGCAATAATAAAAACAAAAAGTTCCATAAACACCGGAAAAACACTATTTCTGTTGGATTTAATGGCGCAAAATTGTGTAACCACTGATAACCACTGTTTTTTTAAGGTATTGAAATCACTGGAAAACACTGAAAAAACCCCACCAGAATGTACCAAAAATAGAAACTGAAAACAGGAAAGCCTAATCATACCCAAGGTGCTTTGTGGCACAGATTACACATGGCCACTTTAGCCGACACTTTCTTTGCTCCAACAGGAAGTGTAAAGAATTTCCAGGCAATAGATTCTGGCATGGCTCTTGCTCCTGACGGTCTTGCTGTCGTGCCTCCTTTACTTCTCAAGTCATGTTTTTTTTTTTTTTAATATATCCCCGAAAAAGAAGAATTCCCAAAAAATGGCTCAGGGCAAAGTGCAGAATATTGACACACCCAAGTGAAAATCCCTAGTAAGGGTAATGAGGTAGTAACTTGTTCACAATGTATCAATACAACGATTTCAACCAATCAGATGTGCTTTTACTGTAAGTCACAGGTACTGCAGTACCATTTTAGGGACTGCGGTTAAAAGACTTATAAAACACTAACATTTTATTAAAAACTACAACAATTTCTCAGTCATTTGTGGCTATGAGGAAGCATCCTCAGTTCAAACATGAAAAAATTACCCCAGAAGTTTACTGACAAAAGAAAGGTTACAGAGATGTTACTGTTACCTATGAAAATAAGATCTTGACTTTTGTGTGAAAAAAATCCCCTAGAAACTCACTGACAAAAACAAATGTTAAAGTGACGTTATAGTTATGTTACGGAGGTGGGCGTGGATGAGCGGAGCACCAAGATGGTTGTTCGACATTGAAGCTCCGCAGCCACCACATTCAATTGGCAGCCAAGCACCGCTCTACTTGCTCAGCGACTGTGAAGACGGAGGCCTGGCATGCTATCAGAGTCGATGAGCACCCTGGGCTGCATGGATGTGCGGTAAACACTATATTGGCTGCATAGTGGCCCTTGCCCCCGAAGACCTAACCCGGTCCTTGGAGGCACCATGGCATCAGGGGCCGCGGGGGAGCCTGATGGTGGGGTATCGGTTACGCTGAGCGGCCGCACCACAAATCGAGATCACGGTGGCAGTTGGACTGCTGCCCAGAGGTGAGCACTTGCTGTACTCCAAGTCTGGGAGAGCTGGTTGCGAAGAGGGCTGTAGCAGGGAGTGTTTCTCTACATGTTTCTGGACTCTCAGCATTCCTGCACTTGCCGAATAAGGGCCGGTTGTTTTCCTGCGAAGAAGACAGCTGAAGTACCCATAATGGTGAGACGCATCTCCGTTTTAGCAGGTGCAGGACTTCGCCTCTAAGACTGACCGTCAGCATGCAACACATAAAATGCTGTCCTGACAATTCTTTGCACTGGTTGCAGATCAAAGACCTCAGAGGGTTAGGGCCCTAAAGGAGTGACGCAGTGTATAGTGCCTTAGATGGATCTGTGGCACCCTCATTCCAATGCACGTGCTGTTGAATGGGCAGTGTGATATTACTGACCCTGTCCTGCGCCATATTTCACTCAGCTGTGCCTACGGCACGCCCGCCTATTCCTGGCTCTTTGGGACGAGCGAATCTTTTATATCACCATGGGGGGCGGTGACCCTAGAAAGTGCTTGCTCTCGTTCGAGGCCGCCAAGTTACCTCGATGCGAAGACAGCGACGATCCGCTGCGTGGAGACCCACCTGGCCCCTCCGAATTGGAGTCTTTGCCTCTCGATGGAATTGCGGCCATCATCGCAGAATTACGAACTGGCTTCAAAGCCATTGATGCAAGGTTTGATGCTTTGGCAGTCCGACCGGATGATATGCATAGCTGCATCAAACATCACAAATTGCGCATAGAGGCTACTGAACAACACATAGATACCCAACCTACCATCGTCAAGAGATTGGAGCGCACCAAACTGATCCTCAAGGCAGTTGCTTCCAAGGCGGAGGATTTGGAGGTGAGATCGCGACGTATTAATATTTGCATAGCCGGAGTGGCTGAAACAACCAATACGGGCCCCATGGCTGGCTATGTGGAGAAGCTATTAACGGATTTGTTTGGCAAGGATGCCTTTTCTTCTACATTTGCAATCGAGCTCGCACACAGAGCCATGGCACCGAGTTCTTCACCTGGTACCCCTCCTCATCTGATCATAGCCTGGCTGCTGAACTATCATGACCGAGACACTGCTCTGCGCAGTGACAAGGGTTCCATTCCATTCCATTCAACATCAGGGTTAAAAAAGCCACTCCTAATGAGGATGCTGCCGGCGGTGGTATTGTGGCACATGTTGTTACTGTAGCCGGCTTGGACTCTAGCAACAAAATTACCATTACACCGGCTGGTAAAGATTTATCAATTTGTCCCAGACATTTTTTCCTGCACAAATTTCTCTAGGCATAACCTGCAAGAATTTTCAAGGGAAAAACTTCTGAAATGAGTAAATATGTAGTTTCACTGTTTAGTAAATGTGAAACCATATGTTAAGCCCAACCCAACATGTGGAATTTTGAATCAGGTGGCAAAACCACGGGTGGGATCTGTGAGGGGGTAAAATAATTTCCCCCGGGTGGTTTTATAGAGCACAATTCCAAATCCACTCAGTGTTAGGGGCTATCTCTTTGCAAAATAACTTTCCTAAGTTTCCAACAGAGCCACAAGGCAATATGCCAGCACTTTACAAAACTCTGAAATAAATACAAATTTCTTTCTACCCTCAGAGTGATTCATCCACAGCGGGTGCTAAGATATTAAAAACAGCGGGGAGCATTAATGCTGCTGTGTCTTCTGCCAGTGCTAGCACTAACAATTCATTTACACTTTGTGGGCATTGTTTAATGCAAGCTCAGCTGTGCATCCTCACAGTAAAATCACAGTTGAATTCATACAGTGCAATTAAGTTGCCTTTTCATTACAGAAGCCCAGCTCTCTAAAGAAGCTACTTCGAGCCTTAATGACCTGCATTGGGCAAAAGGTGGTGCATGAAAGAAGCTGCCATGTTAGGATTTTTAGAAATATTTTACATTTCTAATACATCTCTGCTGTGGTTTCTGTAGCCGCATCAGTTTTCACCTTAACACACAGTCGCATTTGGGTTCGATCAACAATCAGACAATGACTAAGCGTGGGAGTAAAATCCGTTTCGTTTGCGGAATTTGCGGATTTTTGGCAAATTCGCGCTCCGCGAATCCCGCAAATTTGCCCAAAAATACGCAAATTCGCAAGCTGCGGATTTTTTTGCATGGTCGCGCTTTAAAAATACAATAGCGCGCGCGCGGCGTTGACTTACCGTGATTCTGAGTCCGCCGAGTTGTTTTACTCCCGGTTTGCGTGTGCCGCGCCATTTTGGATCTTGCTGCGTGATCGCGCAAGAGTTTTTCGAACGCAATTACGTCATCGCGGCTCGCCATCTTGCACAGCGAGAGTTTGACAACACGAGTACGTCATAAGGGCCCGGGATTACGCATTGCGGGAGTAAACAATGCCGAACACGTAGATGCGGCGCGCGGCTGACTTCTGGCGGGAGATTTGAACAGCTCGCTTTCCCGAAATTGCAAAAATTGCAATTCTGCACAAGAAATCCACCGCAGGAAGCATAAACCTTCTGAAAATGATGATTTTGATCAGAATAACTCCTCAGATTGACATTTGGCTGCACTTTTTGGTGCAAGGAGTCCATTTTTAGGGGGGGGGGGTGGGAGGAAGGAAGTGCCCCAGAGTCTCCAACTTCCTGTTCCTGTCCAGCAGGCTCCTCCCAGTGCTTTGTCTATGTCCTGGTCACTTTTGATTTGGATCTGGAGCCGGAAGGATTACTTTTTGTGGTTCCTGCTGGATATTTGTATTTGAGGACTTTTTGGACTTTGGAGTTAGGATCACTTTTGGACTTGAGATTTTAAGTAAGTTGGTGTTGTTTGTTTGGGTCATTGCATTTGCTGCAACTACAGTTTTAAAACTTTTTTCACAAGTTTAAAACAATATATATTGTGGGTAGCCACAGTATCCAGTAGGCCCAGGGTTAGTCATGGATGCATGATACAACTGTTTCTGTGATTTGTTTTTTAACTTAATTCTCATTTATGTCATGGAATTTTAGCTCACTGTTATATGTTGCTTTTTTTTTAATTTTAAGGGTGCCTGTAAAGCCTCACTAGCCAGTAGGCCCAGGGGTAGTGAGTGGTGCATGGACCAAGTCTTTCTGTGGGGTGTCTTGAATTTAAACATCATTGAGGGCATGGATGGCATTGGATTGTGGTGATTTTTGTGTGTTTTTCCACTTTTTGGGGTGTTGTTGGGGCCTGGCCATGTGGGTGGGGGGCATTTTGAGGCCTGGTACAGGCAGGGCCTGGCCATGTGGTGGGGGTCAAGGGGCCATTTTGAAGACAGGCAGTGTGCTCAGGCCTGCACCCAGTTTGCCTTGCTTTCAACCATTATGCCCAGGGGTAGTCAGTGGTGCATGGACCTAGTCTTTCTGTGGGGTGTCTTGAATTTAAACATCATTGAGGGCATGGATGGCATTGGATTGTGGTGATTTTTGAGTGTTTTTCGACTTTTTGGGGTGTTGTTGGGGCCTGGCCATGTGGGTGGGGGCCATTTTGAGGCCTGGTACAGGCAGGGCCTGGCCATGTGGTGGGGGTCAAGGGGCCATTTTGAAGCCAGGCAGTGTGCCCAGCCCTGCACCCAGTTTGCCTTGCTTTCACCCATTATGCCCAGGGGTAGTCAGTGGTGCATGGACCTAGTCTTTCTGTGGGGTGTCTTGAATTTAAACATCATTGAGGGCATGGATGGCATTGGATTGTGGTGATTTTTGTGTGTTTTTCGACTTTTTGGGGTGGTGTTGGGGCCTGGCCATGTGAGTGGGGGCCATTTTGAGACCTGGTACAGGCAGGGCCTGGCCATGTGGTGGGGGTCAAGGGGCCATTTTGAAGCCAGGCAGTGTGCTCAGGCCTGCACCCAGTTTGCCTTGCTTCCAACCATTATGCCCAGGGGTAGTCAGTGGTGCATGGACCTAGTCTTTCTGTGGTGTGTCTTGAATTTAAACATCATTGAGGGCATGGATGGCATTGGATTGTGGTGATTTTTGTGTTTTTTTGTGACTTTTTGGTGTGTTGTTGGGGCCTGGCCATGTGGGTGGGGGTCATTTTGAGGCCTGGTACAGGCAGGGCCCGGCCATGTGGTGGGGGTCAAGGGGACATTTTGAAGCCAGGCAGTGTGCTCAGGCCTGCACCCAGTTTGCCTTGCTTTCACCAATTATGCCCAGGGGTAGTCAGTGGTGCATGGACCTAGTCTTTCTGTGGGGTGTCTTGAATTTAAACATCATTGAGGGCATGGATGGCATTGGATTGTGGTGATTTTTGAGTGTTTTTCGACTTTTTGGGGTGTTGTTGGGGCCTGGCCATGTGGGTGGGGGCCATTTTGAGGCCTGGTACAGGCAGGGCCTGGCCATGTGGTGGGGGTCAAGGCGCCATTTTGAAGCCACGCAGTGTGCTCAGCCCTGCTCCAGTTTCCCTTGCTTTCACCCATTATGCCTAGGGGTAGTCAGTGGTGCATGGACCTAGTCTTTCTGTGGGGTGTCTTGAATTTAAACATCATTGAGGGCATGGATGGCATTGGATTGTGGTGATTTTTGTGTGTTTTTCGACTTTTTGGGGTGGTGTTGGGGCCTGGCCATGTGAGTGGGGGCCATTTTGAGACCTGGTACAGGCAGGGCCTGGCCATGTGGTGGGGGTCAAGGGGCCATTTTGAAGCCAGGCAGTGTGCTCAGGCCTGCACCCAGTTTGCCTTGCTTTCAACCATTATGCCCAGGGGTAGTCAGTGGTGCATGGACCTAGTCTTTCTGTGGGGTGTCTTGAATTTAAACATCATTGAGGGCATGGATGGCATTGGATTATGGTGATTTTTGTGTGTTTTTTTTAAACTTTTTGGGGTGTTGTTGGGGCCTGGCCATGTGGGTGGGGGGGTCATTTTGAGGCCTGGTAGTACAGGCAGGGCCTGGCCATGTGGTGGGGTCAAGGGGACATTTTGAAGCCAGGCAGTGTGCTCAGGCCTGCACCCAGTTTGCCTTGCTTTCACCAATTATGCCCAGGGGTAGTCAGTGGTGCATGGACCTAGTCTTTCTGTGGGGTGTCTTGAATTTAAACATCATTGAGGGCATGGATGGCATTGGATTGTGGTGATTTTTGTGTTTTTTTGTGACTTTTTGGGGTGTTGTTGGGGCCTGGCCATGTGGGTGGGGGTCATTTTGAGGCCTGGTACAGGCAGGGCCCGGCCATGTGGTGGGGGTCAAGGGGACATTTTGAAGCCAGGCAGTGTGCTCAGGCCTGTACCCAGTTTGCCTTGCTTTCACCAATTATGCCCAGGGGTAGTCAGTGGTGCATGGACCTAGTCTTTCTGTGGGGTGTCTTGAATTTAAACATCATTGAGGGCATGGATGGCATTGGATTGTGGTGATTTTTGAGTGTTTTTCGACTTTTTGGGGTGTTGTTGGGGCCTGGCCATGTGGGTGGGGGCCATTTTGAGGCCTGGTACAGGCAGGGCCTGGCCATGTGGTGGGGGTCAAGGGGCCATTTTGAAGCCAGGCAGTGTGCCCAGCCCTGCACCCAGTTTGCCTTGCTTTCACCCATTATGCCCAGGGGTAGTCAGTGGTGCATGGACCTAGTCTTTCTGTGGGGTGTCTTGAATTTAAACATCATTGAGGGCATGGATGGCATTGGATTGTGGTGATTTTTGTGTGTTTTTTGACTTTTTGGGGTGGTGTTGGGGCCTGGCCATGTGAGTGGGGGCCATTTTGAGACCTGGTACAGGCAGGGCCTGGCCATGTGGTGGGGGTCAAGGGGCCATTTTGAAGCCAGGCAGTGTGCTCAGGCCTGCACCCAGTTTGCCTTGCTTCCAACCATTATGCCCAGGGGTAGTCAGTGGTGCATGGACCTAGTCTTTCTGTGGGGTGTCTTGAATTTAAACATCATTGAGGGCATGGATGGCATTGGATTGTGGTGATTTTTGTGTTTTTTTGTGACTTTTTGGTGTGTTGTTGGGGCCTGGCCATGTGGGTGGGGGTCATTTTGAGGCCTGGTACAGGCAGGGCCCGGCCATGTGGTGGGGGTCAAGGGGACATTTTGAAGCCAGGCAGTGTGCTCAGGCCTGCACCCAGTTTGCCTTGCTTTCACCAATTATGCCCAGGGGTAGTCAGTGGTGCATGGACCTAGTCTTTCTGTGGGGTGTCTTGAATTTAAACATCATTGAGGGCATGGATGGCATTGGATTGTGGTGATTTTTGAGTGTTTTTCGACTTTTTGGGGTGTTGTTGGGGCCTGGCCATGTGGGTGGGGGCCATTTTGAGGCCTGGTACAGGCAGGGCCTGGCCATGTGGTGGGGGTCAAGGCGCCATTTTGAAGCCACGCAGTGTGCTCAGCCCTGCTCCAGTTTCCCTTGCTTTCACCCATTATGCCTAGGGGTAGTCAGTGGTGCATGGACCTAGTCTTTCTGTGGGGTGTCTTGAATTTAAACATCATTGAGGGCATGGATGGCATTGGATTGTGGTGATTTTTGTGTGTTTTTCGACTTTTTGGGGTGGTGTTGGGGCCTGGCCATGTGAGTGGGGGCCATTTTGAGACCTGGTACAGGCAGGGCCTGGCCATGTGGTGGGGGTCAAGGGGCCATTTTGAAGCCAGGCAGTGTGCTCAGGCCTGCACCCAGTTTGCCTTGCTTTCAACCATTATGCCCAGGGGTAGTCAGTGGTGCATGGACCTAGTCTTTCTGTGGGGTGTCTTGAATTTAAACATCATTGAGGGCATGGATGGCATTGGATTATGGTGATTTTTGTGTGTTTTTTTTAAACTTTTTGGGGTGTTGTTGGGGCCTGGCCATGTGGGTGGGGGGGTCATTTTGAGGCCTGGTAGTACAGGCAGGGCCTGGCCATGTGGTGGGGTCAAGGGGACATTTTGAAGCCAGGCAGTGTGCTCAGGCCTGCACCCAGTTTGCCTTGCTTTCACCAATTATGCCCAGGGGTAGTCAGTGGTGCATGGACCTAGTCTTTCTGTGGGGTGTCTTGAATTTAAACATCATTGAGGGCATGGATGGCATTGGATTGTGGTGATTTTTGTGTTTTTTTGTGACTTTTTGGGGTGTTGTTGGGGCCTGGCCATGTGGGTGGGGGTCATTTTGAGGCCTGGTACAGGCAGGGCCCGGCCATGTGGTGGGGGTCAAGGGGACATTTTGAAGCCAGGCAGTGTGCTCAGGCCTGCACCCAGTTTGCCTTGCTTTCACCAATTATGCCCAGGGGTAGTCAGTGGTGCATGGACCTACTCTTTCTGTGGGATGTCTTGAATTTAAACATCATTGAGGACATGGATGGCATTGGATTGTGGTGATTTTTGTGTGTTTTTTGACTTTTTGGGGTGTTGGTGGGGCCTGGCCATGTGGGTGGCGGCCATTTTGAGGCCTGGTACAGACAGGGCCTGGCCATGTGGTGGGGGTCAAGGGGATATTTTGAAGCCAGGCAGTGTGCTCAGGCCTGCACCCAGTTTGCCTTGCTTTTACCCATTATGCCTGCCCAGGGGTAGTCAGTGGTGCATGGACCTAGTCTTTCTGTGGGGTGTCTTGAATTTAAACATCATTGAGGGCATGGATGGCATTGGATTGTGGTGATTTTTGTGTGTTTTTCGACTTTTTGGGGTTTTTAACTGATGTTCCTCTGGCTTCCATTGCTTTTAGGTGCACAAGAGAACCACCAGTGCCAGGAAGAAGTCCTGCAGCGGTGTGTGCAGCACAACGTCACGTGACGTCACGCGTGGCCACAGACAAGACAACTCTGCAACTCAGTAAGTAATTTTATTTAGCATAGTTAATTAAAAAAAACATTGCAATACAAAACGGAATAAAAGAAGATTTTTTAAAACAACATACTTGATAAAACCAGTAAAACACAATCACAGTTTCTCGATTCATTTTAAGCACAAAATGTCATCCTCTTAACTCGTGCAACTGCGGCCTGCTGTTCTGACATCTGAAGAAGATGGGCCCAAAGAAAGGTGGCCGTAACGCCTCAGCGAAAAAAGTTGCCAGTGCCACTGCCAGTAGGAAGGAGCAGAAGAAGCAAGTGGCACCAGCTACCAAGGAAACTGGTGTGCCCACCGACACCTTTTTTGGAGAAAAAAAAACTACGCCTGCAGCAGCAGCGGTGTCCGCCGGGGACCAAGCTGGAAGCAGCACCTCCGCTTCATTGGGCTCAGTGCCACCACGCCAAGTTAGGTCCAAGACCATGAGTGCTGCTGCGGCAGCCACTTTGGTTGTTCAATCACCATCGACCAGTGATGTTGGCTCATCACAAGAAAGTACCATCCAATCAACGCCGGGTGTAACTCAGCTGACGAGTGCTCCACAACCACAGCCGCAACGACAACCACAGGTGCAACTAGTACAAGCGCAAGTACATGGGCAAGGAGAGGCGCAAGGAGAGGCGCCTGGAGAGGTGCATGGAGAGGTGCAACTAGAGGTTCATGGAGCGGCACAACTGCCTACAATGCTTGTTCCTCCAGAAGTAGGGGCACATCAGGAAATTGATATTCAAGCGGAGGTATCATCCGAGGAAGCCACTCCTCCTGAGGATGATCCATTGTCTTCCTGATCCCCAGCAAGAAAAAGGTCAAGGAGGGCTACTACTACTACAAGTTCTTCTTCAAGCCCCCTTCATTCTGATGACCTTGATCCTGATTGGAACCCACAAATGCAGTCTGAGAGTGAGGCACGCCATGAGGCGACAAAGGTAGCTAAGCCTAAAAGGAAGGTTCCCGCAAGGCTTCGACTTATGTGTGATGACGACGAACAAGAAGTGGTGTCTTCTGCTGCTGATGAACAGTCTGACGACGACCCAGTCATCACAGACGTCACTCCAGCCCCAGCGGGCATGCAGCAGACAGACATTTTCACCCTATCCCGAATGGCTGCTGAGCGGGATGTGGGTGGCGTGGCACTGGTACCACTACCAACGCAGTTAACTACAACACCAACACGACCTACAGCTTCCATATTTTTTAGTCAGAAGGGCCGGCAGGGACCTCCATCTAGCTCGACCTCCATTACCTCAAGTAGTGGTGCTGTAAGTGAACAACAGAAACAAATTCAGCCACGCCCATCTTCCACTTCATCTGGCATTGAAAGTCAAAGTAGCACCTCCAGCACCAGCAGACATCTCCAGTCCCCAGTTTGGGACTTCTTTACTGTTAGCGAAAAGGCGGAAAACATGGTCGTTTGTTCGATTTGTAAAGTATTAGTTAGTCGGGGTAAGCTTGGTACCAACTATGGTACCGGAGGCCATCTCAAAAAACACCACCCTATCCAGTGGTATGCGCACCTAAGTAAGATCCAGGAAGTCCAAAGTAGAACTGATCCAAATGTATCCATTCACTTTGCATCTGATGCTGACGAGGGGCTGATTGTGCAGGGGGAAGTCAAGAACCGACAGACATTTTTTCTGGTACATGCAGTACCCCTGGCAGCAGCACTGCAGTGGTAGCGCCCACACCCTCTACCCCTGCAACATGTATGAGGCACAATAACAGCCAGATTCATCAAGCGAAATGCGCTTGCAAAAGGGCCAGATTCTGAGAATCTGGCCCTTTGCGAGTGCAATTTTTGCATTTGGGATTCATCATCCCAAATGCAAAAATCGCTAATAAAGAATTCGCAAATTTGCGAGGATTGGCATTTAAGCAATCTCTATTAGAGATTCCTTAAATGCTATTCATGAAACATTTAAGCGAATTCGCAATTTAGGAACGCTATTTACCACGAAGTCAAACCTCGTGGTAAATAGCGTAAATAGTGTAAATTCACATTTCAGGGGTGCTACAGGGTGTCCTTTGGACACCCCTGCACCCTTGAAATCGCATCCTTATTTGCGATTAGCAAATTGCTAATCGCAAATAAGGAATAACTCCCCATTCATTCCTATGGGCCTTTAGGCCCATAGGAATGAATGTGGAGTTATTCCTTATTTGCGATTAGTAAGGAACATGTAGGAATCGTAATATTTTTTGCAATTCCTACATGAATCCCGTTTTGCAAGTCCTTAATAGCGATTCCTTATGAATCGCTATTAAAGACTCGCAAAACGGGTCTTTGATGAATCTAGCTGTAAGAGTCTGGGACAGACACCAATGCAAAAAAGTACATCTATGAGCCTAACTGGTTTGAAGTCTGCATCATCATCATCATCATGTAAAACGGTCCAGCCCACCATTAGAAGCATGTTTTGGTCTGAGGCGCCATTTGAACGCAACCACCCAACAGTACGTCTGTATAACGCAAAGCTAGCTAAAATGCTAGCGCTGGACCTTCTCCCTTTTTCTTTCGTGGAACGGGTGGGTTTTCTGGAATTTGTGGCAACAGTCTGCCCTAAATGGAAGGTTCCTAACTGGTCCTATTTTGCCAGAGTTGCGTTTTTTCATCACTACATCAAGATGTGCTGGAGGTGATTGGGGCAGCTTTGCAGAAGAGTGCTGTTCACACTATCCACTTGACAACAGACATGTGGACCAGTTGCCAAGCCCTTGATTACATGTGCATCACTGCACACTGGGTCTCTTTTGCAGGGGTTAGAGACAAGACAAGAGCAGGTGTTGACCCGGACACAGTTTTTCAAGATACTCGGAAACATGCAACATTAGCCATGTTTGCCATGGAGAAAACTCATACTGCACCTAACCTTTTGGACGAGTTTGATAGGAAGGTCTCTGAATGGCTGCATCCAAGAAATCGCATAGTTGGTTATGCTTCCACGGATAATGGCAGTAATATAGTTAAGGCCATGCATGATGGTGGCTATTTCAGAGTGCCGTGTTTGGCGCACAGTATTAACATCGTGGTGCAAGATTTCTTGAAAAACGAAAACACAGTCAGCAAGTTACTGACCACCTGCCGAAGAATCTGCACACATTTCAGCCATTCTTTTAAGGCCCGGAAGGAGCTGAGGAGCATTCAACATGAACGTAGACTACCAGTCAAAGGACTCATCCAGGAGGTGGCAACACGTTGGAACTCAACCTTTTACATGCTTGAGCGTCTGTCTGAGCAGTGGGGGGTAATAAATGATTATGTCTGTAAACTGGGTTCTACTATGAAAGACATGAGGCTAGAGTTGGAGGAATGGAAGCTAGTTGCAAGCCTGACAGACATGCTTCATCCTTTTGAGGTCTTCACGCGTAAAGTCAGCAGGGAGGACTGTTCTTTGGGCAAAGCTATCCCATTGTTGGTCATGCTAGAGAACCAACTGAAGGCGGTGTCTTCAACGTTCCGAGATGATGCTGAAAAGCAAGACGCATATCATTTGGCGGAGAGGTTATTAAGCCGCCTAGTTGACAATCAAAGGCTTAAAAACATACATACAGAACAACATTACATTTGTGACACTATTCTGGATCCACGGTACAAAAAGGCAGTGGCCAGCAAAGCATTCATTCCTTTTGATGAAGCAGATGTTTCAAAGTACAAACATTGGCTAGCTGTGTCAGCCACTCGGTTAGAAAAAGAGCGGCAGAAAATTCAAGGAGCCGGCAGAAGTACAACTGAATCAGCAGGCCATCCGGCGTCAAGTTCCACTTCTGAATCTGTGGCCGAAGGGAGTCACTTTCCCTCACAGCCGTTAACGACACCAGCAGCAACTGTATCATCACCCTCACCTGCACCAGGCCGAGCCATAATATTGTCGGAAGAGGATTGGCTAAATCATCAAGGGTTTGCTCGTTACAGTGCTGCAAAGGCCACAGATGGTACGCAAAGTGGAGCAACCGTGGAGAACCTTGAGTCGATGGTGCAGGCCTATCTGGATGACCCAACAGAGGTCTTGGTATAGGGAAAAGGCCTCTTTGGCCACTGATCACCAACCTGGCTCTAAATTATTTGTCTTGCCCACTCGCAAGCGTGTCTTCTGAACGTGTTTTCAGTGC
The DNA here is from genome assembly GCF_964261635.1 of Lissotriton helveticus. Lineage (NCBI taxonomy): Eukaryota > Metazoa > Chordata > Amphibia > Caudata > Salamandridae > Lissotriton > Lissotriton helveticus. The sequence goes on from NC_136067.1 coordinate 55,655,491, forward strand.
TGCTGGTGCCATTGTAACTTCAAAAAGGACCCGCCTCTCGCCCAAAAATGTGGAGAGGTTAACACTGATCAAGATGAATTAGCACTTCATACCACCAGATTACAAAATACGTGAATGCACGCAGGAAGAAGAGGACACCGACTTAGGTGACGGAAGTTCTTCTCTGTTAGCTGACCTACTCCCGTCTCAATTCATAGAGTTTGAGGACGAGCTCTACTTCCCTGACACCGAGGCCTGAAAATGACTTCCTTTTTTTCGTCCTTATTCACTTTTATTCCTGTGTGTCTTTCTTTGTTTTGCATCTTTTACCACAACAAAACTCTAATCACCTAATCACAACAAGTCCATCAGCAGCACTGTCTTCATCTTATTTTCCTTATTGATTTGAGGGTGCCGCAGTCTGCATTCCTGAGGTTCACAAGTTCGCAACTCAATCATGCTCCTCTATCCTCCTCCTACAGACTCCCCCTATCCATTTCCCAGAAGGCAGATGGATGGATTACGAAGAATAAAGAAACTTTGTCTTCGTAGACGAGTCCCCTCAAGTGGGACTGAAATTACTGACTGGCTACATGCTTGCTGATTGCTGACAGAGTTACTTCTGAAATTGACAGGAGAGGCTGCCCTGTGGGCCCTCACTTTCTGAAGAAGATGCGGACAAAAAGTAGAACAGGTAATGAATAATTGAGAAGATGGCATGCAGTGGACAGCAATGGCTGTCTGGCTCTGATTAAACCAATTGCTGTTTGTGTTTTGTGCATGAAATGAATCATATATCTTGTCTTAGTTATTATTTAATCTTTTACACAGTAATTGTAACTCATTTCAACTACTCTGTTTTTTTTTACCTTGTTTAATTCAAATTGTACTTCAAATTCAGGGGCCACTATGCTGCATTTTACAATATGAAAAATGTCCTTGGAGTGGACTCACTTGCCAATATACCATGATAATTAATTAAGTAATATATCTTTTTTCTTTACAGTCACTCACTGGGATGGATGGATCATCAGCTTCGGTTTACGGAAGAACTATGGCCAATTCGTGAGTGGCAAACAGGTAAACCAGTCTACAACAACTACTACAGCAGAACTACATGTCTGTCTATTCGTGGTATGTAGTGGTCGAGGGCGAGGCAGTATACTGTTGTTGTGTTATGCCAGGCAGAGTCCACTCCAGACAGCATTTCATCTAAAATTGGGGCTATGTGGCTTGCTGCAAACAATTAGATATGCTTTGTCTGTCTGACAAAGAGCCTAGGTATGCTACCACAGGTTGCTTCCCTCAGTGGTGCCTGACTTGACCGTCTGCATGGCACTGCCACAAGCTTGGGCCAAACTGAGTGAAGCATCCTGTGTAGCATACCTAGGCTCTTTGACACAGACAGACAAAGCATATCTAGGGTTTAGGGTTCAGTGCGATTTACTAGGGTTTTTGGGTTTAAGTTGGTAGGGTTCCCGCTGAGTCTAGGGCTCAGGGTCAGATGCAGGCTCCCTCATAATGATGTTGGTAAGGTTTTAGGGGGGTTTGGCGTTCTTTGGTCCAGAATTGGCAGAATTTTGGCCTTTTTTGGTGTTTTGCGGGCGCATGTGTTTGTGTGAAAACTAAGTGAAAACTAGTCGTAGACCTTCTTCTTCTTCTTTTTCTTCAAAGAGCGCAGTGATTCGATTTTGTTCTGCCTTGCTGAGATTCTTGGGAAGCGCTGGAACAAGTGTCCAGGCAAGTTTCAAGAGGATCGAAGTAGTGGAAGTGCTGAAAAGTTGAACAGCAATTTTTTGTGAACAGCGCAATTTGCCATGTTTTGAATATACCAGTATTGCATGTTTATGGGGGGCTGTTTGGGGGTGTTCTAGATTAGTGGGGGTGAGTCGGGGGGTTTGGAGCACTGCCGGGAAGGTCTAATTTTGATTGCAAGTGGTTTGAAGAAAATCCATGGTTGAAAAGGGGGTTTTGGGCCTAGTTGCAGACAGCGTTTTGGCACAATTTAAACTGAGGCCTAGCAGTATTGCGTGTTTTTGGGGGGCTGTTTGGGGGTGTTCTAGATTTGTGGGGGGGTCTGGGAGCACTGCTGGGATAGTCTAATTTTGATTGCGAGTGGTTTGAAGAAATTCCATGGTGGAAAAGGGGGGTTTGGGCCTAGTTGCAGACAGCGTTTTGGCACAATTTAAACTGAGGCCTAGCAGTATTGCATGTTTTTGGGGGGCTGTTTGGGGGTGTCCTAAATTTGTGGGAGGGGGTCTGGGGGTCTGGGAGCACTGCTGGGATAGTCTAATTTTGATTGCAAGTGGTTTGAAGAAAATCCATGGTGGGAAAGGGGAGTTAGGGCCTAGCTGCAGAGCGCGTTTGGACCGATGTTGACTGGTAGGCCGAAAATGTTCTAAGTGTCACATTTTCCATTTTTGCTTTTGGCCTGTTTGGGGGTGTTCTACTTTTTTGCGGGTGGGTTGACGGGTCTGGGGGCTGGGAAGGTCTAATATCGGGCGCAAGTGGTTTGAAGAAAATCCATGGTGGTAAAGGGGAGTTAGGGCCTAGCTGCAGAGCGCGTTTGGACTGAATTGAAGGTAGGCCTGTGGTTCTGAAAATCTGGACCCTGTTATTATCCCGATATCGAGGTCCAATACCCGTGTCACAAAATATCAATATCCCTCCATAGGAACAGTTCAGCAGCCCCCTCTTTGCTTGTCTATCACAAAATATCAACGTACCATGACGAATTTGGTGTCAGCGAACCGATAATGATTAGGGCATCATTCCCATGCATTTGCGTCATAATCGAGGGTCGCCAATACCCCCAAATGGTAGTTTCCGTCCCTACCCCTTAGACTCCATTTTGTGAACGGCATCCATCTTACGTCTTGCCCTCATGATAAGTCAATTAAAGGTCGAGCTTGATCTAAAAGGACACGTCCTCCTTCCCTAACTTCCCCCTGACCTGTCCCAACTGACTCCATTGCCTTTAGCCAAACCTGTTTGGGCAGCCCCTCGCCCAGTGGCCAAATGCGATAGCATCGATACATAACATTCCTCAAACCATTCACTACATACAAACCATGCTTTCTACAAACACACACCTGTCCTGTTCCCCGTTTATGGCCAGTTTTATGACTAGGAGGTGCCTTCCTTTATTGGGGTTTCATCGATATCTGATGGGAGTTCCGGGCTTGGCTGAGTAATCTATCACGCATTGGACATCTAAAATACGGGCTTGCCTACATGACTTCGCTCTTTCGTATTATTGTAGAAATATGTGTATAGCCATATCATAAACTCAAGAATTCTTGCTTGCAGCTATTATTTCTGTATATAAGGAGAAGGCTGGTTCTGTAAAAACGAACAGTCTCCTGAGAACACATGACCCGTGTTTGTCGTGCTTCTAGGACACCTGTTAATTGGTAGCTATCAATAAAACTCGATCTCTGACTCGACTAGAAGACTCCGTGTTTCTGTGGTCCGGAACAGGGAGAACTCAGAGGTCTTCGGGTGTTATCCCCTGGCACCAAACGGGTTCCTAAAAACCCGTTACCTCAGTTGGCGCCCAACTCGGGGCGGTATCAAGCGGCGACGGTCCAAGCCAGATGTTCGTGAGGAGCTTCGTGTGAAAATTCCGGAGGACGGCCAGCCACTTCAGCGACCACTGTATGTCGACGTGGTTCCGAAGGTCTTCGCTGCGAGGTTCCCCGCGTCCCGACGGCTACGAAGGACTGCTGCCCTGACTATCGCCTTGTTTTGGACCCAGTGATCCTTGGTAGAGTGAAACGATAGACGAGTCTTCTAGCGACGTCACCGATCTTCAAATACTTCAGTTAAGTATAAGTGGAGCGTCTCCCAGTCCTTAGTTTGTCCTTAGTTTTTGGTATCCTTGAGATACGCCTTGATTTGGTACTTGCAAGCCCCAAAGCAGAAGGACTTGTGTATTCACGAGAAATATCGTAACAGATAATCCTTTGAAGTTTGAAGCTAGACTAGTGTGCAAAGATGCCTGGTTTTAGCAGACTTGGAAACTTGTTTTGTCTTGGTTATAGTAAGGACTCCCGATTAGAGGATTCCTGTCCGGTTCCTCCGATTGGAACTCCAACATATGAGCTCTACGTAAAGCACGGCGTAGGCCCTATCACGTATAATGAAGTGTGGATAAAATACACCCGCAAGGATGGTGTTTTAAAATGGCCCCAATATGGTAGTTTCGACTCAGAAATATTAGATAACCTAGAGGTCAAATTATTTAAGAGAAAAGCCCGGCCGGCGATGTTTGACTCTTTTCGCTTATGGCGCAAAGAAGCCAAACCGAAAGAAATAAAGTTAGCGAAAAAGAATAAAAGAGGTATGTCGATGGTGCAAGCTGCCGTTGCATACAGGGATAACGAGGAAGAGCAAGAAAGCGAACAAATACTTAGGAGCAAGAAACTAGCAGTAGATAAATGCTACCCGATGTTACCAAATAAAGGACAAGGTCAAGAGGAAAGATCCGAGAAAGATCCATTAATGTCCCACTTATTAAGCTCACCTCCACCGTATGCGTTAGACGCTACTACAACGCCAAAGCGTTTTTCTATACCACGCCCCGGCGCACGAAACACAGCTTTTGCACACACGCCAGCTACTCTTCAGCTGGTTCCTACTTCTCCGGCGCAGCCTTCTCAAGGGCCGCCATCTTTACTACCTACCCCATCTACTTCTACGACTTTGCCTACAGCTCCAGCTATTGTCTATGATACCACGTCTGCTACTACTTCAACTTCCTCTACTATTGCCTCTACTTCTTCTTTGCCTCAGCCTGTTTTTTCCGATGCACTTGCTCCTCCGCAAGCTTCTCCTTCTATTAGACAAAGAGTGACAGGTACCGTCACTGGTCTGCTTTCACCTTTCTTCGGGTCGCCTAAGACGACCCCTAAAACAGAAAATAGACAGTTACGTAGTCAACTGCCTGATTACGAGGAAAGAAAAGTGCTAAATGAACTAGCCCGTAAATGGATTACGGATACTGTTAGATATGATGTTCAGTCTGTTATGGAAGTTTTCCGTCAATGGAATGTACCCACTCAGAGATACGTATTCGAAGAAATGTGTGTATATCTGGGCGAAGATTTGGAGACAAATGATCCCACATACACAATGAACGAACTATGGCGTACACGCTTTAAGTTCCACGAAGGTATGATTACAGGCAGAGATGTTGAGAAAGCGATAGAGTTATTACTCTCTTATAGGAGTAAAGGAAACGTCTCTGGATCATTGTACGAAGACGACGTATCAGATAGGAAAAGAGCGAGACAGTACCCCATGAGAGAGGTTCCTCCGGTTTGGAGGGAAGGCGATGCAAATGTAGTACCGCCAATTCTGCCTCATTTCCAGCGTGTATGGGTACATGTCCCCTGGAAACGATCCGAAGTCTTGGCGCTCAAGCAGACATTGCCTGATCCTCGTAAAAACCCGACTGGGTATTATAAGGAGTTATCGCAAACTGCAAGCTCATGTATAATGAATTTAGCGGACATAGACATGTTGTTCGGGAACGTTGTTCCACATCCTCTATGGAGCAAAATACGCCATACGAACCATGCCCAAGAACTAGGTGACTCATGGGCGAACATTGCCGCTATAGATGCTAGACAAATTGGTGGTTCTAAACCTGAGCCGTTAATAGCTGAACTTCCCGGTAGAATTATTGCATACATGAAAACAATAATGCCTGAAGTACGCGTAAACTGGGACAAGCTATCTGCATGCAAGCAGAAGAAAGATGAGAATGTGTCTGACTTTTTCACAAGATTCGAGGAGACTTTCACTGATCATAGTGGTCAGGACATGGCTACCGAGGGTGGCCAAAGATTGTTTGTAGACAAGTTCGTACATAATTTAATCCCTGAACTATGTAATAAATTGAAAGATTCAGAGAGTGCTTGGGCTGTCTCTACGTCAGCTCAAATTTTAGCTACAGCCCAGTACTATGAAAATAGGCGCAAAGACGAGCTAGATAAAGTAGACAGAAAGACAAAAGATTTAAAAACGAAAGTTCTTCTCCAGCAAGCTTATCCGCCTCGTACGGCTAGTCAGCCCAGTTATCAACCGCAACATCAGTATTCGAGAAACGCGCAAGGAAACGAGTTTTCCCACCAGCGTATTGCTTATGGCCCGAATCAATGTGCATATTGCAAGGAAGAGGGTCACTTTAAAAGTAATTGTCCGGCTCTTGCGCGACGTTTGAGCGGTGCTTCGGGTGTAAGGGGAAGAGGTGTTCAACATGCCCCTAGAGGTAGGGGCCGTGGAAATTCCACGCAGAATACAACTTCTTTTACGCCTCAGAATTCGATGAACAGCTTCGACCAACAGAATAATGCGTCGACCAGGTCAGCTCAGTACTATGCTGACGACTATTACACCGAACATGAATACGAGGGTAACGATTGCTAGGACAGCCATGGACAAAGAGAGGGAGTTGTTTCAGTTCCAGTAGATCAGAATGGACCTTATTTCGAGGTAATAGCCTCAGGAGTGTCAGAGCCATTTCTGCTGGATACTGGTGCTACAAAAAGTTCTATCATGCACTTGAAACTTCCTGGCGCACCTTTGTCTGGCGAAATGAATGTCTCAGTAGGTTTCTCTGGCGCCCCTGTTAGAAACCCGATCTCCAGTCCTGTATCTCTTTCTATTGGCCCATGCGAATTAGAGGCACCCCTCATTCTTACAACAGGTTGTGGTGAAAATTTGTTAGGATTGGATTTGCTAAAAAGGTTATATGCGACTTTGTACTGTTCACCATTAGGAGTACAACTTACTTTCGGTAAGAAAGTCATTTCTCCAATGTATGTGTCGAAAGAAAATATTGCAACTGAATTGTCGTGTCTTCCTGATGCACTCTGGGCAAATGGTTCTAATGATGTAGGTCGTTTGGAGATAGCACCATATGTCATAACGTCGAAAGCCAACGTTAGGTTGCCACGTATTCCCCAATACAAAATATCTAGCGAATGTGAAAAGGCGTTATTGACGATTGTTTATGACCTGATTGATAAAGACGTCATCGAAGAAACAACAGGAAATGTTTGTAACAGTCCAGTTTTGCCCGTCTTAAAACGTACTGATCCTTCACAACCCCCTGTGTATAGGTTCGTGATCGACCTCAGAGAAGTAAACAAGATAGTTATCCCACAGTTTCCAGTTGTCCCCGACATTACTGCTTTATTGACGATGAATCCAGCTTCAGCAAATTGGTTTTCGGTGATTGACCTGAAGAACGCTTTCTTCAGTATCCCGATTGCTGAGGAGAGTAGAGATATTTTTGGATTTAATTTAGGAGGACGAAGTTTCCGCTTCAAGTGCGCTCCTCAAGGCTACTGCGAAAGCCCATCAATATTCAGTCAGGCCCTGAAAACACAACTAGACACGATTGTTCTACAAAATGGTTCAACTCTGATTCAGTATGTAGACGATCTACTGATCGCTGCAGACACTGAAGAGATTTGCAAGAAAGCTACGTTATCACTATTGCATCACTTATGTGACATGAAGCACAAAGTCTCTCTTTCCAAACTACAATTTTGCCGACAAGAAGTAACCTACTTAGGTCACATCTTGTCGAAGGAGGGAAGGAGACTGACACCAGAAAGAATACAGGCAATCGCAGAACTAAGTGCCCCAAGGACACAGAGAGAGGTTCGAGCCTTCTTGGGCATTACATCGTACTGTAGACAATGGATACCGAATTTCTCACTACTAGCTAAACCCTTGCTGGCACTACTCTGTAAAGACACGCCAAATCCTATGCCTTGGTCTGAAGATTGCCAGACGAGTTTTCACAAGTTGCGTGATGCATTATGTTCGGCTCCTGTGTTGGGAAACCCCAACTATGTCGGAATTTGTAAAGCGCACAGCTACCTCCACCGGAGGTGTCCCGGCGCTGTCCGTATACCGCTTAGGAACCCTTCCTGGCTTTCCTGGGAAATGTCCACTCCTGGGCACCTCCCAGGTGCAGCCAGGCATCCCAGCGCTTTTGGGGCCGTTGTGGAGACTAAGCAAGCTATTGCCCAGAGTTGCAGCGTGGGACCCATGATCAGAACAGGCACTGAGGCGAGAATATCCAGTCAGGGGAATTAATGAGCCGGAGACCCACCGAGGTGGGAATCGAACCCTGGTCCCTGGCCAGAGCTCTGCATCAAGGTCTGCCTGCTCTAACCATTGAGCCACACTTCTCCACTACAGTAAGCCTTTTACATTATATGTCCACGAGAAGGAAGGTTGTGCATTATCAGTTTTAACACAACATTTTGGGGACAGACAGCGCCCATGCGCGTATTTTTCGGCAACTCTAGACCCTGTGGCTAAAGCCCTACCAAGTTGTCTGAGGGCTACCGCCGCAGCAGCTGTCTGCATTCGACAGTCCGCTGGATTAGTCATGAATAATACTCTGATCGTTATGGTCCCGCATGCAGTAGACATTTTACTAAACAGGACGAAGACACAACACCTTACTAGCGCTCGACTATCCAGTTACGAACTTACGTTGCTAGCAAGTCACATCCACATAAAGAGGTGCGATACACTGAATCCCGCAACGTTATTACCCATTCCGACAGGAACAGACGAGATTGATAAACATGACTGCTGCTTTAGGACAGAAGAAGAGACAAAAGGGAGAGTAGACTTACAGGACACTCCCCTTCCTGAATGCAATGATACTTTATGGGTTGATGGTTCATGTTTCAAGCTGCCGAATGGTGATACGACTGCAGCATATGCCGTAACGACATTACACACCATTATAGAGACTGCGCGCATTTCCCATAATTCTGCACAAGCTGCAGAGCTAATTGCGCTTACCAGAGCATGTGTGTTAGCGAAAGGAAAACGAGTGAATGTGTACACTGACAGCCAATACGCCTTTGGTGTGGCTCACAGTTTTGGGAGATTGTGGCGTGAACGTGGGTTTCTTACGTCACATGGTGCAAAGATACAACATGGTCAGCTAGTTAATGAGCTCCTCCAGTCACTGACCTTGCCACTACAAGTTGCCATTATAAAATGTAGTGCACACAAAAAGATTCAGGATGATGTTGGCCGCGGGAATGCATTTGCAGACGAGGTTGCGAAAGAGACTGCAAGGAACACAATGAGTCGGATGTATGTTGTAGGTCCCGCTAGATGGATTACTGATGTAGGAATGTGTGAGGACACCATTGAAAGCGTGAAATCTATACAAGCTGAGGCAACTGAGAAAGAGGTGAATGAATGGAGAGAAAGTAAGGGTAGATTAGACACGAATGGTTGTTGGGTCGAATTGTCAGAACACCAGCGATGGTTATTGCCTTACGCCTATGTACTTGCAGTAGTAACAATGGCTCACGGATTTGCACACATCAGTTCGAGAGGAATCTGTAAAATATTGGCCCCAGTATGGCAAAATAGCAATATCCCGAAATATGCAGAGAATGTGGTCAGAAACTGTATGGTGTGTTTGAAGTACAATAGCACCGGGTTATGTGCATATGTTTACATCACACTAGTGAACGCTAAGTAATAAAGTCAATGCCTGAATGAATTTTATGTGAAAATATTTTTCTTTTATTTTATTATGGTTTTAAATCTTTCTCACGTATTGTTAACAATTGATAACTGGCTAAATAATTATTTACATGTGTATAGTACAAATTTGTGCATTACAATTCAAAACATGATCAAGATAAATCATTTCATTTAATACAGAATTAATTCCCCTTCAACGCGTTTCGGCGATTAGCCTTCCTCAGGAATTCTGTATGTACATGTTGATACTACAAGGGTAGATTAGACACGAATGGTTGTTGGGTCGAATTGTCAGAACACCAGCGATGGTTATTGCCTTACGCCTATGTACTTGCAATAGTAACAATGGCTCACGGATTTGCACACATCAGTTCGAGAGGAATCTGTAAAATATTGGCCCCAGTATGGCAAAATAGCAATATCCCGAAATATGCAGAGAATGTGGTCAGAAACTGTATGGTGTGTTTGAAGTACAATCCCGGTAGGGGAACCCCAACTCCAGCTGGTCATTTTGCACCTCCAACGTATCCGTTCGAGGTTTTGCAGCTCGATTTCATTCACATGGAGAGATGCAACAATCTGAAGTATGTGCTCGTTGTTGTTTGCGCTTTCTCCAGGTGGGTGGAAGCGTACCCCCTTAAAGACAACACTGCCTTGTCAACCGCCAAAGCCCTTTGTCAAAGAGTTCTTCCCGAGGTTTGGCATGCCTAGAATTGTCTGGAGTGATAATGGAAGTGAATTCGTAGGACGCGTGATGAAGAGAGTGTGTGAATGTTTAGGCATACAGCAAAAATTCCACTCTGCGAATCACCCCCAATCAGCTGGATTGGTAGAGTGCTACAACGGCACTTTAAAGCTCAAATTAGCCAAAATCCAAGCCAGTACAGGTCTTAAATGGCCTGACGCCTTGACCCTAGCACTCTTGTCAACGAGAATGACAGTCCATTCCAGATTAGGACTTAGCCCCCATGAAATAGTGTTTGGCCGCCCAGCCAACGTCTGGGGCGTGCCAAGACCAAAGAAACTTAGCGAAATAGAGCACCCCGTACTGCTTGACTATTTGTGCGAATTGACAACTAAATTGCGTGTTTTACACCAACAGGTTCACAGTTCCTCTCCACCAGCCTCTGACGATCCAGGTCACTCCATCACACCCGGCACGTGGGTTTTGGTGCGGAACTTCCAGCGCACCAACAACGGACAGCCGAGGTGGACCGGACCTTACCTGGTACTTCTTTCCACGAGGTCAGCGGTTCGGGTGGACGGCAAAAAGAACTGGGTGCACGGGACCCATTGTAAACGGGTCCCTCTGCCCCTTCCATACGACCGGTGGGTCAACGAAGGAATTGCCGACTCCGAGACAGAATCCATACCTCGCTTCATCCCTTTCAGCGATGCACGTTTAAAAGAAACTGGTACCGAAAAGGAGAGTGATCATATTTTACAAGGATTTGTGCCACAGTCTATGCAGTTGGACACTACCGAACCTGAGACATTGTTTGAAGACCACACCGTACCTGGGAAAGAACAGTATAATCTAAGGTCAAGACAAAGAGACTAATAAAAAGACACACAAACGAATGTGATTTTCCCTTCCCCCAAGAACTATTTTTGATTTTTCAGCTCTCTCGCTCTCAGGAAACTTGCTCATTTTTGATTTTCGAACCGCCATCCGGTTCTGCTGCTAGGGTCGCGGTTGAAGTCTGGGGAGTGCAACTGGGAAGTTTTAGGTCCACGGTTCTGGTTGGTCCACGGGAGTTACCCCGGACTGAGCAGAGCGCGCTCCCTGGCAGAATCAATCTACCGCCGCGGGCAGCAACTAGAGGATGGAGTTTCCTAGGGTAAAGAGACCTACCAGACTCCCAAACTTTGAAAGACAATTATGCACTGTACTGGCCAAAAGAAAGTTTCTGATAACATGTATTTTAATGTTGTGTAGCATAACGATGTTTTTGACTGGTTATACTCTATTCGTGTTTAAAGTTACGTTTTCGAATGTCACCCAGCCACAGCCTCCTCCTACTATCTCTCAACACTACTTTCACCCTCTACCTGAACACGAAAATCTGCCAGAAGACTCGAATTTGTAAATAACTCATTTATTCAACTCCTACACCAACACCAGTCCATCATGAACACATCGAACTGTTGGATATGTGGACTCATGCCACACACGACGGATAAGGGTATCCCATATTTCATCCTGAACAAGACCGCTGCTGTAAAACGATCATCTGCTGCTATATTGGGGTTCGCCAAACGTCTTGGCGGCAAACCACCAGAGGCTATATTATCCATATACAAAGCCAAAACCATGGCAATAGCCAGATATGGAGCCTCTATTTGGGGTTATAAGAACATAACCCATATCCAAAGGGCAGAGAATATTTTTCTGCGATCTGTTCTGGGCTTACCAAAATCTACACCTGCTTACTCAGTACATATGGAGTTAGGGGTAGGTTATATTGAAGACATGTTGTCTTTTGCACCACTAAGGGCTTGGATTAAAATTTGGCTTAATCCCAATTTAACATAAAATCACACGATTATCAAAGACTGTATGGGGCGGGATCGTGTGGCAGAGATTGAGTGGCTTTCATACATTAAGAAAATAGCACAATATCTGGGCCGCCCTAATTTTTATTCTAACCCTGAAGGCCTACAAAAAGATGATATTAATTGGGCAAAAAAGGAATATATAAAGAAAAGAGAAGCCGAAAGAGAAACATGCGAAATTATGAAGCCTACCGTGAGGACACATTTTTTGACAATAACATCTTTAGCCATTGCACCGTATTTGACGGTAGTAAGCAAACCCTTTCATCGGTGGCTTCTCACTAAATTCCGCTTTAATCAGTCTCACTTCTTGCTGGGTGAATATAACAAGTGGTGTAAACCTCATGAGAACGCCCCCTGTAAGTGTGACGATTTTTCGGACCAGGATTCTATCCACTTTTTCTTTTTTTGTCCTTTTTTCAGAACTGCAAGAGAGAAATATATTAAGCCAATATTAAAAGAAATAAAGTTTATCCAAGTGAAACCGGCCTTTCTGTGTTTACAGTTAATGGAAACACCTCTAATTATGTATGGGGTAGCTAATTTTCTCACAATGTCCATTAGGTCTCGTCGAAATATACCCCAGATACTGTATAATTGACCTAGTCATGTTAAAAATTTAACATCCAGTTGGGGTATCACTGTTAATTAACTGTATTATAGGTTTGTAAATATTACTGTAATTAGATCATTGAACAAACCCATATCACAAACAGTAAAAACGAAATGTAATTTTGTAGGAAAACATAGACAGTGCAAGTATGACGAAAAGTATTTTAAAATTTTCTAAAATTTTCTAAACATGAAATTTGTAAATATGGATTTTGAATATGTATATAATGTGTCTTGTTTTTTAAATACTCCAATGTTCAAATATGAATGTTTAGCATACTTTTGTGATTTTAACTTGATCGAATAAAGTGTTTTTGACTCTGACTCTGACTGATCTCTCAACACTACTTTCACCCTCTACCTGAACACGAATCTGCCAGAAGACTCGAATTTGTAAATAACTCATTTATTCAACTCCTACACCAACACCAGTCCATCATGAACACATCGAACTGTTGGATATGTGGACTCATGCCACACACGACGGATAAGGGTATCCCATATTTCATCCTGCCTTTCAGTTATTATGGTTCTCTGTGGGCTTTCCAGACCATGTTCCTATTCGCCCTAGAACCATACCCAACACGTTCTACTGAAAGTGATTCCAGTAACACGGCACTAATAGCAGGGATAAGAAATATGAGTAGAGAGTTCGACACCTATCTTACGATTCCCAAAGATGAATTCACTCCGTACACTCGTTGGAACGTAACCAAATATGGGGTCTACCTGAGTAAGAGCCAGACAGCAAAGAAATCCCGCCCAGTTTGGATAGTACCCAACCGAGGTCACTTATGTTTTCAGGGTATCGGCAGGGATCCCAAAGCTCAATTAGGGAAGAGTATATGCGCGGAAACATATGTGTTCGCTTCCCGAACTTCCCCTATATTATTAGCAGCCAAAGGCACGTACTTCGTCTGCCATGACCAAGCTTACACGTGGTTGCCCCCTGACTTCTCAGGTACATGCTTTATCGCATTTCTGCTGCCTCCCACTTACACGGCCAGAGCAGATTACCATCGGACAAGGACAGCTAGAGGTGTCGTGAGTAAAGACGACACCGCGGGTCAGGAATTCGCTGACTTCGCAAAGGGTTTTCTGCCATTTTGGGGGCCTATGGTAAACAGCAGGAATATTTGCCAGTTATCGAGGATAGTTGAATCCGCCGTGACTACAACGGCCGGAGCCCTTGGAAATTTGACGACCGAACTTCAGTCGGATCGACTTATGACCCTTCAGAACCGAGTTGCCCTAGATATCATACTCGCCAATCGTGGTGGTGTGTGTAGAGTGATCCAATCCAGTTGTTGCATTTTCATCCCTGATAACGCACCGACAGTATACCAAGCCATCTCTAAACTACACGAAATATCTGATTCCCTCCACGTGGAAAAAGGAGATTGGTCCGTACTAGGGTGGTTCTGGGAACTGATCGCTACATGGGGATGGAAAACCCTGATCTTCATTGGGATGATCTCAGCACTTCTGTTTATGTTCTGCCTGTGTATACAGTGCGCTCCTGCACTATGTGGCCTCTGTGCTACGTCATGTGTACGGAAGCCTGTGTCAGGAAACGAACTGTGCAACAGAATGATGTTACAGCAGCATCTCCACGAATTCCTTCATACAGATTTGGACTCCGATTAATATGAATTATTGCCTTACATAAGGGCAAAAGGAGGGTCTGTGGTTCTGAAAATCTGGACCCTGTTATTATCCCGATATCGAGGTCCAATACCCGTGTCACAAAATATCAACGTACCATGACGAATTTGGTGTCAGCGAACCGATAATGATTAGGGCATCATTCCCATGCATTTGCGTCATAATCGAGGGTCGCCAATACCCCCAAATCGTAGTTTCCGTCCCTACCCCTTAGACTCCATTTTGTGAACGGCATCCATATTACGTCTTGCCCTCATGATAAGTCAATTAAAGGTCGAGCTTGATCTAAAAGGACACGTCCTCCTTCCCTGACTTCCCCCTGACCTGTCCCAACTGACTCCATTGCCTTTAGCCAAACCTGTTTGGGCAGCCCCTCGCCCAGTGGCCAAATGCGATAGCATCGATACATAACATTCCTCAAACCATTCACTACATACAAACCATGCTTTCTACAAACACACACCTGTCCTGTTCCCCGTTTATGGCCAGTTTTATGACTAGGAGGTGCCTTCCTTTATTGGGGTTTCATCGATATCTGATGGGAGTTCCGGGCTTGGCTGAGTAATCTATCACGCATTGGACATCTAAAATACGGGCTTGCCTACATGACTTCGCTCTTTCGTATTATTGTAGAAATATGTGTATAGCCATATCATAAACTCAAGAATTCTTGCTTGCAGCTATTATTTCTGTATATAAGGAGAAGGCTGGTTCTGTTGAGTAGTCCTGAGAGTCACTCCTGACGTTTCCTCTTGTAGTTGCAATCTCCCAACTCCCTCAAAGATCAGTCAACACAATCAGGAATTCAACTCTGACTGGATTAACTTTTCCTCCAGGGAAAGGGGAAGTGGACAGAGAAACTCACAACAGATAAATAAACATAGTCTTCTGCTGTTGTACTTTCTGTTGTTTCTCTAGACAGTGTTCCAGGGCGATGACCAATTCATAGGATGCGCTTCTCTGTTTTCACGCAACTCTAAAGTTTCAAAAAACAACCATAAATATAACCTCCTAACTTCCTCCTTTAACAGAAAAAGTTTAAACACTTCCACTACTGACCATTGGTAAAAGTGCCCCTTGTTCACACTCTTTTGTATTCCGCTGCTCAGCCTCTACTTAAGACTCTTTAGGGTGAAAAGCATATGTCAGTTAAAACTTCTCCAATGAATGTGTTAGTTAGTTAATGAGTTTAGTGAACTGGATCTATTTCTATCATGCAAGACTCATACCTGAGATTTTCAGCGATTCTTCTGTTCAATGAATATCTGCAGTAGGATGATAGAAAAAGAGATACCACAACTTCTCCTAAAAAACTACTGCACTTGAGTCTCTAACCAGATTGCTCCAGAGATAAGAAGATTAGACTTTCACTTCTTTAGCTATTACAATTTCCTATTTACAACATTAAGCTTCACATGAAACTTTTACATTTCACTCTTGCCTTTGCCAAGGCTTGATTTTTTCATCTTTTAACTGTGCCTCGACCCTTAACGTACTGTTCTTAACAGAGTCTTAAATTCACTCAGTTGTCATTAACAAAGTCTTTACTTGGCTTAACCAAGGTTTGTTTTCTTCTTTCAGTCTTTTCACGAACCCTGTAGGCCCTTATTTAGCTGCGTAGTACTTTAAATAAGATTTATAGTTCAGGTTCAGAAATTAGCAAATTAGCGCAAAACTCCTCAACTCAATATTTTCCTCGAAGAAATAAATCTTACTGTCCTTCAAAGCTGGGTTGTTTGACAGGAGACTCGAACCGCCGGATGGAAGGGGAAGACGTAACTCGACTCCGGCAGACTTCAAAGGAATTCCTCGGAGCCTCGGCTTCAGCGAAGCCGCGGAAACAGCTGAGAGACGACAGGCTCGTCGAGGGGCGGGGAAAACCAGCTGAGGGTTTCTCACAGCTCAGAATGGGGTTTTACTGGGAATTAGATGATCGCAACGCGATCCTACTGAACAAAGGCAGAAGCGCTCACCAGGAAAGTCCAACGAGACGAAGCGCCGACCGTTGGAAAGAAGGTCTATTTATAGACCAAGCCAAGTCTCGAGAGCAGCGCGAGCCCTTACTTCCTTAACCAAGCACAGTCACGAGAGCCTGCGCGAGCCTCTCTCGTTTGAGCGCACAATCTGGAAGTCAATCCTCGAGGACATACACAAGGGCTGATGGCTGATAAACAACAAGCATTGACTAATGCAAAACTCAAGCAACCAATTACTAAAACTTAAATTAAAAGATACATACTAAACTGCTACTGTGTGTCACACTAAAGATATTAGAACAGAAGGTTTCTTTTTAAAACATTGACTGAACTAAAATTACACAGCATTACGTAAGATGACCAGTAGCACCCCTAACAGTTCCTCCCCCCAAAGGTCGTCTTACGGGCCTAGGTTTGTCAGGATGTAGGGCATGGAAAATCCTAACAAGTCTGGGGGCATGAACATTCTTCTCAGGTTCCCAAGATCGCTCAGAAGGATCATAACCCTTCCAATCAACCAAATAAAACAAGGTACCCCGTATCCTTTTAGAATCTAGTATAGATTTAACCTCGTACTCAACATGATCACCAATTATCACAGGTGGAGGTGGATTATCAGATTGAGTAGAAGGTTCAAAAGGTTTCAAAAGAGAAACATGAAAAACAGGATGAATAGAATATTCTTCAGGCAAAACTAATTTTACAGACACAGGATTCAGAATTTTCTTAATTTGAAAAGGCCCAATATATCTAGGTTTCAACTTCCTAGGGCCCTCCAACTGAATGTTTCTAGTAGATAACCACACTAATTGACCCTCCTCATACATAGGAGAAGGTTTACGATGAGAATCAGCAGTCCTTTTCATAGTTAACTTACTTTTAACCCATTGCTTCCTAGCCCTCTCTTGAATATCCAATAGATGTGTCAACCTATCAGTAACTGCAGGCATGGATAATTGTTCATCAGGTAAGAGTATAGGGAGAGATCTTGGATGTTGACCCGTGAGAAAATAAAAAGGAGAACAACCCAAAGCTGAATGAGTGGTGTTATTATAAGAAAATTCCGCCCAAGGCAAAACCTCATCCCAAGGACAAGAAGAAGTTGTCAACAAACATCTTAAACCTTGTTCAACATGTTGGTTAACTCTTTCAGTCTGACCATCAGTCTGAGGATGAAAAGAAGAGGACAGAGCTAACTCAATTCCTAATTGTTTACTGAGTTGTGACCAGAACTTTGAAATGAATTGAGGACCTCTATCAGAAATAATCTTTGAAGGAAGACCGTGAAGTCTTACAATATTAGATAAAAACACAGTACTAAATTCTGCTGCATATGGAATCTTTTGTAAGGGAATAAAATGTCCCATTTTAGACAACAAATCCACCACTACAAGAACCGTAGTATAACCATTAGACTTAGGGAGATCAGTAATAAAATCTAGACTGATAGTATGCCAAGGTTGAGGAGGTATTGTCATCGGACGAAGTAAACCCATTGGAGCTACATGCAAGGCCTTTTGACGTGAGCAAACTGGACAAGCTTTTACAAATTGCTGAATTATAGGAATCATTTTTTCCCACCAGAAATGACGCTGACATAAATCCATGGTTTTGTTAATACCTGGATGAGCAGCAATCGCCAAATCATGATTCCAATGTATAACCATATCCTGTAAAGCTCTAGTGGGAATAAACAACTTATCGTTGTGATAAAAAAAACCATCTCTAATAGCATTCCCCTTTTTTGATAACCATTCATGAACATTAAAGATTTTTAATTCTTTCTTAACAGCGTCTAAGAAACTTTCAGAATGGATTTCAGCCGCTATCTTTTCCAAGGGCAAAATACTAGGTGGTTCTTTAGCAGAATTTAAATTTTTCTCACAAACTAATCGTGAGAGTGTGTCAGATAACAGCTGCTTATTTCCAGGCCGATACATAATTAAAAAGTCAAATTCACTAAAGAATTGAAGCCATCTCATCTGTCTAGGGGTAAAAGCCTTAACAGTGGAATAAAATTGTAAATTTTTATGGTCAGAATATACGGTGATAGTATGTTTAGCCCCCAAGAGATGATGTCTCCACTCCTGAAAAACATCTTTAATGGCTAACAGTTCTCGCTCAGCAATAGTATAATTCTGCTCAGCTAAGAGTAACTTCCTAGAGAAAAAGGCGATAGGATGTAAATGACCAGTATTTGAATCCTTTTGAAGCAACACACCACCAATAGCTGTCTGCGAAGCATCAGCCTCCACAAAAAATGGCCTATCAGGATCAGGATGAACTAAAATGGGAGCAGAGGTAAAAGCCTTTTTCAACAAAGAAAATGCTTGATCAGCCTCCTCAGTCCAAAAGAAAGCTTTCCCTTTTTTCAATAACTCGGTAATGGGTGTAACAATTTCTGAAAATTTAGAAATGAATCGCCTATAAAAATTAGCAAATCCAAGAATTCTCTGAGTATCTTTTACCGAAACAGGAATTGGCCAAGTTAAAATAGCTTCCACTTTCTTAGGATCCATATGAATCCCCTCAGGAGACAAACAATAGCCAAGAAATTCCACTTGGGAGGCATTAAAGACACATTTTTCCAACTTAGCATACAAGGAATGATCCCTCAGTCTTTGTAGAACTGACTGCACATGTTGAACATGCTCTTCCACATTTTTAGAATAAATTAGGATGTCGTCAATATAAACAATACAACAGACATCCAATAGATCGTGCAAGACCTCATTGATAAAATATTGAAAAGCCGCCGGAGCATTGCAGAGACCAAACGGCATAACTGTATACTCAAAAAGACCGAATTTTGTACGATAAGCGGTCTTCCACTCATCACCTTCTTTGACTCTGATCAAATGATATGCTCCTCTAAGATCTAGTTTGGTGTAAATACTAGAGCCTTTAATTTGATTAAGAAGCACAGGGATTAAAGGTAACGGATATCTATTTTTAATGGTTGCCTTATTAACAGCTCTATAATCAATACAAGCCCTCAAATCCCCAGACTTCTTCGCAACGAAGAAAAGAGGAGACAAAACTGGAGATGTAGAATGACGGATAAAACCTAACTCCAAAAGTTCATCCAAATATTTCCTTAAATAAACATTTTCAGGTTCAGTTAAGGCGTAAATCCTACTACAAGGTAAAATAGCACCAGGAACTAAGTCAATCCTGCAATCAAAAATTCTGTGCGGTGGTAATTTAGTTGCTTCAACAGGATCAAAAACCTTAGAAAAATTCCTATACTCAACTGGAAGCCTATTATCTTCAGAATTTAAAGTAGCACAAAAAAGAGGCATCACCGGATCCTTGGTTTCTTGATAACAGTGCAGCTTACAAAAAGAAGACTCTAAGGTAACAGTTCTTTTAATCCAATCAATTTTTGGATTATGTAACTCCAACCAAGGAATGCCCAAGATGACACCAAAGCTTGGTGCATCAATAAGATCAAAAACCACCCTTTCAGTATGGCCATTATCTGCCACTAAAGTTAATGGTTCAGTGTTAAATTGAATCATTCCTGAAGACAAAACCGAACCATCAACAGCCCTCACAGACTCAGGTTCCTCCTTTGCAACAAATTTTAGATTCAATTTATGGGCAAATTCAATATCGAAAAAATTTCCTGTAGCCCCTGAGTCCAAAAGTACAGGAATACTATGTCTTTGAAGAGTAGTTAAAATAAAGACCATCCGAATAGTAAAATGTTTGGGAATATGTGTAGTTACATTAGTGACAAATTTGGAGATCTTCGAAGAAGATTTACTCGAGGAAACGATCTCGGCTTTCCTCGAGAATTTTAGTTTTCCGACGGATTTGTTGGAAGAGCTTCAATAGCTAGAACTTTCTTTTTTGCAGGTTTCACAGTACAATCTTTAGCAAAATGCCCAGGCTTGCCACAGTACAAACATAAATTGCCCTTACGTCTCCGTTCTTTTTCTTCAGAGGTTAAAGGACCTTTAAACCCACCCGACAAAACAGGTTCAACAAAAGCATTTTTAACTTCAGACTCTTTTTTCTCAACTCTAACCAGAGAATTTCTAAAATCACTCCTTGTTTTTTCATTCTTACGTTCACCTAATCTGTGATCAAGCTTAACCACTAAATCCTGAAATTCCTTAAAGTCATCAGGCAAATTAACTATGTGTGCAAGAGAATCTTTCAAATCATCTCTTAGACCTCTATAAAACAAAGAAATTCTCTTTTCCTCAGGCCAATGAGTTTCAGTCAAAAGTCTATTGAAAGTAGTAATATAAGAAATAAGATCCTTGGTCCCTTGACGAAGACTCAATAACTCATTATCAGAAGACTGAATTAAGGTGTGCTTGGCAAATAAGTTAGACATGGCTAGTTTAAAATTTTGCAGATTATGAAGCAAAGGGTCATTATTATCAACCAAAGGCATTGCCCAATTCGCAGCCACCCCCCCAAGATAAGAAATAATAAATGCTACCTTAGCTGTGTCAGAAGAAAAAATTTGAGGTTTACACATGAAATGCAATTGACACTGACTAAGAAAGGTAGCAAATTTGCTATTGTCTCCGGAAAACCTTTCTGGATTAGCCAAAGGGACAGATGTAGGGGTAACGACTGTTACTTGAACTGGCTGATTATCAGACCGATCTCCTGAAGTACGCGGCTGACCAACATCAGACCCAAATCTAGTTGGGGCTAGAACTGGTTTTCTCTCCTTGGAGGGATCCCTCCAAACAGAAAACCCCGCCCTAGTCTCATCCAACTCCTGACGAAGCGATTGATTCTCCAATCGCAGATTTTCCATCTCTACTGTCATTTTTTGTACTACCTGTGACAACTGTGAAACATCCATGAGGGTGAGTTTGCAGACTCAAGAGGAAACGATTTTAATAATGGGAATAGTGGCTTCGTCTACTGTTGAGTAGTCCTGAGAGTCACTCCTGACGTTTCCTCTTGTAGTTGCAATCTCCCAACTCCCTCAAAGATCAGTCAACACAATCAGGAATTCAACTCTGATTGGATTAACTTTTCCTCCAGGGAAAGGGGAAGTGGACAGAGAAACTCACAACAGATAAATAAACATAGTCTTCTGCTGTTGTACTTTCTGTTGTTTCTCTAGACAGTGTTCCAGGGCGATGACCAATTCATAGGATGCGCTTCTCTGTTTTCACGCAACTCTAACGTTTCAAAAAACAACCATAAATATAACCTCCTAACTTCCTCCTTTCACAGAAAAAGTTTAAACACTTCCACTACTGACCATTGGTAAAAGTGCCCCTTGTTCACACTCTTTTGTATTCCGCTGCTCAGCCTCTACTTAAGACTCTTTAGGGTGAAAAGCATATGTCAGTTAAAACTTCTCCAATAAATGTGTTAGTTAGTTAATGAGTTTAGTGAACTGGATCTATTTCTATCATGCAAGACTCATACCTGAGATTTTCAGCGATTCTTCTGTTCAATGAATATCTGCAGTAGGATGATAGAAAAAGAGATACCACAACTTCTCCTAAAAAACTACTGCACTTGAGTCTCTAACCAGATTGCTTCAGAGATAAGAAGATTAGACTTTCACTTCTTTAGCTATTACAATTTCCTATTTACAACATTAAGCTTCACATGAAACTTTTACATTTCACTCTTGCCTTTGCCAAGGCTTGATTTTTTCATCTTTTAACTGTGCCTCGACCCTTAACGTACTGTTCTTAACAGAGTCTTAAATTCACTCAGTTGTCATTAACAAAGTCTTTACTTGGCTTAACCAAGGTTTGTTTTCTTCTTTCAGTCTTTTCACGAACCCTGTAGGCCCTTATTTAACTGCGTAGTACTTTAAATAAGATTTATAGTTCAGGTTCAGAAATTAGCAAATTAGCGCAAAACTCCTCAACTCAATATTTTCCTTGAAGAAATAAATCTTACTGTCCTTCAAAGCTGGGTTGTTTGACAGGAGACTCGAACCGCCGGATGGAAGGGGAAGACGTAACTCGACTCCGGCAGACTTCAAAGGAATTCCTCGGAGCCTCGGCTTCAGCGAAGCCGCGGAAACAGCTGAGAGACGACAGGCTCGTCGAGGGGCGGGGAAAACCAGCTGAGGGTTTCTCACAGCTCAGAATGGGGTTTTACTGGGAATTAGATGATCGCAACGCGATCCTACTGAACAAAGGCAGAAGCGCTCACCAGGAAAGTCCAACGAGACGAAGCGCCGACCGTTGGAAAGAAGGTCTATTTATAGACCAAGCCAAGTCTCGAGAGCAGCGCGAGCCCTTACTTCCTTAACCAAGCACAGTCACGAGAGCCTGCGCGAGCCTCTCTCGTTTGAGCGCACAATCTGGAAGTCAATCCTCGAGGACATACACAAGGGCTGATGGCTGATAAACAACAAGCATTGACTAATGCAAAACTCAAGCAACCAATTACTAAAACTTAAATTAAAAGATACATACTAAACTGCTACTGTGTGTCACACTAAAGATATTAGAACGGAAGGTTTCTTTTTAAAACATTGACTGAACTAAAATTACACAGCATTACGTAAGACGACCAGTAGCACCCCTAACAGTTTCTGTAAAAACGAACAGTCTCCTGAGAACACATGACCCGTGTTTGTCGTGCTTCTAGGACACCTGTTACTTGGTAGCTATCAATAAAACTCGATCTCTGACTCGACTAGAAGACTCCGTGTTTCTGTGGTCCGGAACAGGGAGAACTCAGAGGTCTTCGGGTGTTATCCCCTGGCACCAAACGGGTTCCTAAAAACCCATTACCTCAGGCCGAAAAAGTTCTAAGTGTCACATTTTCCATTTTTGCTTTTTGCCTGTTTGGGGGTGTTCTACTTTTTTGCGGGTGGGTTGACGGGTCTGGGGGCATTGCTGGGAAGGTCTAATATCGGGCGCAAGTGGTTTGGAGGAAATCCATGGTGAAAAAAGGGGGGTTAGGGTTAGGGTTCTAAAATCGCAGTTTACACTTTACACCTAGCTTGAGGGGAAAGATCCGCAAATTTCGCCCACACTTATTTATCCTTGGAAAGGAGACTCAGAGTACACACTTTCGAAATGATGCTTGTATGTTTTGTAATACTGTCGACTCTGAAACTGAAAGTGTTATTTTTGCACTACACAGCGTAACTTATATTTTTTTCTCCGTGGTGTTTTAATATCACTTCCTGTTTTTCCATCAACAATTACAGGCCGGCTTTTACCCTATGCAATGGCAAAAATTATGACCTCAGGCTTAGCAACCCTTAATTCAGCATCCACCAGGCAGGCAGTGGACAGGGTGTCTTCTGGTCCCCAACATTGATCGGCGGAGCGTCAGATGGAATGGATGAGTACCGCGAAAAAGAGGAATGGCTGGATGCATGCAACTTCCCAAATTCAACAGGACAACTACAACAACATACAGTTACAGTATCCATCTTCATTTCTACTTATCTTTTAAGTAATGTTATTGCTGTGAACTTCTGTGAGTGTGACTGTGTGCATTTGTTTGCTCTGTGCTTCAATTCATCCATCCAGCCATTGTATACTTTTTTCTTTGCTATTTTTTAAACTAATTTAATGTACTAAGTGGTTCTTCTCTCTGAGGGCAGATAGGCAAGTGAAATTGCATAATTACTGCAGCCCTGTACTGTCACATTGTTTCTTCATAGTTAGTACTACTTACTTTACAGTAACCCATCCATTTAGCAAACAACTTCATGCATGCAGTAGTGCATGCACTTCCTTTATGTCCCTTAAAAGCTTTATGGATAGCTTCGTATCCAAAGATTTGTTTATCTTCATTTGTTGTTTGTCCATGCTGTGTTTTTTTTCCCTCTCTCCACAAAACTTTCCCCACAAACCCCATTCCCATCCAAGTTTCAAACCCTAACCCTCTTCCCTGTGGTTTTCATTGAGGTGTGAGTAAATTACAACAATAATTCCACACACTTGCTGGGGAGGATAAGGTCAAAGCAACAGAAAACATCCTCCTCCTACAGGTGGCGAATGATTACGCTGCTGTGCCCTTCACCTTCAGTACTATTTCTTATAGTAGCCAAAGCCAAACTCCACATAACTAGTATACTTTGGAAACTTTAGCATTTGTTAGGCTAAATTATGGCACTGTTCTTGAGTACTATGCTATCTATCGTACTATTGTAATGATCCGCTCAGGCCACTCAAGGTTTCATTTTCTTTGTTTTCGTATGCTGCTACTGCCACTGTGTACCACCACTACCACCACAATGATACCACTTCATCCGCCCAGGATTGCCAACCTTCATCGCCAGTTGCCATGCAGCCAGCATTGTGCCTAGCCTTAGGCCTATTCTCAAACACGAATCACAGATAAGATAAGCGTTTGGGGGGAGGAAGAATAATGGAGTAGGAGGAGAAGGAGAGACTGACGGTAGTACTACTAAAGTAGTAGGACAATTGAATTCACTAACTCTGTGAGTGGCACTTACTTTTGTAAACATTTGGGCAATTACTTAGACAATTTGAATCAAGCAGCCAGTTAAGTTTCAGGAAACCAAACGAACAGTTAACCCCCCCCCGCCTCCACAGCAAAACAGTAAAAACGCGTATGCAATGTTTAAGTTGAAAGTAAATAATTATTTAAATCCATAACAAAATTAAACTATCCCGCAAGACCCGACCCACCCCTCTCCCTAACCCCAAAGAATGTCCGTGAAAAAGTCCCCAAAGTCCAAGAAAAAACCCAACTCCCAATTCCCACCCCCCAAAAAACTTTAAAAAAGGGGCAAGGGACAGTCTCTCCTCCTCTACTGCCGCCGGCGGTGTCCTTTGGCGAGGTGGGCCTGTTGCTCCCCGCGGAGGTTCTTCTTGAGCAGGCTCTTCATTCTCTCCATCTCCTGCTCAAGGTTGGACACCCTGAGGGTTAGGCGGTGGATGCGGGCCTTGCACCTGATGTGGAGGGCAGCTGATTTTTTGGCTGCTTGGCAGTGGCGGGTGGCTGCAGTACCACTGCTCCGTACTGCTGGAGGCTTGCGCTGACTGGCTGACCCAGGGAGCACGGAGGACGATGCAGCTGTCGCGGTGGATGTTGTGGTGGACTGCGTGTCCTCCTCCTCCTGGGCCACCAGCCGCTGATATTCGGCGACAATCGCCTCCAGCTTCCTTTGCCGGGCCCGTCTAGCCAGCTCCTTCCGTGTCAGTTTGGAAGGAGCATCTATATGAAGAAAGAAGGACATACTGTAACCAATGCTCTTCAAGATTAACACAAAGTAATTCAGCAGAAAGTTGTGTCACAGTAGAACTAGCAACTTGCAAGCACAGTACATAACATTTGTGGCCTGTATCTATCTAACCTCCCACTTCGTCAGCCTCTGCTCTAACATTAGTGAGAGTTTCAGGAATCAATTCTACAAGCACTATATGGACTCACTACATTAGAGTGGACTATGACAGTACACCAGTCTTATTCTTCTTCTTCTCTCTTGTTTAGCGAAATTGGTATGTAAACTTCTGGAAGCTGGCATAATGCCAGCGCAGTCAACTTGCACCCGAGAAAAACAGACGCAAGCCATGATGACACAGACTTGCCTTACTGTACCAGTCCAGTACATGCAGGTGGTGAAGCTCTTACTTTTCTATTACGGGTGGCACTGAGAATACTCTGTTACAAGGGCTACTGCTTAATTAATGTAACTTTCACCCTACAGTGCCAATGACTACTAGAAAAGGAAAATGAAGAAGATAAATAATATGATTATCTATCCCTTCACAGGATATTTGCTTTCATATAGGATGACTTTAGGTGCTTTGTTTTTTATTGAGTGAACACTGATAGGCCACACATGAATGACAGAGTTGTACTAAAATTATTAACAGAGGTAGTGAGTGGCCCCCGTAATCACCGGATATATGCTGTGCTTGCAATACAAACTACTGCTACTATTCATGGTAGTATTCGGAAAAATTACAACTTCTTTTCCTTGCCTTTGCTACACTGGAACGGACGTGCGGGTGCGGTGTTACATGCTCTTCAAAGTAACACTTACTTCATCCAGTGACCGTCTACTCTGTCTACATACACATACGCTATCTATGAGTCAGATAGTACCATGATCCAGGCATCCATCCATTCAAAGTAAATGTCAATCATTCTTCTTAATGTCTCAACTGGACAAACATTAGTTTTTCTCACAGAAAAACAACATTTTCATTTTATTTTGGAAACCGCAAGCCATGCATCCGTGCTTGACTTGCATTTGAATTTGAACCAAAGGATATATTGCGCACACATTCAGTTTCTGTTTCACCCACCCAGGCAGTCCTCTTCCATTTCTCCTTCCACCCATCCTTGCATCATCCTTCAACCGGCCATGCATCATATTCCCAGCCACCTCGGGCAGCATTCAAAAATACGTATCATTCTTTGCCAGTCATCATTACTTTTAACTCACTCGTCCTTCCACACTTACCTACACCCTTCTTTCCCTTTTCGTTCATCCCATCCATCAAGTTCATCTCTGATCTGACTTGGCTTCTCGATAAAACTTTCACAGCTGAGTTGAAGTCAATTTAGAGGAGGCTACTACCGGGTTGATAAAAACTTAGTTCTAAATTTGTAAGTCTTCTTAACAGTAAAGTATCGTTGTACTGTACAACATATACACCCATGCAGAGAGCACACTCTGCATTCTGCAATCTCAATAAGTAAGGAATATAATAGCTTACCACTGCCCGCCACTCCCGTGGCATCCCCCACAGTAGTTCCCGCTGGCTGTTGCACAGCCTCCGCCCCAGGAGTGCCCCCCTCCACGCTGGCCCCGGCACTGGTGGATGGCTGTGCCGATGTTCCGCCTAGAAAATACATTTCAGATTCTTAGATGCCATATACACCACTCCCTAGTATTTTGTCTAGGAATGAAAAAATGTTACTACGACTACACAAACAAATTTAATAATTTGTGACTCTCTCGTCTAAACTACAAATTGCCCTTTTTTCAGGGAAGGGTGTTTTTTAGTTATGCTTAGCCGTAACATGTCTTGCTACACTTTTTGGCACAACTGATGAATGCTTGCTTTTTAACACGCACCATTTTCGTCATAACCGACAGAAGCTTCCCTTCTAAGAACAAGAGCAAGATCAGATCATCATCACTTGGACGGAGTCAGCAACGATTTAGCACCACAAAGAAGACTTGAAGTTCCAACCTGGTGAGGGCTCGCCCACAATTAATGTGTGAAATCACTAAGCACTTTTCAATTTTCGATCCACAGTTAATGTTGTATGATGAACTTGATTTTAATAAATGTTATTACTTTTAATAAAGCTTTAAAACGTACATAGACTGTGGTTTTTGGTCATGAGTGAGTGAGCGAAAGGGTTTGCAATTTGCAAGCATGAGTCCGTGGCTCTGAGAGGTCGGGACTCTGACTCCGTAGTCTTAAGTCCTGGGTTGTATAATCATTGGGGATCAATCATCGATGAATTCGGGAGCTAAATGACTCTGACACACTAGGTAGTCAGTAAGGAGATTGGGGGTTTAAATTCTGTTATGACTGAGGTGTGTGGAAAATCTAACTGCGCCTATTATAATTGATAAACATTGCACTATTTCGTGTCCATAGTTCTGTTTGTGCAGAGTAGTCCCTGCAACAGTAGTAGTATGGATTGTCCTTCTATCCAATCAAAAAGTAAAAAATAAAAAAGTAAAAAACATTTTATTGTTGGGAATTGTCAAAGCATAAACATTTAGAAGACTTCCAAAGACATTATGGACAACTTCCACCTGGAGAACAACGACGACCGCAACACCACCACCCTGCTGGAAAACCTCGCAAACCTGGGACTCAAGCAGCTGGTGACCACCCCCACCCACCTCGCCGGACACACACTCGACGCCGTCTTCTCATCCAGCAAAGACATCGCCTTCAGCCACGCCACAGGACTCCACTGGACGGACCACAGCTGCGTCCACTTCACCTTCAGAAGAACGACGATCCACCACCACCAGCAACAGGTTGCCCGAAGAAGCTGGAACAAGATCACAGCCGACCAGCTCGCCGCTTCCCTGAGTCAGCACCCTCCCGCCAGCTCAGCGAACCCCAGCCAGGCCGCCGACAACCTCACGAAGTGGATCAGCAACTGCGCGGACGAACTCGCCCCTCTGAGGACCCCGCCCAGCAGACCCGGCAGCAAGAAAGCCCCATGGTTCACCGACGAACTCAAGAGCTCCAAGAAGAACTGCTGAGCCCTCGAGAAAGTCTGGAGAAGGGAACCAACACCGGACAACAGGACCACCCTCAAGCTTGCCACCCGGAAGCACCACCAACTGATCCGCGCCACCAAGAAAACTGCATTCAAGGACCGGCTGGACAACAACGCACACAACTGCAAGGAACTCTTCAACATCGTGAAAGAGCTCTCCAACCCCAACGCCGGAAACAACGACATCACCCTATCGCAAGACCTCTGCAACTCCCTCGCCTCCTACTTCCACAACAAGATCGCGGACATACACAACAGCTTCAGCATTCAACCATCGCACACAACGACCGCAGCAACGCCGCCCACCACCACCCTCCGCGCCTGGACTCCGATCAGCACCGATGACACCATCCGCATGATGAACTCCATCCACTCCGGATCTCCAACCGACCCCTGCCCTCACCACGTCTTCAACAAGGCCGACACCGTCATCGCACCCCACCTGCGAGACATCATCAACACCTCCTTCGACACCGCCACCTTCCCGGAGAGCTGGAAGCACGCCGAACTCAGCGCTCTACTAAAGAAACCAACAGCGAACCCCACCGAACTCAAGAATTACCGCCCCATCTCGCTCCTCCCGTTTCCAGCCAAAGTCATCGAGAAGACCGTCAACAAACAGCTGGCCGCCTTCCTCGAGACGAATGGATCCCTCGACCCCTCACAGTCTGGCTTCCGAGCCAACCACAGCACAGAGACCGCCCTCATCGCTGCCACCGATGACATCCGAGCCCTGATGGACAACGGAGAAACAGCGGCCCTCATCCTCCTAGACCTCTCCGCGGCATTCGACACTGTCTGCCACCGCACCCTAGTGCAGCGCCTCAGCAACGTCGGAATTCAGGAGAAGGCACTGGAATGGATCGTCTCCTTCCTCGACGGAAGAACACAGAGAGTCCGTCTACCACCGTACAAGTCAGAGGCCACCGAAGTCATCTGCGGTGTCCATCAAGGATCCTCGCTGAGCCCCACCCTCTTCAACGTCTACATGAGCCCCCTCACGCCCATCGCACGCCAACACAACCTGAACATCATCTCCTACACCGATGACACCCAGCTGATCCTCTCCCTGACCAACGACCCCGCCGCTGCCAGAGCCAACCTTCACGAAGGGATGAAAGATGTAGCCGAGTGGATGACGACCAGCCGCCTGAAACTGAACTCAGACAAGACGGAAGTCCTCATCCTGGGCTCCTCGCCCTCCGCCTGGGATGACTCCTGGTGGCCCCCCGCCCTGGGCACCGCACCCACACCGACAGACCACGCACGCAACCTGGGCTTCATCCTGGACTCCTCCCTCTCCATGACCAGACAAGTCAACGCCGTCTCCTCGTCATGCTTCAACATCCCGCGCATGCTACGGAAGATCTTCCGGTGGATCCCCATCGAGACCAGGAAGACGGTCACCCAGGCCCTCGTAACCAGCCGACTGGACTACGGCAACGCCCTCTACGCCGGAACCACCGCCAAGCTCCAGAAGAGACTCCAGCGGATCCAGAACGCCTCAGCCAGACTCATCCTCGACATCCCCCGACGCAGCCACATCTCCGGACATCTGAGAGACCTGCACTGGCTCCCCGTCAACAAAAGGATCACCTTCCGTCTCCTCACCCACGCACACAAAGCCCTACACGATCAAGGCCCGAGCTACCTCAACAACCGCATCAACTTCTACGCTCCCAAACGCCACCTCCGATCAGCCAGCCACGCCCTCGCCGCCGTCCCCCGCATCCGAAGAACGACAACAGGAGGAAGGTCCTTCTCCCACCTGGCCGCCAAGACCTGGAACTCCCTCCCTCCTGACCTGCGCCTGACCCAAGACCACCTCTCCTTCAGGAAGAAGCTCAAGACCTGGCTGTTCGAGCAGTAGCAGCACCCCCCCCCCTCCCAAGCGCCTTGAGACCCTCCGGGTAGGTAGTGCGCTCTATAAATGTCCTTGATTGATTGATTGAGAGGACTGCATTCAGTGCATAGAGCTATTGCTGAATAGAATGGGAGTTTTGGTTTGGTTAACACCTTTTGCCAACTGTGCAAGCTTAGTTAGCTACACAGACAGACTAATAATAATCTAGTAGTACCACAGGGAGTCATAGTAGAGGCAGGATAAGAATTTAGAAACAGTCTACAAGAAGATCAAAGACGATTTAGAAAAAATCGAATGAGGAACGTTAGGAAAAAATAGGTGCTGTAAAAGATAGGGAAGTATAATTATTAATATTAACAGGAAAACATACTGGGGCCAGCAGAGGAGCCCTCGCCGGACCGATCCTGGCCTTCATGATCTTGTTCCTTCTCCGCCGGCGCCGCTACCTCCTCCTGTGTCCCCTTGCCCCTGGGGGGGTGCTGATATACAACATGAAAGAAAGACACAAACATGGATGATTGTTGTCAACCAAATCAAACATTTAAAAAAACCAATAACAAATTATTTCGGGGAAATAGACAACAATTGCACTAAATTTATTGACCTATCTGATGTGGTCTACTAGGATATTAGTATTGGTGGATTCGCGGACCGTCTACTTGGGAAGTTATGTAACTCACTAAACCAACTACAAAAAGGTTCGACTAGGACTGGCAGGCAGCACTCCGCAGCACACGAAGTGACAGACACAGTCCATCGTGATTGCAGACCAGTGAGAAGTTGAACACTAAAAAGTTTCCTACTAAATAACCAGTCATAATATACTCAAACTATCAATCTCTTTTATCCGGACTTTTCCCAGTCGGTCCAGAAGCAACGAATGGGATTTCAAGGGGTGAAACGGCGGCTTAGAGACATGGAGTTGAAATACGCGATGTTGTTCCCGGCCCGACTGCGTGTTGAATACGACGATTGGACATTCTTTTTCGTCCGGCCTGAGGAAGCAAGTGATTGGTTGGACACTTTGCCCGCTCGCCGTGCTGGCCAGGACCACACTGGTGGCGCTGAGGGGGGCCTAATGGACCAAGAATGACGATGGTGTCTGTGTCCGTAGTACTATTCACCGTGGACAGCTGTGGCTCACTGACTTCTTTGATCGTTCCCTGCGTATCCTGGGAGGTAGCGGGGATGAAGGGACCCTTTCCTCCTCTGGGGTTTCTTTGTGTAGATTAGTTGTTATTTTTTATTGTTAGGGCGACAGGCACACTGCAAATTGGGGTGGCTTCCGAGTCTGTGCAGGGGTGCAGGGTGGGAGGGAGTTGTGTTGGGAACATGGGGGGACGGGGGGAAATGTGCTGGGGTTGTTCGTTTTTTCTTTTTCAAGGCAACAAACTATTACTATTTCGGACATTGGTGTGGTGCTCGTTCTGAGATGGGAATTCGTCGTGGGTTTGAATGGGGGGTAGGGGATTGAGAGTTCTGTGCTGTAATGTGAATGGGTTGGGTGATCGGATAAAGAGAGGGGTGGTTATGCCGCTTTTGCGGCGCCTCTCGCCTGACGTTGTACTGTTACAAGAGACACACTTGATTGGGAATACTTGTTTCACTCTTAACAGACGGGGTTATCGTCTTGCTGCCCATTCTGGATTTACATCTAGTTCTAGAGGCGTGGGTGTATTGCTTAAGACCTCACTCCCCCTCGAGGTTGATGATGTGGTTCTCGACACCAGGGGTCGATATGTAGCAGTTGTGGGGAGGTGGGAAGGAAGAACAGTTTCATTGGTGTCGGTCTATGTTCCTCCTGGCCTACAATCCACAACATTTGCAGACTTGGGGCGGATGGTTTTGGGTCTCCCGGAGGGTGTTCTGATATTAGGTGGTGATTTTAACTCCGTCGTCTCCGGCAGAGCGGACCGCTATCCACCCAGAGACCTTACTGCTGCGCAATCCTGGTTGGGTGACTTCCTGGAGACATTGGGGCTGGTGGATTGTTGGCGGCTTATGCATCCGGAGCAGACACAGTTTACTTCCCACTCGGGAGCACCTGGTAGTCTTTCTAGATTGCATTATATCCTAGTGCCGGCTGCCCTGTCCCCTTCGATTGGAGAGATTAGACACCTGGCTCGGGGTATATCAGACCATTCCTCTCTCTGGTTTCATTTTAATTTGAACACAGGCGCTGAAGGGAGGGTAGCCCCGATTAACCCCTGGTATCTTCTTAACCCCAAAACCCACACTGAATTGATTAAATCACTAGATTTGTATTTTGCTGAAAACGTGGGTACCGTGTCCTCGCCTGTTTCGTTGTGGGAAGCTTTCAAGACTGTTATCAGGGGACAGGCATTGTCTTTGATTGGATGTGCCAAGAAATGTAAGAATGAGGCAATTGTTCGTCTCGAGACAGAAATTACTGAATTAGAGACTGCATTGGAGCGAGATGTAACTCGAGACGCATTGCATATTCTCCACCTTAAGCAGTTGGAATATAAAACTTTGGTTACTGATGCGGCCAGGATGATGAGTAGGGAACAGCAGGGACGGTTGTATGATGTGGGCGACAAAGCAGGAAAATTGATTGCCTTGCTGGATAGAAAGGAGAGAGCGAGTTGTGTGGTTCCTGTGATTGAGAAATTGGATGGTATGCGTGTGACAGACCCTGTTGAAATTGTTGAATGCTTTGCTGATTATTTCCGAGAGGTGTATACCTCGGTGTCCGACAGGCCCGAGGAGGATTCTCAGTCGTTACTTAAAAATATTGCACTTCCTTGTTTGTCAGAATCGGATCGGGACTGTTTGGATGCCGCGCCCTCGGTGGATGAGGTAGCTCTTGCGATGCGCTCTATTCGCTCCGGCATGGCTTTGGGTCCCAATGGCCTCCCTATCGAATTGTATAAGCTACGACCTGATAAGCTGGCACCTTATCTTCGAGATATGTTTTTGACTGCGCGAGAAAATGGCTCCCTCCCTCGAGATCAGCGTCTTGCGACCATTGTGGTAATCCACAAGGAGGGCAAGCCACGGGATCGTTGCGCGTCTTACAGACCTATTTCGCTCTTAAATGCGGAGCCTAAGATTCTTGCCAAGTTACTCGCTAATCGTCTGATTACGGTGATCAGCGACCTGATTCATCAGGATCAGTCGGGCTTTATCCCTCATCGTAACACGGCATTGAATTTGCGGCGTTTGCATGGTGTTCTCGCGAGGGCCCAGACGTTGCGCGAACCGGCCATCTTGGCGTCCCTGGACGCCACGATGGCATTTGACACAATTGAATGGTCGTATCTTTGGGCCGCACTCGCCAAGTTTGGTTTTGGCGCTGGCTTTATTAGTTGGGTCAAACTCCTGTATGAAACGCCACTGGCGCAGGTAGTGGTCAATGGTCGGGTCTCCATGCCTTTTGCTCTTGGGAGGAGCACACGGCAGGGTTGTCCGTTATCCCCGCTTCTCTTTGCTCTTGCGTTGGAGCCACTTGCTGCTTGGCTACGGTGGGTGCCCTCAATAAATGGTATACGTTGAACTCCGGACTTTGAAGATCGTATCTCTTTGTACGCGGATGATATTTTATTGTACCTCACATCTCCCCAAAAATCGCTTAACGTGTTGTTCGACGTGCTTAACTCCTTCGGGAAGAGCTCTGGCCTTGTTATTAACTGGTCGAAATCCTATATTTATGTGCTCGCGGGTGGTGTCCCTCGTTTACCGCGGGGCTGCCCCATTCAGGTGTCGCAGTCTGGTTTTAAATACTTGGGTGTGTTTATCTCGCTGGACCCGGCGGTTCGCTATGAACGCAATCTACTCCCACCACTCCAACGGTTGCGCTCGGATGTAGTGCGCTGGCATAAATTACTGTTGTCTCCTTTAGGGCGTGCGGCCCTTTTTAAAATGATGTCCTTACCGCGATTCCTATATGCACTTCAGAACAGTTTTGATGTGATCCCGTCGAAATATTTTCAGGAGATAGAATCCTTGCAGAGGCAGTTGATATGGGACGGACGTTCACGCATCGCTCTTCCGAAATTAACACTTCCCTGGTATGATGGCGGCATAGCGCTTCCGGATATTCGAAGGTATTATTGGGCTTCCCAACTTGCTGCCATCAACCATGGGATGTATGGTCCGGCACTGAATCCAGCATTTGAAATGGATAGGTGGCTGCTCCCGGGTGGTGATTACAACAGGGCGCTCTACTCAGGATCTTCCCGTTCACGACTTTCGGGACCAACCGCTATAGCCGTGCGTGTATGGCATAGCGCGACTGCGGCTATGGGTTGAAGCAATAGTCTAACCGGCGCTACTCCGCTTTATGCCTCCGCAAAATTGGGTTGTCTATGGAAGACGAAGGGGTTTGATAAATGGGACATGATCGGTATTAGTAAAGTGTGTGATCTTTGGGTTAGAGGTGGGGTGAAGACCTTTTCGGACTTACAAGTGGAATATCAGCTGAGTAACAGGGAATTTTTTCGTTATGTTCAAATACGCCATGCCTTGAATTCCGTTTTTCCTGTGGGTAGTGACATTCCGGAATCCTCCCCCCTCGAAGATCGTACATTGGATGGTCATGTGCCGGATAGTACCATCTCATTGTTTTATAAAAAGATGATTAATGACCGATCGAGTTTGCTTGATCGCCTTCGGGACACCTGGATTGCTGATGGTATTGAACTTGATGATGAGGACTGGCAATCCGCGATCTCCTCTCCCAGGGAGGTTGCCATTCCGGCCCGTCTCCGCCTGGTCCAACTCAAGATCCTCCATCGAATCTATGTCACCAGCCCCCGTCTGATCCATATGGGCTATTCCGCTGATGGCTTATGTAGGCGTGGTTGTGGTCTCCTTGGCACCTATCTTCATATAATCTGGAAATGCCCTGAGGTGATGCGTTTTTGGACTCGTATACATAAAGTGATGAATGAAGTAACGGGTGTTGTGATGATGCCAGAAGCCCGGCAATGTCTGTTGAACGTGTGGGGCC
The DNA here is from genome assembly GCF_964261635.1 of Lissotriton helveticus. Lineage (NCBI taxonomy): Eukaryota > Metazoa > Chordata > Amphibia > Caudata > Salamandridae > Lissotriton > Lissotriton helveticus. The sequence continues at coordinate 55,690,850 of NC_136067.1, forward strand.
CAAATGATTATGATGTGTCGCAGCTTCGATGGGTGACTCTTGCTAATATGATAGCCAAACGAGATATTGCACAATTATGGGGGTCCCAGAGGCCACCTACAGTGACTGCCTGGAAAGAGAGTATGGACTGGTGCATGTTCAGAGAGAAAACGGTGTACATAGCAAGAGGTAGACCCAGAAAATGGGGAAAGATTTGGAACCAGTGGAACTCATACCGGGGAGATATATGTACGCCCCCAGTAGCAGAGATTCCTAGTCCTTCTCAATCGCCCTGACCTGCATTCCGGCAATGCTGTGGTATATTGTACTGTTTATATGCAATTTCGCCTTCGCCCCCCCCCCCTCATCTGTATTCGACAAATTTTTTCTCCTGTTGTCATGTATCTCCCGCCCTCCTTGAGCACATGCCTAATGGTTGTACTTTCGTCATATTGCCTTGTTTGTTTGTTGATGTGTTTTTTGTTGTTTTATGTAATAAAAAGTTACACACAAAAAAAAACTATCAATCCACCCACACTATCTCTTCTTAGTGGCAGGAGTACAAAGGAAGGACTGGACTTGAGTCTCTAGGGGCAGATTTACAAGCCCCTTGCGGCTCTTTTGCTCCGTTGTTGCGTGACTTTTGTGATGCAGCGGCAGCGCAAAAGAGGCGCCATGGTGCGGGGTATATTAACAACGTGACGCATCTGGGAGATGCATCGCGTTGTAAAGCCCTGCGCCATAAGGGGGCGTTCCGGCGCAAGGGAGGGCGTTCCTGCGCAGGAACGCCTTCTAAAAGTGGCTGAGTGAAATCTACAAGATTTCACTCAGTCACTTTTAGGCCAATGCTGCGTCAAAGGTAAACCGGTCCTAGGAAGCTTGAATCCGGTCCAGGGAAGGCATGGCTTGGCAGTTCGGGCTGGACTGTTCCCATGAGGCACAGGGTCAGACTGATTTGCATATGGCAGAATGGGCTAAAGAACGGTGATGGATTAAACCCAGATCTGTTGACTGGGTGTGAGTGTTTGATTGGTTCAGATGCTCCGTCCATCACCACCCCCTTTTGTACCGCTTTGTTCGCCATAAGTTGACAGGGTATGCTCAGACATGAGTCCCTTGCTCACTTTGCCATTGGATTCAAGCAAGCCTGGCTGAAGACCCTTGACCTTCCCGGCTCCCTTTGCCATGGTCCTGGACAGGAATGGAAATAATAAATAGGAAAGAGAATAGGGAAAAAGTAAATAAAAGAAGAGGTAAAAAAAAAGTTGTTTTAAAGTAACCAAAAGTAGGAGAAAAGACAAAATATAGATCTAGAAAAATAGAGGGATAGATAATAAGTAAAAAAGATTAAAAAAAACTTCAAACAAACAAAGGATGGCAAAGATTGAAGCTAGAAAACGCATGACCAGAACCATAGCAATGAATGAAAAACAAGATGGCCGCGCCCATTGAGGACCGCGTGGGTAAGTTCGCGTGATATTTCCCCTGCGAGCACGCAAAAACACACGTGAACTCGTAATAGCGTGCCGCACACAACGCGACATTGCCAATAGCGCCTGGGAACGGAAATACGCAACGCCCACAAGATGGCCGCGCCCATGTACGACCGCATGGGTAACTTCGCGGTCGGTGCGCTGTAAGCGGCCCGCGAATACACAAAAAAAACCCACGAACAAGCAAAAAGAAAAAAATCCACAAATTTGCACGAATTCGCGAATTTTGCGGATCGCAAATTTGATTTCACGCGAATTCGTGGACCGCGAATTCGCGAATTTCGCCCACACTTAACAATGACCCCAGTCACAAGGTAACCAAAAATATGTGAATACTGGCTACACCTTCTAGTGGGACTCAGCAATCCCCTCGCGTATCTGGATCAGCCCAGCCAGGATAAGTTAGATTAACGTATTCCAGTTTGGTAGTCCCCATCACCGCACTGAAATGCAAAGTCACACATTTATAGCACCTCAGCTGTCAAGCCGGAGCGCTGTTACGTGCACTGTTAGAAGGCCAAGCTGTAGCGGGTTGTCCACGCTGCTTGCGGGAGGCTTGGGGGCAGCTTGCTCAGCTCAGGACTGGGCTGGCGTAGGCAGGCTGGGAGGCTACAATGTAACAAGATTCACCACTGGGGCAATGCATCCAGATTCACTGTGACGTGACGGAGTGAGTCAGTCTTGAAAATGGCTAATGGCCACTGCCGAGAGAGACTGCCATGAGAGGACAGACTCACTGACATTGGTGGGCCAGCCATCTGTCCGTGGCACGGCAGACTTTAAGGCCCACATTCTGAAAGGTTCACATAACGCAGTGCAGCACCCAAAGAGGAAGCGTTGTATTGCATGACAGGGAGCGAGCAGGAGCGTGCCATATTCACAGAGACATGGCACTCTCCTCCCCTTTCCCTAGCGGCTGCGCTAATTTCAGCTGCTATGTGTCAGGCAGACACCATAGCGTCATAGTGCTGGGTGTGTGCCTGAGTCTGGCATAGGTGTTGTACAGGAAAGCTGCCCTTCATGTACAAAAAAACTATGGCTAGAAAAGTGAAATACCTTTTTATTACTTCGCATGTGTGCTGCATAGTGCAGCACACATGCAGAGTCTGAAAAGAAAAAAGATTTTTTGTTTTGTTTTCCCATTTAACGCATGCTTTACAGTGGCATTCATTTTTGGCGCTAAACCCTGTCTACTAATGTTAGTAAATAAGGTTTAGCGTACAAAAGCATGGGGGTTTGCATGGGAACACCCATGTACCACCCATGTAATGCCCCCTTTACGCAAAGTAATGGCATGCAAAGCAGCGCAAATCCCATGTCAGACTCACACAGACACCAATGCATTATGGCGCAAAGGAGTGTGCTTGGCACTCGCAGCATAATTCTGCATCAGCACTAGGAAGAGAGGGGGGAGTGCAATATCCGTGAAGATATGGCGCTGTTTTTCTCTCTCCCACTTATGCCCCACAGTGCAGCAACATTGGGTGCTGCGCTGCATTGCATGAGTGGTTTCTATACCTGGCTCTAAGAGCAGAGGAGGAGCTAGCTAGCCAACTGCTCCTTTTTCAGAATCAATAGTAATTCGGAGAATCAGAATGTTTTCCCACATTCTTCATGTTGGACACAGGATGCAACACCTCTTCCTTCCTGAATAACGATATTATTAATAAAAAAAAACATATATAATTACATAAGTATATATTTAAAGTATTTAATACAAATATATGTATAATGATTACATCACACTTGGATATTACACAACTACCACTATACAACTTCTATGTTCATGGCTACAGTAGTTAAATACTACAGATTCTTCCAACCAGTTAGGTGTTTTGTGTGTCCTAACAGGGAAATGGTTGGGTTCGACAACATTTGTATCTTGCCGGTCTTCAATCACAGCTCTGGTCAGACACTTTGGTATCTTCACTATGTGTTTTCCAATTCCGACATTCCTGTCACTCAATATTAAAGAATAAGGATCAACTTTTTTTTTACCTGTAATTGTTTTGAATACATTAGCATGTCTGATTAAATTGTCTTCCATGGAGCACTCATTTTATCAGACTCAACATGAGTAACATCCTGTTTTCTGTGACTTATCACTACAAGCACAGGGTCTGCACTCCCAAATGCTTTCTCAACATCATGGTTGAGGTCTGGCCACACTCAACATCATGGTTGAGGCCTGGCCATGCTCAAAATTATGGTTGAGGCCTGACCACGCTCAACATCATGGCTGAGGCCTGGCCACGCACAACCTCATGGTTGAGGCCTGGCCATGCTCAAAATTATGGTTGAGGCCTGGCCATGCTCAAAATTATGGTTGAGGCCTGGCCAGGCTCAACATCATGGTTGAGGCAGGACCACGCTCAACATGATGGTTGAGGAGGGGCACGCTCAACATTATGGTTGAGGATGGGCACGCTCAAAATCATGGTTGAGGCCTGACCACACTCAACATTATGGTTGAGGCCTGGCCACGCTCAACATCATGGTTGAGGCCTGGCTACGCTCAACATCATAATTGAGGCCTGACCAGGCTCAACATGGTTGAAGCCTGGCCACACTCAACATCATGGTTAAGGCCTGGCCACGCTCAACATCATGGTTGAGGCCGGCCATGCTCAACATTCATGGTTGAGGCCTGGCCAAGTTCAACAATACGGTTGAGGCTGGACCCCGCTCAACATCATGGTTGTGGCCTGGCCACGCTCAACATCATGGTTGAGGATGGCCACGCTCAACATCGTGGTTGAGGCCTGGCCACGCTCAACATCATGGTTGAGGGCCTGGCCACACTCAACATCTTGGTTGAGGCTTGGCCACGCTCAACATCATAGTTGAGGCCTGACCACGCTCAACATCATGGTTGAGGCCTGACCACACTCAACATCCTGGTTGAGGCCTGGCCATGCTCAACATCATGGTTGAGGCCTGGCCACGCTCAACATCATGGTGGAGGCCTGGCCACGCTCAACATCATGGTTGAGTCCGGACCACGATCAACATCAAGGTTGAGGCCGGACCACGCTCAACATCATGGTTGTGGCCAGGCCATGCTCAACATCCTGGTTGAGGCCTGGCCACGCTCAACATCATGGTTGATGCCTGGGCACGCTCAACATCATGGTTGAGGCAGGACCACGCTCAACATCATGGTTGAGGCCTGGCCACGCTCAACATCATGGTTGAGGCCTGGCCACGCTCAACATCATGGTTGAGGCCTGGCCACGCTCAACATCATGGTTGAGGCCGCACCACGCTCAACATCATGGTTGAGGCCTGACCACGCTCAACATCCTGGTTGAGGCCTGGCCACGCTCAACATCATGGTTGAAGCCTGGCCACGCTCAACATCCTGGTTGAGGCCTGGCCACGCTCAACATCATGGTTGAGGCCTGGCCAGGCTCAACAACATGGTTGATGCCTGGCCACGCTCAACATCATGGTTGAGGCCAGACCATGCTCAACATCCTGGTTGAGGCCTGGCCCGCTCAACATCATGGTTGAGGCCTGACCACGCTCAACATCCTGGTTGAGGCCTGGCCACGCTCAACATCATGGTTGAGGCTGGACCATGCTCAACATCATGGTTGAGGGCAGACCATGCTCAACATCATGGTTGAGGCCTGGCCACCCATATTCTGTTCTAGTACATGACTCGGTGGCAGTCATCTCTTTCTGACCCTTGTGTGCGAGCTTTACACTTTTCTCTATTAACATCTCAGGGACCACAAGGAATCCTTCCTCAATACAACCACATCAGAACAAGATAATTCCTCGCTAGAGTTCCAGAAAGCTTTTACTAGACCACACACACATCCTTTCTTGGACCAACCTTCAGCCAAATACTTCTTGACTTCATCCAACACCATATCCTTTCACAGGGCAGCCACCCATTCCTCATGTGAAATATATCCCTCAGTCACGTCACACTCATTAGCAATCAGCATTTCTTCATCACTTGAGATATCTACCAGAACATTATCCACAGATAGTCGTGTTAAACAGTCAGCCAATATATTCTTTTAATCCAGAGCATACTGGACAGTATAATTATACTCCATTAACCTTGTCGTCCATCTTGCGATTCTTGCAGCAGCTCTATCTGCCTCTTGTGTGGCAGGCTTATCCACTAATGGTCTGTGCTCAGTGTGAATCACAAAATTTGTGCCCGAAACAAATTACTTAAAGTAGTTAATTCGCCACTCTCTGGCAAGTGCCCTTTACTTGATGGTGGAGTATTCCTTCACACTTCATATAATACTCGATATGAATAGCAATAGGGATGACCCTACCACCGATACTCTGCGGCAGGACAGCTCCCAACCCAATGTTACTGGTGTCAGTACTGATCATGGTCTCATCTCCAGTATCAAAATCTTTCAATGCAGAGGTAGTGGAAATTCTATTTTTCAGATCACTCCGGGCTAGATTTACGAAAACATGGTGTAGCCCTTGAGACGAGCAGAGTGACGCAAGGACAACGCAAGCCTCAAATGAGATTTCTTATGCCATGCAGAGCCACCTTGTGTGGCTCGGCATGGCATAGTAAATCTGGAGTAATGCAATGCAACGCAGCACAAGTCGCTGCATTGTGTTATTCTGCCCTGCCCTGGGAAGGCCTTCCGTGGGTGGAGTGTGGGCATGCATCCCCCCATGGATGATCAAACATTCCTAGATTCACTACCAGTAGTCAAACCTGGGAATGCATCAAAAAGGTATGCTTTTCCCAGGGAAGGTGTAATGAGAAGGAATAACTGAATTTCTCTTCATTTTATTTGGATATATGACGGTACCACGCGTACTTTTACAACGCGTACCGTTACAACGCTACTTTTACCACGCAAGTCGTTACAACGACTTGCGTGGAGGGGCGCTGGATAGTAAATTTTTTCATTTACTATTCCAACTCCAGTCCCCGTGGACTCTAGGGAAAGGAGTTGGATAGTAAATTAATATATTTACTATCCTGGAGCGCCCCCCAGTGCAAGTCGTTGTATCGACTTGCGTGGTAAAAGTAGCGTGGTAACGGTACCGCGTTGTAAAAAATGCGTGGTTACCGTTGTATACCTTTTATTTCCTCTTTCTATGTGTGATGTATTCTGCAGCCACCAAGGAAGTGGAAAAAGCCTTTAAGGATTGGTTTTTCGCAGGAAGGAATGGTATACCTTCCCGGACAAAAACAATCCTGTCTGCGTTTTCTCTATGCTGCACTGTGTGCGCCAGCGCAGGGAGCGAGCAGGAATAGACCATATCTTAGCAGATATGGTGCAATCCTGCCCTCTGCATGTGATCCAGCGCAGCAATTTGTTTTGCTGCGTTGCACTTTGTCACATCGTTGTAAATCTGGCCATAAATTCTTTTTCACACTCCCAGCCCCAATAAACTACTCACTTTTCAAGACACGCTTGCGCATGCACTTGGTCTCATCAGAGAACGTGGGGAAACATGAATAATATTCAGCCTGACCAAGAAACAATCGCAGTTGTTCCTTCAGAATGGGAGGAGAGGTGTCCTCAACGGCAGTAATCAATTTACTTTTTGGCATCCAAGCAATGACCCAAATAAGCAACCCCCTTGATACTGATTTTGCATCTTTGACCTACGAGCTCGATCAGGCCTCTCTGTACCTTAAAAGTATGTTACATTTGAGACATCTTTAAAAAGTTGACGCATGACGCCAACTTGAATGGCATTCACTTAAATATGTATCCCTCCCAGAACAGAATGGGTTTTTGCTGGGGCCGTCCCAATAAACAAGACCCATCCTTAGCAATGTACACCTTGGATCCCTCGAAACCTAAATGTATCCTCAATATTTCCAAATAGATCTACTGGTTTGTTTTATATGCTACCAATTTGACATCTGGAAATGTATTTAGTTGCTCTTCACCAATAAAGGTATAACTGGCTTGAGAATGAGCCATTGCACGTATATCATCACCATCGATCTTAATGGAACAAAACGGGTTAGTGGGGTTGACATTCACAATTTGACGTACGTGGACACCGAGGCACATATTTATCAAGGTTTTGCGTGGCCAAACCTAAGTGAAATTGATCAAGCCACGTAAAGCCATCTTGCGTGGCCCTGCATGGCTTGATAAATCTAGAGTAATGCAAGGCAGGGCAAACAGATGTGTTGCATTACTCTGCTCCAGGAAGGCGTTCCATGGGTGGAGCGAGCATCCACCCAGGGATTTTGGCGCAATCACAGATTCACCAACGCTGGTAAACCTGGGAATGCATCAAAATGCTGCACCGCCTCGGCTGAGTGTAATGCGCAGAAATGTCTCTGTTTTTCCTAGTTTTTTCCTCTTTCTATGTGTGCTGCATCCAGCACACATAGAAAGAGATAAATGCCCCTGATGATTGTTTCTGTGCAGGAAGGCGTCCTTAATGCACAGAAACGATCCTGCTTAAATGCAGGCATCCTTGCACCATGGTGCACAGGTGCCTGCATTGGTGGTAGGCAGCCCATTGTGCGCCTGCACAGGGAAAAGACTGAAATATGCAGTTCAATGTTAAATGCAGCACATTTCTGCCCTTTCCCTATCACGCAGCGCAGTGCAGCATGGTGGCTTACAACGTTACGCTGCGTGATTGTTTGATAACTGTGCCCCTTAGTGTCTTTGGGCCATGCCTTAGAATATCTTCTTTCCACTTCTCACAGGTTGTGTTCAGAGATATGATGTTAAAGAAGGGATACCCAATCTTGGAGAGTCTGAGAGAACCTCGACACAGTCCTTTGTATCCAAGGGCTAGGTATGTCTTTCAATGTCTTGAAAATGGTGGTTGTATTCTGGCATTGTTTTGTGCAGTGTTCACAGCACACTTGGTAATGCAGTTGCTGCTTGGCAGAGCTGAAGGGACGGGTACGTTCCAGACATACCCTTCACTCTTTCCAAAAATTGACGTTCTTTACTGGCCCATTGAAAAAGTCTTTTTTCAAAATAGCCATCTTTGGCTGTGTGAGGCAGCTACACCGTCAGGAGGGATTATTATTTAACAAAATACAGAGCAATTCTGTTTTCTGACAACTGAACAAGTGCGCATGCTCGCTGAAGTGCGCATGCCCGTGATGCTTGTCTTGGTGCTGCCGCCACTGGCGGTTGTCAGCAGCTAATGTAAGTGAGTGTGTGTGGTGGGGGGCTGGGGGGGCTTGGTCTGGCAGATCTGCTGCAAAGGGAAATGGGGGTGGAGCAGCCGGAGCTCAGTTGCAAGGAGCTGTGTATGTTCGGTTCAGGCGGTTATTTTTATTTAGTTTATTATCAGCTTGAGTATATCACGTAAACTGTGAAAATCATTTACAATTGCACATAGATTACCTACTGGCGGTCGCCAGTAGGTATATATAGTTAGGATTTTTTCCCTATGGGATTTTTGAAAATTCTATGTCTAATAACTTTGGCGTTTGTGGACAGAATTGGCTGAAATTTTCTGGAAAATGGAACATTTTGTTTCTGAGCAGCCCTTGGAAATTTGGGGGAGTTTCGTCAAGGGGGGGCCGAGAAAAAAGGGGGGTCCCAAAACGTGTTTTTAACATTGAGTTTTCCATAGGGCGGTTGGCCTCACTTTTAGCCCGAACGGCTGAATGGATTTCCATGAAACTTGGCAAAATTGTAGGGACTGGTAGCCCGATGTGCCTTTTCTAGGTCTCAATATATGTGCTCCAGTGGATTTTGAGAAATTAACGTTTAAAAAAAGATATATATCTGTAAGCGCGCTCCGGGCAGCGCTCCGGTCCGCGGACCTTAAACGTACCGGAACTTCGCGTAGCTAAGCTGATTGGCTCTCCGGTGTCTGTCAACATTCTAAACAGTCCGGAGCGGCCGCCATCTTGTCTCTCGGTAGGATTGAGAGACAAGAGGAGGCCAAAACAAAGGCGAAAATGACCATAAGGGGGCATACTAGATCCTCCCTGACCCCCTAGGTTTAATGTGGAGGTTTTAAAAAGGGCCCCGCGGGGCAAAAAAAACAAAATTTTTTTTTTTTTTTTGCGTGGGGAGCGCCCGGTCCGCGAACCGGGAAGCGTTCTGGGCAGCGTACTGCAATGAAAAATGAATGATAGACTTTTCAAATGCTGTATGTTAATTGATTGTTGTTTTTGTTGATTATTTTTTATTTTCTTTATTTTTTAAGCATTTTTTTTAATGTGATTGTGTTTCATAATTTATTAAACTTTCTAACATTTCATTGTCAGAAATTTCATAATTATCATGGAATATACATTGTAGTCTCTGAGGGTGTAAAATGTCCTCATTTGCAAGGAGGTTATCTACTGCTTGTACACATTGCAGTAGTTCATTGTCCCAAGTTTCATCGAAAAATTCAATGTCAATTTGATCAATTGTATCAATCAATTCTTGGCTGCTGTCTTGCAGGTCCATTTCAAAAGAAACTTGGTTTTCGCCTTCCATTTTGCCTGAAATTTGAATTAAAAAAATATATATTAGTAGAGATAGGGCAATGTTGGGAATAATTTTAGATAGGCATTTTTTATCAGTGAATTTATCTTTGGGCAGTGTATAGTATCAGAGTGGAAGTAGGAATATAAAAATGTGTATGTGATTTAACGTAAGTAAATTCATAATTATACAAGAGAAGCCTAACTCCATCCATAACTATAACAGAGAAGTCTCTCTAAATCTATAACTACTACAGAGGGATAGTATATATCTATCAGAAAAAGTTTACCATATTAACTTATAGTGCACAATATACTTCAGTTTTAAAAATAAAAACTTACCTTTAGAAAGAAGTTGAAGGAATTAGTGAAAATACTATTGAAATGTACAGCAAGTAGTAGTAGTCAAAATGGCTGTGTTTTCTTCTCTTCCTTTATATATATTCAGGTATATAACCAATGAAATGTCAGGTAAAAAAAATAGAAAATGAAAGTAACATTTTCATTGGTTGTCAATTCCAACACTTCAGATGTGTTTTGTGAAGTAATTTACCTCAGGGTATTTAGAGAGGTCTACAGGCTAAATGACTAAATGGAATTCCAATCAAATTTGTGAAAATGGTAGGGATTGGTATGTAGTATGAGCTAATCTATATTTGGTGAAATTGTCTCCAGTGGCTTTTCTGTGAACTACTTTCCCACCTTTTTTGATGGTGCGCTTCCCAGAGAGCGACCCGGTACGCGAACCGTTGAGCGCCCCGGTTCGCGAACCTTAAGCGTTCCGGGAGTCCACCATTTTGTGTTTTGGTCGAATTAAGATACAAGATGGAGGGCAAATAATGTTCAGAATGGGTAGAAGGGGGCACGGTAGAGTTATCTTGACCCCCTAGGTTTTCTGAGGGTGGGTGAGGAGGCTTATATGTGCGAAAAAAAAACATTTTTAAAAAAAATTTCGCGAGGTTAGCTCCCGGTTCGCGTACCGGGTAGCGCCCCAGGGAGCGTATTTTGTTGGAAATTAGTGAAAAATGTTAGAGTAAAATAATAATTGTGAGTGATCAGATGTAGGGTAGCTCTGAGAAGAGCTTTTGGGTTTATGGTACATTTAGGTACTTATAAGTAGGTACCAATGCACATTCTTAAATTCAGAGTGAAAACTCTGTTGCCCTCATCTGAGAAGTGAACTCCATCTCCTCTGTAGATATCTTGCATGTAGTAACGCAAGTTATTGTTGTACAGGGAGCCCATTCCATGGTCTCTCATGTAAGCTGAAACAGATTTGTTTACATGCTTCCTCGACTTCTCAATTTGTGGACAAAATTGGTTTGACCACCTCCATTTCTGTCTTTGGCATATATTTGAATATACCAAGGCAGTCTGAGGAAAAAGTGCCATTAATTGCTCAAAGGTGTCCTTTAAAAGCATTTCCAGACCTACACCAGTCAAAGTGCCCAAGTCATTACCTCCACAGTGCACAATTAACAGGTCAGGTTTGGGCAAATGCATAAAGGTTTTCACCAATGGTATCAATTGGTGACATTTTAATCCTCTGTGGCCAAACCACTTAATTTCCACATCTTGTAAATTGAGGTTAGGTAATTTCCTGTTTTCAACGTACCTTTGAGCCCAGTGAATATAACTATGTCCAACAATCCAGACAGAAAACATGGTGAGAGAAGGTTCTCCTGCAGTCAGATGAAGTGTGGCAATGAAATGGCAGTTGAAAAAATGAGAGTTTAAAATGAAAAAAACTGTGGAGTTTCTGTGTTCATGAAGCAGTAACAGTGATTGGTGGATTTTGATTGCTGAAAACAGAAAGTTAGGGTGCACGGATGTGTTCTTTGAAAGATGTATTTTGAATGGTCAATAAAAAATCATTAAATGAAAGAATGCACTGGATATGCAGGTGCACTGAGAGTTCAGAGTTCAATTGCAACAAAGTTGTGTGAACTTGCAAACACCAGAAGTCTTCCAAGAGGTGGTTGCCATGCAGAAAAGACAGAAAGTGCAGAGGGGGGAAGGGTTTTCATTTGAAAAAAAGTGAGGGAAGAGTTTTGATTGGGTGACATGAGAAATATGTGTGAAGAATTACAGCATTTCTGTGCTTTTGATAGCTGCAGACTCTGGAGTGCATACCTTTTGCTCTGCTGAAGACAAATTGGTGTGTTTCTGAGACTGTTTTCAAACTCAAAGTATTTGCTAAGGTGAGAAAATATTTCTTTAATTTAGATAGAGAATAGTGTGCTTTAAGGAGAAAATTATGAATTATGTGGCGCAAATTGCTTGTAAATATGCTCCCACATGTGCATGGAAAATTTTGATTTTGAATGTTTGTGTTACATAGCCATGTTAAAAGTGATACAAACATGCAGGAAAGGCAATGAAATAATGCTTTTATGTGTCTTAAGGACATTTTAAGTAATTTTGCCATGTGCAGTGTTTTGAAATTATGATTTGAAAATCGTTTTTGGGGAAAAGGAATTGATTTAAATTTATGACAAGGACATAATGGTGTATGCTTCTTTATACGGCAATTGACTGTCCCTGATGTTATTTTTCCCATTTTAATGTAAGACCTTTCTCTGTGGCGCAAGTTGCTTGTAAATATGCTCCGACCTGTGCATGGGAAATTTAGATTTTAAATGTTTGTGTTACATAGCCATGTTAAAAGTGACCCAACCATGCTGGAAAGGCAATCAAAAAACGCTTTCATGTGTCTTAATGACATTTTAAGTCATTTTCCCATGTGCAGTGTTTTGAAATTATGATTTGAAAATCGTTTTTGGGGAAAAGGAATTGTTTTTAAATTCATGACAAGGACATAATGGTGTATGCTTCTTTATAAGGCAATTGACTGTCCCTGATGTTATTTTTCTCATTTTAGTGTAAGACCTTTCTCTGTGGCGCAAATTGCTTGTAAATATGCTCCCACATGTGCATGGAAAATTTAGATTTTGAATGTTTGTGTTACATAGCCATGTTAAAAGTGACCCAATCATGCAGGAAAGGCAATCAAAAAACGCTTTTATGTGTCTTAAGGACATTCTAAGTAATTTTCCCATGTGTAGTGTTTTGAAATTATGATTTGAAAATCGTTTTTGAGGTAAAGTAATATTGTTAAAATTTATGTGCGCCATATGCCCCCAAATTTCTTTTTCAGGGGTGCAGCAGGGTGTTCTTGAGACACCCCTGCACCTTTGGAAAAAAATCCTAATTTGTGATGAGCAAATTGTTAATCGCAAATTGCACCTTCATTTATATGAGCCTCCTAGCCCATGGAAATGAATGGGTAATTTGCAATTAGCAATTTTCTCATCGCAAATTTGGAATGGTAAAGAATCGCTATTTATTCCTTAAAATTCGCTTTTTTGGAAATGCAAAATAGTTATATGATACATATGGCGGTTGATGTCTAACAAGATAAGAAGCTTAGGGATACATTTATGATGACTGGCGCAATGAAGTAGAAATCACTTACTTCATTGGTAGAGCTTTACATGTATTATCTCCTCTGTATTCTTCATCAAGCGTAACTTTAATCTGCAATCCTGAGTAGGCCTCACTTTAAACAAACCTCTGGATAGGCCACATCTTATTGTTATCCTGAATTAATCATTTAAAATGCTAGGGACAGATTTATGATAGTTGTATGCCTCTTTTGCGCCACTTAGAAAACATTGTCCATGGGGAAAGGACTTAAAATGTCCTTAAGACACATGAATGTGTTTTTTTAAAACGTTTGCAATTTTTTTGGGTCACTTTTAACATGGCTATGTGACTCAAACAGTCAAAATCTAAATTCGCCATGCACAGGTGGGAGCATATTTACAAGGAATGTGCTCCATGGGGAAAGGTCTTATAATGTAATATGGGAAAAATGACATCAGAGACACTGAAATGCCTTATAGAGAAGCATACACCATTATGTCCTTGTCATAAATTTGCAAACCATTACTTTTCCCCAAAAACGATTTTCAAATCATAATTTGAAAACACTGCACATGTGGAAATGACTTAAAATGTCCTTAATTCAAAATTTGCGATTCCTTAAATGCAATGTATCAAACAAAAAATATGTAAAAAATGATATTAAGGATTTGGAAACTACCACCAACTTCTAGTTTGTGGTAAATTGCGAATTCTTTTCAAAAAGCATTTTTTTCCAAAAAACAAAAGGTCCCATATGACGCCCATACATGCCCTTAGGGCATGTAGGTGTGCCATATGCCCCCAAATTTATTTTTCAGGGGTGCAGCAGGGTGTTCTTGAGATACCCCTGCACGCTTGAAAAAATTCCTATTTTGTGAGGAGCTAATTGCTAATCGCAAATTGCAACCTTCATTCCTATGAGCCTCCTAGCCCATGGAAATGAATGGGTAATTTGCAATTAGCAATTTGCTCATTGCAAATTAGGAATAGTAAAGAATTGCTATTTATTCCTTAAAATTTGCTATTTAGGAAATGCAAAATAGTTTGATGGTACATATGGTGGTTCATCTGTAACAAGATAAGAAGCTTAGGGATACATTTATGATGACTGGCGCAATAAAGTGCACATTACTTACTTCATTGGTAGGCCTTTACATGTATTATCTCCTCTGTATTCTTCATCAAGCGTAACTTTAATCTGCAATCCTGAGTAGGCCTCACATTAAACAAACCTCTGGATAGGCCACACCTTATCGTCATCCTGGATTAATCATTTAAAATGCTAGGGACAGATTTATGATAGGTGTATGCCTCTTTTGTGCCACTGTGCGTCACTTTTATGATGCAGCGGCGGTGCAAAAGATTTGCTATGAGGCGACAACATTACAAATTGATACATTTAGGCAGATATGTCATGGTGTAAAAAAAACGTACCACATGAAACCGATGCAGCAGTGATGCAAAAGATGCACCATGTCGTAAGACAGGCCTCACTTGGGGCCATATGTATCAAGCTAATTAGCATTCGCAAAGATCAAAATTCTACGAATTTTGGCCTTTGCGAATGTTAATTAGACAAATGGTATGTATCAAACAAGTTTGATGCAAAATAAGGAGTAGCAAAATTTGCTATTCCTTATTTTGCAATTGCACTGAAGGATTTGCAAATTTTGTGACTACTTAAATGCAATGTATCAAACAAAAAATATGTAAAAAATGACATTAAGGATTTGGAAACTATTGTGGTAAATTGGTGGTAATTTGTGAATTCTTTTCAAAAAGCTTTTTTTAAAAAAAACAAAAGATCCCATATGACGCCAACACATGCCCTTAGGGCATGTATGTGTGCCATATGCCCCCAAATTTCTTTTTCAGGGGTGCAGCAGGGTGTTCTTGAGACACCCCTGCACCCTTGGAAAAATTCCTAATTTGTGATGAGCAAATTGCTAATCGCAAATTAAACCTTCATTCCTATGAGCCTCCTAGCCCATGGAAATGAATGGGTAACTTGCAATTAGCAATTTGCTCATCGCAAATTAGGAATGGTAAAGAATCGCTATTTATTCCTTAAAATTCGCTATTTAGGAAATGCTAAATATTTTGATGATACATATGGCAGTTCATCTCTAACAAGATAAGAAGCTTAGGGATAGATTTATGATGACTGGCGCATCACCAGGGATGTGCCAGTCATCTTGCGCCGCTGTTCCGCCACCCATGGTGTGCTACATTTACAATGCGGCACAGCATGGGGCAAAAACGGCACAGATGCTTGATGCATCTGTGCCGTTAAGGTGGCGCATTGCTGGAGTTGTATCGCAAGTGCGATGCAGCTCCAGCAAGGCTCAGGGGTGCACCATCTCCACAATGTTGCGTCAAGACCTATGCCTGCTTCAAGCAGGCGCAGGGTTTTGACGCAGGTTTCTCCTATCTGATTGTAAATGCGGCACACCATGGGTGGCAGAGCAGTGGTGCACGTTAACTGGTGCATGCCTGGGGATGTGCCATTTAACATAAATCTGCCCCTTTATATTTAAGTATGTGCAGGGGACACAGAGTCGGTGAGGCTTATCCAAGGTTAAGAAGAGATGAGTCCTGTTCAGTTAAAGATTAGACATAGGCTTCACCTGCTCAGCATCGCTGGACATGGCTAAATAATAGCTGCAAAATGTTACTCTTGTTAAACAATTTTACTATTATAATCTGTGAGATTTGTCTCTTACTCTGCAACATCTCATTGTTGTTATCTTTCTTTAAAGATAAAGACAACCTCAACATGAGCGACAATCTGCAATCAGTTGATTTTGACCTCATCATTGAACTTGTAATTGAAACATCAGTGGATGTTGATCCCTTGGATGATTTAAATCCTGAGGATGAAGAAGAGCGTGATGAGGATGCAGATTTGTCCGAATTATATGATATAGGATGGGAAGCTGACCTGCTTGAGCCTTTGGAAATATAAACATTTATTTTTAAAATTTATAATTAATAAAAAGTAAAAAGGTAAACCGTTTAATTTAAAAATAAAGACACCTTCAAAAGCAGGTTATGTGTAGTGTCTTCAATAAAATATTAAAATATGCTCATAAAATTAGATCAGATTCACATATAAAATAGCATAGGTAACATAAATATAAATGTCATTTCTTTTCTGGTATTTCTGTATTGTAAATTTGCCAACGACTAAAAAATCTTCTAATTAAAATGTCAAGTAGTGTGTTAAGTTTTTTATCACTGTTACTGATTTACTGTTTGGTAATAATGGTTAATAACATTATTTATTATATTTTTCCACAGATTCAACTGCAGATCATTTCAAGATTTCACCATGCCTACAATAGAAAGACAGAGAAAGGCTGCAAAACGTCAAAGACAGCAGGTGAAAAAAAATACGCAGCAGTCCTCTAACAAAAAGATTTGTCAAGTCACGAAGAAAGCACCGGGTAAGAGCACAAAACAATTTATAAGAAATATGTGTAGTAAAAAAAATATTACTACAGAAAATGTTTCAGTCCATAAAACGAGAAGGAAATCAAATGGAAAAGAAAGGCCAATGAAAAATGTTACTGCTAGAGCAAGAGATAACTCTGTGCATGATAGTAGAAGGAAACAACAGTTTAGGGAGATTCGTAAACGAATGTTCCGGAACAGGATAATTGGCAATTTGTTAAAAAATATTAAGAAAGGTCAACAGAAACTGGTTTTTTATAAGACAAAAAAAAAGTTGAGAAAGTTATTGATCAGGCATTTGAAATTAAACGTAAGTTATTTATTTTGATAATCAATAGAATTAGGAAGCTAAACAAGGCAATTTTTGATTTCAAAAGAAATAGTAGATGGAAGAGAATAGTTAATCGTAGTAATTTTTGTGAAGTTTTTTCTGGAGAATGGATGCATAGTTCAAGCTGTGAGGCATTTTTTAATGAGGAGAGTTATTTCCAGGATAATGATTTGGTGCATGCAGTTGACACCAGTGGTCGTGCTTATGAAGTGAAAGATGGTTGTCCAGTTGAAAAAGAAAAACTTGTGACAACAGAGGCAGAAGAGGTGTTAGGTAATGAGGTTTTAGGAAGACGTGCTAAGGGTCCTGTGTACACCTGGAAGTGTAGTAGTATTTGCAGTGTGCGACAGGATTCCATCAATTTGCTTTGTGATTTTGTACGGTCATTTAATAAGAAAAGTTTGAAGCAGAAAATGATGTTGTTGCAAGAATTAGATCCTTGCAGAGTAAGAGAAGTGACAGGTTTGCATGGACATTCACTGGCTTGTCTTTCCAGGAGAGTATGCCAGAGTGTTTTTCATCATTTCAGGATGCTAGCAGTGCATCATAACAAAGTGAGGAAATTAGTTAGAATGTTGTATTATGCTAAGAGTCCAGCAATTATGCTTAAACAATTATGCGCTGCTCTTTTGCATGGTTCTGAAATAGATGTGAAGAATATATGTGAAGAAATTGAGTTTTGTTACTTTGGAAGTAAAGAGGAGAATGTTGAAATTGAGCAAGAAGAAGAGGGGCATGTGGAAGATAGTGTACAGGTTTCCAGTACAGATAATTTCCAGAGGGAAATTCCCACGTTTGAGGTGAAATCAAGTGAGAGGCCTAATTTCACTTGTGTGTGTTGTCGACGCACTTATTATAAGAATCAGACTAAGTTAGTGGATTTATATGCAAAAAGTGAAAGGGAAAATAATAGTGAATGGAAGGATTTTGCAACATACTTGATGGTAGAAAATTGTTTTGATTTGGGATTGGATCAACGTGTGTGTACTTATTGTTGTTGCAAATTAAATCAAAACCAGATGCCTGCTAGAGCAGTTCATAATAATCTGGAATTGGTTGAGATTCCTTCTGAATTGAAGGATTTAAATACTTATGAATCTATTTTGATTCAAAGTATCCATCCCTTTCAGGCTATTGTAAGAATGGAGCCAAAGACAGGGAAATTGCCTCCATCAGATTTACAGAGAGGATTAAAGGGAAGAGTTGTTTATTTGCCTCTAGATTTGAAGAAAAACATTAACACAATTGGAGTAGAAAAAGTGGAAGATGAACCTCTGGTTATCTTAGTTAATGGGGTTCCGACAAAGAATAAGAAAATATGGCAAGATTTAGTAGATGTTAGGAAAGTTAAAAAGGCAACATTGTATTTGAAAAAAAATAATAAATACTATAAGAATGTATATGTTGCAGAAGAGGAAGTAAGTGAGGAAGAGGATAGCGATTTGTGTGCTGGTCAAATTGAGAAAGTAGAACCCTCTACTAGTGAAGAAATATATGAACATTATAGTGTTCATCCTTTGCATTCCAAGGAAGTCATGGGGAATGCTATTGAGTTGTTTCAAATGAAACAAGCCAAAGGGAGTCCCATTAGTGTTTGGGAGGAAAGTTTGGAAGCTCGGTGTTTCCCACAGCTTTTTCCAACAGGTCAGGGAGGAAGATATGATGAGCGACCTCATCAAATTCCTGCTTCTGAATACCGGACTTTGCGATTGTATGCAGGAGATGCTAGGTTTCGACAATGCATTCCTTATTTGTTTCATCTCCTGTTTGAAAGCGATCTGTCTGGACTGTCATATGCAGTGAACCACATCTTGAAAAGTGGTATACACATGCAAAACATCTCGGCAAGTGACTTTATGGATAAAGTCAATGTCCAAGACAGTATTTTGGATTCTCACCTGATTAATCTCATGGCGTGTCAGCGTAGTACTAATGAGTACTGGTACCGTCGTCATGGTGATTTAAAATGTATGCTGAGGAACTTAGGTACTCCCACATGGTTCCTCACTCTGAGCTGTGCCGAGTATGGCTGGGAAGACTTACTTGAATTTCTACGAGAGGCAAATGCTAACGTAGATAACATCGAATTCAAGACACCTGGAGAACTGTGCTCTTTGGATCCAGTCAATGTATGTAGGTACTTCAATCATAGATTTGAAGCTATGATGTCTTTCATCATGAATAAGAAGAATCCACCTCTTGGAGAGGTGTTGGATTTCTTCTGGAGAAAGGAGTACCAAGCAAGAGGTGCTCCTCATATACATATGTTGCTGTGGATCAAGGATGCACCTAAATTTGGAACGGATCCAGAAGACTCAGTGATGAGTTTCATCCAACAGTATTCTACGTGTGCTGTTCCAAACGCAAAGGAGAAGAAAAGCCTAAGAGAAAAAGTTCTGCGTTTCCAAAGCCATCGATGTGGAAAGTACTGCCGTCGTAAATTCCGAAACAAGGACAAGTTCTACACTAAATGTCGTTTCGGCTTTCCACGACCGGTGATTTCTAAAGGAAGAGTAAACAGTTTGATGTCTTCGCTGCGACACAATGTCATGAAGAAATCACCTAAAAACACTTACAATTTGAAGAGGAACCAAGAGTCCAAGTACATCAACGACTACAACCCAGTGATTTTGTCCATGTGGAATGCTAACATGGATATACAGTTTGTGGCTGATAACTGTATGGCTGTGGCTCGGTATGTGACGTCTTACATCACCAAAAAAGAGAAGACAGAATTGAAGGATATGTGGGAGGACATTTCCCATGAAAAGAGCCTCAGCAAGAAGTTGTACAGTTTCAGTCTGAAGATGTTGTCGCATCGAGAAATCGGAGCGTACGAATGTTCTGACCGGTTGTCTTCAGCAAGTCTCTATGCCAAGTCCAGGAGTATCGTTTGGGCGAGTCTTGGTCTTGCAGCAACGCGTAATCGAGTTCTCAAACCTGTGCGGGAAATTGAGTATTTGGCGGAAAAGGAGCCAAACAGTACCGACATTTTGAAGACAAACATGTTGGATACATATTATCCAAATCGAAGCAGTCACCTCGAGAATGTTTGTCTGTATGAGGTTCTGCAAAATTACATATTCAAGAGGAACATCAAAGAAGATACTGAGAAAGGAGTGTATGCTGTAATAGGAAGTGAGGGATGTCTGGTCAAGCAAAGAAAATGCCACTTGGTAAACCATCGAAAATTGAGTGGTGAATCTCCTGAAAAAAAAGAGTTTTTCTATTTAGCACTTTTGCAACTTTTCAAGCCTTGGCGTGCAGAAGAGGAACTGCTTGGAGATTTCCTCTGTTATGAAGACTCTTTCAATGCCGCCAAGGAGACCATAGAATGTCCTGCTTTTCCCAAATATGTAGAAATGTTGAATGCGGAAATTGAGCAGGAAGCAACGATTGCAGCCGAGATTGCCAGAGACAGTTCTCAGGACAGTCAGAGTTCTGCTTCATTGAGTCAGGATCCACTAGGAGGACCTGTTATCGAAAATGAAGCTGCCACTGCTATGAATGAAGTGGAAAGAGCCATGGCACATGCTCAAGAGGATGCGGTTAACTTAGAAGAGTTGGAAAGACAACTCAACGTTGAGCAGAGGAAAATATATGACGAAGTTACCATGCAAATTGATCATGGATTAAGTCATGATAAGAAAGAGTGCTCATGTACGTCGTTGAAGCCTGTCCGACTGTACGTGAGTGGAGAAGCGGGAACTGGAAAAAGTTTCCTCATTAAAGCAATTTCATGCTATTTGCAGGAAAGGACAGAGTCATCGCTGTCTTGTGTTGTCACTGCTCCAACTGGACTGGCAGCACATAATATTAAAGGGATTACTTTACATCGTTTACTGATGCTGCCAGTGGAGCATGACAACAAATTACAATATCACAAGCTATCTGGAGATGCTTGTTTTGAAGTTTCAAGAATCTTGAGGAAAATGAAACTTCTTATCATTGACGAAGTAAGCATGGTTTCCAATGTCATGCTTGCCTTTGTGCATTTGAGGATGCAAGAAGTTCTCAAAACAGAGTATGATGTGTTATTTGGTGGCAAACACATCATTGTTTTCGGAGATCTTCTGCAGCTGACACCAGTGAAAGGGCAACCTGTGTTCAAAATGCTCACGCATGAAGATACCAGGAAGTGCCTAGGCAGCATTGGCAACGTCAATATATGGTTAAACTTCAATTATGCTGAACTGCATGAAAATATGCGTCAGGCGAAGGATGAAGTTTACAAGACTATTCTACAAGATGTTAGAATTGGAAAAGTGACCGTGATAGAGCGCGCGAGGCCACCCGACCAATAGTTTTCGCCGTTTTCCGGCTTCAGGGCCCATATACTTTCAAATCACCATACACATTGACCAGGTGACTTCACGAGCTCTACCAATTTGTGTGTGTGTTCCCTACTATTAATTTCCAGTGCACCCGACTTACCATCCACCGATGCGGGTACCTAATGACCACAATGAATCAGGGAGCTAGCTGTAAAGAAAAGGCAGCAAAATAAAAACCCAACCAATAACATTCAAATACTGTTTAAATGACCACGGACAACTGGAAGTTTTAAAATGTTTATCTAAAGTTCGTTTTCTTCATGCATCAAGTATACAAGAATGAGACAATCAATGACCAAGATAATGTAAATTATGTAGCTATATAAAAATAATGATAGGGTAATCATTGAAATCCTGATATAAAATGCAAGAGAAAAATACTATGCAATTCAGTAATATCTAAGCATGGGCAGACTATGTATGGGTAACTATAGGAGGGCCTATAATGAGTAACACGCTTCACTTAAAGTAAAGGGGCCTTTGAACAGTCTAGGTAATGAAGTTCTAGACCATATCAGAAAATTACAAACTGCAATGCAAAATATAATCTCTAACAAGTGAGAAGACATAGGAACAAACTTATGAAAATATGTAATTGACTTTCAATAGTTGCGGAAAGGCATGGAAATTATAACATATGCAATGATGAACTTTATTAAAGCAAAAGTTAGAAATTCAGAAGGTGCAAGATTTTAAGAATTTCAGAGCAATATTTACCTAGAATGGTGTGGAAACCAAACCCTGGCCACGGGTCAGTTAAGGACAGGAAACCCTCAAGGAAGGATACCCCTCAAAGGACAGCAGGTGCAGAATGGACACCCAGGACAGGACAGGATACCCTCGGAATAGGAATCAGGACAGGACCCTCAGGACAGGACAGCAAACCCTCAAGACAGGACCGCTCAGGACAGGACCGGAACCCACAGTTCGGAAGCAACGCCTGCGCTCCACCCGTTCTGCAGCTATCGATCAAGACCCCGATTGGGTCAGCGAACTCCCAGTTAAGTGCTTCGCCAGCACTTTAAGGTTCAGTAGAACCTTAGACTATGGTCAAATTCGGACAGAGTGCTCCGCAGCTCTCTGTATCTTCAGTCACCTATTGAGTGCGTTGGGTCAGTGACAGGTCAGCTAAACCAGACAAGTCGGACCGCTCCCTAGGTGAACCCAGGGTAGATATACAGTTTGGGGACAGTGTACCACCCCCCAATGTTGCAAAGTGTCAAAATCCCTCAATTTGGATTGGTCCTAAGGTAGGATTTGGGTAGCACACCAATCACAACATAGTAATTCAAGCCTACATTTGCATAGTAGGGTACCGCCTAACTAGATTGGGGTTCCCATGAGAAGTTGTGCAGAAATACAATGGCAATTTTAACAATGTTGCACTGCGAGAACATGTGATTGGTTCAGCCGAGTTTTCAGGTCGTTTCTCAGGAGCATCTTGCTCGTCACTGCCAACTGGCTGTGTTCCATCAGTCAAGGTCTGCTGTGCCTCTGCAAGTCGCGCAGGCGCAGAAGGGACCTCCAAGATGGTTCTCGGTACATACAGAACCCCATTCCCCGCGGTACATGAAAAGTAAGCGAAAACAAATTAATACATAATAATGTCATTATGAAAACACATCACAGGGTTTGTACTTTTAACTCATCATCAAGAAATAAACTTATGCGTTTAAATGTTAGCTACATTGATACGGGTACAAGAGCAGTGGCACGAGCAGTACCACATGATAAGCACAGCTATGAATTACGTATGCGCATAAATTTCCCTCCACTTCTGCAGACGCGTCAGGACACGTGAGTGTGGCTGACGCATGCGCAGTAACTAAAATACAAGCAGCGGCCATTTTAGGTGACTCGAGTAAATTATTTTAGTAAAACACATGTGCAAGCTTCACGATCCTTATCCAAACTAAAACATAAATGTTAGTAAAACATACACTTGTTACCGTATTACACATAAACGAGGTTCTTGACTTCGGCAAGCCGCAAAATATGCGAAGCTTTGCTTCATCAATCCCCTCTTTGATGATATTTACTATCATCACAAAAATAGAACCAGATGCCAACTTTCTTTCATACTTTATATAGCTCTATCTCTTCCAGCAATCGTTCTAACTTTTCTCTCTCAGTTTTAGTAGGGTGAGAAGTCTTCACCTTTTTGTATATCTGATCATTCACTTCCTCCAACTCAATTTCATCCACACTCCGTTTCAACCCTCTTGCATTTACCTCGTACTTCTTGGTGCGCTTGCGGCATTTACAACAGATAAAAATGAGAAATATAATAAGACCTATAATACCAATTGGCATCAGTATCTTGAACAACAAGCTTTTACCTACACTAGCAAGCCAATGACCTACATTTGAGAGACCATCTACCAGTCTCTTCCAGGCACTATCAACCTCGAGTGGTTTGAGTTCCTTTGTCAAATTAGTAATGTTTTTCACATATCTTTTGATCTGTACACTTTTATCCGGAATATAAGTGCAACAATGTTGCACCTTCAACATCCGGCAGACTCCGCCCTCTTTCGCTAATAAGGTGTCAAGAGCAAGTCGATTCTGTAAAACCATTGATCTGATCGCAACCATTTCGGTATTGACCAGCAGAAATCCATGAGCTGTTTCAGTAGACAGCACATCTACTATAGTAGATAATTTGCAAATTCTGTGAGTGTTCAGAACCACTCCCACTCCAGGTATCAGTGCACTGAAAATACTTCCCATAATTTCACCTATACTTTCTCTTTTACTACGCACTAAGCCATTAGTATCTTCATTGCTTCCAGCTTTTCCATTCACATGGTATATTTTCGGGAAAACAATGCCAAAATAGCAGCTTCCATACCAGTGATCCGGCAATTTGAAATAAGCCTTGTCCCCACAAATATAATAAATTCCAGGAAACACAGGCTCTGACCCCTTTTTGAAACCCCAACCTCCAATTACCTTGTAATTATGTTCGCATTCACTGGAACCAATGAAAACATTATTATAATAGCTAGTCTTCTCGCGATGAAGACATAGCTTGCCTTTCTTTTCAAAATCCAGCAACAGAGCAGGTCCCGCCCCACCATTTGAGGTGCCTTCCATGTTCTCTGCCCACTTTGGCTTTTTCTGACTTTCGTCATTAGCCTTCTTTTGTATTTTAATTCTTCTTTTCTCTGCCATGTTCAGGAACATCTTTTCCTGTTCACGCAAAGAACAAGTCAAGTTATCTCTGTGTGCATCTGCTATGTCAATGTTACCTATGGTCAAGAAGTAGTCTCCCATATATCTTATGGTGTCGCTTTTAGTATGTACAGGATTCAAGTTCCCACGTATAGGAAGTTCCGAAAATATTACGTCATTATTAGAGTAATAGTACTGTAACGGTCCTCTTTTGTAAAATAAACTAGCTAAAATGCTACAGGAGATTCCATATGTTAATGGCAAGTGATGGTATGTCACGCCTTCAGCCACAGAAGTAGGTAGCTTCATGCAGACATAGCAATCTTCAATTTCCATAGTCTCTACATAGTGTATTAACAAGTTTGCAAAAACATTTAAGTGTGTCCTGTTCTTAATTCCATGATAATGTAGTCCTCCCTCATCTGATGCTTCTAAGTTTTGCTTTGTTTGTCTCAGTGCTCTCTCATGTCTTGCTACACTCTGTGTTGTCAACTCCTCACTGTCCGTATTTACAACTTCAGTAGGGACAATGTTAGTATCTTTACTTACAGCAAAGGGAATGAAAATTGTTAGTCCTATCCAGATGACTATCAGTACTACTACACTACATATACACACCTTGCAACACGTCTTGAAACGGCTGCAACTAGGTCTACCATTCACAGTTGAATCAGACATTTCGGCTCAGAAGAAGTTTCTCGACCCCTCTTTGTGTCTTTACACAGCTAGCTTACTTTGTGCAAATTCACGGTGGTTCGTCTTCTTCTTCAGCAGAGTACTCAGGGACGGGCTCTCCGTCGCTTACGTCAGTTATATCAAGATCTTCAAGTTCTTCCAAAACGAGTGTCCATTCAGGAGACTTGTATTTCTTGTTTTGTCTTTTTAATCGTTCACTCCTTCTTTTGGAAGAGTTTTCTTCTTGCTCTGCTATCCGTGCACTTCTCCTTGCTTCTGCACGTTTCTCTTCCACCGTCTTTATCCTTAGCCTTAGTCTCTTTATGAACCTAGGCTCAAGGTTGTTTCTTTTCTTTAGTCTCTTAGTGGGTACTTGGACTTCACCTTCTTCTCTTATCCTCTTATCCTTTTTAGCTTGTGGCAATTCTGCTTCACTTTCTTCTTCTTCTTCCCTTATCTCGCTAGTTCCAGGGCTATCATCAATTTCTTCTGCCTGGTTACTAATCTGGCCTAGTTCAGGAATATTTTGTTTTTGGCTTTCGATTGTCTCTGTTTCTGTTTCTGTTTCTGTTTCCTGAACCCGTTCTTCTAACCCTATCTGATCCTGTTCAAGCACTTCGATCTCTTGATTTTCTTCTGCTCGAACTATCACTCTATGTCTAAGCTGTCCCTTATTCTCATCAGGTGTTAGCGGTGGTGTATCGAACACCTGTTCTGTCCCTGTCTGACCTTCTCCTTCCTCAGTTTTGATGTGAATCTCAGGCGGCTGAGGTTCTTCGCCTGTGCCTTGCTTTTCCTGACTAGTCCACTCTCTACCTTCACTAAGTCGCTCTCTTGTTCTGATAGGATCTTCGGTCAGATCAATCATCGGTATCCATTCTTCTGGCCATATGCTTGGCAGCTCGTCATCAGCTACTCCTGGCTCAGCTTCCTGGACCTCTTCAGCAGGCTGGATTCTTGGCAGTTCGTAGTCAACTACTCCTGGGCCAACGTCTGCTGTTCCTGCAGCCTGACTGGTGCTAGGCTGCTCGTTGTCAGCTACTTCTGGTCTGTCTCCTGCAGAGTCCTCTGCTGGTTGCCCTTCTTCTGCAAATTCTTTGTCTGGTAATACCTTCTGGGTGTGGCCAGCGTGGATCCACTGGGGAACACCTGCGACCTTCACTGCAGTGGTTGTTACCAGGATTACTTGGCGTTTCTTTCCCCACCTTGGTGCCAGACAGTTTGATCGAGTGTGCTTCTTTATTTTGACCCAGTCTCCTGGAACCAAGCTGTGGAGAGGAGTCGTTGGATTGAGGATGCCGTCGTCTCCAATCTGGCGAGAGATAGAACGCACTTGGTCACCCAATCTTCTGCAGTATTCAAGCACCAAATCATCAGTAATACTCAACAGTTTGCTTCCTGGCACCCATGCTTGTCTCATCACTCTTCCCATAATGATTTCATGGGGACTTAGGCCTGTCTTGCGGTCAGGAACACTTCTCAGTCCCATCAGGACCAGGGGCAGGGCCTTCACCCAGGTCATGCCAGTAGCATCTGTCAGCTTTGCTAGTCTGTTTTTGATAGTTCCATTTACTTGTTCCACTATTCCAGAAGCCTCTGGGTGGTATGCACAATGGAGTTTTTGCCTTATTCCAAAGGCCTTACAGAGTTCAGCCAGTATTTCATTCTGGAAATGTCCACCCTTATCTGATTCAATAATGAATGGCACCCCGAATCTAGGTATCAGTTCTTTTAGTAAACACTTCGCTACTGTCAGTGCGTCACTTTGGGGAGTAGGGTAAGCTTCTACCCATTTTGAAAATACGCAAACAATGACAAGGACATATCGCTTCCCTTCACAACGGGGCATGGTGATGAAATCAATCTGTATCCTTACAAAGGGACCCCCTGATCTCCCAATTTTGCTCAGTTCAACCATTGTCCTCTTGCCTGGGTTCATCTGTTGACATGACAGGCACCTCTGGCAGAGGGACTCTGCTACTTTCCTGAACTTCTTACTATACCAAGTCTGTTGAAATACCAGAATCATGGCATCCCTACCAATGTGTGATCTTTCATGTATTAATCTTGCCATTGTGCCAAGCAAGTGTCGGGGTAATACAGGCATACCAGTTGGGCCCAAGATGACACCATCCACACGTCTCGGTCTACACCCATCCTCCTTCCATTTCTCTCTTTCTTGCCAAGGAGCCGACTCCTGCCACTCTCTCACTTCATCCCAAGTAGGCACTTCCTCAAACACCTGAAGTTGGCAGCTGGTTCCTGGCCCCCCTCGTTTTGGATTTACGATATACCGATCTTTGGCGCACCATTGGGCCACTCGGTCAGCATAATCGTTTCCCAGTGATACTTTGTCCATGCTCTTCTTATGAGCACCACATTTTACCACTGCCAGTTCCTTGGGTAACTGGATGGCCTCTAAAAGGTCATGCACAACCTTTGCATTCCGAATGGGAGTACCTGAGGAAGTCAGGAATTCCCTCTGTAGCCACAATTGGCCAAAGTCATGCACAACTCCATAACAGTACTGACTGTCAGTATACACTGTTATGCGTATGTTTTTCCCAATTTTGCAAGCTTTTATCATAGCAATCAATTCGGCTACTTGTGCAGACTTGATGTTATATAGGTAACCTGCTTCTTCAATTTTTGTTAAAGAGACTACTGCATAAGCAGCACTCAGGCCTCCTAGTTCATGTCTTAGACAGGAACCATCTACAAACAGCTCTTTATCATGCTCAGGCAATGGCGTTTCTTTTATGTCTGGGCGTGGTTTTGTGCTGAACTCTGTCAGATCAATGCAATCATGTTCATCATCATCCCCACCTTCCATTTCCAGGGAGTCGGGGAGTAAAGTGGCAGGGTTCAGAATACCGCACCTAACAATGCTTACATTTGCTGCACCCACAAGAATCCTCTCGTATTTAGTCAACCGACTAGGGGTGAGATACTGCGTTTTAGTTCTGGTCAATAGAATTACCACTCCATGTGAAACATACACAGTCACAGGATGTCCCATGATTATGGACTCACTTTGTTCCAAACTTGCACAGGTAGCAGCTACTGCTTTCAGACAGCCTGGCAACCCAGCAGCTACTGGGTCCAAGGTGGCAGAGAAATAGGCCACAGGCCTTCTGGTCGTGCCATGTTCTTGAGTCAGGACTGACAATGCGCAATTATCGCGAGTGTCACAGAATAGGGCAAACTCTTTGGAATAATCTGGCATTCCCAGCGCAGGGGCTGTACACAGACAGTTTTTCAGTCTTGTGAAGGCCATTAGGCTTTCATCGTCCCATTCTACAATGTCTGGCATTCCTCTCGTGGTCATTTTTATCAAAGGCCGGGCTAAGACTGCAAATCCCAGAATCCACTGCCTGCAGTATCCTAGTACTCCCAGGAACATTCTGACGTCTTTTTGAGTACGGGGCAACTACATCTTTTGAATTATTCTCACTCTTTCTGATGTGACTTTTCTGACACCCTTTTCTATCTGGTGTCCTAGATATTTCACTGATTTTGCACAGAATTGTAGTTTGTCAGGGGCCACTTTATGCCCTTTCTCACACAGATGATTTAGGAGGGCAATGGTGTCAACTACACAGTCCCTATGACTTTTAGACGCCAGTAGAAGGTCGTCTATGTACTGCACTAAGACAGAGTTCCCAGGTAAGGTCAAAGTCTCTAGACATTTCTTCAAGATCTGATTAAAGATAGAGGGGCTCTCTGTATACCCCTGAGGGACCCTGTTCCAGCAATACACGTGACCTTCGAAGGCAAATGAGAAAAGAAATTTGCTATCGGGGTGCAGGGGTATCGAAAAGAATGCATGACATAAATCAATCACAGTGAACCACTCAGCATCCCAGGGAATCTGGTACAATATCACTGCAGGGTTCGGGACAATAGGGCAGCAAGGAACTACAATTTTGTTTACCTTTCTCAGGTCTTGCACTACCCTATACTTGCCACTAGGCTTCTTGATGCCCATAATCGGTGAGTTGCATGGGCTGCTCATCACTTCCTGTATGATGTCTCCTTCTAATAATTTTTGTATTTCCAGAGTGACACCTGCCTTCACTTCAGCATTCATTCGGTAGGGCTTAGTGTTAGGATATACTGCATTGTCCTTGATGGCTATCTGTATGGGGTCCACATCTTTCATTAATCCCACATCTTTTCCAGTGAAATCCCACACCTCTGGCTTTACCGCTTCCTGGAGTTCTTGGGGCAAATCCTGCAGGGTCAATCTTTTAATTTCTGAGTCAGGTCTAAGTAACAATAATTTATAAATGCCATCTTCATCCGGGGTCTGTATTTCAACACCTTTTGGTGTGCAAAAGATGGTACAGTTCATTTTGCACAGCAAATCACGACCCAGTAGATTCACTGGACTGGTGTCACAGACAACAAACCTATGCATCTGTTTAAAATTTCCAATTGAAATCTCCATTGGTTCGGTAACAGGAGTACTAATCAATTGATTAGATACACCCACTACTTGGATATTTTCTCCCGAGAGGGGTAGGTTTGGAACGTCCACTGTTCTTACAGTAGAACGGGTAGCGCCAGTGTCCAACAGAAAGGTGACATCATTTCCGTCAACCTTTCCTTCAATGTATGGTCCAGTCTGGTCTACCGGCAAGGAAGCGCCAAGTACGCACTCCTCGTCCTCCCCTCTCAGGCCCCGTCAGTCCTGATCATTACAAAGGAAGGTATCATTTAGCAGATACTGCGAAGTTGCTGTATTTCTGTTCTCACCGCTTTCCCAAACTTCTATCTCCTCACCCTCTGCTTGCCTTCCCCTGTATACCTGCTTGGGTGCTCGAGGCACCTGAACTGTTTTTACCTGGGGTTGAGTCTTTCTTGGTTTTTCTTTCTGCGTCTGTGGAGTTAAATCAGGAGTTTTTGCATTATCATCTAGTAATTGAGGACACTCGTTTCGCCAGTGTCCAATTTCGCCGCACTGATGGCAGGGAAATTTCTTCATAGCCTCTTCCCTGCTAAATTTTGGCCGGGGCTTTCCTCCACCCCCTCCCCCAGGACTTTTGTTCTCAGCATTTTTAACCATGTTACTCAATTGTTTTTCCTGCTGTTCTGCGAGCTTCACCTGAGCCCACATCACCTTTTCCTTAAGGGCCTTTTTCTTTTCTGCCATCTCGTCCTCGCAGTACTTAGCGTACCGCAGGACCTCATCCATTTTCTTTGTATGCCAGCAGATTTTATTATCTTTTATCCACTGACAAATTTCAGGTCTTAAACCATTTACAAACCTGTAAATAAAATGCGTCATGTCCTTCAAATCGATGTTATCAATACCACTGTATGTTTTAAATACCTGCAATAACCTCTCATAGAAGGAGTGCACTGTCTCGTCCCTTTCCTGCGTTGTTCTATCTATTTTTGTCCAATCAGTTTCTTTTGCGGGCACCTTTTCTTTCAAATGCTGAATTACCTGCTCATATTTTCGCATGACATCCTTTGATGGCTCCCCTGTTTCCTTATTTCTTGGGTATTCCTCACTGGGCCAGTCTATGGCTATTTTACACTGGGTCCATAAATCTACCGGAACCACAATGTCGAAAAACCCATCCAGGTTTTTCCACAGACACTTCTGTACCTTCACAAACCTTTCCACCTGCCTGTACCAGTCTACTGGTTTCTCTCGTAATTTTGGAAAATCGTTCGTAAAGGACACAATATCCTGTCTAGACCAGGGGACATGCACATATTTCCCTCCAGGTACTTCGCGCATGGGGCATAACTGTTCAGGTTTCTCCACCTCCCTTAAAGCAAATTCAGGAGTCACTTGTCGGGAGCGAGCCTCTTCCCTCTTTTTCGCCCACCTGCTTCTCCATCTTTCCACATCTCCCCATTTCTGTAGTACTCCCAATAATTCTTTAATCTGCAGCTTTTTTCCTGCCACATTCAAGTGCTCTATATCTTTGTCTGAGAAGTCTGCTCTGTACGGTTTCTGTAAGGGCTTGGATTTTGAGATATCTACCCCCATACTAACTGCTGTTTCGGTCAGTTTTTCGTGGAGCACTCTGGTGTTCCTTGTAAAGCTTTTACATATAAACGACAATTCTTCTTCAGAGTAGGTATTCAATCGATCCAACCCCACATTTCCTGCCATTAATTCTTCTATTTCTACCCTCAGCTTGTAGAGGTCTAAAGGTTTCGTTTGCGGAGTCTGTTTCTCTAATTCACGACTCCAACTCTCAATTTCATCTGGAGTTACCAGAGAGACATTCCTAGTGCCTGTTGCGGATTCTAATTTAATCTCTTTCGCATTAAAAGGGTTATGCCTCTGCTGCATTCCCTTTCCGGTCGGTTTGTTTGGCAAGTCCAAGAACGCAACTTCAGACTCGCACTCACTGGACTGATCATCTATGATTATCGGTTCCTGTCTCGGGGGTGCCATGACTGGGGTCATAACTGGAGTAATCGGATTTCCCTGACCATTTCCGTATAACGGGACCACTGGTCCAATAGTTACTGGAATAGTCAATGTCTCAGGGCTGGTATTTAACTGGGAGATTTTCTGAATTATTTCTGTCCTTTGTCTAGCTAGAGCCTCTTGCTCCTTTTCCACTAGTATCCTTCTTAAAGTCGTGTCATGTAATATCTGTGGGGTCAAAGGAGGAGTAAAACTCGGGGCAGTAGGATGCGTTTCACTTGGTCCCCCACCATAATTTGGTTTTGGAAATAAAGTTCCAGTGTTAAAGGACCTGCGCTCTTCCCCATATGGAGGTTGAATAAAAGGCAGTCCTGAATTCGATGGTTTCTCTTCGCTTTCATACAAGGGTCTGGGAAACAAAACTTTCGTACGTGAATATTTTTCTTCCTGGCTTGCGGGCACTTTGGGATATATATCCCTTGTTTCCGCAGGTTCGGGTTTCTCAGAATAAGGCAATACTTGACCATCCCCTCCCAGTCCTAGGAATCTGTCTTCTTCCTTGAGGAAGTGGCGTCGGGGAGCATCTCCTACACTGGAAGGTCGGGTTCCCTCGTTATAAGGTGGCGGACTTCTGGTACAGATGTCATCTATCAGTTCATCATCTGACTCCCCCGGGGCCCCCCAATGCTTACACTTTTCGGTACTTTTCTCACCCGCTGCAGGGTTATGACATGCCGGCATCATGGGAAACAAACCCTCAACAATCATGCTCTGCCTCCACTGTTTCATCCTTTTATCCCTGGACTCCTGTTTCAGCCTAGGGTACCACTTGGTCAAACCCTTGTCCATTCGGGGTCTTTCTCTTTCAAAAGCCTCAATTTCCCATTCCTCTAATGCCTCATACTGCGTTAGTCTCGGTCTGGGATGCAATTCGTTCATCC
This sequence comes from Lissotriton helveticus, assembly GCF_964261635.1. Classification (NCBI taxonomy): domain Eukaryota; kingdom Metazoa; phylum Chordata; class Amphibia; order Caudata; family Salamandridae; genus Lissotriton; species Lissotriton helveticus. The sequence goes on from NC_136067.1 coordinate 55,723,466, forward strand.
GAGTCCTTAAATTAAATAGGATCCTACCATTGAAAGTCCCATCTAATGGAAATGCCAATACTCCATCATCTTTTGTGTACTTCACCCAATTCTCCAACCACACACAGGTATTGTACCCTCGGTCAAACATCATAAATGAGGCAGGAGTATTAGGTGGTGGGACAAGAACACCTTCCCTAGATTTAATTGGTTTGTCCGTTTTAAAATAATTTTTCACCTTACTTACAAGGGACAATTTTCTCTTTGTTCCGTACATAATATCGTATCTATTAGTTTTCCACTGATCCCTTTCAAACCCTAGGTGCCTTGGATCAGGTCGAGTTCCTGTAGTCTGCGAGTGCCACATACGACTTCTACGCTAAACTTTGTTTACAAACTACCTCCAATCAGAACGCGCTTCAGAAATCCGTGCGACCAATGGGTGCGCGACTCTGAATAATCTCCGCCAATGGGTGCGCGGCCCCTTCGTAAGACAGTTCCCACGCTCTGGCTCTCACCCCTCCTTTACAATACCAGCTTCGCTACCCGCCCGCTGCTTCTACCAATCCCAGCGCGGCACAGAGTGACGTCAGAGGCGCTTCGCGACTGACTCCCTCCCTTCACAAGGTAACGGAAACTTTCTTTCTTTTAAAGTGCTCAGTGCTTGGTTATTTTACAACAAATACACATTCGCCACAGTGCTCAAGTGTCTAGACAGGAACGCTTTGTTTTACTGCAAGTAAACTACTTCCATTTACTTTTCACACACTGCGAGTAGATCTCTTCCGCCTACCCTTCACTCTAGCATCGGTGAACCTGTTATTCCCCTAAACTCATCCACTTCTTTCCGGGATATATTCCGAGTTTAAGGTTTCTCAGCGGACCCCTTTGCTTTCACCCAAGCTCCGAGGAACCTGCTACTCTTCCGATGTGACCCTTATTAGGTTACGCCACTATGGGAATTTTGCCAATGAACCCCGTTACTGTCATTTATTCACACATGTATTCAGAAAAACCCTAGTTAGTGCTTCCCGGTTATCCTAACCTGCACCTAACTTTCCTCGAGCCTGTGACCTCAGGACAATGGATTCTATTCACCACTTGCCCTTTCAATTCCCCGGGGAGTTCGGACAACAAGAAACAATACGGTTTACAAATGCATGGATTAGTACATATAACAATATAAGAACAAGAATAATAACAATACAAAAATTCATGAGTTTCAGCAGCGTATTCACAAGAGAATGATCAGGTCTCTTAGAACAGCCGCTCTTCTAGCAGCATCAATATACTAGCAGCTTCCGACTCAACTAGTTCAACTAATCCCTGCCTTACTCTCAACTAGTCCCTAACCATCCTCTAGCTACCAGAAAAACTGATAGAGCGCGCGAGGCCACCCGACCAATAGTTTTCGCCGTTTTCCGGCTTCAGGGCCCATATACTTTCAAATCACCATACACATTGACCAGGTGACTTCACGAGCTCTACCAATTTGTGTGTGTGTTCCCTACTATTAATTTCCAGTGCACCCGACTTACCATCCACCGATGCGGGTACCTAATGACCACAATGAATCAGGGAGCTAGCTGTAAAGAAAAGGCAGCAAAATACAAACCCAACCAATAACATTCAAATACTGTTTAAATGACCACGGACAACTGGAAGTTTTAAAATGTTTATCTAAAGTTCGTTTTCTTCATGCATCAAGTATACAAGAATGAGACAATCAATGACCAAGATAATGTAAATTATGTAGCTATATAAAAATAATGATAGGGTAATCATTGAAATCCTGATATAAAATGCAAGAGAAAAATACTATGCAATTCAGTAATATCTAAGCATGGGCAGACTATGTATGGGTAACTATAGGAGGGCCTATAATGAGTAACACGCTTCACTTAAAGTAAAGGGGCCTTTGAACAGTCTAGGTAATGAAGTTCTAGACCATATCAGAAAATTACAAACTGCAATGCAAAATATAATCTCTAACAAGTGAGAAGACATAGGAACAAACTTATGAAAATATGTAATTGACTTTCAATAGTTGCGGAAAGGCATGGAAATTATAACATATGCAATGATGAACTTTATTAAAGCAAAAGTTAGAAATTCAGAAGGTGCAAGATTTTAAGAATTTCAGAGCAATATTTACCTAGAATGGTGTGGAAACCAAACCCTGGCCACGGGTCAGTTAAGGACAGGAAACCCTCAAGGAAGGATACCCCTCAAAGGACAGCAGGTGCAGAATGGACACCCAGGACAGGACAGGATACCCTCGGAATAGGAATCAGGACAGGACCCTCAGGACAGGACAGCAAACCCTCAAGACAGGACCGCTCAGGACAGGACCGGAACCCACAGTTCGGAAGCAACGCCTGCGCTCCACCCGTTCTGCAGCTATCGATCAAGACCCCGATTGGGTCAGCGAACTCCCAGTTAAGTGCTTCGCCAGCACTTTAAGGTTCAGTAGAACCTTAGACTATGGTCAAATTCGGACAGAGTGCTCCGCAGCTCTCTGTATCTTCAGTCACCTATTGAGTGCGTTGGGTCAGTGACAGGTCAGCTAAACCAGACAAGTCGGACCGCTCCCTAGGTGAACCCAGGGTAGATATACAGTTTGGGGACAGTGTACCACCCCCCAATGTTGCAAAGTGTCAAAATCCCTCAATTTGGATTGGTCCTAAGGTAGGATTTGGGTAGCACACCAATCACAACATAGTAATTCAAGCCTACATTTGCATAGTAGGGTACCGCCTAACTAGATTGGGGTTCCCATGAGAAGTTGTGCAGAAATACAATGGCAATTTTAACAATGTTGCACTGCGAGAACATGTGATTGGTTCAGCCGAGTTTTCAGGTCGTTTCTCAGGAGCATCTTGCTCGTCACTGCCAACTGGCTGTGTTCCATCAGTCAAGGTCTGCTGTGCCTCTGCAAGTCGCGCAGGCGCAGAAGGGACCTCCAAGATGGTTCTCGGTACATACAGAACCCCATTCCCCGCGGTACATGAAAAGTAAGCGAAAACAAATTAATACATAATAATGTCATTATGAAAACACATCACAGGGTTTGTACTTTTAACTCATCATCAAGAAATAAACTTATGCGTTTAAATGTTAGCTACATTGATACGGGTACAAGAGCAGTGGCACGAGCAGTACCACATGATAAGCACAGCTATGAATTACGCATGCGCATAAATTTCCCTCCACTTCTGCAGACGCGTCAGGACACGTGAGTGTGGCTGACGCATGCGCAGTAACTAAAATACAAGCAGCGGCCATTTTAGGTGACTCGAGTAAATTATTTTAGTAAAACACATGTGCAAGCTTCACGATCCTTATCCAAACTAAAACATAAATGTTAGTAAAACATACACTTGTTACCGTATTACACATAAACGAGGTTCTTGACTTCGGCAAGCCGCAAAATATGCGAAGCTTTGCTTCATCAACCGAGCATGGGAAAGAAGCTTTACATGCACGATTACTGTCAAATTTATATCCAGAACAAGATGTTGTGCCTGAGAATATTTTTCAGAAAATTACTGAGAAGAAATCTGGAATATGTTTGATGCCAACTCTTGCAGAATGTGCCAAATTTAACAACAAAATGTTGCATTTAGAAAAGCAAGAGATTGTGAAACTGGAAGCTATTGATAGAGTAGAGCATATGGGATCAACAATTATTTTGTCTGAGAATCTGAAAACAAAATTGGATTCATTAGAGAAGAGTATATCTAAAACTGCAGGTTTTGAAAAGACTCTGAATGTGTGCTTGAACTGCCGTATAATTTTAAGAAGGAATTTACATGTTGAAAGAGGTCTGGTAAATGGATCAATGGGTAATGTTGTTGATTTTGTGAAATACAGAAATAGAGATGGAATTGAATTTTTAAAAATTAAATTTGATGGCATTGAGGAAGTACAGCTAATTGCTTGTTGTTCTGCTAGATTTTTGCTTGTAAAAGACTTATATGTTCGCCGTAAGCAGTTTCCTGTTTGCTTGGCATATGCGGTGACAATTCATAAATCGCAAGGTTTAAGTGTAGACAGTGCATTGGTGAATATTGGCAGTTCTGTGTTCAAGGAGGGTATGGCATATGTGGCATTGTCACGAGTTAGAACTTTATCGGGATTGTACTTGATTGAGTGTGATGTCACAAACATTTGTGCGGATCTAGATTGTGTTAAGGAATACAATAGGGTAAGAAGAGAGTATGCGCCACATTTGCCTCAGTATCCTTTGTTTGAGAAACGTGTGGTAGGCCGGAAACGAAGAAATGAGAACAATACTGGAGAGGTTGTAGCAAAAAGACAAAAAGTCAATGAACCTAAAATTACAAGCAGAAACAAAAAGGATTCTGTTGAAGATGTTGTTGGTTTTCAGTTTGAAAACAGTTCTGGTGTCAACTGCTATGCTAATGTAGTGGTTAATGTTTTGTTTTCTCTAAAAAATGTAAAAGAAGAGATTGTGGTCAATTCTGATCAAAGATTTTGCAGTTTGTTAAATTCTGTGTTAGAGAAATGTACCACTGATAGAAGAAACATAGAAAGTGTGTCTGAAATTCGAAATCTGTTAGACAGATGTTCAGGCCAAACACAATTCTCTCAAAATATTCAGCAAGATTGTCAGGAGTTTTTAATGTATATGCTTGATGTATTACATGCTGAAGGTGTAGATGTAGATCAGCTGTTTGGGCTTTCTTATCAATGGCAGCATGACTGCGAGAACTGTATGGTATCAAGTACTACTAGTGTAGACTCAGAAAGATTTATATATTTAACTTTGCCAGACAGTAAATCAGTCTCCTTTAATAAGCTAGTAAAAGCAGCTGATCACAACATGGAGTGTAGCCAATGTAAATCTGAAATGATGTCCACATTATTTATACGAACATATGGCCAGTATGTCATTTTAATGTTCCAACGATGTAGGCCTGATGGAACAAAATTGACAACTTTAATTAAAAATTTTGTAGCTTCGCAGTTGTCAGTATCAGGAAGGACTTTTGTAACTGCAGCAATTATATATCATGACGGCCCTTCAATAACATCAGGACATTACACAGCTTATTTAAAGTCTAGAAATGGCTGGTCATTCTGCAATGATTCTGTTTTAATTTTCAAAAAAAAATTGCCGTATGACCTTAAAAACTCTTACCTGGTGTTTTTAAAACCAAAATTTTAGGGAAATAATCTCGGGATGTGCTCTGTGGAATTTCAAGAAGTTCTAATGGCTCCTACACAATTTGGCCTTGAGGATAAGTGTAGTTCAGAGACATAACTTCTAACCATAGGAATGGACATTATGGAGAAATACGTGCACTTTGAATGAGTTCAGAAAAACTGTTTCTTTTTATAAACTAATTGAAGCAGCCAATCAAAACATGGAGTAGAGGGAATGTAAGTCTGCAATGCTGTCTACTGTTTTACATTTCTTTGTGATTAAAAGTGATGTAGAGAATTAAATAATTGTAGTAGTCATAGAGGTAGTGTAAGTCTGCTTGTATCAGTGTCATAGGAAAAGTAGAACATGACTGAGCAAGAAGGGGAAGATATTACTATTCCAGGATTGTGAAAATGATCTTCAACATTTTAATTCTGAAAGTTGCGGAAATGCCAAATGACGGGATTGGCTTACAAGAAATCCAAGAGTTATAAATGGCTCTGACCAGATTTGGCCTTGTGGAAAATTGTGGTAGAGAGCAAGAAGTCATTTATTGCATGTAACGTGTTTTTAAAAACGATGGAGATTTTCTTTCAGAAAGTGGCGGGCTGAAAGTAATAACAGCACAAAAGAGTGTAAGCTGTTCATAGGACATCCTTTGACGTCATTGAAAGTAAGTTAACTTTAAGGAGTTCTGAATTTTGATTTCTGATGTTGTATGGGTTTTTTAAACACAATCATTTTGATTGTGTTTTTTTTCCCCCGCTGTTACATGATGAATACCTTCAAGTCACTGTTTTTAGTGAATTTTGATACATTCTGAGAACAGCAAAAATAAACCATTTAACATGTATAATTAATTCTGTACTGTTTGCATTTATGATGTATATGTAGAACTGTGTAGGAGGCATGGAGAAGGTGAGGCTTCTGTAAGTGTCAAAGTTGTTGCATGCAGTGCTGCACTTCTGCGTATTCTTTCATATGCTAGACTACATCTGCACAATGAGATACCTAAGCAAAAGAAACACAAGTGATGTGATTGTGAAATGAGCAAAATAAATTGCATGTATTTCAATTAGATCACCTGTGTTTCCTATCATTACGAATCACATTGTGCAGATCAAGTTTAGGTCTGTCCAGGGAAACATAGGAGGTTTGGACTTTGTTGAAGAGTGCAGTGGACATGACTCACTTCATTGGTAGACCTTCACATGTATTATGTCCTCTATTCTCTTCAACAACTCGAAATTTCATCTGCAACCCTGAGTAGGCCTCACCTGAAACAAAACCCTGGATAGTAGACATCTTATTGGCATCCTGAAGCAATTATTTAAAATTTTAGTGTCTTGCGACACTTTTCTGAAACAACAGCAATGCAAAATATGCACCATGTTTTAAGATAGGCCTCACTTCATCTGCATCAAGATACTGTTAGTTTAAAATGTATATCTTTAGGACTGTGTAGGGGGCCTGGAGAAGCAGAAGCTTCTGTAAGTGTCAAAGTTGTTGAAAAACTGTTTGTCCTTCAATCTTTGCCCTTGTCTTTTGTAATTTTTAAATACATGTTTTAATATTTTTCAAATGTTTGTTCTCTCTTTCACAGATTGAAAGTATAAAAACAAAAAGTGAGTAATTTAACGACAATTATAAGGTAAATATTTTGTACTCTTTTCGTTACATTTCTATCACATTGAACTACTATTAGTTCCACTGCTTCATTTCTTTAATCCTCAGTTTCCTGCCTTTGCTACTTCCCTCATTCCTTTCTCTATTACATACTTACTCAACTCCTTCCACTCTTTTTCTCAGTCCCTCTCTTCTCATAGTTCCTCACTCTTGTTCACTCACTCCGTCTCTATTACTCTTAGTGTCTTTGACTGATCACTGTATCACTATTTGTTCATAATGCTTTCTCTGTGTAGTTGAAGCACACTAAGGGGCATATTATGAACACAGCCAATAAAATTATTGCTGTTTTTATTGGCAGAAAACTGGTGCAAAAGTAGTTTTAGTGGCAGTTTTCTGCCGCAAAAGCAGCTTTAGCTACACATTTCTGCCAATAAAAGCTGCAAAACTTTTATTGCCTATGTTGATGATATGGCTCTATGTTACTTACATTTCTTTGCTGTTTCAATTAATCTTTTTCTGTTATTTTTTGTTTTCTGTTTTCTATTTTTTCTCTCTGTTATTCCCCATGTTTTAATCTTATTTTGAACATTCACTCACATTCTCCAAGAAACTCTTCTTTGTTAATGTTATACTCTCTTTTTTAGGTCGAGCGACCTATCTCAATGCGCATGTGCGCATTGAGATCGGGAGCTCGATCTATTGCAGCTTAAACAGAGCTTACCGAGATCAGGCGATTCCCAGGCGATTTCTTCCAGTGCACGTGAAAGCGCGTGCACAATGCCACCAGCCGCTTGCCTCGCATTACCACATCAAAGGCAAGGCGGCCTCGTCTCAGGCCCCTGCTGCTTCACACCCTCATGCCGCTCTCCCCGCTCCGCCCCCTCCCCTGCCCGCCGTGTCGCATTTCTCCTCCGCCGGCCGTACTTTCACTTTGACGGCCGCAGGCCATCTCTCGTGTTTCTCCTTGTTATTGTTCGAGTGTTTCCCTGGCTCAGCGTGGTGCCCGATTCATGGACATTTACAGACGCTCTGGTCTCTGTTATTGTATTTCCAGGACATGGTGCCATTCTGCCGCAGCAGCATTAGGGCTGTACATAAAATGCCATGCGATAATTCACTCTAGTTTTACTTAGGCTCTCACAATGTTTTTAAGTAACGTGACAGCTGCAACATATTTAAGTGCCCAGACAGCTACAACCACACTTGTGAACAGCATTTCTTACCCCGCTCGGTAGGCGGGGTCATGACTTCACTCAAATGGTGAACAATGGCATGGGAGTCAAGAACATCGCAGAGTAGGGTTATAAGCTGGCCGGTGCTTGTTCTACATTGGCATGCAGCTCTCCCTTTGAAGACTAGATTCCTGTTTGTATTCCCCAGTCTAATATAAACAAGCATTTTTTATACTGCAATCAAAATAAAATAAAGCGGAACAGGACCTAAATTACGTGTGACGTACATTGCATACAAACTGAGGATTCACGTGTGTTTGTCTATACACTCCAGCACCCGCTTACACATACAGTGGTACCTACACAGCAGCACACACACACTAACAAACATAGATAGATACACAGCACAGCGTGGGACACGCACACAAACACAGTGGCTCACACACGCACACTCACAGTAGGCCACATACAGTAACTCGCTGTACACACACGCGCACACACACGCAGTACATCACGCTCCACATACACAGGCACTCAAGGTTAAATGCACACGCATAAAGTGGCACAGACACAGAGTGAGTCACACACAACTGCAAGGTCAGTAATTGTCAGGTACAAACCCACTCGCAAACAGCGTGACTCACAAGCGCAGTAGTGCATACCCTCACACTGTTACATGCTTAAAGTGGCACACAGTCTAAGATGCAGTGACACATAGACTATTACTATGAAGCACACACACTTAGATAGACATACCTAGGCACGTGCACACGAGCACTCCTAGATTTCAGATTTGGACGTAGCATTCGCTGCGTTTTGTAGTCTGAGAGGCATTTGAAACACACAACCACCTGCCTTTAGCTCATACACTCAGAAGGTGCCAGCACAGGGCTCCCTCCTATATCCGCCTTAATGCGCTCTTGTTCTGCCAATTAATTAGCCTCCGAGGGTGGGAGTGGTCGCTCTTGTGATCCCCCCGCCTGCCGGGAGGCTCGGGCACATTACAGACGGAATAGCAGTGGTCCCCACGCCACCAGCTGCCTAATAACTGAGCTGCCTGCAGCCCGGCAGGCTCGGCACCAACAGCTCCCCTAATCAGCCGGGCCAGCCGGCCACTGCGAGCCGCTCTTTAGTGGGCAGATGGTGTGACTTTGGACACTTTTACCTGCGTTAAAGTATTGCATGCCTCCCTCGCCCCCCCCCCTCACTCCCCTCAAACTATACACCCCTGCTTTCAAGTGGAGGCTGGAGGGCATCTTACTCATTCTAGAGACTAATTACAACTCTGATTTCTAGTGTTTATTTGGAAGGGGCACAGAAGTTGCAATTGTGTGTTGCATTATTTCTTATCAAGCACGTAGCAGCAAACACCTGGGTAGGTCAAATGCATGAGAGTACTTTTCTAGGGTTTATCCCAAGCTCAAGCATTTAAAAGTACTTTGAGATGTGATAAATGTCCAAGATCACACAGGGTGTGCCTGCAATGACACTGTAATTGTGCCCAGCTATCAGGTTTTACAATTTGCACTTCAGCCGCTGGATGGTAGGTAGGATTTGTAAAGTGTGCCCAGGATCACACAGTGTGGTCATGCAGCAGTTTAATTGTCTACTGGACCAATAAAACTAACATTGTCCAGTATACCAATCAAAATTGCTCTCCAAAGACACCAGGCAAAGCAGACGCTCCCTCAAACAGATCACCAAGCGCAATTTACCCTACTTACAGCCTAGCCTGTTCTCTGTCGAGACTTTAGCAATCTTTAGAGCACAAGATAAGATCTTTTCACATGGAAGAGTCAGACGTATTGCAATACTACTTAAGAAACAAGCATTGGCATAGACAATAGGTCTCGCCTTTGGACCTTATACGTGTTTAGCCATGCAACAGTTGATGTTGCTGCACCAAGGATATTATGCTGCATAACTAAATACTTAGAAGGTCCCAAAGGCGAGACCTATTGGCTATGCCAATGCTTGTTTTTCTTTCACTTAGTTATCTATTTTGTTTTTCACAATTATACCCTCTTCTGTCTTTTCTTCGGTAAATAGATCTATTAAACAGTATCTCTTCTTTACTCCCTATAGCTGTCTTTCTCTTAACATCACTCTCTGTTTACTTTCCTTATACTTACACTTTTTTTAAAAAAAAAAAAATTTTTGGTTAGCTCCCGGTCCGCGTACCGGGAAGCTAACCCGGGAGCGAACCAAAAGAAATAGAGCTTGCCAGAGTGCTAAACATTGTAGCAATTTTTTTTGAAAGGGAAGGTAGTTCTGAAAAGAACTTTTTTTTTAATATTTTTGTTGTTTTATATTTTTTTTGTATTTTTTGAACATTTTTTGTTTTTTTTGTATTTTTTGAACGATTTTATATTTTTTTTGGTTTTTTTTGGGGGGGGGAAACAACAAAAAACAGGCGTTGAAAAGGGCTCAACAGGAGCAAAAAAAAATTACTGGGGGCGGTTAGGGCAATCATGGTGTTCATATGAAAGGTTGAGTGCATTGATGCTCATGTTGCCACAAGCTAATAATGCACGACAGTGCATACATAAATGTATCATATGCCCAAAATTTTGTTGGATATTTGGCACAGTTTCCCGTGCCTCCTCTGGTGTTAAAGAAACCGGTATTGTTGGTCTGGCCACAGGAGTTGGTCTAGGATTGTCCAGCATATCCCTTAATTCCGCCCGGCTGTAATTTAGGGGATGTTTCCTCGTCATGTGCCTATGCATGGTGTGATTACCATAACTGTATTTTTTGTCCGTCCCTCTGGACAATTGTTCCTTGCATATGAGGCAGGTGACATACCTCGCGTTGACTTTTTTTTGTCCACGAGGCATCGAAAAAAACTGCCAGATGAAACTGGCTTTCTTTCTGGAAACCCGGGGCAACTCTTCCAGGAATTGTGGTTCTTCTCCCTCCTCATCCATTTCTTCATCTTCCTCCTCAGTGTTGGTAATCACCTGGGGAGGTGGTCCTCTCTTCCCATGAGGAGGTGGAGGTGGTGGTGGGGGTCCACCAGCTGAAGCAACCAATGAAGCCATTTTCACACAAGCAAAATAGGTCTTCCAACAAGCAAAATAGGTATTCCTCTCACAATGATGAAAGTCAGAGTGAGGAAAGAAGGAGGGGTTTTCATCATTTGGAAAAAACAATACTTCTCAACCAATGAAAAGTGTTATTTTTAGGTCACCTGACCTAGCCTTCCATAATTATGAAACTAAAAGTGAAATGAACCAATGAAAAGTTTTATTAACAAGTCAGATGACCTCTCACGCTCATGTTACGCGCTGCGGAACGCTCCCCGGTTAGCTTCCGGGTCGCTAAGCTTCGCGCCCCGGTCCGTGCCCCGGGACACTTCCGGGTGCGCTAACGCGATACGTCACAAGACGCATTTCGCGGCAACGCGATACGTCGCGCTTTCGCGCCGCGGATCGCTTCCGGGGAGCTGCGTTTCGCGCCTCGGTCCGCGCCCCGGGGCACTTCCGGGTGCGCTAACGCAGTACGTCATAAGACGCATTACGCGGCAACGCGATACCGTCACTATGTTGATTTCTTACCGGTTCGCGGACCGGATCGCGGAATCAAATTGAGCTAACGGGAAGCTTCCCGGTTCGCGGACCGGGAGCGAAACAAAAAAAATATTAAAAAAAAATTATTAATAAACATATAAAATATATTTTTGGATTTAAAGAAGAATAAATTTTACAGCTATAGATATTAGCTTTTAAAAAACCAATGAAATTCATTGAAAAAACCATAGGTTATAGACCATATATAGTTAGGAATTAGCATTTACAAAACCTTGAAAATTCACTGAAAAAACCATAGGTTATAGACCATATATAGTTAGGAATTAGCATTTAAAAAACCTTATTTTACTCACACAAAACCAATGAAATTCCATATATAGTTAGTTGTACTAACTATATATCGCGCACCCGCAATCCACTGCTGATCATGTCACATATTACATCATTCATGACATGGTCAGTGACATCACTGATGACATCACTGATGACATCTCAAATGACATCACTGATGACATCACTGATGACATCTCAAATGACATCACTGATGACATCACTGATGACATCTCAAATGACATCACTGATGACATCTCATTTGACATTACTGATCACATCACTGATGACATCATTCATGTGATAATACGATGAACCTCTTCAGACTCTAATATAACCTTAGATACACTCAGTGTAAACAGACACTCATAGACTGTCACTCATCCATGGAGTTACTCAGACACTTAGTCAGTCATGCAAAGAATCAATCACACCTCCATTTCCTCAACTATACAGTTATACACACCTTACTTATTCAAACATATACTAAAACATATTTACTCACTTTTACAATCCTGGATACAAGTTCACAATGATCCATACAGCCACTCACACATTCACTGGCTCTTATGCACAGTTATTTATATATGTCAACTCTGACATGTACTGTGTTTTACATATGTACTTACTTTGACATGTAGCACTGAGATATCCATTCACTCACCAATACACTCATGCACACAGTCAACCGCCCATACAGCTGTTTCCACATGCACTTTTGAACCCATACATCTAGTCAATCAACTGCTCACACATCTATGCAGAGAGTCATACACCTCCCAGCCACCCAGACACACACTCAGTCTCCCATACAAATGCTTGGGCAACCAATCAATAACCCATACAGTTAATCATATAGCTAATGATCAACACATGCAGCAGTTTACAGAACAACAGACATAATGATGCACAAATTAAGACAGTTTAGTCACTAACCCATGCACTCAGTGAGACACATTTAATCAGTCACTCATACAGTCAGCCATGCCCCTACTAAATCCTTCATCAAGACACTTATACATCCACTCATTCTTCAATATGTAAGACATATTTTAACTTTACAGAATTATACAGTCACTGGATGTAGTCATCAGTGATGTCATTTGAGATGTCATCAGTGATGTCATCAGTGATGTCATTTGAGATGTCATCAGTGATGTCATCAGTGATGTCACTGACCATGTCATGAATGATGTAATATGTGACATGATCAGCAGTGGATTGCGGGTGCGCGATATATAGTTAGTACAACTAACTATATATGGAATTTCATTGGTTTTGTGTGAGTAAAATAAGGTTTTTTAAATGCTAATTCCTAACTATATATGGTCTATAACCTATGGTTTTTTCAGTGAATATATATATAATCAAAACGAAGAGTGAATTATGTAAAAGTACAAAGAAAGAAAAAACATAAACACATAGTAAAACAGGTATCCTCTACAGATATTTAGACATTTCCATTCCTTTGGATAATGACAAGGCATCAGGCTCATTCAGCACTTCAGTCTGAGTTGGTGCTTCCTACGTCGGTTTACAGATTCAGAGGTCTTACCGGCACTATTGCGTCGCCGGAACGTCACTTTTTTGTCGCTCGGGTGGAGCAATGTGCCACTGGCATATTTATAAGGCCACGAAAACTGTGTGAAAGGGGCATTCCATGGGTGTTGCTGGGGGCGTTCTGCAACATCCATGACTTTTTGACACTGCCCCAGATTTACAAGAAATCATAAGTCTGAGGCAGCGCCAAAAACGTACACCTTTCCAGGGGAGGCGTAAGAGAGGCACAACGAGGAGAAATACGTTTATTTCTCCTAGTTTTTCCTTTCCCTACGTGTGCATTCTGCAACACACATAGAAAGAGGAAAAAACCTATTGTGCTTGTTTTTGTATAGGAAGGCTTCCCTTCCTATACAAAAATAATCATCCTCGCAGCGCAGGCACCCTTGCACCATGGTGCAAAGGTGCCTGCATTGGTACACAGCAGTACATTGTGCGTCAGCGCAGGGGAAAAGGACAGGAATGCGCGATATCTAATAGATATCGCGCATTCCTGCCTTTTTCTTTTGCCGTAAGGCAGCGCAGCAGCATGGACTGCTGTGCTGCCTTACGGCAAAAAACGTATAAATGAGACCCTCAGTTTCTTCTCCCTGGTGTCACCTGGGGATACAGTGCAGTCAACATTAGAGGGTTTGCAGTCAAGGATATTTAGCAAATCAAGCCAGGACAGAGCTGGAATGGAACTGTAAGGGTGATATTAGGAGGAACTCTGCTTTGAGAGGGTATCATTTGAGGTGCTGAAAAGTCATCCATGATTGGCTAACCCCAAGAGTCAGACTTACATGCATTTGCGTGTCGTCTGTGCATAGGTGATACGAGTGTTAATGGGGCCAATGAGAGTACCAAGGGAGTCAATGCAGAGGCTGAATAGAGTGCGGAATTAGATGGAGCTGGGAGGGACACCTTGCTTGATAGAGCATGATGCAAGACGGCTTTTATTCATTTGATTTGTTCTGATTTTCTAGGTATGAAGAAAAACAGCAAACAACATTATCAGCCATTCTTCGAGGATGTTGATGGGAGTGGGGTGGTGATTGACAGGATCAAAAGCTGATGAGATACTAGTTGGACGAGGAGGCACAAGTCTCCTTTTTCTAGTTTGTGTAATGCATCATGATGTTACTTATGGAGTAGCTGCCTCTGTGATATAGACCACTCTAACACCTGTTTGCAGGTTGTTAGAGAGATCACTCTCTGCTATGACCTGATTAAGTTGTGAAGCTACGCAACTCTCCATGACTGGTAGAAACAGGGAGTTGTTACAGGGTTGGAATTGTTAAGGAGTTCAAGGTCCAGTCTATTTGTTTTTTTAGGGGGGTGCTACTTTCCCTCATTTTAGACAGTCCAGTACCTTACCCCATCTAAGAGATGCGTTTATTAAGGTCATACAATAGAGGACCCCTAAGGTGCTTATGACTGTAAGAATCCTCAGAATTGGTCAGTAAAGTGAGACAAGGGTTTCACGTTATCTATTATAATATTAATTCTTTAGGGAGAAATCTTTGAAAGGCAACCAGGTATCTAAGGATTTTTTGTGGCTGGCAACTTGTGATTGAGATCAAACACACAAAAGGTGATGGGATGAATATTTGCAAATAGTCTAAACGACTGGCAATCTCTCCGGATAGCTTTCCAACCCATTGGGTTTCTCTCACCGTGCCATACTAGACAGAGGCCTTCCTTAAGCAAATCAGTACCAACCATGCTCCCAAACTTCCAGTCGAGGCCCCTTTCCATAGGGAAACACGTACAACTGCAGACGGTTGAACAACATACCCACGTCTGAGCATTCCAGCTGTGGCACTCTAATGTATTTTCTCCCACATGGACAGGTTCTCAGGAAGAGCTCATTCCATGCTCTACATGTACCCCCTTACTTGTCAGTAGGGTAGGTACCGTCTTTATGAAACGCCGAACAACACCCAGGGCAAGGATACTGCCTCACTATCTCTTACCCCAGGGGTATAGGATCTGTACAAGTCAGAAAGGTTAATGTGTCATTGAGGCTTCCTACCTTCTAGCCCAATAAACACAGTATAACAAAGTCAACTTTAGCTTAAAAGAACCACACATTGTCTATCGGCCACCTGAATAATAACAAGTAAAACCACTGTTATTACCGGTCCGGTCCTCCCTTCTTGTTGCTCACATCCCGGCGCTGTGTGGGTTAGGGTTGTTTCAGTTTAGGCGTGACATCCTCCTTTTATCCCTGGAGTACTTGGGGCCATACTATCAAGGAACGGAGATAACATTATCGCGGCTTTAGGGGCAGGAAACTGCCACTAAAGCGGCGATAAGAGGCTTGATAATATGCCCTTGTAAATTTCCATAGAAGCCCAGGTTCTAGTGTGAACCTGGGCTTCTATGGGAATTCTCTACGGTGTATTATCAGGCCCCTTATCGCCGCTTTAGCTGCAGTTTCCTGCCCCTAAAGCCGTGATAATGTTATCGCCGTTCCTTGATAGTATGGCCCCAAGTACTCTTAACTAGCAAGGAAGAGCTGTAGGAGGCAGCAGAATCCCTCCTCCTTTGTAAACTGGTTTACCCAAACATATTTCCATTTTTACCCACAGTTCTGTTTTTACAGCACTAGGTGGCGTACATCTGATATGTGGGTGCACGTAGACAACCTGGAATTACTGCCTAGTGGTACACAAAGACCATACATGCCAACCCTCCCGATACAGGCAGGAGCCTACCGATTTCAAGGCTAGTCTCCCGCCTCCTGATTCCTGCATGCAGATACCTTATTTGGAGTTTTGAAAAAACATCCAAAAATAAAATGTTGGGACCTGTCACGCACGCTCCAATCTCCCCCTACAAGAATTACCTCTCACATCAAAGGTTAACGCTTTGTTCTAAATGTTTCGAGGGGAGGCTACAGCATGTGAAAGGTCTCGACATTTTATTTTTGGCAGTTTTACGAAGCACAAACAAAAACAGAATTAAAAAAACAGAATTAAATCTCTTTGTTTGTTTGTGCTATGTTATCAGACTGCCAAGAATAAAATGCTGGTTGTCACCATACATATCAATAGACCATATCCAGGCAGATGCTTCAATGTAAGTCAATGGGGAAAAAGCATTCTCCTATGTTTTTAACATTCTTCAACTTGCCTGCTTGCAAATGTTGGCATGTATGAAAGACCACTGTTTGCTTACCAAACACTGCTGCAGCTTTTTGTCCCACAAAGGGGACTCAGGCAGCAGCAGCTGATACAAAGTCTCAGAACCCACCATCTTTGCAGAAACTTCCAACTTTCCAGCAGGCCTGATTTCGTTTTATTTCACTGACTTGTCTGTGCTCATCAGCATGTGCAGGGGCCCTGCAGCCTCGAATGAGGTGACATAAATATTTCTAAACTGGAGAAGGGAGAAAATTACCTCCCAATTTTGTCCTAAAGCTGGTGAAGAGCAGGGACGTTAGCAGAATAATCTCCAGGGGAACAGCCGACGGTCCCTAATGACTCCATTTGACTTCAATTTACACCGAATGTGTCAGAATCTCCCTGAGCAAGCAGCGCCAATCACAGGGAACCAGCTGCATCCTCAGAAGTGGAGTTTAACATTGTAAATAGGCAGAAGAGAGAGTGGAAAGAGAAGAGCCGATGCAAAATACATTAGTATCTATCGTCTCCCTTTCTCATCTTACAGCCAGAAATGCTGACTCCAGAGGAGAGACCAGAAGGAAAAGAAACACAAACCCTTTGTTTACTGAGGAAAATCTTCTCTTGTTGAGAAAAAGCATGAACTAGAAGGGTACAACAAGCATTGACAAAGCCAGTGGGTCTGGCTTTCGTATCAGAGTTTTGAAGTATGTATCTATGTGAGAAAAAGCATACATGCCAACATTTACAATCTAGGAAGTGGGAGATTTTGAACGTTTCAACAGAACAAGGGAACCCTTAAGGTATAGCATAGGGACCTTGGGCATTACATATTACAAAAAACAGTGGTCCCTATATGTAAATGATACACAAAGAACAATGACCATACACTTAATAAGTAGTATGTCTTCTGTCCGTCCGGACAGGATTTTTATTTTTCATTAATTGCAAGTAAAAGTGTTTCTTAGAAAAGATGTCAAGCGGGCACAGCCGTGGCCCTCAACATACAAGACACAACAACAAAGAAGCAGTGTAAACAAGGCAAAAGAATCCGTCTGCGCACTTGTACCTCAGTAAAGCAGACTTAAAGTGTACAAAAAACCACACCATTGCATTATTAAGTTTTACATAAATACTTTGCATATGGGGTTAAAAGTCGACGACGTTTCCATGCCTATTAGGATAGAGGCATCATCATCAGGACAAGAGTTGGCATTATTGTTGTCTTGGACACGAGTAGTAATTTTAAGCCTTTTTGTTACATTTAGTAGTAACAGTGTGGCCATCCGTAGAGTATTCTACGTGGTTGAGGCAGCTATAGTTGGCTGTCTGGTTGATCGGGTGTAAACCTCGACTGTAATTCTTCGGTATCTTAGTTAACCGGGAAGGTAATCATGACTCGGACGTAGTAAAGCCGCAAGGAGCACAATGGCTACTGCATAAGTGCATCAGCACTGCTGTGGGTATGGCGATCCGGGGGAATGTATTTTCCTCATTGGCATATATTGCAAAGGAGGCAATTTTAGTTGAGAGACACCAGAAATAAAGCAATTTTTTGCATTAAAACCCAGGAGTCTTACGCCTGAATCAGATCTCGTGGCGAGAGGTGCCCACTAAAGCACCCTAAGACAAAAGCATCCATTGCATATGACCCCCCAAGCCACCTCCATATGTAGCATTCCCATGAGGCATTTTACAAGATGAATCTCAAGAAAAGGTTAGTTCCTTCTTAGCCAAATCAGGGGGTCCCTAAAGGGGGACCTTTTTGGCTAATAGTCCTGCCGTCGAAAGATCTGAATTTTAGATTAGGATGCCCTCACACACCCGTTAGGGTGTCATGCTTCATTATAGGGCGCTACAATGCCTGACCCGCCAGAGGGCTCTTTTTGATCTGAGGATGCCATTGAGATGAATGCAAGAGACAGGGCTACCTAACAGTGTAACTAGTGAAGGGTGGGCGTGATGATTAAATAGGCTCTGGTACCCAAAGAACAAGTTTTATTCGGAGTAGGTGCCAGGTCTAGCTAAAAGCCGTGCTGCTATCATATGGTCATCAACTACCAGGGTAGCTACACAAAGGGTGTGGTCAACATGTTTCGTGCCCTGTGTGCCCAAAAGTCGGGCGGCACTTCGTCAGGACAAGAAGTGAGTGTGGTTTGCCCCTGTCCTAAGGGTTACCCTCTAGTAGGGGATGACCCAATGTAATTGGCTGGTAACACTGGTCTAATGTTCCACATCTATGAAGGCTGGACCGAGTTCCTTAGGAAGGCGGAGGGTCCCGATCGTAGTAGAGAACCCTTTAAGGCGGTCGAGACGCACTGATCGCACCTAGACTACTCCGACTTCCTGAAACATTTTACAAGATGTCAGCGAAGGACACATGCACTGTAACAGAGAAAACACAACAGGATAACACATGAAGCCCACACATATCACTATCAAAGGCAAGTGGTTGGTGTATCTTTTCTGAAGACACATGGTCAGAATAAACCTCTGCAGTCCTTAAACCTTTAACACATAGGCCCAGATTTACAGAGATACTGTGTCAGGGACGTGTTGCTTTTTTGATGCAGCTCCAACACAAATCCTTTTTGGTATTTAGAAGGCCAAGCAAATGATGTTCGTGGATTTGAAAGAACAAATAACACAAGGCAATGCATAACACTGCCTTGCGCTTCTTTGTGTCAGGTAGGCGTTTCATGGGTGGTGCAGGAGCGTTCCTGTGCATACACCCATTGATTGTGACGCAAAGACATATTTACAAAGAGATGTAGACATGAGTTTGCACCGGAATGGTAGGGCTGCCTGAGCCTGGCATACCAAGGAGAAATATCTTTATTTTCCCTCCTTATTTCCTCTTTGCCTGTGTGCTGCATCCACACATGAAAATAGGAAAAAGCCTCAAAGTATCGTTTTTGTGCAGGAAGGTGCCCCTTCCTGCACAAAAACGAACGTGACAACAACGCAGACACCCTTGCATGATAGTGCTTGCAAAAGTGGCTGCTTTGTCGCTGTTCAGCACATAGTGCGTCACTGCACGAAGAGAGAAGAGATGTGCCCTTTAGTTCTAGATATGGAGTCATTCGGCTCTCTTCACGCAGCGAGCACCTTTTCTTGCTGCCCTGCATTGCGTCAACTCATAGTAAACCTGGGCCATAATGTGTGACTGAGGCTACGGCACGCTGTCAGAGCCGAAATCTGGAGCAGTGCACAAAACACTAAGGGGCATATTTATGAGCCCCTTTGCATCACGCTTGCACCACACAACGTGGTGCATGAGTGACACAACTTAAAACTGAGATTCACGAAGTCTTGCAAGCCCCCCTTACGGGGCTTGAGCGGCATCATAAATCTCGAGTAATGCGACGCAGCACAAATCACTATGTTGCATTACTCTGCGCCAAGGAAGCATTTCCATGGCTATTGCGTGGGTGCTCGCATGCAACATCCATGGATTCTGACACATTCCCAGAAGTGGTTGACCTGGGAATGCGTCAAAAACCTACGCTCCCCAGGTGAGGCGTAACAAGGAGAAATATCTTTATTTCTCCTCGCTTTTTCTTCTTTCTGTGTGTGTTGCAGAATGCTGCACAACATAGAAAAAGGTAAAAAGCCTCAGGGGATCATTTTTGTGCAGGAAGGTGCCCCTTCCTGCACTAAAACGATCCTCCTTACTGTGAAAACACCCTTGCTTCGTGGTGCCTGCGTGGGTGCCTGCATGGGTGCTAGGCAGCCAAAAGGGTGCCAGCGCAAGGGAAATGGCAGGAATGCGCTGTATCAACTTAAATACAGCACGCTCTTGTCCTTTTCCCATCATACAGTTACTGCGTGACTTGGCCCAAAAGTTGGCCCTATAACCATTACAAATGCTAACCTAACGTGCATGACCCTTCAAGCCAGGCGCATTGAGAGCTACTCTGTGATGAGCGCCTGAGACATGTTTTGCATACACAAAGTTGCAGAGACCCACCACAGCACCACCACAAACAAATCCAGCATTGGCAAAGACAATATGACATATCTGAAAGTGCCTCTTCCACCACTGGGAGCTTAGGCACTCAATAACTCATCACATATGCACCCTGTCACTTATCCTTTCACTCATGCATCCCTCTATTCACCAACTGACTTATTCTTGTATTCACCCATCTAAAATAAAACACAAAGTCAAAAAACATATGCAAGATAAGTTAGAAGAGTATAAGTGCAAAACAAATCCCTCCGCCTAAACATCGTGGACATTTGCTTGCAATTAAAAAGAAGTTCAAAATGCAACCTAATTGGAGGTGGCCCCCTTGGAATGGTATTGTTCACACTCTATAATTGTACTCCTCCAAGATTGCGTACATGTTGCTCCTAAACCTGGCGGCCATCCTAGTACAGTAAAAGAATCCTACACTATAGGCAATACTATTGTAAGAAGGCTGGCCAGTTTAGAAGCAGTGGTGGAACGAGATGTGGTCATGGCCAGGGGCGGCTCTAGGCTCATGACGGCCCTGGGCAGGGAGCGTAGGTAGGGGGCCCTGGAAGAGGGGGTCCGGGCGGGGTGGAGTGCGGCGGCCCGTGAAGAGGGGGGGTCAGGGTGTTTGGAAGTGGAACAGAGCCCGAGGCCGCCAAATCCCTGCCAGGGGCCGCCACGCAAATATATATCCATCCTCAGAGGATTATTATATTAAGGATATATATGGGCGTGGTGGCCCCTGGGGTTTGGTGGCCCTGTGCAGGTGCACAGCTTGCACATGCCTAAGGCCGCCCCTGTCATGGCAGATGAAAAGAGTGGCAAGTGAAGGGTCCAATCGCAGTTTTTACATAACTGCCAAATGCTTTAAAACACAAAAACAAACAACATAAAAAAGCAGGAGGAAATAAATTAAATGGGACCATACGCCCCGACAGTGACGTGCACTCTTTTCCAGGCAGACTCATGTTCATTGCTCACTCGAGATGTAGTGAAAACCATCACTCAAAAGGCAGGAAAGCCAATGGCTGAAGCGGACTGACCCAATGCCCCATGCAGTGTGCTGGGTGGAAGCAGGACGTGAAGGGCACTTGAACAGACCAATGCATGAAAGGCGCTGACCCAAAGGAAGGGGTGCAGAAACCACCAATTCCACCCAGTATTTGCATTCCTGCACTGTTCAATCACAACTCTTGTCCCTAGAATGTGGAATAATGTGGTCCTTTTACTCATGCAGATTCTCCAAACCACAACAATTCTGCTCCAATGTATCACCTACTCTGAGCAGGTGGTAGTTGAGAGTGGGGGAAGGGCTGGGGTGTGGGACAGTGCGTGGAAATGGCACAGGTGTCAAAAGGAGCAAAGGAGACTGTGGGCAGGGCCCTAGGTGAGGTCAGGTGGGGCTAAGCTGGGTTTATACCTGCAGCCCCCGCCTGAGCCACACTCAATTGTACCGTCCAGCTTTGCGAGCTTGTAAAACTGCACCCGGTGTTCCCATATTCAGTAAATGCAAGTACAAGAACCACAGGGCACTTGTGATCAGACTAAGATGAAACCCCTGGGGGGACACTAATCTACCTGACTCATAATAGGGTCTAATGTATGTATATGTATGTATTTTTTATGAATTTGTTTTGATTACCTGAACCAAGCAGACAGCTGAAGCTGCCAGGTCTAACCTAAAAAGTAATTTAATAGACACAGAGCTAAATATGGATAACCTTACAAATAATGTATGAAATTACAGTTGGCACAGCCACATATAATCCCTCCAAACAGGGCCTGTCTAGTATTCATACAATTTAACCCTTTGCGTGCGTCCGCCAGCCGTCGGCCGTCCAACGTCACGGTGGGTGTGTTCAGAGGACAGCCGGGGGTCGTCCGAAATACGCCCACTTATAAATCACCCGCACCGCAGCGGAATTCGCGTCGCGGTCAACGGGTTAAATCTTCTAACCCTAGGGTTTGCCAGAGGGGGAATGAAACAGAAGAATACTTGTCTATTCTGGTAATCAGTGACATTACATGTAAAAATACCTGTGTACAGGCTATAACACAGGGTAATAACAATTGGCCCTTAATATTCTATTATCTTTAACATATGCTTTTCACAATAAATTAGTCAGGCCCACTACCTTTGTCCGAACTCTTCATAATAAACAAATCAGACCAATGGCATCTGACATAACCTTTCCCAATGAACCAATCAGGCGTAAAGCCTTCGTAATTGACGTCACCATAACCCGCTCAAGCCTACTGAAATGTGCATACGCTTTCATACGCATCAGGCATACGGTTGTAAACCATATACAAAATTACAAATATGTACAAGATTAGAGTTGGCAAAACTATATACAAACCATCCTAATACAGCCAACAAGGATTAAAACAGTGCACATTTTCAACTTCAGGATTTGTCAGAGAGAGAAATTAAAAATTGCTCATCTGAATTGGTAAACTGTGAGACACCATTTAACAAAATACCTGTATGAAGGCTTTATCTGTGTAATAACAATCCAACCTTAACAGCCTATTGGCTTTACCATATGCTTTTTTCAATAAGTAAGTCAGGCCTATGTTGTCTGACATAACATTTGCCAATTGGCCTGTTTATCCTTGATCCTTGGCCATCACCTTAATTAACGCAGGCCTGCTGCATTAAACATAAGCTTTCTCAAAGATATACACTGATACAATTACAAATATGTACAAAATGACGGTTAGTAAAACAATATAAAACTACTACAAAGATCTCAGTAAGAGTACAACACCAATTGTCAACACTTTTTTACAGACACATGTTCGTAATTTACCATCTTTCATCGAGGATACTAAATTTGTGTTGAACTTATTGCAGGATGTAGTGTGGGATGAAAGGATGATCCTAGTGACACTAGATGTAGTATCACTTTACTCGAATATTGATCATGATCAGGGGTTAAATGCACTGGACTACTTTCTAAGTAGAAGACCGGCAGAATTATATGATCATACCCAGATGGTTCTTAAAATGACAGAAATCGTATTGCAGAATAAGGTTTTTCTTTTTGATGATCAATGGTATAGACAACGTCTTGGGACAGCGATGGGTTCCAGATTCGCTCCATCCTTCGCGAACCTCTTCATGGGGCGGTTCGAGGCGGAGAGAATCTGGGCCCATCTGGAGAAAAGTGGATACAGAATATCCATTACTGGGGAAGGTATATAGACGACTGTCTACTAACTTGGACAGGTACAGAATATGAACTCAATGAATTCTTAGAGTACATTAATGACAACAGACTAAATTTAAAGTTTACTACTAACTATAACAGTTATAACATCACCTTTTTAGATATAGAACTTTTTATAGACAATGGGAAATTGTGCAGCCGTATGTATAGAAAACCAACTAGTTGTAATGCTATACTGCACGCTAAAAGTTGCCACCCGAACAGTCAGAAGAACGCCATCCCCTATGGAGAGATGGTGAGGGCGAGACGAAATTGTACTAATGAGTCAGACTTTGAAGATAACCTTGTAGACCTCTCAAGGAGATTTACGAAACGGGGCTACCAAAGTAAGGTAGTGAACAAAGCAATTGAGAGGGTAAAGAACTTAAAAAGGAGTAAAACGTTAAGTAGTAAAACGTACAGCAATACTACTAAAGAAACCAGACTAAGACTAATCACATACTTTAGCTCTGGCAGTGCACACCTGTTTAATATTTTGAAAAAGCACTGGCATCTACTTAGTATGGATAAAGATCTTTTTCCATTTGTTGGTCACTCACCAGGTGTGACATTTAGAAAAGGACGTACTATCTCTAATTATGTCAGCCCAAGCTACCCTGTAAAAAGGATAGAACCAGATTGGCTCACAACTAGTACGAGAGGATTCCACAAATGTGGCAAGTGTAGTTCATGTAGATGAGCACTAAAGAAGGTAAATACCTTTAACTACAATAACACAGGAGATTATATCATTGATCATTTTATAAATTGTGATACCACATACGTGGTTTATGTAATTGTGTGCACCTGTAAAAAGATCTACGTGGGTAGCACAATAAGGAGACTAAAAGACAGAATGGTGGAGCACTTTAGAGCGCTAAAGACAGGGGATACACGCTACCCAGTAGCATCACATCTGATAAGGAATCATGAAGAGAAGGACAAACACATATTCAGTTATCATGGTATTGATCATGTCAAAAGGGACCCGAGAGGTGGTAACAGAATGTTACAGCTACGACGTAGAGAAGTTATGTGGTTGATGAGACTTAAAGCTGTTGAACTTGGCTTAAACATTGATCACGAATTTGAATACTATTTAGGCCAAGAGTAAATGTGTTTTCTGAATAATGTTTGAAACTGTATATTATGGATGTAATCTTATTCCATGCTATCCTGCCTGTACCCTTCCCTCTCTATACCTCTCTAATACTACTTTAAATCGAACTAACTAATATACTGTACAACACCCCTATCACTAGCCGCGACCGGCGGTATTAGAAATGTAATACAGTAGTGACAACTATTGGTAGCTAATGCTAAAATGGTAGCGAGTGAATACTGGGAATTTTTAGACCGATTATCATTAGATAATAGTCGTTACTTTCATACGAATAATAAATTAGAGAGTTATAATACTAGATTCTGAATAATGAATTTAAGTTACAATTAATGGATGACGAAATGAGATTATGAGAGCATATATAATAATGCTATACTTTAAGAAAATATAATCTCTCCCGAGTACATAATTTGCGGAGTAACACTTGAAATATTAGCCTGATCATATAAATTGATATTATACTAGAGAAAATATAATCTCTCCCGAATATATAATTTGCGGAATTACGCTTGAAATCTCAGCCCAATCCAAAATGGCTGAATCTTAGTTGGCCGAGTGTATAAATAATTAATAATAAAGATAAACGTTAGACTAATAATTAAGTTATTAGGCAAAGATATATAAAAAGTAAAAACTACTACGATGTCTATGACCCTTGGTAAGTACGGACAGTATTGGAACGAATAAAATAAAAATACTAGCTTAAGATGGCGCCCACAACTAAAGACTACAAAAAGCCATTACAAGATGGCGCTGATGTAGCACGCGAGGACTTTCGGAGGCCAGTTCGAGATATACGGTGAGAAGGATAGGATGTCTCTTTGACTAACACGATAAATCAGTAACTGGTAATGAATGATACTAAGCCTAGCTATATTTAATTTACAGAATTACGGATCGAGACTGCCACTAAGAGAATAGAATAGCGTAAAGACGGAATACTGCAGGTAACATTCAAATTAATAGTTTAATGTGATAACGGTAAACTCCCCCGTTTAAAACGCTAAATCTATGGGGGTAGCAATAAATTTAGACGTATTGGGATGAGAATATTGATGACCCTATTAAATTTATTGCTTTAGAATAACGACTACAGAAAAAGGATATTGAATGATACAACCATAATATGAGAAGCGTGCTATGGAGCTACACATTTATAAATACGAGGTGAGCTAAGCAAAGGTATTTAGTACGTGGTAAAATATTAGATCGATTAAATGGTCTGTGGCTTATTATAGGGGGTATGTTGTTTGTGTTTACAGCAAAAGTGTTGAATTGGAACTAGTGAATTGGACTTTGCATTTCAACCTGAGTTTATAATGGTAGGTTGAATGATAACTCATTGGATGCTATGGTATATCTGGGATCTACCTACCTGGCAATTCTATATTTATTTAACTTTCAATCTCACTATGGTGACGCTGGTTTCTTACTTGGCATTAGGGTCTATAATAACGACTTTACTATACTTCCCAGTAACTCTGTGGTTTTCTTAAAGACAAGACTAGCTTATTATTATATCATATATTGTATTAAGGTTACAATTATGATTATTGTAAATTGTTTACAGCCCTGAAGAAGTCTGTAAGTCAAAGACTGACCAAGACGAAACACGTGTTGGCTGTGGCTGTTTTGTTGGAATTTAATTTGGAAGAAGAAAAGAAAAAGAAAGAAAACTGGAAGAAGGACAATTTAACTTGTGGACTGTATTTGATAATTTGAGTGCTTGGTGGATTAACTTTAATATCTCAGTAAGAGTGATTGTGGTGTGAATTTTCTACCCCAGTGTTTGTCAATGGGGGTACCCAACACCAAACCCCTTGGCTGCTATGGTAATATGCGAGTACCCAGGTAACAAAATAATCCTCTAAGCCTTTTGCATGTAATAACAATCCGCCCTTAACAGCTTATTGCCTTTAGCATATGCTTTTTACAATACATTATTCAGGCCTACTGTGTTTATTGTAACGTTACATAATTGACTGCTCAGACCCATAGTATCTGAAATAATGTTTCCCAATTAGACAGGATTGGCCGTTACCACAACTGGTGCTGGGCCCATGCTTTCACACAAGACAGAAAGAGCAGAACAAGAACTCTCTATAATAAAAAGCTTGTAGGGGAGACCAAAGGGTGGGGAAAACCTGAGCTGAAGGAGTGGCAACAGCTGCACTGTCAAACCACACCTAAAAATGTATATGATCCAAGGAGTTCCACACACCAATGCCTGCTGTTGCAAAGTCATCCTGTGCCCTGGGCACCCCCCCAACTTTTTGCTGACTGGAACTGGTGGTAACTGACTCTGACTGACCCTGGGCTCTGTTTAACCAGGCCCAGGGCCAGTGCCAAGCCAAAAGGAACAAATTAGAACACAGTTAAGACACCCAACATACACTAGGGTACACTATAGTATGGTGGGGTACCCCTGTAGTTGGCATGACCTACCACCTAAGCCACTAGTATGTAATAGGGCAGGGGATTGAAACTACCTAGAAGTCTCCAGTATCCTGGGGCATGGCAGTTTAGAGGCCAGCAGATTCTCTGCACCAGCATGTGTGCAGTGCTGAAGTCTGAGGTCAGTTTAAAAGCTGCACTGGTGGCCAGGACAGCTTTTTAAACCTTAAATTGTGCCCAAACTCGACTTTGGGGGTAGGGGCCCTTAAAAATTAAAATCCTACCATGTTTTTGCATATTAGGGACCCCCAGGGTCACCCCTAGGTATCCCAGGGGTGGGGGGTCAGTTATCTATAAGGAGCGCCCTTTTAAAATGAGTTTTTAGAAGCCTGGGTAAAGTGAAATTTTACATTTCACTCCCCACATTGTCTTAAAGAGGTGCTCAAATTCGACTTTGATGCTGGAAGAATTGGGTAAGGGTGATCTGCAATATTTCTGCAGATTCAGAACCCCTGAAGTCTCCCCTAGTTGCACAGGGGGTGGGGGTCCGGTAGAAATTTGGGAAATACTTATAAAATATGGTTTTATAAGCCCTGGTGCTACAAAAGTGGCGCAAGTCATTTTCCCCATTGCAAACCACATGGCCGATAGGTTAACATGGTAGGAAGTGATTGATTAATAAATATTGATAGGAGAGGACTAGCCGGACCATTCAAAGACTTCCCAGAATGGTCGTAGTAAATCCAACAATATTATATTGTTGAATTTCTCCTAAAGTGTACATACAATAAGTTATGAGACTTTCTTGTTTGTAAATCAAAATTCAGCCTTTCAGTGGTCTGCCCTGATTGGTCAGATTTAAGTGGATTAGGGAGGGCAGTGATCTGTTCTATAGGAATTCCAGGCCAGGAGGTGGCGTCGTAAACTACGCTCTTCAAAGGCAAGAGGGGAGGCCTGGGTTATAGTCCACAATGACAGTCGTGACCCTGAGTCAGGACTAGGCTTAAGAAAGGAATTTGCAGATGTTACTGGGATGGTCCATGGAAATGAGATATCACAGGGGGTGTGTTTAGCCAGCTCTTACCTCCTTGCTGGAAAATCAGCCATTATGGATTTGGAAGGATGATGCATTCTGGGAAAAACTATGCCACACTCCACAGGATGTGGTCATAACTAGGAGGAGTTGCCCTGCTCTCATTGGTCAGCAGTGACCTGGTGCTTGACCCAGAGAATTTTGAATACGTATCTGAGAGGGGCAGAGCCCTCCAGATCTGCTGCTTGAAACTGAATGAAGCAAGAAGTGCCCTGCTGAAGATTTTGCTGTGTGCAAGGAACTCTAAGGCATGACCTATGAAGACTGCACCATCTGAAACTACAGCCCTGTGGATTACCTTGCTGCCAAAAGACTCAAGAGTGGAAACTTCCTGCAAGCTACAGGTTAACAGAGCTCACCTGGACAGCCCCACAAAGAATTCCAAGCCTGGAGTACAGTGGATTTGTAAGGGTTTTGTTCAAGTGGATTGCGGCATTGAAGTTTCACACTTTCAAGGACCTTCTTGGAGATTCCAGAACCTTGGACTGTGTGTTGAATTCTTTGGGACCCGCAAACAGAACGCCAGGAAGGTGTTCTAACTGGACCCCGCTTGCTGAAGAAGGCGGCCCACTACAGTGGTGAGAATTCTTCAGAACAATTTGTAAAGGTGTGTCCCTGACAGAGAAAACGAAATGACTTAAAGGGGCACTGTTGGTTTCTAAGCACTAGAAAATGACTAATCTTTAAAAATTCATATCTCTGGTTCCCTACAGTGGATTATTTTCGTTTTGGTGTCATTTAAAAGATAAAAATATTACCTATTTTTATAAATTGGTGTTGGATTTTTATTTTGTGTTGTGTCTTAATTATTTACTGAAATTGTGTTTTTGAATGCTTTACATACCTGTCTTTGAAGTTAAGCCTGTCTGCTCGCAGCCACGTTACCAAGGGTTGAGCAAAGGAATACTTTTCTAAGACCTATGCTGAGTCCTATCATGTGTTAGTGGCCTTATTGCCAGTGGCAGACCTACATTTGCCCCTACCAATAACCCACTTTCCAACACTGCTGTAAAGCAAGTGGTGGCACAAACACACTAAAGATACAATCATCCCCTCACAGCACCATTGCAGAGGATATACACAACCCTCATGCTGTGCACCTTAGCAGCATCCCTGTGACACTTTTCAGTAAGAGCAGAAAGAAGACAACAAAGAACCTTAGCTCCCGCACAGCAAGATCAGTCCAAGTACAACAATGAATTTGAGAAATGAAACTGCATGAAACTGTTTTGAATGAAAGTAACAATCATTTTTTATATCATTTTTTTTCGTGGTCTGAAAGTTCTTTCATTTTAACCATTTATTTATTGCATTCTTACCATATTGTTTTTTAGGTAACTTGAGTTGTACTTTTTTTTTAAAACTTTTTTTTAAAGTTCTTTTTATTTAACAATCGCTCAAGACAAGTTTTCACACACATGATACAGAATGGTACAAATAATTTTGATCCATTTATTCTAAATTCATATGTTGGTGTCTCCCTCCTCTATTCGAGTGGGACCCCAATGATGAAGAATGTCACCAACTAGATTGGTGAGTGAGGGTCTTCTTAAGAAAGGAGAATTTTCCTTCCTGTGCACCTCTCCCAGTACCTCGGAGACATTGAGGCGTCTCCTGGGTGTACTCCTCCTACTGTTTGATTACTTCCCTCCTCTATTCCACAGTTTCAAATGTTGCTAGGATTTGAGGTTTCTTGCCTACTCTAACCTTCCCTTATTGTCCCTGCTCCCATCTCAATCTCCCCTGTATGTTCTCCACTGTCCCCAAATCTTGTCCCATTTTCGTGGGCATCCTCTGGCTTTGTATGTTACTTTCTCTGCCCTAGAGAAAGGGCTAGAAAATGCCCTGCATCAGTCTAAATCTTCCTCCCATTCCCTTAGGTCTGGTGATTGGCTCACCCCCCTACTTTTTGGCTATGTTCCTTTTCACCACTATTGCCGCTACTTCGGGACATATTATTGTGTATTTGGGCCATTTTACCTCGTCCATCACACAGAGCAGTAGCCATCGTGGCTCCACTGGGATCTCTGATTCGGTGACTTCAGGCATGACTCGTGTCACCTCCTTCCAGAAGTTATTAATGAAACTGTATTCCCAGATAATATGGAAAAGGACCCAATTTCACCACACCCCCTCGCACAGTATTTTGATATGCCATGACCCAGTCGATATAGTAATGATGATGAAGCGTATGACCTATGGAGAATACATAGCTGAATGAGACGGAATGGGGCCCTTACAGCTACTTCTCTTGGACTTTGTATTGCCTCCTCCCAATCATCATCGTCTAGGAGTCCTAGTTCTGTTTCCATGCCCTCCTCAGGGAGTCAATTTGTTTTGGCGAGTTGTATATTGTTTTCTTATATGTTAATAAGGTGGCCTTTGACATCATTGGATCCATTAATAGCCTATCTTCCAAAGGTGAATAGTCCGGGAGAGTCTCCCCTTCTCTGATATGTTGGCGTAGAGCAAGGCCTAGTTGAATATATGTGAATCTTTCTGTGTCTGCCATTTCATATTCAATTTTTAGGTTTTCGAAAGAGATCTGTGCCGTCCCCTCCATATATCTCCCAAACTATCAATGCCCAACACTTCCCATTTTTAAACCCTTCCAGAGCCCGCACTTCCCATAGTTGGTTGCTATCCCACAGTGGAGTTCTCCCCTTCAGCTTTCTTTCCCAGCCTGTATGTTTTGACGCTTCCCGCCCAACCTGCACCACTGTCTGTGTGTGTAGCAGGAGCTGTTTTCCCACATCTGCAATATTATGCTGCTAGGTATCCCCTTTCCCCCCTAGCCCAGTGGTCTGCTCTAAAGGCTGGATCACTGCGGTCGGTGAATGCCCAGTTGTTTACTTCTGCCAATTGTGAGGCCCAGTAGTATTTTCGGATGTCCGGAACTGCGAGCCCTTCTTCATATAATCCCAGCTGGAGTTTACAAAGCGCTATCCTGGAGCTGCCTCAATCCCATAGGAGTTTTCGCAATTCACGATCTATGCCCTGGGATACTATCTTAGGTATTTTGTATTGTGTATTTTGTAAGAAGTATAGTAGCCTTGGTAAGTTTATCATTTTGAAGATCACCGCCCTGCTCATCAGGGACACCGGTAGTTTCCTCCAGTGTTCCACGTTGCTCTTTCGTCGCTGGATTTGTGGATACAAATTATCTGATAGAAAGTCCTCCTCTCCTGTGGATATTTGAATACCCAGGTATGTAAACTTGGTTTTAACTACCAATGGTGTTGTGTCCATCAATCTCTGGGGAATAAGGGATTTGTCCCAATTTATTATGTATCCTGAGTAATTGCAGAATAGTTGGAATATATGGAGTACCCTGTGCACTGACCTGTATGGGTTAACCAGATATAGTAGTATATCATTCGCGTATAAGGATATTCTGTCCTCCCGGTTACCTCCTCCCTGTATGCCTGATATTATTGGATGACTGCGGACTCAGGCTGCCAGGGTGAAAATCCTGTTTCGAAAGCAATGGTCCCAACCATTAAAAAAGATGGAAAAAAACTAAATAAATACAGACCATGAATGAAATCTATATTAGCTGTCCAGCCGGACTGCCCCCCTCCCTTGCCTCCCATTTATATGTACGTCATGTACGTCATATGTTTTCACATATGTGGTAGTTGGACACAGGCTGTGTCCCACTTGGATATTGTCTAGCATCCTGGTTACATATAATTATACTTGTTATTAAACCCTGTCCGGCTGGACAGCTAATATAGATTTCATTCATGGTCTGTATTTATTTTGTTTTTTTCCATCTTTTTTAATGGTTGGGACCATTGTCTTTCGAAACAGTATATACTCCCAAGGTCCCAGACCGATTGCTACTTTGGGTTCCCTTGTTCCTTATAACAAAAGGGTGAAAATCATCGGCAAGAGTGGGCAGTCCTGTCTTGTGTCCTTTCTGAGTGGGAAGGGGCAGGATACCTCTCCCTTTACTCTCACCCTAGCCTGTGGGTCTTGATACAAAAGATTAACCCATGCACAGAACCTGGGTCCAAAGCCCTACTTAGAGTTGCGATCATGAACTGCCATTCAATACTGTCAAATGTCTTTTGCGCATCCAGGGAGAGGAGCACCGCATCTTCAGTATATGTCGCTCTTGTCCAGTCTAGCACCCCATATAGCCTCCGACGGGTAAGCCGCATGCCCCTTTGGGGCATGAACGCCGATTGGTCCAATGTAGAGATCTCAGTCCGTAGTCTGGTTGCTAGGGCCTTTGCCAGCACTTTTGCCTCAGTTTTTAACAATGATATCGACCTATATGATTTACCTTTATTGGGGATCACCACCATCGTGGCTGTGCGCTGGTCTAGGGGAAGTTCCCCTCTTTCCCTAGATTCTTGATACATATTTAATAGATGGGGGCAATATACTTTCTACGCTCTTGTACAGTTACACTGGAAGCCCGTTGGGGCCAAACACTTTTCCTGATTGTGTGTCTCTAAGTGCGCTCACTATCTCCTTCACCGTGAATTCTTGCTCAAATGTCTGTCTATCTTCTGCCGATAGTGTGGGGAGATTTATCTCATGTAATAGTTCTGCACAGTCAACTGCAGAGCGCTTCGAGGAAGAAGTATAGAGCGTTTCATAGTATTGTGCGAAAGCCTCTACTATTTCCTTATCTGTCCTATGTATTTCCAAAACCCAGCCTCTGTCTCTTCGTTCTAGCCAGGCAATTATTTTATTGGATGGATCTCCTACGTCTTATAGTTTTCTCTGGGTGGCTAGTGCTTGTGCTCTCGCCTTCTTTTCCCCCAGATCTTTAAATTCCTGCCACTTGAGTCAAAGTTGTTGCGACTTAGACCCGTCCGAGTCTCTATTTTCCCAAGTTTCTGATTTCAGTCATCTTATCTCTTTTTCAAGTTCTTCCAAATCTCTAGCCTGTACTTTTTTATGAATGCCTATTTCCACTTGGATGTAACCTCTAATCACAGTTGGAGACTGATTCCACTGAACCCTCGTTATCCTGGAAGTATTTTGTGTGCCTGTATCTTTTGCACAAATTGCTTATTCCTAAAGTGCCATGGGTCTAATCTTGGGGGTAATACAACCCTTTTAGATGGACTCTGTAGATGCACTTCAACCGGGGAGTGATTTGAGATGCTTCATGCTTTGTGTATGGCCCCTCGAAATTGCCCAGCCTGTCGCCTAAGTGTAAAAGATAGTCAAGTGGGGAATTACTCTTGTGTGCGGCAGAGGTATAGGTATATTGTCTGGTAGCCGGGTTATGGACGTGCCACAAATCTATCATGCCCATTGCTTCTATTAAGCCCTCCAGTGGTTATTTACCAGTTGTCCCGTGGCCCTTGTAAATCTATCCAGCTGTGTGTCCATGACTGCCTTCATGACGCCCCCCCCAAATGAGCATGCCTAAGGGCATTTCTAGAATGGTATTCCCCAATGCTGGGAGGGTGTCGCTGTGTAGCTTCGGAGGGATATGTACTGAGCTGAAAGTGAGTGTTTTACCTTCCCATGTACCAGTCAGCGCTGCATTTCTCCCCAACTTGGCATATTAGCACCTACTCACTATAAATGTTATGTTATGTTATTTTAATTTATTACGCGCTTGAATCAACTCCGAATGGCTATCTTGGCACGAGACAAGGGCAGATGACAGACTAGAGTTGATTAGTATAGGTGAGTCTTAAGTGTCTTCCTAAAAAGAAAATGATTATCACAGAGACGGAACTGCTTGTGCAGAATATTCCAAAGATGAGGGGCAAGGAATGAGAAAGATATGCGGCTGCCCTGGCCTTCTTAAACCTGGGGATTTTAAGCAGAGCTTTGTCACTGGATCTGAGGAGTCTCACTGGAGTGTAGGGCAGAATCTTAGCAGCTAGAAAGGAATGCCCTTGTCCGTGAAAGGAACAGTGGGTTAGGCAACATCATTTAAAAATGATTTTTTTTTCAGAAGAAGCCAATGTAGGAACTGCAGAAGACGGGCTGAGGTTAAGCACGGAGGTAGTTGCAGACAAGGCGTGCAGCAGTGTTTTGGACCATCTGAAGTTTGGACAGTAAATTCTCGTTGATGGATGCCAGAAGCGAGTTTTTTACTATCAATTTAGGTGAAGGGCTAGGGCCCTGTTCAGCTGGCCACCATTCTGGAGCTCAAAGAAGTTGGGCTTGTCCGAATAGCATAATTTCAGTTTTTGTAGGATTGAGTTGCAGTTGGTTATCCAACATCCAGGTGGCTATGACCTTCATCCCCGAGAAGAACAGGGCTCTTGATTTGGACAGATCTGACTAGAATCCCGGCACCCCTAGATCCAGATGAATACCCTGCATGTGCTTGGAGTTTGTATCCATACCTGTCTATAGCTTTGCAGTGTTTGCCTCTCATGTGGGTCTTTTGAAGCAACACCACATCTGGAGTGTGTCAATGTAGGTATTGTAATACTAGTGTACGTTTTACTTTTTGCTACCTAGTCTGTTGACATTCCATGTCAAAATTTTCAATGTCATTTTCTATTAGTGCTACAAATGGAAAGTAGCGTCAATGTGTCCGCTATGGTATCCAATCAATTATTGTTTTTTGAAAATCAAATCCAAAGGCAAACTTGTTTCATATGTGTTTTCCATTTATTAATTCGAAGGAAAATCATAGCTCTAAAATATAACAGTATCCAATCGTCAGCCAACTATAACAATATCCATTCGTCAACCTACTCGTTTTGTCCTCACTTGGACGTCATCAGGGGTCCAATCTATTTCCTAAGCGTTTATCCTTACAGTTCTTCAGCTCTTCATTAGCTCAATCTATACAAGTGGAAAAGGTTGTCCTCTTGCCAGAGTGTCTTATACTCTGGTCTTCCATCCACAGCCTGGCCCGATAAATCTCACCAGCAGCCCTCTTTAAAATGATGGTCCTGCCCTGCTTCCCTCAGAACACTCTCTGCAGGGTCTCTCCATAACTTTTTGGGAAAATAGACAGGGAGCTGCGTGGGCTCCTATGGAATGGGGTAAGCTCTAAAATTGCCCTCACTAAGCTGCAAAAAGGGATCTATGATGGGGGTTGTCTGTCCCAGATATTAAGGGATACTATTGGGCAGCGCAGTTGATTTCGGTCAATGCGCGGGTGTATGCTTACATGGAGGAACTGGCATATAGGGTGGACCGTGAGGCAATGGGTGGGTGTAAAACAACTACCGCCGCACACCCGGACAGTGATCCAAGTCTGGCACGAGGTCAACAGGTATCTGAAATGCACGAACACCCTGACGGAAAGAACCCTCCACTGGGACAGTGATTTGTTAGAGGAAGTGGGCAACTTGAAAGGATTATATAAGGTGGCTGTTGGGCATAGACTTACCGGGGACATATGGCGTAACCAGGCCCTGATTATATTTGAAGACTTGCAAGCAGAATACAGTATGACGGACACTGAGCAGTTTCTCTCCCTACAGTTGGGTCACACACTTATGAGACAAATCCGGAGAGGTGATAGTTTACAGGAGTACATGCCCCTGGAGGATAAGCTCTTGCTGTATCCCATGTTGCCAAAAGTAGTCTCTTTAACATATAGGAAGATTCTCAATAACTCACCGAACCCTTGGGTACGCTACGGGAGGCATTAGAAGCAAACGTAGGCCTATTGGAGGATGACAACTAGGCAGAGCTGCAACAGAGTTCTAGGGAAATGGTCGCTTTCATCTGGTGTAATTAAGGGTACACAGACATAATATCGACTCCAAAATATCGTTTGGACATAATATCGACTCCAAAATATCGTTTGGAGA
This sequence comes from Lissotriton helveticus, assembly GCF_964261635.1. Classification (NCBI taxonomy): domain Eukaryota; kingdom Metazoa; phylum Chordata; class Amphibia; order Caudata; family Salamandridae; genus Lissotriton; species Lissotriton helveticus. The sequence goes on from NC_136067.1 coordinate 55,759,480, forward strand.
AAATATCGACAGGACAGAATATCGACAGCCAAAATATCGTTTTTAAGGTAAGTGAAGTAATATCGTTTTTAAGGTAAGTGAAGTAATATCGTTTTTATTTTTAGGGTTCAGGGTCAGTTTGGGGTTTTTGGGTAAAGGGGTATTTTTAGGGTTCAGGGTTAGTTTTGGGTTTTTGGGTAAAGGGGTATTTTTAGGGTTCAGGGTCAGTTTTGGGTTTTTGGGTAAAGGGGTATTTTTAGGGTTCAGGGTCAGTTTTCAGTTTTTGGGCAAAGGGGTATTTTTAGGGTTCAGGGTCAGTTTTCAGTTTTTGGGTAAAGGGGTATTGTGAGAAGTTGGCCTGATGTGCAGTGCTCACTATTCTAGTGATCACTATATATCAGTCCAAACAACCCTTATTGATGATTGGTTGTAAGTCAACCTTATAGACCAGCTATCCTAGTAGCATGGATACGAGCAGTCTAAGGCTAAGACTCTAGAGGGCGTGTTAAGCCAGCTGTTTTACCATCACATTACCCCTTGAACACCCAGTGAAAGGACACCACACAAGTTGTTATGAAAATAAACAGTGTATTTATTTATAACAAGACTACCCTGGCTCTTTATGAGACAGGGAGCTAAGCACACAACAAAACTCTTATAAAAATACTTCAAGTCGCACAATTTACACAAATGCCCGAGGGGCACGAAAAAACCATATACTACAAAAGTGGAATGCGAATTACTAGCAGGTAAGTAACGATTCTCAGAGGCTTTGGGATCGCTAGGGCTGGACTACTGAACCTTTAGATTACTAGCAGGAGGCCTAGGGAACTCGGGTGCAGAGTGTGCACTCTCACGCGGGATGCGGGACAAAGTCTATGGAAACTAGAATTCACAAAGTTAGTGTTCTCGGGGGAACCCGACTAGGTAGGTCAAAAACGAAAGTGGATCTGGACCCTTGGATAGTGAGGCTATGCTGAGGCACCGAAATGCCGAAGTTACCTAGCCCAGGGGCTGCAGCTGCATAGGTCTGAAAAGACGTCGGGATTCTCCGTTGACGAACCAGGAGCCTGAAGGAAAGGAGTTGCTGGCAGGCGACCAGTGAAGATTGTTCGGGTGATCCAAGCCTGGATCGAAGATAGATGACACCTGAAAGCAGAGGGGACCAAGTTCGTGACTACTAGCCAGTAGTCAGGTGGCACCAGGAGGGCACCGGATGGTAGTCACCTCGACTAGGTGAGTGGGCGACGCTGGGCTCTTATTTATTTATTTATTTTATATTCTTATAGAGCGCCAGATTAGACTCCCGAAGGGGTATCTCCGCGCTATTGCTGTACCACAAGTTTGTGCTAATTACGAGAGTGTGGTTAGTATAGGGTGGAGAGGCAGAGAAGTAATTTATTTGTCAGGATACAGATACGTTTTTAAATTCTTCCGAAAACTCAGATGGCTGGCTGGCTCTGTAGTCTCACGGACCAGGAGGCGTTGTCGGCGACCAGGATGGAGGTACGAGCTGTCCCACGATGGATGATGCTCTCGACGTCGCTGGACCCAGAATTGGGGCAACAAGTCTTGGCAAATTCAAGCCCACGCGGTGGACCTAAAATGGCGTCTGGAGTGGACCAGGAGGGTCCGGGGTGCTCCTCTCTTGGAAGGGAGCAAGGGCCAGTCTGGAGCAACCAGACCAGCAACAGTGATGTCGTCGGGCGTCGTTAAGAAGGCCACAAGCCAGCGGGCTAGTAGCCAAACAACGCGGTGAGCAGCAAAAAGCAGAAGGGCCCCACGCAGATCGTGGAGATGCTGGGAGGCTGAACTTCGGTGCTGGGGCTGCTCAGGGTCGGGGCTTCTCGGACCCCAAAGCACTCACCAGAGGATCCCTCGGCGGTCGTGCTGGAAAGAAGTCGTGCAGTCTTGAAGATGGCCGGTCCCTCGAGGTCTCGTCGCACCCACGGTTCTCAGCTTGGCTGTAGAGGTGGGTAGAGGTCAGAGGTGCCAGGGAAGCCGGTTCTCGTCGAGCTGGGCAGTCAGATTCCGGAGGAAGGACTTGCAGCAGACCGCAGTGTTCTTAAGATGGTGCCTGCGGATGCAGGGTGACTACTCCTTAGTCACAAGGGAGAATCTTGAAGAAGAAATCTTGATGTCCTTTCGTAGAAAGTCGTGTCTTGATTCCAAAGATGATCTAATTTGGAAGGGGGCCTGCTCCTACCTTTATCTTGGAAAAGGGGTCTGGCACGCGACTAAGTCCTGCCCTATGGGTGGGACCAGGAGGGGGGTGGTTACACCCCTCTCCTTTGGCGGGCTTTCCCCAGCTCAGGGGCTGGTGTGCCCCTGGAACTGGTTCAAGCCGGCCTATGCACAGTGAGCACCGGGGTGCCACTTGCAGTCACCTTCCTCTGTAGCCCTGCCTACCTGGAATACACAAAACCCTGTCTGGGACGGTGCAGGCACCGCCCCTGGCAGGAAACCCTTTGTCCTTGCCTCCTGCTCTGGGAGGACTCCCAGCAGCAGGAGGGCAGACTTGTGTCTCGGTGGCAGCATCCATTTTGTGGATGCCAAGGCTCTGTCTGACTTTAACCGGGGTTACAGGTTACATCCATGTCGTGTCCCTCTAGAAGGGTGGAATGCTAACCCCGTCGCCAGAATTGGCGAGGGGTTAGTATTCCAATTCGTATGACACCTTACTCGACATGTTTTGATAAAGCGATACCAGAGTTGGCATATAACCGCGAGGATTATAATGCACTTAAGAGTATATGGTATGCGATATCATGGAAACGGCTAAGGGATAGATCCCGAAAGCCGCAGACAGGCTCAGCTCATGCCAGAGCACTATCTCACACGATTCCAAGCACTCTGCCTTCAGGATTGTTAAGGCCTGCCATAGGAGTGACTGATAGGAGATCTGTGTGTCCATTTAGGTTTAGATATAGGAATACTATATCTAAAGCAAAGGGTGTTTACACCTCCTTGCCCCAGCTGTCGTGCAGCCAGTTGTGTCAGATTTAGTTAGTCAGTCCAGGGGTGGCATAATATATGCTGCAGCCCCTGGGAGACTTCTGGGTGCACCTCAGCCCTGGTTACAGGGACTTGAGAGGGCCCAGTGCCAATTCAGTACCTGGGTACAATTTGGATTAGAGAGAACAGCTAGGCTGTGGGTCTGATTAGCAGGCCCACAGCCAGGGAAAGTCGTAAACCAGTGAAGCAAAAAGCAAAAATCTGGGTGATCATAGGATTGCAGACCCTACTCTCCTACATGACCCCCCCCCCCCAAACTTTGGGACAATAAACTAACCTTGACCAGGTGAGTCTTCTTGCTCTAAGTGGAAATACCTGGAGAGCCCATCAGCATTGCTGTGATCAGTACCAGGTCTATGCTCCACTGTAAAATCCATCCCCTGTAGGGAAATGGACCACCTAAGCAGTTTGGGGTTTTCACCCTTCATCTGATTTAGCCACAAGAGGGGCTTATGGTCGGTCTGAATGGTGAAGTGAGTGCCAAACAAGTAGGCCCTCAGCTTCTTCAGGGCCCAAACCACAGCAAAGGCCTCCCTCTCAATAGCTGACCAATTTTTCTCTCTGGGGGTCAGCCTTCTGCTAATGAAAGCAATAGGCTGGTCATTACCATCAAAATTCAGCTGAGACAGAACAGCTCCCACACCCAACTCAGAAGCATCTGTTTGGACAATGAATGGCTTGGAGTAATCTGGACTCTTAAGGATAGGTGCTGTGCACATGGCCTGTTTTAGGTCATTGAATGCTTTCTGACAGCATGCTGTCCACTGAACTTTCTTTGGCATCTTCTTGCTTGTCAGGTCATTAAGAGGGGTCACTATGGACCCATAATTTCTGACAAACTTTCTGTAATAACCAGTCAGGCCCAAGAAAGCTCGAACCTGAGTCTGGGTGATTGGAGGAGCCCAGTCCTGGATGGCCTGTATTTTACTCTCCAATGGCTGAACCTGGCCCCCACCTACAAGGTGGCCCAGGTATACAACCTGTGTCTGCCCTATCTGGCACTTAGTGGCCTTGATAGTGAGGCCTGCCTTTTGCAGAGCCTCTAACACTTTCCTCAGGTGGACCAGGTGATCCTCCCAGGTGGAGCTAAAGACAGCAATATCGTCAAGATATGCTGCACAGAAGTCATCCAGCACAGTGAGGACTTGATTCACCAACCTTTGGAAGGTGGCAGGTGCATTTTTCAAACCAAAGGGCATTACCACAAACTGATAATGCCCACCAGGGGTAGAAAATGCTGTCTTGGGTTTGGCCTCCTCAGCTAACCTGATTTGCCAATACCCAGCTGTCAAATCAAATGTACTTAAGAACTTGGCAGAAGCCAATTTATCTATAAGTTCATCTGCTCTTGGTATTGGGTGGGCATCAGTCTTAGTGACTGCATTGAGGCCTCTGTAGTCTACGCAAAACCTCATCTCTTTCTTACCACCCTGGGTGTGAGGCTTTGGCACTAGAACTACTGGGCTAGCCCAAGGGCTATCTGAGGGCTCAATGACTCCCAGCTCCAACATTTTCTGCACTTCTGTTTTGATGCAGTCTCTAACATGATCAGGCTGTCTGTAGATTTTACTCTTGACAGGCAGACTGTCTCCAGTGTCAACATCATGGGTACACCAATCAGTTTGGCTGGGTGTCAGAGAGAACATATGTCTGAAGGATTGCAGAACTTGCCTGCAATCCTGTTGCTGATGCTCAGTGAGGCTGCCACAAAAGACAACACCATCTACTGATCCATCATCAGGATTCTGAGTGAGCAGGTCTGGGAGAGGGTCACTCTCTTCCTCCTGTCCCTCATCTGTGGCCATGAGCAAGCTCATGTCCTTCCTGTCAACATATGTCTTGAGCCTGTTTACATGGAGCACTCTAAGAGGGCTCCTGGGAGTTCCAAGGTCCACCAAGTAGGTAACCTCTCCCTTTTGCTCAATGATGGTGTGGGGCCCAGACCATTTGTCTTTGAGAGCTGCTGGGGCCACTGGCTCCAGCACCCACACCTTCTGTCCTGGCTGGTACACAGTCAGAACAGCCTTTTGGTCATGCCAAGCTTTTTGGAGTTCTTGGCTGGCCTCAAGGTTTTTAGATGCCTTTTCCATATACTCAGCCATCCTGGAGCGGAGACCAAGTACATAGTCCACTATGTTGGTTGCAGGCTTTTTGAGAGGTCTCTCCCATCCTTCCTTCACCAAACACAGGGGTCCTCTTACAGGATGCCCATACAGAAGCTCAAAAGGGCTGTAGCCAACCCCCTTCTGTGGGACCTCTCTGTAAGCAAACAAGAGGCAGGGGATCAGGACATCCCATCTTCTCCTAAGAGTTTCAGGTAGCCCATGAATCCTCCCTTTGAGGGTCCTGTTGAATCTCTCAACAAGCCCATTGCATTGTGGGTGATAGGGTGTGGTGAACTTGTAGTTCACACCACACTCCTTCCACATTGCAGTCAGATATCCTGACATGAAGTTTGTACCTCTGTCAGAAACGACCTCCTTAGGGAAGCCCACTCTGGAGAACACTCCAACTAGGGCCCTTGCCACCACAGGTGCTGTAGTGGTCCTAAGTGGAATAGCTTCAGGATACCTGGTGGCATGGTCCACCACCACCAGTATAAACTTGTGCCCTGATGCTGTCTGGGGTTCCATTGGACCAACAATGTCAATCCCCACTCTTTCAAAGGGAACCCCCACCACAGGTAGTGGTATGAGGGGGGCTTTGTTGTGCCACCTGACTTACCACTGGCTTGGCAAGTGACACAGGAGCGACAAAACTCCTTGGTATTCTCATTCATGTGGGGCCAGTGAAAGTGTGAGACAAGCCTGTCCCAAGTCTTTGTCTGACCTAAATGACCTGCAAGGGGAATCTCATGGGCCAAGGTGAGAAGGAAACCTCTCAGAGACAAGGGGATGACCAGCCTCCTGGTTGCACCAGGCTTGGGGTCTCTTGACTCAGAGTACAGGAGTCCATCTTCCCAGTATACCCTGTGGGCACCTGTGGCATTCCCTGCAGCCTCAGCAGCAGCCTGCTGTCTGAGGGGTTCAAGGGAAGGGCAGTCTAACTGTGCCTTCCCCAGGTCTGCTGTGGAGGGTCCCCCTGAGCCCAGAAACTCAACTTGATCAAGTTCAAGCTCTTTAGGCTCAGTTTCCCTCAGCTCTCTCAGATCAGCCTCCTCAGAGACTTGATCCTCAACCTGGGGCAAGGGGGAAGGCAAAGCCTTAACCCTACTGCTCTTCTTCTTGGAAGGTGGCTGGTCCATTCTTTCAGGATCCAGCACCTGTTCAGTGGGGCATCTTCTGGCCTGTGACCTAGTCACAGCAAGCACATGTGCTGGTAAGCCTAACATCTCCATGTGAGTCCTCTGCTCCACTTCTGACCATAGTGATGACTCCAAATCATTGCCCAACAAACAATCCACTGGGAGGTCTGAACTGACTACAACTTTCTTTTGACCCTTCACTCCACCCCAGGAGAAAGCCACAATCGCCATACTATGACTGGTAGTGACGTTGCTGGCATTGGTCACCAGGAAATCTGTACCTGGCATGATCTGTCCAGGGTCCACAAAGTTAGGTGTCACCATGGTGACACTGGCACAAGTGTCCCTATAGGCCTGAGCCATTTTGCCATTAATCAAAGGTGTCTGCCTGTATTTGCCCAAAGTATTGGGACTTATATCAGGGGATATATCCATATCCCCTGTACAGACAAGGACAGCCTGAGTGAGTGTGCCAACTAAGTTGTCAGACCCCTCAGTTCCCAAGGTTAACCCATCTATTGCCTTGGGAGGTACACTACCACTACTGACTGTACTAGGGGGTGCAGTTGCCTTAGGGGCTGTAGTGGTAGGAGTTTGTCCTCCTCTTTTGGTGCACTCACTAAACCAGTGAGACTTACTTTTACAGTACTGGCACCACCTTTTTGACTGGCCTTCTTGAGTCTTCTTCTTCTGGGAAGCCTGACCCCCACCCTCTTTGGTTTGTTGGGGACCTGGTGAAGACTTCTGGTCATTTTGTTCACTCTTAGCATTACCCTTCTGGTCTGCTTTCTTCTGACCACCCTGGTTCTGGTTCTGGTTCTGCTTGATCCTTGTTCTGACCCATTTGTCTGCCTTCTTTCCCAATTCTTGGGGAGAGGTCAGATCTGAATCAACAAGGTGCTTGTGCAACAACTGGTTCTGACAATTATTTAAAATTTGTTCTCTCATCATGAGATTGTACAACCCTGTGTAATCAGTAACCTTGCTACCCAGCAACCAGCCCTCCAAAGCCTTAGTGGCACTATCCACAAAGTCAGACCAGTCCTGAGACTGAGTTTTCTGGGTGTCTCTGAACAGCAACCTGTACTGCTCAGTGGTTAAACCAAACCCATCAACCAGTGTATTTTTCAGGACCTGGTAATCATTAGCATCCTCCACTCTTGTAGTGAGGAGCTTGTCTCTACCTTTACCATCAAAGGAGAGCCACAGTATAGCTGCCCACTGACTTTGGGGAATGCCCTGCACAGTGCAGGCCCTCTCCAAAGCAGCCATCCATTTCTGGATGTCATCCCCTTGCTTAAAGGGGGGCACTATTTTTGTCAGGTGTTTAGTGTCTAAACCCTTCTCTCTATCTCTTGGGAGATTGCTGCCACCAGTGGGAGCTAACCCACTCATCTGCTGCTCTCTAGCAAAGGCAAGCTTCTCTTTGGCCAGGGCAAGTTCTTCCCTTTCAATCCTCAGAGTAGCCTGTCTCATCCTAGCTTCATGCTCCATTCTCTGAGGGGAAGTCAATCTCCTCTGGGGAGAGTTCCTTCTCCTCTGAGAAGAGGCATTAGAGTGCAGAGATCTATTGGAGTCCCTAGAAAGAGATCTATCTCTCCTAACTCCAAGGTTAGGCCTACTTAGGGTCAGTACTGGGGGTCCCCCAGATCCTAGCCCAAGCAAGTCTAAGTTGGCCCTAGTTAGCCTTCTGACTACCTCAAGACCTTTGTCTACCTCGTCCCCAGAGAGTTCCTCTTGATCCTCCTCCTCAACTGCATTGGCAGTGTTGGGGAGGTCTGGATCCCCAGAGGTACCCTCTAAGGCTAGCATATTCCCATCTAGCTGAGAAATCTTTCTCGCATCATAAGTCTCTAAGAGACCTATTAAAAAGGGAATGGTGGGGTTAGACCCCTGTTTCAGTTTCCTGGAGGTACACACTTGTCTCATCTCCTGGAAACTGAGAGCTGCATATCTTGATTTGACCTGTGGAGGGTCAATATCCACAAGGGGAGTCTCAGTAGATTCTCCTTGGGTAGACATGCTTTTCTAGTGAGGTGTAAGTGGTGCACTTACCTACACTATATGTTTGCCTACTGATCCCTTGCTAGAGTTGTAGTTTAGGGTGTGCTAGGCCCTAGGAGCTACAACAGCTGGTTCAGTAGAACTCAGAGTATTCTAAGCTAAGTTATATGTACCTTTAGTGCTTATGTGATCTTTCACAAGATATTCTTAGGATATGTGTGGTAAAACAACAGCAAGCTCAAATCCCAACCGCTGCTCACCAATGTGAGAAGTTGGCCTGATGTGCAGTGCTCACTATTCTAGTGATCACTATATATCAGTCCAAACAACCCTTATTGATGATTGGTTGTAAGTCAACCTTATAGACCAGCTATCCTAGTAGCATGGATACGAGCAGTCTAAGGCTAAGACTCTAGAGGGCGTGTTAAGCCAGCTGTTTTACCATCACATTACCCCTTGAACACCCAGTGAAAGGACACCACACAAGTTGTTATGAAAATAAACAGTGTATTTATTTATAACAAGACTACCCTGGCTCTTTATGAGACAGGGAGCTAAGCACACAACAAAACTCTTATAAAAATACTTCAAGTCGCACAATTTACACAAATGCCCGAGGGGCACGAAAAAACCATATACTACAAAAGTGGAATGCGAATTACTAGCAGGTAAGTAACGATTCTCAGAGGCTTTGGGATCGCTAGGGCTGGACTACTGAACCTTTAGATTACTAGCAGGAGGCCTAGGGAACTCGGGTGCAGAGTGTGCACTCTCACGCGGGATGCGGGACAAAGTCTATGGAAACTAGAATTCACAAAGTTAGTGTTCTCGGGCGAACCCGACTAGGTAGGTCAAAAACGAAAGTGGATCTGGACCCTTGGATAGTGAGGCTATGCTGAGGCACCGAAATGCCGAAGTTACCTAGCCCAGGGGCTGCAGCTGCATAGGTCTGAAAAGACGTCGGGATTCTCCGTTGACGAACCAGGAGCCTGAAGGAAAGGAGTTGCTGGCAGGCGACCAGTGAAGATTGTTCAGGTGATCCAAGCCTGGATCGAAGATAGATGACACCTGAAAGCAGAGGGGACCAAGTTCGTGACTACTAGCCAGTAGTCAGGTGGCACCAGGAGGGCACCGGATGGTAGTCACCTCGACTAGGTGAGTGGGCGATGCTGGGCTCTGTAGTCTCACGGACCAGGAGGCGTTGTCGGCGACCAGGATGGAGGTACGAGCTGTCCCACGATGGATGATGCTCTCGACGTCGCTGGACCCAGGATTGGGGCAACAAGTCTTGGCAAATTCAAGCCCACGCGGTGGACCTAAAATGGCGTCTGGAGTGGACCAGGAGGGTCCGGGGTGCTCCTCTCTTGGAAGGGAGCAAGGGCCAGTCTGGAGCAACCAGACCAGCAACAGTGATGTCGTCGGGCGTCGTTAAGAAGGCCACAAGCCAGCGGGCTAGTAGCCAAACAACGCGGTGAGCAGCAAAAAGCAGAAGGGCCCCACGCAGATCGTGGAGATGCTGGGAGGCTGAACTTCGGTGCTGGGGCTGCTCAGGGTCGGGGATTCTCGGACCCCAAAGCACTCACCAGAGGATCCCTCGGCGGTCGTGCTGGAAAGAAGTCGTGCAGTCTTGAAGATGGCCGGTCCCTCGAGGTCTCGTCGCACCCACGGTTCTCAGCTTGGCTGTAGAGGTGGGTAGAGGTCAGAGGTGCCAGGGAAGCCGGTTCTCGTCGAGCTGGGCAGTCAGATTCCGGAGGAAGGACTTGCAGCAGACCGCAGTGTTCTTAAGATGGTGCCTGCGGATGCAGGGTGACTACTCCTTAGTCACAAGGGAGAATCTTGAAGAAGAAATCTTGATGTCCTTTCATAGAAAGTCGTGTCTTGATTCCAAAGATGATCTAATTTGGAAGGGGGCCTGCTCCTACCTTTATCTTGGAAAAGGGGGCTGGCACGCGACTAAGTCCTGCCCTATGGGTGGGACCAGGAGGGGGGTGGTTACACCCCTCTCCTTTGGCGGGCTTTCCCCAGCTCAGGGGCTGGTGTGCCCCTGGAACTGGTTCAAGCCGGCCTATGCACAGTGAGCACCGGGGTGCCACTTGCAGTCACCTTCCTCTGTAGCCCTGATTACCTGGAATACACAAAACCCTGTCTGGGACGGTGCTGGCACCGCCCCTGGCAGGAAACCCTTTGTCCTTGCCTCCTGCTCTGGGAGGACTACCAGCAGCAGGAGGGCAGACTTGTGTCTCGGTGGCAGCATCCATTTTGTGGATGCCAAGGCTCTGTCTGACTTTAACCGGGGTTACAGGTTACATCCATGTCGTGTCCCTCTAGAAGGGTGGAATGCTAACCCCGTCGCCAGAATTGGCGAGGGGTTAGTATTCCAATTCGTATGACACCTTACTCGACATGTTTTGATAAAGCGATACCAGAGTTGGCATATAACCGCGAGGATTATAATGCACTTAAGAGTATATGGTATGCGATATCATGGAAACGGCTAAGGGATAGATTCCGAAAGCCGCAGACAGGCTCAGCTCATGCCAGAGCACTATCTCACACGATTCCAAGCACTCTGCCTTCAGGATTGTTAAGGCCTGCCATAGGAGTGACTGATAGGAGATCTGTGTGTCCATTTAGGTTTAGATATAGGAATACTATATCTAAAGCAAAGGGTGTTTACACCTCCTTGCCCCAGCTGTCGTGCAGCCAGTTGTGTCAGATTTAGTTAGTCAGTCCAGGGGTGGCATAATATATGCTGCAGCCCCTGGGAGACTTCTGGGTGCACCTCAGCCCTGGTTACAGGGACTTGAGAGGGCCCAGTGCCAATTCAGTACCTGGGTACAATTTGGATTAGAGAGAACAGCTAGGCTGTGGGTCTGATTAGCAGGCCCACAGCCAGAGAAAGTCGTAAACCAGTGAAGCAAAAAGCAAAAATCTGGGTGATCATAGGATTGCAGACCCTACTCTCCTACAGGTATTTTTAGGGTTCAGGGTCAGTTTTCAGTTTTTGGGTAAAGGGGTATTTTTAGGGTTCAGGGTCAGTTTTCAGTTTTTGGGTAAAGGGGTATTTTTAGGGTTCAGGGTCAGTTTTCAGTTTTTGGGTAAAGGGGTATTTTTAGGGTTCAGGGTCAGTTTTCAGTTTTTGGGTATTATTTTATTATATTTTATTACTATATATATATGTTTAATAAATATGAAATAAAAAAATATTTATTTAACTTTCATTAATTATTTAATTATTATAAGTTAATTTAAGTAATTTTAAGTATATTTTAGTAATTAATTATTAATATTAATTTAATTTAACACTGTTTTTAGTAAATACGATATTTTTTACAACTATATTTTTGTAAACGATATTTTTAACTCGATATTTTTGTACTTACCTGTTTGTAGATAGAAACTCGATATTTTGACTGTCGATATTTTCTCTACGATATTTTTGATGGTCGATATTCTTTCAGTCAATATTCTTTCAGTGATCCGAATTAAGAATACTGCACAGGTCCTATTTCTCTAGGTCGCTCCTGAACAAACTGGGACGCAGTGCCATGGATAAGTGCGAGGGGCTGTGGAGCTGTAGGTTCGGTTTTTCCATATACTCTGGGATTATCCAGGGATACTGGAAGGAGATCGCCAAAGTTATGTCAGACGTCACGGGTAGGGAAGTCCCCCTGGAGCCAAGATGGCTCATCCTGTGTGTCACAGGTGAGGAGCCCTGGTCAAAATATCGGAAACAGTGGCTCATGACTGCTGCTGAGGTGGCCAAGAGAAACGTGGCCAGGTCGTGGGGGACAGATCTCCCACCAAGGCTGACGGCTTGGGAACAAGACCTGGACTAGTGCTGTCAAGCCAAGAAGGTTATATATGAAAGCAGGGGCTGCCCTAGGAAGTGGGAGAAGGTGTGTGGAGGGTGGGTAATGTTACAGGGGGTTCTAGCGAGATTGTCCAGGACTTTGTAAATTATTACTCAGTTTGTTGCCAGGTTCCTGTACATGGGCAGGGAGGGGTGATCTCTTGGACAGTCGGGTTGTGGGGATCCCCCGGTTCTGGGGTAGGACATCAGCTGATGTATCTAAATCTGTGTTTAATTGATCCTAGTGAAATATGTGTATTGTACTGCACTCTAGGTGAAATAACCCATCACACAAGACTGCAACCTAAGGACACTATGTACTGTGCTGTAGGTGAAATAACCCATCACACAAGATTGCAACCTAAGGACACTTTTCCACTGCAGTAAAAGTACCTTACCTGTCATGCTGCTCTGTGCCCTATGGATAGTAACCTACTGCACTGTGCTGCATCTTATGGACACTAATCCCTCACACTGCAAGGCTATCCAGGTATACTTACTCACTAACAGACTATGTCACACTGCAAGGCAATTTAGATATATTTGCTCACTAACAGACTACACTGTGCTACACGCTATGGACATGCAGCTACCTACTGTATCCAGTGGAGACTAACGAATGACCTTGAGTTGTACCCTAGGGACACAAGCCCACCACACAGGATGCTAACCTAATAGATCGCACTCTATCCTAAGGATTCTAATGGACTGCCCTCCACTGCATACTACAGGCAAAGACTTCTACCCGGACTATTACACCTGGGACACAAATACACCACACTGTGTTGCAAAATAAAGCAATTTAAACAGCCATCCATAGTAGGGCTTCTTGCAGAGCCTTGCGTCCCCTCTCAGCAACCACTGCATGTCTCTCAAAAAGCAACGGCAGATGTCTCAGCCCCACTGTCAATAGTTAAATGATCTGCTCCATTGAGGCTGCCATGATACCACTTCTGACACCACCTGTAGGAGGTCAGAAGAGTAGTCAACACCTGCAGGAATATGCTCAGAGTATTTGATCAATAATGTGGGCCTCTCTGTGTTCTTGATACATCACAAGAGTAATATGTTATAAACATCTGGTAGTCTGGTCATCAAGGCAGTCAATCAATCAATCAGATTTGTAAAGAGTGGCTGCATCATCTGTGAGGATCTCGAGGCCCTGGGAGAACGAGCTGACTGTTCTCCTATTGGTTGAACATCCAAGTTTTGAGGTCCTTTCTGAACTGCAGCAGCAATGGTGTGGCTCTGAGGTGTAGGGGGAGGTTGTTCCAGGTCTTAGCTGCTGGTTGGGAGAGGGAACGGCCTCCGCTGTTCATCCAGCAGGGAAATAAAGGCTTCTTCTGGCTCTTTGGAGGGACAGTGCAACGGTCCCGAATGGTAAGTCCCTCAGAAGTAAAGGAATGCAAAAGTAGCGTACAGACCACCTCTACTAACCGGTGTACTAAGGGGCATATTTAGAAGATAATGATGTGATGCAGTGCTGCAAGGCATCTTGCTGCGCTGAGCTGCGTCATTAGGAAAGTGCAGGGATGCGTTGTGTTAGAAAGGCGATCCCAGGGGAGACAGAAGATGTCTGACTGACCACCCCGAGACCCACCTCTCCGTATGGAATTGGCCAAGCGCCGTCGAGAGGCCTCCTTGGCGAGGCTCCTCTCCTACAATCGTAACAGCCGAGCAATCCCACCACTACAAAGGGACACCACACAAGAGTAGATTCTTAAGAGTCTTTATATAAGGAATAAAGGCAAGTTCTCGCAGTAATATGTACAGGGGGATCGAGGGATCCTTAGAGTCTCGGTATCAGGGGGAAGGGGGTAGCGGGACCGGGTTGGTACCAGCTGGTACTAGGATACCCTGCGCACAGCTCTCAATCCTCGAGCTGGGGGGGTGCAAGGAGCCGCGACGTCGTCAGCAGGGCTCTGAGGATGGTTCAGCGTGGTCTGGCCGCGACAACGTCAGCAGGGCTCCGAGGATGGTTCAACGTGGTCAGGCCGCGACAACGTCAGCAGGGCTCCGAGGATGGTTCAGCGATGTCGGGCCGCGACAGCGTCAGCAGGGCTCCGAGGATGGTTCAGCGTAGTCGGGCCGCGACAGCGTCAGCAGGGCTCCGAGGATGGTTCAGCGTGGTCGGGCCGCGACAGCGTCAGCAGGGCTCCGAGGTTCCAGGTTCCCAGTACAAGAGTTCTTATCAGGATCAGCCGCGACGAAGTCAGCAGTGCTTCGACTCCAAGATACGACTGGCGTCCTAACCCAGGGCTGGCCCAGATATAGGACTGGTGTCCTTTGATGTCCGGACCCTCGCGCCTGGGGGGTCAGAGGGGCCGGGATGAGAGTGTCCAGACACCCAGCAGGGGGGTGGAGCCAGCGCCCAGGGAGGCCATAGGGCGATCGATACCAGGCGTCCGGGGACGGCTGGAGGGCCATCGAAACTCCCCTCCTCCTGGATTCGTCAAGTGGCCACCCTACCACCTGGGCGGATCTTGGTGCCTCGATGTCGGGGCTTCGCTGGGGCCGCGGCCTGGGTCGGGCCGAGGCCACGTGTTCGGGACGTGATGGGCCCAAGATGGAGTCGGGCCTGAAATGGCGGCCCGGGGTGGTGGCCGTACCTGCAGGGTTTGGGCCGAGCAGGGTTCGCCGGGTTCCAGGGGGGAGAGCCGTGGGTTGCCAGGGGGGCTGCTCTCGTCGAGAGTTCATGGAGGGTAGTTTCAGGGGGGCGACCGCGGGTCGATGGAGGGCCAATGTCGTCCAGGGCCCGCCATGTGGGAGGGGTAGGACCACGCCACGAGGCCGGGTCCAACACGTTGTATTTACAACAATACGACGCATCCCTGTGCTTTCCTCTGCACTGGCACACAATAGGCTGCCTGCATTGTTTTTGTGCAGGAAGGGACACTTGTCGTGGGAACACCCACAGCAACACCCATGAAACATAGAGCAATGCGTTAAAGGGGGCCATATTTACACAGCCATAAAAACCCACACAGGGTGGCTTTTTATGGCCTTGTAAACATGGGTTAGCACACTGCGCCACCAGCGCCCCCCCAAAAAAGTGATGCTCCGGTGGCGCAAGGGGCTATGCCCCTAAGGGTGCCAGATAACACCGACACTGTGGAATACATCGGTATCAGGCCCTTGATCCTCAGGGTCATGAGGGTGTGTGCAGGGATGGGAAGCAGGGATTGCTTGTCCCTTCTCATCCACCCAGGAGCTCTCACTTCAAGCCACAACCTTGGCGTATGGCCATGGCAGCTCAAAACACCCCCCTCTGCCCTCTTGGACTGTTGCAAATGGTGGGCGGTAATGCACTGCTCTTTTGTCAGTGTCATCTGCTGTCTGGCTCCAGGTACAGGCTGCTCCACTTCTGTCTGGCTCTTCTTGTGCATCCAATGTTCTTCCTGGTCCAGAAACTCTCCACAATTGCCCTCATCCACGTCCTTGGGTGCTTTACCTTGTCTTGCCCCATGGTCGGACACCAGTTTCGCTTCGGGCAGATCGCTGGCCTGATTTCCGTCCTTCCACGCCTGGCGTCTGATTGGTTACAGCAGCGTTGGTTGTCGAAGCTTCCTGAGGTAGAATTGAACAAGTGAGGGGGAGAACTGTATGAAAACAGGTAGGAATGGAAACCTTTGATGGTACTTAATACTATTTAGAAATGCGTATTCCCCTGTTAGACTGAATGACGTTTCTGAGATTACTTAACTTGTTCTGCTTATGGGGACATTGCACAGAGGATTGAGCATGCGCAGATGTTCTGGCAAGGCCTTGTCTGCACTCTCTCCCCTATAGGAGAGTATTGCCTAAGCTTAGTTGCTTACAAACAATCTAATTGTGTTTACGAACAGTTTCACAAATGAAGCACTTAATAATAAAATATCTTCAGGAGGAGGGACTGGAGGAAAGCTATTGTAAAGCGCTCTGATATGCTTCGGGATCTTGTTTGCGCTATATAAAACTTTATAAATAAATAAATAAATGGTTAAAGTCATAAGGAGGTGAGCATCCAGGTCGATGTTTCTTTAGCACAATTAGATATTGTGGGGCATATTTATCGAGTAGTTGCGTTGCCCGTGTGCCACGCAAAGGGGCACAAGGCTGACGCAACTATCAAGTTAGATTGATCAAGTCACGCAAGGCCACCTTGCCTAGCCCGGAGTTCCTTGATACATCTAGCTTAAAGCAACGCATCGCTAATCGCTGGGTTGGTTACTCTGCTCCAGGGAGGCTTTCTGTGGCTGGCACGTGGGTGTTCCCAAGCAAAATACCCATGGATTGTGGCTCATTCTCACATTTACCATGACTAGCAGACCTGGGAATGCGTCAAAATACTGTGCATCCCCAGGGGAGGCATAACTTGGAGCAATGTCTTCATTTCTCCTCATTTTTTCCTCTTTCTATGTGTGCTAAAAGAGGAAAATGCCTCAGGGGATTGTTTTTTGCAAGAAGGTGTCCCTTCCTGCAAAAAAACAATCCAGCTTACAATGCTGGCACCCGCGTTGGGGCTATTCAGCACATTGTGCCCCAGCCCTGGAAAAAGACAAGAATGCGCCGTATTATGCTAAATATAGCGCATTCCTGCACTTTCCTTGTCATGCAGTGCAGCGGGGCAAGGTGGATTGCTGTGCTGTGCTGCATGACATTTTGATACACATGCCCCTGTAACCGGCAATTGTGTAAAAGTAATGTGTTATGCCATGAGCCAGGGCCTTTGTTTTTCTTCATAATTTTGTTATGAATGGTTCTTTACTGCAAAACTAAAAATACAGCGTGTTTATAAAAAAACTTCTTTCCCTTTTAGGCTATGTAAGAAAAGAAGTTGAAAGTCAACAGAGACATCTTGTGTCGTTTTGTCCTACTGTACACCTGTGCAGCTGACCCAACAGGGACATCTGACAACGTTGGGTGTTACTGCAACCTTGTGCTGCAGACTCGGAAGAGATGTCAGCTTGAGTGACTGCAGCCTTGTGCTGACTCAAAAGAGACATCCAGGAAAGGTTTGCGCTACTTTAGCCCTGTGCAGCTGATTCGGCAGGAACGTGTCATGACACCATTGTGCTGCTGACTCAATGGATGTGTCTAGGAAAGGTTTGCATTATTTCACCCCTGTGCTGCTGACTCAGCAGGTACATCTAGTAACAGCTTGAGCTATGCAGCCTTTTGCTGCTGACTCAGCAGGAACATCTAGTAACAGTTGTTTTAGTGCACGGCTTGTGCTGCTGACTCGGCAGAAAGTGTCATGACACCCTTGTGCTGCTGACTCAATGGATGTGTCTAGGAAAGGTTTGCATTATTTCACCCCTGTGCTGCTGACTCAGCAGGTACATCTAGTAACAGCTTGAGCTATGCAGCCTTTTGCTGCTGACTCAGCAGGAACATCTAGTGACAGTTGTTTTAGTGCACAGCTTGTGCTGCTGACTCGGCAGAAAGTGTCATGACACCCTTGTGCTGCTGACTCAATGGATGTGTCTAGGAAAGGTTTGCATTATTTCACCCCTGTGCTGCGGACTCAGCAGGTACATCTAGTAACAGCTTGAGATATGCAGCCTTTTGCTGCTGACTCAGTAGGGACATCTAGTAACAGCTCGAGCTATGCAGCCTTGTGGCTGCTGACTCAGCAGGAACATCTAGTAACAGCTTGAGCTATGCAGCCTTTTGCTGCTGACTCAGCAGGGACATCTAGTAACAGCTTGAGTTATGTAACCTTGTGGCTGCTGACTCAGCAGGAACATCCAGTAACAGCTTGAGTTATGCAGCCTTGTGGCTGCTGACTCAGCAGGAACATCTAGTAACAGTTGTTTTAGTGCACGGCTTGTGCTGCTGACTCGGCAGAAAGTGTCATGACATCCTTGTGCTGCTGACTCAATGGATGTGTCTAGGAAAGGTTTGCATTATTTCACCCCTGTGCTGCTGACTCAGCAGGGACATCTAGTAACAGCTTGAGCTATGCAGCCTTTTGCTGCTGACTCAGCAGGAACATCTAGTAACAGCTTGAGTTATGTTATGTTATGTTATGTTAAGGGGGTGCTTCTATAGCGCACAGCTACTCCGAGGAGTGTCCCGGCGCTGTAAGAGCCTCAGCAAGTCCAAAGGAAAGACAGACGGGTGAGTGACAGAAGCATAGCTCCGCATGCGGTGTTATTGCAGAAAGAGGAAGGTCTTCAGGTCTTTCCTGAAGGCCAGAAGATTAGGGCTGGATCTCAGAGAGAAAGGGAGATCATTCCAAAGCTGCGGGGCGAGAAATTTAAAGGAGCGCCCACCACAGCGGGCACGGCGGATCATGGGAGTAACTGCGTTGGCTTGAGAAGAAGAGAGTAAGGATCTGGCAGGAGAGTAGAAGCAGACCCATTTCTGAAGATAGCGGGCACCCGTACCATGCAAAGCTTTAAATGCAATGGTTAGGGCCTTAAAGATGATACGCTTCTTCATGGGGAGCCAGTGAAGAGTCTTGAGAAGCTCACTGGCCCTTGCTCTCCTGGGGAGGCCAAAAATGGTACGAGCCGCAGAGTTCTGTACCACCTGAAGACGCGATAGGAGGTAGTCAGGCAGACCAAGATAGAGAACATTAGAATAATCCAGCCTGGAGCCAATCAGGGCCTGAACGGTGATCTTCCTGTGTTCCAGGGACAGAAACGGTAGGAACTTCCTCAGCATCTTTAAAGTGGCAAAGCATTTGCCAACTAATCCCGACACTTGGGCCCCAAAGGAGAGACGGTTGACAAGCTGAATACCCAGGTTTTTTGCAGCCCCTGAGTCGCCAGTAGGAGGAAACATGGCTGCCGGCCACCAATCTTTCCATTTGGGGTCGGCGGGGCAGCCGAAGAAAAGAACCTCGGATTTAACGGAGTTGCACTTGAGACTGTGTCGACTAAACCAGTCAAACACAGCCCCAAGGCAACCCCGGATGGAAGCCCCGTCGAAGTCCTGTCCCTTGTCACACGTGAACAGGAGTTGAGTGTCGTCAGCGTATGACACAATCTGAGCCCCAAAGTTCTCCGCAAGTGCCGCCAGAGGGGTCATGTAGATGTTAAAGAGTGAGGGGCTCAGAATTGAGCCCTGAGGCACTCCGACCTCCAGAGGCGGCATCGCGGCAGAAAAAGGAGGAGCCCAGATCGTTTGCTGATGGCCAGTGAGGAAAGACCTGAACCATCTGAACACCGTCCCCCTTAGACCTATCTCCCAGAGTCTAAATAGGAGGCGGTCATGGGGGACGGTGTCGAAGGCAAGCATCACCAGCATGGCTTTTCCTCCCCTGTCCAGGGTCTCTCTGATCACCTCCGTGACCTCGAGCAAAGCTGTTTCTGTGCTCAAATTTGAGCGGAAGCCAGACTGGGATCTATGCAGGATGTCATGAGACTCCAAAAAGTGGGACAGGGTGGAGTGGACATGTTTTTCAGCCACTTTCGCCAGAGCTGGCAAGAGGGAGATGGGTCTATAATTAAGATGAAGATCCGGGTTCAAATTAGCTTTCTTCAGAAGGGGCAAAATGAGGGCCTGCTTCCAAGCTAGGGGTGCTACCCCAGTGCTAAACGAGAGATTAAGAATAGGATTAATAAGATGATTAAGGATAGGGGCCATAAGTGCAAGAAATTTAGCAGGGCACGGATCTAGAGGGGAACCAGATTTTAATTTGGAAAGCAGGTCCAGGGAGAACTGAAGGGATAATGGAGGGAAGTTCCAGAGGGTGGGAGTGGTCGGTATCTGTGCAGGGTCAGGGAAAGTAAGAGAGGGAGAGGGATCCTGAGTAGAGGTTCCGAAAGAGACCTGGATAGTTCTAATTTTAGTAGTGAAAAAGTTTGCCAATTCAATGATCCAGGGCTCAGAATGAGTGAGTTTGGGAGTGGCCCAGGGAGGGGAAATGAAGTCTTTTACTATTTTAAAGATTTCTTTACAAGAGTTGGAAGCAGCATCAATTTTGCTGGCCAGGTAAGATTTTTTACAAGCTGCGATATCATAGTGATAGTCCCTGATCAATGCCCTGTAGGTTTCTTTAAAGAATCAAAAAGGGCCTTGACTCCTTACTCAGAAAGGCTGAGTCCAACTAATACTATTAAACAAAACAAGAGCCAATACTGGAATCTCTATTCAACAACTAGTATCCTTCAGAGAAAGCTGCTTTGATTAAAGCAAAAACAACCTGTTTTGAATCACCATCATGAAATTTGTATTCTATTTTGAAAAAGTTCTTTTTTCTTTTTTAGCACACTATTAATCGTGCATGGAAAATACAAAATGCAAAATAAGTTTTATATACAATATATACATACATCTGAATGAACAGTTTCATACACACTTGGCCATACATTCACACACAAACCATTCAAAAAAACTAGAGCTAAGAAAACAATGCGTCCACACATCGGTAAATGAATCAGTGGAAAAATACTTCTTTTCGTATTTTTAGAGTCTATTGTAGTCGTAGTTTTCACAAAGTCACTCATGAAACCAAATAAATGCAACGACTGTTCCAAGGTAATAATGATAACCAGATGCGGGACAAAAAACTGGTCGACGCGTTTCAAACCCCTATTCAATTAGGTGGGGTTCTCCTCAGGACCGGGTTGGTTCTGAAACAATAGAAATAGCTAGCTTGAGAACATTGGTACATAACATGTTAAAATAAAAGAAGGGAACAACCCCCTATGTCTTACTGCGGCTCCCTACCTTATTCCGATACTCAAAAATCACAACAATTGGCGGACGGGTGAGTTCCCAGAGTAGAATTAGTATTTCCCAAAATAGAGGTGATCGCAGCGGCTATGTGGGGAAAACACAATACAAGAGACGACATTTCAGTGTTGTTTCAAACCTTCCCAAATCATTCATTCAGATCGTAACAGCAAGGGAAGGGGGAGGGGGGAACGTTTTACTTACCCGCGGGCGAACAGCTCCTCACTAGCTGCACTGTCCTCGGTAAATCTTGGGCGGCTGTTTCTTTGCTGGGAAATGGAACGGAAAAGATTGTAAACTGTCTTGCGTGTTAAACGCGGGAACGGTAGTTCTCAGGCAAACGAGAAAACATACCGATATGGGAGCGAGGCGTCAGTCCTTCTCCTTAGGTGATCTTCATACTTCACACGAATGGAGCCCTCGAGTGGTAGTATCACCACAGTACTTCCTGGTTCAATATAGGGACCAGGATTTCTGGGACTTGTAGTTCTGAGACGTCGTGACAGAGTGAAAAAGACTGGAATGGATTTTTCAGTATTTTGGACGGCACTTCTTAGGCATTAGGCTTATAGATTTCCGATATTTCATTCAATCCCCGTGTGGCGGTATTGAACTTCATTATAAGCATTGCTTCACGTTGTGACAGTTTTGCATCTGCATCACCGCCCCTGGGGTCTTTTTCAATTTTTGACAATACTGTCCAGCGTAAATCTGTATTATCATGCTTACACTTGGTCCAGTGGTTCACTAATGGGGCATTCTCCACCCCCCTGCGTATACGCGATTTGTGTTGCGTAATCCTGTTTCTTACTTCCTGTGTTGTTTTCCCAATGTAGACTAAAGGGCAAGGGCAGATGATGGCATACACCACGTTTTTAGATTTGCAATTCGTAAAGGTGTCATGCCTCCAATGGATATTTTCAAATGTAAACACTGAATCCTCAATGGTTTCATTACAACAAGTGCAAGTGCCGCACTTGTGGTGTCCTTTCGGCGGAGGTAATCCGAAGAGGCTTTGTAATGTGGGTGCCTTAGCAATTGGTAGTGCCGCCCTTACAACGTAATTAGCCACGCTTTTGTCCTTTTTATAAGCAAAAAGTGGCGGTATTGAGAAATCCTCATGCAGGTTCTTTAGTAAATGCCAATTGGACATAATGAGCTTCCTGTGTGAATTTGCGGCTGGACAGAAGGTGGTGACACACACCAACCTTTTGACATCAGGTTTAATTTTTTTCTCCAATAACGTCTCTCGTGGGGTCCACCAGGCTCGTTTAAGGGAATTTTTTAATAGTTTTTTGGGATAGCCTCTCTGAATGAGACGATTTTTCAAATGTTCGGCATGTATGAAGTATTCTTCTTTGCTGGAACAATTTCTGTGAATTCTCAAAAATTGCCCGTATGGCAAATTTTGTTTCAAACTGCGAGGGTGGTTGCTGGTAAAATGCAAAGCTTTATTCCTATCGGAGGGTTTCCGGAATAACGTTGTGCTTAAACCACCCTCAGAAGGTTCCACTTTAACATCCAAGTGTTACTAAGAGTTGTCTGTTGTGATCGAATTTAATGGTGGAGATACGATTTAGGAAAGCAGTAGTATCTTGGAGATGACCATCCCTGCTCATCTCCAAGATACTACTGCTTTCCTAAATCGTATCTCCACCATTAAATTCGATCACAACAGACAACTCTTAGTAACACTTGATGTGGTGTCTCTATACACCCAGATCCCTCAAGAACAAGCACTGGAAACCTTGACTGTGTTTTTAGAGAAAAGGGAAAGACCAGTAAGAGTGCCCACTAAGTTCATCCTTGACCTTGCACGATTTGCACTGCAGAAAAACTTTTTTACGTTTGACGCTGAATTTTTCTACCAAATAAAAGGGGTGGCGATGGGTTGCCCCTTTGCCCCAGAGCTAGCCATAATGTTCATGGGGCTATTTGGGGAGAAATTCGTATACCAAAATAACCCTTTTGGCAGTAGTTTTTCACACTACATGCGGTACATTGACGACATATTCATGGTCTGGACAGGAGGCCATGAAGACCTGGGCCAATTCATGTGTTGGCTGAACTCGAGAACGATCGATATCCAGTTCTCTGTCTCAGCATCCAATGAATCTATCAACTACTTGGATGTTAAAGTGGAACCTTCTGAGGGTGGTTTAAGCACAACGTTATTCCGGAAACCCTCCGATAGGAATAAAGCTTTGCATTTTACCAGCAACCACCCTCGCAGTTTGAAACAAAATTTGCCATACGGGCAATTTTTGAGAATTCACAGAAATTGTTCCAGCAAAGAAGAATACTTCATACATGCCGAACATTTGAAAAATCGTCTCATTCAGAGAGGCTATCCCAAAAAACTATTAAAAAATTCCCTTAAACGAGCCTGGTGGACCCCACGAGAGACGTTATTGGAGAAAAAAATTAAACCTGATGTCAAAAGGTTGGTGTGTGTCACCACCTTCTGTCCAGCCGCAAATTCACACAGGAAGCTCATTATGTCCAATTGGCATTTACTAAAGAACCTGCATGAGGATTTCTCAATACCGCCACTTTTTGCTTATAAAAAGGACAAAAGCGTGGCTAATTACGTTGTAAGGGCGGCACTACCAATTGCTAAGGCACCCACATTACAAAGCCTCTTCGGATTACCTCCGCCGAAAGGACACCACAAGTGCGGCACTTGCACTTGTTGTAATGAAACCATTGAGGATTCAGTGTTTACATTTGAAAATATCCATTGGAGGCATGACACCTTTACGAATTGCAAATCTAAAAACGTGGTGTATGCCATCATCTGCCCTTGCCCTTTAGTCTACATTGGGAAAACAACACAGGAAGTAAGAAACAGGATTACGCAACACAAATCGCGTATACGCAGGGGGGTGGAGAATGCCCCATTAGTGAACCACTGGACCAAGTGTAAGCATGATAATACAGATTTACGCTGGACAGTATTGTCAAAAATTGAAAAAGACCCCAGGGGCGGTGATGCAGATGCAAAACTGTCACAACGTGAAGCAATGCTTATAATGAAGTTCAATACCGCCACACGGGGATTGAATGAAATATCGGAAATCTATAAGCCTAATGCCTAAGAAGTGCCGTCCAAAATACTGAAAAATCCATTCCAGTCTTTTTCACTCTGTAACGACGTCTCAGAACTACAAGTCCCAGAAATCCTGGTCCCTATATTGAACCAGGAAGTACTGTGGTGATACTACCACTCGAGGGCTCCATTCGTGTGAAGTATGAAGATCACCTAAGGAGAAGGACTGACGCCTCGCTCCCATATCGGTATGTTTTCTCGTTTGCCTGAGAACTACCGTTCCCGCGTTTAACACGCAAGACAGTTTACAATCTTTTCCGTTCCATTTCCCAGCAAAGAAACAGCCGCCCAAGATTTACCGAGGACAGTGCAGCTAGTGAGGAGCTGTTCGCCCGCGGGTAAGTAAAACGTTCCCCCCTCCCCCTTCCCTTGCTGTTACGATCTGAATGAATGATTTGGGAAGGTTTGAAACAACACTGAAATGTCGTCTCTTGTATTGTGTTTTCCCCACATAGCCGCTGCGATCACCTCTATTTTGGGAAATACTAATTCTACTCTGGGAACTCACCCGTCCGCCAATTGTTGTGATTTTTGAGTATCGGAATAAGGTAGGGAGCCGCAGTAAGACATAGGGGGTTGTTCCCTTCTTTTATTTTAACATGTTATGTACCAATGTTCTCAAGCTAGCTATTTCTATTGTTTCAGAACCAACCCGGTCCTGAGGAGAACCCCACCTAATTGAATAGGGGTTTGAAACGCGTCGACCAGTTTTTTGTCCCGCATCTGGTTATCATTATTACCTTGGAACAGTCGTTGCATTTATTTGGTTTCATGAGTGACTTTGTGAAAACTACGACTACAATAGACTCTAAAAATACGAAAAGAAGTATTTTTCCACTGATTCATTTACCGATGTGTGGACGCATTGTTTTCTTAGCTCTAGTTTTTTTGAATGGTTTGTGTGTGAATGTATGGCCAAGTGTGTATGAAACTGTTCATTCAGATGTATGTATATATTGTATATAAAACTTATTTTGCATTTTGTATTTTCCATGCACGATTAATAGTGTGCTAAAAAAGAAAAAAGAACTTTTTCAAAATAGAATAAAAATTTCATGATGGTGATTCAAAACAGGTTGTTTTTGATTTAATCAAAGCAGCTTTCTCTGAAGGATACTAGTTGTTGAATAGAGATTCCACTGTAGGTTTCTTTAGCACTGGCGTCATAAAATTTGCGCCAGGTCCGTTCGGCTTGTTTGCATTGTCGGCGTTTGACGGCCAATGCCGGCGACAACCAAGGGGCAGAAGACCTCACAGAGCGTGGCTGCTGACTCAGCAGGGACATCTAGTAACAGCTTGAGCTATGTAGCCTTGTGCTGCTGACTCAGCAGGGACATCAAGTAACAGCTTGAACTATGCAGCCTTGTGCTGCTGACTCAGCAGGGACATCTAGTAATAGCTTGAGCTATGCAGCCTTTTGCTGCTGACTCAGCAGGGACATCTAGTAACAGCTTAAGTTATGCAGCCTTGTGGCTGCTGACTCAGCAGGAACATCTAGTAACAGTTGTTTTAGTGCACGCTTGTGCTGCTGACTTAATAGAGAGGTCTAGGAAAGGTTTGTGTTATTTCACATCTGTGAAGCTGACTCAGCAGGGACATCTAGTACAGCTTGAGTTACTGCAGCCTTGTGCTGCTGACTCAGGAGAGACTTCGAGGAAGAGGTTGTGCTATTAGATCCCTGTGCAGCTGACTTAGCAGGGACATCTAGTAACAGTTGTTTTAGTGCACGCTTGTGCTGCTGACTCAATAGAGAGGTCTAGGAAGTTTTTGTGTTATTTCACCTCTGTGAAGCTGACTCAGCAGGGACATCTAGTAACAGCTTGAGTTACTGCAGCCTTCTGCTGCTGACTCAGCAGAGACTTTGTGGAAGGGGTTGTGCTATTAGATCCTTGTGCAGCTGATTTAGCAGGGACATCTAGAAACAGTTTCAATCAATCAGTCAGGTGAATTATAAGCGCTACTCACCAGTGAGGGTCTCAAGGTGCTGGGGGAGGGGTAAGCAGCTCCGTTCAGTTTAAGAGCCATGTTTTGAGTGTCTTCTTGAAGATGTTCAAGGAGGGGTCGCATCTGATGTTGATAGGAAGCTCATTCCAGTTCTTGGCCGCGATGTAGGAGAAGGCTCTTCCACCTGTTCTGGGTATGCGCATACGTAGGGTTTCGGCGAGGGCAAAGTCGGCGGATCGGAGGCTTCTCTTGGGTGCGTGGAAGGAGATTCTTTTGTTGAGGTATTTGTGTCCGGTGTTGTGGGGGCACGTGTAGGCGTGAGTGAGTATCTTCAAAGTAACTCTCCTTTCAACGGGTAGCCCGTGGAGGTTACGCAGGTGTTGGGTTATGTGTTCGTGTCCAGGGATGCAGAGGACAAGTCTGGCTGCGGTGTTTTGTATGATCTGGAGTTTGTGGGGCCGAGAGTTGTTGATCCCGGCATAGAGGGCATTTCCGTAGTCCAGCCTGCCGGTTATGAGTGCATGAGTGACGGTCTTCCTTGATTCGGGGGGGATTCATTTGAAGATCTTTTGGAGGATGGGAGGATGTTGAAGCAGCTGGAGGCGACGGCGTTGACCTGTCGGGTCATGGAGAGGGAGGAGTCGGTGGGAGACGTGTCGAACGCTGCGCAAAGGTCCAGTAGGATCAGGGTCTCAGTGTGTCCCTGGTAGAGGAGGGTGCAGATGTCATCTGTGGCAGTGAGTAGAGTGGTCTCGGTGCTGTGGTTGCTGTGGAATCTGGATTGGGAGGGGTTGAGAATAGAGTTTTCTTTAATGAACTTTGTGAGCTGGGCGTTGACGATCTTCTCAGTGACTTTGGCCGCAAAGGGGAGGAGGGAGATGGGTCGGTAGTTCTTGAGGTCCATGGGATCTGCTAAGGGCTTCTCGAGCAGGGGTCTGATTTATGCTCGTTTCCAGTCGTTAGGAAAGATGTCATTCTTGAAGGTGGTGTTGATGGTGTGTTGTAGTTCTGGAGCGATGGCAGCGGCGGCGGCTTTGTGGTGGATGCGCGGCAGGCAGGCATCCGTGGGGGACACTGAGTGGGTGCTTTCATGGTCAAAGTGGTGTCTTTGGTGGTGGCTGGGGTCCAGGAGGAGATGGTAAGCTGGCTGGTGTTGCTGGAGTGGGAGGTGGTTCGGAGTAAGGTGTCTGGTCTTTGAAGTGGTCGTAGAGGCCCTTGATTTTCAGATGGAAGTAGGATCTGAGCTTGTCGCAGGGGTCCTGGGAGGGGGCGATGTCTGTGGTTATGCTAGGTGGATTGGTGAATTCCTGGATGTTAGAAGGGGCGATCCCAGGGGGGTACTGAATATGTACCTGACCACCCCGTGACCCACCTCTCCCAGGATTACTGCCGAGTACGGGCGGAAGACCCTTCGGGGGAAGAGTCTCGTATCTAGGATCGCAAGTGCTGAGCTCACACCACTCGACAAAGGGACACCACATGGTAGGTTCTTGAGGAATGGTTTGTTTATCAGTCAGAATATCTGAATCTTTATGATCCTCAGGTCACGTATATACAAGCAGAACGAGGGTTCATAGAGTCTTGGTAAGGATAGGTGTAGCGGGACAGTCTCAAAGGTTCAGGGCCAACGGCCACAGCGTATCTGGCGCACAGCTCTCAATCCTCGAGCCAGGGATACGGTAAAGTCTGGGGTCCAGCTGGACCAGAATAGTCTCCGAGCCGTGACCAAATCAGCAGGACTCGAGTAGGAATGAACAGTAGGTCTTATGATCTTCGAGGAGCCGCGATCCAATCAGCAGGGCTCAGGTGTTTTCCGAGTTCAAGGTAACCGCGACCACGTCAGCAGGGCTCAGATGGTTCAGGCAGAAGTTCGTCTCTGCCTAACTTGAGCCGCGACGATGTCAGCAGGGCTTGCCAAGATCCAAGGGTTCAGGTAGCGTTTCTCCGTCGGTGTTCCGTTGAGCCGCGACCACGTCAGCAGGGCTCTCTTCTTCCAAGATTCAACTGCCTGATAGTCCCAGAGCACCCCTTGTTATAGGTCTGTTCTCCTTTGAAGTCCGGAGTCCTCGCAGGGAGGGGTCTTAGCGCCTGGGGCCACTTGTCGGGGTTTCCTGCCACCCGGCCCTTTGATCCCTTGAAGTTGGGCCTGGAGGGATCCCAGACACCCAGCATGCGTGGAGCCAGCCCCCCAGGAGGCCGGAGGGCAATCGAAACCCACCTCCCGAGAGGAGGTCAGAGGTGTGAGCGAAACTGCTCCTCCCTACTTTGCTCACGGGAAACTCTCTACCCCCCAGCCGGGCATGGCGCGTCTAGGGCCTAGGTCACGCTGGGGCCCGGGTGCCGGGGTCGGCCATTTTCGGTACAGGGGAATGGTTCCCGGAGGCCTTCGGGTGTGATGGGGTGTGGGGGAATCCGGTACCGGGGAGATGGAGGGTGGTGACGGGGAAGTCTTGTCCTATCTGCGGGGTCATGGAGGGGTGTTACTGGCCATGGAGGCCCACGCCACGAGGCCAGGTCTAACACTGGATGACGCTGAAGAGTTGCTTGGAGTTGCTGAAGTTGGCGAGGATCTTGTTTTGGATGAAGGTTCTTTTGGTAGATCTGATGCGTTGGTGGTATTCCGTCATGGCGTTCTTGTAGGTGGTGTGGTCTTTAGGCGTTTTGATGTTTCTCCAGTTCTTTTCGAGACTTCTGCAGGTGCGTCTGGAATCTGGGAGGTTGGTGGTAAACCCGGTGACAAGCAAGCAGTGCTGTGTGACTGACTTGCAAAGTTAGCACGACACCTGTGACACCCCATTGTCAAGTGGCACATGTGAAAAGTGAGGGTTGTATCTGCTGTTGTCAGTGACATGCGAGTGATCTGTGCCAGGGTGTGTCTGTCTGGTCTGCTGAGGGTTCTTAAGTGGAGTGGGATATGTGACTGCTTGGCACGTGCTATACCAAACCCTGCAGTTGCATGTGTTGCCCAGTGTGTGCCATGATCAGTGAGTGTGTTGCACCCGCTACGCCATCAGTTGCCTTTCAATGCCATGTAGTGCATTGGGGCTTGCCCACAGGCCTAATTCACATTGACAATGATACAAGTCCTGTCACCATCCTATGCCCTGTTCACATTATCAATGGTGTGCAAGTGTGACATGGAGCAGGTGTAGTTATGTTGTTTCACTTTGTCTTCCTGACAGGTAACTGCCTACGAGATTGGGGAAATCTGGATGGACATTGTCAGGGCCGTCAGGTCTGCGGGGGGCCATCGCCGGCAGCTGCGCAACGTCCAGAAGAGGTGGCAAGACATCCGGTGCTGGACCCGGGCCGGCATGGTGGAAGCCGTCACCTCGCCCCCCACAAGCTCCGGGTCCTGGCAGTGATGTTTCCAGTCCTCGATAGGCAGTTGCAGGAGAGACAGCAGCAAGGAGGGGGTAGGTACATGGCTGTTTGTTGTGTTGTGTGTC
Source organism: Lissotriton helveticus (assembly GCF_964261635.1). Lineage (NCBI taxonomy): Eukaryota > Metazoa > Chordata > Amphibia > Caudata > Salamandridae > Lissotriton > Lissotriton helveticus. Next base: position 55,788,744 of record NC_136067.1, read on the forward strand.
ACCTGCTTTTTGAAGTGCACTGAAGCCTGGCTACACTCCCACAGTTGGGGTGTCTGGTCAGATATGTTATATGTGCAGTGTCTTTTCGATTCCCCATAGTCACCTGGTGCTCATTTTCATCCCTTCCCCTCCTTAATATGTGTCCCCTGGTCTGTGTGTAATCACATTGGCACATGCTCATCTAGGGTGCAAGAAAATAAGAATGCACATTGATTTCCGCATCATGTGGGAGGGTGGTCTGTGACATGGGTTGGGACCTTGCCTGTGCCATGACCTGTGCACTGTGTTTGGGCTTCATTTTTGTTTGCACTGATGATGAGTCTCAACATAGGAGTGTGATGTTTCAACTACACACCCTTGCAGCATGCATGACCCATGTTGTGTTCTCAGACATGATGTACATCAGTGTGAGATATGACGGTTACTCATGGTACAGTCAACTCATTCCTGACCCACGGATCAGTGTTCCCACTACAGTACCCTGAGACACCCTGGCCTCCTAATCATGTGTGTCATCCAACAGTGTGCCCATTCTATGTGGGTTCAGCATGGGCGTGCCTCTGTGGTATTGGTCCCTGGCATAGTTTGTATTTTTCCTGTGTGTGCTACATGTGTACACTGGACATGGATACAAGATTTGGCTTGTGCATACTCACACTGGGCAGTGCCGGTGTGCCTATTCACAACAATCTGTTGTTGGTTGTTTGTGACTAATATGTATTCCCAGCCCCACGAGGTGAGCTTGGATTACTTTTGGAATTGTTGCTGCACAGTTTTTGTTACCCTGATTCTGAGGTCTCACTTCTTGAGCTGTATCAATCACATTGACTGAGGTATGGGGGTGTTGTGCAGGAGAGGTCTTCATGGGCCTGCCTGATTTAGCCTTGCCAGGTCTGACATGTGGGTGAGAATTGGCTGATCAATGTTTCACCATGCACTGCCCCTGTGATGGTGGCCAGTGATTTCATTTGGGGCTTGGCAGCCGATCATTTGGTTCCAGACATGATTCTGCCTCATATATTTTTGCCACATGTATGTAGTTCAGATGCAACGCTGTTTTGTCTTATTGTGCATACTTCTGTGTTGACATTTTGCCTGGGGATAACGGTGTGTCCACAATGCAGCAATGATTTCGTTCATCACAATTGCAGGGCCATTAGCTTAAGCATTGTCCTGAGTTGGGATATGTGTGCCACTTCACATGACAGCCAGTAGGTCTTATGTGCAGGCAACTGTGTCATCAGGGAATGGATGCCCATGTGAGGACTGACATGTTTCACGTAGTGTCACATAAATGATTGTACCTTGGCACTCACAAGACTTGTTAAAAGTTGTTCATGTTTTGAATGTGTTAATATGATGAATTGTGTAAAGGACACTTATGTGCCTGCATGATAGTTGTCTCACAAGGTAGTGCATACAAAACAACATTTCCAATGTTTTAAAAGAATCAGGCAGCTTTTCAAAGAGGCCAGTGTTAGTGATTAATGGTGTGCCTTGATCTCCATATACATGTCCCCACAGTGGTCTTGAGGTCTTGAAACTCCTTTGTTGTCAATTGTACAAACTAATGAGTGTCAAGCCATCAAGACCTCCGTTGAACCATGCATATGGCAAATCTACAACGCCATTTGTTTCTAACAGTGTTTTATCTTAAAGGGTGCCAGCTGCTTCAAAGAATGTGTAAATCTTTTTTGTGTGCATTTCATTGTGAGACATCTGTCATGCAGGCACATACGTGTTGTCTTCCCAAGATGGCGAATTACCACATTCAATACATGTCGATTGTGTAAAGTGTGCTGAGTCCCAAGATGCCAACATTTATTTACATTGATTTTTTCACCAATGTACTTACAGGGCTCTGAGTGTGGTATCACGTTGGGGAGTGAGGTGGGTTAGTTTTCCCTGAGGGGCACCACTACTATTTTTTTTTTGTGTACTTGAGGTGGCATCACTTCATTGTATCGATCTGCTCTCCTATAAACAAACAGTAGCTTCTCTGTGTAAATTCTCATTCAAGTTGTGGTCTGGTGTGTTCTTTGGACCCTTGTGTCCAAGTAGCATTGTGTCTATACCAACTGGGAAGTACAAGTCTCAAATATGTGCAGGGCTATCTGGCTGTTACTCATGATGCATGCCATGATTTGCAGTGTGACCTACTGATTTTGTGCTCATGTGTCAGATGTGTACAGGTGACTGATACATTTCTGTTTCTTCTCCTTGCCCACAGCATCATCAACTTAGACAGGAGGAGACAGCTGCACGGACCAGAGGAAGGACCCAGCCACAGTGCCACCATCGCTGAGGAGTCGGAGGGAGCCAGTGGCACGGTGGGTGAGGGGAGTCAGCCTGCGGACTTCTTGGAAGGCGACACTTCCTACCACGCAAATGGGACCGCTTCTGACTCCTGCAACACCTGGCTGCATCACTGTGTCTGTCCCCGCCTCCTCCAGAACCATCTCCACCCTCCCAGTTGCTCTGGTCCCTTCTGTCCGTGCAGCCCATCATGTCTCTTTCGGCCCAGTCACTGCAGCCCATGCCCCTGTCTCCCCTGCTGCCCTCAGTGCGGAGTCTGTGGACCTACTCCGCCAGATTCAGGTTGGTCAGACAACAATGCTGAATGTCCTCCATGGCAGACTCAAACACTGACCCAGTTGTTGTCGTTCATGGAGGGCATGTCAGCAACGATGTCTGACCAACGTCAGATTCTCACGTCCATTGACTCCTCAGCTACGGCAGCAGTTTCCCTTCTGCAGCGGTCCGTCCCCTCCCCTCCTTCGGACCCATCCATACTCCCCTCTCCCATACCTGTCCAAAGCACACGCAGGAAGGCATGATCACGCACACCAACGGACACAAGAAGCACACCCAAACAAAAGTCGAAGCGCACACCTTCTGGCACGCAAACTCAGAGGGCTACAGGCACACCCACAGGGACTGGAGTCAGACCGCAGACACGCAGCCAAAGTCACAGTCCGCAACCCTCACAGCCCTCTACCTCCACTCCCATAGTGTCCTCGGGTGCAGGGGTTGGTCTGGACAAACTGGCAGCAGTGTGCAGCGCTGAGTATCTTTCCACCTTTTGGCGCTGCACAAGCCACTGAGGACGATACGTCCCACCCTGCACCCACCACACCTACCCTTCCCACTACTGTCCCTGCGGTGCCTGGTCCTGACCCCGATGATGCCTCCCAAGGGTCAACAGACCATTAGTTCATTCCTGTGCAGGCAAGTTTGGGGTAGACAACCTCCCCAACGTTCCCCTACAAGACATTGTTGTGGACTGGCAATTGGCCTTATTTGAGTTGGGACTCATTTTTGCACTTGTTTTCTTTAAAGCTGAATAAAGCCTTTTATTTTGCATTCTACACTATTGCTTTTCAGGTACTTGATGTTGGTGATGAGGGCCCTGGAGTTGGTGTCATGGTAATGTTTTGGGGTTCTGAAAGATGTCTTTTTTGTTGATGGTCATGAGGTGGACCATGGTATCTGCGTGCCATCACAATATCTCCGCAATTAATCATTGGTTGTGTGTGTTCAGTTTGGCTACAGACATTGTCCCAAGGAGTGTTCCTTCCTCTGTGACACCTGAGATCTTCACTGCAGACAGTTGCACAATTGTGGTGCTGACATGTGTGCACATTTCATTTTTTGGTGATGGTTCCCCTCAGCAATGGCCATGCCTGCTCACAGATGTCTACTGCTCATTCGTCTGTGCCATACATGCTACTCACTGTACTTGTGTTTTGAGTATGTACAAATGCCTTCATGGACACATTGACCCTTTTTTGTCACTATGCAGGTGTGTTATCACAGCCTACCCCTATGTTGGGAAATGTTCTGCAGGGTATTTGGTCACATGACTCACAATTTTGAGCATTGTACTTAAGGGTTTTCAAACCTCTTCCTTCCATGAGAGACTACATCTTGGTGGTCTGACCACCACCTGGACATTCATATCAGCCCTGGGATGTACGTGACAGTGTGTGTTCCCTTTTGCTCTCTTTGTTTGGTGGCCTGTTACATTACTATACACTATTGTGTCATGATGGTAGGGTGTGTATTTCGCCAGCAACCTCCATGGGTGGTTATGCATGTGGAATTTGACATCAAACCCACCTGTGGTGTGTCACGCAGTGTGTGACAGAAATCCATCCCACATGGATTGGGACACTGCTGTAATTGATGTGTTGCTATGGCACTATCATGAAAGTCACAAGTTAGGGATGTGCACATACCCCCATGTAGTTGTGGTATGCTGATGATGATGTACCCCCCTATATCTGAGCAGTGCTGGGAGTCCTGTGCACCCACCCCCATACTGCTGGCCTATGCTGGGAGTCATCTGCACCCACCCCCATAATGTTGGCCTATGCTGGGAGTCCTCTGCATCCACCCCTCACATGTCTGGACACTGCTGGGAGTCCTCTGCACCCACCCCCATACTGTTGGCCTATGCTGGGAGTCCTCTGCACCAACCCCTAATAAGTCTGGCCACTGCTGGGAGTCCTCTGCACCCACCCCTCATATGTCTGGACACTGCTGGGAGTCCTCTGCACCCACCCCTCATATGTCTGGCCACTGCTGGGAGTCCTCTGCACCCACCCCTCATATGTCTGGCCACTGCTAGGAGTCCTCTGCACCCACCCCCATACTGTTGGCCTATGCTGGGAGTCCTTTGCACCCACCCCTCATATGTCTGGGCACTGCTGGGAGTCCTGTGCACCCACCCCCACACTGTTGGCCTATACTGTGAGTCCTCTGCACCCACCCCTCATATGTCTGGCCACTGGTGGGAGTCCTCTGCACCCACCCCCATACTGTTGGCCTATGCTGGGAGTTCTCTGCACCCACCCCTCATATGTCTGGCCAATGCTGGGAGTCCTCTGCATCCACCCCTCATATGTCTGGACACTGCTGGGAGTCCTGTGCATCCACCCCCATACTGTAGGCCTATGCAGGGAGTCCTCTTCACCCACCCCTCATATGTCTGGCCACTGCTAGGAGTCCTCTGCACCCACCCCCATACTGTTGGCCTATGCTGGGAGTCCTCTGCACCCACCCCTCATATGTCTGGCCACTGCTGGGAGTCCTCTGCACCCACCCACATACTGTTGGCCTATGCTGGGAGTCCTCTGCACCCACCCCTCATAAGTCTGGCCACTGCTGGGAGTCCTCTGCACCCACCCCTCATATGTCTGGCCACTGCTGGGAGTCCTCTGCACCCATCCCTCATATGTCTGGCCACTGCTGGGAGTCCTCTGCACCCACCCCTCATATGTCTGGCCACTGCTGGGAGTCATCTGCACCCACCCCTCATATGTCTGGCCACTGCTGGGAGTCCTCTGCACCCACCCCTATACTGTTGGCCTATGCTGGGAGTCCTCTGCACCCACCCCTCATATGTCTGGGCACTGCTGGGAGTCCTGTGCACCCACCCCCATACTGTTGGCCTATGCCCCGAGTACTCTGCACCCACCCCTCATATGTCTGGCCAATGCTGGGAGTCCTCTGCACCCACTCCTCATATGTCTTGCCACTGCTGGTAGTCCTCTGCACCCACCCCTCATATGTCTGGACACTGCTGTGAGACCTCTGCACCCACCCCTCATATATCTGGACACTGCTGGGAGTCCTCTGCACCCACCCCTCATATGTCTGGCCACTGCTGGAAGTCCTCTGTACCCACCCCCATACTGTTGGGCTATGCTGGGAGTCCTCTGCACCCACCCCTCATATGTCTGGCCACTGCTGGGAGTCCTCTGCACCCACCCCCATACTGTTGGCCTATGCTGGGAGTCCTCTGCACCCACCTCATACTGTTGGCCTATGCTGGGAGTCCTCTGCACCCACCCCTCATATGTCTGGACACTGCTGGGAGACCTCTGCACCCACCCCTCATATATCTGGACACTGCTGGGAGTCCTCTGCACCCACCCCTCATATGACTGGCCACTGCTGGAAGTCCTCTGTACCCACCCCCATACTGTTGGGCTATGCTGGGAGTCCTCTGCACCCACCCCTCATATGTCTGGCCACTGCTGGGAGTCCTCTGCATCCACCCCTCATATGTCTGGCCACTGCTGGGAGTCCTCTGCACCCACCCCCATAGTGTTGGCCTATGCTGGGAGTCCTCTGCACCCACCCCATACTGTTGGCCTATGCTGGGAGTCCTCTGCACCCACCCCACTACTGTTGGCCTATGCTGGGAGTCCTCTGCAACCACCCCTCATATGTCTGGACACTGCTGGAAGTCATTTCCACCCACCCCTCACATGTCACGCACCGTACCCCAACATTCCTGGCGTGTGTGCGCATCCTATCACTATTGCAATGGTGCCATACGCGAGCGCGTGACGCACCGTACCAAAGCATTCATGGTGTGTGCGGCTCGTAGCACTATTGCAATGGTGCCATACGCGAGCACGTGAAATGCACCGTACCCCAACATTCATGGCGTGTGTGCGCATCGCGTGAGCCGCACCGTGCCCCAAAATTCATGGCGTGTGTGCGGCTCGTATCACTATTGCAATGGTGCCATACGCGAGCGTGTGATGCACCGTACCCCAACATTCATGGCGTGTGTGCGGCCCGTAGCACTATTGCAATCGTGATATACGCAAGCGTGTAAGACGCACCGTACAAGTACACTTCCGTTGTTGCGGTACGTTGTTCTCACTGTCTGCGTCATCGTCGGTTTCTGTGCACCAGGTCGTAGGCGTACAGGACTGGGATGACACAGACGATGGGGTTCATGGCGTGTATGTCGCGTACTGGGGGTGCGGTTCGGGCCGGACTCTGCTTTTACGGACGTTTTCAGCTCCCGTAGAAAAAGGGTCGTACGGAGTGTCGCTGACACAAATCGTACTTGCTGGGCCAGAAACTGCTGCTTGTTTACGTACGGGCGTAGCGTACTGCGTGTACCGGATACAAATCGTGTATTTTTGTGTCATACGGTGTTTGGTACGATTCGTACGGAGATCTGCTTTGGGTTTGGATCGTACTTGATCGTACGTACGAGGACGGTGAAGGTGTACGATTTGTACGGGAAATACGCTTCGTACAACTATTCGTAGGGGATTTTACCGAATCGGAATCGGCCCCTAAGTAAGTATATATATATTATATATTATATGTATATGTTTAATTAATGTTTTATTAAATTATATATATTACTTATTAATTTTAAACATTATAAAATATGTTAACTATGTTCATTTTCTTTATACGTATTTTTTAGTTTATTTTACTAACGATATTTTTGATGTCGATATTTTTTTTCTCGATATTTTTGTACTTACCATGTTGTAGATAGGATATGGATATTCTTGACATCGATATTCTTGCTCCGATATTTTTGTAGGTCGATTTTTTGACCTTCGACATTTTGTCAGTGAACCGTTTTAGCACCATGGTATTTATTTTATTTATTTGTTGATTTATTTTAAGAGTTTTATATAGCGCTGGCTAGACCCGGAGGTATCAGAGTGCTTTACATGAGGTTCCACAAAATTACAAGTTTACATCAGTTCCAATTTACATCAGTTGCTAGACAAACAATTACAAGAGCATAGAAAACGAGATAAGTGAAGTGTAGAGGGGAAGGGTGTAAGGGTAAAGGGGTGGGAGGAGATACGGCTCAAAGACCAAGAAAAGTCTGCACAAAGTCCGGCTGGGTAGCTGACGGTCGAGGGGGAAGTCCCAAAACCCATCTCCTCTATAGCTATCAGGTAGCTCCACCGGGCTTTGGCCAAATAGCTAGGTCTCAATGGGAAACATTTAAGGAACATGGAGGGCAAAATAAATGGAGCATAGAGGGGAGGGGACAGGGAAGGTGAGAAAGGGAGGATAGGGGAAGAGACAACAAGGAGAGACTAAATGAAATCTGTCTAATGGCCGACTGGGTAGGTGACGACCAAGGAGGGAGTCAACGGCCCATCTCCCCTATAGCTAAACCAGGTAGCTCCATCGGGAAACAGACAAAATAGTTCAATCTCAATACATTGAGAGAGGAGAGAAGGAGAGACATAAATAGAGGGAGGATGCAGGAAGGGACGACAGGAGAGACGAAAGGAAGTCTGGCTAAAGACCGACTGGTTAGGTGACATCCAAGGAGGGAATCCCCGACCTGTCTCCTCTATAGCTAAACAAGGTAGCTCCATCGGGCATCGGACAAAATAGCTAGATCTCAAATGACAAGGGAAAATTTACAGGTAAACAGGGTGGGGACTAGGGCCAGGACAGGTGAGGGCAGAGGTCAGTAGCAGGAAAGTGGAGAGGAGCAGAGCGGGGAGGGGTAGGGGGTAGGTAGTTCGGTAAAAGTTCGCATGGATCTGCTTCGAGTCATTCAAAAAGCAGGTCTGTTCCTTCTCAGGCGCCATCTTGAGGTTAAAACGCCGGGTGAGATTTTCGCCAGAAACCTTGTGTTGCTACGACCGGTTGGAACGGCGGCCACAGCGTCAGACGCTGCCGACCATCCGATGTCCGGAGATGGTTGAAACAGTTGTTTAGGTGGGGAATTAAGCGCCTCACTTAGTTGATGAAAGCGGGGCTTCAGCGGAACAGAGGCTCTGAGCAGCCAAGTTGGATCCTGGCTCCTCCTCCTTTCCCTGGAGGGTGCGGGTGAGAGGTTAGATGAGGTTAGATGACTCCTCCACATTGCAGGATGAAATATGGAAGTCTGGGCAACATCGATTTTCTTGGCGATTGCCTGTTTGGAGTTGGTCATGGCCTCCAGCTTTCCAGCTGCGTTCTGCACCTTCGCGGTCAGCATTTCCAATTCTTGTGCAATCTGTTGAGCTTTCTGCATGGCCGCTGGAGAGGCTCCTTGTCCCCTAGCTCGGAGGTCTGACACTTGGTCAGTCATCTGCCCCAGAGTTTTGCAAGTTCCAAGTATGTCCCTGCGCTCGCGTCCTGCACAGAGCTCTCCCACTTTGCCAGCTTCATCCAGGATTTGTCTGATGGCCTGCTCCCCGGCATCTCCTGGTGGGGCGTTGGAATCTCTGAGCCACTCCTCAGCCTGGTTGATCTTGGAGTCGATGAGTGCCAGGGCCCGCTTCATGTCTTCAGTGTCCTTGTTGGCCCAGGCATCCTCGTCCCAGGAGGTCAGCTGCAGCACTCGGATGATCTCATTGATCTCGTAGCTCATCTTCTCAACCGTGAAATTGCGGTTCTTCAAGGCTTCTTCAATTCCTTGACTTCTTGAGTTCTTTGTGGTCACAAAAATCTTCATAGCTGAGATGAGCATGGGGAGCAGTTCCTTCACAGTGTTCATGGAGTTCACCAGCATCACACGGGGCTCCTGGTGAGTCAGCTCCTGCTGCCGCTCGTCAATCATTTTTGCCATCTTGGTCATTCCAGGTCCCAGGTTCTTGGTGTAGGTCACTAAGCCTTCCATGCTCTCCACCACCTCTGCCACAGTGAGGTACTCCAGGTAGAATTCTACATTTTATTTACTCTGTTGGTGCTTATAATTGTATACATATTTGTTTCTGTCTAATGGTTGTTGCAGCACACGTATTTTATACTAGAAAGACGCTGATTCAATAAAAGCTTATTGAAAACGTCCCCATCGTTATTCTGTATATCTCTCTGAGAAGAAGTGAGAACGAGTGACTGAGCAAAAAGTACTGTACTGTTTCCATGATCCTGAGAGGTCAGGGTTGTCATGTTCCATAGTTCCCAGAAACTATTTGACCCTTGGTAATGTTGTGAGGCTTTTAGTGGCGCTGTGAGCTGGCTGGCCTACAGACTAACATATCCTTTGGGGGTGTCTGGAATCAGTCATGACACCAATCCTTTAGTTTATGTTATCGTAACGTGCAGATCCTATATAGATTTGTAGGAACTACACATCATTACTGTAGACCGGTTTTTATTTACCTGCAAACCTTACCCACAATAAAAATGTGCTTCTTTGCTGCAACATATATGAAAGTGCTATTAAACAGAGGGCTACAGTTGTTATATGATGTTTTAGGAATTTCATGTGGTTATTATGGATTTTATCTTGATTTTTAGGATAGGTCGTCATGCTTTTCATCGTAAAACTGACTGTCCCCAATATGTCTGATACTCTGCTTAGATAACCCAGGGGGATATAGCGGACCCCTAATGAGCTTCTTTTAGGACTTCTTTTGAGGTTTTTGTTCCATGGGTTTTATCTGAGCTTTGTGGTATTACATTTGATGATTGATGTTGTATGATTACTTAATTTATAGCTGTGAATTGGATGATTTTCTACAATGCTTTTAATTTATATATACTGTTCTGCTTTGTGCACTTTTATGGCTCAAATGATCCAAAATAAAGTTGATTTATGACTTATGTATCGAGTAGTTTTCTTAATGATGTATTATTACTTTTTTCTTTTACTTCTTACATTCTTTCTTCTTTCTTTTCTTCTCTCCTAGTAGTTTAATAGGTCATAAGCTGCTCACATTTTTTATATTTTGGTTTATCTATTACACAAAAGCCTTGAGTAACAGAAAGTATTGAAGTGAACTCAAACTAAAGCAAAAACATGGCTGCAGCCAATATTGCAACTTGCACATGGGCAAGGCCGGAATTTTGGAGGAGCAAATTAATAAAAATGTCTCCAGATTCACAATGTTTTATAACAAGTTGTTTGTTAGGTATGAATTATTCCGGGATTTCCATGTGTGATCCACAAAGCATTTGCTGTGGGTCAACGGGGTTTCTTGTCGATGGCAAAGGGGCTCAGCCCCCTTTACTTTCACCACCATTGCAATATTAAAAGCAAAGTCTATCTGTGTGTTAGTTATCTTAATTAAAAGCTGCATGTACACTACACACACAGCATTCATCTTTGGTATTGCTGGGGGCTGAGGCTTCCGTACTCTACCACTCATTAGTAACTTTATGCGGTTATTATGTGAAGAAACAACCGACTCAACGTGTGATGACACTGCAGTCTGCAGTAATGCTTACTTTAACTGACGCATTAAACCTGCTGCCCCTGGCGGACTCAAAGTAGACAGTACTTGCCGGGCTGACAGCCCTGGGGCCTGCGAGGTCATCAGCCTGGCAAAGACATAGCCTCGATGACCAGTCTCCACCCCTTGATGACGTGAAGGTGAAATTAGCCCCGGGCATTTTAGACTGAAGCCCTGTAGTGCTGGGGCTTCACATCAATCAGGGAGTGGTGAGTATGGTCATCCCCACCCTTTCCCAACTCATCACAGGGGGGTGGGTGTCTCACTCTGTGACAAGTTGGGAAAGGGTGGGGTAGAGGCTGCAGGAAGCCAAGAAATCGAGTCTGCGCGGTTTATTATCAGGATTCGTGAAGACACACTGTGCAGGCTTGAAGTGTCGGCCTCCCGCTCTGCACTTTGTGAGGAGGCCATTTGAGGTCTGAGACTTACGCGTTTGTGACTTTCAGAGTCACTGTCTGGCAGCCAGGAACAGGCTCATGGACCTGGCGGCATGGAGTGAAGGTGGTGGCCTGTGCAGGTGCGTGTGTACTGTCGGCTTCTCAGTACATGTATTACTAAGGCTATTTTATACAGCATATTGGGGGAAGAGGACTGCCACTTCCGTAAATGTAGCAATTTCATATAAAAGCACACACTATGCATGTTGCCAATCCAAAACCCAGTGTCCTATTTCTCTGCCAACATATCCAGAACAGGCCTTGTAATATGCACTATCATCTACAGCAGAGTTTCCGCAGTTCATGTTTCAGCGAGGATGAAGGCTAATATTCTTTTTTAAGAAATGTTTCACACTCTCATTGTGCCTCTTTTTCAGATACTCTGGTCGCTCATCTACCTTCATGTACACTCTGATTTGCTCTTTTTAGGTTGAGCCTACAATGCTTGTGCTGCAGGATGATCTGTTGTACGTACTTTGTAGAGCTTGACTCCTCCCATCGCTGCTGATTGGTTAAGAAGAGCCTCACTTGCAAAAGCTTGCTTTTCAGTGGGTTAATTTGCTTGTATGTCCCACCTTCAAGTGTCTTGCTCCTCCCCTGGAGTATTGGTCTAGTGATGCTTTTGGTTGGTCATCGCAATGCGTTTTTCCCATCCGCATTTGACCCAGTGATGTTTTTGGTTGCCCATCACAATGAGTTTCTCGCGTCCTGCTAAAGCTCCCCACTCCCCGGCTCCTCCCGCTGCTCGTGAGACAGAACTCTTGTCTATTTTTCTTTAAAAAAATAAAATCTCTTCAAATGGATGGCATTTTGACACCTCATTCGGTAACTGGAGTTTCTCCTTTTGTGGCCTTGAAAGGAAGAGAGCCGGGTAATAAGGAGTCTCCGATGTGGTTGAAGGAAAAAAATCAGGTTTGGGTTGCTAGAGAAAGTATGAGGTCGAGAGTTGTTGATTGTCAGTGGCGTAATAAGATGGAATTTGATAGAAGGAGATGTGCTAAGGATTTAGTCTTTGAGGAAGGTGCGTGGGTTGTTGTGAGAAAATTTGGATTTGTAAGGAAGGGAGAAAGTAAGTTTTCTCAGCCGCATATGGTAGTTTCTGTTAAGGGTTCTGTGGCTGAACTAGATGATGGGAAGAAGTGGAGTTTTGGTAGTTTGTGTAAAGTATCTCATCTGTAAATTTATGTTTTTATATGCATTGCATTTAAGTCTGAAAAAAAATGTTTTCTTTTATGTACATAGATTGTATATTCTCTAATGTTTTCTTATTTTTTCTTTTCGATTCCATAGGGGGGAAGATATGTGGTAATGTTTAGAATTATATGATGCAGTCATGATGTAGTGGAATTGCATCGCAGTGAATGTTCTAATGTAAACCAGTACTTTGTGGGTTTGCTGATGGTTGCTGCATATATCTTGTACTCCATTAAAGGTACTTCATCTTAAACATCTAAAGTATTTGCGTGGATTACTAGACACTCATTTATGCTTTTGTCCTTCATCAATGTTAGTTCCTTAAATGTACCTCTTGCAGTCCCTCTTGCTTGTCCGCTCTGCACCAGTGCATGCCGGGAGCCTTCTCAGTCTAGAGTGGAGAACAGCGAAATGTTCATTTTGTGTAAGAGGTGACACCGAAGCCCACTTTGTGTTAACTGTTTCTAGCTCTTGCTATCTTTGAAAACAATGAAATGCTAACAAGGTTTACTGTCTGTGAAAAGCTTCTGTCGACTCCCTTATGCTGCTCACTGGGACATCACTGTTTAGGATAGTTTTGTGATAATACCGCTTTCAACGAGAGTAGGACCTCCACCCCTGGTGCCATAAAATGTTTGGGGAGATGGTGGCGGTTAATCTTTTATCTCAACCTGTATGCGGTGCTTCTTGAATGAATGTATGCAAGATTAAAACTGTTATGTTCAGAAAGGCTACAGAATACGTATGTATTTAGTCTGAACACACAAGTATCCCACGCTTGTACCTGAAATATATTTTTGGGAAAATGCTAATTAATAAAAAAATGAAAGATAGTTTAACTACATAAACAGGTTTATTCGGTTGAACGACTGCTGTGACTTTTGTTATTTTAAAGTCCTGAAAAATGCAAAAGCAAGACAAGCCTGGTCCCAATAAATGGCCTTTTACGCTAAAGACACCAGCGTGGTGTGATTATTGCGCGACTCACTCTGTCCCAGCCACCCTCTGTCCCTGTCCTGACCTGATTGGCCTCCATCGCAGCTCCGAGCCTGAGGTCAACATAAGCAGGAGCTCACACTCCTGCCGCCTCCATGACCCACAGCAACCCTCTGTCCGCGCGCTCATCCGCCGAGATGCTTTCAGGCACAAGCTCCTTTTTAGGTCTCGCCTGTCAATGCGCATGCGCATTGAGCAGAGCGAGACTATAGAGGCTTAAACAGAGCTTACCTACACTGGCGATTCACTGGCGATTTGATGAAGTGCATGTGCACTTTTAACTCAATGCGCAAGCGCAATTAGTTAAAATGCGCGTGCACAGCATCAAATCGTCAGCTTAGTGCCGCCAGCAGCTCTTCCCGCTCCTCCCCCTGCTGCATCAAAGGCTTGGTGCTCTGCCTCAGCCCAGCCATTCTCCTCCCCTAATTAACCCCTGCTGCATCAAAGGCTTTTTCACGTCCGTCCGGCCGTGCTTTCAGTTTCACGGCCGGCCGGCCGTGTCTCCTTTTCTTTTTTTTTTAATCCGTTGCATGTTGATAATAACGATATCTGCTTGCTTTGCTTTATAACACTTCTTATCATAGTTTTGCCGTTTCTAAGTTCTATCAATCACAGGTTCTACTGTTATCATTTTATTTGTACTGAATTTCCCAACCTCAGAAGCATGAACGCCTAAATAAGTCTTACTGAGATTCAATCTCATAACCTGCAGATCATGAAAGATGTCAGAGATACATTTTTAATGTGATGCAATATCTTGCTGGCATCCTGAGCTTGACTCATCTAATCAGAATGCTTAGAATGCTTGCATTAAGTAACTACTATTTGCCTGCCTTGTAGTATTAATGTTGGGGACATGAAGCGTATGGAAACAGCCTTGGAATGCGCTCACTGGTAATCTCCCCATCTCTTGCCCACAACGAATGGATAACCAACATGTAACGGCCGGCCGGCCGTGCTTTCAGTTTCACGGCCGGCCGGCCGTGTCTCCTTTTCTTTTTTTTTTCTTCATTAATTGAATGCGCTCACTGGTAATCTCCCCATCTCTTGCCCACAACGAATGGATAACCAACATGTATAAAACCTCCTCATGAGTGCTGCAAAGCCCACGGCCCCCCTCCCCTCCGACAAACTTTAAGAAATCCAGGAATGCTGCTGATTTCATCTGTCGTTAAGAGCCCGCAGCATCTCAGAACCAGCTTGCTTTTTTTTAGGCATGCCATAAGTATGCGCTATATCCACATCCACCACCACATCCACATCCTCCACCACTTTCACTGCATCCACCACCACATCCACCGCATCCACCACCACATCCACCACCACATCCACCATCACCTCCACATCCACCATGACATCCACCGCCACATCCACCACCACATCCACCACCACATCCACCATCACATCCACCATGACATCCACCACATCCACCACATCCACCACCATGGCATCCACCACCACATCCACCACCACGTCCACCACCACCACCACCACATCCACCACCACCACATCCACCGCATCCACCACCACCACATCCACCATCACATCCACCACCACATTCACCACCACATCCACAGCATCCACCACCACCACATCCACCACCACCACATCCATCACACCCACCACCACTACATCCACCACCACCACCACCCCATCCACCACCGCCACCGCATCCACCACCACCACCACATCCATCACCACCACATCCACCACATCCACCACCACATCCACCATCACCACCACATCCACCTCCACATCCACCGCCGCATCCACCACCACATCCACCGCCGCATCCACCACCGCATCCACCACCACATCCACCAACACATCCACCATACCCACCACCACCACATCCACCACCACATCCACCGCATCCACCACCACCACATCCACCACCACATCCACCACATCCACCACCACATCCATCACCACATCCACCACCACATCCACCACCACCACAACCATCACACCCACCACCACTACATCCACCACCACCACCACCCCATCCACCACCACCACCACCCCATCCACCACCACCACCGCATCCACCACCACCACCACATCCACCACCACATCCACCATCACCACCACCACATCCACCACCACATCACCATCACCGCCACATCCACCACCACCACATCCACCACCACCACATCCACCGCATCCGCCACCGCATCCGCCACCGCATCCACCGCATCCACCACCGCATCCACCACCACATCCACCATCACATCCACCATCACCGCCACATCCACCACCACCACATCCACCACCACCACATCCACCGCATCCACCACTGCATCCACCGCATCCACCACCGCATCCACCACCACATCCACCACCACATCCACCAACACATCCACCACACCCACCACCACCACATCCACCACCACATCCACCACCACATCCACCACCACATCCACCGTATCCACCACCACCACATCCACCACCGCATCCACCACATCCATCACCACATCCACCACCACACCCATCACCACATCCACCACCACATCCACCACCACCACATCCATCACACCCACCACCACTACATCCACCACCACCCCATCCACCACCACCACTGCATCCACCACCATCACCGCATCCACCACCACCATCACATTCACCACCACCACATCCACCACATCCACCACCACATCCACCATCACCACCACATCCACCACCACATCTACCGCCACATCCACCATCACCGTCACATCCACCGCCACATCCACCACCACCACATCCACCACCACCACATCCACCACCACCACATCCACCACATCCACCGCATCCACCACTGCATCCACCACCGCATCCACCACCACATCCACCACCACATCCACCAACACATCCACCACACCCGCCACCACCACAACCACCACCACATCCACCGCATCCACCACCACCACATCCACCACCACACCCACATCCATCACCACATCCACCACCACACCCACCACCACCACATCCATCACACCCACCACCACTACATCCACCACCACCACCCCATCCACCACCACCACCGCATCCACCACCACCACCACATTCACCACCACCACATCCACCACATCCACCACCACATCCACCATCACCACCACATCCACCACCACCACCACATCCACCATCACTGCCACATCCACCACCACCACATCCACCACCACCACATCCACCACCACCACATCCACCGCATCCACCACCGCATCCACCACCACATCCACCACCACATCCACCAACACATCCACCACACCCACCACCACCACATCCACCACCACATCCACCGCATCCACCACCACCACATCCACCACCACATCCACATCCATCACCACATCCACCACCACACCCACCACCACCACATCCATCACACCCACCACCACTACATCCACCACCACCACCACCCCATCCACCACCACCACCGCATCCACCACCACATCCACCACCACATCCACCACCACATCCACCGCCACATCCACCGCCACATCCACCACCACCACATCCACCACACCCACCACCACCACCACCGCATCCACCACCACCACATCCACCGCATCCACCATCACATCCACCATGACATCCACCGCCACATCCACCACCATCGCATCCACCACCACATCCACCACCACATCCACCTGACAAAGGTATTAATTTTGCTATTTTCAAAACCAACACATAAATAAAAAAAGTCAAACTTTCCTAATGCGAGACCTATTGCATTTTCAATGCTTGTTTGGGAGTGCATGTAAACAATGCATACAAAGGGGCTTCTTTGTTAACTTATTAGGGACTGTCAGACTTCTGGAGGTCTGTGTATAGAAAGAGATGGCTGGTCGAACTCCAGCTAGAAATCTCAGGATACTAAAGGAACATACCCCAATGCAGCCTTCCTTGAGCCATAACAGCAGCAGCAGCAGCAGGCTAGACTCTGCCAAGTCAAGGGAACTGAAAAAGCTGTTCAGACTGGAACAAGAACATGTAGTTCCAGAACAACAGTTGGAATAAAAGAAAATGGAAGCAGTCACTTCTTTATCAGGCCAGAGTCTCACACTGCCTCTCTCTTTTAAAACCCAGAGAGGCGTCTATTTGCTTCCTTTATATTCATTTTTTTTAAAACGAATTCTGTATTTGCTTCCTTCTAACTGCTAGAAACCCGTTGTCTAGGTGCTTACTGTATCCTACCTGGACTATGGTAACTGTCTGTATTTGGGGGCGCCATTTTATGTTGCTTTTTGTTATTTTTATTTTTAAAAATGGTGCTGAAATTCATAATTTTATCCAATTCTTTTTTAAAGAAAGTGCACAGGAAATTGCAACTTGCTTCCCAAATAATGCCGTGCCCCTTAATGTCCCCACCCCCAACGCCAAGACCAGCCTTACCACTTCCAAACTTCACCAGCCGTCACTGCTGTGGGTAGCTGTGTCTTACTCCTGTCTTAGGTTTAAAGTTCCCCAATTTTCCTAACTTGATTCACAAAGGATGTCCTGTGATTAGGTGCGTCTTACTTCAGGCTTAAGTGTGTCATGTCGGTGTTTTTCCAGGAGTATGACATGCTTACTCGCTAGATTTGTTATTTGCAAACTGAGCAGCTTTCAGAAATGGGCTTCTAACATCCTGTAGTTGAGCAGGGCAGAATCTGCTTATGCACTTTAAAAAGGCCTAATGCATATGTAAGAAGCCATTATATCATGTAATCATTGCCGGAGATTAGCCCTATTTAGCATGCACATATAAATGAGATTCATAAAAGGGGGCAGACAGCTGCACAGAGACAGGCTGCCTCCCAGATTGCACTATTCACAGAGACAGCAGGTCACTGTTAAAACCAGAGGCAAGCTGGTGGAAGGACAGTGACAGTGATTTCCGGATGTGCACAGCAGTTCCCGCCTCCTCCGTCTTCTTTCCCTGCAGTAAGGATGATCACAACCTTGAACAAGAATAACTTTGTTTTTAAAGTGAAGTTTTCTTCAACTTGGCAAAGGTCTCAGCCCAACATGTTCTGCGGTTGGAAGCAGTTAATGTGGTTGGACACCATTTTTTTTTATACTTTAGGGAAAATTTCCCTAAGTTAAAGTTTCAACCGGAAGTTACACATTTCAGACGTTTGCACCAATGCAGCCACAGAGATTCTCCACAGAGAAATATTTGCAAGCAATCCATGTGGGTTTGGAAATTCTGCATTTTGGAAGTTTTCTTCTCAGTCAATGTGAAAGCTCCCCAAAAACAAGGAGCCACAACATATCCATGGGTACTAACACAACTGGCATAGACTTACGCTCATACCCACTGAACTACCCTTCAGATGCACGCCCATGAATTCCTTTCAGAGAAGCATAGGCTGCGATGTTCACATGTACGTCAGTACATGCAGAGATATATGTGCATAGGTTTCTTTTTGAACTTTTATTGATGTAAATCCATATTAACAAAGCAACATAAATAAGTCATATGTGAGCTGAGTACAATTCTAGTAAATGCAGCAAATGTGATGAGGAGCTAGAGACAGCCATAGCCACATCTTAACAGCACACACCTCTTCATCACAAATAGAATGTATTTCCATGGAGTCCTGTCGTAAACTGAGACAGTGATAACGATTTTTCTACATGTGTGTTTTCTTGCATTATTATTAATGTGCAAAATGTGGTTTACACTCGATTCTATATGTGTACACTGATATTGTGCATAATTCTTTACAACTAGTTTTCCTTGACAGTCAGAAGTGTGTTTGCCTTACCCTGTGTTAACTATGCCTTAATTAAGGTCTAGCAGCCACATTTTTCAAAATGGATTCCCCTTTGTCTTCCCCCTGCCCATTTCTTTGCTTGTGATTTCTGCAGCATACGGTGAAGCAAGTTCGCACATCTTGAAAACCTTACTCCGCTCAGTCACGAAACTGTAACTTTTCCAAGGTCCTTCCACTAGTTCACTGTACCCTATTCATTGACAGTAATTTGCTGTTGTTCGTGTAACTAGTTTGTACCACGATCTCTGGATGGCATTAGCAGAGAGTGGACAGAATAATTATTCACGTACTAGGATAGTGCTTAGGTGCTACAGCAATGTGACGCTTATGGAAATTGTTCTATGATTTGCAGAGAAAGTAACCTTTTCCATCAGGCCATAGAAATTCTGTAGTTTTGCTGATTTCATATATGCATATAATGTATAAAACTCCTTGTTAGAACTGGCCCCTTCTGGTTGAACAAGGCAATTCCCCAGCCAGGCAGACCTTACCACTCCCATCAGGGGCGGGTGGTTACACACACCATATAACCTGGACTCACCCTTGGGTAGCTTGGCACTGAGCAGTCAGGCTTACTACAGAGGCAATGTGTAAAGCATTGGCACAATACTCACTCACTCACAATAAATACCTTGAGCATCACAAAAAAGACTCCACACGTGATGGATGTAAATAATGTTTGTATTCAACACACATAAAAATCAACACAACATGAACATCATGCATTTCTGGGCATAAATCGCATTTGGAATTATTACTAGCAGTACTATGCCCAACTGTGTGTGAATTACATCAGCAATATGCACACTTGGGAAAGATCCTATTCTACACCCCCCAACACCCTTATGTGGTGCAACACATTGTCCACCCGCAGTCCCACCATAGTGATTCTTATAATTCAATACCACACAGTTAGAGGAGGCACGCCGTGTCACAACGATATCAGAAAAATGAACATACACAGAATTTTACCCCTTTTAGCAGCAGCCTAGGCCACGCGGGTAAATCCTATATCAAACGTAATGCTCTTCTAGCAAGGAAACAATGTATAAGGCAATACCGCCAGTCAGTGTCGTGAATCGTACAGACTGTCACACCCACACACATACCCCGCACTGATATGCGGTGCTACGGATATCCGGCTGTTCATAAAGGAACCTGCTCGCGCCCTTAGCTCTCAGCACCCTAATGCAGTGCAATCGATCCCAAACAGGTCAGTTGATAACACTGCAGACCCCGTGGCCCCAAGACTCCCTCCACCCTCCAACTCCCCCAGTCTATCCTACACCCCCTAATGGAAACACCTCATCCTCGCCCCCGGGCACTAGGCCACATGCAGCAGAAGTCACTCTTAGTCAGGGTCCCAGGGAAGCAGGTGGGCGTAGGTAGCAGGATTAATTAAGAGGCAGTTGTCAAAGGGGGTTTGGCAGCCACTCTAGAAGTTCCCCCACAGGATGCGAAGCAGAAACGGGCTGAGGGCAATAGTCGGTCACACCAAAGGGGTCCACAAGGGCCTTCCGGGTCCAGCCCAGTTCTGCAAAGCACAGGGGTGTCACGCAGTCTCTTGACCTGCTTCCGATCCTTCTCTGAACATTCCTCCAGCCCAGTTAATTATTCACTGCCCATGCCCGAACCAGGCAATACTCTGGCAACATGAGGTCAGCATGGAGGGCCGAGTGAGAAGGCAGGTGGTCCGTCATGCTGAGGGCCACAAATTGGAACAATCGATGATTGGAGAATGAAGCAGAGGGGGATGCCTCTCGAAAGGAGGAGTACACCATCTGGTACACGTCGATCAGAGTTGCACGCTGATATTGGTTGCACCAGACAGTTCCGGTCACACACACAGAAGAGTTGCAAATTCCATACCTCCCTGAAAATGCCCAGTGTTATATAGCTGTCTCTAGGGAATGCCCAGATGTGCTCCCCAACCTCCAGTGTGGACTAAAGCCAAGCACAAAAGCCCACAAAGGGGTTTAGAGCAGGAAAATACATACTTTCTAGTAGTGGCATTTCTATGCAAATCATGACAAAGCTACCTTTACGACTTGAAAGGGGTTGTCTCTGCGAATCCAAAGACAGGAAGCATCATGAGGAAGCTCCACTGCAATCCACTATTGCCATCTGAAGTCATTTTAACCATTCCCGCATGTTAGCCTATGTGAAGAGCAAACCTCATAGGCAGTGAAAACACATGGGTATCCCTCACTATCTGGGCAGGGAGCACGCATTCATACCTGCCAGCCTGAGTAGCTGTGCAATTGCGCATACACAGACATAAAGTGGCAAGTTGGACACATGTTTAGAAAAACCATCGGTGCAAAGCACACACCAACATGCAATGGCAGGCTGGACACAGGTTTTAAAACATCATAGGTGCAAATGCGCACACAGGCCTGCAATGGCTGACTTGACACCAGTTTACAACCACCACAGGTGCGAGTGCACACACACAGGGCTGTAGTGGCAGACCTGACCTATGTTTAGGAAGCTCAAGTAAGCACCACTTCCTAATGTGTGTTTCAGTGGAAAAGTGCCACAGACCCTATAGCCAGCACAAGAGAACAAGCAAAACCTGGGCCGAGAAAGCAAAAGGTTTAAGGAAATGCTACCTGAGGGGTGCATGTCTAACACCGCTCGATTATAAGGGTGAGCCAGAGATCGTTCCTATGCTTCCAGAGATGCTGTCCGTTTCTCTTTGCCCACTAGGGACTTGGAATAATTTTAGAATTTTGCACTTCTCTGTTATGATCTATTTTCTGACATCCTTTGTCCCATTGACTCTGTACCGCTCTACTTTTGAATTTTATAATAAAACCCTTTAACTATTCTGCTGACCTAGAGCTCAGTTATTGATTTTTGGCCCTTCATTTAATTGCCTGCATTTTTGACTATTCTCATGTGCTGGGAAGCGCCATAGCTTGGGGACACATTGCCCTCATGAAACTGATATTTAGCACAGTCTCCCATTCATCACATTTTGGGCACTAAATTTTGAACTGTCAGGTTTGCACGGTCCCCTGCACCCACAACAGCACTGCATATTTCACAATAACCTGAGATAAATGCTGCATTAACACTTTTCCCTACTTCCGCAGGAAGGCCCATTGATTAAAAATACGATTAAATGTGATTTAGCCTAGTGTATAGAGTAAAGACGAAATATTGGAACAAGAATCCAACAAATAGGGATGCGATGGACCCTCAAAATCATGAGTTTAGTCGCTAGAGGAGTGAGACATCTCATTACAGTACACCAAGGGGCTAATATAATGTTTGGAAGAGTGTACTCCATCACAACAGTGATGCAGTATCCTCTCCTCCCCCCCCCAGTTTAGGGCTGAGCAGACCAACAGTTTGTCCATGACAGAGCCTGATCTGGCTTCATCGGCCACATACTCCTCCGACAGCTGGATAGGGTATGGCTATTGGAGGTAAGCCATCCGACCATCTGCCCAGTTAAGTGTGGGTGGTCAGATTATTTTTTGTAGCTATCTGTCATTGCCAGGTAAAACTAGGAATTGAGGGACAGTAAAAATAAAAACAAATCCCCCACACCAAGGGAGGAAACACCTAGGGTGTGAGGTGGGGGGCATTAGCTTTACATTTTTCAAAAACCCGCTCCCGTTTTGGGAATTTGTTTTTGAAAAATGTAAAACTTGAAAAGTTTGAAGGAAGGCTGTCATGTTTGATGGAGCCATCTTGTGGGTTAAGGTCCATAAACCAGGCCATGGCCACTGTTCTTTTGGCTAGCAACAAGCCAGGGCTTCTATCTCACTTCCTACCTGCACTGGTTATCATTAAAAAAAGATCCTTTTTTAACATTTGTTGTCTAACATATAATGCTCTGAATGATAGAGATCCTCTCTACTTGCAAAAAAAACTTGTAAAATATTCTCGCTGCAGGAAATTCAGATCCAGCACACTAGGCCTCCTTCAGGTTCCCCAAATACGCCTGACTCGCACAGGGGGCAGAGCCTTTTCATATCTTGCGCCAAGATATTGGAATGAGCTCCCTCTGGCCCTGCGTAAAATCTCCAGCTATTGTATTTTTAGGAAACAGTTGAAAGCCTTTTTGTTCTAATTGCTTCCTCAGATTTGCTCTGGTCCTTTCAAATCCTCAGGTTACTACTTTCTTGGCAGCGCTGTGATGCCCCAGGGTGAGTCGAGCGCTTTAGAAAATAAACTAACATAACATAACATACTTCCTCTTGGCCTTAGAGATCTTTTCCACTGCTCCAGCAATGTTAAGGCCCTGATTCCAAGTGTGACATATAATTCCAAACCCTGCACAAACACCAGTCAGTATAGGGACCGAAATGACAAGTTGTGCAGGGTTAACTGCACCCATACGATACACGTTGCACCCCTGCAATTTTTCCCAGGTTCATATCAGCCCATCAAACCTGCCTGAATACACCAGAAACGTGTACTTTGGTATGGAAGGCATATTTTGAGAGGCAAAACTAGCATTGTAAATAATTATCTCCCTTGATGAATTCCGAACAGTAGGATATTGGATTTCACAGGGTGTGGCAATTATCTCAATCCCATCCTAGGTACTTGCAGTGAGGGGTCATGATGACTCCAACCAGAGCCTCCTACGTCTGCACGCCTGCCACCATGGCTCCCATACCGCTCCCGTTAGACACTATCTGGTTGGCCCCTGGTATTAGATACTGCATAAGCCACTGCACCATTTACTGATATCTACTGAACACTGTGAGATACCTCCACCCATGTGCCCTACTACACATAACCATTCAGTAACCGTCTGTTATATTTGTTGCTCGATGTGTTTGTGTGTTTTCCTTCTCTCTCACTTCCTACATGCTTCACCTTTCACCTCTTCCAGCTTCCCTGTATCTAATGTACCCATGTCTAGCTCCATAATATGCGCTGTTAAAGTTTTGGTGTTTTGTTAAGAGTAAAATCCAATAAAGAAATTCTAAACAAAAAGTGGGCTCAAAGAGAGATCTTAAATTAATTGATCTCCTCTCCTAGCATGTAGATAGATGTCTGATATTTGAAATGTCCTGGTGTATGCTAATGCTGGAATAGGCGGCAATCCTCAACATTGACGCATGCCTGGTCGCACATTGCAGACAGTGGAAAAGACTATGGTGGATCTAATGTATGTAGA
The DNA here is from genome assembly GCF_964261635.1 of Lissotriton helveticus. NCBI lineage: Eukaryota > Metazoa > Chordata > Amphibia > Caudata > Salamandridae > Lissotriton > Lissotriton helveticus. The sequence continues at coordinate 55,813,207 of NC_136067.1, forward strand.
CCTTCTACAAAGGAAATGCCATGCACATGGGATGATTGGAACAACCACTCAGAGCCTGCAGGACCACAGCTAGTGGCCTCTTCCTCTGTACCTCCTGCTGACTCTGTGCTGAGATCCAACCCTAAGGTCAGGAAGGGTCATTGATGACACACTAGGAATAACAAACCACTCAAAACCTGCAGGTCTACAGCTACTGGCCTCTTCCTCTGTACCTCCTGCTGACTCTGTGCTAAGATCCAACCCTAAGGTCAGGAAGGGTCATTGATGACACACTAGGAATAACAAACCACTCAAAGCCTGCAGGTCTACAGCTACTGGCCTCTTCCTCTGTACCTCCTGCTGACTCTGTGCTAAGATCCAACCCTAAGGTCAGGAAGGGTGATTGATGGCACACTAGGAACAACCAACCACTCAGAGCCTGCAGGTCTACAGCTAGTGGCCTCTTCCTCTGTACCTCCTGCTGACTCTGTGCTGAGATCCAACCATAAGGTCAGGAAGGGTGATTGATGACTGTAGGAACTGGGGTCCGCGAGCAGGTAGGCACCCGAAAGCTTAGGTGTAAAGCGACCATACAGCACACACATCCACTGAGCCAGTAAGCGCACACAATAACTGACACCACACCAGTTAGGTTGATTAAAAATCAATAAGCTTTATCTAGATCAAGGTTCAGGAGGGTAATCATTCATGGTAATCAGTAATCAATTCAGTATCCTTTCACGAGCATATTTCATTAGACAGGGGGAAGAACATTTCATTAAGCATGAATAAACATTTCCTTATGTAAAGCAACCATTTTATTCAAGGAATAAACGTGTCATTACTCAGCAATAACCATTTCATTGAGTGACTAAAGGCAATCAGGAAACTTCGCATTAGACAAGAGTAAACCTTCCATTAGACAGGAGTAAAACATTTAATTAAGGATCAGGCACTATCTCATTATGCCAGAATGAACATTTCTTCAATCAGAAATAAACAGGTCATCATGCAGGCGGATTCAGCAGAGGTAAACATTCCATTCACCACATTAGGCACCTAAAACTTCAGGCCTGGAGAGCAAGAAAACAGCACAATAGCTGTACTCCTTGAGGACCTGCCTGGGAGCAGGTTAGAACACCCAGTTCCCCAACGCAGGGTTAACTTTACTGGCTTACAAGCCCCAAATGTTCTTATAGGGCTCTGGCCCAGTTGAGCAATTCCAATAGTGCCAACGGGGCCCACTACAGTTTCTCCCGGGGAGGGGCAGCCCCTCCTGGCCTTCCTCCCGCCTCCCCGGGGAGTTACCGGTCTCCTCGGTCCTCCGGGGCCCTCGCGGTGGTGTCCGGGAAAGGGGGAGGGCTCTGGCTCCTCTTAGAGCCCTCCGGTGTTGTCGGGCCCTCCTTGGGCGGGCGGGGGCTCCTGTGCTCGTCCCGAGCCCCCGCACATATGACTTCCCCGCTCCCAGGCCTTCCCTGGCCTTGCAGAGCCCGGGGGCCAATCACAGGAGGCGGAGGGGAGGCGCGCCCGCGGCCGCCAACGGCAGTGCGGCCTGCGGGGGCGTGACAGCCTCTCCCCCAATCGCTGGGCAGTCAAGGCGGGGGCGCGGCCGATGACGCGGCGCCCCGTCACGTGGTGCGGGTGTTCCCGGCCTCCTGGGCCCAGCACGGCCTACCTAGAACTTCGGCGGCCCTCTCCTGGCACCGAGGGCCGCCGCGACAATGCTCCCTCACGGGGGGGCCTCTCGGGACACATGTCGGCCCGCAGCAGAGACTACGAGGCCCAGAAGGCCCGCGCTGACACGGGGGCTGCACCAGCGCTCCTGGTCTGCGGCGGTGAGTCGACCACGGGTAGGCAAGGCAGGGGAGCGCCTGTGGCTTAACGGCGCTTAAGCACAACAGTTCCCAGCGCCGCAGCGCTTCCTATGGCACAGCAGGGGAGGCCCCGGAAAAGCAGTCTCTAGCAGGACAGGCCGCACACCGGCGGCAGGATAACACCGGGGCACAGCAGGAGTGCAGGGTTCTAGCGCTACGTAGTGAGAGCGCTTAGCAGGCAGTTCAGAAGGCTAGAGCTGGGGCAATGAGAGCGCTTAGCAGGCAGTTCGGAAGGCTAGTGCTGGGGCAATGAGAGCGCTTAGCCAGCAGTTTAGGCAAGGCAGAACAGCAAAGGGGATTAGGCAGGACAGCGCAGGCCCAGGTGAAGACAGAGGGGTGCAGAAGTGGCACAGCCCAATACCTGGTTGATCCCCAGTAGTCCTGGTTAGCGCAGGTGGGTTTCTTCTTGGCGCTTGGTGGTTCTTGCGCCCTTGGGAGGCAGTTGCTTGAAGAGGGGGGGGGGGTTGAGTTGGAGGCTGGAGGCAGGACCGTCTCAGCAGGTCACTGCAGGTGGTCCCTGGGTTCCCCTCCCACCGGGCCAGATCAGTGGGCCAGTTCAGTGTTCCTCACTCAGCTTGGAAGGCAGCACCTAAGCCGTGTCACTCCCAGTGGTATAGGTCCCTGACTAGGCCCTACCGCCTAAGTCTCCTGTGTAGGTTCTCCCAGGTCAGTGATGCCCCAACAGACTAAAAAGTTTCCCTCCTTTTCTTATATATGCCCAGGTCAGGTGACCACACTCTAAGGCGGTAAAAAGCAGACCCTCCCCTGTTCTGGAAGGTTCCAGGAGCTTCCCTACTCTAACTATGGGAGAAAAAGGCGGGCTGGTGTTGCAACAATGTTAAGGGTCCCAGCCAGCTCCTGGCAACTAGGGTGCTACTAAAAAGAACACTCTGCAGTAGCAGGGGCCTGTGGCAGCCATGCTGGAAGAAGAGAGCACCTGCACCTTAGCATTGATTAGCAATGGGAAGGCGCTCGGAGACCTAAGGCCAACGAAAAAGAGGGTGGGAAAAATGAGGCAAGGGCGAAAAAAACAGGGAAAGACCACCCTAGGGCTGACAGGTCTAACACTCTTCCCCCCCAGCCGAAAGTGGGGAGAGCTACCCAACCTCTAGGGAGTTCTCGTCACTAAGGCGGAAAAACCGGGAGAGACCGTCAGCATTGGCGTGGTCAACTCCGGGCCGATGTTCCACCCTAAAGTCCATCCCCTGTAGGGAAATGGACCACCTTAGTAACTTGGGATTTTCGCCTCTCATCTGCATGAGCCAGCGAAGGGGTCTGTGGTCTGTCTGAATAAGGAAGTGAGAGCCAAAAAGGTATGGCCTCAACTTCCTCAGGGCCCAGACCACGGCGAAGGCTTCTCGCTCGATGGTACTACATCGCTGTTCCTGAGGGAGGAGTCTTCTAGAGTTAAAGGCCACAGGTTGGTCTTGGCCGTCGTTGTTCAGGTGCGAAAGCACAGCGCCTATGCCGTGCTCAGAGGTGTCCGTCTGCACGATGAATTGTTTCATGAAGTCAGGTGTTGCAAGCACCGGAGCGGTGCACATCGCGTGCTTCAGTGTCTCGAATGCCTCTTGGCAAGCAGCCGTCCAGATCACTTTTCGTGGCTGCTTCCTGGACTTCAACTCAGTCAAGGGGGCTACGATGGTACCATACCCCTTGACAAACCGGCGGTAGTACCCAGTGAGGCCGAGGAAAGCTCAAACCTCAGTTTGTGTTTTGGGGGGCTCCCAGGCCATGATGGTCTCAATTTTGGCCTGGAGGGGTTGCACCTTACCCCCGCCCACCAGGTGTCCCAGGTAGACAGATCCCTGTTCAATCTGGCACTTACTGGCCTTGATGGTGAGGCCAGCCCGTTGCAGAGCTTGTAGCACCTCCTGGAGATACTGCAGATGGTCCTCCCAGGTGCTACTGAAGACAGCTATGTCATCCAGGTACGCCGCTGAGAAGGACTCCAGGCCAGACAGCACCTGGTTCATCAACCGCTGGAAAGTGGCCGGAGAATTCTTGAGCCCGAAGGGCATCACCCTAAATTGAAAGTGGCCCTCGGGGGTGGAGAACGCCGTCTTCTCCTTCGCTCCGTCGGCCATGGATATCTGCCAGTACCCTGATGTTAAGTCGATGGTGCTCAGGTACCGGGCTGCTCCCAGCCGGTCAATCAACTCATCTGCCCGTGGGATTGGGTGAGCGTCTGTTTTGGTGACAGAGTTCAATCCCCGATAATCCACACAGAACCGAAGTTCTGGTGTGGTGCCCGGTGGGGCCACTTTCGGCACCAACACTACCGGACTAGCCCAACGGCTGCTGGAAGGATCGATCACCCCCAGGTCAAGCATTTTGGCCACCTCACCCTGGATGCTGTTCTTGACTTTATCAGACAGCCGGTAAGACTTGGTTTTTACAGGTGGGCTGTACCCTTTGTCCACATCATGGGTACATAGATGTGTTATTCCAGGCGTGAGGGAGAACAACGAGGCGTACTGCTCCAAAACCTGGCGGCAGACCCTCTGTTGCTCTGGGGTCAAGGATGGGGAGAGGACCACTCCCTCTACCGATCCATCCTTCTCCTTGGCTGCCATAAGGTCAGGAAGAGGCTCACTCTCTTCCTCCTCGCTCCCATCCGTCACCATGAGGAGAGCAAGCTCAGATCGCTCATGGTGTGGCTTCAGGCGGTTGACGTGGAGCACCCGATGGGGCTGTCGGGGGGTCTTCAAATCAACGACATAGGTGGGCTGGCCTCATCGCTCCACAATTTTGTACGGACCAGTCCACCGGTCCTGGAGGGCACTAAGCTCCCCAGGCTCCATGACCCACACCTTCTGTCCAGCGTCCAACTCTACAAACCGAGCGTTGCAGTCATACCACTCCTTCATGACGGCTTGACTAGCCTCCAGGTTGACTGAGGCTTCCTTCCACAGCTTGGCCATCTGGCTGCGGAATGCCAGCATGTAGCTGACGACATCTCGGGGAAGCTTCGTCGAAGTCTTCTCCCAACCCTCCTTCACCAGGCTGAGGGGCCCCCTAACGGGGTGGCCATAGAGCAGCACAAAAGGGCTAAACCCGACTCCCTTCTGTGGCACCTCGCGGTATTGAAACAGCAGGCAAGGGAGGAGGATGTCCCACTTCCGCCTCAAGTCCTCTGGCAGGCTCCGGATCATCCCCTTCAGAGTCTTATTAAAGGGCTCTATGAGCCAGTTAGTCTGGGGGTGGTAAGGAGTGGAGAACCGGTAGGTCACTCCACACTCCTTCCACATGGCCTGCATGTAGGCCGACATGAAGTACATGCCCCTATCTGACACCACGACCTTGGGGAATGCCACTCGGGTGCAAATCCCCATCAGGGCCCGCGCCACCACAGGTGCAGTGATGTTCCTCAGAGGAATAGCCTCCGGGTACCGAGTGGCATGGTCCACTAACACCAAAATTAACCGGTGTCCCGAAGAGGTCGGAGGGTCCAACGGCCCAATGTCAATTCCGACCCACTCAAAAGGGGTCCCGACAACCGGGAGCGGTTCCAAAGGGACCTTCACCTTAGTCCCAGTCTTGTCACTCGCTTGGCAAGTCTTGCAGGTTTGCAGTAGGTGTCAGAGGCAACTATCATCCTGGGCCAATAAAAATGCGGGACCAACCGCGCAAAGGTTTTGTCCTGACCCAGGTGTCCAGGTGTCCAGCTAAGGGTATCTCATGCACCATTTCCAATAGGAAGGCCCAGTAGCGTTGGGGGACCACTAAGGCCCTCGAGGATCCATGCACCGGAACCTTAGGCTCACTGTAGAGGAGGCCATCCTCCCAGTACACATGATAACTGCCGGTCTCTTAGTTGGTCGCTTGGGCTTCGGCCTGCCGCTGCATGCCTTCAAGCGTGGGGCACTCTCACTGCGCCCGACAGAATTCTTCCCGGGTAGGCCCTCCTTTCACATGCCACTCGGCAAGGGTCGGCAATTCCCCCACGGGAACAACATCCACCTCAGCAGACTCCAGGGTTACCTCTGTGGGCTCCCCATCCGTCACACGGGGCGTGTCCTCCACATTCTCTTCTTCAAGACCAGCATGGGGTTGGGCCATAGTTTCAGGCTCCAACCCGGGTTGAGTTCCTTGCCGGGCAGCCATGGACCTCGTGACCACTCAAGTCCATCCTGGTAACCCCATCATCTCTATATGGGCCTTAAACTCCACTTCCTTCCAGGCAGTATGTTCCAGATCGTTTCCTAGCAGACACTCCACAGGCAAGGCAGGGCTTACAGCAACTCTCGACGGGCCTTTAACTCCTCCCCACTCAAAGGGAACCTGAGCCACGGGATAGTAACTCAGACTGTCGTCAGCCAACACGGCCGGATGGAATACGTCAGGGATCACTTGCTCAGGGGACACCAGCCGCCTCACTACGGTGGTCATGCTGGCACCTGTGTCCCTCAGAGCCTCCACCTCCTCCCCGTTAACCTTCACCCTCTGCTGGTACTTAGCAGTGTTAGATGGTAAGGGCGTCACTGGGACCATCTCTCTATCCCCGAGTGAAACCAGGGTCAGGCCTGTCCACTTCCCTTCCCTATATAGGGGCAGCTCCATCCCAAGCGCTACACTAGCCACCCCGGGACTCTTGCCTCCTGTGGGGGCTGGGGGTCTCTTGCGACACTGGTGATCCCCCTTGTATTGTCCAACCTCCCCACATTCGTAGCACCGGACAGTTCTTGGCTGCTGACTCTTGTCAGGGAAAGTGGGCTTTGGGGAACTGGACTGAGGTGGGGTACCTACTCCTTTCCCAAACTGTCTAGTTTGTGGGCCTCGTGAGAACTCCTTTTTATCTCCCCCCCTCTCTCTTCTGGGGGAAACCCTGTCCGCCTTTCGGGCCATCTCCCCCGGGGCCCTTGTGAGACACCGGGGTGCTAACCCAAGTATCCGCCTCCTCCGCAAGTTCACTGGGATCGGTCAGCTTGTGGTCCACCAGATGTTGGCGCAACTTCAGAAAACATTTATCCAAGAGGTGCTCTCTCAAAAATAGGTTGTACAGGCCCTTATAATCATGCACCTCGCTGCCACGTACCCAACCATCCAGAGCCTTACAGGCATAATCAAAACAATCTACCCAATTTTGCGTGGGCAGCTTACGGCTGCCACGGAACCTCTGGCGATACCTTTCTGGGTTAAGGCCAAACTTTTTAAGTAGCGCCTCCTTCATGGGGGTATATCTGAATTGGTCCACCTTCTCTAGGTACAGGAGGGTGTCCCTGACATTGGGAGGTATATATCAGTACAGGCCACCTCCCCAGTAGCTCTCAGGTACCCCATGGGCTGTCAAGGCCACCTCATACGCCTCCAACCACCTGGCGATGTCCTCCCCCACAGTGTAACTCGCTATCACCTCTTTGGGTAAATAAAATGTAGGCTCATGTAGAGCCTCTGGTACGCTGCCACCATTACCATTTCCTGGCGCACTTAACTGCAATGCTCGCAGCTCCAACTCTTTAAGTTGAAGCTTGTGCGCCAGCTTCTTCTCTTCCATTGTGAACCTTTTATCTTCCCTTTCTCTCTCCCTCTCGTGATCTAGCTTGGCAAGTTCCCATCTCAACTGCCTCTCCTCCCTCCTGTCCTCATATTCTCTGACGACGCACTCCTTCTAGACCCACCACTGCCTGCCCTTGAACGTTTTCCTGGCAACATATTTTCACTCACATCAATGTTGAGTAGGTCTAGTTCTTCTGGAGCACCCGCCTCCCCTTGTGTGCCCTGCCCCTCCTGTCCCCCATCCCCTCTACCCTCTGGGTGGACCCTCACCTATGCCCTCAAGGCTGTACGGAGCTCCTCCTTCGCGGCTCCCCGCCCAATCAATCAATCAATCAATCAAGACATTTATATAGCGCACTACTCACCCGTAGGGTCTCAAGGCGCTAGGAGGGGGGGTGCCGTTACTGCTCGAACAGCCTGGTCTTGAGCTTCTTCCTGAAGGCGAGGTGGTCTTGGGTCAGGCGCAGGTCGGTCGGGAGGGAGTTCCAGGTCTTGGCGGCCAGGTAGGAGAAGGACCTTCCTCCTGTTGTCGCTCTTCGGATGCGTGGGACATCGGCGAGGGCGTGGCTGGTTGATCTGAGGTGGCGCTTGGGAGCGTAGAAGTTGATTCGGTTGTTGAGGCACCCCCATCCCCTGACAAAATTCCCTCAGCTGCACCACTGTATACTCTTCAAGATCAGATAGCTGGAACTCCATTTTGACAGGTGGGGACCCAGATAAAACAAAGAGAAAGCACTAGGACGGAGGTAACAATATCAGGTCAACACAGGACTCTACAAACTAGGTTTAGACAGTGGGGGGTCAATTGATTAGGCTTGCGTACACAATAGGTGTCTAGTCTGATTGTGGCGCACTCTGTCTCACTGGAGGGTGCTGTATAGCCACAGGTCCTTATCCCACCGCTGCCACCAATGTAGGAACTGGGGTCACCAGTTCCCCGGGAGGTAGCTTGGCTCGAGCAGGTAGGCACCCGAAAGCTTAGGTGTAAAGCGACCATACAGCACACACATTCACTGAGCCAGTAAGCGCACACAATAACTGACACCACACCAGTTAGGTTGATTAAAAAGCAATAAGCTTTATCTAGATCGAGGTTCAGGTGGGTAATCATTCATGGTATTCAGTAATCAATTCAGTATCCTTTCACAAGCATATTTCATTAGACAGGGGGAAGAACATTTCATTAAGCATGAATAAACATTTCCTTATGTAAAGCAACCATTTAATTCAAGGAATAAACGTGTCATTACTCAGCAATAACCATTTCATTGAGTGACTAAAGGCATTCAGGAAACTTTGCATTAGACAAGAGTAAACCTTCCATTAGACAGGAGTTAAACATTTCATTAAGGATCAGGCACCATCTCATTATGCCAGAATGAACATTTCTTCAATAAGGAATAAACAGGTCATCATGCAGGCTGATTCAGCAGAGGTAAACATTCCATTCACCACATTAGGCACCTAAAACTTCAGGCCTAGAGACCAAGAAAACAGCACAATAGCGGTACTCCTTGAGGACCCGCCTAGGGGCAGGTTAGAACACCCAGTTCCCCAACGCGGGGTTAACTTTACTGGCTTACAAGCCCCAAATGTTCTTATAGGGCTCTGGCCCAGTTAAGCAATTCCAATAGTGCCAACGGGGCCCACTACAGTTTCTCCCGGGGAGGGGCGGCCCCTCCTGGCCTTCCTCCTGCCTCCCCGGGGAGTTACCTGTCTCCTCGGCCCTCCGGGGCCCTCCGGGGCCCTCGCGGTGGTGTCCGGGTAAGGGGGAGGGCTCTGACTCCTCTTAGAGCCCTCCGGTGTTGTCGGGCCCTCCTGGGGCGGGCGGGGGCTCCTGTGCTCATCCCGAGCCCCCGCACAGATGACTTCCCTGGTCCCGGGCCTTCCCTGGCCTTGCAGAGCCCGGGGACCAATCACTGGAGGCGGAGGGGAGGCGCGCCCGCGGCCGCCAACGGCAGCGCGGCCTGCGGGGGTGTGACAGCCTCTCCCCCAATCGCTGGGCAGTGAAGGCGGGGGCGCGGCCGATGACGTGGCGCCCCGTCACGTGATGCAGGTGTTCCCGGCCTCCTGGGCCCAGCGTGGCCTACCTAGAACTTCGGCGGCCCTCTCCTGGCATCAAGGGCCGCCGCGACAATGCTCCCTCGCGGGGGGGGGGGCTCTCGGGACACACGTGGGCCCGTGGCAGGGACTATGAGGCCCAGACGGCCCGAGCTGACACGGGGGCTGCACCAGCACTCCTGGGCTGCGGCGGTGAGTCGACCACGGGTAGGCACAGCAGGGGATCGCCTGGGGCTTCACGGCGCTTAAGCACAACAGTTCCCAGCGCCGCAGCGCTTCCTATGGCACAGCAGGGGAGGCCCTGGAAAAGCAGTCTCTAGCAGAACAGGCCGCACACCGGCGGCAGGATAACACCGGGGCACAGCAGGAGCGAAGGGTTCTAGCACTACGAAGTGAGAGTGCTTAGCAGGCAGTTCAGAAGGCTAGCGCTGGGGCAATGAGAGCGCTTAGCAGGCAGTTCAGAAGGCTAGCGCTGGGGCAATGAGAGCACTTAGCCAGCAGTTTAGGCAAGGCAGAACAGCAAACGGTATCAGGCAGGACAGTGCAGGGGCCCAGGTGAAGAGAGAGGGGCGCAGAAGTGGCACAGCCCAGTACCTGGTTGATCGCCAGTAGTCCTGGTTAGCGCAGGTGGGTTTCTTCTTGGCGCTTGGTGGTTCTTGCGCCCTTGGGAGGCAGTTGCTTAAAGAGTGGGGGGGTTGAGTTGGAGGCTGGAGGCAGGACAGTCTCAGCAGGTCACTGCAGGTGGTCCCTGGGTTCCCCTCCCGCCGGGCCAGATCAGTGGGCTAGTTCAGTGTTCCTCACTCAGCTTGGAAGGCAGCACCTAAGCCCTGTCACTCCCAGTGGTATAGGTCCCTGACTAGGCCCTACCGCCTAAGTCTCCTGTGTAGGTTCCCCCAGGTTAGTGATGCCCCAACTGACTAAAAAGTTTCCCTCCTTTTCTTATATATGCCCAGGTCAGGTGACCACACTCTAAGGCGGCAAAAAGCAGACCCCTCCCCTGTTCTGGAAGGTTCCAGGAGCTTCCCTACTCTAACTATGGGAGAAAAAGGTGGGCTGGTGTTGCAACAATGTTTAAGGGTCCCAGCCAGCTCCTGGCAACTAGGGTGCTACTAAAAAGACCACTCTGCAGTAGCAGGGGCCTGTGGCAACAATGTTGGAAGAAGAGAGCACCTGCACCTTAGCATTGATTTGCAATGGGAAGGCGCTCGGAGACCTAAGGCCAACGAAAAAGAGGGTGGGAAAAATGAGGCAAGGGCGAAAAAAACACGGAAAGACCACCCTAGGGCTGACAGGTCTAACACGGACACACTAAGAACAACAAACCACTCAAAGCCTGCAGGTCTACAGCTAGTGGCCTCTTCCTCTGCAGCTCCTGCTGACTCTGTGCTCAGATCCAACCATAATGACAGGAAAGATGATTGATGGCACACAGGGATAAACCACTCAAAGCCTGCAGGTCTACAGCTAGTGGCATCTTCCTCTGTAACTCCTGCTGACGCTGTGCTTGAGATCCAACCCTAAGGTCAGGAAGGGTGATTGATGACACACTAGGAACAACCAACCACTCAAAGCCTGCAGGGCCACAGCTAGTGGCTTCTTCCTCTGTACCTCCTGCTGACTCTGTGCTCAGATCCAACCCTAATGGCAGGAAATGTGACTGATTGCACACAAGGACAAACCACTCAAAGCCTGCAGTACCACAGCTAGTGGCCTCTTCCTCTGTACCTCCTGTTGACTCCATGCTGACATCCAGGCTATAATGGCAGGAAGGATTCTAAGTCACTGGAGAGGAAGAGAAGCTTCAGCAATGAGAAGCTGAAATAATAGCCAACTTTGTGGTGCATCACTATCCTGAGCTCTACATAACCTCTGCAGCTGCCAAGCAGAACCTGTGGGGGGTGTTACCAAGATAGTCAATGAGCAAGGGGTGGAGATGTGCACAGGGGGTAGATAAAGTCAAGGAGCCAGATTTATAAAACTTTCACACAGCACAATGCAGCAAGCCACCCTGCTGCGCTTTGCTGCTTGAAAGGCAAAGGTGATGCATGTGCTGTATTTAGTATTATATTGTGCATTCCTTTGGGCAGGCTTTTCCACGGAATCAACATTGCTAGGTGTCACTGAAAACATCCGTCTACAGGTCGATAAAGAAGAAACCGTGGGACTTATTCTTCTTGATTTAAGTGCCGCGTTCGACACTGTCTCCCATACCATCCTTCTAAACACCCTTCAATCTTGTGGCATCACCGGCCTTGCACTTAAGTGGCTATCAAGCTTTCTATTGAACAGGACCTTCCACGTTTTTTCCCCTACTTCTAACTCCAAAGTTCATGTTTCTCCCCCTGCTCTTCAACATATATGTCAGCCCTTTGGCCAGAATAGCTGAGCAAGCTGGGCTCACGGTATATTCCTACGCCGATGACACCCAGATCATTTTCTCACTTTCTGCCAAAACTAATTACAACACCTCTATGCTCCGATCTGGGCTAACAAACATTGCTGACTGGATGCACGCCAATAAATTAAAACTTAACAGTGAAAAAACCGAACTCCCCCTTTTCGGTAACAATAAAACCCTCTGGGGCCCTCAACACTGGCCGTCACAGATGGGATCTCCCCCGCTTTCTGTGCAATCTGCCCGAAACCTTGGCATCATTGTCGATGACCAACTGAAAATGAGACAACAAGCGGTCAAAGTAGCCTCCACCTGCTTTGTCATCTTAAAATGGTTGAGAATAATCCTGTGGATGCTTCCGTTGCCTACCCAAAAAACTGTAATCCATGCCCTTATTACATCAAGACTGGATTATGGAAATGTTCTGTATCTGGGCGCAAGTAAGGAAGTGCTGCACAGGCTACAGGTTGTACAGAACTCCGCTGCTAGATTGCTCTGTAAACTCCCCAACAGAACTGCCACCTCAGCTTCACTTCGTGATCTCCACTGGCTTTGGATTGACAATCGTGCCAAATTCAAAGCATTGTGTTACATGCATAAGATCAACTCTGGTGAAGCACCTCAGTATTTAAAGGCCTTAGTACACCAATATTGCCCCCCCCCCGACTTCTTCGATCCTCTAACTAACACAAATTCCAAACTCCTAGGATCAGACGAGTCAGAATGGGTGGACGCTCCTTCTCCCATCTGGCTCTCTCACTCTGGAATTCTCTCCCCTATAATCTACGCACTGAACAACATTATCCCAAATTTCGTAAAGACGTAAAAACATGGCTATTTAATCAATAGTCCCCTCTTCTACTGCCTAGCTTTTCCTTTCTTCTTTTTGCGTTTCCTAGCGCCGGGAAACCTTCGGGTAGCTGTTGCGCTGTACAAATTTAATAAATAAATGTAAATATATTCCTGTCCTTTCCTTGTGCTGGGGCACTTTTAGCTGCCGAGCGCCAGCACGGGCACCCTTGCATCATGTGTCAGAGGCATTTTCCTCTTTCTATGCAGCATATGTAGAAAGAGGAAAAGACAAGGTGAAATAACTATATTATTCCACATTATGCCTCCCCTGGAAGGCGTACCATTTTGACGCAACCCAAAATCCATGGGTAGATGCGTGGGAACACCCATGCTCCGACCATGGACTACCTCCCTTGGGCAGAGTAATGCAAGGAGGAAGTGATTTGCACTGCTGTGCATTACTCTAGATTTATCAAGCCACGCAGGGCCACGCAATATGGCCTTGCATGACTTGATAAATCTGATCTTAGTGTTGTGTCGCCCTTCTGCGCCCTTGCGTGGCACAAGCATCAGGCAACACTTTGATAATTATGCCCCTGGTTCCAGGATGAGCAGGGCCGGATCAACAGAAGGTCAACAAGATGCAAGAAGATAGCTGTATTTCCTGGAGGTGGCACCTGGACCAGCCTCAAATGGTTGTAGGTGAATTATTTGCTAGACATTAACTGTTTCAAATTGTGTGTGCCAGTAAGCTTGTTGCTGTATCTTTATTAGCAGGGGTTCCCCACACTATGTGGGATATCCTATTTTTTTCTGGTTTCTCAAGCCCAAAGTCTATGTACATTTGTGTTTTGGTTCTGTTGCCTGTCCACTTTCTGCACTCTTTGTCAATGGGCCATAGCGCCAATCCCAGAACCTTTTCTGTAAAGTGTGTGCCATATATCCCTTCAGTGTATCCCATGCCCCTTTTGAAGGGCAATGTTGTTTTGGATGGGGTGTTCCTCCATACTACTTTTACGTGTTGCCACTGCCCCTCATCTATTGCTACTGCTCCCTATTTTGCGGTTTGCAAGAGTCACTGCAGTACACCCAGTTTGGCCTACCTCTGGGGCATATTATCAAGAAACGGCGTTAAAATTATCGCCGCTTTAGCAGCAGGAAACTGCCGCTAAAATGGCGATAATGGGCTTGATAATATGCCCTTGTGAAATCCCATAGAAGGCCATGTCCTGGTGTGAACATGGGCTTCTATTGAAATTCTCAGAGCATAATATCAATCCCATTATCACTGCTTTAGCAGCAGTTTCCTGCTGCTAAAGCGGCGATAATTTTAACGTCCTTCTTGATAATATGCCCCTCTGTTTGGGAGCCAATTATCTCCCTTCAGTGGGGTCATAATGTTGTTTAGCAATTGTTGGAAGTGATCGCACTACACCTCCGGCAGGCAATGGACTATACAGCGAGTTCCATAGTAAAATGAATGCATGTTGCCCCACATTTATGGATGCTGCTAGAGCTGAGCATCATACACCACAAACTCAAAGATACACTGGCATCCTTAAATCACTAGCCACACATGAAGGCAGGTCATATGGTCACATTAATATGCTTATGTGTCTCCATGTCCCTCTGAAGCGATATCCTCATGGTCCACTGTTTTCCTGCTCCTCTCTATATTCACACCCCCTGTTTCCCCAATTCTGTGACTTCCCTGTTTCTCCTGTGCCCATGACCCACCACCAGTTCTACTTCTCGCCTCTTGACCTTTTCCAGGGCCCAATATGCCCGACTGCTGAGCTCACATCTGAAATACCATCCTTATACCATTGTCACTGAACACCTATACCTCTATTCCCATGTTGCCACCTGTCTTACTACCCAGTGTTCACCCCTACTCTTCCTGGTCCTTCTCTCCTGTAGTTCCTGTGACAGACTCAATTGTGCAGCAACCCTCTTAACAAATAGCTAAGATGGCCTTCAGGTCATCAGCAAACTACCCACTGTCAGACAGTTTTGTAATGGCTGCTATCTAGGCTTTAACATTTGCTTTGTACACTGTATCAGCGCCAGGATGCTCCTTTCGGAGCGACAGTTCGCGCTCTATAAATGCCACATACAAATACAAATACAAATACACTGATGAAACATCAGTCGCTGACATTGGGCTGGGATCACGTGGCCGAGCCACACATGAATGATCTGGGATGAACAATACATTATATGATGATATGCAGTGTCTGTGCTACATCAACTGCAGACTGTCACCTGTGTGTGTAACCAATGCTCACAACTGGGTTCTCCAATACAGTTCATGAAGATACTCCAGGACCTCCTTGCAACATGCACAAGTGTGGCTGAGTGGCCAGGTGGAGGAGCATTTGAGTGAACTGAAGAGAAAGCCAATCACTGTCCACTCCCTCCCAGGTGCACAGTTGAACGGCTAGGCAGGTGTAGATGGTCCAGCTTCTCCTTAACCTTGTCCTACCAAGGGTCTCCTTGGTTGTTGCTGCTACAAGCATCGGGTCCCACACGTGTTGCTTGGAGCTGCAACCGAGGACCCTTCTCTCTCTTGTAGAGGACCTTGATAAGAGTCCTCCATTATCCCACATCAGTCCCGTTACCACGCTTGTCTCAGGCTCTCACCCAGCACGTTCCTGCTTCACACATGAAAGTTGTGGCACAGGACACAGATTAATGATGGAATGGGCAGGGTCAGAAGGGTTGTGTGGGAGCAGGATACCTGTCTCTTGTAGGGGGCTGTGAGGAAGTCTTGCAAACCATTGCAGTGGAATGTGGAGTCTGTGGTGATTGCACAGGATGTACAGTGGCATACCGGAAGGTCACTCACTGATGCGGCTGAGGATCAGGACTACCTACATTTGACGAAAGGTCACAATGCATCTGTTTGGATTCCTGTGGCAACAAAGGAACATGTGCACTGAGTAGGAACAACACTCCATTGCCATGTCCACCCCAGCATGAACACTTCACGCACCTACATTCTCTGTCATAAAGGATTTGCTTACCACGTGCCAATGCTGGCCCTCAGGTTCCTTCACTCTCCTGTGACTACCCAGATGTGATGGAATTCCAAGGGCCCTCTGTTCTTGCAGTGGGTCAGATCTTGCCTGATATACATAAAAAGAGACAATGAGAGTATCACAGTTTTATTGCATATTTATATTCATATATCACATATATTTATAGTTTCTTCAACCTCACCCAGCAACATGTACCTTGATATGGCTGCCTGAATTTGGGTGGTGATGAGAAATCCTTTTCAGATGGCAGATATCATATCTTCCGGCCACAGTCAGATGTAGACAAATTACACTGAGGGGCTTATTTACAAGCCCCTTGTGCTGCCGGTGTGACACATTTTGTAACGCACCGGCGGTGCATTTTCCTACCCCATATGTACAAGGTCCCTGCGTGGCTTTTCCTGTCCTTGTATGTACGTCCCCTGTACACGCAGCACTTTGCATGAAAGGGGCGTTCCATGGGTGTTGCTGTGTGAGTTCCCACGCAACACCCATGGAACCAGACACATTTTCAGATTTACGAGAAACCGTAAACTTGGAAATGCGTCTGAATGCTACACCTCCCCAGGAGAGGCATAGGGAGGGGCAATGAGGAGAAATTTATTAATTTCTTCTCCTTTTTCCCTCTTTCTATGCGTGCTGAATTCTGCAGCACACATAGACCGAGGAAATCACCTCTTATGATTGCTTATGCGCAGGAAGGAATTCCTCCCTGCACATAACCAATCATTTAAAAAATGAAGTTTTTCAACTTCTATATTTGCTAATGCAGCACATATAGAAGCTGACAAACACCATCTCAGATTGTTTATGTGCAGGAAGACCACCTTCCTGCACATAAACAATCATCCCCTTAACGCAGGCATCCTTGCACCATGGTGCAAGCGTGCATGCGTCGGTGCATGGCAGCCAATTTTGCGCCAGCGCAGGGGAAAGCACAAGGATGCAACATATTCTTGTAAATATGTTGCATCCCTGTGCTTTGAAAGTGCTGCTTGTATAAACCACAGGAGCAAGAACCTGTCAACCGTGTTGGGATTGGGGTAGAGAATATGATATAAACATGTGATATCCCAACTGGTATTATTTAAAGGCAATTAGAGAGGATATGTATACAGAATTATCAGAAAGGAAACAAGGAGACTCTATTAGATTATTGCATGTGCTCATGGCATCATTTATATATAGAGAAATAAGAAAGGGCAATTAGCAGTTGTAAAAGCACTGCAGTAAACAAATAAAACAACCCAAATTGTACTTGGTGCTCAAAGTGTGCGAGTGAAAAACACGGTGGCGACGCAGGTAACAATGTGATCAACGTAAACGGCGCATGGTGACTGGTGCATAAGTATATGCAGTGAATGGACGACACAATGTGGTTCCAGGTGACTTGAAGAGTTTGTTTCTACTTTTCGCTTTTTGTAGTTATTTGCGAACCACTTTATATGTAGCGCCTATGATCGCGCTGAATGGTCGACGGCGTTTCGATCCTCATTAATCGGGATCTTCATCAGGACTGGGTCGGTTTGATAACAGTGCTGGCAGCGATTGCAGAAATGCAGGGGTCCGGAATCCATTTGATTCTTGGAAGTCGCGTGTGGTCTGGGGCTGCGGGTTAATCAGCTTATTAAGCGGAGCCCCAATAGGAAGAATCCATCGACCGACAGTGATCGGTGCAGGGAGAGTTAATCTCTGGCGATCGGAGAGCTGAGCTTTGTGTTCGTGCAGTTCGAGCGTTTCGTTTGAAAGTGCTGCAGCATGGTGCAGCCAAAGGGCTTGTGGTGCAGTGCTGTGGCACTTTTTGTAAATGAGGCCTCGAGTTTCAACGTAATGGTCACTGATTTCTGGGCTGGTGCTTAATATAACATGAATTGAATGGTACAGTGGAGCATGATACCATCTCAATCCTTAGTTGTTTAAATAGGGACAAGAAGCATCCTCTTTCAAGAGTCTTGGGGCACATGAATCAAGCATTTTACCAGTCGCAAACGGTCCAATTAGCAGAATCAGGCCGTTTTGCGACAGGTAAGACGCATTTTGGTATGTATGAATTCCAATCTGTGATTTCCTAACATGTTACCGAATCGCAATTTGGAATTGCAAACATATATCGATTCGGTATTAGGAGGGGGAGTGTTCCTAATACCCAATTGCAGCAGTGCAGTATGTAAGAATGTTTTTCAACTGAAATGCGGTTGCAAAACGTGCATTTTTCCATCTACTTCAAGTGGTGTCAGGCAAAGCAGTGAGGAAGACACTGAGCACTTTTTGTTAATACAAATTCAACCACATAGCGCTACTCAGGCTGCACTCAAATGAAATGAAATGGACTTTTATATAGCGCATGGCTACCCGGAGGCATCCCAGCACCTATGTCACATGGTCTGCACCACCCATTACGGAAAGGATACAATGTGGAGTCCTCATCATGTTCAGGTGTCCGGGGGTATGTCCGTGAACATGTCATATACCTGACTATCAGCAAACATGTCATATGTGAAAGGACTATCCTATACCAATGATATACATTCACACACCACCCACACTCCCAACGTGGATTTCCGAAAAGTCCATGCTCAAATGGGCTAGGACTCAAAAAAAGGTCTAGATTTTCTGGAGGATCTGTAATTGCTCGCGGTGCGGCACAGTCTCGCCCTGCACCCGTGGGTCTTTTCAATGGTAAGTGAATACATGCAAGGCTTTGCCCATGCAAAACATTAGTAAATAGCCCCCAATATTTATTGGGAAGAAAAGAGATAGTAGGAGTTACAAATCATCGAGGTAAAGGATAGAAGTACTTTTTTTGAGCTAACAGGACAGACAAGGTTGATTTAATAGGCAAAGTAGAATGAAATAAGAAGCACAATCGTGTTCAGGGAGAGGTAACCCAGGACTATGTGCTGGAGACATAAATATGATATGCATAACATAAAGGTCCTCTGGCCTTCACCTCAGACTTGGCTCAAGTTGAGGCTAACACCGAGGTTCATTCTTTTAATTCCTCCACCAACTTAACCGGTATCCTCTTCACCACTATCTCATGCAGCGGGTTACGACCACTCAGCTGTGCCAACTGGGGGGATGGGCGGAGCGGTAGCTATAGTTAAAGATGATACCAGGGGGTGGCGGGCTTAAGCCTTGGAGATTACTGCCATGCAGGGTACACAGGGCATGTCACCTATGTGTGCTAGTCAGCAAGCTGAGATTGCCGCTGACTAATGCCCCCCTGGGGACCTCTGACACAGTGCCCTATATGGTTTTTGTGATGTATGCTTCAGTGTCCTCAATGGCTTTGGTGGCATGCTCTGAGATCACCATTTACCTGCATCTCCACAGTTCAGTTTCAAACACAGCTTGCTGTCTAGCACAGAAATGGCATTATTAATTGGTTAGAAAATAGATGGTGGTTTTGCATTTATGTCTCTTGTAATATACTACAGCATCTTCCAGATTACAAAGAAAATTCCATTTGTGTTTGAGGATGTTAGATCAGCAGTACCTGATTGATGCTACATTCGAAAGACATCTTCACTCAGTGAGCAAAAAGTACCAGATCAGAATAACATATTACCGTCTCTGTAATGCGTTCTTTGGATAAAAGCACTTTCGTGGAACAATGCTTCTTTTTATATGCATGAAAATGCCTCCTTTTGGCACAACCTGTGATTGGAGCTTAATAACAAATGTATTTTGGGGAAATAATGGATATTAACACAGAGGCTCTTGGACTGAAAGGACTGAGGATCTAGCATGGATGTAATGACATGAGCACCAAAGGAAAGAGAAAGCCTCATTTTAACTCGTATAGGATGGATTAGAGAGGTTGCAGCGATGTCATGTAGAGGGTGATGTCTTCAGCTTGCCATGTGTGGAAGGTGGCCTCCTTCTGCTCCTGTTTTGTCAATAAACCCTTTCTGAATTTGACTCTTTATTTGACTCTTATTCGAGCCCATCCACCTCCTCTGGTGCCATTTGCTGGACATTCCTATTGTAGGGAGAGGGGCAGGAGTCTTCGGTTGGCACCACGCTGGTAGGTCTCTCCTCTACTAATGATTGCACTGACACCCTGCATGAGAGCCTGAAGCCTGGAGGTGGTTTCTCAAGTCTCAGTTAGGGGTGGCAATGAATCTGGGTCTTTTTTTGTTTGCTGTTCCATCAATGTGTTAAAATGCATATTGACATTGCTAGTCTGCACCCTTGCTATTTTTAGAGGTAGCAGTGGTGGGGTGTAACTCGAATTCCAGTGAGCAAGCTTAACTTCTTCTCGGAAGGTTTGGAGGGTTCGCTCACACTCGCTTTGTTAGAAATGGGATCCCTGGCTGGCCAGGGCTTGCGCCAAAGTCAGTCAGAGACCACCACTTCCACGTCAGGGCAAGGGAGTTACACGCCAAGATAACCCCTGCTCACCCCCTTGGTAACGTAGCACGAGCAGTAAGGCTAAACTCGGAGGCAATGTGAGTTAAGTGTTTGCGCATGCACCCCCAGCCACAACACCCAAGGCCCACCACAAAGGAAACTCCACACAAGGTTATGTATAAAAATAGCCTTTGTATTACACCAAAACACATTCGATAAAAACACACACTTTACAATGTGCCAACAGGCACGGGCTGAATTTACAGAGGATATGTACAGGACAGGGCCACCTGGACCACTGTCAGGAATAAGCACTTTTAGAAGTAACACTTTTAGAACATAGAACATATAATCGAGTAATCTCCTCAGTAGGCCTGAGAGGGCGATGGCGACCCGCGCCCTACAAGCGTTTGGTTGGGGTGACCAAGGTGTGGGCTCAGAGGAGGAGGGGGCAGGGTGCGGGCGGCCCAGCGGAGCAGAGCACAGCTTCACAAGGAGCGGTGCGGCTCTTGATGGGGGCGGCTAGGCACGAGCTGCAGGGGAGTGAGCGAGGCACACTTCAGGCGAGGCCCCAGCGGCCCAAGGAGATCAGATAAGTCCCAGCAATTTGTCAGGGAAGGCACAATAGAGTCCACTGGTCCTGGGACTCTGGTCAGGGGGCAAGCTCAGTATCAAGCCCTTGGAGATAGTTAAGCACCAAATAATCATGTAGCACGCAACCAGTAATCACTGGTAAGGGGTAAGTACCACCTACGCAACCCTAACCACCTTAGGAGAATGTCACGCAGGGAACCAGGACCTCACTAGTAACACCTATACTAGGAGAAAACAACCACCTAAGTATCACCATACATTTAGGGGTATAGGCATGGGAACAAAACACATGATGCATAAACATACATTCAGCGGTGTAAGAACAAGGCACATGATGCATCAAAACACATTCAGAGGTGCAGCACAGGAGAACACATGACGCATAAACAACACATTCAGAGGTGTAAGAACAAGGCACATGACACATCAAAACACATTCAGAGGTGCAGCACAGGAGAACACATGATGCATAAACAACACATTCAGAGGTGTGAGAACAAGGCACATGACGCATCAAAACAAATTCAGAGGTGCAGAAAAGAACAATTCGCAGAAATTACATTAGCACAGAACTTACATCAAAGTCCAGGTTGCGCCACTGCGCCAAAACCTAAACGTAGCAGCTGCCCACTA
This sequence comes from Lissotriton helveticus, assembly GCF_964261635.1. Classification (NCBI taxonomy): domain Eukaryota; kingdom Metazoa; phylum Chordata; class Amphibia; order Caudata; family Salamandridae; genus Lissotriton; species Lissotriton helveticus. Next base: position 55,834,431 of record NC_136067.1, read on the forward strand.
CTTGCTGGGTAGCTGAGGGACAAGACAGGGCCTAAATGCTGCAGCTACCAATATAAATACACTCCCGCGATTCACCTTTCGAGTTTGTTAAGCAAACGCAAATTATTATTAATTACTATTCTCCCGCGAACACGGGATCTTATAGTAATTCTTCTATTTCCATCATGGCAAGCTAAGGCTGACTCCGCCCCAAACTCCGCGTAGCAGTGTTGCGAAGTTTTCCGCGCGATGGGAGTCTGAAGCTAGTGTAAGTACCGCGTTGGGCTCTACTATTTAAATTTCCAATAAGAGTATTACGGGTGTGTGACTAGCTCTTCTCACACTTTTTTAGCAAACCTCCCCCGAGGCCATCGATCACGCCTTCCGCCAGTAACCCGTCAAAGTAATCAGTTGGACCTGGCGGCCTCGAGTTTTTCCAACACGAGTAAGTCCGTAATATTTGAAATCTCCGCTACTTTTAAGTTAAGAAAAGAGCGCCAAGAGCTTAACTCGAAAGGGTAATTTATGCATTATAGTTTAATTCTTTTACATAGGGCTCCGTGTTGTGACAGCATTGATGTTTTCCGACACTGCAGTTAACGAAGGTCGGCACTCAGACTGACTCCACTACGGAGGTATGTATTTGTCCATCCAGAACCCGTATTTTAAGCAATTGACCTTGCGTATGGATATTTTTTAGTCATTCCGAACTCCTTCCTCCCCTTTTTCACCAATAGCGATCTTCACTATAGAACTGGGAGAGTTCGGAAGATTTACATCCAAGGCGGCATCAGTTTGTCTTCGCCTTTTTATGTAAGTAATTGGGAGCTACGATCAAGCAGGTCTAAGGCCGCTATTACTAGCTAATCTTTGACCTAACCGCCTGTGCACTTGGTTCAATTGCAGTTGATACGATCCCCACACTCCCCAACTTCAGCTTACGAATACGACGGACAAGCTTCATAGATCAACCCACGAGTTGATATTATATGTGAGTGGTCCGTTTTGATACTTAGCCCTCTGTTGTATCAATTTTCCTCTGTATAGAAGTGAATGTATATCACGGTGTCCGACCATGAACTCTTGTGTGGTCTCACGCTAATTCCTCCCCTTGGAGGCCCAGGTGGCCCTAAGCCCATGGGATATAGTCTTGATTCATTTATGTTAAAAAATCATGTTCATTCAGTGACGCCCTACATAATAATAAATAGTGTTTTTACGTATTCTTTTTAACTTTACAGATATTTGCCCCCTCCCTCACCCTGCACTTGTCCTGAAGAAGACCCCGTTAAAGGACCTAATTTAGCCTACGCCAAGGGGTCGAAACGTCGACGGCTTTCTCTTTTGTATACCTCCGGCACATGTCCTCTAGTAATTGAATGGGTGTTAATGTGACCGTTGAATGGGTTCTGTATAAACATTGTAAAGGACCTTTGAATACATTGGCTTCTTTGTGTTATAATTGGTTCAAGTCATTTGCCAATATTGTACATGATTGTCTTCATTCTTTGTGATTATGTTTATTCTTTTTTGACTTTACACGGCCTTGAGCACACCCCCTCCTTTCACCTCCCTTGCTCCTTCCTCCCCTTTGGGGCTTTCAAAATTGTGTTGATATATTGATACAGTGGTATTGTAAAATAAATGACAATACTCATTTTCATTGATACACATGAATTTATGAGTGTGTGTTGCACATAACACGTTTCCCTTGCGGGGACCCCTTCTTTACACTTACCATAAATGCTGCAGCTGGCACTAAGTGCTGCGCAGCTGGGGAAGGCCCGGGTAGGGATGAAGGAGTGCGCCTCACTCCTAAAGTCCAGAGTACATGTCCCTAAAAGAAAGAACCTAAACGGTGCAGGTGCCCACTACTTGCTGGGCAGCTGGGAAGGACAACTGCGACATGGGCCCTCACTGGCCCTCTGGAGGAAAGACTGTGCAAAAGGGTTGGAGCCCTCTAGACTCGAGAAATACTGCGCACAATGGAGCCCTCTGGGCTCTGAGAAATGACTGTGAGCATGGGAGCACTCTAGCTCCTTGAAGAAATCAATGCCCCCATCGTTGGAGCCACGGGGCTCAGCACGGGCTCCTCAGGCCCTTCAACTCAATAATGTGCCCATCTTTGGAGTCCCCCCTCTGGGGACTCGGAAATAAATAATGCCCTCGTTGTGGGAGCCTCAGCAGGCTCTAAACATTCAAAATGCCCCGGAGCTTCTTGTGGGCTCTAATCAATAACCTGCCATCCGGCGTTGGAGTCCCCCCTCGGGGGACTCGGGACCAACTGTGCCCCCCACTGCAAACACGGGGCTCCACTCACCGGCACTCCTGGTGCGTCGGGGAGCTCCACTCTCTGGTGCGGCGGTAGCGCTTTGCGGGGCTCTCTCACCATGAGAGCCCCACCTTCACATAGCGCCCGGCTCGCTTCACCCGGTCCCCCATCTCGGGACCGGGACTCCAGGTGCGACGTTGTGGCAATTCGGGGAGGCGGGGTGGGCTCCCGGCCTCCCCACGCAGCCCCAGCTCCACTTTGGGCGGCGGCAACATCTCTGGTCTCCCTCTTGACCCGGGAGACCGGCACAGCGGCAAAGGCTTCCCCCAGGCAGGGGAAAGCGGAACAAACGTCCTCCCGGCCCCGCCCACAACCAGGCGGCGGGCCGGACATCTCCTTCCGGCACAGGAGAGCCCCGGGATGCGGCGGTGAGGCGGGGGGACACACGAGGGGTCGACTCCCTCCAAATAAGCAATAAAGCGTGGTGGGCAATCGCTGGGGGCCCAAAAGAAATAGCGGCACGGTCCCTGGCGGGGTGGGCACCTGCCAGGGGACTCTAAAGTCGGCAATTCAGCAGGGCAAATGCCGGGTGAGCACCGGCTGAGAACGAACAGCGCTCCCAAGCGCTAGGCAAAATAAAGCGCTTCCAGGCGCTAGGGTCCTAAAAGAAAGCAACAAAGTCCTTCAGTAGTCCAGGACATCAGCAGTCAAGGGGCTGGGCAGGGCCCAGGGAGGCAAGCCTTCCCCTGGGCCCCAGCAGCAGCATGCCCCTGGCAGATTTGAGTTGGAAACAAGAACATTTTGTAAGGGGACACAGCCCCTTTTTATACAGCAAATCCCTTTGTCTCAGGGTGCAGGGTGGGGGAGAAACCAGTCGCAGCTGGTTTTGGAGTACTTTGTTTTCCCCAGCCACCCTTTCCATTCACCAGGCAGGCTAGGGTCATCAGTCGCACCACAGGGGGCGGAGCCAGCATTGTGTGGGGAACGCCCAGCCCTATTCAGGTCCCAGGTGCACCACTCCCTCACATCACACATGCTAATCTCTCCACTCACAACCGTGCAGACCCACCCAGACTCCTGGAGCCAGGCTCACCAGCCAGCTCCAGCCAATCACACGCCAGCACCCTTACTGCACACGTACACCCATGTCTAGAAGTGGCACTTCCACACTAGACACAATCATGCAGCATACATCATTGCGCAGCATTCAATCACACGAGTCCGCACATACCAGACTCGAACCTGCACACCCCACACATCAGGAACTACCAGGGACACATACATTCCCCATGCATTCCTATGGGAGGGCAGGCCTATCTCACACATGCACTCAGGGAGCGCACGCACTTTACACTGCGCCACAGTGTCAAAGTGCGCAAAGACCAGAAATCACTATAATTATTTAATAATACCAGGCAAAAAGTTCAGGGGTGAACCTGCCAGAAGGGCCAAGTCCAACACGCTTGCACTCATTCTTACAGTCCCACTCAGTCTCATTGTTAGATCCCATACACTTGAGATAGTGTTTCCCAAAGCTTTTTGGTTTTTATGCCTGGTTTTTGCGGATTCTCTGTTGGTGGCGTTAGAGCTCTGGGCACTTTCCCAATGTAAATTCAGTGTGATAGTGCGCAAGCCTTTCTTGCACACGTTAGGAAGTGGTGCCTACCTGTTGTTTTTAACCATGTATCAAGTCTGTCATTGCAGGCCTGTGTGTGCACACTTGCTCGTATGATGTTTTTAAACATGTGTCAAGTCTGCCATTGCAGGCCTGTGTGTGCGCACTTGCACCTATGATGTTTTTAAACATGTGTCAAGCCTGGCATTGCAGGCCTGTGTGTGCGCACTTGCACCTATGATGTTTTTAAACATGTGTCAAGTCTGTCATTGCAGGCCTGTGTGTGCGCACTTGCACTTCTGCTCAGGTTGTCCTTTCTAAACCACTGGCCAATCCTGAGGGGACCTTTCACTACCCCTAGAGTACCCCTAGGATAAGTCTTGAGGGGTTAAGCAAGTGGTAGGTGAAAGGCAGGGCAAGTACACGTGTGTTTCCTGCCCAGGTAGGGAGAATACCCATGTGTGTTTTCACTACCTATGAGGTTTGCTTTTCCCATGGGTTTACATAGGGGAATGGTCTAAATCACTTCAAGATGCAATAGTGGTTTGCCGTGCGAGCAGCCTCATATTGTTTCCTATCATTGGAATCACAATGACAAACTCTCTCCTGTGGTAAAGGTGGATTTGTGATTAATTGCTTAAATGGCACTTCTAGAAAGTGGGCATTTATTTGCTCTAAAACTCCTTGGGTGGCTTTTAGATTGACTCCAGTCTACACTGGAGGCTAGGGAAGCTCAGCTGTGCATTCCCCAGTGACAGCAATAAACCTTGGACATGCAACTAGAACAACAGACCTCTCCCAATTGGCGGCCTGGCTGGATAGATTTTGACACTTGGCCTTATGGGAAGCTAGATCATGTCCCCACTAAAGGTTAAGATCTGTATTCCACAGCCTCATGGCAGACAGGACTGAAATTTAGAGGAGACATCTGTGGTTGAAAGGGAAACCCTCTGAACCACCTCCAACTTCAAAGGCACACTACAGTGTAACTAGTGGTGCCAAACTTCAGCAGGGTGGAGATACACTTGTCGGGATGTGGGACCTGATATTCTGGAACTGCATGAGGCACACTGCCACAGGAATCTGTTGTGCCTAGTGAGGATTAATGCCATTGGAAGGGATCGCACACCCTTCCTGAATAGTGGCTAGCCGGGGCTAGCTACCTGCTGTTGTGTGGCACCCTGAAGTGTTCTCTCCGAGGGCTTGTTGGCTTGGCCCCTGTTCTCTTGTGGAGGTCTCAGGGACATCAAAGACTCCCGCCAGGGACCCACATTGTCTACTTGTGACATCTGGAGCGGTGCCATCTTAAGTGGCCACATCGTTTGTTGGATCCCAGCTGGTAGCGCGGCGTGAGCTTGGAACAAAGTATTGTGCCTGGAAACCAGATTGCCTGCTGCGGTGCCCCAAAATTATTGCTTGCATCTAAGGAGTGTGGCCCCTGCATCATGTGGGGCCTCAAAACATATATATGTCTTGTTCGTGGTGAGTGGATTCACTGGTAGCGGGATCCAGCATGGCCCGCTTTGTCGATTACAACGCATCACTCTCGTGCAACACACCGACTACATGCTCATTGCGTATGATTTTTGATTCACAGGTTGCGGCCCTTGGAGGGAGGGCATACCCGTAGTACTGTCCCATTCTACCACATGCGGCACTGCTGAACTTGCGCCTTTGTGTACGACTGGAATTGTCTGGTGCAACCGGTATCCACACTCACCAGACGTGGTGCCTCATTTCCAAAGAGGTCCGGAATTTGCAACTCTTCGCTGTGTGTGACTGATATTGTCTGGTGCGACCCGTATCAACGTGCACCAGATGTTGTGCCTCATTTCAAGGGAGTTATGGAATTTGCAACTCTTCATTGTGTGTGATCGGAACTGTCTGGTGTGACTTGGATCAACGCGCATCAGACGTACCTCATTTCCAGGGAGGTGCGGAGGAGCAGATTCGTGTTCCATTGTGACAAGATTGCCTGGGTGCTACTTTGATCGATGTGTGTTGGATGGGGTGTCTCTTTCTTCCGAGAGGTTTCCCTGATTCACCGCCATTCACTGATTGTTCTGTTTGTGCCCTCGCTTCGGTGGATCAACTGCTCTCTCTTCACCGGGCCCGATGACTTCATGTTGCTAGGTAGTATTGCCCGGATCGGGCCTGGGTGGTGAGAGTAATTGACTAGGCAGAGGAATGCTTAATTAGGCCTGCTATTTCTCCCACCTTCTTCCCTGGGACCCTGACTACGTGTAACTCCGGCCACAATTGGCCATGTATCAGGAGGGAGGTTTGTTTATCTCCACCCCATGGGCATAGGTTAGTCGGGGTTAGCAGAAAGGTGGAGGAGGGCTTGGGCCACAAGCCCGCATTTATGTTATCTATTGACCTGCCTGATTTGGATCCTCCTACTTCAATCCGACATGCAAACCCTGCGGCTGCTCTTCGTAGCAATCGCCCTGAGCATGCCCTCCGCATCTTCAGTCTCAATGCCAGGTCTCTGGTGTTGCATCATCAGGCCGTGTTTGACCTGTTACAGGCTGAGGCCCCGGACATCGTGGCCATCACAGAGACGTGGCTGAAGGATGATGATGCGGCTATTATCAACTTGGCATTCCCCTCTGACTTTACTGTCTTTACCCTTAATCGATCTACGAGGGGAGGGGGCATTGCTCTTGCTATCCGATCCAGCTTTACTTGTAGCTGGTCGGGTTTGACCATTGCGGGGTGTGAAAGTGCGGTGTTTAAGATTCTAGTACCCCACATTTTCAACTCTCGGGGATGGTGGTTTATCGTCGCCCTGGGAGCGAAGTGGCGTTTAGAGCTGCCTTCCCTGATGTGGTTAGCTCCTTGGTGGTAGGTTGTCCCAATTTTTCTATCTTGGGTGACCTTAACTTACATTTCGATAAACCTAACATCCCTTCGGTATGTGGTATTCTTGCGGATTTGGAGGCCCTTCAGCTTGCGCAATTGGTTCGACAGCCTACTCATACTGGTGGCCACATTCTAGATCCTTTTTTCACCAATTTGGTAGATGCTTCTGTTACCGCCGTTTCACCCCTTGGCTGGACAGACCACTCTTTGGTTGCCATCTGTACCCCCTTGCCGGGTAGGATTACCACCCCCCCTGCAAAGTTGGTTGCGAGGCGGCATTGGAGTAAACTACGGCTGGAAGACTTACATCGTGTCCTCGCCGCGGAGCCATTAGAACCCTTTGCTACTGTTGATACAGGATACGATGGGTTCTGCGCTTGGATCTCCAAGGCGCTTGACGCCCTTATTCCAATCACCGCTTGCAAAACCAGCTCGAGGGACGCAAGCCCGTGGTACGATGGTGCCTTACGTACAATCAAGGGTAGTTGCAGGCGTGCAGAGAGGGCTTGGCGGAAGACGTACGATATTGGGAAAAAAGCTATTTATCTCGCTTCCGTCAAAATTTACCATCGGGCTGTTTGCCAAGCTCGGGCAGCTTATTATACTGCTGAAATTTGCAACAGCTCCAACCCCTCCAAAACCATCTTCAAACTGATGAAGGATCTTTTAGCAAAACGAACCGGTGCCCTGACGACTGGCTCCACTACTCACTGTGAGGCCCTTGCTCTGTTTTTTCGGGAAAAGGTCGAAAACATCTATAAGACGTTCCCCTTTATAGGGCCTCCAGTTGAGTCTCCGATTAACATCTATGGAGATATCGTTTTGCACGAGCTGCCCCCGTTGACGTCTGCAGGGTTTGACCTCCTGGCGCAGCAGGTTAAGTCTGGGTCCCCCGCTGATCCGCTCAGCTCAACTCTTTTTAGAGATCAGTCGTTCGTGGGTCGGGCCGTGATACACTCCTTGATTAACATCTCGCTGGAGTCCGGCACGGTACCCGCTAGCTGGAAGCGGGCGGTGGTCTCTCCCATCTTAAAGAAACCTTCTTTGGACCCAGATAAACCTGAAAACTATCGGCCTATCTCCCTGCTCCCTTGGCCGACTAAAGTGTTGGAGGCCCATGTCAACAAAGCTCTTTCGGCCCACCTCATCCATGCTAACATCTTGGATCCCACCCAGAAGGGTTCCGTGCTGGCCACAGCACGGAGACCGCCCTTCTCTCCATGGCTGAACATCTTCGCACGGTGATGGATGCGGGGCAGACTGCGGCGCTCGTTTTATTAGATCTGAGCACCGCGTTTGATACTGTCTCTCATTCCATCCTGTTGCATCGCCTGGAGGAGATTGGGCTGGGTGGCCCTGCACTCCAGTGGTTCCGGTCCTTCCTTGACGATCGTTTCTTTAGCGTTGCCGTGCCACTGTTCCAGTCCCAATTCCATCCTCTGAGACAGGGGGTGCCGCAAGGCTCCTCGCTGTGAAGGACTGGACTTTTGAGAACCAGCGGTGCCAGGGAACAACACCTGAAACCTTCGTAGGATACCTGTTCGGCGCCAAGTGACAGAGACACGGGACACTTCCTTCGGCGTCAAAGATCAGCGTTTATTACTGCAGGGAGGCAAAAGTCATGGGAAGTACAACAGAGTGTAGGTTCCAAGAGTCTGCTTCAAATTGTAAATGTGGATCGTTCCTTTTATACACATTTTCAGCATTCAATAACGTAACGAACAAAAGGTTACAACTCAGTTCCCACAATAAACTTAAAAGGCTTCAATCATGGTGTCGGAAACCCGGAACATAATCATAGTCACATTTGTCGGTTCCCAACTGTAAAAGCACATTATCCTGCTGCTATGCACATTCCACTCTGGTTGTAAAAGGACGAGAGTAAGAGACAGGAACAGTTGCAAGGAAGTCAGACAACAGAAGAAGAAGGAGTGTGGAGGAAATATCGGAAGCGCAATCCCAGGATCAAAGGATTCGAGCCGAGCGCATGCGGGGCTGAAACAATAGGCCAACGTGGGAAGATTACCCAGCTGCGGAGCCATCTGTCTTTGCCGTGCCATCCCCCAGTCTTGGGAATCACAGGATCATGAGGCGGACATTTGCCTGTTCGCTGACTACGTGAGGGCAAGAAACAAAATGGATGCCGTATCTAAAATGGAACCCGAGGGTTCAAAAATGAAGAACCTGTAAATAAGACGAACCCTTCTAAGTAGCGTAGCGAAAATGCGTACACCTATTAATCTCGTCATTTACGGTTCATAGATACCACACTCGCTGGCATCGTAACGGTTCTCATTGGTCCTCAGACGCTCCTTTTGCCCTCATGTAGGCAAGCACTAGTCAGAATCATAATCAATGTCGATATTCATCAGATCATTCAAGTGTTGTTGGAACATCATCTTATTCATCAATGTCTCGCCGGTAACAGATGGCCTTCTTATACACGCTGTAGCACAAAGGCCACATAAGGCAGGACCACACTGCACACAAAGACAACACGTGAACAGAAACGTCACAACAACCCCTATAATCATCAGAATTTTCCAACCCCAAGTTGACATCAGACCCCAACACAATCCTAGAAGCGTCCAATCTCCCTCGTCCACGTGTATGGACTCCGCGATTTTATGCAACTTCGAGATGGCTTGATAAACCGTTGGAGCGTTATCAGGTATGAAAATGCAGCAGCTCGAATGGATGACCTTACACACACCACCTCTGTCTGCTAGTACTACGTCTAGAACCATACGGTTCTGTAGCGTCATAAGCCTATCCGCTTGAAGCTCTGCTGTCAGATTACCAAGGGCGCTTGCAGTTATGTTAGCAGTTGCTTCCACTACACGAGTTAACTGTCTCAGATTCCTGCTATTGACCATAGGGCCCAAAACGGTAGGAAACCCTTAAAGAAATCTCCTGCTTCTTGACCGGCAGTATCTTCTTTACTAACGACACCTCTCACCACTCTAGTTTTGTGATAATCTGAGGCAACAGTGAAAGTTGGGGGCAAAAGATTAGCGATATAGCAGGTACCCGAGAAGTCATGAGGTAACCACGTATATGCGCGATCATAACATACAAAATAGGTACCCTTGGCAGTCAGGAAGACAGGGGAAGAGAGCATTGGTAACACGTAAGTATCAACACAAGCGCTCTTCCCAAGCTGAGCTCTCGGATTGCGACCAAGACCTTGCAGACAGAAATGACCGAGATGAGGTACGATCCAGATTGGAGATGAGCTTTTAAACTGCCTATTTTTCACTGATGTACTATACTCAACCTCACTCAGATCCTTATAAGCTCGCACCTCTTCCTCTGGGATAAGTGTTGCGTCAAAAATATCTCTATTTAAATCTGCAATTGCTATCGCCAAAGACTTGTGGTACGGGCCAGGACCAAGGTCTGCAGAGCGAGGCTCTCGATGGGGGTAGGAATCTAGTGCACTACGGAACATGGTCTGGAATGCTCGAGCTGACCCCTGGGGGCTGTAAGGAAGGACAAAATATGGAATACCCTTATCCATGGTATGTGGCATTAACCCTCATACCCAACAATTGGTAGTGTTCACCACCAACTGATGCTGATGTAGAAGTTGAACAAAAGAATTGTTCATAAATTCCGCACGTCTGACCTGTTCATGTTGGGGCAGAAGATGAAAGGAATGTGGGGACATAGTGGAAACAGAATTTAAATCATGAGGAGGAGGAGTAGGTAAAGTAGACGGTAGCAATGATTGAAAAAATAGCCTCTGTATCAGCTGCCACTAATAGGTCGTCAACGTATTGAACTAAGGCTGTGCCTGTCGGCAACACAAATGCATCAAGCTGACTTTTAAGTGCTTGGCTATAGATCGATGGACTCTCACAGTAGCCCTGTGGTGCGCGTTTAAATCTAAAACTGCGACCACCTAGTGAAAATCCGAATAAGTCTCTGCTTTCCTCAGCGATCGGAATACTAAAGAAAGCATTCTTTAGATCAATTACCGTGAACCAGGAGGCAGAAGCCGGAATCAGGGTCAACAAAGCCGTGATGTCAGGCACCACAGGAAACTGGGGAATCACGATTTTATTTACTTCTCGCAAATCAATTACAAAGCGGTACACAGGAGGTTTAGTTGGATCTGTGCGTTTCAAAATCGGTAACACAGGACTATTACACACATTGCCTCGAGTTTCTTCAATGACATCCTTTTCGATCAGGTCATAAATGATCGCTAATAGTGCTCGCTCACCCAAAGAGATACGATACTGTGGTATACGTGGGAAACACATATTCGATTTCAACTGAACCACATAAGGTGGGATGTTCAATAAGCCTACATCGTTGGGACCCGTAGCCCATAACGACGCAGGCAGGAACTCAATTCCGGTGGGAACTTATCAATTGATAAGTACATAGGAGAGATCGCTCTCTGACCTAATATAAGCTCCACTCCCGCAGGAGAGCAGTACAAAGTCGCATATAACCGTTTTAACAAATCCAAGCCCAAAAGATTCTCACCACAACCAGTAGATAAAATCAATGGGGCCTCTAGCTCATGAGGACCAATCGTAAGGGACAAAGGGCTAGAGACAGGATTGCTAACAGGGGCGCCAGAGAATCCAATGGAAACATTTGTTAAGCCGGACAAAGGTGCGCCAGGGAGTTTCGAGTGCATGATGGAACTTTTCGTCGCACCAGTGTCTAACAGAAAAGGCTCAACAACGCCAGATGTAGCAACTGCGACGTAAGGCCCACTCTGATCAACCAGAACTGATACTACTCCCTCTCTCGGTCGGTGGCTGTCCTAGTAGTGGTTACCTGCATCAATCTCATGTTCGACGTAATAATCGTCCACATGATACTGTGCTGATTTATCGGACCTCACATTTCGTTGGTCAAAATAATTATTCGCGTCTGATGGGGTATGAGGGCGCTCATGATTTTGCTTTTGAGGGGCACCGCGGCCTCTACCTCGGGGTGCTTGTTGAAGACCACCACGACCCCCTCGTGCCGACACACCGTTAAGCCGGTCACGCAAAGCTGGACAATCATATTTTATATGGCCCTCTCTTCTACAATATGCACACTGATTATACCCAAGCGTAGATCTAAAGTCGGAGAAGTCAGATCGTGACTGCATTCTAGTGGACTGGTCTCGTGGTCGATACTGCTGCTGTGAATCATTTTGATTCGAACGTGGAGGATATGCCTGCTGTAACAAAACCTTTGTTTTGAGCTCCTTCGTTTTCTTATCTGAACGATCACTTTCTTCCTTTTCCCTATTCTCATAATATTGAGCCGTAGCTAATATCTGTGCAGTGGTTGAAACAGCCCATGCACTTTCTGAATTCTTCAATTTGTTGCACAGCTCAGGCAACAAATTTAAGACAAACTTATCAACAAATAACCGTTGACCACCTTCGGTGCTCATGTCCTGACCACTATGATCGACAAATGCCTCCTCAAATCTAGTAAAGAAATCGGAGACACTCTCGTCTTTCTTTTGCTTACAAGCCGATAATTTATCCCAATTTACCTTCATCGCTGGCATGAGCGTTTTCATAAGCGTAATAATTTTCTGAGGCAGATCCGTAATCAACGGCTCAGGTTTAGCCCCACCAACTTGTCGTCCATCTGCCGCTAGCAGTGTAGCCCAGTCACCACCCAACTCAACTAAATGATTCTCTTGGCGAATTTTCGCCCAAATCGGTTGTGGTACGACATTTCCAAACAGCATGTCGATGTCCGCATGATTCATAATAGTAGCGTCTACCAGTTGAGACAACTCCTTAGCCGGATTCTTGCGTGGATCAGGTAAAGATTGTTTCACCTGCAAAACTTCTGATCGCTTCCATGGGAGGTGTATCCAAACTCTCTGAAAGTATGGCAGAATCACAGGATTAGCTTGCGGATCACCTGGCATGTATACTGGCGGAACCTCTCTCATAGGATACTGACCAGAGTTCGTTTTCTGAGTATCAGAATCGTCATCAAACGACACTCGAGAAAACACTGTGCACCGTAAGGCTAATAATCGCTCTAATGCACGTCGTACATCTCCACCTACAATCATGCCGTTCGAAAATTGACTCTGAAGTTCAGTCATATCGGGCGGTACATTATCTAAATCATCATTATACCATTCTTCTCTCAAAAAGTTACACATTTCTTCAAACACAAATCTCTGAGTGGGCTCATTAAACTGAGAAAACGTATCAAAGACCACGCGCGGCGGGTAGTTAGCAGGGTGTCTTATCCATCTACGCGCCATAGTTACCAACGTGGCACTCTCCCTTCCACCAGGGATTTGACTGCGCCTCTGAGGAGTTTCAGAGACTTCGGATCGAAGTAACGATCCAGAAAGTGGGGAGTAAAGAGTAGCGACAGTATTAGGGATACGATTACGAACAGAAGGAGAAAAAAGAACAGGAGCAACAACATTAGAAGTGAACGTAGGGACAGCAGAGATAGCCGGGACGGCTGAGGTAACAGGAACAATTGACTGAGGAGGTACAGGCAAAGGAGCAGTAGGAATAGGACCAGGTGGTAGGACAAACGCAGGACCAACAACAGGCTGACCAGCAGCCGCTGGAACTACAGGAGGAACTACAGGAGGAACTACAGGGGCTGTAGCACCCTGTGCATAAGGAGGTGGCGATTTCATCAAATACGCTAACAGAGGATCCTCCTTCGAGTCCTCTTCTGTCCTATCAAGACTAGTTGATAATACCGGATAACATTTGTCTATCCTCATGTGGTGTAGTCTAGTAGAAACTTCTATTTCTTTTTCTTCTTTATCTCGCTGACATTGTTGTACAACTTGCATTATCGGGACGATACCTTCTTTACGATTCTTTTTAAGCTGTTTGATTTCTTTCTATTTGGCCTCTTTATGCCACAACCGAAGGGAATCAAACATGGCTGGCCTAGCTTTCTTCTTAAATAATTTAGTTTCTAGATTATCTAAAATCTCCATTCCAAAACTTCCGTGTGGTGGCCAACTAAGGACACCATCCTTTCTCGTATAATCGACCCAACAGTTATTATATATAATAGGGCCCACACCATGTCGACTATAGAGCTCATATATCGGAGTTCCAACTGGAGGTATCGGACACGAGTCCTCCAACCGGGAATCCTTGTTGCAACATTTGAAGAAACCAATGAAACCACTACGGCTAGGCATCATGCACACTAACCAAGTATCAAACTTCAAGGGTTACCAAAGTACTAAATCTTCGTGAAAGACAAAACCCTTGGTTTTTGGCAATTGCAACTGTCAAATAACAACTAAGGACCAACAACTAAGCACCACAAATGCAATGGAACCATGCAAACAACTAAGCACCAACAACTAAGGACTGGGAGCGACCCACAAATACTTAACTGAGAGCTCGATGGCGTCACCAGGAAGGCCCGTCTATCGTCTCGCCATACAAAGGACTACGCCAGGCACCAAAACAGGTCGACAGTCAGAGCATCGATCCGTTGCAGCCGTCAGGAGGCGGGAATCTTCGCGGGAAAAATCTTTGGACCACTTATTTCGACAACAGGATCGATGAAGCGGGGTGCACCTTTTCCTCGGAGATTTCACACGAAGTTCCTCGCAATCGTCAGGGTTTGGACCGGTACCGCTGATGTCGCCCCACGTTGGGCGCCAACTGAAGGACTGGACTTTTAAGAACCAGCGGTGCCAGGGAACAACACCTGAAACCTTCGTAGGATACCTGTTCGGCGCACAAGTGACAGAGACACGGGACACTTCCTTCGGCGTCAAAGATCAGCGTTTATTACTGCAGGGAGGCAAAAGTCATGGGAAGTACAACAGAGTGTAGGTTCCAAGAGTCTGCTTCAAATTGTAAATGTGGATCGCTCCTTTTATACACATTTTCAGCATTCAATAACGTAACGAACAAAAGGTTACAACTCAGTTCCCACAATAAACTTAAAAGGCTTCAATCATGGTGTCGGAAACCCGGAACATAATCATAGTAACATTTGTCGGTTCCCAACTGTAAAAGCACATTATCCTGCTGCTATGCACATTCCACTCTGGTTGTAAAAGGACGAGAGTAAGAGACAGGAACAGTTGCAAGGAAGTCAGACAACAGAAGAAGAAGGAGTGTGGAGGAAATATCGGAAGCGCAATCCCAGGATCAAAGGATTCGAGCCGAGCGCATGCGGGGCTGAAACAATAGGCCAACGTGGGAAGATTACCCAGCTGCGGAGCCATCTGTCTTTGCCGTGCCATCCCCCAGTCTTGGGAATCACAGGATCATGAGGCGGACATTTGCCTGTTCGCTGACTACGTGAGGGCAAGAAACAAAATGGATGCCGTATCTAAAATGGAACCCGAGGGTTCAAAAATGAAGAACCTGTAAATAAGACGAACCCTTCTAAGTAGAGTAGCGAAAATGCGTACACCTATTAATCTTGTCATTTACGGTTCATAGATACCACACTCGCTGGCATCGTAACGGTTCTCATTGGTCCTCAGCTGAGTCCCACGTTGTTCAATCTATACGTGAGACCGCTGGCTGAGGTCGTCAAGCAATGGGACATGACCATGGTCTCATATGCTGACGACACTCAGCTAGCGGTTTCGATCAGCGGGGATCCGGACCGGGATGCCCCCAGGATTCAGAGTGGACTCAGGGCGGTGGCAAGCTGGATGAAGAACAACTGTCTCCAGCTCAACGCTAAGAAGACGGAGATCATGATTGTCGGTAGGAGGGCGGATCTATGGGGGGACAGGTGGTGGCCTGCGGAGCTGGGGCCGGCCCCCCTTCCGGTCACTGAATTAAAGAACTTGGGAGTATGGATGGACCCTGCTCTTACTTTTGTGGTCCACTCAAAGAAAACCGTGGCCTGTTGCTTCGGCATCTTACGGTCGCTGCGTCCCATTTTGAAGTTCTTTGACCATCGTACCAGGCAGCTGATAGTCCAGGCTACTGTGTTATCCCGCCTGGACTATGCAAGCTCTCTCCTGGTAGGCTCCAATCTGGCTGAGGTTACCCGCCTCCAACGCGTTCAGAACGCTGCATAGTTGGCTTACCCCGAACAAGTTCCGTCTCCGGCACATTGAGATCACTGCATTGGTTGCCTGTTAGGGCAAGAATCCAGTTCAAAGTGCTGTGTCTGGCGTTCAAGATTTTGAGGGGAGGGGGTCCTCAAATTCTTGCGGACCTTTTGTCCTGCTATGTGCCTACCCGGTCCTTGAGATCTTTGGGCCAAGCACTTACTGTGATCCCTCGATACAGGTTGTGTCGGGCTGGTGGCCGATCCTTCCGGGTCAGAGCAGCCCAGCTCTGGAACTCCCTTCCGGTAGAGTTGCGGTTACTAGATGACCTTTTAGCTTTTCGTAAAGCTTTAAAAACCTTTTTGTTCTAATAAACCAGCTATCTGTTTCTTTATCTGTTGTGTTTCCCTGTAGGTGTTGCATACTACCTGACATGCGCCAGGACGCCCCTTAGCTGGGGCAGCTGTGCGCGATACAAATGTATGTAACATAACATAACATATCCATGGCACGCCGTATCAGTGCTGAGTGAATGTGTGGGAGTGACTGCATGAGGACCACCCGTTATTAATTACAGTGCACAGCGGTGTTACCCTACATGTTGATTCCTTGCCAAAAGAATACTCCATTTGACATTGTTTTTTACCCGTGGCACACGATGCCGTTCAAAAGTGTTGTAATTATCTGTGTGTACACATTTCTGATATCGTTGTGACCCGGGGTGCACCCGATAACCGTGTGGTATTGAATTGTAATAATTTCCAGGGTGGGTCTAGATCTGACAATGTTTTGCACTGCATACTACCCTGTTAGGGCTAGTAGTGCTAGTAATATTTCCAAATGTGATTTATGCCCAGAAGTACATGGGGCCCGATTCACAGAATGAATCTAAGACTAAATCCTAAACTTACTACTATTTGGTATTCACAGAATGCACTTACTACTTTCGGGATTCACAGAATGAACTTACTACTTTCGGTGCTTGCCGCCCCGAGGCGGAGCTTGCGGCCCGGAGGCAGAGCTTCCGGCCCAGAGATTCCAGCCACGGCAAAATTCCCACCTCTGAGCCGGAAGCTCCGCCTCCAAGCTGCAAGCTCCGCCTCCGGGCCGCAAGCTCCGCCTCCAGGCCGCAAGCTCCGCCTCCAAGCCGGAAGCCCCGCCTCCGGGCCAGAATTTACGGCCCGAGTGCGGACGTAAAGTTAGTAGTCTTAAATCTATTCTGTGAATACCGAAAGTAGTAAGTTCATTCTGTGAATCCCGAAAGTAGTAAGTTCACTCTGTGAATCCCGAAAGTAGTAAGTGCATTCTGTGAATACCAAATAGTAGTAAGTTTAGGATTTAGTCTTAAGTTCATTCTGTGAATCGGGCCCTTAGTGTTCATGTTTTGTTAATTAATGTGTGTGTTGGATACAAACTTTATTTGCAGACACCATATGTGAAGTCTCTTTTGTGATGCTCAGTGTATTTATTACGTGAGAGTGCTGTGCCAATGCTTTACACATTGTCTTTATCATAAGCCTGATTGCTCAGTGCCAAGTTACCCCTCAGCCATCCAGAAAGTGCCAGTTCCAACACTCACTCACTTACTCTCATTCTCACTTGCACTCACTTTTACTTTATCTCATTTATTGATGTAGTCTCACTCTGACCCACTCAGTACCACTCATTCTGATTCACTAAATCTCACTCTGACTCATCAGTCTCACTTATTTAACATAAAAGATTACTATTTTTTTATTTAAATACATCTTTTTACATTTCCCTATACTTTATTATAACTTAGTTTTTAATCAAATCTTTAAACATTTTAAATATATTAAAAGCGGTTTATAGAAAACATTAAAAGTAGGTTTATCATATTTTAATAAAAAAATATTTTCTTCAGTTAAAAGAATCTTTTATTTTTACAAAAATAAATATGTATTATATTTAGAAAGTTGCCTCAACATTAAGTTATCTTTATTTATATATGCAACTATTTAAATAATTTCATTTAACTGTATTTCCATGGGGTTTTATTTTAAGTCCCTGTCTTAATTGTTGCTATGGGAGGGTATTGCAGTATCAGTGGATGGCCTTGTGTGGCGCAGGACTTACTACTGTTTCTTTTTTGGCAGTTGTTAGACCTTGCACCCTTGGTGTGGTTTCCCCCTAACTGTTTGCCTTCAGACCTCTTGATTTTTGCTGACTTCGTTTGTGCCGGCCTTAGGACTCTGGACACTTTACCACTGCTAAACAGTGCTAAAGTGCTTGTGCTCTTTCCTTAAAACATCTTAGATTGGCTTATACCCAACTGGCATATTTAATTTACTTGTGAGACCCTAATAAAGTAGCACTACCTGTGCCCAGGGCCTATAAATTAAATGTTTACAGTGGGCCTGCAGCTTTTATTGTGTCACACACTTAAGTAGCACAATAAACATGCAGCCCGAGTGTGTGCACACTTTTTACTGTCATGTCAACTTGCCAAGATAAACACCTTTCTTTTTAATGCATATAAGTCACCCTTAATGTAGGCCCTAGTGAGCAAAAGAACAATGGATTTAACCTAGATCTCTTGACTGGAGGTGAATATTTGATTCATTCGAAATTCCGTCCATCCTTTGTTGCTGCAGCACAGTTTTCTCAATGGAGGCATGGGTCGAGCATTATACAAGAATATTTGCACCAGAAGATGCGTCCCCTTTACGAGGCCATGACAGTAATTCACCTTTACTCCAATGTGATTTCCAATCTCCTTTTGAAGTACAAGAGATTATTAACTCTATAAATACGATTATATCAGGCAAAGCTCGAGGCCCAGATGGGGTCCGTGTGGACATTTTTCCCAAATGAAACCCCTACTAATGGGGACCCTTACCTTCAAATGTGTTTAGATTCCTAGTGCAGGGGCCGATTCCAGAGTCCTGGAAGTTCACTATCATAGTCTGTATTTTTTTTAAAAAAGCAGACTACCTGCTACTGGCGATCTCTTTGACTCTAGTACTAAGATTTTAGGCCGAATTCTATTGCCACGCCTTGAAGTTTGGGCTCTTGCAAATAACATCTTATCAGATGTCCAATTTGGTTTCAGCCACAATGGGGTCAATTACGATGTTGTTCGGAAAGGCTTTGAACGGCATTCGATTAGTCCGAATCTGATTCGGAACCCGCCTTTTCTGACCGACTTGGACACTTTACCCAACGACCGATTACAATGGCTGGAAAGCGTTCGAACTGTCCAACTCGGTTCCAAAAGGCATTGGGAGTAACCGAATCAGTCAGAGCCGAATTGTAGCAGACTACGGACCGCGTTTTCAGCCGAGCGATTATGATGTCAGATTCAGACAACCTTTCCGAATCGGTTGTTCCGACACTAATAGGCTGTTAGAATGTGACTTTAAGGGCCGGTAGCAGGTCCCCCCTTTACCCAGGGCCCTCAGAATAGGGCCCGTGGGGGTACCCATGGGTCCCCCTTCCAAATGCATGCACAGTGTGACAGGCGCCATGGGGTGCCCGCCACAGGGTGCAAGGTTTTCCATAACGACCCCTTTTTTCAATGAGAGCCTGTGTTCTCATTCGGAACCCAGGCTCCCATTGATGTCAATTCAAGTCCGACCGAGCGATTTCCGGAAGCATCGTAATCGTTCAGTCGGAGTCGCAGAACCCGATTAGGAGGGAAACGATTCCGAAACTGATTCGGTCTGAAGATTTTCCAGACGACATTGTAATTGGCTCCAATGTCGGGACAATCAAGCAACCCCTAAATCTTTATTTAATTTGGGGGACGTACACGAAGGATAAGAAAGGCTTTTTGCACCTTGCTTTTATCGATTTAGCAGTGCCTTCAGTCTTGTGAATCGCATGAAGTTGTGGGATTTAATGGGTTAAAAGCTGTGTACATCAGGATCTTATTTTTAGTGCCCTATATGGCCCTTCAGGTGAATGCTTAGTAGGGGTTTAATTTCAACTAGGGGTGTTAGGCGGGTTGCATCTTGGCCAGTTTTCCTTTTCTGCTATATAGTAACGGTATTAGCAACCATTTAGTAGAACATGACAAAGATCTACCCTGTATTGGCCAACAATGCATTCCCATTTTATTATACTTGGATGACGCAGTTTTGATTGTGTGCACTGCAACTAGTCTCCAGTCCCTTTTAGAATTGTTTTTAGTGTTTATGGAGGACCTGGACCTCTAATTAAATTTCTCAAACTCCCTATGTAATGACATGTGTTGTATTCCATTGTACTTGTCATTATATTTCCTAGCAACTGCATCTTAGGAACTGCAGGCTTCCACTACTGGAATCCAGCTTGTTGGAATTCAGGAGACGGAGGCAGACGTTGCTCTGGATGGATAGCTGGTGGCGGTAGCTCCTATTTACTTAAATAAACTACCTTCTGCAAGTATTTGGTGATCCATTCTTCAAAAAAGGCGGCGAGGATGGGATTCATCTAATGAAGAAGGAAGTGTGGACGACTTCACCGAGATTTGAAGTTTTCGTTGTTTGGAGCAGTATCGAAGGGTTTCTACAGAGTATTTTGTATACTTAATACCGAAGACCCTTGAAGTGTGAGTAAATTCCAGAAGTGTTAAATTGGCAAATTCCTGTTACTGTGGATTTTAAGTGAGTAACAAAACTTATTTGGCAACGGTTCTTCCTTCGGTGAGGACGAGCTGAGGAGAACGCCATTTAAATCATCACGGAGTCACGCAGACCGGTTCTTTCGTTGATTCCTGTGCCCTGCGCGAAGCATTCTTACCAGATGACATCATTTTGACGCTGCACGTCTAACGCGGTGTGACCGGTTGCTCTTAGTTCACGTCATGCGTGTCGCCATTTTGGTTGGCATTACAGTTTAACCCCTTGCATGCTGATGACGGCCCCCATCCATCATGCACTACGGCGCTCGTGTGCTGATGACGGCTGGGGGCCGTCATAAACCCGCCCACTGGCGATTTTGCCACACAGGTGCAGAATCGCGGCAGCATGCAAGGGGTTAAGGTGCCTAGTCGGCGGCAATGTTTTGCCAACCACGTATACGTAAAGACATAAGAGGAAGTCTAGAAAGACACTTACATCGTGTGTGATTATTTAATTATTTGTGCGAAGTTGCGGGTGACGTTGGCAATTAGCACAGTGCCAGTCATTACAATCGCACGGAAGACATTGGTGTTATGGCACACCGCCTGTCATTAGAATCACACGCCTGTCTCGGTGGTGTGATTACTGAAGGATTGAGTATAGTTCTGAAGACATCAGTGATAGGCACACCGCCTGTCATTTCAGGTAACATGACCTCTCAAGTTATTTCTCCTCCCCCTACATTAAAAATGCACCTTTTATTCGTGAATTGCAGTGAATACTACCGCAATTAACTTTTACTCACGTGTACCGCCTGCTGGTCCCCGGTCCGCCACGGCTTGTGCCGGTTATTGCGGAGGGACACTCAGCAAGGGAACACATAGCAGCGTCATCAAAGCTGCCCCGCCCCTTCCTCCTACATATTCCACTCCACAGCACGGACGCGCGCAGCGGCGCGCCAAAGGCAAGCACGTCTGCGCCCGTCCACGCCAGGACGCCGCCCGCTGCCCCGACCCCTACATACCTCCCTAGCTGTACAGCGGTAAGCCTCTCCCATTAGCCATCATGCTCAATTACTCACGGGAAGAATTATTAGCCCTCAATCCCAGAAATTCGTTGAATGTACGTAAAGTCCAAGTTGTGCAGAGCACACTGAAGTTTAGTACTTGTAAATCCACAGCTACCGCTATCCCTCCGCCCAACCTTGCTTGCTCCGCCCCTACGAACTCGGATGCAGGCAATGGATGTATTCAGGTATCAGCCCTATACCTCAACACTAGATCCATCCCCAAGCATGCTCTTGAGGTTTGGAGTCTTTTAGATATGGAGCGGCCTGATATTTGTTTCTTCACTGAAACCTGGTTACATAGCCTTGCCTCGCCAGATGTGGCTATTGCCTTTCCCCAGGACTATCATCTAATCAGGCAAGATAGAGAAGGCAGGAAAGGTGGAGGCGTCGCGGTGGCGGCCAGACCTCCTATCTCCATTACCCTTCTCGACTCTTTCGTTAAACCAATGCTTGAAATACTAATAGTTAATATCTTGTACAACAATACACCATTGGGAAGGGCTGCCTTAGTTTATAGACCCCCGAGAGACAAAACCAAATTTGTCAATGTTCTTCTTGATACAATAGCTTCCCATGTATTGGCCACTGATAATTTCATCCTGATAGGCGATTTTAATTTCCACGCTGAACGTGACCACGATGAAGATAATTGCCATCTATTTTCTACTTTAGAAACGCTATCACTATCTCAAAGAGTCACTGGACCGACACATCAAGCGGGGCACACTCTTGACTTGATTTTTACTAATCTTCCCAGCCTTAATTGTGAGCCCCCATTACCTATGACGTGGACCGATCACCACCTTGTAAAATTTAGGTTTTGCAGACCAACTGGCTCCAGACCTTCTAACCGTCCAGACACCAAATTAGTACGGCCCTGGCGTAAGTTGACCTTAGAAGCTTTTTCTTCAGCTTTTACTCCTCCAAACCCTCATGTAACAAACATTAACTTAACCGCAGCCCAGCTAGAAGCATCAATCAGGGGTACTTTGGATACTATCATACCTAAAACCACAGTCAAGGTGAAATCTATAGCATCGCCTTGGTTCACGGATGAACTCAAAGCGGATAAATCCGCTAGTAGATCGGCGGAACGACTGTGGAGAAAAACCGGGTCTCCAGAAAATCGTCTGAACTATAAACGGGTTCATGCAACCTACCTGAAAAAAATAAAAGCTGCTAAATCCACTTACCTCACGTCTAGGATCAATAAAGCCGCCCACTCGAGCAAAGAACTATATAAAATAGTTAAAGAATTCACCTCTCCGCAGGTGGAGCAGTCAGCATTCTTGCCCTCAGCTCAGTGGGTTGACTCACTCGCAGTTTATTTTGATAATAAAATTAAGACGATCTACTCCACATTTGCAACCCCTAAATCAGATACCCACCAAATCAGAGAGGCCCCACCCTGCCTTCCTGCTACCCCTGCCCACACTGAATCCCCTTCCATTCTGGAATTTGAGACCATCACTACAGAGGAAGTGTTAGAAACCCTCTTGAGGGTGAAATCTGGCTCCCCTACTGATTCTGTGATCCCGTGTAAGTGTAATATGATTTCCCCCCTCTTTGATTAGTTCTCTTACCAACATCTTTAATGCTTCATTTGATCTCGCCTCGTTCCTCAGTTGTTGGAAGGTGGCTCAGATCAAGCCTATTCTAAAAAAAAACAATAGTGACCCCACCATCTTGTCCAACTATAGGCCGATCTCGCTTCTGCCTTACTTTGGTAAGGTACTGGAGCATCTTGTTAATAAGCGAGTTTCAACATTTATAGAGGAACAGGGTCTCCTCGATCCCTCACAGTCGGGGTTCCGGGCTGCTCATGGGACCGAGACTGCTGTGATGGAGGTAGTGGACAACATCTGCCTCTCTCTTGATAGGGGTGAGTCCGCGGTCCTTGTCTTACTGGATTTATCGGCTGCCTTTGACACCGTCTCCCACAGTATTCTTCATCAACGACTGTGGGAGATCGGTGTCAGAGGCAAAGCCAGTGCTTGGTTTGAGAGTTATCTGGCCGGCCGGTACACCTATGTAAAGGTGGACACCTTGGAATCCAGTAAGATCCCCCTTCCCGTTGGAGTTCCCCAGGAGTCAATCCTAAGTCCCCTGCCTTTTAATCTCTACCTCACCCCTCTGGCTAAAGTAATAAAGTCTTACGGCTTCTCTACAGTATCTTATGCAGATGATACTCAGGTGTTGATTACCTGCAGTCTGGATTTTGCTGACACTCGTTCCAGATTCCAGAAATGTATGATTGCCATCAAGGACTGGATGAGTGTCAACAAACTCCAACTGAATTGCGGCAAGACTGAAATAATGCTGTTTGGTAAGGCCAAGCAGATATGGACGCAGGATTGGTGGCCGCAGGAAATGGGACCCTGCCCCGAGCCCAAAGAGGTGGTTCGCGACTTGGGAATCATGATTGAACCCACCCTCTCTATGAAATCCCATGTTAATCTTGTGTCCCACACCTGCTACGGCATCCTGCGCCAGCTGCGTAAGATATTTAAGTGGCTCCCCCTTGAATCCAGGAAACCCTTGATTCAGGGACTCATTATCAGTCGCTTAGATTATGGCAATGCCTTGTTTGCTTCCATAAATGAGTGTCTGTTGACCAAGCTACAGACGGTTCAGAACGCCGCAGCCCGCCTGGTGCTTAGCCTGCCCCCTAGGTCATCTGCTCTGCCTAGCCTCAGGGAGTTACACTGGCTCCCTGTGCGCCAAAGAAGCCACTTCAAGATACTTAGTATTGTACACAAGCTTCTTATGGGAACTGGTCCTTCTTATCTAGCAAAGAAACTGGTTCTGTACAAGCCTTCCAGAGTTTTAAGATCCAGCTCTAAATGCCTTCTGGTCCAACCAAGGGCCAGAACTACGAGAAATGGCTGTCGGGCCTTTTCTTATATAGCCCCCTTACTCTGGAACAAACTGCCTCTTCATCTCTCGTCCATTTCTAACCACATGGCTTTCCGGAAGGGTCTGAAAACATGGCTCTTCCCCAACTAACCAGTTCACCTTCTTACTCAAGGGTCGTTGTCTCTTTCTGCTAAGCGCCTTGAGACCTTTTTGGTGATTCGCGCTCTATAAAAGAATCTATGACTATGACTATGACATTTCTACAAGACCCCGGTTCACCTTGCATGGATTAGGAAGACTGGAAAGAATCTTTTAGAACATACTTGGAGGCAATTGGAGATGATGTTTATGTACCCAATGGAAAATTAGCTATTTTAAAACATAATGTGGAAGGTAGAACTGTGCTAAAAACTCTTCCCAAACCTTCTTCTGTATCAAGAAATGCAAATGAAGACTCTGATGACAGGAAAATACATATGAAGTAGCTATAGCAATGTTGGAGGAGAACTATAGTAAGAAATTAAGCATTGTGGTAGAAAGGCACAAGTTTTTTTCTCGCAAACAGTTACATGGAGAAAAGATTGAACAGTGGGTTGCTGCTTTAAGAAGAAGTGTGGGGAAAAGATGAGGTGGAGCACAATAACCTGTTAGGAATTGTGCAAAACAAATTAGAAGAAGATGGTTTGACCATTAGTTTGCAGAAATGTAAATTCTGTCAAACGGAAGTAGATTACCTAGGTCACACATTATCTCAAGAAGGTATCAAACCTAGGTTTAAGTTGGTGGAAGACTTAGAAAAAGCCCCTGTTCCAAAAAACAAAGACCAGTTAAGGTCCTTTCTTGGGCTTGCTGAGTATTACAAGATTCATTTTCAATTTCTCTAACTGTGTGTTTCCTCTTCGTGAACTGATGAAGAAAAATGTGACTTTTGAGTGATCTGACAAGTGTAAGGAGCTTTCGACGAGGTGAAGAAAGCAGTCGCTAATGCTACCTCCTTGAAACCTTTCAATTCCAGGGATAAGTGCATTATTGTAACAGATGTTAGTGGGTATGGCTTGGGTGCGGTGCTAATGCAAATTCATGAGGGTAAAGAAAGAGTAGTAGCCTTTGCATCACACACACTTTAAGGTGCTGAGGGCACGTATTCCACTTATTGCCTGTCCATGCCACTATGCCTGGCATGGACAGGCAAATTGAAAGGTTTGTAAGGGATTGTGTAGCATGTTCACATAGTGACAAGGCACATGTGGTACAGGAAACCTCTATTCATCATGTGAATTGGCCAAAGCAGACATGGGAAAGAGTGGCAATTGACATTTGTGGCCCTTTCGAGATTCTTGGCGTTGGGTGTAAGTATGCCATTGTTTTCATGGATCACTTCTCTAAATGGCCAAAGGTGACTTTTGTACGTCAAAAGTCAAAACTAACAATGTGATTGATTTTTGTGAAGAAATCTTACGTAGAGAAGGTTGTCCCGCAGAAATGTTGAATGATAACAGCCCTCAATTTGTGTCTAATGAATTTGGTGGATGTCTTAAAAAATGGGGCATCAAACATCTGAAGACTCCGGTTTATCACCCAAGGGGAAATGGTCTTATAGAACGCTTTCACCGTGTCTTGGGTGAATGTGTTCAGATGGCTGTACATAGTGATGTAAGCTGGAAGAATTTGGTGAAAAAGATGTTGTGGAATTACAGAACCACCCCACACTCAGTTACAGGTGAGACTCCTGTTTGTTCACATAAAGGTAGAATTCCGTGTTTAATTGCTGTGCCTGCATGGATGGGAAGATGTGGGAAGAAATCAATCAATGAAAGTACCATTAGGACAAAAGTTGAAAATTATCAAAGTTCGTATGAGCGGAGGCACAATGACAAGTTACGAAGAATATTTGAATTGGGTATGTATGTAAGAGTAAAATTGGGGACCACTCAGTGCAAGGGAAGTCCAAACTGTCTGATCCTAAGAAGATTGAGTCAATTAATGGTGACTTCCTGAAACTTTCGGATGGGAAGTGGTGGAATGCCAATCGCGTGGCCAAATGAAATGAAACAGAAGTGTGTGAGTGATTGAATTACAAAATAGTCAAATCTAAACCAGCTGTGTGCAACGGGTTTAATGATGACCCTATCAGAGAATTAAGTGCAATACATTGCCTAAGAACAGAGAACTTAGCACATGGGTAAAAGAACTGCCTAAGAAATTCCAAGATTATATATGTGATTAGTCTGATAATGATTATCTAGTTAATGTTTGGAATGTGTACTCTTTGGACATTTTATTTGCGATATGTTTTCCTAGTTATCATTTTTGTTTGTGAAAGAAAAGGGATATGTTGTATTCCATTGTACGTGCATTTATATTTCCTAGTAACTGCATATTAGCAACTGCAGGCTTCCACTACTGGAATCCAGCTTGTTGGAATCCAGGAGACGAAGGCAGATGTTGCTCTGGATGGATAGCTGCTGGGGGTTGCTGGGGGTTGCTCCTATCTACTTAAATAAACTACCTTTAGCAAGTATTTGGTGATCCATTCTTCAAGAACATGCAACTGTTCCAGCACTAACTCAAAGTCTTTTGAGATGGGGGATTCTGTTTAGCAAAGGTAAACATTTTTAATAATCTAGGGCTCTTGTTTAACCAGTCACTGAGCTGGACCCCACTTTTAACACTTAGATGCCAGACTTTTAACCAGAACATTGAAGCCATTTTAAGATCTACCTGTAAGCTCGAAAATAAAAAATGTGCATGGACTAGTTTCAGTCCCAGGGGGTGCAGATACCCCAATACGCCATGAGGAGCTCGGGATGCCTTACCTGGAAGATCATATTGAATTAGCTCCTTTATTATTGTGGGTTAAAACATGTTCATCTATTGAGACTGGTCTAATTAGATCTTGCATCTCAGACTGTATGTCATTAGATGGGGTAGATCAGATATCATGGCTAAGGAATTTGAAGGCCAACTTTAACTGATTGGGCCTCCACGGCCTTTATAACTTCCCCCCAACAATTGGCCACAATCACAAACTACGCTTTAATCAACTATTTTTAGAGCATTGTATGAATAAGTTTGGCCATTGCTTAGGTCAAACAATCAATTGTAAACCATGCAACAACTAGTGGTTTAGAGCCCTACTTGAGGTGCTGCATTTCCTCTACATATTATCACTGGCTGACTTTGTTTAGACTTTGGACTTTAAATTTCCTTTTTCATTCAAGGGGGGAAGGCAGCAGGATACATCTCTATGTGTGTGTGTCAACTTCGCAAATCAAAGCAGAGTCCATTTATTTTTGTTTTGCCCATTGTATCAAGATCCAAGACATCGTTTTTTAGTGCCTTAGCTACGCAAGGCCAATGTGAGGTGGCATAAGGATGGTTTAATTTCTTGCAGTCTTTAGGCTCAACTGAAATCTGTTCTGCAGCTTTACTTTTTCATAAAATCAGACTTTACATCAGTAAAGAGATGAATTTTTATCGGCTATTTTTTATGTTTTAGATATGATTCAGTCAATTTGCTTGGCTATTTTAAATATTTTAACTTAGAAATGTTAATTGCAAATTGGGTACGGTCTATGATTCTGAACTAGATGAGATTTTTAATCTATGTCTTTCTATTTTATGTATGCTTTTATGGCCTTTGGCCGAATAACGTTTATTTTGAATTGACCTGACTAACTTGAATACCAATTTAATGTCACATGTCACAAATTCAAGAACTCCACTAACTACCCTCTCCAAACGTATTTTAACATCCACTGATGCGAACTGAAAATTGTGTCTTCTCTAGCAATAAAATTGTTCACCGAGCGGGCATCAGGCCATCATTACTGATGAATCTGTGGTAATCCAAAAACTCAGGCAGGCGAAGGTCTATTGCTCAAGGCCTGGGTGAAGATGATAATCTATTAAAAATAACTCTATCCAGTGAGTCCAGCTTCCACCAACCCCACAGACCCTTCATAAATTTATATTAAACAATTCCAAAGAAGGACATGAAAAGTTACTGACAGAAAAGACAGCTGATATATCTAATGATGTAACATTCTAGATGCCACACCATCATGCCACCTCAAGGAAAAGAAATGAGAAAGGTGAATGACAAAAATATTGTGCAGCATGAATATCAAGTCAATGTCTTCACTACAAAAATATCATGATAAAATATCGAAGGGAAGAATATTGGTTTTATGTCTATAATGTTTATAAAATATTGTTGTATATAATATTGTTTAATGCAGTTGTATTAAATATAGATTTCAATCAATTTAATATGTAGTAGTTATTACATTAATTTTAGGTTTTAATATTATTAATGCAATTGTTTTACATTTTTAAGTATAGCTTGTACTTTTAAATGTGTAACTACATTTTTAAATGTTTTAATTAGTAATCTATAATTTAGTAGCCAATTGTTGGGTATGTATGGGAATAAGGTGAACAGTTATTTAAGTGATAAATTATTGTTTTGGCATTTAATGAATTTTTATGTTAATTTAGTTGATGAATAATTATGAAAATTAATTAATCGAGTAAATATTTTAATTATACAAGTACATTTTGTAATTAATTTATTTTTGTATAGTTAAATTAGTATTGCATATTTTAGATGTGGGTTTTTGGGATTGTTGAGGAATACGGAGGAAAGGTATTTAAATTAGAGATTCTTTTTTATTTTAACTAAAGAAAGAGTTGGCGTAAGAACACAAGATGCAGCAGGTACTAGAAGTGGACCTAGCACAGAACCCCCGGCAACATCACTTGAACAGCTAATTGAAACACCTCTGCAGTCCGAGGCTATGATAGGTGTCAGTAACATTGATACATTTGACCACACTACAAGTGCAGAAGGTATGTTTTAATGTCTATTTGATATTTGTGTGGTATTAGTCAAAGGTCCATGTTTATTAGAAAAACTTTAAATCAATGTAGATCACACCATTTTTCAATTTTGTTTAGTGATACGTTTTTTTACAGATTTTACTCCATGTTAAGTTTTATTCTAACACTTGCAACACATTCTTATCTATGTAGTTTCAATTCTTTTTTTAGAAGCAACTTTATTGAGTTTTGTAATCTCACAACACATACGAATATCACATCATTCAATAACAACCTTAGAAAACAACTGATTAAAGGCATCTAGCACATTTATCCCACAGTCTCCATAGATGAGCCAGTCAGGTAGAACTTCAGCATTGTTGGAACAACCAATGGATGCATGCTTCCCCCCACCATTTGCTACATAACCTATATTTGGCAGAGCAGCCACAGGCCTAAAGCATCAGCTTCTCCTGCGGGGCGCACCAGTCTACTCCTCACCGCCATTGGGGTATTGTTGGAGGCGCAGCGGATTTCCAAAGGATAGCTATATCCCTTTTGGCTACCACATTGGCTGTGCCCAGCAGGGACTTATCCGCGCTCATACCTTGTGCCACTTCCAGCACCCTAGCAGCAGTAATGTCGGGGAAAGTTTTGCTTCTCATCCCATTACTGCTGAAAGTTCCGCAACCACCCCCACCCAGAATCTTTGAATGATGGGCACTCCGAGACCATGTGATAAAAATTAGCTTCAATTTGCGAGGATCTAGAAGGTGGAAGGAGGGGGGCTTTATGCAAACGGTCTGGAGTGAGGTACGCACTCCGCTGTGATAATACATTTGGGTCAATCTTAGCCTAGAAGAAATCGTAATGACCATGAGATCCATCAGGGTGTCTCTACAGTCGTCATCCACCAGCGGGCCCACCCACTTCTCTAGAAGAGATCCAATAGAGTCAGGAGCATTGATGATAAGTGTGAGATAGATTTGAGAGACACCTCTCATTCCAAGGGCACCTAGAGTGATCTTGGCTTCAAGGAGGCTAAACCCTGGGAGGGAAGTACCATGTGTAATGTGTGCAAGTAGAGCGTGACACAATTGAGGATATTTGTCGAATTGGGTAATTAATAGTTTGCCTGTGGATTGGAGGCCCTGAAAGGAGTGCATGTGTGTCCCTGCCAAGACATCTCCAAATAGAGTAATGCCTACTGCGTCCCAGTATCAGCCTCTAGGGCTGACACCTCCCCTAACCATTTGCCATGCCACATGAAAGTTTACTGGGTGTGTGTGTGTGACTGCCCAACCTGTGTGAGACACTGCCGCCCGCCATCTGAGAAACACCATTTGAGTCACTGCGGGCAATGTACCCTTATAGCATGGCCATCAAGTTAGAGAAACCCAGAGCGGCAAGTTCAACCCTGTATACAAGATCGGACCATTCCCTGGCGAATCATTTTTTTTTTATATATATTTTTATTAGTTATAACACAAGAGTAGAAATATAAACATCGGGCATCATTTGGCGGAATATATCGTAAAGGTGGACGGGCAAATCAATTAAGAAAATACACAACAATTATAGGCATCTGAAAGACATCAATACCAGCTTAGAGCTGAGGTAAACCAATGCTGTACAGATAACCGCAAGCAAACATCATCGGATCCCGCCCATCCAGAATACAGGATATGAAATCGAACACTCGATACCCAGATATGAAAAAATAAAAGATCAGGAGAACATGCCACATCTCCTGCGAAGAAGGGAAAAGGGAAAAAGAAAGGTCATAGAACAAAATAAAGAAAAAAAAAAAAAAAAAACTCAACCCCTCACCCTGCACCCCTGCGGATGGCTACGACCTAACCCCACTAGCAGCGTGCCTGTCGCCCACTAAACTGACCCCAGGGAAGGGAAAAAGATGGAGGAGGGAATGTCGTAAAAGCAAATATACCCCAGGTCTCCCGTACCCCCCGCCAGCAGCAACCACCCCGAGACATAATCAGACCAACATATAGCGAAATATACAAACCAATCGGGGGAGTGTAGCAAAGCACCACCCAACTCCCATCACGGTACATGTGACAATCCCGGCATTGAATCAAGCTATTTTATCAAACCCAAGCCCTCAAGTTCAACCCTGGCCGGTACGGTATTTCGTGAGAGTCCTCTGCACTCGAACCACCATCTCAAGGAAAAAGGCAGAACGTTCGTTAAAGTCCACGTCAGTGTTGCAGGATCGACAACCGGAAAGAAGTTCACGATATCCACGAAACGATCGAGGGAAAGCGTCCAGAAATAACGAATCTCTCCAACAGTCACTGAGGAACTTGTTACAGCACAGAAGACTGTCCAAATCCGCACGAGGCGGCAGCAGGATCGAGCAGGGAACGCTAGCGACAATCACGGGTTAGCTGGCTGTGAATTGGGGGCCCGACAAAGCACATGAAATCCGGGTTCTGCTCGGGGGCCTCGGTCTCAGGCGTACATTGCACCGCTGGCACCACCGATAGATGAGGACTTAACGGAGAGTCGTGCACCGGTCCCAAGATACCGTCCACTTGCACGATCAGTGTCCGGAATACAGCGGAGGATTGTGAATGGAGCGCCTCAATGGCGGCCATGACGGCCTGTAGCGACGGCGTGCCTTCCGTCCGCTTCATCTCCTCTCACGAAGAGGCAGAGCAGGATACGAACCCCGGAGGCCGGCTTCTCCGGGGTAACAGGCCACGCGAATCCGATGACAACAATGAGCGCTCTCCGTCGTGCAGGATCGACACCTTCGCCGGCAGCGAGGGCCCCGGCCCATCGACCCCGGGAGGGAAGCAGGGTCTCCGGGCGTCGGACCCCGGAAAACGGCAACCGGTGCGGTACGCTGTTGTCTCCACGGTGTAGACCGTTCACCGTGTCAGCATCCAAAACAAACAGTTTACGATGCACTTCGGGGGACCGGGCTCAGTCCAGGTCCAGCGGCCGATGTTGATCAACTCCAACCCGGATAAGCTAGAAATCGAGGCCCCGGCTTCCACATGATGTTAGGCCGAGAATGGGAACACGGCGTATCTTCGGCATCCGACAAGATAAAAAGCTCGGGATCACACCTGTAGAAGCAGAAATACTTCATGAACCCGGGAGTCTGGTGCGAAGTCAGGATTGATAGCAGGATATACGAGCTGCTGGCGGAGGTCGGCGGAGCCGGGAGCTCACGCAGCCATCTTGGTTGCTAGCGTAGCTCCTCCTCCGCGAATCATTTTTTATGATGATTAATTGTGCTGTCAGGAAGTTCCAGTATAGGTTCATCATGCCAAAAGCATCAATGTACGGGCCACGTTGACATTTGGCATACGGCAATCTTGGTCTCTTATTGTACCATAGAAATCATAGGACCAAGGAATCCATCTCCCTGAACCTGTGCAGAGATATCACTTGTGGTAAATTCTGAAAAATATATAAAAATTAAAGGGGGACCATCATTTGGTATAAGGCTATTCTGCCCATGATGCTCAGTGGGAGGGATTGCCATTTTTGAAGATCGGCATTGACTTTCTGGACCAAGGGCATCATATTAAGTGACCATGTAAGGACCGGATGGAGTGCCACTTGCATACCTAGATAGCGCAAAAGCAGCTTACGTTTTGGGAAATCAGTCTTCCAGGTCACACAATCCAGAGAGGGCTACAACGGCACCAATATTGACTTAGTGGGACTGAGGTTCAAACGGAATGCTTCAGCAAAAAGCTGAAGTATTCAAAGGCAGCAATGGCGCTTTGCTCGAGGTTGGAGAGTTATAAGAGGAGGTCACCGGTGTATAATGCTATATGGTCTTTGTGGTCCATGTCCATCCGCTTATCTGGGTGTCGCATCTAATCAGTCGAGCTAATAACTCGATTGCCAGTGCAAAAGAAGCTGGGACAACTCTGCCTGGTGCCCCGGCGTATACAGAAGATGTTTGATACTACCCCATTGGCTTGCACTCCTGCTCTGGAGTTGGAGTAAAGTACCTGATGAAGTCGTTGGAACTGGACCCTAATCCCTGCTCATCTCAGGACCTCAGTATCAAAAGCTTTCTAAAAGTCTATAAGTAGCGAGGCTAGTGGATGGGACAATAAGCGCCAGCGGGTGAGAGTCAAGTGGAACTACTCCTTGTCAGCATAAAGACACATTGTTTGGTGTGTGTGAGGGTCTGCAGGACGCGTCTGAGTTGCATGGCAAGCAGAGTCTCCAGGATTTTGACTTCTCTGTTGAGAAGTGAAATGGGATGGTACTCTGTGCAAGAGACTGGGGAATGATTGGGTCTTGGGTATCACTACTATAGTGGCTTGGTCAATCTCTCCCGGGAGGGAGCTAACCTTCACTGCTTTTTTGTACAGTTTTAATAAGTGTGAAGCAGCGAGGTTCTTGTTTTTACCATAGAGTTCTGAGGGGTAGCCGTCTGGTCCAGGAGTTTTTTTGGACTCCATTGCCGTAATGGCCCTGTTATTTTCTGAATTGTAACAAGGGAGTCTAGGTTCTGTTTTTTCGCTAGCCAGAGTTGTGAAAGAGGCACATCATCCAGTAAGAGAGAAGCCCTCTCGTCCAAAAAACGCAGGATTGACACATACAACTGAGTGTTATAGGCAGCAAATGTCTGGGCTGTTGCCAGGAAGGAGTGATGTATTCCGCCCTGACTGCCCATGATTTCCACGATCACCCTACTAGCTAATGAGCGGGATGTGAGCCAATACATCAGTTTGCCATTTTTGTTGCCCCAGACATCATTTTTATAAATCAATTTGCATATTATGCTACCTTTTTCAAACTATATATTTCAAACATTTAGGGTCAATTTAGATAGCGATGCCACTTGACGTATCCAAGAGCTGTTCTATATGAGTCAACATTAGTAATAGACTATAGCTGTTTCGCATCATTTAATAATGTTGTAGTTTGAACAAAGACATGTTAATCAGAGTTAATGTGGGCTATAAATGTGTATCCTTACACATGTCTTCCCTGTCAATTATTACAGACCATACTATTCCGGATGTCACTATTATCACATTGCTCTTCAGTGCCCACTGCTGTATCACTATTATTCACAATTGCCCGGCATCCCACCACCCTGACCTGCCAGGTTGCAATCTTGCACCACCCCTGAGCCTTTGGGTGTGCAGGGATCTTTCTTCCTCCACAGCTGCCCAGTTGTTCTGTTGCGTAAACTACGACTCTGGCATAGTTCTACAATATTTGCTTACTCACCCACGTGTGACACTGTGATACTCAGTTCAATGCACCAGCGCTGAATGTGAAAGACAGGTTATTGTAGCCCCGCAGAACCCCATCCAATACCTTGTTGGTCTAGCGTTACTGCTTTTGGGTAACTCACAATCCCTGCATGGGATCAGGGGCACCGTGGTAACAGAAACATTCCTATTTCGTTATTCACAATAACACATACACACACTGTATTAAGAAGAATAGACACTTATCTAAAAACATTTATTACATCAGGGTGACCTTCTTTCTCAGCACATCTAAAACAACCTCAGAGGATATCACAAAAGCAGCGAGAAGGCATGTTGTGATCAACCAGAATAAAATGAACATTTGTGACATGTTTAACATGTAATTTAAAACCTTACACCATAAAACCTATTTCCACGTGCTACACTCAGCGATCATGAACCATTTGTTTGAGTATCCTGGAGGTAGTTTTGAGGCTTTCACTCACTTTACTTACCTCCTCACTTCACAACAATCCCTCTTTGCTGTAATCAGGCATCATAACACACTTAGGAGGCACTCGACCCCTACATGGGAGCCAAATGATGAATCATGCCACCAACTAGGTTAGTGAGTGAGGGTTCTTTTAAAAACCTAATGGATTTTCCACAGGGAAGACCACATCTATCACCAATTACTAATTTGCTTCTCTAGATAACCATTTGCTCGTTCTTCTTGTTGATGAAACTCTTTAAACATTTAGACCAAAAATGAATATGTCAAATCCAATGCTTTGGTAGCTTGGGTCAATTACTTATGGGGATCTTGGTGTATAATCACAGTGCTCACGTGGAATCCTACACCCTGCTACTACTGGGATATACATTGATCATTAACCAAAAAGGTTTTCAATCCACAACAAAAACCAAATGATACGTAAGCACACATAATGTATAGTCCAATACATAAACAGTCGTAGGAAGTCAATTCATACATCCAGATGTTGTTTTTCAAAGGGGTGTAAAATTTCAGTAGGATCTCGATTACGAATTTGAGTACAACAACTGGCAGCCAACACGTGTTTCCTCAAAAGATGACTTATTCAAGGTTCAGCACAAGTCTTCATGTAGCATTTAGTATGACAATTAGCCCTTAATTCGGTAACTTGTACAGGTCTAGATTGAAAAAAGGGGTTCGCCATCCAATGAGTATATGAACTAGGAAACAAGTAAATATTTCTCCAGTATCAAAACGTGCAGTTGTGTGGGTAACTGACACAGTAAATAGTGGCCAATTAATAGTACAATGGAGGGTGGGCTCAAAAGTAAACTAAATTGGGGCTCTGATAAGCTTCAAGCTGTGTCATGGTGCCCGCCCGACTGTTGGTAAACAGAAATAAATATGAATGTGGATGAAGCATCAATTGAGCCATGGCAGAAGGTGTTAATCAATAAGTACGTTATTGTCTTGATTTATTTATTTTCTAGGTAGCCAGTTCTTCTGGTTGAGAGAAGGAATACTGATACTATCTTGAATTTTTTTGTTGATGTGTTACTAGAAGATGTTGGCAAGTGATGATGTGGGTGCCCAATTTTTATCTAATAAACCAAAATAATGTTTCAGGAAGTTGAAGATTATACACAAAACCACCTCTTTGTACAATCCTAGAGTAAAAGTACTGTAGGAAGATTTGATAGGATCATCAAAAGGGCAATTCAATTGGCTGTGAACGGTAATGCTGACTGGGAAGTACAGATGAAAAAAACGTTTTAATTTATTGGACTACTTTTTGTGAAATGACTGGTGCAGTATCATTTGAGATAATGAGAGGAAGATTTCCTAAGTCTAAGCAAATCTTAGTTGGCTTTTTCTGCTGGGAGTAGTAACTGGTCGATTGAGGTGGTGAGGAAAGGGATGAAGGAATAAACGGAGAGCTACAGATTTACTATGACAAAAGGAAGAGTGCACAGAAGGTTGTTGTGAAAGTTGGTCAGTGGGTAACAGTGAAGAAACCCAGAAAGATACCTAAAGTTGGAAGTGTGTATACTGAACCTAAAAGGATTGTGAAGGTCCTAAGGAACCATATATCAGATGATATATTATGGCATTTGAATAGGTTTCCAAAGTGTGAGAAACCAAAAGAAAGTTAAAATTAATAAGTTATGGAAACTATGATTGGATGGAGGACGAGCTCCAGTGCAGCAGGGATTGAAATGGTGTGGCAGTGGAGATAGTGGAACATGGTTGTAATGAAGGAAGTTATGAACGTGATGCTGGATGTGAACAGTTGAGGTGTGAGAAAAAAATAAAAAACATGAAATGAAAGGGACAAGAAAATTGTGATACAAGGAGAGGAGAGGACCACTTAGAAATGGAAGGTTAATCCTCCAAAGTGGCTGGAAGACTTTTGTTGAGTTTAGGTTTTCACTTTACATGAATATACTTAATTATTTAATTTTGCTAAAGACACGACGCAATCACTATAGATCACATCCTTCCGGTCGACTGGTCAGATCATCACCTTATACTATTCCACCTTTCTCAACAGATCATGTCTCATCCCTCAATCTCAGACCCCCCCACATGGTCGAGAAACATATCGCTGATTTAGAAGAGAAAATAACCTCCCTCCTGCCCATCTTCCCGGAAGGCCTCTCAACTGAAGAACTCACATCCCACTACAATGTTACCATGTCCTCCATCCTAGACGAACTAGCACCCATGAAACTGAAATAAACCCAGGAACATCCCCTCCAGATCCTGGTTCAACAAGGACATTAACGAGGAAAGAAGGCAACTCAGAGCCACAGAACGTCTCTGGAGAAAGAATCCCTTCTCCAGCCGTTGTGAAGAACTCAGAGCAGCAAGAAGAAAGTACAAACAACATATCAATAATGAAAAATTCTACTTTTTCTGTACTGCGCTGGACAAGGCCAAAAACAGACTAAGAGAACTCTTTGAAATCATCAAAAAACAAACGACCAAGCCAGCTACTTCCCATGTCCAGCCCTCTAAAGCCTTATGTGACAACTTCGCCAAATTCTGTAACGAAAAAATCACCAAGATCGAACTTTCACTGGACATCAACCTCCATCCCCCCGGCAAAGACTGCTCCCCAACAATCGAAATTACCTCGAGAGGGCGGTCGGCAATTACCTGGTCTTCCTTCGACCCCATCCCAGAATCTGAGATCCTCAATTTAATCTCCTCCTCCAAGCCCTCATCACAAAACCTCAAACCCATACTCTCTCAAATGGCCAAAGAGCTGAAACTCACCCTGGCACTACTTTGGTGCAAAATCATAAACAGCTCCCTAAAAACTGGCATCATACCAGATGGCCTCAGAGTTACTCCTCTTCTGAAGAAACCAGGTTTAGACTCTACCGACCTGAATTATTTCAGACCTGTCTCCAATCTCCCCTAACTAGCCAAAATCCTAGAAAAATGCGTTCTCCGTCAACTGAACAAACATATTGACAACATTCATTTGCAAGACCATCAGCAATAAGGCTTTGAAAAGGCTGCAGCACCGAAACTGCAATCCTCAACATCATGGACGACATCCTCAACTCCCTCCACTCAGACCACTGCTGTATACTCATCCTCCTAGACTTGTCAGCAGCCTTTGACACTGTAGACCACAGTCTTCTCATCAAAGCTCTCAAAGAGCAGGTAGGTGCAGACGAAGTGGTCCTTCAATGGTTCACCTCCTTCTTTCAAAACCGCTCCCAAAGAGTAAAAATCAAATCCTTTGCTTCTGACCTCCTTCCCGTGAACAGAGGTGTCCCTCAAGGATCCGTTCTCTCCCCTCAACTGTTCAACATATATATGGAACCCCTCACCTCCATTCTAAAAATAGCGAACATCCCTTTCCATCTATATTCAGATGACACACAGATGTACTTGGAAAGCTCCTCCTTTAATGACATTCTAAGACTTAACAACACTCTCAGAGAAGTCCAAGAATGGCTATCAACGAACCACCTTAAACTCAATCAGGGAAAAAACGAGATCCTCCTCAACTCCAACAAGGAAGAAAACCCGCAAATCGTTGAATGGTTGAAAGCAATTGATGCCCTCAACGGAAATCTTACCCTGGCAAGCTCGGTCAAATCACTGGGAATCACCCTTGACCACAAACTATCCATCACCAATCACAAGAGCGCCTTCCTCAATCTGAAGCTCCTCAACAAAATCAAACCCTACATCCCTCCTATCGACCTCAAACAAGCCACCCAATCTCTGGTGCTGTCCAGAATGGATTATGGGAATGCAGTCCTCTCTGGTACAGCTCTCTCCCACCTAGCCCCACTCAAAACCACCCTCAATGCAGCAGCCGGAATGGTCACCGGAATCAATAAATTTGTTCATATATCTCCCGCACTCAGAGATCTAAAATGGCTCCCAGTGGAAATGCGGGCCAGTTTCAGAACTGCCTGCCTCACACACAAAGCCCTGCACACAGGGAAACCGCAATACCTAGCCTCCAAACTCAAGAAAGCCGGTCAGTCAAGAAGCCTCAGGAGTTCCAACTCCCTCCTACGCATCCCCCTGAAAAAGCGTAAACAAAAAACTGCAGCCCGCTCTTTTGCAGGCAACGCACCGAAAATCTGGAACTCCATCCCAGTCGACATCAGAACTACCCCCTCCTTTCCAAAATTCAAAAGCCTCCTAAAAGCCCTTTACCTCAACCGCGCCTTCCTGAACTCAATTACGTGACTCACACGCCTCCACCAGGCAGGCACCTGACATCGCGCTCCCACCGAGCAGCTATCCGACATCGCGCACCCACAACCTAACTCATGCCCTCTCCCTGAACACTCAGTCCTTGGTTCGGCACCCTAAGAGAAAATTCCAACATAAGACATGCTTTCCCTAGGCATTGAGATTACCTCTTGACCCCTCTACCTCAATGATACACCTCGGATCCCTTGACCGCTCTACCTCAACGACGCACCTCAGACGTTCAGCAGAACTGTAATTTTTTAACACTTTTGTATTTGTCTACCTTGCCACTATCCTGCATTTGTCTTCTCTACATCCTGTTGACCCTTGGGTCCAGCCAGCGCTATAGAAAACCTCTAAAATAAAAAAATAAGAATATAGCATTGCTGTTTCCTCCACGTTGTTACCAATAAAGGACTTATATATATATATATATATATACGTATCTATTTTCTGTGAAGGAGAACTTGAACAGGGTACTCGCCTGACCTAACTCGCTCCTTCTGCGCACTTGTACCTGCTGCTACCGCCAATGGCCTGCTGATTTTCCGCCTGTTCTGCTGCGCCACCTAGGCTTCCTCCACAGACATAAGAGGCCTCATTACTTCTTCACGTTTCTTTGACTTAAAAATTACATCCCTCTGCCTTCATAATAAATCTCCCCCAGGCAGTTTTTAATGTGAGCCTAAATGTCAACACCAACAGTTATGACAGTCTGCCACATGGTGGCATAGTTTGTGTAATTTGGAGATGAGCAAAACAGCAGCTGTTTATTAGTTCAATATACATGAAAAAAACTACTAGTAAAGGCCACCCAAGTCGTTCTTTTAGCTCAGGAGGGCTGGAATAATCTGAATTGCCACACCTGTAGGAGTGTGATGGCTAATAGTTGTTACTGGCACTGGCGGGGGTAACGGGTGGTGCAGGCTTCAGTGGCATCCTGATGAGGGCGCTGGCACTTATACTTTTACAAATTAAGCACTGCCCACAGGGCAGGGAACAGGCCAAAACCATGACCAATACCCCTCCAGTCACCTCCCTCTTAGGCCTCGCATGCCCACTCATGCTAGGGCAACTAGGCCCAGTTTTTTGCTTTTGTTTGCAGTTTTATATAGAGCCGCTGAAAGCTCGAGCCAGGCTTGAGCCGGAAGCCTGGCTCCGGGCTCAGCTCGAGGTCCCATTGGAACCTCCAGCCCATAACGAGCTGAGATTTCATGTGGTTTCTACCTGCCACCCTCGCTCTACCCTCATGCACAAAGAGGTAAAAACAAGACATTAGCATCAGGAGAGACAAATAGATACCCATCCAGTGGCTGGTTTGCACAAAGTGAAACCAGCAATCCTGGATTAACCCCTGCTTCATCACTTAATCCAATTGCTTGAATTTAGGCAATTTTTTTATTTCCCTGATCTTTGTTGGCTCAAGGCTTGACTACTGTAACTCAGTATACGCCGGGGCCAACAAGGGCTTGCTTCAGCGTTTGCAGGTCATACAGAACGCTGCAGCGAGGTTTGCTCTCGCTTTGCCCTGGTTGGCATCTATGACCCTTGCGAGGAAGAGCCTCCACTGGCTCCCCATCCCTTCAAGGATCACTTTTAAACTTCTTTGCCTTACATATAAGGCCCTAGTTGCAGGCTCGGCTGATGCCCTCGGCTCACTACTCACCAGATATGTTCCGAGAAGATGTCTACGATCCAGCGAGCTCAATCAACTGGTAATTCCCAGAGCCAAGAAGGCTAGATGGGGGAGTAAAGCTTTTTCCATACTGGCACCTCTGATGTGGAATTCCCTTCCCCTTGAAATCAAATTACTTCCTTCCCTCGACCTCTTCAGGAAGTCATTGAAAACTTGGCTCTTCATTAAGGCATACCAGTAGGCTCTGTTTCTGTCTGCTAACAGCTTTTATTTGGTTTAGGCGCCTTGACGCCCATTGGGCATAGTTGCGCATGACAAATGACAAATGACATTTCATTCATCCTCCTTTTTCATCACTACTTCACATGCAAGCACCTGTAAAGACGTGAGTTCAGAATACCAGCTGTACAAAAACCTATTGTGCTTGACTTTCAATCTGGGCCATATGCAGGGTTCACATGACAACTGTCTTGCATTCTAGTTCACTAATGGCACTGACACCACGGTGGGGGCGGGGAAGGACAAGTCCTATGTTTTCTTTAAAAGCTGTCACTTTTAAGAAATACTTCCAGTGCAGTGTTATAGTGTGATATATTAATGTCAAAGTTTCCACATGTTAAAGACATTTTAAAAAATGAATTTTGAAGAGACTATTATCTTTGTGTGATATTTGTTGTTTGATTTACATGGCAAACATTTTCGGTGCGCGGGCTCTAAAAGCAAAGACAAACTCTTGGCTCGGTTCACCCTGTTAATTTGTTGGCTCGTCCACCTGTAATTTTATATAGAGTGAACTCGAGCCAAAGGTATCATGATTACAAGTTACATTACACAAGGTCACATTCATGATTTTTAGGCATGAAAGAGTTGCATCGCCCTCGCACTACACAACAGGGTCCAAGAGCAACACAACTCTGGAGTTAGATTGATCAAGCCAGGCGAGACCGCCTGGCATGTCTTGATGAATCTAGAGTAATGCAACACAGTGCAAATCACTGCACTGCATTACTCTTCCCCAGTAAGGCGTTCCATGGGTGGAGCGTGTGTGTTCACACGCATCCCTCCATGGATTTTGGCACATTCCCAGATGTACCATTACTGGCAGACCTGGGAATACGTCAAAATGTTCAGCCTCTCCAGGTGAGGTAACGCGGAGAAATATCTTTATTTATCCCGGTTACTTCATCTTTCTATGCTTTATTTTCCAAGAAAGAGGAAAAGGTCTCAGGGAATTGTTTTTGTGCTTACAGCGCAGACACGCTTG
Organism: Lissotriton helveticus; assembly: GCF_964261635.1. Taxonomy (NCBI): domain Eukaryota; kingdom Metazoa; phylum Chordata; class Amphibia; order Caudata; family Salamandridae; genus Lissotriton; species Lissotriton helveticus. The sequence continues at coordinate 55,876,292 of NC_136067.1, forward strand.
CACCACGGTGCAATGGTGCCTGCATTTGCGCGGTGCGGCACATTGTGCGCCAAAGCTGGTAAATGACAGGAATACTCAATATATTGTGAAGTACAGCGAATTCCAGCCCGTTCCCTACCACGCAGAAAGTGACTTGCTGTGCCGCGTGATTATTTTCCCAGAATCACAGGATGTTGAGGCAACGCCAAAGGTCGAACATGGTTTCCCATTTCCAAAGTCAGCAGTTCTGGCCAGAACACCACACCCTGTCAGCCCGCATCGCGCAGAGGCATGCCGCAGGTCCTCCCACACTGATGAATTTGCATTCATATTTTATTCTCGGAGAAAGTAAACCCATTTAACTCTAACTCGCCATGAAACGCTCCACCAGCCAGACAGGTGGTCCATCCATAGGATGACGGATGCAGTAGGGAAGAGGACGACCCGGCCCTTGACCCCAACGTTAATTGGCCAGAGACTGACCTGACGTCTCCCCATCTGCCCTGGACCGCCCTAGGGACCCCTATTTCCTGAAAACATGCGTCCCTCTCTCTTCCACGTAGCAGTGTTCACGGAACCTTGGACTTGAAGACGTTTGCTCTTGTGAACTCTGGTTGCCTGCTAATTATCACCGGCTGAAGAGGGCTCCACACCAAACCACTGCAAGTTTGTACCAAGAGTCGTTTTGTAGCATCCTGCCACAATGGTTTAGTCATTTTTCCATCAGCCCTATCTATAGATGTGCTATAGATTCTCGGGACGTCTCTTCACTTCATTATTGCTGGTCGGCTGAATAAACTGTAATTGCACTAAATTAATAAAGCGCCAGGAATGGCCGCGGTTTGATCTTGGCGTGTATGTGCCAGAGGAACCGCAGTAATCTCAGCAATTAGCTGTTAATTGCTGCTTAGATGTAGATGTTCATTAACATGGCGGGATCAAGAACAGACCGAGCAGCGCCTCGCTCCCCCTCCCCCCTTCAGCCCCCCCTGAGGGGCTGCAGTGGCAGCAGAGTCGAAGCAGAGGCGGGACTCACCCTTTCACCCGAATCTTCAAGCTGCTCTGTACACCTTAAATCATAACAACTTGTACCGCGATGGCTGCCGGGAATACATGTCTCCCAGCATTGCTGCATGAGAATAGCCTCTTGATAATATAGTTATTTAAAACATGAAAAAGCTCAGACCCAATGCATTTCACACATAAGTAAAAACAGGCAGGACCAAACTAAATACAAAAAAATACTATTGCACCATGATGCCACGTACATTGATGCTGAATGTCCATTGCTTAGTTAAACCTGAGACGGATAATTGGTCATGTATTGTATTGTATTGTAATTGCATTTATATAGCGCTTACTACCCCTGACGAGGCGTCGAAGCGCTTTTTCGGCGGGTAGCACGCTACTCCGGGACCCATAGAGGATTAGTGTTGAATTAGTATAGTGAAACATGCAAGTACATTTTGAGTGGTGGATAGGTTAGTCAGTTATTTGGATTTGGAATGATAGCAGAAGGATAGAGTAGGACAAAGGTTCGTATTTATCTATCGCTCGCTTGTTGACGCATGCTATTCAGGAAGCCTATAAAGGATTAGTGGTGAATTAATATGGTGAAATATGAGGTAATTTCAGTGGTGGATATTAGTCTGTTACTTGGAGTGAGAAGGATAGCGGAGGGATAAAAGGGGAAGAAAGATTTGCATTCATATAGCACTTGTTACCCCTGATGGGTGTTGAAGCGCTTTCTGGCGAGTAGCACGCCACTCCGGAACCCATAAAGGATTAGTGTTGAAAATTAGTATAGTATAAATATGAAGTAATTTGAGTAGTAGATATGTTATTCAATTATTTCGGCAGTATATTAGTATAGATGAATATGGAATATGGAATTTGAAAAGTGAACATGTTAGTCTGTTAATTTTGATTGAAAAAGGATAGTGGAGGGATAAAAGGGAAGGATTCTATTTTTTTTTAGGTCTTAGCAGTAGGAAGAGGCTTTTGGATGAGTAAAAAGGAGTTTTGGAGGGAAGGAGTCAGAGGGGAGAGTTTAGAAAGGTTTGTTTTAGGGGATCGGTATAGTAAAAGAGGTGTCATATGATGCAAGGAGGGGTAGAGCAGGAGAGAGTCTAGAAAGGGTTATTTTGGCGATCATAGTAGTGGTATGGGGTTTGGGATAAATGAGAGAGTGGATGTAGAGGATATATTGATAGATGTATAGGATGAGAGATAGGGTAGTGCATTAGAAGGAGTAGTAGAAAGAAGTTTGAGATGAGTCAGAAGGTTGGGCTAGAAGATATATTGAAGTATAGGCTGAGAAATAGGCTAGTGCATTGGAAATGCTAAATTAGAAGAAAGTGATAAATATACAGATCCATAAGTACATTGAAAGTATATAGATACATAAAGGAAGTAAGTATATTTAGATTAAATATATTGATAGAGGCACAGGATGAGAAATAGGATAGTGCATTGGATATGCTTTGTCAGGAGAAAAGTAACAGACACACAGATCCAAGTACATGGAAGGTACATAGATGCACAATGGAAGTATGTACATGTAGACCAAAGATGATTTTTATTTATTGATGAATATTATTATTATTTTTTATTTTTTTATTTTCTCTTAACAACATAATTATTTTACATGTTTTATAAAGTAATACACAAAGATAGTTTTTTTTTTTTTCAGAGTTTTATATAGTGCGAACTAGACCCGAACCGAATCAGGTATCAGAGCGCTTTACATAGCACCAGTTACGTTACATGAGGACACGCATTCATTTTAGGCACATACATTGGCATAGCCAATAGGTCTCGCCTTTGGGACCTTATAAGTGTTTGGTTTTCCAGCACAATATCCTTGGTGCAACAACATCAACTATTGCATGGCTAAACACTAAGGTCCCAAAGGCGAGACCTATTGGCTATTCCAATGCTTGCTGGTGATGGGAGGAACTCCGGTGTTGTACATGAACAAAGGTGAAAAGGCTGGCACCATAGTTGGGGTCAAGCCCAAGAGGAGACTTGAACAGTTGTGCCATGGGACAGAGAACTTGAGGATGGAGCCAAGCTGTTACCAAAGGACAGCATGCAAGCGCCACTGGCAAGGTGAGAGTTTGAAAGAATGCAATTAGCTTGGTGATTTGAGGTCGAAGAGGCAGCTTTATGCAGGAGGAACGTGTGCATTACCGATGCCAGGTCCTACCCAGGCAGGTCATAAGGTAAAATTAGTCTAGACAAAGTAAGTGTGCAATTTCACAAGGCTTGGTAACTGCCTAAAATGTATGTTATAAGATGGTGCGGGAGTGGGTTAATAAAAAGTTACCCAGGAAACTTGGTATATCCACCAAAATAAAAGCTCCTTGAATGGTCTGATTGGGTAGTCAACCAATCGACGGAGGCCAGAGACCCAAGGCCTGCCAACTATTGGCTGTCCCCCCCCCTGCTTTGTGTGTGTGGGCCAAATATCTCAGCTTCCACGCAGTCCAACAGCCTGCCGCCATCCTAAACATGCACACACTCAGGCAGGCTCAGTGTCATACTGAGAAGTATGATGGGCTGACATGGGATGGCAGAACATAAAGGGGCCGATTAGGATGGCGCACGGACTTGCGTCCGTCCGCCATCCCAGAGGTGGAGGGACCGTCCGCATGGACTGCGGAGGTCCCTCCATGCAAATCAGGATGTGACCGCCACCCTGGCGGTCACATCCTGGATATTTAACATTGCGGCGGGTGCTGCTTCAAGCAGCACCCGCCGCAATGTTAAAAGTGCATGTGTAACATTTACATGCACAAAGCGGCAGGCACCGTGCGGTGCCTGCCGCTTTGTGCATGTAAATGCTGGGGGGTACCATAGGTACCCCCCATGTGCACCCTCCACCCGCCTACGCCCTGGGGGCCCGCAACGGGCCACCAAAAGCAAAAGTACACATGCTTTTCCACGGCGGAAAAACCGCAGCGGAAAAGCATGTTTACTAATGCTTCCTAATTTGGCTGGCGGTGTCTGATAGACACTGCCAGCCAAAGGAGAGCTTTTCCGCCGCGGTTGTAATCCGACCGCGGCGGAAAAGCAGCGGACAGAATCCAAGACCCACCAGCCATTGTAATGCGGCAGTGGGTCTTTGGTGACTCCGCAGAGGATTTTCCGCCTCCTCCGGGCCGGCGGTGGCTTCCGCCGGCCCGGAGGAGGCGGAAAATCCTCTATCATAATCGGCCCCAAAGTGTGGCTTATTTCTGCTCTCTTGCATCACAGCTCTGAGCAGAGACACTTCCACAGAAGAGTATAAGTTAGAGTATGTGGAAAAGGAGGTTAATTTGCCCTAGCACAGAACTTTTTCTGTGTTTCCTCAGGTATGTTACGTTGCTAATGCTGGTCAATATATGTATAGTAACGCACCCAGGCACACAAACTACCTACTGGCACAATTTAAATGGCAAACAAACCACAATTAATAATGGTATACAACTGCTTTAGCATATAAAGTACATTTTAATTTCATACAAAAAACAACATTTGATAAAATCATTGGCTCATCGATAAGATTTGATAAAACATCATTGCATTATTGCATATGCATTCATTGGTAAAAAGGAAAATATAATATAAATAGTGGATGGTTTCCTGTCAACGCGTTTCGACACGTAGACTGTGTCTTCATCAGGACTTTACCATCTTGGTGCTGTCTAAAAAAGTTCAGATAGATATTTTGTGTATGGTTCTCCTAGATTTTCCTTAACGGAACCCTGCGAGTTCTTTGCTGAATCAGATGAAACTAGATGACCGTCTCTTAAGCTTCACTTAACATGCTGATATGGCCTCATGACTATTAGTGTGTTCCTATTGGGATTACCGGCGCTCTGTTCAGAACACACGGGATGTATTTCGGAGTTGCGTGTGTATTCGTAAGTCAGTTGACACGGGTAATGTTCGTAGGATGACGACTATCCTTAGTTTATTTGGATCAGTTGATATTCGATAAAGAACGTTGCATCGTGGTGCTTTAAAATTAGATACGGTGAATACGGTCACGTTTATCTATAAAGCTCCACCATGCGCCATACCAATCTTATGTTGTTTGTGGGGAAGTGGCAGGTAGTGGTCACAAACTTGCAATTTATCGATAACAGGTAAAGAGGCGGCGTGACGATTGACCACTTTCTCGCGTCTTGTTATTCAGCAAAGTGAGCGTACCGCCTATCAGTAGCAGGCAGTTGGACGGCGTACCGGATGAACACTATTCGGCGTCTTGGCATTCAGCAGAAGAACTAATGCTGGTCAACACATGAGGAGTGGTAGGTGCAGCTAAAACTACATTTAGGTAAAGTTTTATCAGCAGGCCCATTTGTTTGTCCATTAGCTTTGGGATCAATCAATCAATCAGAGTACTTGTAAAGCGCGCTACTTACCCTTGAGGGTCCCAAGGCGCTCAGGGGAGAGGGGGGTGCTGCTACTGCTCGAAGAGCCAGGTCTTGAGGAGTCTTCTGAAGGCGAGTAGGTCTTGTGTCTGCCGTGTGTGGGTAGGGAGGGTGTGCCAGGTCTTGGTGGCGAGGTAGGAGAAGGATCTGCCGCCGGAGGTCGTTCGTTGAATGCGGGGGACAGCGGCGAGGGCAAGGCTGGCGGAGCGGAGCTGGCGGGTGGGGGTGTGGAAGCTGAGTCTGCTGTTGAGGTAGGCTGGTCCAGCATTGTGGAGTACTTTGTGTGCGTGGGTGAGGAGCTTGAAGGTGATCCTCTTGTCGACGGGGAGCCAGTGTAGGTCTCTCAGGTGGGGGGGTGTGATGTGGCTGCGGCGGGGGACGTTGACGATCAGTCGGACTAAGGCGTTTTGGATGCTTTGTAGTCGTCATAGGTGTTTGGTTGGGATTCCTGCGTAGAGTGCATTGCCGTAGTCCAGTCTGCTGCTGACGAGGGCCTGTGTTACCGTTCTTCTTGTTTCGGTCGGGAACCACTTGTAGATCCTGCGGAGCATGCGGAGGGTGTTGTAGCAGGAGGAGGAGACGGCGTTGACCTGCTTAGACATGGAGAGGGAGGAATCGAGGATGAATCCTAGATTGCGTGCATGGTCGGTGGGTGTTGGAGCTGTTCCCAGTGTGGTCGGCCACCAGGAGTCGTCCCAGGCTGAGGGGGTGGGTCTGAGGATGAGGACCTCCGTCTTGTCCGAGTTCAGCTTCAGACGGCTGCTCCTCATTCAGTCGGCGACGGCCTTCATTCCCTCGTGGAGGTTGGTTTTGGCGGTGTGTGGGTCCTTGGTGAGGGAGAGGATGAGCTGGGTGTCGTCAGCGAGGAGATGATGTTGAGGTCGTGATGGCGGGCCACTTGTGCGAGGGGGGCCATGTAGACATTGAACAGCGTTGGGCTGGTGGATGAGCCCTGGGGGACGCCACAGATGATGTCGGTAGCTTCGGATCGGAAGGGTGGGAGGCGGACGCTCTGGGTTCTGCCGGAGAGGAAGGACGTGGTCCAGTCAAGAGCCTTCTCTTGGATTCCAGCTTCTAGGAGGCGTGCCTTTAGAGTGCGATGGCAGACTGTGTCGAAGGCGGCTGACAGGTTCAGGAGGATGAGGGCTGATGTTTCGCCGTTGTCTAGTTGGCGCCTGATGTCGTCTGTGGCGGCGATGAGGGCTGTGTCGGTACTGTGGTTTTGTCTGAATCCGGAATGGTACGGGTCCAAGATGTTGTTGTCTTCCAGGTGGCGGGCCAGTTGCATGTTGACAATTTTCTCGATGACCTTTGCCAGGAACGGGAGCAGGGAAATGGCCCGGAAGTTCTTGAGGTCATTGGGGTCCATTTTGGGCTTCTTGAGGATGGCATTGATTTCGGCGTGCTACCAGCTTTCCGGGAACGTCGCTGTTTCGAAGGAGATGTTGATGACCTTCCGTAGTTGGGGTGCGATGGCTGCGTCTGCTTTGTTGAATACGTGGTGTGGGCACAGGTCAGACGAAGATCTTGAGTAGATGGAGTTCATGACCTTGCGTGTCTCGTCGTCGTTGATGTTGGACCAGGAGGTCAGGCGGTTGGCGCTGGTGGTGTTCACAGGGGAGGTGGAGTCTGGCGTAGTCGGGGCGGTCGTGGTGTTGAAGCTGTCGTGGATGTCAGCAATCTTGCGGTGGAAGAAGATGGCTAGTGAGTCGCACAGTTCTTGTGAGGGCGGGATGTTGTTGGCGTTGGTGCTGGGGTTGGAGAGTTCCTTTACGATGCTGAAGAGCTCTTTGCTGTCGTGTGTGTTGTTATCCAAGCGGTCTTTGAAGGAGGATCTCTTGGCTAATCTGATGAGGTGGTGGTGTCTGCGGGTGGCGTCCTTGTGGGCTGCGTGGCTGTCCGGTGTGCGTTCGTGGAGCCATGTCTTCTCCAGTTTCCGGCATGCGCGTTTAGAGGTCTGGAGCTCGACGGTGAACCAGGTGTCTCTCTTGTTTTCATGTGGAGCAGGTGTTGAGGAGTATGCAGCAGAGGTGGTTGGGTCCAGCCCTTGGAGGTTTGGTGGTTCTGTAGCAGGTGAAGCTGCAGGTGTGGCAGGAGAAGGGTCCGTGGGTCCATTTCGGGTGGCCTGGAAGCAGGTGTGGTTTCGGCTGGCATTGAGTGCATGGAGGGTGCTGGCATCGTAGTGGATTCTGGTGTTGTGGTGTTCACGGGGTCCAGGAGTTCTGGCGCTGGGTGCGGTCCAGGCACGGACGGGCGCAGACGGGCTTGCCTTAGGCATGCCTTTGGCGCGCCTGTGGTGCGCCCGCTGCGCGCGCCCGCCCGCTGCACGGCCGCTTCTCGGCCTGCAAATGAGGTGGCTTGGGAGGGAGGAGCAGCTGGGAGGTGGGAGCGGGGAGGCGAATGGGTGTGCAGGGGGGGCGGGGCCGCAGGGAAGCAGCGGCGGGAAAGGGCCAGATCGGGAGCGGCGGGGGGGCAAGGGGGGAACTGGCGCACAGGGCAGAGGGGAGGGAAAAACCCAGTAAACAAGGAGGCATCAGGGAGACAGGAACCAGGCAGTCAGGTAACGAGCAGCGGCGTGGGGGCGACCTGCCTGCAAGCAGGGTCAAAGGTCACAAAAAGCGCAGAAAGGTAACAAAAAATGGGGGGAAACGAGTGGCACAGAGGCAGAAAGGTCCCAAGAAAGGGCAGAAAAGGTCACAAAAAACGGGGGGGAAATGAGTAGCACAGAGGCACAAAGGTCCCAAGAAAGGGCAGAAAAGGTCACAAAAAACGGGGGGAAACTAGTGGCACAGAGGCAGAAAGGTCCCAAGAAAGGGCAGAAAAGGTCACAAAAAACGGGGGAAAACGAGTGGCACAGGAGGCAGAAAGGACCCAAGAAAGGGCAGAAAGGTCACAAAAAATGGGGGGGAAACGAGTGGCACAGAGGCAGAAAGGTCACTAGAAAGGGCAGAAAAGGTCACAAAAAACGGGGGGAAACGAGTGGCACAGAGGCACAAAGGTCCCAAGAAAGGGCAGAAAAGGTCACAAAAAATGGGGGGAAACGAGTGGCACAGGAGGCAGAAAGGTCCCAAGAAATGGCAGAAAGGTCACAAAAAACGGGGGAAAACGAGTGGCACAGGAGGCAGAAAGGACCCAAGAAAGGGCAGAAAGGTCACAAAAAAAGGGGGGAAACGAGTGGCACAGAGGCAGAAAAGTCCCAAGAAAGGGCAGAGAGGTCGCAGAAATGTAAGGGCAGCTAAGCAACAGAAGGCAAAACGGGCAGAGAGACACGGGGGCCTGAGGGGACCAGAAGGAAAAACCGGGCAGAGAGACACAGGGGCAGCGAGGGAGAGAACGGGCACAGGCGGTGCTGTGCGGAGGGGGAGCGACCTACCTGGAAGGGTCAATGGGAAGGGATTCGCCTTTGCAAGGTCATCTCTGCCCTTCCCCTACCGCCCTTAGTGATTCTGAAAAGAAGAGGCATGAGCATCAGGGGCTGTGGTGTGGGCAGAAGGTACTGTCATGTACATGGACGATGAAAAACCAGGTAGCAACAGGGCAAGCTTTTTCCCTCTCAGAACAAATACAAGAAGGGAATGACAGGGCAGGAAGAGGGAAGAGAAAAGGAAAGGAGAACAGACAACGTGGGAGGAAAGACACACAAGCTGAATCGAGAATACTGGTGGTGTGAGACGATGAAAAAGAGGTATGAAGAGCTAAAGGTGCAGGACAGGAGGTAGAAGAATGAGAGTTGCATGAGGGTAGGTGAAGAAATTAGTAGGGCCGAGCAGAGTTAAGGGAACGTTTGTCATTTGTCAAATATTTTGCCACAAATTAGCCCTCAGCTCTAATAAAGCCACAGTTCGTGAAAAATTGCGATCTACAAATGTAGGACACTTTTTTGGGTGTCCGGGCCTACTTTTGGTCTCAGTTTATCCCTGGTTCCTTGCTACAGTAACACTTTAAACATACACAGATGCCTTCAGTGAATTAATGTGATATTGTCACCCCTTCGGCGAGTATTTGTCAAAAAGCAACTGATCATCCACCAGGAAACAAGGAATAGAATTACTGCCTGGGTTAACCGCAACAACCTGAAAGCTAGTGCTTAATTTGTAAAAGAAAGAGTGCCGGTGTCCGAAGCTCAGCGGCCGGTTTAATAAAATGTGGACGTGCCAAGTGCCAAGGCTGGTAGTCTTAAATACCCTACCAGACACCCTTACCCCCCTCCCTCCTCCTTGCCCCTTTCTCTAACTCTAGAAGGTTCCTGTTTCTCCCTATGTTATGGTTCTTTCTGATCTGTGTGTTTTCCTCTCTTCAGCTCGGTAAAAATCAGATGCGTTATAAATAGGTATAGGTGGCGGCCACCGGAAATCACCGGCTCAAATTAAGCCCTGCTGAAAGCTTGTTTCAAGTACTCTTATGCCAACATGGCATCCTTGGCCTTGCGACTTTCCTTCTCTGACCTTGCTAAATCAAAAATATGTAAGAAAGCGAATAGTACCCTCCTTGTCAAGCAACAAATGTCTGAACAATTTACTGCAACTTGGGAAGAAAACAAAAGAAGCATGTAATCAAACCCAGTGAAATAAAATTAAAAAGTTAAAATTCTACAAATTGTGAGTAAAATGATTTACAATAAAGCACAACTACATTATTTTACATTTTCCCAGTGTCCCATTAGCTGCAGGGAAGGATTTACTCAGTCTGGGGCCTCTTAGTTATGATTTGATCTAGATTCCGTGGCGTAAAACTTTTTTTCTAAAAGTTAGAATGTCACAAGCCTGTTCTCTGATTAGCACGAGCTTCTACCCGCAGGCTTACCACTGTTAAAGCAGATCTTTTCCGGGAACTGCGTATCCACACAGCCATTGCAGTTCTCAGGGGATCAATGCAGAGGAAAAGTGGCAACACTGGTGAGAATTCTTCCAGCGAAATCGGATTGATTTAATTCCCCGAGCTGTAGAAAAATATCCCATGCCAGTGTTTACCTTTAAAGTGTACGAGTGCATGACTGAAGGAAAAGTTCGCAAGCCTGTTTGTGGCAGCACGAGCGTTCGCAAAATGTACCGAAGTGTTCCAGACTCGTGCACAGCAAATGGCCCCCTTTACTCAAGGATGCTTGGAGGAGACCCATAAAACTGTTTGAAACTAAGTATGGGCGAAATGCGAAACCGAATTCGCGATCCGCAAAATACGCGAATTTGTGCGAATTTGCGGATTTTTTTGCGTGTTCGCGGGGCTTTTTGCGGGCCGCATGCAGCGCATCGACCACGAAGTTACCCATAGAGTCGTACATGGGCGCGGCCATCTTGTTCGCGTTGCGTATTTCCGTTTTCGGTTGCTATTTGCATGCTCGCGTTGTGCGCGATTACGTGTTCGCGTGCGTTTTTGCGTGCTCGCGGGGAAATATCGCGCGAACTTACCCACGCGGTCCTCAATGGGCGCGGCCATCTTGTTTTCATTCATTGCTATGGTTCTGGGTATGCTTTCCCAATCCTCTCCTAATCTTTGCAATCCTTTGAACTTTTTTAAAAATCTTTTTTACTCATTATCTATCCCTCTCTTTTTCTACATCTATATTTTGTGTTTTTTTCTACTTTTGGTTACTGTTAAAGCTACTTTTTAAAACTCTTTTCTTTTCTTTACTTTTTCCCTATTCTTTCCTATTTTTTTTTTTTTGCAGCTGTCCAGGACCATGGCAAAGGGAGCCGGGAAGAGCAAGGGGAAGGGTTCCGCACCCCGTACCCGGCTCCCATGCGGGCGCTTAAGGGGGGAAGCAGTTATAGCCCGGGAGATTTTCAGCGCAGTGGAGGTGGCCGCACTGATGTTCTTCGTTCAGCGCCACCTCCCCAAAAACGTTGCGGCAGGCTCGGTGCCGGGTACGGGCTCCGGGAGCATCGCCAGCTATGGGGGAAGGTGTGCCGGGCCATGTATCGTGAGTCTGGGGTCCGGCGCACCTACAGCCAGGCGACGCATCGGTGGTCCGACGTCCTGGACTGGGAACACGACCTGATAGGCGTTGAGATCCCTGGGCTTGGTGAGTAGTAGTAGCAATGTAATCACTACTCTGTTTTCTCCTGCTCTATGTTATCATATTGCAAATGTTTGTTTTTTCCAAAGAGCAAGAATGCTGCCGATTACATTGCAGGTAAATTATGTTTCAAAAGCTTCTGTGATTGCAGGTGCTGGCATGCTCACTGGCGGTGCTACTATGCTTACTTGTTTTCTATTTTGTGTTCATTTGGCCTGGGTGATGATTATGTATCAGTGTACTTTACAGAACTGCGTAATGCTAGACATTAGAGACTCAAGTCCAGTCCTTCCTTTGTACTCCTGCCACTTAGAAGAGATAGTGGTGGTGATCATGGCAGACTGTGTCTGTCACTTCGCATGCTGCGGAGTGCTGCCTGCCAGTCCTAGTAGAACCTTTTTGTAGTTGGTTTAGTGAGTAACATAACTTTCCAAGTAAACAGTCCGCAAATCCAGCAATATCCTATTAGACCACATCAGATAGGTCAATAAATTTAGTGCAAATGTTGTCTATTTCCCCGAAATAATTTGTTATTGTTTTTTTGAAATGTTTGATGTGGTTGACAACAATCATCCATGTTTGTGTCTTTCTTTCATGTTGTACATCAGCTTCCCCCAGGGGCAAGGGGACACAGGAGGAGGTAGCGGCGCCGGCGGAGCAGGGACAACAGCGCGAAGGCCAGGATCAGTCCGGCGAGGGCTCCTCTGCTGGCCCCAGTAAGTTTTCCAGTTAATATTAATAATTATACTTTTCTATCTTTTACAGCACCTGTATTTTTTCCAAACGTTCCTCATTCTATTTTTTCCTAAATCGTCGTTGATCTTCTTGTAGACTGTTTCTAAATTCTTATCCTGCCTCTAGTATGACTCCCTGTGGTACTACTAGATTATTATTAGTCTGTCTGTGTAGCTAACTAAGCTTGCACAGTTGGTAAAAGGTGTTAAACAAAACTCTAATTCTGTTCAGCAATAGCTCTATGCACTGAGTGCAGTCCTCTGGGTTGTCCTTACTGTCTATTGAAGTCTTCTAAATGTTTATGCTTTGACAATTCCCAACAATAAAATGTCAATGGCCACCAAGAATAAGATACTAGCTTACTTTTTGATTGGATAGAAGGACAATCCATACTACTACTGTTGCAGGGACTATTCTGCACAAACAGAACTATGGACAAGAAATAGGGCATTGGTTATAAATTATACTAGGCGCAGTTAGACTTTCCACATACCTCAGTCATAACAGGAGTTGAACCCCCAATCTCCTTACTGACTAGCTAGTGTGTCAGAGTCATTATTTTAGCTCCCGAATGCAGCGATGATTGATCCCCAATGATTATACAACCCAGGACATAAGATTACGGAGTCAGAGTCCCGACCTCTCTGAGCCACGGACTCATGCTTGCAAATTGCAAACCCTTTTGCTCACTCACTCATGACCAAAAACCACAGAGTCTATGTAAGTTTTAAAGCGTTATTAAAAGTAAAAACATTTATTAAAATCAACTACATCATATAAGATAAACGGTGAAGGATTCAAAACTGAAAAGTGGCTGATTTCACACATTAATTGTGGGAGAGCCCTCACCTGGTTGGAACTTCAAGTCTTCTTTGTGGGGATGAATCGTTGCTGACTCCAAGTGATGATGATCTGATCTTGCTCTTGTTTTTAGAAGGGAAGCTTCTGTCTGTTATGAGAAAAATGGTGCGTTTTTAGAAAGCAAGCATTCATCAGTTGTGCCAAAAAGTGTAGCAAGGCATGTTACGGCTAAGCATAAATAAAAAAAAACCTTCCCTGAAGAAAGGGAAATTTGTAGTTTCTGGACTAGAGAGTCACAAATTATTAAATTTGTTTATGTAGTACTAGTAACATTTTTTGATTCCTAGAAAAAATAGGGAGTGGTGTATATGGCATCTAAGAATATGAAATGTATTTTCTAGGCGGAACATCGGCACAGCCATCCACCATTGCCGGGGCCAGTACGGAGGTGGGCACTCCCGGGGCGGAGGCGGTGGAACAGCCATCGGGAACTGCTGTGGGGGATGCCACGGTAGTGGCGGGCAGTGGTAAGCTATTATATTCCTTACTTATTGAGATTGCAGACTTCAGAGTGTGCTCTCTGCACTGGTGTATATGTTGTACAGTACAAGTACACTTTACTGTTAAGAAGACTTACAAATTTAGAAGTAAGTTTTTGTCAAACAGGTAGAAGACATTCACCCTTGACTTCGCATGAGCAATAGCATTAGCGGCAGGAGTTGACGAGTAACCAATGGCCTCCTCTAAATTTGACTTCAACTCAGCTGTGAAAGTTTTATCGAGAAGCCAAGTCAGATCAGAGATGAAGTTGATGGATGGGATGAACGAAAAGGGAAAGAAGGGTGTAAGGAAGGACGAGCGAGTTAAAAGTAATGACTGGCAAAGAATGATACGTGTTTTTGAATGCTGCCCGAGGTGGCTGGGAATATGATGCATGGCCGGTTGAAGGCTTAAGCAAGGATGGGTGGAAGAAGAAAGGGAAGAAGACTGCCTGGGTGGGTGAAACAGAAACTGTATGTGTGCGCAACATATCCTTTGGTTCAAATTCAAATGCAAGTCAAGCACGGATGCATGGCTGGCGGTTTCCAAAATAAAATAAAAAGGTTGTTTTTCCGTGAGAAAAACTAAGGGTTGTCCAGTTGAGACATTAAGAAGAATGGTGGAGGCAGCACCAAACTTGAAGTGAATCAACACGACCAAAGGAGAAAATCCGTCATGGGCCGTCACGCTTTGTTAAACCTTTGAAGCACGTGTGTTTTAGCAGCTTATCAAGGACTGCACATACGTCGCTTTGCGTTACGACAACCTTGGATATTAATATAATCTGTTATGCTATTTGTGTGAATAACCTGACGGACTTCGACGCTTTGGATACCCTATTTCTACTTGGAATACCTGTACTAGTTTATATACCATTATACTGGCCAGTTCCTCTTTTTTCAAATTTGACTGCACAACTGTGAGAAATACCATCTAGTATAAATGCCCTGACGAAGCTCCCATGGTTGGGGAGTGAAACGCGATGGCTGTCCTGTGGACTTTGAAAATACGAAAATAAAAAGAAAAATATATTTTTTGATAAAAAAACTTTGGTCGTGTTGATTCACTTCAAGTTTGGTGCTGCCTCCACTATTCTTTATATTTTCTGTCTGGAATTCCAGTGGGACCTAACCACAGCAGGTCCTGGAGGTTTACAGCACAATAAGACTGAACATTTTAAGGGACTTTGGAAATTGGAGTTGCTTTCTGGTTGATCCGCTGTGGAACTTCTTTCTTGGACCATTAAGAAGAATGATTGACATTTACTTTGAATGGATGGATGCCTGGATCATGGTGCTATCTTACTCATAGATAGCATAGGTGTATGTAGACAGAGTAGACGGTCACTGGATGAAGTAAGTGTTACTTTGAAGAGCATTTAAAACCGCACCCGCACGTCCTTTCGAGTCTAGCAAAGGCGAGGAAAAGAAGATGTAATTTATCAGAATACTACCATGACTAGTAACAGTAGTTTGCAAGCACAGCATATATCCTGCCATTACGGGGGCCACTCACTACCTCTGTTAATAATTTTATTACAACTCTGTCATTCATGTGTGGCCTATCAGTGTTCACTCAATAAAAAACAAATCATCCCATATGTAAGCAAATATCCTATGAAGGGACAGATAATCATATTATTTATCTTCTTCATTTTCCTTTTCTAGTAGTCATTGGCACTGCAGGGTGAAAGTTAAATTAATCAAGCGCTGGGATGCCTCCAGGTAGCCATGCGCTATATAAATGCTTCTCACGATCACAATCACAGTAGCCCTTTTAACAGAGTATGGCCAGTGCCACCCGTAATAGAAAAGTAAGAGCTTCACCATCTGCATGTACTAGAGTGGTACAGTAACGCAAGTCTGTGTCATCATGGCTTGCGTCTGTTTTTCTCGGGTGCAAGTTGACTGCGCTGGCATTATGCCGGCTTCCAGAGGTTTACGTACCAATTTCGCTAAACAAGAGAGAAGAAGAAGAAGAAGGAGACTGGTGTACTGTCTGAGTCTAATGTAGTGAGTCCATATAGTGCTAGTAGAATTGATTCCTGGAACTCCCACTAATGTTAGAGCAGAGGCAGACGAAGTGGGAGGTTAGACAGATACAGGCCACAAATGTTATGTACTGTGCTTGCAAGTTGCTAGTGCTACTGTGACACACCTTTCTGCTGAATTATTTTGTGTTAATCTTAAAGAGCATTGGTTACAGTATGTTTTTCTTTCTTCATATAGATGCTCCTAAACCAACACGGAAGGAGCTGGCTAGACGGGCCCGGAAAAGGAAGCTGGAGGCGATTGTCGCTGAATATCATCAGCTGGTGGCCCAGAAGGAGGAGGACACACAGTCTCAGTCCACAACATCCACCACAACAGCTGCATCCTCCTCCGCGCACCCTGGGTCAGCCAGTCAGCGCAAGCCTCCAGTGGTATGGAGCCATGGTACCACAGCCACCCGCCACCACCAAGCAGCCAAAAAATCAGCTGCCCCCCACAGCAGGTGCAAGGCACGCATCCACCACCTAACCCTCAGGGTGTCCAACCTTGAGCAGGAGATGGAGAGAGTGAAAACCCTGCTCAAGAAGAACCTCCGCAGGGAGCAACAGGACCACCTGGCCAAAGGACAGCGCCGGCTGCAGTAGAGGAGGAGAGACTGTCCCTTGCCCCTTTTTTAAAGACTTTTGGGGGGGGGGTGGGAATTGGGAGTTGGGTTTTTTAGACTTTGGGGACTTTTTATTTCACGGACATTCTTTGGGGTTAGGAAGGGGGGGTGGGTCCGGTCTTGCGGGATAGTTTATTTTTGTTAGTAATAAAAATAATTATTTACTTTCAACTTAAACAAAGCATACGCGTTTTTACTGTTTTGCGGGGGAGGCGGGGGGTAACTGTACGTTTGCTTTCCTGAAACTTAACTGGCTGCTGATTCAAATTGTCTAAGTAATCACCCAAATGTTTACAAAAGTAAGTGCCACTCACAGAGTTAGTGAATTCAATTGTCCTACTACTTTACTAGTACTACCGTCAGTCTCTCCTCTCTCCTCCTACTCCATTATTCTTCCTCCCCCAAAACGCTTGTCTTACCTGTGATTCGTGTTTGAGAATAGGGCTAGGCACAGGGCTGGCTGCATGGCAAATGGCAATTAAGGTTGGCAATCCTGGGCGGATGAAATGGCATCATTGTGGTGGTAGTAGTGTTGGTACACAGTGGCAGTAGCAGCATATGAAAAAAAAGAAATTGAAACCTTGAGTGGCCTGAGCGGAGCATTAGAACAGTACGATAGATAGCACAGTACACAAGAACAGTGCCATAATTTAGCCTAACAAATGCTAAAGTATTTAATTCAAAGTATAACTACTAGTTGCGTGGAGTTTGGCTTTGGCTACTACAAGAAATAGTACTGAAGGTGAAGGACACAGCAGCGTAATCATTCGCCACGTGCAGGAGGAGGATGTTCTTGATGATCAATCCAGTTGATGGCGCATATGAAAATCAGATTTGATTTGCAAATAGTCATGGGTGTGTGTCAAGCGGAGTAAGAATATATCCTCGGATTTCTTCACCAGCCTTGAAATTAATTTTCTGTTGCTTTGACCTTATCCTCCCCAGCAAGTGTGTGGAATTATTGTTGTCATTTAGTCACACCTCAATGAAAACCACACAGCCCGGGGGAAGAGGGTTAGGGTTTGAAAATTGGATGGGAATGGGGTTTTGGGGGAAAGTTTTGTGGAGAGAGGAAAAATAAACACAGCATGGACAAACAACAAATGAAGATAAACAAATCTTTGGATATGAAGATATCCATAAATCTTTTAAGGGACATAAAGGAAGTGCATGCACTACTGCATGCATGAAGTTGATTGCTAAATGGATGGTTAGGTTACTTAAACTAAGTAGTACTTTCTACAACTTACTAACTATGAAGAAACAATGTGACAGTACAGGGCTGCAGTAATTACGCAATTTCACTTGCCTATCTGCCCTCAGAGAGAATAAACAACACTTAGTGCATGAAATTTGTTTTAAAAATAGCAAACAAAAACATATACAATGGCCGGAGGGATGAATCTGAAGCAGAGAGCAAACAAATGCACAGAGTCACACTCATAGAAGTTCACAACAATAACATTATTTAAAAGATAAGGAGAAGTGTAGAGGATACTGTAACTGTGTGTTGTAGTTGTCCTGTTGAATTTGGGAAGTTGTGTGCATCCAGCCATTCCTCTTATTCGCGTACTCCTCCATTCCATCTGACGCTCCGTCGATCAATCTTGGTGACCAGACACACTGTCCACTGCCTGCCTGGCGGATGCGGAATTGCAGATCGCTAATGGTAAGCCTGAGTTAATCGTTTTTCCAATCGCACAGGGTAAAAGCCGGCCTGTAATTGTTGATGGAAAAACAGGAAGTGATATTAACACCACGGCGAAACAAATATGAGGTACGCTGTGTAGTGCAAAAATAACACTTTCAGTTTCAGAGTCGACAGTATTACATACAAGCATCATTTCGAAAGTGCGTACTCTGAGTCTCCTTTTCAAGGATAGTAATTAGTAAGTATGGGCGAATTTTGCGGATCTTTCCCCTCAAGCTAGGTGCAAACTGCTATTTTAGAACAAAATTAGACCTTCCCAGCAGTGCTCCCAGACCCCTCAACCCACCCCCAAAAATCTAGAACCCCCCCAAGCAGCCCCCCAAAAACATGCAATACTGCTAGGCCTCAGTTTAAATCGTGCCAAAACGCTGTCTGCAACTAGGCCCAAACCCCCCTTTTCCACCATGGATTTTCTTCAAACCACTTGGAATCAAAATTAGACCTTCCCAGCAGTGCTCCTAGACCCCTCAACCCACCCCCAAAAGTCTAGAACACCCCCAAGCAGCCCCCCAAAAACATGCAATACTGCTATCCCCAAAACATGGCAAATCGCGCCTTGACAAAAAATTGCTGTTTTCAGCACTTCCACTACTTCGATCCTCTTGAAACTTACCAGGACATTTGTTCCAGCAATTCCCAAGAATCTCAGCAAGGCAGAACAAAATCGATCCACTGGAAGGTGTACGACTACTTTTCACCCAAACACACACACCCGCAAAACACCAAAAAGGCCAAAATTCTGCCAATCCTGGACCAAAAAACGCCAAATCCCCCTAAAACCTTGCCAACATCATTATGAACGAGCCTGCATCGGGCCCTGAGCCCTAGACTCCACGGAAACCCTACCGAATTAAACCCAAAAACCCATGTAAACCGCACTGAACCCTAAACCCTAGATATGCTTTGTCTGTCTGTTTCAAAGAGCCTAGGTATGCTACATCAGGTTGCTTCACTCAGTGGTGCCTGCCTTGACCGTCTGCATGGCCCTGCCGCAAGAATGGGCCAAAAATCCATTACGCTCAAGAATTTGCAAATTTACGGCAATTTCGCGAGATTCGCGGATTGCGAATTTGCCACCGAAAAACAGCATATTTCGCGAGCGGAACGGATTTTTGGCCCATGCTTGCGGCAGGGCCATGCAGACGGTCAAGGCAGGCACCACTGAGTGAAGCAACCTGATGTAGCATACCTAGGCTCTTTGTCACAGACAGACAAAGCATATCTAATTGCATGCAGCAAGCCACATAGCCCCAATTTTACATTAACTGCTGTCTGGACTCTGCCTGGCATAACAACACTACACTGCCTCGACCACTCCATACCACGACTAGACAGACATGTAGTTCTGCTGTAGTAGTTGTTGTAGACTGGTTTACCTGTTTGCCACTCACAAATTGGCCATAGTTCTTCCGTAAACCGACGCTGATGATCCATCCATCCCAGTGAGTGACTGTAAAGAAAAAAAGATATATTATTTAATCAAGACAATCATCATGGTATATTGGCAAACAGTAAGTCCAAGGACATTTTGCATATTGGAAAATGCAACGTAGTGCCCCCTGCAGTTGAAGTACAATTTGAATTAAACAAGGTAAAAAAACAGCAGAGTAGACTTGAGTTACATTTAGTGTGTAAAAGATTAAATAATAACAGAAGACATATGATTCATTTCATGCACAACAAACAAACGGCAATTGCTTTTATCAGAGCCAGACAGCCATTGCTGTCCACTGCATGCCATCTTCTTCTCATTATTCACTACCTGTTCCACTTTTTGTCCGCATCTTCTTCTGAAAGTGAGGGCCCCCAGGGCAGCCTCTCCTGTCAATTTCAGAAGTAACTGTCAGCAATCAGCAAGGATGTAGTCAGTAATTCCAGTCCCACTTGAGGGGACTCGTCTCCGAAGACAAAGTTTCTTTATTCTGCGTAATCCAGCCATCTGCCTTGAGGGAAATGGATAGGGGGAGTCTGGAGGAGGAAGATAGAGGAGCATGATTGAGTTGTAAACTTGTGAACCTCAGGAATGCAGACTGCGGCACCTTCAAATCAATAAGGAAATAAGATGAAGACAGTGCTGCTGAAGGACTTGTTGTGATTAGGTGATTAGAGTTTTGCTGTGGTAAAAGTTGCAAAACAAAGAAAGACACACAGGAATAAAAGTGAATAAGGATGAAAAAAAAGGAAGTCATTTTCAGGCCTCGGTGTCAGGGAAGTAGAGCTGGTCCTCAAACTCTATGAATTGAGACGGGAGTAGGTCAGCTAACAGAGAAGAACTTCAGTCACCTAAGTCGGTGTCCTCTTCTTCCTGCGTGCATTCACGTATTTTGTAATCTGGTGACATGAAGTGCTGATTCATCTTGATCAGTGTTAACCTCTCTACATTTTTGGGCGAGAGGCGGGTCCTTTTTTAAGTTACAATGGCACCAGCAGCACTGAAAACATGTTCAGAAGACACGCTTGCGAGTGGGCAAGACAAATAATTTAGAGCCAGGTTGGTGATCAGTCGCCATAGAGGCCTTTTCCCATACCAATACAGCAATGGGTTCTGATTAACAAAGACCTCTGTTGGGTCATCCAGATAGGCCTGCACCATCGACTCAAGGTTATCCAGGGTTGCTCCACTTTGCGTACCATCTGTGGCCTTTGCATCACTGGAACGAGCAAACCCTTGATGAGTTAGACAATCCGCTTCCGACAATATTATGGCTGGGAATGATGCAGGTGAGGATGATGATACGGTTGCTGGTGTCGTTAACGGCTGTGAGGGAAAGTAACTCCCTTCGGCCACAGATTTAGAAGTGAACTTGACGCCGGATGGCCTGCTGATTCAGTAGTACTTCTGCCGGCTCCTTCAATTTTCTGCCGCTCTTTTTCGAACCGAGTGGCTGACAGAGCTAGCCAATGTTTGTACTTTGAAACATCTGCTTCATCAAAAGGAATGAATGCTTTGCTGGCCACGGCCTTTTTGTACCGTGGATCCAGAATAGTGGCACAAATGTAATGTTGTTCTGTATGTATGTTTTTAAGCCTTTCATTGGCAACTAGGCAGCTTAATGACCTCTCCGCCAACTGATATGCGTCTAGCTTTTCAGCATCATCTCGGAACGTTGAAGACACCGCCTTCAGTTGGTGCTCTAGCATGCGCAACAATGGGATAGCTTTGCCCAAAGAACAGTGCTCCCTGCTGACTTCACGAGTGAAGACCTCAAAAGGACGAAACATGTCTGTCAGGCTTGCAACTAGCTTCCATTCCTCCAACTCTAGCCTCATGTCTTTCATAGTAGAACCCAGTTCATAGACATACTCATTTCAGTCAGCCTCAATCCCCAAATCTTGGAAACATGCCAAGGTAGTCCCCCTGTTAAAAAAAACCCACTTTGGACCCCTCCAGGCCAGATAGTTTTAGACCTATCTCTTTACTTCCGTACCTTGCTAAGGTGGCGGAAGCACATGTGAATTCCACCTTGACCAGCTACCTGGAGTCCCTGGGATTCTGGACGAGCCTCAAAACGGATTCCACGCTAAACATAGCACGGAGTCTGCTTTATTGGCTGTCACGGAACATCTTAGGGCGGCACAGGACCTGGGTAATACCTCGATTTTGGTCGTGCTGGATTTGAGTGCGGCGTTCGACACGGTCTCCCACGAGATCTTACTAGGGAGACTTTGGGAGATCGGAGTCAGGAATAGAGCTCTGGATTGGTTTGTGTCATTTCTATCCGACCGTTCCTTCCAGGTACATGCTCCGCCGTACTCGTCCAGCAGGCTCCCTCTTGGTTGCGGGGTTCCGCAGGGGTCTGCGCTCAGCCCCACACTGTTTAACGTGTATGTCCGCCCCCTGGCCATGCTGGCTCGGGAACGTGAGATCAAATTAATATCATACGCGGACGACACGCAACTTATCTTCACCTTTTCAAATGACACTGTGGCGGACCAAGCCAAATTCCAAGAAGATATCTTGGCCATTTCAAGCTGGTTGTCAAAGAACTGTCTCCAGCTGAATTCATCCAAAACCGAGGTACTCCTAATTGGCAGTGATGCACAGAAATGGGACGAGCATTGGTGGCCCCCTACACTGGGACCGCCTCCCATTCCTAAGAAGGAAGTCAAAAACTTGGGTGTGATTTTGGACAACTCACTTGCTCTAGAGTCCCATGCAAAAAAAATGGCAGCCACTTGCTATGGCCGCCTACGTTCCCTCAAGCCCATCCTCGGCTTCTCTGAGCCTCTCACCCGTCAGATCATAGTCCAGGCCCTGGTCTTATCCCATCTAGACTACTGCAATGCTCTTATGCTTGGCTCCAACTTGACAGTGATAAATAGGCTACAAAGAGCTCAGAACGCCGCCGCTCGCATCCTGTTCGCACTTCCAAAACACTGCCACACATCCCTGATCCTTCGTCGCCTGCACTGGCTGCCTGTAAAACAACGTATTTATTTCATGACTCTGCCTAATTCACAAAATCCTGTACTGCGTCGGCCCCCAAACCCTGCAAGGACTCTGTTCCTTTTATGCCCCTACGCGTGCTCGCCGCTCGGCGGACCTTTTCCTTGCTCGTACTATCAAGATCCGGAGGAGCAGAGCCGGGGGCCGCTCATTTATGTATCTGGCCCCGAAAATCTGGAATTCGATCCCCCTAAGAGCACGGGCCACCACCAACCACATGCTCTTTTGAAAACAAATCAAAACCTAACTGTTTTCTTCCATCTAAGACACTCTCACTGGCTTTGGATGTTCTGTCATCTGGCATGTCTGCAAGCGCTGGGACGCCCCATTGCTGGGGTAGCCATGCGCTATACAAACTAGCTTAACATAACATTACCCCCCACTGCTCAGACAGACGCTCAAGCATGTAGAAGGTTGAGTTCCAACGTGTTGCCACTTCCTGGATGAGTCCTTTGACTGGCAGTCTACGTTCATGTTGCATGCTCCTCAGCTTCTTCCGGGCCTTAAAAGAATGGCTGAAATGTGTGCAGATTCTTCGGCAGGTGGTCAATAACTTGCTGACTGTGATTTCTTTTTTCAAGAAATCTTGCACAACAATGTTAATACTGTGCGCCAAACACGGCACTCTGAAATAGCCACCTTGCTGCATGGCCTTAACTATATTACTGCCATTATCCGTGGAAACATAACCAATCATGCGATTTCTTGGATGCAGCCATTCATAGACCTTCCTGTCAAACTCCTACAAAAGGTTAGGTGCAGTATGAGATTTCTCCATGGCAAACATGGCTACTGTTGCATGTTTCCGAGTAGCTTGAAAAACTGTGTCCGTGTGAACACCTGCTTTTAACTTGTCTTTAACCCCTGCAAAAGAGACCCAGTGTGCAGTGATGTACATGTAATCAAGGGCTTGGCAACTGGTCCACATGTCTGTTGTCAGGTGGATAGTGTGAACAGCACTCTTCTGAATAGCTGCGCCAATCACCTCCAGCATATCTTGATGTAGTGCTGGAACAGCAACTCTGGCAAAATAGGACCGGCTAGGAACCTTCCATTTAGGGCAGACTGTTGCCACAAATTCTACAAAACCCACCCCTTCCACGAAAGAAAAAGGGAGAAGGTCCAGCGCTAGCATTTTAGCCAGCTTTGTGTTATACAGACGTGCCGTTGGGTGGTTGTGTTCAAATGGCGCATCAGACCAAAACATGCTTCTAATGGTGGGCTGGACCGTTTTACGTGATGATGATGATGCAGACTTCTTCAAACCAGTTAGGCTCATTGATGTACTTTTTCGCATTGGTGTCTCTCCCAGACTCTTAGTGTGTCTCATAGATGTTGCTGGGGTAGAGGGTGTGGGCGCTACCACTGCAGTGCTGCTGCCAGGGGTACTGGGTGTACCAGAAAAAATGTCTGTCGCTTCTTCACTTCCCCCCCTGCACGATCAGCCCCTCGTCATCATCAGATGCAGTATGAATGGATACATTTGGATTTGTTGTACTTTTGGCTCCCTGGATCTTCCTGAGGTGCGCCTCCCAAATGATAGTGTGGTGTTTTTGGAGATGACCTCTCTGGCCTCCGGTACCATAGTTGGTACCAAGCTTACCCCGACTAACTACAGTTTTACAAATTGAACAAACAACCATGTTTTCCGCCTTTTGGCTAACACTAAAGAAGTCCCAAACTGGGGACTGGAAATGTCTGCTGGTGGTGGAGGTGCTACTTTCAGTTTCAATGCCAGATGAAGTGGAGGATGGGCGTGGCTGAATTTGACTCTGTTGTGCACTTACAGCACCACTACTTGAGGTAATGGAGGTCGAGCTGGAGGGAGGTCCCTGCCGGCCCTTCTGAAGAGAAAATATGGAAGCTGTAGGTCGGGTTGGTGTAGTAGTTAACTGCGTTGGTGGTGGTACCAGTGCCACGCCGCCCACATCCCGCTCAGCAGCAATTCGGGATAGGTTAAAAATGTCTGTCTGATGCATGCCTGCTGGTGCTGGAGTGACATCAGTGATGACTGGGTCATCGTCAGACTGTTCATCAGCGGCATACACCACTTCTTGCTCGTCGTCTTCATCAGCCATAAGTGAAAGCCTTGCGGGAACCTTCCTTTTAGGCTTAGCTACCTTTGTCGGCTCATGGCGTGCCTCACTCTCAGACTGCATTGGTGGGTTCCAATCAACATCAAGGTCATCAGAAGGAAGGGGGCTTGAAGAAGAACTTGTAGTAGTAGCCCTCCTTGACCTTTTTCTTGCTGGGGATCTGGAAGACAATGGATCATCACCAGGAGGAGTGGCTTCCTCAGATGATACCTCCGCTTCAATCTCGATTTCCTGATGCGCCCCTATTTCTGGAGGAACAAGCATTGTGGGCAGTTGTGCCGCTCCATGCGCCTTTAGTTGCGCCTCTCCATGCGCCTCTCCATGCGCCTCTCCTTGCGCCTCTCCTTGCGCCTCTCCTTGCGCATGTACTTGCGCTTGTACTAGTTGCACCTGTGGTTGTCGTTGCACCTGTGGTTGTTGAACACTCGTCAGCTGAGTTACACCCTGCGTTGATTGGGTGCTACTTTCTTGCGATGAGCCTACATCACTGATCGATGGCGATTGAGCAATGACAGTGGCTGCCTCTGCTGCACTCATGGGCTTGGACCTAACCTTGCGTGGTGGCACTGAGCCTAATGAAGCGGAGGTGCTGCTCCCAGCTTGGTCCCCGGCGGACCCCGCTGCTGCAGGCGTTGTTTTTTTTCCCCAAAAAAAGTGTCTGTGGGCACACCAGTCTCCTTGGTAAGTGGCACCACTTGCTTCTTCTGCTCCTTCTTACTGGCAGTAGCACTGGCAACTTTCTTTGTAAAGGAGCTACGGCCACCTTTCTTTGGGCCAATCTTCATCAGATGCCAGAACAGCAGGCCACAGTTGCACGAGTTGCAGAGTTATCTGTGGCCACACGTGACGTCACATGACGTTGTGCTGCCCACACCGCTGCAGGACTTCTTCCTGGCACTGGTGGTTCTCTTGTGCACCTAAAAGCAAAGGAAGCCAGAGGAACATCAGTTAAACACCCCAAAAAGTAAAAAAAACACACAAAAATCACCACAATCCAATGCCATCCATGCCCTAAATTATGTTTAAATTCAAGAGACCCCACAGAAAGACTTGGTCCAGGCACCACTGAGTACCCCTGGACATAATGGGTGAAAGCAAGACAGACTGGGTGCAGGCCTATTGCACAAAGCACACTGCCTGGCTTCAAAATGGCCCCTTGACCCCCACCACATGGCCAGGCCCTGCCTGGACCAGGCCTCAAAATGGCCCCCACCCACATGGTCAGGCCCAACAGCACCCAAAAAGTCGAAAAACACACAACAATCACCACAATCCAATGCCATCCATGCCCTCAATGATGTTTAAATTCAAGACACCCCACAGAATGACTAGGACCATGGACCACTGAGTACCCCTGGGCATAATGGTTGAAAGCAAGGCAAACTGGGTGCAGGCCTAAGCACACTGCCTGGCTTCAAAATGGCCCCTTGACCCCCACCACATGGCCAGGCCCTGCCTGGACCAGGTCTCAAAATGGCCCCCACCCACATGGTCAGGCCCCAACAGCACCCAAAAAGTCGAAAAACACACAAAAATCACCCCAATCCAATGCCATCCATGCCCTCAATGATGTTTAAATTCAAGAGACCCCACAGAAAGACTAGGTCCGTGGACCACTGAGTACCCCTAGGCATAATGGTTGAAAGCAAGGCAGACTAGGTGCAGGCCTATGGCACAAAGCACACTGCCTGGCTTCAAAATGGCCCCTTGACCCCCACCACATGGCCAAGCCCTGCCTGGACCAGGCTTCAAAATGGCCCCCACCCACATGGTCAGGCTCCCACAGCACCCAAAAAGTCGAAAAACACACAAAAATCACCCCAATCCAATGCCATCCATGCCCTCAATGATGTTTAAATTCAAGAGACCCCACAGAAAGACTAGGTCCATGGACCACTGAGGACCCCTAGGCATAATGGTTGAAAGCAAGGCAAACTGGGTGCAGGCCTGAGCACACTGCCTGGCTTCAAAACAGCCCCTTGACCCCCACCACATGGCCAGGCCCTGCCTGGACCAGGCCTCAAAATGGCCCCCACCCACATGGTCAGGCCCCCAACAGCACCCAAAAAGTCGAAAAACACACAAAAATCACCACAATCCAATGCCATCCATGCCCTCAATGATGTTTAAATTCAAGACACCCCACAGAAAGAGTAGGTCCATGGACCACTGAGTACCCCTGGGCATAATGGTTGAAAGCAAGGCAAACTGGGTGCAGGCCTGAGCACACTGCCTGGCTTCAAAATGGTCCCTTGACCCCCACCACATGGCCAGGCCCTGCCTGGACAAGGCCTCAAAATGGCCCCCACCCACATGGCCAGGCCCCAACAACATCCCAAAAAGTCGAAAAACACACAAAAATCACCACAATCCAGTGCCATCCATGCCCTCAATGATGTTTAAATTCAAGACACCCCACAGAAAGACTTGGTCCATGCACCACTCACTACCCACGGGCCTACTGGCTAGTGAGGCTTTACAGGCACCCCAAAATTAAAAAAAAAAATCAACATATAACAGTGAGCTAAAATTCCATGACATAAATGAGATTTAAGTTAAAAAAAATCACAGAAACAGTTGTATCATGCACCCATGACTAACCCTGGGCCTACTGGATACTGTGGCTACCCACAATATATATTTTTTTAAAGTTGTGAAAAAAGTTTTAAAATTGTAGTTGCACCAACTGCAATGCCCCAAACAAACAACACCAACTTACTTGTAAAATCTCAAATCCAAAAGTGATCCAAACTCCAAAGTCCAAAAAGTCCTCAAATACAAATATCCAGCAGCAGCCACAAAAAGTAATCCTTCCAGCTCCAGATCCAAATCAAAAGTGACCAGGACATGGACAAAGCACTGGGAGGAGCCTGCTGGACAGGAACAGAAAGTTGGAGACTCTGGGGCACTTCCTTCCTCCCACCCCCTTCCAAAAAATGGACTCCTTGCACCAAAAAGTGCAGCCAAATGTCAATCTGAGGAGTTATTCTGATCAAAATCATCATTTTCAGAAGGTTTATGCTGCCTGCGGTGGATTTCTTGTGCAGAATTGCAATTTTTGCAAGTTTGGGAAAGCGAGCTGTTCAAATCTCCCGCCGGAAGTCAGCTGCGCGCCGCATCTACGTGTTCGGCATTGTTTACTCCCGTGATGCGTGATCGCAGGCCCTTATGACGTACTCGCGTTGTCAAACTCTCGCTGTGCAAGATGGCGGGCCGTGATGACGTAATCGCGGTCAAAAACTCTTGCGCGATCACGCAGCAAGATCCAAAATGGCGCAGCACACGCAAACCGGGAGGAAAAACAACTCGGCGAACACAGAATCACGGTAAGTCAACGCCGCGCGCTCGATATTGTATTTTTCAAGCGCGACCAAGCAAAAAAATCCGCCAGCTTGCGAATTTACAGATTTTTGGGCAAATTCGCGGGATTCGCGGACCGCGAAATCGCCAAAAATCCGCAAATTCCGTGAACGGAACGGATTTTGCGCCCACGCTTATTTGAAACCTCACTCTCTTTACAGTTCCCTCTTGCAAACTGAACAAGCGCGCCACGGCTAATTAAATCCAGATGACCCTGCACACCTCTGCTGGCTCCCGAGAGCAAATCGCTCTGGGAGTAAACCTTTTAAAAGAAGTTGGGACTTCCACTCGCCTTTGGCCAATTGCGTGCTAAAGCCAGACGCAAAGGCCAATGGCGTGTGAGACCCACATGCACGAGTTTTTAGGAAAGCTGTGCTGATGGCAAGAGGTTGTTTTCCTAGCTGTGCTAGGCTCGACCTAAAAAGAAGTAATCTTTATCTAAACAGGACCAAACGGCAAAAATCAGCATAACAAATAGGCTCTTCAATGGTAGAAATAGTTCAGTTCAATACAAATTGTAAATGCAACACTTTCCCAACAAAGTACCCTAGATGCGTCACGCAAAACAAACAAAAAGGGTTGCAGGGAAGGCGATGCATCAGTTCCTTGCTTCGGGGGAGGCAGCGCACCTGTTCCTTACTGCAGAGCAGGGGAGGTGATGCGTCAGTTCCTTACCGGAGAGGAGGGGATGCATCAGTTTCTTACTGCTTTCCGGTTACGATGCGACAAGATGGCGCCTCGATGCATGGTGACGATCCGGTGCGATGCGACAAAATGTGACGATCCGGTTGATGCATGAACGTTTGCAGCCGCACGGCAGGTGCTGCAACGGTTTTCTCGACGATGCGTTGAGACCCGATGTGGATGCGGCCCGCTTCATCTCCGTGGCTCGGCAATGCGTTGGGATCAGGTGGGGATGCGGCACACGTCGTCTCCGTGACTCGGCGGGGCATCAGGAATCGGGGCGGATGCGACATGCTTCTTCCTCTTTGCGTCTATCTTCCTGCTCCCAACAGCAAACAGTCTCTACAGGTCCTAAACAGCAGCAGGCACCTCTTTGCAGGTTGGAACTCCCAGCCAGGGAATTCAGGGGAACTGGGGGTGAAGTCTTTGTATCCCTGAGACTTCAGACACGAGGCAAGCTCAGTTTCAAGCCCTTGGAGGTCTTTTCTTCAAGCTGGTGACAAAGCAAGTAGCAAAGTCCTTTTTCTCCTTTCCTTGGTAGCAAGTAACCACTGCAGGCCAACCCCAAATAGCAAACATAACAGGGACAGTAATCCTCCTTCAGCTTCTCCGGTTCTTCTCCTTGGCAAAGGTTCCTCTTGATTTCCCAGAAGTGATCTAAAGTTCTGGGGTCTGGGTCTCCCTTTTTATACACACAAATCCTTTGTCTCTGAAGGAAGAGAGTGTCTGTATACAGTCAAAACCAGTTCTGTCCTCTCTGGTGCAGCTTCCTGGCAGGAGGTGGAGACAGCATTGTTGAAAGCAGACCTGGCCCAGGCAGGTGAAAGGAAATCTCCTCCCCCTACTCTAAATTCAACCCAGGTCCCATACAGCCCATGCCTGACTCAGACTGACGGAGCAGCAGCCCTCTCCCAGCTCCTGTCACTTACAAGCTAGAATGCAATACACAAACCTAGCAGAGGCATACTGGATGGTTAGGCAAGAAAATACCTACTTTCTAAAAGTGGAATTTTCAAACACAGAATGTTAAAATCACCCACCCTAAAAGATGTACTTTAACATTCTGAGTTCAGGCATACTAAACTTTAGTTTCCTATCTTATTCCCTGGGTCAGATGTTATAACCAAACTGCCCTTTCTGGCCTATGAGAACAGATAGCCTTGCAATAGTGAAAAATGACATTGGCTGTAATTCACTATCTAACTTCGGGTAGGGGTGACTAACATGCAAAAAAGAGAAGATTTAGGGAACGGCAAGTGTGTGCACTTGCCAAGTTGACATGGCAGTTCCAGACTGCACATAGGCTCTGCAATGGGAGGTCTGAGCCACATTTTACAAGCTGCTTCTGTGGGTGGCACAGTCAGTGCTGCAAGCCCACCAGCAACCTTTGATTTACAGGCCCTGGACACACATGATGCACTGTACTAGGGACTTACAAGTAAATCAAATAACCAATCATGGAATCACTAATCCATACAACAATTTACAATAGGGAGCACTTGCACTTTGGCACTGAACAGCAGTGGCAAAGTGCCCAAAGCATCTAGAACAGCAAAAACAGATGAGGCAACAGCAAAAAGTGGAAGGGAGACTCACGCCAATGGTGCCAAGTCTAATAAGGACCTACTTTATGGCTGTCACAGCGTGGATGCATGCAGAACAGGGCAGAAAATGCTAGCCAATCCGCATCTTGATCGTGCTCAAGACCAGGAACTCTGGTCATCCCCACTCCCGCTGCTGTTATGCTGGGACTCTCAAACACTCAACCCTGGCCACTGCTTAACACGCTGCTGCTTTGTCACACCATACAACTGTGAGGGAGCATTCTCCTGTCCTTCCCGCAAGTCTTCAGGCACTTACCCACATCCAACATTCAGCACACCAACAGTACCCAAAACCACACTATCTGACTCTCACACAGTCATGGAACCACCCATACAACATTTCACACTCTCATGCATGCTCCCCAACACCCGCTCACTCACCAAACATGCCACAGAGATCTGGGACCTGCTGTACGACAGTGCCCTACCTACTTTTTCTCACAGAAACCTGATTGAACCCTGCATGGGCACCTGCCATCGCCACAACCATCCCCATGCCCACAAGATTGTCAGGCATGGCAGACTTCACAAGCCTAGAGATGGAATTGCCGTCATCCACAAGAACACCATCAGACGCAGCACATCCATCCTCCAACATAGAGCACCTGTTGTTCAAGCTCCACATCATAGACAGCTTCACCCTATGGCACTCATCTACAGACCACTGGCACCGCTGACAAACTTCTCAGACACCGTGTGTATGTATATATATTATTTATAGAGTTCGACTATCACTCTGAAGGAGTATCTGGGCGCGAGGCAGAAACAAACAATGAACTCCGATGGGTGCTGCTATCCCAACTATTGATAAATTAAATAGGAGAGAAGCAGAGGGAATACCTGGCTCCAAATATCCAGGTTTTCAGTGACATTCTGAAGCATGGTTCTGAGTGAAAGAAGTGGAGGTTTCACCCCAAGACCTGCTACTGATTTCCCTCCCTTTGTTTTACATTTAAACAGTGTGGGTTTTAGTAGATTTGCTGATGAAGACATAAGAGGACGTGAGGTGACACATGGCGTACATCTAGCTATTAAGTATTTAGGTCCTCAACCCCAAAAGCTCTTAATGTAATGAGTATCTTAAATCGATAGGTATGGATAGGTAGCCAATGCAATGATTTTAATGCTGCTGAGGCTGTGAGCGGCGCAGCAATTTGAGCACCCGGCGGGCTGCTGCATGTTGAACAGTCTGGAGTTTTTTTAAATGCCTTATTGGCACCCACATATAGGCTATTCCAATAGTCCAATCTGGAGGTGGCTTAGGAGCATGATTTCTGTTTTTTGAGTATTACACTTCAGGTGGTTCCGCTTCATCCAAAGTAGGACTTTCGTGAGACACTGTTGAAAGTTCTCTTCTGCACTGGCAGAGTGTTTGTCCAAAGCTAAGATCAACCGAGTGTCATCCTCATATGAGGTGGTCTCAATATTGAATATCAGTTCTATACACATTAAATAGCACTGGAATTAGTGTGGAACCCTGCGGGTTATAGTGTTTTCTAAGAAGGTCGTTAGTTGAGTGTGAACCCATTCATCAGTATTTTTACTGAGGTAGGGTAATAGGGAGATGAACCGAAAGTTGGAAAGAGTAGTAGGATCAGATCATTTCCTTTTCTGAAGAGGATTAACTGCTGCGATTGTCCAATCTGGAGGTACTTCTGCTAGAGAAAGTGATGAATTAATTATGCTGTTTACTTCGTCGCACCACTCGCCACCGATGCCAAGGGTGCCTGCGTTGTAAGCAGGATTGTTTTTGTGCAGGAAGGAACACCTTTCTGCACAAAAACAATCCGCTGAGGCATTTTCCTCTTCCTATGTGTGCTGCATAATGCAGCACACATAGAAAGAAGAAGTAATGAGGAGAAAATAAGATATTTCTCCTTGTTAGGCCTCCCATAGGGAGGTGTAGCAATTAGATGCACCCCAAGGTTTACCACTGATCGTAAATCTGAGAATGTGTCAAAATCCATGGGTGGATGCGTGGGAACACCCAAGCTCCACACATGGGAGGCCTCCCTGGGGCAGAGTAATATAAAGCACGATTTGCACTGCATTAAGTGGGATTTATCAAGCTACACAGGGCAACGCATGGTGGCCTTGCGTGGTTTGATACATGTTACTTAGGTTTTGCGTTGCCCTGGCGCCAGCTTTTGTAGCGCAAAGGTGATGCAAAACCTACATAAATATGTCCCTCAGTGTGGGGATAAACAGCGCTGAAACGGCCCTGTGCACTCAACCCACACTACCAGTTAAAGGCAATATGCTTTTGGGATGTGGGGAGTTACCAAACAAAACTACCCAAAAAAATAAGTCCATACACCCTGATCAGAGTTCAGCAGATTCACTCATACTAAACTCCTTATAGATTTTGCATTGTGAAAACCTTAAATTGTTAGACAGTTAATCAAACTCACAGTATATATCATACACATTAGTGATAATATCCAAATCAAAATCAGTCTTTAGTTTTTGAACTGTATTGTATTGGTGGTTTTATAGCGCGCTCAATTACTCACGAGTATCCTGGCACGTAGAAATGCAGAGGAGGCAGAGATATCTAGTGAAATTACAATGATAGTTTAAAAAGGTGAGTTTTAAGTGCTTTTTTAAAAAGATTAAAATCCTGGATAGTGTGAAGCGACAGAGGGAGAATGTTCCAGGCAGTGGCTGCCTTAACAGTGATGGACTGGTCACCAAGGCGGGATAGATTAAAACGGGGAACAACCAACAAATGTTGGGAGGTGGACCGTAATGGGCGACTCGGCGAATACCAAGCAAAGCGAGTCCTCAAGTACATGGGTCCTTGGTCATGAATGGCTCTATGCGCCAGGGTGAGAGATTTAAACACAACCCTTAGTTTGACAGGGAGCCAGTGTAGACTGCGCAGGTGTTGACGGACACTATACTGCCTTGAGATATTGAAAAGGAGTCTGGCCCCCGCGTTTTGTATAAGTTGGAGACGATTGGTGAGATAGGCAGGAATACCAGAGAACAGGGCATTTGAATAGTCAAGGCGAGGGAGAATAAGAGCCCTTGCCACTTTCTCTTTGGCCGTCCTTGGCAGCAGGGGAAAAAACCTACAGAGGGCTTTCAGAGTGCCAAAGCACCCACAAGTGAGCTTTTTAATGTGCTGCTCACATTTAAGGTTTTCCCCAAACCAAACTCCTAAGTTCTTTGCTGATTTGCCAGCCGCACTCGGGAAGGGAACATCAGGTGGCCATAAAGATTCTCTGAAATTGGGGGGGAACTGCCCTTAGAGAAGTATGTCTGACTTATTTTCATTACATTTTAATTGGGCCAACGCGAGCCAGGAAAAGACTGAGGAGAGGCATAACTGGACCGCAGAGGTGTCCAGAACCCTGCCAGGCCAGGTAAACAGCAGCTGCGTGTCGTTAGCATAAGCTATTATTTTTGCCCCTAGTTCCTTGGCCAAGAAGATCAGGGGGGTCAAATAGATATTGAACAATGGTGGGCTTAATGTAGAACCCTGTGGTACCCCGGTGGAAAGCAGCTTGGCCGAAGAAGCATAGGGGGGCATCCACACCTGCTGAGTTCAATTGGTCAAAAATGAAGTCAGCCATTCTAGTGCAGAACCAGCCATGCCAATGGATGCCAACCGCGAGATCAGCTGCTGATGGTGCTCCGTGTCGAAAGCGGCAGAGAGTTCTAACATAATCAGAACCGCTCTGCCGCCTCCGTCCAGGCACTCCCTTATAGCCTCAGAGATTTCCACCAAAGCGGACTCAGTGCTATAGGTGACACGAAACCCAGACTGAGCAGGATGGAGTGAATGTGAATCTTCCACGAAGGCATCCAGCTGGCGAAATGCTATTTTCTCAGTAACTTTGGCCAATGCTGGTAGCAAAGAGATGGGGCGGTAGTTGGCTGGGATATCTGAGTTTAGTCCAGATTTTTTGAGAAGCGGCAGGAGTTTGGCCTGTTTCCAGCAGTCGGGGACTGTAGCCGTCCCTCAACGAAAGGCTAATAATCTCTGCGACCTCGGAGCAGACCACATCCGCCACACCCCCTAAAATACGGGCCGGATAAGGGTCAGTGGGGGAGCCACAAAAATGAACTTCACAAAATGCTGAAGATCTGTGTTTTCAGTGGTCCCACTAGACCCTAGGTGTGTCTAGACTCACACCTGCTCAGCACCTTGATACACTCCTGATGATAGTGCGCTCTACAAAATTTGCATAACTGCATGCCAGAGATACACATAAAGGTCAGAGTATGCCACCTGGGTATTGCACTAGTTTTACTGCCTGCACATTTTCACAGTGTGTAAAGTAGACGCCTCCAAGAATGTTACTTCTACATTGAGGGGGTGATTTGACCACCCCCACACAGACTCACACAAAGATCTTATCCACACGTGCCCTGGCTGACCGCGAGGGCAGAGCTGGCACTCACAGAGAAATTTGGAGGGAGCTGGCCGGTGCTCAGACTCGTTTACAATCCTGGAAGCTCCCAGAGGTGATGCAGCATGCTTACCACTTGTACTGTCCTTGGCATACATTCCTAGGTGCGATGTGTGCTCTGGGCTGTCCTTCAGAACACCAAGCATTAAGAACCAATTCTTCTTAACAGTATCATTAGTAAGCCAACCAGTCAGCTGGTGTGCAAAACTGCAACAAATGCTTGCCAACCACTATGGCTTCTAGGCTATGAGTTGTCTACGCAGAACAATGGAGAGAACAAATGTGTTGTCAGGACCACAGATCCCATGATATCAGAAGAGAAGATGTATTTTTCCGAAAGTCTGAACCACAAGTCTACGACTCTTACTTTGGCGTGAAGACACACTAACTAATTGCAGGAACTAGATTTCTCATGGGGGGTGAGTTTTACTGCACGGAGGGCGGGATGATGTGCGCCCTCAGCATATGGATTACAAAGCTAAGAACGACAGTGTGGGTTGAAGATGAACAGCTATTGTCTCTGAAATACATATACAGCCACATGCATCATTGTAGGAATTTGCGATTCCTAAATTGCGAAAATTAAGGAATCACAATTTAGGAATCGCAAATTCCTATGCATTAAGAATTCGCAAAAGTTTTTGCGATTTCTCAATTTTCCCTATTTGCGACTCCTTAATTGCGAATCGCAACTAAGGAATCTCATTTTGCGAATTCGCAATTAAGGAATCGCAAAATGAGAATGCAATTTCAAGGGTGCAGGGGGGTTCCAAAGGACCCCCCCCCCCCGCACCCCTGAAATGTCACGTAACTACATTTTACTCACACACATGTCCCAAGGGCATGTGTGTGTGTAAAATAAGTTTCAAAAATGCATTTTTTTGCATTTTTTAAACTTTTTGCAAATTACCATGAAGGTTTACTTCATGGTAATTTTCCCCTTCCAAATTGAGAATTCGCAAATTAAAAGAAATCATGCATAGCATTTAAGAAATTGCAAAATTTGCGATTTCTTAAATGCTATCGCAATTTGAGAAATCGCAAAAAATAGCGATTTATTAAATTGCGAAAAATGAAAAAAAAATGATGCACCCAAAAAAGGTTTTTGCATTCGCAAACGGCCGAATTTTGCGATTCGCACCGTTTGCGAATGCAATACAGCTTGATGCATATGGCCCAAATATTCTTACACTGATATTAAAAAATTAAGCAAAGAACTATAACTATGTTATACAGAATTGTTGATGTGAATCATATGATGTATTGAAGGGTTTTTCTTATGATCTAAGAGAATCCCCCTATGAATAGATTTACCTAGGATTCTAAGGTCTGGTATATTGCCTTGATTCCTGTTCATGCCTACACATGTTGGTATGTTTCTACCTTTAGTATGCAAGTGGAATGAGTACAGTTTGGTATGAAAGAGAGCTGTATTTAGGTGAGACTGTTTTTGAGTGAATGGTGAGGGGTGAGAGAAGAAAGAGTTGTATGTATCATTATATACTTTTGTATTATGTTCACAGTTGCTATAAGCTATTTATATTATATTTTTGCTACTATACTTAAATGTATTTTAAATACATTTGAAATGCACATGTGGTGATCTGTGGAGTCAATTTGAAAATCTCGATCCATTCTTAGGATTTAAAAACCCTTTTTTCTATAGCAAGATATTTCCGGTCTATTGTATCCGAGGCAGGCAGCAATTTCCCACTCTTTAGGGTGGCTTTTGGCTTTATGGTTTTCCCAGGCCTCCTGCCTACATCAATCTTGGGTATCCTCCATTGTTTTTACCTGAATATAGAATAGCCTAGAACCCAGACCCCCCCCCAAAAAGGCACAGGTAGAGTCCAGATGGTCGAGAATCGGTGAGGACGAACTTCGGAAATGTGGGAAGAGAGCGGCGGCACAAGGAGAATTGAGTATTAATAGGATATGTGTGGAGTGTGTCCAATTGCAGTGATGATTGATTGTGGAATGTCTTGTAAAGGTGTCGCAAGAATTGAGTGAATGTGGTTTCCGGGTTTGACTTGATCCAAGGAATTGATTTATGGTATAGAGTGCGACGTGGCCTAAGATACCGGAATATTCAGAGGTGTAGAAGACACCTAGCTTGTGATTGTCTGAGTGAAGAGTTGATGGGTTTGTCGTGAGATGTCATCGATGGCTCCACCTAAGACAGGGAACTTTGTGTGAATGGGATGAGTATGAACTTCGTAGCTGACCCTGGGCGTAAAGGGAAAACTGCACTGGTTCAGGCGATTCCCTGCTGGTCGAGGTTTCATAGCAAATGTGTATTATTATTTTTTTTATTAGCATTTTTATTAATCAACAGTGATCTGCGTATACGATTTTACAATCATGGTGACAATCATTCACAGTCAATCGACTTCAGCTATCTTACCTGTCTTCGTCTGATTCACATTCTGACTCAGGAGGCATACAGACATTGCCTCTGTAAATGTTCCATTTGCCCCACACCCTTCCCCATTTCTTCGGGCATCTCCTGTTGATAAACATGGCCTTCTCCGCTACCATGACAATATCCATATCTCTACACCAGTTCATTAAAGTCGGGTAACACCATGTTCCCCATTTTTGCACTATATTACACTTGGCTATCATCATGCCTGTCGTTGCCCATTGGCGTTTAGCATGATTGAGGTCTGTTGGTCCCCAGACATTGAGGAGGCAGCATTTAGGCTCAGGCGGGACATGTTTCTCAGTGACCTTTTTGATGGTTCCCATCACCGCCTCCCAGTATGGTGTAAGCTTGGAGCATTCCCACAAGGTGTGATAAAAGGTACCTGTGGAGCTGCATAGGCGCAGGCAGCATGGGTCAGGAGTTCTCCCCATCTTGTGTAATATTACCCATGTATAGTAGGTCCTGTGTAGTATTTTAAACTGCACTAACCACAGTCTAGAAGAGATTGCCACCTCTTCAGGCGATGCTATCGCCTCTCGCAAGTCGGGGTCATCCATGTCCCCAACCGCTGATTGCCAGAGCTCCCTGAATCGGTCAAGTGAATCATTTTATTTATAGGTTAGTGAAGTGGGTTTTTTGTGTAGATAATCGGTGAGCAATCAGTCCTCTATAGGGCATGATTCAGGGAGTGTGTCCGCTGTGGAGAGGGCTGCATCAATCGCATGTTGGATTTGCATATATCGAAATTGCTCGCCCGGAGCAATCGCGTATTGCTCTTGTAAATAGGCAAAGCTGACAACCTCTCCATTGCGCCAGAGGTCCCACAACTGGGAGATGCCAATCATAAGCATTTTTTAAAACCTTTTCTGTTTCCCTACGTCCCTAATTTGCCTGTGTCCCACAGTGGAGTGTGTTGTGTAAGTCTGTCTAACCAGCCTAGGTGTTTATTTACAATGCGCCATAATGGATTGTGTGTGCCGTTGGGCCCATGATGTCACAGGCTTTCCGTTTGTTTTAGAGCACTCTATTAACACCTCCTGTCCCCAGAGCCATGTTGTCCAAGCGATAAGCTGGGTCTGTGTCTGGTACATGGAGTCAATAGTTGATGACTGAGTTGAGAAGCCCAAAAATACACCTTAATATCGGGTAGGGCTAGCCCGCCGTCATACCAGCTTCGCACTAGTTTATTCGATGCCACTCTTTTTTTTTGTTTTTGTGAATCTGTTTTTATTGTCATTTTGTTATTAGTACAGCATGATAGACAATTGACAATGGTAAGCATTACATTCATTATGCAAGGTTCAGTAACGTCACAGGAAATATGCACAGCTTACACGCGGAATGATGTACAGTTGTGATTGAACTTACATTGGACTGACATTTGCATGGCACGTTGCTGAGGTCAGGTAGGAAACAAGTGCAAGGAAGGAGGGGGTTAGGATAACAGTTTGATTGCTTCTCTGCCCTTTGGATTGGCTTTTTTCTTGCCATGTATATCAACAAATGTCCGTTGTTGCATTTAAG
Organism: Lissotriton helveticus; assembly: GCF_964261635.1. Classification (NCBI taxonomy): domain Eukaryota; kingdom Metazoa; phylum Chordata; class Amphibia; order Caudata; family Salamandridae; genus Lissotriton; species Lissotriton helveticus. The sequence continues at coordinate 55,914,704 of NC_136067.1, forward strand.
TGCAGGTATTGTCCCATGATACCAGCACAGGCTTTGGCACCCAGCTGTGAAGGAGTTCCAATTAAAGATTCACTGCTAACAATAAACTAAACACTGTGCCCTTCAAGAGAGAGTTAGAGGATACAAAAAACAAAGGGTAGGAATGCACAGCGCAAACAAACCAAATGAACGACCCGTAGCCCTCCCATTATCTTTCCCTTCTACACTTCTACGTATGCCGTGACTCATAGTAAGTGTGTTGAGCAGTGTTTGACTGTAGCCTCTTACCTAAATTATTCGGTGCCACTCTTGCCGGTTTGTTATCCCATAGGAGAGCAGTGACCTCCGAATTTACAGCTCTAAAGTATGAGGCAGGAACTGGGTAAGGCGTGTTATGTAGGGCATATAGGAATCTGGGCAGGGCCATCATCTTAAAAAGAGCCGCTCGACCCAGTAGGGTGAGTGGTAGTGCTTTCCAATGTTTGATGTCACGCTTCAGCCTTTGCAGAGGGGCATGCAGGTAAAGTTTTGGGTCTGATGTTACATGTATGCCTAGGTACTTGAAGCTATCCGTGACTATTTGGACCTTGCAGCCTTTTGGGAGACGTGGCGCCATCCATGTAATATTTATAGCACGGATTTATCCCAGTTGATGGCATACCCGGATACAGAACCAAACACTGCGCATTTATTAAGTAAGGCATGGAGGGATCGTGTGGGCGAGGTGATATATAACAGAACATCGTCAGCATAGAGGGAGATACGATCTTCCCATCCCTCCCTCCATATTAGCCCGCGTACCATAGGGTCCCACCTTATCCAAGCCGCCAGGGGTTCCAGGGCCAGTGCGAACAGCAAGGGTGACAATGGGCAGCCCTGTTGTGTCCCTCTCCCCAGGATGATCTCCCGCGATATGTATCCATTGGCGACTACGTGTGCCACAATGTTGGTGTAGAGTAAATGTATCCAGGAACAGAATTTTGGTCCAAACCCTAAATGTTAAAAGACCGCAAACAGGTAGGCTCATTCCACCGAGTCAAAGGCCATTTTGGCATCCAGGGAGAGGACTGCAGCGTCCTCCTGTATTGTGTGTTTTCGGCCTAGTACTCCATGCATGCGCCTGAGATTCAGGGCTGTGTTTCTGCCAGGCATAAAGCCTGATTGGTCCGGGTGGACCAATTTGATGAGATGGGGTGATAGCCTAAGCGCCAATGTTTTTGCTAAGATTTACCCTTCCGCATCAATTAAGGATATCGGGCGATATGATGTGCATTCCTCCGTCGGTTTGCACGGTTTAGGAATGGCCACAATACTTGCCAAGCGTTGATCTCTGGGGAGTGTTCCTATGTCGCGACTTGTTTCAAACATTTTTAGCATACACGGAGCTATCTTGTCCGCCGTGAGTTTATATAGTTCTATTGGGATGCCATCAGGGCCAGGGGCTTTACCCGATTGTATATGCGAGATAGCAGTTTTAAGTTTGTCTATCGTGATATCTGCTTCCAGACTCTGTTTCTTGAGGTGTAAGCTTTGGCATGTGGATATCTTTAAGGAATGCGAGCACTTCCTGGACAGTGGTAGTATTCGTGGATGTGTACACGCGTTCGTAATGTTGCGCTAGTGCAGTCACTATGTGTTGCAGGTCTGATGTGGCTTCTCCATCGTCTTTTTTAAGCTGCGCTATCCATCTATTCACTCGTACCCTCTTGTCTAACCACGCAAGAAGTTTGCATGCTTTGTCCCCAGATTCATAGATCCGGTGTTGGACTGTTTGCAGACGGGAATTGACATCAGTACAAAGGTGTTCTTTGTATTCCTGTGTAATGTATGCACCGTTCCGTTAGTGGGTGCCGCGCATGTTGTGATTCTAATTGCTGTACTTCCCACTCCAAGGTCTCTATTGCATTTTCTTTTCTTTTTTATGTCCTTCAATAAGAAAGATAGCCTGTCTTCGTATCCCTGGTCTGTATGCCTCCCATAGTGTTGATGGGGAGGAGACTAATGCTTAATTTTCTTAAAAGTATTGTGTGGTCGCAGTGACCAAACCTTTCTTGATTTTAGAGTTAAGGCAAAATCTTGGATATATGGGGTACATAGGACTCTGGATAGTGCAGTGTGCCCGACTTTCTGCCTTTACCAGGGAGTGATCAAAGATTCCTCTGGGTAAGTGTGTGGTTGTCCCTATCCGTCCTATGTTGTCTAGGCTGTGAGTATGTAGTCTATGCAGGAGAGGCTATAATAAGCTCCTGAGTGAAAGGTGTATTGTCTCTGAAGTGGGTTTTGGAATCGCCATACGTCCAAAGGACCGCGTGCGTCCAAAAAGTCGGCATGGGGTGAGCTTGACCGATGTTGTGGGCGGGCAGGCGTACGGTCCAGTGTGTCATTTATGGGCATGTTAAAGTCGCCCCCTAGTATCAAGTCCTCTTCCGGTAACGTTAGGAGGAATTTGCCCAGATCTTGGAAGGCGGGGTAGTGTAGAGCAGGTGGGATATAAACAGTCACAAAGTTGAGCATACGACCCTCCCATTGAATCGAGAGTGCAGTGAAGCAGCCCTGGTCATCTTTAAAGGGTGCGGTGGACTATGAGGGGGAATCGCTTTCGCACTAAAATCCCCACTCCCCTGGATCCTGTGGTGCACTCTGAATATACTGTCAATTGAAACCCCCACCAGTCAAGGGCTTTACACATGGAGCCCATCAAGTGTGTCTCCTGTAGCAGTATAACTGCTGGGGTCATGTGTTTCAAATATTGCAGCACCAGTCCACGTTATCTATCCTGCAGTCTGTTGACATTCCAGGAGAGGAATGACAGCATTGGCATTGTGGTACGTTGTGTGATAGGATCAGACGAAGCCCTGGAAGGTGTAAGTGGAAATGACATTTTGGAAATCTAATGTCATTATGAACCAATTCCCATGATGACTTTGTGTAAATGATTGCAGATCAGTAACCATCAAAACCTTAACATGTAAAACATTACCATGTTGCAAATATACATTTCTTACAACTAAATTAGGCTCTTCTCCCCCCTGCTCAGTTGGAGTAATGACATGAATATAGTATCACCTTTTCCAGTTGTACAGGGGGGGTAAGTGAGAATTCCATCATCATGATAATACTGAAAATTAGCAACACCCTTCCCACCCTACCCTTAAAGAACAAGTCCACCCTCCCTGCATCCCTGCCTAGTAGGTTTAGAACTACCCACCACCCCAATAGCAGAGTGCCTACGATCCCCAAAATAGTAACCATTAAACGTAGGGTCGTGCTGTGTTAGTGCCCAGTAGCCTCTCCCCTCCGGGCCCGCAACATTGCCCCCACAACATTCAGGGTTAAGAACATTTTTCAAAGTTCCTTTGTTCATTCGGCCTAACGCTAGTCCAGTATTAAGTTGACAGAGGGGAGCATATTGTGTCTAGAGGACTGGGAACCCCGCCCCCCACTCCCACTGCTGAGAAGGGGGGCAATAAAGGAAATGGCTACAAACCAGTGGAGTTCATGCAGTCCTTCATTTTCCAGTGCGTGCTGTGTCGCTGCCAGGGCTTCCGGAGCGAGCACTTCTGGATCTTGATGGGGAGCGTCTCCTGTCTCCACGCCAGTGTAGAGTCTTTCGGACGTTGGCCAGTGTTCTCACAGTTTTTCTCTTCTCTACGGCGTTGCGACTGGGATGGGCCTTCTTTGAGCCAACGTTGCGCCTCCTATGGTGTCAGGAAGAACCAAGATTTGTCTCCGTCAATTACTTTCAATATGGCTGGAAAGAACATCATATACTTGAGTCCTTTGTCTCTAAGAGCCAGTTGGATCCCTTCAAAGGAGCGTTTTGTTCGTTGTACTTTAAAAGTGAAGTCCAGAAAAAACCTGATCGTCGCATTGCCGTAAGGGAGGTCACCATTGACTCTAGCTGCCTGGTGGATTTCATCCCGATCACGAAAGTTCATGATGCGTGCTATGATAGTGCGAGGCGGTGCACCAGGCTTTGGTTTCGGGATCAGGGCTCTATGTGCCCTCTCTATCGAAAATAGTGGAGACAGTCTCTTGGACTTCAGAGGATTCAGGATGAGGTCTTCAAGGAAGAGAACCATGATGGGGCCTTCTGCCTCTTCAGTCACACCTACTACCTGTATGTTATTACGACGGGCTCGCCTTCCTGGTCATCCAGGTGTAGCGCCATTTCTTTATGTTATGTTGCGGTTTGCAGCTCTCCTATATTTTCCTCCATGGCATTGACCCTTTCTGAATTTTTCCGCATATCAGCTCGCATAAGGTTCATTTCAATGGTGACTATATCAATTTTCACTTCTAGGTTAGTCCCAACTGTGTGTATCGCCACCATTATGGAACAAAGAGATGGCTCTTCCGTAGGTATAGCATAATCACGCTCACCATCTTCCGCCACGAGCTGTCGCGGTACTGCATATTTGTCCATCTTGTTGGCCTGGACTGAGGCCACACCACCCTTTGGTTTCGTAACGGTACTGCATGATATCCAGGCCAGGTGTCACTCTAGGGACGAGGATTTTTTTTTTTACCTCAGACCAGTAGTTATTATCGTTTATGAAATTCATGTGGAGGGAGGTACCGTCCCTCCCTAGGGTTTGAGTGCCACGATCGGCCCATCTGTGCGTTTGGCCATGTGCCAGAAGGGAGGCCCACAAACTCCGTTCCGCGTATAGTTTTCGTTTAGGTCTAACTGGGCTTTGATTGTGTCACTTCTTTCCCATCTGCCTCGTCTCACACCAATATAATCTAGATGCACTGTACCATCCGATGTCCTTGTCGAGTTCAATGACTCGAATATGCCGATCGTATGTGGTGATGTCAAGCTGCAGGCCAAGGTCTTCACTGCGCTTGAACGTCTGATCACTGATTAGGCGCCTCAATCAAGCACCAGGTCATTCACTCCAGCGGTGATAGTGTGTCAAACGGGAACAGACACGAGGAGCACAAAGGAGGAAGGGGAGGAACTGAAGGTCTCTCTGGGTCTCCCCATCCCCAGTGCGATGGCCGAGTCACACCCCGATATGCCTTCACTCGTAACAGTCAATGCTCCGGTGATTTCAATTCGCTGTTTGTGCTGTTACAGCTCCTGCTAACGCTACATGCACATTATTTATTTATTTATTTATTTATTAATGACACTTAGAGCGCGTACAATTACCCGTGGGCGTATGATGTGCCCAAGGGTGTCCTCCTCCCAATCAGGTTCCGCTGCCTCACAGTAGTATTTCCGCAGAACGCGGGAGCCGGTGTTTACCGTGTGGGGGATCCTCCGCAGTCCCACTGGGTCTCACCTCGGTAGGCAGCGCGGCCAAGTGGGGCTCTCGGGTAGCCGCCGCACACCGCAGCGGGCGTTCAGAAGTTAGGCCATAAGCCGCGGGCCTTGCGTGGTACAGAGCTCCAGCCGCAGGAGCGCGCTCAGGGCCAGCGTGTTCCGTGACTCCGCCCCCCCCCTCGCTGAGGCCACCGATTCGCTGTCGGTACTGGCGCTGGCTTAAAATAACTGCTTTTGTGCACGGCAGGACGTCACTTCCTCTGCTCCGTGATCTCAGGGACTCTACACCATTTGTCCTGCCCCTCAGGCTGCCGGGGTCAGGTCGGATTTCAGGGGCTGTGTCACAGGCCCCGACGGAGCTCAAGGGCTACACCGCCATCGCAGTCTGCGCCAAGCCACGCCACCCACAAATGTGTATTCTTGAGTGATTGAATTCTCTCAATCTTTTAGAAAGAAAGACTATTACAAATGTAAGATGATTGTATGAGAGAATGTATATGAAGAGATTGTGAAGGAGGATGAGCTGCTGCAAAGGGTGAAGGCGACGTCAATTTGTGCCGCTCTGGAATTGGTTGGTTGGTGTAACACCACACTGGGATTGATTGTCAATTGCCTATTACGTCCGGAGAGTTTGAAATTGTAGCCCCACGTTAAGCGATTTAAATTGAATTAGGACTGATGAACCATAAGTAGGAAAACTATGAGGTGTTTTTGGGTTCTGAGAGACTTGTTTCGGAGAGATGAGGGCATTGTCACAAAAGTGGGCGAAGAAGCGCCGCCTGAAGACACACCGGCTCATTATATGACAACCAAAGCAGGACTCCACACTATTATTTGGCTTCAAAGTGATGTTTGCGATGAAACCTTTACCAAGGCTTAAGAAGTTTGAAGAACTTGATGCATGGATGCATGCAACTCATGCTAAACAGAGAAAGCACTGTCAGGGAAAGATGAGGGAAAACAGTGCGAGCTTACCAAGAGGCACAGTGGGATGCTTAGCTTAAGAGATGGAGGGTGGACATGGTCAAGTCTAAGAGGTTGTACCCTGCGTGTATGAGGGATGAGGAGGCCAAAGATCAGAGGAAAAGGGAAAAGGATGGTGTTTGGGACAGTGATTCTGATACTGGTTTGTTGAATGGCCTGCTGGCAGAGCGTCCACCCCCTTATAGTCCACAGCAGAAGCTAATGAGAGAACAACAGAGGGAACTGTTAGCACTGGGAGCACTTCAGCCTCACCCATGCACAGATCTGGAGTCGTGGGAAGAAAATCAGAAGGAGCAAGATTGGCGGAGGGGAGAAGAGGCAGAAAGAAGGCAGATAGGGAATTTAGAGCACAGTAATTCCGTTGGTGCTGCTCCGAGATTACCTGAAGCTCTTACGGTGCCTGTTACTATTGGGCCTGTCCTTCCTATTTACGACCTGGGAATAACAGGAGCTGGCGGGTGGCAGTAACAGAGTGTGGGGGCTAAAAGAATATCACAGGAACATTGGTTAGTGTTGAGGGGGGCTTCATTCCGTTTCCGCCTGAATATTTGAGTATGCCATGTGGAGCAACGGCTGACCTTTCATTAGATCAGAGTACTTCTCATGTTATGAGGCCGCTACTTGTGAGAAACACTGAGTCAGACCTGACTATGTGTAGGACTCTTCCTAGAGTACAAACTAGCATATCTCGAGAGGAAGTAGAGCAACAGGGAACATCTAACAGCCAACACATATTTGATGTCTCAGACTTAGAGTCGTGGCTTAGAGATCATGTTATGTAATGTTATACTGCATTTATAGCGCGCACGGATACTCAAGAGTGTCCCGGCGCGAAGTGCTTAATAGAAGGAAGCGGAGGAGGCTAAACATACCAGGATTTAGTAAAAGAGCAGGGTTTTCAGATGTTTCTAGTATCTTGGATGTTGCGCAGTTCCATCGGAAGGGAATTCCAGGCTTCAGCCACCTTAAAAGATAAGTAGCACTAAGGAGAACAAGAGCACACCGATGACCCAGAATTCCATAAAGTCTGCCGTAAAGGTTAAACTGGTAGACGTGGTGAGAATGAGAGCGAAATTAGACAAGATAAATAATGGAAATCTGGCAATTTATCGGGTAGAAACATGAACCCAACAAGTTACTGTTCATGGCAAAGGATGTTACCAGGAGAGCAAGACAGGTGCTTGAGAAGTTGACCGAATTAGCTCAAAGGTCTAATGTAGATTTGACCCGAACAAAAATGCTGCAAGGAAACCATAGGCTAACCTACAGTAATCAGGAGGGGGCCCGGCTTAAAGTCTCACATTCTGGAACTGGTGGTAGGGAAGTATGTTACACAAATGGGAAGAGAAGTGGTTGAAAAAAGAAGAATACAAAGAAGGTGTCAGGAGAGCGGCTTCCTCCTTTGGGAAGGGGGGTGACAGCGGGAGTAGAGGTGTACCCATTATGGGAAGTGCCTTGTGGGGAGTTGAGATGATCTTACCGCTTTCACTAATGAGTTTGCAAAATTGAGGGAGAAATTGGCTAAGTGGTATAAATAGATTGATCGGTTTGTGAAGATCTCAAAGGTGCTGTGGATTGATTTGAATACATTGTTTAAGATAGTGGTACTGAGTGACTTGCGGTCTGTGTGTAAGATAGCCATACGGTGGCCTGAGAAGGAACCAGATAGGCACCCAGTGACCCATGGTCCGTCACCGATGGTTATGAAGAAATTTAGTCAGGTGTTGACATGGTTACAAGGTAAGATAGTGCTGCAGGACATTGACTTGGTCAAAATTCATGTAACGACTCAAGAACCCAAGGAAACTGTCCATGAGTACTATGAGAGACTGTTGTAGGCTTTTAAACAGTACAGCGGGTTTGATTTGCTAGACCATAAGGACATGGACCAATTGGTGTCCAAGTTCATAACTGGGTTGAGATCTGAGATTAGTCTCATGATACAACAACAATTGATCTGCTGGCAAAATAGTGGATGAAATTCTGTGCTATGCCAGGTATTGTAGCGACGAGGTTGATTCCAAGCATAAACGATTGAAGGAGAAGCTGATGTTAGGGCTGGTGCGCAACGCTCAAAGGGGGCAGGTACAGGCACCTGATGGTAATGCACCTCTGGTGCAGGGAACAAATCCCGCTGGAGTTCAGACGCAGGCAAATGGAGGTGTATCAGGACAGGGGAGAGGTAGAAGGGGCCGTATACCTGTAGACCCCAAGACGGGAATAGATGTAGTAACCTCGAAATGGTACACGGCGTGACATTTTTGTAACACGGTGGGCCATTGGAAGCGTGAATGTCGCTTCAACTCTGCAAACCAAGAGCAATTTGGTGGATGCAGCCAGGGACAAATTGATGTAACACCAATACAGACTGTGTGCTATACCCAAATCACAAAATATGTGGGGAACTCAAGGTCATGGCGTACCTGTGCCGCAACCTCCAGTGGTGTCCCAGGGAAATCAAACTTACCATCAGATGCCCTTGATTGAGTTGACTTGACGACTTCGGCCTGGACCTGTCCTTATGATGGTGCCTGAGATGGGAGGAAGACTGTACACCTGGCGCAGTCTTGGAGGTAGACCAGTGAGGGCCATACATTGATGCAGATGTTTATTGCCAGCTGATTACATTCTTGATCGACACTGGTGCTACCCACTTTACTGTGAGAACAGCAGAGGCCCCAAACATACCCCTCTTGGGAACATCTACCCAAGTTGTAAGTGTTGCGAACAAGAGAATATCTAACCCATTGATGGAAAAGATACCTGTGAACATTGGGTCCTTTGAGGACTGATACCAGTTTGTCATGTGCGATTCAAGTCTTGTGTGTTGTGACCTGCTGACTTCGGACAGGACCTGTTCTTATGATGGTGCCTGAGAGGGGAGGAAGACTGTACACCTGGCACAGTCTTGGAGTTAGACCAGTGAGTACCATACATTGATGCAGATGTTGATGTTGATTTGCCAGCCGATTACATTATTGATCGACAATGGTGCTACCCACTCTACTGTGAGAACAGCAGAGGCCCTAAACATACCCTCTCGGGAAAATATACCTGTGAACATTGGGTCCTTTGAGGACTGACACCAGTTTGTCATGTGCGATTCAAGTCCTGTCTGTTAATTGGGTCGTGATCTTCTGTGTAAACTGAACTGTAACATATATTGCCCCCCAAACAGAATAGAATCTCAAACAAATGTTGAGGACATTGTTTTCAAGCTGGCAAATCAAAATTTCTATGAGTCTATGTTTCTCCTGCTAACAGTGGAGGATATGCCTATAAATCACATAGATACTGTCTCCCCGGTGGTATGGGATTTCTCGGGCGAGGAGATAGGACTCATCAAGGGGGTTGAACCAGTTCGCATACAGGTTAAACCTTATGTAGAATTTCAATGAACCCCACAGTATAATTTGACCCCTGAAACTGTGGCAGGTATTACTCCCATGATCAATTCCATGACTGAACAAGGGATTCTGAAGGAGCTTCTGGGGAGTCCATGTAACTCTCCTATTACGGGCTTGAAGAAACCTTGCAGCAAATATTGTATTGTTCAGGACCTTCGAAAGATTAACAAAATTGTGGCTCCTTGTTGTCCTCTGGCACCAAATCCATCAGTGATACTGTTTAAAATCCCTTGCGAAGCAGCGTTGTTTACAGTTATCAACGTCTGTCGGGCCTTTTTCTCAATCCCACTGCAAAAGGAAAACCAATTTGTATTCGCTTTCCGGCTGGGAGATCGAGTCTTAACACAATGTGGTATCCCACAGGGGTACACTGAAAGCCCACCTATCTTTAACCAGATCCTGAAAAAGAATTTTGTGTCCCTGATTTTACCCCACAAGTCGGTTTTGGTCCAATATATCTATGATCTCTTGATTGCATCGAACACATGGGAGGCTTGTAGGAATCATACTATTGTACTGCTAAATCACTTGGCTGAGAATGGGCATAAGGTGTCCCTGAGTAAGCTTCAGTATTGTCTGAATGAGGTACCGTACTTGGGACATCGGATCAAGTGGGGCAAGAGGAAGGTGTCACCAGAGCGAGTGTCGACGATCATGCAAATGAATCCGCCATGCACCCAAAAGGAGGTCAGGAAGTTCCTGGAAATGGGCTACTGCCGACAATGGATCCCGAATTTCTCCCTGTTGGCTAAACCTTTGCAGACTCAAACACATAAGAATGGGTCGGATCCCGTACCATAGAAGGACGTGCACCCTCTTTCCTCACACAGCTCACACAGTCGACCAGTTGCCTATTTCTCTGCTACACTGGATCCTGTGGCTTCAGTGTTGCCCGGATGCCTCATGTCCATTGCTGCGCAACAGGTGTCAGTATTGAATGATGCGAGAGTATTGTGATGGGTCACCCACCAACTGTAAATGTACCCCATCCAGTTGAAATTGTGTTAACAAGAACCAAGATGCAACATTTGACAAATAACCGGTTGACCAAATATGAGCAGATCATTTTGGCAACAGTAAATGTCACCTTGAAACGTTGTTCTATATTGAACCCTATTACCTTGTTGCCTGATCCCAGATCCAGGGGGGAGGTCAGTGAAGACCATGACTGTCTCGATGTCACTGAACTGTGCACCAAACCACGTCCTGACATTGGCGATGAGCTACTGCCCAATTCTAATTATGATCTGTTTGCTGATGGATCATGTTTAAGAGACAATGGAGGAACTTTGAGAGCAGCTTTTGCTGTGTGTACTCTTACTGAAGTGGTGGAAGTTGCTTAGCTTCAGGGAGTATACTCCGCGCATGTGGCTGAGCTTGTTACTCTGACTCGTGCATGTTGCTTTTCTGAGAACCTACGAGTGACGATCTGCATGGATAGTCAGTATGGGTTTGGAGTTGTTCATGACTTCGGACAGCTGTGGTCTCAAAGGGGATTCATAACCTCATCTGGGTCCTCAATCAGAAATGGGGAGGTTGTGAAAAAACTGCATTACAATTGCCAAAAGAAGTTTAAGTTCTGAAGTGTTCTGCACACTGCAAGTGAGCTGAATGTGTCGCAGCAGAAAATAACTATGCAGATTAAATTGCTCGCTACTGTGATTTGAATGCTTGTACCTTTAACAGAGAATATAAGAATGGGGAAATGGAGGTGACCGATTTCAATATGATGTTGGCTGTTGCCGATCCCTGGGATAAAGTGAGGCGCTTGCAGGAGGAACTGTCTGAGGAGGAGCAGTCACGATGGATCTGCTCAGGGTATGTGAAGAGAGACAACAACATGTGGGGGTCAACAGATAAGAGAGCGATTCTGCCCAACTGTTTATAGTACCCAATGGCAAAGCAAATCCATGGTGTAGCACACATAGGCAGGGATGCTCTTGTAAGGGTGTTCAGGCAGGCTTGGTTTAACTCCAAGTTTCGAGTGGTTGCATTGGCTTTACGCCATCAATGTGTGATTTGGCAATAGATGAATGCAGGAAAGAAGAGTGTTATTACACTAAGTCACATAGGGAGGTCAGGAGGGCCTTTCAACAGGATGCAGTTGGACTTTGTTGTGCAATGTCTTGAAATACATATTAGTTGCGGTGTGTCTATTCTCCTGTTGGGTCAAAGCTTATCCAACACGGAGGTGTGACAGTCTCACAGTAGCTTAGCTGTTGTTGAGGGAACTCATTCTGAGGTTCAGGTTTCCAACTACATTGGAATCAGACAGAGAGACTTATTTAAATAATGAAGTCCTAAAACTACTGCGTGCAGCCTTGAGGATGGAACAAAGATTGCATTGCAGTTGTAGGCCTGAGGCATCAGGAATAGTTAAGCAGGTCAACGGCACTCTGAAATCCAGATTGGTGAAAGTATGTGCTTCCACTTCCTTGAAATGGCCTGGTGTGTTGCCACTAGTGTGGAGTCTGTGCAGTACCCCTGGCAGGAGGACTGGCTTGTCCCCTAATAAGATCCTTATGGTGAGAGTGATGAGGTTGCCTGCTGTGCCTGCCAATGCACTTGTTAACATGACAGATGATTTGGTTCTCAACTACTGTAAAGGACTGGCTGATGTAGTTCATTCTGTGGCTCATCAGGTTGAAGCTGTGACTGCACCAACGACCAGAGACCTTTGCCACGATATGGCCCTCAGAGACTGGGTACTTGTAAAGAGACATATGAGAAAGTACTGCCTTGAACACTGCTGTCGCAGACCATATCAAGTGATATTGGTGACTACGACTACTGTAAAGTGTGGCGGAGTTCCAAATCGGATCCATACCTCCCACACACAAAGAGTTCCAAGTCCCTCTCAAATCTTCAGCTCCTTTGGCTGGAGAATTGACAGACGTAACCAGAGGGTCACCGCAGAGGGTGAGCCAAGCTGTAGAGGGATCGTTGAAGGCTGAACAGGATTTGGAAAGTTCAGAGGGGGGTCCAGTTGAACATGGTGCTGATGCCACCTCTGAATGAGAAGAAATAGTGGTGTCCGAGAAAGAGCCCGATCCGGACGAGGGAGTCAGCAAAGGAACGGTGTAAGTGCAGCCGAAATTGAGAATGGACCTGATAGAGACCTGGCCAGAAATGGAACCAAGAAAGAATCTGAGGCATGCACCAGAAAGAGGGCTTGTACCTATTGCTGAAACGTCAGAATCTGACCCAAGTGATCCTGAGGGTGAAAGTCTGAATTCCTGAAGGTCCAATAGAGTCAGAGGTACTCTTCACCTGAGTGGACTTATCTAGCTGCCAATGTCGACGGGGGTGAGCTCTGAGATGTCAGTGCTGATAATCAAAGTCCTGTTAAAGATTCCTGGAACTGAAGTGCATGCTCTTCTTTCATTGGCTGTACCCTATCCACCAAGAATAAGTGGCCTACGACACTGATTCTGAATGATGTTACTTTCCCTCCTCTGGGAATAGAACCAGGATCAGTGGAGGAAGCAGAGTTGGGACATGATTTATTGCAACTCATTGAACAACAATTGGGTTCAGTGCTCATTAGAGATGTTGAACGAACTTTATGAACTTGTTTGATAAAAGTGCTTAATTAGAAGATTACCTAGACCTGAGTGGACGTAGAATAAAATTAGGGATTACACCTAGAGGAAGATGGAATAGGGTTAAGGAAGTATTCCGATTTACATGTGCAATCCTGCACAGACCAAATAACGGATACGAACCACAATTTAGTGCTTGATGTTTATTGAGTGCTTGTAGTTGCCATGACGCGTTTCAGCCCTTCCCACGGGCCTTGTTCACATGACACAGTGCAGAGATTCACATTGGTTTAAGTACGTTAAAGCTTACTGATGTTTTCAATTGAAGGCATACAAGAGCAATAGACATAAAAGAGAAGTTTCCATGTCTACCAAGTAACAAGTCTTTCTTTTCTGCTTTTGTTTTTTTATCGCATTACATGTGCAAAATTGCAAATATATATTTTATAAAATCATGATTTGAAATTATAAACAGTAAATTGCGTTATAAATCTAATAAAACATTAGAAAACCTCGTTTGTAAATGTCATCAAAAAAAGCCTCACATATTAAAACCAATGTGCAAAAAACGTGTTTAAAGTGCAAAATAGTAGTGCAAATCAGTGCGATAAAATACCTTAGGACAATTTTATAAAAATGTTGTAAAAATGTTCACGGGCAGCTAGTAAGTTAACACGAACAGGTCTGTATTCAATGCCATCATGACCTTTTATACCTGTATAAATACATCTAAGTCATTGTTTTTTCAAGAGGGAAATTGTTCAAAACCGATACTGGGGCTCCAGTACGGTAGTTTAATTCAAAGCTGATTGATAATAGCAATATTTCATAAAGTGCGAGTGCAAGACAGAGTTTCTGTAGGTGATTAGGATTGATTGAAAATAACGGTATGAATACCTAGGAACCATTTGAGAGGTGGACACTATGGGGTCGATTCCGATTCGGGAAACGAATCCGTACGACGATTCGTATTCGTAGCCGTTTCCGTACGAATCATACAAATCCGTCCGAATCGCGTAGTACCATCCGTTCTAAGAAAATACGTCCGAATCATTGTGAACCATACGAAAATGAAGGGTAAATCCGTACGACATCGACCCGCACAGTGGACCGTACGATTCGTAAAAATGTCGTACGACCCGCTAAGTACGATCCGGACCGGGGAATGAGTACGCAATTCGTACGGTAAACGTCACGTATGAGCAATTCGTACGGAGGGCAACACTATCACATATGCACCGTACCCCTGAAAGCAAGGGGTGTACGCACGGGGTGTACGCACCGTACACCTACGACACTAGGGTGTACGAACCATACCCCTATGGTCCGTACACCTACGATCATGGGGTGTACGCACGGGGACATACGCACCGTACCCCTGAAGTCCAGGGGTGTACGCACCGTACCCCAATGCAACGTACCCCTGCAATCATGGGGTGTACGTACCATACCCGGGAGGGTCCGTTTCGTACGCATTTCAAGGCGAAATCTGCTTTTACGGACGTTTTAAGATCCCGTAGAAAAAGAGTCGTACGGAGTGTTGTCGATACGATTCGTACTTGCTGGGTTGGAAAATGCAGCTTCGATCCATACGGACATCCCGTACTGCGCGTTCTGAATGCGATTCGTACGGATTGGTGAGTTGTACAGTTTTCGGTACGATTCGTATGGAGAACTGCATTGGGTACACATCGTACTACATCGTACGTACCGGTACAGTTTTGCATACGATTCGTACGGGAAAAACGCTCCGTGCGGCTATTGGGAGGGCATTTTACCGAATCTGAATCGGCCCCCATATAGTCAAACATTGTTGTTTTTTAAGATGGTTCGGCTAAGTTGTTTATCCTTTTGTTAGCCCTGAGTCGATCCAAGGAAACCTTACCATATATACAACTATACAATCTAATTGATGCATAATAAATATTACATAAGCATAAAATTACAATCTAAAATAGATAAGAATGAGCTTACAATATTCATCGCATTAATAACTGGGTAAAATTGGATATATAAAGGGAAAACGCTTAAATACTCATAAATATTCAATATAGTATAAAACCTCAATTTGTTTAAAATACAATGTAGATAAAACCAATGTACTGTAAAATCAAATCATGCATTATTGGAGCAGGAAATCCAAAATAGGTGCAGATATGTTATAGGCACACTCATAACTATTGTAGTGGTAGTGATAATAGTACTAATAGCAGAATTAGCTCATAGATTTCCAGAAGAGGGAAGAAAGGATGTTGTCTCACGGGCCAGGGGTTCCAAAACGAGGTACTCTAGGATCAACTGACAATTCAGCTGCCACGGGAGAGCAACTTCTTCACATAGACTTATCTAAGGGGATTGCACCCTTAATGCTTATGCTAGATTTCTGTGATGTACTATTGTCTGAAGTGCCAGTTTATAAGCATTTGAACATATATGATACCAAAAACACTGTCGAGATTATAGGGAGTTATTTTGTACCCCTTGCAGCCTTAGACACTGCTTATGCTCATAAACACAACTTGACTTGTACCTTAACAGATATAGAGAAATAGTTTATAGATCAAGTAAAAGATAGGTTTAGAGTTGTAGTAAAGGAAGGGAATAAACCTTACAAATCCCCTAAATGAATGAAGGAGGAGTTGAACTATCGTACGAAAGGGAGTTTAGGGCAGAAAGCTTTAGATTGGTAACATAAAGGAAGGTTGTGTATTAAGCAGGCTGAGAGTGGGTATAGCTCTATGTTTGTGGGGGAGAGTGAGTGGGATCACACATTTTTGGTTCATGGTCCATGAAAGATGTTTTTAGATTATAATGTATATCCTATTCCAGGAGTCAATTTTGTGTGTGGGAAGAAGGTGTACACGAGGTTGCCTAATAATTGGTAAGGTACTTGTTACCTGGCTGGGCTGAGGTATTCCCAAAGGTATACCATGTGGAGGAACTAGATGCATTGAGTGGAGTGACAAATGCTAGACAAAAACGTGGAGCGAGCGCTGGAGAGGTTACAGGAGGCATCTTTGGAGTCTTGATACCTAGTTTTGGGAGTAGTGTTAAATGATATGACGATTAGGAAGCTGTCTACCACAGTTGATAAGCTATCCAACGATACTGCCAGATCTTTGTTGCTCATAGATGGGGAGATGCTTTCGATTTGGGCAATGGTAATGCAGTACCGACTTGCTTTAGATGTTTTACTTGCAAAAGAAGATGGAGTTTATCGAACACTGAAGGTCCAAAAGTGTTGTACATATATCCCTGACAGGAGTAAGGATTTGCAGAAGTACATTAGTACCATAACTGACTTACATTAAGAATTGAGGGACCCAGCTATTGAGGGTGTTTGGGATAAAGTAGGACAAGGATTTGGTGTAGTTAGGAGATGGTTTGCAAATCTGGGAAGTGGATTGATGGGATATATTATAAGGCCCATATTGATTGTTACCACCTGTCTCATTGTGTTGATTGGATTGGTGAGGGGATACAAATGGTATGGAGTGAAATAAAGAGAAAGAGATCAGAAAGAGAAGGATCGACGAACAAAAAGGCTGCAGGACAGCTATTACAATAACTTGAGGCATATGGAGAAGTTCAGGGAACGAAGAATGGTGACAAGATTTGTTTAGTTCTGTCCTTCTTGCCAATTACCTTCCTGAATGCTCAACAATAGGCTTATCTGATGAGATAGGATAGTTTGTTATGACTCCATGTCATCAGAGGGGGGAGATGATAGAGCAAAAGATTCAATTTTACATGAGGTATCTGTTAGGAGTGCAATGTAATAGTTTGTAAAAAACATTCACATAATATTCAATGTTATGAAAGAATTAGATATTAGAAGAAGAACTTGAATCAACTAAAATGTTAATGTAAAGATTAAAATAACCCAATATAAGGTTCAATGTTTAGTACTTAGAGTGTTTACTTATCATGGTAATCAATGGAAGTGTCTGAATCTATCCACGAGTGTGTGGATAGGGGCGAGGAGGCCATGTTGGTCCTCCTCGACCTATCCGCTGCATTTGATACCATCTCACACGACACTCTATTGACTCGCTTACAGGAGGTAGGTGTAGGTGGAACTCCTCTGGCTTGGGTGAAATCTTTCTTGTCTAATAGATTTCAACAGGTCTCCCTCGGACCCTTTGTCTCTTCAAAAAAACCTTTGAGATGGGGGGTTCCGCAGGGATCTGCTCTCAGTCCTCTCTTATTTAATGTATACCTGAGGCCTTTGGCGGAGTTAGTCGAGACATGGGGCGTCAGAGTGATCTTTTATGCTGATGACACTCAGCTTGTGTTTTCTTTCAGGGATCACTCTGACAGCTCCATGGCAGACTTCCGCCACTGTCTGGTTAACATCGCCTCATGGATGTCCATCAACAATCTTAAATTGAATACTGACAAGACTGAGGTGCTATTTTTTTATCAAAAATCTCCCATCCCCTCCAATATCTGGTGGCCATCTCAACTCAATCCCCCCCCCTGTGCCGGTGCAAGCTGCTCGTAACCTGGGCTTTCAATTTGACACAGCACTGTCGTGCAAAACCCAGATTAATAAGGTGTCATCAGCTTGTTTCGGAAAACTCCGAATGATAAAAAAAAATCACTCCTTTTTTACCATTTGATTCCCGCAGAGCAGTAGTACACGCTCTAATCACATCTTATCTGGACTATTCTAACAGTCTATATGTTGGCGCCCCTGCATATCTCATTAATCAACTGCAATTAGTGCAGAATTCTGCGGCCCGGCTGGTCTGCAACATCCCTTATCGTCACTCGATCTCACACCATCTGGCCAAACTCCATTGGCTACCTGTGAGATACCGCATCCAGTTCAAGGCCTTGGTCCTTGCTTTCAGAGCCCTCAATGGCCGTGGCCGGGCTTACTTAAAGCTCCGAATCAGGCGATCTCTAGCTACAAGGGATCTTAGATCCAACCATCTCGGGCTTATGTTCTGCCCACGTTTTCGTCTATCTCGCATTGGCGGCAGAGCATTTGCTGTAGCCACTTCCGGATTGTGGAATGCCCTCCCAATAGAACTCAGATTCCTTTCATCCGAGGCTGCTTTTCGCAGGAAACTTAAAACCTGTTTTTTCTCCCAGATCTAGCCTGTTGGAACTTCCGGTTGGACCCTCTAGGATTACACACGCTGTCAGCGCCGGGACACCCCCGTTGGGGGTAGCTGTTCGCGCTCTACAAGTGACTAAATAAATAAATGTAACTCGTTTTACATTTCATTAACATCTGTGATTCATTGATGCATTAGGGACAAGAAGTGCTTTTCTAGGTTAATGATAAATGCAAAAATATGTACAAAAGCAGTCGGTTGATGTATTTGCTAGCCTATCTTGTATGGTGAATTCATTAACTTAGCTAAACTCCTCTGCCCCGACCTGTATTGCATTAGAAGAGTCTTCATTGCTGACAATGCTGTTTAACTTCGCATGTGAAGTTTGCTGAATATTTCTGTCTCACATTTTCATTGCATGTGGACAACATTTGCTTGACGAGTGTAGGGTTATTGTTTCATTAAGCAAGGTTGCAGAATGGAGGAGTTACAGATTGCTTGGTAGCAAGAGATAAGGTGGAGGGAGGTATTTTCACACGGGAGTCGGAGAGAAGACCAAGGACGAGCTGCTAGAGGGGCGTGTGCATGGAGAAGGCCGCACAGGAAATCGATGTCATTGAAACATTAGTGGCTGAGTCTAGTGTACAGCTAGTGAGACAAAAAGCATTATGGGACTTTTGATTAATACTATTTTATGGCTCTGTAGCCTTATAGAGCAGGAGAGTTACCCCATTCCTGCTTGAACTCCTTACAGAGTGCACCTACGCACAGATGTGCTCTTCCTGTCCCTTGTGGCTTCATGCCTCTGACCCATCCATTGGCGAAGTGACTTCTTAGGGAGGCGTCGTCTACTGACACCTTTTCCTTCTTCTCTATCGCCCCCGCCGGAGAATTAGTTTAGACATGTGACTTTAGTGTTAGAATAGGGATAGTTAGATTGAAATGCTGCATCAAGAAGAAGTGCCGATGCAAGGAGACTTGAGCTTCTGTTTCATCATCTCATTCATAATCATAATTGAGCTTCTTCTTCTTCTTTTGCACCAGTGAGTGAACCTTTTCAGAAGGATTGGCTTCCTTTCATTTTCTTTGTACTTCTATACCCTCCTGCTGAGATTTTTTAATGAGTAATAAATTGAATAACCTTCATTGAGGTTCAGTCGACGTATACTCGTTCTTCCCTCTACGCATTCATGCTGCTAAAAAGCACTATTGGAGATCCGACACTGAACTGAATTTAGCAGGTGAGCCCAGACTCTCTCACTTTCCTTCTCTTTTTTTCTACAGTGATATTCCATTGCGCATTTGAAACTGGTATAAAATGTGTTTTTTGTTTCAAAATCTTTTTATTGAGTTTGTACCAATGTATAGCAAAGTATTGGAATCACAACAAGTACATCATATAGGTAAAAAGTTACAGATATCCTGTAGATACACTCAGCTTGTTGACAAGGTCTTAGACCCAAACGTGACTTTACTGGATGTCCCGATCTACCCCTTTAGAATTATGTATTACATCATTTGTCAAGCTGCCTTGTTGTGGGACCTTTGCTACGCCGCACCTGTTTGTTCAGTATCAACTTTAAGCCCTGAAAGGGGCAAATCAACAATAGTATACAGAAGATAAAATAATTTGGTTTAAAAACCTACATGTTGACCAAACTAATGCTTCATGGTGACTACGTTTCAAAGCGGGACGAATGGGGGAGTGAAGCCGCTGGTGGGGGTTAGCGTCGATTCTTTCTTTCTGTGTGCTCTACTAAGACTCGCCCCCCAAATAGTTAAATGTGAAAAATGTGAAGTGCTCGGAGTCTGGGGCTACATGCAAATAGGGGCAACCCCTCTGACAAATATTCCACCAGCGGACAGCCGGACTGGGAGCTGAAAGCAGCCCTGGCAAATTTTGCCGGACCAGCCCCCGTCCGGCGTGTAGCGAGGGAGGGTAGCGAGGGAGTGCATTGAGTAAGCCCAACCGCTAATAGGGGGTCTTGGGGGGGTTCTCCCCCAAGAAAATTTTGTAAAACAACAGACCAAAATGGTGAATTTTACAGCACATTTTTAATTACATATTCAATTGTATCAACTTTCAAAGCACAGTGAATAGTAGATGATGACCTTAAAGAGCACCAGGTTACCAAGTGGGGGGAAAAAAGTAGAGGAACTGTGGGCGGAGAATCAGAGGGCGGTAAAAGCCCAAGGATTGGATCAGTAGGCAGAGCCAGAGGTGTGGCAAGAATGCGTAAACATACTAATTTTTAATATTGGTTTGACATTTCACTGCCCAGTTTAATCAACCAATGGATACACATGATTATTTAAGAATATAATGAGTTATTGACATTAAAATACATTCACAAAGTGGGATATGCTTCTAATCACAGAATGTCCCAAATACGATAACATGTCGCCGAGCCATGGAGTTTCTGTCATCAGCACTTCTCCCTTTTTCCACAACAGCAGTTCAAACACGAATGGCAAAATATCCTAGTTTGCAAATGTTTTCTATATAATTATGGCTCTGCCTATTTGCCTCATAATGCAAGATCTGCTGCATGATCTAACCATTTAAACTAAGGAATTGTTTAAAGCTCAAACGTATCAAAAGTTAATAAAAAATGTGACTTGTGTTGCTGCGGAGTGAATGGCTTATTGCAAAGGTTGACTGGTCACCTTTCTCACTGCTGCATTTGTATGTTCCACTGGTACTAATGAGGCCAAATCTTTCCAGAGGCTGTTAGCATGTGTACAAATGTCCAAAATAATAAAATATCAGAAAACATACTGCATTACGCTGCAGCCAAATCCTGCATTGCCGATCCCTGATGAGTTGCAGTAACTACTTATGAAACAAGCACAATGGAGGTACCTATGGGTGAGGCTGACAGCCTTCAAGGGCAGGGCCGGCCTTAGCACTGGTGGTGCCCTGTGCATTAATGTTTGTTATTGCCCCCCAATGACCACCTCTGCCATGGATTCTCCTACTACCACCCTTTAACAGTGCCCCTCAAGTCACCATAACCACATTCTCTCTCAGAAGCATTTAGGATAATCAAAGACTGTGGGGAGGGGAAACATAATGCTCTAATTTATACCTTGCAGTTTACATGACAGTTAAAGCTCACTGTTCTATGTTAGAATTCTAACTTATTAACTGCAAGTAACAATACGGTCTCTCTGACAAAAGCAGTAGCCCACTGACCAATTTACATTATGTGCACTTTGTGATCTACATGGTACGTGTTCTTTGCAGAAGGCACATTAACCCTCTGAGCTACCTTTCTATGAGTCAAAACCTCCACTAGACAAAATTCTGATCTCTCTTGAGGAAGAACATTAAACACCAGAGTCATCATGATATTTTTATTGATGCCGAAATTTGCTGGAGGCCAGGAAGGAGGCATAATGCCTCCACCCAAAGTCAGCACCCAGTGCGGTCACACCAGTTGAACTGCCCTAGTGCTGGCCCTTCTCAAGGGTCCTATGATCTCAGTGACAGAGTCACTGTTGTTCTAGGGTGTGCTGTTTCATAGGCCCGCCCGCAAGACTGAGGTGAACTTCAGTATGGATTGTGGTGGACAAGCCTTGAAGGTTAAACCACATTTGCCACTGCTAGGGTCCACCTGCTGGTGCTAACACACCAGGCCTTCTAAGGTCTTGCGAAGCCTTCTAAGGTCTAGCATACGATTGTGCTCCCTCAGGAGAGTGGTCTGATGGACTGGTTATTAAGGCTGAACCTGGTTCCCCAGTTCCAAATTCAGAAGCTCTGGCCATAGTGTCACATCCTCTCCCCCACTGAACACCATACTGCCCCACTGAGAAAAATTCACACAGCCTTCAATTACAACCCAATTGTTGCCGGCTATAAACATCTGGATGCAGCTTAATTTAAAAGACACACTAGACAACAAGAGCAATATGTGGCCTACAAAAAAAAGTAACAACATCCTAAAAAAGCAAACACTCATAGGGAATGCAAAATTAGCAAACCATGTGAAATGTAAGCAGGAACAACATGGTTAGCTTAGAGCTTTTACACTCACTATTCAGAAATCAGTGAGTGCTATTGCCTGAAAAGTTGAGGGCATGACTACAGGGCCCTGAATGGACCAATTTTAATGTCCATGCTTATATCCTTACAAAATGTAAGCAGTATGGTAAAAAAGACCACATCTCTGGACGCAGAGCCGCAGTACACATTTTGTTTTCCAATCCACACATTGCAGTACCTCCAGGATTGGTGCAATAATTGCAAGCCCAGGGAAAACAAAGACAAGAAAACAAAAATAGCGCTTCACTGGCAAACTCTGTAAAAGTGACGCTAATGTGTTTGGGTGCAAATAAAATCAATCTGGACAGTTTGCTACCGCTCTGCTTTACTTTATTTAGTTATTTTATCATATTTTTAACCTTTTATTCCTGATGCTGCACCTTGGAATTAAAATAACAGAAAAATACGACATTGCAAGCAAAAGTGTTTTTCTTTTTTGGATCCATTTCACAGGAGGCAAATGAAAGAAAGGAGAGGAAAGAGACAGGGGATGCAAACCGCACCGTGAACTAGACTGTCAATCAGCGCTGCACAGTCACTCGGTCCTGCGGCTTTCAGTGTCAGGCAGTAGGCGATAATCTTAAACCCGTGCTGGCTGCAGTGCCAGGCCTGAGGCCAGCCACCACCTCGCTCCCTACTGCTTACTTTCAAATTAAGCAAGCAACAACAAACAAAATCCAGTGTGGTGTGTCACGGTGTGAGACGATTAGTAGCCCAATTTAGGAACGCACATGCCACTAACCTGTTTCCTTCTAGCCAGCAGGGACCACAGCTTGAAGAGAGGCCTCCCAGTTCCCTCAAGCGCCAGCTCCCCCAATGTGAGAAACACAACTAGGGCAGGTCGCACTCCGGGGAAAAGGGAAGGGGACAAAATAAGAAAAGACACTGCTGATAGGGCACCCGTCTAGGTCTGGTCTAAGGTCCGTAATCCTTCTTGGCATAGAGTAGCTATTGAGACAAAAAGGAGATTGGGTTACTAGGGCAATAGGCTGACCTATACAGAGGCAAACAGAAGTAACTCGGGAAACACTTACAAGATGCCCAGCAGTGTTCGGGGTTGGAACAGCCCACAGAGTACAGTCTGATGAATGAACCACCTCCCAATCAATCCTCTGCGGTTTCTATCACAGTAGCCAATGAGAGGAAAGTAAGGTGTCTGAGCATTTTGTAAAGCGTCTTGGTTGTCAGGCGAAGGTGTACTTGCTTTAGGGATATGGCAATGTCTGCTTGCCGAGCGGAAATACCTTCAGTAATAAAGGAGTCAACGAAAGTAAAAAGTAACTTGCAAAATGAAAAAAGAGCAGTTGAGATAGCGCAGCCGCGCTATCTCACTGGATCCTCCCTCAGAAGCGGGAAGGAAAGCGTCCGCGGAACTCCACAGCGTCGTCCTCGGAAGCGGGAAGGAAAGCGTCCGCGGAACTCCACAGCGTCGTCCTCGGAAGCGGGAAGGAAAGCGTCCGCGGAACCCTGGTTTCTGCGATGTCTACAAACTACAGGCTCAGTCAAAAGTTCGGGAAGGATTGACAAGCACCCTCCTCTTCCTGGGAGGTGCTTATGTACCCGCATCCGGTTGAGAGTTCCGGACCGCTAGAGCCCAGGGTGTTCTGGGCAATGTAGTGCGGCGGTTTCTGTGATGCCCTGCCCTGCACGGATATACGTTGCCTGAAATTGCTACAGGTGTCACTGTGCTGCGGAACCGGGCTGGGGCCTAGAAGCCCCCTTGCCTCTTCCTTCCTTAGGCCCCTTTTGGTTTTAAAATTTCTGGCCAGCCCCAGCCAGTTCAAGAGTCGCGCCACTGCCCCCAAGCCCGAGGCAGGCCCACTGCCCAGACACTACAGTGCCAGCACGCCACCCATTAATCAATAGATTCCCAGTTCCCAGTCCGGCCTTGAGTTTAGCCATATGTCCCACCCAGCGAAATTTTGTCTTTTGAATGATTTTTATAAAAACAAATAACAACGAGCACTATTCAATAAAAAAAAATAGGAAAGAAATAAAGGCCTGCAACCTACACATATCCTCATGATGGATTATTTAATACCATCTATATAACAAAATTGTACATAGCAGCCCACACCAGAGTGAGTGGGAGGGCAAAGATATAGACCATGAAGTAGAATAAAGAAAGATTCGGGAACTCAGACATGAGGGGCCTGCTTGCCCCAATCACAAATTGCTTTAAACATATCTTTGCTCCATCGAACCACTGGTGACTATTAATATTCTCTACAAAAAATACTTATTTTCGCTTTTCTGGAAGTGTTCCAATACGAAAACAAGGAATTGAGTGGGCAAACCATAACCATTTTCACGTTCTAAATAGAAATTGATGATGCAGTTTGGAATTAAAATGTCAGAAAATACGACATTTCCAGCAAAAGAGTCTTTCATTTTTTGGATCTGTTTCACAGGGAAGCAAATCAAAGAAAGGAGCAGAAAGAGAGTGAGAAGCAGCACTGCCCCTGCCCTGCACGTCCCGATCACAGCCCTAACCAGGCCTTTTGCTTTTAATTTAGAATTCGAATCCGGCCCAGCGCCCAAGCCCAGACAGTGCCCTGCCCCATGATGAATCCTGATTACAGCAGCATGCAGGCCTGACACTCACAGGCAGCATGCCTTGCAACTTCAAGGACTGGACCGGACGGTCCTGACTAGACTCACCTGCAAACAGGGGGCGAGAAATAAATACAGTTTGTGCCTCGCTCTTTTTCTCTGTGGACTCGTCTCCTCCTCTGATCACAAGCTCGAGCCCGCCCGGCACCAATGCGCATGATCTTAAAATCCAGACCCCACCCTAAGGGGTGAACTACACCTCGGCTTTCTGGCCGTGCGCAGACGCAGGGGCCGGGCAGAGGAGACATCTGCGCGGTGTGCGCGCCATGGTCTGCCTGAGCAGCAGCAGGCGCATTTATTTATTTAATTATACATGGAATACTGCCTGCGTTAAGCACATTGCATTAATTATGCAGCAGATTTAGCTGCTATAGTAAACTAACTCGGGTCGGTCACGGTCACAGACCGTCGCCAGGGTCCAATTCCAAACCGGCCCCCTGGCACAAATCCGGCCCCCTGGCACTAAACTGGCCCCCTACCCCATCCAGCCTACCGGGGGATTGCCCGGTGCCCGGAAGTACCAGATGTATTGGAAACCCTTTTGTGAACCCTCTGTTATATCTGTTAACCGCTCTAGACTAGCGCTTGCCACAATCTGTGCTCCGCCCTTTTCCAGACTGCTACAATAGCCATTTTAGGCACAACCACATGATTGATCAATCTCTGCATGTTTGCAGCTTCAGGATCGGGTCCCGGACCCCCAAGAGAATGTGGTCAATCCTAGTATCAGTTTAATCTGTAAGAGTATCTCCTTCCAAAATGGTTGAATCGAGGGGCAGTCCCACCAGATGTGACGGAAATCTCCCAAGAGCACATATCCCCTCCAGCACCTATCCGTAGTGTTAGGGAATATTTTATGCAATTTCTGGGGGTTCAAGTACCAGTCATATATAATTTTATAGTGGGCCTCTCTCAAGTGCATAGAGCAGTTGCATTTGGCAATACCCTTGCATAAGCTGCTCCATTGTTTCTCCTCTAGTAGCCTAGAAAGGGCTACTAGAATGTACTGTGTCTGAGTGTCGAGTGCGGGCTCAGCGCCCTAATGAGTGCGTACGGAAAGGAAATAGTACCCTTAGTTGATACCGCTGATTGCGTGAATTCTCTATTGGGAGCAAGTCCCTGGTCGCGGCCAGCTGCACCTGGGGATGTTGCACTCAATGTTTGAGCTGTGTGTAATGGAAACCCTCTGTGGATTGTAACTGGAATGTTTGGGCACACTCTACAAACGTCAAGTGTTCCCCTTTGTTGTAGAGGTGGGAAATCACAAGGCAGCCCCCTACCCCACATTGCCTAAATGAACCCTCTTGCAACGCATGTTGGAACTCTGGGTTGAAATGGATGGGGGTGTATAAATGAGTTTTTTTGGTTATAAACCCACTCCTGTAAAGTCTGAGAGTCCAAGGTACTCACCATTTGGGTTCTCATTCAGTGCCTTGACAAAGAAACACTATGTAGGCCCTGCAGATGGCTTCTGTGTATCGTGCTTCAGAGGTGGAAAAGCATTGCCACATACCAGGCAGAGTAGTGTTAAACCAAATGAATAATTGACTTGAAATAAGCAACATTAAAGGACCCGAAATCTCGAATAATATTTCTTGATATCCTGCCCTGATCAGGGACCACCTTGACTGTTTTATTTTAATTACACGGGAGATCGCATGATAGAAAAGTATTTGTTTTGATCAGGATACGGTCTGTTAATTATTTATTTTGCCAATACATGTTGCCATAAGTTAACTAAACTTACACAGGGGTAAGTCGGATATAAATGGATTTTTTTAATGCTTAATCAATGTATATTTTATCATATTACTGCTTGTATGTTCATTCACCATACTCGTGGATGTACTGAGACAAGAGTAAAACAGTTAGACGCAACATATTGAATAAAATCTGTGTGTTGTTAGGTTGAGAAGTTGATGTTGATTAATGTCCAGTGATGGGTTCTGTTTTTGCATGAGTCTTTCATAGTGACTCGGTGCCCCCCAAACACAAACCACCAACATTACAAGGTGTGAGCACTGTTGGGGAGTGTGTTTGTTATGTAGTGCCCCGGTTACTTACCTGTTATCTTCATTACTTAGAGTCCTAGTCTTCCTTGCCACAGTTATAATAGTGAGCATTCTGCTCCTACAGAAAACTCCAAGTAAAATGCTACATACTAGTCTACTAGTCTCCCTATCCCTCCAATATGGCCCGAGTGGCACACCCAAACATATAAAAGGACACAAAAGTCCCCACACAACCTGAAAACCCCAAGCCGTAGACATGAAGCCCCCAGAGAGGGTCGGCACGGAAGGGTAACTTTACTGTGGCGAGAAAGACTAGGACTCGGAGAAATGAAGATTACCGGTAAGTAACAGGGGCATTACCTCCTCGTCCGTCTTCCTCGCCACAGTAATAATAGTGAGCCTATACCAAAGCAAAAAAGCTTCATGTAAGGAACACCACAGACACAAAGAATGCAGTAGAAAAATGCAATTTAATCAGGACAACCAAGGAGAGAGATACACCTCTCAAGAAACTACAGAGTCTAGGATTGAAGAAGCGAATGACACCGAAGCGCCTCCTCCAACCTCAAGACGGTAATGGGACCTGAAGGTATGAGGAGAAGACCAAGTGGTCACCTTGCAAATATCCTCCATGGAAACCTCCTTAAAGGCGGCCCAAGAAACAGCCACAGATCTAGTAGAACGCCCCCGAACAGGATGAGAGTCAACCACAAATTGCGCATAATAGGCCAAAAGAATAGCCTCCTTAATCCACCTACTGAGAGAGGACAGAGACAGCTTTTGCCCCTGGCGAGACATACCAAAAGTGACAAACAGGTTGTCCACTTTACAAAACGAAGAGGTGTGAGCCAAATAAATGACCAGGGCACGGTTAACATCCAAAAGATGCAACAGAGATTAGTCTGGAGACAAAGGAACAGGAAAGTAGACAGGCAGGACGACCTCAGCCGAACGATGAAAGAATGAGGCCACCTTAGGTACAAAAGTAGGATGAGCACGCAACACAACCCTATCCTCCAGAATCCTCAAAAACGGAGCAGAACAGAGAAAAGCACCCAATTCTCCAACACGCCTGACAGAAGCAAAGCCAACCAAAAACACCACCTTGAGCGCCAAAAATTTTAAATCCACCGACTCCAAAGGTTCAAAAGACGCCGACTGAATATATGACATTGTTCTGCATTCTGTTCATCACGTGTTGTTTTTGCATTTGTCACCCCAAGTGGGACGGTTATGCTCAGACGTGAGTCCCGTGCTCTCCATGCCACTGGAATCAAGCTATCCTGGCTGATGAGGGCTGAAAGCCCGAAAACAGTCCTAGGATGCTTGTTTCCAGTCCAGGGAGGACCTGGCTTGGCAGTTCGGGCTGGACTGTTCCCATGGGGCACAGAGTCAAGACTGATTTGCATACGGCTGGGTTCAAACTGGAATGGCATGGTGAGCAAAAAACAATGGATTTAGGCCCAGATCTCTGCACTGGGGTGAATGTATGACATTGTTCTACTGTTGTTTTTGCGACTGTAATGCCCGCAGCACCAAAGGTAGATCCCAAGGTGGGGAAGAAAGGATCGGGCGTGGACGCTGGAAAGAAAAGGATTTAAAAAGACGAGCCACCAAAGGATTCATAGAGACAAAAGGTAAACCCTGAAAAACCCGAAGAGTAGAAAGGGCCAATCCCAAATCAAAACCTTCCTTAAAAAAATCCAGCGCATAAGCAGGTTCCAAAGAGTCCACAAACCAACCACGGCGAAGACACCAATCAGCAAAGTTGTCCCAATGTTTCACGTAAGACTTCAAAGTTGAGGGACGCCTGGACTGTTGAATAAGACCAGCAACCTCTACAGAACAACCAGTAAGGATCAGGGAATCCCTCTCAAGAGCCAAGACTGCAGACCCATGGACCGGAACACTGGAAGGGAATCAAAGGACCCATCAAAGGAAACTAATCGAACGGCAACGTTCAACCCAGACGTACCGCCAACTCCAACAATAGAGGAAACCACGGGCGACAGCACCATCCTAGAACCACCAGAAGAATCAAGGCTCCCTCCCTCCTGGTCTTCATCAAAACAGGCTGGATCAGGGGAACCGGCGGAAATGCATACAACAGACCCTTCGGCCAAAGGAACGACATCACGTCCACTTTCCGGTTCACTGACAAAATGAAGGTCAAAAAATCGACCTATAAAAATATCGGAGCAAGAATATCGATGTCAAGAATATCGACATCCTATCTACAACATGGTAAGTACAAAAATATCGAGAAAAAAAATATCGACATAAATATCGGGCTTTTTTAGTTAAAAGAAATATGTAAAATAAACTAAATAATACTTATAAATAAAATCAACATAGTTAAACATATTTTATAATGTTTAAAATTAATAAGTAATACATATAATTTAATAAAACATTAATTAAACATATACATAGATATACTTACTTAATAATCAGTTTTAATAATTATTTGAATAAGTTATAAAATATTATAAATTAGAAATACATCCATACACATGAAACAATAACATAAATGAAAATGTAATTACGTATAACAAATTAATAAAATTAAATGTATGTTTCATATTTTTAAAATTAATCATATCCTACATTAACGATAATAATACAAAAAATATTAAATAGCGGAGGGAATAAAACTACTATTCCAACTCCAAAAAAATACAACAGTAAGGAAAATGTTGGATAGCGTGGGACTTAAAATTACTATTCCCACTCCAGAGAGTGCAACAGTAGAGAAAGTGTTGGATAGCGTAGGGGTAAAAATTACTATTCCCACTCCAGGGAGTGCAACAGTAGGGAAAGCGTTGGATAGCTTAGGGTATATAAATTACTATTCCCATTCCTGAGAGTGCAACAGTAGGGAAAGTATTGGATAGCGTAGGTGTAAAAATTACTATTCCCACTCCAGGGAGTGCAACAGTAGGAAAAGAGTTGGATAGCTTAGGGGTAAAAAAATACTATTCCCACTCCAGGGAGTGCAACAGTAGGGAAAGCGTTAGATAGCGTAGGGGTATAAATTACTATTCCTACTCCAGAGACTGCAACAGTAGGGTTAGTGTTGGATAGCGTAGGAGTAAACATTTCTATTCCCACTCCAGTGAGTGCAACAGTAGGGAAAGTGTTGGATAGCGTAGGGTTAAAATTACTATTCCAACTCAGAGAGTGCAACAGTAGGGAAAGCGTTGGATAGCGTAGAAGTTAAAAATAACATACTTATAAATACATTTTTTTAAATAAATAATGAATTAATTCTTCAATAACTCTAAACTATTTACAAATATCAATACATAATTAAAAACATAATTACCAATGAATAATTAACAATAAATGTATAATAAATACCAATACATAATTACTAAATATTAATTACCAAATAGTACATATTTAACAATACAATATTTGTAATACCAAAACACATATAATTAAAACTGAATTACCAATTAACAGATATTGAACAATTAAATGATTTGTATACTAAAAATAATTATTAAACATCAATTACCAATTAATAGTTGCTTATTAATATATTAATTACATTTATCAATAAAGAATATTTAATAATATTTAATTACCAATTAATGATAAAACAACAATGAATGAATTTTCATAACCAAAACATTATAATACGAAATAATTACCAATAAATAATTAGTCTAATTAATTAATTGTCAATACCCAACAAGAGATTTAATAGTGACTTAATTAGATTTCAATTACATCCAACACTATTCTCCTATAAACGCACAACAAACTCCATTAATAAAATAATACACTTTACATAATTATCAAATAATCAAATAATAAAAATGTATTTCCAATTAATACAAATTACCAATTAATAATTAATTAACAATAATATATTTATCAATACCAATTAATTAAAATAAATTATTACTTAATTACAATTAAATTACTTCCCACCCTATTCACCTAAAAACCCACAACTCGCTACAGAACTTAAACGCAAAAAATAATTAAAATTAATTTAGAATTTCTAAAAATTAATAATTAATTAAGTATAATTAAATTACTTCCCACCCTATTCCCCTGTAAACCCACAACCTGCTGCGGTACTAAAAAACTAAAATAACTTAAAAAAACATTATTAACATATAACAATTGTATACATATATTTTTTTTAAAGTAGAACACTTAACAAAACACATATAACACATACATAATAAATACATAATAAAATACATAAGAATATATATATCGATATTAGCAACATCGATATATTTGATATCGATATTACTAACTTTGATATTACTTACATCGATATAAAAAAAAATCGATATTACTTATCTTAGGGTCAATATTCTGTTCATCGATATTCTTGACATCGATATTCTGTCCCTTCGATATTGTTACCTCGATATTAGTGTAGGTCGATATTTAATTTTCAATATTTTGACTGCTCACCCCACTTTCCATGTGCCCGGACAAGGCATAATCGTGCAGAAACAACGGGTCTTGGCATTTTCCGGAGATGCAAATAAGTCCATCACCGGACACCCAAACCTCTTCTGCAACATCCGGAACATTAATCTGGTCAGAGATAAAGACTCCATGGAGGGAAAGACACGGCTCAGACTGTCCGCCAACACATTCTCCCAGCCCGGTACATAAATCTCCGATAGGGACACCAGATTGGATTCTGCCCAAGAACAAATCAGGTGACTGAGGCAACTGAGGGAACAAACTCTGCAACCCCCCTGGTGATTGACATAAGACATGACCACCTGGTTGTCCGTCCGGACCTGAACATGATGCCCCACCAGAAGGGCACAGAAAGCCAAGAGACCCAACTGAACAGCTTTCAGTTCTCTGTAATTCGAGGAACAGGACATCAGATCCTGCGACCACACACCTTGCACCGAGGCATTGCCTAGAGTGGCTCCCCAGCCCAACACGCTGGCATCCATCGTGACCACACGGGAAGGGACAATCAGCAACGGACGACTCCGAGACAGATGAATGTCGTCCAACCAGCAACCCAGATCCTCCCTCACCTGGGCTGACACCGGGACCCCTGATTGAAATCCTGACCACTGGGGTGCCAATGAGACAGAATGTGGTTCACAATGGGATACAAGTGAAGATGAGCCCACAGAACAACCAACAAGGAGGCGGACAGGAGACCCTGGACCCTCAACCACCTTCTTACAGGTGGACAAGGTTCCGATAGTAGGGATCGAATTGCAGACATCAGAGTCAATTTTCTTGCAGGAGGCAGGAACACCAACCCCAACTGAGTCTTGAAGTGAGCTCCAATGTACGTCAGATCCTGAGATGGAATCAGGCAAGACTTCTTCTGATTCACAAGAAAGCCGTGACTCTCCAAGACCTGGCAAACCTCCCGGACATGGAACTGCGCCTTAGAAAGAGAAGAAGCAGAATTCAACAAATCATCCAGGTGTGGAAAAACGTTTATACCCTTCCCATGCAAATGACCCATCAGAGGGGCCAGAACCTTAGTAAAGACCCGTGGGGAAGAACACAGGCCGAAGGGCAATACCTGTAATTGAAAATGTTGACCCAGAACACAGAATCGGAGAAACCGTTGAGAGTTCGGATGAACCGGTACATGGAGATAAGCATCCTGCAGGTCGATGGAGGCCAGAAAATCCCCCTGACAGATTGAGGGGAGGATCACCTGTAAGGACACCATCTTGAACTTCAGGGGAGGAATGAACCAATTCAACCATTTCAGATCCAAAACAGGTCTGAGGTCCCCTGTGCGCTTTTCCACCACCCCTTTGGTCCATCGGAACCTGAATCACCGCGCCTTTGCCACCAGACAACAGACGCCGTCCAAAAGGGATAACTTCTTCCGAGAGTCTCGGGGGCAAAGAGTGGCCCGAAAACAGTCTGGGGAGTCTGGACGAAACCAAGGGAAAAACCTTCCAAAATGACTTGAAGAACCCATGGATCCGACACAGTATGTCTCCACGCATCCAGAGAGTGAGACAGTCTTCCCCCCACCAGACCCATTCCCAGAGCAAATCAGTCATGACTTGGGTGGCGGAGAAGAAGAAGAGGACTTTTCGGAGAACGTGTCTTGCCAAAGGAAGGAGCACGCCGGCCACCACGCCCCCTTCCATGAAAGGACTGATGGGTCTTTCCCTGAAGATCAGTACCAAAAGCCTGCAAGCCCTAAAAAATCGTGACCGACTAGCCCTCTACGGAGCCAGGAGCTTCCGGTCTTCCACCGATTTCTTGACCATCTCCTCCAAGGGGGCACTAAACAATTTCACCTCAGAAAAAGGAATCTTCATGAGTAAACACTTCTGCGCCAAATCAGCCTTCCAGGAAGGGAGCCACAACTAGCGGTGAGCAGACGCACGCAGAAGATCCCAAGGTAGAAGCCGCAGCTCCCAAAGTGTCAAAGGAAATGTTGGAAAGCAGACAAACCTGCTGTTCCATCAGAGTGAGAGTAGGTGAAATGTCCTCGCCCTGGTCCAACAATTCAGCCAAGGATTGAAAGTCCTTAAGCAACGACTGGATGGCATAGGAGGAATAGGCAGCAGCCCTAATGGAAAAATTAGCTGCGGAAAAAGTGCGCTTCACCGCCGCCTCCACCTTTTTATCCACTGGATCAGCAGGTGTAGCATCCTCAGAAATAATAGTCCCCTGCGATGACAAGCCTGCCATCAAGGAAACCACCTTAACAGAGGCAGGAAACTTAACTGCAAAGTCCTGCAAGGGATATCGTTTTCCCAGAAAACGGGGAAAATTACTCTTGTCCACATCTTTCCATTCAGCCTCCAACACCCACAAAACAGACGAGTGGAGAGGCAAAGATTCAGGCTCCTTCCTCTGATATTGCGCAAAAAATTCAGAGTCCTCCATAGTCACATCGGACTCCGGAAACATGAGGTTGGAACGGATGTGGTGAAGAATATCCTTTAGATCTGACCCCTGGACAAAACGACCCTTCAGGTCCACATCTTCCTCCCCGTCAGACTCATGGGAAGGGTCCGGCTCACATCTGGCCTTGTTTGGAGGAGGAAGTGAATCTTTATCTTGCAATGCAGCTGCCACCGCAGCATTAATCATCTGGTGAATTACTGCAAGGGAAGGCACAGAGTCCTGAGACCTATAAGTCAGCATAATTGAGGTAAAACCCAGTATGTCACTATTTCGGAAGTCTACAGCTGGCAACTCAATTTTACATGCTAAGAGCAATCATCCGCTCAGACAGATAAAAAGCATCCACCTATGGGGAGTTTCTGAGATTAAAAAGAAACAGTACTGAGGAGAAAGATTTTAAAATTGCAGTACGAGCTAGTCGGGAGAGATTAAAAAAGAGAGGACACAATGAAAATGTACCACTTTACAACGTGTGGAAGGCATCTCAAGAGAGAATTTAATGAAAGAGAGAAAAAGGAAAGAAAAATGCAAATGGAACACAGTTCAGGATGATAACCACTTTCTTGGACAATGCAAATGATCTTAGAGTGATACTAAAAAGAAATTGGCATATCCTGAAGACGGATAACATCATGGGTTCCAATAAACCTGTAACACCTCAGATAACCTTCAAAAAAGCAAGATCTTTGAGGGACTGCCTAGTACATAGCCACCTGGGGGCTAAATCTAGCCCAGCAGGGACCCTGATGGATATGTGGGGGTTTTACCCTGGCGGTAAATACAAGGCATGTTGTAGTAGCAGAAGAACACTCACATACAATGTACCAGGACTAAAACGATCGAAAATTATAAATAAGTTCTTAACATGCAACACTGCCTTTGCAGTGTATTGTTTATTATGTCCATGTGGACTGAGATACATTGTGAGCACTATCCACCCCATTAAGATTCGAATTTTAGAGCACATGCAGGCAATACCCAAAAAGTATGCTGCGGCGAGGCAGAAAAAAATGGCAGCAATAGGGATCTACTGCGCTATTTTGGTATCGATCAAGTGCCACCCAGCACGAGAGGAGGGGATAGAGTGCTCAAATTAAGAAGGCTAGAGTCAAGGTATATAATTGATTTACAGACGATGACACCAAAAGGGATCAATTGTGGTGTAGAGCTGCCAATACATTTGGGAGATTAGAGGAGTCAGTTTATATATTTATAATCACGTGAATATTTGTGGTTGGGGATTAAAGATCAAATATATATTGCATTAATTCTTTAAAATTTGAAATATGTTCCATTACCGGAGAGGAGGAGAATGAGTTTCAATACAAATTTGACTGTTTGACACATGTTTATTGTAAAGGTGATTTCATTGTATAGGTCGATACACAGCATAATAAGTATACATAGCATAATTTTGGTGGCATTTGTATATAAATTAAGGCCAATATATGGCTTAATTATGAATATATGATGTCACCCAAAAAGAACACGACAAATACTGTCAAATTTGATATAAGAAACTCTGGTGTTATGGATTGCGTTTATTAATGAAACGATCGACATGCCGATTCGGCGTCATATTATAATAAGATCTGCAACAAGTAACAATCTGTAGCAGGGGACAGCGATATGCAATTGGGAGATGCATCAATATGGCGCCCGTATTTGCCAGACAATCTGTTGTCTTTAGCTGTCCGTTGTTACTGTCAATGTTGATAGGCATCATGTGATGGATTGTTTTTTTACATAAAAAATGCACCATCCTTCTGGCACGCTATTCGAACATTAGAATAAGGCAGATGCCAAAACGCGTCATGTTTGCTCCTAAATAAAGAAATGTGGATGGAGAAAAAACCCCACAGTGCGCTTTTTTTCTTGAAGAGATATAAACAAGGAAACTGAGCGTGGATAATTTCGTGGTCACACTTCTGCGATTTAAGCACCCTTCCGGGAATGCGCTGGCAAGGTGCAACGGAGCGGAGATATATCTATAGTAATATAATAAAGAGAGAGCCCAAACCTTTGAGGCGGGTAATCTCAGGAACCACAGCACCAATCACAACACCCAATACAGCGTTGGAAAGGGCAGTTGCAGCAGAAGGACATAGGCTATGCAGACGCCCACCATATACATTTAAAAGGTAAAAGAACCGTGCCAGCAAAGTAGTCCCTTGTGGGCGTGTCTGCGTTGTGCTGTGGGTGTGTGCTGGGGGCGTGACAAACGCTGGGGGCGTGTGGTACGTTCCGCCCTTCATGCCATGTCTCATATCGTGTGCTGTGGGCGTGGGCGTGCGATTACGGGAAAAAAAAGCGAGCGTTGTGCCCAATATTTCATTGTTTTTTCTTCCCAGGTTCTGTACATTCCAGCTCCGGGTGTCCACCCTGCTCCCTTTAAATACCCCTGCACCCCATAATCATAACCCAGCCTTACTCCTTAAAATACCCCAACACCCTTAAACACTAACCCATCTTAACCCTATAAATATACTCTGTACCCCAAAACCCAAACCTATCCCTAAACCCTAAAAATACCCCTGTACCCCAAAACCCAAACCTAGCCCTGAACCCTATAAATACCCCTGTACCTCAAACCCAAACCTACCCCTGAACCCTAAAATACCCCTGTACCCCAAAACCCAAACCTAGCCCTGAACCATAAAAACAACCCTGTACCCCAAAACGCAAACCCACCCCTGAACCCTAAAATACCCCAAAACCCAAACCTAGCCCTGAACCCTAAAAATACCCCTGTACCCCAAAACCCAAACCTACCCCTGAACCCTGAAAATACCCCTATACCCCCCAAACCTAGCCCTGAACCCTAAAAATACCCCTGTACCCCAAAACCCATACCTATCCCTAAACCCTAAAACTACCCCTGTACCCCATAACCCAAACCTATATCTGAACCCTTAAAATACCCAAACACCCCAGAACATATACCTCAGTACCCCAAAACATATGCCCCTATACCCATACTTACCTTATCCAAATATTTAAAAAAACATGCTTTTACCATTCATGCATTTACAACGAATTTCGTTGTAAATGTATGCGTGGTAAAAGCATATAAAATGTAATGCCATGCGTTATAATGGCATTGCGGATTCATGGTACTTTCGTAATGAAAGTATGCGGAGTGATGGTATGCGGAAAGAAAGTTGCGGAATAATGGGTGTTTACCCTCCCCCGGTAAGTACATTGGTGGTACGGCGGCCCACATCTCCAGCAACATACTCATATTTTTTCACCACCGATTTGAAATATGCACAGATCTCTCTCATTGATGGCCAGCACCGACATACACTTTTAGACACACCTCCCGCCACAAGTTCTAGAATTGCGAACTTTAGAGCTGGGGAGCTACGTTCAAATCTCGGCATCAGCTCAACATCCTGTGATTCCAGGCAAATCGCTTTGTCTCCCCGTGCCTACCACAAATGAATGTGTTCTTCTGTAATGTAAATTGTGCTCATGACATGTTGTTGAGTTCGCGCTATATAATATTGCAAGGAAAAATAAAGTAGGGAAACTCGAGTTCACACACTACTGAACGCGCACTCTTAAGTGCATCAGCAGTGCACTGTGAATCGGAGCGTTTCACAGGCCTGTCACAGATAAGAAATCCTACAAAACAATATACTACTGGCCGGCAGCAATTCATACCCGGACAACGTCAGGATGGGCTGCTAGTATATATATATATATGCACACATTACCTACTGGCGGTCGTTAAACTTGGCAAAAAGGTAGGTCTTGGTTCAGAAAGCCCTCTTTTTGTTAAATGGTGTAAATCCGTTCAGTAGTTCCTGGGAAATTTAAATATTTCTCAGACATACAAATATGGCAATGAACATGGGGACAGGGGCTCAGCCGCACTTTGGGGCTGCGCTCTAGTGGTTGGACACTCCTCTTGCTATTTAGAGCAGGAAATTAAAGCCCGCGATTATTAGGATCCGAGATTTGCCACTGAAAAGCTGTAAATCATTTGCGCTTTATGCTGGCAACTATATGCTGTCAGTTTTAAAAATTATTATTTCGTTTGTATTTTTAAAGCCTATCATCGTAAAACTGCCAAATTTACTTTAAAAATTGTTCCTGACAACTACAAGCATAGACTCTTACCCGCACCATGAAAAAAACTGAATCCACTCATCTCGCTGTTTAGCGAGAATAGCTAGCAAGCGGTTCTTTCTAACACCATTTTGGGTGTGGGGACAGGGGCTCAGCCGCACTTTCGGGGCTGCGCTCTAGTGGTTGGACACGCCTCTTGCTATTAAGGGCAGGAAATTGAAGTGCGCGATTATTAGGATCCGAGATTTGCCACTGAAAAGCCATAAATCATTTGCGCTTTATGCTGGCAACTATATGCTGTGGTACAAAAGGGGGTGGTGATGGACGGAGCATCAGAACCAATCAAACACTCACACCCAGTCAAAAGATCTGGGTTTGATCCATCACCGTTCTTTAGCCCACTCTGCCACCCCAGTTCAGACATGGCTATATGCAAATCAGTCTGACCATGTGCCTCATGGGAACAGTCCAGCCCGAACTGCCAAGCCATGCCTTCCCTGGACCGGAAACAAGCTTCCGAGGACCGGTTTCTGGCATTCCAGCGTCTTCAGCCCGGCTTGCTTGAATCCAGTGGCAAAGTGAGCAAGGGACTCACGTCTGAGCATACCCTGCCACACTTATGGCGGCCAAAAGTGGTACAAAAGGGGGTGGTGATGGACGAAGCATCAGAACCAATCAAACACTCACACCCAGTCAAAAGATGCTGTCAGTTTTTTAAATTATTATTTCATTTGTATTTTTAAAGCCCATCGTCGTAAAACTGCCAAATTTACTTTAAAAATTGTTCCTGACAATTACAAGCATAGACTCTTACCCGCACCATAAAAAAAAACAAAATCCACTCATCTCGCTGTTTAGCAAGCGGTTCTTTCTAACGGCGGCGCGCCAGAGCCAAACCCGCCTGCGCCCGTCCGCGCATCGGCCGCGCACAGCGCCAGCCACGCTGCCCGTTGCATTGTTCATCAGGATAGAATCAAGTATTCCAGAGACCAGCTACTTTTCCTGGGTAAGAGGGATGAAGGGGAAATGTGCCTATGTTCCAGTCTCCAGGTTCAAGGTAGAAACAACTTACACTGTGGGATGATTAACTGTAGATCGCTGATGAAACACCATCATGAGGTATACACCATGCTGGAAAATATGGAATTGGATGCCCTTTTTTTAACTGAAACCTGGAATACATCAGAGTTACTGGTGCAGTTGGGTTTTGCATGCCCAGTTGGCTACAAAATATTCCATAAATCAAGGACAACTGGGATGAAGAGGGGGGGGTTGGGGTAATCTTCAAGGAAAAATGGAACTTTGTACCCCTACAAATAGATGAGATTCATGGGATCGAACAATTGGGTTTCTCACTTCAGGAGGCTAAGGGTAGATTACTTACAGGGGTGCTTTGTTATAGACCCCCAAGGGCGGATATCCTGTTCCAAGATCTTTTTAACTCCATTATTGATTTGAGTATTACTCATGCACACTTGATGGTATTGGGAGATTTTAATCTTTGGGACAACGGCAGTCTCGATAACCACTTGAGGGACTTAAGACAAACTTGTGAGAACCTTGGTCTTTGTCAAATGGTAAATCAATCAACGCATCTAGGAGGCCATATTCTAGAACTCCTGTTTGCAAAGCAAGCCGAGACAGAGGTGGTGGATATTGGGCCCCTTTATAGGCAGTTCGCTCCCAGATTTCCCTTTGATAACATATAGGAAATCAACCTCCATGGCAGATATACTGGTCAAAAGCAGTCCAGAATACAAGGAAGAAGCCGGGTGGCTCACCGCAAGGAAGGAATTTTTTAAATGTTCGAATTGTAAGGCCTGTAATTATGGGTGCAGCAAAACTTCATTCCTGACAGCCTTTAGTGCAAAAGTTCAAATGATAAAGTACCACCTAACCTGCAGAAGTGAATTTGTAGTATATATACTAGAATGTAGCTGCAACTTAAAATATATTGGGAGCACCAAGTTGGCAGCACACAAAAGGGTGCTACAACATATTAGAGCCATAAACAATAATGACCTGAAATACCCGTTAGCACGTCACTTCAGGGAACATCATGGTGGGAAGTAATATGTCATTGACACTGTCCCAACACAAAGAAGAGGAGGTGACAGGGAAGGGAAATTAAGACGTTTGGAAACCCGCTATATATTACAGCTCGATACAAAACAGCCAAACGGGCTTAATATGAGGGAGGACCTGTATACATCCCTAGAGTAAAAATCCCTGCTCCCCTATTATGATAGCAAACCTAAACATACCATATGGCACTGGAGAAAGGAGAAAAAAAGAGAGAAAACAAGAGTTCTTTCCCTTTCTTTTGCTTGGTTTTAAATCCAATGAATTATAATGACCTGATTTCAAATAAGAAATATCTATGCCTTAAAACCACTTTTTGCACCTTGAAAATCATGAAATATGGAATGAAATATTTTATATACTATGAGTACTTTTTATTGTTGGTGGTTTTTAGGAAAATGTTATGATGAATGAATTATATTTATGTGATTTTTATTGTATGTATTTATTTATTAAGTACTTATGATGGGTTTTAGAAAGATCATATTTATAATTGTGGGAATCATTTATCAAACGTGTATTTTTCTGGTTAAAACCTCCGATATAGGAAACTAAAATGCAATTTGCACATGCTGTTTTTTTGCACATAATCCTGCGATAATGGCAAAAACTCAAAGTCATAAGCCATTTAAACTAAGACAGGAGTGCAATACGTTTAAATACATACTTTCAAAGGGCACTATAGCACTTTTTTTCAATTTGTAAATTTGCACACATAGAAGTAAAGCAAGGTCGCTATACTTCAAACACATTTTGCACTTTACTATTTTCTCATTTGGGAATTTTTTAGGTTCCACATATTCACTTTCAATTGTTTACATTAGCATGGATGCTAACATTATGGGGCATCATAGAGCTTTTATGCATTTGAGCAAGAAATTGTTGAAATCAATTGGTTTACTGGTAATCAATACATATTATGTGGAAAAATAACATGGCCATAAAGTACTATATTAGGAAGACTTTTGTTTCCTGTTATAAAATGTATTTATACTTAACATTTTAACTTTGTGGTGTATAAGGATGAAAAGGAAAAAAGCATTTGAGCCCTTACTATGCATGAGTATGGTATGTTTTCCATGTCTATGAATGCACTATCACTTTAAAAATGGAGGTGGTACACATCAATGTTGTCATGTGATCAAGGCAGGGATCTGCCGAAACGCGTTGTGATGGCGGCTGGTGGTGTTTCCGAAGAATAAAAAATTAGCACCGAACCTGGGTCTACGCTCGTTTTTTCCTGGTTGATCAAACTGCGTAAGGTGCGAGGCTTGTGGCATGCACATACACATATATACATACACATACATATATACATACACACACATATATACATACACACACATATATATATACATACATGCACACACATATATATACATAGACATACCCACATAAATATACACACACCTACACAGTCTCTAGTCTTCTGGCAACCGGATTAAATGCGAGCTGCGCGGATGCAGGCGCCTTGAGGGGTTCCCTGTCTGCTGACCCCGTTTTCCCTACCCTGCTATTTTGCACATCATTGCGGCTTGCAGCTGGCAAAATTACTCATTTTAGAAATCTTTAGAAAACTTTTATTAATTGTATTTTAAGCGAAAAGCTCATTGCACTTCACTTGCTCAATTGTATGTACTATATGAATTTGATGCTGCTAGTGTAATTCAGTTCCGGATTCCCACGGAGAGTCACCATCTTTGGCAGTGCGCTCTCTAGTCTTCTGGCAACCGGACCTTAATTAAATGCGTGCTCTGAAGGTGCACCTAAGGCAAGCTCGTCTGTGCCCGTCAGTGTACCAGAAGCGGCCAGCGCCAACCATGCTCCCCTTTGAATGCCAGGATTAGAGGGAAGTTTGTGCTATACCAGGGATCAGCCACTGGCTTTCTGTCCTTAGTCCTGCCCCCATCAAGGCAACTGGGATGTGGCGGACGGCAGCAACATCATATGCCCGACATGCGGCTTTAAGCTGGGTATGGGTTCAGCAATACCCAGCATTTCGTCATGCAGTGCTCCACCCATCTCGGCTGCGATACTTAACGTTCGGTCACTCAGGAAACATTATGTAGATGTTTTTTAGCTCCTTGTCGACCGTCCTGTAGACCTTCTGTTTACTAAGGAGACTTTGCTTGACTCTACATCCCATTGATTGTCACCCTGGCTACACCTGAGGGCTATAACTTCTCTAGAGCCGATCGCCTAGAGGAGAAGGGGGCGGAGTGGCCATCATTTATAAGAATAAGTGGGACCTTCGCAGAGATGATGTTACCTCCTAAGGTGACTGTGAGGCCCTTGATTTTAGTATTTGCTTCTCAGCTCACTTCACGCTGGCAGGCTACTTGATTTACAGGCCCCCTGGTCCAGTGGGCCCCTTTCTGGAAGCGTGGGGTGATGCTGTTATTTCTGGAGCCTTGCAATTCTCCCATTACATGGTGCAGGGAGACGTCAATATTCACTTTGATCAGGCAGATAACAAGGATTTGTCTGACTGTCTGGCCACCTTGCACGTGGCTCAACTGTCCCAGTGGGTCAATCTTCCCACCCACGAGGCAGGCCATATATTACACCCTATTTGCATCAATTTTCCCGTTTTGTGGGAAGATCCTTGTCCGGGCTCATGGACCAGCCACTTTCTAACATTTTTCTTGGGAAGTTACCAATGGCGAGCCTTCAGAGCGTTCGTATGGCAATCCAGCCTTCGGCAAAATCCACCCTCTTCTGCTCAGCCAAGCTGGGGAATCTTCCAGGGCCTCTCTTTCGGGGATCTTGAGGGCCGGTTTGTTGATTTTACTAACTGGATCGCCAGTGCAGTGGACTTGCTTTTGCCTCGCCACCACGTCCAAGACTGTCTAGGGATTCCCCATCTAAACCCTGGTTTACTCCCGACCTTAAAGCAATCAGACATGAATGCAAGATCCTCGAGCATGCTTGGCGTCTCAGCAAATATTGTCCTGCGTCCAAGCAGAAGCTCCGTCTTAAACAAAAGATCTACTGTGGGGCGATAACTCAGGGCAAAAGGCAATTCTATGCAACTCGTATTGAATCTGCCAAAAACAACGGCAACATTTTTTTTCTATTGTACAGAGTTTTACACCCTCTGCAGCTCTATCCAGGGAGTCACCATCCACTGACACTTGGCGCGAGAGCCTCTCCAATTTCTTTTGGGATAAAATTCTTTCCAATCAGGCGGCCTTCTCCTCCTGCAACAAGGGCATTGGGGCAGTTGTGGTGTCATCACCTGCTGATCCCGATCATTCTCTGCATGCTTTTAGGCCTGTGGACCTCTCTGAGTCCCTTAAAATTCTTACAGGCCTGAAGTCTGGCTCTCCATCGGACCCCTGTTCAGCCAGAATGTTGGCTGTAGTTGCTGAGACCATTAATAATGAGGTAAATGGTATCACCACTTTGTCTCTTCAGGCTGCCTGCGTCCCAAGAGCCTGGAAGCAGGCCCAAATTTTGCCTCTCTTAAAAAAGCCGCCGCTCGACCCACTTAGCACAGTAAACTATCGCCCCATCTCCCTTC
This sequence comes from Lissotriton helveticus, assembly GCF_964261635.1. Lineage (NCBI taxonomy): Eukaryota > Metazoa > Chordata > Amphibia > Caudata > Salamandridae > Lissotriton > Lissotriton helveticus. Next base: position 55,958,194 of record NC_136067.1, read on the forward strand.
TTGGCCAAGGTGTGTGAGAAGGTGGTGAACAGACAACTCACAAAGTTTGTTGAGAGAGAGGGCCTGCTGCACCCAGCCCAGTCAGGGTTCAGAACTTCCCACAGTACTGAGTCAGCCCTGGTGGAGGTTTCAGAGGCAATTAGGGAGTGTCGGGACGCCGGCGGGAAGGCAGCTGTATTTCTGCTTGACCTGTCGGCGGCGTTCGACACTGTCCCCCACTCCCTCCTCCTCTTGCGTCTAACCGAGATCGGGGTGTCGGGTGCTGCTTGGGGCTAACTCAGATCCTTTTTGGAGGGACGGGCTCAGCAGATATGGCTTCCACTGTCCTCCTCTTCTCTGTCTGTCCTCCATATTTCACTGGCTAGCTGTCGCACAACTTAAGTGCAACAAAGATAAATCTGAGATTCTCCTTTATGGAAAGTTTCCCTCCAACTTTAGAGAAACTCTTTGGCCTCCTGAGTTCCCTATCCCCACCTCTATAGGGAAGCCCGCTCAGAACCTGGGGATGTGGTTTGAGGAGAATCTTTCCTTTGCTACACAGATTAAGAAACTTGCCGGGCCTGTTTTGACCTTTTGAAATCTTTGAGGAAGTTTCTCCCTCTCCTGCGTACGGTGGTGAAAGAGACAGTCATTTGTGCCCTAATTCTGTCTCAGCTGGACTACGCCAATGCCCTTTATGTGGGCATTCCGGGCTATCTGTTAAAAAAACTCCAGGTGGTCCAAAAGGCCGCAGCCAGACTCCTCCTTGAAATCCCCACTAGGACTAGCATGAGACCCCACCTGCGCTCTCTGCACTGGCTTCCTGTGGCTGAGCAGGTCAAATTTAAATCTTTGGTCATGGTCCATCGTGCTCTTCATGGGCGTGGCCCCACCTACCTGTAAAAACGCTTCGCTTTCTACACTCCAGCGCGACCTTTGCATTCCTTGTCCCAGCATCTCACCCAGGTCCCTCGCTTTAAATGTCTGAGGCTTGGAGGCAGTTCTTTAGCTCGGAAAGATGCTGTTGCCTGGAACGCCCTCCCTTTAGCTCTCCAGAACATTCAGGACCCGTTGATCTTCAAGAAGAACCGTAAAGCATATTTTTTAGCATAAATCTCAGTTGGTTTATGCACACACATATATATGCACACTTACATACACATTTTTTATGTTTTTATTTTTTGTTTTATACGTTTTTTATAGCACTAGCTAGACCCGGGGGTATCAGAGTGCTTTACATACATAGGTGCATAACATAGCATGACAGAGGGATGCATACAGATACAAGCCAAACATTATAAGTAGTCTTACATTGCATAGCAGGACGTAACGGTGCATGAGGATATAAGCAACACATTATAATTAGGCATGCAGTGAAGGATAGAAGGGGAGCTCACGAGGTTGAAAACAGTCCAGTCTCCACTTATCCATGATGGACAAATCAGCAGGGAGTCAACTAGGTTATTGGAGTCTTGGTTCGTTGAATGGGGCGGTAAGGTATTTCTTGAGGAGAATGAGTTTCAGGAGCCTTTTGAAGCACGGGAAGGAGGGGTTGCATCCGGGTTCAATCGGAAGTGAGTTCCACATCCTGGGTACGTTACCAGAAAAGGATCGGGACTGTCTTTTTGAATTTCGGAGGGATGAGAAGAAGTGAGTTGGAACTTCTCAGGGATCTGGATCTTCCAGAGTTGACCAGTTTGCTGTAAGGTAGTTTGGGGAATGTGAGTGTAGGGTTTTGTGTGTAATGCAGGCCAATTTGTAGATACGGAACACAACACAATTGAAGTAGGGTCAGAGGCCAGAATTTTACCGACTCAGCAGGATATACAGCCCCATTTTAGACAAATCAAAATACACAAAGAATACCCTGCGGTCTTGTGCCAAAGGACAACGAATAACTGACAAATACCAAGACTGATCAGAAAAAAATAAAAAAATTGTACGGATTCCCATCACTCACCGATCCCGGTGACATGCTTCATCATCTGGGTCTCCTTTTGAAAGGGCTAACACTCCACCCTAGTGATGGAGGAGCCCAAGGATGTTTTCAAAGTTAGGATTTGTACAGATGCGAGCAAGTAGTATATGCAAAAGGTGTATGGGAAAATAAAGTGCAGTGCGAAAAAAGTGATGTGAATATAAAATTGAAGCGGAATCAGACAATAACTTTATTCGTGTCTGATCCGAACAAACATTAAAAACAGTGCAGAAAGGCCGGATCCAACAAATAACCGTCCATTTGAAAGAATTGGTCAACATGTTTCAGCACAACCATGTGAAAAGTAAACCAAGTGCTTTCATCAGGACCTCTTAGATGTAAAATGCTACTGCAAAACACATTTCAGTGAAGTGAAAAATAACAGATATAAAGGATACGCTTTGAGTAAAGTCTTCAAAACACTCCTCTTGCCTCTTGGAAAAATCTATAAGAGATCAATGAGGTACATAATACAGTCTTGGGTCACAGTATACGCAGCCTTTAGACAATCTTATGTGGCTACTAGCAGCCCGTCCCGACGTTGTCTGGGTATGAATTGCTGCCGGCCAGTAGTATATTGTTTTGTAGGATTTCGTTTTGATAGCATTTCTTATCTGTGACAGGCCTGTGAAACGCTCCGATTCACAGTGCACTGCTGATGCACTTAAGAGTGCGCGTTCAGTAGTGTGTGAACTCGAGTTTCCCTACTTTATTTTTCCTTGCAATATTATATAGCGCGAACTCAACAACATGGCATGAGCACAATTTACATTACAGAAGAACACATTCATTTGTGGTAGGCACGGAGAGACAAAGCGATATGCCTGGAATCACAGGATGTTGAGCTGATGCTGAGATTTGAACGTAGCTCCCCAGCTCTAAAGTTTGCAATTCTAGAACTTGTGGCGGGAGGTGTGTCTAAAAGTGTATGTCGGTGCTGGCCATCAATGAGAGAGACCTGTGCATTTTTCAAATCGGTGGAGAAAAATATGAGTATGTTGCTGGAGATGTGGGCCGCCGTACCACCAATGTACTTACCGGGGGAGGGTAACCACCCATTATTCCGCAACTTTCTTTCCGCATACCATCACTCCGCATACTTTCATTACGAAAGTACCATGAATCCGCAATGCCATTATAACGCATGGCATTACATTTTATATGCTTTTACCACGCATACATTTACAACGAAATTCGTTGTAAATGCATGAATGGTAAAAGCATGTTTTTTTTTAATGTTTGGATAAGGTAAGTATGGGTATAGGGGCATATGTTTTGGGGTACTGAGGTATATGTTCTGGGGTGTTTGGGTATTTTAAGGGTTCAGATATAGTTTTGGGTTATGGGGTACAGGGGTAGTTTTAGGGTTTAGAGATAGGTATGGGTATGGGTATGGGTTTTGGGGTACAGGGGTATTTTTAGGGTTCAGGGCTAGGTTTGGGGGTATAGGGGTATTTTTAGGGGTCAGGGGTAGGTTTGGGTTTTGGGGTACAGGGGTATTTTTAGGGATCAGGGCTAGGTTTGGGTTTTGGGGTACAGGGGTATTTTAGGGTTCAGGGGTAGGTTTGGGTTTTGGGGTACAGGGTTATTTTTATGGTTCAGGGCTAGGTTTAGGTTTTGGGGTACAGGGGTATTTTAGGGTTCAGGGGTAGGTTTGGGTTTTGAGGTACAGGGGTATTTATAGGGTTCAGGGCTAGGTTTGGGTTTTGGGGTACAGGGGTATTTTTAGGGTTTAGGGATAGGTTTGGGTTTTGGGGTACAGGGTATATTTATAGGGTTAAGATGGGTTAGTGTTTAAGGGTGTTGGGGTATTTTAAGGAGTAAGGCTGGGTTATGATTATGGGGTGCAGGGGTATTTAAAGGGAGCAGGGAGGACGCCCGGAGCTGGAATGTACAGAACGTGGGAAGAAAAAACAATGAAATATTGGGCACAACGCTCGCTTTTTTTCGCACGCCCACGCCCACAGCACACGATATGAGACATGGCATGAAGGGCGGAACGTACCACACGCCCCCAGCATTTGTCACGCCCCCAGCACACGCCCACAGCACAACGCAGACACGCCCACAAGGGACTACTTTTCTGGCACGTTCTTTTACCTTTTAAATGTATATGGTGGGCGTCTGCATTGCCTATGTCCTTCTGCTGCAACTGCCCTTTCCAACGCTGTATTGGGTGTTGTGATTGGTGTTGTGGTTCCTGAGATTACCCGCCTCAAAGGTTTGGGCTCTCTCTTTATTATATTAGTATAGATAAATGGCCATCAGATAATTTCCAGATAATTTCCATTTAATGAATATATCACTCCATTGAGCCTTACCTCAAGGGTATGGAGGAATCGCCTCACCCCACCTGGCAACAGCTCAGAGAGAAGGAGGCACCGCTCTAAAGGGGAGACAAACACCAGGCATTTGTACCGTGTTCTGGCTCCTCTATACATATAAATTACAACCATGACGCCCACTCCGTTGGTGAGAAACTCTCCTCGCGTCAATAAAATCTATCTCTCCTTTCATTTGTTATATAAATCACCATCTGATGTTTTGGTGATATATAACGTCAATATAGCACTCATAATGTGCCGTCATCACTATACAATTTTACTCTCTTTTCATACTTTCATAATTGATGATCGAAAAAATGCATACACACATATATGCATACACACACACATATATATGCATACACATGTATATGCATACTCAAATACACATATATATGCACAAACACACACATATATATGCACACATACATATGCAAACACAAATACACATATAGGCACACGCATATATATGCGCACACAGACATATGCACACACATACATATATATGCACACACATATATATGCACACATATATATATGCATGCACACAAATATGCACGCACATATACACATATATGCACGTACACACATACATATTGTTGGACCTGGCCCTCTTTTCAAGGCTAACCCCTAGAATTTGCGAGACAAATACCATTTCACTAACATTGGGTTCCCTTGCGACATATCAGACGCCCCTTTGGTCGGCCCTTGGGCAGGGTGCATTGGTAGCTGAAGGTAGGTCGTGCCCTAATGTGTGTAGCATTATCTAGTAACAAGTTACTACCGTTTTCGTTTTATTACTGTAAGGATACCTGCCTCCCCTAGGCCAGAAGGGGCAGGTTTGATTATTACACCTGAGGGTGTATCTGCCCCAGGGAACATGGTAGAGATATGAGACTAGCGTCCCTGAAATCCGAATTGATTAATACATTCTTTAGGAAATGTGTTTTCTACCTTCTAAGTTTGGAAATAGGACTTCTGGGAAGTGACTGTTTCCTCATACAATCTTGCTGTGTGAGACTGCCAGAATGTGTATTCCCCATCTGGAGATAGTGACAGGGCCTGGGGAAACTCCAGCATCTGGTGTCAGCTGTCTGCTTTTTAGATTAGAGGTGAGGAGTGGTTTCTGGGCTGTGTCCTGTCCTCCACAATGCCGAGGTGTCCCATGACGGTAGACACCCCCAACCGGGATCTGGGGAGGGGAACTCCCTGCCTACATCAAAGAGATCTAAGACATTTTTCGCTATGTAAAGGAAAGACACTCGCACTGGAGGGGAGTCTACTTTTGGAACAACTCAAGACGCCTGCGAGACTGCAGCAGGAGAGAACTGTAAAGACAAGGACTTTTTACTCCAAAACTTGAGAAAAAGGAAGATCTCCAAGGGCCTGGGACTGAGCTGTCCCCCTGACTGAAGTCTCAGGAGCAGTAGACTTCACCTTCCTACCTTCCTCTGAAACCCCGTGCTGTGGGGTTGGAGTGCCAGCTGCGGCTGGAGCACTTTCTAGTGACCTCTGGTCACTGGCAGACTGGAAGCGCTGAACTCACCCTCTCCAAGAGTCCTGCTGACCTCGTCGCGGCTCCAAGCCTTCGCCACCACAAGAGCCCTGCTGACCTCGTCGCGGCTCCAAGCCTTCGCCACCACAAGAGCCCTGCTGACCTCGTCGCAGCTCCAAGCCTTCGCCACCACAAGAGCCCTGCTGACCTCGTCGCGGCTCCAAGCCTTCGCCAGCACAAGAGCCCTGCTGACCTCGTCACGGCTCCAAGCCTTCGCCACCACAAGAGCCCTGCTGACCTCGTCGCTACTCCAAGCCTTCGCCACCACAAGAGCCCTGCTGACCTCGTCATGGCTCCAAGCCTTCGCCACCACAAGAGCCCTGCTGACCTCATCGTGGCTCCAAGCCTTCGCCACCACGAGAGCCCTGCTGACCTCGTCGCGGCTCAAGTCTGTCATCCTCATCGAATGGCAAGTAGCATCGTAGAGTACGCCTCGTGCTCTTCACCCTCATCAGCCGGTGCGCATTGCATTTGTGACCTCCCACATCTTAGAGTACGCTCCGTACTCCTGGCCCGCACCCGCTGGTGCGCATCGTAATCTCCAAGCTCAAGAACGTAGAGTACGCTCCGTACTCCTGGCCCGCACCCGCTGGTGCGCATCGCAAACTTTAAGCCCATGAACGCAGAGTACGCTCCGTACTCCTGCCCGCACAGGCTGGTGCGCATGGCAATCTTTAAGCCCATGAACGTCGAGTACGCTCCGTACTCCTGGCCCGCACCCGCTGGTGCGCATCGTAATCTCCAAGCTCAAGAACGTAGAGTACGCTCGGTACTCCTGGCCCGCACCCGCTGGGGCGCATCCCAATCTTTAAGCCCATGAACGTAGAGTACGCTCGGTACTCCTGGCCCGCACCCGCTGGTGCACATCGTAATCTCCAAGCTCAAGAACGTAGAGGACGCTCCGTACTCCTGGCCCGCACCCGCTGGTGCGCATCGCAATCTTCAGTCCAGGAACGTAGAGTACACTCCGTACTCCTGGCCCGCACCAGCCGGTGCGCATCGTATGTACTCAGATCGGCCGGTGCCCCTCGTACCGTCCACCCGCACAAGTTGTGTGCAGCCTTGCCTTTCAACATCGCCCCCGCAGAAGGGGCCTGGCCTTTGGTTCAACATCGCCCCCGCAGAAGGGGCCTGGTCCTTTGATCAACGTCGCCCCAGCTGAAGGGGCCTGGTCCTTTGATCAACGTCGCCCCAGTGGAAGGGGCCGGGTTCTCTGTGATCCCACAGTTACCTTGAGACACTGTGAGTAAAAGGGGCGCGGCTCAATGACTTACCCTAACCTGACCTGGACTAAACCAACCTAAACATTTTTAAACAAGACAACTAAAGCCTCGTCTTGAAGTGAACTCGTGGATTGTTATCGTTATGGACCTTATGATGAAGCTATATAAAGAATCAGATATTTTTACTATAACTCTGTGTCGCGTCCATCTGTAGTGGGTCTCTTCTACTACCGTGCGTAGCCTGAAATGCTTGGCATGCTATCTGGGGAGTAAGCCTGTCGGCCTTGGCTACAGTACTACAAGGGGGAGCAGGCGTTATTTTGGGGAGTGCACCTCCCCTCTTTTACGTGGAAGTGGGGGTTCCTACTGGGTTTTGGGGCAACCCTCAGCCAACGGGGAATCCCATTTCCAACACCTATGCACACACACATACATATGTGCACACACTAATATATATATATATATATATATACACATATATGCACACACACATACACCCAAACCTATATATGCACACATACACATATATATGCACACATATAGGCACACACACACACACATATAGGCACACATATATATGCACACACACACATATACACATATATATGCACACACATAGCCACATATATATGCACACACACATATACACATATATGCACCCACACACACATATATGCATACACACCTAGACATATATATGCACTCACACACACACATATACATATATATGCACACACACACATATATATGCACACACACACACACACACACATATATACACATATATATATGCACACACACATATACATATGCACACACATATATATGCACCCACACATACACATATATATGCACACCCACGCACATATATAGGCGCACACACACACACATATATATGTGCGCGCACACACACACATATATGCACAGGAACCTCCAGCGAAGCAGAAGGAATGGGCCCCACAGGGTTTTCACAAGAGAAGGCCTTTAATTGGAAAAGCGGGTTTGGGCGTAATGCATTTCGACAGTCACGTCTTCCTCAGATGCCGCCGCCACACTGAAAACAGCCCCACGCCTCCAGTTTTAAATAAGTCTGCAATCCTCCCTTGTTTAGAAGGACACACCTCCCCTGTCAGTGCTGATTCACCTGCTGCATTCTGGTAAGTCCTACAGCTCCCAGAATGCATCTTTTCTGGGCCGAGGGTATGCTTGAACAATTAAATCCTTGTGGAAATGATGTGTTGCAGAACAGGGCGCGCGGTCTCCTGTGTAAATAACTTCCTCCGGCCTCCTCGAGTCCCCGCATACGTTCCAACCTCCGTGGCACAGCTCAGCAGGGTCATGGGCTGACTACAATGAAATAACTTTGAGTTGGAAGGGTGCACAGCTATTTTGTTTCCTTTTTAGTGTTTTAGTTAATATTTTTTAGGTTCTCCGCAGGTGACGTCATGACCCCTCAGACGCCCTTTAAGTAAGCATATCAGTGATTCCAGTGGTTCACAGGAACCATCCCTGAGGGAACTCAAGAATCTCCTCTCTGATCACAAGAGGATTCCAACAAAGCTTTGTCGTTTTTTAAATACGGTTCAAGTATTTATTTTTGATATTTTCAAAGTTCATCTTATTGCTTTTTAGCATTTTCAACATATAAGGCATTATCAATATTGCTTCATATCCAATGTATTTCGGGCATTCACATTGCCCTTCATCAGGGGACGATACTGTTAATAGAAACATAAGAACATGAATGTAATTCACTATTATATATCATATTGGTAATCTATCTAGTTCAGTAAATGGTATGTACATCAGTTATTGTCCATGATAAAAAAATGAAAGTAAGGATTGGTTTGGGACTTACATGCCTGCTTTGATCCTAATTGATGTGTGCTGTAAAAAATAATGTGAAAAAAATAATGTGAAAGGTCAGAGAATTAACACCCGTGGGTTCGCGTATAAATAAACATCAGTGCATTTGTCTACTGTGTTAATCGCCTATCGTTTACTAACCTTGTATATGTAGATTAGCGGCCTCGCGGTAGCTTCTTTGTGTGTGTCTCCGGTTCAAAAGACGCCTCTACCTTTAATTTTTATGACACATTCCAAAATCATGTATTTAAGTTGTGAGACATTATGCTTTTCTTCCATGAAATGCACGGCCACTGAAGATTTGGTGTTTTTTAAACGAATGTTGGATTTGTGTTCTGTGAGTCTGATTTTAATGCGACGTTCTGTCGTTCCAACGTAAAGTTTCCCGCATGGGCATTTCAGTGCATATATGACATTTGACGTATCACACGTTGCGTTCACTCTAAGTTTGATTTCCTGGCCCCTCTTGGGGTGATTGATTTTACTTCCTTTTATTATGCTGTTGCAATTGCCACAATTCAAGCATGCTTTGGTTCCCTTGAACATTTCTGTTGTTTTAATTTGAGGTTGAATCATTTCACCCATATTTCTTGCTCTGGTGAAAGCGAACATTGGAGGTTGTTCAAAAAATGTTGTTAAAGTCTGGTTCCAGGGTTAACATACGCCAATGTTTTAGTATTATTTTTTTTAATTTGTTACTATTCTGGTTTGCTCATTTCTGTCGCTTGGTTGTAAGAGTTTTTTTTCTGTCCAATTGAGTTATCTTAATTCTTGATTCCTCTATGGTTTGTTCAGGGTACCCTCTTTGTCTAAATTTAATACCAATTTCTTGGATCCTCTGTTCACTCTTGGTGTAATCTGATGTGATCCTTTTGACTCTTGCCATTTGTGAAAACGGAAGGTATCTCTTAAGATTCTGTTCGTGAAAGCTAGTGTAGTGCAACATGTTGTTCCTGTCAGTGCTTTTAACAAAAAGATCAGTTTCAAATCCTTCATCCGTGAAATTAACTCTGACATAAAGGAATGTCACTGTTGTGTTAGATATTTCCCATGTTAATTGTATTCTTTCATCCACGTTGTTAAATTCAGTCAGAGCTGTTTGTAAAGCTTCCTTTGAACTTTTCCAAACAATGAATATGTCGTCAATGTACCTTATGAATAGTTTAAGGTTGTCTCGCAATTTGGTTTTGGATAGTATATGTGTCTCTTCAAATTCCTTCATGAATAAATTTGCGTATACCGGCGCTGCCGAATTGCCCATGGCAGTGCCCACGAGTTGCTAATACCATGTGTCCTTGTACCTGAAATAGCTTTGGTATAGTGAGAAGATCATTAATTTCATCAAAAATGTCTGAAAAGCAACATCTAAATCTGTGTTCATTAGGGCTTTTTCAATGGCCTCAATGCCTGGGGAATGTGGTATAACCGTGTATAAAGAATGTACATCTGCTGTGCATAGAATCAGTTGTTCATCTGGTTCTATGTTGATTGCTTCCAACTTTAGCAGGAAATCGGTTGTGTCCTTTATGTATGTCTTCATGCCTTTAACTGATGGTTGTAAATATTTATCCAACAGTTGTCCTATTGGTTCATGAAGGCTGCCCCGAGTAGATACAATGGGTCGTAGAGGAGGGTTGGTTAAGTTTTTGTGTATTTTTGGTATCATTCGCAACGTTGGACTTTTAGGATTGTCTTTGATAAGAAATGTTTTTGTTCTATCGTTGATGGTGCCCATTTCGTATGCCTTTTCAATGATCATCTTAAGGTTTTGCATGTATTCCATAGTCGGATTAGTGTCTAGTTTCATGTAGGTGTTAGTGTCCATGATGTGTTCATATACTTTATCTTCGTACATCGTGCGGTACATTATGACTATGGCACCTCCTTTGTCAGCTTTAGTGCAGATAATCTCTTCTTTAATTGACAATTTCCTCAGGGTATCTAAATCTTTTTGCGTGATGTTCTGTTTGCCACGTTGATGATGTTTTATACTTGAAAGATCCTGCTTAACCATTTTCTCAAAAATATCTAGAGTTTTGTGACTGATGGGTGCCTGGAAGGAACTTGGTGATCTTAGTCCCTGTAATTGGTCTGTTTCCTGTGTTGTAGATTTTGGTAAAACATTATCAAAAAAATGACGTAGACGTACTTTTCTCATTAGTTTGAAAAAACTAACTTCCAGCTCTAGATTGTCTGTGTTGGAGGTTGGCACAAAAGATGTTCCCTTTTGTAATAGACGTTTCTCATGAATATTCAGTGGATAATTACTGATGTTTATGACTAGTTGTTCTGTACTTTTTTCTCCTTGTCTTTGTTCCCTCCCGCTGTGCTCCTCGTGGTTGGTCGTTCTTTTTCCTTCTCTTTTTCTTTTGGTCTGTCCTCACCTGGGTCGCCTTTTTGTGATTGACCTTGTTCTAAAAAAGGATTTGACTCCGCTTGTATATTGACAGTTGGCTGTTCGGCTTGTTCAGTGTCAGGTCTTATTACTGGTTGGGGTCCACTGGTGGTGGACATTCCGTTTGTTTCGTTAGTTGAGGTGCTCGTCTAGCTCTTTGTGTAGTGTCACTGTCTGATGAGGAAGTTTCCGTATTGGATGTGTATTGTTTACTTGCTCGTTTGCGCTTGGGAATATCCATAGAAGCTCAGGTTCTAGTGTTAACCTGGGCTTCTATGGGATTTAACAAGGGCTATTATCAAGCCCATTATCGCCGCTTTAGCGGCAGTTTCCTGCCGATAAAAGCGGCGATAATGTATCGTCCTTTCTTGATATGGCCCTGAGATTGGTTTGGTTTAGCTTCACTTCTGAGAGCTACTTTCAGGGTGCTGGTGAGCTACCAGTAGCTCCCGAGCTACTAGTTGGAGACCCCTGGTATATATAGTGAGTGGGGAATTGTAGTCCTCAAGCATAAATGTAAAGGTTATTACACCACTACATGCATAATACATAGCACTTTGAATCATTGCATTTCCTAAAGCCTGCCTCACTGCATGAGTACATGCTTACTGAGTGAATGATTACATTAATATATGGTAATAAAGAGAAATAAAAAAAAGTTTGAAAAAAAGGGAAGTTACTAGAATAATAAGTCGAAAAAAAGGGGAATTAATGTTAATACTCACATTTAAAAAAAAGTAACCTATAGAAATGCTTTAATAATAAAAACGAGTTTAAATAAAGCATTTTAGAAATTATACTAAAGTTAAATAGTATGGAAAGAGGCACATTTACATAAACACGTGACACGCTAAAACTGTTGAAATGAGAACACCCGTCAACTGAAAAATGTGATTTAATAGTGGGAGCAGCAATAAATTGATCCCATAGACTGTTATGTAACCAAAAAGTATATAAACCACACCCCTGGGATTAGTTTTGTTTCAGAGAATCAATACGGGCGAAGAAACTACGAGCAAAGGAATGATTCGGAACTGCGGAAACATCTTCACATTATCTTTCATTTACTCAGAGAGTACATATTCTTAATGTATATTTAAAAATACATAAAACCATATGTACTTTCCAGAGGAGTTGGATGAATTTCTACGGAGGAAGGAAAGAATATCAAAGAGAGGTACATTATCAGAATGGAAATATAGGTTATTTACCGAATTAGTACACTCAAAGTATTGATTAGGAGCGATGTCATAATCTTTAATTTATCTTTCATTTCCACAGAGGGATCATATTGTTAATGTATATTTTAATTTATAAATAACGTTATGATCCTTCAACTGAAGTTGGATGACTTTCACCGAAGATATGTTTTTTAGTATGTAAGTATTTCTTTATGATTGAAAAATGTACTAAAAACAAAACTCTTAATCTTCTAGAGTGAAATTGGACTAAAAGTATTTATATTAAGTAGTGCTTTTTCCAATTTTCACTCGTGAAGAATAGAAGGATTATCATCGCAAGTACTTTTTTGAAAAAAAGTAATATAATTGTGGTTTAAAATGTTGTGATTGTTAAATGTAATTATGACGAGAAATGTACATAAAAAAAGAAAGATGATGTAGTGAGGGAGTGTTTGTCAAAGCACTTCTATTCTACTTTATCTGAAAGTTAAAAAAGCCCAAACATTTATAAAAGGATGATGGGGCAACACTTATAAATGTAAACATAAGGAATGAGTGCTTATAATAAAATAAAATAAATGTGGTCCAACGCGTGATACCAATGAATGTAAAATAATGTTTGAATTTTACCTATATGATGAATATAAAAGACAATACAAATATTTTGAAAACATGAGCATTTTTCTTTCAAGGATGGTTTGAAGAATTATACATTTTATAAAAGAACATAGTACTCCACGCTAAAGGAGAAAAGTCAGCACAATTATGATAGAATAGAAAATATAATAATACTTTTACAGTCAACAAACTCTTAAGTAGAGTACACAGTTTAAGTTAAAAACACTCTACCACAACTAGTTTTTGAAACGCATAGTAAAATAAAGTGCATCACAAAATGGGCTACATACATGGGGAGTGTATCGTAGCATCACATACAATAAAGAAAGCCAATCAAAATTAGCATCAGGGTTGTCATCGGATTTGCCTGTGCCTGGTGCCCCGGAGTAGTCGACCTCCGGGGTTCAGAGACCTGCTTGGTCGCTTCGTGAAGGGCGATGGAGCGGGTGGAATGTATACCGTCGCTGCATACTGTAATGGCCGCCATTGGGGAGCTCCATTCACAGGTCACCGCCACCATCCAGAGGATGGTCGTAACGGTCGATATCATCTGCCGGAGACCGGACTCCGACCCTTTGTTGGTTCTGGAACAAGCTGTTTTACCCGCGGAGCAAGAAGCGTCTGAGATGGAGGACCCCGTGCTGAAGCCAGACTTGGTATCTTTTGTCGACCCCCGAACGACTGCTAGCAAGCCCCGGACTATCGGATCTACATCATGCCCGGTGTCGATTCCGCCCCAGATGGACATGGATGATCTTATATCTCAGAGCGAGTGCTCCAGTGACTGCAGTATTGTTACCTCACTCTTTTTCTCCTGGATGGTTCAAATACGCTCTAGCGATTTATCTTTGGTGGACAACGGACATCGTTTAACTCTTAGACTTTGTGTACTATTTTCCTGGCCTCAATCCTTCCGTAATGACTTTGAACTTTCTCAACACTTTGATACTCTCATTGGGATGGCGGATAGAGCGGACAGGGCTTGCATGAAAAATCGCAGTGGTCAGGGTTGACTTTGATTGGATGGGTTTGAACAAAGACTTTACTCGATACGGGATTTGTAACCTATACTAGCACGGGAGCTGGGTGGTTCTTACAAGCTCCCCCCGTCTGATTTTAATAGTTGCATTATATTATTCTAGATACGTGTAGGGGTGGGTTGCTACTGGCGGGGGGTAAGGGAGACCGGGGGTCTGTTTTATATTTCCTCCTCCACTCTTTCTTTCTTTTTCCTTCTTTTAGGTCTAGTTCCGTGGCGACAGGCACACTGCCAGTGGGGATGGGCCGTAGCCATTGCAAGGGTGCAGGGTGCGGGGATTGGGGAGGGGTTTGTTATTTTGCCTTAGTTTAGTTCTATGGCCTTTTTTTCTTTCCTTTTTTCTTTTACGAGAGATGGGTTGATTATCCTGTTCGATTTTCGTATGTATCGAGGTGTCCGATTTGTCTTCATTATCCTGCACTATGGGTGGGAGAGCCTTGCTGGCTGCTACTTTGCTGGATCGTTGATCGCACTTCTCCTTATTGATGTACCGAACTAAGTTGATACTGCATACTCCTTTGAATTGAATTTTCCATATTGATTCATTCGCTCACCTATCGCAATATTGTATTTTATGTATGACACCCGATATATGTAAATTTCTCTTGTTTTCTTCAATAAAACCCTTAAAAAAAAAAAAAGTTAGCATCAGGAAGGTAGACGTAAGTACACAACAGCCAATGACATTTTTTTCAAAATCTGTGCAAGGAAAGGGATTGGTCGCTAATACGTCTTGTTACAATGCTTCACAACCAATCACAAAGAGGTGTTGAAAGTTTCTGTTTTTAACATATGAGCAAAACAGATATCTTTGAAGACCCTAAAAGACTTCTTCCAGATTAAATACGCACTTCACTGCAAAACCCCATTTAATGATTATACAGGCTCTGAAGCTTAAACATGTCAGAAATCATCTGACAGTGTATTGTGTGAGGCAGACTGCGTGACCCTATGCCCAGAGACCTCGAAGGCCTTGGAGACTGCCACGCCCCAGACCATCTCCTGCAGTGTCCCAGAGCCACGCGGTCCCCCTCCCAACATTTAAAAGCCCCGGGGGGAGGTGGTAAATCAATCGAGACTGAATACGTTAGTACAAGCCACTCCGCTTACGCTACCAGGAAAACACAACAACACTACATGGCCCAGATTTCCATTGTAGTGATTTCTTACTTCCAGGTCTAGTTGTCAGAATGGCACGCACACTCCCTCATGGCTGGTATACACCCACACCACACCCATCCAGCGCATACGTCACAACACACGTGACCCTACCAATAAAAAAGACGGAGCTTACAATGCCCCCACGGTCCCGCCGACTCCTCGTGTCCTTCTGGAGCCTGCATTGCTTTTACACATGGGGAGATGATAATTTGCATGTGGAAATGCAATCTTGTTTGGATTTTGAAAGTGAGAACAGATTTCACTGCTGTGTCTTTCAAAGTTCAAGCTTAGGGGCCGATTATGATTGCGGTGAATCCGCATCCTCCGGGCCGGCGGAAGCCACCGCCGGCCCGGAGGATGCGGATTTACCGCTGCGGTGTTTGTAAAGACCCCCCGCCAGATTAGGATGGCTGGGGGGTCATCGGCGGACGGGGAGACCGTCAGCCGCCTTTCCGCCGCGGTCGCCTTCAGACCGCGGCAGAAAAGCTCTAATATGGTGGCGGTGTCTATCAGACACCGCCAGCCATATTAGGATTAGCCTTGGGACATGCCTTTCCGCGGCGGCAATGCTGCCACGAAAAGGCATACGGTCTTTTCTTTGGGGGCCCGTTGCAGGCCCCCAGGGTGAAGGGGGGGTGGGGGTGCACATGCGGGGTACCTATGGTGCCTGCCGCTTTGTGCATGCAAATGCACTGCATGCAGTTTCAACATTGCGGCGGGTGATGCTTCAAGCAGCACCCGCCGCAATGTTAAAAATACAGGATGTGACCGCCAGGGTGGCGGTCACATCCTAATCGCATGGAGGGACCGTCGCTGCCCCTGCGGACGGTCCCTCCACCTCTGGGGTGGCGGACGGACGCAGGTCCGTCCGCCATCCTAATAGGCCCCTAAGTTTGCTACGGGAGGGCGGGAGCTGCAAGACTTCCGCCCTCTCATAGCAAATATCAGTGTCCCGGGGGTAGGCACTCCGGGACACTGCAGGAGTGTCTACTGCCACTGGGCCTGGCGGTCTCCAGGGCTCTCGACGGCACCAGGCAGAGGTCCACCGAGCCCCTGTCACACAATACAGAAATCTCCGGGGGTGGTTGTTCCCGGGGTTTAAGGGGCTTCATTGAGGTCACAGATCATCAACAAGGTCCACCTCACCTAGAGTTAGTGTATATCCTGGTGTTCATGGAATACACAATGTGTGTTAAAATACCCCTCACACACCAAAAGGGCCCTTGGTGTCATGCTTCATCATTGGGGTCTTCCCGCCCCGCTGCGGGACGGGGCAGTGCTGCGACAAGCGACTACGCTGGAGCACCTTTTTATTGTGGGTGCTATGTGAGTGAATAGGAGTGAGTGTCAGTAGGGTCAGGAGTGATAGGAGATAAGTGATGTTAAAAAATACCTGGCCTAGTGGTAGAAAAAACTATTTAATAGACACTGGCTGGTATTGTTAAAAAAGTGATGCGAAGAGATAAAGCAAGTTAATGGGCTTACTCTCCTGTGCGGGTCAACATGTTTCGGGGCGCCATGCCCCTTCGTCAGGACCGGGGTCAGATCCCCCTGTCACTCACTAATGTCTTACCACAGAAAAATTAAGGTGTATGTACAAAGAAATAATGTTCTCTTAATCAATGTGTATAAATGTAAATTATAAATATACGTATTCCTAGCTCTATCAGAAGTTCTGATGTAGTAAGCTTAGGAAGTTTGGAGTCGGTGCCCCATGAGCCAAGACTGGGCGAAGGGTAATTTGAGGGTCCAATCAACCCCCAGCACGTCGGTGCTTCCTCCTTCGTCCGTGGCTTCCGCTTCATTGAGGTCCACACACTTAATTTTGTAGGGGGGGGGGCGTGGACGCGAAAGTGGCGCAAGGAGGTTGTAAATCTGGTACACAGTGTTTTGTTTTACTTTGCTTGCCTTTCTGTCTTGTAGAGGATCCAGGGTAAATATAACGGTTTTTGTACAGCCAGTACCTTTTAACGCTACTCTTAAATGGCTTTCTGCCTGTTACCATAGTAACAGTTCATAGAACACTTACGTGAGCACAGAGGTTAGAAGTTCACCACAATATGTTGCTAATTGAAATAGTTACTGTGCTGGAGATTTATACTTTTTTTCATAGGAACCATTAGTCGTAGAAGAAGTCAGTGGAAAAGTGTTGTTAGCGATTCCTTCCTGTTCGGGGAGTATTAGGGTAACGTGCTCCAAGCGGGACTTTATGAAGCTTAATGTTGATTGGCTGTGAAGTATTAAAAGTATACATTTTGGCAGTCATTCCTTCCTCCTGTGCGGAAGAACATGGACATTTTATTGGCTAAAGTGTTCCGAACACAAGTTTGCTCCTTATTGGGTGGGAACGGTTGACTGTTGTCAGTGATATTGTGACACACTTCCAAAGGAGTATGGGAAAAGAAAGTAGTAGAGGGCAGGTTAGGAACACTATTAACTCTGTACAGTGTCCATAAGGTGGTGGAGAGGGATTATGAGGGAAAAAATTGTTTTTATATGTATCAAGGGCCATTTATATAATTGACGTGTGGTGTATAAAACACGGCGGAAAAATGACAGTGTCTTGCGCTGTTTATTTTTATCAAGTTTGCGGGTGACATACTTCTTAGGAGTACTATTTACTTATAATGTGGTGTTTACTTTTCTGATGGGGAGGTGTGGTTGCGTAGCAAAAAATTCAGTCTAGGTTTGAAACAGTTTTTATTAAGCAAATAAAAATAAACTTTCTTCAGAAACTGTCGCTGTATATATGAAAGGGGTGACAATTAAAAATGGAATTTCATAAAATTTCAGTTAAGCGTGGCTATATCCTTCTTTTTTCTGCTACAGTTTGTAAAAGTGTTGCGCCACATTCTTGATAATGTAAGAGGGCATCAGTTACTTGTAGATGAAGTAGAATAGTAGTGCTACAACAAACACTCCCGCACTACATTATCTGAGATCAAGAGAACAAGTAAAAAACGGTTAAATACAAATGACTTCATATTACATAGAAATGTATGCATTATTATTTTTCAAATTTGTATTCTGTAGAATTCAGGAACGTTCGGCCGTAGTGCTCAGAGGTTGCACACTGTTCCGCTAACAAATCACATACTCACTAAAGAATATATAGGATGGTACTCTTAAATATATAGTGCTGGTCCTATATATTCTTTAGGGAGAAGGTGAATAGGAACCGCAAATAAGAATAGAAATTAGAAAATAACATTCAGAGATGTAGGGTTTATTAAATATTTAAAGTAACAAAGTATGCATGATAGCTATATTTTTTATTCTGCAGTTTTCGTAAAATATGTTTCTTGAAAAAAAATCTGATCAAGTACGTTTTAATATTTGAAAGCTATATTACAGATGGCGCTGAAAAATCTCCTATTCCTCTTCTGTAACAATAGGACAATCTATTAAAATATAACGATTGATACCATTTTTACAGTAAGAAGAAAAGAAAAATAAAGTTATGCATTTAACATCCATAACGAAATACTTTCGAGCAGTGATTATTTACTGAACTTCTTTTCTCCGGAAGGTGAAAAAGTTTGATCTTATTTTATTTATTTTATTTTATTTATTTATTTTATTTTATTTAAAGAGTTTTATATAGCGCTGGCTAGACCCGGAGGTATCAGAGCGCTTTACATGAGAATCAACAATGTAACAGAAAAAGTTCAACAATTACACAAAACATTCAAAACATAAGCAATACAATTAGGAGAGGAGAGAAGAGAGAGGAGAGAGAAAAGTAGTGGAGGGGGAAAGGGAGGTGAGAAAGGGAGGATAAGGAAAGAGACAATAAGGAGAGACGAAAAGAAGTCTGGCAAAAGACCGACTGGGTGGGTGACGACCAAGGAGGGAATCCACGGCCCATCTCCCCTATAGCTAAACCAAGTAGCTCCATCGAGCATCAGACAAAATAGTTCAGTCTCAAATAAATTGAGAGAGGAGGGAAGAAGAGACATAGATAGAGGGAGGATGCGAGAGGAGCCGACAGGCGAGAAGACAGGAGGTGCAACAATGTGGTTCAACAATAAACCAGAAAAAGTTCAACAAGTAAACATAATATCAAACAATCAGCAATACATTAGGAGAAGAGAGAAAGGAGAGAGAAAGTAGTGGGGGGTAGGAGAGGTGAGAAAGTGAGGATAAGGAAAGACACAACCATAGAGACGAAAGAAAGTCTGTCTAAGGACCAACTGGGTAGGTGACGACCAAGGAGGGAATCCACGGCCCATCTCCCCTATAGCTAAACCAAGTAGCTCCATCGGGCATCAGACAAAATAGTTCAGTCTCAGTACATTGAGAGAGGAGAGAAGGAGAGACATAGATAGAGGGAGGATGCGGGAGGAGCCGACAGGAGATACGAAAGGAGGTGCAACAATGTGGTTTAACAATATACCAGAAAAAGATCAGCCAGTAAACATAATATCAAACAATCAGCAATACATTAGGAGAGGAGAGAAAGGAGAGAAAAAGTAGTGGGGGGTAGCGGAGGTGAGAAAGTGAGGATAAGGGAAGAGACAACCATAGAGACGAAAGGAAGTCTGTCTAAGGACCGACTGGGTAGGTGACGACCACGGAGGGAATCCACGGCCCATCTCCCCTATAGCTAAACCAAGTAGCTCCATCGGGTATCAGACAAAATAGTTCAGTCTCAGTACATTGAGAGAGGAGAGAAGGAGAGACATAGATAGAGGGAGGATGTGGGAGGAGCCGACAGGAGAGACGAAAGGAGGTGCAACAATGTGGTTCAACAATATACCAGAAAAAGATCAGCCAGTAAACATAATATCAAACAATCAGCAATACATTAGGAGAGGAGAGAACGGAGAGAAAAAGTAGTGGGGGGTAGGGGAGGTGAGAAAGTGAGGATAAGGGAAGAGACAACCATAGAGACGAAAGGAAGTCTGTCTAAGGACCGACTGGGTAGGTGACAACCACGGAGGGAATCCACGGCCCATCTCCCCTATAGCTAAACCAAGTAGCTCCATCAGGCATCAGACAAAATAGTTTGGCCTCAAGTGGTGGGGGAAGAGGTTCGCAGAAAAACAGGGTGGGGACAAAGGGCAAGGGCAGGTGAGGGTAGAGGACAGAAGCTGGAAAGGGTAGGAGCGGAGAGGGGGGAGGGTAGGGGGAAGGGAGAGGGGGGAGTTAAGGTCCTTCGATACGGTGGACCACGCCAGACTACTCAGCCGGCTGGCTGAGATAGGGATTCAGGATAAGGCGCTGGGTTGGATACACTCCTATCTATCCCAGAGAACTCAGAAGGTGGCACTTGGGACGATCTCTTCGGCACCCAAGACCCTTGGCTGTGGAGTTCCGCAGGGGTCGGCCCTAAGCCCCCTTCTGTTCAACGTCTACCTTGCTCCTCTCTTTACGCTAATTGCCAACTGGGGTGTCAAGGCAATTTCGTATGCCGACGACACCCAGTTGGTATTTCCGTATTCCGAGATCACGCAAGAGTCCTTTTCAAACTTCAAAGGCTGTCTCCAAGATGTAGCTCATTGGATGAATGCAAATAAATTAAAACTCAATGCCAATAAGACTGAAGTTATCTTTTTTGGCAAGGGTCCCCCTCCCGCGTCAGAATTTTGGTGGCCGATGGAGATGGGCCCTGCCCCCTCACCTAGTCACACGGCAAAAAATCTTGGAGTGAGATGGGATGATAGCATGTCCTTTACCTCCCATATCCAACAAGTTGCCGGCTGTTGCATGAGTAAACTGAGAAATCTCCGGAAAATCCTCAAACTCCTACCAGAGAGCTGCCGAAAAACGGTTATCCATGCTACTGTTACCTCAAGGCTGGATTATGCCAACGGACTCTACCTAGGCCTACCAAAATACCTGACACAAAAGCTTCAGGTAGTTCAAAATGCGGCTGCGAGACTGCTACTGCGACTTCCACTCAAGCAGTCAATCTCTCCGCATCTTCGATCTTTGCACTGGCTGCCAGTTGCCAGCAGGATAAAGTTTAAAGCACTGACGTTGGCATTTAGATCTCTGCATGGCTCCTGTCCAGAATACTTGAAAAACCGCCTCCCCAGATACTCCCAAACCCGTGCATTGCGGTCCAATTGTCGTGTTCAGTTGACAGTCCCACGCACGAAAAAGGCGCGATTAGGCGGTCGGACTTTCTCGGCTAACGTTTCCGCCTTGTGGAATGCCCTGCCACAAGAAATTCAACAGGCTCCTTCTGAACCCTGTTTTAAGACCTGCTGAAAACTTGGCTCTTTATCCAACCCCGCTAGCTTTCCCATCATTAGCCCCAGGTCATCTGTGTTCTATTAGCGCCGGGACACCTCCTCGCGAGGTAGCTGTTGCGCTATACAAAATCCAGTATTATTGTTATTATTATTATTAAAGACGCAGAAGCGTTTGCCCAAAGTCCGGCTGGGTAGGTGATAGTCAAAATAGGGAGCCAAAAGTCAATCTCCCCTATAGCTCGCGGGGTAGCTCCGCCGGGCATCATACAGAAGTGGCTAGGTCTCAGCTTTCCAGGGCAGGGGAGGAATGAAAACATCATAGAGGGCCCCGCTCCTCTGCTCGTAGGACGGGTGTTGGCTCAGCAATGCACGCAGGAGTTCTTAGTAGGGGAGAGTATGGAGACAGCAGGATGTCAATTGTCTCAAGCGGTGGGCCCTCCAACCTGGAAAAAGCAGTCAATCCTAGCACACAAAACGGGAGTAGCTGTGGTCGCCGCCATTTAAGTAAACGCGGCCGCCATATTGGAGTCAGGCAGAGGCGAAGTCCTGCCGAGTAGGATCCGTTCTTCACTGCCACACGACATCGCTCCATCGGCGTACAAACTCGTGTTCAAGCCTTCGGATCGGAGCTCACCCCTCGCAGAACAGCGCTGGCACCGCCAATTATCGGGTGGCAGGACGGACCAATATTTTGCATCGCCCGCCAGCCGCCACCGCCATCTTACATTAGTCACAGCTCCTTACACATACTGCGGGTCTGCGCATATAATCCAGCATGCCCGCCACAGTTCAACAATATGCCTCATCTCAGATCCGCCAGATCGCTCACCAATGATGAGTCGAGAGGGCTGTCTAGTAGGCCGCAGGCAAGAGGCACGTAGGGATATCCCCTAGGCTTACTGCGCAGAGGTTACATCAGGACTGGCCGATGACAGAAGATTCCCCTCCTCAGGTCCCATGCAGAAGCAGCTTATGAGTGAGAGACCGTGCCAGTAGTTAATAGTAAGGAGCGAGCAACCGCAGCCAGGCAGAGTGTCTCCTTATGTTGCCGAGGCCTTCTTAGCACCGTGGGGTCTCAATAGCTCACCTCATGGACCGCAGGAGTCATGTGCACCGGCATGGTCTTCATGGTCTTCATGGTCTTCATGGTGATCTTCATGGTGACGGGTCATAAACTCCTCTGAGATCATGACGGGGATAATTATAATATGTATATTTTTTCACAGTACATGATCACAAGGGGGAAACAGACTGAAAACTGGAAGCCGGTAACGTTGCTTACATATCGTTACTCTTTGTGACGACGGATCATGAACTCCACGAAGATCACCATAACTGTTAATGTTAGAATATACACATTTACAATATATGATCTCTAGGGGAAAACACGATAACAACTGGATGATGGTGACGTTGATTGTAAATGCTTGGGGTTTGCGTCGACGGTTCACCAACACCTCTCAAGCGAAGTACAGTGTTAATATTATAATAAAAAAGTCACAATATATTAGCTGAAAGGAGCCAGAAAAGGAGCAATGTTTGTTGTAATCTATCTGTTTCTAAAAACAAGCTGCTGACGTTACAGAGAAAAAGCGAAAAACATGCAATAAAAATTTTTTCTAGATATAAATGTTAAAATATTGACAAATAGCCACAAATTATAACTAAGTACTATGCCTATGCCATATTGAAACAACTTACAACTCCTGAATATGTTTGTTGACGCAAAAAAATAATCAGATGCTAGAAAACGGAACCTGCATCACCGATTGGCGACTCAGAAATAACTCACGAAAACTAAACTAATTGCACAATAGGTGTGGTTTATATAGTTTTTGGTTGTTTAGTAGTCTACGGAAGGAAGATGTGGCTCCGCCTATTTAGATGTCACGTTTTACAGTTTACACATACTCATGTTTTAACTGTTTTGCTTCTGCACGTGTTGGGAAAAGTTACAAACTGTGAAGCTGTAAAGGTTTCGATTTCCATAGCAACACGTATAAGGTATTATTATCTACATACGTTGGAGAGTTTAAAATGTGTTACTCGGTAAACTGTGTTCTTTGCATTCTCATGATTAAAAACATCTAAATAGAAGACATTAAAAAAATATCTTTAATATTAGAAGAAAAAACAGATTAATATTTGTTCTTACTATGCTTCTTAATTAAAAAAATTCTTGCATTTGTAAATCGTAAACCTACCCTCGGAAAGGTGTGCTGGCGCTTGGGGCATTGGGAAGATTAAGCAAGGTATTACTCACAGTGGGATAGTAGTGGGCTAAGATGCTGATGGACTATGGAATCGAACTGTGAATGGTGTTGTTGAAAGGCAGGTATTATAGGTGCTGTGTCATACTTTTACCACACTTTGTTAATTACTGCTAGTTAAGTTGAAAATATTCTTAAATTATAAGTAGGGCTGCTTGATTTATGTTTTACTGATGTTTACAGATAAATACAAACAGAAAAGTATTTATTTTCCTTTTTGTATTTATTTTAAACTGTGCATGAATACAGAAATTGGGTTATTTTTTGAGCGTGTGTAAATGCTGTCAATGATGAGTAGTAGGGCAATAGGTCTGTCAATCTAAAAGTAAAAGGGTCAAAACAATAAAAGACTTTTAGAAAAGATCCTTAAAGAGCAATATATATCCTCGTATAATAAAAGTTGCACATTATAATATGAAGATTGTGTATAGTTTATCATCCAAGAGTGTTTACATGAGAGAAAATGGTCAGTCTTTCAGCCATGAGTGCATATTTATCAGTAAAATAAATGTGGAAATATACTAATTTCAGATTAACTTTTTTACAAAATCCGAAATATATATGTGTAAATATATATAAACAATTATTTAAAAAAATATGGATAAATATAGATGGAAATGTCCAAAAAATAAATACCATAAAACCAGGAGGTATAATTATAAGTAAAAAAACACTACTGTTAAGTTTTTTTTTACTATAAAAAGTATACACGTGTTTTTAAATTTTACTTAACAAACACTATAGGTTATAAGGATATTGTAGTTAGATATTGACATTTAACAAACCTTAGAAATTCACTGAAAAAATCATAGGTTTCAGTTACGTTAAAGTTAGAAATTATCATTTAAAAAACCTTTGAAATTCACTGAAAAAACCATAGGTTTCACACACATTATAGTTAGGAATTAGCATTTAAAAAACCTTAGAAATTCACAGAAAAAACCATAGGTATCACACATGTTATATTTATCTGGACATTTCACTCATACAAAACCATTGAAATTCCCCCATTATAGTTAGTTCAGCTACCTATAACTCACACCCCCTCAATGCACTGCTGATGACGTCACATATTACATCACTCATGACATGGTCAGTGACATCACTCATGACATCACTCATGACATCTCAAATGACATCACTGATGACATCATCCAGTGAATGTGTGTTTTTCTGAAAAATAAATATTTTTTTGTATGTATATCTAAAGGTCAATGGAAGAATAAATGAGTAAATAACTGTCTAAATGGATGTTTTTTTTAATTGATTGTATAACTGACTTATTAAGTGCATCTTAGTGAATACATGTATTAGCAAGTAATGTTTAAATATGTAAATATCTGTATCAGTGTCTTACTTTGTGTATAAGTGGCTGCATGGGTTGGAGAGTAGCTACATGAGTGTGTATATGGGTTATTAGTTGGTTTTTGAGTATCAGTATGAGTGTCTGTATGGTTTGGTGGGGGTATTACTTAGCGCATAGATGCATGAATGAGTGACTCCCTGTTTGTATGTGTTTTGAAGACAGCATGTGTGCAGGACTGTATGGGTGGATGAGTGCGTGTATGGGTGTGTTAGTGAGTGAATGACTGTCTCAATAGTATCTCCAAGATCTTGCTGCCTGGATGGCTAGCAACTGCCTCAGATTAAACGACGATAAAACTGAGGTGCTGATTGTGGGTAAAGCACCTTCAGTCTGGACCTCAGCATGGTGGCCCCAGATGCTTGGGCCACTCCCTGTACCAAATGATCAAGTAAAAAATCTGGGGATTTGGATTGATTTCAAAATTTTTATTCGATTACCACACAAGGCGTGTCGCTGGCACGTGTTTTGGTATTCTACGTGACATCAGAAAGACTCTGCATGTACTCCCTGTAACAGCCAGGAAATCCCTAGTCACCTCAAGGCTGAACTATGGGAATGTACTCTATCTGGGAGCCAATGTAAGATGTCTCCAGAGATTGCAGCGCATCCAGAATGCTGCCGCCCACCTGGTGTTGATGTTACCTAAGAGAGCAGCCTCTAAAACAGCTTTGGAGACGCTTCATTGGCTGCCAGTTAGGGAACGGGTCCAGTTTAAAGCCCTCTGTGTAAGTCATCGGATTACACAGGGGAAAGGACCCCCCTTTCTTCTTAACTCCATACACCCCGAATCATCAATTGAGATCCCAGGGGGTGGGTCTAGTGCAGGTACCTAAAGTCAGAAGAGCAAGAATGGGAGGGAGGTCCTTTCGGTTTCTGGCTGCCCGTCTGTGGAATAACCTTCCCCTCAGGCTCCGTGTGGAAACCTCAGAGGTGGCTTTCCACAAAGATTTGAAAACTCAATTATTCCCCAAGGGATAGGCACAAGGAGGTTCTGGTGTGGGAGGTCATAATAGTATGGCAATCTGGTGGCCAAGGTATTAGCGTGGGGACACACTGGCTAGTGTAAGTAGGCGCTGTATAAGCTTCAGTTATTATTATTATTATTATTATTATTATTATTATAGAGTATAATTGCGATGTATTTGCACATTTTCCTTGATGTAGGCTTCTATCAAAAACATTGAGTGGTTTTACTGTGTTTTTTGGCATAATGTTGGGAGTATTTGAACATCATGTGAATACATAGAAATGGCGATGACTGTAGATAAAAACTGATGGTTGTTCTATGTGATATAGAAGTTGCATTTATGCATTTGAGATGTCATCAGTGATGTCATGAGTGATGTCACTGACAATGTCATGAGTGATGTAATATGTGACGTCATCAGCAGTGCATTGCACGCGCAAGTTATAGTGAGTCCAACTAACTATAACGTGGGAATTTCAATGGTTTTATGCGAGTAAAATTTCCACCTAACTATAACTGGTGTGAAACCTATGGTTTTTTCAGTGAATATATATATATATATATATATATATATATATATATATATACACAGTCCAAATAATGTCTTTCCATGGTTATACCCGAGACCCATCGTTTCCCAAGTCAGCTAAAGTAAATAGAAGAAGTGAGGAGAAAGGGACCCAAAACCCATGCCCCTTCCTCTCCACTGATACGGCCCGGCTACACCCAACTTCAACTGGGGCCTCTCAGAAATATTTCCCCACCCCAGATTGCAGCCGTCATGGAGGACTACCAGGAGCACAGGGGGGCCCAGTCTCCTAATTTAGATGCCCATAGAGTAACACATACATGGAAGGAGCCTCTTGACCATACTCCTGTAAGCAAGTAATGCAACAGTTGGACCCTTAAGTGGCCTGGTAGGTGGTGATTGTGGGAAGATTCTCATAGAAGGGGAAAGACACAGACTTGATGATGGTGTTGTCTGAGCCATTCAAATTGGTTATTAGAGGCTGTCGGCTTGATAGCAAGACCCACACTCTGAAGGATGAATATAGGAGAAATGCGACAGAGAATATTCTTTAGGAGTTTGCGATGATTAGACGGCATCTGCATCAATTGAGCCTGAAGGTAGGCCAAAATAGGTTTATGGCATCTCAAAGCAGGCTCTATGAATAAGACAACAAGGCAGGAATGCAGATATAATGTATGAGTAAGTGGGAGGATTGATGCAGAACTGTACCATGCTCCCAGACTGTATGGAGACATGAATTTACAGACCAGGTGACTTTAGTGAGCAAATTTGCTCAGTTATGTAGTGAACTCTACAGAACAAATGAGAGCATAACCCCTTCAACGTCTGACAAATAGGTAGAGGAACTACCAGTACAGCAGATATAGGAGATAGAGTGGGAAACTTTGAACAGAGCAATGATAATGTTATAGGAGGTCTCAGATCCATTCGCCAACTGCAGTCAGGAAAGGTACCCAGTCCAAATAGTCCACCTGTAGAATTTTACAAATCTAGTGCATCCTTGCTGCTCCCATCTGCTAGAACTATTTAAGGCCTTCAGGGAGCATTTGCACAAGGCTTTATGAACTATCATATCTAAGAGGGGTTGGCTGCCTGAAACATTAGTTGCATAAACTAATACCTCTATAGCTAATTGAGGTTCTACCTCCTAGCTTAATGCAGAGATCAAGGAGCTAGCCAAGAACCTCATGACCAGTGTTTCTGATGGTGATGGAAGACTTGATGCACAAGGATCTAAGTGGCTTTATGCACATCAATCGACTAGAAAAAATATAACACAATTAAATAACACACTTGCAATGGCTGGAAGACTTTGGGAGCCAATGGCAATCAAACAATTAGACTTTGAAAAGTCTTTCAACAGGCTAGACCGGAATTGCCAAAGTACGTTGAACCATCAGCAACTGGCAGCCAGATCCCAGGCATACACATGCTTGTTATATACAGATGCAATGGCACAAGTGCTAGTCAAGGATGTACTTCCCCCTCACTTTTCTACTGCCAGGGGTCATACATCAGACAGGCCCTCAGTTGCCTTTACTAGTTACCTCTGCAGTCAAGCCACTAGCCACTCACAGAAAATGAGACCTGGGAATTGAGGACTTTGACTGATCACCTGATGCAATAGATGGTTGTAGAACGTTGTTAAAACGCTTGACTTTTCCACGCGTAGTAAGTTAATAAGGTAAGTAAACCCCATACTATATCTATCTATGTATCTATCTATATGGCGGACGCAGCTGGGTACTTATAGTTAGGATTGTGTTTCCAAAGGAATAGCATTCTTTGGCTTGTGTATACATTTGGTGCCGTTTGACAAACATCCACAAAATGTTCCCACAAAAAAGTTCTATCACCTCTGCTCCATCCTGGCCCAAATGCTTGCATGGATTTTCACCAAATCTTGTCAGAAAGCTAGATCTTGGTACAAAAAGAGAGTTTTTTTTGTGATTTGGTGTAAATCTATTCAGTAGTGTGAGCAATTAAGGCTAAAAAAAACATTTTATATATCACGCTGTGGAGGATTCACAGGCTTCCAGGGGAGATCTGATTGGCTGCCACCCCATCACTAAAATATGGTGGCGGAGATCTTAGGACTTGCAACTCAGTGGGCAGGGTAGGGATACCGCTGGGGCTAAAAACATTTTGGGATATTTTTTCTGTAATTTCCCCAAGTCCCCCTTACCACCATTTACCAATACTCACCCCTAAAACCCTAAATTACCCTTACCACCCTTTACCGGCCTGCATTCTAATATTTCCCTTACCACCACGCAGCCTTAAACCCTAATATTACCCTTCAAATACACTACCACTATCCACCCCACATCCTAAAATCACCACACCACTAACCGCCCCTAAACACTAAATTTAGGCTCACCGTTATTTGAATATATAGATCTATTAATTTCATATAATAAATTATAATTTTCTTATGGTGGGACCCTAGCCGCACATTTTTTATTTACTCCTAGCCTACCTTTACCACTACCCAAACCTAAACCTTAAAATTACCCATACCTACATTGACCACTACCCACCCTACCCACCTCAAAACCTTAAAACTAATATGTAATTTAAGGTATTTCTTCTTTGGGGAGAACCCCTCCAGTCTCCCCCATTTTATATTTTTATTTACTCCTAACCTTCCTTTACCACCACCCACCCCATAACACTAAATTTACCCTTACCACTTCCCACCCTAAAATTACCTTTACCACACTTTAGTAATACCCACCCTTAAATCCTTATATTACCCTTATCACCATTTACCAACACCAACCCTGAAATATATATTTATTTCTGGATGGGTAGTGGTAAATGTGATATACATATGTAAATAGAGAAAGGCAGCAAGACTGCCGAAACGTGTCCCTGTGGTGTCCGTGTGTGGATTGCATTCATACAATAAATGGGAGAATACCCATGATTTCGAGTGCCGGCTCTTCAATCATAGAAGATTGGGGAATATTTTCTTATATAAATATACACATATGTGTATACACATATGCGTACACATATATATATACACACACACACACACACACACACACACACACACACACACACACACACACAATTACCCAGTGGCGGTCACCACTGGGTAGTTATAGTTTGAATCTTGTTTTCATAGGAAATGCATTTTTCGGTTTCTAATAACTTTGGCGCAGTTTTAAGAATTTCCACTAAACTCTCCACAAAAGTGCACTCTATGCCTAGTTTGAGCATCGAAAGCTTAAGGGTGATCTGTGAAGCGTGGGCCAATAAAAAAGGATGGTCCCAAAACATATTTTTCCCATTCACTTTTCCACAGGAACTTTGGACACAGCTACAGCCTAAACTGCTGAACGGATCTGAGGTTTCTGGGGTGGATATACCAGTAGAAGAGATTCCGAAAATCAGCAGCCCCTCCGCCGAATAGTGCCTTATGGACCAAGCTTTGAACTCCGTCCTTTGCTGGATCGGGAGCCAATGCAATGACCTAATAGCAGCAGAAGTGGAATGTCCTCTAGGAATGTTTCTCAAAAGCCGAGCAGCAGCATTTTGTATCGATTGTAGTTTTAACCTCTGGGCTTTATCGATACCTATAAAAAGTGCATTGCAATAATCCACACACGAGAGGATAGGAGCAACCACTACTGATTTCTTTAGATCTTGAGGGATAAAAGGAAATATCTTCCTAAGAAGCAAGAAGAAGTTACACTGTTAATCTGGCTCTAATTTGGCAGAAAGCTAGATCTTGGTCATGTAAGAGTGCTTTTTGTGTTTTGGTGTAAATCTGTTCCGTAGTTTTTGAGCATTTAAGGCTCCAAAAAATGGTGTATTTATGGACACAGAGCCTCTGTGGATCTGACAGATCTCCTGCTGAGATTTGATTGACTGACACCACCTCAACCAGGAAGTGGTGGCAGCCATCATAGGACTCAGAACGCAATCCAGAACCCTAAAAATAAAAAAAAGACATAAGGGTCAGAGTACTGATACCCTAACCCTCTAGGCTTGGTGGTGGGGACCCCTCTGAGACTCCGCATAGAGCCTAACATTTTTTTAATCTGGACAATATTTGTAAAAAGGAAACCCAGGCTGGGTCATGGCTTGGAGGTATTTTTTTTTTTTAGAAAGGGGCGTGTGTCGCTCCCCCCTCCCCAGCTGTTTTTGGCCCCAGCAACCACATCCCCCAGGGCCCGACATTTTTTAGGGGCAGCCCCCCTTACTGGGCTGATTTCAGCACGGGGATCCCATCCCCCGGGGGCCTGACGTATTTTTCTAAGGGGAGGGGACCCCATCCCTAGGGGTCGCTAAACTTTTGAAAAGGGAGATGGGCTGCATGATTGCCTCCCTGAGCCATGAATGTCCCTGGGGACCCCAATCCCCGGGGTCGGCTCAGTAGCTACTTCCCTGGGAGCTCGCCACCAAGACATAGCGGTTACCCTCCCCACACTGGTACAGGCTGGGAAAATTGTGTTACCCCCCCGCTTTGCAGGAGCATTTTCAAATCTCAGCCAGAAGGAGCTTTGAAAATGCTCCCTCTGGGTGGGAGCAATATTTTGATCTATTTCCCTGCCCGACTGACACGGACAGAGAAACATCAAAATAGTGCTCCCACCCAGAGGCAGCATCACCAGTACCTGCTGCCTGTGGGCGGTAGCAATGCTGTCTCCTTCTGCATGCAGGGAGCTGGCTGGGGCTGCAGGAGCCTTGGGGCGCCCCCCCCCCATGGCTCCTAATGAGTATATGGAGGGTGCTCACCCACCTTTAAGTAATGAGGGCCTGAGAGATGGGGTACTTGGGCCAATAACAGCTCGGGGAGGGGGCCAGTGCTGGCCCCTCCTCTTTATTTTTAGTAATAGCCCTCGGGGTTTAGTCCCCAGTACCTAACAAGGCTAGGGGAGGAGATCCATGCGGCCCCCTCCCCGTTAATTAAAATAAACTGCCCTGGGGGATGGGGTCTCCAGGGCCGAACAATGTTGAGGAAGTGGGGCCAACGGCTCCCCTCCACTTTATTTCAAGTAGTAGCCCTGGGGGTGGGGTCTACAGGGCCTAGTAAGGCTTGAGAAGGAGTATTTGCAGACCCCCTTTATCTAAAAAAGGCCCAGGTGGGTGGTGTCCCCAGGGCATAATAAGGGTCAGGGGACGCCATGCACCCTCCCCCCCCCGTTTTAATAATAAAAATAGGCCATGGGGATGAGGCAACCAGGGCCTAATAAGGCTCTAGTAGGGGGTCCATGTCCCCCTCTCCTTTAAATAAATAAGGCCCTGGGGGATGCTGTCAACATGGCCCATTAGTACTCGGGGAGAGCAGGCGTGCGGATCGCCCTCCCCTTTAAAATATATATGACCCTTGGGGGCTGGGGTCCCCAGGATCATAATAGGTTCAGGAAGGGGGGGCCATGCAACCCCACTCCCCTTAAAATAAAAAACCAGGGGGATTGGGTCCCTGGGGCCAGGCCCTGCATCCAACCCCCTGCCGTGCAAGGCCAAATGCAGTACGAGGTTGGCTACCTTAATAGGAGCTGGCTGCATGCAGGGGCTTGGTAGCCGGGCCAAGCCTACCACAGCACACAGCCAAAAGTCTAGCACGTCGCGGGATGGATTTACGTATGGTAATTAAGTAATACATTAAAAAAAACTAGAAATTCACTGAAAAAAGCAAAGGTTGAAGTAACATATAGTTAGGTGAAATGTACAGTAATAATGTGACATTTTAAACTCTAAAAACCACAAAAATTCACCAGTTATAGTTATCTCAAGTAACCAGAACTCGTGTCCTAAGGTAACTATAACCTGCGCCGTAGCCAAGCATTGCTACGCATAACATCACTCATGACATTTTCTATGGCATCATTGAAAATATCATTGTAACATTTGCAGTGAAATTATTGAAGAGAAAACTGTGCATGGTTGGGATGTGAGTTATAGGGTAGGTATGTTTTACTATTCCACACGCACTTCAAAGAAGCCATTTTTCTTTTGAAATTGAGGTTTATTGTGACAATAGATGTAATCTGCTTTTATTGTGACAACAGATTTTATCTGCTTCCAAATCTATTTTCATTAAGACATGGACAAGCCGAATTGCTTTATGTGAAAGGATTTTTAACCAAATGGCATTTCTTTTTCATACATGGGGAGATTATCTGATTTGCTCAGAATCACAGCGGTGTTATGCAGAGACCTAACATAACATGTACTTTTGTATAGCGCACGTGTCACCCGAAAGTCTCAAGGCGCTGAATAACAGATGTATATTGTTACCCAACTCAATGGTACTCATTTTATCGACCTCAGATGGATGAAAGACTGAGTTTACCCGCCGGGATTAGAACCTATGACCATGAGGTCTAACACAGGACCCTACAGTGGATGCATTTGTCCACTGTGCCACCAGATCTAAAAAACATTGGCAAAGCCAATAGGTCTCGCCTTCTAAACTATTGGCTCTGCCAATGCCTTTTGTGACCTGCTGTACAGCATGGGCATTGCTGACTTTGGCATTGATTTGTAGCCATGTTGCTGTGCAGCATGGCTACAAATAATTATTAAAAAAGGACTAGGAGGCATTGATTGCTAATGCACTTAAAGTGCATCCGCTCTTGCTGCATCATAGCACTTTTTTATATTAGTTTTAGCCACATTCCAAAGCATCTGTGCTACTGTACAGCATGGGTACAAAACATTGTAAATGCCAGTAGCTCTCACAGGCAAGACCTCCCTAAGATTAACAGCATAGGAGCCCCTCCTTTCCACTACAGCTGATGGTTACCTTTAAACAAAAAGTAGTTGAACTGTTATTCTCAAAATAAAGTATGGACACGTTGCGCCCGTCAGATCCCGCCCACTTCGACCCCGGATTGTCTCTCTTACTGACTTGTTAAATTGCCCAGTAGTGCCTTGTTAAATAGCCAAGGTAAGAGACATTAATAGATATGGAACTTTTTGTGAGGCTGGGATTCGTAATTGCCGAAAGGGCTATAGGGCAGACATGAAGAGCTGAGATGGTCCCATCCCGCCAAGAAGGGAAGGTTTGGCTGGAATGATGCTGGATCCCAAAGAGAAACGGGTATCGGCGATAATTCCAGGCCACATGTCACCAAGATTCAATCTCCAAGTTAATTTTTTTAGGTCCCCTCAAACAATCGGTATTTCCAATCTCTCTTGCGTCTGATGGGAGCTTCCTTGCGTCTTTGTCCCTCACGCCGGTTACTCGTGTGCGAGTGACCGGCGTGGCCTGCAATTACTGAGAATACGTGCAGCCGTGAACAAGTCGCATGTACTAAATTACAAGAGGCGACGAAACACGTATTGGTTTGGAAAACCTGAACAACTGACATCAGGAGGACTGATTAAAAAGAAAGAGAAAAAGAAAGAAAAAAGTTGACTGATTTGTTCCACTTTATTTTTGTGTGTGTGCGTGACGCTAGGCAGCCTTATTGTGCGGCAATATTAGGAATGAGAGGCGCTTAATAGATATGGCCCGGGGATGCTTTCCCTCCCTAGCCCAATGCAGCATGACAACTTTGGTTGCTGATTTTTTTTTAATTAAATCTCTCCAAATGTACTTGCTAAAAGCTTAAGGTTACCAGATAACTGCTTGCCAGAAGCAACATCATTTTCCAATCCTGAATTTGTAATCTCCATTCAAGTCAGCTTAAACAATTGAAATATAATTCACATTTATCAACCATTGGCAAAGCCAACACGTTGGTCAATAATAGAAACCTATTGGCTATGCCAATGGTGTGCAGCATCAGCAAAAATCTAAAAGGGGATCCAATGACATGCACAAGTGCATAAGCAATGATGTAGCCCCAGGTTTCTTTTATTTTTTTTTAAATGTGCACGAATGTGTGTTTTGGGAAAGAAGCAGCCCAGCAACAAATATGCAGCTGCTGGGCAATTATTTTTTTGTTTGTTTTAACGACTGCACCAGTTGTGCAGGGAAAGCAACAGACAAGTTGGGAGGAAGAAGCAACACCAATAAATCATCCAATCAAAAAGATGGTAAATAAGGTATCTTCTTGGGGAGGAAAACAGTCATCAAATAAGAAGCAAGCAAATTAGATTGCAAGACAACCAGTCAACAGAAGCAATGGGCTGGCGCAAAGTATTGGTAATGGCCACAATAAAGCTTCGAAGACAAACAGCTAAAAGTGGTCTGGAGACGAAACCTAAATAGAATGGCTTTTGGGAATACTGGAATGGAATATGGCACTCCGTATGACATGGAGTCATTTGGTAACAATGCAGAAACTGCTTTATTTTACCAACACTCCTTTTCCACCTCCCTTGTTCCTGCCTGTTTTAAACTTGTGCTTCCTCAAAGAGCAGGAGGTACATTGGCCTAGTACCTCTCTCCATCAGGGGTTGTCTGTACAACGCATGTCTATGCAGCATAGTCCAGGAATGAATAGTGAGGGATTTATACCTACTTTACAACTAAAATGGTGATAAAAGTAATAACGGAAAATATAACTGTACCATAAAAATGTAGCAGAAAATCAATACTTTGCCACAAAATTTCAAAATGTATGCTGCAGAGGTTTCTTACCCTTTGTATCTCCTCCAGGCTGCAGACTAGGGGGTACATGTATGACCATATTTAGCAGTCGCAAACAGAGAATCAGACCATTTGTGATCTCTAAAACGTCTTGGGCAATGTACCGACCCTATTATATGAGTCAGTAACCTATTCCCATCTTGCAAAATAGGGTTTGCGAGTCACTGTTAGGAATTGGCGTGCCAAGGGTGTCCCTTCCTATTATCGAGTCACAAGGACATGTACGATTGTTTTGTAAAGTAGGTGGCAAGCCAGTCGTAAACGGTAAGACATTCCCAGGAGACCCCTTCCCCTTTGCGACTGGCAGAAAATACGTTTTTAGGAGCAGGCACTGGTCCCTTTGACATCTGCCTACACTTTACCCCTTAAGTGCTGCCGTCAGCCGTCGCGAGCACTACCTTCGTAGTGCTGCGCACGGCTGACGCAGCCCCGCCCGTTATGCGGAAGTGCCGCACTGCCGCGAAATCACGGCCGCGGCAAACGGGTAAAAAAATGAAACAGAAACGTTTAATTTTTCTTTTTGAAAACACATCCTGTTTTCCTTTTAGGAAAATGGGATGCATATAAAACAAATTAAAAAGTTGCTTTATTTAAAAGCAAATACAGACATGGTTGTCTGCTAATCCCAGCAGGCCAACATCTCAGCGTTATTGCCTATTCCCAATGGGGCACAAAGTGCGACCTGCCTCATTAATATTGATATGGGAGGCCCATTGCGACCCCATTGGGAATCACTGTGTCTGAGACACATTAGTACATTTGATGTTGCGAGTTGCAAAAAATCACAATCAGAGACTAGAAAAATTGAATGGCCATACATGTGCCCCAAATCTTGAAAGCTGAAATAGCACTGTTGCGTGGATAGGTGGTATCTCAACTAACTCAGCCCTAGACACTACCCCTGGTATATCAAAGAGCCATATATGGTGCTACTCAGTCCTTTTTCCACGGCTTCAGAGGCGGACAGAATTGCAGTTTACCAAACCAAACTTGGGAGCTTTTCAAAATCAAATTTATTTTATTTTATTTTGGAATCTTATATAGCGCACAGTTACCCTTAGGCATCCCGGCGCTTGTTCATGACTCAAGGAAAAGGGCGCAGAAAAGTGACACAAAAAGAGACAGAAGGAGAGAAAGAAAACCGGAGCCTATAATGAATTACATCATGCTGGAAATAGGTGGGTTTTAAGCAATTTTCGGAACCGGAGGATACCTGATTCTATCCGTAAGTTCAAGGGAAGTTCATTCCACCGCTTGGCAACATTCACCGAAAATCTTCTACCCCCCGTTCTGGCTGTTTTCACTCTCGGCACTTGTAGCAAAGCTTTGTGGTCGGAGCGTAAAGCTCTAGTCGCTTTGTAGGGCATCACCATATTACCCAGAATGGGAGGACCCTTCCCATGCAGGATTTTATGTGCCGTACAGAGAGATTTAAATGTTATCCTCTCCCTTATCGGAAGCCAATGCAATGCTTTCAGAGCCGGTTTTGAAGACTGTCTCCTAGGGATATTCATCAGCAGCCTGGCTGCTGCATTCTGCGCTTGTTGTAATTTATTAAGCGTGGCTTCCGGTGCGCCCAAGAAGAGCGCATTACCGTAGTCCAACCTAGAGACAATCAGCCCCTGAATAAGGAGTTTCCTAGATCTTGGGGGCAGGAGAGGTAAAATCTTACGAGCTGATCGGAGCAGTGCAAAACAGACTCCCGCTGTTTTCTTTGCGTGGGTCTTAAACGACAATTCTCGTTCAAGCCACACGCCCAGGCTTTTGATCTCCTTCTTTGGGCTGGGAGGATCACCCAAGCAACTCGGCCAACTGCCTATCGGCAAGGAAGGTCCCGTTTGTCCCAACAGCATCAGCTCTGTCTTAGAGCCGTTCAATTTTAATGCTGACTTGCCCATCCATGTGTGCACCCTGGACAGACAAGAGTGCAACACCTCTGAGCAATCCACCAGTTGGGAAAGGGCTACTACCAACTGGGTGTCATCAGCGTAGCTGATGATTTTAATACCCAGAGGGGCCACCACCTCCTTCAATGGGGCCATATAGATATTAAACAGTGTGGGGCTCAGGGAGGAGCCCTGAGGCACACCACACTGAAGGGGGATGGAGGCGGATTGTGCATTCCCTTCCCATACTTGATAGGTTTGTTGGTGCAAAAACGAACTGAGCCACTTTAAGGCCATTCCAGTTAGGCCAACCTCTGACAGTCGTTGGAGCAGCACCTGGTGGTTAACGGTGTCAAAAGCTGCACTAAGGTCCAGGAGGATCACTGCCACTGATCCTCCTGAATCCAAAATGCTCCTAGCCTCTTCAACGACTGCCAGGAGGGCAGTGTCCGTGCCCTGGCCCGGCCTGAAACCCGTTTGGGAAATCCGCAACAAATTGTTGGATTCCAGGAATAGTGAGAGTCGTTTATTCACCAGTCTCTCCGCAATCTTACCAACCCCCGGCAACAGGGAAATCGGTCTAAAATTGGCCAGGTCTGATGGATCGAGACCAGGTTTTTTCAAAAGGGCCTTTACGACCGCCTTTTTCCAGCTCAAGGGAACTACTCCCTGCGCTAAGGAAGCATTGATAAGATCCGTCACTGGTGTAACAATAGTAGCTGCTATCTGCTTCAAGTATCTCATCGGAACGGGGTCCCTGGGTGAGCCACTTTTTATGGACCCTAGAACCATGCTAACTTCGTCTGTGGACACTGGACCAAAGACATCCAGCTTCTTCTGTACCTCCCCTCCATGTTCATCTACATGTACTACCACGACAGGCTGAGGTAAGGAGCTTATGATATTTTCGACTTTCATGTGGAAATAGTTGGCCAATTCCTCACATTTTTTTAGGGGATTCTCGCTACTCAGAAGGGGGCGGGAGAGTATCCACCGGAAATATCATTATCGAAGGTAAGTCACTTGTTATTCTGATGGATACTTGGGAAACAACCTTTACAACGCAACTTTTACAACGCACTACCATTACAACGAAATTTTTACAACGCAAAAACCATTACAACGCATGTATTTACAACGCATGTATTTACAACGCAGGTACCTTTACAACGCATACCATTACAACGTAAGTATTGGTAAGTATATAATTATATTTTAAATTTTATATGTATGGGTTTTTTTAAGGGGTATTTTTAGGGTTCAGGGTCAGTTTTCAGTTTTTGGGTAAAAGGGTATTTTTAGGGTTCAGGGTCAGTTTTCAGTTTTTGGGTAAAGGGGTATTTTTAGGGTTCAGGGTCAGTTTTCAGTTTTTGGGTAAAGGGGTATTTTTAAGGGTTCAGGGTCAGTTTTTAGTTTTTGGGTAAAGGGGTATTTTTAGGGTTCAGGGTCAGTTTTCAGTTTTTGGGTAAAGGGGTATTTTTAGGGTTCAGGGTCAGTTTTCAGTTTTTGGGTAAAGGGGTATTTTTAGGGTTCAGGGTCAGTTTTCAGTTTTTGGGTAAAGGGGTATTTTAAGGGTTCAGGGTCAGTTTTCAGTTTTTGGGTAAAGGGGTATTTTTAGGGTTCAGGGTCAGTTTTCAGTTTTTGGGTACAGGGGTATTTTTAGGGTTCAGGGTCAGTTTTGGGTTTTTGGGTAAAAGAGTATTTTAGGGTTCAGGGTCAGTTTTGGGTTTTTGGGTAAAAGGGTATTTTTGGGGTTCAGGGTCAGTTTTGGGTTTTTGGGTAAAGGGGTATTTTTAGGGTTCAGGGTCAGTTTTGGGTTTTTGGGGTACAGGGGTATTTTTAGGGTTCAGGGTTATTTTTGGGTTTTTGGGGTACAGGGGTATTTTTAGGGTTCAGGGTTATTTTGGGGTTTTTGGGCTACAGGGGTATTTTTAGGGTTCAGGGTCATTTTGGGGTTTTTGGGGTACAGGGTAAAAATAAAATAAAATTAAATTTAAATTATATCATTTAAATAAAATTAAAATAAATTAAATTAAATTAAATTAAATTATATTATTATTATTATTATTATTATTATTATTATTATTATTATTATTATATTATTTTAAATTATTTTAAATTAAAAAAAATAATATATACTTACCAATACTTACGTTGTAATGGTATGCGTTGTAAAGGTACCTGCGTTGTAAAAACATGCGTTGTAAATACATGCGTTGTAATAGTTTTTGCGTTGTAAAAAATTCGTTGTAATGGTATGCGTGGTAAAAGTATGCGTTGTAACGTCATACATCCGGATACTTAGATAGGGACAAGAAGAGAAACCAATGTGAGGCAGTGACAACAGAGATGTTAAGCAGACAATGTGATACTGTACAATAGAAAGATAGACAAAGTGAGGAAGAAAGGAAAGATGACATTTAGTTCCTTGAGAATCATTTTTGCTATTTAGTTCACTGAATGATAGAAACATTTAGAATCAATATTAGCTGATAAAAAGATATGTGCAACATAAGCTGGAGGATCACAAGTGAAGAGGAAAATAAAGTGATTGATGAGTCAGGAATATGTTGTAAATGAAAGACTTAAGCTTTCAGAGGGCGCTGAAACCAATGCTTTCCCCGACTGTGGCCGGTTTTGTCTCCCATCTTTTGTATACTGGCGATATTGTCTTGATTAGCTATACAAAGGCGTGGCTTCAGCGAAGCTGTGGATCATGGGTTAAAAGGCAACTTAAACAAAACTAAAACCATTCTAGCTGCAAGGGGAAGAGCTTCTCCCACATTATTTTACAGAGAAGAGACATCGCTGGAATCAGTATTAGAGTACAGATGTTTGATTCCAGGGGTTCATTAAAAAATCAGTGCGCTGCAATTTTAAGAAGGAATAGTGTATTGGTTGTTGAG
The DNA here is from genome assembly GCF_964261635.1 of Lissotriton helveticus. Taxonomy (NCBI): domain Eukaryota; kingdom Metazoa; phylum Chordata; class Amphibia; order Caudata; family Salamandridae; genus Lissotriton; species Lissotriton helveticus. Next base: position 55,998,197 of record NC_136067.1, read on the forward strand.
TTTGCCTCACTGCGAAACACCTTGAAAAGCCCGTCCCTTCAGCCGCTCCTGCAAGTAGTGGCTGCTAAACATGCTCCTTCCTTGACATATGGAGGGGAGATACTAAGCGGGAAAGCTGACAAAATCATAGATATCGTCATTGTAGGAACTTACCGTCACCAGTTTAATCTTCCTCTGTTGACTTCGCCAGCCCAAATTCATTTAGCATTTGGCCTTAGGAGACAAAAAATAAGTAATCTTGGAGCATCATTGAAATTGTAATAAATTAAAAAATGATACAAGATCTACACTTAGTACAACTGTGTGGGAGGCAAAAGGTGACCCTAGAAATATTGCAGCAAATGAACGTTTTAAATTGGCTGTATCCACTTTAAGGCAGAGGATCTCGGGGCTTTATCCCTTTCCCAAAGTGCATTCAATAGACAGAGTCATTATTGCAATCAATAAAAAGGTTTCGTCTTTGATGAATAGAGAGGTTTTGGCAAATATAGCCCATGCTTAGATTGGTCATTGCTATGTATGGCCCTTTAAAATTCCAGAACTATCTGGGAGGCCTGAATGGACTCAATTCAAAACTAAAACTTGTCCGCTTCCGGCTTGAAAACTCCCAATTTCGTGTTAATTCACCAGCTTGTAAAAGGCGGACCAAAGAAATGTCAGTCATGCCTTCTTCGTAATTATCACAGAGAAGACGTCACATCTGTCATATTGTCTGCAGTTGCCCAGCCCTAGCGGAAGAGCAGAACAGTTTCTTGAGACAGTATTTCAACCAGACACCATACGCACCTGTCAGCAAGCAGTTATAGGTTGTCTTCAGGGAGAGGACCTGGTTTTTTTCTGGAAAAGTTTTAAAATACATGTCCAGAGCCGAGGGGAAACTTGCAAAGTGCGAACAGTAATGTTCGTTGACAGCGACCCAAGTAGACAGTACGAGGCAGAGCTGCAATGATTCTTTCTCTATTTTGGATTCTGGACATTTCTGATGTGTGATTAAACAAGATGGTTTTAACTCTGATCAACATACAGTATTAAGATGAGAAAGGATTCTATCAAAGGCATGTGGCACTTTAATTATTAATAAATGGAGTCCTGGTCTAACTAACAACAGCGACAGTAGCTAATTCCAGGTGCAATGGCATTGAACCACGAGCAACATGACTAATGATAAGCAAAAACTGAGGATTGCTGGCTTATAATTATTTTTGGCGTATGATTGCACATAGTAATTAGGATGGTTTAATTCATGACTATTATTTGATTTCAGGATAACAGAGGATTCCAGCAAGGCACGTCGAGCTTTAACATTACTTTGCACACATTGAATTGTGGTTTAACCAACAACAGTGTAAATCGGAAACCTTAGGTGTAATGGGTCTAACAAGTGCAGTGAGATCTATGAAATGTAATAACTGTAGATTGATGCTTTTAAAACCAGTGCCTACCCTGAAGCTTTGAAAACATTATGACAGTTTTAACAAAATGTTAAGATTTTTTTTTTTAAATGATATTTATTTAATGTGTTATATGGTAATCTAATTGCGTCACATTGTAAGTTTTAGTTAACTGAACAATAAAGTATTCATTGATTCATTCACTCAGTGCTTTTTTGAGTTTTTCTGACAATAAAGTAAGTCCTTGGTTCATCAGATCTCCTCTGCCCACACATTTCACAGGGTTGGGCCAGCACCAGAGGAATACTCGTCAGCTGCTCAATGATGTAAGAATTGGTGTTTCTTTTTTTTATTTTTAAACACAATTCTATTGCTTTTTCCAAATAAGCATGCTGACCATCACATAGCAAAGCATGACGGTCCAAACACTGGCGCCCGATGCGGGTGGACTGGACAGAAGGATGCAGGGCCGTAAGAGTCCCAGAAATGTGTGATATCCTCTAACAGGGCAGGATCCAAAGCTGGAACCAGTTGAACCTTTTGAAGCTACGGCCGCCCCTAGCGAGGGCCACAAGAACATTGCATGGAGTCCTCCTCCTGAAAATCGCAGCACGGACCCCAAACCTCTTCAAATTCCTTGGGCCGACCTCTTGCCGTCTACACAGCCTCTTGGGCCTGCATGCACCAGTCCATATATGTAACCCAATGTGTCTCCTGGGGCATGTCTTTGTCTCCCATGGCCTGATCACACCTCTTAAGAGCGACATTACAAAACAGCAGACTCTGTCTCGCCAGATCCCCAAGCACACACACTGAGCATTAATCTCCCATTCCATATGAATTACTCTGGCATTGCTGCGGAGTACCTGAGCCCAGAGTACCATTCATGGGCATTCCCACGTGTATGCATCAAGGTGGGTCTGTGGCTGCACCCTCTACAGCATTGGTCAGCATCTGTTCTACTCATTCTGAAGAGTCGGCTGCAGCGTAAAAGGCGCTGTGGAGTATTTCCAGCTGTGCCAGATGGAAGGCAGCCTATATTGCAACCTCCCTCGGGTGCCTATATGCCTCCCCTAGTCAGTGTCTTCCAGGATGTCCAGGTCTTGTTCCCACTTGTGCATAAGGCCGTCTAGCAACATCTGGCAGTTACTAAGCAGTGTTTTATAGATTCAGGATACCACATGTTAATGTGGAGCAGTCCCCAGGACCCTGTGGGGGGTTGGGGGACACATCTGGTAAGTCTTGACGTAGTGCCCTATATTTGGTCAGAGCACAGCATACCTGCACATACCTATACCGCTGGGAGTCTTCTAATTCATAATGACAATAAAGTTTGTCAAATGGTACACGCCTCTGGGGGCCCCAATTGTCACCCACTTGGATATGCCCTCCACTCCCTCTCGGACGCCGGTGAGAGGTACCGACGGTCAGAGCGGGGCCTTATTGTCTCCCGAGCGGGTCCCGTGTGAGGTGAGGTTACTTCCCACATAATGCTGGGAAAGGACTAATAAGTCAATCTCCACCAGCATACAATGAGGATTCAAGTTCCTGGTAGGAATAATTGAACAAGTATTGCACAGTATTATTATTTACACGTTTATTTCACCAGTACTTTTTGCAGTCGCTATTAGAACTAGGTCCTGAAGAAAGCTGGACAGTTTGTTCCATACAGCTGAAACATGTTGACCTTACTGCACAGCGCCAATGTATAGTCATACTTTCAGACTATTGGGTGTTATTTTAATTGTGACACTAGGACAATCCCTAATTAACACATTTTTTGCCCTAGTAGCCAATTTTATATATTTTCACTCACTTTTTTCACAGCACTGCACACCATCAGCACTATTTGAAATACACTGTGGCTAGTGGTCTATTTCGGTAATCCATCTCTGCACCATCATTTGATGGGTTGGGCGAGATTTGGATCCACCATCCGTATCCCACGTGATGATATTCCGCCATAAGGGTGGGCTGATGGCAATTTCACAGCCCAGTGTCATTTCATGTAGTTGTTTTATGATCCCTTTCTGTCTTTAGTTTCAGTACAGCACGCATTTGTCGTTGTGACCAGACATCTCCTGTTGTTTTCATTATATATGCCCAGGAGGACCCATGCTCGAAACCTTTCAAGAGTTTGCAAGTCAGCCAGTAAGCCGGAGTGCCTTAGGGGTGTCTCTCAAAAGATTTTGCTCCCCATTCCGTTGCTTGGCTTTCCGTCTTCCAGGTCTTAACGACAGTCGCTGTAGGGGAATGTGTAATTTTTGTCCATCTCTGATGCAACCATTTCTCCATGCCCCTCCTCCACCCCCACCCCCTGCGTGGACATATGCCTTCTATCAGCCGTCAGGGCCGGGTCTTGTTGCCCGTCATGTCCCACCTGCAACTGTGCCGCCCAGTAATAGGATTTTAAATCTGGCAGGGGACTTGCCCCATCATAGGGCCCTCTCATGAGTGCAGTGGGCATAATCCTCAGGGGCCCCCATTCCAGAGCAGATCTCGTGTTGCCGAATTGACTGTGCCAAATTTAAGCATCGTTATCTTTTTGTACAGCGCTGATCTTCCCACAGACTACTCCAAGCGAAACACATCAGCCCAGTATTCTGAAAGGATTCAATTGGGGCCCTCAATAAAGAAAATCCCCCAAAACTTTAATCCCTATTGAGTCCATCATATGAGAATGACCAGCTCGTTAAGGGTCCCCATGTCGAAAGCTGGTATGCAATCAATTTCTGCTGGTTAATGTGGACTCCAGAATATCTCACAAAAATATTACATTTTTACAGGACTCTGGGAATGGACTGCATGGAATCGACCAAATAAAGAAGGGTATCATCTGCATGTAATGAGATGACATCCTCCCAACCCGGGTCCCATCGAACACCCGGCAGGAGAGCCCCCCTCCCTTTGAACCCACTCTACTGCCAGGGCAAATAAAAAGGAAGAGCAGGCATCCGTGTCATGTGCCACAACTCAAACTGAATACTCTGGACAGCATACCTTGTACCCATACTCTGGCAAGCGGGTGGGCGTAAAGCACCCAAATCTAGCCCCGAATACCAGGCTGAAACCAATTCTCAGCATTACTGCCATCATGTAAGGCAATTAACCCCTTGAACGTTTGTGGTATTCCCCCGCGGTGTGGGCGAATTCCACGGGTGGCAAATCAAACGGCTCCCGGCCGCCCGACGCTCACGTGACACATGGAAAGGGTTAAAGTGAATCAAATGCCTTTTCAGCATCAAGAGTTAAAATCACCATTGATTCCTGTATTGACGGACTCATGGTAATTACCCCATATAGGCGTGGGAGATTATGGTGAGTGGATCTGAGTGGCATGAAGCCTGATTGGTCTGGCGCTATCACTTTTTCACTTACCCTTATTAAACAGCTGGCTAATACTTTTGCCAAGATTTTCGCTTCTATGTTCAGTAGTGAGATGGGTCAGTAGGCCTCCCAGTTTTATAAATAAGGACAATGTTGGCTATCCGGACATTGCACAGAAGTCCCGCCGGGTGTCAGCATGCATCTGGAAGTGGCCCACACAGAGGCCACTTCAACTTTTAAAGAATTTGGGTGGGGGCCCATTAGGACCTGCCATCTTAAATTAATTTAATTGATGTATGGCCTCTTCCAAGTTGACCTCTCCCTTCTCACGGTCCAATTCCGTCCTGTCCTCTCTATCTAGACTAGGGATAGGGATGTCTCTGACAAAGTCCCAGAGTTCTGTCTCTGTACAGTTTATCTTCAAGTGATATAGACACTCCAGATACATTGCAAAGGTTCATACAATATCTGGTGTACATTTGACCACCTCCCCAGTCAAGGTGTACTCCCCTCTGACCCTCCTCTCTGTGGGCTAGCAGCATGCTCACTTTCTTGCCTCCCTCCTATAGTTTGTGTTGCTTCATTTGGTGAGCTGCCCTTGCTTCACCATTTAGTATCTGCTGCCATTGTTTCCTAGCTAACTGTATACGATGTGCAAGGTCGATTGTTGGGTAGTGTACATAGTCGCTATCCCATTGTCTCAGATGCGCTTCTAACACATGTATGGTGAGGAGTAGGTCCCATCTTTTACTGGGAATTCTGGATAGAACTTGTCCCTTAATCACTTCCTTAGAAGCCTCCCAGACTATCACTCCGATGGCACTGAGCCTATATTCTAGGACAGGCAGACATCTGTTTCCTCCTTCAAGAATGGTCTAGTTTCCCAGTCCTTGATATCCCCAAAGTCTAACCTCCACTCTCCACTACGTAGTGCTGTTGTAGTATGTAGTTTAGCGCTTAGTGGTGCATGGTCAGACATCCTGCGTGATAATAGTAGTGTGTCACAGAATTTGTCTTTCTGGGTCATCAGAACCAAGAAGTAATCAAACCTCGACATTTACTGCATTCCGCTGGATACATACAAGCACTGTCTCTAGCTGGGGTGAGCCTCTCTACACAAGTCCCACAGGCCCAGTGCAGTTACACAGTACCTCAATCTGCAATCCGCCCATCCCCACTGGTTAGTTCTTGTGACTCAAGCAACTTCTGAGTGGTCATGTCCAGGTCTCCCCTGATGATTTACAGTGCATCTAGTGCATGTGAGCTCCACCTTCCCATTCTCTTGCCTGAACCCAGGTAGGGGGAGTGTGATGTTACCACCACTGGTTCAATTGCATTCCAGTCTCACAAAATGGTCGCATAGCAGCCTCTTAGGTGGTCCAAGTTTGTGCCACTACCGATGGAACTAACCTTGGCACTAACATAGCATCCCCATGGAAGCCTAAGGTAAAGTACTTTGTACTTGCCTCTCCCCAGGATGTCACAGTTATTACCCACTAGGTGTGTTTCAGGTCTGGGTCTTGTTAATGTACCAATTTCTGAACTATTCATCATTCAATCTTGTGACCTAGACCGTTTGCGTTCCAGGTCATTAAGGTCAAACCTAGTGAAGGAGTAGTTTTTTACCTGTAACTCCAGTTCTGTAGTAGGAGTATCTCTGTTATAGTCATAATCTGTGAATAGTCCAGTCCATGTGCGTGGACCCCGGAGCAATCAAAATAGTCTCTTAAGTTATCCTCTTCTGCAGTCCTGCATAGACACTTAAGAGAAAATCAAAGACAAATAATGCAGCCTAAGATTAACAAGGCTACATTGGCAAGCACTTCATCCTGAGGTGAAAAGGATAGCCAAATAATATAGGAATTTACACATTTTACAGAGTTTCACACATAGAGAAACTCCCCTTCACAAAAATCCTTTGTCATGATAGAGAGGAAGGGTTGGACAGACAAGCCTCATAGGCTGCCATTATGTGTCTGGAAAAGGGATACCGTGCCTTTAAGGAACACTCCAGAGACCCTTGGTATCCCATGATGCACAGCCCCAGGCAAGTTACTTTCAGTTCTTTTTGAAGGTGTATAAAGCCAGGCCTGTGGCATTCAGGAAATCATTGTTTCTTCCACCGGGGAGGCGGGCGGGTCGCTTATGACTATAACAGAGATACCCCTACTACAGAACTGGAGTTACAGGTAAGAAACTACTCCTTCTGTAGTAGGGGATCTCTGTGTATAGTCATAATCTGTGAATAGAATGGCAAGCCCATCCCAACAAACCAAACCCAGCGGAGGAGGAAACATAGAGAAACCCTACTGAGCAAATAAATTCCTCAGCGAAGCCTTCCCAACTTGCGCATCTGTCCTGGCATCCGAGTCCAAGCAGTAATGCTTAGCAAAGGTATGGACAGACTTCCATGTAGCAGCCCTACAGATGTCAGCAATAGAAACATTACGCAGCAAAGCTGCTGTAGCCGCATTGCCCCTAGTCGAATGAGCCTTAGGCTTACCCCCTAGAGTCTTGTTAGCCTTCTGGTAACATAGTTGTATACAGGAAACAATCCACCCAGATATGGACTGTTTAGAGGTGGCAAGGCCAGTCCTGACTGATCCGTAATTCACAAACAACTGATCTGACATACGAATATTTTTAAGTATAATTTCAACACCCGCCTCACATCAAGGGAATGAAGGGACCTCTCCGCCGGAGAGGAGGGATGTTGAAAAAACGTAGGGAATGTGATGGTCTGGTTGACATGAAAATCAGATATCACTTTCGGGAGAAACTTAGGGTGAGTCCTCATTACAACCTTGGAAGCATGAAAAACAGTATAGGGCTCTTGACAACACAGAGCCTGAATCTTACTCACCCTGCGAGCCGATGTTATAGCCACAAGGAAAGACGCCTTCCAGGACAAATGCTGAAGAGAAGCCTTATGAATAGGCTCAAAACAAGGCTCCTTCATCAACCTTGACAGTACCACATTCAGTTCCAACGAAGCCAATGGACGCCTAACGGGAGGAAATACCTTCTTCAATCCCTCCAAAAAATCTTTAATGACAGGTATCTGGAAAAATGTTGTTTGTGAAGGGCATTTCCTGTACGCAGTTAATGCTGCGAGGTGAACCTTAATAGAATGGAAATTAAGGTCAGATTGAACTAAATGCAGTAGATATGGAAGTATGACATCTTCCTTGCAGGAGGTAGGGTCAGCATTCTTGGACATGCACCAAATGCAGAACCGTTTCCACTTGTAGGCATAGAAGGTCCTGGTGGATGGTCTCTTAGCCTCCTTCAGTATTTCCATGCAGTTGCCAGGCAAGTTCAAGTGTCCATATTGAACTATCTCAGGAGCCATGCCGCCAAACTCAACGACAAGTGGTTGGGGTGCACCATCTGCGCCCCCAAACTTCGTGAGAAGGTCCGGCCGACATGTAAGCCGCAGATGGGGTTGGAGAGACCTGTGGAGCAGGTCTGTGAACCACCACTGTCGAGGCCATTCTGGAGCAATGAGGATCATTCACGCTCTGGATTGAGACAGCTTGATGAGCACTGCCAAAATTAGGGGAATGGGCGGAAAAGCGTACAGAAAGCTGTTCGACCAGCTGATCCATAGTGCATTCCCAGAGTCCCCGGTTGGTAAAACCTGGAGGCAAAGTCTCGGCATTTTCTGTTTTTGGCGGTGGCGAACAGATCTATTTCTGGAGTGCCCCATCTTGCGAAGATGTTTCCTAGCACCTTGTCCTTTAAGACCCACTCGTGGTTCGCCTGAACGAGCCTGCTGAGTGCGTCCACCTGAGCATTCTGCACACCTGGTAGATGGGTCGCCGTTATCGTTAGTCCTCTGGCTAACAGCCAGTGCCAGATCACTTGCGCTTCCTGAGACAGTGTGCACGATCTCAAGCCTCCCTGCTTGTTGAGGCAGTACATTGTGGTCGTATTGTCCGTCTGCATAATCAGGGATTTGGTCCGGAAGGACGGATGAAAGGCTTTCAGCGCCAAATGAACAGCTCTGAGTTCCAGAAAATTGATGTGGTACGTGGACTCCTCCTGGGACCATGTTCCTTGGATCTGCAGATGGTCCGAATGTGCTCCCCAGCCCTGGAGAGAAGCATCCATCACAGTGGTCTGTATTGGAATGTCCTTGTGGAATGAAACCCCCTTGAGGAGACTCTCTGCTGAACACCACCACTTCAGGGACTGCTGAGCGTGCTGTGACAGTGTGATCTTGTCCTCCCAGCTCCCTCGTTTCTGGTTCCATTGATCCTCCAGACATTCCTGCAGTGGTCTCATGTGGAGGCGTGCATGTGGTGTGAGGAAAATGCAAGAAGCCATCGACCCCAGGAGAGACGACACTGTCCTCACCGTCCCTGATTGAACTGACATGAGAGTCTGAGCCTTCCGAAGGATCGATAAGCGTCGCTCCTCCGAAGGACAAACGCTTGCTCAGAGAGTATCGATCGAGGCTTTCAAGTACTGCAGACACTGAACAGGAGTCTGAACAAACTTGGCCATGTTGAAGTGCAGACCCAGTTGGCTCAACAGAACAGCCATCCTGTTGAAATGCAATTGTGCCTCCTGGTAGGTGGAGGCTTTGATCAACCAGTAATCCAGGTACGGGTAGACAAACAACTTGTTCTTTCTCAGGTGCGCCGCCACCACTGCCATGCATTTCGAAAAGGTCCTGGGTGCAGACTTCAGACCAAACGGAAGTACGGTGTACTAATAGTGGTTGTTGCCGACTAGGAAGCGCAGGAACTTCAGATGTTTCTGTGCAATGGGAATATGGAAGTACGCATCCTGCAGATCTATTGCGCAAAGCCAGTCGATGCAGTTGAGGATAAATCTGGTGCAAGGACAGCATGCTAAATTTCTCCCTGCGAATCCATTTGTTTGCTTGTCGCAAATCCAGAATGGGCCTGAACTAGTTTTTGTCCTTTTTGCGCACAAGAAAGAACCTTGAGTACAGGCCCTTTCCCCTTTGAGACAGAGGGACGCCTTCTATCGCCCTTTATCGTAACAGGGTATCAGCCTCCACTTGCAGTTCATGCAGCAGGTACTCCGAGCGAACCAGAGGGATAGCTGGAGGAGGACTTAGAAAACATAGACTATATACATTGCAAACAATATTCAGCATGCACTTGTCCCGAGTAATTTTGCTCCACTCTGCCGGGTAATTCTGAATGCTTCCCCCCACTGTAGTGGGTAACAGACTAGGGGGAAGTATTCCCTTCAGGGCTTAGACCCAGCCGGGCCCTTATTCGCCGATGAGGACTGTTGGTTACCTCTGCCCCTCTGACGCTTCTGGAAGGGCTGCATCTGATATTGTTGTTGTTGCTGCTGCTGTTGCCCAGCTTGGGGCCCGCGCTGGAATTGCTGGGAGGAATTTCGACTTTGGTAAGGACGGAAAGACTTCCTCTGTTCTTTCGGCTTCTCCAAGCCCACAGCCTTCAACGTTTCAACTTCCGCCTTCATGCAGGCCATTTCTTCATCCGCATGTGTCCCAAAGAGGGTGGACCCTGAAAAGGGTAAGTTGGCGATCCACAGTTGCGCCTCTGGCTTCAAGGAGGTGAGTCGCAACCAGGAGTGGCATCTCAAATTCACCCCGTGGCAGTACCCATGAGCTGCCCGAAGAGAGGTGTCTGCAGCCGCGCTAATGATTTAATTGGAAACCATAATGCATTCATTCAAGATTTCTTGAAAATCTTCCCTTCTGTCGCTCGGGAGGAGTTCAATGAATTGTTGGAGTGACTCCCATAGCGACCGGTCATAGCGACCCAAAAGCGCAGCTGAACTTGCTGCTTTCATAGAAGTGGCCGCTGTACTGCAGACCTTCCTCCCTGCCGAGTCCATTTGACGGCTCTCCTTGTCCGGAGGGACTGTAGACGAAGGAGCAGTAGAATGTTGCTTCTTGGCTGCTGTCACAATGACAGAATCCGGTGCAGGATCCGTTCACAGAAACGCAGGACCCGAATCTGGGGGCCTGTACTTCTTCTGAAGTCGAGATGGAGCAGACTTCACCGTGGCAGGTGTCAAGAATAGCTCCATGGCTAGTTCCTCCAACCCCGGCACCAAAGGTAGTAATGGACGAGAGAGATGCCTACGTTGCAGCGTTTCAAAGATGACTGAGGTGGACGAGGTAGGCACCGTCAGTGCTATCCCCAGTTTCGCTGCTCCCCTCAGCAGCACTCCCTGGAATGTAACAATGTCATCCACAGGCAAAACTCTTGTTGGTGGAGAGTCCGACAATGTAGGAGAATACCTCCTATCACTGGAAGAGTCAGTGTACCTTGTCCTGGACCGCGACCTTTCTCTACGACGATGATGTCGTGATCTGGTTGATGACCTGCGTCCACTGCGAGAGCAGTGTCTCCCCCTAGATCTTGGTCTCCTGGGTGCCGCCGGAACCACCAGCACAGGTGGTTGCGGGAGAGGCAGTGGCTGTGCCGGAATCACAGGCCTCGGTTTGGAGGTGGAGGAGGAGGAGGAGGAGGCGGTGGAGGAGGCGGAGGAGGTGGAGGAGGAGGCGGAGAAGGAGGAGGTGGAGGTAGTTGAGGAAGAGGAGGAGGAGGTGTGGGCGTCCTAGGCCGTGAAGGTGAGTAGGTCCTGGAGTAGTCAGAGTCTGGAGACCGAATTACTCTCCTCTTCTTACGAGCAGGCTTCGGAGGTAGATTTCCCTGAAGAAGAGCGCCGGCGCCGCCGCGACCGGGTACTCTCAGATGTGGAAATACTAACCACGAGGATGAACTTCCACTAGACACTGTCCTGGGCGTTGACTGTTTCTTCGACATCGACCTCCTCGACGTCGACCTTCTCCTCGACGTCCACCTTGTTTGTGACGTCGATCTTCTTCGTGACGTCGACCTTCCCCTCAATGTCAACCTTCTCCATGACGTCGACCTTCTCCTCGAGGTCGACCTTTGTGTCGATGTTGATGGCGCTTCGACCCAGAGCCCTCGGTCGACAGGGAGCATATTGTGGTCATACCTCTTGACGCCGACGTCATAGCTATCGACGTCGACCGGGAGCGGTGCCTTTTCTGGGCCTTTTCTTGACTGGGGAGCCCCCAGAGGCCGATGCATGGCAGAGAACGATGAAAGAGTCCCTCCATGCCCAGAGGTCCCACCTGCTTCTTGATGTCTTCTCTGCTCCAGGCCTTGAAGACAAATCTTCTCCCTGTCACGCAGGGTCCTCCTGGAGAAAGAGTGACACATATCACAGGAGTCAGGAACAGGTGTTGTTGGAAGACAGAGTATGCATACTCTGTGTGGGTCTGACTTGGCCTTCTTCCTACCACACTCAGGGCACTTAACGAATAAAGCTGGCATTTCGACAAGAAAGAGGTGGTCTAGCAGCTCCAAAAAAGCAGCAAAAGGAAGAGAAAGACCACAGATGTCGAATGAAACACTAATTAGATCAAAAAAGCTAAAAAAATTGAAGTAATACCAATAAAGGTAGAGCTCAATGCTCCAGGGTCCTGCTAGCAGAAGCCGGAAAAAAGACCTGAAAGTAACTTGCCTGGGGCTGTGCATCATGGAATACTGAGGGTCTCTGAAGTGTTCCTTAAAGGCACAGTATCTCTTTTCCAGACACATAATGGCAGCCTATGAGGCTTGCCTGTCCAACCCTTCCTCTCTATCATGACAAAAGATTTTTGTAAAGGGGAGTTTCTCTATGTGTGAAACTCTGTCAAATGTGTAGATTTCTATATTATTTGGCTATCCTTTTCACTTCAGGATGAAGTGCTGGCCAGTGTAGCCTTGTTAATGTTAGGCTGCAGTATTTTTCTTTGATTTTCTCTAAACGGGTCTATCCAGGACTGCAGAAGAGGACAACTTAAGAGTCTATTTTGATTGCTCCGGGGTCCACGCAGATGGGCGGGACTATTCACAGATTATGACTATACACAGAGATCCCCTACTACAGAACTAGATCAGTCTTGCAATGTCATGTTGGTGTTATGGGCTCACCTCCCCTTTCATCCACTGTGTCAGACCTATCACGCCTGCACCACAAGGATCCTCTCTCAGCCCGACCCTCTTCAACATCTACATGAGCCCCCTCGCAGCCATCGCACGCCAACACAACCTCAACATCATCTCCTACGCTGACGACACCCAACTGATCCTCTCCCTCACCAACGACCCCACCACCGCCAAAGCCAACCTACACGAAGGGATGAAAGACGTCGCCGACTGGATGAGGAACAGCCGCCTTAAACTGAACTCAGACAAGACAGAAGTCCTCATCCTGGGATCATCACCCTCCGCCTGGGATGACTCCTGGTGGCCCCCGGCCCTGGGCACCGCTCCCAAACCAACGGACCACGCACGCAACCTGGGCTTCATCCTGGACTCCTCCCTGTCAATGACCAGACAAGTCAACGCCGTTTCTTCTTCGTGCTTCAACACCCTGCGCATGCTCCGCAAGATCTTCAGATGGATCCCCACTGAAACCAGGAAGACCGTCACCCAGGCACTCGTCACCAGCTGACTGGACTACGGGAACGCCCTCTACGCCGGAACCACAGCCAAACTCCAGAGAAGACTCCAACGCATCCAGAACGCCTCCGCACGACTCATCCTGGACATCCCCCGACACAGCCACATCTCCGGACACCTGAGAGACCTGCACTGGCTCTCCGTCAGCAAGAGGATCACGTTCCGACTCCTCACCCACGCACACAAGGCCCTCCACGACCTGGGCCCCAAGTACCTCAACGACCGCATGACCCTCTACACGCCCACCCGCCAGCTACGATCTACCAGCCTCGCACTCGCCACCGTACCACGCATCCGCAAAGCCACCGCCGGAGGAAGATCCTTCTCCTACCTGGCAGCCAAAACTTGGAACTCCCTCCCCACCCACCTTCGGCGAACCCAAGACCATCTCTCCTTCAGGAAGCAACTCAAGACCTGGCTGTTCGAGCAGTAACATACCCCTCACCTCACCCCCAGCGCCTTGAGACCCTCCCGGGTGAGTAGCGCGCTATATAAATGCCATGATTGATTGATTGATTGAACTGTATGTACCCTGCAATGTGTCAGCATGTCTCCCAGTCCCCCTGAAATCCCCCACACCCTACAAACTCATGCTGGGAGTTTGGAACTTCCAACTGCACCAATGCCTGATGTGTCTCGCCCACTTACTAAAACCATTAACTCACAGATGTATATTAGCACCAACAATGAATACTTCAATTTCCAATTCTTGGGAATACAGGGGGTCTGCAATAGTATTTAAGACCAGTTAGTTTCTGCCTCTGGATGGATTCGCACAGCTTACGTTGAGTTCCACTCTTCTCCCTCCACCTGTTCAGGCACAAAAGTTACATCTTTCCTGCTCGATCGATGCTGCCCCACAGGTGACCCATCTCCAACATCCAGGACCTCCTAATCCACCACACGCGTTGAGTGTTTCTGTCCATGCGGTTTCCAATGTTCCACCACGTGCCATCCCTTCAGCCAATTCCAAGCCTCAGCAGACAAATTAATGAACCACGACTTCCCCTCTGCTAGGACCTTACGTTTTGGTGGGAACAGCATCATATATTTTACATTGCACTGCCACAATTCTGCTTTGGTTTTATTGAAGGATCTGGACTTGTCCTGAACTTCTTGCATATAGTTTGGTTAGAATATTAGGGGGCCAGGGTGCCTGGCTACTCGGAGGATTGTATCCCAGTCCCTGAAATTGAGGATTTGGGCAATAACTGGGCCATATATGCCCCACAGCTTCAGCAGGGCAACAGGCACTTGCTGCTCCCTCACAACCACAAAGTGCTGTGAAAGCTGATCCAGTCGACCCACTCCTTGAGAATTCTCTCCACAAAGAGCTCTGGTGGCGGGTAGTCTCCAAAGAGCACAAAATTCTGCAGGATGGCCGCCGAGTGTTCTTTTAATGTGAGGTCTGCAGTGCCTACTCCTGCTGACATTCTAGAAGTCCACCAGCATAAGATAAATGTACAGTGCCCTGAATTGATTTGATGTTTGAGAGCGCTCCTGGAGTCCCTTATCGCCTGCATCACTTTCTTCAGAGGCGGGACTCACTCCTTTGGCTGCGTCAAACCCCACACATAATCTTAACCTGTGCCTGGTGGGGCACTGTCTAAAGGCATATTCCTCCAGTCTGGAGGTCATCGATCATAATCACCCCTGTTCTGGGCTCCCTCTCAAGCTACTGTGGTGTGGCAGACATGTCAAAGGAAGGCAAAGGCGGGGCCTCAAGAAGTAGTTACAAGGCTGTATGGTTCCTTAGGCTGGGTCTGTACTCAACCAGAGTAGTGGCCCAGGCCTCCACAGTGGTCTAGAACAAGTAGTGTTCCACTGTCTGGCAGGAAGGCAGAGCCCCAGGATCTGCTGCAGGGGCGGCCGTTAGTTTTGTATGGGTGTGGGGGACACTCCACTCACCTCTCTCATCACCTAGCGCTTTTCTCTCTGCCACCACCCAGCCACACCTCTCACGGCGCCCGAGTTGCCACATTGCTGCAGTCAAGTCTGCACGCCAGTCAATCAATCAGTATTAATATAGCGTGGCTTGTCACCTGCGAGGGTATTCAGACAATGGGCTGCTGGTTTCAGTAAAAGAGCAAGGTCTTTGTTCCCTTCCTGAAGTCTGTCAGCGAGGGGGATGTTCGGAGGTGGAGGACGTTCCAGGATTTGTCAGCAGGATGG
Organism: Lissotriton helveticus; assembly: GCF_964261635.1. Classification (NCBI taxonomy): domain Eukaryota; kingdom Metazoa; phylum Chordata; class Amphibia; order Caudata; family Salamandridae; genus Lissotriton; species Lissotriton helveticus. The sequence goes on from NC_136067.1 coordinate 56,013,582, forward strand.
AAGAAGGAGCGCCTCCGGTGCAGCATTGGGGGATGCGTGGTGTCTGTGCGAAGGAGAGGTGGGTAGATCGGCGGTTCCTGGATGGTTGGTGGAAGTTCAGGCGGTGATTCATGTTACAGGACCTCGGTCGTGTAGGGCTTTGCAGTCAGTAGTTTGAACTGGCATCTTTACTGGATGGAGGTCTCTCAGGTGCTGGGTGATGTGGGTCTTATTGGGTATGTTGAGAACCAACCTCGTAGGTAGCTGCATTCTGTATCATTTGTTTTCTCATGAGTTCACTGGTGGTGCCTGCATATAGTGTGTTGCCGTAGTCCAGATGGCTGGTAATGAAGACCTGAGTTACTGATTTCCCGGTGGTGATGGGGAGCCATTTGAAGATTCTACACGAAAGATTCATGCGGAAAGTTGTGGGAGCAGGCTGAGGAGACGGCGTTTTGATGGAGGTCGTTTTGATGGAGCAAGGACTCGTAGAAAAGAGACTTGCTCAGACACTCCTGTGGAGTGTCTGATGTCCCTGACCTGCACTGTCAAAGGAAGAGAAGGAGTCCTGTAAACAAAGTGCTCCAAGACTGCCAGAACTGGTTTGGACTAGGCAAAGGCCTCTCTGCCATCAGAGAACAAAGAGAAAAGTAGTATAAATATTGGGACCGGGACCCAAGAACTTTAGATCACTTCTGAGAATCAAGATGAACCTTTGCTGAGGAGAAGAACCAGGAAGCAGAAGGAGGAGACTACTCATGTGCTGTGTGTTTGGAGGTTGGCCTGCAGTGGTTACTTCATTTGCCAAAGAAAGGAGAAAAGGACTGAGTGTGCTTTCTATCAACTTGAAGAAGAACCTCCAAGGGCTTGAACTAGAGCTTGCCTCCTGCCTGAAGTCTCAGGGATACAAGACTTCACCAACCAGCTCCTCCCTGAGTTTCCTTGCTGGGAATTGAAGTGCCTGCTGTTGTGCTGGGCCTTCAGAGAGACTGCGTGTCACTGGGAGCTGGAAGCACGACGCAACAAAGAGAAGCGTGTAGCCGCCCTGTCATCATATCGCTGAGGAAGCGAGACGCCGCTGCACCATCTCATCGCCGAAGCGGAAAATGGGGACGCTGTCGCAGAGGACATGGTCGCGTCACCAGAAAGTGCTTTGCAGGGCTTGTCGCGGCTCCAAAGATCATTGTGTCGCCGCACGGCCTTCGGGCGTGCACGCATCACACCAAGGTTGTTGCATCGCAACCAAGACACCATTTTGTCACATTGCACTGGAGAAGAGTATCGCAACAAGGTGCCATCTTGTCGCATTGCACCGGAGAACAGTAGGAAACCGACGCATCAACTCCCCACACAGAAGGAAGCGAGCATCAACTCTGCACAGCAGTAAGAAACCAACACATCCACTCCCCTGCGTGTAAGGAACCGATGCATCACCTTTCCTGCGACCCTTTTGTTTTCTTTGCGTTACGCATTCAAGGTACATTGAGAGTAAAGTGTTGCCTTTGCAACTTAAGAGAACTGAGCTATTTCATAACATTTTAAATTCTATTTTTGAGTACAGTATTGTGGATTTTTGTTGTTTGATCTTGTGTTAAGTCTATATAAAAATACTTATTTTTATAAATACAACCTGTGTGGTGTCCATCTGTAGTGTTACTGTATTACTGTAGGTGTTCACAAATGCTTTCCACACTGCCTCTGAGATAAGCCTGCCTGCTCGTGCCAAGCTACCAAGGGGGTGAGCAGGGGTTATTTTAGGAGTGTAGCCCCTTACCCTGACTAGACGCAAGGGTCCCTATTTGTCACAGGTACCTACCTATGCCAACTAGAGACCCCCAAATCTAAAACTTTGACTTCCAGCAGTTTACTCAACCGTGTGTTTATGGGCCGAGGTAAGTATATGGTAGTGGAGTATCTGTTGTTGGTACACCCCTGGATCGGTTTCATGGAGAGTTGTCTGTCCAGGATGATGCCGTGGATGCGGGTATGGTCTTTCGGTGTGGGGTGGGTCCGAGGTCCTATAGCCACCAAGTTTCGTTCCAGAGGGATGTGTGGCTGCCAAAAAAGTCATCACTTTGATTCTGTCAGCTTCAGATGGTTTCCCTTCATCGAGGTTGAGACGTTCTTCATGCAGCTGTGGCAGTTGGCCTTTGTAGTGGTGAGGTTGACTCAGAGTGGTAGGACGACAGGACAAGCTGGGAGTCGTCGGTGTAGGAGATGATGTTGAAGTGCGTTGGACTGAGGGATAGCCCTGAGGGACGCCACAGATGGTGTGCTTGGCATGTGAGGTTAAGGGAGGGATGTGGATTCTCTGGGTGCGTCCCAAGACAAATTATGCCATCCATTTAAGAGCATCATTTTCAGTTCCGATCTTGTGCAGTTGTCTGATGAGTGTGTTGTGAGAGATGGTGTAAAAAGCAGTGGAGAGGTTGAGAAGACTCAGGGTGGCCGATTCTCGTTTGTCGAGTAGGGTGCGGATTAGGGGCCATATGTATCAAGGTACCATTTAGCGATTCTGTAATAGCGATTTTTAAGAAATCGCTATTTCAGAATCGCTAATTGGTATGTATCAAGAAAATTGCAATTTTTTTGCGATTTCTTGATATTCCTTAATTGTGAATTCGCAAATTGCGAATTCGCAATTAAGGAATACTTTCCCATTCATTTCTATGGGCCAGGAGGCCCATAGGAATGAATGAGAAGTTATTCTCAATTTGCGATTCGCAATTTGCTAATCGCAAATTGAGAATAATTTCAAGGGTGCAGGGGTGTCCAAAGGACACCCTGTTGCACCCTGAAATATGCATGGGTGCACATGTGGCACACATACATGCCCTAAGGGCATGTATGTGCGTCACATGGCACTTTGAAAAATGCACAAATGTGCATTTTTCAAGGAATTTGCAACTTACCACCAACGGTAATTTGCGATTCCTTAAGGCCATTTAGCAATTTTTTTTTGGCTTCTTACATTGCATTTAAGGAATCGCAAAATTTGCGATTACTTAAATGCAATCGCAAAATAAGGAATCGCAAATTTTGCGATTCCTTACTTTGAATGCAGATTTGGGTGATACATACCATTTTGCGAAAATGCGTTCGCAAACGCTGAAATTCTGCGAATTTCAGCATTTGCGAATGCATTTGGGCATGATACATATGGCCCGTAGTGTGTCGTGGCGATCAGGACCGTCTCGGTGCTGCGTTTGGCTCTGAATCCTGATTGGGAGTGGTGTAGCAGGTTGTTAATTTCCAGGTGATCGGTGAGTTGGAGGTTGATGGCCTTTTCGAAAACTTTGGCAGAGAATGGGAGTAGTACAATGGGGCAGTAGTTTTGGGGATCAATGGGGTCTGCGGAGGGTTTCTTGAGGAGAGGTCTGGCCACTGTGTTTCCAGGTGTCGGGGTAAGTGGCTGTGGTGATGGACTCATTAAGGATGGTGGTGAGCTGGTGGCTGATCTTGTCACTTCCGAGGTGAAAGAGTTGATGGGGGCATGGGCCAGCGGGTGCTCCAGAGTGGATGGAGTTAATTAAGGTGGTGCTGTTCTGTGTGCTGAGCTATTTCCATGCGGTGAGTGGGTGGTTGGTGGCTGTCTTCGTGGGAGTGGGGAGGCTGAGGAGGTCGTGGATTGGGAGCTGAAGTTTCTATGTGTGGTGACTATCTTGTTGTGGAAGTAGTCCACTTGTGTGTCGCAGAGTTTTTGTGAGGAAGGGATCGAGTTATTGGAGGCTGATGGGCAGGTGAACTCCCGGATGATTTTGAAGAATTCCTTGGTCTGGCTGGTGCTGGTCTCGATGTGGTTGTCAAGGCCTCCTTTTTCGCAATTTTGAGTTGGCGGTGGTAGGTGGCTCAATCTGTATCATTTTCACTGGTGCGCCATTTCCTTTCTAGTTTTTTCATTTGCCTTTCAGTGTGCTGAGTTCTGGGGTGTACCAGCTGGTGGATGTGTGTGGTTTGGCGCTGGTGATCCAAGTGTTGAAGTTCTCGACTACATGATTCAGGTTGGTGGAGACGTCAGGCCAGGAGCTGCTGAGGGCGTCTGCCCATTGGTGCTGTGTGACTTTGGTCTGGTTGTGAAAAGGGGCAATGTAGTGGTGCAGGGTGGCCCAGTGATGTTGAAGTGAACAAGAAACAGTCAGACCAGGTGAGTTCCATGGTATGGCTATATCCGACTTTGTTGCTGGAGATGAAGATGGGGTCTAGAGACTGTCCTGCTCTGTGCGTGGGGTCTGAGACCAGCTGTGTGAGGCCGATGTTGTCCATTCTTTCCAGGAGGTCTTTAGAGTAGGGGTCGTCCAGGTGAAAGTTGAAATCTCCCAGGAAGATGTACTGTTTGGATATTATGGCGAGCGGGGTGATGAATTCTGTGATGGCTTTACTGAGGCCGGTTCATGGTCCTGGGGGTCTGTACGTGAGGGTGTCAGGATTCGAACACCCTTCGCGCCTGCCTAATGTGGGAACTACATTTCCCATGAGCCTTCGGAACAGGATGGTACTTAGCAACCGTACGCGCTGACGCAGATGCGCGTAATTCTGTGTTTCCCGGTTTTTGACTCGGGAGGTCCGTGAGAACGGGTCTCGATTTCTCCATGTTGGCTGCTCCGGCCCTGGTTGTTCGGAGGCTTCCGTATACATCGGGGTTGAGGTGGTGAGTGACGACGAACAGCTCTTATCTTTCCTGACAACGGAACGTGGTGTGTCGGCTGACCACACGTTACCGTTGCGAATACAGGTCTCCTGAGTTCGTGGGTCTCTGAAGTGCTCCAGCGCGGCTGCGCAACTAACTATTTACTTACGCTGTTTGCCGGCTGGCCATGCATCTATGCTGTGTTCAAAGCTACTAATTTCGAGTTGCGGAACAGAGTGGTCTTCACCACATGTCACCGTGGCATTCATCTCCTTCATCTTAGATGCGGAGTGCAGTGTGTTTCTTGCCACACGCTGCCGTAAATGATTAATCATTCGGCGTTTTGTTGCGGAGTAAGGTGTGTTGGCTAACCACTTACTGCCGTGAACCTTGGTGGTGTTTCATTATTTATACTGCGGATTATAGTGGCGGCTGCTACATTCTGCTGTTTGTATAGACTTCTCTTGGGATTACACCTTCTTTCATTATACTGTGTTACCTATCTGGATATGGCTTTATAATATACCAGATGAATTGGATTCTTATTTCTCCTTGATCTCCGGTTGGAGTACTTTGCTTTCACTGCATTTTCAAGACGTTGTTGGGAGTCAATGAGCTCTTGTTTAGGAGTGCTATGGACTCAATCCTTGTTTGCTTTGTTACCCTGCTGGTTATTTATTGACTCTGTGACACAGGTGTGTTAAGAGACAAACAGGTAATTCCTTCTTAGCGAGAATTGATGAGAGTAGTCATGTTATTGCCATGCAGTGTTTAACCCTGTGATTTGTTCTTATATCGTTTCAGAGCCTTTGTCCCAGGAGTCCCCTCCCCGTTCCTGACTTCCCTCACCTAATGGTTCCAATTCCCTGTGACATAAGATCAGGGAGCTGGTAACGTTAGGAGGTGGATCCCCTTTTTGCTACGACCGGATCCTGTGGAACGTAATCCTGACAGAGGGTGCCTTTGATGGTGGTTTTGTCGTCCAAGTGGAGTTGGAAGTTCATGTGTTCCTTAATAGGTGTTGTTTCATCTTCGGTGGTGGTGCAGATGATTAATTCCTCATCTGCTGGCATGGTCTCAGTGTTTCATCTTGTAGCTGTTGAGATGGTAGGGGCCGATGAGGGGGTGATGAAGGTAACAACAGGGGCACGGGTGGAGATGGAGTCCCAGATTTCGGTGGCATGTTGATTGAAATGGTGAAATGGCAGTGGAGCATAACCACCACTCGGCATTCCCTCAAGTCACCACAGGACAGCTAGAGCCAGCCAACAATGTCTCCCCTGTTCCAGTCACCTCATAGGCACATCTGGAGTCCCCGGGCTGCTCGGAGAGGCAGGATCTCAGCCAATACAAGCTTCAACTCAGGGTGCCATGTTTCTTCAGCATCAGGTCACCAAGAATTGTTGTTTCTAGTAGGAAGTGTCTTTGTTTCGCAGACTTCTCTGACCCCCGTATATTTTCAAAAAGAACAATTGTTAGACGGAATGCTGAACAATGTCAAACATTCACCCTAGTGCAGAGATCTGAGGCTGAATCCATTGTTTATTTTTAATTTAAAAAAAAAATTATTTATCAAAAGAAGAGAGTAAAAAGAAAACAGACAGGTGAACTAAGAAAAAGAAAACTTCCCCCTCCCTTCCCACGGGTTCCAGAGCTAACAAAGAATAAGTCCAGCCCAGTCCATCTGTTTCTATCGCATGTCAGCTAGGGAGCGGTGTTGTGCTGGGTCTGCGTGGTTAGCCTTAGAGTCTAAGATATCTTGGGCATGTTAGTTCTGTAAATTCTTGTGACAAGAGTGCAATGAAAGGTTTCCAGATTTCGCTATGAGTCGCTTTGCTGTGTCAGTGTGAGAGATAGCCTTTCCATGCCCAGAAGGTGCCAAAGGCGGTGCAGCCAATTCAGTATTGTAGGGACTCTATCCGTACCCCAATGTGCCAGTATGGATTGATGTGCTGCCCCTAGTGCTAATGCTATGGGTCAGCCTCTTTATTTGAGCGGAAATGTTAATGGATTAGGAAGGCCTAACACAACACACATTGGAAAGCTAGGCAGTTGTGTGTCAAAAGGTGTGTCTATATCTATCAGGATGTCTGTCCAAAACTCTGTTAATTTAGGACAGTCCCAAAGGATATAAAGCAATGTCCCAGGATTACTGCTGCTTCTCCAGCAGTTTTCTGGTTTCTCAAGGTTCTCTCTATAGAGGCGGACAGGTGTTAAATACCAGTACATGGCAATTTTTGTTGCTGTTTCCCTACTGGCCATGTCGGAAGCTGTATGTCTTACTCGATAGTAGATATCTTCCCAGTCCTTGGTAGTGAGTTGTCTGCCTATCTCTCTCGCCCATCTTTTATGTGCCAGATTGCCTGAGTCAAACACGGTCTGCGAGAGCATGGTGTATAGCTCCGAAACCAGACACCTGTATGTCTCCTTGGTCAGGAGCCATTTCTCAAACTTAGTGAGGTGCAGCTGCCCTGCCTCTCTCGTTGTTGATTGCATCACCCAGTGCCGTATCTGTGTGTACCTAAATCGTTCTGCCTCAGGGACTCCCCTCTCGGTCCATAGAGCCACAAACGGAATAGGGCCGTCTTCATCAAAGAAGTGGCCAATTGAATGTTACCCTTCCTTTTACCACTCCCTATAAGCTACTATATCCAATCCCGATTCCCTACCACCGGTGTGAGAGGGGAGGGGAATGTGGAAAACCCCTTCTGTGTCACCACCGCGTCCCACATTTTCAGGGTGGGCGATGTGACTGCCGACAGATAGAGGTTAGCGGGTTGTTGGGTCTTATCCAGGAAGGGAACCCTCCACAGGTACATTTTGACAATGGCTCTATCCATGAACAGCCAGCCCATTTCAGACTCAGGGTGGCTCCACTCCACAATATATCGGAGTTGAGCGGCTTGGAAGTAGCGGAGAACGCATGGGGCCCCCAAGCCTCCCTCCGCTGAAGATCGCCAAGTTCTGTCTCTCTTCATCCGGAGCCGCCGACCTGCCAAAATGAAGCTCTAAAACAAGCCCTGGAGTGTCTCTGGAGAGTCCCAGGCTCGGGCCACAAGGGCAGTGTCTGAAAACATACAATATGCGAGAGAAGAAAGTAATCTTAAGCGCAGCTATTCGACCCATCCATGAGTGGGTATTGTTGCCTTCGTGAAAGATCAGACTTCACTCGCATGACAAGATTGCAATCATTGAGGGAGATCACCTCTTCTATGGTTGGTGCGAGCTGGATACCAAGGTAAGGAACCGTCTCTCTCACCCACCGGATATCAAGTAGGTGGGTTAGGTGAGTTTGCCTGTCTTGGGAAACAGTAAGGCTTTACGTCTGTAACTTAGAGGGGTTAATAGATCCAAATAATCTCACTTTCGTTAAGAACCCGGGGAGGGTCTCCCTGGAGTTATCAAGCGAGGCAATGATATCGTCAGCATATAGCGTTATTCGATGTTCTTCGCCCCCAAACTGAATTCCCCCAATCCCAGGATCGTCCCTAACCCTCTGGGTGAATGGCTCCATATAGAGCACAAACAGTAGGGGCGACAGAGGACAACCCTGGCGAGTGCCCAGTCTAATGGGGAAACATGGAGATGTTCTGGCATTAACTCGAACTGATGCATATGGGCTACCATAGCTGCTTTAAACCCAAGTACAGAACTGATCTCCCATACCAAAGAGTTTAAGAACGGCCGACAGATAGGGCCAGTGAGCGCGGTCAAAAGCTTTCTCCTCGTCTATGGAGAAAAGTACGGATTCGCTGGGGGAACGTGAAGCCTTATCCACTAGATGCAGTATCCTTTTGGTGTTATATGGGCACTGCCTATTGGGAAGAAATCCAGCTTGATCTGGGTCTATTAAGTTTGGCATGTGTGGGGTTAAGCACGCCGTGAGAATCCCAGTAAAATGCTTTGCATCTATGTTTAAGAGCGAAATAGGCCTGTAGGACCCGAACTGCCTCCTATCCTTGCCTGGCTTGGGGATAACCACCACAGATGCCTCCGTCATTGAGGGGGGGGTGGCGTCGCTGGGTTAGAGATTGAATTAAACTGTCGGGTGAGGAATGGCGCTAACGTAGTGCAGAAGGATTTGTAAAAAGATACTGTGTAACAGTTGGGGCCTGGAGACTTGTAGGGTTTCAATCTAGCTATCGCAGTGGATTACCTCCTCTAATATAATAGGAGCATTGCTGCTTGGTCGTCTGTTAGACGAGTAATCTTCGACCCCCTTAGATATGGCTCAATTCCCAGAGAAGGGAGGTCTTGAGCGGCGTAGAGCTTACTATAAAACGTTGCAAAGCAAGAAGCTACCGCCTCATTTCTCTGGATCACAGAGCCCTCGTCTGATAAGAGAGTCTCCATGGTATTAGCCTGACGGTGGCCCTTGAGTTTATTAGCAAGCATTCGTTCACTTTTATTGCTACCAATGTAGAAGACATGCTTAAGTAGGAGTATAGAATACTCTGCCGTATCCCAGTCCAACCCCTCTAGTTCTTTCCTAGCGGCTTCCAATTGTCACCAGAGCCAAGGAGCGATCTGTGGTGGTGTATTTGTTCAAGTTCTTGAACTTGTTGGAGTTGGGTACGTTTTCCCCTTCTCAACTTGTTGTTTGCCACTGAGTAAGCCAAGAACTCTCCTCTTAGCACTGCCTTCAGGGTATGCCAGATGGCGGATATGGGTGTCTCCTCATTATCATTTATTTCTAGGTACTTTTTAATTGCCCAATCTATCTGGGAAATGACTGCTGGACAGCACAGAAGAGATTCTCTCAGCCGCCAAGAGTGGGAAGGTCGATCTCCTGCTGGAATATCGAGATCTATTTGGATCGCCAACTGATCAGAAAGGGAACGGTTTCTCTCTCTATGGGCTTGGTTGCCACCTCGACTTCCCATGAACCTACAAAATGCTCGGGATTCACATAGGACTTGTGGGTATGTGAGTAAAAGGTGAACCTCCTAGCCGATGGGTGAGAAGTGCGCCATATGCCCCTCTGACCCATCTCTTGTAGACAGTGGGTCCCTTCTGTTCCAAGTGCTCCCGCTGTCCCATGCCTGTGTGCCGACCTATCGAGGTCATTGTGAAAAACTACGTTTAGATTCCCGCCAATAACCACCATCGGTCCTGGGTAGACATCATTTCCGCCACTGCTCCTTTTAGAAATTGTTCCTGGGCGTCATTAGGAGCGTAAACTGACCCCAAGGTGATAGAAAGGGAACCTATATGAATACGGTACCCTAAAAGGCGACCCCTGATCTCGACTACCTTAGATCCCACTTTCCCTTGGAATGTGCATGAGAATAAAAGCGTCACCCTTGCTATTTAGTGGAAAGTAGATGAGAAGAATTGCTGTGGGAAGGCTCGTAAGTGCATTCTAGGCCAATCTTTATGCAGTATATGTGTTTCTTGTAATAAGCATATGTCAGCCTGTGACTGTTCCAAGTACGATAATATTGCCTTTCTCTTTATTCAGACCCTTCAAAGTTGTCATTTTAGTCGGGATACCCACCCTCTCTCAGCCCTCATGTCGACCCCCACCAAGAACATCCTCCAGGCACGCTCTTGTACATTATATCTGCGATTCTGAACACTCCTTGTTGTCAAACTTAACTGTTGCTGAAATTGCTGGCACCCTCTAGTAAACCCCTCCACATAACTGAATAACATCAAAGTCGCTGGAATGGGAAGAAGACGAGAGTCCAATCCCTTACCAGTGATGAGTTCTTGTCCAGGGTAGTGAGCTGGCTTGATAGGTCAGATCCCCACCCATCCCACCGCCCCCGCAAACCCAAAACCCCACTGTTATTTCTCAGGATGTCTCGTTGGAGGTGTTACCCTCCGCCAGTGTGTCCAGGAGCGCCTTCCGCTCTGAGGCCATTGTGGTTGGGTCGTGGCCAGTAGCTCTGCATCCCGTCGGTACCTACAGGCACCGCAGGCGGTCTCTCGTTTTGTGTGTGTGAGGTTGCAGCGTTGTCCGGTCCTCGTCTTGTGGCTCTATTTGTAACAGGTCGCACACTTCCTTGGGTGAGCATATCTGGTAGTGTCGATCCTGCAAAGGGAAGATCAACCTAAAGGGGTGGCCCCAAGAATAGGTGATGTTCTTGTCTCTGAGATGACTCGAGAATGGGCAGAAGTCCTGGCATTTCTGCAGGGTCGAGACCGCTAAGTCCTGGTAGAGATGAAATGTATGCCCCCGGAAGACCACCAGGGCCGTGGAGCGTGCCGTCCTTAAGATCTTTTCCTTGAGAGGAAAGCTGCTGAGACAGGTCAAGAGGTCTGTAGAGCGAGTAGTTCCCGGAGACGATCTGCCTACTCTGTGCGTGCGTTCTAAGCAAATATCCGCTGGCGGAGTATCCCCTCAAATTTGTGCGAAGAGTTCCTAGACATAGGCTTCTCTGTCTCTTCCCGCTGCATCTCGGGAGGCCCTCGGATCCTAATGTGGTTACGCCTAGAGCGGTTTTCAAGGTCTTCTGCGTGCGCTTGGAGATCTAGGTGCTGCTCTGAGAGGCGGATGATCTCTTGTTGCATCTGCTCTATTTCCTCGTCTCATGAAGATTCTCGCCCTTCCAGACAGTCTACTCTATTGCCAATATTCGTCACTTCCTTACGGACTGATTAAAGCTTGGATGTAAGATCTGACATGAGGTCATCTCTCAGAGTGAAAAACAGTGCTTCCAAATAGGGGCGCGTAACCGGGGCCTCTGTGTCGTCCTCCAATGGGGATGTCGAGCGGCTCGAAGGCCCTTTATTATCCCCCTATGGGGGACATGTCAGCATGTCTTTGATTGATCTCCCTATCTTTGTTCTTCCAGATGCCATTGTGTTGGTCTTCAGGTGTATTAAGGGTGGGAAATCTGGCGGACTCGCGGGAGTCGCTGCAGTATTGGGTGTTATCTCTGCCAAAGCACTAGAGTTCTAAGCGGGTCTCAGTGCCCTTCAGGTGTAAGTGCAAGACCTCTGGGAAGTCCAGTGTGTACCCTCTGTGGTGCAGCACCATCAAGCAATTGTAGAAAACAGCAGGATAGGACTGCATGCAACTGTCGCTTAGCAGGCGGGCAAATCTCTTGTCTTCCCCAGGCCCTGGGAATTACCGAGCTGCAGTAGAGGTACGACCCGCCTAGGCCACCATTTATGAGTACAGTCTTGCAAGAGGTGAGTTTCCTAAGAATGGAGCAAAATGTCCCTTTCAGGACAGGACAGCCCCTCTAGTTGGGCCTTCTCTCTCCCACCCCTGTGGGCGAAATGTTAGACCCTGTCAGCCCTGACCCCTCCAGGCCCACCGCAAGAATTGGGGAATTGTGTGGCAGACAATCAGGCTCACGGAAACAGAAAATCATTGACCGTGCCTCCCAGGATAGTGTTCCTTCGTACCGGTCTGTCCATGATGCCGGCCAGCGTGGGCCGCTGCCCTAGCCTCAGGCTTCCAGGATTCAATGCCTCCAGGACCGCGGGGCGACACACCGACAAAAGGGCCTTGACGTTGTTGTTTCACCCAAAAATGTGTGGGAAAGAGTTGCCAATGATTTTGTGGGGTCATTTTATTATCTTCCAGCACAACACAAGTATGCTATTGTTTTAGTTAGCTATGTCTCAAAATGGCTGGAAGTTAGGCTTGTAAGAGAAAATCACACGAAAGTTGTCTTTACTTTTTTGACTGATTTCGCAAAAGATTTTCCGGCTGAATTAATGTCAGACAATGGGATGCAGTTTACTCCAAAATAAATGTTGGAGGTTTTGAATGGGGCTGGCATTAAACACAAACGCTGTAGTTTATATCGCCCACAAGCGACTGGTCTTGTAGAATGAATGGATAGAATAGTGGTAGAATGTGTACGTGGAGCATCTTTAAGGGGTGTATGTGTTGAAGATGCTATTAGAGCTGTGCTTTTGACACATCATAACACACCCAACAAAGAGACAGAGGTCATCCCTTTTTGTGCTTTATGGCAAAAGAAAACCTTTTGTTTTTCTTAAGCTGGTGTTTTGGTGGATGATGCATCTTCAGGGAGTTATGAGGGGAGGATGTTTCAGAATTATTTTTGCCTCTAGATGTAGTCAAAGTAAGGTCAGAATTGATTCTATTATATGTGCATTGCATTGAGATTGCAGGTCAATAAAGGTGATTGGGTGTGGGTGAAGTTACCCAAAGTCAGTGTGAGAAAAGGAGAGTAAGATTTTGTCAAACTCAAAGTCCAAGACGTAAGTGAAACTTCAAGTGCTGTGAAATTGGAAAATGGTCGGTGGTGGAATTGTAGTTAAATTGTGAAAGTAAGTAGAGAATGTGCAAAGATGTCATTAGGGCCTGCATTTCCTAAGTCGGAGTGTACTCAGAGGGGTGCGGTTAAAAATTAATCTTCTTTTAGTGCAGTCAATCAATGAAGACCACACTGAGTTAAGTTTGTGCCAACTAAATTTCAAAACTATAAGATGCATTAGTTTAAATACACACAGTATTGTTACTTTGCATAATTGTTTGCCTCTTAAGTTACAAGGCTGTAACATGCGCATATTTCTATTATCTTCGTTTTAGATTTTTGTTGATATAGTTTGTTTCTATTTTAGATTTTCCATTTTAGGATTTTCTTGTAGAGTACATATGTTTTTATTGTTGAGTCCTGTACAGGGTGTGCTTGGTTGAAAAGGGGGAGGTGTGTTGTGTTTGAGTTATGCTCACAAGGGTTCCATGCCGCAAAGTTCACGAGAAGAACACTAAACGAGGGGTGTGGGGATGGTTAGTGGCAGTTTGTGGAGAAGGAGGTTGTGCTGTCCATTGTCTCGCAAAGCATCTTGTCATTCTGTGTTTATGAATAAATATTGCATGGAAAATTTACCTGGCCATATCGCCTTTCATCAGTGCAGGTCCAACAACCAGTTGGAATGCCGTTGACTGTAACTAGATCCCTGCAAGAAAATACATTTTGGTTTTTTAGTGTTTAGTCGCAATACATTTTCAGGATATACATTTTTTATGTATCGAAAGGCAAGATTTGTTTTAGAATTCCAATATTCTGAAATTATATTTTCAAATACAATTATCATTTCCATATTTATATAAACTGTAATGTCAGCTCCTTTGAATAACAGTGAGTGCTATCAAATATATGTTAAACAGGTAGGAGCCAAGATTGAACCTTGAAGGATGCCACATAATACAGCCAAGATTGAACCTTGAAGGATGCCACATAATGCAGCCAAGATTGAACCTTGAAGGATGCCACATAATACAGCCAAGATTGAACCTTGAAGGATGCCACATAATACAGCCAAGATTGAACCTTGAAGGATGTCACATAATACAGCCAAGATTGAACCTTGAAGGATGCCACATAATAGAGCAGAAACGTCAGAGCTTAAGTTGCCAATTCTCTCAAGGGGTTTTTAGTTTGAGAGGTAAGTTGAGAACCAATGAAACATTGCTGCTGGTGTTCAAGTGCTAATCAAGTGAGCATATTAGTTTTTGGTAGTCTTATTGAAGACTGTTGAAAAATCTAAGAGAATGAGTATGCATATATAGTTTTTGTGTATGATGTAATGCGCATCAATAAACTTCTAATACTACGACCCTCACAGAATGCCAATTGTTAAGGAGCAAGTAGGTTATGATATTCCAGAAAGGCATTCAATTGGTTGGAAACAACTACTTTCTCAATCTCTTAACCCAGCCAGGGTAGATGGTAACTGGCCAAAAGTTGGATCGCACTATAGGGATGACAAATAACATTTCACGCAATAACACTTTAGGGAACTCTTAATGGAACTGACAAAAAAAGCTATGCTGGGCCAAAAAAAGCACACAGAGCAACAAATCCGGTATAACACACTTCGAGGGGTATCAAATTAATCCTCAATGTACTAAGAAACCAAAGTGGACAAGATTTTCTCAATCAGCCCAAAATGACTCAATTTGCCTTGCTCTATTTTCAGGCATGAAGGTGGAGGCTCTGGAGGCTTGAATGCAGAATCTACCCCTCCCATTTCAAGAAAAGGTCTGGCCTGAGAAGAAGCGGAAGAGTAGGGCTCGGCAACAGGCACAGCAGATGCAAGTACCACACCTTCCACAATCAGTGTGGCATGATCAAGCTCATCAGTGAATGGGTATTGACACAGCATTCTCAGAACCATAGGAATCAAAGGGATGGACTGAAAAGCAAAGAAGACGGAGGTGCCATTTCAGGTGACATGAGTCTGCCAGGGCTCCTTGTAGTGTAAACTATACTGTGCAGAACAGCAGGCATTAGGTGCTCTTGTGAATAACAAAGAGATCCAGTAGAGGAATGCCCATAGACCATTAATGGACTGAACCACTACTGGGTGAAAATGCTACTTGTGATCACAAAGTAAGCTCTGACTGAGCTCATCGGTCCACATGTTTAGTAATAATCCTCTAGATGACACAACATCACCCATTTTTTAGTCTGAGTATAAGACCCCAGCTACCATGTTTGTAGGCACATGTATGTGAGCACCTGCCACTCTGTTTATTAGCATACCACACTGAGGCTGTTATTGTCCTTTACGACCTGAAGTGACTGCCCTTGCATGGAAGACAGAAATGCTTTGATGGCCATGTAGATCGCCCAAAGCTCAAGCAGCATGATGTGTGATTTCTGCTTCAAGGGAGACCACAGGCCTTTATTTTGCAATGTATCACGGTGACTGCCCCAACCGAGGAAGGAGGAAGTGGTGACCAACTTGCCTGCCATAGGTGGAGGAAAGAAAGGTTTCTTACATGTCAGGTGTTCCATCACCAGCTGCCACCTCATTTCTTGAGCTGCTTCCTGGGAAATTGGAATGTTGTCCATCAGGCTCCCCTGGTGCTTTGCCCATTTAAAGCAGAGGAACCACCAAGGTGCATGCACATGCCACCGAGCACATCCGAAAGTTGGAGGCTTCTGATGCAGAACAGCATCCGGTTCATGGCCCGAGTGTTCTGAACTTGCTGGACTCCTTCAGAGAGACCTTGTCCATCACGATCTTGATGAAAATATGCGAAGAGTACACAGGGATTCTAAATGGGATCTAGGATTTGTCTTAAATAGATTTTTTCTGTTAAGATTGCTTTGTGGTATGAAGTTCTTGTGTGTTTAAAGGCTATTTCGGTTTTGCAGGTGATGACTGAGCCAGAGTGTCTTCTCAGTCATGTCACTTTGGTGCGGGGGTCTGATCTAAGGAGCGGTGGCGGGTCTTTGTTTACCTCTCTAGGACAGCGGGCCCTTGTTGATGGCTTTGGAGATGGCAGAGGTGAGTGATTCTATGCAGGGCACGGAGGTTGTAGTAGATTGAGGTTACCAATGATATATCTTCTGATAATTTGTAAAGGTTTCTGTCTAATGGTATTGTTTGTGGCTTAGTTGCAAGCATCAATATAGTCTGGGGTGTGGATTTAGAATGCCAAGCATGTGTGCACAGTAGCCTTATGCTAATTTCTTTAACTGGCTTAGTGCCTCCTTCCCTATTCAGGTCTCCTTTAGATCTATCACAAAACTGACAGACATTAGAAAGCTGTGTCATAGAACACCGATTCCCAAACTGTGGGTCGCTAGCAGATGTTTTTGGTGGGTCGCCAAAGTCCAGGCAATAAATAAAGATGCCTTTAAATTTTGTATTTATCATGTCACATTTGCTGCATTTCAAAGACTGAGTCAAATGTCAGGATTTGACTTCTGCTGATTTTTACCATCGGGACTGGTGGTTACCAACTCCTCTCGCTTTGCAGTCGGAGAAAGTACAGTGAATTATGTGACAATCCTGCTGGAATACATGAATTGTGAAAGGAAAGATGGAGGATGTCATTTTTCCGAACACAACAACATGTAAATGCCTGTAAATTAAGAGTATAAACTCAGCAGTTTGGAAAACAAAATCAAGCACTTTTTGCAATTCTAAAGTGTGATGGAAGCCTTTAGATTTTAGTAGGATCAGAACAAATCAAGACACTGTACTTGGTGATGCACAAAATAATAAATATTTACTAAAACTTGATTTCCACACATTATGATTGCTGTGCAATATAGTTTATCTATAAAACGGTATGCCTGTGCAAACTTAGTGACCAATTCAATGGAAAATCTGCGGATTGCAAATATTGCGCTACCACACCATGCTTTATTACATTTAAAAAAAACAGCGCCCGCCTCACGTCAATTAATGCCAGGTGGCTCGCAAATGTTGGTTGTAGCCTTAGAGAATAGACCCTCAGAGGTCTATTCTGCATGTAAGCTTAAATATGGGCTATGATGGTGTTCTGTTCATTAAAATGGATGACTATCTTGAAATCCTCATTTGTATCCAAAGCCAGTGCCCTTTTGCTAATTTTGTTACATAAAGATTCAAACTCTTCGACAGGAGGGAGGGTCACATTAAAATATAAAACAGATTCAAGCAGCAAAACTATTTCTGCAGGTAAGTATCTATTTTTTTTGCAACATGAACCATTCCTAGGTTCACATGGTGTGTGGACCCCCTTCAGAGGGTATGTGCAGTGAAAATGGATGTCCTAATATTGTCTGACCCACGTAAGCTTCTTTCCTTAAGTGTACAGCATCACAGTAGTATTTAATAAATTCATGTAAAGGTGACTAAGTAGCTGCCATGCATACATCCTTAACAGATACAATGCCAATGTAGCTCCCTTTTCCCTTCCAGAATGAGCTTTTTCCTGCAAAGAATATCCTAAATGAATTGTTTTTACAATCCATTGTGCCTTAATAACCGCTAGCTCTTTCATTTGTGGGACATGCGTCTTGAAGAACTGCTAGGTCTTTCTGAAGTTTTAGTTCCCTGAATGTAGCACATTACTGCTCTATTAACATCCAACAAATTTAATGCTTTTTTCAGCTGCTGTATTCGACTGCTGGAAGTATGAAGGTAAGTGTGCCGATTGACTCGGGTAGACATTGGATACACATTTAGGATTTGTGCACACAACTACCTCGAAATATGGTTTCTGTTTGGTAAGTGCTTCCAGTTCTCTAACCCCATTACGTGGAAGCACGTGTTTAACCACAGCTTTATACCATTAATTCAAAAGGAGATTATTTTTTTTATATATTAAGTAGAATATTTAATTTCCAAACTGGGTTAGGGAATCACGATGGGGGACATATCCTCTTCACCACATCTAGGATTCTTTTGATGACAGTAGTTTATTTTTTTCCTGTAGGGGTTTGCTCCATTGCTGATAAATGTACTCGTAATGATGCATTATGTACCTTGTAGTCTAACAGTTACATCAGAAACTGAATGTTTACTTCATATGCTGCTCATAACCCTTACCTTTGGATGTCTGGACAAAACACAGATCCATTCTGCAGAAGAACACCTGTGTGAGTGTGAGCTGTTTTACTTGCTTCAGTAATTCCCTCCACACCACTTAAGTTTAAGAGTGAACACTCTGATCTTTCTCTGAACTCTAAACTTGAATCTTTTGGTTCTGGGTGACATATCTGTGCTCTTTTATTTGTGAATAGGTTTGGAAACAGTGGAAGTTTCTAAAATATTGTTTATATACTGTCCTTATATAAGAGTACCATAGTTGCCTGACACTGTAGGGATATTAGAATTAGCATCATACTAGACGTCTAACATGTGCTGATGACTACAGATATTCATGTTACTGGTCAAAATATTTATGAAAATAGGTCATCAACGTAGCAGCTAGAAAAAGAAAATGTTACTTACCCTGTAAGCATATGTTTGTGGCATGTAGTGCAGTAGATTCACATGCTGTGCATACTGCTGCCATCTAGTATTGTGTCCGGATGTGTGCAAATTGTTTTTTGAGTGACTCTTTTCTTGGCTCTTTTGAAATCTTAACTATGAAGAGCCCGCTCTGCAACAAAGTCTGTTTGTGGAAAAAGACAGGTAGGTCAATTGATTGAGTGAGATGGAAATGAGAGACTACCTTTGGGGGGAATTTGGGGTTGGTGTGGAAAACAACCCTGTCTCTGTGGAGTTGGAAGAAGGGTTCTTCCAAAGTAAATGCATGATGCTCACTAACACACCTGAGTGAGGTAATAGCAATGAAAAATGCCACCTTCCAAGGGAGAAATTGAAGGGGGAAGTATGAAAGGACTCAAATTGAGAAACCATAATTACAGTGAGGACAATGTTACGATTCCATGAGGGTACAGGCGAGACCAGTGGTGGGATCATTCTTTTGAGACCTTCCATAAAGACCTTAATTACTGGTATTCTGAAGAGAGAAACGTGTTGCCTATTTTGAAGATTGGCAGCTACTGCAGCTAGATGTAACCATATAGAAGTGATGGCTTGGCCAGAGATCTACAAATGAATCAAGTGACAGACAATGTTTTGTACTGTAGCCTTATTTGTTTGGCTTATAAATAGCAGACAAACCTTCCATCCAATCAATCAGGGAATTGTGAAGTGCGCTACTCACCCGTGAGGGTCTCAAGGCGCTGGGGGGGCAGGGGGGTGCAGCTCCGGTCAGTCGAAAAGCCAGGTCTTGAGGGTCTTCCGAAGATGTGCAGAGTGGGGGGCGCGTCTGATGTTGATTGGGAGCTTGTTCAAGGTCTTTGCCGCAATGTAGGAAAAGGCTCTTCCACCCGTTCTGCGGATGAGTGGGGTTTTGTGACGTGCGAGCTTGGCGTAACGGAGGTTTCTCTTGGGTACGTGGAAGGAGATTCTTTCATTGAGATATTGGGGTCCGGTGTTGTGGAGGCATTTGTAGGCGTGGGTGAGTATCTTGAAGGTTACTCTCTTTGCGATGGGGAGCCAGTGGAGATCTCGCAGGTGTTGGGTGATGAGTTTGTGTCGGGGGATACCAAGGACAAGTCTGGCCGCATTGTTCTGTATGGTCTGGAGCTTGCAGAGTAGAGATTTGTTCATCCCGGCGTAGATGTCGTTTCCGTAGTCCAATCTGCTGGTTATGAGTGCGTGAGTGATGGTCTTTCTTGATTCGGGGGGATCCATTTGAAGGTCTTGCGAAGGATGTGGATGGTGTTGAAGCAGGTGGTGTGGAAAATGACAATGTATATGTACATAAGCGGCGTTCATTTGTGTTCACCCTCGCCACTGTTGAAGGTAAAGCGAAAGTCACGAAACAGTGGCCCCGCCATCTTGTTCCCTTTTAGGCCCCATCACGAACATAGATAGTAGCCATCTGTGTGTCATGACCTCTCTGCCCATTGCCAATAGCCAGCTCTCTCTCTCTCTCTCCAGCCTCGCAAGCACCCCGCGCCCCGACAGCCCCCGGTCTCTCCTGATCGGGCCATAAACGCTCCGCTAAACACAACCTTGTCTCCGTGCTGAACCCCTGCCCCCTCGCTCTTTCATCCTACCCATAGAACGGGCCCTTTTGGTAACCTCTTCCTCCCTGCCCGATTGCCCGGCCTGATCCCAGGCCATCACCTAGCCCAACAGATGCAGTTTATTGCTTCCTACAGTAGGACCTCGCCTCACATCAGAGGAGCGGTGATTAATCAAGGCCTTCACACCCCTAGATCTGACTGACACCCCTGCATTCCTCCCAGGAACACCCATCCTCTCTTCTGATGACCCCCCCCCCCCCCCGGCTACACCTGGCCTCTCGACCCAGTCCCATATCATAAAACTAGGTCTCGTGGATGTACCCCCTCCGGCCCCGCATAGCGAAACGTGATCTTATCGCCTGCCCAACCTTAGATCTGACCACCCCCCCTTGCCCTCGTGTCCTGTTAGGACGTCCGGCTGCAGATTACAATCACATGTTACATTAGGGAGGGGAAAACAACATCAGAACGACCGGTATGGGAATAGGCCTGAAGCTGGGATTCCAAACATGCCTTTTTCGTACTTCAAAGTGTCTTTATTACAATAAAGAATGTTTGTACATCATAAACCTGTGTATAAAAGACGGAGCCGTAGAGAAACTTGTTAGAGCACCTCGAGAAGATACCCTGTTGTCTGATTTGACGTGTTCTGTTCCGTCGGAAATAAACTCCTGTTTCCTGCCTTCTAGTCTCCAGCGCCTGCCTCTTTATTTGGTAATCGTGAGTTGGGTGAGAAGCGGCTAACGCCGGGCAATCCTAGAAAAAGGGGTAAAACGACCTGATCTGCCTGAACCCTTTTTCATCAATTGGCGTCCCAAACGTGGGGCCCATCAGCGACACGTGGATCCAGTGGGAGAGGTCCCAACGACAGAGTGAACGACTGCAACGATCGGGAAGAGCTCCTGCCCGATAGACCCTTGTCTGGCAGCCGATCATCCGAACTTCACTGGTTCCGAGCAGACCTCTCTCGAGTGATCTACGGTCCTGACTGGGAACCATCAGGAGTGCCACAGCATACGGAGAATAGAGGACGATCGGGCGCTGGAAACGGAAGACGAGAAACCGTCCATACGGTCCGGGTAAGGTCGTGTAAACACGACAAAATTGCGAATTGATTGTTTGATTGTCATTGGAAAATACTAGTATTACGCATTTGATTGTTTTGTCCTGAGAGATTCTCTGTCTACAAACGGGGAAGGATAGGAGTATTCTCCCTTTGCAGATAGTGAAGGGTGGGTAGCGCAGGCTTATGCCCCCGTTGTAACCCGTCGCGCCTACTTCCCTCTCCATTTGATTGATTGTTATCCAAGCATCTATTGTTTTGGAATTGGTTCTCTTTGGATCATTCTCCATTTGCAAACAAGCACAGAGTCGCCATACTCTGTTTAGTCTTTGCAGATAGTGAAGGATAGCTAACGCAGGCCTTTGCCCCCATTGTAATCCGTCGTGCCTATTTTTATCCCCCACTGATTGATTGTTTGACCGAACACTGATCGTTCGGAATTGGTTCTCGGAAAGGATCTTCTCTGCCTACAAACAGAGAGGAACAGGAAGATCTCTCTTTGCAGATAGTGAAGGGTAGGTAGCGCAGGCTTTTGCCCCCGTTGTAACCCGTCGCGCCTATTGTATTCCTCATTTGATTGATTGATTGTTTGTCCGAACTTGACTGTTTGGAATTGGTTCTCTCTTTGGGTATTCCCTATTTGCGAATACTGTAGAATAGAAATATTCTACCTAGTCTCCGCAAAGTAGTGAAGGATAGGTAGTGCTGACTTTTGTCCCCGTTGTAACCCGTCATGCCTATCTCCCCCCCATTGCTCAGTAGTTGGTTCAGCCCGGACCATTTATTAGAGGTAGACCATCTGGCTCCACCGGAGGACACCCCTAATAAAAAGGACATATATAAAGAAAATGCGGATTAGCCGCTGTATCGTGCTAGCAAATAAAAGAACATAAGAATCGTTAGGAAAAACAAAAGGAATCAAGTAAAATCAGTAGGCCACTGATGAGATCTCTTTTCAACCTCACTGAAATGGAAGCATTAGGAACAACCCCTCAGGAAATATGAAACTAGTGAGGAAAACCGAACTCAACACCATGATGACTGCGAAACAGCTCGGCTCCACCGACCACCCCGCCCAATTAACGACAAACCCTAGGCAAATATTAGAAATATACAACACTATAGCAAAGTAACAGGTTAAAAGTTTTTATTTGAACAAAAATATATTAAACAACTATTTACACAACAAACGGCTGCAACATCAAACCCACAATGCATTTCGCCGTCTGCTTGACGCCGTTCCTGTCCCTCCTTCCCCAAAGTAGCAATGTCGGGCTACTTTAGGCTACTTTCTAGTAGGTTTTTGGGCGTCAGAAAGTCTGCAAAAGCCGTCGGCGGCGGCCTGGGGTGGAGAACCATTACGCGAATAGTCCGGAGGCGACACCACGCGCCAAGGCCTGTCCCCACGATGAACCAAGGGACCCGCTCCTGTGGCCTGGGGTGGAGAAGCGGCTGGCCGCCCCTCGGCCGGAGAAGTCGTGGGGTGAATGGCCCGGCCCGGAATGAACTCGTCCTCCCATTCCCTTCTTCTCCCGGCGCCTTGCAGACCACGGGGGAGGGATGTCTTGCATATGCCTCCGACCCCCCCCCCCTCTTCTTCATCGCCTGGTCCGGCCATAACAAATGTCAGCGAGACGCCGTGGGGTGCACTGGGAGGGAGAGGCCGCGCGGACGAGCCTCTCCCGCCTCCCCAGGTGGAGGCCCCTCACCTGCACCCCCAACGCTCCACGCACCCGGCAAAGGGTTCGTCCACTCTTGCGGTGCAGGGACGCTCCACGCACCCGGCAAAAGGTTCGTCCACTCTTGCGGTGCAGCGACGCTCCACTCACCCAGCAGGGTCTCGTCCACTGCGGCGGTGCAACGACGCCTCGCCCGGCAGGCTGGAATCCGTCTGCTCTTTCGACCCAGTGACTGCCGGTAGCTGCAGAACTCCTAAAAATGGCGGTCGACTCTGCAGGAATGAACCTGGCGTGCAAGGATGGCCTGGTCGCTGGCCAGCTAGAAAAACGAGTCCTCCGTTCAGAAACGTTCTCCTCAGCTTTGAAGATTCTACGAGAACTGCAGGGGCCCCAGGCCCCCGATGGAGAACGACTGCCATGATTGCCCACAGAACGACCAAGACGTAGCCACGAGACGTTGGCGCCCTCATGCTGGCGCCAGCCTCAGTTTTTGAATGACCAAAAATACTGCAGACTACCGATTTGATCAGTTCCGGTGGAACATCAGTACCACCCGGTAGGAAAGATTGTTGCCCCTCCCTTTTCTTTGATTGATGGTTCATGTCACCGGTCCCTTCTGTTGCCCCTTAACGAAACTTCTGGACTGCCGAAAGAGGTTCTGGTCCGACCACGAGTTGGTGGAGACATTTTGACTATACTTGGACCCGCCTGACCCCACCCAAAATGGCGCCGGTACAAACGAAACTCGCAATTCCCCGTTGTGTTCCGGATGCTCAGACTTGATATCATGAGATATGTATGCAGTTTTTGAAGCACATGGCGGGAGGGGATGAGTATTGCTTGAACATTCGAACAATGAATTTGATATTAAGTTCTGACGCATCATTGATTACAGTATTATTGAAAGTTCGAACCTTTTTGACACTGATGGTACTTACCCACAATGAATTTTCGATATGATTTTATTGCACTTATCGTACCTTGATGAAATAAAACCACCGACTCAGTTATGTTTTCCGCAGATAAATATGCCCTCATGTACAGTTCCAGTCTGCTCCGTGGCTGGCCCACGTGGTTGTAGGCCTGCATTTGTACGTCAACATTTTTTTAAAATAAAGATTTTGTGACAAACAAATATAGTCGTAGCTTTTGGATTGGTAAGTTCGAATACATAGCCCTTGTGTCCGATCTACGTAAAATACAGGCGAAATAAAGCAAGTCGATTACTGAAAGGTTAAAAAGCAAAGTACCCAGAAATATTGAAAATGTGAATGATCCAAGTTTGTTGCGTGTGTTTTTTACTTTTGTGCAACATAAGGCAATCGATAAAGGTCCCGGTGTTCTGTTTTACTTTGTATGCCACATATCTCAGGGAAATTGTTTCAGATGCCCCTAAACCAGACCCGGTACCACTGTAGACCACCCCGACTCCTCGAAGAAGAACACGAGTTCACCCCCACTTTACACTGATTGCCCTTTTGTTTCGACCCCCCCCCCACACAAGATCCGCAATACCACACGTGGGCGATCTATGCAACGTGCAGTCCATCAATGATTATGCCTCCCGCACCACCAGTCCCTCTGGGCTTAAACCGCCGAGATGGAAGGGACTGCACCCCGCGGAGATAGGTCGAATACGTGGTAAGTAAAAGCCTTTTGGGTTTATGCGCGCGAATGTGTCTTAAAACGCTGCCCCCGCCCCTTCTTTTTCCCCTTCTTTCTGCAGGTCACATCGGAACATCGACTAAAGTATGGAGAAGACCTAAGCAACGCGCCATGGTTCCGCGGGGACAAATGATACATTATCCATGGGGACTGCCCCTGAGGACATGACGATTTTGGGTGATATGAATGCACGCGTGTATGACCGGATGTGTATAACTCGACTGGATATACGTTGCACGCGTTGGCTTGATAAGAGAGATGTTTTTGTACGACTTGAGTGATGATCGAACGACCGATGGAATGGTGAAAAAGGGGGGTCTGAACATGGTGCCTATACACGACGAGCAAACATAGATATAAAACTCCCTTACTTAGAAACAACCGTCTCTCTCTCTCTGAACCCAGTGACTGGAGGGGTGGCCTGAAGCAGAAACTTGGCGGGTTATTGCAGTATGACAAAAATATGACTCCAACCGGCCCCCGAATAATGCAACCAAGAATGACGTGCACCTACGAGTAGATTCTTACGCCATGAAACTCGAAGTTGCCCATTGTTCCCCCAACTAACACCCTCCGTTGCCTCAGCCTGGATACCCATTCGCTAAAAACGATTCAAAGATCCCACCGTAAGTACTAGCCCGACCAGGATAGTTCCCGAACAATTGACGAAAGTATAAGTATTTGCAACAGAGACCAACAACAAAAGACAGCCAGACGAATTAACCACTTGGATGCTAAGGTCCCTGATAATCCTCCATTAAATTTCCATTGAAATCAATGGAAACTCCATGACGAGCTGAGCTCGTCATGAGCGTCGAAGGGGTTAAATAGGAAACTAAGGATGCGCAGCATGCAGGAGGAAATATCTTTGGCCAAGTACTGTTCTATGTTTTGTCTTGAGTTCTGTATGTAAATACATGTACCCCCCCGCCTGAATTCATGTGTACGTAGTATATGGATTTACGTTGTCCCTCAGTCTGTGTTTCTATATAATATGACCCCTACTGTTTTGTGTTGTGTGCGCACCAAAATGGCCTATTATTGTACACGTTTCTCTCTCTCTTCCTTTCCCTTCATGTTGTACGTATACCGAATAGTTCATTTAAAATGCGAACGACCCCTGCTCCCTCTTCCTTTGTGTGGTAATGTTGTGCCCCGCCGGCACGAGCCTAATTGGTTTTTCGAACACAAAGGTGATCGACAAATTGCCAGAAACTAAAACAATTGTAATTTGCCATGTTACTACCTCTCCTTTCTGTAAAAATGATAGAACTCGAATTGGCTATAAAGGAAAGGACAGGTAAGACGACTGATGTCCCCCTAATCTGGCCCTTTTTATAGGAGGACTATACGTCAGTGGCCTTCTGCTCTCAGCTCGTTAGAAACACAATCTCCTATGCCCAGATTGCCCCACCCCTCCGCACCCAAGTACGGATGTCCAAAACGTCCCCGTTCCTCCCGCTTGACCCCAACTCCGTAAACTCGAGGTATAACTGATGACCCTGCTTAACTGTTGCTCCCCGAGAAAAGAGTGTTCAGCCTCTACCCCTCTCTCATGATGATAAAAGACTGCCAGGGCTAGGGTCAGAAAGCCACATGCGACATGAATGAACGCCAAATAGACTTAGTACAAACTCAGTAGACATGCCTGTATACATGCTCCACAGTGATAACTTCTGACCGTGACCGATGAAACGTACCCCCAGCTACCTAGATCTGGGACGGAATTGAAATGTATAAATGCCTTCTCTTGCCAGTTCGCTAAAACCTGTTTTGTACCCATTCAAGGATACACAGTCACCGGAGGAGAGGGGCTGGACGTGACGCACAGCCTGGCCACAGATCGTGAGGCACGTGTGACCTCGACCTAAGATGGAGCCGCAGAGCAACGGGACGCGGGACGATGCACCACTCTCAAACGCAGAAAACGAAGGAATGGAGGGCTGCCTTGAAGCCTTGACTTGTTGACCCACGCGTGCCAGAAGTCCCCGCCCTTTGAGCCCGATTGATGGACCTGCCTGCGCATCACCCTTTTGCTCCCTTGGTCCGTCTCAAAGATCCGGTCCCACTCCGCCCTCTCCTCCCTCGATTATCTGACAAAACCCCTTCTATCCTTTCCACGTGGAATTTGACTCCGAGAAAGAAATGCAGGTGCCCAGCATAAGGCACCCTTAAGAGAGATTAGCTAGGAAACAGGACTGTGGCCTAACGGCAAAGGACAGATCACATCCTGCGACGTGTAAAGAAGGACCCGAGCTGGACCTATAGCTCCACCGCCGGTGCTCAACAGCGCCAACGGGAGAAAACGAACTACCAGAGCCTACCAGTGAAGACTCGCTTCTAAAAAGACACTGTGGCGAAGACCCCCCCCCTTTTTTTCGGAACTTTCTACACCCCTTGACTAATTGCTTGTATTGGACTAAATTCCTCCCTCAACCACTTTTGCCTGTAAAATGTTTCATCGGTCACTTTTTAAATACGACAAATGTAAATTTATATGTATTCCACCTCGTATGTCGCATCAACTGCACACGGTTATATGCAAGTCTACCAGTATTGACAAACGCTATTTCATTGACTACACACGACTATATGTACACCCCGTCAGTTATGATAAACACGGAAATGACCTATCTTATGTAAAAAGCGGCGACTGTGGAAAATGACAATGTATATGTACATAAGCGGCGTTCATTTGTGTTCACCCTCGCCACTGTTGAAGGTAAAGCGAAAGTCACGAAACAGTGGCCCCGCCATCTTGTTCCCTTTTAGGCCCCATCACGAACATAGATAGGAGCCATCTGTGTGTCATGACCTCTCTGCCCATTGCCAATAGCCAGCTCTCTCTCTCTCTCTCTCTCTCTCTCTCTCTCTCTCTCTCTCTCTCTCTCCAGCCTCGCAAGCACCCCGCGCCCCGACAGCCCCCGGTCTCTCCTGATCGGGCCATAAACGCACCGCTAAACACGACCTTGTCTCCGTGCTGAACCCCTGCCCCCTCGCTCTTTCATCCTACCCATAGAACGGGCCCTTTTGGTAACCTCTTCCTCCCTGCCCGATTGCCCGGCCTGATCCCAGGCCATCACCTAGCCCAACAGATGCAGTTTATTGCTTCCTACAGTAGGACCTCGCCTCACATCAGAGGAGCGGTGATTAATCAAGGCCTTCACACCCCTAGATCTGACCGACACCCCTGCATTCCTCCCAGGAACACCCTTCCTCTCTTCTGATGACCCCCCCCCCCCGGCTACACCTGGCCTCTCGACCCAGTCCCATATCATAAAACTAGGTCTCGTGGATGTACCCCCTCCGGCCCCGCATAGCGAAACGTGATCTTATCGCCTGCCCAACCTTAGATCTGACTACCCCCCCTTGCCCTCGTGTCCTGTTAGGACGTCCGGCTGCAGATTACAATCACATGTTACATTTAGGAGGGGAAAACAACATCAGAACGACCGGTATGGGAATAGGCCTGAAGCTGGGATTCCAAACATGCCTTTTTCGTACTTCAAAGTGTCTTTATTACAATAAAGAATGTTTGTACATCATAAACCTGTGTATAAAAGACGGAGCCGTAGAGAAACTTGTTAGAGCACCTCGAGAAGATACCCTGTTGTCTGATTTGACGTGTTCTGTTCCGTCGGAAATAAACTCCTGTTTCCTGCCTTCCAGTCTCCAGCGCCTGCCTCTTTATTTGGTAATCGTGAGTTGGGTGAGAAGCGGCTAACGCCGGGCAATCCTAGAAAAAGGGGTAAAACGACCTGATCTCCCTGAACCCTTTTTCATCAGTGGAAGCGACTGTGTTGATCTGTCGGGTCATGGTGAGGGACAGTCGAGGATGATGCTGAGGTTCCGGGCGTGGTCCGTAAGGGTGAGGGGGCTGCTGAGGGCAGTGGGCCACCAGGTGTTGTCCCATGCAGAGGGGGAGAGTCCGAGGACAAGGACATCTGTCTTCTCAGAGTTAAGCTTCAGGCTGCTGCTGCTCATCCAGGATGCAATGTCCTTCATTCCTTCCGGGAAGCGGAGTCTGGTGGTGAGGGGGTCCTTGGTGAAGGAGAGGATGAGCTGGGTGTCATTAGCGTGACTCCAGTGGCGTAGTGAGCACGAGACCAACGTCTGGGCATACCCTTCCCACATAGGGTGAACAGCAAAACACACAAATCGATGGACGGAATGTTGCACAATGGCAAAACATTCACCCCCAGTCACAGATCTGGGTTTAATCCATCGTTATTTTGGTCACCAAGCCACCCCAGTTCAACTGCTGTTTTTGCATCTGTCACCCCGAGTAGGACGGGTATGCTCAGTCCCATGCTCTCCACACCACTGGAGTCAAGCTATCCTGGCTGAAGACGGCTGATAGCCAGAAACCGGTCCTAGGATGCTTGATTCCGGTCCAGGTAAGACATGACTAGGCAGTTCGGGCTGGACTGTTCCCATGAGGCACAGGGTCAAGGCTGATTTGCATATGGCTATGTCTGAACCGGGGTGGTGTGGTGAGCAAAAAAACGATGGATTTAGGCTCAGATCTCTGTACTGGGGTAAATGTATGACATTGGTCTGCATTCTGTCCATCAACTGTTGTTTTTGCAATACATCCATAGTGCATTGTTGCTGAACTATGGGATCCTGGAGGCAAATTTTGAGCATTTGGCATTGTCTGCGGTTCAAACACATCCCCCCCCCCCCCATGCCACGGGGTGAGTAGCACGCTTTACACACCCCTGATTGATTGATTGAAACAACTATTTGAGGGGAAAGTATCGGTGGAGGACTTGCGGGTGGAGTTCCCACTCGTTGACTGTGTTGCTGAATCCTGCTGAGGAGGTTGGCTAAATCAGTGCCCATCCCTGGAAGGAACTCCGCTAACGAGTGGATGTTTTAATGGAGAGCCCAACTCCAAATGGTTTGAGACAGTTGTGGAGAGCGTAATCCCCATTTCTGTAGCTAATACATGCCTGTCATATTGTCTGTCCGAACTAGGACAACCTTTCCTATTAGGCGAGGAAGGAATGCTTTCAATGCTAGGTGTACAGCTAGAAGCTCTAAGTAGCTGATGTGGAGCTCAAGGTATCTGGTCTTCCACAGGCCCTACACTGTCAAATCCTGTAAGTGTGCATCTGCTGCAACAATGGTGTGCAGAACAGGGTTGAGGTAAGGCCGTCCCGCAAGAGGCTGTAGGTGTTCCACAACTGCTGAGAGGAATGAGTGTGGTGGCTGATCAACACTAGATAGTCCCAATGACCTCTCTGTCTGAGATCACTGTTGTACTAAGAATTCCTGCAACAAACGCATGTGTAGTCTTGCATGAGGTACTACGGCTATGTAGGAGGCCATCATGCCTAAGAGGAGCATGACTGTCCTGACTGTAAGCTGCTGGTTTGGTTGAAACAAGGGGATTAGTGTTTGAAAGGATCCTTGCAGAATTGGGATAGGCTAGGCCTATGTGTGCGTTGAGAATAGTTCCGAGGTAAGGCTGGATCTGTAGGGTTTCGAGGTAGGACTTGGTGCCATTGATGGAGAACCCTAGGTGATGAAGCATATCTATTGTGGTTGGTGTGTGATTTTGCACTGTTTGACCAGCGGTAGCTTTGAGAAGTTAATCATCTAGATAGAAGAATACGTGGACTACCTGTCTGAGCAGGTGAGTGACTACTACTGCAAGTCACTTGATGAATACCTGAGGTGTAGTAGTCACCTCATAGGGGAGGGGGGGTCTTTGAATTGGTAATGCTTTCAGCCTACCACAAACCTGAAATATTAGCAATGTGCCGGATGTATTATAATGTGTAAATAGGCCTCTTTAGGTCAAGCGCAGCCATGAAGTCACCTTGCTAAAGAAGTGGAAAGAAATTCTGAAGGGTTACCACATGAAAGTGTTCCGATAGGATGTACTTGTTTAGGGGCCTGAGGTCCAGAATGAGCAGTAAGGATCCAGCCTTCTTGGGTATTAGGAATTATAGAGAATAAACTCCTGTACCCTGCTAATATATGGGGACAGACTCTATAGCCCTTTTAAACAAGCATTTGCAATGCAATAGGTCTCGAATTTGCGAGAGTTTAAGCTATTGGCATTGTATTTGACAATGCCTTTTGTTTATGTTTTAAAAACCAACACGTAAATAAAAGGCATTGCCATTTACAATGCCAATAGCTCAAACTCTCACAACTGCGAGACCTATTGCATTGCAAATGCTTGTTCATTTATCAAGTTAAGCATAGACTAAACAAAATCAAAATATGATGAATCCTGCTGGTTTATAAACCAAGACTTTTGAAGTTATTGCATATCACAGATTCCCTTGGCAGTAATACATATAGCTTGGTCCATAAACTTTACCCAAGAGAGCCAGACTGTAAGTAACCCACTCGGTGTACCAAAGGGCACAAGTAGATGTCGTTCGCAGGTCCACTTAGCCTATTCCAAGCCGGGTATATCAGCCATTCTAACTGCAATTAGACCTGTCAGCCATCCCTTCATCCTCCCAGGTTTTTCTTTCCCTGGACTCGAGATTAATTTATTTTTTGGTTTGTAATTTTATATAGCGCAGGCTTGAATGAAGACACTGGAGCGCTTTAAAAGAGCACAAGTTACATTACACAATGACTCTTTAATGTTTTGCAGCACCGGAGATTAAGTGATTACATTGAATCGCAAGATGTTGAACCGATGCAGACACTCGAACCCGGTTCCCCGGTTCCGTCATGGACAGCTCTGACCTTTACGCAGCTTTCCTGGAGCAAACTCACCTTGTAACTACAAACATGTTGTGCAACTTACGCCGAGCATGAACAGGATTTCCGGAATCAACAGGGGCTGCTGGAGGGAGGAGCAAGGTTAGGGGAACCAATAGCCTGGCACTGGGAGGACTTCAAAGGAAGTCACTGCTTATCCGCCGACGTAGGCGCCTGGGCGCTCAGCGGGAAAATAAGTTACGGAAGGCGATGAGCTGACTCAGCTGAGGCAAGTGAACTTTGGAATAATACCAAGAAAGCAGTACTGAGGGAACCTTGTAAAAGGAACAAACTGAGCTCATATTACAGCGCACCTGATCTATGAGGTAAACAAGTGAGTGTGTAGCCCTAGAGTCACAAACTGCCACTAAGATACTAAGAGAGCAGTACTGAGGGAACACCTTGTAAACCGAATACATTGAGCGCTTGTTACAGCGCATTTGACATGCTGTGAGGTAAACAAGTGGCCATGTAGCCCTCGGGTTACAAACTGCCACCAAGCCAGGCTGGATGTGGCCTTACGTCACGTCCGAGCTGCCAACTTTGGAGCTAAGGTTCGATCATCGGCGTCGCTCATCTTCCTGTGATTCTGGGCAATTCACTTAATCTCCCCGTACCTACTAGAAATTAATGTGTCCTTGTGTAACGTAACTAGTGATAATGTAAAGCACTCCAATACTTCGGGTCGAGTTCGCAATATATACATCTGCAAGAAAAACCAGTGATGGAAGCCCTGCGTGTGCCCGGTGAGTGGGGTTGGGAGGGTATGTGTGTGCGCGTTTGTGTGTGTATGCAAGCCCTGCGTGTGCCGGGGGGGAAGAGGGGGGTGAGTGTTTGCGCGTGGGAATGTGTGTGCGCATGCGTGAGTGTGGCTGTGTGTGTGCGTGCGTGAATGAGAGAGGCGAGAGGCTGCTGAATGTTGAACAGGAGATGTGCACGTGCGCGCCCACGAGGTGAAATCCGCTGAGGGAAAGCACGTGCCCATCCCCTGTCCAACATTCCAGGCAAGCCGGCGACATAAGGTCATTCACTGACGCGAGACCTAAAAAGGAGGGTTTTGACCTCTTTGAGGAGTTTTTAAAAAAAATATTTTTATTTGAAAGATGACAGACAAATTCACTGTTACTCATACAATACACAATCCAAGTTACATTTAGCATCACATTAGGAATCAAGTTCAGTTGGACCCACATATTACACATTTTGCTCTCCATCCCTGTTCCTTTGCACCTCCAGTTCCACCACAGGCGATACACAGATATCCCCCCTGTACAAGTTCCATTTGGACCATTTCCTGTCCCACTTCTTCGGGCACCCCCTTGCAATAAACACTTCTTTCTCAGCTATCATGCACCTACCTAGCTCCCTCTGCCATACCGCTACTGCAGGTGGTCGAACTCCATCCCATCCCCCAGCAATTTCCCTCTTAAATAGTGTGAAACCTAACTTTACAAACTGCTGTTCTACCTCCGTATGATCAGTCGCCTCCCATATGTTGAGCAGGCCCAGTCGTGGCGTCAAAGTAAGCGGCTTCCCCAGCGCGGAATGCATATGTGACGTAATTCTGTCCCAACGGCTCTGTACCATCGGGCATTCCCATATCATGTGGTAGAATGTGGCTGACTGCCGACAGCCTCTTAGACACAGATCGTCTGGCCGAGCCCCAATCCTCGCAAGAGTGACCCCAGTCAGATATGAACGGTGGAAAATACGGAGTGGGATAAGGCGGAATCTATGCATGATGGCAGCCTCTCTGGGAGACATTAACGCCTGCCTCCAATCCTAATAATAATAATAATAATAAAGAAGTTTGTATAGCGCTATGGCTGCACCATCCCGGCATGTCCCCGCGCTGTAGGACTGTGGAGTAAAAAAAAAAAAGACATAAGAGCTAACCAGCAGCAGATACCAGAACCCAACTAGCATGTAAACCAGTGAGTTTTTAATAGACAGCGAAACTACCTTTCTGTTTGCTCAAGACGCAGGTTAAGTGGAAGTTTATTCCAACTTATGGCAGCAATTACTCTGAAAGAGCGACCTCCCCTTTTTGCCCTCTTAAATCGATGAGACACCAAAGTGCCCATTCCACAGGACCGAAGTGCTCGCACTGGCTCATATCTGGTGATCAAGTCAGCCAGATATGGGGGAGCCTTCTGCCACAAGATCCGATGACAAGTCAAGAGGGCTTTAAACAGTATTCTTTTTTTAACAGGCAGCCAGTGGAGGGCCCCCAGAGCTGCACTGGATGCCGCTCTTCTGGGGAGTCTGAGCACAAGCCGCGCTGCCGCATTTTGTAGTACCTGAAGCCGCCCAATGCTTTTACAGGATGCTCCCAGAAAGAGGACATTCCCGTAATCAATCCGGGATGTGATCAAGGCCTGGGTCATCGTGCGTCTTGCCTCCAGGGGGAGCAGCTCCAGGGTTTTATTTAAAGATCTTGAGTACCCCAAAACACTTTCCGACCACCCGCCTACTATGCGACTCATAGGAAAGTGTAGGGTCTACCTAGATCCCTAGATTCTTGGCTTCGACGCACGGAATAGGTGCTACCCCCAGACACTTAGGCCACCAGTCGCCAGCCCATTTCCGTTTATCACCACCTACCACCAGTACCTCCGTTTGTGAACCATTCAGCTTCAGGCAATGATTGTCCACCCATACAGCTAATGCCTGCATACAAGCTCTAAAGTTGTCTGCTCCACCTGACGGTACTTGGGAAAGGGTGATCAGCAGTTGAGTATCGTCGGCGGAGGATACTATCTCTACGCCAAACGATTGCACTACTTCTGCTAAGGGGGCCATGTACAAGTTAAATAGGGTGGGACTCAGGGCCGAGCCCTGAGGCACCCCCTGATCCAGTGCTATTTCAGCCGATTGAAAAGAGCCTCTCTGGACCTGGAAACTTCTGCCGGTCAGGAAGGATTTCAGCCAGCCCAGCGCCCGACCAACCACACCACCTTTGTTCAGACACTGTAGCAAGGTGATGTGTGCTACAGTGTCGAACGCTGCACTAAGGTCAAGCATGACCAGTGCCATGGTGTGCCCTGCATCTGCGCCCTGCCTCAGTGTCTCTGACGCAATAAGGCAGTTTCGGTCAAATATCCTGCCCGAAACCCTGATTGGGAAGGGTGTAGGAGTTTAGCCTCCTCCAGGTAAGCCATCTGTTGTATGTTAGCTATCTTTTCTGCTATTTTAGCGGTGTATGGCAGCAAGGAAATCGGTCTCAGGTTGTCAAGCACTGAATGACTGATATTGGCCTTCTTCCTGATCGGCAGAACTATCGCCTTCTTCCAGCTAAGCGGAAGAGTCTGGGAGCTAAAGGAGACTTCAAGGACATGTCTCAAATAGGGCTCTAAAACCTCTAGACTTTCACCCACCACCCTAGGGGGGGCTGGGTCTCGTGGGGATCCCGACTTAACACTGTGACATATCCTACAAAGTTCCTTCGATGTGGGTACTATAAAGCACTCTAATCTCCGATCAGAGTGCCTAGCCTCCCTCGTTTCAACAAAACTCTCTCTCCTTGCCGGGCAGCTGGAGAAGGATCTGTATATGTTTCTAACCTTGCTAGCAAAGAATTCTGCCACTCTATTACATTCCGTGATAGAGTCAGACTCCGGGGCATTGGAGCTGGAAACCATAGAGATCTCTTTATAGATCTTAAAAAGTTCTCTTGCGGAGCATTCCGCCTCACTAATTCTAGTTTTATAGTGTGAGGCCTTTGCTTCCCTCACCTTCATCTGATAGCCCCTCTGGGCAACCCTATACTCATTTTTCTTCTGGGTAGAAAAGTCCCTGCGCCAGCTCCTTTCAAGCTTCTTACATTCAGACCTAAGGGCCTGCAAGTCTGTCGTATACCAAGGGGCCGACTTTCTAACTCTATTCCCTTGCTTACCGGTGTACAGCGGTGCCACCGTATTCAGGGCTATAAGGATACGATCTTCTAGATTTTTATTAGAGCTTTCACTATCTGTTCCTCCCGGCAACCCCCCTTCACGTAACCTCTCATTAAATGTGGACCGGGAAAAATTCTTCCACTTCCGGTAGGGATAGCCGGCTTCACCCCCCCCTCAACAAGTCTTCTGCCCCAGCGACACCGATTTCAAACGAAACCAGAGAATGGTCCGACCAGGGAACCGGGCGTGTGGCTTTCGTTGTTATACCCTCCCAACTGGCAAACACCGGATCCAGTAAATGACCGTGCGTGTGGGTGGGGGTAAGATTTTTCAATTCTAATTGGATGTCCTGTAGGTCTTGCTTAATCTCCACAGCCTCTTTAAGTTGGACATCCTCAAAATGAATGTTCAGGTCTCCTAATAACTTAATCTTACTACGCCTAAGCACCATGTGTGCCACACAATCTTGCAGACTCTGCCTAAAGCTACCAGCACTCCCTGGAGGTCTATAAAGAAGAATGCCAGATATATGACCCTGGGGGCCGGTTTGTAGCCCAAAACTACCGGCCTCACAATTCTCAATCACCAGAGGTTCAAGGGAACACACAAGGGGTGCTTTCGTAATTATTGCAATTCCCCCACCTTTCCCTGTAGGTCTATCCACTCTAGTCATACTATAGCCAGGAGGTAATGCTTCAATAACCTCTGGGTCCGAGTCCGCACCCAGCCAGGTTTCTGTCAGGAAGAATATGTCCATCTTCTCTTCCAAGAGAAGATCCCAAATCCGCAAGCCGTGTTTAGGCAGTGATCTGCAGTTCAGTAGACCCCCCCTGATAGCTTCTTACTCCTGATTTACACACCAGTTCTCTCCTAGCTTTAAAAGAACAATGGGGACATTTGCTGAATGAGGTAACCTCTAAAGTATGCCTACAGCAATCCGCTACCACAGAACATAGTGCCCATAGTTTATGTCAATCCTCTTCCTCAATTGTCCCTACGTCCCCCTCCCACTTCTCTTTAAGCTTCCTAAAGGAGTCAGGCACATTATTACAAAGTTTCCTATAAGTGAGGGAGGTCGCCTTGGTGTGCAGCTGCCCGTCCAACAGACGGTCCTCCAGAGGGGATGACTCCGGTATATCTACACAGCTAGGGAACGCCGTCATCAAAGCATGCCGTATTTGAAGATAGCGAAAGACCTCACTGGGCGCCAACTGGTATGCCTTCTTGAGCTCCTCAAACCGAAGGATTTTACCTTTCTTGATCAAGTCACCAACCTTTGAGATACCAATCATATCCCATTTATAGAATCCCGGGTATTGACAAAGCATACCTAGCTTCCGGGAATACCACAGCGGTGTCATTTTGGTAAGCCTGCCCGTCCAACCCAGATGAGAATTGGCCAATTTCCATACCTGCAGCGTGTGTTGAGTGGGACCTACAAAATGAGTCTTCCTAGTAGTAGAATAAAGTGCCCCAAGGTATCCAGATTTATCCATCGGTTATCTATCCAAAGCACATGCTGGATCATCTGGCTGGGTGTATAGCCACCTATTCACAGTCACCAGTTGCGAGGCCTAGTAATACAGCTGTATGTCGGGTAACGCAATGCTCCCATCATACCATCCCTTCATCAATTTCTGAAGCGCAATCCTCGGGGCCTTACCATCCCATAGTAACGTACACACCTCACCTTCCACTGCCGTAAAATAAGCATCTGGAACTCTATATGGACAATTCTGCAGAATATAGAGAAACCGCAGAAGGGCGAGCATCTTAAAAAGAGCAGCACGGCCAACCAATGACAATGGCAAAGATCTCCAGTGTTGGACATCAGCCCGCACGTCAGGGCCTAATCCTGCTCTTTCCAGCACTTCAAACATGTATGGCCATTCAACCGCGTCAAAACACCATGGAGGCATCAAGGGACAGTATGACTGCGTCCTCTTCTATATATCTCGGACGCGCCAGAACGTTATGAAGCCGATGGATATTTAGTGCCGTATTTCTCCCCGGCATAAATCCAGATTGGTCCGGGTGCACAAGGGAGGATACCACTGTTCCCAACCGCGTGGCGAGCACAAACCTTCGCCTCTACATTAATCAGTGAGATCGGTCTGTAAGACCTACAGTCATCCACCGGTTTGCCAGTTTTATGTATCACCACAATGCTTGCCAGCCGCTGATCTGGCGGTAAGGCTCCCCTTTCCCAGCTTTCCTGATACATTCCTCCCAAGTGCGGGACCACCTGGGAAGCCACTGCCTTTAAAAATTCTACCGGGGAACCATTGGGCCCCATCGCCTTTCCAGATTTAATTTGACCAATGGCCTTCCGAATCTCCTCGTCGGAAAGGTCCGCCTCCAGTAGCTCCCTATCTACTTCTGAAAGAGTCGGCACGTCACATTCTGCCAGCAATTGACGTGAGTCTTCCGCGGTATACACGGCTCAGGGCGAGTATACTGTTTCAAAATAATTAGCAAATGCATCTGCTATTTCACCTGGGCGGTAAAGAACTTCCCTATTCGGCAGCGTCAATTGAGGCACCCATCTAGCACCCTGCTCCTTCCTTTCCAACCAAGCCAGTGTCTTTCCTACCTCATCTCCAAGCTCAGCCTGTGGTGGGTAGCCGCCTGCTTAGCCAACATATGTTCTTGAGCCTTTAATTTGTATTCCTCTTTCTTAAGCATCAGGCTATGGAGTGTCCCATCCGAAGGATGTACCGCATATTCCGCCTCAAGCTGTTTAAGCGCATCCTCTAGCTGTTCTAAAATCTCACGCCATTTCCCAACATATTTTACCTTCAGCGACAGGGCATATCCCTTCAGAACCACCTTGTAGGCCTCCCAGATCGTCTGTGCCGACTCTACCGAGCCCACATTTTCTTCCAGAAAGCATCCCGTCTGCACCCCGAGCTCCGCCCTGATATCTGGGATTTTGAGCAATCATGGGTTGATAACTATAGTTTGACTCTGCTGCCTTTCCCCGTGAGTAAAGTCTATCCCTACTGGGGAATGATCTGATAGGCCACGGAGATATGTCCTAGGCCGCCTGAAGCTACCAACCGAGTGTAACGACCTAGTTGTCTCGGGATCGGTAACAGACACTTGCAAGGAGGACACAACACGTAAGTAGATATTGAGGACTTTAATGAATGTTAAAGAAAACTACAAGAAGCCAAAAATAAAGTGTCGCTGGAATCTTCCAGCCTTCTAAGTTACCAACCCACAGCACGAAATACCACTTGATATGCTGTGAGGGGCACTGTTAGTCTGTGGTTGTATCGAGGAGACAGGGAGACACACCGCAGGGGTCTCTACCTGAAGGGAGCAGCCGCTCGATCTCTTCCTCGGACTACTCCTGGGCGTTTGGCCAACCCACAGCACGGATGGACCAGACCGTCCTCTGCATATACGCCGGTCCCGGCGTATGCCAACAGAGGGCAGGAAACCCAGTGGCCGACAATACCACTCGATATGCTGGGAGTGGCAAAGGTGTTCTGTGTTTGGACAGAGGAGACAGGGAGACACCCAGCCGGGGTCTCTACCCGAAGGGAGCAGCCGCTCGACCTCTTCCTCGTTCTACACAGGGACGCTGAACACCGCCTGGTGTTGCGTCTCCGATGTTCCCAACAATGGCAGAGGAAAGGGCGAGAGCAGCCGCTCGATCACCCCTGGACACCCGGCGGCGTGACGCGGCAAACACCTCCCGGTGTGCGTCACAGCGGGTATCGCTTACAATGCCGGCAGGGCTGGGAGCCACGGCTCCAACCAGCGTCTGCAACGCCGAAGCTCTGAGTCCGCCGAGTCTACACGGCGGTAGGCTGAGGCTCGGTTGAGCGTCTGAACTGACACAGGGTGAGCTATACGAGACACGGCCCAGGGAGTAACGACTCGACCTACCTCCGTTCTCGCAGACAACTCCCACCGCTTCTCTTCTCCCCGAAAGCCTCTGACAAGGATGCAGGAGTGCCGGTACCAACTCAATATCCGACAGCGTTACTTCCCCCGGGTTCCTCCTTTATGGGCGTGTTTACCCCTGTGTTATGCAACGGCTTTCCCGTTTGCATAACCTAGCCTGCTAAGCGTCCTAGGAGTTGTAGTCCGTCTTCGCCGATCACGGCTTTTCCCCCCGCATGACTGGAATTCCTGACAGTACATCCTCCCTCTCTCAGCGTCTCCCCGCGGGGCCTGCGCTGGAAGGGAAACGGCGATGAAACAATGCGACCAAGCGCGGTGCGTGAACTCCCACGGCAGGTTCCCAAGATTGTTCCTCAGGGCCATAGCCTTTCCACGCCACTAGGTACCACAGCTTGCCCCTACGCCACTTGGAATCCAGGATTCCCGATACCTCGTACTCCACCTCCGATTCCACGCATATCGGCCTAGGTGTTACTGTCTTCTTGGAGGTCGCCGGTTTGAGCAGTGAAACGTGAAAAACTGGGTGAATACGCAAGGACTGGGGCAAACACACCTTCACGTTCAACGGACCCAAACACTTGTTGATGCGATAGGGGCCCATGAATTTGGGATGGAAGACACTGTTCTTTCGGAATCTCATGTTCCTCGTGGAAATCCACACGTAGTCTCCTGTTCTGTACAGTGGCCCCGGTCTTCTCTTTCTGTCCGCCGTTGTTTTGTACCTCCTTTTTGCCTCAATCAGGACCGCCCTCGAGCGCAACAAGGTGTCCTTTATGTGTGCCACCCTGTCCGCTGTGGCGGGTATCTTGGTCTCTTTGAGAGGATGGAGAAATGGCAGGAACCTAGGATGACGTCCATAGCTGCTGTAGAAAGGAGATGATAGGGTGGAGCTGTGTGTGGCGTTGTTATATGCTATTTCCGCAACCCACAGCAAGTTGACCCATTCTTCTCTTCCCTGGTCCACAAAACATCGCAGATACTGTTTGAGCGTTTGGTTCAGGCGCTCCGTCTGGCCGTCCGTCTGAGGGCGGTAGCTGGTGGACAGGGTT
Source organism: Lissotriton helveticus (assembly GCF_964261635.1). Lineage (NCBI taxonomy): Eukaryota > Metazoa > Chordata > Amphibia > Caudata > Salamandridae > Lissotriton > Lissotriton helveticus. The sequence goes on from NC_136067.1 coordinate 56,053,447, forward strand.
GTTTTGACGTGCAATGCTGTGCACCAGGTTTTCCAAAACTGGGCTGTAAACTGCGACCCCCGGTCTGACACGATCACCCCCGGCAAACCATGTAACCGTACCACATTCTTCAGGAGTAAGGACGCCAACTCGCCGGCTGTAGGGACACGTTTGCAAGGGATAAAGTGTCCCATTTTCGTCAAATAGTCCACAACCACCAAGATCGCCGTCATTCCTTGGTCTACCGGCAGGCCCACAACGAAATCAAGCAATATGTTATCCCAAGGTTTCTCCGGGGTAGGAAGCGGACGGAGGAGCCCTTGGGTTCGTCTGTGATCGGCCTTCATGGTAGCACATGTGGTGCATTCCTGCCCCCACCTCCGGACGTCCGCTCTCATTGATGGCCACCAGAATTGCCGTCCCATGCTGGCCACCGTTTTCTCGAAACCCGAATGCCCCGCACAAGGAGAATCATGGCACCAGACAAACGCTTGTTTCCGCAGTCGAGGCGTGGGCAGTAGTAGGCACCTGCCTTTCAGAGGTATCCCGTCCTTCACCTGCCAGTCTTTGTGGCTGTGGAGCCACCTCCTCCATGCGAATGAACGGATCCCTCTCTGGATTCCCCTAAGGAATGTATCCGGCTGAATAACCCCCTATACCATCTGAGGGGGAATGATGGAATGCTCTGCTACTGGCAGTGGTTCCTTGACAGCAGACTGTCTCGACAGGGCGTCCGCCTTCCTGTTTTCCGACCCAGGCCGGTACGTGATGTGGAAGTTGAACCCTGCGAAGAATAACATCCACCGCAACTGCCGGGGAGACAGATGCCTGGCTGCCGTCATGAACTGCAGGTTCCGATGGTCCGTGTACACCGAAACCACATGCCGGGCCCCCATTAACCAATGCCTCCACTCAGCGAATGCGTCCTTAATCGCGAGCAGTTCCTTCTCCGCAATGTGGTAGTTGCGTTCCGCGTCATTAAGTTTGCGGGACATGTACGCCACTGGATGAAGCACCCCAGTGTCCTGGTTACGTTGGGATAGGATTGCTCCCAGGGCCACATCCGATGCGTCCGCTTCTACCACGTAGGGGAGATCCGGATCGGGGTGAGCCAACACCGGTGCTTTACTGAAAGCGCATTTCAGGGCTTCAAAGGCTTCCTGCGCCTCCCGGGACCAGATGAACTCTGTGTACTTCCTCAGCAGTTGTGTGATCGGGGCCACCAACCCTGAAAATCCATCAATAAACCGCCTGTAGAAATTGGCGAAGCCTATGAAGCTTTGAACGTCTTTGACTCCTTGAGGCACCGGCCATTCTTTCACTGCCTTGATCTTGCGTTCCGCCATCTCTTGTCCGTCCGGACTCAGCATCACTCCGAGGAATTCCACTGAGGTAACGTGAAAATCGCACTTGCTGAGTTTACAAAACAGCATGTTCTCCCTCAGCTTCTGGAATACTGTCTTGACATGGTGTACATGTACCTCCTCATTGGCCGAATAGACGAGGATGTTGTCGATATATACGACGCCGTAGATATCCATCACATCCCTAAAAAAACCTCGTTCAGAAAAAAGCTGAAAGGCCGCAGGGGCATTGCACAGGCCGAACGGCATGACGAGGTACTCAAAAAGGCCGAACCTGGTCTTAAAGGCGGTTTTCCACTCGTCTCCGTCCCTCATGCGCACTAGATGGTATGCCCCTTTCAGATCCAGTTTTGTGAAGATACGAGCCTTTTTTACCTGTTCCAGGAGAACACTGATGAGAGGCAAAGGGTAGCGATTCTTGACGGTTATCGCATTCAAGGCTCTGAAGTCCACACAGGCTCTCAGTTCCCCGTTGGCTTTAGGGATGAAGAAGAGTGGCGAGGATGCCGGGGATTTGGACGGACGGATAAATCCCAGGCTTAGGAGCTTATCCAGGTACCCTCGGAGATGCACATTTTCTGGCTCCGTCAGGGCATACAATCGGCCGCTTGGAACGCTTGCCCCCGGTACCAGGTCGATCTGGCAATCGAACAGTCTATGTGGAGGGAGTACCTCGGCCTTTGCTTCATCAAATACGTCCTCATAACTGTGGTAAGCTTGAGGGAGTGTCACATCCTTTTCTGCCGCTGTGGCCACGGTCTGTTTCCCGCTTGCGCTGGAAAAAGGGGCTTTCGGACTCATTCCACAATGCTGTTCACAATACGGCGACGTCATCTCAATGCGATGCGTTGGCCAGTCCACTGACGGATTATGCTTCTGAAGCCAAGGTAAACCCAATATGACACCGTATTGTGGTGCTCTGATGATGTTGAAATCAATCTGCTCCAGATGGCTCCTTCCGTACTTCACCGAAAGGATCCCCGTGTGCTGCCCGATGGGCCCCGTCACCAGTCTCCTCCCGTCTACTGCATAGACATCTTCGGGTATGGCCTTTGGAAGAAGCATAAGCCCCAACCTGCTCGCCTCGTTATAATCCATGAACATGCCGGTAGCCCCCGAATCCACCATGGCTACAACGGGTATCCACTGGTCGTGTACCCCCACATGTATAGTGAGAAAAAGATGTCTTTGTCCCTTGGAGACAGCGGAGGATAGTGAAGGGATGTATGTGTGACTCCGAGATGCCCCTTCATTGGTCCGGGAGTCCTCTAGTTTTCCGCCGGGACATCCACCACGGCGGTTACCGACCGGTTGGCCCGGTACCGTGATGTTTTCGGCTTGGCAGGACATTCACGTACGTAGTGGCCCTTCTTGCCGCAGTAGAGGCACAGTCCCTGCTTATGACGGGATTCCTTCTCCGTGGCAGTGAGGCTTGCCCTTATAACGTTGATGTCCATGGGTTCTCCCTTGGCGGCGGCTGAGGGTTCAGGACTTCCCACCGTCACGTAGGACAGAAGGGCTTTCCCTTTTCTCCGGTGATCGCCTTTTCGATCGCTTATTCGATGGTCCAACCTCAATACCAAGCTGATAAGACCTTCACATGTCTTGGGTTGAGGGTCGATTTGTGCCACGACGTCCTTGAGCTCATCGCTCAGCCCTTGGTGGAAGAGCGCCGTCTGTTTCGCGACAGGCCACTTGGTTTCCGCAACCAACCTGCGGAATGCGTTGAGGTACTGGACCAGATCGTTGGATCCCTGTCTCAACTCTAGCATTTCACGGTCCGCAGTGTACGAATCGGCCCTTCGGTCGAATACCTTCAGGAATTCCTCACGAAACGCCCCCCAGTCGCATAGGATGGGGTCATCCCTGCTCACCAGCGGAACTGCCCATTGCGCCGCGTTTCCAGCCAAATAGGAAATAAGGAAGGCCACACGGGCTTGGCTTGTAGGGAACGACTTAGGCTTGCACGATAGATGAAGAGCCACCTGCGTGAGGAACACCTGCACTTTGTTGGGATCCCCATCATATCTCTCCGGTGTCGCCAAAGGTATGGAAACCGGCATTTCTACCACCACCGCTGGGTTTTGGTTCGTGCGGGAGGTGCTGGGCGTGAACGGGTCGCTCTGTAGGGCATCCAGCCTGTCCCTTACTTCGGCAGTTTCTAGCCTTGAGGCCGTCAACTCTACTTGCATGGCGGCTAAGGCGGCCAGTAAGTCATCAAGCGACGCCATGTCTGACACCGACCAGGAGACGGTTAATGTTGAAAAGGTCGGATATTTTGTAACGACCTAGTTGTCTCGGGATCGGTAACAGACACTTGCAAGGAGGACAACACGTAGGTAGATATTGAGGACTTTAATGAATGTTAAAGAAAACTAAAAGAAGCCAAAAAGAAAGTGTCGCTGGAATCTTCCAGCCTTCTAAGTTACCAACCCACAGCACGAAATACCACTTGATATGCTGTGAGGGGCACTGTTAGTCTGTGGTTGTATCGAGGAGACAGGGAGACACCCAGCCGGGGTCTCTACCTGAAGGGAGCAGCCGCTCTACCTCTTCCTCGGACTACTCCTGGGCGTTTGGCCAACCCACAGCACGGATGGACCAGACCGTCCTCTGCATATACGCCGGTCCCGGCGTATGCCAACAGAGGGCAGGAAACCCAGTGGCCGACAATACCACTCGATATGCTGGGAGTGGCAAAGGTGTTCTGTGTTTGGACAGAGAGACACCCAGCCGGGGTCTCTACCCGAAGGGAGCAGCCGCTCGACCTCTTCCTCGTTCTACACAGGGACGCTGAACACCGCCTGGTGTTGCGTCTCCGATGTTCCCAACAATGGCAGAGGAAAGGGCGGGAGCAGCCGCTCGATCACCCCTGGACACCCGGCGGCCGTGACGCGGCAATCACCTCCCGGTGTGCGTCACAGCGGGTATCACTTACAATGCCGGCAGGGCTGGGAGCCACGGCTCCAACCAGCGTCTGCAACGCCGAAGCTCTGAGTCCGCCGAGTCTACACGGCGGTAGGCTAAGGCTCGGTTGAGCGTCTGAACTGACACAGGGTGAGCTATACGAGACACGGCCCAGGGAGTAACGACTCGACCTACCTCCGTTCTCGCAGACAGCTCCCACCGCTTCTCTTCTCCCCGAAAGCCTCTGACAAGGATGCAGGAGTGCCGGTACCAACTCAATATCCGACAGCGTTTCTTCCCCCGGGTTCCTCCTTTATGGGCATGTTTACCCCTGTGTTATGCAACGGCTTTCCCGTTTGCATAACCTAGCCCGCTAAGCGTCCTGGGAGTTGTAGTCCGTCTTCGCCGATCACGGCTTTTCCCCCCGCATGACTGGAATTCCTGACACCGAGGCTGCGTATGTTAAAAAGTTGTCAATCCGGGAAAGGCTGCCATGCACATTAGAGAAATAGGTCAAATCTATAGGAACACTTTGTAACTCCCGTCCCACATCCGAGAGACCCAGTGCCGTGGTAAAGTGTGCCATAAGCTCATTGGTCATAATGCCCTGCCATCTTGGGTGTCTGTCAGTTGCGTCATTCATGGTCATATTGTAGTCCCCCCCACCATTAATAGAACCCCATCTGGAAGATTGGTTAGCACTCGGCCCAACCCTACCAAGGCCGCCCTACCCAGCGCCGATGCCAAATAAACTGAACCTATATTTAAGGCTCTCCCCTCCCACTGAGCCCCAACCACTGCAAATCGCCCAGCCGGGACCACCTATGTATTACGAACTATCAAAGGAACGGTTTTCCTAACCAAAATACCTGTACCCCGAGAACCAGTGGTGTAGTCAGCATGTACATGGAGCTTGTATCCCCATCTATTTAGGGCCTTACTTTTGTTACCAACCAAGTGGGTTTCCTGTAAGAGGACTAAGTCCGGGGCTTGACTCTTTAGGTATTGTTGAACAATACCTCTTTTTATTTCATCACCCAAACCATTAACATTCCGGGGAAGGACAGAGAGCATGGAATCACAGTCAGCCATCATCTAACGACCCGATATACATCATGCCCCAGGTCGAAAACACGGTCAACAATATCAGTGGCAACTTGCATAGAAAGGAATTCGCAACATTTATCAGTCTCTCACATATAAGCGTAACAGAAGAAATAAAAAAATAAATCTCGTTACAACCACAGTGAGGACAGTCTAATAGACCCCTAGCAACGAAATAAGCTCGCCCACCAAGGAAAACACATATCTTTAAAAAACGGATCCTCCTGAGGCTTGAGCCGGGAGTAGAGCGAATTTGAGCATTTTTATTAGAAAGTGACAGAATTTCTTTGTCTTTTAAATCTTGCACTCACCTGCACTGAGCACTTCGCGCTTTCACGAGCCCTCTGACAGCTGAGCTACAAGCTTCCTCTGGCGAGGGTTTGTTTTGGTTTCCCTGCCGCCATTGCCCAGGACATAGGCCACGCCCACCTGGCCAGGCCACGCCCACCCCTACCTTCCCGCGCTATATAGAGAGCGCTGATTACAAGCGCTGCATCTTTAAAAAACGGAACCTCCTGAGGCTTGAGCCGGGAGTAGAGCGAATTTGAGCATTTTTATTAGAAAGTGACAGAATTTCTTTGTCTTTTAAATCTTGCACTCACCTGCACTGAGCACTTCGCGCTTTCACGAGCCCTCTGACAGCTGAGCTACAAGCTTCCTCTGGCGAGGGTTTGTTTTGGTTTCCCTGCCGCCATTGCCCAGGACATAGGCCACGCCCACCTGGCCAGGCCACGCCCACCCCTACCCTCCCGCGCTATATAGAGAGCGCTGATTACAAGCGCTGCATCTTTAAAAAACGGAACCTCCTGAGGCTTGAGCCGGGAGTAGAGCGAATTTGAGCATTTTTATTAGAAAGTGACAGAATTTCTTTGTCTTTTAAATCTTGCACTCACCTGCACTGAGCACTTCGCGCTTTCACGAGCCCTCTGACAGCTGAGCTACAAGCTTCCTCTGGCGAGGGTTTGTTTTGGTTTCCCTGCCGCCATTGCCCAGGACATAGGCCACGCCCACCTGGCCAGGCCACGCCCACCCCTACCTTCCCGCGCTATATAGAGAGCGCTGATTACAAGCGCTGCATCTTTAAAAAACGGAACCTCCTGAGGCTTGAGCCGGGAGTAGAGCGAATTTGAGCATTTTTATTAGAAAGTGACAGAATTTCTTTGTCTTTTAAATCTTGCACTCACCTGCACTGAGCACTTCGCGCTTTCACAAGCCCTCTGACAGCTGAGCTACAAGCTTCCTCTGGCGAGGGTTTGTTTTGGTTTCCCTGCCGCCATTGCCCAGGACATAGGCCACGCCCACCTGGCCAGGCCACGCCCACCCCTACCTTCCCGCGCTATATAGAGAGCGCTGATTACAAGCGCTGCATCTTTAAAAAACGGAACCTCCTGAGGCTTGAGCCGGGAGTAGAGCGAATTTGAGCATTTTTATTAGAAAGTGACAGAATTTCTTTGTCTTTTAAATCTTGCACTCACCTGCACTGAGCACTTCGCGCTTTCACGAGCCCTCTGACAGCTGAGCTACAAGCTTCCTCTGGCGAGGGTTTGTTTTGGTTTCCCTGCCGCCATTGCCCAGGACATAGGCCACGCCCACCTGGCCAGGCCACGCCCACCCCTACCTTCCCGCGCTATATAGAGAGCGCTGATTACAAGCGCTGCATCTTTAAAAAACGGAACCTCCTGAGGCTTGAGCCGGGAGTAGAGCGAATTTGAGCATTTTTATTAGAAAGTGACAGAATTTCTTTGTCTTTTAAATCTTGCACTCACCTGCACTGAGCACTTCGCGCTTTCACGAGCCCTCTGACAGCTGAGCTACAAGCTTCCTCTGGCGAGGGTTTGTTTTGGTTTCCCTGCCGCCATTGCCCAGGACATAGGCCACGCCCACCTGGCCAGGCCACGCCCACCCCTACCTTCCCGCGCTATATAGAGAGCGCTGATTACAAGCGCTGCATCTTTAAAAAACGGAACCTCCTGAGGCTTGAGCCGGGAGTAGAGCGAATTTGAGCATTTTTATTAGAAAGTGACAGAATTTCTTTGTCTTTTAAATCTTGCACTCACCTGCACTGAGCACTTCGCGCTTTCACGAGCCCTCTGACAGCTGAGCTACAAGCTTCCTCTGGCGAGGGTTTGTTTTGGTTTCCCTGCCGCCATTGCCCAGGACATAGGCCACGCCCACCTGGCCAGGCCACGCCCACATCTCATCCCCCTGCCAGCTATAAATCATGTGTCCATACAGGAAGCGCAGCGGACGAGCGCAGCGGGCGCGACGATTGCGCGCCGAAGGCGCGCATAAGGCAAGCTCGTCTGCGCTCGTCCGCGCCGAGACCGGGCACAGGGCCACCCCCCCTGATCCATCACTCTCCCACCTCAGCAACAACTCTTCACCAATAACGTATACTTTGGAACAACTGCTCAGCATCAAGCAAACAAGTAGGTTGTCCCACTTCATACCAAAATTCCACTACAATAATCCCAGGATCGGACCTCTTAAGTGTCCTACCTGTACTGAGACGCCATCTACCCCTCATCCTACACCCCCGCCACTAGTGTCAGCAGCTCTTATAAATGTAAGATCACTGCCGAAACACAAATTTGAAATCGCAGATTTCATAGAATCGCAACATCTAGATATTTTATTCATCACCGAGACCTGGGGAGACGAAGCCTCTGGCCCGGACTTCAGAGACGCCACGCCTAACAATTACTGCGTGTGTAAGTTAGACAGACCGATAAGGAAGGGTGGAGGAGTCGCGATCATTTACAAAAATCACCTCACGACAACTACAGCAGAGACAACATACCCTGAATGCGAGGCCCTTCTCTTCTCAATAGGCCTATCCAGTAAAGCCACTTTCAAAGGCATGTTGATCTACCGTCCCCCAGGACCCAGAGCCAAATTCCTAGCACGCTTGGATCATATAATCGAAACATCAATTGGATCACCACAGTTTACCATCTTAGGAGATCTAAACTTTCATCTCGAAGTTTTAGATGACCCAGACACCACAATGCTCCTGGGAGATTTAGAGACAGCCGGACTCACACAAATTGTTAAAAAACCCACGCACAAAGCAGGACATACGTTGGATGGATTATTCACCAACCACCCTGAAATCTCCATCACCGAGGTCTTCCCTTTAATCTGGACAGACCACTCAGCAATATGCTTCTCTATTCCCACTAAACCCATTTCCCCGTGTTTGCCTCCTCCCGTTCCCACCAAATTCAGAGACTGGAAAAACCTAAATCTTGAACATCTTACTCAGATGATACAGGACAGCCCATTACTTAATGAGCATGATCCCATAGCAGCATCAGATACTTACATGGACAATCTGATTGAAGCCTGCGATAAATTAGCACCTTTCAAATCATCCCATCGGAGTAGAAAACTTCCTTCAGCCCCTTGGTTCTCTGAATCACTCAGACTCCAGCGCCAGCACTGCAGAAACCTCGAACGGCAGTGGCGCCGTAACTTTAATACGGCTGATAAGATCACCTACAAAAGCGCTCTCTCTAATTATAAAAAAATCATTAAAACAGAGAAAACCACGTACTACACAAACCAAATTAATCAGGCTAAAAACTCCTCAGGAAAACTATTCCAAGTAGTAACTTACCTGTCTAGCCCACCTGCCCCCCAGTCAGAGGGATCCCAAGCCCTCTCTGATTCATTGGCAAAATTCTTTGAGGACAAGGTCAGAGCCATTTTCAATACGTTTACACCTGACGTAGTGCACTCTCCCCCTCAATCGATCGTCGATACTGGCCCCACATTTGCAGCTTTTGAACCTACCACCTGCGAAAACACTCTTCCTCTGATCGCTCGAACCAAATCTGGTTCACCTTTGGACCCTTGCCCTCCAAGTATCTTTAACCTCATCCCTGAAGTCATTGCCCCACCACTTACCATCATATGCAATGCAATGTTTGCATCAGGTGTCTACCCTTCAGTATGGAAAAAAGCAATAATCAAGCCCCTACTCAAAAAGCCCAGCCTAGACGAATACCCAGCTGTCACACTATATTCATCATAACAATCTACTAGATGACACCCAATTTGGGTTTCGACAAGGCCACGGAACGGAGACGGCTTTATTAAAAGCTGCGGATGAGATCAGGGCTACGATGGATAACGGAGGAGCCGCAGTACTGATACTCCTCGATCTATCCGCGGCCTTTGACACGGTCGACCATGTCACCTTGATCGACCGTGTCGAGGCCATAGGAATCACAGGCAAAGCCAAAAACCTCTTGGCTTCATTTCTGGCAAACCGTCCGCAAACTGTAAGGCTGGGCAATTTTACATCCCAGACTTTCTCCCTGCCATGTGGAGTACCGCAGGGATCCTCGCTAAGTCCGACACTATTCAACATCTATGTGTCGGACCTGGCGAGGGTCATAAAATCCTGCGGAATCTCCCTGACTACTTATGCTGACGACACCCAATTGGTGCTGTCAATACACAATGACGGAATCTCGGTGGCAGCCAACTTCCAAATGGGAATGATGGCAATAAGCTCCTGGATGTCATCCAACTGTCTTAAACTCAATTCTGATAAGACAGAAGTGATGACATTCGGGAGGCTTCAACCTACCTGGTCCCCACAATGGTGGCCCCACCAGATGGGACAACCCCCAGAACCTGTAACGAAGGTACGCAACCTGGGCGTTATCTTCGACAACAAGCTGTCATTTCAGCAACATGCTAATGCAGTGGTTTCCTCTTCCTTCCACACACTAAAAAGGATAAAAAAACTAATCCCATACCTTCCTCCTCATGCAGGCAAAACCCTGGTCAGCACTTTGGTATTCTCCAAGACTGACTACTGCAACGCACTGTTTCTCAATGCACAACAAAAGGTCCTCAATAAACTGCAAACAGTGCAGAATGCAGCAGCAAGGACACTGCTATCCATCCCTAGGTTTGCATCGGTCTCCCCCTACATCCGACAGCTGCACTGGCTACCGGTGAGGAGCCGTATCAAATTTAAAGCTCTATGCATAGCATACAAGGCTATCCATGATCATGGACCCCTATTTTTAAGAAGAGCCTTCCGACCGCTTGAACACACAAGAACCTTGCGGTCATCCTCAGCACATTTACTCATGGTCCCCCGTACAAGAAGGGCCAACTGGGGCGACAAACGCTTCTCAGTGGCAACAGCCATTTTGTGGAATACGCTCCCTCTACACATCAAGTGTGCTCCGACTCTTCTGAATTTTAGAAAGAAACTAAAGACCTGGTTGTTCCCTGCCTAAACCTCCATACCCCTCACCCCCCATGAGAGTTCTGTATCTACAGCGCCGAGACACCCAAGGGTATTTGCGCGCTTTAAAAATTGCCAAAATAAATAAATAAATATCAGTACTTTGAAAACAACCACAATTCCCCCAACATCCCCCATCCCCCCAACCCCCTCAATCCCCCCAACCTGCTTCCCTGCCTGTGGATTTAGAACTACCCACCCCCAAACATGGCAGAGTGCCTCTCACCCCCCCGGAAATGCTAAATATGCAGAGGGAACCGGTCCCCCTCCTGCAGACACACTATACAGTTATCTAAAGTCCCAGCCATCCTTATAAAGTTTAAGCTAAGCCACATCATATCACATCAATATAGTCAACAGTGTTAAACGCCCTACTTGCGTATAGTTTCAAGTCCAGATCTCATCATGGATCCCAGGAGCTGCTCATTCCTGCTCCTCCAGCCCGCTCGTTTCCACCACAGCCGCCGTCCCCGGTGACTCTGAGCGAGTGTCTTTTTGCAGTCCAGGTCTAACAGGTCGGTTTCTCCTCCGATTTCCCACCGTGCTCCAGCCCTCGATCCAGTCCCACACGGTCTCTGGTGAATCAAAGAACCACGATTTACCATCTGATTCCACTCTCAGCCGCGCCAGAAAGAACATCGCGTATTTCACCTCTCGTTCCCTCAGTTCCTGTTTGACCGCTTGAAAACTTCTCCTCTGTGCCTGGACCTTTGCCGTGAAGTCGGGAAAGAACGATACTTCAAGTTATCCACTTTCAGAGGGGGGGGGCCGGACCTCGAAGTTTGCAAAATTATATCCCGGTCACGGTAGTTGAACACTGTGGCAATCAGCGACCTCGGGGGCGCGCCCGGTTTAGGTCGTCCACATGGCACCCTGTGGGCCCGCTCAATAGAGAAATAGCTAGAGAACGTCTTGGGCTTCAGGTGCTTCGTGATTAAGTCCTCCACATGTAGATCCGCTGCTGGCCCTTCCGTCCGTTCTGGAACCCCCAAAATTCGGATGTTGTTGCGGTGGGCCCGCCCTTCATAATTAACCAACTGTTGCAACATCCTTTCCTGTAGCTCTAACATCTGGCTCTGGAGCTCCGAGGTGTCCACCTGCAGGGCACTCGTCACAATTTCAATTCCTTCACCTTCTCGTCCATTTTCCTGAAATCAGCTCTGAGCAACGAGACCTCCACCGTGACTGAATCAACCGAGGTACGTACACCACCTATCGCCGCCATAACATCATGTAATCGGCTCGGGTCCTGGCGCCTGGGTCACCACTGGTCCCTCCTTGTCCGATCGTGGCGAATCACCTTTTTCTCCTCCCTTAGCCCAAGCAAATTTCGCTAACTGCCTCTGGGCATTGGATTTTGTGGCTTTTCCTCCCGCTGCCATTTTACAAATGTACGCAGATCTCTCACAGCTGGACGCGGAGAGCAGGCGTCGTAGATTTACACTGCCCGGGTCAACCACCTATCGACATTTGGGCTAGCCGTCTTTCACCCTCACCACCTAATAGTAGAGCGATCAGTTCCCCTCACATCTGAGGGCTCGTCACCTCTGGTTCCAAGAGGACGAGTAGTATTCGTACCAGTACACCACCTCTTCAAGAAAACTGTTCAGCCAGGCCCACCGGGAAGATCCACCGTTCACTGCTCCCCCCTAGATCCTCGGGAAGGAGCCACTGTAGGTCGCAGCATGGTTCGTTTATCCGCATTTAGGGGCCCCCCATCGTCTCTACGCAGGCCTAACAGACTGGTTATCATCCTCCAGGAGACCTCCCCTCTGTGCACGGGTAGTTATCCACACAGCTATCTTCTGCCGGGAATGGTTATCAGGCTCCACCTTGACCTCCTCTGGTCAGCCCTCGCCTCACTGGCAGGCCACCTTCGGTGGCTCCACACTGCTTCAGCCTGGACTCCAAAACCTCCTGCTGGGCGGTATTGTATCTTCCCGGGGTGCTTCATCCAGCTACCACCCAGGATTTACACCACGGTCTCTCTACTGAACCCCTGTCGCGTTGCGGCAAGGCGGTCCGGCCTCCCGAGATCGGAGCGTCACTACACCTCCATCTGGGGCCTTCACACTCTTTCTCACTGTCAAATGGAGGGGCGGGCCGAATGCAGCGTGGCATACACTTGCGGCGCTGTATCTCTGGCCGCCAGGCCCGGCCCCAGTCACTCCTCACCTTATACAAGACAGGCGGACTCCAGGGCTCCGCTAGGCCCAAAAGCCGGGGCCTCGATTTATGGCTGCTCCCGGCGCCTCTGGCAGGATCGCACCGTACCTCAAGGGAGCCTCTTCTCCGCCGTCGCTAGAGCTCGACCGCACCTCTCTGCCCGCCGGTAGCGCCCCGGCGGGTCGCAGCACCGCCGAGGGGCACGAGAGGTCCTGTCTGGCGGCCGCAGTCAGCCGACTCGGGCCGGGCCGCCATTTTTAATACACGGAGCTTCAGGGCTCGGGCTCCGTCTGCCAGCCAACCATGCATTGGGGGCAGATCTGCTTCTGAGATACGGAGGGGGGGGTCCGAGATGTTATGCCCCCAGCCTCCAGCTCTCTGCACTCGGTTCCGGATGGCTGAAAGGTCGATAAACAGCCACGGAAGGGCAGGAGCACGCTTAGGCAGCAACCATCGCTGTAGGCTGCAAGCCACGCCCCCTCTTTGAGGAGTTTTTGATGGTCTATTGATAGCTTGAGTGTGCCAGGTGGAATGTTGGGCGGAGTGGAACTGTGGTCCAGACAATAACCATGTTAGATAATATCCAACACCCACTGGTCTGAGGGGACGGTCAGCCATATGGGTAGAAAATCTTGTAATCATCCCCCAATAGATGTTAGATGGTCAGGAGGCAGACGAGGGAAGTCTGGGTTTGTTGGAGGTGGTAGCTCCTTTTGAGGAACTACCCTTATCTCGGTCTCTGGAGTTATTGCCTGTAGGTATCCTCTGAAATACCCCTGGGAGAAGTGTGCTGACTCTGGGTGCATTGATAAGAGGTGGAGCTGTCAGAAGAGGTTGTTTTCGAACCTCTACTGTAGGAGGTGCAGCAAAAGGAGTCAGATTGCTGGTGTTTGTAGCACCCCATTGCTTTTGCTGTATGTTTCTTTTTTAATTTTCTCTAAGATTTGGTCCACTTTGGCAGGCAAAATGATACTCCATGTCAAATGGCATGTCCAGTAAATTTAGCTGAACCTCTGGTTTAAACTAAAAAATATGGAGCCATGAATGACTTTGTTTGAGCAGGTTTGTGTTGACCTTCTCTCCCCGCCCCCAAGCTGCAATGTCATGTATTTGAATTAAGCTCACCCTCTGCGCCAAATTCTTGGCCCCGTTTTCTGTGCTCCTCTGGAAGGCATTGGAGAAGGTCCTCCATTTCAGTTGGCATGGTCATACCTTGCAAAAAGGCCCATAGATTTTGCAATATGCCAATGGTTGACTGATTGCCCTGCTACCCTTTTCCCTGCTGCATCAATTCTTTTACTCTTCATCTGGTGGCGAGGAATCTCTGCTGGCCTGGGAGTTTGCTAGCTATAGGCAAGACTAATGAATCAGATAGAAACTGACCCTGAATCTAGATGTGGTGAGATAGGGAGACCTTGTACTTTTTGTCCACCCTGAGCGTTATAACCCTACCTCTAACAGGGTCTTTAAAAATTTCTGTGGTGTGTCTAAGCATGCAAGGGTTTCAAAAATAAAATGTTCCTGTAAGGGCTCCTTATGAAGTACCACCTGATGGAAGGAGATGGCCCAACTGATGAGTTCCTGATATGATGTAGAGTCTTTAGGAGGGGAGGGTCGAGATCAGGGTGTGTGTCTGTGTCAGGGTATATGTCGAAGGTATCCCACAGGTCGCCCTGAGGAGGAATGTCGAAAATGCCCTCCCCTCCCATGGCCAGGTGTGTCAGATTGTTTTCCTTTCCCTCGTTTATTTTTAATAAGGTAGACCGTCGCCACACGGATATCGTATTTTGGTGTGGATTTGACAATAACGCAGGAGTTTCCAAGTGGACGCTTTTAAGTAGGTACCCTATGTAAATTAGGTTTTTAAAGTATCATGAACAATAGGTTAAAGAATTAGATATAAAATATAAAATGAATACAATATATACTATGATTTTTTGTGGTAATTCTATGAGAGGAGTATATCTACATCAATATTCAATTATATTATTTATGCCTCAACAAGTGTAGAGGATTATCGTTCCTACAGAAGTTGAATGTAAGTTGGCTCACATAATTGAATTAGCGGCCAAATGTACTGTCCACATTATAAAATATCTTTTATCTTTACTGACAGTGAGGTCTCTGTTACAGATATACACAGTGGGATCTAATAGGAATCAAAAGTCCGATATATTTCCCTTGAACTTTGTCTTGAACTACAAAATACTTAAAGTAAGTTTTTATATATCTTAGCAATATATCAGTTTTTAGTATATTCAACTAGTGTTTTTCTAATCTTATTGCCTATTAAAACCATTGAAATATGGTCTCGAGTAGGATATGAGCACCCAGATAATAGGATTTATTTTATGTATGGAAACATGATTTAACACAAAGGGAATTTATATTATGACTTTCTCTCATTTAAAATGCAGAATGGGTAAACGAAATATTGTTCTGCTGTTGTAGGTATATGAAAGGATACTGTTAAAACGGTGAATGAATTTAGAAATTATATGATATAGGTGTTATTGAATGTTTATTTGTTATTATTTACAGGTAATTCTGTGGCTACTCCTGAAGAAGGCGTTGAGTACGCCGAAACGCGCGTCGATAAAGTTGATAAAGATTATAGATGTTGCCACTATTTTAATCAATTTTTTTTATTTTTTGTTTAAATATATGTTACGATTTTAATGTCTGAAATGTATTACATATTGTGTTATGGACACAATGTTTAATATAAAGTTTTTTAACAAATCATTAAAAGTCAATGTTTAAAATTTTTGTTTCCTTAAATTCTCCATGACATGCTGGTTTCCTTGATTGATTGAAATTGCCTAGGAGTTGTTTCTTACCTGAATTTTTTTTCCCTGTCCTTGGAATTGAACAATTTACTGTTCAGGGGGTCCTTGTTTTTCACATTTGTTTTATCAGCGGAAGCTTGACCATCATGCTGGAATCTGCTTTTGAAATTATTGGATCCAAAAGGGTTTTTAGTTTCGTGCAGATGGTCCGCTCAGTGTGGAGGCAGAGTAAGTCGATGCAGTTTGTCGGATGCCTTGACTCAGAGGGGTGGTCCAATGCCGAGGTAGTCTGGACCGAAGTTCTTGGCTTGGAATTTTTCTTCAGCACCGAGCCCGAGCAGGGTGGGGCGTCCAAAGCAGTTGCTTGGCACCGAGCATGGCCAGAAGGCAGTGGCGAACCAAGAGCCTCTAATTGGGGTTACAGAGGGGCTGCATGTTTTTAACTGAAGGCTGTTCGAGATGTTGTCAAGGGGGAGGAAGTACCGTACTCCTGAACTGTAGAGTAGGAGTTTGATCTCCAGCTCAGATCCAGAGCTGCCTTCAATGGAGAAGGCTTCTTCCTCTGCACCCAAAGGTCGACTGTATTGTTCTCCCTCTACGTTAATCTGGTGTGTCTTCCATGCTCCTTCGCGACATCTCAAGCCAACATGTGGGATGGCCGCGACGAGAATTCTTGGAGTGGAAGGAGAGGCAAGCGTCGCATTCGTCCTGGCTGTGCTGCGGCAATAGGCACAGATTCACGTGGCAGAGATGACAGTACTGAAAGGCATCCGTTCCATCACCAGTGAGGCATTCTTGAGAGATGCGATGGAGTTGTGAGTAGGCCTTGACATGTGATATCCCCTGAAGGGGGCGCGGTCTATACTGGAAATATATGAATGTGGATACGCAAGGAAAAAGAATAAAAGCAAACAAAGACAGTATCGAAGGAGTGGAAGGTACTGTGTGAACCGAAAAGAGTACTGTGATGGTGTTGAACCAAAGCACAAGTCTGAACTGGATGGCGGAACGAAACAATCTAACAATGGAGTTGATGCCCCATGTGTATCATTACCAAAAGGGGGAATCACTCTACCGCGTGACTCTTAGAAGATAAACAACTTGTATACATCTGAATCCAACACTAGATGGCAGGAGTATGCAGAACATGTGTATCTACAGCCACATATGCCTAAAACATAACATACCCCCACTTTGAACCATGCCCCTAATAGCTCTGATAGAGTGATTGATGCAAGCGAACTCTGCAGTTGCTCTGGAAATTGTCCCCCTGAAGGAATTCTGAAATTCTTAAACTTCTGTCTATAGCATGTTTTCTTCATCCTTCCTTTTAGTATTTTGTCTTTTTTCTCTAACCGTCATTGTCTTTCTTTCCTTCCCTGTTCATCCACCACCCATCATTCCTTCCTGCCATCAATCTTTCTCTCCATTAATTGATTCATCTTACCTTTTTTTAATGTTTCCGATTAATCTTTCTCAATCCATCCATCCTTCACCCTTCTCACCACCTATCCAGCTCTCCTCCTCACCCTTCTATCACAAGAGTATACAGTTATGAGATTCTTGGAATTTAGGGTTTCTAATCAAAGTTATACGAGCCATAAACAATAACTCAAATGCCCTGTGACACCCAGCTACGTTCAAGCCACTAAAGCGGGGTATGGGGGGGAGAATTTGGGTTAATGACGCCCCTGTTTTCCAAACCAATCTAGTGACCGTATAGTCCGCTGAGGTTGGTAGTGTGGATACCTGTATGAGAATTTTAGGCATTTAAGTGTTTTTTCTCCGGTGCAAAAAGCTCTATTTGTGGCATTCCCTAAGCCTTCAATATACTGTACAAGGATCATTTGGTCTAGTTCCTGTTCATGAGAAATGCTGGTTTCTCGGCTTAGCCCGTCAGCTAACATCTTCTGTTCTCCTGGTAAACGCACTGCCACCACTGTGATAAATACGCAATACGTGTTTTATTGCCCAGTTCCTAATTCCCTAGCTGCTACTGCTTTTCACGGTCTTCTTATTTGACTACACCCAAAGATTTTTTGTTGGATAAGTAAAAGAGATACTAAACTGTAAAGTTCTTAAAGAAGTTGACTAAATGGCTAGCATTTCTGGAACGAATGCCACATTACCAGCCATTTGGCCAAGTGTAAACATAGATGTCTTGCCGCCTCACATGGCTTCCTATCACTACTAGACATTTTTTAAGCACAATTGGAGCAGATTGTATCACCACTTGTCAACATTGACAATTATTGTCTCCCATGACAAACCTTAGGTACTTGCGATGTTGCCGGCTCATCGCTATATAGGCATCCCTGAGATCTGTCAACTCAAAAAATAAATAAATCTCATCTTAAGGTAATAACCTTTTTCCAGCACTAGTGTGGTCATCTAAAATATGTGTTTTTAAAAACCTACTTCGAAAATTGTAATTGCATTTATAGAAGGCTTACTACCCCTGAGGAGGTGTTGATGCGCTTTTCGGCGAGGAGCACACTAATCCGGAACTCAAAAAGGATTAGTGGTGAATTAGTATAGGGAAATATGATGTAATTTGAGTGGTAGACATGCGAGTCTGTTTGTTTCGATTGGAAAGGATAACAGAGGGACAAGAAATTATTGCTCGCTAGATGAGTGTAGAGTCTAGAAAGTGTTTATTGGGAGATCACTGAAGTAGGAGGATGCTTGGGATGAGTAAAGGAGAGATGCAGGAGGGAAAAGTCTCTAGAAATGGATTAGAGAAGTTCGGGTAGTAAAATCTGGTCTCAGATGAGCCCAAGGAAGAATACATGAGGGAAGAATTCAGAAAGAGTGGTTTGTGAGATCTTAGTTGTAAAATAAGGTTTGGGATAATGTAAGGAGTTATAGAGGGAAGAGTCTAGAAAGGGTTAATTTGGATATCATAGTAGTAGAATGGGTTATTCTGGAGATCATAATAGTAGAATTAGGTTTGGGGAGGAGTCAGAGAGTGGAGGTAGAGGATATACTGAGAGAGGTATAGGGTGAAACATAGGGTAGTGCATTAGAAACGCAAATGTTTTTTTTAGGAGTAAAGTAGTAAATATATAGACACATAGGTACATGGAAGGTATACATGCATAGGAAAGGTAATATATCAAGATGTAAGTTGTATTTAATAAACTTAGACTTCCAAGTGTTGCTGTACATAAAGCTAATTTATTTGTTTTTTTGTTTTCAATAATTCAATAGTGAAGCAATCGTAGAAAGAGTTATGATATAATTTGCATACTGTGATAAACTGAGAATCATAAGTATCTATTAAATAACTTCTATGAAAACTATGCCATGACCATAACCATATGTGATATGTACATTTGTTAAGCAGACCTAAAGAATAGCTATACATTTATAAATATAATTATTATGCATATTTATTCAAAGAAATACACATCTCTAGATGCATACATATCAAATGAAATGTTCATTTACACACGGGGATATGCCGTACGTTTGTGAAAATGTAGGTCTAGAATTGGCCTTAAGCTTTTTCCTTGGAACTAGAAAAAACAGAGCATACTGTTGCTCCTATTTGTTCCTCTTGTACAACTTATAAGGGTCCTGTTACTGCTCCTTCTGGCTGTAGCACTGGTGGAGTGTTCTCTAACTCGATACCACCATGCTTTAGGACATTTAGTAACCACTTGCCTGTGCTGATTGGCATTGAACTTTGCAAGTTATCTGCAATTCTGCCCTCTAGTAGTGTTGCTTTGCAGGGCAACCTGATGCAGACATTTGTTAGAACAGCGATTTCCTCTAGATGAACGTCCAATTCCACTGCCTCTGGCACAAAAGGCTGCATAGTAGCGTACAACTGCATAGCCATCGTGGAAATGTCGGAGATGTGATGGGTCTCTTGACACCACAAGAGTCTAGAAAAATGCATGTCCAGAACAGCCACATCTTATGATTAGTGAAGGTCCAGAGGCTTGAAAACACATATTTCTTTTGCAGCTTTTGTTGTAATTTTCATCTTATGCAGTGATTCATATGCGTCGCTGTTGAAATGATTCTCCCCGGCGAATGAGGTACTGATAGTATTCAACTGGACTTCTAGTATAAAACGCAAGATTCTCAAACACCTGTATCGGTCCAATTCCATGCCAGTGCACAGCTGTCTGCCGGCTGTATCTGCTGAATCCAGGGGAGATGTTAGACATGTACTAGCGACGGTCTCTTACTCATGTAGAACATTGTTTTTTACTTTAAAAAAAAAAAAAAATTATACATATTTTATTGGCATTTCCATGAATTTCAATAAACCATCATCATCTCCAGTAAGAATTAACTAAATCACTCACAATTGCAGTGTACATACGTCAGTGCATCATAGCCCATCAATGTCATAATTGCTCCAGCCTTCTCATTATCACCCCCACATTCGCAGTGACATATAGTGCTAGCACATTTTCCCTCTCGTCTTATCACCACTCATGGGCTATCGTCTGGTGTCCCTGTTGCGTGCGGTGGGTCGCAGAGATTTCCCCGGGACTCATTCCATCTCTCCCATATTCTGGACCACTTTTTAGGACACCCTCTGTGAATATACACCGCTCTCTCTGCGACCATGGCTGTGTCCATGTCTGCTGCCCATTGCTGCAATGTAAATGGTGACCCTGAGCCCCAGTTTCTGGCGATGTTCCGTTTGGCGAATGTCATGCCCAGTGTAGCCCATGTCTCTAATGCTAGGTTGAGGTCTGTGGGTTGCCAAATATTTAGTAGGCAACACCGGGGGTCCCGTTGAACCTCCGCCCCTCCTACCTCTGAAATGTCTGTCATTACCTGATCTCAGTAGGATTGTATTTTGGGCAGTCCCACAATATGTGATAAAATGTTCCGAGTTGCCCACACCCCGAAGACAAAATGGATCTGATGCATGTCCGAGTTTATGCAAAGTGGTGCGGGGGTAGTACACCCG
The DNA here is from genome assembly GCF_964261635.1 of Lissotriton helveticus. Classification (NCBI taxonomy): domain Eukaryota; kingdom Metazoa; phylum Chordata; class Amphibia; order Caudata; family Salamandridae; genus Lissotriton; species Lissotriton helveticus. Next base: position 56,073,961 of record NC_136067.1, read on the forward strand.
GTGTAGCACCTTGAGTTGTATCAATTTGAGCCGGGATGGGATCGCCGCTTCCCGGGCGGACGCCAGCGCATCCAACCAATCCGAATCTTCTATATCCCCCAGGTCTGCTTGCCATTTGCCTCTCATAATCAGTGTGTGATCAGGTTGATTATTAACCAATTTGCGGTAAGTTTGGGAGATGGCCTTTTTTCTCCATATGGTCTGTGAGTATCCTGTCCTCTAGAGGGGAGGAGTCTGCCAGTTAAGTGCCTTGGGGAATCGCATTTTAGAGTGCGTGCCTGATTTGGATGTATCGATAATGTTCAGTAGCTCCCATATGATACTTTTCTTGTAGTGCAGCGAAAGTGAGGATCCCCTCCGCACCCAAAGATCGCCTATTTTAGTGATGCCTATCAGGTCCCATTGTCTGAACCCTTTAGTGTGTGCTAGTGTGCCCAGCCGCCGCGTCTCCCAGAGCGGTGTGGCCAGCGTCAATACTCCCTCCCAGCCCAACACCCTTAACGCGCTATGCCAAATTTTGATTGCGTGTGCGGTGGGGCCTGTGAGGGTATGTTTCCGTTTTTTAGTAGATAGGGCCTTCATCAATTTGTCAGCAGGGAGGAGGTCCTGTCCAGCCGAAACGCGGGCTCGTCCTGGGGAACATGTAGCCACTGATTTATTATCATGAGCTGCGAGGCCCAATAGTAGAATTTGACCTTTGGTAGGGCAATGCCACCGTCGTACCAGCTATGTACCAGTTTATGTTGCGCTATGCGGGGTGGTCTACCATCCCATAGTAGTGAGGAGATCTCAGCCTCAATTGCTTTAAAGTAGGGCAGTGGGACTGGGAAGGGGGTGTTTTGCAGGGCGTAGAGGAATCTAGGGAGTGCCAACATTTTAAATAATGCCGCCCTCCCCAGAAGTGTCAGCGGCAGAGACCGCCAGTGTTCAACATCCGACTTAAGCCATGTAAGGGGTTTCGTCAGGTTTTCGACAATGAACACACTTTCTTGTGGTGTTACGTACATTCCTAAATATTTGAAGCATCTGGACGCTATTTGGAGCGTGCAGCCCGGAGGCAGCTCCGGCGTGGGATCTTTCAGTAAGTACAGTAGCGACTTAGTCCAGTTAATGGTGTACCCAGACTTCAGCCCATACGCCGTGAGGACTTCCATCAGGACCTTCAGTGACTCCCCAGGGCACGTCAAGTAGATTAGTGCATCATCGGCATATAATGAAACCAGGTCCTCCCAATCCGCCTCCCACCGGATCCCACGTATCCTTGGTTGCGGCCAGAGGTTCCAGTATGAGGGCAAAGAGGAGTGGCGACAGCAGGCAGCCTTGTCGCGTCCCTCTCCCCAGTTTGATCTCTCTAGAAATATGGCCATTAGCCACCACGTGTGCCAACGGAGCCGTATATAATAGCTTAACCCATTCGCAGAATTTGGGGCCAAACCCCATCTTGCGGAGGACTGCAAAGAGAAATGGCCATTCAATGAGGTTGAAGGCCATCGTAGCGTCCAACGAGAGGATGGCAGTGTCCTCCTTAATCAGGGGTATTCAGGCCAGGACCCCGTGCAGGCGTCGCAGATTTAGGGAGGTATTGCGGCCAGGCATGAATCCAGACTGGTCTGGATGTACTAATGTCTTAAGGTGTGGCTGCAGCCTAAGTGCCAACGTTTTCGCCAGTATTTTTGCCTCCGTGTTTATTAGCGAGATCGGGCGGTAGGACAATGTCATCGTCGCAGGCTTTCCCAGTTTAGGTATTGCCACTATCGTCGCCACTCTCTGATCTTCGGGCAGTATTCCTTCTGTCCGGCTGTCATTGTACATATTCAATAAATGGGGCGTGATGGTTTTTGCCACCTTCTTGTACAATTCTACTGGCAATCCATTGGGTCTCATGGCCTTCCCCGTGTGGAGGGCCGCTAATGCCTCCCCTAGTTCTCTGGCCGTGAGGTCTACCTCTAAGGCCTGCATATCCTCCAAGGGCAGCGAGGGAATGTCCACCGTAGTCAGAAATTCCACGCTGTCCTCCACTGTGGCTGAGGCGCGTGACGTGTAGACCTGCTCGTAATAGGTTGCTAGCTCCTCTACTATACATTGGGGGTCAGTCGTGACCGTGTCATCGGTGAGTTGCAGCTGTGCTATCCATCTTTGTGCCCTCTCTTTTTTCTCTAGCCATGCCAACATCCTCCCCGTTTTATCTCCCAGCTCATATACTCTGTGCATCGTGTCGGTGTGTTTTGCCTTCGCCTGTTCCCATGCATATGTACGAAACTCGTGGATCGCAAGCGACAAGGTGTGCGCCGTTGTGTCGGTAGGGTTCTCCGCATGTGCCTCCTCCGCCCTCTGTTCTGCTAGTTCCAGGGCCTCTAGGTGTTCCCTGTGTTCCCATTTGTGCCGTGTTATAGTAGAAATTGCCTGACCGCAAATTACTGACTTATAGGCTTCCCACAGGATGCTCGGTGATTCTACTGAGTGAGTATTCTCTGCAAAGTATTGTGCAGTGGCTTTCGTGAGGGTCTTAGCTATCGTCGGGTTCTGGCGGTAACCTGGGTAGAGTGGATACACCCTCCGCCGGTTCGGGAACTGCAGCTAGTAAGTAAGCTGAATAGGGGAGTGGTCAGAGATGCCTCGCGGCAGGTGTTCCACCGCCCGCACCTTCTCCGGGGCGATAGTGTGTGTCATCAAGTAATCTATGCGTGAAAGACTGTTGTGTGCCACCGAGTGAAAAGTGTATTGGCGATCTGTAGGGTGTTTAAGGCGCCAGAGGTCAGTCAGACCCATTGCATCCATGAATTCTTTGAGGGCTAGATTGTGTCTATTAGTGTCCCGTGGTGGCTGTCTATCTACTGCAGCGTCAAGCACTGCATTGAAGTCCCCGCCCAGAATCAGCTCACCGTCAGGGTGATCTAGGAGAAATTTACCCAGGTCCTTGAAGGCCGCTTGGTGGAGCGCCGGTGGAATGTATACTGAGACCATGTTATATTTACGTCCCTCCTATTGACAGGACATGGCGGCGAAACGGCCTTAGTCGTTGGAAAATGTTTTCTGTACGATCAGTGGGGAGCTTTTATGGACCAGGATTCCGACCCACCCGGGACCCGGATGTAAACTCTGCGTGGGTGGCCATTTTAAATCCCCAGCGGTCCATGGCTTTGCATGTCTTACCCATTAAGTGTGTTTCTTGAAGTAGTGCGACTGTAGGGCCCTTGCGTTTGAGGTATTGTAGAACTAGCCCTCTTTTTATCTTGTGCCCTAATCTGTTGACATTCCAGGATATGACTGACAGTGTCGGGTGCAAAGTTCTTGGGGTTTGGGAGCCTGACTCCCATTCGTCACGGTGCAACATCACATTCAGTGTATAGCAGTATCAGGGATTTAATGTTCCTCATGGCACTGGGGCCGAGACATGTGACGCATGTATGTATACACTTCGGCAGTACTACTGACATTTCTAGTTGAGTGCTTGTGGTCCTGCTACAGTGGGATAACAGTAAACATACCTGGAGAGATTGATAACGTAGCGGTCGAAAACTAAACCAAAGAAAACTTACAACCTCTAAAACCCTTGGCCCCATCCCTGCCTCCCTGCCCGGCGGATCCAGAACCGTCCACCACCCCAACTGAGCAGAGTGCTTACTTCCCAAAACCAACCGCAGAGTTCTTGAGGGTGAGACTCTGTGACTTTTATAACCCCCCCCCCCCTATTAGTGTCCATGCGGCGCTGCAGTAATGCATTAGATCCTACCTGCGGGAGTCCCCGTAACTTGTCTCAACACCGCGTCTCATTGCGTCCTTCTGAGACTGCGGCCAAGGTGACATCCCGCCTCCCCGCCGTCACCGCCAAGCCACAGGCCATGTCCCGGATATCCGTGCCCCATTTTGCAACATAAATTAGATTGTCTGGTGAAGTTCATAGTCTCAAATTGTCCTTATTACACTGTCTCGCCGCCGATGTAGTGTGCTATAGATCTCATCTGCCTCTTCATCTGTTGTTCCGTCGTGTGTCGCGGTGTTTGGGTCCTCCTGCCCGTCTCCAGCCCTCTAGCCAGTCCTGCGTGTCGCCAGGCAATTAAAAAAAACCATGTCTTTCCCTCCGATTCGACGCGCACCTTAGCCGGGAAAATCATTGAATATTTCAGTTCCCTGGCTCAGGACTCTCTCTTTACCTCCGTGAATTTGCGCCTTTGCTGTGCCACCGCTGCCGTGTAGTCAGGATAGAAAGTGACTTCAGCGTTATCAATTGTGAGCGGTGGGGCAACTCTTGCTGCTTGCAGGATGGCGTCCCGGTCGCGGAAATTGAAGATTCTCGCTAATATTGGGCGCGGTGGCGCACCCGGTTTTGGCCTTCCTCCTGGCACTCGGTGGGCCCGCTCCACCGAGAAATAGTTGGACAGCCCTTTCGAATGTAGCTTGGTTTGTATGAGGTCTTCTACGAAAAGATCCAGCGCCGGACCACCTGCGGACTCTGGCACACCTACCAGGCGTATGTTATTGCGTCTTGAGCTGCCTTCCTGTTCATCGAGTTTGGCCTTCAGCAGGAGGTTATCATCTTCTAGTTGCTTTACTTTCTGCTTCAGATCTGTGGTGTCGCCTGCAAGCCCTGTCGTCGCCCTTTCCACCTCAATTAGGCGGTCTGAAAGTTTGGAGAAGTCCGCCCTTATTAGGGAAATATCCGTGGAAATTGTGCCCATCGAAGATTGCATTGTTTTCAACGCCGCCATGACATCTTGCAGGGTGACTTATGCGGCGTTGTCAGGCGGATTGGTTGGCCGGGGCGGCGTGCGTGGCGTGTCCCCCTTTGGGTTGTCCTGGGGGTCTTTTGTGTATGCATACATGTCCAGTCTTGGAGGTGGCTGTATTCTGGGTCCTCTGCCGCTCATCTTGCCTTGTCCTGAGGAGTGCCTCTGTTGGTGTGGTACGTGGAGACAATGGTATATCCAACCGGCCAGGGGGTCCCCTCTCGTCCTTCAGGTCTCCCCCAGGTGATTAAAATGGCACACTAGGGCGGGCGATCTCCGCTGTCTGGGCTCGCTGTGCCGCTGTTGTGGCGCCCTTATCACTAGCTGGACTGCTGGGTTATGGTCTCACACCGTCTTGCGCTAAATTGCGGTGGGTGTTGCGTACCTTTGCCGCTTCTGGTCAGCGGGATGTCTCCTCGTGCTGTACCGGGGACCCTGGTGGCACTTCTGTCTCCCGGGTCCCGCACTCCTGCCCGGCTTCTTCACTGTGGCGCCGGGTGAACCGTCTGGTCCGATGGGGCCTGTAGGTGTTGCTGCGCGGGGCCCAGCCTCGAACATTGCAGGGCGTGAAAATTCCTGCAGGCAGGCCCCAACCATTCACACACAGGCTCTGGTCGGGGCCCTTTGGTTCCCGTGGGTGCTGGAGCCGCCCCAGTACCACCGTCGGCTGCAGTGCACAATGTCAACCCCGGGGCACCTACTCTCGGCCGCCGGCCGCCGCCACCAGCGTACCTCGCAGCCGCCGGGTAACCACGTCGCCGGCCCGCCGTATAACTTTAGGCCCCGGCGTCAGCGCTGCATGTAGGCCCCAAACTGCACCTCGAGCGTGCAACGCAACTGTGTGGAGCAGGGCCGAGATGAGCAGTGCGTGGGGATCGGAGGTCCTCCCGCATCAGTAAAGGTGTTCCAGCGCCGTCTGTGCCCAGGAGAAGTGCACGGATTGTCCGGGAAAGGGCTCCTCAGTCACGGAGCTCTGCGATTATGCGGCCATCTTGTTCGGTCGCTGGCCACGCCCCCCTACTTTTTTTATTTTTTATTTTTAGATGGGTGAAATATAATCTATATCTCATCAGCATGGTCATACCTGACACAACAGATTAGACTTCCCAGTTCTCAATGTTTCAGCCAATGTAGGAATTATCGGGCAGCTGATTCTACACGATGCAATATGTACTGAAGGGGGGAGCCTTCTCAACTCTAGGTGTGACTGTTTTACATGAGAGTGGAACTTTAAAAAACTCTCAGCCTTGCTGCGAAATGCTAGGCAGCTTGGACAGGAACGGATTACTTATTTGTAATGGGTGTAATGTTTTCAACAAAAACATGATTCTTGCTGCTCCTTTGGTAGCTGGACGCCAAAGGTTTCCTGTGCCCCCTTAACAACGCCACGATATAGTGATAATTCAATCGGAGGTGATGGTCAGAAGCAAAAATTGATGGACTCTTGAGATCATTGTGTACAAGGTCTCATTTTCGTTAGCTACACCAAAATGATTATTTCCAGGTAACCTGTGACTATTGTATGGTGTATTAAAAATTTAGGATTTGTTCGCACCACTAACTTATTCTTGGAAGTCTAGAAATATGGTTTCTGTTTGGCAAGTTTTCGCAGTTCACTAACCCTACTAAGTGATGGTATGTGTTTAACCACAGCTTTCAGCATTAATTCAATCAATCATATACTTTATTTGGCATTTAGAAAATACCATAAAAGGGCACAATAATACAAGTGCATGAATATTTAAAAAACGTTTTCACAATCAATTGCAAATGATTGAGCCTTTCTCATACGAACAATTGATAGCCTATAAAAACATAAAACCTATTTCATCAGATCCCTATTGTTTTCCTTAATTTAGGTGCTAGCTTCAAAAAATGCACAATACAAAACAACGTCCTAGGGTCATTGGCCATTTGCAAGAATAATAAGGCAACCCTGGCCCGCCTAAACTTGGCCTGTTTTAGAATGCTTAATAAAATGCGGCGCCTTTGCAATGAATAAAATGGGCACAACAATACAAAATGAAGGGTATCCTGAAGGGACGGATAGTCGCAACCACAGGGACCCTTCTGCTCAACAGCTAAAGTAAAACCTGGCGGATCTGCCAGTAAATGATGTAAAAGGTTGAGCCTAAAACGCGTGATTAAAAATCTGCCCTGCGCATTTGACATAAGGGCTAAGTAGGGTTCCATACCCTCACAGGTCTTCAACAGGCTATGAGCACGAACAGAGTTTTTGCCCCCTTCCCGTGCTTCTCTTCGAGAGGCTACGTAATTACAAAATATCCTCTTCACTCTGTTCTTCTCCTGGCTAGTAATTGCCCTTGAATTTAGAAAAAGGTCCTTACACCCAAATCCCTCTAAAGAAGACTTCACATACTTCAACCATGGAATGCTCATCCCTTTATCCCTACTGAGACAATCCATAATAATTTGTCTATTCAGTTTAGCCTCCGGATCAACCCAGATCTTAAGCCAGGCCGTAATTGGTTTGACCTGAACCAAGTCCTTGATTTAAACCATGCCCAATTCCTCGTGAGTGATATAGGGAGACGTACATTGTGGAATTTTGAGCAATTTTCTCAAATATTTATTCTCCTCTATCTGTAGCTGGTGAACATCGCTATAGCCCCAAACTTCAGCCCTGTAGAACACTTTTGAGCAACAGATCGAGCTATACAAGTTAACCACTTGCTCGGGTGACCACCGGCCCAGCCTGCGACCATAATTAATTATTGAACCTGTAGAGAACACTAACTTACTACAACGCTCCTCAATTAGTGTTTTAAAATTTAAAAGCCCATCAAATAAAATGCAGAGGTATGAAAAAGTCTGCACCTTCCCTATGCTATGGTCGCCTATCTATACTAATATATTAAAGAGAGAGCCCAAACCTTTGAGGCGGGTAATCTCAGGAACCACAGCACCAATCACAACACCCAATACAGCGTTGGAAGGGGCAGTTGCAGCAGAAGGACATAGGCTATGCAGACGCCCATCATATACATTTGAAAGGTAAAAGAACCATGCCAGCAAAGTAGTCCCTTGTGGGCGTGTCTGCGATGTGCTGTGGGCGTGTGCTGGGGGCGTGACAAACGCTGGGGGCGTGTGGTACGTGCCGCCCTTCATGCCATGTCTCATATCGTGTGCTGTGGGCGTGTTCTGGGGCGTGGGCGTGTGCGGGGCACGGGATTACGGAAAAAATGGAGTGTTGTGCCCAATATTTCATTGTTTTTTCTTCCCAGGTTCTGTACATTCCAGCTCCGGGTGTCCACGCTGCTCCCTTTAAATACCCCTGCACCCCATAATCATAACCCACCCTTACTCCTTAAAATACCCCAACACCCTTACACACTAACCCATCTTAACCCTATAAATATACCCTGTACCCCAAAACCCAAACCTACCCCTGAACCCTAAAATACCCCTGTACCCCAAAACTCAAACCTAACCCTTAAAATACCCCGTACCCCAAAACCCAAACCTACCCCTGAACCCTAAAAGTACCCCTGTACCCCAAAACCCAAACCTAGCCCTGAACCATAAAAATAACTCTGTACCCCAAACCTACCCCTGAACCCAAAAATACCCATGTACCCCAAAACTCAAACCTAGCCCTGAACCCTAAAAATACCCCTGTACCCCAAAACCCAAACCTAACCCTAAACCCTTAAAATAACCCTGTACCCCAAAACTCAAACCTACCCCTGAACCCTAAAAATACCCCCTGTACCCCCAAACCCAAACCTAGCCCTGAACCCTAAAAATACCACTGTACCCCAAAACCACCCCTGAACCCTAAAATATCCCTGTACCCCCAAACCTATCCCTGAACCCTTAAAATACCCCTGTACCCCAAAACCCAAATCTACCCCTAAACCCTTAAAATACCCCGTACCCCAAAACCCAAACCTAGCCCTGAACCCTTAAAATACCCCATACCCTAAGACCCAAACCTAGCCTTGAACCATAAAAATAACCCTGTACCCCAAAACCCAAACCTACCCCTGAACCCTAACATACCCCTGTACCCCAAAACTCAAACCTAGCCCTGAATCCTTAAAATACCCCTGTACCCCAAAACCCAACCTAGCCCCGAACCCTTAAAATACCCCCTGTACCCCAAAACCCAAACCTACCCCTGAACCCTAAAATACCCCTGTACCCCAAAACCCAAACCTAGCCCTGAACCATAAAAATAACTCTGTACCCCAAAACCCAAACCTAGCCCTGAACCCTTAAAATACCCCTGTACCCCAAAACCCAAACCTACCCCTGAACCCTAAAAATACCCTATACCCCAAAACCCAAACCTAGCCCTGAACCCTAAAAATACCCCTGTACCCCAAAACCCACCCCTGAACCCTATCATACCCCTGTACCCCAAAACTCAAACCTAGCCCTGAACCCTTAAAATACCCCTGTACCCCAAAACCCAAACCTACCCCTGAACCCTAAAAATACCCTATACCCCAAACCTAGCCCTGAACCCTAAAATACCCCTGTACCCCAAAACTCAAACCTAGCCCTGAACCCTTAAAATACCCCTGTACCCCAAAACCCAAACCTACCCCTGAACCCTAAAAATACCCTATACCCCAAACCTAGCCCTGAACCCTAAAATACCCCTGTACCCCAAAACTCAAACCTAGCCCTGAACCCTTAAAATACCCCTGTACCCCAAAACCCAAACCTACCCCTGAACCCTAAAAATACCCCTGTACCCCAAAACCCAAACCTATCCCTGAACCATAAAAATAACTCTGTACCCCAAACCCAAACTTACCCCTGAACCCTAAAATACCCATGTACCCCAAAACCCAAACCTAGCCCTGAACCCTAAAAATACCCCTGTACCCCAAAACCCAAACCTAGCCCTGAACCCTTAAAATACCCCTGTACCCCAAAACCCAAACCTACCCTTGAACCCTAAAAATACCCTATACCCCAAAACTGGCCCTGAACCCTAAAAATACCCCTGTACCCCAAAACCCATACCTATCCCTAAACCCTAAAACTAACCCTGTACACCATAACCCAAAACTATATTTGAACCCTTAAAATACCCAAACACCCCAAAACATATACCTCAGTACTCCAAAACATACACCCCTATACCCATACTTAACTTTTCCAAACATTTAAAAAAAACTTGCTTTTACCATTCATGCATTTACAATGAATTTCGTTGTAAATGTATGCGTGGTAAAAGCATATAAAATGTAATGCCATGCGTTATAATGGCATTGCAGAGTCATGGTACTTTCGTAATGAAAGTATGCGGAGTGATGGTATGCGGAAAGAAGGTTGCGGAATAATGGGTGTTTACCCTCCCCCGGTAAGTACATTGGTGGCACGGCGGCCCACATCTCCAGCAACATACTCCTATTTTTTCACCACCCATTTGGAAAATGAACAGGTCTCTCTCATTGATGGCCGTAGCACCTACATACACTTTTAGAGACACCTCCCGCCACAAGTTCTAGAATTGCGTACTTTAGAGCTGGGGAGCTACGTTCGAATCTCGGCATCAGTTCAACATCCTGTGATTCCAGGCAAATCGTTTTGTCTCCCCGTGCCTACCAATGAATGTGTTCTTATGTAATGTAAATTGTGCTCATGCCATGTTGTCGAGTTCGCGCTATATAATATTGCAAGGAAAAATAAAGTAGGGAAATTCGAGTTCACACACTACTGAACGCGCACTCTTAAGTGCATCAGCGGTGCACTGTGAATCGGAGTGTTTCACAGGCCTGTCACAGATAAGAAATGCTATCAAAACGAAATCCTACAAAACAATATACTACTGGCCGGCAGCAATTCATACCCGGACAACGTCGGGACGGGCTGCTAGTTTTATAAATAAACTTCTTGCAAGGTTTGTTCCCTACCTCCATGACATAGGACTTAGTCAGGTTGGCCGATAAATCTAACGTGTCCATAACACTGACAAACCCGTCTATCAGATGCTGGAGTCCCTTCGGGGTAAGTCTTAAAAGCACTGCATCGTCTGCGTAAAGCAGCATGGGGACAGCTCTTGTTCCAACTCTCGGCGAGTCCACCTTCAATTTAGTTAAAGCCTGGTCTAGTCCATTAATATACAGGGAGAACAGGAAAGGGGCCAAGATACATTCCTGTCTAACCCCGCTAGTACAGGGGAAAGATGTTGTGGAACCCCCTTCCCGATTATATCTAACTTTTGCAGAGGTGTTACAATGTAATCCTCTTAAAATGTTTATTATGCCCTGTTGAACCCCCAGTGTACTCATGAGAGCCCACAACTTCTCTCTATTAACGTGATCAAACGCTGCGGTTAGATCCATAAAACCTAAATACACCGCCTCCTTGCTAGCTATGGTGTATTTGGCCACCAATAAATATAAATGTAAACATTGATCCGTCTTTGTTCTCCCCGGCCTAAACCCGTACTGGACGTCTGTGATAATCGGATGTTCCTCCGCCCAATCCATTAGACGTGTTAAAATCACACGTCCCAAAACTTTGGTCGTTAAATCAATTAACAAAATAGGGCGATAACACTTGGGGTTGTCCCTGTTCCCCTTTTTAAATATGGGAACTATAGTTGCTGTTGACCAGGACCGAGGGAGGCCGGAAACTACGGCAGCATTAATCACCCTCGTAAGAATTGCTGCCCACAACTGCACATTACTTAAAAAAAGATCCGGGGTGCCTTGTTTCGTGTTAGACTCTGGATACCCACTACAATTTCCTCCATTGTAAAAACTATCGATGAAGTCCACCGTATACCGCATTCAACGTCCTGTGCGCAATTATCTGCATGATTATACAGTCCTTTAAAATGATCTAGCCATTGTTCAGGCAATATATTAGTGCCAATTTCGGGTATATTAGCATCCTGGAAGCATGGATTATTTATTATCTTCCAGAATGCATTCATATCCTTCCTTTCAGCTGCCTCCCTTAAATCTCCCCAAGCTTGTGCTTGATGGTCAGTCTTCCTGTGTTTAACCGCCTGTTTATATGCTAACCTACACTCTGCAACTTTTAGCGTGTCCCTCTGGATTATTTTTAAGCTAGCTTTCAATTATTTTTGTGCGCGGGAACAATCTTTTTTGAACCACCTGGGATTGTCATTTCCTTCCCCATGTGTGGTAGTGAGCAATAACGTATCTACTAATCGGGCCACTGCCTCAAAAGTCCTAACCAAAGGGGGTCCCTCCGCCGAGAGGTCCAAACACTCTCCTATGAGATCTTTCCCTTCATTTATGAGTGTTTTGTAAAAGTTCTCTCCATCCACCTTGGACCATCTTAATCTTCTACCCTGGTCCCTCGCCCTTTCAATAATGCCACCCTCCGCCCCTCTCCGGGCCTTTCTCGAGGATAGTCCTGTGACCAGGAGTGTTAAGGGGTTATGATCACTAAATATGCTTAGCTCAATTGAAGCCTATCTTATCCATTCTTTAAACAATTTGGACACCACTATATAGTCAATAACAGAGCTGCACCCCCTCCCCTTAAAGGTGGGGTTAACAACTCTATCCCTCCCTGTGGCTACCAAATCCATGGTGTGTTCTAGGGCGTGTTTTTTCAAGACCCTACCTAACTCCTTTCCCTCCCTAGTATGCTCAAAGTGCGGTCCCTCACATATCGTACATAGGGACCAATCTCTTCTAACGGGTATTAGGTTAAGGCACAGGTGACAATTAAAGTCACCCGCTATTAACAAAAACGGTGCCACAGCCCCCTTCTTCTGCCCTACTCCTCAGCTAAGCATCGTGTCCAGCTCATCAACGTTAGACCTATTCACATATGGTAGTGGGGCATTATAAAAATTAACCAATATTAGATTGAGGCCATTATTATTGAACCTAAGGGCCAACATATGGTCTGAGGTCCAATTTAAGTTATTCCATGCACCCTCCAGCTGAGGGTCCACAAATGTTACTAAGCCTCCCATTGCCTTCCCGCAAGATGGAAGGTACTGCAGTTTACCACCCACGTTTCCTGCAGACAGATTATTTGGAACCCAGTAATAAATTGTCTCCATTACTGGTTCTTACATTTAGCTAAAAGACCCGCTATATTCCAGGATACTAGTTTCAACCTCCCATAATTTTGTTCCAGAGGTGAATGAGAGGGGTGAGAGGCAGAACAAAAATCTTGATACGTCCTTGTGGGTCTTGGCCCGACTTCTATGGCTTCTATAGCCAAGCAAGTCCCTTCTGAGCAGGCCTGGTGGAGAAGTATTCCAGGTGCCATCCCATGACCCACTAAATCACCTACTACTACCCTGAGTCTTTCCTGCACTCTGCTCAGAGAACCCCTCGGGATCCCCCTACCCCCCAGTCAGTCCACCTCATTGAGATTTCTTCCCCTAGGCAATGGGGTGTACCTATTGTATAAAGGGAGTACCCTCCCCTCGCCTTCCCTGTGTGGTCCTACCAAGGGTCCCTCTAGTTCTTCACCGGTTGATGCATTTAGTCCGTGTCTATAGAAGAACCCCAGTGGCAATAATCCAATTAAGGAGCGTTCCTCCTAGGGCTGACCCCTAAAGGAATAAAGGACCATTAAGATATGTCTGTGATCTTCCATTCTAAACCCTACATTCTTATTTAGCCAATGCGCGGTTTTGTTAATTAGCATCTGCTGGGTTTCGACCGTATTTCCATTCTCAGCAGGCACACCAACTAAAACTGCTGTATACGAACTAGAGGCAGTCAGGAGGTCCAAACGTACCAAACCTACAGACCCCGCACATCTACTAAGGAGCCCCTGCCCAGATCAACCTCTCTCCTTAATGGGTCACTCCTTTTATCCTTCGGGATGGGGCAAACAGGGGGTGGGCCCCGATTATCTGCCACTACCTCACTTGCGGCTTGCCTTGGGCCTTGTCTTTCATTATTACTAGGGGCTTGTTTAGCCCACTGTCTACCTTGTACGCCCGCCCCCTCTTGTGGCTTGGTTTGTGACCCCACATTATCCCTGCTTTCATACTGTGTGTTGTCTGTACCATCTGCAATTTGGTCCCCCTCTGCGGGTTTGATATTGTCCTTATACAAACACGCAAGTTCAACCAATTTTGTCTCGATCAACTCCAATTTGTCCATCAGAGGTTTTAGTGCAGGCTCAGTGACCACTGTACTTTGGCCCAGACATCACTCTCACTCTCCATTCCCATATCATCTAACTCCAAATTAATACAGGGATCCCCTAAAAGAATGGGCTTGGAGATACCCTCAGTACTCCTACCAGCATTCTTAGACAGTGGCTTACAAGGCTTGCAAGTGGAAACCATCTTCCGCCTATATTTGGGCTGTTTGGCCTTACTACCAACCCCGCCTCCCCTTGTATGTGGAGACACAACATTCTCTGCTGGCTTCTCACTACCTTTCATGGTCGACATCTTTTTTGACCGTGTGATAACCGTCCCGGTACTCCGAATCGCACTAGGGACCATTGGAGGCACCACTAACTTATCCTTGGAAGTCTAGAAATATGGTTTCTGTTTGGCAAGTGCTCACAGTTCACTAACCCTACTAAGTGATGGTATGTGTTTAACCACAGCTTTAAGCATTAATTCAATGTATTCTATGCTTTCTTTTTCCTAGTCTTCACCTTGTGTTTGTGTAAGATGCTGCTCCTGCCTTCAGCTGTCCTTGGACTCCAGCACCCTGTTTTGGAAGGTATTTCAAAAGAAGTCATGTTCTCATCAAATTCGGTCTTCTTTTGAAAGAGTGCTGCCACTTCTGCTCTGAGCTTTACCTTGTGATCTGATGGAGAAAGACTTCTCCACTATGGCACCGAAGAAAGCATGCGTTCCTCTTAGTCGGAGGCCTGGCTGTGCTTCCAAGGCTCCCTTCAGTCTCCATATTCTCTGGAAGCAGAGCTCCATGCCTTGGACTTTGCCATGTTGGTATATTTTTATTTTGATGCATGTGGTCCTTTTTGTTTGCAGCACTCTACTGCCTCATGATGTAAGTTTTCCACTTCCAAATCTGAAGACATTTATCCAGGGGCACTGCTAGGTTATGCATTTTCTGCATGTAAAACATTTCTGGCAATGTTTCAGCAGGTCTGATATTAATACAGTTTTGTCCCCGATGTTCGACTCACTTGCTTAGATGTCTTTTGCACTCTAAGTACATCTACTTCATTGGAAAAACCCCAACTAATTCAGCCATATGCGTATATAATTCTTTTTTTCCCACTGAAGCAGAAGCGCCATCTGACCAATTCTTAGGGTAAATAAGAGTTAAAAACTATATCCAGTGTTGGTCCGGTATTTTTCAGTCTAGTTTACAAAGGTTTAAGCAACAGGACTGCTGAAATCCAGGAACCATCCATTTTCCGGTCCTCCCACGGTCGAATATCTGAGAGAAAACACTTATTTCGCTGCACTCTCTATTTCCTTTGGGTACCAATCAGTCCAATAAGTTTTCAAATTCGATCCCAACTTTGACACCGGAGCTCCAATTTCAATTTCTGGACGAACGGCTGATAAAAGACAGAAGAGATGAAAGACACATTCTGGGGCACTGTGCACTTGTGCTCAACATCAATGAAGCACTCGATCCCACCTACAGCATGGACCAACATAAACTACATTTTTCGTCTCCAACCACTAGATGGCAACATACAAGACCCGTGCAAATATTGACTGCACTGCCAAATTACCTTTCCTATTTTGGGAGTCTTTTCAGACTCTGGTTCTTAAACTGAGGGACTTGCATCCCTGGTGGGAGAAGGGAGAGGGTGGTGGTGCGGGGGGGGGGGGGGGGGGAGGTGGCTAAGCTGTTACTGGAGGAACGGGACAGGGAGGGAGGTGGGGGGAACGGGTCAAAAGGATCATCATTCTGAAACAGTGCTGTGTTTTTGGTGAAAAAAAACCAGTGAGTTACTCTATAACGAGTCATTAGTAACATGTTTGTCACATGTCGTGACTGGGAGCAGGTGCTAAAGGGACTCTAAATAATTCTCCAAGTCCTTCCTGCCCCATTTCCGGTAAAGGTTAACACGTGGATACTTTTAAGCCTTAGGAAGAACATGCTGATTATAGCATGTTAGCACAAGTTTATTTTATAGCATATTTTTTTAAAGGATAACTGAACATTACTGCAATGTTGGAATTGTTCAATATGTTTAGAGCTGCCATTTTGGTTTTTACCACATTTTTATTGGAGTTTTTAAACAGTGGTAACTGACAAGATTTACGAAGTGACTCCCCAGCAGCTGAAGGTAGTATACCGTTACCGTATACACATTTCAGAGCTAAACATCAATTTGTATTCGACAAACCCAGAACTAGTCCGGAGTAGTCTCACCATTAGCTCCAAATTTTGGAGTAAATATATTTCTTCGGCAGCCCAATGTCTCGTATCAGTGTGTGTGGCTGGGGTCAATTCCACCCTCCGGTGATGTCACTTTTCGCCACCAAGGTGGCCATGCGTACCATCCTCCTTTACCCCCCAGTGATTTCGAGATCATCCAGAATTTCTGATAGGGCACTCTTAGTTGTCAGGGTAATCTGGAATCCTAATACTCTGAGAGTGTGTTGCCAATCCGGTTCAGGAAGTTGTCCATGCGGGGGGACTGCCAATTCACAGGATAAAATCTGCTTCAGAGTAGGCACATTGAGGCAGGCAGGGGTCGGAACTCGGCCTGCTTGCCAGAGGAAAGGAGGCATGGAGGAAGTGAAGCTGTGTTAGTCGGACGTGAGAGGAAAAATAACTTCTCACGGTGGACTCCTAGGGCAAATCTCCCTCTCTAAAATGATGACCCTCCCCTGATTCCTGTGTCCTCCAAATCGTCCCACTGAGGATCATTAGCACCTGGTTCATGACCTTGACCACACACATCCACTTTCCTGTGGGCTAACAAGCCCCCCCCCGTACCCCACCGGCTATGTCCATCCCAGAAGTGAAGGACCCACTATTGCAGATCAGAAGATGTGGAGTTTGAGTGTGACAGTATGTGCAGTAGTACTCCCAGTATTCAATGCCAGGACAGCATCCGCCGCCACCTCCTCGACAGCAAGGCTGGTTGGCCGACCTCGACATCACTAATACCAAATGAAGCAAGATCTCTGCAGCAATTAGGGCGCCCAGCTCCTTCAGTGGACGAAGGTGAATGGCATGGGTCTCAGTAGAACGCCGCAGCTATCTCCCATAATGGGTGGACCATCCTGTCCAACAGGCATTGTACCATTGGAACCACCTTATAAGCCAGGTCCGTAGTGACTAGCCAGTAAAGCAGCCCTCCTGTTCTCACCGTATTCATATACCCATCAGGTCATGGCCTTCCAATACTAGTTGCCTCCTCCAGGGTCACCGGCCTCAAAGAGGCCCGAGCCAGTGTATGGCGAGAGCTGTCCAAGCCATAATTCGAGGCCCACCTCTGCAGCTTTCGTATTTGCTTCTCCAGCAATGTTATTTTCTGTCATTCTCGAGCCGTCGGATATAGGATTTCCCAGCCCTCACATGGTGACCAGAGTGTAGCAGGGGAAACGACTGAGCCCTGGTTAATTTGGAAGTCGGAGCCGATCTCTGCGGCCAGAAAGTCCAAGCATTGGAGGTCTAGAAGTTGCCATGCATTTAGACGCCATATAGGTCGGGGGCCCATGCGTGGCGTGGTAATTGAAAGTGAGAGGGGAATGATCCGAAATGCCACGGGGAGGATGCTAGTGGCCATGACCTGAAAGGAACCCTCTGTGGTGAGCAGATGAAAGTCGATACAACAACAACAACTTTATTGTATGACTAACTAAAATCCTTTACAAAAGCAGGATAAAATGCAAGTTAGAAAAGGTTAAAAACAAGATCCATAAAATGTAAATAAAACAAGAAGAGGTTAAAATGCAAAGATACTCTAAAGTAACTGTACATAAGTAACTTTGTACCAAAAAAGGTCCGCTTAGAAACCACTCATGTAGAAAATGACATGCGGCGGGTACGAAAGTTGGAGGGATCCTGTTCCTAGTAAAAGTTAGTATAAACATAAATAGTATTAAAAGTGCTATGCTAAGTAGTTGCAAGTGCCAGTAGTCCTTGAAACATGATTTATTCAACTGTCCATTCTCTGGCCGATCGTAAGAACATTCCAGCAGCCGCTTAAAACTTCCCAATTAGTGCCAGCTCCATCGGGACTATGGTGGTGCAAATGTGCCTTAAGGCCTCCGTGCATGTTCTTAAACCGTGATGTTTGAACATGGTTCTTAAATACATGCGCCTTGGGGACAGCAAAGCTGGTCAGAAGCAAATGACATGTTCCCCATATTCAGTGTGGTGTTGGCACAGAGAACAACCGGACCCACTTGACGACCAGTTTTTCCAGTGGGCTCTATAGTCTTGTATTGGCAAAGTTAAGAGCCTCGCCCTCATGAAAGTTTGTAGGGCTTGCCTTCAAAGACCTGCTTTTAAATAGGGCTGGCATGCAGTAGTAGTTTCATGTGAATTAATAAGGCCTTCTGCACACAGAACTGGTCTGATCCATTCAAGGTCTTGTTGCCTCGAGATGTTCTTGCCACACTTTTTTAGCAGGTTCTTTAGACTATACTTTAATAATCATACGTCTGTTGAGAATTCGGATGATAGTCCCAGTGTTTTTCTGGCCATCAAGAAATACCTCGCCCAGTGACTATTGTTATCTGTAAAGACCACCTGTAGCGCAGCCCTGATTGTGCCCGGACAAGCACTGATCACATTATGTTGGAATTTGACTACGTCTTTTTTGCATTCAATGTCCATTTCTGTGATGTTGAACCCTAGTCGGATCAGTGAACGCCTAGTCGTGTAAGGGAGCTTGAAGACTTTTCTATATGCCATTGTGTATAGGCCTTCCAATTTTTTGGTTAAAAGACCAGGGAAGGTGAGGTGGCCATAGCAAAGTGTAGACATTAGCTTCACTTGCATTACTCGTCGGATCCCCTTCATCGAGTGACTTACAAGCTTGTGGTGTAATTTGCACAACCCGTATGTTAGCTTAGCTGCTTTTGCCTCAAGTGCTTTAACCTGCAGTGCTGGTCTGCAGGTATCTGTAAATTCTACTCACAGGTAGGTGTACTGATTGGTCGTGGTTATCCTAAGAGGGCCCAGTTGCCATGCCAATGTTAGTTTTTTTACATTGTGGCCACAAATCAGCACTTTTGTCTTGGATGCATTAGCTATGAGCTTGTTATCCATGTTGTAATTATGTAGCGTCTCTAATGCCCTTTTCATGCCAATTCTTGTGTGATCCAATAAGACAAGATCGTCCGCATACTGCATAATTGGCAGTCTGAGGTGGCCCAATTTGAGGAAAGATGTTAGTTTTTAACAGTGCTTCTTCCAGGTCTGCGGTGTATAAGTTAAACAAGGTGGGGGCGATCATGCAGCACTGTTTTAGCCCCCTGTTCGTGAATATCTTGGCAGTTGCACATGTGCTAGTGAGCTTAACTCGCACCCACGTGCCAGTGTAGAGTGATAAAATGGCCGCAAGTAGTTTCCTTGGTATACCCTACTTAGCCAATTTTGCACACAGAATGTGTGGGTCAACTCCATCAAAGGCGGCACTATAGTCCACAAAACATGCATATAATGGAGGGGAGGTGGCCCCAGTTGTCTTCGTTGCCAGATATAAAAGTGCGATGGCATTGTCCATGGTCGACGAGTTCGGCTGAAAGCCAGTCTGGTATTGCGGGATTACATGATTTTTCGTGATCCATAACTCCAGCTCTTTCAAGAGCATTTTGGCGAATGCCTTTCCTTCCACGTCCAGTAGTGCAATCAGCCTATAGTTCCCCGGATCGGAGGCATCCCCCTTTTTATGAATGGGTTGTAGGATGGAGCCTTTCCATGAATCCGGAACTGCAGAGATGTTATAGAAATGATTCAATAAGCCCTGAATGTTGGGTGCCCAGTATTCACGATCTTCCCTAAAAATATACCCAGGCAGCCCATTGGGCCCTGGCGCCCCATCCTTCCCGATACCCTGCAGGATAGTTAGTGTTTCCCTTTGTTTGGTAAGAATCCGCCACATTGGTTGTCTTCTACCTTGACAATGCTTGCCACGGATGTTTTTTGGTCAACATGTAGGCTGGTCGCATGATTTGCCCATTTGTTAGCAGGTACAGCATTATGGGTATGATGGCCGCCATTTAGACCATTGACATATCTCCCGAATTCCTTGCTTTTGTGGGTGCTAGTAATGCATAGATATTTCTCCATTTTTCCTCTATACAAGATTGTTTCAATTGCCAGGCAATTTTTTTATGCATTTTTCTTGCCGTCTTCAAAAGTCTTTCCGTTTGAGTGGACTTTTCCCTCGTGTGCTTTGATTCTGACAAACGGCATCTCTTTTTACTCTCAGTGAAGATTTTGTTGTCAGTGAAGTTGAAATGCCCTAGTGGGGTATATTTAGAAGTAGGCTGTTTTCCTGAAGCCACGGCATTGGATAACGAAGGTATAATTTCAGCCCAGCTGCTCTGTGGACCTAGATATGCATATGTTCTGCTTCCATTTAGTGTACTTTGCCCGGCTTATGGGGCCTCATTTAATCCGTTTAATTGAAGCTGTTTCAGTGAGCATATTGCCTGCAGTTAGATGTTCCGCGTGCATCATGCTGCTAGTGTTGACAAGAACAGAGATTGGTTGGTGGTCACTTCCGTGAGTGTGCAGTACCTTATACTCTTCACATCTCCTCAACAAGTTCATACTCAGGAAGATGTAATCAAGTGTGGAGATGTTTTTAAATGTAGGTTGTGAAGTCGTTGTCAGCTGCCCTACGTTATTCGCAGCCCCCAGATTAAATTAATTAATGCAGGCTTCCATAAGATTACGACTGCGGTCTTCATGATTTTGTTCAGGGCCACATAGGTCTCTTATGTTAAAGTCCTCAGTGATGATACATTCATGTCCTGGGTTCTCGTGGAGATATTCTTGGATAAGCCTAATGATCCTTCTGATGTTTGTATTTTTATCCTTTTATTTGGATTGACATATAGGTTAATTACTCCAAGTTTAAACGGAGTTCCCTCTATTCCGAACCCATTTATAGTTATAATCTGGACATCTGGAGCATGCATGGGTTATTCCTCAATTTGTAGTTGCTAATTTAATTTTGCAAATATCGAGATCCTGCCACTTGGTCTTCCGAAGATGTTTTCTTTACGGCCATTGTATGGATCGCCTGATAGCCTTTGATATAATTGGCTGCTTCCATCCAAGTTTCCTGCAAACATAATTTATCTCCGGCCTTCAGTGATTCCATAGCTTCTTTATTTGTCATGATCGACTTAAACCTTGCCACGTTCCAGCTTATTAGCCTGAACTTAGTATTTATTATCTCCATTTTAGTACCTCTGTGTTGGTTTGTTTTAACCCTCCCTAATAGACCACGTTGTTGCAGACCTTGAGAATTTGGTGTTTTCCTTATACTAGGAATTTCCCCAATCCTTGGAGTGCAATGCAGAAGTAGGCCATGCCCAATCTTCTTGTTTGTCGACCTGGGGAACGCTCACCTCCTTGCAGTGTCTAATAGTGGTCCCCTTATGAAGCTCAATTTTGATATCATTGTTAAATAATTGGCTTGAGTTTGACTTGGTGCCCCTTAATGTACTACGCTGTGGGAGCGGCACCTCTTGGTTTTGTAGCCTCTAAAGTAGCACTTGTGGGTACTTTTCAATTGGACAATTGTCAATCCGGATACCCCAATTCTTCAGTGTGTCAGTTTCTGCCATGATGCTTTGGATGTCTGACTTGTTGAGCCACTTTGTTAGGGTTGACTCCTTGTTCCCTGTCCAAGTGTATTTTTTAAAATGCAACGCTACAAGTTGGGCAGATGTTAAATAGGCCAGTGAGGGTATACTTGTCAGAACAAACAGAATGTTTGAACGATTTCGAGTATGACCTGGGCCCCTTGTCTCGAATTCAGGGGTAAAAATCAACATGTGCTCCACGTCTGCCAGAGAATCTAGAGCTACATTTTCCGTACCCTCATAGCTCAGTCCATGAGTTGTTTGTACTATGGGCCTTGTTTGGCTGTGATTCCGGCCAGACACAGCATTTGCATCCTTTTCTGCGGTAATGTTAGGATAACTAGGCTGCTAACGCATCTGACTCCTTTGGCCAAGCGATGGAGTCTTCCTTGCTTGTGTTATCTTCCTTGTTTGTGTGGGGAGAGCACTTGCTGTATTTTGGGCTTTGCTTTGGCATTCCATATGAAGTTGATGGATTTTCACTACGCCGGGGTCCTTCTCTGTTGCTGATGTCAATAGCTCAATTTTATCTCCTGACGCGTTGAGTGGGAAGTCATAATGTTGCTGGTATCTGGCCTAAGCCTTGGTTCCTGGTTTTCTTTCCCTCTCAATGGCTCTACTATTAGGTCACGGCTTTCCGGTCCAATGGCTGTGTTGCCAAAGTTAGTGTTCACCGCCTCAGCATATGTTTTTGCTTGTGAATTTAAGGGGGTTTGGATGTTGCAAGCTATTACATTTTCCTTGTGTAGGCCTTCCGTATATCTGCCCAGAAACAGACCATGGTGAGGGCCCTGGTTAAAAAACCCAACTTGGACACTAAGAATCTGAACAACTTTCGCCCGATTTCCCTGCTGCCATGGGCAGCCAAAATACTTGAGAAATATGTAAATGGTCTGTTAACAACCTTTCTTGAACAAAATCAGTTGCTCGATCCCTCCCAGACAGGCTTCCGGCCCAAGCATGGGACCGAGACTGCATTACTGGCTGTCACAGAGGAGTCCAGGAGAATCTTAGATCGGGGAGGATCGGTGGCAGTTATCCTCCTCGATCTGAGCGCTGCATTTGATACCGTTAATCACGGCATCCTTTTGCAGCGTCTCCTGGACACTGGAATATGCGACAGAGCCCTGGAGTGGCTTAGGTCTTACCTGGATGATAGATCTTTCCAGGTCTATGAGGGCAATACCACCTCTACCAGTAAGCCTCTGGGCTGTGGAGTCCCGCAGGGATCCTCGCTGAGCCCGACGTTATTTAACGTTTATATGAGGCCGCTGGCTGAGATCGTCCGTCCGTATGCTATTAAGATCATTACCTACGCGGACGATACTCAGCTGGTGGTCTCGTTGGCTCAGGAAGAGGGTTCCTCAGCGGGTGTGGATCTTGCAGGCTGTCTGGAGATAGTCAAGAGCTGGATGACCAAGTCTTGTCTCAAACACAATGGGGACAAGACTGAGCTCATGCTGCTGGGACGGCTTGCACCAGCTTCTATCGATGCTCTTTGGCCACCCTGCTTAGGCCCTGTCCCAGCACTCAAGGATACCATCAAGAGCCTTGGTATATGGCTGGACAGGTCATTGTCATTTGACCAGCAGGCAATAAAACTATCTGCCATCTGTTTCGGCATCCTCAGAGTCATCAGAAAGATCCTCCCTCTACTCCCCTTTGAAGCAAGAAAGATTGTGGTTCAGGGCCTGATACAATCCCGCCTGGACTTCGGGAATGCCCTATACCTGGGAGCCCCCGACTTCACCTTGCGCAAACTGCAAGTGATACAAAACTGCGCCGCCCGGACTCTTTTACAAATACCTCGCAGATCATCGGTAAAGTCTGGGCTTAGGAAACTACATTGGCTCCCCGTTAGGGAAAGAGTCAGCTTTAAATCCCTATGTATTGCACATCAAGCATTTTGGTCTTCTGGCCCAGCAATTAAACAATCCCTCATTACTCCTTATCACCCTGCCAGACAGCTGCGCTCAACTCATGCCACCCTGGCCATTGTCCCTAAAATAAAGAAAACTAGATCGGGAGGCCGTTTTTTCTCCTACAATGTGGCCAAGATGTGGAACGCGCTTCCCCAACATCTAAGGTCCAACCCTGATCTCACTTCATTTCGCAAGCAGCTGAAAACGCTTCTGTTTAACAATTAGCAGCAGGGTGGATATCCTTCTCTTAAGCAACCATAGTTCTCAACTGTAATCCCAGCGCTTGGACGCCTCAGGGCAGCTATGTGCGCTTTACAAAAATCATTTTCTTTTCATTTCATTTCATTTCATTTCCTGGCAGTTGTTCTCATAGGATACTTTGGGTGCGGAACTGTTTCTCATTTGGAAAATGGGATAAATCATAGGACCCTTTTCTGTACAGGCATTACCAAGGTCAGCCTGATTACCAGGTTGGATCAAAGAGTGTGTTATTTTATGCTTTTTTTGCATAGATAACATCCTACCGTTCCGTTTGTTTGTTTTTAAAGCTTTCCGAAGTTTTTTCTTTTGCCGTCTGGATAACTGCCTATAGGTAGCTGTGGGAAGGTGGATACCTGACTATGGTTACCCCAGATTTTTTGCCTAGTGTTTAGCTGGTTTCCAACTTAGTTGGCCTGGGATCCTGCTAATCAGGGACCCAGGCTATCTGCTCTCACTGTAAAATGGACTCCATGTACTTTAGGTACATCTCCAATTGGATGTTGGGTCACTCTTGTGAGTCCCTGTACAGTGTACCCTAGATACCCAGGGCATAGGTGCACACAAGGCCTACCAGGGGCTGCAGAATATCTTATGCCACCCCTGGCTGGCCATCCAAACTGACACAACTGGTTGATCACTCAGGTGGGGCAAGGTCGTGTAATCACCCCTTGCTTAGGTATAGTATTCCTATACCTACCATTATATATAGACACATATGCACCTATAAGTCACTCTTATGGCAGGCATTAACAATCCTGAAGGCAGAGTGCTTGGTTTTATGTGAGATGAGGCTCTAGCATGAGCTGAGCCTGTCTGCAGCTTTCGGAACCATGTTCTTATAGCTGTTCTATGATATAGCCATACCATATACTCTTAAGTGCATTATAATCCTCGCGGTTGAATGCTAACTTTGGTTTGGCTTTATGAAAACATGTCGTGTAAGGTGTCATACGCTTTGGAACACCACCCCCTCGCCAGTTCTGGTGACGGGGGTAGCATTCCACCCTTCTAGAGGGAGAAGACATGTTGTTCCAACTAATCCCGGTTAAAGTTAACCAGAGCCTCAGCATCACAAAATGGATGCTGCTGCCACAGACACAAGTCTGACCTCCTGCTGCTGGAAGCCCTTCCAGTGAGGGAGGCTTGGACAATAGGTTTCCTGTCTTGGGAGGTGCTAGCACCACCCCAGACAGGCCATAGTGTATTGGGGCAGGGAGGGCTGAATGAAATGAGTCACTGCCTGGGGCACACAAGGTGTCCCATGCATCGTCAGGTTCAAACCAGTGCTGGGGCACTCCAGCCCCAGCTCTGGCGCGAAACTGGACAAAGGGAAAGGGGTGTAAACACCCCCTTCCCTGGTCCCACCAATAGGAGGGACCTAGCAGGTAATCCAGCCCCTAAATTTGGTATATAGGTAGGAGCGGAGTCTAGAGACTTTAGATTTATCCTGACTGAAACTTGAAACGAAACTCTGGACCTTCGACGTTCTACCTGAAGATAGAAGACTGAAGAATCTCCCTTGTGGTCAAGGAGTGACCACCCTGTGTAAGCAGGCACCATCAAGCGATCAACAGTTTGCTTTGTCGACGCTCCCGCCGGAGCCTGAGCACAGAGCCTGACAAGACCCGACTTCCAGACTTCCTTCAGCCCGATCCACAGCCACAGCAAAGCTGAGACCCGTGGAGGTGACGAGAGACGTGGGACCGGCCATCTTTGAAAGCCAGCGAATTGCTTTCCGTGCAACTTCTGAGGCACCCTCGAAGTTGTGCATTGGGGACTGAGAAGCCCCAGCCCCGAGCACCATCTGCACCAAAGATCAGCCCTCCACGAGTGCCGCGTGGGGCACTTCTGCATTTTCCTGCTCGACGCGTCTGTCCTGTCACTTGCCCGTTGGCTGGTGGCCTCTGTGACGACGAACCTTTGAATTTACACCGCTGGTCTGGTTGCTCCAGACTGGCCCCTGCTTCCCTGAAAAGGAGAAGCCCGTCAAACCTTGCTGGTCTGATCTAGAAGCCATCTTCGACTCCTGCGTGGGTTGCCTTTGCCAAGGCTTGTGGACTCCAATCCAGAAGCCGACACCGCCGACAGAGAGAGCCTTCGTGGGGCAGTCCGTATCCAGATCCTGGTCGTCGTCGACACCTCCTGGGCCACGTGGCTGCAGAGACAAGCTTCATGACATCACCTGATCGCATCCCGACATCGCCTGGTTCCTTCCTGGTTCCATCCTGGTCACTGGCTATTGACCCAGACTCTGTCCCCTCTGCTTTCAGGTACTCTTCATCCTCGATCCGCCCTTGGATCCAACCGGACACTTCCCTCCTGGTCGCCTGCAGCATCTTTCTTCACGGCTCCATAGGATTCAGCGACGAAACCCGACACACTTTGACACCTATGCACCCGCTTCCTGTGGGTGAGGTAACGCGAGTACTTCGGTGCTCCTGTGGGTATTAACTATCCTAGTGTCCTAGTTTTCAGTAGCTTTCTCCTAGTCCATCCGGAAGTGACCTAAAAGAACTCGTTTCCAATTCTTTCGTTCCCATTCTAACTCTATGGTAACTCGTGTGTGTGTGTGTAAGACACTGCACACGCATCCCGTGGGCCTCCTGCTCCCTATCCGTTGGTAGTACAGCGTAGCCCCAGCGATTCTCCAGGCCCTAGGCCTATCCTTTGTTCGTGACGTGGTTCTTATACCACTATTTTAGTATATGGTTTGAAGTGCCCCTAGGGCATTACTGTATTTTCTGCAACTTATTGTATGATAATTAAGTATCTTGTTATGTGCTTGTGCCTCTGACCTCAAAGAGTTGAGGATTAATTTAGTAATAAATACATATATATTGTATATATATAACCTGTGTGGTGTCCTTTCATTTGGTATTAAAGGGGTTACATATGGTAAAACATCTGGCTTCACATGCCCTCTTGAGTTTAGCCTAAGACTGCTTTGTCCATGCTACCACTAGGATAGCTGGTCTATAAGGTTGACTTTACAACCATCACCATAAGGGTTGTTTGGACTGGTGCAAGGTGCTCACTAGAATAGTGAACATCATATACCAGGCCAACTTCTCACAGTAGCCTTTTGACCTGTTTTCTTGGTTTGATTAACCTCCTCTATGCTGGGTGCAGAGCTAACCCTTTTGACCGGGGTCGTGCAGATATTTGTAGCTACTTTATCATTTATATCCTCCGAGTCCATAGCTGTTGGAATATTTGTGACTCCGGGGCCACAGCCATGGTCCAGTTTTTCGGAATATTTCCTGTTTAGTGTGGAATTTATCCGTGCCTCACTGCATTGTTTTATTAACGTTGCCAACAGATCTGGGAGTGTGGTTAATTTCTCCACTATTGCTTCACTAAAGCTTTTTGCTGGACTTGTGATGCGCCCTTTGCCCTTTTCACTAACAACCAGCTGATCAACTTTGTGGCTGATCGAGTCTACTCTTTTGTTAATTGTCAAGACAGTTTGCCCCAGCATGTGCATTAAATCCACCTGGATCTCTAGTTTGTGTGATTGCCAGGAGAGTGCCTTTACAGCTTCTAATAAGGATGAATTTATGGTCTTCAAGATGTATTCAGGACCATTCTTATCGTTTATGTCTTGTTCGTCACTCTGGGCTCCGCAGTGTCTGCCAGTTGTGGCACCTACAAAGCCCTCTCCCAGTGGTTGCAGTTTAGGGTCTGCCGTAGGTGTGATTTTTGTTAATTCAGGGGATGCCGACTCTGAAGTACTAGTGGCACCAAATTGTTGTTGTTTATACCCTGCCGTGGTTGCTGGGCGTGGAGCAGCTCTGAGTGCTCCCATGACCGCCAGGATTGATGGAGGCATCCAAATTGTCCTGAGCTGGTCATTTAAGTGGTGGTGGACTAGAGCCTCTATGTCAAAAGCGTTCTTGTCGCAGATAAGCCCACTGGATTGGTAATCCTGTGGTGGGCCCTTAGGTATGTTTGATGCTTCAACATCATTTAAAGTCGATGATATCTCAATGATGTGCTCGGGCCCATGTTCCTCCAGTTCATGGTTTTTATATTTAGCAGTGGTATTTTTGATGACATTATTGATAACCGTGTCTGCCAACATTACGGTTTCTGCAAGTCTCGCCATCTCAGTGACTAATGTCTCCTGCAGGCTGTCCTGAATTGTGCTTTTTAGGTTGAGGGGGTTATCATCACCCGGCGTTGCTAGCTCCTGGCTGTTTGAAATGAAATTGGGGATGTTTTCTAATGTACCCCCATCTTTCGTCTTGTGGACCTTCTGAGCGCTGTGGACTTCTATTTTTTGCCTTGTAAAATATATTTGTGGATCTGGGGAACCCCTGTTGTTGGTTTACGGACCTCTCGGTTTTTGTTGGAGCTGCTCATTTTCCTGTTATGATGTGCCTTCGGGCCACAAATTCTTTATGCGAATACTTCCAATTGGAGTGAAATGCAGAGGACTGTAGCCTTACCCCGCGTTTCCACTATCTTGCCCGCTTCTCTAGCCTTCTGCTGCCTCAAAAGGCTGTGTCGGGACACTACATTAGCATGAGCTTGCTGAGCCTGTGCTGGCTGGTACATTAACTCAGTGACGCAGATTAAATCCAATAAGACAGCCAAGTGGTACCACCTGCGATCTGATTGTGTGTGACTGACTCCGAAGGCTGTGGTTTTGAGAGAGTTAAATTAAGTTTAATCTCCAGAACATTCTAGTACATTCCACACCAGTCCGATAATCCTATAATCTGTGGTCCGTGATTCAAGCCAGTCTGCTGCTCTGTAGACCGTAGTTTAAGCAGGTGCTAGTTCCTGGTTGTAAAAGTTGAAAAGTGATTGTAGACGTCCACCTAGGATGGTTTCCTTTTTTAGTGCACTCACCACAGGTCTTGTGGGCAAGCCTGTAGCACTCGCGTTTTGCCACCCCCCAGGCGAGTGCATTTAACAGCTTATGACTGTTTGCTGAAAGAGCGGTGTGTACAAAAACGGGCAAAACTGAGAAAATTAAAGCTAGTCTGACCCGTTCCAGGCAATATGGGTCTAGCTCCTTATGTGGGAAGCCAGCTCCTCTCCTCTGCTGCTCCCCTTTGGCTGCGGCGGTGCGGTGACTGTGATGCTTCACTTCACTGGCCCCCCTCGCGGCGGTGGTAATGATGGTGACCCATTCCAGGCAATATCTAGCTCCTTATGTGGGAAGAGGCTGTTTGAGCAACTGACCGAGCCCCTCATCTCATCTCATGCTTTTGTTGCTGGTCTCCTCCAACCAGTTCCTCTCCTCTGCTGCTCCCCTTTGGGTGCGGGGGTGCGGTGACTGATGCTTCGCTTCACTGGCCCCCTCGCTGCGGTGGTAATGATGGTGACAGTGGGGGCAGCCTGGCAGCTGCAGAGGCTGCGGCCACTGTGCTTAAATTGTCCCCTCGCTGCAGTGATATCAGTGGTAGCGGTGGAGGCAATGAAGGCAGTTTGGCGGCGGCTGTGTTTTAATCATCAAGAACGCCTCACACTGCTCACGGCTCTCGCACTATCCTGCTGCGACCTCGCCTCACCCGCCTTGCCTTCACCACGTTCGCTGCCTGTTCTCTTGCGGCGGCTCACAGCAAAGGCACGGCACAGGCGGTGGCACTCAGTGCGGCCCTCGGTGCAGGGAGCTCAGGAGCTTCAGGAGCGCTCTGTGTCCATTAAGGAAAGTCGATACGGGAGCAGGTTTTATGCGCTGATGATAGTGTGCTTAAATTCCGCTGCTATGGGGTGCCAGATCCTCCATATAATGCAGAGTCCTAACAAGTACATCCAAGTCTTGAGTTGTGACACTCAATGCCAACAGAACCATGCTGGAGGTCCCCAGGCATCTCTCTCTGGGTCTGGGAAAAGCAAGGAGTTTACAGGTCCATAAGCGCCATGGGGGCCAGGTTGTCATGGCCACGGCTTGCTAGAGTCCTCCGCACGCACGCGAAGCGTGATGGCGGCTTTGTGATGTGGAGTTGGGTTGGCGGTATAGCTGCAGTGGCCGGAAGCAGACGACGCCTTCCACTGCGCTTCCGGGCTGACGCTCTTATCAGCCGGCAACTCCCGCTATTCGGTGCTTTGGATTAACCCAGTTGCCCCCCCCGGACAAGACTAAAGGCTCAGCTTTCCCTCCTGCTGGTAGCTGTTCCTTCGTGGCTGTTTTCGGTTCCCTAGCGTGAGAGGCTCTGGAGCGCCAAACTTGGTGAACCTGTTTCTGACGAATGGCAGCTGCTCCAGCATTTTGCACGAAAGAGACTGTCAGTACGTACAGGCTTTTTCCTGGCCGGTTTACTCCCTTAGAAGCCTTGTTCATTGAACCCCTGGACACCTGCGTACATGTACATTTGGTTCTTCTTTATTATTTGTGCAGGAGCGCTGGTTTTTGATTTTGGTCCATCTTTATTATTTGCGCAGGAGCGCTGTTTTTTGATTTTGGTCCATCTTTATTATTTGCGCAGGAGCGCTAGGTTTTTGGTTTTGGTTCTTCCTTATTAGTCACGCAGGAGCGCTAGTACTAGTTTTGGACCACAAGTACACAGGAGCATTCCACGGGCATCCCAGGTGCAAGACTGCTCCCCGGTGCTTGTTCTAGCTGCCTTTTTGAGGACTTCCTTGGTATGACATACGTGGTAACCATACAGTCCTTTTGTGTTTAGTAGTCCTTGGGGCAGTAGGGGGGTTGGTGTGCAGAATAAGTAATAGACAGAATGTCTTGAGGGTTTCCAGGGACGTAGCAAGGCCCAGGAAGTTCCCCCTTTTCCCCCCAGATCTGGCTTCTACCCCCGGTCCCATCTACATCCTGGTCAGTATTCACGCATCCACTAGGGTAAGGTGGGATAGGCGTTGGTGGTTCATGTCGCCTCTGCGAGATCGCCTCACAAGTATAAGGTAAGGCTTGTGGGACTGAAACAGGTGTGGCAGGACCTATACATAATTGTCTCTCCTCCAGAAGGCCCTCCTCACCTAAAAACCGGCACAGGGGGGTCACTGGTGCATTTATTCACTGTGAGTGGGAAGGCTCTATGAAGTAAGGCCACCCCTATAGAACCGCTCATAAAACCTGACTGGTAAGACTTTCGTAGCCAAATCTATGAAGGTAAGAAAATGAGGTGCCCAACAGGTGGGTGTGGTGATGTAGTCATCATGCTAGATTCCAAATTCCAAAGTCTGGAATCTGGAATGTAAGTGTGCAGGTGGTTTTGTCAAGGTTCTATTACTGTCAATTGATCCTGAAGCAGTTGAGGACTGTGGCCAATTACTCTACTCATAAGTAACTGCTTTTGGTGTTTTGGAGTATTTGCTTACCACAATTTTGGTGACGGGGATGAGATAATTCTATACTCTTTACAATTTTTATTGTTTCCATAAGGTATGATTTCTTCATTGACATTCAAAAGTAACATTTTCAAACTTATTTGGCTGCCAGAATGCGCAAAGCTACGACAATCAATGGATTCCTCCTGATGCTCGTCATGAGAGGACCAGTGCTGACGTGCAAATTATGTTCTGCGTGCTGAGGAAGTACCAACCACATCTGACCGTGTTTATTCTGTACACAAGATCATGCATCCCAGCGTGGTGGCATTTCAGGAAAAAATGAAAAAGAGTATAATGCTAGGCATAAAGAGTAGAAAGTCAGGAGTGAGATAAAGGTAGGTGATTGAACCTACCTAAAGGAGCCTTTCCAAGTCATGAAAGGAAGATCGAAGTTCAGAGTTCCAATGAGGGTGGATGCGTTGTCCAGGAATACTCAGTATAAGAAAATGGGAGTTGTGGAATAAAAGCAGAGTAGTGAGTGTAATCATGAATGCGTGGATGTTGCATCCCCTGATCAAGCAGTTGACTGCTCACAAAAACAGTGTTGTAATGTGAGGTCCAAACAGACCATTCATGCTTCAAGACAAAGTGATGAAGTAGACAGCAATCCAGGTGTGTGTAGGAGCAACAATTGGTTTTGATGTATATACATATTTGGTGCAGTTATTTAATTGTGCATTTATGTATTTTTTTTCTGTTTGTTCTGGGAAGGAAGGAGATGTTGTGTTAATGTAGTTATCATGCTAGATTCCACATTCCAGGTACCAAGGTCTTTGGAATGTGTGTGTGCTGGTGGTTTTGCCAAGGTTCTTTTACTGTCAGTTGATCCTGATGCTGTTGATGACTGTTGCCAATAAATCGAGTGGAGCTGTAGATTCACATGCTTTGCATACTCCTGCCATCTAGTGATGGGTCCGGATGTTTGCAAGGTGTTTTTCTTCGAAGAAGTCTGTCCCAGTCAAAAGGTATTGTTTTCCCGCAAGAGGATGAGTGATGTACAGAGACATCTATGCGTATGTAATGTAAATAATGAAAACTGCAACTACTACAGGTGTCCGCGGAGGTGGGAGGGCGCATGTGAATCTACAGCTCCACATGCCAAGAACAGATGCTTGCTGGGTAAATAGCATAATCCGTTCGAGGCATGTGTGCTATAGATACACATGCTTTGCATAGAATATATAGCAGTATTCTCCCAAAGCGGAGGCAAAGTAGATGTTGCAGCTGTTTGAAAAAGTGTTTAGCACTGCTAGCCCTACATTATCTTGTTGACCTGCTAACACAGCCACACAGTAGTGTTTGGTAAATTGGTGTGGACCATGTTGCTGCTTTACAAATGTCAGCTATAGGGACGTTACCTAGAAAAAGCCATAGATGCTCCTATTTTAAGAGTGGAATGTGCTCTAGGAGGTATAACATTCTTTTAGCTTTAGCATAGCAGGTTTGAATGCATTTAACAATCTATCTTGCAATACCAGATTTAGAGATATGATTGCCTTTGTGAGGTGTAGCAAATGCAACCGTTGTTTTGTCTTACGAAAATCCTTTGTCCTTTCAATATAACACAATAACGCTCTTCTAACATCAAGAGTATGAATTTTGGGTTGGTGCGAAGAACTACTCTATCTTTATGTTGTTGAAAGAATGGTTCTTCTAAAGTTAATGCTTGTAGCTCACCAACTCTCCTCAATGAAGAGATCGCAATGAAGAAGGTAGCTTTCTATGAAAGAAACTGTAACAGACAGTTGTGTAATGGCTCACAAGGTGTACCCATGAGCCGTGTAAGCACAATGTTTAGTTTCCAAACTGGTGCAGTAGGTACCCTAGGTGATAATACTCTTTTAAGGCCCTCCATAAAGGTTTTAATTACTGGAACTTTGAACAAAGATCGATGTTGCCTGTTTTGTAAACATGCGGCTAATGCCACAAGATGCAATCAAAAGGAATTGTAGGATAGACCAGAACCCTGTAGATGCAAAAGGTAACCAATGATATTTTGAATAGAGGTATCTAGAGGATCAATATTGTTATTGGTACAATATAGAACAAATCTTTTCCATTTTGCTGCATAACATGCTCCGGTAGAAGGCCGTCTTGCTTCTTTAAGAATAGTCATACACTCTGGTTGCAAGTTTAGATATCCAAACTATGACTTCAGGAGCCAAATCGCTAGATGAGCTCCTTGGGGTTCGAGTGTCCGACTTCTCCATGGTTCTGCGTGAGAAGACTGGAATTGAGATGCAGCTTTTGATGTGGCACCACTGATAGTGCCAAGAGTGTGGTAAACCACGGTTGACGGGCCCAAGTGGGAGCCACTAGATTCAGTGTGAGGGTTTTTTTTCTTCTAAATACTTTATTCGGTTTACATGATAGAAAACCATAAAAAGTTATATTTTATCTTAAAAAAGTACAAGGCACAAGTATACATATCTGGACACACTATAAAAATATCCCAATCTATATAAAAATATAAAAAGGTATGAATACAACAACGTCGAAATTTAAAAAGGATTACTTCATAAAATACAACAGTCAACTTTTAGGGATCCAGATAGTTTCTGTACCTTAGAGAAGATTTCAGAAAACCAACCACAAATGGGATACATTCTGGCTTTAATAATAGCAAAAAAATAGAGAGCGGGGCGGACTCTCTGATGAGAGTTTGTGAGTGCAAGGTGGAATATTGAGAGGATTGCCGGTAAGCTCCAGGAATTAACCACGTCGTATAATGTCTAGCACCCATTTGTCTGATGTTATGGATTTTCAAATTGGGAGAAATTGTTGAAGTCTTGCCCGACAGGTGTTACATGATCGGGGGGGGGGGGGGCGGGGAGTGTAGGCAAGTCACTGCTATTGGGGGAAGGGGAGTTACGCGTTGGTGTGCTCTTACACCTACCTTTGAGATAGTTTCCTACGTGATGCTCAAATCCACCCCAGATATGGAGCCATACCTCTCGTGGACTTTGTCGGCTCACAAACTTTTTTTACAGTGTGAGGGTTGTTTGCCTGAGCCTCCGAACCAGAAATGGAAGGAGCGGGAGAGGCGGAAAAGCGTAGGCAAATATCCCTGACCAATTCATCCATAGGGCATTGCCTTTGGATAGAGGGTGTGGGAACCTGGAAGAGCAGTTTGGGCATTTTGAGTTGTCCACTGTGGCGAAGAGATCTTTGTGGGAATCCCCATTGTTGAAAGTATGGAAGGAGAACTTGGGGATGAAGTTCTCACTCATGTATTTGTTGCCGCTTTGTGCTGAAGAGGTCAGCAATTTGATTGTTCACTCCTGGGAGATGCTCTGCCAGACGATGAACTCTGTGATGAATTGCCCAATGCCAAATGGTCTGAGAGAGGCTTGACAGTTGCAGAGAATTTAACCCCCCCTCCACCCCCATGTTTTTGTACATAGCTATCATATTGTCCGTACAGACTAGGACAATTTTCCCGATGAGATTGAAAAGCTTTCAGTGCTAGATACACCGCTAGAAGCTCTAGAAAGTAGAGTTCTGTACGTATTGTCCCATAGACCTAGAATTGTCTAATTGTGAAGTGCAGCACCCCAACCTGTGAGAGAGAAGTCTGCTGTTAGCATGATCTGTGGAACAGGGTTGATGAAGGGCCGCCCTTTTTATAAGTTTTGGGTGTTCCACCATTGCAGAGAGTGATGGGTGCGGCTGTCTACCAACACTAGTTCTGTTAATTGACCCTAAGACTGATTCCACCTACGTGCTAAACACTCTATATTATAGAGGACGCATGTGTAAACTTGAATGAGACACAATTGCAATGCATGATGCCATCATTCACTAACAGTTGCAAGAAAGTCCTGACTTAAGTATTGATTGGTCTGAAACTGTAGTAGCAGAGTTTAAATATTTCAAATTCTGGTTGCATTGGGAGAGGCAAGAATAGTGCAAGTGTTTAGAGTCATTCCCAGATAGGACTGCATTTGTGAAGACTGAAGATGAGACGGTGTGCATTGACCGTGAAACCTAATTGGTGGAGTAGGTCTAATGTAGTCTGAGTGCATTGTAAACACTTTTGGTGTGTCCTGGCTTTGATGAGCCAGTCGTTTGTTATGGGAAGACATTAATCTGTTGTCTTCTGAGATGTGCTGCCACTATTGCTAGACATTTTGTGAATACTCTGGGAGCAGTAGTTATTCCGAATGGAAGACTTTGAACTGATAGTGTTTTCCTGCTATCACAAATCTGAGCTATTTGCGATGTGCTAGGTGAACCAGAATGTGAAAGTATGTGTCTTAAGTCCAGTGTGGACATAAAATCGCTATGCTGTAGAAGTGGAACTACTTGTTGAAGCGTGACCATGTGGAAATGTTCTAAGAGTAAACCCCTGAACCTTGGTACTGTAACGGAACTGGTTCTATGGCTCCTCTTGCTAAAAGAGCTTGTACCTCTTGTTTGAGAAGCAGCAGGTGCTCTGAGGAGAGTTTGTGAGTGCAAGGTGGAATATTGGGAGGATTGCTGGTAAGCTCCAGGAAATAACCACGTCGTATAATGTCTAGCACCCATTTGTCTGATGTTATGGATTTCCAAATTGGGAGAAATTGTTGAAGTCTTGCCCGAGAGGTGTTACATGATCGGGGGGGAAGTGTAGGCAAGTCACTGTTTATTGGGGGAAGGGGAGTTACGCGTTGGTGTGCTCTTACACCTACCTTTGAAATAGTTTCCTCTGTACCCGCCTCTGTAGAAGCCTCTAGAGGAAAAGGGTTGCATGTCTGAGGATGTAGTTTTGGACCCTGCCTTATAAAATGAGCGGTGAAAGGAGCCTCCGCTTGATGGCGACTGAAGCACTCCCATGGATTTCGCCACGTAAGTGTCTTTTTTTCATCCTTTCTAGAACCTTATCAACTTGAGGTCTAAAAAGAGGTTGCTTGCCAAAGGGATATTTAAAACACATTGCTGGACTTCTGGTTTAAAACCTGGAATCCTAAGCCAGGCATGCAGACGTAAAAGAATGCTGGTGTTAACTTCTCTCGCTCCAGTGCCAGCAGCATCTACAGCACATTTAATAGAAGAATTAGATACAAGTTTTCCTTCTTGGACTAGCTCTTGTGAGTTTTTCTTGTGCTCTTCTGGGAGGTATTGAAGTAGGCCTTCCATCTCGTCCCAGTGTGCCCTGTCATACCTAGCTAGTACCCTGCGTGTTGGCAATATGCCAGTGGTTAGCGGCTTGAGCAGCCACTCTTTTACCGGATGCGTCAATTAATTTAGACTCTTTATCCGTGGAGGTGCATCTTCAGAGGTCTGTGAGTTTGCTCTTTTACGAGCATTAGAAACTACCAGTGAGTCCAAGGGTAGCTGTCCTTTAATAAAACCAGGAACAGATGGTGATGGTTTGTATTTTTTGTCAACTCTGGGTGTTACAATACGGGCATGAACAGGGCCCTTAAAAATCTCATCTTCATGCCTCATGCCTTTCAACATAGGGAGACTGGCGAGTTCTATGTGAAGTCCCTAGTGTCTGAAATAAAAAGTCGTCATCCAAAGCTTCTTTGTGCAGTGTAACTCCATGATAAGATAGTGCCCCTGAAATCAGCTCCTTACCATCTGGAGGTGATGGTTTTGAAGGGTATAAATCTGGATCATTATCCATGGGAGGACCACTATTATAATCATCCCATGGATCGGTTGGTAAAGGAACACTGTCATCCTCATAGTCCTCTCCTAAATCAGGCTTTGTATGAGGAGACCCTTGTGGTGTTAAGTGAAGTGGATCTGAGGCTGGCAGTTGTGGTAATGGTGAAGGTGGAGGGGATGGCAAATTAGGGTGGGCAGGACTTGTTGCAATGTCCTCCTTTTTCTTAAGAGGAATCTTGTACCCTGTGTCCTCTGAACTAACTTTCCTTTTTGAACGAGTTTTAGCTAAAACGTGTCCAGTATCTGGTTTGATGTATAACTTATTATGGTCTAATCTGTCCTTCATGACATCTAAGATCGGTTTCAGGGGATCTGGGCGATCTTCTTTTGATTGCGGTGGCGAAGGTTTCAATGCCGAACCGGACTGGACCCTTTTATCCTTTTAAGCGGAAGATTTCGGTTCCGAAACAGATTGGTCCTTCAGAGTGGAATGTTTCGGATCCGAAGACTATCTGTCTCGACTTGATGCCGAGCCGGAAGGCTTGATTATTTGTTTCGGTGCCGGGCACGAGGGCGGGGAGACGGAAACATTGTCTCAGTGCCGACCAAGGCCCAAAGGCAGAGGTGGTGCCTAAGCATTATGTTTAGTGGAAGAGAGTTTATGGTGTAAGGGGGCTTTAGTACTCATGACATCCTGTCCCGTTGGAATGCCCTGGGACTCCAATTCGATTTCTAAGTCAGAATCCGAATCTGGGACCGAGAAGCCCCCTCTTCTTCCGCAGCTGTCACTTCTTCCTGTTCGGATTCTTTTCGAAGATATCCGGCGTATATGGAGTGTTTTGGTGCTGCAATTCTCGTCGTCGAGCTGGACGATCCCAAAGGGTCTTTTTCGATCGAAACGACCGACAAGCCTCACAATGTTCTTCCTTGTGCTCCGGTGAGAGGTACAAGTTGCAGACTTGGTGTAGGTCGGTGTGAGGGTACTTTGAGTGACATCAAGGACAGAATTGAAACAGAGTCCGTTCCATCTGCAAAAGACTTTACTTACCCGGCTAGGCCTGAAGCCCGCCCATGATGTTTTTGATCGAAGATGGAAATTTTCCTGACCAAATCGATAAGTGTAGAGAGGGAAACCCATGCGGTAATACTTTCGAGGGTACAGTGGATTGCACACCGAGGGGAACCCGAAGGACGGGTTTGAACCAGAGTGCAGCAATGCACTTCCGAACCAGATGGCGGAAAGAAAACAATACAACAGTGAAGTTGATGCCCATGCGCACTATCACCGAAAGGAGGAGCCACATTACCTCGTGACTGGGATAGACTTCTTCGAAGAAAAACAACTTGCAAACATCAGAGCCCAACACTAGATGGCAGAAGTATGCAAAGCATGTGTATCTACAGCACACATGTCTCGAACACATGGTATAGAGTTTTATAACCTATGCCAACTGATTCCCAAAAACACAAATGGAAATGGACCACAGCATTTTCTCACTCTTTATCTTATCTTGTCAAATTTTCATTTTGTTCAAGAATGACAGAGCCCAAAAAAATAGATCGGAAGAGGGTGCCAGAGGCAAAGCAGAGATGATCTAAACATATAGGAATCATGTTACAGACACTCGTCGGTCGATACCCACTGTGATCCAACAACATTTTCCCTAAGAAAATAACATGAAGATTTTCTGATGCAATAACAGTATATGAAGTTAGCAGACACTAAGTGACAATGTAAAATTCATGCTTTTGTACCACAAAAGGTTTATACTGGAAAGATCGGTGGCATGGCATGACGAAAGGGCAGGTAATGGTAGCCCGCACCTGTGCAGAGTGGTTGCCATTGATACCACACTTTACAGATAAAGCTATCAGTTACACAGGACCATTTAAAAAAAGAGAATTCAAAGGGGATTAAAAAGCTGAAAGACAGACTTTCAATTTAAAACACATGTACCTAATATATCCAAATGGATGGGGAATAAAAACAACTCCACTTTCGACCAGATCAAACATGAGGTAAACAAATGAAACAGCCAGTTTCTTTTTGGTACCTTTTGCACTTTATTAAGAGTGTTGGGGTAGAAGAGGAGGTGGAAGTTGTGCTGGCTTTTGCTTTCCCAGTTGTTCAACTGCTTAACTTTATTTTCAGCTGACCTCTGACTGAAAACTGTCGAAAGCGGCAGCCTCAACTTCATTGGGTCAAAATGATTTCCTCATCAAGCCCACAACATTCAAGGTAAAAGCAACACCGGTTAGAAGAGTCAGAAATCAATTCAAACTTTAATCAGATTGGTTTAATATTTTTTCAGCACGGGGATCAAGGGTTGGAGGAAAGAATAAAGTTACAAGATTATTTTAATATTTTTACAATGTTAAACTAAAACAGTTCTAGGCTACGTGTGTAAGTAAATCTAGAACACAAAAGGGTTAAATAAGAATATTCTTTTTCTTTAAGATACAAGAACTTAAACTTTTAACAAACTTCACAGAACAGATACTGCAAAGGAACAACTCCTTGAAATCTTCTTTTATAAAGTGAATATTGTCCGTAATCCACATCAACTTATCGAGTAGTGTTCTCCCCAGTCACCTCTAAACTAACCGTGTGCTTGAAACGGGAGGACAAAAAGGGAAGCAACGGTTAACTCCATCATGAAGAAGTAAAAGTCGTTTGGCGTCCATCCATGTGTTTAAAAAAAAAGGAAGAAACTGGAAAAACGCTGTGATATCGTGAAGATGGCATCTAAAGTTTAAAAAAAAAAGTCAACTCACATGAAGGCGGTTGTAGAACATCTTCAATTTTTTCTGCCCAGAATGGGGAGAATATTTCCTGAACAACACCCAAAGGCTTGAAATTCTTGCTGCTGATCTCAAATGGTGAACAGAAAATAAACCAAAAATATTTTTTTCAATTCATAATAAAAATGCCTCGGAGGCTGCATCCTACACTTCGATGCCTATGGCAGAAAGCTGTTGAACTAAGCAAAAATAAATACAATTTCGTGGCCATTCATAGCAAGGGTGACATGCATTTCAAAACATGGTGGGACTGTTAGACAAAGTTTGACTTCACTTAACCCTAAAGAGAAAACTACAAAGGACAGTGCTAGTTCGATAGCCAAGGAAACATTCTTCTGGCTCAAACTGAAACTTAGTGGCCACAGATAACCATTACAACCCAACCCAAGGAAGCACAACCTCTTCTCAGTAAATAAGGACATCGACTCCTTAAATACTCAACATTTTGGAGATCAAAAAGATTTT
This sequence comes from Lissotriton helveticus, assembly GCF_964261635.1. Classification (NCBI taxonomy): domain Eukaryota; kingdom Metazoa; phylum Chordata; class Amphibia; order Caudata; family Salamandridae; genus Lissotriton; species Lissotriton helveticus. The sequence continues at coordinate 56,113,740 of NC_136067.1, forward strand.
TCACCACTGCCTGGAAGATCTGGAGTATATGTGATACTGCACCTTCAGAGGAGACCCATTTTCCCCACCAGCATGCATCAGGTGACAAATGCTCTGTTCAATGCAAGGAATACTCTTCTGGAAGGGCAGTTTTGGAAGTGTACCTGGAAGCCTCCTTGGCTGCACGATGAGCTCCTACAAGGGAGATGTGCTTGGATTTTGCTATGAGATCGCCTTGTGTGTGGCATCTACAGAGGGCAGAGTCTTGCGGCCGGGGCTTCTAGAGCCACAGATCTCAAGCAATTCCAGAAGTCCTGTAACCTGGGGGGCCTTTTCCACTGAATCGCTACATTTGTTCCTGGAGGGAATGGGTACGGCCTTTCCTTGCAAGCTCCTGAATGCATAGACAAGACTAAATAGCCCTTTTTGACTATCCTGCAAACACTTGAGAGGTGAGGAGTAAACAGTCACGATGACAAGGGCTGCTTTTCCTGGTTGTTCCACAATACTGTTACTGAATTCAGTTTGCTACAAACGTCCATTTTTCCCCAGATATATATGTATCCCGACGGAGAATCAATCTGTAGAGTTCAGCCGTGGCTACTGTGCTGTTTATTAGCCTTATTTGATCGGAGACCTGCACTCAGCAAAAGCCAAACACGAGCCAATCAGGTTTCGGCAGGTGGGAGCTAGGGGCTACAGTGATTACAACAAATGTGAGAAAAGTAGAAATAAATGTAGTTTACAGTTATGGGATGGCACAATTTGCTTCGTCTTAAACCATGTTCCCCATAACAACCTATGTACAATAAATATGATCTCAAGGTATCGGTAAATCCTTTGACAAGTGTACTATCCCGTCTGGTCAGACAAACCCCGCCAGTCACAGCTCGTAAAGGTACCCATGACTAGTAGGGTCTGGGCTCAGCAGTGGTGGCTGCTGGAAGGTTACATCAACTAAGGCTGAACTGCAGGGGTGATCATTCAAGGATCCCCTTTGGTGATTAGCCAGTTAGGATTTATAGCCATCACAGCAGTTTTCAAATTTCCTTTTTAATGAAGTGCTTTTTAGAACAGACAACACTGGGAAAGAAAAGTCTGCTTCTATCGGATTTCATTAACCATAAATTTAACAGTCCCAACAAAAGAAAATTCCCCAACAAAACCAATAATCGAGGCTTCTGCGTAAGGGCGACAGACAAGAAAATCATTATTAGCCACAGGTGAATATAAGCCTCTTCCGAACCTTAGAGCGCCAGCAGAGGGCGCTACGGAATGAACTCTGATTGGCTGTAGTCTGTAACTTGCCCAGTACAGGGTGTCTGGCTGACTTCGTCCTAAATAAGGCTAACATTAGTGAACTAGGAGAAACGGCATTTGGTTGCAAGTTGTGGCACTCAGGAGCAGCCCTCCCCAATGCGCTGGCATGATCTGCCAACTTTCCGGTCCAGCTTGACCATCTTCATAATGGCTTCCTCACGGCCACGGCCCATATGGTCAAAGGTGCAGTCGTGTTGTTCTGGAAGACGATGTAACATACAGAATACATAACCTGAAGGAAGAAGCAAACAAAACGTAAGCATTAGATCCAGGCCATATCCGTCAAAGACGTAGATACTTGTGCCAATAGGAGGAATGACTATGCACGAGCCACAGTTGACAAGAAACAGACAAAGCAAAATGGTTTGGTTTTCTACCCTTCATATTCCAAGTACACAGTTTTATGTAGGTCGAGCATTAAAGTACACTCTGTAACAGTGTCCACCTGAAGCCATTACTATTTAGAGTGCTGACTCCATGAAAGGTGGCAGTCTTATCAACGTCATTTAAAGCATTTAAGTAAAAGGAAAAAAAGCTTGTATGTTGACCAAAACTGTACGAATGTTTCAAATCGAAAACCATATATTTTTATGCAATGTTTGACCAAACATATTCTGTTTACCTAAATCATACATATAGATTACCAAGGTGCACTGGGTGAGGATTCGATGATGAAGCATGCCACTGGCGATACCTGTGGGTGAGGATCCTACCAATACATCCACGAGATGCCAGGGATGCACCAATTTCCCTGGGTGCAGATCCCCCACCATCTTATGGTATATTGGGACCTGATAACTGACCTCTTAGACCGTAAGAGTTCATTTCTAGCCAGGATAACCCTCTCTAGTGTAATTACTGGTTCTATCCAGGGGGCTGAGGGTTACCCCTTTCTAGCTTCCCACTCCCTCGTGGTTATTTACTATTTATGATAGGTCATCAGTTTGAGGAAGTGGGGGATGAGGTGGGCTGTATTATAATAGTTGGCAGGTTGTACAACTTCAGACAAAAATTACCCTGCACTTTTACCACACGATATATTGAGATACTTGAGTCACACAATGACATTACCATACCGCATTCTTCTCCTCTTTACCCTCAACACATTAAGAGACACACCACACTCTCTCAAGTATGCCTAGGTCTACTCATTTCTTCTCAAATACTCTTCTACCTACATGAATGAATCAGATTCATTTAACCATCTATGAACTGAGAGCAGAATCAATCCTAGGCCTACAGTCAGTTCACTACAGAAACCTGGATATGAACTGATGCACAGCCTATTCCACGTCAAACCATGCTCGCACGTAAAAAATATTTAGAAAAAAATCATCTGTCTACAAATGTATGATAAGCCGAACCACTGTTCAAATCAACATCCTTCTGACCAATGGAATGAAGATTACAAAGTCTGTTTATGTAAACCTCTGCTCATCTACCGTTCCCCCACTCCCACATTAGCAGAGACTACCTTAACACATCACAACTTCTTGATACCTTAGTACAATAGTTGACAAAGTTAGCCTATATCAACCAAACTTACGACTTGATTAGCTTTCTGCAAATGATCACTTGATGCAATATGTGCCTCTCTTACCTCAGTGACTGACTACCAGTCACCTGAACTGAACTTTTCCATTCGAATGGCTCTGAAACCTCGTACCCGCACAAACCATCTGTTTCAGACAATGGAAACAAGCCTTTGCAATGCAATCGGTCTCGCCTTCGGGACCTTATAAGTGTTTAGCCATGCAACATATCTTGGGTCATGTGCCGCTAGGGATTGAATAGCTATAAAATTATTACACACTGGGTCATGTAGTGGGAGTCAGGAATATATGCTTGCCTCTGCCGTGCGCAGCGGTGGCTAAATGGTGAACATAACCAAAAGTTGTAAAGGGTCTAGGGGGGCCAAAGGCATGTGTTGGAACCAACCAATTTATTGCAAAGCGCTCGGATATCCTTCGGGATCTTGTTTGCGCTATATAAAACTTTATAAATAAATAAAGTCTGTAGTTAAGTATGGTAACTGAGGCCTGCAGACAGATTCACTAGAAGCTCTGGCTGTAAGGGATCCTGGTCACAGCTGCAAATGGAGACAGAAATCTAGACCAAAGAACTAGCTTACCAGCCACTGAAGGTAATGCTGCATCTCCAATCTGCCAGGATAAAAACACATTTCTACCTTTCATGAAAAGTTATACCACCCAATGTAGGGCTAACATAACGTCATACCAGGAGATGCTGCAAAACGTAGGGCTGTTTTACCCGTTAGCAGCGCAAACTAGCCCCCACCCATCAAAGTGAATACAGGGCCAACGCAACTACCTTGAAAAAAGATGAACATACCATAAGGAAATCCTATCTGCCATCAGCATCAGAGCTGTGTACCTGCGACCAGAGGCGATGGGGAGAAAACAGGCCGTACCTATCTGCCTTTAGTGATAACAGAAACACATCGTGGTAGCTTTCCTGCAATGCAAACTTTATACTATGGAATATATAATGCACACCTTCGGATATGAAAGAAAGAAAGATTATAGGATGTTGTGACTTCCCATTAGAGATAAAATGTTAAGACTACAGATGACCCTGTAGTTTTGCTGATAGTACAAGGATGGGCCAAAGATGAATCATGATTTCAGTAAGTCCGTCATTGGATGCGCATTTTGTAGAGCTCTGTAAGTAAGCTACAGGCCACACGTTTTCAACTCAATAGATGTCAGCCTGCCATCCTTCTGAGGTCGATTCAATGAACTCACTAGTGGAGTAAAGGCCCCATCTGTTATTAATACTGCCTGGACGTTGCTCTCCACATTTCTCTGTTGTGTGTTATGTTGATCATGTCTTATTGTGTTGGGCGCTCTCACCCTATTTTCAACAGATGGCTGCCCCGGACAGTGTCCATTTCTTGTCCCGTGGGGCGGACTTGTCTGGGTCATTGCACTTTAGGGGGGAGCCCAATTTATCAGTGGAAGCCCCTGCTGGTCCCGGGGTCACTGGGCCTGGAACCGGACGGGCGGGAATGTGCCCGATTTTCTTACCCTTTTCCTCAGTAGGGGTCCGAGTCTCTGGGGGCTGTGTTCCTACAGTCCTTCAGCCGGAGGAGGGGCGCACAGCTTCGACCCCGCACCCTGTCAGCAGAGGTCTCCTCAGAGCTTCCCCAAGTCCTACGACCTCGGGCATCACTCACGCTGCTGTATTTCAGGAGAGCCGCCATTGTGCCTCTGCGAACCTCGACCTCTGAACCTTTTGCACACGCTCACTGCCTCACAGCTAGGGGTGGAGGGCAGAGATCTGCTCTGGGGATGACTAGGTATTGTAACATACATACATATATATATTAAAGCTTCGAAATTTCTCCCACTCAACGGGAAAAAGAGGCGGCACTCACGGGGATACTTAAAGCAGTGTTCTTTATTTCACTGACAGTTGTCAGTGAAATAAAAAACACTGCTTTGTTAAGTATCCCCGTGAGTGCCGCCTCTTTTTCCCGTTGAGTGGGAGAAATTTCGGAGCTTTAATATAACGCAGCACACCATCGCGTGGCAGCACCCGTCTGCAGAGTGACTTCGCTGTCTGGTGTACTTGGAGCAGTAATATAAATATATATACATACATACACATACATACATACATACATACACATACATATATATACATACACATATATATATACACATGAATACAGCAAAGTTTTCTTCAAAAGAAGACGCCGCACACCACCTCAATTATGTGACTTTTTCGTTTATTTCTTGTAGGTTCCCCACCTACGCGTTTCAGACAGATAAACTGTCCTTGATCACGGTTACAAACACGTGTCCATCATTTGTGTCTACCATTTATACTGACAAAATCCACTTGGCAGTTAGGATGCATTGTGGGTTCAGTAGTTCATTTTTGCATTTGTTTATCTTGCACTGCGCTTTTACCAGCCGGATCGCGGCATTAGAATGGCATTGGTGAACGTTTATTTGTTCTTATTAGTCAATGCTATAACTGTAACGACCATAGCATTATTTATACTGTTATGTATATTTATAATGCGGTTCACGCGACCATGGGGGAGTGATCATGGACTAAGTGTCCATGTTTAGTATTCCATGGCTTAGTGCCCAGGCCCTCGATTTTCGCATGTCGGTTTGAGGCTGAGTGCCTACGTTCGATAATGTCATTCAATGCTTTGATCAACAGCCGGTTTGGCGCAGAGTTAAAAACTGTTAATTTCATTAGGTCACTTAGATTGCACTATCAAGCAAGTTATCATAAAACCTTTTGGAATCAGAGATTAGTTATCTACAAGATCAGTATTCAGTTCATCAAAAATTATTATAAGTGTACACTCAGTTCTTCGTCCATATTGAGACCCCATGGCTGTCTGGTCTTGAACCTGATAATCAATTTGGATTCCAGGCGTCTCAATCTTGTTACTCGATCACCTCCTCTTTCATTTTCTCCCACCATGGCAATTCCTGCATATTTCATATTTTTCCATGTTTTGCCAGGATGTGTCCTTAGATGTTTAGCCGTTGCGTAGCTCATATCATTGTTCTGAATGGCTCTAGTATGTTCAAGTATTCTTTTTTTGAGTGGGCAGATAGTAGAACCAATGTATTTTTTACCGCAAAAACAGACAATTTGATATACCACGAATGATGACTCGCAAGTTATCTTGTCCTTTATTTCAAATATTCTTCCCTTTGGATCTTTTATGGTTTTGATGTTCTGGCCGATGGTACATGCCTTGCATGTTGTGCATTTGCTGAATCCTAGTTGTCGTTTTTCTAGCCAGCTCAAAGTTTTGATTTCCTTTTTAAAGTGGCTGTTGACTAGTGTGTCTTGTAATGAGGGCGCTTTGCGATAAGTGATTAGGGGTCCATCACCTATTAGCATTCCTATCTCATTGTCCTTTTTCAGCACATTCCAAAATGTTAACAAGATTTGACGGATTTTATAACTTTCTCTTGAGTATGTTAGAATCAGTCGTGGTTTTTCTTCATCTTTGTTCTCTATAGGTTTGCCTTTGGGTATCAGAGTTTCAGCTCTTGTTTTAGCTCTTGCTTTTTGCTCACCCTTGGTTATATCCGCCTGTTTATATCCTCGCCGGATGAAGCGATCTCTAGTTTCTGTAAATTTGTTTTCCATTTCAATCTCTTCCGAGCAATTCCGTTTCATTCGTAGGAATTCCCCGTAGGGGATACTTTGTTTGAGTGAAATGGGATGGAAACTTGTTCCATAGAGCACACTGTTCGTGTATGTTTTTTTTCTGAATACTGTAGTTTCCAGTTTATTATTGTTAATGTAGATCTTTGCGTCGAGAAATTCGATTTCTTTCTTTTGGATGTTTGATGTGAACTGTAATCCTACCTCGTTCACATTCAGAATTTCAATGTATTCCGTCAGTTTTTGTTTAGTCCCTTTCCACAGGATGAACAGATCATCTATGAATCTGAGCCAAACAACCACATCCGTAGTGTATGGCTCATTCTCCTCTCTCCAAGCTATGTTTTTTTCCCACCAACCCATGGTGAGGTTGGCATAGCTCGGAGAGAAGGAGACTCCCATGGCACAGCCACAGACTTGTTTGTAAATTTTCTTGTCAAAGGTGAAAACATTGTTCTCCAAGCAAAACGACATCATGTCAGTTAGCATATTGGTGTGTCTTAGCTCGGATATCGGTCTCTGGTTAAGGAAGTATTTTACTGCGTTCATACCTATATCATGTTGGATCGATGTGTATAGTGACACAACATCTATAGTTGCTAGCCAATACTCTGGTTGCCATTCGACTCCCATGATGATTCGTAGGAAGTCACCAGTATCTTTAATGAATGAGCTCAGAGTCGGGACTATAGGAGCTAAAAAATGGTCCACATAGGAAGATACATTTTCACACAGGGAGCCACTGACAAGCACCACGATGAAGTGGAAACTAGAATTGACGTCTATAAATACGTTCGAAAGCTGAAATTAAAGAAACTTTTCTCGCGGAAAAAACAAGGAGAAGAATTGCCCACTACAAGCACCAGTGCACAAACCAAACCGCCAGAAACCCTTGTAGTCGCGGATGCGACAAGCTTACAAACAGCGTTTGAACTAGCTCATCGGAGCAAACAGACCTGACCAACACCCAATTTCTCTCCCAAATGGGCCACGTGATAGGTACACATCCAAAGACCAATTTAAAAAACAAGTCAAAATTTTGTCCTGTTCTTCACCCTGGCAATCGTATTGATGTATTTCATGATCTGGTAGTGGCGGAACTGGAGACAATGAAAAACACAATTAACAACAAAGAAAATGTAACTAAGAACCAACGCATTGCTTTAAAAAATCTCCAGTCAAATCCAATGATTGAAATAAAGCCCGCAGACAAGGGTGGGAACATCGTAGTTTTGAATAAAACTGATTATTTAGAGGAAGCATATCGCCAACTAAACAATGGGACTAATTACCAACTATTGGAGCGTAATCCAACAATGGATATGACAAGGACCTTACACAAACAAATTGAGGCATGGCAAGGAAATGGCTTAATAAGCAAAGAAGAAAAAAACTTCTTAACAGTTAACCATCCTATTTTGCCAACAGTATATTTCCTTCCCAAGGTACATAAGACTCTGATCAAACCACCTGGACGCCCTATAATATCGAGCTGTGGCTCCCTGTGTGAAAATGTATCTTCCTATGTGGACCATTTTTTAGCTCCTATAGTCCCGACTCTGAGCTCATTCATTAAAGATACTGGTGACTTCCTACGAATCATCATGGGAGTCGAATGGCAACCAGAGTATTGGCTAGCAACTATAGATGTTGTGTCACTATACACATCGATCCAACATGATATAGGTATGAACGCAGTAAAATACTTCCTTAACCAGAGACCGATATCCGAGCTAAGACACACCAATATGCTAACTGACATGATGTTGTTTTGCTTGGAGAACAATGTTTTCACCTTTGACAAGAAAATTTACAAACAAGTCTGTGGCTGTGCCATGGGAGTCTCCTTCTCTCCGAGCTATGCCAACCTCACCATGGGTTGGTGGGAAAAAAACATAGCTTGGAGAGAGGAGAATGAGCCATACACTACGGATGTGGTTGTTTGGCTCAGATTCATAGATGATCTGTTCCTCCTGTGGAAAGGGACTAAACAAAAACTGACGGAATACATTGAAATTCTGAATGTGAATGAGGTAGGATTACAGTTCACATCAAACATCCAAAAGAAAGAACTCGAATTTCTCGACACAAAGATCTACATTAACAATAATAAACTGGAAACTACAGTACTCAGAAAAAAACCATCCACGAACAGTGTGCTCTATGGAACAAGTTTCCATCCCATTTCACTCAAACAAAGTATCCCCTACGGGGAATTCCTACGAATGAAACGGAATTGCTCGGAAGAGATTGAAATGGAAAACAAATTTACAGAAACTAGAGATCGCTTCATCCGGCGAGGATATAAACAGGCGGATATAACCAAGGGTGAGCAAAAAGCAAGAGCTAAAACAAGAGCTGAAACTCTGATACCCAAAGGCAAACCTATAGAGAACAAAGATGAAGAAAAACCACGACTGATTCTAACATACTCAAGAGAAAGTTATAAAATCCGTCAAATCTTGTTAAAATTTTGGAATGTGCTGAAAAAGGACAATGAGATAGGAATGCTAATAGGTGATGGACCCCTAATCACTTATCGCAAAGCGCCCTCATTACAAGACACACTAGTCAACAGCCACTTCAAAAAGGAAATCAAAACTTTGAGCTGGCTAGAAAAACGACAACTAGGATTCAGCAAATGCACAACATGCAAGGCATGTACCATCGGCCAGAACATCAAAACCATAAAAGATCCAAAGGGAAGAATATTTGAAATAAAGGACAAGATAACTTGTGAGTCATCATTCGTGGTATATCAAATTGTCTGTTTTTGCGGTAAAAAATACATTGGTTCTACTATCTGCCCACTCAAAAAAAGAATACTTGAACATACTAGAGCCATTCAGAACAATGATATGAGCTACGCAACGGCTAAACATCTAAGGACACATCCTGGCAAAACATGGAAAAATATGAAATATGCAGGAATTGCCATGGTGGGAGAAAATGAAAGAGGAGGTGATCGAGTAACAAGATTGAGACGCCTGGAATCCAAATTGATTATCAGGTTCAAGACCAGACAGCCATGGGGTCTCAATATGGACGAAGAACTGAGTGTACACTTATAATAATTTTTGATGAACTGAATACTGATCTTGTAGATAACTAATCTCTGATTCCAAAAGGTTTTATGATAACTTGCTTGATAGTGCAATCTAAGTGACCTAATGAAATTAACAGTTTTTAACTCTGCGCCAAACCGGCTGTTGATCAAAGCATTGAATGACATTATCGAACGTAGGCACTCAGCCTCAAACCGACATGCGAAAATCGAGGGCCTGGGCACTAAGCCATGGAATACTAAACATGGACACTTAGTCCATGATCACTCCCCCATGGTCGCGTGAACCGCATTATAAATATACATAACAGTATAAATAATGCTATGGTCGTTACAGTTATAGCATTGACTAATAAGAACAAATAAACGTTCACCAATGCCATTCTAATGCCGCGATCCGGCTGGTAAAAGCGCAGTGCAAGATAAACAAATGCAAAAATGAACTACTGAACCCACAATGCATCCTAACTGCCAAGTGGATTTTGTCAGTATAAATGGTAGACACAAATGATGGACACGTGTTTGTAACCGTGATCAAGGACAGTTTATCTGTCTGAAACGCGTAGGTGGGGAACCTACAAGAAATAAATGAAAAAGTCACATAATTGAGGTGGTGTGCGGCGTCTTCTTTTAAAGAAAACTTTGCTGTATTCATTGTTCTGCAAGGGTGTCCCGAACCTCGCCGCCAGCACCAGCTTTTGGCCGCTCCTCTCATATTGGGACATTTGCTGTAACAATATATATATATATATACATATACATACATATACATATACATATATACATATATATACACATATATACATATATACACATATACACATATATACACATATATACACATATACACACATATACACATACATATATATATACATATATATACACACATATATACACATATACATACATATATACACATACATATATACACATATACACATACATATATACATATATATATATATATATATATATATACACATATATACATATATATACATACACATATTATACACATATACATATATATACATACACATATACATATATATACATATACATATACATACACATATATATACACATACACATATACATATATACATATACATATACATATACATATATACATATACATATATACATATACATATATATACATATACATATACATATACATATATACACATATACATATATATATATACACACATATATATATACACATATATATACATATACATATATACATATATACACATATATACATATACATATATACACATATATACATATACATACATATACATATATACACATACACATATACACATACATATATACATACACATACATATACACATACATACACATACATATATATATATACATACACAAATATACATATACATACACATATAGACATACACCTATATACATACACCTATATACATACATATATATATATACACACATATATACACACATACATACATACATATACATACATACATATATATATACATACATGAAAAAACAGGCAGCTTCTTCTGGAGTGCTGGAACCCGAGGAAGTTGGCGCAGATGCCGGCGAAGCAGTCCGGTTTAATTAATGTATCCAAATTTTTCACAAAGTGAGTTACTTGCGCTCTCAGGCAAGAAGGCAAAGGGGGTCCAAATAGTCAATAAAGCAGTTTATTACACAACGCGTTTCAGCAAAGAAAGCCTTGGAACAAGGCTTTCTTTGCTGAAACGCGTTGTGTAATAAACTGCTTTATTGACTATTTGGACCCCCTTTGCCTTCTTGCCTGAGAGCGCAAGTAACTCACTTTGTGAAAAATTTGGATACATATATACATACATACATACATACATATATAAATTTATAGAGAAACTCAACATCAATGAATATAATATCAAGTTGACATATAACATCAGCTCTAAGACAGTTGAGTTTCTTGACACAGAAATCAGTGTGGAATATTCCCTATGGTGAGCTTCTGAGGGCGAGGAGAAACTGCAGCAGCGATGAGGGCTTTGCAAAGGAACAAGAGACCATGCTGGATAGATTCAGGAATAGGGGCTATCCAGATGAGGTCCTAGAAAAAGCAGTTCAAACAATCGCCCTAGTAAAAAGAACAGAAACCCTAAAACCCAGAGACAAGAGTGATGACAGCAACAATAAGACTCGTGTCATAACTACCTTTAACAGCAAATCTAAAAAGGTACAGAAAATATTGGTTGATAACTGGAATATTTTGAAAGTAGACAATATTGTTGGTCCTCTTCTAGATGATAGACCCCAAATTACATATAGAAGAGGGAGAAATCTACGGGATATTCTGGTTAAAGCTGATATCACAGAAAAGAGAACTCAGGTGCAAGGCCTCAAGGGCTTTTATCCATGTGGCCATTGCAAAGCCTGTAGGGCTAGCACCATGGTCAAGACTGTTGATGTACCTGGGAGAAAGGAACCTAGAGTCATTAAACAGTTCCTGACCTGTAACACCAATTTTGTAGTGTACGTTCTCGAGTGTCCATGCAAACTTCGGTATGTAGGGAGCACCACTTGTCTGGCTAAGAAACGGGTGCAAATACATCTCAGAGCTATCACTCATAAAGATGTCAAATACCCCATTGCACGACACTTTCAAAAGTTCCATAAATCCAACAATTCCTTGTTACGTTACTTTGTGGTGGAACAAGTTAACATGGGAAAAAGGGGTGGGAATCGTGAGCTGGCCCTGAGAAAGAAGGAGTCAAAATGGATCATGGAACTCGAGACAAAGTTCCCCGGGGGACACAACCTCGATGAGGAACTTAGTACACACCTGTATGATGACTAAAGGTGGTAATTATGACAGAGTTTGGCCCAGTTTAGAATATGCTCTCATGTGTTATGAAACTTTACATTGTAACCTCTTTTATAAGCAAGATTTTATGAAGAGATTTTAATTGTATGTTTATTTGTTTTTGAGGGATAGAATTGAGGCGAGAAGTTGGTTCCGTCACCTTCACTTCACGGTCCCTAGACCTCAATATTTCTTCACTGGAATGAAAGACACTTTCACTTGTATGCAAGATATGAATTAGTAGATGTGCACTCTAATCCTGGGACAAAATGGCTGGCTACAGCATATGTTTAGAATACGAGGAGAAGAATGAACTTACTGAGGGCCAGGTTGTACAGGTGTGTGGTTAAATTTGGGCACTAGACCGAATGAAAGCGATTCCACTTATATACTGCAGGTATGAATTTTATGTATATCTACATGTAGTATTAATAAGGCACCAATGCCTATGATGCATATACAAACTCTCACAGAATTTGTTTCCTACTTAGGAAGATGGACATATGTACAATTTTGTATATAACCGTGTGAATATTCCATGGCCTTTAAATTAATCGGCTTTGGGGGAGAAGTGTTTGGTTCCCTGTCTTAGTAGTACACCACTACAAAATGGCACCCATGTTTACGCACCACTATGGTGAATTTACTTTGTTACCTCCTCTATGTTTACTTTACTTTTTGTATGCTTATATCTGTCATCACTTCCGGGATAATTCACATGTGATCAAGACACTCTTAGTGTCGAAACGCGTAGCGTGTGAAACTGTAAACAATAAAAACCATCTGGTAATACGGAATCCTGAGTGCGCAACTTTTTGCTTTGAAGCAACCTTGCAATTGAATATTGAATCGGCTTTTGTGGTCCGCCGATACTTTTGCGCCACCTGGCTTGGGAGAAAGGATCTCAGCAGGACCCCGTTTTGTTTCCTGGGATATATATACATATATATATATATATATATATATATATATATATACACTATATATATATATATATATATATATATATATATATATATATATATATATATATTACTTTGTGGGGCGGGAATGGGTTGCTATTGAGGTTAGGGGGTGGGTGCTGGGTAAATCTTCGTTGAATACCCGTAGAATGCAAAGTGGAATATGTGCACATGTAATGGTGTATGTATACAGTGAGTGACTGATGAATGCAAGGGTGTATACAAGTATAAGTCTACCTCACGCAGCAGATGGTAAGCAAATGACTGCATTTCGAAACGTGTGTGCAGCGTTAAAACAAGGATATCGTGTAAACAATATCCAATCCACTGGTGATGATTAAACCCTAATAGGAAGAGCATGGTTGACAGTGTCCTTTCAGGCTGGAGTGAGCGAGTGTTCCGGGGTTCTCGTGCAGGGTGCGGGGATGGCTGCCTGGGAACCTCAGCAGGCCATTCAGCACTGCCTCGCGCTGGGTGGGTGGGGGCATCTACACACACTAATGGATTTCAACTGCGCCATCTCTCTGAGCTGGTGGAATCCTGGCGGTCGGTGCCACGTCAAGGGACCCGCCAGGGAACCAAGCATTTCACCAGTGAGAGGAGGTTTTAAAGGGATGGGAGTGGGTCCAAGGACAGGGCTCCCAAACAGGTCATTGAGGGCCTGTGGTGTGGTGACAGATGGCGGCTGCTTGGAAAGTGAAAGCACACATGGCACGCTTAATGTAAGCAAAGCATGTTGTTGTGCTTGAGGTAGGAGAAAGTCAATAAAGAAAATAGTGCTTACAAGACTAAATCATACGTACCATGTAACAAGCGAAGTAAAGGGGCCAGTAATCATGGGAGGTTATAAATGAAGACAAGGCAGTACTAAGGAGGGACTAACAAGCCTCTTAAGGAATCAGAAGCAAGCATTTAGGAAGGACACTGACACAAGCCAATGACTAACATGGGTGGAGAGTGGCCAGGACTTCTCTTCCATACTCTACTACAGCAGTCCTGCTTAGCAGCGCACGCGCGCTGACTCCGGCTCAACCAAAAAAACTGTACAGAGCCTCCTTTTGCTCCCAGGAATCTACTACTTTCATCACTATCTCAACAAGAACATCAGAAGTTCAACAAATGTTCTGTCAAAGGTCTTTGACAATCTCATTCCACTAACAAAAAAGCAGCCACACATGCTAATAGAAGCGGAGACTGACGCGGTCCATGATGACATAAATTCGGCTCTCTGTAGTAACAAGAAGGCATCGAAAACTCTAACATGTTGCTAGACCTGCCAGCATAGTGTCATCTTTGAGGCATCCTTCATTACACCTCACCATTTTCATGAACCTGTGAACATTTTCATGCACAATGACAAATGCAAATGATCCAACACCACCCTTTGCACTGGGCATTAATCCTTTATTTCCATAAAAAGTGTTACAAATGACATATTAAGTTAATGGATGCCAGGGATATGAAAAATTGTGCACTGCCTTTCTTTTCGCGTAAGTGTTTTTTTTTGTTTTGGAGCTTTGATTTTTTTTATATATAATGTTGGCTTAATTTAATTAGATGTGTTTTAACTTGACATAACGTACTTTGGCTCCCAAGAAAGCTGTACACAATGCATTCTCCGTTGTTAACTGGTACGAGACATCCATTCATGGGCAGAATTGCCAATGTTTTACTAGGAAATCTGTGATCAAATCTTAGTTTCCTCACTTTACCAAATTGTGTGGTTCTGAGTATATCATTCTACTTCACAAGGCCTTCCTGTCCCCTGTGCGACCAATCTGAGGGTACGGTGAAGTTCAGTTCAGGATGTGTGCAATACAAGGTGGTCACTCGTGCTTGGTTTAATAGGAAATAGTATTGCTTCACATTTAACAATAACATTGGTTATTTATGTGGTGAAGATGACAAACCAATATCTTTCATGGTTGACATATGCCAACATTGCCAAGGCAAGGAAATATTCCTGCATACTTCTAAGGTCATGCTTAGAAATTAATGCTTTCATTAAATGTCATTCAATGTAGTAATAGAATACATGGTATTCTGTAATCCCTGTATAAACGGCCGTCTAATTATTATTATAATTTTTTTTAAAATAATCGGCTACTAGTGACGCACCCAGTCTCCGATTATCAAAAAAACAGACGTCAGTACTAGACTATTATACGTCATTAAAGTCAAGCAATGAAACCGGAACATTGCTTCTCTTTCTTCTGGTCCATTTGAATACCTAACAATGACAAGCAGAGAGAATATTTTTATTTTTGCACTCCTTAGATAGAGAAAATTAGAATATTTTTGCATGTTTGTACACATTCCGAGCTACTGCAGCTTTTTAGTTTTTTGTTAAACAAAAAATGACTTGTATTGAACGGTTTCTAATATCTGTTTGCAACAAATATCTAATCTGTTTCTGATGCATTTATTTTGCACTAGAGTTTTTATTTTTATTCCTCATGTTTGCAAACATGCTTACTCCGTCTTATGAAAGAGCTACACACCAAAGTTTCAATTAGTTTGTGGGAAAGGTGATGGTGTGACCATGTATTATACGGGATAAAGTACACCCTGGTGTACATAAGGATATTGCAAGTCACTTTCCAGTTCCATAACCGTATAAAGGAACTCCGACTTCAGCCTCGTTCCTCTATATGGTAATGGACATCCTCAGTGATTTGCAATATCCTTATAATGTAGGACAGGGGGCCTTAATTCTGCCAATGCATTAATTTCATACATTTAAAAAAAGATGAAGAAATACTTTATCTACATTTCAGATAATCTTTATCATATATTTTTACATAAGGCTTGCTGTGCAAATTACTGGTTTGGACCAAACCCATAGCTCAGCTCACTTCATTCAGGTTTTCTGTGCAACCTCGTCTCCCCGATGGAAAAAACAACGAAACACTACATGAGCAACCAGGACTTCTAACTGGTGGATGAGATCATATACTCCCCAAGCCCTGCAAAGATTCTCACGCCGGCAGCAGAAAAAGAAGTTATGGAGGTCACTGCATAGGCAGCCGATTTAGGCAATCCTGTCAGCACCATGGGATCATTTACTTATTCAATAGTCCATTTGTTCTGGAGTCATGATTGCTCACATGCACATCTATGTTCCACCCTTCATGAATTCTTTGCGGTGACCTGAACGCCAGAACGGTAATCTCTGCTCTCTGAAGATGTCATTTGTCCTATCCAAAATGGCTACCTTCATTTTACATATTACTGAACCAGAGCAAAGGTTTTTGAGCTACTTTCTCCCTAGTCAATTAGCTCAGACTTGCCCTCGACTGCACACAAAGATAAGAAAAGTGTGCACACACATATACCACTGCAGCACACAGAGAAAAATAATTAGAGGGAACATTGATGGTCACACTTTTTTTAAATTAGCACTCCCACTCTCACAAAAAACCTGTGCGCCACCAGACTACTAGCAAACAAAGAACATGAATTGGTCACCAGCACATTTCCGTAAGAAATTAACCATGTGTTTCAGAGGTGGTGAGGACTCTGCAGGAAACCAACAACTGAGAGAGACAAAAAAAACACTTATAGTCAAGATAATATTTCAGTGCAATGATTCAGGCACATGCCTGTAATTCTTCTGTATTTAAGAAGCACTGTAAAGCGCTGGTGTTACTTTTAACCAATTTAGTATTACGTTTACCAACCTTTTGTAGGATGGAAGGCTGATTCTTCAAGCCTTCTTGAGATTTGAACTTGTGATCTTCAGAACACTAAGATTTCAACAGTGGTCATTTATCTCTTGCAGGCCGAAATGAGTTTCAGATCCCAACAATGCCTGGACAATTCGTTTACAAGAACTTAAAGTGGAGCAGTTTAGTGACACCTGTTTTACTACTATGAAAGACAGTAACACTGGAGCAAACACCACATTTTGATGAGGAATTGTAAAATGACTTACTCAGTACATCTCAACTGCCTGAGTATGTCACCAGTATCCTGCCTCATTCATATCTAGTTTCTTCCCTTCACTATGCAAACCTCCGTCCCCATCTGCAAAAATAGAGCAGTTGATATGGCTACCTTAGATGACCTTGCCTTGTGTGGTGCCTCAGAGCAAAGAGCAGGCCAAAGACACAGAAGTCTCTCTCTCTCTCTCTCTCTGAATGAAACTTTAGACTTGCCATGGAATCTGACCAGAAAGCTCAGTATTGAGGCACTAGTGAAGACACAGTCAGGGAAGTCAAAGTGCAGATCTGTAAAAGGAGATTAATTTCACGGATGCCTAACTTGTTGTTTAAGAGGACTTTTATAGACAGACGCCCAAGAGAGGATGTGCAACGTTTCAGGGTAAGCTCGGAGGATGTGCATCATCCATGCAACTGTTCAGCAGGTACAGAAGGTACACAGCTCATATTCTTAACAGTATCTGCTCTGCACAGCTCCTGCAGCACAAATTAGCTTCCCATCACAGCTTCCCTCCCTTGTCAGCTCACACCTGCCACAGTTCATTCTACCTGCAAAGTACAGTCCCTGCCAGAGAAACAAAGCTCAAACTCAGCAGAACTGAAGACCTGCCTTGCTCCTGGCATGCACTGCTCATTCACGCTAAACTCCTCATACCCGTAATGACGGACAGGGATGTAGCCAGAGTAATAATCAGATTAATTTCAAGGATTCCACCCATCGCCGTGTATGCCTCAGTTTGACGCCCTAAGCGCAACAGCATGGCCAGATGTTGGTCATGTGCTCACCATGCCACTAGAACATAGCTGCACCTTAGTGAAGAGGCCCAAACAAGGCCAAAGCTTGTAGAACAAGTTACTTAACTTCAATAATGCCTTATCTGGTAGAGACTAAGATTCCTTATCTTAGAATTGTCCTCAGGCATCAGACTGGATCCGGAAATGTATCCGGAGTAGTATCCCAGTAGGTCAGTAGGGCAGTAGGTGGCATTGCTCAGCTCTGCAGGAGGTTGTTTGGACTCAACTGTCCAGAGGGTAGTGTTTGGTAAACGTGTGCAGGGAAGCCCACGCTGTTGCCTGGCAGATATCCAGGATTGGAACTTCGCAAGCTAACGCAGTGGTTGCAGCTTTAGCTCTGGTGAGATGAGCATGCAAACCCTCAGGGAGTTGCTTCTTAGCCATGCATAGCACATTTGAATACAGAGCACCATCCGTTGCGAGATGGTCTTCTTCTGTACAGCCCTCCCTTTCTTCGCTCCGACATACCCCACGAAGAGTTGGTCATACACCCAGAACTCTGATGTGCAGTCAAGATAGAACGATCATGTGTGCCCAGGCAGTGAAGTCGCTCCTCTTCCTTGGAGGGATTAGGCGGAGCGTAGAAAGTAGGCAGAGTGGTTTGACCTATATGAAAAGGAGTTACCACTTTCCTGAGAAAGGAAGCCCTTATACAAGGCACCAGTTTGTCTGGGTAGAAGTTCAGGTAAGGATGCTTGGTTGACCATGCCTGAAGCTCATTAACCCTAAGGCCAAATGTTATTGCCACTAGGAAGGCCGTCTTGATGGTAAGAAGCCCGAGAGAACAGTTATGTAAGGGCTCAAACTGAGGGTACATCAGGAAAGTCAGGACCAGATTAAGGTCCCACTGAGGCATAATGAAAGGAAAAGGAGGAAATATATTTTGCAAATCTTTCAAAAACCTATGTACAATAGGGTTTTGGAAAAGGAAGTTTGATCAGGCAACCGCAGTAAAGCAGATATTACAGAATGATATCCCTTAACAGTGCCCAGAGCAGAGCCTTGCAGTGCAAGGGAAAGAACAAACAGGAAGACCTGAGAGAGGGGAGCAGAAAGAGGGTCAACTTGTTTCTTTGCACACCATGTCACAAATGTTGACCAGTGGCAGGCGTAAACCGTCTTGGTAGAGGGACGACTGGCTGCCAATATACCTTTACAGACTTCAGGAGGAGGGTCGGCTATCAACTGTCATTGCTCAATCTCCAGGCAAAAAATGTTGACAGGTTTGGGTGGAGAACCCTCGCCTGCTGGTACAACATAAGATCTTCCCAAAGGAACAGCCTGATTGGAGGACTGATGGGCATGCTCAACAGCTCGGGATACCAGACTCCCCATGCCCAATCCGGAGCCACAAAGATGACTTGGGTCCTGATCTTCTTGAGAACTCTGGGGAGTGGTATGGGTCGAAAGGAGTACAGGAGGCCTGAGCTCCACTTGGAACGAAAAGTGTTTCCGAGCGACAGCTGCTTGTGAAACTCCAGTGCGCAAAATCGCTGACATTGCACGTTCTCGTTGGTGGCAAACAGATCTAACCCAAGGCTCTCCCTATTTCTTAAAGAGATCTTGCACAACCTCTGAATGGAGACTCCATTTGTGATCCGTGAGGCATCTTTGGTTGAGTTTGTCTGCTCTGGCATTCAGAGCACCCGCCAGGCGTTGTACCACCAGGGATATGCCCTGCTGGTCCAGCCATGTCCAGCGATGCAGGGCCTCTTGACAAAGAATCCAATACCACAAACAGCCCTGTTTATTGCAGTACCAAATGCTGGTGACCATGAACACCTGCTCACGCCTTCCCTGTATGGAGGGTAGAAAGACTTTGCATTGCCAATCAGATCGATCGGAGCTCCAAAAGAGTTGATGTGGAGTCCTGATTCCACCAGAGACCTTTGATCTCCACCTCTTTCAGATGGCTGCCCCATCTCTGGAGTGACACATCTGTCACTACTAGGATATCTCTTTTGGGAGTTGAGAGAGGTCTGCCGCTGACCCAATCGAGGTTAGTTAACCACCACTGCAGATCTTTTATAGTACTCTCCGAGATCTGGACCATGTCGGAGAGATTCCCCTGATGCTGCACCCACTGGAACTTGAGTTCCCACAGCACAGCCTGCATATGCCATAAGGCATGTGTCACAAGAAGGATGCAGGAGGCCATGAGGCCCAGTAGCCTCAGAGTCAGTCTCACCGAAATCCAGGACAGAAGCTGCAACATCGATATAGCACGAATAGCCTGGACTCGCTGTTCGAGAGGATAGGCCCATAATTGCACAAACCACTCAGATGAAAGGGAGCACCTGAGAGGAGTCAGGTGTGACTTCGGCAAGTTGATAGTGAACCACAGCTCATTGCTCACTTCTCCCCTGAGGCGGAAGCCGGGGGTTCTTTGCTGTCCTCTTATAACCTTGTTAGCTCGTTATTGAATCAAAAATAACGCGTTTTTAAAAACTGTACATATTTTAGCCTGCATCTTTTAATTACCTTCCTCACCTCGGCGCGAGACTTGTGTCGCTCCGAGGCTGCTCTCGAGCTACCCTGCCACAGCGCTGCTGTTGTTAGGCGCTGGAAACTAGTTTGCTCGATCCATCTTAGCCGCCATCTTGAGTAGGGTAAGGCTGCCGGTCGAGTTGTTCCTCCCTCCCGCCCTCCCAGGTTACTTAAGGGTGTGATCAGCATCCCGCGCTGTATTGCTCACTTCTCCCCTGAGGTGGAAGCCGGGGGTTCTTTGCTGTCCTCTTATAACATTGTTAGCTCGTTATTGAATCAAAAATAACGCGTTTTTAAAAACTGTACATATTTTAGCCTGCATCTTTTAATTACCTTCCTCACCTCGGCGCGAGACGTGCGTCGCTCCGAGGCTGCTCTCGAGCTACCCTGCCACAGCGCTGCTGTTAGGCGCTGGAAACTAGTTTGCTCGATCCATCTTGCCCGCCATCTTGAGTAGGGTAAGGCTGCCGGTCGAGTTGTCCCACCCTCCTCCCACTCTCCTTGAATATGGATAAAAACAATAGGCCATCCCGTCCGCACAGCGGGCGTGCCGACGGCGCGCCAAAGGCAAGCCCGTCTGCGCCTGTCCGCGCCCTGCAGCGCCCAGGGGCCAGGTCCCCTGTTCAACCATCGGAGGATCTGTCCACTCAGATAAGGTATAGCCCTGACCGACTAAAAACTCTCATGCCCAACTTAGAGGCCCCATGTTGCCATTCCATACATCTGGATGTACCTGTGGAAAAGTGCCCCCACTGTCAGTATACACTTTGCCCCACATTGGAGCAGACCGAGACTGTCGGACCCCCTTTTAAAATGTTCCTTTTAAACTGTCGCTCTCTGACCAAACACGCGGTAGAAATGTCAATCCTCCTCGAGGATATTAACCCGGACGCAATATTCCTAACGGAAACTTGGCTAAGGGAAGAAGCTGACCCAGACATTACCGCCATATTACAGAAAGGATACGGATTACAAAGGGTTGACAGGGGAGAGGGCAGAGGAGGAGGATTAGGCATACTTTTTAAGGACTGTTACCAATGTAGAACCAGTTCTGCGACAATTCCTACTTGCGAAAGTATGAATTTCGCACTTGACCTATCCTCCACCTTAACCTTCTCTGGCCTACTCATCTACCGCCCCCCAGGCCAAATGGGCGATTTTATGAACCTTCTTCCCTCTAAGGTCGCTGAATCAGCCGTCTCTCTGCCTCATTTTACGGTTTTGGGTGACATGAATATTCACTTAGATGATCCTATGGATCCTCTAGCTACCACTTTTCTGAACAGTCTTGCAGCCCTACAAATTGTTCAGAAGGGTTTTGAACCTACACATAACAAAGGTCACCTGCTAGACGCGGTTCTAAGCAATGATCAGAGACTCAAAACTGGGAACCCAGTTCCCCTCCCATGGACCAATCATTTTTTGGTCCCACTCCTCTGGCACATACCTAGCCCCCTCTCTGCGCCCCCTCGAGCCACATTAAGAGGAAGGGACTGGGCGAAATTATCCTCAGACCAGTGGGTGGATTCTCTCTCTACCACCCCTAGGCAGACCGGGGGGGACGTAGACACACTCTTCACCCATTATGTCAATTGGCTACAGACCACCTTAGACACAATCGTACCCCAAAAACCCCTCAAAGTGAAAACCAAGTCCAAAAAATCACCGTGGTTCACTCCAGAGTTAAAAGAGTTCAAACAAAACTGCCGGAAGCTTGAGAGAACTTGGAGACGCACTCTCAAGGAACAGGACAGAAGTAGCCATCGAGAGGCAATTAAAAAATATAAAGCTGAGATTATATTGGCACAAGCTCTATTTTACGAGGAAAAAATTACAACATCCGCCAACTCCCCGAGGGAACTATTTCGGATAGCGAAATCCTTGATCAGTACCCCCTCCACTCTGCAGGATCCCCGTGAAGCCCAGACTCGCTGTGACAATCAGGCAGAGTACTTTCATCAAAAAATTCAAGCTATCTCCTCATCATTTGACCTGGTTAGTCAACACCTAATGGGAACAGATAACCTTCCTCCAACCACGGTCTGCCAACTAGCTGAATTCCCATTACTTGAAGAAGACTCGCTCAACACTCTTATGCTGAAAGTCACAGCGGGCTCCCCTTCAGACCCTGATCCTCCACGCTATCTCTTGAAAATCACAGATACCATCAGACCAGTAATTTTAAATATCGTAAATATGTCAATTATCACAGGGAGAGTTCCTGAAATCTGGAAATGTGCACAAGTTAGGGCTCTGTTAAAAAAAAAACAACCTTGACCCTGGTATAATGACTAATTACCGCCCTATCTCACTCATTCCTTGGGTTGGTAAGCTGCTTGAGAAACATATTAACACCAGTCTTATGCTTTACCTGGAAGCCAACCATCTGCTCCATGATTCTCAAGCTGGCTTTCGCCCAAAATTGGGGACAGAGGCAGCATTATTGACCGTCACAGAATTAGCCCGCAGGCACATGGATCAAGGCGGCACCACAGCAATTATGCTGTTGGACTTAAGTGCCGGCTTTGATACCGTGAATAGTAACATCCTTATCTCTCCCGATTAAAACAGCTTGGAGTGACGGGAAGCGTCATCTCATGGCTACAGTCTTTTTTGGAAAACCGAACTTTCCAGGTGGTGGAGGGAGACATTCATTCCAAAAATTGGCCTCTCAATCAAGGTGTGCCTCAGGGCTCCTCCCTGAGCCCCACGCTTTTTAACGTTTATATGCAACCATTGGCGGAGGTCGTTCACCCTTTTGGTTTTGAAATCGTGACCTACGCTGATGACACACAGCTTGTGCTGGCCCTGAATCAGCCAGGTCACACCCCGTCGAACTTGAACAGTTGCCTAGTAGCTGTCACAGAATTGATGGCCTCTTCCCATTTAAAACTTAATGGGGACAAAACTGAACTGATGTTCCTGGGGAACACAGCTGACCCCAGACCAACTCTACAATGGCCACTCTGTATGGGCCCCCCCTAGAACCAAAAAAGCAAATTAAAAGCTTGGGCATGTGGCTGGATAATACTCGTACCTTCAACCAGCAAGCCACAATACTCTCCGCCACCTGCTTCGGGCTGATGCGTATGTTGCGGAAAATTCTACCACTTCTCCCTTTTCAGGCCCGCAGGATAATGGTCCAGGCCATCATCCTGTCCCGTCTTGATTATGGGAATGCTCTATATCTGGGTGCACCGACCAGCACACTCAAAAAGCTGCAAGTCACCTAGAACGCAGCAGCACGTCTATTGCTAAGCCTGTCCCGTAGTCACTCGGGCACCGCTGCCCTGAGAAATTTACACTGGTTGCCCATCCAAGCCAGAGTAAAATTCAAGGCGATGTACATAATGCATAAGGCCATGTGGAAAAACGCCCCCGCAATGATCTGTTCCTGCGTTCAAGCACGGCCTTTTTGGCAACAACTCGCAAAATCAAACGGGCCAGGTGGGGCGGACGCTCCTTCTCCCTGAATGCGGCTGTGACTTGGAACTCTTTACCTTCCACGCTCCGGAACGAGCCCAATCTTTTAAAATTCCGCAAAACTCTTAAAACTTTTCTTTTTTCCAAATAAACCAGTAGACTCCCAGAAGTATGCAGTTATAGCGCTACGAGGCCTTCGGGTAGTAATGCGCTTTACAAAACCCATTTTCATTTCATTTCATTTCATAGGACACCTGCTGTAGTCTGGAGGTGGGAGACAGCCTGGGATGAGCCCGCCTTCAACAGCCGATCATCAAGATAGGGGAAGACTGGCACCCCTAATCTCCACAGATGAGCTTCAACCACCGCGATCACCTTGGTGAAAACCCAAAGGGTGCTGGTGTGGCCATAGAGGAGCACAGCAAACTGAAATTGCTTGTGGCCCACATGTACCGCATGTAACGCCTGGGGGCAGACAGGATGGGAATATGAAAAAGTGCATCCTGCAAGTTCAACCCAATCATCAAGTCTCCTGGATCCATGGCAGATAGGACCTGAGCAAGAGTAAGAATGTTGAACTTCTTGAGGAAGAAGTTGAGAGAGTGCAGGTCTAGGAAAGGACGAAGACCTCCATCCTTATTTGGCACCAGAAAGTTGCGGGAATAACCACCACAACCCATTTCTGGTGTCTGAATTCTCTCTATGGCTCCTTTGGCCAAAAGAGCCATCATTTCCTGGCGGAGAAGAGAGAGATAGTTCTCCGTAAGCCTGCTGTAAGTAGGCGGCATGGAGGAAGAGGGAGTCTCAAAGGGGAGGGAGTAGCCCCTTTGGACAATCTGCGAAACCCACCTGTTCAATATTATGGACTGCCAGTGGGGCAGGTGATGGTGAATCCTGCCACCCTCTCGGTGCCCATAATGGTAAACGGGCAGACTAGGAAAGTTTGGAGGCTGTGGTTGCTAGGGGGTGGGGTGTGGTGGTGGACTGCCCTGACCGCTTGCCACCCGACCCAAGGGCCGGTAAAAACTGCATTCAATGCCACACAGAGGCTGGAAAGCTTGTATGCCGCTGTGGCTGGGTGGGTAAGGAGAGTGTGACGAGAGGCCATAGTAAGGCCCAAGGACCTGGCGTAGCTCTGCTGTCCTTAAAGTGTTCCAGTACCGTATCCACCTCTATTCTGAAGAGAAGGAAGCCATCATATGTCGTGTCCATGAGTGACGTCGGACATCCTTTGAAAAGCCAGTAGTTCTTGAACAGGCGTGGCGTTGCAGGGCGATGGGGAAGAAACCGATCTGCCTAGTCCATATCTAATGGTGAACTTGGCTGCATCTCTCCTGTCCGCAACAGTCTGGTAGAACATGGGCTGTGCCTCCGCCGGAAACATTTGGCAGCACCTGCCCAACCATATCCTACAGGACGTGGAAATAGCAGCACAAAAGGCATGCAGTGTTTGCACCCACAATGCCAGGCTGGTGAAAGAAAATATTTTCTTGCCTAAATTGTCCAGTTTCTTGGATTCCCGATTCGGCAGGGTTGATGGGAATATGCCAGGATTTACATGAGAAGTGGAAGCTTTGCCCACCAAGCTCTCCAGAGTAGGGTGTTCCGTAAGGAATTTGGGGTACTCAGGAGCGGGGGTGGGCTAGAGTCCTGTTCACAGGAACCCCTGTGCTGGCTTGGACTAGGTACCAAACAAGACAACAGTAAGTGCTTCTTTAAATAGGAAAAGTTCATGAGGAGACACTCCCGGCTGAAGCATTTTCGTCAAGACATTAGTCTCAACGGCCACGGAAGGCAAGCGAAGGTCCAGGATCTCTGCCGCCCTTTGCACCACAAATGTGAATGATGCTCCCTCTTCCGTAGGCAAGGTAGGGGTAGAAAGTACGCCAGTATCTGGAGAAGTGTCCAGTCCGCTGGCTTCACCCAGATCCTCACACCAGTCCAAGGAGTCTTAAAATCAGTATTCTTCAGGGTCCAAGGACCACCTCCCATTCTTCCTAGAGTCCTAGCCCATAGAAATAGGGCTTAGGCTGCGGCCTGGAAGGCATGGGTCCAGTTGGCACTGGAGCCAGCGTCATACGATGCCCTTATGGGCTCGGTGTTGGGATGGAGCCGCCATGGAGCAAGCATAGGCCTTGACGCCAGGAAAGGTCAACATGGCATGACCGACACTGATCCAGATCCATCTGTAGGTCCTTGGGCCAGACTAGCGCCAGATCCGCTGGAGTAGATCCAGTAGGGACCTCTCCCAAACGTGGGAACCGTAGGCATACTAGAGGGTACGGGTCGCTCAAATATAAGGTGCCTGGCCTCATAAAAGTCCTGAATTTAAGGCGGGGTCACTCCCAGAAATTTGGAGCAGCACGGTTCGGCCCAGCCGCTGGCGCAACCAAATAGCCAGGCCTCAAAGGATGCTCCTTCATCTCGTCGGCCAACGGATGAGGAGAATTTGAAGCACGCTTCGACTTCTTTTTCTTCCTGTGGGACCAAGACTTACCCAAATGGTTCGACGACTTGGAGTGGGACTCAGACCTTGGACTCGGCGACCGCTCCTAGGACCTTCCTCTCGGCACCGGGACTTCAAGCATCAAGCCGACAGAAGCTTGAAAGATCACTCCCTCAAGGTCTTTGGATGCATGGTGCATCATTTGGAACAGGCCTTCGGGTCATGGTCTCATTCAAGGCACCAAAGGCAAATAAGGTGCGGGTCCATCACCGACATCTGACAGTGATAATTGCCACAGAGCTTGAAGCCGGCCACCTTCAATGATATTCCTGCCACACCAGTAGTTAAGACTTCAAAAAAGACTGACAAAACATCGAAAAAAGCTTAGTCAAAAAATGACTAAGTGGTAGCTCTACCCGTATCTATGCTGACTGGCACTTTATAGGCACTGCAAATGCCACTTCCGACGGGGACTAAGCTAACGACCACACGGAACCGAACAATGCCATCTACCAGAGCATAGGGGTACAGCTCCCCAAAAATTTCTGGATCCAGTCTGACGCCTGGGGATAATCCTAAGGTAAGGAATCTGAGGCTAGAAGTTCTGATCAGATTGGGGTTGCTTGCGTTGTGGTTAAGAAGGGACCTGTGCTGGCAGTTAAGACTGCACTGTTACTATTGGATTGGGACCCAGACTGATTTGCATATGGTTGGTTCCTGTGAGTCGCATGGTGAGAAACAATCGACTGGGCTGCAGGGTCATGTAATTTCCAGTACTTGAAGTTATTTCAAGAATTCCATACATCACTTTTTGTACTACTCATACAGGAGTCTAGCAATGTAATGTACAGCACAGCTCCTATTCTGCACAGTTAATTTATACACAGTTCCTATCCTTGAATGCAAAGCGCCCAGCCCCAGCTGATATTACCTAGTCCATGTCTGCTGCTCAGCTACTATAGGGCAACTCCTGCCTAGTTTTAGAGGTAGGGAAGCCAGCAAATAAATATGATGCCCTGTGCTGTAATGGCCTTGAGAATAAAACCACAAGGTGAGCCATAGCAATATTTGATATTTAAATTATGCAACAAACAGTTTAAAAATGTAATAAATATAACTTCAGCAAAATGTATTTCTCTAAGATTTGTAATTAATTTTTTTATTTAGTGCATTACATAATATAAATTCATTCAGTGACATTTACTAAAAGTGACAGTTTGTAAAAGTGAATTTAAAAATATTCACGAAGCGCCCTCCACTGTGATAGCGATGTTCTGATTGAACGCCGAAATAACTGTGCACCCTTACATAAGGACAATGTAGCTGTAGATGAAGTAACAATAGTCTATTAAACCATGTTTAAGAGAGGCTTCGTAAAAGGCACATTCTGAAATGATGGACTTGAACGCGTTCAGAATCTGTCCCATGGGTGGTGGTTGGGGCGGGGTGAAGCAATGTTTGAGACACAGGTTTCCTAATTGCACATTGTGCAGTTTAGCCACTGGACTGATATATTTT
This sequence comes from Lissotriton helveticus, assembly GCF_964261635.1. Taxonomy (NCBI): domain Eukaryota; kingdom Metazoa; phylum Chordata; class Amphibia; order Caudata; family Salamandridae; genus Lissotriton; species Lissotriton helveticus. Next base: position 56,141,695 of record NC_136067.1, read on the forward strand.
ACTTTTGCATTTTCAATCAGGGCTCTCCACGCTTGGTCCAGGAGGGCCGGATCCATGCCAGAGTTTCACGATAGCCACTGGCCACATACATGTGTTCCATCTGCATTTATTGCATATACAGTTCTCTTACTTGAATATCCTAGAATCTTGAATGGATCCTGCCTACCTGGCGCTACGCTGCGCACCACTACGGGAAGTCAACCTGGAATTTGGAGCCTTAAAAAAATTAAAATAAAAGCTCTGTTAGAGGAAGGCAGAACATTCTTGCCATGTTAGTAGCAGTGGCTTCCTCCAATGCTACCTCAGTAAAGAGAATTGCGAATATTACAAAACAGCCGTGTCGAGGGCGCATCGGTTGGCTGTCCAGTTGTCCAGTCCAAGTCTTCAAAGAGACACCAGGGTGAAGGCCAGAGCTGGACACTGGGTCTGAGCAAGCTTGGCCCAGCCACATGCTTGTGCCCTGTTCATCTGATACCTGCACAGCTCATGAATCAGTCACATCAATTGACTGCAATTACATTTCTAGCTAGAAGTGGCAAACAAAGAAAAAGCAGAATGCAAACGATGTTACATCGCAGTGGTGCAGCCGTTCCAGGTCCCAAACTAGCTTTTCGGGTAACGCCACCGGTGAAGAAACATTTTACATTTCAAGCTGATGGGCAGAGACCACTGTGAACCCATGAAAAACAGGCTGCACCTCTAAACAAGTAGACGGCAGGCAGCCAAGATAGCCAGTATCGCGGGTGCCCCCACCGTTGTCCAGATTGGTTCTTTGGTTGGGCTGTGTATGGCCCAGTTCAAATGCCAGATCTTATTTCCACGTTGTCCTCTACTGAACAGCAGTTATTAGTTTTGGTTCAAATTGCCTTATGTAAATGTGCCCCCCCCTGCCAGCCCCTCTCCCATCCTCTGCCCTCTCCACGCGTTGGCTAGTGCCCAGGTCTTTGCAGAACTCTCAATGCAGCAGTGGACAGCGCATATCTGGGGCTCAGTGACGCTTACAAGCGAAGCGAAACTGTGGGGTTCAGGGCAGTCAACGAGAGACTTGATCTCAATAAGCCGCAAATTATTTATTATTGTGGCTTTTATATGGCTCAAAAGAATTCACGCGCTTTACAAGAGAACAATAAGTACGTTCTGGAAAACAGTGAACAAACTGTTCATACCAGCAGGGACGTTCCAGGAGAAGAAGTAGCCATCCAACCATCATAGTAACAGAGCAGAGAAAACAAACATTTCTCAACAGGAAAGGCAGGTCCAGTCAACATGGGAAATTGAGAAAAAAAGATCCCCACTTTAACTAAATAGGATGAATTTGAGTTGCCTTTTGAATGTGAACAGACAAGAGGTTGTGCAAGAACTGGTGAGAGGCCGTTCCAAAGCCAGCCTAGTTGCACTTCCAGAGAAAGACTGCCTCATGGAGCATTCTCACCTCAAAGTCGAAGGTTCGACAAGGAGGAACTCCACGTCATGATCTTCGGGCTCCGAAGACTCATTTTTCCAACGAGGTATCAAGGAGTAGAATTGTAGAGGACTTAATAAGTAATGTATTCAGTCTTAAATTGGGCTATTGCATCAATCAGAAGACATGAAGGGTACAAAGAGCAGGAGGGATTCTGGTCGAAATTTCCTGGGATCGGTCAAAGTGCACAGCTGCATGGGGCACTGCTTTCATAGGAGCTCGATGCGCTGTTGAGACTAGAGAGGAATGAGTTACCATAACCTAGTCGGTAAAGAAGTCCAGCTTCTCCTAACATCACACCAAGTCGTTGAAGATATAGATTAAACAGGGTTGTGGACAGGATTCAGCTCAGTGAAACCCCTTGATTTAGGTTGGTTTGCCCATTTGTGAACGGTTAGACACACAGAAGTTAAACAACTTTAGGACTATCCCATGGATGCCCATCCGTTTCTTCAGGATGCTAATCAGAGCGTAGTGACCGACTGCATCAAACAATTTGTTACGGATTATCACTCCTACTTTAAGATCAGTGCTCACTGGCGCACGCTGATTATAGGAGCCCGGTTTGGGGAGCTGGATCAGGAATCGGATAGGTTTACCATGGCCTGATCACAGAGGTCTATCAGGTGCAAGGGAGGCTGTGGTGAATAGCAAAATTGCTGGCCAGGACTCACAGGCGTTAAGCTTTGGAGAGAACGGAGGCACTTAAGGCACAATCATAAATGATAGTGGGTGCCAAGCCAGAGTGACTTAGGGCGCTGTGACAAGTTCACGCCAAGTACAAACCCTTAGAGGTGGTGCATGACGAAAGGCAGCACTGCAACTCAGCCCACAGCCAACGGCCAATGCAGACATGCATCCCCTCCTGAACTGGAGGGTCATGTGCCTCTGTCCAGAGTGCATTGTGAATGGAGCATTCAAGAGTAAGCCGAGCTGCATGGCCTACACAGACGTGCTGACGTCACGCACTTTTGTCAGTCAGGCTTGGCAGCTGCAGGCACTGCTCCTAGGTCTCGCCACCTAGAGGACTAGTATACCCAAGAAACTTCTTGCCTTGCCCTGCCAAAAATTGGCTTACCTTGATGAGGGGGATTTAAGCACTGTAATTGTTGCCTGAGCAGAGAGGGAATGAAACAATTGTGTATTCCCAACCAATCAATCATCACGACAACCATGTAGAGGAGCACTAATTGTGTACTGGTTTGGCCTCCAGAGTTGTACACTCACTAACCGAGCTTGACTGGTTCTGCAGAACCTCTCTACATCTTGGCCTATATATGACTTGTACGCGAAAAGTCATAACCTCTCTGTGGCCTTTTTTATGCAAAGGGATACAGCAACATGAACTTTGTGCCTGCAACAAAAAAAGTTCCTGTATGTTTCTCGGACTACCAGAGTCTTGCTAGCACAGTTACAAGCCCATTGACGTACTTCACAGGAGCCCACCCTCTGAGGCATGCTGCGTCTGCCAACCACTCCTGTGGCAATCTGTTCCTGGGCCCCTTTACATAGTTGGACGAGTACAGTAGGCTGTTCACCTTGTAGAACCTCTCCCAGGAAGGTTCTCCAGTCGCTAGAAACTCTTGCTGTTCAGGCAGTTAGCCAGACTCCAACCCAGAGCCTCATCCTTCTCTATTAACAATGCCTTCTTAGAGCCAGGCATGGTCTGCACTATACTATTCTCCTCTGATTCAATAACCTAAGAGTGAACACAGGCTGCCCCGGACGCGCACTGTGGCTGGTAAGCCCAAATGATGATGCTGAGCTAAGAAGGCCTCGGGAACCAACCCAGGTCCCATCGGGTCATAACCAAGCGAAGCCGTAGGATCCTGTTCATTCTGTGCCACTATGTCGAACATGGCTGTCCTGCCGTTGAGTCTCTGAAAGCCAAAGATTTTGTTGGGAAAAAGCTATAGATTTTGCTGGAAAAAAACCTCTTCTTTCTTAAGCTTTGTAGTGTTTCTTCAGCCCAGGGGTCAATGTTCCCTCTTGTAGATTCAACTGCTTCTTTGTTACCAGCTTTATTTGCACTTTCCTCAGTGGCGTAACAGTAGACCCCACAGCTCCTGCGGTGCAGGTGGTAGCGACGAGCTCCAGGGGGCCCCCTACAGCACTGTGCACAGACTGTGGGATCCTGGCCTGAGAGCTCCTGATCAGGTCCAGAGCATGGGAGGCACCCTCCATGTACTTTTCAGGTGGAGGCAACTCAAGTTTCGAAACACCACTGACTTTCCTACTAAAAGCCTTTACGAGGTTGGTCTCCCGGCTCCAGGGGCCATCCTCACCCTTAATCAAGACAACTGCTTTGGGGTATTCAAGTGATCAGATGAGCCAGATAATCTTGGTTTAGCCCAATCACCTGGCTCTAGCTTCCGCTCCTTTGGAACAGCACTTCCAGTGATTCCAGTGGTTGTTCCTTTGGAACCCGAGCCTCCAAGTCCTGGAACAATCTTCACCCTACTTGAGACTAGAACCTGCTGAGGCAAACTTGAGGAAAAAAATGTAAACATGGCTGTTTAGACAGTTAATTCCCTACAGTCCTCACAGTGGTTTGGCATCGGTCTAATGCCTTGAATGCCTTATTCCTTCTAGGGTCTCTGCAAGCTTCTTGCATTGCTCTATTCCTGTTCCTATAGGGTAGCAATCCTCGCTCGGTGACAACCCAGATGCAGTAATCTGAGCACTTTAAAAATATGCTAACATAAAGTCCAGGCTCCAACCCCATGCATTGCTCCTAAGCACCAGAGAAGTGCTCACTGTACATCCTAAGGGCCTGCTACCAACGTTAAGTGTACCCCTGGAGCTCTGCGCTAGACACTCAAGAATGGGAAGTCTGAGGTCTTCTTCTGACATCAAGTGTAGCACTGGAGCTCTATGGTAGATACTGGAAAGCATGTGGCCTTCTACCAACATCATGTGTACCCCTGGAGCTCTGCACTGGACAATCCAGAAGGGGAAGTCAGCACTGAAAACAAATATCCTAGAAATGAAAGACAAAAGCCCCTGTAACCCAACAAATAAAACAACCTGTGGAGGGTAAGGATATTGTTGTCGCAAGTACTATATATTAGTGGGATGGTTACCCTTGCTTCTTTCTGCCAGCTAGATAGAACCAATTCCAGGTTTATAGCTCTTAGTCTCCTCTGGGCACTGAGGGATGTGAGATTTTCCATCCTGATTTCTTAATATGCAACCTTAGTTTTTGGTGGCAAATCAGTTGATTTAAAATCTGGAGGTCCCGGCTCTGAAAGACTGAGATCATTATTATCTTACTGACCAGTAAGTTAGACCACAGTTATTCAGTTTAATGCGCCACTGAAAGCACTAATACATTTTATTAAACAGGAAACACAACTGTTATAAAACACTTAATTCCGAATTTTAAATAATTAAATCCTATTTTATTACATTTAATTTGATAACATGACAATTCTGTTGGTTCTTGAAGCCAAATCGAATACCTTGCTTGGGTCTCGCTCAGCTCTCCCAATTCATTTTATGAGTGACCAAGTAAAAGTCAATGTCAAACGTGGACATTGTATATATACACATTCTCCGTGTAACGATCGCTTTCCACTGCGCTTTCACCTGGAGAACCTAATGCTAAACTGGTATGCTGGTTTATAAAATTGTGCTTTATCGAACATGCCTATCAACAATGTGCATTGCTCATTTACTGACATGAGGGGTTGTCATTGCACTCACTGAAGGTCCCTGAGCAGGGACAGCCCTCACTATGGAATATGAAGGAGGAAGGGCATAGATGTGCTTTTTGCCCAGGGCGCTATATGATCGATAGCCGGCCCGGACCCAAGGTATCACTGCATTCAAATGATTCCGAAGGAATGCATTTTACTTTGATATTCATAATTACCCAAGTTTTGGGGATACAGGGTTTTGACGCCTGGATGACTTTAAAACACTTAGCTTTGGCACAGACCATGAATGCATGGTCAAGGAACTCACTATAAGAGCCGAGTGAGTCTCACAGACAGAGCATGTGAAAGCCATCTGGGTAGACATACTGCATTCGGGTACTGCTGAAACGCGTGAGTAACATCAGAGGAGTGACAGCCCCAGGAAGCAACGGAAGGGGAGAAGTTAAGTGTTCCCTCTACATGAACGACGTCTCAGTCTTCTGCATGGACAGACGATCTGTGAGAGAAATTATATCAAGTTTGGAAAGGCATCCGGAGCGAAGTTCAACAGCTCCAAGTCGGAAACCCTACTCTTCGTACACCGGACCCCCACCCAAGACCCACTGCCATTCCCCATCAAGCAGGACTTCCTGAATATCCTTGGAGTCTAGTTCAGCGGAGAACGTGCATGCAGCGGAGAAGACATGGGAAATGAGACTGGCGATGACAAGGCAGAAGCTGGGACTCTGAAGTCTCTGGAAGCGGACGATCGAAGGGAAGTCTTTGGTCCTGTGGAACAAGACCCTGCCAGTAATCCAGTATATCGCCCAAGTGTGGCCCTTGCAGCCCCGCACGGCCAAGGCCATCACAAGAATGATCTACTTCATCTGGAGCTCAAAGATAGACAGGGTCAAGAGGGCGGTGTTGTTCAAGACCCACGACAAGGGAGTGCCAGACATCCTGAGGGGAATCTTCGTGTGCCACTGCGTGAGGAGCACCCTGAGGACCGAAGCAGAGAGCCACGTCAGCTTTCTGATAACACGATTCTTCCTATTGCCAGCTTGGAGGCGCCTCGGACGGGCAGATTGGGTGAGCGCCGTCCCGTACAACTGGTTCCCGTGGTTCTACAGGAAGTGAAGTTTGTGAAGGAGTTTGGGCTGGAGGCTGCTTCTCCTGCCAAATGGAGCCTGAAGCTTGTCCAATGTCAGAAACGAGCAAAGGACATCAGCGAAACGATCGGAACCCTCCCCTCTGCCACAGCGGATCACGTGTGGGGAAATGTCGCATCCAAGAGCCTCAACAACCAGCACAGAGACCTTGCCTGGATGGCCAGCCAAGGAGGACTTCCTGTGAGGGCCTTCAGTCACGCAAGAGGACTCAACCGATACAAGTCCTGCCCGAGAGTGTGCACCGCGGACGAGTCGACATCCCATCTCTTCTGGGAGTGTGAGTACGCACAGGGCCTGCTGAAGGCCCCAGGCATGGAGCTTAAGGCCTGGATACCTACGCCCTGCATCACCGCGGACTGTGTGATGTATGGTTTGTTTCTAGGGACACATGCACTGAGTGACCCCCAGAACTGCTGGAGGCTCCTGTGCGGTTTTAAAGATGTTATTCTGTTTTCCCGACACCGCCTGGTAGTAGGGAAGAAGGAGCCATCTACCCTGGCATGTGCAAGATGATCCACAACCTCTTGCGTGACTACGCAGCACTAGACGTATCAGATGAAGACAGCGACGACGAAGCCGGAGGACCCAAAGGGGTCTCCTTATACCCTCACATGAGGGGGGGGGGGGGCTGGAAGCCTCAGGAAGAAGACTACGACAGCTAAGATCCCAAGGGTCCCCCTGGCCATACCTTGGGGGGAGGGGGGTGCCCGGAGGGGCCACTAACCCGTTTTTTGCCCTTTTCCTCCATGCATAGGAACCGGTCAGTGACAGGGGGGAGAGGAGAAGGCAGATGAAGACAGGTGGAGTAAATGTAGTTATTTACTGTATGTATTTGACTAACGTGACCTTTTTCCTTCACAGTTAAAAGGTCAATTGGATAGCTTGTGCACTTTGTTACCAACGACTTACTATTAAAATACTGAACCAGAAACGAGGACCTAACAAGGGTTGGAAGAAAAAGAAAGTGATGAAATCATCATTTATCACGAGGTGGTAGGTAAACTCCTGACGGCTGTACACACTGCAGGATCTAATTGGCACCTCATCCCGCCCAGCCCCCTCCCCCACTGCTGGTGTGGATTCAAGGGTCAGTCCCTCCTTCGATCCTCACCGCGACGCCCCTCCACCGCCTCCGTAGCGCAGGCGAGGGGCCTCAGAACTCGGCGTACAAATTGCTCTTTTGAAGATGAAAGGAAGGCGGGATGTGTGGGTAATTTCATGGAGTTTTCGGCAGAGGTTTGGCCGCGTTTGTGTAGCAGGCCCCGGGGTGTGGGGTGGGGGCCGGCGGGGCTCGGTGGCTGGCTCCCTCCTCGCCTTTAATTGGCGCCTCATTAGAAATTAATGAAAATGGCGTCCTCTGTTCTTCCTGCTCCAGGCGCCGAGTGCTACAAAAAGGCCCATCACAATTCATAACACATTCAGTTTCTATAGCACGGGCTCTTCAGCATTATTTATGAGATGTGAATTCCTTGTCAGCAGTTAATAACCTGAGCCGAATAGAAAGGGGATGAGAAAATAAAAGATTGCATGGAGATATGTACATTTATGAAATGATCTTTTTGACGCAGTTAAGTACTTCGTTTGAGCTTAAAGCATCTCTACGGGAACTCCTGTGACCCCCCCCCTCCCCCCGCTTCCTTAAGGGACACCAAACTAGAGCTGTACTGTGTGTGCCGCCTTACTAGCAACTCTGCGCAGGATGCACTGAATGCAGCGCAGCGCCGATCGCAATGCTGGAATATTCGAAATCCAGGGGGGTTGGGGATGAATTTATGAAGAAATGACTTACCTCCTGCATGTACCAGCTTTTTTGAGATCTAACCCCCAGATTCATCAAGAACACATTTTGCTATTCCTTAATAGCGAAAAATACCGAATCGCTATTCAGGAATAGCAAAATGCTATTCATCAAGAAATCACTTACAAAATAGCGATTTCTAATAATTCCTTAATTGCGACTCGCAAATTCCGAGTCGCAATTAAGGAATATCTCCCAATTCATTCCTATGGGCCTAGAGGCCCATAGGAATGAATGGGAAGACAATCTCAATTTGCTAATCGCAATTAGTGATTCGCAAATTGAGATTGCGATTTCAAGGGTGCAGGGGTGTCCAAAGGACACCCTGTTGCACCCCTGAAATTGATGTGTGCACATATGTTGTGCACACAAATGCCCTTAGGGCATGTGTGTGCGCATCATGAAACTTTGAAAAATGCATTTTTCAAAGTTTTTGCTATTTGCCACGTAGTTAGACTTTGCGGTAAATAGCGGCCCCAGATTGCGAATTCGCAATTTTAAAATGGTTCATGAATTGCATTTAAGGAATCTCAAATTGAGATTCCTTAAATGCAATTAATCGCAATTTAGGGATTTCTAGAATTGCGATTTTTGCATTTGGGAGAATCTGGCCCTTTGCGAGCCGATTTTAGTTTGATGAATCTGGCTGTAAATTACACAACATCTTGACAAACGCAGAAGCAACGAGTCAGCCTCATGCATGAGAGCACACATCTTCGATCACTAGATTGATGGTCAGGCAGACAAAAGAAGCCAGCAACCAACCACTTGAATAGCACGAAATGAAATAAGTTGGCAAAAATATTAAAAAATGACCCAATGTAGCCTTTTCCTAATTGGAGCTACTGGAAATCCACCCGGTCTGTGAAACGCCCCACATTCCAATTTGGAGTTCAGAAGGGCTCTGCCCATCTCCAGTCTACAGCCCAAGAGCTCAGTTTAACCCCTTCCACGCTGATGACGAGCTGGGCTCGTCATCAGGTAGCCTCCTCGCACGCTGACGAGCCCAGCTCGTCACGTAACATGCGCTTTCGGAAATCTCAGCGTGCGAGCGGAATTCCGCCCGCACGCGGTTAAAATGATAGAATAGTATCCGTCCTCCCACGGTACCTCTTCTGACTGATTGTGTTAAGCAGTAGTACGGTTTAGTGCTTTTAAACGAAACATAGAAGTGCAGGCACTGACTCTTCAGAGTACCTGTCTGCCCCTGAGAATGCCGGTTCTCTCTCATTAAACGTATTGTACCAGTGTTGAGAAGTGCAGGTACACCGTACGAGGCAATACCTGCCCGTTTTTTAAAGCACTGGAACTGTTCCAGCACAGAGGGGTAAATAGTGGGCCTAGTTATGACGCTGCGGAAAACATGGTGTGCTGAGTCAGAACCATGGGTATTTGATACTAAAGCTCTGGTGACACTTTGGACCTCACGGGCACTTGCCAATTTTTGTTTTTTTTCTTTTTTTTAAAAAAACTTTTTGTTTATTGGCTTTTCAACATGTTACACATCATACTTGTCATTCAGGTTTCAATTCTAGGATACATACAATGAATTCGTACTGTTATACATTGTCTAGTTCACACATCATGCAATGTTCATCATATCTTTAACAAATCAAGTTGTCTCCTCAATAGTGAGCCGTGTGTGCTCCTAAAGTTCTATCCCTTTGGGTATGTTGGCTCCCTCGTACATTCTGGCATTAGGTCCCCCTTATATTCTGGACAACAAGAGTTACAAAGAAATTTCATCTCCCCCCTAGCCAACAAGTCACATGGTCATAGTAGCAGTAGCGTTTCCTGTTCCCACCATCAAGGACTATTTTCAAGGTCAGACAGTTCTTGCGGAGGGTCGCACAGTTGCCCCCTGAATTCGTCCCATTTCCCCCATATCTTGGTCCATTTTTTGGGGCAGCCCCTATGTACATACACTGCCTTTTCTGCCAGCATAGCTGCGTCCATGTCCTTTTCCCATTGTGTACGTGAGGGCGCCAGGCTGGAGCCCCATTTCTTGGCAATGTTCCGTTTGGCAAGGGCCAGACCCAGCGTCGCCCATGTCTGCAATCACCGGTTCATGTCTGTAGGCGACCAGATATTTAGCAAACAACATCTAGGTTCTCTTTGCAGTTCAACCCCACTTGCCTCAGAGATGTCTGAGAGAACTTGGTCCCAGTACGATTGTATCCTGGGACAGTCCCATATTGTGTGAAAGAATGTGCCCGGGAGTCCACACCCACGCAGGCAGACAGGTTCTGGTATGCGGCCTAGTATGTGTAGGAGCGTGCGGGAATAGTATATTCTGTGTAAGATTTTTAATTGCACTAGTTTAAGTCGTGATGGTATGGAGGCCTCTCTAGCAGATGCTAGTGCATATAACAAATCTTCATCCACTATGTCTCCTAGCTCTATTTCCCACTTGCTGCGGAGGACAGCCATGGGGTCTGGAAGATTATTGAGAAGTTTGCGGTATGTGAGTGAGATCGCTTTTTTATCTAGGCATTCGGTGAGGAGTCTATCCTCCAGGGGGAGGATTCAGCTAGCTGTGTGCCGGTTGGAATGGTCCCCTGTAAAGCATGTTTGATTTGTGCATAGCGGTAGTGCTCGGTGTCTGCCATCCCGTATTTTTCTTTCAGGACTGGGAATTGGATAACTCCACCCCTTATCCACAGATCACCGATTTTGGAAATACCAATTAGATCCCATCACTTGCCAATTTTTGTTGCTTCTATATCTATCGGTCTATCTATCTTCCGGGTCTGGTGGCTCAGTGGGCTAACACAACCACTGCAGGGGCCTGTGTTCGACCTCATGGTCACAGGATCAAATCCACTCAGCCTTTCATCCATTTGAGGTCGATAAAATGAGTACTGTTGAGTTGGATAACAATAAACATCTGTTATTCAGCACCAAGATGCCCCGTCAGGGGTGAACATGCGCTTTACAAATACACATGTTATGTTAGTCTGTCTAATCGGTGGTTGCAAGTAGGTAGTCATAGGACCTAGTTTCCATAGATGAAGCGTTTATTTTGCTAACAACTTGGGCATCATTTGACGAATCTTCACAACATTTTTAAAAACTACTACGCCAATCACTTAAGCTGCTGTCTCGAACGTTTTGGGGTGATACGTCAAGCAGGGGCAGAGAGGAAAGAGGGTACCAAAAACATTTTCCCCAAGCAATTTCCCATACCGATTTTAGACACTACAACAGCCCGAACCGCTGAACGGAATTACAACAAATTTGGCAGACTGCTAGATTTTAGTCTAGAAAGATCTCTTGATGTGATTTGGTGTAAATCTGTCCGGTAGTTTTGGAGTTATTAATGAAAAAAGAATAATAGATATCTAGGAACATAGACCCTCCGCAGATCAGACAGATCTCATTGTGGGATCTGATTGACTGCCACCACTTCAACCAGGAAGTGGTGACAGCCATCCTGGGACTCGGCACAGTCCCAAGAACCCCCCCCCCCCCAAAAAAAAAAAAACATAATGGAGCAGGGTAGAAATACTCTGACCCCCCTAGGTCTGGTGGTGGGATCCCATCGGGAGGGGGGGAGAGTATGTGGGGGCAAGGGGCTGGGGTCGCAAAAATGTTTTTTTTTCTATTTTGCAACACATTTGTGGAGAATTTGCAGCAAGATTGAAAGGGATAAAAAAGATTGGTCTATCTTGCTTGCTTTTCTTTGCCCCCGGGTGGGCCAAGTACTGGGTGAGAAATACTTTTTATATTGAGGGTGGACACACGTGGGCCCATTTTCCAGGCCTATTTCGGCACCGGGGGCCCCATTCCCCAGCCGTGCATACGAAAGAGAAGAGAGGGGGGGGGAGGAAGGGGGCGCAGCCACCTCCTGGAGCCAGTAACGGCCCTGGGGACCCCACCCACTAGGGCCGGGTTTCTGCTATGCCCCGGGGAGGGCTGCTTGAGGGGAAAGGGTTCCACAGTTTTGGAGTTAGCCTTCTGCTTGGCTAAAATATAGTACTTCAGTTCTGAAGAGGCTTTCGGCACGGATTGTTTCTCTGCCAAATGTTTCTGGTTCGATGTACTTTGTTTCAGTGCCAGGGTTCTCGATTCAGAGTCTCAACTCGAGGCCGATGACTGGTGGGCACAGGCCTTGTGCTGTTTCATCGCTGGGGCTAGGCGTTTCCAGTACAGCTGTTCTGTGCCAACCCTGGCCTGAAGGCAGTAGTGGCCTGTGCGAGGGCGTCGGTCCTTCTACACCAGACTGCCGATCCCTTGGGATGTTTTGTTGACTCTGGTCACGATGGATGGCATTTCAAGTTTAGACCCAGAACTGTCGCTGAGCGAGAAGGAGCACTTGTCCGCTCCTGAGGCCCGAGTGTATGCCTTGTGGTGTTACTCTTCAGATAAAAATATGTCCAGAGTGTCATTGAAGGTGCGTTTTGTGAGCTGATCGCGCAGCGCCTTCTTCAAGCGGAAGCACTTACAGTTCTTACAGATGGACTCTTGATGATCCGGAGAAAGGCACAAGTTACACACCAGGTATTGCTCAGTGTGTTGAATCGTAGTGTGGCAGCGTGGGCAAAAACAAAAGGGTGTCTGTTCCATCACCAGATGGGCATGGCCTGAACGGAACTTGGAGAAGAAGGCTCTGCCCCTCCAGGCCTCGGTTGGCTGGAATGAGTCGATGGGCGACCAATGTAAGATATAAGTAACCGCGATTGATAACAATACCAACGGTACAGGACTGAATGCTAGTTTTTTGACAATGTCGAGATGGAGCAGAGGAGTCCACAACTGAACCCAAAAACCCAACTGAATACAAAAAAAAACAACCGATCTAACAATGGAGTTGAGGACCATGCGCATAAACAAGCAAGAGAAGGAGTCACCATACCTCGTGACTCGAAAGACTTCTTAAAAAAACTTCTATGTCCAACTCTAGATAGCGGACTTGTGCTAAGTATGTGCTCAAGCTAGCTCCAGCTTGATTGACGGTAGGACCGAAGCAGGCAGGGTGAGGGGGGAAGAATGGGGTAGGGTTGGGGCGGAATAGTTTGGGAGCGTGGGGAGGGAGGTAAGCTTCGAGTTGGCCACAGGGTTGGTAGACACTTTGGCATCACACACTCAAAAGTCAGGTGGATTCCTAATTTGGGTTAATTGTACCTCAAGATCGGGGAGTCCTACAGCAGTTGGGGGGGCCATAGTGACTGTCCTTAGTCCTTGCAAGGTTACTTCATAGCATTGTCATGGGAAGGTCAGGGAGATGTGTGCACCAGGGGACCAAAATATGTCCCAATTGCCAAGGCCCATCACCGAAAGGATGTCAGGGGGTATCCCTTGTGACGTCTGACTCTGGCATGTTTGTTTTTAGGGCTCAACTTACTAGTTGGTGTTGTGGAGCAGATAAGTTCACCCTGCAGAAAGTGTCTGTGCCCTGACTTGTGATGAACAGCCCCAAATAAATTAGCGGATGCTGGAAGGGCCTGCCTGCTGGTAACCAGGGACTCGTGTATTTATTTTAATTTCCATGAATTCTGCTCATTAGAGGAGTTGATAGTTTGCGGCGGTGTTTGTTTCCTAAATAATATGTGGTATGTAATGCTCAGTTAACCTAATTTTATGAATACAGCCTGAGATTTTCTCACATCCATCACCGGTTGGTTCATACTGAGTTTCTCAAGGAGCTGTGGGAAGGTTTCGGTGTTGTGAATTGGGAACTGGATATTTGGTGTCCACCTGGCCGGGAGGGATCCCTCGTGTATTGTAAGCAAGCGATACTCCAATTCTTTTTTGGCATCTACTGTAATGCTTTGGATAAAGCTAAAAATATGCACGATTGTCTGCTGCGAGTTGAATGATCTATGGTAGAAAACCATTTAAAAATACATGGCAGAAAAACTGAAATGTAGGCATCTTTCAGAATCCTTCAATTTTTTTGTCAAATCTATTTTATTAGCATTTTATATGAACCAAAATACAGTGCATAATTCAAGTAGCGTAGCAGGATAGTCCAGGCGCGCCAATGCAGCATTGATATATCTCAGATCATCGCGTCACATCAGGAAGCAACGCCACAGCGGCACGTACAAGCGGTACGCGCGCTGCAGCCCAACCTGTACATGCAAAGATCTTTCAGAATCCTTCCATGCCCAAACTCTCCTTCCTGGCCTGCTAGCTTGGGTGCTAAACCTAGACCCTTACATTGTGTTAACATTTTAGGTGTTAAATAAGATTGTTGCATATGTCCGACTTTTGTAAAGTACTTTGATTCCCAGCTTTATATTCTGTGGTAGATCCCATTTCTTTTTTCCTCATGCTCCAATTGTAATGCATTTATAGAGGCAAAATGAGACTGTTGCAATGCTGTCTATCTTGCTCTACTTGCTAAATTGGTGAAAAGCGTTCACCTTGTGCAAACTTCGGCAGCAAGGCATATCTTCAATTTTAAGAAGTCAAAATTCACTTCAACTCCTTTGATCTTGCTCCACTGGCGCCCAGTCCCTATGATAATCTATATATCTTTGTACTTAGTACATACACTTCATTATGCTGAACAGTTCTTTTCTTTCTGACAAATGTCAGTGTTCTATCCCAAAGAGGGATTTAAGGTTTAGTACCTTGTCACTTGTTTATGTTCTGACTTTTAAACGTACTACTTTAGGAGGAAGTAGAAGTGGTGAATCCTTGAATTTGCTTCCACTATATCTCTTTGCTCCAATCCATCGTCACTGAATATCCGATAGCCGCTAAAGATCTGATTATACCCTTCTTTTTAACTGCTTTCTTAGATGTCTATGATTGATTTGGCGAAGGACTTTTGCATTTGTGTCAATATACCTTCGGGCTTATGTCTGCGCTAAAAAAAATCTAAATTACAAACGCTGGTCTGGTCTTTTAGGAGGCAGAAAAAGCTTAGCCCAAGCGATAAGTTTAGTATTCTGTACATTTATTGCTTTTATTAGGTTGCTTTCAAGAGTCTTGCAGTAAAGAACAAATCGTTTCAACTGGGCAGCATAGCAAGCCCATGTAGTTGTGCAAAAGCTTATTTAAGTCTGCCATAAAGTCTTCGGGCAGCTGCAAAGACCCATCCAAATGACCAAATCACTAGAAACAAAGAAGAGGGGTTTGAATGCGGCACTGCTATTTAGAAGATTTAACAGACTGAGTTGGGCATGCAGCCTGCGAAAAAGGGGTGTTGAAATTATGAACAGATTAGAATAACTTGGTTGATGATCCCATGAGTTGGCTACTAAAATCACCGTCATTGCAGTGGACTTCATCTTGAGAATCATGAAAGGAAGCAGTGATAGAGGCACTTCAGCACTTCCAGTTGAACGATCCAAGATTTACTGCAATAAATGCTGGGCTACCAGAAACACTAGGCTCCGCGTTACACTACGTTCAGACCTCCTGGTCGACCTGTGTGGTGACCTTCAGTTGGGTAACTGTTCAATAAAGAAACAGTTAAATAAATGTTGGTTGGTATCTTTGGGTAAGTTCAAGTTTACTGTCTATTTAACAGACACCAGGCTATGCCTTAACACAGTCTGAACAAATGCATCTTTACAACGTATTCCTTTACCACGCCAGCCGGTACAACGATTTGTCTTAAGGAAAGTGTTGTTGAACAGATGTTAGACGTTAAGTCCAATACTTTCCCTACTGTTGCACAGACTAGAGTTGGAATAGTAGGTTATACTATTCCAAAATCCAGCGCTTACCCTAAGGCAAGTTGTTATAACAACTTGTTTGGTAAAGGAATGCGTTGTAAAGACGCATTTGTGGTTCAGAACATGTTGTTGAGACAGGCGTGGTAAATGCCTGTGTGATTCCGACATACAACCCACTGAAGATGCTGGGAAAATGATTAATGCATGGAGGTAGATCCCTTTTATTGCAAGGTCCCAACTAAGGAACAGTTCGAGTCCAAAATTGAAAGCAGATCCCCAGCTTTAAATGTCCTTTTTTTAAGAACATCTCTGAAAACAGAGCTATCCAGGCTGATACATGGATCAGTTGTGTAGGTGATGAACAAAGAATATTGGATACATTTGGATCGCTGATATCTTCAATTGCTCATCACCATCTTTTCTAGTTACAAGAATCATAAATAAACTAATTGCAACATTCTCTTATAAAGTGCGCACCTCAAATCCACTTAAAATCCCCACCAGCCACTATTTAGAGGTTGAGAGGGAGGAAAAAAGAGGGAGAACGAGAAGAGATTGACAGTCACTATCTGTAGCCTACTTCTGATGAAGTAATTCGGGCCCAAGTACTGGGTTTTTAGCCCCTTCGCTGCGGGGGTTATTTCCCCGCTGTGCTGGGGGGGGGCGCGCACAGCGCCCGCATGCTCATGACGAGCTGAGCTCGTCATGAGGCACGGCGCTCCTGTGCTCATGACGAACTCAGCTCGTCACAGGTGCATTACCTCCCGTAGAACGCTCGGCACAGGAGGGGAATTCTCCCCGCACCTGAGCGTTCCACAGCTCATGACGAGCTGAGCTCGTCATGAGCACCGGAGCGCCGTGGCTCATGACGAGCTCAGCTCGTCATGAGCCTCGAAGAGGTTAGGCAAGTAGTTGGCAGAAATTAAAATCCTTCCCATAGCATAGATGCGATGCATCAAATCTAAGCAAGGGGAGGGCACTTTGATTGAGTAGAGATCTAGAAATGCTTGAAGGACATTGGTTTGAGTGTTTCAAGTAGAACATTGTGTTGGGGAAATTACAACATTCCCGAACCAAACTAATCCTCTCTTCACAGAATGATGCTGTGGCGACTGAGAGGGTTTTAGGGAAACAAATAATTTTCATGTATTTAGCTGTCCGAGATCTCAATTAATCTACCATCAACATAAGCAGTGAAATAAGACCATCTTCAGCACTGGAGTGCATCTTGCTCACACAGTATGAGGCTTTTGCTAGGTTTGACCACGCCGAAATCAACTATCTACAAAAGCATCCCTGATTACTCAGATATCAGTGTGGGGATCACCTGCTGTGAAAACATTATCTTCAAACTGGGAAGACAGCAAGAAACGAGGAAGGTAGTGGTTGTCGAAAGTGGGAATAAAGAACATGCCCCAAATAAAGTAACTGTCAAAATGTATGAGTTAGATAGTGTAGTTGAAGAATCAACTAGAGGGGTGAATGTTCATATGAAAAAGAAATCTATGCCGAATTGAAAAATGATACATTAATTTATGAGAACAGAATCACGCCCTTTTTAACAAATTCGCCCGTTTTGAACGCCACATCAACCACGACTTGTAACTATGTAGTCAGGCAAGTCCTGAGACCTAGGCCCGGGGATACTGATGGATAGGTCACAGGTGGGATGGCACATAGCCAGCAGACAAACGCACAAACAGGAAACCTTGGATCAATCCCACAGATAGACGCTGCAACATTTCAATGGTCAAGGGAGATTAGCCCCAATAAAGAACACATGGCCAGAGCGGGTATGCCTGCTCTTAAAACACAAAGCCAGATGGCACACGAGTTAGGAACATATACCCAATCAGGACACGGCACATGCAGTGATCACGCGCTCCCCATGCCTGACATCTGGACATGTTAACCATTGGCCACATTGTGTCCATGCAAGGTCACCTGTGTTTACCATTAGACAATTCATTTATGACTCCAAAGGCAGCAATCTACATTCCTCACCAAATATGGATCACCAGAAACCTTTATCACCTATGATAAACTCTATAAAAGAAGACCACAGACCGATTGTAAAATGAAACAGTCCCCAGATCCTGTGCCTGTAAGTGTTCTCCTGGCCGCTATGTTTAATAAACAAACTGTTCCCGTTTTGCCGAACCCCTCTTGTTTTTTCAAGATACTTTGTGTTCACATAAAAAGTGGCAGAACCTGGACCGGAACTATGTTGGACCAGGTGTTACCTCGTACGTCCCAGGTCAACCAATTTACTAGTCCGATAGATGGAAAATGATGGGAGGGACAACTGATTAAGGAACAATAGTAGCTCATCTGTAGGCACACACATTGCAGGTGAAGCGTTCTTTCACACCAGAACTACTAGGGCTACATGAGGGGACTTTGGACCTTAAATCATGTGTTGCATCAAGATTTTCTATAGGCCTGCATGGGCTTGATGGTCAAGTATTAACTTGGCAAGGACATAGAAGGTATACAGGTAGATTTGGCTGACCTTAGAGGCAGATCCTCCACAAACAAACACAAGAATCAATCAGTATTTGTATTGACTGCTTATCACCACAGGGGTATCCAGGCGCTGCAAGGGTGATGCCAGAGAAAGAAGTGCTAAGAGGCTAGAATGTCAAACTCCATGGCCACTTAGAAGAATTGGAAAATTAACTGAGATATCAGAATATCTGTATTAAAGAGGACTCAGTGGGAGCAGAATACCCAACATAGAAACATACACACAGACTAGTCAACTTTTAGCAGGACAACAAAGACAGATACCTGGCAAATTCAACAGCGCCCACCCACCTTCCAGGCACAACAGCCTCGCTAACATCCTCACCTTTGTGAGGGAAGAGATAATGTCAAGAGCAGGATAAAGAGTACCATTACTTTTGGAAAGGAGTTAGATTTGAGTTTTCCAAGACCTTTCAGCAGTCATGCTTCTTAAAAGGAGGGCTTTTTGCCACGTTACTAAATTTGTGAGGGATAAACATGCCAGTTATAGATGGAGCGACCCTTTCCATTTGGGTCTGGTAGAAAATGAACAACCATCAGGCTAAGCAGTCCCAAAGCAAACTCCAAGATAGGTCAATGGATGACCATCTTCAACATGGCTGGATGTCACAAGCCAAATGAAAAGGAGATCGTGCAAGCAAGGAAATCCTTAAATCACAAACAGAAGGACACCCCATGTTCAGGGCACACCTCACTGGAAGGACCTGAACCAGAACCCCATTGATCACACATGAACTCCTCCCAGTAAACAGTTAGGAACCATAGGAAACGATGAGAGGGGAACTACGGGTCCCTGGGGCAAGGTGAAGAAGGGGAAGCGACGTGATTGGGCCATAGGGGTTTGAACTAAAACCCACGCTCAGAGTTTACTGAGGAAAGTGAAGGGAATACAGCCTGGTTAATAAGTTTCCCGAGGCAAAATGTGTGGTCTGGCCACACAAAGAAAGGCAGAATAGCCATCTTCTTGTTTAGCTCATTAAGGGGTAAGGTCCAGAAGACATTCCTGAAGAGGAGGGTCGGGATCCTGGCATTATGAATATCACTGGGAGAATTTATCTTTACAATATTTAAAATGCACAGGCCAAATGAAGACCAGTAAACATTTGACGCACAACATTTCAGCGTTTCTTAGATCCCCAGAAAGAGGTAATAATAGGAGATCTCAGTTTAGTAATGGACCACTCACTTGACTGATCCGCCTTCTGAACAGGCCAATCACGAGCTCTATTGTACGAATTGGGCAGAGACTTCAGAGATTACACTTACTATTCCAGAGAAACACAAGATCTACGCAAAACGGAATCACTTCTTAGTGTCCTCACAGCTGGCACAGAAAACTACTGATGGGGATATGGAGCCTTCTGAACTCTCCAATCATGCCCTTATACCTATTTACATTGCTATATCTTGGGAACCACCAATGCTAAACATGTGAAGACTAAGCAATGCACGAATCTGCTCACAGCATTGAACAGGCGCCAATCACTCACTAGACAGCACATAACTATAACTAGGATGTTAACCTAGAGACCCTATGAGAAACACTAAAGTGTGTGGTCTTGGAAACTTGTATTTCTTTATCAGCCAAATCAAACATAACAAGGAGAGAAAAATGTGACTACCTAATTCGCAACTGAAAGAACTGTAAGCACCACACAAAAGGTCAATTACAATTCAAATCTGGCATAAACTGATGGTGGTAAAAGCACAAGACAAAATGGTTGATACAGGTAAAGCATAGCATACCCTCCTATGGGCAAACCAGACATTACAGAGGGGGATACGAGGCAGAAAAACAATGACTTGCAAACTCAGAGCTTTTTTATTTTTATATTAATTTATTTATTTTATTTTTATAGAGCTAGGGTAAATGGAAAAAAGTGGCAGCCATAAGGGGAAGGGGTGGAAGGGTTGAGATCATGTCAAAGACAAGGATGTAGCTCACCAGTTACACGATTTCTTCGGTGCATTACATACAGCTGAACCCATACCCAGAAAATTCAATCGAAGAAAATCTTAATTACAGCACAGTCTCCAATCTCCCTCAGTCAGACATCAAGTCCCTAGACCATGCAATGAAAACTGATGGTTATTTCTGGTATGGCGGACCTAAAAGAGAAAAAGCAGCCAATCGTGATGGCTTGACGCCATTATTCCATAGAACCTTTTGTCAGGAGACTGTGCCCGTCTTAGTAGAGTTTTGTTTTTCATAGCTTTGCTCAGATGGGATCTTTTACGCAGTCAATGTTGGAGGCCTCTATCTCAGTAATACTGAATCCAGGAAAAGACACTTCCCTCTGTGATTGCTAAGGGCCAATATCATTGATTAGAGTGATGCAAACATAGTCACAGGGATACTTGCACATCGACATCAGCCTCTTATGCCAGGTCGTATAGATCCCAATTAGTCAGGATTCATAGGCAGCAGAAACTGTAGTGATAACATAATTGACAATATTCAAAGAACTTGTAACACTGTCTTACTACTCACAATGGATGTTGAGAAGGCATTTGATGTGTGCAATGGCCATACCATAATGAAGATCTGATGAAGAAAGGTTCCGGTCCAAGTTTTGAGCATGGTTCAATTGTAGTTATAGCTCCCTGATACCAAGAGTCTAAGTGAATGGTATATGGTTGCCCCCATATGATCATCCGGACACAGGGGTGCCTCCTCTTGCCTCTGCTCTTCGTGGATCAGGCACGCAACACTCAATATGTATACGGATAATGTGCTGGCCTCTCTGATAGACCCAGTGAAAACACTCTCCATGCTGCTTGAGGAAACAAAAGTGCAAGGCTGCCCCAGTGTGGAGTATAAACCTCCAAACCTCATGCGAGCTAAGCATTCATCTGTGACAGGATCAACAAGAATTCATCTGGAAATTAAATCCACTTCAGTGGAACCCCATAGGGGTTACATTCTTGGGGCTAAGTATAGCACATCCCTTGCATGCTATGTTCAACTACAGCTACACTGTTCTACTCTCCCCTATTAAAAAGATACTCATATCTGGCACAAGGTGGGTCTCTCATGGCTACGTCGCATAGTTACAGCGAAGTTAACCATCCTGCCCAAGATCCTTTATTAAATTAATTCCTTCCACTTCAAGCTCCACAACTCATGCTGGGAAACAAAAGACAACACTGACAAGTTTGGACTGGGAACAAGCAAAGTATTACTAGAATTCGAGCTTGTAGGCACTCAGATGAGGGGGCTGGGCATCCTGGATGTGACCAAATACTACCAAGGGGCTCAATTCAGTACATGGTCGAGTGGTGCAGAAAGAAAATGGAGAAACACTCGTATTTCACCCCCCAAGATATAGTAGACATCCACATCTGGAAGATAACATTCACCCAAGTGCCATTGCTCTTCGGGACTGTACTATTCACCAATAAACTGTTTGGGATACAGTTGCAACCTGGTATGAGCCAACCACCTTTCCCTTCCTGCCTACAACGACTGGGAAGGCTATGATCTCTGGAGAGACCAGGAATGCCAGTGTGAGGTGATCCTATTTCAAACTAATGGATCAAAGCATCTGAACAAGCTGAAAAGGAACTGAATGTCCAGGAGGCTGAGAAGATGCACTATCTACAAATTGGCACTGGGTGTCACTTAGGGAAGTTAGGCTCCTTACATCCAGAGAAGTGACTGTTGGTAAAAAAAGGAGGATCCACAGCTTTTCTTAGAGCTATACAAGAGACTTTTGCGATCACAAGAAGCCAGACATCATGGGAGAAGGAAACATGAAGACTATATGCCCAAGAAGAATGAGGAGACATTTGTCGGACTGTCAGCCCACTGGATGCACAATAGGGAACTTCTCCCGAAAATTGCATATAATTGGTACCACAAACCCCAGAGAAAATACATAATTGGGACCCTAATAAATCTGAGCTATGTTGAAGAAACTGCAGGGCAATTTGTTGTGGAAATGCCTGTAAGTAACAAACTACTGGAAACAGGTGTGTGACAGACACATACAACATTGTAGGCGCACAAAAGCCCACATTTCCAGCATATATAATTCTAGGTGGCCCTAACAGACCTAGCCCCACTGGTTCGCTTCACAAGAGGTAAACACATGGCACAGGCCCTCTGTGTCACTGAAGGCTCATGGGGCCCGATCTCTGCTCGTGGCTGTACAGAATGTGGGAGGCCTCCATGACAGCTCACACACACAAGACACTTTTGAGGAGAGCTGGGAGTGATTTAAAAAATTTTGTCCGATTCATTTTGATAAATAATTTGTCCTAGATATCGGAGGGTGCCTAAACGAATGACGTGATGCCCAACAGGGGAGATAAGGGCTTCAAATAAGAGCTTCAAAGAGTTGCAGTATGATAGCCCCTCCATGCCCAATAACCTAAGCAAAGTGTCATTGTTTTTTCTGAACAATAGGCTGATTAAGAAGACTGAGCTGGATCTGAGTTTACCGGGGTGGCGGTGAAGGAGCAGGTTTTGGATTGTTAGGACGTGAATAAAACCCAGGTTTCTAAACTTTGCTGGCCACCAGTTGTAGGCGAGTGTGCGTATCATTTGAAGCCATTATTAAAAAAAATTGTTTCATTAAAGTTTTTGTTGCTCAGCTGTTACCCTGGACGTTTCCTATGTGCGGGGAAAGGTGGATTGGAAATATCAATAATCAACATTTCCCTGACTGCTTGACAGCAGAACAATCCAAATCCACACAGTTCCCATTACACCCTCGAACCTCAGCAGGATTGAGACATAAGCAATAAGCAGGCACTTAAATGATGAGTGCTGATGGAGCCTGTGGAACTTGGCATGCACTCGGGTGGGTGTTTAAAGTGAAAGGAGACGGCATCATCCTCTGGGAAGTTCAAAAGGAGGATGGATGCTCGTGTCAGTGCACAGATGGGAGAACAGGATCGAATGGCCAACTGTGCCGGCTGCCCCCTAGCAGTGCACCAACATGAATGACCTCTGTGGAGATTTAAGGCGCTGACAAGGGCAAAGGAGGTTGAGGATTGCAGGGCTCCCTCGGTGGACATGTGGATGCTCATTAAATGCTTCTTCTAGAGAAGCTTTGCCACAAAAGATGGTGGATCATCAGACCAGAGTCGGACTGCAGCAAATGCATTGAAACCAGGTTTAGGAAAGGCAGCACCACGGCGTCTTTCACAACAGTAGGCACAAGTACAGTCAGTCAAGTGAGGAAATTGAGCATGCGCACTTAGAAAAAAGGTCTTTCATTTGGTTAAGGGGGATTAACGGGGAACACGGTCACAATTAAATATTTATTCATCATTCGTATTAGGAGGCGAGATGACAAAACGTGCAACATTCATTTGAATGGATGCAATTTTAGGTGGAGAGTATTTTCCTTATGTTTTGGTATACCCAACACATCCCACAACCCTTGCCAGTGAACAGATCATGATGAGCAGTCAGTGTTAGTACGCGAGGCTGGCCCTGCACAAGACTTACCACAGCGACACGAGCCGTGAACGGACAATGATCAGCAGTCCGTGTTAGTACGCGAGGCTGGCCCTGCACAAGACTTACCACAGCGACATGAGCCGTGAACGGACCATGATGAGCAGTTAGTGTTAGTATGCGAGGCTGGCCCTGCACAAGACTTACCACAGCGACACGAGCCGTGAACGGACCATGATCAGCAGTCAGTGATGCGAGGCTGGCCCTGCACAAGAGTTACCACATTGACATGAGCCGTGAACGGACCATGATCAGCAGTCAGTGTTAGTACGCGAGGCTGGCCCTGCACAAGACTTACCACAGCGACACGAGCCGTGAACGAACCATGATCAGCAGTCAGTGACGCGAGGCTGGCCCTGTACAAGACTTACTACAGCGACAGGAGCTGTGAACAGACCATGATCAGCAGTCAGTGTTAGTACGCGAGGCTGGCCCTGCACAGACTTACCACAGCGACACGAGCCGTGAACGGACCATGATCAGCAGTCGGTGTTAGTAAGAGAGTCTGGCCCTGCACAGACTTACCACAGCGACACGAGCCGTGAACGGACCATGATCAGCAGTCGGTGTTAGTAAGAGAGTCTGGCCCTGCACAAGACTTACCACAGCGACATGAGCCGTGAACGGACCATGATCAGCAGTCGGTGTTAGTACGCGAGGCTGGCCCTGCACAAGACTTACCACAGCGACACGAACCCAGTTCTTGCTGCACCAGCTCTAGCTTTATTTGGCACTGGAAGCAGCGGCGCCGGCTCTTCTGTTTGGACCGACTTGTCTCATCAGATTGGTCATCCGTGTCCAGGAGCCGTGGCCGTTTCATGGGGGAAGCATCGTCTTCAGATTGCGAATCTGGTGAATTCATGAACACAAGAAACACTTGCTGAGTTTTCAGCACAGAACAAACAAAAAACAAAAGAAACAGTTCTTGCAGTTGGTTAAGCTATTTCGAACCATATCGATATGAATTTGAGATTTTGAAAGTTTGCCATTTGTTTTTGAATTCTGAAGAAATTCATGCAATGTTGCTTTATAACAGATATCTGTTCAGCACAGCAAAACATCCCAGCAACAAAATACAACTTTTCATTTCAGGTATGTCAGCTTCTTTTCACGGTGTTTACGGTTCCTCTTTATTCTGACTAAAACCGTCCAGTCAATTACGAAATGTGATCACCCAAAGGAAATTAAAAGACATTCACAGTCTGGTCAAGAAATGAAATAAACTGAGCGCACATTAAATGCCGAGAGTTCACCAATCCATGGACCTCACAAGATTAGCAGACCGAGTTTGGTGAGAGTGAGATGAAACGATTTGACTATAGATTTAGGTTGTGTAAGGAGGCTGGGATCACGTATGCGTGGGGCATAAACCAACATAGTAAGTAATAGAGCTAGAGTATGGTAAATACAACTGACATGTAACTGAGTCGCATTTGAGGCGTTCAACCTGGGTGGGCTCAAGACATAAAGACAAGAAAGGGGATGTTATTATTGTAAACTTTAAAGATCATAGAGCTGTCCGGCATATCGGAGATTGGTATGATTCGAGAAGCAGCGATTCTATTACTACTCACTACCGTAGCTACTTCTATCCTTATTTCCCAGGGCAACACCCTAGAAACAGGGACAAAGTAAGGTACCTTGTAAACTGGTCCGGCTTAAATCAACATGGATACAGTCAGACTCCTTTTTCCCAAACTCAGAGACAATTTATTTCCATCAAAGGCATTTTGTTCCACCTACTCCCGGACCGAATTTTGGAAATAATCATTTTTGGGATAATAGAGGTTTTGCCCTACCAGTATATAATCTACCAACCCATAATCGATTTGATGCCTTCTCGGGCCTCGATTATGTCGATTGACAAAAGCAGGATACTCGCCAGACAAATATATTGAGAGTAGGAGATGATACTGATTCTAAGAGGAACCTAAAAGAGTACACGCCAGGGGAGGGCTGTAAGATTACCTTACCATTAGATTTTACCCTAAATATAAACTATGGAGACACCGAAGAGCCTCCCTGTAATATTTCAAATACCTGGGGGTTAGACGTGGGGGATAATAGTGGAGGAGTAAGTTCCTCACGTAAAAAGGTATCTGGTAATATCCCCCTGGGAGATACAGAAGTATACGAGAAAAGGAAATCCTGTACACTCCTATTTTGGAATGTAGCAGGATTAAGGAATAATTTTCATAACCCATCCTGGGAGACTGTCCTAAATGGGCGGGACATTGTGGCCCTTCAAGAAACCTGGACCACGGACCCAGTGTATATAAGTGGGCACAGAACCTTTTTTACTCCGGCTGTGGGGGGTCAACACGGACGTGCAAAGGGAGGTTTGATTACATTTCTCTCAAACCAGCTTAAATATGAGAAAGTACATTTTATGTCTAAATCTAGTTACTACCGAGTAATAACCCTAAGCTCTAAAAAGGGAATCAATGTAGTTGTGATAAATTTTTATAATAACATTCCGAAAGACGAAATCCCCAATATCTTAAAAATGCTTAGGGAGGATATACAATATGAAATAGACAAGTCCAACAGGGAACTGATCATTTTATGGGGGGGGGGGGATTTTAAATGTCCACTCTGTACAAAGGGAAAACAGGGGATTTGTGGCCTCATGTTAGAACAAGATATTAATCTAACACACTTTGACCACTCTTTGATCGGGGACCTACTCAATGAATTAGTGTTCATGTACGATCTGGGTTTTGCAAATGAAATAGCTCAGAATCCCACTTCTTTTGGGCCTACGTTCATTGGTAGAGGTGCATCGTCCACTATTGATTTTATTCTTACATCAAATAGTTATAGCCACAGGATTAATAGGTCAGAGACTCTAGAGCTACCCCTAAGTGATCATTTGCCCCAAATAATAGAGGCTGAGAACCCTTTTTATGAACACTGTGAAGATCACCTCACCTCACGTACGGTCCCTGACGTGACTTTGGGGAGGCAAAATGGGTATACTTTAAAATGGGGCAAGGTCACACCAGAAATGTTTCTTGCAAAGCTGCTGAATGTTTGTTCAGATAGTTTTGCTATTTGTCTTGGGGAGACGTCTCATTGCGACCAGATATTAGAGCATTTTAATACAATAGCTTCTGAAATCAAAAACAGCCTGTGGGTGGAGGTAAAAAATAGGACTAGGCGCACTAAAAGTTGGTTTGATACAGCTTGCACAAGGGCATTAACTGACTTGAAACACGCTATTCATAGGTCTCCCCGTGATCTGCTAGTAATAAGAGGGCTGAGGAAAATTTATAATGAGGCCCTGAAAAATAAAAAAAACGCTATAAAAAAGGAGGCCCTAGAAGCCCTCTGCGAGGCTGCACAGTCGAAGGACGCATCTGCTTTTTGGAGGGCCGTTAACACCCCTTTCCTCTTTGATAATCTCAAGGCTCGCATAGAGATGGCTATTACCGAAGATGAATGGGTGGAACATATAGGTCCCAAGATGATCCTTACACTACAAATGTTTTTAAAATGGTTAGCGGTGGATTGGGGGATAACCCTGGAGGAAGTCATGATGGGGTTGAAAGCCACGAAGGGCGGCAAGGCTGCTGGCCCTAACGGGATCCCTGCAGATCTATATAAAGCAAACAGAGATCTGGGGCCCCATGTTGGTACAGCTTTTTAATGCCACACTTGCTAAGGGTTTAAACCCATCCTGGTTTACCTCGATTATCGTGCCAATTTACAAGAAGGGTGATAGACAAAATTGTGCTTGCTATAGGCCAATCTCCCTTCTTGATTCATCTGTAAAAATTCTTGGTAGAATCATTCTGGCTGGACTCAAGAACTGGGCGGAGGAAAATGAAATAATGAGCGACCTACAGTATGGATTCCAGAAGGGTATGGGAACTGTTGAACAATGTTTAAATTTAATGATTGTTCAGCAAAAGTATACGAGGGTTAAAGGTGAACGGTTATATCTCATGTTTGTCGACTTGTCGTCGGCATTTGACTGCGTGTCACATACCAAATTGTGGGAAATTTTGAAAGGGCTGGGCGTGGAAGATCCTATCATCCGTTTTCTGAGAGAATTATACTCAGGAGCCACAGCCACAGTCCGATATGGCCGTGGGGGAGAATGTACCAGGAGATTTGGAGTGGGACGCGGAGTACGCCAGGGGTGTGTTCTGGCCACCTTTCCATTTCTCCTCTACATAAATGGACTTGAGCATCGACTCCTGCAGGAGTGCAGGGATGTGCCCAGGGTGGGAAAGAGGCTGATCCCTGCACTCATGTACGCGGACGATGCCGTCTTAATGGCTCGTACCCCCTTGGCCCTACAAAAATTGTTAATATCCTTCGAAAAGTTCATGTTGAGTTTAGATCTGAAAATTAATTGCAGTAAAACATACTCCATGAACTGTGGCACAAGATCTGGGAAAAAGATGAAAAGTATGTACTTAAATAATGTTCCCTTGGAAAATATTACCTCTTTCCCTTACCTGGGTATTTTATTCCATGAACTGGGGGGATGGACAAGTGCTGTAAAGGCCAGAACTCTTTTGTTCCAAAAAAACTATAATGGCCATAAAGACTTTTACAAAAAAACTGGGTAACAAACCAATAAGAGAAATCTTGACTATATACAATGCCACATGTATATCTGTAGCCTTGTATGGTGCGGGACGTTGGGGTTTTTCTAATATAGAATCATTACAAATTGCTGAAAATAAATGTTTGCGGGATGTCCATACCTGTACCGCAGAGTGTTTCAACATATATTTGTCACACAGAACTGGGTCAACCTCATATTTCAGATCTAATTAGAATACAACCCATCCTTTTGTGGCACAGGGTATGGACTACTAACGAATGTGTAGTTAATTGGGCTATGTTACAGGATATATTAAAAACGGAAAATATGGGTACCGTCGATTGGCTAGATTATATTAAACACTTCATGATTGAAATTGGATGCCGAGAATACTATGAGGACCCACCTTCAATGGGAAACATACCCAGAAAACTATTGAAAAAACTGAGCTTGGATTACCTTGAGGACAAAAGAAGGCGAGTGGAAATCAGCAAAAAGACAGTTACCTCGCACAACTTAATATTAACTGGTGTAAAAGTACAGCCCTATTTAACCCTGTTGATGTCAAATTATGATCGATTTCTCTTAACCCGTTTTAGATTAAATATTGTTTTTAGACTCTTGTCCTTCCCAGAAATGAATTTATGGTCGCGAAATTTACCTACCTGCCCGTGCGATGATTCCTCACCCCAATCTGATATCCACATTTTATTTTTTTGTAAATTTTATATTATCCCTCGCAGGAAAGTTATAATCCCATTCCTTAAAGACATGAACTTAAATAGATGTCGCTTAGCTTTTACAGAATGTCAGAGAATGGACACAGTTTTAACTGCTGTTGTACTTTTAAGCTTTTTTAAACATGTATTTAAATTACGAAAATCCATTGGTGTAAATGAAACATAATTAATGTGTGTATTTTTAAACAGACCTGTGTAAATTGTAATTTTCATGTTGTTGCTTTTATGGTTATTGATTTTAACCGAATAAAGTACTTTCTGAATCTGAGTCGCATTTCATAGCGCCTACAAGAGTGCACAAACTAAAGTTACTTCCCAAGGCACTTTTTGAAGAGGACTCTTCAACTTATTCTGGAAATAGAGAATAGGGGGGGATTGACAAATCTCTGCCAGGAAAGGAGTTTAGAATTCAGGTCTACAGATTCCATAGATAACTCAGCAAAAACGGAAAAGCTAGTCCAGCTGTAATCAAAGGACTTATGCAGGAAAAGGATTAAAGTGCTCTCTACAAATACATACCAGCTGTAATGCACACCAGGGGACAGCTGCAGATCGTGTCTAAATGCTTCCTCCCGAACTGGGCTAATATTGGCAAGGGGAGGCACTCTTGGTAGAACACAGGCCTGGGTGCAATCACCCAGGCTTGACCATGAACGAGGAGAGTCCCCGCAAACAAGACCAGTTGTCCAAGCCAAGGGCATTAGTTCGGATCAAGAATGGCTGCCCTCAGAGGTGCATCAGGTTTCTAGTCAGCAATTGGCAGTGCTGGTGTCAGTGCAAGGCTTCCAACATGCATCTGAAGGTAGGAGGTTACTGTCGCTTACATAGCTGTAAAACTGGCTGCACAAACTCCAGTGCTTCCACATAAATGACTATTTGTCTTAAGTTTCACTGACGGTCAGGAGAAATATATGGGCGTTCCCTCTGGGCACTTTCAGTATAATGAGGCCATCACAGATGCATAGTATGTGCGGGCACGTATTGGGTCTACTGTTTACCCCCAGCTGCAGCTGTGGTGATTTTCAGGTGTCTCAAAGCAGAGTCGGCAATGGTTTCCAGTCAGTCAACAGCCTTTCAACTGTCCTCAAAAGGCCACCCTAGAAACTGCTGCTCCACACTGTTCTGACTGGAAAATGATCCTTCCTTGGCTGTGGGCATGGATATCCTTTTCAATGTGCTCCCAGCAGGCCGCAGGTGCAGGAAAATGCAGACACTGTGAATGTGCCTAGTACTGGTAGACTACTGCTGACGGCATGTTCAATGCACCCTCTATTCCATTTCCAAGGGATGTATTGCCTTTTTGCCTCTTGGGATGGATTGGAAACCCCCAGGAGATCCAATAATTCCCTTAAATTTCTCAACAGAGATTTTTATTTCTAACAGTTAGCCATGGAGCAATGCAAATCTATAGAAATCCCTCATCCTATACATGGTCAAAGAGGAGGAAATCTGATAGGTTGCAAAAGTCCTTTTGTTAACAAAGTATCTCAATATTAATATTGACCGTATAATTTGGAAAAAGATCAATTAAGAAAAATACTTAAAAACAAACCTTAACACATGACGAGATCATCCTGACACAATTCCTTTAAAGCCACTTCTTCTGCAGATGATGTCTTACCCTTGGCCCTTCACCAGAGGTCTCTCTGGGGAAAACTCTTTTCACTCCTACACACCATCATCAGTGCATCCCTCACTCAAGGCATCTTCACAGAAGCTCACAGGACAGGCCAGATCCTTCAGCTCCTAAAGAAACCTAAACTAGACCTTGATGACCTTGCAGACTACCAGGCTCATTGTTCACCCATCCTTTACCAGAAAGATCAATAAAAAAGCAGTCTAAGTTTAACTTCGAAACCACATCACTGCTAATCATCTCTTGCACCCCTACCAGTCTGGTTAAAGTTTATGTTGCAGCATGGAACCTGCTACAGATCGCAGATAATGCTCTCTTTACCACAGATGAAGATGACCCCTGCCTCCCCAAAATACCAGACCTCTTAGCTGCCTTGGACACACTCAGCCAACCCACCCTGACATAAGCACCCTCCTATCTCGAAGGAGATTCACCAGCAATGTCCTTCACTGGTTACCTCCTGCTATACCGCAACATCAACTGATCCGCTCATCAATAGCTTGGCCAAACTTGCACGTAGAAGCCAACTTCCTTAAAACAGTAATGTATTCTTCCACTGACTCCCCTTTGTCTTGCACGTGCTTGCCGAAATGAAATCTCTAAAGTACAGATGATACCTTTGTAAGAAAACGTGAATCCAACTTCTTTAAACATACTTCATGCTCATTCAATCCATCACTCTCTTCATCTGTTAAGTTGGGCAAATGACCATGAATCTCTTGACCTTCCGGTCCTAAACAGTGTAACAGTAAAGATGCTTTCCTCTCCTCAGTCAAATTCGTACCACACTCTAGCAAATCCATCGAATTTAAGGCTCCCTGGGAGTCGACTTCAAATGCACCTACAATAAAATAACCAAAAGAAAAATGCAGTGCAGTAACAAGCATTTACGCTGCAATAGGTCTCATAATGACATTGTTTTGAGCTATTGACATTGTAAATGGCAATGCCTTTGAAAACATTAAAAGGCATTGTTATTTACTATAACAAAAGCAACACCTATTGCATTGCATAGCACGGTGTCCGTGAAGACGGCGCCGCGCTTATTAAAATAAAAAAAAACCCGGATATAAATAAAAGGCATTATTTACAATGCCAATAGCTCAAATTCGCGTAAATGCAAGACCTATTACATTGCAGATGCTGGTTTCAAGTTGAATGTAACATTTTAAAATCGCCTAGCCTGTGTTAAAGTGTATGAGAGGATAATGCTGTAGAATGTCAAGTGTGAGAAGGTTCTGTGCTCAACTGGTGTTGGCAACTGGTGAGTGGAGATGGGTGTAAAATAAAGTCAGCATCAGATATGTCTAAATACTGCAAATTATTTTAATTTTAAATGTTTATTTTCGATTTAACATACAATAATGCTTTCAATTCCTAAAACAGCAAAGCACTTCATAATATCTAATCAAAATTTATTTTAAAATGTAAGTGTCTACGAGGTGGCGTACTCCAGCACACTGTATTTTCTAGCACGGTACTCCAGATAAACCCTGCAGTACTGGACACAACCCGTAAGATGACCCTCTGTATAGTGTACAACACTCCAGGTGAGACCTGTGGGACTGTATGCAAACTTTATAGTGTTACTGCTTCATGCAGAGCACTTCTCTTGGAAAGGCCACAGAATTAGCAGAATGCTCAGGTGTGACTGTCTGTCCTGGGCACTGTACCTCACATAAGGCCTTCAGAATGGCACACAGTACTCCGGTTGATACCTCTTGTACTGGCCGCCTCCCAGGATGGGGCGCGATGCTCCAGGTGAGGTTTTCAGTGGTGAGTACCCCCGCACCTGTAAAGTTTTATATCCATGGATGTCTCCCATGTGATTAATGATTCTAAAACTGGTTACTCTGGCTGGTGTACGGTTAAAATGTTGCAGTGCATGGGTACCATGGTTACCAGGCCTCACCTATTGGCACTGTGCTGACAAACATAAAGGTACAACTTGTTGATGGCACGAGGCACCAGGTGACGCAGCATTCACAAAATGCTGATTGGTGCTTCTCGCCACGCTTGGTGGAGTAAGTTTATATTTCGCTTCTGGAGCCCCCCCCGTGCCACACCTCCCGTTTCTTGGAGAATGGAACAGCGGGCTGGGCCATGCTGTCGGCTCAGGGTAACACCAGGTCGTGGTAGAGCTGGAAATGAGGGGTCCAGACGGATCCTCGATCCAGCAGCTGTCATTAAGCTTTTCCTCTATAATATTGTACCCGATATAGCTATTTTTAGCCTTACTGTTTATATTTTTGCTTTTATTTGGGGTTTTTAAAAAATAAACTGCAATTTCTGCTTCACATTGGCTTAATTGTACAGCAGCGGTGAAAGTAAATTGCTGAAGTGACAGTTTTTTGCTTTCTATGTGCACGAGATGGACCTCGGACAACACCCCAAAAATTAAAATGCATCGACAGGCAAGAACCACACACACACCCTCATACTGCCTGATACTTCCCACACATCACAAACCAATTCGTGACACGAGTGTGTGAACATATGTTTTCCTGCCTGGGCACATTTCCCCTTTACTGCTGGCGGTACTTCCGCCACTGTACGCTTGCGGGCTCTTTCAGGGTTTCGGGGTAACTCCTCTGGGGTGGCACTGGTTGGTGGCACCGCATCCAGTACAGGAGTCACCAGGCCTGCAGATGTGCATTCGCTTGGCACATGAACCATCTGCTTCCGGTCACGGTGTGACATTACCGGCCAGCTCTCCGCTGCCCTGGACTCGTACCTTGTACACGCGCCAGGCACCACGGTGTGAAAATGACAACACTCTAAATGCGCAGCTATGCGCATCGGCGTGTAAATAGATTTGCTACTGTAGAATGAAGCGAGAATGCCTTGTACATTGGTGTGTTAAACAATACGGCAGGTGTGCAGCCATGAGCATCAGCGTTAAAGACGATGCACCCAATTCAAAATGGAGACAGAGCACAGCGTAATGGCGCGACACATCAACCGCTAGACACATCACCAAAGCTCCATGCCGGATGACTCTTGAGCTTGCGTCTCTGGAGTACACGACCGAGATGAACTGGAGGCCTGGTAGAATTGCCTGACGATACAATGACTCCATCAAACACTGGTTGCATCCTGAAGCTCTACACCAGACGTCCTCGCTAAACCAGCATCTCGTGTCTCACTTGGGCACGTCCTCACTTATGCAAGCGTCACACTCCACACACTCTTAAGCAGCTTCATGAACATTTAAATTAGGCTGCATCCAGAAGTTCAGTACAACAGTAAGATATTGATTAAAGTACCAAGCGCTAAAGTACCTTAAGCTAGATCAGCAGTAGAAAAGAATCCAGGGAATCCAGTACACTGCCAGTTCCTTTCAAAACTGTGAGAAAAACCCTGTAAAATCTCCAATTTAAAATGTCTTCTTTGTGTTGAAGTCTGCCTCCACTGCAAAGCACCAACACCAACGATTTTCCCATGTCGCCAAAATGAGGTGTTCCAGTAATGCACAATAAAAGAGTATTGGGTGGAAAGTAGGTTTAGTCTAATATGCAGACTCCACCCACAGCTATGGTACCATCGCCTCCAAGGACCAAGTCTCAACTGTCCCCACAACATTCTACACACCAAGAGTAAACATGAGCACCACTCCCCGCCATACATTCCACATTCCAGTGCACCGGCCAGGATGCCACACCATTGTAGGTATATTAAAAACATTAGGTTTGTTTAGACAGATGTGCTGTCCAACCCAGACCTAAGGAGCACCTCCTCTGACACGGAAAGCAACAATAGCAATGGGTCCCAAAAGCTCAAAGTAACTGAAGAGAGTTCAATTTGTCAGATTAGCATCATTCAAACTCTCAAAATCTTGTAAACTAACCCTTTATTGTAGGCCTAAATAGGATTACCAATCTCAAGAATCAAAGTTAAACACTTTTAAGATGGTTTGTATACAGTTCTCACAGATCGTGTGTGCAAAGTTTAACTCACGCTACTGAAAAGACCTGCTTCGCTGCGTACCCCAAGCTGAATCATTTCATTTATACTAACAGCTTTTTTCGTCAGGATTACAGAAATAGCTATATTAGGTCACCTTCGTCAGTGCTAGCAAAGGCAGGATAAGTGTTTATGTATATTCGACTTCATTCTCGCATGCAATTTATTTTCCATACAAGTAAACAAAGCTTTGAATAATTAAAAGAATATATAAACCATGGCAAGCGGAGTGTGTGCATATTCACTCATGAATGTCCAGAACAAAGACTATCGCTCTGCGGGCTCACCACAGCTGGAATAAGAGATGGTTCATAGTGGCACCATATCAGCACCATACACATCGAAGGACCACAGAGTACAAACTCATATGAGCAGGGCTAAACCTATGCTCAGGATGTTGCCTCGGCTGGACAAATCCATCTAAATAGATGATGTGTTGAAGTTGATGATAATTCAATATTCCTTGTTTCAAACAAACTGCTTGATGTTACCATCCGTAACTAAAGCCTCAGTCTCAATGAAGGGAAAAACACAGTCCATGACTGACTTTAAATTAACTGCAAGCTCCATTTGCACCACAGTCGAAGGAACTAGATAAACTGGCCATGCAGAAGAGAGCAACGGGGTCCCGCTGTTAACGCGTGACCCATTCAGATCCTACAGCGAACACTGAATGCTGAGCAACACAACCTTCAACTTAGCCAAATATACATACAACTCTTGCATTTGTATTCCATATTCCCACAGAGTTTAATGAACAGTATGTATCATCCGCATGAAGGAGAGGAAAAGGTTACTTACCTGTTTTCCTTAACTTTGGTAACTATCATTCCTGTGGTACTGTATCAACCTGGAGATTTCTCATCTGGTGACTATCCCCATGCGCCAGACTGGACCTGGAAACTTAACAGCTCCCTGAGGTCAGTACATAATGCATGCTTCACCCTGGTACCTCACTGGACCCATATATAGCACCCCACCGGGCGTAGTGCCTTTGAGGCAGAGGCGAGGAAACAAGAGATCAGTCCTAACAGTGCAATGTACCAAGTAGATTGGAAGCTCATTAAAATAGCACTATGGCTATCCTTAAAACAAGGAGGTGACCCATGCCGGTGAAGAGTCTGCAGGGAAATAAAGCATTCACAAGAAAGAAAATGATCGAAGTACCTCTTCTGATGGATAGTTTAGCCTGCAAATTGCTCACCTGCTGAACAGATTCCTAAGCAGTACTTTCTCACAGGTGGTAGATCTGAAGGAATGGTCGGGCAAGGAAACCCTGTAACACAGAAGCGGTGAAATGGCCATCCCTTCTGACTTCTGGATCAAAGCGGGAAAGCTTACCAAAAGTTTGAAGAGATGCCCATGTCACAGAAAGACAAACCTCAGCCACAGGCATTCATTTGCCAGAACGGATTTGGAAGTCTTTGCTCTGGTGAAGTAAGGACGGATTCCCTCCCACAGATCCTTCTAGGCAAAGACAAAGGACATCTTTAATGATTCAACAAGATCAAGTCCTTTTCTGGAGTGCGTTGCCATTTTTGATACCTAGATAGCCCATGAAGATCTGGTCATCAGATTTGATCTTTTTCATGTAGTCATGGTAACTTACCATTATCTGGGGCTCCAGTCGGTGTAATCTCTCCTCCTTAGTGGGCTGTGGAGGAGGATAAAAGGTAGGAAAGCTAATGGACTGTCCCAGATGAAAACACGTCACCAGCATAGGAAGGAAAGCTGCTTTTGTCCTTAAGACCATCTTGCAAGGACAGAAGCACAGCTCAATGATGTGTTTTGCCACGGTAATAACCAAACATGTATATAAGTTAATGAAGGTAACTGGCATTAGTGAAGAGCACAAACAGAGCTGCCACCAAAAATGTCAAAAAAAGGTTCAACTCCCATTAGGGCATTACAAATGGTGTAGATGGAAGTATGCATCCTGTAAGTCGAAAGACCCCATCCAGTCTCCAGCTTCCATTGCCAGAAAAAACAGACTCGGACTGTCATGTATGGCAAGGTTTTTCCATAATACATACATGTAGATTACCAACTAGGCCTAATCGTATGTCAACATGAAAGCACTAAAACTTTAGTTTGTGTGTGACAGAGATAAAGGCTTAAGCCCTAGAAAACTAATTCTGAATGGTGCTAACAGTATGCGTGAGATCGCCTTATTATCAAACATTATTTTCAGGGCATAAGTTGACAATAGTCACGTTGACAAACAGAGAACTGAAAATGTTCTGCACTCTGAAAGCTGCAGGGCTAGTGGTTCGATCTACAAGGACATCCTGCAAAGTAAAACTCAGACTTGGAAAGAAATGTAAATGGAAACATTTGCTGGCCTTTCATGTGCTTCTGAAACAGAGGTACACCTAGTTTTCTTGACCAATGAAGCTGTGTGTAAGTTCTCCCTCGACTCTAGAGAATCATTGGAGAAAAAAATTATAAAGGAATGTGAGCATTTCGGATGGGCTGACATTTTTACTAACTGCTAAGGGGCACAGGTTGACGTGCTGATGTCCAACTGCAGACCCAATGCCTTTTTAAAGTGTGTGGGCATACTTACAAAGCTTGGCACAGAAATATTAAGGGAGCTCTAATAACCATTCGACCGATAAAGAGGACTAGACTAATTAAGTACGTAATGCAGTGACACGAGATGAAACATGCTTTGGGGTTTCCGAATGATCATTTTGGGCAAGGGTATGCCCAGATAGGGGTCCTTTCCTCACTGTTCCACTGCAACCAAGCTACACCGGACTGAAGAGCCCCAATTAGGGCGACATCGGTCTTGGGTTGCTTGTATAATGGATCCGTGAGGACTGGTTTGGGGAATGTGGCCCAGACTGCACCTATTGGAGCAGGGTCAAGACTGATTTGCATACAGCGGTCTCTAACCTGAGGTGGAGTGGCAAGCAAAAGAACGATGGCTTGGAATACTATCTTCAGCGATTGCCAGTGGTTAGACTTACTCAATGTAATCCTTCCATTACCTTTTGTGTGTATAATATATACAAATAGACGCCCCTGATTGTTCCCTGAAAAGAGCGGATTTAGCCCATAAAGTATGATTCAGATTATTGAAGGAAATATTCAGGGAGTAATCTTAAAGATTTTCTATACTCATTGAACTGATTCCTATGACATAATACTTGATCAAAAAAGCTCCATTTGTAGAAGAAATAATAATGATTTTCTTCATTAGTACCCTGGCCAGTTGAGAACGGGCATACCCACAAAACAGGCATTGAAATGGTCTTTTGAATTATACTAAAATAAAGAAGACGGAGACAAAGGTACAATGCCACATGGGGTTCCTTTTAAGAATGAACTGCAAGTACAAAGACAATATCCAGAAGAAGATAGAGGCATTATCTGGAGGAGCATACATCGCTGTAGTGAAGAGTGGAAGACACCTGCCAGGTCCCCTTTCATCTGAAGAGGAAGATGCTACATACATTTCTTCAGGTTTAGGAGATTAATCAGGAGTCACAGCTGCCCCAAGGATGCGGGGTTCAGGACAGGACAGCATCTCGATATTTTCTTTGTGTAGGAAAAAAATTCAAGGCCGTGAGTTCTGGGATTGCACAAAGGCCCCCTCTTTCCTGTGTACCAGAAGTACTAAAAGTAGCACCGCTGCTAAATATCCTGCTCTGGAACTAACTCCTGCTGCAGTATCCAAAGAGGATACTCCAAACGAAAAGATTGCGGAGGAAGGGACCTGGTCATGAGCATTTTGAAAGTGTAAGGCAAATCCCTTTTTATTATTTTAAAGACCCACTGGTCTGAAGTTATGGTGGATATTATCACCCCCCCCCCCCCCCCAAGGTGAGAAAGGATGAGCAGATGGGCCATTTCTATGCCTTACCCTCCATATTGGCATATCAGCTGGTATAGCTGAAGAACTTGTTGGGAGGACTGGTGCTGCTGAAAGGAGAAACCTTTTGAAAAGCCCCAAAACGCTTGGAACTCGTCCTGTGCCCGAGGATGAAGACACAGGAAACAGGCGGTAACACTTCCTGTCTAGAAGCTTTCCAAGGCAGAGTCAACCTTGTCCCTTAACAGGCGAGCCCGTCACATGGCATATATGGCTTATCTATAAAAGTGCCCATATATCTCCAGAGAACTAGATGGATTGGAAACCAGAATCTCTCTACAAGTCTATAGGGAAGCTCAAGGCCGAGGCCAGAGAATCCACTGTGCCCAGGTCTGCTCTGATCATTTCACTCCAGGCATCTTTGCAGTCTTTCACCACTTCAGCAAAGAGCTCCTTAAGGTGGTAAGGAAGACATGGAGCTACAAAGATTACGATTTGCCATAAAGTGTGTATCCGGTGAGCAGACAGGTTGCATTCATAGATCTAGGGGCCAAGCTGCTGACTGAAAAGACTTTCTAGCAGAAAGCCTTCAAATTCTTAGACTCACTGTTCAGTGGGGCAGTCAGGAATGCAACGGAATACTGCTTTGTAGAGGATAAAACTTGCACCATCAGACTTTTTGACGGCGTAGAGTGGGAGGCAGGGTCCCCTGCGGCGGGTCTGTACAACTTGCCAGTAAGTTAATTCACACCTGGAGTCTAGCTCAGCTTATCTCACGCTGCTCTAATGAACACAAGCACAGCATCACTGAAAGGTAAGAGGTTCTGATGCATCCAAGGTGGGCTGCAAGACCTCAATCAGTAAATCTGACTTGGTTTCAGTGTGGGAGGGGTAGATCTAAACACCTTCTTTATAACTACTTCGATGCAGGTCACTATTGGAGGAGCAGGGCCTGCAGGACATTATATCTTGGCTTCAGATGATGTATAAAGCTGGCTAGCGTTCTGGAAAGACCAGTAATCTGCAGTGTCCGAATGTAGTCAAGGCTGCAAATTCACCACCTCCCTGTTCTCATCAGTTAAGACTGGATCCGGCATTGGGATAGCGACCAAATCTGACCTGATAATGACATCCACAGTTGGTCAATAGTCAGTACCGGACCAGTAGTGTCGGCTGGTACCTGCTTTGGCTGTGAAAGTTCCTTGTGCCTAGCCTTCCCTGCCAACCTCTGGACCTCTCTTCTAGACCTGTGGAGGATTGCTTTTTCTCAGGTGTTTATGTGCAGGAACACGCAGCAGAGGCAAAACCGGTGATTGTGTTGGTAGTGCTGGGGAAGGCAATGGCAACGACACGAGGTCAGACATTGGCAACTGTGTCATTAAAAGTGGACCTGGTGAGAGGCTGGGGAGTGGATGGATCCCTCTCTTCAAAAAGCACAGAGGACAGACTCGCAAATGCAAACAGTATCCCAAAGTGACTCAAGGGACCCGAAGGTGCAAGAGAGGAGACCTACCTGAACAGTGCCATCATTGCACTGAA
Organism: Lissotriton helveticus; assembly: GCF_964261635.1. Lineage (NCBI taxonomy): Eukaryota > Metazoa > Chordata > Amphibia > Caudata > Salamandridae > Lissotriton > Lissotriton helveticus. The sequence goes on from NC_136067.1 coordinate 56,181,639, forward strand.
GAATTGAGCCTGATCGGCTCCATGTGGCATCAGCAGTGCGTATTAGAGAGACAGTGGGCAGACCAGAAAAGAACCTGTGGAGTTGCCAGAGGAGGCTACTCGGGCAGATAGCGGAGCCAGAGTTCAGCTGACTCCACAGGGGGCACTGCATCGAGGTGACAAACATCCCTACTCTGATCGGTTTTGAGAGGATTTGTAATCATGTTTCCTCTTCTCCTCTTTGGAAGATTTTGACGATGGGGAGGTGTGTGACTTTGTGGAAGACCTCAACTGGCATGGAGCCCAATGGTCATCACATGCCATTAAAAGCTATTGATGGATTTGGGGCACATGTGACAATATAGCACAACACGCTATAGCTTTGCATAGACTGAAAAGTAGTGTTCTCCCCCTAAAGCAGTGGCTTGCAAGCGGATGAAGCAGATGTTTGGAACACAGTTTCAAGCACCGTTGGGCATCCTTGTAACTCTTGTTGGGCATGTATGTCCACATAATGCTTAGTGAACATGTATGGAGTAGACCATGCAGCAGCCTTGCAGAAGTTGTACATTTTCATGGATGCCAATTGTAGAATGTCAGTGCAAGTAGCATGTGCTCTAGGCACAGTCTTAAGAGTATGCCTCGCCTTAGAATAGCTCACTCACAAATAAAAGAAATAGTTGCTTTATCTAACGAATGGATTTGGCACAATTTAACATAATTAGAGCCCTTTCCACAATTACTGTGGTGGAAGAAAATAGGCATGTCGACAGTTTGATAAGAAATGGGGAGACAACCTCTGGAAGGAAACAGATTTTCAGGACGACTTGATCTTTATGTACTTGGATGAAAGACCCCTTCACAGTTAAAGCCATTAGTTGACTCACACTGCCAAATGAAGCGATTACTATTACAAAGGCTACTGCACCTGGCAAGAGTACAATGGCTCAAAAGGTGGTCCGATTAGTTTCCTGAGAACTACATTAATATCCCACGCAGGAACCGGTGGTGTTCTTGAATGAAGAACCATTATACGATCTTCTATAAACATTTTAACTACATGGATCTATCTAGTCTGTCGCACATAAGCCGCCATTGCCTCTAAATGGAGCATAACAGTAACGTATGCGAACCACAATTTCTGCAAGTGAAACAAATATGGCCCATATCAGATAACGGCAGAGATTTTATGTGCCTAAAAATGCAGTCATTAACAAATAGTTTCCATTTTGCAGCATAGTAGGCATGCGTGGAAGGTCTACGAGCTCCACATAGAAGGAGCACACATCCTCTCTAGAAGTTGCAGGTCCCCAAACTCTAAGGACCTCCGCCAAGTCGAAGATTCATTTCCTTGAGATGAAGTCTTAGTTGATCGTGATTCTGAGTTAGGTCTGCGCTGATGGGCACCTTCTTGTGTGGGTGGACAGACATTTTCAGTTACACTTAGTAGCGAAGCTGCCTCACCCACCTAGGTTCTAAGAATGAGGGTTGCAGGCCTCATCTTCCTCACTACATAAGAAATTCGAGCTAGAGGATGAAAAGCATTGGTAGATGTCCTTGGCCAGTTCGTCCATAAAGTATTGCCAATTGAATGTGAATGTGGTAACTGAAGGCAAAGATTCATCATTTTGTGCAGTATCTAATCAACAGATTGTGGACATCCCGATTTTTGAAAGCACTGCAGGTTTCATCTCCCCCTTTTGCACTTGTTGATGCATCCTGCTTAACATGTCCGCAAAGTTGTGGTCCATCCCTAGCAGAGGCTCTCCTAGGAGTAGGATTTGGAGATGAATGGCCCAATGCCATATACATTATGCCAATGCTGACAGCTGAGCAAGTGAGTGCGATACATCACAAGCAGGTCTCTTCGTGCAAGAACTATCTTGTTGTGAATTAGCACATAAAGTGCTCCTGGTGTCCACTGTACTACAGACCGCTCCAAGAAATGAATGTGCATATACCACTGTTGCTGTGCCCGAGTACTTTGAACAGTCAGATGTGTTACCCACCCTGCTAGTGAGGTGGCTGTGGTAATGGTCATCAGCAGTTGAGGGTCAACAAACGATCGGCGAGTAATAGGTTCCTGGCGTTCCACTATTTGAGACGGAGTTGTACTCTGGGTTCGATCAACACTAGATCTTCCCACTGACCAATCACTAGTGACCATTCCTTGGAAAAACGGAAAAACAGGTAGTAACCAGACTTTTCACTTATATTTCCCTTGCCATTACACTACATTACGGTTCTTGGTACTGACCTTTTACCTAGTTACAATACTGCTTAAATGGCGGTGAGTTTACCCCGAAAACTAGCCTCATTCATTATGCATGAGAATTCTTAGAATCTCAGCAGGACTACCATCTCCTGCATAATAACTATGTATAAAGGTCATTCCTTCCGTCATCCTAGTCCAACATGACACAGCAAGGTAGATCCTCTGAGGGTACCAATTTGGGTATATAAACAACATATCTTTTCTGAGGCAGGGAGAGAAGGAAAAGGACTTCCATGCTGATACACTGATGCAAGATGCTGAGGTTCCTGAATGAAGAAACTCCAGCTCGCAGTGGTCTGACATTCCTCACAGGGTTACCATCTCGAGACCAAGACGGGGTCCCACAGTCTCTCACTTCAGGTAATGGGGTTGACCAACCTAGGGGGATACTTGGCTCAACACCTACATACATGTCAGGTACATCTAGTTAGGGTTGCATCGTAGGAGTACGCATTTTATTGTCATGTATTTTTATTTATGTTTTAGCACTATGGTAGAATTCTACCATTCGTTTACTCTATTGGTGCTTACAATCATTTATATCTGTTTCTGTCTTATGGTTGTTTCAGCACACCTATCTTACATCAGAATGACGCTGGTTCAATAAATGCTTATTGAAAAACATCCCCACTGTTTATTCTGCGCATCTCTCTGAGACAAAGTGAGCACGAGTGACTGAGCGAAAAGTACTGTACTGTTTTAACCATCCTTGATGGGACAGAGTTGCCAAGTTTGATAGTTGTCAATCTATCAATCAATCAGGGGGTTTATAAAGCGCGCTTCACCCCTGAGGGTCTCAAGGCGCGGGGAGGGGGGGGGGGGGGGGTAACTATCCTCTCCTAGGTAAGAGGAGTTTACAGTGGCACTGTGAGCTAGCTGGGATACAGGCGAACATACCCGTTGGGGTTGTCTGGAATGGACACCAATCCCACAGTCTATGTTGTCTGAACGCGCAGATCCTATATAGGTTTATAGGAACTACAGGACAGCTTGTTGACATACTAATACATCCACACAATAATGTTTGGTAACTATATGTGGTGTAGACCATGTAGAGGTGAAGTTTTGGTGTGGAACCACTGACCGTTCTAGTAGTGTGGTGAACCATGGTTGATGAGCCTATGTGGGAGTCACTAGAATCATTGTGAGTGATGTCTGAGTATCCGAACCAGAAATTTAAGTAGAGCGAGAGGCAGAAAAGCTTAATCAAATATCCCTGACCAGTTCATCCATAGGTCATTGCCTTTAGATAGATGGTTTGGTAATCTGGAGGGGAAGTTTGGGCACGTTGAGTTCTCTACTGTGGCAAAGAAGTCTATTTGTGGAAATCCTCATTTTTGGAAGTAAAAAAGGAGAACCTGGGGATGAAGTTCCCATTCGTGTATTTGCAAAAGACCGAACACAAACAATACAAATGGGATCTTTCTCTTCCAATCCAAAAGACGTTAAGAATGGGGTTCCCCAGGGAGCCACCCTCAGCCCCACCCTCTTTAATACTTACGTCTCATCTTTGGCGTACATCAGCAGAAAATGGGGATTTGAAATCTGTTCATATGCTGACGACAAGCAATTGGTGATTCCCCTTACAAATCGGCTGACAAACACCGATACTAAGAATAACCTCAAACTGTCTATCAGAACTTGCAGGTTGGATGTCCAAACACTGCCTAAAACTAAATGCTGATAAAGCAGATGTCTTGCACTTCGGGGGAGCCCGTACAATTTGGTATGATAGCTGGTGACCCCAGGCCTTGGGCACCGCCCCTGTACCGAAGCAGTATGCAAAAAATCTTGGCATCATCTTTGACGATGCCCTATCCATGCAAAACAAGTCCATTCGTTTTGCGGAAAAGGTTTCGCCACCATAAAACTTTTCCCATGGATTCCTCTAAAATACAAAAAACTAGTGACTCAAGCGATGTTCTTGATCAGGCTGGACTACGGAAATGCTCTACATGTGGGCATGGCTGATCACTTGTTCACCCGTCTTCAGATAGTACAAAATGCCGCTAAGCTAATTTTCAATAAAAAGAAATTCAGCTCAGCTACAAACTGCCTAAAAGAACTCCATTGGCTACCAGTAAGACAGAGAGCCAGCTTCAAGATCTTATGTTTTGCACATAAAACATTGCATAAAACAAGCCCCAAAATCCTAAAAAATAGGCTAAAATTCCATGCTCCTTCACGGAACTTAAGATCCCAATACAAAGCCTTCGCCGTAGTCAAACGTACATACAGGGTCAGAATGGGTGACAGATCCTTCTCCAAAGTAGCAGCGACCCTATGGAACAACATTCCACTTGACTTACGCCTCACAGAGGACCATGGACTCTTTAGAAAGAAACTGAAAACCACTCTTTTCCCCAGATACTGAAGTTACCATAAACTAGATTAAGAGTAAGCCACTTCGCACAGGCATTCTTTCCTAGTGCCGTGATGTCCTTCGGGATGATTGATGCGTTTTACAAGTACCATAAAATACAAATACATGCTGCTGATGAGGTCGGCAAATTGGTTGCGCGTGGCTGGAAGGTGTTTTGCTACAAGATGACTTTTGTGGTATATTGCCCAATGCCAAATGGTCTGAGAGAGGCATGACAACTGTAGAGAATGTGTTCCACCCATGTTTTTGTACATAGTACATAGCTGTCATATTGTGGACTAGGACAACTTTCCCTATGAGGTGAGGGTGGACAGCTTTTAGTACTAGATGAACAGCTAGAAGCTCTAAATAATTGATGTGAAGACTTTTGTGTCTGGTGTCCCATAAGCCCTGAATTGTTAGATGCTGGGGATGGGCACCCCATCCTGTGAGAGATGTATCTGCTGTTAGAACGACTTGTGGAATTGGGTCGATGAAGGACTGGCCTTTTGATAGGTTTTCTGTGTTCCACCACTGCAGAGAGCGATGAGTGCGGCTGTCTACTAATACTAGATCTGCTAATTGACACTGTGATTGAGTCCACTAGCGTGCTAAGCATTTCTGTAGAGGACGCATGTGTAATCTTGCGTGAGGCACTATTGCAATGCATGATGCCATCATATGGAACAGTTGCATGAAAGTTTTCCCTGTTAGGTAGTGGTTGTTTTGAAACTGTAGTACTAAAGTTTGCAAGTTTTGAATTCTTGCTGCATTGGGAGAGGCTAGAGCTGTGCGAGTGTTTAGCGTTGCTCCTAGATATATTTGCCGCAGTGAGGGTTGAAGATGAGACTTTTGAGCATTTAATGTAAATCCCAATTGATGGAGAAGGTGTATGGTAGCTCGAGTGTGTTGTAAACACTTTCTGTGTGTTGGCTTTGATGAGCCAATCGTCCAGATATGGGAAGACAAATTCGTTATTTTCTTAGATGAGCTGCTACTACAGCTCAACATTTTGTGAATACTCTGGGTGAAGAAGTCACTCCAAATGAGAGTACTTTGAATTGATAGTGATTACATGCTATCACAAATCTGAGATATGTGCTGGATGGACAGGAATATGGAAGTTTGCATCCTTTAACCGCATGCGTGCGGGCGGTATTCCGCTCCCACGCTGAGTTTTTTAAAAACGCATGTTACATGACGAGCTGGGCTCGTCATGAGCGTGCGAGGAGGCTACCTCATGACGAGCCCAGCTCGTCATGAGCGTGGAAGGGGCTAAGTCTAGAGTGGACATAAAGTCGCATTGTTGTAGAAGTGGAAGAACTTGTTGAAGGGCAACCATATGGAAGTGTTCTGACAGTATGTATAGGTTTAATGGTCTGAGATCTTAGATTGGCCGAGGAGACCCGTCCTTCTTAGGGATTAGGAAGTAAAGTGAGTAAACTCCTGATCCATGATGTTGTAATGGAACTGGTTCTATAGTTCCTTCTGTTAGAAGAGCTTGTACATCTTGTTTGAGGAGCTGTTGCTGTCGTAGCAAGAGTTTGTGAGTGAGAGGTGGAATATTGGGAGGATTGCTGACAAGATCCAAGCAATAACCATGTTGGATAATGTCTGATGTTACTGATTGCCAAATGTGAAAGAATTATTGAAGTCTTCCCCCGACAGGTGTAAAATGGTCGGGGGGAATTGTAGGCAAGTCACTGTTTGTTGGTAGATGGAGAGGTACGTGTCGGTGTGCCTTTACCTCTGTCTTTGAAATTGTTTCCTCTGTACCCACCATTATAGAAACCTCTTGATGGCGAGGGATGGGTTTTTGACCTGTATGAGGACACATATGGATCAGAGGTATTACCTTTGCATCCTACTTTGTAAAATGAGTGGCTAAAAGGAGCCTCTTTTGGATGGGACTGAACGGCTCCCATTGATTTTGCCACTTGTGTATTTTTTCATTTTCGCAAGTGACTCATCTACTTGAGGTCCAAAAAGATTCTGTTTGTCAAAGGGTTTATTAAGAATGGTTTGTTGAACCTCTGGTTTAAAACAAGAGATTCTAAGCTATGCATTCCTTCTAAGAAGAATGCTGGTGTTAATACCTCTTGCTTTAATTAGATATTAGTTTTTCTTCCTGCACTAATTCTTGCCTTTTTTTCTTGTGTTTGCCTGGGATATATTGAAGTAACTGCTCCATTTCCCCCCAGTGGGCCATGTCATACCTAGTTAATACCGAACAAAAAACAATGGTTCTTGTGGAAAAAATACTGGACTATGTAAATGCTATAATGCACAATCACAATAAATATGGGTCATGTGAATGTCTGAAGGAAAGGAGGACAGGCACACTTGGATTAAGTATGGAAAAGTCTATATTATTTTATAAAGAATATAAATATGTACAATACAAATAGTGCATAGTGTCCCCAGTGTAACATGGAACCAAAAAAGGCAGACTAGTGACTGTCATTTACAATTTGGTTTCCGTTATTCAAAAAACGACCATTTACAATTTCCACAATATTAGCTGCCACTGTATTCAATCATCAGAGCTGACACCATGGTTAGTTTTATAAACTTGTCGACAGCGTTTCGACCCTTTGCAGAATACAGGTTCTTGTCAGGACATACCAATATAGTGATATCTGAAAAGGGAATGCTAAAGCTGCGCAGCCACTTGCTGGGAGTGAGAAGCACTGGTCAAGTGAGAAGGAAAGTGAAAAGATACTCACATTGGACTCAGCCGGGTACCCAGTGTGAAGGAAGGGGATGGCTGGCGCTGACAGATGAAGAACAGGGCAATTGCCACCGTTTAGTATGCAAGGCTTCTTTAAAAGACGTCCAGGGGGTGTTTGATGTTCTGCCACTGCATGTCCCTTTGTCGAGCCCGATGGTGCTGCAAAGCCTTTTTCGACTGGACTATCAACAAGTGTCACAATCCTCTTCCTTGTGCTCCAGTGAGAGGCATAAGTTGCAGACTTTATGCAGGTCGGTGCGCGGGTACTTTGAGTGCACAGAGGACAAAATTGAAACGGAGTCGGTTCCATCGGCAGAAGACTGGATACTATGAAACAGAGTTTAATTTAAGTTAACCGAGGAGGCTAGGCCCGAAGGCCGCCAACTAGGTCTTCTATACCAAAGATAGTGTTTTCTTATTTTTTCGACACGGGAAGAATGGGGAGACAAGTTAGAAACAATACTGATGAGGGTACAGTGTGTTGCGCACTGAGAGGATCCTGAAGAACGATGTCGAACCGGAGCACCACAACCACAGACGAAACTAATGGCAACAAGAAAACAACCTAACTATGGAGTCGATGCCCATGCGCACTGTTACCGAAATGAGGAGTCACCTTACCTCGTGACTGGAAAAGACTTCTTAAAAGAAAAACAACTTGCAAACATCCAGACTCAACACTAGATGGCAGGAGAATGCGAAGCACGTGTAGCACAGATGCCATGAACAGATTTTCTTTGATGTCCTAAGTTTTTTTTAGGCTAATTTCACAATTAAGTCCTATGTCAGAGAAGAAATAAGTCTAACTTGTCTCATATAGCATAAGGTATCTACATGGCTACATTTTATACAAAGTTGTTTACATCACCAAGTAGAAGTAGAGTTTCGGAAGGGGTCCATCAACATGGTTTTAGAATGTCACTGCTCATTGATAAAATGATGAAATGAAAAGATGGCTGCCTGTACAGCCTGCCAACTAGCTGCTAGCAGCAAACCTTACACAATCCCCCTGTAAGCAGCACACAACCAGACAGTGTTTAGAACATTACATGATCGGAATATACTTGGAAAACTGCATATTTCTGTTTAGAGGTGGGCCATTTGATTGTGCACTGCCATAACCTGTCTCTAAACAGACTAATCACAATTAGTACAGTAACACGTTTGCTGATGTGTCAATTGTGTATCACCTTAATAGGTTTTTCATTTGATTAGTTTACTATGCATCTAAGCAGGTGAAGGCGCTGGATCTCGGCCCAACATAAGGAAAGAATGCGTCTTCTTTGTACTTCTAAGAATGAAGATGCTATTCCTGTATTATTAATCTGTCTAGGCACAGTCTGATATCAAAATAGAGGCCATGCACTGCTTCTTCTGTAACACTGCTTTATAATTTTTACAACCTATTCCGCTAGACGTCTTTTTTCTTTATGCATAACTTAACATATTCGGTTAGACTGCTGTTTTCATTACGCATACATAAACTGTCCAAGCTTATGATGACATTGAAGGCAATAGAATGAGGACTATTTGATTATAAATAGCTGTGTACCCAAGCAGCTGATAAAACTGATCAAGTTATTTTAATATTTAATTGCTTTGTAATAACTGCATGAATAATCTAGTGTTTTTCTTTTTTTTCTTTTTCTAATCTAGTGATTTCAAACTACTTATTTTATTGTAAACTTTATATCATTGTAATAAACCAAGCATGCACTTGGAAAGATTGAAGCTAAAAAGTGATTGGGTAAAGATGGAAGACATTAGTAAGAAAGAAAATGAGAGAATTCGAAAAAGAAGGCAAGAAGGACTAAGTTCTACTTGTTAAAACGTCATCACCCTTTCTGTAGAGTTCTATGTTTTTGCTATAAATCTGACTTTTTAAATATCAGAGCTAACTGAGCCTCCCTGCATCTGACTAACAAGCTGCTTTTGTACTGATATGCATTACAATGTGGTGTCTTTAAGGAACTCGTCAAAATACACTCACAGTTCTAAACACTGTGTACTTATGTTTGAATTATTTTGATACTGGATTAATCTTGTCATAAAAGATTAACAGGATCAACTTATTGGTTATTGTTCGCATAATGTTTTTAATAGCAATACATACAACAAGCATTTACAATGCAATAGGTCTCGCAATGACATGGTTTTGAGCTATTGGCATTGAAAATGTTGGGTTTTTCCCCCTTCCTGAAGCATTAATCAAGTAATGGAGTTGTGAATGACCATGTCTTTTACCCCCTGTTAACCCCGCCATAGAGACATACATAGAAACCCCACTACAAACGGGCACACATGTATGCACATGCTGAGAAACACATGCACCCCGTGAGACAGACAAACTAATACATAAAGGTGCACGGGTGCACCGAAGCACGTGATCATACACGCAGGCAATATAGTAATTAGTTATATATGGCACAGGGTGTACCAGGCAACTGGAACTGCATCTTAAGAGACATGCTCTCCTATAAAATTTGCAGATATTAGCACTGCATCTGTAGTTTAATAATTGTTACATGAAAATTGAAACTTCAAGTCCCAGAATCCATTGTGCTGTAAAATGTCAGTCCTGTCTGTGAGAGACCCTGAAGACATGGGGTCAGAAGGCTGGTTTGTAAAATGTATTTTCTTTCATTTTAGTAGTTTGTGCACTGCTAAACCCAGCGCCACTTACAAATTCTTATTGGTCAAGCCCCTAATCAGTGGGAAGATGTTTACAACTAATCAATAGGACGCTTGCCTGATTGTACGATTGATTGATTGATATAACGAACATCTGACCCTGCGTGAGCTGCTAGCGGAAACCCCAGTCCATTAACAATAAATAAGGCCCCTTTCCCACAAAGAGAAGGCCCCCTGGAGCATGCGATTGGCCGAGGGCCACATGCCGACCTATTGTGTGCCGCACATGTCTAATGTGGCGAGCAGCCCTGATTAAGTTCCAACAACTGCCTTCGACCTGTGGACGGCCCGACTCCTAAGCGCTGGCGGTGAATTGTTCCCTTGGGGTGAATGAAGCAGGAGGCCCTCGGCAGGCCTGCGAGTCAGTCCCTTTGACTCGCCCTACGGCCGCCAGAACAATACGGCCAGTTGGCTTTGGTCAGCGGGGACATTGTGAGCGGGGGATGTCACTGGTCCCCGCAGATTGTCTTGAGGTGGCTGACCCCTGCGTTGTTCTTGGTGTTTACCCCCGGTGACCCCCACCATTGTTCCTCAATGTTAACCACAGTCCAGTGATAAATTGAAGTGACTTCCTGGTCGCGGGACATAAATACTTCATTAATATGTCGCCTGAATAGCCGGGGCTCTATCAGGGGCTTGTGGTGTTAACGAAGAGAACAGAAAGGGATCAGCTTAGGACACATGCTAAGGCTGTAATTCCACGAAAATCTCGAAAGCCACTAAAAACTAGATTTTTATTGCCTTTTCGCCTAGTACCGGTAGCCACGCCTCCAAGAAAAGAGAAAGAGGCATTCCAAAATCAAAGTTATTTTTAATATCATGTAGTCATTTATTTATTTGGGCTACTTTTGTAAACAAGCTAGCAAAAATACATTTGATTTTAGTTTCTTTTCAGAAAAATATATAAACGGCGTTACCATGGCACACAAAGGTCTCGGTGAAATTTGGACAAGTGAGCAAATAATGCACGCTCAATGTAACAATTACTTTTCCTACGCTATGCTCTTTAAGCTTCTAAGCGCTGTAAAAAGCATATCTTATTATTAATAAAAGTCAGTTTACCCACCAGAAGATAGATGAGCTGAGTTGTCAATGCCCAGAATCGAACACCTGACCTACAAACGTTACTTTGGTTATAGAACAAAATGGTCACCCCGCTGAGCCATCCTCCAGCAATCAGAAGGCATCCTTTGGCAAAGACAGCTTTTATTGCCCTGATATATTGGCCTCCTAAAGATAAGAAATTGCTTCATGACAGCCATGAAGCAAACGACCCTGTCCGGATGGGCCGTCCAAAAGGGAGAAATGGCAGTGACCAAAAAGCATCCTTTTCAATCGGAAGCCAACGTTTAGCATAAACGCTGATGCGACCCAATAAAAAAAAAAAAAAGGTGGCTGGGGCTTAAAGTCCCCTTCTAAAATCTCCTCTCACAATATGTCTCGCATGTGTGCTGCAACGCTAGGCGAGACCTAAAAAACACATGGGGGAAGGAAAGGAGGAAAACAAGCACTCAGATATTTAAGAGCTATCCTTCAGTACATAATGAGAACATTTCTACGTATCCGCCTGTTCTGTGCATTTGACTACCCCTAAATCATTCCCTACTCCGCATTTTGTTTTTTTACTTTTCATATATTTAGATGGACAGGCTATATATATCTCAAAACAAAACCCTTTCAGGCAGAGAGTGACGCATAAATTATGCAAAAAAGAAGGAGAACTCTGGGTAGTTCTCAAGTTTAGGTGGAAAGCAGCCCCTGTTAGAGCACTCTCAACACCAGCGACACTCTAGATCTGCTCACCTCAAATGTCTGTTTTTCTATCAAAGTTTTTAAGCATAGGATTAGCACAGTGCTATCCACGCAGAAATAGAAAATGACAGTGTTTTGCAATTCATACAGCAAAGTCTTTAAGCATAGGTCTAGTACAGTGCTGTCCTTGCTGCTTTCCACCTAAACTTGAGAGCTACCTAGAGTTCTCTCCTTTTTTGTGTGTATATATATATATATATATAAATAAACTACCCAGAGTTCTCTCCTTTTTGTGTGTGTGTGTATATATATATATATATATATATATATATATATATATATATATATATATATATATAGTCCACAGACGCCACTTCCTGATCCACCCAGGACCAGCGAGGCAGGCAAAGTAGGAGACGGACCACTGGATTCACAGGTTCTTACCTTATTGGAGCTGGTAAAACAGGAGGGCAATATATATATATATATATATATATATATATATATATATATATATATATATATATATATATATATATATATATATATATATATATATATAATAAAGCTTACGGCAGCTTCACCCATTAGATGGTTTGACTGGAAGCAAAGTCCCGAATGGCTGGTTTTCCGCCTAATTCTCAATCAACTTCGCGCACTACTATAAGGGCATGAAGCGGTGGGTCACAAACTCGAGGAAGAGAAGCAAAAACTAGTCTTCACTAATGTATAAGCCTATAGAGTTTTATTCTTTATGTAGTTCTTAAAAAACCCAACAACCAGCCACAGAGTTTCAGTAGTCGTCTTATTTAGGCTCGTTGTATGAACTGCATTGGTTGGATTTCTCTGGCTTCAACTCTCGGATGCTCATTTCTAAAATTCAGAACGTACTTTAGAAATACATGGCAGTAATACTGTTGCACACAGCTTCGTTTTTCTGATTCTGTCCTATTTATTTGAGGATGGCTCATTGCTAACCATGTATGTTTTAGCCTGTAGAATATTATCTAAATATCTTAACCTGCTTTCATTGTGGTGGGGGTGGGGCAATTAGCAAAGCTAGCTAATTGCAGATGCTTATGCTGCCCAGTAGATGAAGCATTGGCAAAGTCAATAGGTCTCTTCTATGCAAGAGCTATTGGGTTTGCCAATTTATTTTAGCCATGTTGTACACAAGCGCGGCTGCTGTTTAGCAAAAGTTAGTGGTGTGGAGGGGAATAGAGTTGCGTAGAGTTGAATAGTGGAGTAAAGTGGCGTAGAGGGAGTAGAAAGGAGTAACGTGTTCCAGTGTAGTGACAGAAAGGGGAGTGGCATGGTGTGACGTAGAGTGGAGTGGCATAAAGCGGAGTAGAGTTGTGGAGTTAAGTGGTGTAGAGTGAAGTAGAGCGGCAGAGTTGTGAAGTACTGTGGCATAGAGTGGTGTAAAGTCAAGTATGCATGGGGTGGTAGCACACTGGCATTAAAGGCAACACATTTCCAATTGAAATGATTACATTTGCACAGTCATACAGTTTTACTGATAAAACTATACAATGCATAAATGATAATGTGTGAAAATGGCATCACCTCGTGTATTGATTTAGTTTTGACCATATTAAAATATTTGTTTCCACCACACTTCAGAATTACAAAAAAGTTCTTACTTTGTGTTTTCATAATTCTGACATTCTGAAAAGTGTGCACATTCATTTACATTTGGTTGTGTGCTAGAATAAAATACTTTACTTTCCCAACCCTAGAATCCAGCAAGATTGTGACTCAAATGCTTTCACTTTAAAGTCAGAAAAAGAAAGGTAAATAAGCTGCCTTGCAAAACAGAGCCTGGCATTTAACTTCTGTCTTTGAATGCACAGCAAACGAGACAAGATGAGAACAAAATGTAAAGGCCTGTTGACAAAACGTTAGCACTTGTGGAAGAATAAAACAAACAGGCTATGTTCCATGGGAGGGACAACAACATGCTGGACAGCCTAAAACAAATATAACCAACAAATAGAAAGCAAGCTATTGTGAGTTTCAAACTACATAGCTAGTGGTAAGCAATGGGTGGAATACATTCCCAGAGAAGCTTTCAGAATGTCCCCAAGAGGTCTGTCAGCAACCAGACAGCTGTGCTGTGAGGTAGGCTTCACCCTAAAAAGGGGGCAGGGGTTGCCAATAGTTGGCCTGTTGGTAAGCACCTTCCGAGGTCAGCAATGGCATCTCTTTGTATGCTGTAGAAGGAATACAGTGTCTGATTTTCTCCCACTATCTTTAGCTCATCATCCCCCCCTTCTCATCATGCTCTTCATTACTTCACTCTCCTCTCATACCACACACCACGTTTTGGTAGTTTGCGCCACGGTTTCTTCACACTGTGTTCCCATCGTGCAACCTGCAGGGCCCTGGAAGGGGACACTTGTCATCGGAGGTAGGTGCCTCAAAACCAACTATAGAATACATTTGACATTAGAAAATGAGATTAAGGCATCAGAACATAAAATCTGCCAGCTAGAAATGAGAGGGGCAATGAATCCAAGGCCCACACAGGATCTATCAGACTTCATTAAAAATATGATACTGTGAAGTGACACCTGAAAGGTGTTAACTATAAGGAATATGTTGCTCAACTGCTCAGTGAGGGGGATAGAGCGGGCAGATTGTAGGCATGAATATCGAACCCGAAATAACTAGGAAACGACTGTGCAATTAACTCAGACTGGTGAACCACTGAATTTGCAGACTGAAATAAATTACACCTTTGCTAGTTAATATACAAAATGATATCCTCCTAACTGACTCGCAATCTTTAACACAAATAAGAGACTACTTGAGTGAGAACCCACTGAAGGGATTAACCGAACAGCAGACAGAGGGCTTGGATTTACCCTTAACACCGGCCGACATACATAATACCATAGCGAGTGTGGCCAAAAGGATTGTACTCAACTCAGGCCTTTACTGGCCTCTAGACTCCTTGAAGTGTAAATGGAAGCATACAACGCAGGAACCTACCGCACACTACTAGCTGATCGTGGTACAGCCAAAACTATTCGAGACCCCCTTGATATTCATTGAAATAGACCACGGTCCTTCCTCGGCGCGTAGAAATGAGTGTAGCATGCAGCCAGACTGATGCCATTAATAAGACCCAATCCACCACAGCCAGCCTGAGTGCCAACCCATTCGAAATGCACACAGGAATGGCATCCACTTATTGTTATTTTTCCACTAACATTATTTAAAGAACAAATTCCAGTCGTGGCTGCAACATAAATTGTAGCCTGATGGGAATCCAATAAAAATATGAAATATTTCTACAAACGTACATTCACGAACGTGGACGAGTATAAACCCTCCTTCATTAGGACCCCACTAAATTAAACGATTTTAACCTTCACAATCTCTGGTTGCTCAAGCCCAGACAACGTTGGATTTATTCGGTAGGGAGACTATTATCTTAAAAAAAGCTGCCTGCAGCTAAAGCATTTCAGCACTAATAGTCGTAGGATATATTAGTTGCGGGAGAAATCGAATGCAATTGGGAAAACGCCATTCCATGCGTTTCAGTGTTTGTTGAATGAGCATAAAAGATCACAGTATTTTAGTTTGCAAAATCCTACCCCCGTGCTGCACGTTCAAGTCACTTAGAAATCCCCCTGAGATAAATTATTTTAAGATACAACCTTGAATGCTTTTTTTCCTACACGTTATCAACGTCGTTTACTTAAAAACTTCCTTTGGTCCACATGTTTGTCACCTACTTTTCTCCTGCTCCTTTCCTCGCCCATGCAAAAAGAACAATTGATGGACAGAATGCAGAACAATGTCCATTCACCCCAGTACAGAGATCTGGGCCTAAATCGATCCTTCTTTTGCTCACCATGCCATTCCAGTTTGGACCCAGCCATATGCAAATCAGTCTTGACCCTGCGCCCAATGGGAACAGTACAGACCGAACTGCCAAGCCAGGTCCTCCCTGGACTGGAAACAAGCATCCTAGGACCGGTTTCGGGCTTTCAGCCCTCATCAGCCAGGATAGCTTGACTCCAGTGACATGGAGAGCACAGGACCCACGTCTGGGCATACCCGTCCCACTCAGGGGGACAAATGCAAAAAGAACAATTGATGGACAGAATGCAGAACAATGTCATACATTCACCCCAGTACAGAGATCTGGGCCTAAATCCATAGTTTTTTTGCTCACCATGCCATTCCAGTTTGGACCCAGCCATATGCAAATCAGTCTTGACCCTGGCCCTAAATGCATCCTCCATTTCTGCCCAATTTTCTTCAAGTAAGTATGCATGTGCCTTTCTACAACGCAAACCTAGTCAAAAAGCAGTGGAAAGAGATGCAGGGTTTGAGTCACCAAGGGATACAAAAGGTAGCTGGTCTGTGGACTGTTAATGCATTGTAAGTGCTTGGAAGAAGGGTCTCAGATCCTAACCCACCTACCTAATAGTTGATTTTATGGAGCAACATTAGTCTGGGTGGTGTCTTGGTGCATTCCAACTGAAACCTGGGTAAGACCCTGAGTCCCAGAAAATAACTATCAAAGCGGTTTGTGGGATGCTGACAACTACAGTCATTGAGATACACCAGAGGTATCTCAATTCATATTCTAATTTGTGGACGCAAAATTCACAAGCGGAATAACGCGCTTTAGTAAGCTATTGAATTTGACATCATTAATTCAACTGTATTACTACTTTTGTACAATCCGAAAAAGGAAGAATCTTCTCTGACAGCCCTATTTCAAGCAAAAAGGAGAAATACATCTGACAGCTAAGTGAGAATATGAGAAGCATCTGACAGCTGACACATTTTGCCTCTTATAGACGTGCAGGCTTGGGGCGTTTTCACAGCTGAAGTGATGTTTAACATAGTATTACAGCATATTTATTACATGTAGTCTTCCTTAGTATAAATATTGAGCTAGTGGATAGCGCTCAAACTTGTGTTCCACAGCAAGCGTGATAGTTTGTAATATGTAAAGTGATGCATACACAAACACAAACTACTGTTAAAGCAGGGGTGATTGAATCCCTGTAGAACCATTCAAAAGAGCACAGACATACTATCTTCCCATGCAGCCTTGGTGGTGCCAGTGAGGAACCGGCCACAATTTGTACTGTGGCCACCATTAGCAATGGACAATATGCTAGGGCCAGTGAAAACATCTCATTAGTATAACGAAGTTACTTACCTTTGGTAACCTTTTGTAACCCTCTTTCTGGCGGATACTCTATCGAACGACCACCGGACACTAACGTCAGTTTGACTTGTCCATTTCTGCACCTTCAGATGCGGTGCATGAACAATTGTTGGAGTGCTAAATAGTAAATTGGGACCTTCATAAATGTTAAAAAGATGCCACACCACAGTAAGAGGATGTAGGAGGAATCTGCAGTTAGATAAAGCATCTACCAGAAAGAGTGTTGCTGAAGGTAAGGTCTGTGGATTACTTCTAACCCCAGACTCCTCAACTTAGATTACATATCAAAGCAGTACCACCCTAGGCAGAGGGTCTGTGGAGTTGACTCAGACCAAAAGGTCTTGCGGGATCAAGTGAGAAAAGTGCGCTTACCGCTGGGCCTGGCTGTCAATGAAGTAGTATTTTGCGAACGTATGCACAGTCACCCATATCGCAGCAGGGCAGATGTCAAGGATAGGTACTTCACATTCCAATGGTGTGGTAGTAGCTGTAAAACTAGTTGAAGGGGCTTGTAGCTGCTTCTTGGCCAGTGCATAGCAGATCATAATTTTGCAATGCCTTTGCTTTAGTTATAGAGAACCCAGAAAAAGCTATTCTCCACTCTAAGATGCTTGTAACGATTACCGCAACAAGACTGATTCGATGAGCAGCAATAGGTGGCATTCGAATGAAGGAATCTTTGTAGAAAAAAAACAGATCAACGTTGAGAGGAATCGAGGTCCAAGTGTGCTAGTGTTGTATATGTTCTGCCTTGACACTGAATAGGCAAGTACATTATTTGAAGTGAGTGCAGCCTTTAATTGGATTATGTAGATATTCCTAATTAGACACACACATCTGCAACACTGAAACGAATAACACTTTGATACACTACACACACACAAACACACCCCCCCACACCCACCTGCTCTAGCGCTGGGTGCAGCAGGACTGGATCAGAGCACTTTTTAGGGCGAGCCTAGAGCCAGCGCGCATGCGCTGCGAGACTTATTGTAGAGTAGTAGGGAATAGAAGCCCCGCCCACTCACTGCCCATATTTGCCATTGGCTTATGTCATGGTCATCCTAAATGCTGGCTTCTGATTCGTCAATAGGCTTGTTCGTGCCTCCTCCTCTTCTTTTGTCACCTCCCATGATGACGGGCCCCTTTACTTCGGTTGTTACATAGTAGGTCTTATTTAGACTATTTTCTTTAATTAGGTTCTCCTACTGCAGTCACGACAAGCTTTGGTGCCTTCTGTACTCCCCGCCCCATTCCGTTGTCCTTGCCTTCTCCCCACCTGCCCACCCGTTGTCCGTGCCTCCCCCACCCATCCGCTGTCCGTGCCTTCAGCCCCCAGCCCTCCCTCCTGTTGTCCGTGCCTTTAACACCCACCCGCCCTCCCATTGTCCGTGATGCCTCCCATTTGCAATGCAATAGGTCTTGCGTAAATGCGAGACCTATTGCATTTCAAATGCTTGTTTCCCTCTACTGATCAGCCCAATCATGACGAGAGAGCCTCACGCGCAAGACAATGCTTGCAAAACAAGAACTCGGGGACTTCGGGAAGCCAGCGGCAGCATCAAGCAGTTCACAGAGGAGTACAAACTCCCCTAAAGTATGCTCCAGAAAGGCAGAGCTCTTTCCAATTAGTCAAATGTCCACCCTGATGTCAGGAAGGAGGCAGGGATTTAAGCAGCAAGGGAGCTGCGAAGGAAGAAAGAAACCATCCTGAGAGGATCTTCCTTGAGGACTCTTTGGTCTGCTCTGCTGTCACAGCTCCCTCTTCATTAGCCATGGTCTTTCCCTCGATCATTTGGCAATAAACTGTCAGAGGCGCCTGAAAGCCTCTCAATTCGCTGTCACCAGAGCCCAGAGCCAGCTCTCACTCATGGCTTCAGTAACAATCACAGCCACATGTCGAGGGAAGCGTGCACAATGCAGAGCATGCAACTATTTTATATTGCGCTTCGAATCTCTGACGAGACTGCTGAATGCTATATGGAGAACGTGCAGCCCTAGTGGGCAAAATCAACTAAACGGCCCCCTTCGGATTTCTCTTATCAAATGAGCAATTCATCTGTTAATCAGTTCTCACCATTCAGAGAACATGTTTTCCAACTCATTAAAGGGCCGCCCAGTTGAAATCAACCATGTAAACTGTAAAGAGACCCGAGCAATGGTGAGACTTGAATGAATATCAGAGTGCTCTAGAACCAAGCAGCCAGCCTTCGCACAGAGCACTCGGTTAGATCAGGTTGATGAAATGTGGATAATGAACTTCCAAACTTTGCCCAGCACACAGGCCCAAGCAAGCCATGCATCACAGCATTCTACAGCATGCAACCTCAGCCCATGACCACAGACACACTGGTCGCACAGGCCCCAGCATGCCATGCATCACACCATTCTACAGCATGCAACCTCAGCCCATGCCCACAGACACACTGGTCGCACAGGCCCCAGCATGCCATGCATCACACCATTCTACAGCATGCAACCTCAGCCCATGCCCACAGACACACTGGTCGCACAGGCCCCAGCATGCCATGCATCACACCATTCTACAGCATGCAACCTCAGCCCATGCCCACAGACACACTGGTCGCACAGGCCCCAGCATGCCATGCATCACACCATTCTACAGCATGCAACCTCAGCCCATGCCCACAGACACACTGGTCGCACAGGCCCAAGCAAGCCATGCATCACAGCATTCTACAGCATGCAACCTCAGCCCATGACCACAGACACACTGGTCGCACAGGCCCCAGCATGCCATGCATCACACCATTCTACAGCATGCAACCTCAGCCCATGCCCACAGACACACTGGTCGCACAGGCCCCAGCATGCCATGCATCACACCATTCTACAGCATGCAACCTCCACCCATGACCACAGACACACTGGTCGCACAGGCCCCAGCATGCCATGCATCACACCATTCTACAGCATGCAACCTCCACCCATGACCACAGACACACTGGTCGCACAGGCCCCAGCATGCCATGCATCACACCATTCTACAGCATGCAACCTCAGCCCATGCCCACAGACACACTGGTCGCACAGGCCCCAGCATGCCGTGCATCACAGCATTCTACAGCATGCAACCTCCACCCATGACCACAGACACACTGGTCGCACAGGCCCCAGCATGCCATGCATCACACCATTCTACAGCATGCAACCTCAGCCCATGCCCACAGACACACTGGTCGCACAGGCCCCAGCATGCCGTGCATCACAGCATTCTACAGCATGCAACCTCCACCCATGACCACAGACACACTGGTCGCACACAGGCCCAAGCAAGCCATGCATCACAGCATTCTACAGCATGCAACTTCATCCCATGACCACAGAGGCACTGGTCGCACAGGCCTCAGCATGCCATGCATCACAGCATTCTACAGCATGCAACCTCCACCCATGACCACAGACACACTGGTCGCACAGGCCCCAGCATGCCATGCATCACACCATTCTACAGCATGCAACCTCAGCCCATGCCCACAGACACACTGGTCGCACAGGCCCCAGCATGCCGTGCATCACAGCATTCTACAGCATGCAACCTCAGCCCATGCCCACAGACACACTGGTCGCACAGGCCCCAGCAAGCCATGCATCACAGCATTCTACAGCATGCAACTTCATCCCATGACCACAGAGGCACTGGTCGCACAGGCCTCAGCATGCCATGCATCACAGCATTCTACAGCATGCAACCTCCACCCATGACCACAGACACACTGGTCGCACAGGCCCCAGCATGCCATGCATCACACCATTCTACAGCATGCAACCTCAGCCCATGCCCACAGACACACTGGTCGCACAGGCCCCAGCATGCCGTGCATCACAGCATTCTACAGCATGCAACCTCAGCCCATGCCCACAGACACACTGGTCGCACAGGCCCCAGCAAGCCATGCATCACACCATTCTACAGCATGCAACCTCAGCCCATGCCCACAGACACACTGGTCGCACAGGCCCCAGCAAGCCATGCATCACAGCATTCTACAGCATGCAACCTCAGCCCATGCCCACAGACACACTGGTCGCACACAGGCCCAAGCAAGCCATGCATCACAGCATTCTACAGCATGCAACTTCATCCCATGACCACAGAGGCACTGGTCGCACAGGCCTCAGCATGCCATGCATCACAGCATTCTACAGCATGCAACCTCCACCCATGACCACAGACACACTGGTCGCACAGGCCCCAGCATGCCATGCATCACACCATTCTACAGCATGCAACCTCAGCCCATGCCCACAGACACACTGGTCGCACAGGCCCCAGCATGCCGTGCATCACAGCATTCTACAGCATGCAACCTCAGCCCATGACCACAGACACACTGGTCGCACAGGCCCCAGCATGCCATGCATCACACCATTCTACAGCATGCAACCTCCACCCATGACCACAGACACACTGGTCGCACAGGCCCCAGCATGCCATGCATCACACCATTCTACAGCATGCAACCTCCACCCATGACCACAGACACACTGGTCGCACAGGCCCCAGCATGCCATGCATCACACCATTCTACAGCATGCAACCTCAGCCCATGCCCACAGACACACTGGTCGCACAGGCCCCAGCATGCCGTGCATCACAGCATTCTACAGCATGCAACCTCCACCCATGACCACAGACACACTGGTCGCACAGGCCCCAGCATGCCATGCATCACACCATTCTACAGCATGCAACCTCAGCCCATGCCCACAGACACACTGGTCGCACAGGCCCCAGCATGCCGTGCATCACAGCATTCTACAGCATGCAACCTCCACCCATGACCACAGACACACTGGTCGCACACAGGCCCAAGCAAGCCATGCATCACAGCATTCTACAGCATGCAACTTCATCCCATGACCACAGAGGCACTGGTCGCACAGGCCTCAGCATGCCATGCATCACAGCATTCTACAGCATGCAACCTCCACCCATGACCACAGACACACTGGTCGCACAGGCCCCAGCATGCCATGCATCACACCATTCTACAGCATGCAACCTCAGCCCATGCCCACAGACACACTGGTCGCACAGGCCCCAGCATGCCGTGCATCACAGCATTCTACAGCATGCAACCTCAGCCCATGCCCACAGACACACTGGTCGCACAGGCCCCAGAAAGCCATGCATCACAGCATTCTACAGCATGCAACTTCATCCCATGACCACAGAGGCACTGGTCGCACAGGCCTCAGCATGCCATGCATCACAGCATTCTACAGCATGCAACCTCCACCCATGACCACAGACACACTGGTCGCACAGGCCCCAGCATGCCATGCATCACACCATTCTACAGCATGCAACCTCAGCCCATGCCCACAGACACACTGGTCGCACAGGCCCCAGCATGCCGTGCATCACAGCATTCTACAGCATGCAACCTCAGCCCATGCCCACAGACACACTGGTCGCACAGGCCCCAGCAAGCCATGCATCACACCATTCTACAGCATGCAACCTCAGCCCATGCCCACAGACACACTGGTCGCACAGGCCCCAGCAAGCCATGCATCACAGCATTCTACAGCATGCAACCTCAGCCCATGCCCACAGACACACTGGTCGCACACAGGCCCAAGCAAGCCATGCATCACAGCATTCTACAGCATGCAACTTCATCCCATGACCACAGAGGCACTGGTCGCACAGGCCTCAGCATGCCATGCATCACAGCATTCTACAGCATGCAACCTCCACCCATGACCACAGACACACTGGTCGCACAGGCCCCAGCATGCCATGCATCACACCATTCTACAGCATGCAACCTCAGCCCATGCCCACAGACACACTGGTCGCACAGGCCCCAGCATGCCGTGCATCACAGCATTCTACAGCATGCAACCTCAGCCCATGCCCACAGACACACTGGTCGCACAGGCCCCAGCAAGCCATGCATCACACCATTCTACAGCATGCAACCTCAGCCCATGCCCACAGACACACTGGTCGCACAGGCCCCAGCAAGCCATGCATCACAGCATTCTACAGCATGCAACCTCAGCCCATGCCCACAGACACACTGGTCGCACAGGCCCCAGCAAGCCATGCATCACAGCATTCTACAGCATGCAACCTCAGCCCATGCCCACAGACACACTGGTCGCACAGGCCCCAGCAAGCCATGCATCACAGCATTCTACAGCATGCAACCTCAGCCCAGGACCACAGACACACTGGTCGCACATGCCACAGCATGCCATGCATCACAGCATTCTACAGCATGCAACCTCAGCCCAGGACCACAGACACACTGGTCGCACAGGCCCAAGCATGCCATGCATCACAGCATTCTACAGCATGCAACCTCAGCCCATGCCCACAGACACACTGGTCGCACAGGCCCCAGCAAGCCATGCATCACAGCATTCCACTGCATGCAACCTCAGCCCAGGACCAGACACATTGGTCACACAAGCCCCAGCATGCCATGCATCACAGCATTCCACTGCATGCCACCTCAACCCATGCCCACAGACACACTGGTCGCACAGGCCCCAGCAAGCCATGCATCACACCATTCTACAGCATGCAACCTCAGCCCATGCCCACAGACACACTGGTCGCACAGGCCCCAGCAAGCCATGCATCACAGCATTCTACAGCATGCAACCTCAGCCCAGGACCACAGACACACTGGTCGCACATGCCACAGCATGCCATGCATCACAGCATTCTACAGCATGCAACCTCAGCCCAGGACCACAGACACACTGGTCGCACAGGCCCAAGCATGCCATGCATCACAGCATTCTACAGCATGCAACCTCAGCCCATGCCCACAGACACACTGGTCGCACAGGCCCCAGCAAGCCATGCATCACAGCATTCCACTGCATGCAACCTCAGCCCAGGACCAGACACATTGGTCACACAAGCCCCAGCATGCCATGCATCACAGCATTCCACTGCATGCCACCTCAACCCATGCCCACAGACACACTGGTCGCACATGCCACAGCATGCCATGCATCACAGCATTCCACTGCATGCCACCTCAACCCATGCCCACAGACACACTGGTCGCACAGGCCCCAGCAAGCCATGCATCACAGCATTCCACTGCATGCAACCTCAGCCCAGGACCAGACACATTGGTCACACAAGCCCTAGCATGCCATGCATCACAGCATTCCACTGCATGCCACCTCAACCCATGCCCACAGACACACTGGTCGCACATGCCACAGCATGCCACGCATCACAGCATTCCACTGCATGCCACCTCAACCCATGCCCACAGACACACTGGTCGTGCAAGCCTCAGCATGCCATGCATCACAGCATTCCACTGCATGCAACCTCAGCCCAGGACCACAGACACACTGGTCGCACATGCCACAGCATACCATGCGTCACAGCATTCCACTGCATGCAACTTCAGCCCAGGACCACAGACACACTGGTCGCGCAGGCCTCAGCATGCCATGCATCACAGCATTCCACTGCATGCAACTTCAGCCCAGGACCACAGACACACTGGTCGCGCAGGCCTCAGCATGCCATGCATAACAGCATTCTACAGCATGCAACCTCCACCCATGACCACAGACACACTGGTCGCGCAGGCCTCAGCATGCCATGCATCACAGCATTCCACCTCAACCCATGCCCACAGACACACTGGTCGTGCAAGCCTCAGCATGCCATGCATCACAGCATTCCACTGCATGCAACCTCAGCCCAGGACCACAGACACACTGGTCGCCAGGCCCCAGCATGCCATGCATCACAGCATTCCACTGCATGCCACCTCAACCCATGCCCACAGACACACTGGTCGCACATGCCACAGCATACCATGCGTCACAGCATTCCACTGCATGCAACTTCAGCCCAGGACCACAGACACACTGGTCGCGCAGGCCTCAGCATGCCATGCATCACAGCATTCCACTGCATGCAACTTCAGCCCAGGACCACAGACACACTGGTCGCGCAGGCCTCAGCATGCCATGCATCACAGCATTCTACAGCATGCAACCTCCACCCATGACCACAGACACACTGGTCGCGCAGGCCTCAGCATGCCATGCATCACAGCATTCTACAGCATGCAACTTCAGCCCAGGACCACAGACACACTGGTCGCGCAGGCCTCAGCATGCCATGCATCACAGCATTCTACAGCATGCAACTTCATCCCATGACCACAGACACACTGGTCGCGCAGGCCTCAGCATGCCATGCATCACAGCATTCTACAGCATGCAACCTCCACCCATGACCACAGACACACTGGTCGCACAGGCCCCAGCATGCCATGCATCACACCATTCTACAGCATGCAACCTCAACCCATGACCACAGACACACTGGTCGCACAGGCCCCAGCAACCCATGCATCACAGCATTCTACAGCATGCAACCTCAACCCATGCCCACAGACACATTGGTCGCACAGGCCCCAGCAAGCCATGCATCACAGCATTCTACTGCATGCAACCTCAGCCCAGGACCAGACACATTGGTCACACAAGCCCCAGCATGCCATGCATCACAGCATTCCACTGCATGCCACCTCAACCCATGCCCACAGACACACTGGTCGCACATGCCACAGCATGCCATGCATCACAGCATTCCACTGCATGCCACCTCAACCCATGCCCACAGACACACTGGTCGCACAGGCCCCAGCAAGCCATGCATCACAGCATTCCACTGCATGCAACCTCAGCCCAGGACCAGATACATTGGTCACACAAGCCCTAGCATGCCATGCATCACAGCATTCCACTGCATGCCACCTCAACCCATGCCCACAGACACACTGGTCGCACATGCCACAGCATGCCATGCATCACAGCATTCCACCTCAACCCATGCCCACAGACACACTGGTCGTGCAAGCCTCAGAATGCCATGCATCACAGCATTCCACTGCATGCAACCTCAGCTCAGGACCACAGACACACTGGTCGCCAGGCCCCAGCATGCCATGCATCACAGCATTCTACAGCATGCAACCTCAGCCCAGGACCACAGACACACTGGTCACACATGCCACAGCATGCCGTGCATCACAGCATTCCACTGCATGCAACTTCAGCCCAGGACCACAGACACACTGGTCGCGCAGGCCTCAGCATGCCATGCATCACAGCATTCCACTGCATGCCACCTCAACCCATGCCCACAGACACACTGGTCGTGCAAGCCTCAGCATGCCATGCATCACAGCATTCCACTGCATGCAACCTCAGCCCAGGACCACAGACACACTGGTCGCACAGGCCCCAGCAAGCCATGCATCACAGCATTCCACTGCATGCCACCTCAACCCATGCCCACAGACACACTGGTCGTGCAAGCCTCAGCATGCCATGCATCACAGCATTCCACTGCATGCAACCTCAGCCCAGGACCACAGACACACTGGTCGCGCAGGCCTCAGCATGCCATGCATCACACCATTCTACAGCATGCCACCTCAACCCATGCCCACAGACACACTGGTCGTGCAAGCCTCAGCATGCCATGCATCACAGCATTCTACAGCATGCAACCTCCACCCATAACCACAGACACACTGGTCGCCAGGCCCCAGCATGCCATGCATCACAGCATTCTACAGCATGCAACCTCAGCCCAGGACCACAGACACACTGGTCACACATGCCACAGCATGCCGTGCATCACAGCATTCCACTGCATGCAACTTCAGCCCAGGACCACAGACACACTGGTCGCGCAGGCCTCAGCATGCCATGCATCACAGCATTCTACAGCATGCAACTTCAGCCCAGGACCACAGACACACTGGTCGCGCAGGCCTCAGCATGCCATGCATCACAGCATTCTACAGCATGCAACCTCAACCCATGACCACAGACACACTGGTCGCGCAGGCCTCAGCATGCCATGCATCACACCATTCTACAGCATGCAACCTCAACCCATGACCACAGACACACTGGTCGCACAGGCCCCAGCAAGCCATGCATCACAGCATTCTACAGCATGCAACCTTCACCCATGACCACAGACACACTGGTCGCACAGGCCCCAGCATGCCATGCATCACACCATTCTACAGCATGCCACCTCAACCCATGCCCACAGACACACTGGTCGTGCAAGCCTCAGCATGCCATGCATCACAGCATTCTACAGCATGCAACCTCCACCCATGACCACAGACATACTGGTCGCACATGCCACAGCATGCCATGCATCACAGCATTCTACAGCATGCAACCTCAACCCATGACCACAGACACACTGGTCGCGCAGGCCTCAGCATGCCATGCATCACAGCATTCTACAGCATGCAACCTCCACCCATGACCACAGACACACTGGTCGCACATGCCACAGCATGCCATGCATCACAGCATTCTACAGCATGCAACCTCAACCCATGACCACAGACACACTGGTCGCGCAGGCCTCAGCATGCCATGCATCACAGCATTCTACAGCATGCAACCTCCACCCATGACCACAGACACACTGGTCGCACATGCCACAGCATGCCATGCATCACAGCATTCTACAGCATGCAACCTCAACCCATGACCACAGACACACTGGTCGCACATGCCACAGCATGCCATGCGTCACAGCATTCTACATCATGCAACCTCAACCCATGAGCACAGACACATTGGTCGCACCGGCCCCAGCATGCCATGCATCACAGCATGTAACCTCAACCCGTGACCACAGACACACTGGTAGTACAGGCCCCAGCATGCCATGCAACACAGCATGCAACCTCAGCCCATGACCACAGACACACTGGTCGCACAGGCCCAAGCATGCCGTGCATCACAGCATTCTACAGCATGCAACCTCAACCCATGACCACAGACGCATTGGTTGCACAGGCCCCAGCATGCCATGCCTCAACATTCCACAGCATACAACCTCAGCCCATAACCACAGACACATTGGCCGCACCGGCCTCAGCATGCCGTGCATCACAGCATTCCACAGCATGCAACCTCAACCCATGAACACAGACCCATTGGTCGCACAGGCCCCTGCAAGCCATGCATCACAACATTCTACAGCATGCAACCTCAGCCCAGGACCACATACATTGGTCACACAAGTCCCAGCATGCCATGCATCACAGCATTCTACAGCATGCAAACTCAACCCATGACCACAGACGCATTGGTCACACAGGCCCCAGCAAGCATGCATCACAACATTCTACAGCATGCAACTTCAGCCCAGGACCACACACATTGGTCACACAAGTCCCAGCATGCCATGCATCACAGCAGTCTACAGCATGCAAACTCAACCAATGAGCACATACACACTGGTCGCACATACCCCAGCATGCCATGCTTCACAGCATGCAACCTCAGCCCATGACCACAAACATACTGGTCACACAGGCCCCAGCATGCAATGCATCACAGCATTCTACAGCATGCAAACTCAACCCATGACCACAGAGGCACTGGTCGCACAGGCCCCAGCAAGCGATGAATCACAGCATTCTATAGCATGCAACCTCAACCCATGACCACAGACACACTGGTAGCACAAGCCCCAGCATGGCATGCCTCAACATTCCACAGCATACAACCTCAGCCCATAACCAGACATTGCTCGCACAGGCCCCAGCATGCCATGCATCACAACATTCCACCACATGCAACGTCAGGCCTTGACCACAGCATGATCCTAGCACATCACCAATTTTCTCACACACAAGACAGGTGTAAGACACACAAATCACTAGCAAAAATCAAGATAAACTATCAACTCCTTGCCCTCTTTCACAATTATAACAGAACAGCACACTCAGAAACACACAAACGTGCGCTCATCCACACCCAAGACCCCAGTTACACTAGTTATCCAAACCAAATGACTGATGAAAGAAAGCACTTGAATCTGCAAACAAAACCCCACCCTATGAATGCTGTACAAGCATCAAATGGAATGACTTCCATACACAATGGCAACAGCCCCTTTATATGCAGACTGACCTTCTGTTAACACAACATTCAAACACAGGTGCAGTCTAATGTTCCCACCTCAACACCAATCCAAGTCAGTACACAAAACCAATGACCTAAGAAAGTACCATAACACCTAGCCCTACACTGACACCTTCTGAGGCCTCAAACACAGACTCTACTCCATGCAAGCTAAAACACACGCAGCATTGCAAACTAGACCAGCACATTGTACCTTGCGTCCACTACCAAGCACCGGTCAAATCTTCCTAATTTCATAAAGTGAAAACTGGTACCAAGGAGCACATATCAGGAGAACATGTGCTGCTAGCCACAACCCCAAAGGATACTATATTTGTCCAAATGTCCAATTGCAACAGAGTAGTGCTCTTCCCCAAAAATAAATACCATGCAACCACATACTGCTCTTCTCCAAGTTTGCAACACCAGAAACCAGGGTACTACACTTTCCGACATTTGTGCACCAGAAACTAAGGTATTCCCCTTCCTACACACGGTCACACCAGAACCCATAATTCTCTAACTCCACCAAGAACCAAGATCACCTATTGCAAGAGGGTGCTTCTACCCCTCCATTCGCACACCAGAGGAGGCACATCCCATATGTAACCCCACAAAATAAAAATGGGCCTTAAACTCCACTTCCTCAAACTGCCAGCCAGATGCTTGAACCAAATTCATGACAGTTAAAACATTAATTCTTTAACTTGAACATAATTTTTCCTCAGATTAAAATATATCACATTTCCTAAAGATCACTCAATATTTCATTACAACAGAACCCAAGTCCAACACCTCTGAGATTTTATGCGGTGCTCATTAATTACTGTAATACAGGGATCTCCTGCCTCGAACTACTGAAGTTAAGCTTTATTTCTGATATCAATTGTCTCAATATGGCATTGGAACACCCTCTTCAAAAACAGTCCTCTTCCAAAGAACTATGAAAATTCCTTTACTTTGCGTTAATTTACCACTCAGTCCTACCTCCCTGTATCTTGCTGTTCTTTTTCTTTCTGTCATGTGGTGGAGGTGTATTCTCACAGACTTGATATTTTATCACTCACTATCTTTAATAAGAAATAATTAAAAGCTTCACTTATACAGAACTCTAATTCCACAAGTAAGCGTGGCTATCCATTTTCAGCGCCAGGATATCCTTGTTGGGTAGCAGAGTGCTTTAAAAAAACACATGTAACAAAAAATATGTAACCATAATAACAAAATTAAGCGGCAGAATTAATGTTGAACTCCTGTTAAAGATAAAGAATTATTTCATTACATGGGTGGGTGTCCCAAAGGAAGATTAGTCCTGGTGGGTATGATGGGCATCTAATAATTTGGATTATATATTTCCATGTACTCAATGAGTACAAAGGCCAAATCGTTGAAGAGAAAATATATGTTGCTGTCAAAGGCGGCAGTATTCGTCGTTGGTCAAAGCAGAAAGATTTTGGGTTCTATCTTGAGCTCACAGCAGCTCAGGTGTGTACATGTCTGCTGGAGTAACGTTATAAGGAAGCGTTCTAGGGCTTTTAATCCAAAATTAGGTTTTCTTCAAAATTATTCCCTCAGGATAAAACTGAAGGAGAGAGTCACATCGGTCATTGCCAGGGTTAGGCAAATGCCTTTTATACGTGTAGGAAGCTGTAAAAAGTGAGTTGGCACAGTTATGCGGCGAAGGGATCATAAAGCCTGTTGAAATGACTGAATGGAGCCCCCGTTGTAGTGGCATAGAAGGCCAGCGGGGACATTAGGTTATGCGTTAACCTTAGGGAGCTGAAGAAGGAGATGTGATGGACAAGTTTTCTCTTCCCAATTTAGTGGAAATGTTATCAACTCTTTTGGGTACCACAATGGCAAAACACAAAATGAAGGGGCTCTCATTGCAGAATGCGATAAGGGGCCCGGGACTCATATCTCACAGATGTTCATTGGTTTTGAGCTCAATGGGGGCCCCCCGAAGTGTTGGGGGGGCTCCTGCGCTGCTGGGGCCTGCGTTACGCACCTGGGATGCCAGGTTCTTTAGTATTGTGGACATGGTATCCATACTCCATCAGATCAAGTTGCATGAAAGTTTGCAGGAGATCATCACACCCATGGTTCCTTAGAAGGCTGTTCATCTTGTCTCTGAGGTGCCAGTGTTTAAGAGGGTTATGCACAATCTAGTATGGGATCTTAATACATCCAAAGTCCTCGTTTTTGTTAAAACATAGGAAGAGCACAATCATACAGTTCATCAAGTACAGTAGGGTTTGGATATGGCATTGAATATGGAGAAGTGCAATTTTAGAAGGGAAGAAATGACTTCTCTTGAACACATTATTTCTCATAATGGGATAAGCCCAAGGAAGGCGCATATTAATGAGATTTGCAATTTAGAAATGCCTAGGAACAAGGAGGAGGCAGAATTCATGTTGGACCCCACTCAAACATTCATTCTGGCTTGATGGACTTTTACAGGTTGTTCACACCCAATAACTCAGTTAAGTCTGGGAAGGTTGTGTTAGAGTGGATTTGAGTTAATCTGGAATGATAAGTATAAGAGTCTGAGGTATTAAAAAAGCTGTAGGCTTTGGATTTGAAAGTGTATATTCTTGGTAAAGATGATCGCACTAACAGAAGCCAGTGGAAAGGGGATGGACACTGCGCTCTTACAGAGATATGGAGAGTATGAAAGGTCCATAACTT
Organism: Lissotriton helveticus; assembly: GCF_964261635.1. Lineage (NCBI taxonomy): Eukaryota > Metazoa > Chordata > Amphibia > Caudata > Salamandridae > Lissotriton > Lissotriton helveticus. Next base: position 56,213,293 of record NC_136067.1, read on the forward strand.
GTGCTTCCAGAGTGTTGACAGGGTTCAGATAAATTACTTTGTTATTGAGGTGGCGGGCTTTGCCTGCAAGCTGGGCATATATTAAATTTACGTTTTTTGTGGCGTTTGTCTTTCCAAATTGGTCTGATCGTAAGCCTCTAAAGGAGATTCTTACAAAAAAGGGACTGGTCTCATGAATGGCTGGCATTGGTAGGTGCAGCTACAAAAATAAATGGTTGTCGCAGAATATACAGAACAGCAGCGACAAATTAAGCCGTAGATTGTCTTTCCAGGTTAGTGATAACAGCAGTGTACTCAGAAGTGAACATTCATTCTGGAGGATGAAATGTAGTGTGAAGAGGGTGTTTGTGTTGCAACGCAAGATGCAATTCTGGAAGAGGAGTGGAATAGTGAGGTGGGACGTGATGAGGTCCACAAGCACTGTCGGGACTGCATGATGACTGGATGGCAAGAAGTGAGCCAGTTCTGAACTTGGTCCTTTGTTTTAATATAAAAGAGGAGTTGGCCGGAAAACTCTGGTGGAGGAATGGATGACTAGTAGCTGATTCGAAAGGAGCAATCGTAAGACCAATCCACAAAAAAGGCGGCGTAAATGCCCCCATAAATTACAGATTAATACACCTTCTTGACGTAGGTGAAAAAGTATTCGCCAAAGTAATTCTGGGATTACTTAAGGACTGGGCGGATGAAAACCAGATCGTGCCCCCAGAACAGGGAGGGTTTAAAGAAGGTCACTCAACGGTTGATCACTGCTTTTCTCTGTGGTCCATTGCGCGGAAGTCAATCGAGCAGAGGGGCAGTTTGTTCTGCTGCTTCGTGGACTTCCCCGCAGCATTATATTTTGTGAACAGGGAGCAGCTGTGGTTTACCGTGTTAGGGTATAACATCCCAGGCAATGTATTGGCCTTGATCTGAACCCTGCACACAGACAACTGGGCCCAGATAATCTTGGATGCAGAGGGAAGTTTATCTCGGAAAATCCAGATTGGTAATGGGCTGAGGCAGGGGTGCGTACTTGTCCCCCTGCTTTTTTCCCTGTTTATAGCAGACCTGCCCCTAAACTTAGGCAACTCAAGAGGGGCAAGCCCAAAACTAGGTGGAAAACATATCTCATGCTTACTTTACGTAGATGATCTGGTAATTATGGACCAGAAGGAGATTGGTCTACTAAGAAAGTTAAACATGTTTAAAGAATACTGCCAAGTCAAAAAACCTGTTATTAACATGGAGAAGACCAAGATCTTCTGTTTTGGTAGAAGAAAAACAAGGTTCTCTTGGTATCTGGCCACTGAGAAGTAGGAAAAAGTAACAGAATACAGATACCAGTGGATGTGGTTCGAGAGTAGCCTGCAAAGGTACACCTATCTTTATGCATTAAAAATGAGGGCATCGGCTTCAGTGAAGGGATTAAAAGATCTAATAGTGCGTATGGTGACATGTCTGATAGACCAGTCCTAAAGGCTTACTTAGCAATGGTTCCTCCCCAATTTTTGTACGGAGCAGAGGTACTTCATTTGAGTGGCAAAAATGGGGGGACACGGAGAAGGGAAACATTCTGAAAAATCTATTCGCTCTGCCTAGATTGTCTATGGTACAGGCAGTGAGACTAGAATTGGGAATCTCCTCATGGGGTAGAGCAGCTTGCATGGCTTTATTACGCTTCTGGCAGCGCTTGGGATCAGGTGAGGATCATAAAATCTCACAATGGTGTAAGAACGAAATTGCAAATAGTGAGCTAACCTGGTCAAAAGGGATCAGAGCCACTATCAATAAGCATTAAAGACTCATCATTATGTCTCTACCTGCCATGTCTTCTTTTCACCTCCTTATTTCTGGGTGAGGTCACTTTAACCAGAACACAAGCAACCCTACTTCCTTAAGTGGGGCGGGTATGCCTGCACTTGGGTCCTGTGCACACTGTCACTGGAATCAAGCTATACCTGGCTGATGAGCCCCAACTAAGGTAAAACCGGTCCTGGGTTGCTTGCCTTCATGTTCAGGGAGGACCTGGCTTTGCAAGGCAGTCAATACAACTCAAGTTCCATTATGACACATGCTACTACACTGCATGCCATTACAACGCATGTAACTCACTGACCAGCGCCTTCCCTGGGGTAAGCACCCGGCAGTGTTAGAATAGTAATTTTCGTTCTAATGGAACATGCGTTGTATGGTATGCGTTGTAATGGAAGTTGCGTTGCAAAAACCGTGTCGTAAAGGTATGCCTTGTAATAGTTTGCGCTGTAACATCATACATCCTTACCCCCGGAGCAGGGTCAAACCTTATTTGCATATGGCTGGGTTCAAACGGAAGTGGGATGGTGCGCAAAATAAGGATGGACTGGGATATGGGGTCAAAGTAATTACCAGTGGCTGAGATTAATTCAAACATGCCATCCATCATTTTTTGTATATCTCAATCATTAAATAGCAGTGCACACTTTCTGGTACTGAGGACAAGAAGACTGCCCTGTGTCCATTTCTCGATGTGATCTACGAGATAAGGTCTGTGGAAAGAGTCCTTTGACAAGTCAATCCTTTAACGGAAGCATCCGTTGCTTATATGTCGGAGTAGATCACACTAGATATCACATGAATATTTACGTAGATAGAGGATAGACAACACAAAAGGCCAGACAATCTGAAAACCAGGATAAACGACTCATGAACAGCAGAATCAAGAAGCCTTGACAAACATGAAAACTATCAGCTACTTGGAATGATTAATACCCTAGAGGGAAATGCAACAGCATCTGAGATAGGAACAAGGGCAAAACCTGCCATTTCAGAGAGTTGGCCAAACATCTTGGAGGTAGGTAACACATTCTAGGGCAGGGGACCAGTAAACTAGGCAGGGCTGTCTATGCAACTCAGAACAGATGCCTCACTACACTTTATCCACCACTTACCACTTCATGATGGAGCATGCGAGTGGATGGGCACTGCTGGCAATGCATCAGAATGTTTGACGTTCTGAGCCACATCAACCCAAGGACAACAACGCCTGCCCATTTATACACCAAATAAGCCACGAAAATAGAAGAATCCAATCAATACCAAGGAATCCATAGGTGATTCAAAGTAAGAAGATGAGCAACTCTTTCGGCCTGGCCACTGAACATTCTGCAACACAGGTTGTAAACTGACCACTAAATCAAAATTCTAAAAACGACCAATGTCTCCACCTGCAAAAGTCAAGCAAGGACAAAAAGTGGGAAGGAGCACAAAGGTAGGGAGGAGTTTTAAATTCTTTTAAATTATGCTTATAAGGGTTCCAATCCCATGTACAAAAAGCTAAATTCCAAAAGTATGCCTTCAACTAAGGAAGTATTCTCATGCACTGCACAAAGAATAGAAACACATTTTAAAAGAAAAGTCACTCAACACACTGTCTGTCCTATAGAGCCCGTAAAACATTCCTGGTCAATTTCCGCCTCAAATCATATAATCTTCCTTAGGTACAGCTGGCAACTGATCATTCCCCTCCTGTTACTCGGACCTTTTTGGTGGATTAAATGTGCCTTCATGTGGACACTGTGGGTCCTTTGTTCTATAAAAAGCACCCGGCCTCCCTGGTCCAAGGGTCTATGGTGTACACACACTTCTAGCAATAATCTCCGGATTGCCTCAGTTGTAAATCTGTAGTCAAGCAAGGATAGTGCATGTAGGGCCTAGATCCTGTTCTACCACATGCTCTGAACTGCAAACGGAAGAGGAATTCATGTCTAATGGGAACTGTGTGTTTTATAGTCCCATCACACACCCAGCATGCTTAAAAATACAGATCCTCAACCTATATCAAAGATCTAGTGGACGAATGTTCTCCCTGGATGCTAACAGCTCCACTTTGATCATCACAGCATCCAATTTGAAGTCAGGTGTATGAGTAAGGCTTATTTACAGGGGAGCCAGGAGTGCAAACCCAACCATTTAACTACAGATGCCGGGTGAGTTTCCACAATGGATTACTGCATTCACTGCAAGCATCTGCGTTTGACCTCAATGTCAGACGTTCAAGTCTCACCAGGCTCACTCGGCCTTTCATCCTTCCGAGGTCAATCATTTGAGTACCATTGAGTTAGGTATTTGTTATATTAGTGCTAAGATATCCTTCTGGGTGAATGTGTGCTACAGAATACACATTATGTTGTGGAATGCTGCTGTGGATCACTGCATCATTGGGCTGAATATCCTGCGAGAGGCCTTGAAGAGGCAAAAGAAGTGCTTTGAGCATCAAAAAGTTATATTTTGATTTCCGAGATCAAAGATTACCGACAGACATCATCACTGTGTGGGTGCATCCAAAGACTGAAAAACAAGAGTAAATACGACATGATGGGATTGATAGTTTGCTGAAGGCGATCCAAATTAAAGACGATCAGGTACTCTAAACCACTGCAGGGAAGGGACGGGCTGAAGATGTTTTAGTAGGCATACAAGTTAAAATATATAGATCTCTCTCTGGAGAGGGTGAGGATAAAACCACAAGCAGTCTCCAACAGAAGAATACACAAAAAGGACACTTAATAGAGTATTAGGTCAACTGCAATATCCATAGGTCACCTCACCCACTTACTGCTGCGGCATGCTTCATCATCTGTGACCAATTCACACCTAGGTAGGTATATACCACCTTGGTGGACTCAACTGATGGGAGGGAGTTCAGATAAAATTTACTAGACCATTGCAGAGATCCACATATATCAAAGATATCTTGGGGAATACTCATTAAGGGATTTCCACTTCATCAACAAGGTGTCCCGGATATGATTAAAATGCTATAGTGTGGATGTTACATGAGCAATAATGAGCTATCCACCCACCTATATTTTACCAAGATATGTCGAAGAGCCTCCTTGTACTGAAATGGCTGCCGCCACATTTCACTTCATGTTGCGGCAGCCAATCAGAATGCAAGCTCCTGCGCGAGTTCACGGTAGCAAAGCGGCTGATGGAAAAAAAAAAAGCCCCCTTGGACAATCCGATCGCTCTATTACTTGAAGCTGCGTGACAGCAGGATTCTTGCGAGCCTGCTTTGAACCCAACCATTCAGCTATACAACGTTTTTAGGTCTCGCCTATTCTATCACGTAAGTGATAAATAGGACGAGAGTATAGAGGCTCATCCAAGCTCTGACACCATCGCGGATTTCGTCTAGTGCATGTGCTCGTGCACGCGCTCCCTGAGCCGCCTGCCTCCAGAGCTTCACTTCAAAGGACTCCGCTCCCCCGCCCCCTGCTTCACACGTTTCACGGCCGCCAGGCCGTGTTTCGCATTTCTCCTCCCCCCCTCCCCACAGCAATGCCAAGCCAAGCCAAGAGCTTCCATGCTTTCACTTTCACGGCCGCGAGGCCGTGAGCTTCTCTTCAAAGGGAACAAAGGAATGCGCATTTCCCGGCACTTGCATTTCCCGGCCGCTTATCATTATTAGTCAGTGAACCTTTGTCAATGTGTTAATTGGCCCAGACCACACGGGTGCTGCTGCAGTGGACATCACACATGGTCACCGTACTTTAAAAGCTACCAGCAGCAGTAGACCGTGTGTGCTCTCTGCACTTCTTTCTATTTACTGTTGATGTAAATATATTGTTCTTTTTCCTGATACCCGGCTAAAAAACTCCGAAGAGCCATTGCCGTGCACAGCCAGGCCCAGTCACCGGGACGGCACCCGCGTCCCATGATTCTCACAAAGAATCCTACTGTAAACCTGCACCTCCCCCTGCCCCAGCACAACTTTCCCATTCACAGCAGCCACAGAGTGAAGGCTTCAAAATGACTGCCGTGAGCTGATCATTTCTATCAGACGCAGGACTCTGAAAGGGTACCCTGCAGCAGGCTGCATTACATCACCTAACATTGACGGATTTGCATTCAACAGGATGTGGCCTCAGGTTTTCTGTCTTGGGGAAGTACTATTCAGCGCCTCGACACGAAAAAATGTAGTGCTGATGCAGCAAGTGCCAGGTATCATCAAATGACCCCTCGTCAGCAGTATTAGGTTATTTGAGAAGAAAACCGTTGTGTTCAGGCACACAAAAGGCTTGTGAAAAGCGTTTTACATGTTTGCAAACTATTTCTGAATTATTCCACTTTTTAGAGTGCTCTTCGGTATGTAGGGTTAGACTAAAAGGAATTTTTGGTGCCTTTCTGCCCTCTGTTAGACTCGTTTTTGTGCCCTTCTGCCCTCTGTTAGACTCGTTTTTGTGCCCTTCTGCCCTCTGTTAGACTTGTCTTTTGTGCCTTTCTGCCCTCTGCATCACCACATTATCCCTCAGCACCACCACATTATCCCTCAGCACCACCACATTATCCCTCAGCAGCACCACTCAGCAGCACCACTCAGCAGCACCACTCAGCAGCACCACTCAGCAGCACCACTCAGCAGCACCACTCAGCAGCACCACTCAGCAGCACCACCACATTATCACTCAGCACCACCACATTATCACTCAGCACCACCACATTATCACTCAGCATCACTCCGCACCACTCAGCACCACCACAGCACCACTCAGCACCACCACAGCACCACTCAGCACCACCAGAGCATCACTCAGCACCACCACAGCATCACTCAGCATCACTCAGCATCACTCAGCATCACTCAGCATCACTCAGCATCACTCAGCATCACTCAGCATCACTCAGCATCACTCAGCATCACTCAGCATCACTCAGCATCACTCAGCATCACTCAGCATCACTCAGCATCACTCAGCATCACTCAGCATCACTCAGCATCACTCAGCATCACTCAGCACCACCACAGCATCACCACAGCATCACCACAGCATCACTCAGCACCACCACAGCATCACTCAGCACCACCACAGCATCACTCAGCACCACCACAGCATCACTCAGCACCACCACAGCATCACTCAGCACCACCACAGCACCACTCAGCAGCACCACTCAGCAGCACCACCGCAGCATCACTCAGGGGCTCCACAACATCACTATGCGCTACCACAGCATCACTGAACGCCACAGCATCACTCGTCACCACCACAACATCACTCCGCGCCATCACAGCATCAATCTGTGTAACCATTCAACAACTGGTTCAAATATGTTCTCTCAATGTTTCAAGCTTTATTACAAATGTCACAAAAAGATGTTAATATTTCACTTCTGTTCTTGGATTTTCGTCACAATAAAATACACTGAACATAATCTTCACAAAAGTTATTTACAAAAGTTTAAGCTATTGCCATTATAAATTACAATCACTTGTATTTAAGTATTAATTATTAAAAAAAATTAAAAGCCATTGTTATTTGTAATATAAATACATCTAAGTCACTTCAATACAAATCATGTTGCATTACAAACGCTATAGGTGTCACATTTGTGAAAGTTATAACTATTGGCATTGTAAATGACAAAGCTATTAATGTAGCTATTTTCAAAACCAACACAAATAAAAAAATGTAATGTACAAGAGCAATAGCTCAAAGTTTCCTAATGTGAGACCTATTGCATTGCAAATGCTTGTTTAACCTTAATTTCTCAAACACAACTAAACTGATCTACACCAGATCATGAAAAGCACACTTTCTGCACCAAAGTCAGGCTTTCTCCCAAATAGGTATAATTACATTAATCCATTTTCACTGTATCGCTGTTCAATTTTCCTGTGGAAGAACGCATGGGGAAATAGATTTTTTGAAAGCCCCCTTTTTCATACCTCTGTTCCCCCCTGCTTGATGAACCACCCCAAAGATTCCCAGGAAAAAACTGAGGTGGATGAACTTTTTTCTTTGGAAAAGTTCATGAAAACTCGTCAAACAGCGCCAAAGTAATCCGCAAACTAAAACAAAGCTCTTTCTGTTTCAACTAGGTCCCTACTATATATAAACATAGTGGCAAATGCCACGGAGTAATTACTATATAATTATATTAGGCGAATATTTGATATGTATCAGATTCCATTTTTTTACAATTCTTAGTTTACAGTAAATATATTCCAGTTGTAACCATACTGTAAATTACAGTATGGTACGACAGGGATATACATCTGTCGACGTACTATACTATAAATTAAACATTGTAAAACAATAAAATCTGATACATATCAAATATTCTGCTACAACGGAGTGAACACGCTCTGAAACCAAGGCCATGCGCCATCCCACGTTGGCCTGCCGCGTCAGCACGCGTCGCGGCACTCTATCCTGCTTATAATTGCTGATGAGCTGGGATCAGGCCCGTGCTGCAGCCCCGTTTGTTCCACCTCAGTGCACACCTATGAGGTGATAACTTATCTCTCGTCCTGCCGGGACGCTGCTCTATTAGGAGTGCCCAGGAGTGATTGGGGAAGCAGTCCCTCTAATGGCTCCATGATCGCAGGTGGGGTGATTAATGACGCCGCACATGGGGACTTTCTATCTTCCTATTGCTTTTGACGGGATTCAGTCGTGGCACTCTGCCCTCTAAACAGGCAAGGAAAGAAAGACATGGAGCGGTTAGAACACTCACACAATCTCCTACATGGCCGCCAAGACCTGGAACTCCCTCCCGGCCGACCTGCGCCTGACCCAAGACCACCTCTCCTTCAGGAAGAAGCTCAAGACCTGGCTGTTCGAGCAGTAGCGGCACCCCCCCCCCCCCCCAAGCGCCTTGAGACCCTACGGGTAGGTAGTGCGCTCTATAAATGTCTTTGATTGATTGATTGACAATCAGTGTTTTTACACCTTCCTACCAGGTCTGGTACCAGAATCTTTATCTGGGTGGGCCAACACGGGCCCAATTTATAACAATTCTGAAGGGAGACTACAAGCCCTAGAGCATGGGTACTCTCAAACATTTGCCCAGGAGCTACAAAGTATGGTCTGTGGTGTGACCGAGGGCCGCACGGATGCCAGCAGGGTGGCGGTAGAAGGTCTGGGTGGGTCAGGGATTGTGTAAGGAGGTCTAAAAAAATTATTTAATAACAGGCAAGCATTTATTTGCAGGTTAATAAATGCTTGCCTGTTTATTTTTTTCTGACTATTAGTGTTCAGCAACACATACAAGATGATGGACGGAATATTGCACATTGTGCCCTAGAGTTACACATGGACATCAATTCACCAAAAGGCCTGGGGTAGCGGAAATGACTTCACCCATCCTTGACCTTAATGACATTATAAGAAGTGACATCATATCACCTTTGGCCCTCAATCGTTCTACGAAGTGATATCATATGACCTTAACCCTCATAACATCACAATAATCGCTTAAGTTATAATAAAAGTCATAAAAAACATGACTAATACAATAACAGAACGTTGAAAAATGTCTGTTTTAGATACCGCTTGTATTAGGGTGCTGACGTCATCTGAAAGGAGATCATTAATCATTTTTCTTAGTTTTACATGAAAAATTATGTGTTCACCCGCAGAGGATAATTCCACATTTATACTTAGCTAATGGTCAGACATTTATGATTCCCTTGTGGCTGCTTGTGCAATGAAGTATGCACTGCCACTAAGGAAATAATATGATGTATGCCACATCCTACAGTATATTACTGTGTGCATCATACACAGACTAAAATACATAAAAACCTTCGGAATCGACATGCAAAAACAGCCGGGTCTGGTGGACTAATGCGTCCACTGTAGGGGCCTTTGTTCGACCTCATGGTCACAGGTTCAATTCCTGGTGGGTCCACTCAGCCTTTCATCTTTCTGAAGTCAATAAAACGAGTACCATTCAGTTGGGTAACAATTAACAACTGCTATTCAGTGCCAAGATACTCTTGGGGTGAGTGTGAATTTTACAAATCAACGTTATGTTAGATAACTAAGGTGCAAAAGAACGCTCACAGCTCTGGGCTCCGGTGCCACTGCACCTGCAGCATCATTGGCAGGTACCACCCTGTCCCCACACCAGCTAACTGCAGCTTGCCTTCAACATGAGGTAGGGTTGCCACATTGCTGTTTTCTTTTGACATGAATATTTTAACGTCTCAGCCAGTGTAAAAATAGAGAAAATAACCAAAAGTCAGCATTTTCCCCTTTAAAGTGCATACTTAGAATAGTATTTATAAAAACAATGCACTTTAAAATGTGTTCTAGAGGTTCCTTATTTACACCTGACTAGGTTTGCAACCTGGCTGATTTTTTACTGGCACCACTGGTATTTTAATGTCCCAGCTGGTACAAAAATTTGGAAACCCGCCTAAAGCAATCATTTTTAGACCTTATATGTTGTACCCAATTCAAACAGAAAATATACATGGAAAACCCTTTTAAATGGATTCTAAAGCTGCAAAGATACCCGACTACTAAATAAGAAAAAGTCATGGTACAAATGTATACATACAATTTTATTAATAGTTCTATTTAGTATCATGTCCATGCCTTTGCACCCTCTTAAAACTACAACAAATATTTCCTTTTGGAAGGGGACTACCCTACCCCAGATTGATAATGAATGTAAACAAAGTGAAAACGCATCACAATGTTTGGCCCTCCTCACGGCATCTTCTGCCGACTGGGGGGGCCATAGGTTATGTTTGGGTGGGCCGGGCCCACCCGCTAGAACCAGGCCTGCTTCTTACACTTAGCAGACTGGTCTCCAGAACCAGCATCTAATACGGATAGTAGCCGAAGGTTGAAACTCACTTCTTTATCAGTCAACAAACTGAAGTCTTTACTGTATGTTTTACATCATGGCTATCAATCAATCAATCATGCCATTTGTATAGCGCACTACTCACCCGGGAGGGTCTCAAGGCGCTTGGGGGGAGGGGTATGCTACTGCTCGAACAGCCAGGTCTTGAGTTGTTTCCTGAATGCGAGATGGTCCTGGGTCAGCCGAAGGTGGATGGGGAGGGAGTTTTAAGTCTTGGCAGCCAGGTAAGAGAAGGATCTTCCTCCGGCGGTGGCTCTTCGGATGCGTGGTACGGCTGCGAGGGCGAGGCTGGTGGACCGTAGCTGGCGGGTGGGCGTGTAGAAGGTCAGGCGGTCGTTGAGGTACTTGGGGCCCAGGTCGTGGAGAGACTTGTGTGCGTGGGTGAGGAGCCGGAACGTGATCCTCTTGCCGACGGGGAGCCAGTGCAGGTTCCTCAGGTGGCTGGAGATGTGGCTGCGTCGGGGGACATCCAGGATGAGTCGGGCGGAGGCGTTCGGGATGCGCTGGAGTCTTTTCTGTAGCTTGGCGGTGGTTCCGGCGTAGAGGGCGTTTCCGTAGTCCAGTCGGCTGGTGACAAGTGCCTGGGTGACAGTCTTCCTGGTCTCGGTCAGGATCCAGCGGAAGATCTTGCGAAGCATACGCAGGGTGTTGAAGCACGATGAGGAGACGGCGTTGACTTGTCTGGTCATCGAGAGGGAGGGGTCCAGGATGAAGCCCAGGTTGCGTGCGTGGTCGGTTGGCTTGGGTGCGGTGCCCAGGGTTGGGGGCCACCAGGAGTCGTCCCAGGCGGAGGGCGAAGATCCCAGGATGAGGACTTCCGTCTTGTCCGAGTTCAGTTTCAGGCGGCTGTCCTTCATCCACTCGGCAACGTCTTTCATCCCTTCGTGTAGGCAGGTTCTGGCGGTGTCGGGGTCTCTGGTGAGGGAGAGGATCAGCTGGGTGTCGTCGGCGTAAGAGATGATGTTGAAGTTGTGCTGGCGTGCGATGGCTGCGAGAGGTTTCATGTAGATGTTGAAGAGGGTGGGGCTGAGTGAAGATCCTTGCGCGACGCCGCAGATGACTTCGGTGGCCTCGGAGCGAAACGGGGGGAGGCGGACTCTTTGTGTTCTTCCGGCAAGGAACGAGATGATCCACTCCAGTGCCTTCTCTTGGATACCGATGTTGCTGAGGCGCTGGACTAGGGTGCGGTGGCAGACCGTGTCGAACGCAGCGGAGAGGTCCAGGAGGATGAGGGCCACTGTTTCCCCCTTGTCGAGCAGGGTCCGGATGTCGTCGGTGGCTGCGATGAGGGCGGTCTCGGTGCTGTGGTTGGCTCTGAAGCCGGACTGCGAGGGGTCGAGGGATCCGTTCGTCTCGAGGAAGGCGGTCAGCTGTCTGTTGACGATCTTCTCGATGACTTTAGCAGGAAAAGGGAGGAGCGAGATGGGGCGGAAGTTTTTGAGATCGGTGGGGTCCGCTGTAGGTTTCTTCAGGAGGGAGCTGATCTCGGCGTGCTTCCAGCTCTCCGGGAAGGTGGCGGTGTTGAAGGAGGCGTTGATGATGTTCCGGAGTTGGGGTGCGATGGTGGAGTCGGCCTTGTTGAAGACGTGGTGTGGGCAGGGGTCGGTCAGTGATCCGGAGTGGATGGTGTTCATCGTGCGGGCTGTGTCTTCGGTGGTCACCGTGGTCCAGGTGCGAAGGGTGGCGGTGGGGGGCGGTGGTTCGACGGTTGGGTGCGTGGGTGGGGCGCCGAAGCTGTTGTGGATGTCGGCGATCTTGCGGTGGAAGAACGAGGCGAGGGAGTCGCAGAGGTCTTGTGACGGAGTGATGTCGTTGGTGCGGGTGCTGGGGTTGGAGAACTCCTTGACGATCGTAAAGAGCTCTTTGCTGTCGTGGGCGTTGTTGTCCAGTCGTTCCTTCAGGGATTTCTTCTTGGTGGTGCGGATGAGCTGGTGGTGCTTGCGGGTAGCGTGTTTGAGGGCGGTCATGTTGTCGGTGGTCCGGTCGAGGAGCCAGGCTTTCTCGAGGGTGCGGCAGGTCTTCTTGGAGTCCTTGAGGTTGTCGGTGAACCAGGATGCCTTCTTGCTTCTGGGTCTGCTGGGAGGGTTCTTTAGTGGCGCGAGGTCGTCGGCGCAGGCGGTCAGCCACTGTGTGAAGTTGCGGGCTGCTTCGTTGGGGTCCGTTGTATTGGCGGGTGGGCTCTGGCTGAGGGAGGTGGTGAGCTGGTCTGCGGTGATCTTGCTCCAATTCCTGGGAGGTACCTGTTGCGGGTGGTGGTGGGTCGTGGATCTTTTGAAGCTGAAGTGGACACAGCTGTGGTCGGTCCAGTGGAGTCCGGTGGCGTGGCTGAAGGTGATGTACTTGCTGGAAGAGAAGACGGGATCAAGCGTGTGGCCGGCATAGTGGGTGGGGGTGTTGCTTGAGTCCGAGGTTGGCGAGGTTTTCCAGCAGGGCGGTGGTGTTGCGGTCCTTGTTGTTCTCCAGGTGGAAGTTGAGGTCCCCGAGGAGGATGTAGTCAGTGGAGGGGAGGGCATGCGGGCTGATGAAGTCTATGATGTCTTCGCTGAATTGTGTGCGTGGTCCTGGGGGTCTGTAGACGAGGGTGCCTCTGAGGGTCGTCTTAGGGTCGGTGTGAATCTGGAAGTGGAGATTTTCGGCTGCGGCGAAGGAGTCGTTGGCGTCGGTCGTGATGCGGATGGTGTTCCTGTGGACGATGGCGATGCCACCTCCGGTCTGGTTGATGCGGTCCCTCCTGATGATCTTGTACCCGTCCGGGATGGCGATTGAACCAAGATGCACATAAGATCCCTGCTCTCGGAAGGCATTCATGCGGGTGCACCCACAAGCAGCCTGCATGGCAGACTTGGAAGTGAGGAGGATGAGGCAAGGGGCTTGAAATAAGGAATGACGTCCTCACATGAGATGCCACCTCGGAGGACAGGTGCCTACCCTGCCACAGCAGATACAACACGAAGGCCTCATCTGCTTGACTGCACTGAGGAAATTGAACTTCCGCGCATGTGTGGTGAAACAGGCTACTTTCTGAAAAGGGAACGGACGATGCTGGCCAAAAGTGGCTGAGTCAAGAAGTGGCCCTCGGATGGCTCTGAGTGCAAGGCCTCACCTTGAATCGTGCCACGATAAAAGGACGACAACGCTCAGACGCAGAAACCTTAAATCGCCCACCATCAGATATTTCCTATGAGTAGGCATCAGGATGGCTCCTTGCCAACACCGTTCCCTTTTTATCTCTCGTGAGAAATGCACCTTCAATAATCAGAACCAGAAAAAACACGAAGGAACCAAGCTAAATGTAAAATGAGTAACGAAAGAGGTTGGCTGAGTTCAGTAACTACGTGCTGGGTACAAATGGAGGGCATGCGTTTGAATCCCAGAAAGGCAGAATGAGCCAGACATCCTTCTAAGGATGCTACATTTCAAAAATGGCAATATGAAGTACTATAGAAAAAAGTTATTGTAAGCAGCCATAATATTAACGTTACGGAAATGCCAAGATCCATAGGGAACTAAAAAAAATAAAAAATGTCACCAGCAAGATTCAATGTTTGAAATCATGGAATAGAAAATCAATGAAAACAGATGGTCAAAAAGGTCTCAAATGAAGTAAATGGTCAAAAATGTGTAGAACAAATGAATTAAACACTAGCTATACATAAAATACCATCAGTGAAAAGTAACAGTAAAACAAATTACATTGTCAATCAAGAGAAAAAACAAATGAAAAAACATTGAAAAGGTTTCAAAGTCCTCCATGATTTAAGAGTGGATCCTGGGCGAACATTCTCAAAACCTATACAAGTGGTGGCGATTTTCAGGAATGAGAGGAGGTTAAAACGAAGAATGGTTCGATATGGAATCTCAAAAGGGTTTCACAGTGTGTTGGTGGAGCAGACAGTGATTTGTAATGGTCTCACAGGGTTGGACGAGAGGACCGACTATCGTGAGGGAATGTTAATGGTGCAATTGACAGGTGTGAGGTGAGAACAATGAGGAATATAAAACAATCCCATAATTTCAAAGATTATCAGTTGTACTGAACTTTGCACATTGTCTTTCCAAAATATGTTTTTCTAATTACAGTTGTTGGTTTACTTTTTTATGATCTAAGTTATTTATTCATTATTGTGATTTTAGCTTTTCTTATGTAATTTGCCATTACTTGTGGGATATTGTAGGAAGGGTAGCTGTGTGGTACCTACACTCAGAATATTTTCAATTCCATTCAATGTTTGCACTCTGGAATCTCATGGGGCCTTTGACAGCAGAGACTGCACAGGCAACAATTGAAGAATCTGGGTCACAATATATATATATATATATATATATATATATATATATATATATATATGAAGGTGTGCTACCTCTTGACTTGAGCATTGTTTATACACTTCAAGCAAAACATATAGGTCCCAGGGGAGTTTATAATCAGTTTTTCAGAGCATCTAACCGTTATTGATTGCACACACCTTAGCTGAGGAGTATGCATGTAGAGGATGTGTACCAGGGATAAACATTATGTCATGACATGAAATATGAAATGAAATACCAGTATTTGTAAAGCGCACAGCTACCTCTGAAGTGGTGTCCCGGCGCCGGGGGCTGTCGGAAAGATTAAGCGAGCTATTGTCCAGAGTCATATGGTGCTGGGCTAACATGCCGCCGGCACTGGGGATCGAACCGTGAACCCCGTAGTCCAGAGTCAGGCACCCTGGCCGCTGCGCCACACCTCTTCCACCGTGGCCATGAAACAACTGTTCAAGGTTCAACTGTTCAACTGTTCAAAGCATCACTGTATTGGATTCAGAGCACACAGATAAACAGCACACATCGGCAGCAGCATGTGGTTAAGTAGTTTTGACACCGCTCATGTGACTGGGAAACATTTAACATATGTGAAATGAGGCAATATGAGTAAAGAAAAATAAAAGGACAAGTAACTGATGGTGTGTACATACAAAATTTTAAAACAGTTTGGAATTTACATATGGTCAGAGGCGTAGCTAGAGCTTGTGGCGCCCAGGGCTATCCCTCAGATTGCCGCTCCTGGCAGGGGGTGGCTGAGAAAAAGGACGGCAAGCACTTGAAAGAGGTCCGAGAGACACGTAGTATCGCCGCTAATAGTTACCTCGATCATGCAAGTTACATGCACATACATGACACGGTCCAAGGCTACAGAGTTGAATACACCGGTGACTGGCATTACAAAGGAGAAAACAGACTGCATGATCTATCTGGGGACTCTGAAAAACCGCATGTGATATCCATTAGAGAGCTGCACGAACGAATACCTGATAATCCCCTCAGCACAATGCATCTACAGCGGGCATTAAACGATCAAATATCATGGTCCCCCCAATTAACTGGCTTCATTTTAGCTTCTGTATCCATTAGTTAATAGAATGCTTTTCAAATGCAGGAAAGAAAACAACGAGTAAACGCAATATGTCTATCTATCTATCTAACTATCAATCTATCTATGGGCAAAGTGTAATCTATTACTTGTCAGCAATGATCTGGATAGGAGGGGAAGTGATTTACAAGAAGCAAATCCTCAAGTGTGTCTTGAGGACTATTCCCTAACTCAAAATTGGTAGTACATAACACGTTAACCTTTGCATACTTCATTTATGGCTTGTGTAGTAGTTATAAATAAATACATTTATATATAATAAAAATTTAAGAGGAGATAGTGAATTACTTCCGTACAGTGAGATGCAGGCAAACTTGAACAGGCCTTGTGAGCATCAGCAGAGAAAGTATACTCTAAAGACATAGTAGCAAATAATCTCTGAGGAAGAAGAGTGTTTTTTCCACATTAGATGGGCTGCTCTAAGGCAATCACATAAAATCTGACATTTGTTCTGTGGTATAAAATGGGAGTGGGGGAGGGCATACATGTATTAGTATACATTCTCCCCAGTAGCATATTTAATTTAGCCATATTAATTTTCACTGTCATAGCATAGATCTATATATTGTTCCATTAACATAGATGCCCATAGATATATACCTAAATACCCTTTCTCTTTACTTATACACATACATATGTACACATCACAAGCGCAAATGCACATCAATATACTGCTATTGATTGGTATTTATATGAAATCTGTAGCCTATTGTGAATACGCACTTAGGCAACCGTTCTCTTCAGCTCCAGAGCCCAAACTAGTTCTGCTTCAGACTCAACACAAAATGGCTTCAGTTTCTGCTAAATTATAGAAACAAGCATTTGCAATGCAAGAGGTCTTGCATTTACACAAGTTTAAACTATTGATAATGGCAGTGCCTTTTATTTCGGTTTTAAAAATTAAAAAGCAAATAAAAAGCTTTGTTATTTTCAATGTCAAAAGCTCAAACTCGTGTAAATGCGAGACCTACTGCATTGCAAATGCTTGTTTTATTGGAATTGTCTGAACTGTCTGCCACTCACTAAAGAGCCTTTCCTCCCCTCTGAAAACCATTTAGCTCTTACCTCACTCAGCCTACTGTACTCCAGTAGCCAGGGTATCTATGGTAGGGGTTGGCCAGCACTGACAAAGTCAAAAGCTGGTAGCCAGCTACAGACCTAATGGTTTTGCCCGTGCTTGTTTTTAATAAAGCATTTTACACCTGTTTTTTGTTAACTTCATCAACCTTTGTTCAAAGATGTTCGAACAAGATTGAAGGGATTCTGCACACTTGGAAATATTTTGATAGCTCTGCTCATTAACGGGCTCGCAGAGCCAAGCCAGAGCATTGGCTGGGTTTTCCCAGTTTATTTGTTGGGTGGGTTGGGCAGGACAGAAGGAAAGAAAGGAAGAAGGGAGGATGGAAGGAAAGAAATGAGGCAAAAAGGAAGGAAAGAAAGAAGAAAACACCAAAGGAATGAGATATGAAAGAAAGAAAGATGGAAACAAAGATATAACAAAGGCAAGAAAAAGGAAGGAAAAAAGAAAAAAGGAAAAAAGAAAGCAAACAGGAAAGAAAGAATGAAGGCTCAAAAAAGGAATCAAAAAAGAGAAAGTAAAAAGAAAGGAAAGAAAGAAGCCAAGAAAGAAAAAGGAAGATAGTAAGAAAGAAAGAAAGCAAGAACAAAAGCAAAAAAGAATAAACCAGAAAGAAGGGAAGAGGAAAGAAAGGAAAGACTGCAAGAAAGAAAGAATGCATAACTTAATACAGAAATCTACACAACCTATTTTGCTGTGAAGTAGCTGAAGTCAGATAAACAAAACGCACTCCAACAGCTATTTTCAGCACCATTGGCAGGATAACGGAACTAATGAGACCGGACTGTGCCGTTCTAACATTAAAAGCGTCCTGCTATCACTGGAGGCACTTGACAGTCCTGAAAGGCCAGGCAGGCAGTGCAGTCTTTCGGGGTGTGAGCAGCTGACAGGTTGCACATCCCTGGCTTGAAATGCAATATCAGAAAGCTTGCACAGTCGTTCACGTTCTAAGCACTCAACTGGAAGCTCTTCTCCTGCTTGCTTACCTGTCCCGCTTTTGGGGCATGAGTAGCCATCAAAATGAAAATCACTTACGGCCAACCAGAAGTACCTGGCTCTTTAGACTTTCAGGGGTTCTATAGCTTGAGGACAATACTTCTCTTACAAGAAACAGTTTATTTTCAGCAAAATATCCCACAGCGGTGGCACAATCTCTCAGGGCTTGAACCTTTGGTAAACTGCACTTGCCCAACTGAAAGTCCCTAATAGGTAGTGCTATCTGACAGAACTCAAAGAGCTAACCAGATGTGCTTTCCTGTTGACTAATCCACGACAACTGTGCAATCTGTCATGGTTTAACACCCCACACCCCTAATGTGCTTCTGTCACTCAAAATGCTAAACATGTGATGTTATTTATTGGTGCTATACTTTGTAAAAATATTTGTATATACAGAAACATTTGTTAGGTACTTTTCAGCCTGACAGCCTAGAACAGAATGTCCTTCAGTCAAAGGCTCGAGGCTAAGAAGTAATGGATGGCTTACCCAAGCCCACGCTCAAACAGTTTCTTGACAGTATGTGCCAACTTCATGCAATAATATGACTGACTATCTCAAACGTAAATTTGGGGCTCAAAAGTAAATATGAAAAAAGAAGCGAGAAAATTATAAGAAAATATTTTCAGATTGTTGTGGCAATACTTTTTACCGCATGAAAAGCATACATTTTTAACAATTGGGCACAACTAGGCTGCTCAATGTGTATGAGTAACGTGAGGTGACAATTGAGGTAATTAAAGAAGAGAATCCACCCATAGCCCTAGAATACCAAAACATTTCATTAAAAGTGGATGAATTACTTGCCTTTTTGTAAATCTCGATAGATCTCAGTGGCGCCTGCAGCAGCGTTGGGAACGCCAGCGCCATCATTTAATTTGCGGCACCACCAGCAAAACAGCCAGCACGTAGGCGCGCACCTTCCTCAAAACTCCCGGCTGCTCCAGCAGCCGAATATGACGTCCGCAGCAGTTTCGACAGTGCACTTGCAACTCAAAAACTGGGGCCGCGTGTGCGCCGCGCGGCACTGGTGACCCGTTGCGGGGCCCTTTATAATTTATTTAGGGATACGGACTTAGTGAGTGTCCCCAAATAAATTATAAAGGCCGTTGCAACGAGCCACCAGTGCTGCGCGGCCGCCGCCTCCTAAATAGTGCTGCCTGGGGCAGTCCGCCCCGCCCGCCCCACCCCTAGCTACACCGCTGCATATGGTGGTATCCAGGAATTAGAAAATAAAATAGTAATAAGCTGGAGTATTGAAAGAAAAAGGAAAACTACAGAAATTAAATATTTAAGGCGTAAGTGTTGTTGAAAAACAACTGTTCGAGAATCTTACTGATTTGCTGAACTGCTTTAGTTAATTGTTTTAACTAAGTGTTAATAGGATGTTTTAATTTATGGTATTTCTGTTATAATGATAGGTAAAATAAGTTTCTACCTTAACTGTTTTTCATCAGGACTGGGAAACTTCCAGGACCACAGAAGCAATGGGAAGAAAATATACATATTCTCATATATATATATTCTAGGTATTGAGGGGGATAGGCATGCTTCTATACTAAGAAAAGCAATTTCACTTTAATAAAATCTGTGCACTTTAAAACCCAAATTGTTAAGTCTGTGGCCTGTAGTTCTGTCACCTACATCCAGGGAAATGCAGCACCCTAGTACAGAATACATTATAAAGCAAAGAGTTTTGCGGAGGCCTGCTGAACTATGGTACACAACATAGTAAGGGCCTTGCAAAGGCTACTAAATAATGACGTTTGTGCTCACTGTCCTGATATCACATCCATCCAACACTGACAGACTGGCAGGCTCAGCTAATAGTCAGGCTGTACTGCTGTAGGGATTCTGTACAAACTCAGAACTATGCATAGGATTATGGGACCTTAGTGCATAGGGACTGAGTCATCCTACCACCTTAGTACCCATGAGCCCAGGACCGACTAGCTATAGTGTCTCACTTGCTCTCCTACTCACTCACAGAGAAACAAGTGATTAGACACCCCAGAACACAACACTCCTGACTCTCAGGAACTGCAGTTTCGCTCACACTCTTGTACTTGTCCACAATGAGATCCGAAAGACACGAACAAGTTTAAAATATTTATTTTAGCTAACATGCTCTAATATGCAGTATGGGTTCCAAAATAAGCAGGAAAATGCATAACACAAAAATACAGTCAGCATAGCAAGTAGTCCGTAAATCATGAAAGGAGCAGTCCTTATAAAAAGACAGTATAGCCTAATCTCCCGCCCCAGAATGATGATATATTAGAAGATCTCTGGGCGTTGCCTGCAGACCCCGTACCTCAGTCTATAGATGGTAGATCTACATCATAAGTGCGGTCTTGCTCTTCTCCCTAGAAAGGTCCCTCTCCAAGTGGGCGTTCTACCTATTTGGGTATTTCAATAAGACCAAAGTACGTATTCTCAAACACCAGCTGCAACAGTATGTTTTGCTAGGTTCTAGGGCCAACAAGGGGCATTGTTGATC
Organism: Lissotriton helveticus; assembly: GCF_964261635.1. Taxonomy (NCBI): domain Eukaryota; kingdom Metazoa; phylum Chordata; class Amphibia; order Caudata; family Salamandridae; genus Lissotriton; species Lissotriton helveticus. Next base: position 56,233,901 of record NC_136067.1, read on the forward strand.
GACCTTGCTCACAAGATTCAGACTAAATCCCAGGAACCTGCAGAGTGTGAACACAGCGATAGGTTCTCAAGTGAAAATGGCAAAAGAGGCCTTTGCTAAATAAACTCGTGTAGTAAAGTGCGCAAAGCAGCAGACAGGATGCAGCGTGCCTATGCTGACTTAATGAAGACGACAATGTCCCCATGGACCATGTGACAGTACCAATGCAGGAGGGGGTTTAGATCTGTGGTCATGTGTACAAAATGTCAGTTCATACAGTAAAGGCAAACCTGACATCTATAAAAATGGACCCTGCCCCAGCACACAAAAAGCTCAGGTAACCTTGTGAAAAGGAAATCAACATACACCAATGTGTTAACTTAAATAGCTGCACTGTGTTCAAGAAATTCATTTAGTTACGAAATAGCTGGCGATTAGGGTGAAGTCTGCCCAACCACCAGAATGGACAACTCCTTTAAGTTGATGACAGTTTCCTTTACATAGACAAGCGCATCACCTGACAATTATAAAATCCCATGACTGGTCCCATAGGGGTATAATCAATGCTGTGTGCGCTATAGTATGATGTGCATCTAAAATGCACCATTGCTAAGTGTTAACAAGTTATTCAGCTGCGTGTTCTACCAATGTGTGTGGATTCGAACAACTCCAGTCTGCACAGCAGGTGCAAAAGCATCCAGCCACTCACCTCCAACATCAACATGTGGGCAACAGTGCGGTCATACTGTGACCTACACAAACAGCACATATGAAATCCGGAGTATAAAGGCCTTGACATCTAACATAACAGGAGCGACACCAACAGAGTCACACCGGAGTCTGGAGAATTTCCAAACACTTATCTGCATAGCACCTTTTTAATTTGGAACTCTAGATGGGATCTTGTTATGGTGCCCTGGCTAGCCTGAGCGTTTCTTTACGGTTTAGGTCCAGAGATTAATTCCTCTGTGTTACGCAAATTCAGTACCTGTGAAAGCACAATGCTCATTCGCAGACTCCGTGCCACTACTGACCGAAGCCATGTTTAAGTTGACAACAGAAAAGTCCAATCCCTAAGAAAGGAGCAAAGGATACTACTGAGGCACTTCTAGTTAAGAGGAGTACTAATGAAATCAAGTCTACACTCGCTTGTCCATGACAGAAGCTCTTCAAAGTCCCGTGAAATCCCCTGCAAGGGAGTCAGGATGAGGATTCAAGAGCTGAAACGGGGAGCCTGACAATCCTTAGGTCTGATGGCCTTTAAACCAAGCATCGCAGCCATGAGTTAGGCGGCCATGAGCTAGGCATCTCTTCACAACCAATCAGAGCACAACAGAGCTCATGTATATGCTTCTTAAACGGCTGCTTTAATATGAAGGATTTAAGAGAAAAGGGTTCAAACATTTAAATAAAAGCCAGGTCTTGAAAGATAGATTATTTTGATTATTTTTCCGCTGTACGTATGCGCAGGAGCTTATATTTTATTTAAGTAGGCCAAACCTCTAATTTTCCATCTGAAATGAGGCAACTGCGCACCCTAGGGTAAAAGCTAGACATATTGAAAAATGTGGATTAAATCTCACAATGGAACCTCTTCAACCATATTCTTTTTTTTTTTTTTTTTTTTTTGGGTTAAAGACTTTTATTGAGCAATCAAATAAAAATTACAGAGATGGGCCCACAACCACACGGGCTGGCCGCTAATAGCAACGCACAACATAAGAAGCAAACGATCACTTTCGTGGCCAGGCACAAAGCATATACCAATTATTGCTCAAAGCATAGGACAGGACATAACAATTTTCTGTATTAATCATAAAAACAACGAACTCTAAACAAGGCGAATGCACATTAATCAAGTCAGCCCAGAAGGCGGAGGGGAGAGACACTAATCAGGAAGACAAAAGCAAATCAATGGGACTCGGCAAGGCCGGGGGGGGGGGGGGGGCCAGCGGGGAGGGCAGGAAAATCCTAAAATAACATGAAAAAATTTTCGGGAACGTCAGCCTAGGGAGATAGGGTAACATCGGGAGTGTCAACCAAGGGAGGGGTACAAATATCTCCACGATATGCATTCCACTGACCCCAAATCTTCGTCCACGCCCTGGGTCTGCCCCTAGCCACATATACGGTCTTCTCTCAGAACATGGACCAGTCCATGTTATCCTCCCACACCGAGACTTCGGGCGGTCTGGATGCGCCCCAGAGTTGCACAATGTCCCGCTTCGCGACCATGTATCCCAAGGTCGCCCATCTGGTCTGGGCCACAGAATAGTCGGTGGGTTCCCACACGTTCAACAGGCATCGTCGGGCCTCAGGCCGCAGGGCAATACCAGTCACAACAGTCATCACCACAAGCACATCAATCCAGTAGGCTGCTACCACCGGGCATTCCCAAAGAATATGCAGAAATGTAGCACTCATCCCACAACCACGCTTGCATAAGCCATCCGGGGAAAAACCCATCACAACCAGACGCGGACCAGTTACATATACCCGGTGGAGGATCTTAAGTTGGACCAAACGGAGACGGGCGGGGATGGCGACCTCTTTCGGAGAAGAGAGTGCCGACTGCCAATCCTCGTCATCCAAGTCCAATCCGTCACCGACCCAAACCTCCCTAATTCGGACCAATAAATCAGCGCGATTATTAATCAGTTTCTTGTAAATAAGGGAGATAGTGCTATCGGGCAGGTGTCCATCCAGTATGCGATCCTCAAGGGGGGAGGACTCGGGCAGGGTCACATCAGGAGCCAGAACAGAGGTCAGGGCATGCCGGACCTGCAAATACCGAAAAAACTCTCTATCACTCAAGTCATATTCTGCCTTAAGGGCCTGGAAAGACTTCAATCTACCTTTCACACAGACATCACCCACTTTACATATACCAATCATATCCCAGCGGTCAAAGCCCTTAGTAGACCAGAGACACCCCAAACGTTCAGAAGCATAAAGCGGAGTTGCCATTGTCAGTCGGTTCTCCCATCCCAAACTCACATTCGCGGCGTGCCACACATTGACTGCGGTCCTGGACGGGCCCACAAGACGGCGCCCGGCCGATCTGGAATAAAGCGCTCTATTAAAATCCCCTCCCGGCAGCTGGAGTCTATCCATCTCAAAGGCCGGATCTCGACCCGGGGAATACATTGCGTGGTTAATGGCAGACAGCTGGGAAGCCCAATAATATCTCTTGATATCGGGGAGCGCCATGCCCCCGTCATACCAAGGGATGGTAAGTTTCGCAAGGGCGATACGTGGACGCCCGTCCCAGATCAGTTGCCTTTGAAGACTCTCGATCTCTCGGAAATAGGTAGCGGGAATGTCGTCAAAAGAATTTTGAAGCGCGTAGAGGAATCGCGGCAAATACATCATTTTAAAAAGGGCAGCCCTGCCCAGAGGAGACAGGGGTAGTTTACGCCAACGGGCCACATCCAGTCGCAGTCTAAGAAGCGGGGGGAGGAGGTTACGCTCGAACCGGAGTGAGGAGTCCAGCGTAATAAAGATCCCCAAATACTTGAAGCCAGATTGGACAACCTGGACAGGAAACCTGTCCGGTAATGGGGGCAAAACACCCGAGAGAACATACACACAGGACTTAGCCCAATTAATAACCAGACCCGAGTTAGCACCAAACGAAGTAAGAACGTCAAATAAGACATTTAAAGATTTACGCGGGGAAGTAAGATACAGAAGAATGTCATCCGCGTAAAGCGAGACGCGGTCTTCAAAATCCGGTGACCAACGGATCCCTTTGAGTGAAGGTTCCCATCGAAGCCACGCAGCCAACGGTTCCAGAGCAAGCGCGAAAAGCAACGGAGACAAGGGGCACCCCTGACGGGTCCCCCTACCAAGACAGAAGGGGACAGAAACCCGACCGTTCACCACTACCTGTGCCAAGGGTTCGGCGTATAACAACTTCACCCAACCAATAAACTCAGGTCCAAAACCAAATTTCTCAAGAGCTGCCCAAAGATAGGGCCACTCTACCGTGTCAAAGGCCATCGAGGCGTCAAGCGAAGCCAAAATGGCCGGCTCCGTCAGAAGCCCCGCCCTCGCAAAAGCTCCGTGGAGACGACGTAGGTTAAGAGCCGTGTTGCGATGCGGGATAAATCCGGATTGATCCGGATGAACCAAGCCACTAATGACCGTCAAGAGGCGGGTAGCCAGGAGCTTAGCCAGGACTTTGGGTTCAACATTCAACAGGGAAATGGGCCTGTAAGACGAACAAAGGTCCCGAGGTTTACCTTCTTTGGGAATAACAACTATCGTAGCCAGACGCTGATCATATGGGAGAATACCCCGTTCGCGGGATTCCAAAAACATGGTACGAAGATAGGGCGCCACCCTGTCAGGACTTAGCTTGTATAATTCAATTGGCAATCCATTCGGGCCCAAAGCTTTGCCCGAACGGAGTGAGCGAATGGCCGTCGCTATCTCGTCCGCAGTAAAAGGGGACTCCAAAGAGACTCGGTCTAATTCGGAAACACTGGGCAGAGCTATATCACGCAACAAAAGGCGAGAGTCATCAACATCCCGTTCAGACACAGGGGTATAAACCACACGAAAATAATCCGCAAAACATTCAACTATTCCAACCGGGTCTGTCACTCTCACACCGTTCGAAATCTGAATCACAGGCACCACACGATTCGCCCTCTCCTTCTTATCCAACCATGCCAATAATTTACCCGCTTTGTCCCCCACATCATACAAACGACCCTGTTGCTCCCGAAACATCAGTTTAGCCGCATCTGTGACCAGAGACTTATAAGCAAATTGTTTCAGACCCAGGGCGTGGAGTTTATCAGATGTAACATCCGATTCTAGGTCAGCCTCTATCTCAGCAATCTCCCTCTCAAGGTCCACCACCTCCCGATTCCTCGCCTTTTTGGATTCAGTAATAAGGGAAAGGGTCTGCCCGCGAATCACCGTCTTAAAGGCCTCCCACAGGGATACCGCAGAGGAGACGGAACCCTCGTTGTCTAAAAAATAATTATCCAAAGACTTAATCAAGAGATTGCGGGTCTCGGGGGAGGTGAGGTACCATGGGTTGATAGGAGCCACCCGGCCCGCCGCCTCCACCCCCACCTCAAAACAAAGCCAGAGCGGAGAATGATCAGAGATGCCCCGGGGGAGGTGTCTAATCTCACGAACCGCCGGCGACTGCGCCGCAGGCATCAGGAAATAATCCAGTCTAGACAAACTCCCATGGGCCCCAGAGTGGAAAGTGTATTGAAGCTGAGTAGCATGCATAAGCCTCCAGCAATCCACCAAGCCGAACGTATCCAGAAACCCACCCAGCCACTGTTGGGCCAAAGGGGTGTCCCTAGGGGGGTGACGATCATGTAGACCGGAGAACACAGAATTAAAGTCACCCGCTATGAAGAGAGTACTATCAGGGAGGTTCAACAACACACGGCCCAAATCGGAAAAGGTAGAGGTCTGTAGACCGGGGGGCACATAAACGGCAAACAAGGAAAGGGTCCGACCCTCATAGCGACCCACGAGGACGGCATAACGCCCCCGATCATCAAGGATCACATCATCAATAGCTAGGGGGAGGGAAGCCCGAACAAGGATACCCACCCCCCTGGAACCCGTGGTAAACCCCGAATGTGCGGCGAGGCGATAGCCCCACCCATTCAGTGCACGACATGTATTGCCCACTAAATGAGTCTCCTGTAGAAAAACAATATCTGGAGACAAACGTCGTAGACATCGCAACACCACACCCCGCTTAATACGATCCCCCAGACCATTAACATTCCACGAAATAAACCTCAACCCGCTACCCCACATCCCACACAGCAACGCCGCAACCCCCCTCCAATGAGCATGACAGCAAAAACATCATTAGCAAGATAGAATCGCCTTGAGGACACAACACAAACATCAAACTTCCCATCCACCCACCCCCCAACAATAAAGGAAACACCCCCCACCCTGCACCCCTGCAAGAAGCTAAAAAGCCACCCCAACATGCAGTGTGCCTGTCGCCCAAGAACCCCCATTCTACAAAAAGACCCCGGAGGAGGAAAGGCTCTGGCCCACCCGCCACCCCAACAAGATAAATAACAAGGGAAACACACAGATAGTAGAGGCACTTAGGCATAGAATCCCAGAAGAAGTTACTTTACACGAGGACCCGGGCATAGACAAATAGTTCAGCTCTCTACACCACCCTCAGCACCACCCGGGTGGGCGGCGGACTCAGCCGCAGGAGGTCGGTCCGGCAGAGAGTCTAGCCAGTCATTCACAGAGTCAGGCCGATCAAAGAAAAAGGTTCGGTCATTGTACTCAACTCGCAGCCTGGTCGGAAAAAGCATAGCGTAGCGCAATCCCATGTCCCGGAGACGCTTCTTGACTCCACGGAAGCCCATACGCTGTTTCTGCACCTGTTGAGAAAAGTCCGGATAAAAGTTCACCGTGGCGTTCTCAAAGGCCACCGGGCCCTTCACACGTGATGCCTGCAGGATAGCGTCCCGATCCCTATAGTGGAAGAGTTTCGCAACAATAGGCCTCGGCGGGGCGCCTGGCTTACCCTGGCCTCCCGGAACACGATGGGCACGCTCCACTGCGAAGAATTTACTCCGCCCAGACGGAGAAAGGTAGTTCTGGATCAGGTCCTCGACCAGGAGATCAACAGAGTGCGGTTCTGGATTCTCCGGAACGCCAACCACACGCACATTACAGCGACGTGCCCTGTTCTCAAAGTCCTCCCAGCGCCGGGTCATGAAATCGTTCACCCTACGGAGGTTGCCAATCTCCGTCTGTATCTCCGAGACGTCTGCCGTGAGGCTGGATAATTTGAGATCCAATGACTTCACCTTCTCATTGGTTTTAGATAGGTCGGCCCGAATCAAGTTCACATCAATGGCCACTGTGTCGATTTTGTGGGCCAAAGCTTCATATTGTTGGCCTATCGTTTCCTTCATGCCAGAAATGGCGCCCATGATGTCCTGCAAGGACGGTTCCGTTGATGCGTCCACAATGTGGTCAACCGCACTTGGGCCAGGCAGGGCGGCTCCGGGGGACCCCTTCGCATGGGTGTAGCGGTCCATGACGTTAGTCTGGACCGGGCCCCCACGCAGGGGCGTCTTGGTCTTTCGTGTCTCTCGGTCCCCTCTGCCCGCCATGTCGGAAACCACGTCACCAGGAGACTCACTCGACCCGATGGAAATGGCCACAGGAAAGCAGGTCGTCGGGACCAAAAAGGCAGCTGCAAAGGTACCACTAGGAGAGGACCAGCCTGAAAGGAGAATAAGCCAGCCAAAGGCCCGACAGCCGTCTAGTGCGCCGGACCCAGCCCAGGCCAGACTCCCCTGCCAGATGTCTCAGTCTGAGGCAGAATCGAAACCGAAACTTAAGAGGTGGACCCACAAGTCAAATCCCCCTGCCGCTGTTGTTCAACTCAGAGACGGCCAGAGAGCCTAACCCAGTCCCGGGCGCACTGCAAGGGCAGACCCCGAAAGTTCAAATCGCCGTATCTTCGGCGCCCCGGGTCCAAATCAAATTCCAAAAATCCCAGGAAGATCAGCCCAGCGTCCTCTACATAGATCCTCGTGAAGAATCAGGATATGTTCAGGATATCATGCCGTGAGTGGCGGGGGTCCGGAGAGCGCTGTGCTCACGCGGCCATCACGGATGCCCGCCAAGCTCCTCCTCTCTTCAACCATATTCTAAATTGAAGAGTTGAGGCAAAATGCAAAGCAAATGCTAAATCTGTAAGTAAAATAAATCTGAAAGCTCAAACAGCAACTTTCCAGAAAAGATCAAAATACAACAGTAACTGCTTTTAGACAATGATGTGAAACTGCAAAAATCTCCTTTAAGACACCCAAGACGTAATCCATTCGTATTCCAAGTGCTTTTAGGGGAAAGTCTACAGGTGATACAGACCACAGTCCCAACAATATGCTTTTCGTGGTTTGTGTTAGGCTCTTGAACTTGGTTACTCACATTAACTGATTTGAGGATTAACACTAAACAGTGGCAGCTCTTAATCTGAAAGCTACTCGGTCGTCCAGTGCAGTGTCAGGAACAGCTCCTACTTGAAGAGGTAGGTCTCTTAAGCATAATAGTTTACCAAGCATGTCCAGGTAAATTTAAAGTATTTGGTCTTGTAGGTCTTTAAAAGCCTATTACATACCCAGCAACCCCAATCACAGCATGTATGTTATCCTTCGCAAAGAAAACCCAAAAAACTGTTCAACTGCCTGGTATAATTCTTCAATTTCTGCATAAACATCTCCACTGCGGTTTCAATATTTTATGGCTGACGCATCTGAACTATGCAGTCTCGCATGCAGTCCTTATTCTTTCCTTCAGTTGATGCTTCTCAGCTGCACAGTCTACAGTGTCCTGCTCACCAGGATGTATGTGTTGATGTGAAGTTCTCTTCATCTGGGTGTTCCCTAATAAGGCCAATGGATGGAGCACATATCAGGTGTCCTCCTTTCTTCTATTAACTTCTTCCGCCTTTTCATGACCATTCCTCCTGTAGCCATCTACCTTGGTCGGTCTACAAGAAACAGACTGAGTATTCCCTCAGTAGCACTGTGATTAGACCCTCATTTCCCTTCTATTCTAGCTGGCTTCCTTTATCTTGCTTATTGTTTGAGACAGCCTCATGAATGCTATTGCCGCAGCTTTCCTATTATCTTTAGCACCTAAATTTCCTCCTTGTAGGTCTTGGATGCTACATACAGGTTGAAGTCGGGGTATTCTTTCTTTGAATGTTTTTTTTATTTTTAATTTTTTTAAAAGCCACATATTGTACTGTGTGTTGCCGTTCTGTAACTTCAGAGAAGTTAAGCACTCAATTAGGCGGGTGAATATACACTTGACCAATATTCTTCATGCCCTGGTTCCTTTTTGACATAACTTGAAAAATGCTTTCAGACGTTTTCTGAACTTTACGTGGTGGGGTTTTGCTCATAGGTCAGATCTTTGAATCCCCAGAGATCTCCCACCTTATTAAATCTTTTTGAAGGACTGTGGGCTCATTTTATGGGAGTATATTCAGCAAATGTATCTGGCAGAGATGAGTCAGTTTTTGCAGGTAAGCTGGACCTTTCTTCCACTAGACTCTGTGGAAGGAGCAGAGGACCTTTAATTTAATCCTGGGAGCTAATGGAGCGCTGCAACAGCTAGTCCTGCTAATTTCTCAATAGAAAATAGAGTATGATGTTACAGTAGTGTAGGCGATCTTGGAAACAGGATCTTGTTAGCTCAATTCAGAGTCCAGGAACTACTACTAGTGTCCAGCTCATTTCTCTTCAAAAGGCAGATGAACAGTAACGAATACCTACCAGGACACCTCATTAAGGCAACAAACAGACCGCTGTGCCCTAGCATATACCAGAGATGTGCTGATAAGACCTAAAGCACATAGTAGGGTAGCACTGTACAGTAGACACTATGGTAGAAAGTTAGATAGCCTTAAGTAGCGTCTCTCAACAGAGAAGCACTTCTCTAGGGATGAGACCCTTATTTACTTAGACATCAGTTAAAATATGACAAGACTAGACTTTTACCTGGAACTCTGTTCGAGTACATCAGAGCGACCAGGTGGAGAAGCATGCTCAGTAGCTACTCAGATATTTGCAAAGGCAGCCCCATTAAAAAGAGAAATATCTACGCCTATTGCCAGGAATGAAACTCTGACGCTGAGGAGATAGATCATCAGGGACATTTGCAGATCTTGCAATGACTTTGGGTCTTTTACAATGACAAGTTACATTTTTTTGGGCAGATTTCCGCATTATCAGAAGGCAGTCATTGAAACGGACATTCAAAGTATTGGTCAATGTGACAGGTCATTTCCAGTATTAATAAAAAACAAAATATACAAAAGTCCAATATTTACCAGGATCTACTGCAGTTCAGCATCTTAAAGGCCTGGAGATCAGATTAACTGGATGTAATGATACATTGAAAGGAAAGCAGCAAATCCTTTTGTATACAGCTAATGACCGGTTTCACCTTGTGATTACACACCACCCTGAACTGGAGATGCGAGAGGCAGACCAAACTATACAATGTAGAGAACATCATATGCAAGCAATAGGTGGACATCGGCATGAAGAGAGGACAATGCTATGATGAGACAAAACATTTCCAGAACAGTCAAGCAGTCAATAGAACCTTAAAATGTTTGGGAGTATGAGATAAATGAGGTGTTTGTTTGCTATTTGCACTGACTATATGCATCTTTACTGGAGTGCCAGTTCTCAGCAATGCAGAGAATCAAAAGGAAAATGCAATGCCACCTTACTAAGAACTGGCAGTCCAAGTCAAAAGGATTTAGTACATTTAGTTGCACTGTTAGCTTCAAAGGGTACTGCTGGGTGGGACAGGCACTCCAATGGAAGAGGTGTAAAGTGGGGGCAAGCTACTCTCAAAGTACCAGGCTGACTCATGACTAAAGCGTATACTGCTTCATGCCTCGAGATGTTCAAAAACTGCATGCTAAATGTAAACACTTATCCTGTATCTTGAGCTAAGCAGAACAGACAAAACAGAAACAACAGGAAAATCATTTAAAATAAAGTCCAACTAACCTGAATCACAAGACCTTTTGGTTGGTGTGGTTAATGAAACATGAGCTGTGTCTGTGCATGGTCCACCTAAAAACAGAGACAAACATTAGGGCAGTATCCAACAGCTGGGACATAAGATAAGATGTCCGACTAATAGACAAACCAAATAAACAGTGCAGCCTGTTCACAAATGCATTTTGGAGGACATAACATTGAGCTCCTGTAGAGCTCTTTTAGTATTCTTACCTTTGTGTATTTGTCGAAAAACATCAAAAGTGGGAATAAAAAGGGATCATGCATATACAGTTAGTACAGAGAGGAAGGACGGTGCCCTCTTTGCACCTTTACCCCCTAGAAGGATGTTGGAAGTTTCCGGGACGATTAACAAAGACACGTAGCAATACGTGAAAGAGTATCCCTGTAGTACTACTTCCCCTAGAATGGTTTTCGTGACCCATCCACAGTATTTTCTAGTTAAGTCACTTGGGGCACCTCCAATAATACTAGCAGAGGAGTCTCAACATGCACTACCAAAGCTTTTAGCTATTAACCATGTCAGAGATCTCTTCAAAATAATAACTCGCTTATGGAATCAATATCAGACGATAGAAGGCAACCAATTATGACTTATCCACCAGCTTCAACTGCCTGCGCATCTTCCGCAAGACCTTCAAATGGATGCCCCCAGATTGCAGAAGAAACGTCACCAACGCGCTCATAACAAGCAGACTAGATAACGGCAACACCCTATACACCGGAATAAACAGAACCCTTCTACACAAACTTCAGGCCATCCAGAACGCCGCAGCTAGATTCGTCCTCGGAACACCGTGCCACAAACACATGACCCAACACCTACGAGACCTCCACTGGCTCCCCGTCGAGAAGAGGGTCACCTACAAACTCCTCACCCACACCTACAAATCCCTCAACCACATAGGACCCAAATACCCCAACGAGAGAGTCTCCTTCCATGTACCAAAGAAGAACCTCTGCTCTGCTGACCTCGCCCTGGCAGAGGTCCTGCGCATCCGCAGGAACGGTACAGACGGGAGTGCCTTCTCCTACATCGCAGCCAAGACCTAGAACGAGCTCCCTGTGAACATCAGACGCTCCCCAACCCTGCACACCTTCAGGAAGGACCTCAAGACCTGGCTCTTCAACTGATACGGACCAGCCCCTGCCCCCACCCTTGAGACCCACAAGGGTGAGTAGCGCGCTTCATAAAACCCCGGATTGATTGATTGATTGATCTCTGCATTGCTGGCCGGCTGAAAGGGTCACAAACTAGTTAGTAAGGAGAGAACCAGCATAAGAGAAACTTATAGATCAAAAAAGATTTTCTGTGGAGACCACAGTTTTGTACATTTCTTACAAAAACCGATATAGGTTTCAACTTTGAGGCTGTCCTGGATATCAAAGAGGAACTTTTAAAGTAAGCCTGGCACATGCCTGCGGTCATCTCAACTTCCTTAAGTAGAAACACAGTTCCAATGGTCACTAATATGGACACTACACAAGCAGGTGCCAACTAGATTGAGTATTTCAAGGGCATTTCCAAGATATGGGATTGTTATTCTGATTCATCCATGCTTGCTCCTGGCAGCATTCTTGCCCTGCCTGATGCAGTAACCAAACATAAGCCATCTGTCCTAGCCGATATAAACAACATTCGTACTAGTACAACCAAATGCCATGGTGCCATTGCACCTGAATTTGGCATCAAGAACAAAATCATATTGGCAAAATTAGAGGAGGCCTGGCCGTCATCCATAATAGAAGAAAAGAAAAATCACTGAAAATAAGCAAGATGTCATCCTACTCCAACTATCACTTATCCTTCCTCCTAATATATAAACCAGCAATGCAAACTTTGAATATGTCTTACTAGAGACAGTGACCAAGACCCGTATGAAACACCCACATCTGCATTCTTTCAGACAACATATGATCTCATATGATTTGGCACAAAAAATCTACCCACAACTATCACAACCAACCATGAGGACTTAAACCTCCAACAAACTGTTTGTGGCCCGACTCACTATGTTGGACACACTCAGATGTCATATTTGCTCCTTTGGGACAGGCTGCAATTATAGCCAACACCCCCGTAAGCTGGAGCAACCACAACACTATCACATTCGACGGCGAAACCAAAACTCCAACAACAATAAACACTCATGCAGGCAATGGAAAACACTGGACGTCCACAAATTCAGCTCCCAACTTGACACACCCCAACAAATATGTGACCTCAAAAGACACACACCATCTACATCTGGATCCCCACTACACTTACATATCAATACAGACCACATACAGGGTTAACGTAAAAATGACATGAAAAGAATGAAACCAAAAGTCAACTTACTACAACGCAAGTGGAGAAAATCAAGAGATAACACAAACACCACAATCGCAAGACTTCAGTGACAAAATATTTATTGAATTGATCTAAAAAATTAGAAAGATCTAATATTACTATAACGAGAACACAGCCACCACCACCCCAAACATTTGACCAAACCACCATAAAAAAGAGATAAAAGCAATCTTCCAGGACTACATACTTTTAATACAGTCTTAGAAAAAGATTTACTCTACATTATCCTCACAAGCAGACCATTAAAATCATCTTCAGACCTAGTACCTCCAATTATCTTTAAAGATATCCTTCATAAAGCTGTGCAGGGGAGGTAGATACAAGCTGTGCAAGCCCCAGGAACTAAGTTCATTCCCACACGAGCAGAAAACCTTAAAACCTGCCAAATTAGACCACTCTTCAAAAAGAAAAACTTTGACCCAACTGACGGAGCAAACAGGACTATATCAAATGGACCATTCTTAGGAAAAATGTCTGAAAGAGCTGTATTTACCGAACGTCCAAAATTGACCGTACAAAATGACTTGATGTCTGACCAACAATTCCGTTTGAGACCAGGCAGCAGTACAGTCAGCTATATCCACGTTGGACCTAAAACTCACATTTGATAAGAACAGAGTGGTCCCGTATTAGTTCTGGATTCATCACTTGCAATTTACACTGCCCACCTCAACATGCTACTCCAAAGATGCCACCATCTCTGAATACATGAAAATACTCTAAACTTAATTGCTACTCAACCTCGAGACAAAGTGTGATTTACCTACCACCGTTCACATCTGCTCCTCACATCAGCACTGTGGTATCCCTCGGGGGTCTATCATATCTGTTCTATTATTCAACATCTACTTAACCCTTTAGCCAAACCTGGTTAAATCATTCAACTCACTGTTACACCTATGCAGATGACACAAATTAGTCTAAAAATGTGTGGCGAGCAAAAACTCTACAACTCAAAACTTGACGACTGTGCCATAAACACGAGGATGATCAAACATCTAAAACTCAACATTGTAAAGACAGACATCACGATTTGCAGGCAATTGCAAGAATACCAGTCTACTTCCATATGGCCCAAGGAACTCGAGGCCCTCCAACAACATCAAGGTTAGTCAGAAACCTAGTGGTTACCATGGATTCAGGCCTATCATTAATGCCACATGTCAACATAATTAAGGAGCACATTCTAAACAATGAACCTACTGTGTTGCACCTTCCCCATAACGTGGTTACTAACAAATACTATAAAATATCCTCACATTTGTAACCTCCAAGTTTGGCTATGGCAACAGACTAGATGTTGGAGCACAAAGATTCATCATGCACAAACACACCTAATGGAAAATACTGCTGCAAGACTCCTTCTCCACTGTCACATGAGAACACATGACACCAGTCCAACAATCATTTCACTGGCTAACTAGAGCTAGGAGGGCAATGTTCAAGGCACTCTGTATTGCCCACAGAGCCTCTCAAACAAAAGGAAAACTATACCCACGAGCAATGCAAACAAAACAGGATTCTATGCCCAAAGCTTGAATCAGGGGTCATCATACTACCTTACCATAAGAAATCTATAGGATGCACTTCTTTCTCAGCACAAGCCACCAAGCTCTGGAACTCGCTACCTGCCAGGATTCTAAGTATTCAGGCACATACACACTACAGAAACCAGTTGAAAGCATGACCATTTCCAAAATAACCATCATCCCACAACCATGGAATAAAACCCAGAAAGAATCTCACTTTCAAGTAAATACTACAGCTTACAACCTTCATATGGAACAGATCTAGCAGCACGCTACTTTCTTTATCCAGGTTAGCTAACAAGGGCTGCATCATGGTTAGCCTGAGTATTATACAATAAAGTCAATTCATATATAACCCTTCTGGGTCAGGTTAATACTGATACCACACAAGGGGCTCCACAACACCGGACCAGCACACTTCAACGGACGACTCACCTTCTACATCCCGAACCGCCAACTCCACTCCGCTGACCTCGCCCCCGTCCCCCGCTTCCGAAGAGCGACCACCGGCGGCAGATCGTTCTCCTACCTCGCCGCCAAGACCTGGAACACCCTCCCCCATCCTCCTACGGCAGACCCAGAACCTACTAACCTTCAGGAGGCTACTCAAGCCCTGGCTGTTTGAGCAGTAGCATCACCCCCTCACCCCCAGTGCCTTGAGACCCTCACGGGTGAGTAGTGCGCTTTACTAATCTCTTGATTGATCTTTATTGATTGATTCCATAACATTCTGAGGACGGCAGCCAACTACAGCTTAATCCCTTATAGCCACATAAGAAATATCTGTTACGGGTCTTAGCCATCATCCAGTACTGTACCAGCCATCGCCAATTGAACAGGCATGGAATAATTTAAGGGATCTTTCACATACTGATGACCAATCGGAGGATTCCAACCTAGTCCACTACTGCAAGTCCTAACCAGCTACATGCAATAATTGCTTGTTTACATCTCACAATGACATTCAGATATGGGATGATAGAAACAGAGCCCATCCCAGCAGATCTCCTCATCACTTCTGATTCCACCCACACCTGCTCAGGATAAAACATTTTTTTTTAACAAAACGGCAGTTTGAAGCAACCGTTCCAGAAAGGGGCCTGCAGAGCTGCTGAAAGCATGCTGAAAACCATAAACATTTTATCTCTCACACCTTCGTGGACCACACTGCTTAGTACTACGACCCATGACACAATAACTGCACCTTGGTGGTCATCATACACGACATGAAAACACTTCTCATATAGGATCAATAAAAACAAAGACAACACCGTTCCAAAGACACACCATACACTGCGGAGATTACGGACCATGTAGGCAAGAACTTCTGTGCCCCATATAGAGATAGCAAAATCTATATAAATACTGCAACAGAATACAATTAATAAAATCCTTAATAAAAGCATGTTGCTTTCCAAAAATTAGCCAATGTGGGTGAATGTCGAAGTAGAATACCACAAACACAAATGTGTTCTGTGGGGAATACGTAACAGTACAGTTTGATGGATAATATTTTTCAGGTCAGTATAACAATACACAATTTCTTCATTTAATTTTTTTAAGGTTTTTTTGTAACGTTTTTTAACTTCAAAAAGAATTACATGGGAAATTGTAAATGTAAATAATAAAATAGGCTTCTGAAGGAGTTAACCAAGGTTTGTAAGTTTCAAAAATTGGATCAAGCGCATTAAAAAGCTATAGATTAAATTACATTAAAGGCTTTAGATTCAATTACCGCTTAATACAACTGCAACTCTTTACCAGTGAAACCTACTGATCTTTACCCCGACATCATGAACAACACAAAATACCATCCACTTCCACTGTATCTTGCCAAAACCATTTAGTTGCCATGAGTACTCCATTTATATTAAGCTCAAGGAGCTCAACGTGCAGTTCTCTTAACAGTTACGTTAACAGTCTTACATGGGAATGGATGGTCATTAGTATGGTCTTGAATTAAAAATACCTAAGCCGGTTCCTGATCAGGGATTATGGTGAGCTGGGAGGAGTCCTCTCTCAAAATCCTTGCCGCACAGACCCATGTTCTCGAATCTATCAACCAATGAACCATATGTGGGTGCAAGTGACACCTTTATGTCATAACTATTCAAAATTTAGCTAGGGTCATCTGCAAAGCCGGATATGGGTTTTCAAGTTAGGTTCTCTTTTTCAAAGGTAAAAGCTCCAAAAGATATCATTCTGGAGACCTATAGAGGTTTCAGCCAAGAAAGTAATTAAAAAGGTTAAACACTGTATTCAAGAACAAGTTATAATTACACAATCCTATCACAAGGGTTTGTAACAGCTTACAAAACAAAATCGAAATAAGACATTGCTTCTCTCCTTCCCAAAAAAATATCTAAAGAACACCTGTTACTAAAACAATCAACCAGTTGCAATCCTATGGCCACTACTGTTTTAGCTCAACACTGAAGAGAATAACGAGTCCCAGCCACAGGTTATGATTCTAGCAGAAAATGTATTCGTATTGAAATAAACCTGTCACAGATCTCCAAGGTTTAATCACTCTGATAAGATAAGAGTTGACAAGGTTTTTCATGTATTTACTGATGTTCGGATGGAATGGTTTGACAATTGGCAGAGGGCTGGTCCGAGGGATAGTTTTATGGGCTTCCAAGCTCTGGGTAGTCACATTCATGGCAGAGTTTGACAGGTATGGTTGGAGGATACTACAAATTTTGATGAGTCTCTTCCACCTGTGTTTTCAATTTGATATATCTTTGACAGCAGAGGCTCCGGGTTGGCTGCAGCCAGTGGATGGGTGATAACTGGATATGAGGGCAGGTGAGGTTGAATTAAAGAATGGGGAAGAGAAGCAGGCAGGGGCACTTTTCTCATTTCATTTAGAGATGAAACTAAAAGGTGGAGGAGATTGAAAAAATTCAAAGGTTGAGGTGATTTATTTTTATTTCAGCTGAAACGTGTGATAGAAATTTGCAATAATTCAACAATGTTAGAGTAGCTTTGGCTCTGAAGTTGTGTCACCAGTTGAATGTCATCTTTACCCCACAGGGGTGTCTTTTGAGAAGAATAGGAAGTCTGCTATTATAATATAATAGTATTAATATGTAATGAGGGTTCCAGGGAAAATGTCTCAAGATGAGCGGAGGAAAGAAAGTTGCAAATTACAGACATGGTATAAGAGAAGAACCAGTATTCTGGAAGTGGAAAAAAAGAGAAATCAGAAGTAGGAAAACATTGAGGCAGGTCAGTTTTAATAGAAACTAATAGTTTAAAGACACAAAAAGGAGTAGATTTAGCTTAGCTAGGATGCGTATATATGGCATTATCAGGTTTGCTTGAATCAACAGAAAATTTATCAGGTTTGCTTAACTTAGTTGTATGACAGGCTTTAATTGAGCCGTCCTATGTGAGATGAATCTTAACAAATTTTGGAGTGAAAACAAATTAAGTCACTTCAGGCTAGGGATCAGAGTGTGGCCGTCAATACTCACAGTACTATGGGGCAAACAATGAGGATGTTGTAGCTCGGGCAAACTGGTCTTAAATCAACAGGGAGGCTACTGGTGCTGTGGAGTTGCGGGGAATAACTGAGCTGAGGCGACTTTGCAGGTATTATGGTAATTTGTTATGCTTGACAGAGGCGTTCATGGATGAGGTGCATCCATCTAGTTAGCCATAAAGTCCAGATACGGCACATACATCAATAAACATTAGATTTCTTTTGTGATGTTTTAGTCCTGTTTGCACTGTGTTCCATAATGAAGTTGCTCCTAAACAGTGGAATATGCAAGGGGTATTTTGACTGGAGGAGACTGTTGGGATACATGTATGATCAGGAGTGCATCCAACTGGATGGCATGTTTGGACAGTAGGAACTCTTCGTGGGCTTCTGGAGGGAGAAGCAGCAGCTGTGAACATGGGTGCACAGTATTTTAAAGGTTTAGAGATAGGGCTTACACGTCTGCTTGTTGAAGGATCCCAAATATTATGTTTCAACTCCAACCAATGCTATTACATAATTATAGCGTAAAGGTCAAGGGATCATGATTACCAAACTATGGGTTTTGGTTGAGCATCTGTAGAATCTATTGCATCAGAAGGCTTTCAGGTCACAGACCGAACAGGTAGAACCTGTGACTGTTTAGCAGAGCCACAAAAGGATCGATAGCCACTACAGATGACCCCTACCTTTAAACTATTTACCCATCAGGTTGCATCTGCCCCATGTCCATCTGGGTACATCTGCCCGTAGTCCATCAGGTTGCATCTGCCATGGTAAAACTCATAAGGAAACAAAACAATAAATAAAGCAGTGAACACATGAACATTTTCTGGAAGGCACAACGAATTTGAGGAGTTCTTTTGGGAAGCAGCAACTGCCACATACTTTCAGGAGTAAAGAGCGTTTGCAACTTTCTTTCCTTCACATGGCATTTACCCTCTTACCCGCTGCCCCTTCCCTCCATAAGATTCGTTTTTTGTAACCACTGCAAATTTCGAGGATTCTGCCCTCATTCTGTCACCTTGGATCAGGATTTATTCCTGCTACTGACAGCAGTATCTGGGAATAGACTGACTGCCAAACGATTGTGAATGAACACAAACATGCACGTTTGGTTCTGATCGGGATCTTTCCCTGCAATTTATCAGGAATTCCTTTGGGATCTTAAGTTGCAGGATGGAACGGGTGAGCCTCTAGTACAGAGCATTCTTTCATGAATTTCAAGTTTCTTATTTATTAACAAAACCTTGGGAAGAGGAAGAAGAACCTGCCTGGCAGAATACTTTTAGGGGAGGGACCGCCCCCCTGGCTGGACCAGCCATTCATGGATAAGGACTACAGCCCTGCGGCAAGTCCCACTGACAAAGTCTGATGGAGGGGATGTTGTGAGGTACTGGATAAAGAGCAATGGGATCGAAAAGACACCCTCTCCTGCGACATTGAGAGACAGTGGCAATTAATAAAGGATAGCAATGAGATGTCTCTGCTTTTGAATGTTCTTGGTGTACAGAGAGTACCTAAATGAAGGACTAATTCCTTTTAGTTGCCTTTTCTAGCCTCAGTTAAAAAAAAAATGTCTGAATTGCTAAAGGTAGCAGTTCACTTCCTTCACTGTAACCTATAACTGTGTGCACTGATACACCCCTATTTTCCAAGTGGCACCGGAACAGCTGTGAAAGTTGAAGTGGATATGAATCCTAAACGCACCATTAGATGGCAGATTTTGGAAGAATACAACTGAATTTCAGATTCAAAATGAAGAGAAGATGCATGCAAACAAACGAAAACCAACAAGAGGTGTTCTGTGCACGCGATCCGCTACAGTTATCCTCGACTCGTCATACGCGTTTTATGTCCCACTCAACTTCAGCTCCAGGTAGAAAACATGCAGCTAAGCAAAGTCCTAGCTCAAAAACCTCACACCAATACAGGCATTAAAGGGTAACCCAGAAAAGCAAAGCATTATATCATTTCTAAATTGTCCCAACCATCTCCACAACTATTTCGGAATTAATTGGATGTTCAGTTGGTAACTTTTCGTGCATCATAAATCTTCACTCTGGCTCGGAGTGTTCGCTATGTAGATTTCTGCTTCAAATCAGTTTTTTTTCTTTTCCTGCTGCACATCTGGGGTTCAGCTATGGAAATGCTCTCATGAGATCTTGTTAGGCTAACTCCTTGTACTCTATGCCTTTGCTAAACTGAAGAAAGAAAAACTGACAGCTGAAGTGAAAAATGACAGCCAAGTGCCAACAACTGTGTGTGCAAAATACTTGTTAGTTTAAACACGTCAACACATGCTTTGGAATTTATATATGAGCTACACACATTAAAATACATAACGTCAAACAGCAACCACAAAACATTGCTGCCTATCCTGTTCAATACCACCAGAAGACATTGTAAGCTATGATGAAAACGAAAATATATTAAAACTACTGTTGTGGTTTGGGTCCTGTTGAAAAGTGTACTTTAAAGGCAGATTTTTCACCCAGAATACAGGTGGAATCACTTGAAGAGCCAGATTTGGGGCCCTAGTAACGCTCAAAGTAGAACGGATGTGACCCCTACAACTGCTAGAGTTAGCGTCGGGGTAGAGCTGCTGTATCCCTAGGTGATGAACCTACAACTTCCAATGCTGCAGCCAGGGTGTATTTCCAATATGTAATGTGAATTAAAACGTTAGTAGAGGATAATTTCACATTATTAGCATAAAGACCAGCGGTAAAGTGTGGATTTGAAAACTAAAGGCCATGTTTTGGGGGGGGGGGGGGGGGGTTAGGAAGGGAGGAGTCTAATCTGGGCCCAAAACTATCTCCAGGGTTAGTGGCCATAGCCTTCATCTGGTCCAGTTTGCCTTTTCTTCTTGGAACTGGTCAGCGGCGGCACAATGTATAAGGTTCTGTGAACAAAGCTGTTGTTCCTGCAGACAGATGCAGGGAAGAGGTGATATTTTGCTGTGGACCTGAACTGAATTTGTGTGCAGTCTCCTGCAACTGTTAGCAGTAGATTGGAGTCTGAAGAACCGGTTCTGGAGACCTGAAGGCTCACGGTTCCATGTATCAAGAATTATTCCATAGAAGTTGCGCAGTACTGCTGCAAGTACAGAGAAGTTGGAGGAATTCATTTTTCTTAAGATATTTTTGCATATGAGGAAACTGCAGGGGGCTTTTAATTTCTCTTCAGTATCAAAAACATTAACTGCTAACTACCAAAGCACTTTTGAAAAAAATACACAGCTGATTTTACCAATACATTTCCTCACTTCATTTAATATAACTTTTTAATCCTCTGATCAACTTTACTTAATTAACAAAACATTTTACTTAAAGCCTTGCCTTATTAACCAACTTGATTTCTGTCCGTTAGGTTCTTTATTTCCTAAACGGATAGTTGTATTGCCTAGTTTCTGCATTTGTTCCACCTGTGTATATATGCTGGGAGGAAGCCAGCCTGCTTGTGGCCAGCTAGCAAGGGTGCAGCTACAACCCTCACTACATCTTCTCAACGGTATCCTGTTTGTGGATCACAGTAAAACAGCATTGACCAGCAAGAGAGAGGCTCACCCCCAAACTCCTATGACCCTACAGCCCTGCCAGCTACATCCACTGGTTTTCTCAGACTGCATAAACGGGTGATCTAGGCTGATTTTTGGCGTTGCCCAGGCCCGGACAATCAATCAATCAATCAAAAAATGTATATAGCGCGCTACTCACCCGGAGGGTCTCAAGGCGCTTGGGGGAGGGGGGTGTCTGCTACTGCTCGAACAGCCAGGTCTTGAGTTGCTTCCTGAAGGAGAGGTGGTCTTGGGTCTGACGGAGGTGGATGGGGAGGGAGTTCCATGTCTTGGCTGCCAGGTAGGAGAAGGATCTTCCTCCCATGGTGGTTCTTCGGATGCGTGGAACGGCGGCGAGGGCGTGGTTGGTCGAACGAAGTTGGCGGGTGGGAGTGTAGAAGGTCAGGCGGTTGTTGAGGTACCTGGGGCCCAGGTCGTGGAGAGCCTTGTGTGCGTGGGTGAGGAGACGGAACTTGATTCTCTTGTTGACAGGGAGCCAGTGCAGGTCTCTCAGGTGTCCGGAGATGTGGCTGCGGCGGGGGATGTCCAGGATGAGTCGTGCGGAGGCGTTCTGGCTGCGTTGGAGTCTCTTCTGTAGTTTGGCTGTGGTTCCGGGGTAGAGGGTGTTTCCGTAGTCCAGTCGACTGGTGACGAGTGCCTGTGTGACCGTCTTCCTGGTTTCGGTGGGGATCCATCGGAAGATCTTCCAGAGCATGCGTAGGATGTTGAAGCACGAGGCCGAGACGGCGTTGACTTGTCTGGTCATCGAGAGGGAGGAGTCCAGGATGAAGCCCAGGTTGCGTGCGTGGTCCGTTGGTTTGGGTGCGCTGCCCAGGGCAGGGGGCCACCAGGAGTCGTCCCAGGCGGAGGAAGATGGTTCCAGGATGAGGACTTCCGTCTTGTCTGAGTTGAGTTTCAAGCGGCTGTTCTTCATCCACTCGGCTACTTCTTTCATCCCTTCGTGTAGGTTGGTTCTGGCGGTGGCTGGGTCGTTGGTGAGGGAGAGGATCAGCTGAGTGTCGTCGGCGTAGGAGATGATGTTGAGGTTGTGTTGGCGTGCGATGGCTGCGAGGGGGCTCATGTAGATGTTGAACAGGGTGGGGCTGAGTGATGATCCTTGTGGTACGCCGCAGATGACTTCGGTGGCCTCGGATCTGAATGGGGGAGGCGGACTCTCTGGGTTCTTCTGGCGAGGAACGAGATGATCCACTCCAGAGCCTTCTCTTGGATTCCGATGTTGCTGAGGCGTTTTACTAGGGTGCGGTGGCAGACAGTGTCGAATGCTGAGGAGAGGTCCAGGAGGATGAGGGCAGCTGTTTCCCCGTTGTCGAGCAGGGCTCGGATGTCATCAGTGGCTGCGATGAGGGCGGTCTCGGTGCTGTGGTTGGCTCGGAAGCCGGACTGCGAGGGGTCGAGGGATCCGTTCGTCTCGAGGAAGGCGGCAAACTGTCGGTTGGCGGTCTTCTCGATGACTTTAGCAGGAAACGGGAGGAGCGAGATGGGGCGGAAGTTCTTGAGGTCGGTGGGGTCAGCTGATGGTTTCTTCAGGAGGGCGCCGAGTTCGGCGTGCTTCCAGCTCTCCGGGAAGGTGGCGGTGCTGAAGGAGCAGTTGATGACGTCTCGGAGTTGGGGTGCGATGACGGAGGCGGCCTTGTTGAAGATGTGGTGGGGGCATGGGTCGGTTGGTGATCCGGAGTGGATGGACACAACTCAAAATGGTGCAAGATAGCAGTTTCAGTGGGTTAAAGTTGCTGAGCCACGTATCTTCCCTCTAATTTGAAACTGGCCCAAGAATTAAATTCAGAAGAAGATAGCTCTTTCAGAAGACGGGTGGTCACTGCTTTCTTCACTGCTGTTGGCAGTGTCCCAGACAGAAGCGTCATCGCGAATGGTGCACCTGGTATGTGCAAGTTACGGCAGCACAAATGCTTCTTTACACTAATGAACATGGAGGGAATCCAGGGAATAAACTGTATGAGTGGGTCGCGTCTTTGGTGCAACAGTGTTTGACATCAGTCATTCCTTTCTGGTCTTCCAGGGATCTAACTTAGAATCTGTGCTAATTAGCGATGCTGTACCTGGATCCTCCGTGCCGAGGCACAAATGTCTTGTCTGCAGGAGTGAAAACAATTTAATGGCCATCAGGAGCCGCTCACATCAAAGGATAATCTTGAAATGGTTATTGTGCAATTAATGATGTGCCCTCCTTCTAGGTCTCTCTTGTATTAGACCGTTGCTAGGTTACAAACTGATCCCTGGTGGCTGGGAGTCTCTCTCAGTGCTGGCGTGATTGGAAGTAAGCTTAAATGTGAAAGCCATGTATACTTCCTGCCCTATGGAGCTTGCAACTCATTTGCATAATTCCGTCCAGTATTAACCAGCCTTGCATTATGCAAGACAAGCAATTGGCGGCAGCAGTCCCAGTGGGGACCACAGAAGGCAGATCCTCTGACTGCTGAAAGCAAGACTCACTATTTAATAGTGTGAACTCTTCGCATCGAGAAGAAAGTTGTCAAGTGAAAGCAGGGAATGTGTTTTGCATGATTTATGCAGTAAACCACCCCAAGGAATGGACAATATCCCTGAAAGAAGCCGCAACTGGCCATCTAGGCGAGGGAAAGGACGATCCTCTTGCAGCGTGTGGTGCCTAGTGGAGCAATGCTCTTCCTAGAGCTTGCATTGTTAATGTGCAGACATTCGGTTCCTGATCTTCCATTCAGATTGATTTTGTTTCCTTTAGCGAAGGTAGCATTGCTGGGATTCTCGCCGATAGGCATGAATAAAGTTGTTAAACAGGAGATGGGTGAGGAATATGAAGGCCCAACCAACAAAAATAGTTTTTCGGTCTAAAAACAAAGTCAAATCTACATTGGATTACAAATCAAATCAATTTACCAAAAGCGTCACTTTAAAAGATGCTCTAATAAATCTTGTTTATTCTAAAGAGACCGTACAGTTGCCAAAAGCATCTTTTTTGTGACTCTCAGAACCTGCAACCATAAAAAGTGCATGTAGGTTTAGCTTGACGCCCATTGCTAGGGCAGGCATGGTTTCTCTGGGATTCTGTCTTTGAGAAGTATGATAAACTTCAAAATCTAAGTGGGGTAAAAGATTCCTTTCCAGTAGCCTTTCCAGTCATCACAAAAAGGTCTCCAACCCAGCACAAGTCTGATGACAGCATGAAATCATCTGGATACTATTTCATGCTCCAAAATCTCTAGAATCAAGTAAGCGCTCAAATTAAATAGTGTTGCACTTTTTTGTGGAAAAACCAAATAGAACCAGGGTGTTCGCAAACATCTCTGCAGTTTATTTTCACCACTGCTTGTGGTACATCAACAAAAGCTGGTCTTCCATTCCAAGGATGTCCTCAGGATCATACTGCCAAGTCCCGCATGACCGATGCCCACAAGATTAAAGTTGCACATCTTATTCTATCCTTGAGGAAATCCAAATCAACCTGGTGGACACATGTAGGGCTGGGTAGAGGTAAGCTCAAGGCGCGACACAATCTATATTCATCCCCTTGCAGCGGGTACACCATGGCAAAACCCTAAACTTCAGCCCTATTCATATAAACAATGCAGTGCTTTTGGCGGAATATACACGGAGGACTGATAACTATCGCCATCTTTGTTTCTCCTAAAGCTAAGTATGGTCCTATTAACGATTTTAGCTACATTTGCTGCTCCCTCAGTTCACATTCATCTTGAAGTTCCCAACTAAGCAGGTAAGGAACTAACACCCTAAAACCAACTTGGTTTGTTTTACACCATTGTCGTCCATAAAAGTAACATTTAATAACCAAGCATTTCATCTGCATCACCACCCTAGATACCAGGATGGTGTCTTCTACGTACCAAGTCTGAAATGCTTCTCTTAATTCTCGGATTGTCTGCTGCAGGTAGGCTATGCTCCGATACCATGGCTTTTATACATGGAGTATAAAAACAGTGCCACCACACATCCGAATGATGCATTTTTCAAATGGTACCGAGCAGTCAACCCCTAAGCCATGATATACTTTCCCAAGTAGAGGGAATGCATCTTCTGAAACAGACACCGAGCTTTCTTAACCTCTCTTTCAGACAGGAGCTGCCACAATTTGGACTTGCCAACCTAACCAAACTCGGTTCACAGATCCATAAATTCTAGATATACTGCTCTTTTCCTTGATCATAACATACTTCACAATGAGGGAGTGCATAAGACCTTATTCCCGAGTCACCAATCCCTCAGCTCCCCATATCTGCAACTTCTCCACAAGGATCCTGCCAAAAATCTTTACTGAGGGGATAGTCTGTAGAAACCAGAACTGGATTTATTCACCATTTCTATCATTTGGATATTGGACAACCCCCACATTTCCCGCAGTCTCCCTGTGTTTCAGATGATTTTCAATACATTTGTTATTAAGGGGCTCATTGGGAGGAAGCACCTGGTTCACAAGAAACCCCCTCCCAGAGCTTCCGCACTCATTATTAAACAGATTGTGCCATGTCTTCACTGTTACTAATGCATCCAATGCTACTCTTACTTTGCTCCCTGCACAATTATTTAAAAGGATCTGGAATCTTTCAAAACGTGTCCAGCTCCTCCCAGACATTTTTTATTTATTTCTGCTTTGATACTCAAACTGCCTAGCTAAATCTATTACAATTCCCTTGCACTATGCCAGTTAATATGACAAGGTTTACTGACCGGCCAGAGACCGCATCTTGCTTTTCTGAAATTTGCATTAATCAAGCCACTGGCTGTAGTCAATTTATGAACTCACTCTAAACTTGGCCATACAATAATGCAAAATAACCATTAATGCTTTGGAACGTATTGATATCATTCAAGACCTCCACAGCCTTATCTAGGCAAGAAAGCAGCGTTTGCAAAATATTTCTTCTCATGCCTGTTAGCTAGGCCCAATGCAATAAATGAAGGGTAAAGGTAAATTAAAACAAGATTGTGTTCACTGCCCAAGCCTTCTATCGCCTGCAAATAATATGTGAACCATAATACTTGACAAAACCCTCCCTATGCAAGTACAAGACACGGTTGATGGAGGAAGTGACCTGAGCATGAGAACATTTCATGCCCATCCAATAGGTCTTACAGGAATTTCCAATGGGCATCTTTCCTTTCATCACCCCCACCTACCAGGTGAAGCCCCAAATTAGTGATTTAAAGTTATCATAGCAAATGCCTCATTTAGCATTAAAATCATCAGTAACTATTATAATATTTATAAAACTGAACGGGGGGCTCTAAGTATATTGCATAAATACTACCAAAATGTTCAAGACATTGCACAAAATGTGGGGTGATGGAGGCCACAAAAATAAAAAAAATATATATAATTAAAAATAAAATAACTTGTAAATTTTAGGGCACAAATATTGTTGGACTTTGCTTGCAAAAGGCAGCAAAAGCGTTCAATGTTATTAAACCACCTGACTGGCTCCTACTTCCGATGGAACACGCTGGTATTAAAAAATGGCTGAAACCCTCCAGTAACCTGGATTAAAAAGCCACATCTCCTGCCAGCAAAACGGCAAATGTGGTAACACCGGGAATTTTTAACATCCTGCACCATCCCGTTAATCAATCTCAGATAGCATGTTTTCTTCATCAGGGCCATCAAACTCATTACCATTTGAAAGGTTCAACAATATTCAGTGTGGCGAGTCACGCTCTTCATCGCCAACCCAGGCCTCTGTACTTCCACCACTCTCATCCCACCTCTTCTATTAAGCTTCATGCCCAGATCATTATTAACAACGTTTCTCCTCTGGATCCAGCAATGTTGAATTTCTTGGCAGGAATATGCCTTAAGGGATGGCAATCAGGATAGGAATGGGTCAGTGTTGTGTGATTACTTTATTACACCTCAGGACGACACTCATTGGACTAAAGCTTCCAGAAATGCAGATAAAAAAAAAATACGGGGACCAGTCTTATTTGGCTTTGCTGATCCGTATGGTCTGCCTTTGCAAACATATTCTACAGATTAATACTATCAGTAACAAGTAAACCACTTTATTCAGCACAGTAGAGGCGTCTTTATTTTGGCTACTCTGTGTAAATAATGAACATTAACAATACAACAAGGAAAGTAATAAGTAGCAGTAGCTAAAGAACAGAGTTTGGTGCACAGATCTTGAAATCTGATGGGATACCCCCATCACCTTGCCCCCAAAGGCTGAAGGATTTCCGCAAAACAGCAGGCTTCCTGAGCAAAGTTGGGAAAATGTGGATTTAAGATATTTGCTCTTGATGTGTATGGTGGATCATACTGTGGGTCACTTCTTTCTCAGGACTCTTGCGGACAGCATTTGAGTATACAATTTGAGTGGACCAGTCACAGTTATTTGGGGGCTTGGTCAAACACTTGGGCTAATACATCAAGCCAATGCTAAATCTATATTAGCGTCCAATCAATACCATGAAACTATTTAAGGGCGGCATATGAATCATCTAAACCATGCACACCCTGTTCCTAGGAGTGGCGCATGAGCTACTAGCAAAAGATCTTTCATAGTTAATGGTAAGATTCAAGTTAGAACTGCTTCATTAAAGCCATTGTGAAGTTCAACCTCATCCAGTTAGAAGGGGCCATTAGAAGTATCTTAAAAAGTTATTAGCTCCAATTAGACCCACCCATTAAAAGCTGGAAGCTTCCCACATGTGTATTTAAAACATTTAAAGAAGGCAGGGAAGCAGCAACAATCACCATAAGAAATGTGATGGCCAGCAGGTCCTACAAGAGCACTCCAGGTGGTTGGATTGCGCCTCCAGGAGAAAGACAAAAACCCCACTGCAACTGTTCCAATAGTGTGGGAGGTCTCTTAAAAAGTATCTGCTGCTTTTCTGCGGCCTTGGGATGTGCTCTCAGACTTGCAAGCAGTCTCCCCATTACCAGATCACACCTGAGCAGGCTCTAGGCGATGTCATGCTTTTCATTCAAACTAGCCTCAATTTGGAGGGCTAACAGTCCTTGTAATGACCCAGGGAAACCCAGGGTGTGCCCAGTGCCACACTAGTGAGGAGAAAGGTGTAACCGAGCACAGGCCAAGCAGTTGTGCATCCACGCCGCTATTATGCAAATATTGTAACTAATTTGACAGTGCATTTGGATTCCTCTCGCTTGGTTTTCAAGCTAACAAGGAAGCAAACAGGCCTGTGCATCTGAGCATGGAGAGTGTGACTAGGTGGTAAGGTGCACAAGGTATTGGAAATTAAGGGAGCCCTTAAGGCTCCCGATTACTTTACCATCTTGATCACAGTTGTTGCTTATTCCTTTCTCGTCTGGATAATGCTGCAAGACCGTTTGATGGTCTCCCTCTGGCCAATGGCTGCACCTCTTAAAAAGTCTGTGGAGCTCTTAATACACCGCCTCCTGGCAGCAGGATTCCACTACTTTCCCACCCACAGCATCTCATATTTTGCGTTCCTCATCTACTGGAGGCAAAGCCGTAAATTCCAGATAGAGTCCGGCTTTCCCATTATGGCTACAATAAAAGAGTCAGGAACTACATAGGTTGGATTCTCTGGTGAGGAGGAACCGTCCTGTAGATCAGGCTAGCATCCTAACTCCTTACTAAAACATTAGTAAGTACTACATAGGAGGTGCAATGATATTCCAAGCAGCCAAGAGAATAAAGTAAACAGTGGTACTCTCCTGAGGAGGAGCCAACGCCCACTCTATGCACATGTTAAATGATTCAGAACAGTTCTTGCAGGCAGCTAAGCTCTTTTTGGAAACATGGCAGAAATGGTGTTGAAATTGTAACTAAAAAGCTAGACTTCGGCCTTTAACTGCACTTCATACATTTGTATCGAAACTCATGGTACGCTGCCACGTCATTATGAGGAGATGGCTGCAATACATTCCATTCATAGCCTTCAAGAGGAGACAGTCACAACATGGTCATGGTCCCATCATTCTCTTCCTCTCATGTACTTGCACACCATCACTATCCTGAAAAGGAGGGGCTTAATTAGACAAGCTTGTCCCAGAAGCCTGCGGTCGCTGCTGCGGATTGTCAGGGTTGCTGAATACCAAGGCTGCCTAGTCTTAACTCCACCTCCTGCCTCTCAAGTTCTACCCTACACTCCCGGCACCTTTAGCTCACTCTTGCAGGTTATTTTTTCAGCGCTGCTTTGTTTTGTTTTTCTACTTTGCCATTATTTTACCGTCTTCTTCTTTCTGCCTTTCACTTTTCTGGCTTACTCATTTTCTGGGTCAAAGTCTGATGATGAAAAAAGTCTCCATTACCAACAAGCATTGGCAAAGCCACTAGATGTGAGCTCTGTACGTGCAGCATGCATAAACTTCTTAAAACAAAACCCATATGGCTTTGATGTTGGAACCAGCATCATTAGGTCGCGCCTGAGTCCGCGCGCATACGCTGCTCTGTGAGACTTGCTGTAGTGGAGTATGGAATGGAGGCCTTGCCCACTCTGCCCATATTTTTCATTGGCTTGTGTCTTTGTCCTTCGTAAATGCTGGCTTCTGATTCAGTAATCGGCTCGTTAGTCCCTCCTTAGTATGGCCTTCGCTTCATCTGTAACATCCCATGGCGATCGGTCCCTTTACTTCGGTTGTTACATGGTACGTGTTGTTAAGTCTGTGGGCACTACTTTCTTTAATTAGTTTTTACTTGGGCGTAGAATCACCAATCACGGTTGTCGCCTGCAGCCCCCTCCCACTGACCTTTAATTGTACTGCATTTCTAACGTTTACACATTATATGGCCGCCTTCAAGCGGTCGCAGTGTGAGAAAAAAAATATTTTCTTTTTACAACATGCTTTATCTATAATAGAATGCACTCGTGCCTTTCTTGTGAATCCGGCACTCAAACATTGTTTTTTTTTTATTTAAATGAGCTACACGGAGCACAATCAACAATGGCGCCTGCCGCTCGCAGCCCCACCCCGTCCCCGGGCGTTGTGCTTTAGGTTCTAGCATGGCGCTCGCTTTAACATGAACATGTCATGCTCCAGCCAGCACTGCTGGCAACATGGCTGCAGCCCGGCACCTTCTCTGCCTCTTGGCTGCCTTGCTCTGCTGCTGCCCCAGTCTGGGCAAGAAGAATGGCTCAGTGGACCGGAGGTTCTCGGACCTGAAGTGCTGCATGGACGTGGAGTGCAGCAGTAAGTGCCTTTCCCCTGAGAGCTGAGTGAGAGGGAGGGAGGGAGGGATGGGCAGCAGGAGCCACAGAGCATCACTCTCCTCTCTTGGGCTTGTCCGGTGGGTTCGCGCCAATACTCAAACTTCCTACTTAAAACTGTTTTGTCTACAAAATAAAAAGCTGTTTTGTTTTCCTTTAAATCTTTACTGTTTCGCTAACACACTGGTGCCTCAACTGCCAACTTTGTATTTAAGTGAAAGTGCTGAGAAGGTGCTGCTGAGCGAAAGGAAGGCTCGTGGTAGAGAACACCAGTCTGTGCACCTTCTCGACTGGTGCCCCTCTGCCCAGCCTGGTCGGGTGGCATTCCTCTTCACGTTATCAGATCCTGAGTTTGCACCAGAGTGATGCACCACGGAAAGTTACTGCCCTGGACTACCATAGACCCATCATCGTCGCAGCACTAGAAGGGCAGACACCTGTTGTGCGCGTGGCATTTATGAACATTAGGGAGCAGTGCAGCCTGCCCCAAAACAGTCACAGAGGCTTACTTTTCAATTACTGTTAATTTGCATTTTTAACAGTAGTGGTGCTCGCCCAGCATGGATAACTAAACCGCATCTACCCGGAACCCTATTTGCGTTTGTGGCTTTAGTGTTATGTCTTCATGGCGTGTAAGTCGAAAGTAGCACCCATTGTTCACTTTAATCATAGCTGCTTAGACAGTGTTAAGTACCAGACTCTGAACTTCGGGCAGTTTTACACTGTGCACCACTGGAGGAGGCAGCACAGGGTGGCAAGGTAAGTCTTGTTATAGGAGAAAA
This sequence comes from Lissotriton helveticus, assembly GCF_964261635.1. Classification (NCBI taxonomy): domain Eukaryota; kingdom Metazoa; phylum Chordata; class Amphibia; order Caudata; family Salamandridae; genus Lissotriton; species Lissotriton helveticus. The sequence continues at coordinate 56,265,329 of NC_136067.1, forward strand.
TAAGACAGATAAACATTGCTTAATCAGTGGTGGTAGTTGCAGGTTGTAGACACTCATTATTGGGACTCACCCAGTATTTTACTTTCTTATTTATTAATGTATTTCTTGGAGGACCTTTCGGTTATGTTAATCTACTTAAGGCTCAGCGTTTCTAAAACTGATCACTCCCTTCCCCCTCTGATATCCCATGAAAAGAGCCAGTCTCACTTGAGATGCGGTCAAAACCTGAAATAGCTCAGTCGTGCTTGTAAATTCTATGGCTGAGCGAGGGCCTGACTAAATGTAGAAATCTAACAAATTTGGATAAAAACGTTTAAAAGGTTACTTTTCTACATCCCTGTGCAGGTACAAATGAATGCATTGGCACACGAACGTTACTTGTGACGTATACTGCTTCGAAACGCCATTAACTAAACAATAAGGGTGACATTTAAACAGGGTACACAAAATAATAAGCCAATATATATATATGTAGAACACTGCTTTACTGTACTCTCCCCAAGACAACGTGCAGTCTATGAGGTTCTCAGGACTCACGTACTACCTCAACGCTGCTCAGCTCACGAGGACTTTCCAAACCTATATGTAGAATAGGGCTTTATTGTATGAAACTTACTCAAAAACTGCTGTGAAGCGCTCCGATACCCTTGGGTCAGGCTAGCGCAATATAAAACTCCTCAATAAATAAAATAAATAAATAAATATATTCGACAAAAATCGCGCATTCTAATCAATAAAGGTGTACTTTCCTCCTCGTAGCACATAGTTTATACATACCCAGCAGGCAAAGGGGACCAGATAGTGTTTTTCGGTGCTGGAAATGTGTCCTTTCTAAATTCGATTTGCTATTCTCGGGCTCGTCTCTGATGTTTACCTCGGAATGGAGCACGGCCCTGTTCACACTGTGCTCTGCTATTTTCGTCAGAATGAGATCAAGCACCATTGACTGAGCTGAAGATGCCAATTTCCACTCTAGCACTTGATTTCCAGAGTCGAAGCACTTGATTTAATGTACACGCGGAGTTCTAGGACCTCGACATGGAGCAGGTGGTTCAGCATTTCTTATGACGTGTGAACAGCCTATCTTCTGAATCCTGCTAGTCATCGGAATATGACATTTGTTGAGTCTGGGGTGAGTCAGTCTTTTCAACAATCAATATTTCAGTGTCCTTCCTGAAGCCAAAGTCCTGTAACTGTATCCCTAATTCACAGCGCCAAGACACCTCGGCATAAGAGCGCTTTTAAAAATAATTCAGTCAGTCAGTCAGAGTGCTGCTTGAACTCGGATTCAAAGTTGCTGCATCAAGTAACCAGTGTCTTTTATTGCTTGTGATATTCAGAGCCAGTGTAAGACTGGTGCTGGATATCACAAGGAAGGCAATCATTACACAGAGAGTGGGTGTCTACCTAATTCCTACATTATACTGATTACTAAAAAGGTGCGCACCCATGCTTCTGATACACTGCCTAGTTGCTACACTTGGATTTCTTCTATATAGCAGTTTTTGAGAGAAGCGTCCTGCATTAGCGAGTGGTACAAAAGGTTCCAACATCGGCCACCCCAAGCCTATATGCCTGTGGACCGAAGAAAGAAACCTGAAAATGCCATCTACAGCCAGGGGCGCTTGGGCGTTCGGTCAACGTAGTCATGAGCCATCCTGACTCTTGACAAAGGAAGCTCGTGGACAAATGAGACGACCACCATATCAGTGCGAGTGCAGACGAGCATTTCTGAACGCTAGCCACATTGGGCTAGACATTTATGAAGAACGCTGGTCACTGCCCGATACTGGCAAGAAATGCCACAGAAAATGGGCACAGCTAATGCAAATGCTAAGGATGAGAGGACCTATGACCCTGGATGGTCTAAGAGTGTCTACTGAAGCATTTGAAGACCCCTGAGGGGTCTTACGAAGTCAAGCCACAGTCCTCCGTAGTGCAGGATAGTTCGGTTTTTACTGTCTAATAACCACAAGAATTAATCGTCTTAAACACTGAAAAGCAGTGGCAATGCTTCAGAGTTCATGCTGGGGTAGAAGCTAAAGCTGGCGATGAATGATGACGTACCACCGATGATGGTAGAGTGATGGACACGCATCTGCAAACAAGAATGGCATCGAGACCCTCAATGAACCTTAAAACAGTCAAGAAGGCAGGACACTATATCCGGTGGCACGAAGGGCGAGACTAGCTGTTATTGCAGCTTCACAAGGTACCCGCTGAAGAAAGGCTGGCACACCTGGAAGCTGTACTCCGCTCTGTCCAAGCCAGGCATTCAACACAGAAGAGAATGGCATCAAAAACACGACACCCAGAGCACCGAGGTATAATAAGGGCACCAGCTGCCAAGGCAGACACCCCGCCCCCTGACATTTGTAGCTGTCACATTAAAGCTGCTGTTCAGCTCTAAACCTGTATAATGTCAGGACTGTGCTCCACCTGGGCGTGCATGAAAGGGGAGCCAGTGTGACATCTACCGGAGAAGTCAAGAGACACTGGACGAGCTCTGACCTTTTCTACTCCAGCAAAACACACAGATACCATCGAAATCAGAAAATTAAGAGAAGTCCCAGTCAAATATCGTCTGGTTTCAAGAACAGTTAGACAGAGAACATGCTGGGAAGACTGTATAAAAATGGTGATCTAATCTGGTCTTTTATGGCATAGTCTAAATCGTGTATTTATCTCTGTAGGTAACTTCACTGAAGATAAATGCAAAGGGAGAAAAATCAAACAATTAATTCACAGCAGGAGTAAACATGACCTGGGAGGCGGCCGAAGGCTCTGGGTGGCCGCAGCACTAAAAGTACATGCCAGTCCACAGCTCCATGTATGGTGGGCGGGGCCTTCAGCAATTGGCACAGAAGGCAAAGCAACCAAAAAGGCTCCAACACACCAAGTACTAATATACTGCTGGCATTCAGTCTGGGCACCGGCTAGCAAAGGACTGCCTAACCCTGGATCATCCTGACCCACACCATCGACTAAATAAGAATGAAGATCTTCACAAAGCTCCTTCGTGCAGCACGAGACTTTCCATTTAGGAACCTCAGAGGCGCAAACGTCCAGACAAAACAGAGGCCTAAGTAAGGACTGGCCCCGACAAGACTACTACAGAAAGAGTCTCTGTGGTCCTTTCTGGTTTTCTTCAAAACAAAAGTATAGGCAAAGCCAATTGGTCTTGGCTTGCATTTTGAGACTCAAATAAAACAAAGCCTACCTCAGTGGAGAAAACAAAAAAGATTATTTTCTATATACTGCAGCTATAAAAAAAAAGTCATTGGAGTTCAATGTGAGCACTCCATGGGTCCGAATGATCCACCAAACAGCCGACAGCTGGAACGAGAGAGGACTACATATCCGGTCCAAGACCAGCACATTTTAAAGTAATGGCAACTATAGGCACCACAGGTGGCTGCTCTGTCAAGCCAGACCCAACACTGAATGCCTCAAATTTCTTTAGCTGCCCATAACTAGCTAGCAGTATCCAGGACAATTCGCCTCCGAGCGGATGTAATCCTGGTCACCAGCTGGTAGCTCAGGTCTTAGGGAGGCTGCCATAGCTACAAAATACTCCTCAGTTTTAGCAGTTCGGACTCTGGACTCACCTCATCTCCATCCAGGAATGGAAGACATTCTGAAAAGAAGCCTGAAGCCTAGTGGAAATAACTATTTACAGATAGAGGGTTTGGAAGTAAGTGTAATGCACCCTCTTATGCTTCAACCAGAAATGTTATCAATATGGTCTCATGAACTTCTCTTGAAAATGCAATCAAGGACAAACGAAAAGCACATGAATCATATCCTGCACAGTAGAGCAAGATAAATGATACCCTTTTGATCCATACATTTCCTTCGTGAATGCTCTGTTCACTTGGACCCATATCCTGGCTTTCAAGTAAACTTTTTTAGCCAAAATCTCAAAGGATTACTGTTTTGTGTTTAAACACTTCTTCACAATTGGGTCCTAACAAGTTAAAACAACTAGTAAATGTTTTAGAAAACACATATTATTCATACTGTGTGCACATGCTTGCTAAATGAGTTTTTAACTAGTTTTCAGAACTAGTAGACTAGCGAAGAGCATACTGGATACCCGGACAATAAGCCAGATGTACTATTCCTGTTGGGCCTAACTCAAGGAGAATCATTCCGATGGAACTGGAGCTATTAAGATAGTCTTCCCAAAGTTTAGATTCGGCAAGGAGGCATAGGTTGATGGAATCTATTGACAATGCTTCAATTGCGTCTAATTTAAAAGAGGGTCTTTTATCAAAACCGGCCTTGAGAAAGGATTGCACGTCTTTTACTTTGTGCTTTAAAAATTGCTGTGAATCAAAACCAATCGATTTCGTGTTGAACAGCTGACCTCTATTATGATTAACAGTTAAAATCATTTGATATTTTCACACCAAAATAGATGTAGTTTTCTATTCCTTTATAAAAACAGCAACGATTACATTTTAAACCCTGGGCGCCGATCATCATTATTTTAGTTCTTCCCCTTATTAGAAAGATTATAATGTTCAGCAACGAAGGCAAAAATGTAAGTTTGTCGCTGTAATCCTGTAAGTGTTAGGGCCCTTGAGAATACATAATAGCCATACAATAATGTATATATTTCACGTTTCGGAAGATGGGCGTAAGCTTTTTTACTTATCGTAAGAAGCTCGGCTATATCTAAAGAGAATTAAAAGGTAGTAATATTCAGCCTTTTTAAACAATTGTTAACCTCCCCTTTTGGATCAGTACTCATTTCCTGACCCAAGAGTATTTTTCTCCCGTTTTCTGAATTAAGATATAACATTGGACGCATAAGCTCTTTCGGTATACAGTTTAATTAATTCATGCCACAAAGTGGCTCTGTCAACAGTGTCTAAAGTCTACAGGTGCCACACAAACCTTCATTTTCGGAAATCTGCCATTATTCAATAGGCTCAACATATTATCGATAGCTGAATACCCTTTTGAAAACCGGATTGTTCCACAGGCAGAAGTGGACACAAATTAGACCACGATGTTAGTCGGTGTAAGCGACATTAGGAAATATCTTCCTTGTGACATCTAAAATTGCAATATGACTAGAACCTTTCTGGGTTCCGTGCTCTTCCTTTTTAGGTCTCGCCTGCACATGCGCTGCATTGGAGGGGACCTTTTGGAATCGATCAGCTTTTTGGGCCCAAAACGTGCACTTTTGCATTGCTTTGTATTGCAACGCGTGCACGTTTGGCGTTTCCCTTGTGGGAGCAAGCAGCGGCACCATTTGTTTGCAATTATCGCGCTCGCTCCTGCAAGGTAAACGCTGTGTGTCCCTGCTCTCGGCCGCGCTCCCACCACCCCTCCCACTTGGTGGGAGCCCACTACCCCCTGCCTACTCTGCACACCACCTTTCCCCAACCCCGTCCATACAAGGTTTGACAATCTCACTACACTCCCCTCGTTCCTTCCGAGTACTCCCATTGTCTGAATGAGCCTCTGTCCACACGCAAACTTATCGTGTCCCTCTCTCTGCTTCTCCACCAAGCCCTTTGTCTCTCCTAAGGCCCCCCAGCCCCATCTGGCCCATCTCTCTTCCTTGTCACTTTTTCACCTCATCTCCCACCTCTTTACTTTTTTTAAACACAGCCCCTCCACCGACATCTCTCTATCCTCTCTCCCAGCTACCCGACTTTATCAAACCGGTCTTCCGTTTATCTCACCTGAGCAGTCTATTGGTTTTGGGCCGGCTTTGGCTCCTTTCAATTGCAGTATGAGAGGCACTTTAATCTCATGGTTTATTCGTGTCCATCCCACCCCTCTCCTCCAACTAAGGGAGAACGTAGAGCCTGCGAGTGGGACAAAACGCAGAAAGTGAACGAACTTGTTTGAACCCAGTACGTACATTTTCACTAATATCGCTTTATTCCCTTGTTCTGTCTAAACTAGAAGAGCATCTGCGTCATGTGTATGCAATGCGGAACTTGTCTGAAAGACGTTTTTTACTTTGTTGTGGGCCCGTTATTGGTTAATTAAAGGGATTGACAGAAAGACGCAGTGTTCTGTTTTTCACCTGGCGTCTACTTGGTCTCCACTGTTGCTATCAGGTGACCAAAGGTGGCGGTGTAAAAAAACAAAAACAAAATAAAACGATCAGAGCGGTTTGTTTTCATTTGCCACTTGATGTATTTATCTACGTACTTTTGCTAAATTTGGATGTTACACCGTGGAGCAGATGTTTCTGATGTATGCATGCATTGGTTCAGCCTGTCAGTAAAGGGTTGAGTGTTTAGATTACAGCCCTCTTTTTCATTTATTTATTGCGATTTTATATAGCGCGAGCTTTACTCGAAGGTGCCCGATACATATTTACACAGCATGATCTTCTGGCCATTGTTTTCCATGTTAAGACAAGCCAGTAGAAGAGATCTTTGTGCCTGCACATGCAATAATTAGCAATGAGAAGCAGGCAGAGGTGTTGGCAGGGAGATGTTAAATAGTCACTAGTGCATTACTCTGGAGACGAAAATATATGCCCGAGCAGCCTATAGCATTGGGTGAAAGCAAAATACTGCTCTGATCCTAGCAACAATGTGATTGACAAAGTTTTAAGCCAATGACTGAAAGAGTTTGTTTGAAAAATGCAATGCCTGAATTGGTTGGGCCCAAATAACAAGCATTGGCATAGCCAATAGGTCTCGTCTTTGGGACCTTATAAGTGTTTAGCCATGCTAAACTTGATGTTGTTGCACCAAGGATATTGTGCTGGATAAGTAAATGCTTATAAAGGTCCCAAAAGCGAGACCTATTGGCTAGGCCAATGCTTTGTTATAAAAGAGAATGAGGTCATTAGCCTTCTATGAGAATGGGAACAATCAGCGCTTTGACACTACTCTAGAAATTCTGCCTACACAGTACTGACTGCAAACATCAGGGTTAACCCTCTCCAGGGCCGTCGCAGGCACTGGGCGTGTCACCGGTGGGCTGCCAGGATGGGGGCTGGTTTTGGACCCCCTGGGGTCGGTTCTGTTACTGTGGGCCTGTTTAGCTGCAATATCAGCCCCTTGTAACAAAAGTAGCTGCACTTCGATGCGCACCCGTCCCTATACATCCTGAAGGGATGCCTCTGTCCCAGCAAATCCTTTGGCGTCCATCCAGGCTAGATACTTGATCACTACCACTGGAGCCAATGATGCAACCTACACACACTCAAATCTGCAAGAGGCGGGGACTGTGCTCTCTGGGCTCAGACAGAGGTGATCTGTAGTTGTAGATGAAAATGCAGGACTAGGACTACTGAAGACCTGGCTGGGATGACATCACGTGCCAGAATAGACATAGTGCAAAAGCGACATCCACAAGTCCTCAGTCTATGGAACTGCAGACAACGTTGCCACTCTGGCACCACTCTTGAAAGATGCAATCCAGCATGTCCTCCACAGGCACAAAGATTTCCCATCACAGTTCGGTCACAGCAGCGGATAGGACCAAACATTATTCCTGGACTCGGAGGGGGACAGTTACAAGCAGAGTCGAATACCTGGATCACAGGAGGTTCTTCCCAGCAGCCCTGATATGCAGGTCTTTCTTGGACCACGGACAATCTGTGACACACTGGGCAAGAGATGAAGGACATGAGATCAGCCCTGAATAAGGTCAGCTTCTGGTGCTTTTCTTGGCTGGTTTGAGCTAGTCCAAGTCGAATGTTCATCAGTCCCGACAAAGGCAGAATTGTAAAAAAAAAATATGCGGATGCTCTGAGGAGGGGTCGGTATTTACCCAACGGTGGCACAGCAGCTGCTTCAAAGCCACATCCAAGCCCTATGGACTCCACAACAGTGTCAGACAAAACCAAGGACCCTCACACTTGACTACAACTACATTCATATGTGAACAGGCACCATGCACATTTGTCCCAGACTTGAAAGAAAAGGAATGAATGGATCTTTTACACGAGAGGCTATTAAAAACCTTTACAAAGGCACCTGCAGCTTCACTATAAACTACTCCAACATCACCTCTCATGAAAAGTGAAGAAACAATTCTCTAAAAGAGGGGTGCACTTTGAAGCCCCTTGGAATCAGAGAGGAACTCTGTGGCAGGGAGACATTCAACAAGGTGGCACCGAGCAGGGCATCATTGCTTTCCAGACCTTCAGAGAACACTTTCTGTGCCAAGCCAGGGGTCGCTCCTTAATAGATGAAAACGCACTTGGTAGAATGATGCTCCAAGAAGGCCTCTTCGAATAGCATGCTCTTGATACCACTTCATTGAAAACAGCTAGGGACATTTGGAATATGCAACAGTAGGTCAACAGAGGCCTGCCTTGTGGAGCCAGAATCAATTTAGTTCCTTTGAATGGAATCAATCCTGGTGCCCTCTGTCGAGCTGTGCACAAATCTTGACTCTTCAAATAGTCTTCGAACATGCAAAATATCGCCTTTTTGAGGTCTTTCTGCTGGAAGACGGTTGCTAAGCGGAGACGGTCTGCACAATCATCAGTGACATTATCCCTGCACACTGCACACTAGAGTCTTTAATCAGGCAAAGCAAACGTGCCACTGAGGACACTAGTTATTACTGATCCTCCCACAGATGCAGTTGACCACGATGGAACCCAACCACAACGAGGTCCATGCAGAAGATAAAATAAACTCGCAATGATTTCATACGTTTTCTGATGGAAAACCCAAGTTAGAAACTGCTACGGGGTCTTGCTCCAGAAGAAGAATGAATGTTTGATCCAAGTCAGATTGAACATCATCTGGCGAATGGGCACAATGTATTTATGCAGATGTCTTTCTGATCCTAGATACAACTGCAAGGACAAACTTAAGATTATAAGTTATAAAGATTGTGGCGATGGGAGTGCACCTTCCTGGAGAAACAGGTGTGTGCCCCTGCTCTGTGTGATTTAAATGGTGGGGAAACGGATTTGCTGGTTTTAGCTGGCCAGCACGCTCACCTACCCCGTGCACACACCTTGGCCTGTCCATGGTGACTGCAAGGTCCAGAAACTGTTTTGTGGCCTGAAAGGCCCTCTTTTTGACATGGGACTACAGCCCAGGTCTTGACTTACTGGCATAAAGCTGTTGTGGTAGTAGCCAAACATTGTTTTTATGAACAGAATTGAGCAGAACCTTTCTCCGTTCTAGGAGGCGTGTGGCCACTAGCCCCATTCAAGTTCCTTTTGGATATAACACCCAGAACCTTACGTTGACAATCTGCGCATGTGTTGAGTGCTTGTCTACACAGCGTGGATGGTAGCAGAAGGGTTGTATTACCCAGAGTCACAGTTGGACGCTATAAAGTGCTCTGCCTCAGAAATGTCATATTTTGCTTTAATGCCTTTGAATGTTCTGAAGGTTCCTGCTTCATAACGTTCTCATTGCTTGAAGCACCCTTTGTTCTTCCAGGTCTGAAATACTATGAGGAGAGGAGAAAGTAAACAATCCTGAAATTGTGCTGTGGTGTGTTTCACTGCTGGGACTAGTGGCATCCATTACAGATAGCCCTGGATGTGATATAGCAGGAAGGAATACATCTTCCTCAGACAGAGGAAGTGTGCGGCCTACATTCCTGCAGCTGAAGGGAGGATACCTAAACACTGAAGTCTGACCGAATGGAGAAAGGGCTAAGCTTATAATTCAATCAGGACCTTTTCGGTGGGGGTTGCACATTATTCCTTCATGGCCACTGTCATTCGGTGGATGTTACGGTAGAAGGGGTGTTGTCCCAAAGCTCCTCTACCCCGAGGGTAAGAGCCCAGCATTGCCATTTCATCTCTTCCCTGATGAGATCTTCCCTTCCTTTAGTATTGTGCATCTCGCAAGATTTGATCAGACTTAAGTTTCATCTCCAAGAGACACAGCAGGCACCGCTGACCAAAGTTCTGCTGAAAAAGGTCGACTAGGAACATTAAGAGCTCCGATGAAAATAGTTTAAGGATTTTATTGAGGATTTCCACATTATTTTAATTGCATTGGTGCAGTCACATTTTAAAATAGTCATCTGTTCATGACCTCAACCAATCCAGAGAGCCATAAGTATAGGCGACCAGATCAGTATACAAATATCTTCCTAAAGTATAGCAGTGTCTTGTTTTCACTGGAAGAAGCTGCAATGCTTGCTTTGTGAAGTGAACCTTTAGTGATGAGAACAGCGCAATGAATATGCATCTTTGGCAGGAATATCAGAAACATACCCTATGTTTTTGATGAGACGATGGCTACCCTCGCTGTTTAACAACTGAAGACAAACCGTACAACGACAACCATCTAATGAGCAACATGGATGCTGAATGTTGATACCTCATCCTTTTTTGTATCACAATTTCTTGCTAGTAACCTTTTTACTTTGTCTAGTAGTAAAAAGTTAATTGTTCTATTAAATAACCCTGGACAGATATTTAGGATGTATTTATGTTGTAATGACCGCTATCTAATAAATGGTCTAAACCATCATACCATCTCCCACAAAACAGATCCTGATTGGCCATCCCAGGAACCCCCACAGAGCCAAGGAATTGTTGTACGTTAACGTTCCATATCAAATCAGGCACCCAAGAACCTTGTCAGTATGTGTGGGTGCATAATGCCCATTCCCATGGGCTGTTTCTATGCTGCTCATATGGAGTTCAGAGCACGTACTACAAGATTGGACCTCCTAGAGGTAGCACCCTACAACTCGGTACACTTCCTACACCACATTCAATGCGATTTTAAAAGTATGATACAGACTATTTCGAGGATAATTGAAATCTGCGTCTTTCGTCACAGTGTCTAAATCACTAATGTGTAGGCATAGCTAAACAGTCCTAGCATTTTCAGGCATACACGCACAATATAACACTTCCCACAGAGGCCACACCGCACTTACGTACTTTCTAGCTATCAATACACTAGCACGTAAGCTAGAAGCATCCTAACTCACACCTCTACTGCACTTCAAACTCACACGTATAGAGTGACAAATGTAATAAGAACACAACTCTGCTCCTCACACGCATCAATGCACAACTCTTATAGGCCACATGACCGGTGCACTCTTCCATCAAGAGCACTTCCATGAAGCCGCATGTTACTCGTCCACAAATGAGACACTGCACTGGTCAAGGTAATGAAGCGGTGTGTAAATGCAACAATAGCACGAAGGAAACACGTTCTGCCTTTTTATCTTGGTAGCTAGGTCCTACAAATCCAATGATCTGGGAAAAAGCCTTACACTGCTACTACCAATGAAAGCTTGTCAGCTATAGTCCAGTGGACTCGAGCACTTCTGTCTAAACAGGACCACCTCAACCTGATATTTCAGCACGTTGCCTACTATACATGAACGTTGATGACACTTACCCTGTAATCTATACCAGTGCAATCTAAGCACTCACACTGCACTCTCCAGCCTTTTCAAGCAGCCTCAGAGCTCCACATGCTTCGACAAAACACAATCGCACATAAATTAATATTACAGTTTAAGTGTCTCAGTGCAGGATCTCCCACAATTGGGCAATTGATAAAATAACCACTCGATTAGTAATGCTTATATTGTGCCATAACTTGCATTTATTGTTTGCTTTGCTCAAAACCAGGCAGTTTGCTTTCTGCCTCACCACATAAAAATACCGAAGTACGACCACAGTGTTTTATGCAGTCAGTATTTTATAAAATGCAATGAACAGAACCAAAGTTATGACAATGCTCTAGGTAGCTTTCCAAGGCTGCAGATAAAATGCCTCCATGCCTCTGATTGATGAATGATCACACTCTGAAAGTGAACATTACCTGAGGGCCACCTTGCGAGGGTCTTCGACAAGAAACTGTAAATCAGGCACCAGCACACGACCAAAATGCTGCATTTTCACTGGCTCATGGCCGGCTGATGTCCACTCAGGAGATTCATAGCTAGAGCCCAAGTCAAGCCTCATTACAGTAAAAACCGCCCATTACTGTACATGCTTTCGATAACTGCTGCCTGCGACGACCAGAGGTGCAATACCAAAGTGCTCAGCTAGCCCACAGAATGTGCCTGCACTGGGAGACATGCTGCTGGGGAGACTGCTTCAGAATCATCCACTCAAGGTTTAATATGCAAGTGCAACTGGTGGTCAATTCTGCAGCTACAAGTCTCTTAAAAAAAAAAAAAAGTGCCCGACAAAATTATTTTGTTATGTCTTTAAATTGTATAATTAGGTGTTTAAGGTCTGCGAAAATTGTGTAATGTGTAAAATAACCGTGTTCTCTATTTTAAAAGTTACCTCATTGTCTAATCCATATTACTTATATTTACATGTTTTAATTAATCCTGGATGTAGTACATTAGAAGGTACACAGAGTGACATTGTATAGACAAATCTATACATTCATTTATCTTTGGATGTTCTCTATCACGGCCTTATACTTATCAAAAAATAAAAATGATTTAGAAGCCAGTGCACATTCATGTAAAATGTGCAATTACTGACAAAGGGAAGTGAAGGGGAAAAGGTCAAAACTAAAATTAAAGGTCCAACAGCAACTCATTTCGAGGTTCTCACTGCCCATAGGAGCACATATCTATACATGTGAAACAGGAGAACTGTCTACAAACAGCGATATGCACCTCTAAAAAATATACACTTCCATGTATTTCAATAAAGGTTTAATAACATCCTTCAATGTTTAATAAAATATGACTTTTTTCTAACTGATGGGAAAAGGAGGGAATCTCCCTCATCATTTAGTCCTTTAAATATATATTATGTCAACAGTGACTACAAACCAATACATTCTTAGTCAGCTTGTTTCATATATGCACTAACACCCCAATGCTCATGAACATCTGAATGCTACATTAAAAAAAAACTTTAAATCCAACAGCCTTTATTCCAGCAACAAGTGATCAGGTGTGCCTCATATTGGTCATGAATACAAAATGTTGACGCTCTGGTCGCTCATTTGAACTCTGTGGTGAAGCTGCAGTAGATCAAATTCAACTGATAGAATGATGCTGCTGCTGAAAGAACATGTACTCGCATGTTCTGTTTATTTCTCACATGGCCGAAGAAGAGGTTTATGAATCTGTGGAAAATGTGTTGTCATTTTAGCTTCTGGAACACGTGCTAAAATTTCCAGGAGTAAAGTAATGTTATTTACCCTGTAAGCTTCTGTTTGTTGCATTTAGTGCTGTAGATTCACATGCTGTGCATACTTCTACCAACTAGTGTTGCGCACGGACATGTACAACTTGTTTTTCTTCAAAATAACAGGACCTAGTGACGCCACCCGCTAGTGGTAATGCAAGTGAGCATCGGCTCCATTTTTAAGATGGTTTTTCCCTGCACGGAAGGCGAGATTGAAGATGGAGCATAGAGACACAGTGAAGATGACCATTCAAAGTATTAAAGAAAACAAAAGGCAAAGAAAAATCACAGGCAACCGGGGATGAGCGAGGGGGATGTGAATCTACAGCACTACATGCCACAAACAGATGCTTACAGGGTAAGTAACATTTACCGTTCGTGGTAAGTGTAGCTGTAGATACACATGCTATGCATAGATTGTAGAGCAGTCCTCCCTAAAGCGGTGGCTTAGGCAGAGGATATTGCATTAGACTGGAAAAGTGTATGTAGGACAGCCTGGCCAACTCTGGCCAGGCCATCCATGCAGTAGGTGTTTGGTAAATGTATGAGGGGAGGAGCATGTAGCTGCCCTGCATATGTCAGCTAATGGTATATTACCCAAAAAGGGCATAGAAGCCCCTTTCTTACGAGTAGAATGAGGTCTGGGCTGTACAGGCATGGCTTTAGCTTTTCAATATGCCGTCTATATGCTTTTGACAAACCAGCGCACCACACCACCTTGGAAACGGTATGCCCCTTGTGTGGCTTGGAGTATGCTACTAAAAGCTGGTGTGTTTTAGGGAATGATTTTGTTCTGTCAATGAAGTACATTAATGTTCCCTTGACATCTAGAGCGCACTCCGCCACAGTCTCGGGGAGTTGGAAAAGACTGGGAGCTCATTGGTCTGGTTAGTGTGAAAACTACTAGAGACTACCTTAGGGAGGAATCGCAGATTTGTCCTGAGGACCACGCTATCAAGATGTACCTGGAAGAAAAGATCATCCAAGGTAAGAGCATGAATTTCGCTAACCCGCCTGATGGAAGTGATGGCTACAAGGAAAGCCACCTTCCATTTTAATGGACAGGAGTGAAGGGGTTCAAAACGTGGGCCCATGAGTCTTGTAAGGACTACATTGAGTTTGAACACAGGAGCAAGAGGCGTCAGAGGCAGATCAACCCGTTTGAGGCCTTCCATAAAGGCTTTATTGACTGGCATTCTGAACAATGACACACGTTGCCTATTTTGCAAGTAGGCAGCTGCAAACATCAGGTGTGATCAGATGGAAGTGTATGCAAGGCCTGATTTATGAAGATGGCGGAGGTAACAGACAATGTCTTGTAGTAATGCTGTGAGAGGATTGATACGTTTTAGGAAGACGGGAGTGGAGAAAAAGCTTCCATTTAGCGGACACTAAAGATACCTATGTGTAGTTGATATTAATTGACGGCAAGCAATACGCTCAAGGCAATGATTCCTCTATATAGGATACTGCAAAGATAAGATATGTATTTAATGATGCAATCTTAGTGCTGCTGTCACATAAGGTTGCGTGCAAATATAATGTTACCCAAGGGGTATATGAACATGTCCATTTTTGGCTTTAGATTATTACATGATGACACCCATGGAGATGTATGTGTAAAGATAAGACACTGATATTGGATGTAATTTTGGTGATCTTGTAGCATTTGATCAAATTCAAATGTACAACTGATAAATGATTTCGAATACATACTGTATAGTGAGTGCATAGGGTATGTTTTTCAAAGCCATAATGTACATATCTGTTGTAAATCCGGCTACTTAAAGATGGACACTGTAGTAAGAGAAAACAATGTCAAAATATCCTGGTTATCCATTAAGCACAGATAGGCATGAGCAAAACAGTAAAATAGGCAGGTTAGGTTTGACTTTTAATTGAAGTTTTTATGGTGTGAATTGGCAATGATTGACGTGAGCAGTATTTTGCTATAAACAGCCATGTGGCCTAGATGTTATCCTTATGATATAGCAGCAGCCTAATTTAAACCATAACCTAATGTAATGATGATGTTGCAAAATATATTACCATATCAATGCTCAGAAAAATATTGAGGTAAAGAAACAGACCACTAATGTCGTTGGAACGCGCTAACTCTGTAGTTACGGCCTAGGAATTTACCACTCATACCACACGACTATGATAGATGTTATTCACTTCCGGGGAGCACGAGTCACTGAAACTGAAGGAGGCACACACTCGCACACCACGCTTACACAGGAAGCACACGGGTGGCAGACTGTATTCCAGTGACTCGGAAGGCACTTCTCTGCGTGTTGACTCAAACCCGACATGGGGATCGTCTGCGTGAGGCGGATTCTACGACTGATCGACTGACTTCGTCCAGGATAGTGATATTATGACGTTGACTTTTATAAGACGGGACTGAAGGGACCGCATCCTCACGAGGTAGGTCTTACAGCCCCCGCTCCTTTGACCACCTCTTCACGCTGGTATGACAATACAAAGTAGATATTCACTATTTGACCACCCTCTACCCACAGACCAATTGAAAATCAAGTCGCGTTTTCTGCTATGTATTAATTGACGTAAGCTCATCGAGGGGCAAGATAAGAGACCGCCGAGTTTGGATTTTACACCCGTTTGCTTGACTGCCGGGGGTTGGTGAGGTTTGGTGATTTGTTTGCATTGCACCTGCACGGTTCTGTCGCATTATGCCTTGTGCGGTATTCCAATCAGCTCTATCTCCAACAATCTAGAAGTTCTCTGTGAGATTGTGGAATGAAAAGCACGTGATCCACGTCAGGGTGCGAGCACAAGAGGTACACATGAGTGACCATGGACTCTTTCTTGCTTTCCTTATTTCTTCATTCGGCATGTGATACCTGTTTTTTGGCTGAGCTAACATTCATTCATATGTCCATGCAGATATGCACATGTCAGGGGCACATAAGAAAATGGCTGTTTTTAACACCCATGTTGGCATGGTTTTAAAGCAGATTTCTTTTTGGGCACCTCATTGTTGATTTACTCACACCTTGGATATTATAAGTGGTCTCATACATGTCTAGCAATACCCATGACGACAGCGGGACTTTGTTAATTTCATGTTCTACTTGAAGGTAGTCCTGAGCAGGCCAGGAATTTCAAAGGCTGAAACGCGTCGACTTTCCTTGCATAAAGAGTACACGAGAAATGGGAAGAAATAACCACAACAACATCAATCTATGTACAATAATATATAGGTGTTCTGACATTAGATTGGGTGGCAAGTGGATACGTATGTGGACTACCTAGAAGACCGATTCAGTATATAAACGAGCAGTAGGCAGTCAGTTTTTCTTGTAAAAAATGTATGAGAAGAGAGTAAAATTCTTATAAGGGTATCACTGAATATGATGGAGATGAACACTACTTTGTAATAAGAGAAAAAAAAAAAACAAGATCCATACCTAGAGATAACTTGAGTAGTTATTGTTATATGTTTTTAGCATTCAGACGCAAACTCACTGTGACAATCCAATAGTAGTTAATATACTACTGTTGATGAAATAATGACATAATTAATCCCTTGTGGGCCAATTCTTCTTTTATTCACATTTAACCTTGCCAAAGGCCTAGAGGGTCACTTGGCCATTAAGCTGCGTAGCAGGCCCTGGTAGCGGCTTATGTGGAGGGATTGCTGGGCAGGCGTCCGCCTCCCCTGAATTGTGAAATGTTTGAGATATGCCGCTAACCACTCCTGTAACTGACACATGCAACATAAGGAACTATCACTAGGATCGAGGGCGGTCATGAAGTCGCCTTTCTGGAGTAGGGGTATGAAGTCTTGTAGAGTCACCATTTGAAAGTGCTCAGAGAATGCATTTGTTGAGGCTCCTGAGATAGAGTATAGGTCTGAGGGAGCCCTCCTTTTTGGGGATACGAAACTACAAGAAATAGACCCCTTTTCCACAATGTTGTTGCAGTACCAGCTCTACAGCTTCTTTGGCGAGGAGGCCCTGTATCTCCTCCTGAAGGAGTTGCAAATGTTCTGTGGGCATTTTGTGTTGGCGGGGAGGAATGTCTGGTTGTACTTGATTGACTTCCAGATAGTACCCCACCATAGAACGTTGAGAACCCAATGGTCGACTGCAATTTCTGACCACCCAGTAACATTCCCCCGACTGGTGTTATCTGATCAGGGGGAAAGGTGGAGAGTCACCGTTTTGGAAGGGCAGCCCCTTTTGGAGCTGTTCCCTTTCCCTCAACATTATTGCCCCTGTAACCACTCTTCCCTTAGTAGCCCCAGGAAGGCGATTACTGAGTGGGCCTTGTGAAGGTGGAGTAAGTTTCTGTGTTACAGCTTTTCCTCAGAAGGAGCCACAGGCAGTGGGTGTCTGTAGGGTGCCAATCGCTTTCGCCATGTCAGTGTCTTTCTTGATTTTTTCTAGCATCTTGTTGATCTGAGGTCAGAAGAGATGCTCGCCATCAAAGGTTACATTTAAAAGGTGCGGCAGTACCTCCGGTTTAAAACCAGACACGCACTGTCAGGCATGGCGGCGTAATAGGATGCTGCTGTTAATGTCGCAAGTGGCGGTGTCGGCAGCATAAAGTGCACAACGTATGTTGGTATTAGAGATAATTTTTCCCTCATTCACCAACTCTTGTCCCTCCTTGCGGTACTGCTCTGTTAGACGTTAGAAAGAGGTCTGACATCGGATCCCAATGGGCTCTATCACACCCGAATAGTAAGCAGATGGAATTGGTGATGCGCCAATGTAAAAGTAGCCTGTGCTGCCATTCTTTTGCCCTCTGCATCAATATTTCTGCTTCCTGGTCTGGAGGGCCCTGTGTGTTAGCACGTTTCCTAGCTGTACACACACCTAGTGTCAGGTGGTAACTGGCCTCGTACGCATGGATTAGGGGAGGCCTTACATTTCTTAATTAACCCTAGGTATAACCAACCTCACTTTAACCAGTTCCTTAAATATATATTGGTAGCTGGTCTGAGAACCCACTGGAACATGGGAAGGTACTGTAGGGAGCGTTGAGTGCAGGAGGGTGTGCAGGAGGAAATCATCCTTCTCATATTGCACATGCATCTCCAAATTATGGAAAATAGTTTCCCTATACAGTATCTCATGGTATGAGGTGACATGTTATCTGGGGGGTGAAGGTCTTGCAAGTTACAGGTCTTGGTCGGTCTTTGCAGGGGGTTCTGCGTCAATCATCCCAGGGATCTGGGCCCTGTGTGATAAGGAGGGTCATAGGGTAGCCTTGGACTGTCCTCACCGCACATGCAGTAAAGGAGTAGGAGAGGGTGGGGTTTGGAGGGGGTGCTGGGGTGTGGGGGGGGGGGCAGTGGAGGAGGTCTAGCAGGAGGCTAGTACCTTTTAGGCCTTTTGGGAGCGGGAGGAACGGAAGGGTTAGGGGCCTCCTCAAAAGTAACTTTCCTATAATGCGGAATACACTCTTTCGGCAAATGTGAAGGTTTCGCCAGGATCCAACCAGTGCCTGGCTGGATGTGGATTTGCTGCTGCCTGGCTTTGAGATGTTCCTGCAGCCGCTGGACCATTGCTTGATTGAAGTTCTCAAAGGCAGAGGAGAACACAGCAGTAGAAGGTGGTCTGCAGGGAGCTGAAGATTTACGCTCAGACAGCACAGAGTTCGATCTCGGCTCTGAATGCTTCGGTTCGATGCCCTTCGCCCCTGAATGCTTTGGGTGGTGCTTCAGCTCCAAAAGCTTTGAATCCACTCATTTCAAATCCGAGAGCTGGCAAACCTGTGTCAGAGTCTGGGGCCGAAGCAACGGTCGACTCTTGAGGCGGACTTTGGCATCAAGTGGGGAATGGGCATTGGGTCCAACTCTGAATGAGCGTGGCCAAAAAGCAGTGGTACACTGCACATGAGCTCACGGCTGGTGCCCCTATTTGGTGAGTAGAAAGGGTGCCAGTACTCGCTGTGATCTTCAGTCAGCGCTGGCCTAGTGGATACTCTTCTATTTTGACATCCACCTCGGAGTCAACACTTAACGAAAAAAAAGTCACCTCAACTTCGGCACCTAGAGCAGTCAGGTGCGAACATCTGACTCCTCTCTCACCGAAGAAGTCTGGGGTATCTTCCTCCTCTCTTCTATGCACCATAGAGGCCGAGGCAATTCGATGAGCACACGGTTTCCAAAGAGTCTTTTTGTTCTGGGACAAAAGGAACGCCAAGCAGGTGGTCTGGAGACAAGCACAGGTTGCTAACCTCGTGGAGATCGGTTCTCGGATACAAGTGGGGCAGAACTGAAATGGAGTCCTTTCCGTTACGAGGACATTCTCAACTCAAACTACGTGAGTTAAGAGGATGTTGACCAAAATGGGGTGAAAGGAGCACAACAGTAGGGGACGTCAAGGAGCAGGAATGTTTTCTTCAAACAGGGTTCACTAAAACAGAAATTTTTCCACAGGATTAAGTCAACTTGGAAATCACCACAATGCCTGAAATCATTAGGACACCACCGACAAATGATCTAGATTATGGTAAAAACCTGTTTTTTTACATTTTCTATATGCTACTTTCACAGGCACTGAAGTTCAAGCATTCACTACAATGCAATTCAATAGGTACACAAATGGTGGACCCATATACAAATTAAACAGGTGCATTGCTGGCATTTGTCCATCTAAACAGTCTAATGAAAACAAACAGTATTACCAAAGAAGTTATGCCCACACAATTTTTGACCGGAGTGGAATATGGAGGACATTTCTCTAATCCTCCTGGCTAATAAGTTCCAGAAGGATGATCCTTTAGAAGAGGAGGACCATCTGCCTGGACCAGGTATCCTCATTTATAGGACAGTCATGCTCTCCAAGTGTGTAAATAAATGATACAGTACGAGTGAGGGGCTCTCAGAAAACGCTGTACCCCCCCACCCCTGCCCCCCGCACTCCTAACTCAGAAGCAGAACGTACAATACAGGATCGCAGCAGCAGGGGGCGCATGACTGCCCTAACTCAGACATTCAAGGTATCCAACACAGGACCGCAGAAGCAGTTAGCGCACAACTGTCCTTACTCTGACATATATAAAGTATAAAATAAAGGACCACAGCAGTGGTGCGCGCAGGACTGTTTTAACTCAGACATATAGAGTGTACAATACAGAACTGCAGCAGTGGGCACATTACTGTCCTAACTCGGACACAGAGTATACAATACAGGGCTGCAGCAGCAGTGGGCGCGTTACTGTCCTAACTCGGACACAGAGTGTACTATACAGAACTGCAGCAGAAGGGGGTACTTGACTGTCCTAACATACAGAGTATACAATACAGGACTGCAGCAGCAGTTGGCGCGTGACTGTCCTATCTCAGCCATATGAGTATACAAGACAGGACCGCAGCAGCAGTGAACACATGACTGTCCTAACTCAGACACAGAGCGTACAATACAGGATCGCATTAGCAGGGGGCACATGAGTGTCCTAATTCTGATATATAGATTATACAGGACAGGACCGAAGCAGCCGGCGACTTATTCATGTTCTAACTCAGGTAAATAGAGTGTACAATACAGAACTGTTGTAGCTCAGACACAGTATACAATATAGGGCCGCAGCAACAGTGGGCGCACGACTCTCCTAACTCAGACATTTAGAGTAAAAAAAGACAGGGCCGGAGCAGCAGCCCCTCCATTAGAGCACAGAGAGCACCGCCTCCCCTGCCCAGGTTTTAAACCCATTTTATTATCGTTTTATTTTAATCCCCTGGACCTGCTCCCAGGACTCTGACAAGTCTTGTGGGTGGGTCCAGGGGAGTGACTGCTGGTGGGGGAGTGGTAGTTCACTCCCTTCACTGCGCATCAGGGTTTGGCCGGGCGTATCAGGCCGGCCAAACCCTCATGCTCAGTGAATCTTTCTCCAGCCCCAGCTGCGTTGCTGGGGCTTGAGAGAGCAGGCACAGGTTCTCAGTCTGCTCCAAGTTGCCAATGCTCAGGCCAATCCTGACACTGTTTTCATGCAGCGTCTGGATTGGGCACAGTGCAGTCTGGGAGCCTGTGCCCAGAAGGAAGAGCATGATGCGGCAGCGATGGCAGTGTTGAGGTAAGTTTTGTGTTTTTTTCTAAACCCTCACCTCCCTCCTCCAGTCTGCCCTGACACTTTGGCAGGGAACAGACCGCAACAGCAGGGGGGTGGGAGGGGGGGTATTACTGTCCTAACTCAAACACAGAGTATAGAATACAGGGCAGCAGCAGCAGGGGGCACATGACTGCGATAATTCAGACAGAGAGTATACAAGACAGGACGGCAGCAGCCGGCGCACGAGTGTCCTAACTCAACCATATAGAGTATACAAGACAGGACCGCAGCAGCAGAGGGAGTACGAGTGTCCTAACTCAACCATATAGAGTATACAAGACAGGACGGCAGCAGCAGTGGGAGTACGAGTGTCCTAACTCAACCATATAGAGTATACAAGACAGGACTGCAGCAGCAGAGGGAGTACGAGTGTCCTAACTCAACCATATAGAGTATACAAGACAGGACCGCAGCAGTGGCTGCACGAGTGTCCTAACTCAACCATATAGAGTATACAAGACAGGATGGCAGCAGCCGGCGCACGAGTGTCCTAACTCAACCATATAGAGTATACAAGACAGGACCGCAGCAGCAGAGGGAGTACGAGTGTCCTAACTCAACCATATAGAGTATACAAGACAGGACAGCAGCAGCAGAGGGAGTACGAGTGTCCTAACTCAACCATATGGAGTATACAGGACAGGACTGCAGCAGCAGAGGGAGTACGAGTGTCCTAACTCAACCATATAGAGTATACAAGACAGGACCGCAGCAGTGGCTGCACGAGTGTCCTAACTCAACCATATAGAGTATACAAGACAGGACCACAGCAGTGGCTGCACGAGTGTCCTAACTCAACCATATAGAGTATACAAGACAGGACCACAGCAGTGGCTGCACGAGTGTCCTAACTCAGCCATATAGAGTATACAAGACTGGACTGCAGCAGCAGAGGGAGTACGAGTGTCCTAACTCAACCATATAGAGTATACAAGACTGGACTGCAGCAGCAGAGGGAGTACGAGTGTCCTAACTCAACCATATGGAGTATACAGGACAGGACTGCAGCAGCAGAGGGAGTACGAGTGTCCTAACTCAACCATATAGAGTATACAAGACAGGACCGCAGCAGTGGCTGCACGAGTGTCCTAACTCAACCATATAGAGTATACAAGACAGGACTGCAGCAGCAGAGGGAGTACGAGTGTCCTAACTCAACCATATAGAGTATACAAGACAGGACCGCAGCAGTGGCTGCACGAGTGTCCTAACTCAACCATATAGAGTATACAAGACAGGACCACAGCAGTGGCTGCACGAGTGTCCTAACTCAACCATATAGAGTATACAAGACAGGACCACAGCAGTGGCTGCACGAGTGTCCTAACTCAACCATATAGAGTATACAAGACAGGACTGCAGCAGCAGTGGGAGTACGAGTGTCCTAACTCAACCATATAGAGGATACAAGACAGGACTGCAGCAGCAGAGGTAGTACGAGTGTCCTAACTCAACCATATAGAGTATACAAGACAGGACCGCAGCAGTGGCTGCACGCGTCTCCTAACTCAGCCATATAGAGTATACAAGACAGGACCGCAGCAGTGGCTGCACGAGTGTCCTAACTCAACCATATAGAGTATACAAGACAGGACGGCAGCAGCAGGCGCACGAGTGTCGTAACTCAGCCATATAGAGTATACAAGACAGGACTGCAGCAGCAGTGGGAGTACGAGTGTCCTAACTCAGCCATATAGAGTACACAAGACGGGACAGCAGCAGCAGTGGGAGTACGAGTGTCCTAACTCAACCATATAGAGTATACAAGACAGGACAGCAGCAGTGGCTGCACGAGTGTCCTAACTCAACCATATAGAGTATACAAGACAGGACCGCAGCAGTGGCTGCACGAGTGTCCTAACTCAACCATATAGAGTATACAAGACAGGACGGCAGCAGCAGGCGCACGAGTGTCGTAACTCAGCCATATAGAGTATACAAGACAGGACTGCAGCAGCAGTGGGAGTACGAGTGTCCTAACTCAGCCATATAGAGTACACAAGACGGGACAGCAGCAGCAGTGGGAGTACGAGTGTCCTAACTCAACCATATAGAGTATACAAGACTGGACTGCAGCAGCAGAGGGAGTACGAGTGTCCTAACTCAACCATATGGAGTATACAAGACAGGACTGCAGCAGCAGAGGGAGTACGAGTGTCCTAACTCAACCATATAGAGTATACAAGACAGGACCGCAGCAGTGGCTGCACGCGTCTCCTAACTCAGCCATATAGAGTATACAAGACTGGACTGCAGCAGCAGTGGGAGTACGAGTGTCCTAACTCAACCATATAGAGTATACAAGACAGGACTGCAGCAGCAGAGGGAGTACGAGTGCCCTAACTCAGCCATATAGAGTATACAAGACAGGACTGCAGCAGCAGAGGGTGTACGAGTGTCTACTCTCAACCATATAGAGTATACAAGACAGGACCGCAGCAGCAGTGGGAGTACGAGTGTCCTAACTCAACCATATAGAGTATACAAGACAGGACCGCAGCAGTGGCTGCACGCGTCTCCTAACTCAGCCATATAGAGTATACAAGACAGGACTGCAGCAGCAGTGGGAGTACGAGTGTCCTAACTCAGCCATATAGAGTACACAAGACAGGACCGCAGCAGCAGAGGGAGTACGAGTGTCTTAACTCAGCCATATAGAGTATACAAGACAGGACTGCAGCAGCAGTGGGAGTACGAGTGTCCTAACTCAACCATATAGAGTACACAAGACAGGACCGCAGCAGCAGTGGCTGCACGCGTGTCCTAACTCAGCCATATAGAGTATACAAGACTGGACTGCAGCAGCAGAGGGAGTACGAGTGTCCTAACTCAACCATATAGAGTATACAAGACTGGACAGCAGCAGCAGAGGGAGTACGAGTGTCCTAACTCAACCATATGGAGTATACAGGACAGGACTGCAGCAGCAGAGGGAGTACGAGTGTCCTAACTCAACCATATAGAGTATACAAGACAGGACCGCAGCAGTGGCTGCACGCGTCTCCTAACTCAGCCATATAGAGTATACAAGACTGGACTGCAGCAGCAGTGGGAGTACGAGTGTCCTAACTCAACCATATAGAGTATACAAGACAGGACTGCAGCAGCAGAGGGAGTACGAGTGCCCTAACTCAACAATATAGAGTATACAAGACAGGACGGCAGCAGCAGTGGGAGTACGAGTGTCCTAACTCAACCATATAGAGTATACAAGACAGGACTGCAGCAGCAGAGGGAGTACGAGTGCCCTAACTCAACAATATAGAGTATACAAGACAGGACGGCAGCAGCAGTGGGAGTACGAGTGTCCTAACTCAGCCATATAGAGTATACAAGACAGGACTGCAGCAGCAGTGGAAGTACGAGTGTCCTAACTCAACCATATAGAGTACACAAGACAGGACTGCAGCAGCAGTGGCTGCACGCGTGTCCTAACTCAGCCATATAGAGTATACAAGACTGGACTGCAGCAGCAGAGGGAGTACGAGTGTCCTAACTCAACCATATAGAGTATACAAGACAGGACGGCAGCAGCAGTGGGAGTACGAGTGTCCTAACTCAGCCATATAGAGTATACAAGACAGGACTGCAGCAGCAGTGGGAGTACGAGTGTCCTAACTCAACCATATAGAGTACACAAGACAGGACCGCAGCAGCAGTGGCTGCACGTGTGTCCTAACTCAGCCATATAGAGTATACAAGACTGGACTGCAGCAGCAGAGGGAGTACGAGTGTCCTAACTCAACCATATAGAGTATACAAGACTGGACTGCAGCAGCAGAGGGAGTACGAGTGTCCTAACTCAACCATATGGAGTATACAAGACAGGACTGCAGCAGCAGAGGGAGTACGAGTGTCCTAACTCAACCATATAGAGTATACAAGACAGGACTGCAGCAGCAGAGGGAGTACGAGTGCCCTAACTCAACCATATAGAGTATACAAGACAGGACTGCAGCAGCAGAGGGTGTACGAGTGTCTAAACTCAACCATATAGAGTATACAAGACAGGACCGCAGCAGCAGTGGGAGTACGAGTGTCCTAACTCAACCATATAGAGTATACAAGACAGGACCGCAGCAGTGGCTGCACGCGTGTCCTAACTCAAACATATAGAGTATACAAGACAGGACTGTAGCAGCAGAGGGTGTACGAGTGTCTAAACTCAACCATATAGAGTATACAAGACAGGACCGCAGCAGCAGTGGGGGTACGAGTGTCCTAACTCAACCATATAGAGTATACAAGACAGGACCGCAGCAGCAGTGGGCGCACGCGTCTCCTAACTCAACCATATAGAGTATACAAGACAGGACTGCAGCAGCAGAGGGAGTACGAGTGTCCTAACTCAACCATATAGAGTATACAAGACAGGACTGCAGCAGCAGTGGGAGTACGCGTGTCCTAACTCAACCATATAAGTATACAAGACAGGACCGAAGCAGTGGGCGCGCGAGTGTCCTAACTCAGACATGGAATATGCTACTTCCCAGTATGCATCTGTTCTTGGCATGTAGGGCTGCTGACATTCATATCTGTGCATAGATCGCCGCCTAGTGTTGGGTCCGGATGATTGCACTTTGTTGTCCTGGAAGAGTCTTCAAAGTATCACGAGGTAGGTGACTCCTCCCCTGGACTACAGTGGGCATGGGCATCCTTTCCATGCTCAGATTGTTTTTCGCCATTGTGGCAGAGGTAGAAATAGGAAAGTAAGAGATGTCCATGCTAGAGATAATGCTGCAGCTGCGACAGGCGCCGGGGAGGAGGGCGGGCGATATGAATGTCAGCAGCCCTACATGCCAAGAACAGATGGATACTGGTAAGTAGCATATTCCGTTCGAGGCATGTGGGCTGCTGAATTCATATCTATGCATAGACTGAATAGCAGTATCTCCTCTAGCGGTGGCCAGCTGCAGCAGTTTGGAAAAGAGTTTTGAGGACAGCCTGGCCTACAGCAGCTTGCTGTTTCGCTTGCACGTCTACACAGTAGTGTTTAGTGAAAGTGTGTATGGTGGACCATGTGGCTGCCTTACAGATGTCTTCTAGTGGAATATTTCCTAGGAAAGCCATGGATGCCCCCCATTTTCCGTGTAGAGTGTGCTCTAGGGGGGACTGTTAGAGTGCGTTTCACTTTTAGATAACATATTTGAATGCACTTAACTATCCATCTGGCTATTCCTGACTTTGAAATAGGATTTCCCTTGTGTTGTGGTGCAAAGGTAACAAACAGTTTTGTCTTCCTGAATGATTTTGTTCTGTCCACATAGTATAGTAGAGCTCTTCGGACGTCTAGCGTGTGCAGGGCTCTTTCAGGTACTGATTGTGGATTCTGAAAGAATACCGGCAGTTCAATTGCTTGATTAATATGGAAGTTGGATACGACTTTAGGCATGAATTTAGGGTTTGTTCGAAGAACTACCCTATTAGCATGTACCTGCATGAATGGTTCTTCAATTGTTAGTGCTTGCAATTCGCTCACTCTTCTGAGTGAGGTAATGGCAACTAAGAATGCGACTTTCCACGTTAGGAATTGCAATTCGCATGAGTGTAGAGGTTCGAAAGGAGGTCCCATGAGTCTGGTAAGCACTATGTTTAGATTCCAGACTGGGGAAGGAGGGTGTCTTGGAGGGATCACTCTTTTCAAGCCCTCCATAAATGCTTTAATAGCTGGTATCCTGAAGAGTGAAAGGTGTTGCCTGTTCTGAAGGTACGCTGCTATAGTAGCGAGGTGTAGTCGTATAGAAGAGTATGCTAAGTTACATCTTTGTAAATGCAACAGGTAGCATATAATGTTTTGTATGGAAGCGTCTAATGGGTTGATTTGGTTATTGTTGCAGTAAATAACAAATCGTTTCCATTTGGCTGCATAGCACGCGCGGTAGGTTTTCTTGCCTCCCGAATGATGTTCATGCAGTCTGGGGGCAAGTTGAGGTATCCGAACTCTAGGACCTCAGGAGCCAGATCGCTAGGTTCATCTGATTGGGATCTGGGTGTCTTATTTCTCCACGGATCTGAGTCAGAAGATGGGGTGCTAGGCACAGTCTTTGAAGAGGAACCACTGAAAGTTCTAGGAACGTTGTGTACCATGGTTGTCTCGCCCATGTGGGAGCAACTAGGATCAGGGTGAGCGAGTGTTGCCGCAGTTTGCGTGCCACCAGCGGGATTAGCAGTGCTGGGGGAAAAGCGTAGGCAAATCTGCCTGACCAGTTCATCCATATCGCATTGCCCAGTGACTAGCATGTGGAGTTTTCTTTTGTGGCAAACAGGTCTACCTCTGGGTGACACCATTCCTCGAAGAATGGTTGGAGAACCTGGGGCTGAATCTCCCATTCGTGTATTTGCTGGCTGTGCCTGCTGAGCAGGTCGGCAATCTGAGTGTCCTTCCCTGGAAGGTGTTCTGTGAGTAAAAAGATGTTTTTTGGGATCGCTCACCTCCATATGCTCTGCGCCAGATGGGACAGCTGTGGAGAGTGCGTCCCCCCCCGTTTTTGGATATAGTACATTGCGGTCATGTTGTCCGTCCGGATCAACACCGTCTTGTTGAACACGTATTTTTAAAAGGCTTTTAGGGCTAGGAATATCGCTAGCAACTCTAGTCGGTTGATATGCCATTTTTTCTGTTTGTTGGTCCAGAGCCCTTGTACTGTGTATTGGAGGAGATGGGCTCCCCAGCCTGTTAGTGATGCGTCCGCTGTTAGTACTAGTTGTGGAACTAGCTCTTGGAACATTCGCCCCTTGGAAAGATTTTGTCGGTTCCACCACTGCAGAGAGTTGTGAGAGCGACTGTCCACCAACACTAGGTCTTTTAGTTGTCCACGAGCCTGGTTCCATTGCCGTGCAAGGCATTCCTGTAATGGGCGCATCTGAAGTCTGGCATGGGGGATAATTAATATGCAGGAGGCCATCATGCCTTTGAGCTGTATGAAGACTAGAGCTGTCCGGGAGTGTTGTGGCTGGAATTTGCGAATGAGTGTCTGCATGCTGGCTATCCTTGCTGTGTTTGGATATGCCTTTGCCACTGAGGTACTTATAGTGGCTCCCAGGTATTGCTGTATATGGGAAGGTTGCAGATGCGATTTTGCGTAGTTGACTGAAAAGCCGAGGCTGTGCAGCAACTGGATTGTCTGTGACGTGTGTGTGCTACACTCTCGGTACGATTTTGCTTGAATTAGCCAATCGTCCAGTTAAGGGTAAACATGGACGTGTTGCCTTCTGAGATGCGCTGCTACTGTGGCTAAGCATTTTGTAAATACTCTTGGAGCTGTGGTAACCCCGAAGGGCAAAACCTTGAATTGGTAGTGTTGCCCCTCTATTGTGAATCTGAAGTATTTTCTGTGGGCTGGATGGATGGGTATGTGGAAGTACGCATCCTTGAGGTTTAGTGTTGCTAGGAAGTCTCCCTGTTGTAGCAACGGGAGCACTTGTTGTAGAGTGATCATATGGAAGTGCTCCGACAGTATGTATTGATTTAGGGTCCAGTATTGGTCTGAGGGAACCGTCCTTCTTGGGAATAAGGAAGTATAGGGAGTATACTCCTGTCCCCTGCTGATGGAAAGGGACTGGCTCTATTGCCCCCTTTTCCAGCATACTTTTCACCTCTTGTTGAAGTAGGGTGATGTGTTCCATGGACATAGGACGATGTCTGGGTGGTAGGTTTGGTGGCGTAGAAGTCAGTTCTAGGCAATAACCAGACTGGATAATTTTTCTTACCCACCTGTCTGTGGTGATAGCGTGCCAGACAGGTAGGAACTGTTGTAGTCTGCCTCCGACTGGTGTGAAGTGTTCCGGAGGCAGCGGAAGGAAGTCACTGTTTTGTGGAGGCAGAGGCTCTGGTGTTATTGCCTCCACGCCCCCTTCCCTTAGGATTGTTACCTCTGTAACCACCTCCGTTTGTGTTCTTTGTGAAGGAACCTTGTGTGTTACCTTTGTAGGAGGTAGAGGTTTGTGAAGCATTTCCTCGTGTGTTTGCTCTATATGAGGAGCGCCGAAAGGAGCCCCTATGTTGCAGAAATTGCAGTGCACCCATGGATTTAGCTGTTTCTGTGTCCTTTTTCATTTTGTCCAAGATGGTGTCCACCGCGGGACCAAATAAAAAGTCAGGGTTAACTGGTTGGTTTAGAATGGTGGACTGGACCTCATTATTAAAGCCGGAAACCCTCAGCCATGCATGTCTGCGGAGAAGGACACTAGTATTGATGGACCGAGCTTCGGTGTCTGCAGCGTCCAGTGCACATTTAATGGAGGTGTTGGAGATAAAATTCCCCTCCTGGATGAGATCATTTGCTTGTGCTTTAAATGGCTCGGGCAAATGTTGCATAAGGGTTTCTAGCTGATCGTAATGTGCTCTATCGTAACGAGACAGTAGTGCCTGTGTGTTAGCTATTCTCCAAGAATTGGATGCTTGTGCAGCTACTCTTTTGCCGGAAGCCTCTAGGATTTTGGACTCTTTATCGGGGGGAGGTGATTCCCCTGTAGTTTGGGAGTTGTCCCTTTTTCGTGCGTTAGCAACCACTAGGGAGTCTAGTGGCAGTTTACCCTTGATATAGGTGGGGTCAGTAGGAGCCGGTCTATACTTTTTTTCTATTCTGGGATTGATTACCCGTGTCCTGGCCGTGTCTTTGAAGATGTCAGGTGCATGTTTTAGGACGCCCTTTAGCATTGGAAGTGTTTTAACACTCTTCTCTGCAGTTGTGAAACTGTCAAAGAGGAAGTCCTCTTCTACAGGGTCACTGTGCATGTCCACGTTGTGGAACTGTGCTGCCCTGTCTAGGAGTTGGTTAAAGACTGTGACATCAGTGGGTGATGGTTTAGTAGGGTAAGTGGGAACATCTGGGATAGGATGTGTATCATAGGGGTCTGTTGGCTCCTCCCAGGGTTCCTCTGGATCTGGATCTTGAGGAAAGTCATATAGGGGCTGTGGTTCATACTCTGTGTCCCCCTCATCGTCATCGTGGTTAGAAGGTGAGGTAGGTGCAAGTGGTGTGGAGGGCATGATAGGTTGAAAGGGGAGTGAGGGCCTAGTGGGAGAAGTGCCAAAGTCCTTTTTCTTGAGTGGGATAGGTGAATCAGGAGCAAAGTCCAAAGGTCTCTTTTTCCTATGCAGGATGGTAACTTTACCAGTGTCTCGGTTAATGTAAATCTTTGCCTGGTCCTTGGATGGATCTGGGTGGAATAGTTCTTCCTCTACAGTCCTGGGTTTAGGCTTGGACCGTTTAGGGTCGACAGAGGCGGGTTTGTCGACGACCTTTGGTGTTTTACTTGCTTTCTTGGGCTCGACTCGTCGTTTCGGATCGACGGGAACTTTCGGGTCGACACGTTGTTTGTGCTCCGTAGGCTTTTTTGGGTGCGAGCCTTTTCCCGGATCGACGGTCCCCTTGGGATAGACCGGTGTCTTTGGAGCTGTTGCTTTTGGGTCGACAGGTTTGTCCGGCTTCGATGGCTTCGGTACGGCACCGGATGCCGGGTCGACGGTTTTTGGAACCGCAGTCTTGGTCAGGTCGGTGACCTTCTTCGGTTCGACGCCCTTCTGTTGCGTGCCCTTGTTCGGTTCGACCGATTTTTTGGGGTCGACGGATTTTGGCTGATCGGCCTTTGCGGGGTCGACAGTCTTCTTGGGGTCGACAGTCTTCTTTGGCTCGACAGTCCTTGGCTGTGCGGCCTTTTTTTGGAGCGACGCCCTTCGGATCGACGATCTTTGGGTCGGTAACCTTCTTTGGCTCTGGAACCTTCTTCGGGCGATGGTACTGGGCCCTGGGGTTTCTGAAGGTTTCGGAGCCGGGCCGGAAGGCGGGGCTGTCGAAAGTCTTTTTTGATCTTGGCTAAGGCCTGTTGGTGATGCCTCGACCGGAGCCTTTGGCGAGGGGTCAATTGGTGTCGGGGGCAGTGTACTCACGATTTGGCCCGACTGTCGTATTTTGGCAGTTCCTGAATTAGCGTTTAGCTCAGCTATATGATCTTTTCTCTTAACTTGACTAAAATATACGGGGGCCATTTTGAATCCTTTGGCTTCCATTTGTATGAACACGCTGCCTCGTGGTCAGCATGCCCTTTTGTCCTTTCTCGATACCCTTGGTCGTCTACTTTGCCCAGCAACAAGCTATTTTTAGTACTGGTCAAGCGCACATGCGCATTATACATCAACTGGTCATTCTTTAGGAATGTTATCCCAAACTGACCAGTACTACTGGACTCCTCCCACATGCTGGCTGTGTTCCAAAAATTACCTTATATGTACCTAAAATGTGTAAACTTGTAAACGCCTATCTTTTTATTGCTATTAAACTGTATAAAAGAGGTCGTGCACCGATACTCGGTGTGCTACTTCTTGCATTGCCGAAGGGTGCTGTAGGAATGTACCACCACCCCATGGGGTCTTAATAAACCTGTCTTTTGCATTTTCCAGTGTCCGTGCCAACTTCTATACTAAGGTGTTCGAGAGTTTAGCAAAGTATGTAGGCCTGATTGAACCCAACACCACAATTGGCGACCACGAAGGGACTCATCGGCGACTCGGATGCCCGAAGGAGAGGTCGTGACGAAGGATCGGAAACTCGCCATGGAAGCGATCGCTGCCTTTGAGTGACCCGAGTCTTGGCACCCACGGTGTTTCTTCCTTCCTTCTGATCCGACCTTCCAGGTGGCGCCGGTCCTCGACTGAGATTCTGATCTTGGATTGTCGTGTAGTGCCGTTTGGCTGATTCGACTAAAGAACTTGGCAGTTGGACCTTGGACGTTTGAAGGTACTTGGTAAGCTTATGATTGGTAAGGTAGTCTACTGACACTTACTGTGGCTTTTTTGAATTTGAATTTGTTTGAGTTAGCTAACGTTTGGACCTATGAATTTGACGTATATGTGGAGTGCACCTCACATAGGCAGGCATGTAGGGATATTTCTCTGATTTTGCTTTTTGTTTGAGCGGCACACCGTGTATAAAGTATATTAAGTGCCATTTTATGTAGTATCACGTTTTCGTGATATTTTTGACATGCCTGTTCTCAGCACACTCCGAGGGATGTGCTGCCTTGGAAATGGTACCAGAGGGGACTCCAAATCGAGAGATGTATGTAAAATTTGGCATTCCGCCAATAATGTATAGTTCATTGTGGCATAAGTATACCAAAGCCGATCATGAATTGCAATGGCCACTACATGGGTCATTTGATTTACGAAAGGTGCAATATGTGGAGCAGTGTTTGTTTCAGCGTAGGTCTAGGCAGGATATGTTTGATTGTGTGCGTATATGGGAGAAAGAGTTACGTGAACGATTGAAGCGTGAGGAAGCCTTGGCGGAGAAGGTGCAGCGAAGGGCTGCGCGTGACAAAGCTTTACAGCTACAGGAGAAGGAGTTACAGGAACAGAAAGAGAGGGAGATTCGAGAACGTAATTTGCAGATTAATGGGCAATTCCCTATCCGACGTCCTCTTTATCCGGTCCTTACTAATGAAATAGATGATTTTTCGTTATTAGATCGTTGCCCGCCTCCGTATGTTGCACCTACAGCTCCGAATGAGGAATCGGATGAGGAAGATCAGAATACACAGCGTACTAGGTTATCTTCGGATCGAACTGCGGAATTACGTTCGCTTGCACGAAAACTAAATGTTAATACTATAACTGTTTCTGAGATTAGTAAGCATATGGAACAGTGGTCTGATAAGGAGCGATTGTATTTCTTAGATCATTTTGGAGATGAGGTTGTTGACCGATTTAGAAAGTATTCTTCTGAGTTAGAACCTAAGGATATCTCGAAGGGTCGTGATAACTTTCGTAAAGGTCTCTTTATTCTTTCAGATGCGGATGAGTTTTTCAAGCGTTTGGTTCAGCTACGGAATGAGGCGTCGCGGCTACGGGAGTTGGAAAAGACATCGGGTTCACCTATGTCTGGATCGACGGAAATATCCAAAGAATGCTCTATCTTTGGAACAGATAAGAACGCCGCGATTAATGTTAGACCTATGCGGGAAGCTGCGCCTTTGTATGTCCCTCATAAAGGGGATGGCACAGATGACGATAAAACGTCTAAAGACGCGAAGGGTTATTTTATATATAATTGGGTTTATACGCCTTGGAATAGAGCAGATGTTATGGCGCTTAAGAATGCTCTGCCTGATCCCCGTAAAAATCCAGCGGCTTCCTATGAAAGTGTTGAAAGTGCAATTTCTTCGTGTATTATGACACTAGTGGATATTGATCTGATTTTGGGCTGATATTGCCCCCTGATATGTGGAGAGCGATTCGTAAGTTTGATGACCAAACGGTTCTTGGGGCAAGTTGGAAGGATATAGCTCAAGCTGATTTAGACAGGGAACCAGCATGTAAGCCTTGTCAATTAATATTGGAACTCCCAGGGGCTATACTAAACAAATTAAAAACGTTTGTTCCCGCTAAGAAAATTGATTGGACCATGTTGGCCTCTTGTAAACAGAAGATAGATGAATCGGTCTCTGATTTCTTTTCTCGTTTTGAGGAAGCGTTTCATGATTACAGTGGCCAATCATTAACAGAAGATACAGGCAGGCATTTATTTGTTGATAAGTATGTGGCTAATCTCCTACCGGAGATTGCAAAACGATTAAAGGCGAGTGAAAGTTCATGGACCACTGCAACCCCTGCTTCTTTATTGACTATGGCTCAATACTATGAACGACAGGAATTGGAGGCAAAGGAAAGTAGTGATAAGAAAGTGAAGGATTTGAAGACGAAGGTAATGTTGGCTCAGGTCCAGGCTACGAGGGGGAATGATAGGGGTAGACGAGGATCGTATAATAATGCGCCTCCTCCCCGTTCCGACATCTCTGAGGATCAGTGTGCATACTGCAAACAGTTTGGACACTGGGTTTCAGATTGTCCGGTGCTGAGAGAACAGCGTAGTCAGCGTGGTCGAGGAAGTGGAAGGTCTAGAAATAATTATGGGAGATCGAGAGGTGGAGCGAATGACCGTGGAAGGAGTGAAATGAGGGGTCGTGGACAGACAGATTATAACACGTTCGATCGACGAAATCAATACCAGATAAATGAGGGTGACTCGCCTGAGTCACGTGACGAGCGTCATGCATAGGGTTGCGTAGGATGGGGTGTGGAATCAGTTGAAGTACCAGTTGATCAAAGGGGTCCATATATAGAAGCACATGTCTTGGGTTCTACTGATCAGTTTCTGGTAGATACAGGAGCTACTCGTAGCGCTTTGTCCAAACACTTGGTTCCAAGGGCTCCCCTGTCTGGCGAGGTAATTACAGCTATAGGGTTCGATGGAACACCTACTTCTAGCCCATTGTCTCAACCTGTTACATTTTATGTTGATAAATTTGCTGCCCCATGTCCATTTTTGCTGTCCCCAAACACACCAGATAACATTATGGGGCTCGATATGTTAAAACATTTTCGAGCTACTATTCGTTGTGCTCCGGAAGGAGTACGGGTCGTGTTAAATGAAAATTATCCAGAAATTGAGCGAG
This sequence comes from Lissotriton helveticus, assembly GCF_964261635.1. Lineage (NCBI taxonomy): Eukaryota > Metazoa > Chordata > Amphibia > Caudata > Salamandridae > Lissotriton > Lissotriton helveticus. The sequence continues at coordinate 56,299,965 of NC_136067.1, forward strand.
TGTGTCTTCTCCAAGAATCGGGAGTATTAGCCTCCCTGCCAAAAACGTTGTGGGCCACTTCTGATACTGATGTAGGACAGATGATTATTCCTCCAGTGCGTATTACTGTAAAGGAGGGCGTATCTCTGCCCCGTGTCCCACAATACAAGATATCTAGGGAGGGCGAAATTGCATTGATACACATTGTAAATGATTTGATTACGGCAGGGGTGGTTGAGGAAGTTCCCTATAATGTTTGTAACAGCCCAATTCTTCCGATTCTTAAGAGAGATACAGATACTAAGGTTTATCGTTTTATTATCGATTTGAGGGGAATTAACAAGATAGTAGTGCCTCAGTACCCGGTGGTATCTGACATCACCACGTTGTTTACGTTGGTTCCACCGACGGCAACTACATTTACAGTTATCGACCCAAAAAATGCATTTTTCTCGATTCCTGTACATCCTGACAGTCGATATCTTTTTGGTTTTACATTAAATAACAAATCGTATAGATTTTGTCGAGTTCAAGGTTATACAGAAAGTCCTAGCATTTATAGTCAGGCTTTAAAAAGACAGCTTGATTCTTTTGAATTACAGGCTGGGGTGGCTCTTATTCAGTACGTGGATGACATTTTACTCGCAGCAGACACACAGGAACAATGTGAGGAGAGTACTTTTTCTTTGCTTTCCTTCCTTGCTAAAAACAATCATAAGGTTTCGAAGAAAAAGTTACAATACTGTAGACCTAAGGTGACCTACCTCGATCATCTTTTGTCTAAGGAGGGCCGTGCATTAACACCAGACCGAATTCAAGCAGTTTTAGACACACCAGTCCCCCGTACTCAGAAAGATGTTCGTGCCTTCATAGGTCTGACGTCTTTTTGTAGGCAATGGATATTGAGATTTTCTCACATTGCTAAACCATTGCTAGCATTGTTGTCCAAAGATACACCGATTCCCATTGAATGGACAGATGAATGTCAGAATGGTTTTGAGCAATTGAGGCAAGCTCTTTGTTCTGCACCAGTGTTAGGTACACCAGATTACATGAAGATTTTTACATTGTACGTACATGAGAAAGATGGGTGCGCATTATCAGTCTTAGTGCAGATGCACGGAGACAAACAGAGACCCTGTGCATACTTCTCGGCAGTACTCGACCCTGTGGCTCGAGGATTGCCTGGATGTTTTCGAGCAGTTGCAGCGACAGCAGTAGCTATACGGCAAAGTGAGTGGATAGTTTTGTCACACAAATTGTTGGTGTTAGTCCCCCATGCGGTAGATGCTTTGTTGAATCAAACGAAAACACAGCATCTAACTAGTGCACGCCTAACAGGATATGAGCTGACGTTGTTGGCGCCACATATCACACTAAGACGATGTGCTACACTGAACCCCGCTACTTTATTGCCCTATCCTGTTGCTGAGACCCAGAAGGAAGAACAACATGACTGTGTTTTTCTGACTGAGGAACAGACAAAGGGTCGTATCGATTTACAGGATACACCATTTCCAGATGTAGATGGGGAACTGTGGGTTGATGGATCATGTGTGAAATTACCAGATGGAACAACTTCTGCAGCCTATGCGATCACGACACTTAAAACAGTGGTAGAAACAGCACGAATACCCCAGAAATCGGCCCAAGCAGCAGAATTGATAGCCTTAACGAAAGCATGTGAGTTAAGTGCTGGACTATGTGTGAACATCTACACGGATAGTCGCTACGCTTTTGGAGTAGTGCATGATTTTGGCCTACTCTGGAAAGAACGAGGGTTCTTGACTTCACATGGAGTGCATATCATGCATGGAGAATTGGTACGTGATCTCCTGAATGCACTATTATGTCCAGAGAAGGTAGCGATAGTGAAATGCAGTGCACACAAAAAGGTGACAGATAAAATAGGACAAGGAAATGCTTTTGCAGATCGCATTGCGAGAGAGACTGCTATGCTACAAAATAACTCTCCCATGTATGTGGTGAAATCACAAGCTGAGCGATGGCACGATGCTAGAGAAGAAATATTAGACATACAGAGATCAGCATCTGAAGCAGAACTTGTGAGATGGGCCACTGAAGGAGTGCTGGATGATGAGGGTTGTTGACGTAGTAAAGATATGGAAAGATGGAAATTACCTACGGCCTATTTACAAACAATGGTTCAAATGACACATGGGCTGGCACATGTTGGAGCTCTTGCAATTACTAAATTGCTTACACGGGTTTGGGAAAATCATGAGATTGCTAGTACGGCCAAGAGAGTGGTTCAGACCTGTCTGATATGTTTACAGCACAATCCTGGACAAGGGACTTATACTCCCAGAGGAGGGTTTGTTCCACCTACTGCACCATTCGAAGTACTGCAAATGGATTACATCCAGCTGGAACGCTGTAATAACCTCAAGTATATCTTAGTGGTGGTGTGTGCCTTCAGCAAATGGATTGAGGCTTACCCCACGAAAGATAATACAGCATTGACAACGGCTAAGGTGTTACTCAAAGAGTACTTCCCGCGCTATGGTGTTTGTAATAATAAATAATCCACATTTGTAAAGCGCACAATCACCCGTAAGGGTCTCTAGGCGCTGGGGGCCGTCGGGAAGATTAAGCGAGCTATTGCCCAGAGTCACATGGTGCTGGGCTAACCTGCCGCCGGAACCGGGGATCGAACCCTGATCCCCAGATTCCAACGTCAGTCGCCCTGGCCGCGGCGCCACACCTCTCCCGTAAGTGTAAGTTTATGTGGAATGATAATGGTCCTCATTTCATTGGGAAAGTAGTGGAGTACGTCCTGAAAGGATTGGGAATCAAGCAAAGATTCCATGCTGTCTTTCACCCACAATCAGCAGGTTTGGTAGAAAGGTATAATGCAATTCTGAAGCTGAAGCTAGCAAAGATCGTGGCATCCACATCTTTGAAATGGCCGGACGCTTTGCCTTTGGCATTGCTGTCTATTCGATCAGTGCCACATTCCCGATCTGGCCTCACACCCTATGAAGTGGTGTTTGGAAGGCCGATGAATATTTGGGGAGTTCCTAAGCCTCGTTTGATACATGATGTGCCTTGCATAATGATGAACGATTATTTGGCACGATTAACAAATGATTTACTTTCTATTCATCAACAGGTTCGAGAAGCGCTTCCCGATAACTCCACTGGAGAGGCTCACGATCTCCGTCCTGGTGACCATGTTATGATTAAGGTATTTGAGAGAACAAGCAGCCTGGAACCGAGGTGACGTGGCCCAGAACAAGTGCTGCTAGCAACACGGACGGCTGTGCGCGTCACGAACAAGAAACGGTGGATACATTCGACGCACTGCCTACGTGTCTCTCCGGACCTGGTGAGCCCTGTGGTGTTATCTGACTACAGAGATATTCTGGATGCAGAAAAGAGCCCAGCTGTTAACGAACTGGAGGGAGCCTTCCCGGACCACACTGTTTCTGATGGAGTGAAGTACAATCTACGTCCTAGGAAATAATTTTTCTAGCATTTTTGAAACTGGTTAGTTACCGTTCTGAGGTTTGTGAAACGGAAGCCGGGAATATCAAGGGGGGGGATCAGTTCTGTCCAGTGTAGCGACACCCGTCTTGAATCTCGGAGAAAAAAACCAACGGCAGCCTCAGTCCAGAACTACCTTTTTATTTTTTAGTTTTGCTTCTGAAGAATTTTGTTTCGTGAACTATGGCACCTCCTCCGACAAGAAAGGGGAGAATCTTTGGTGCTGTACTGTTTGCTTTGACTATAGTGGTAATAGCAGTAATAGCTTGGACTATAGAACAATTGTTTCCTGCACGAGAACATTTACTGCCTACCACTCCAAGCCCATCTGAGCATTTCCATTTTACTTTGCCTTATCATGAAGAGAGACATAGACAGACTTATTTGAATAACAGTTTCATTCAGATTTTGCATCACACTCATAACATGACCAACATGTCCAATTGTTGGGTATGTGGAATGTTGCCTGGACATCAGAAAAGGGGAGGAACTCCATTCATTCCTCTCCCGTTTTCTCATAATGGTTCCTGCAATGCTTGGTACACTCTTCTTTTCACTTTACGATGGCCAACGAAAGGTGGACTACTTTTTTCGGTTAAATAAAATATGCTTCAATGACAAAGATGGCTATCCACAAGCTGAAGGAACTAAATTTGAATGGGAAGAATACCGTCCGGACAATGTACCTATACCTCGTATTTTTACAAATCAAAGATTCATAAATGTATCGACCTCTCATGTGATAACTGTTATTGATACGAAAGCAGATCTTTGTATTCGAAATAAAGGTACAATCCCTGTAGGCCGCAGCGAATGTAATATCACGCTTACATTTGATACACCAAATGGAATTGCATTCGTAGCATCACGTAATACATATTTTATTTGTGGAAATAAGGGATATCATCGTCTTCCAATTGGATGGTTAGGAGCTTGTTACATATCTTTTGTATTACCGCCTGTATTCATTGCCCCACCTATGTATCATAATGATTATGTATTGTATCATGATTTTGTACTAAATAGGGTTAAAAGAACATTAGATATCGATGGAGTAGACCAGACCGATACCTCTTTACAGCAATATGTAGATTTCAATTTAGGATTATTTTCATTTGTAGGAGCTGCATTAAACAGTAGAAAGATAAGACGACTTACACGTGTTGTGGAAGCAGTTGCTAATGAAACTGCCTCTGCTTTGGGAAACATAACTGAAGAATTGCAGATTACTAGAATTGTAACGCTCCAGAATAGGATGGTTCTAGACGTGATACTAGCTGATCGTGGAGGTGCATGCCGCATTATCGGTAGTAGTTGCTGTGTGTACGTGCCAGATAATTCACCTTCCGTGTATGATGCTATTACTAAGCTGCATAAAATAGCTGCTGAGATTCACCCAGAGAATGGAACATGGACCTTTTCTAGTTGGTTCTGGACTCTACTTAGTACATGGGGTTGGAAGCTATTAACTATTCTATGTATTATTATCGGAGTACTGTTTTCCCTGTGTCTATGTATTCAATGTGGTCCTACCTTATGCTCTGTATGTATCACAGCTTGTATTCCGTCCAAACGAGCTATTATTAAGCAAGAGAAACTAATTAATGATGAAATGATGAAGATAATGGCCATCAATATTGATGATTAATACCCTGATTACTTCAGTTATGAGGTAGCTTTTGCTAAACGCTAAAAGGGCCGTCTGTCGTATTTTGGCAGTTCCTGAATTAGCGTTTAGCTCAGCTATATGATCTTTTCTCTTAACTTGACTAAAATATACAGGGGCCATTTTGAATCCTTTGGCTTCCATTTGTATGAACACGCTGCCTCGTGGTCAGCATGCCCTTTTTTCCTTTCTCGATACCCTTGGTCGTCTACTTTGCCCAGCAACAAGCTATTTTTAGTACTGGTCAAGCGCACATGCGCATTATACATCAACTGGTCATTCTTTAGGAATGTTATCCCAAACTGACCAGTACTACTGGACTCCTCCCACATGCTGGCTGTGTTCCAAAAATGACCTTATATGTACCTAAAATGTGTAAACTTGTAAACGCCTATCTTTTTATTGCTAATAAACTGTATAAAAGAGGTCGTGCACCGATACTCGGTGTGCTACTTCTTGCATTGCCGAAGGGTGCTGTAGGAATGTACCACCACCCCATGGGGTCTTAATAAACCTGTCTTTTGCATTTTCAGTGTCCGTGCCAACTTCTATACTAAGGTGTTCGAGAGTTTAGCAAAGTATGTAGGCCTGATTGAACCCAACACCACACGACGGTAGTTCGTCGTCTGAGTAGTCCTCGACTGTGACGATCTCTAGGTCTGAGTCTTGAGCGTCGACTAGCTCTTTGTCATCATCGAAGATGTTGTCCGGTTCCGGTGCCCGTCGCTGCATGTCTTGCCTGGCGGCCCTTCGGATCCGTATAGTCTTTTTCGATCGGAACTGGGCGCAGGCCGGGCAGGTTTCTTCCCTATGGTCTGGGGAAAGGCACTTGTTGCATGTCTATCAGTATGGGGGAACTTCGAATTGCATTGGGGGCACCTTTTGAAAAGGCTTCTTCCATCGACGGTCATCTCACGTGGCGTCGAAAAGGCCCAGCGGCCACGACCGATTCGAGATGGAAAGTTGTATAGAGTAGAGAGGTACTGAACGGAACAATACCGACGAAGTCGAAGGCCTTTTGGCCTTTAGAAAATGTTTGTTTCGATTCCGAGGTGGAGTATAGGAGTTTGCATCCGAACCCAATGGCGGAAAAAAACAATCAGAGCATGGAAAGGATGCCCATGCGCACTGTAGTCCAGGGGAGGAGTCACCTACCTCGTGATACTTCGAAGACTCTTCCAGGACAACAAAGTGCAATCATTCGGACCCAACACTAGGCGGCGATCTATGCACAGATATGAATTCAGCAGCCCACATGCCTCGAACATAGAGTATACAAGACAGGACCGCAGCAGCAGTGGGCGCACGAGTGTCCTAACTCAGCCATATAGAGTATACAAGACAGGACCGCAGCAGTGGGCGCACGAGTGTCCTAACTCAACCATATAGAGTAGATAAGACAGGACCAGCAGCAGTGGGCTCACAAGTGTCTAAACTCAACCATATAGAGTATACAAGACAGGACCGCAGCAGCAGTGGGCCCACTAGTGTCCTAACTCAGCCATATAGAGTATACAAGACAGGGCAGGGTCAGGAAATGGTGCACTTACACTCCTCCTGGCTTGGCGAAGGTACATTCAGGTCTGTGGAGAGGGGAGGTGGGGAGCCCACATTCTGCGTGCTTAAAGAGGTATTGCTGTTGTCACTGTTTATCTCCCCTGGAAAAAGGTCTGACTGGCTGCTGCTCGTGCTGGGGGTGGAGTCCTCGTCCGGCTGTTTCTTCTGGAAGTCTGTTACAAAACAAAAAACAGGTTCACAATGAGAGCACTGTCCATAGCTGGCTGCGAATTGGTCTTATTCTATGGAATCATTGCAATTAGAGGGGGTGAAGTCATACATGGCCTGCTTACTTTTAAATTCTGAATAAGAGTAATACCAGAAGGTGTCTTGGCCCCAGGAGTCAACAAGCATTGGCAACATTAATAGGTTTCACATTTTGAACCTACTGACTTTTCGAATGCTGTTTAGATCTGTCAATAAAAGAGCAAATAAATGTGTGCGAAAGCACTTTTGATGTAGAGGAGTGCCCAGCAGCAAATGCCCTCTGCCGGGATCTCAAAATAAATAAACAAATAAAGTGTATAAAAAATTGGAATGCTTGGAAGGTGTTAGGAGTCACAGGAGCAGTTGGGAAGAAGCAATGAGGTGGAGGATACAAATAAATCTGGCTGCGGAGAAGCAAAAAAGCAGCAAATGAGGAAGATGGTATCCTGGAGAAATCAGGGGAGAAGAAGCACACAGGGGAATGAGCAACATGGAGAGCGCAAGAGAGGCAGCGGATGTTTGGGAGAGGGAAGCATGGTGCGAGGGAGAAGGCAGCATGGTGCGAGGGAGAAGGCAGCATTGTGCGCGCAAGAGAGGCAGCGGATATTTGGGAGAAGGAGCAAGGCACGAGGAAGAGAGCAACATGGAGAGACCAAGAGAGGCAGCGGGTATTTGGGACAAGGAGCATGGCACGAGGAAGAGAGCAACATGGAGAGTGCAAGAGAGACAGCGGATGTTTGGGAGAGGGAAGCATTGCATGAGGGCGAGAGCAACATGGAGAACGCAAGAGAGGCAGCGGATTCTTGGGAGAGGGAAGCATGGCACGAGGGAGAGAGCAACATGGAGAGCCCAAGAGAGGCAGCGGATGATTGGGAGAGGGAAACATGGGGAGAGGGAAACATGGAACGAGGGAGAGCAACATGGAGAGCGCAAGCGGCAGCGGATGTTTGTGAGGGAAGCACGGCACGAGGGAGAGATCAACATGGAGAGCGCAAGAGAGACAGCGGATGTTTGGGAGAGGGAAGCATGGCACGAGGGAGAGAGCAACATGGAGAGCGCAAGAGAGACAGCGGATGTTTGGGAGAGGGAAGCATGGAACGAGGTATAGCTAAAAAGCACAAGAACTAGAATGAGTGCTGAAAGAAAATAAATACTACGGTCCCTGAAAGGGAGGTCTGGAAAGATGCAAGTCATCCAACGAAAAGGATGGTAAGGAGGCCATGCTCCTCAGACAGGGCAAATGAGAAAACGAAGGTGAGCCACGGAAAGAAACAAAATGAGAGTGACAAGCTTTTGCCGTCAAGTAGGCAAAACCTACAAATAGCGGGGTCTATAAAGCTCCTGTTACTTGTAAGTGCTACAATTGAGTGATAGTTATTAAGTAATTAATTTTTTAGACTTAAAAAGATTTACGAACCCCCCTCCAATTGCTGCGATTGTTGCTAGGAGTCAAGAAACAATTTAGTCAGTAACATGCACTACTTATATGACTGATAGTTATGTTAATCGAGCAACAATATAGTTTATTAGACCGCGAACAAGTGAGTGTTATAGCAATTAGCTAAATTACTTCAAACACTCCTAAATGTAACACTTAAACTAAATGATCTTAGTGAAGTAACCCAGTTTTCGTAGGGTCGCACAACTTAGCTAACTGAGGAAATCAGGATTTGCCTCATGGTTCCAGGAATACAGTCTACTATTTATTCAATGAACATGTTCTTCTCTTTATATAAACACCAACAAAGTATGGTTTGAGGTCAATTGGTTTCAGAAGCGTAATTAGTATACTGTGTGCAAAAGAGATTTATAAATTACGCTCCATTGGAACCCAACTTGGCATTATAAAAAATATTTAATGGGAAAGTCTAGTAAAATGCAATCCCAAAAGAAGGAAAGCATAGGTCAAGTTTAACAGTTGCCAAATACAAGGCCAGCCAGCAAAATAAATAATTAAATATGGATGTGTTTTATTTTTAGCTGTACGTACAGCATGGATGGGAGCGCTGTATGTCAAATTCACAGGCATCCCATTTAGGAGAAACCAGCAACATAATGAAGGCAAATAAATGGATCAACAATAACAAATGAGCATTTCCAATGCCAATAGGTTGGATTTTTGATAGGGATAGTGTTTTGTAATACTATTTTTGTTATCTTTAAAGGTTTTTATAGCATAACAAGTTAGGATAGTCAATATACTACACTTGCCATTGAGGCCTGTCAATCATGAGCACTAAGAGGTCCATCACAGAGTTGGTGGGGGGGGGGGCCGGAAGACCATTGCAACATACAAAGAATCTTTACATGCATAAGACAAAGGAACAATGAATCCCAATTAAACCTATTCAGGGCAATGACACTCAGGGTTTTGCAGGATATACCATGTGAGTCAATCTGGTGATCCATTTGCCTGTGGGGTTTAAGTTGTTGCAGGAGGAATAATCCTTGGGAAAAGGATGTAGTCTTACGGCTAGCGAGGTCGACCTCGAAGCTGTGGAACCGGGTTTGAGTCTCAGCAACGATGCTCAACATCCTGGGATTCTGGGGAAATCACTTAATCTCCTCGTGCCTAACAAAAATGAATGTGTCCATCTGTAATGAAACTGGTGCTCATGTAAAGCGCTCGGATACCTGATGTCTCGGTTCTAGTTCGCGCTATATAAAACTCTAAAAAAATGTTTTTTTTAAATCTGTTGGGATGGAGGGGAGGGCGAGGGATAATTGCAGGCGGCATCTACTTCCAGTATGTGTCTAGTTATTCGTTGTTCCTGCCAGTATGTTAGGCTACAGAGCCCATTTTTGGCGTTAGGTAGTGCACACCACTAGCGCATCGCCACATGTCTTTCGATAATCGCCAATACCGTATGTAGCACCTCCATCCAGTATCATGACACCAGAGGACATAAACGTACCAAATTGAGGAATACTGCATTTAGACAACTACCACAGGTGCATCTACAATATGCTCTGAGCCCAGGTCTGTGTACCTGTTCTAGGGTGTAGCAAATTCTTAGTATCAATTTAATGGGTATTAGCCTGAGTCTGTAGTTGGACGACAAGGCGCGTGTTTGTGACTAAACGAATTTTCATTGATTGCCAGCTGAAGGTGGCTCCAACTCCATGCTTCATTCGGTCTTTGCACTGAGGATGCAGCACGGTGCATTGACTTGCATGGATGTACAGAGTTGTGAAAATAATCTTGTTGGGGATTCAGTTTTCAGCATGGTCATCAAGATCAGGGAGTTTGGGATATGCCTTTCTATACGCCATCTTGAGCCAGAAATACAAGAATATGTCCAGAGGTGTGAATTTCTATTGCTCCTATTTGTCCATTGTAGAGGTCTCAACACAAGTAGTTTCTTATATGCAACTGTTTGTGTGCTTTGTAGTTAGTCATGGGCAACAGGGTTTGTAGTACTTTTACAACTTTTTGTGGCTTGCTCCTGTAATCATTTAAAGAAAATCACATAACGATGCAACATCTTGGCCGACAACAACATGGAAGATGGGAGCAGCACCCCTCTGTTGAACAGTCTGCATTAGCAGAGGTCAGGTGTACCCTGATGCAAGGCATACACAGCAAACTACTACATAGGTACTACTGGCAATGGGTTAGTATTCTGATTGCATCTTTAAGAAAGCCTATGTGCACAAACACTTTTACTTTGTAAACGCCAAAGCTGTAGATCCAACATGTAATCATGCCAGTAAAGTAAAACAAAGGGACACATAAGGAAGATTAGTGAAAAGCACTGACTGTATGACCTACCAAGGCAACCAAACAGCACACAATTACTGAACAAAAAGCCAAACTATCAACTACAATTTTGCATTAACAGCAGACTAGATTCACGGAGCATACACTGGCTCTTATTCTAACACAAAACTACTCGATATCCCATCACCAAAACTTAATTCAAACACAAATGTGACAATGTAACCACTCACAAACCGCCATGGCTTTGATGGACAGCTCATCCACCAATGGCAATCCATGAAAAACTCATGAAAAAAAGCTGAAGCAGGCTCATCTAAAGCCCCATCTATCTCTTAATCATTAAACTTTTTTGAAAAGTTGATGACATGGGTCTGACAGACAGCCAAGATTCTCCTTTGCTTCACCTAAAAAGGCTACGGAGTTCTAGAAGTTGAAGGCTTTCAAAGTGACAGAACTGCAAAGTGTATCTGGGTGAACAAAATGTTCAATTTGAACTGGAAGTGAAGTTCAAAAAGGTCACACGCAAAAGTACAGTTTCAAACTTTATTTGGTCCCATGTACAGAAAGCTGGTCTTTATTTAGTAGAAAGCTACTTTATTCCTTTTACACCCGCATTATGGAATTAAGTGAACAGCATGTGGATTGCTGGGCCAAGCAAATGGAAGATATCTGAACGGGCTAGGCTCGAACCAACAGTGAGAATCATGGTATAGTCTTTGTAGCATCCTTGGTCCCTGCATCAGAGGCTACTGACTCAGTGGCATACTAGCTTAAAAACAAAAGCAGGGCAGAGGAAAAATCTATTAGTAGTTTTGAAAATACTTCAGCGGAATTAAGGTGTGAATGTACATTAACTGAAGCCACCTTTAAAATGCAGAAAAGATGCACCAAAAAAAGCTTATATATACAGGATCGATTTTCTGCAGAGTACAACGTTGAGTATGTATGTTCAGTTTTTACTTTGCTTCGACAATCAAAATGTATTTAAAAAAAAAAAAAAATCGAGGCGGGTGGGGCTTGGGCGCTAGAGAGAGTGCCAGTAAGCATAATAGATCAGGGTCGGGCATGGTAGGGGGAGCCAGGTTACATGAGAGCCTCCCAGACAGGCCTGCATGAAGGAGAGTCGAACTTGGTGCATGCCCTGAGTTTCGGCTCTAGCGGTTGGGTCCTGAAGAAGGCCTCCTACGTCTGAACTGCGCAGCGCTCAACACACCAGCACAGCAGAAGGTCCAAGAGAAGGCCTCTTCATACACAGGCCACTCCCAATCCCTGGAAAAGGGACAAAGACCACAACAGGGATTGGGGCCAAGGTTCTTATTATAGACTAGAATCATTTTATCCTGCTATTATCTTTCATCGTTATGTAATGGTGGTCTAAAACATGCATATTCATGTTAACCCCTTCGGGGCTGAAGACGAGCTCAGCTCGTCATGAGCGTAACCTGCCGTGCGCTGATGACGAGCTGAGCTCGTCATGTAACGCGGTAATTTGCAAAACGCAGCGCGAAAACCGCTAGCGCGCATGCGGTTAATAGGGTAGATGATGCAAACTAATGATGACTAGATTAAATAGTTATTATATGGGCTGAGGAGAGGGGCATGTGATGACCTAGTTACAAACAACCCGGTTGCAATATAGAGTATAAGGCATTCGGGGAAGTGAAGTATTTAGGAAGATAAGTGACAGCACATCAATACAGGAAGGGTGACCGATCTAGCAGAACTAGGGCAGTTTACTGCGTCCTAAACATACTGCAAGTTAGAGCGGAGGATGACTACACCAGATATCCTGTCACAAGAGGTTCTACAGATCTTTACATGGATGGTAATGGTTGATCTGAGAGTACATTAACTGACTATTGGTCAGAAGCTAAGCTGTCCTGGCTAGAGGCCCATGAACGGAAGCCTCTTAATGTATTGCGAACCTCCAAGGAGATCTGCGCTGTAATTAAATCCCTTGCTGACGGAACAGTGCCTGGGACGGATGGTTTGAATTTTAAAATTGTATTCTAATCTTCTGACCCGTACCTGATGGCGGTCTTTAGGCGGCGAGATCGAGGCGAGCTTCCTTCATCTCTGAGAGGCCATCATCAAGGTGTACCTAAAGCCGGGCAAATCACTGATCGATTGTGCCTCAGACAGGCCACTATCTTTAGTAAACTTCGATACCAAGATTATAATGGAAATTGTAGCTAATCGTGCACATCCTGATATGAGGGTACTGGTCTCACCAGAGTAATTCAGACTTCTCCCAGGCAGGTCAACGACAGATAATCGTAAAATTCACTGTAATATAGCCCCACAAGTCGATCCAGATCTACCAGTGGTAGCTATACCTGTGGATACCCATAGTGCATTTGACTCTCTTAACCAGGCATACGTGTTCTCTCTCTTGACAAGGACCGAACTAGGGGCTAATATTTTAGGCTTGCTTGTGCTGCTATATTGACACCCCACAGCTTGTACCTGTATAAATGGCCAGCTTTAAGGTGTGACTGAGACCAGTAGGGGGACAAGACCGTGTTGCCCACTCTCCCCTTTCTTTGTGTGCTAGCACAGAACCATTGATTAGCATCATTAAAGAAAACCATACTGACTGAGGCCTGTGAATGCTGGGAAAACTATACGTTGCATCATTTTATGCAGACAATATCCTGCTTTACATGAAGACCAAACACACAAAGCGTCTCCCATAAGAAGAGAGGTTCTACAGTTTGCACAATTTTCAGAGTTACAGATTTGTTTGAGCAAATCACAGGCCATACTCATTATGGCAAATACGCATAACATGCTGCGTGAATTAAAATTCATAGGGCTGAGTTGCGTTGTAAGGGAAAGTTATGGACCAACAGTATAGACGATACAAGACAGGGTGGCAACGTGGCTGCCTGCTCAGGTAACCATTCTAAAAACAGTATTCTTACCCCGGCTACTCGGTTTGTTCATCAACATCCCTGCACCACCGACGGAAGTGTTATTCAAGGAAATGATATCAATCCTGCTGAATTTGGAAACAATTACTTGGGAAGGGAGGGTTTGGGTGCCAAGCCTGTGAGCACCACTACTGGGTTACACAAGCAAAATATGGACATGGGTGAAACCATTACATGTCGCTCCCCGTCACAAGCAATTTACAAGGATAATGCGGCACGCATTCCACTAAATGTGACAATGGTCCAAACTCTCCCCATACCAAGTACAGTGTAATACAATGGCCAATGCTGCATTTGCTGAGCATAAATGGACTCCAATTGTTGGTACGGAGACATTATACTTGTCAAAATTGCATAGTTGGATAACCCAAATCTGACACTCTCTTTGGAGCTAAGGCTAAATAGCAACAGTCATCATTACAACTGAAAGAATTAGGTGACCTGTATGAGGGGAAATAGTCAAGTCAAGTCAAGTCATAACATTTATATAGCGCACTACATACCCAGAGGGTTTCAAGGCGCTTAGGAAGGGGAGTAGGATTATTTGTCAAATATCCACGTTTTAAGCTGCTTTCTGAACGCTAGGTGATTCTGGGTGAGGCGAAGGTAAGCGGGGAGTGAGTTCCATGTTTTGGCAGCCAGGTAAGAGAAGGATCTGCCTCCCATGGTGGTCTTGTTGATGCGAGGTACAGTGGCCAAGGCTTGGCTGGAAGAGCGAAGTTGGCGGGAGGGGGTGTAAAAGGACAGTCGAGAGTTGAGGCACTCTGGTCCGATGTCGTAGAGTGATTTGTGTGCGTGGGTAAGCAGTCGGAAAGTAATCCTCTTATTGACGGGTAGCCAATGGAGGTCTTTAAGGTGACCAGAGATGTGTTCGTTGCGTGGGATGTCTAATATGAGCCTGGCTGAGGCGTTTTGGATTCGTTGTAGTTTCTTCTGGAGTTTTGCGGTAGTACCTGCGTAGAGGGTGTTTCCGTAGTCCAGTCGGCTCGTGACCAGAGCGTGGGTGACTGTTTTCCTTGTTTCGGAGGGGATCCAGCGAAATGTTTTTCTGAGCATGCGAAGAATGTTAAAGCAGGAAGAGGATACGGCGCTGACTTGTCTGTTCATTGAGAGTGAAGAATCCAGGATGACGCCTAGGTTCCGTGCGTGGTCTGTCGGGATGGGTGCTTTCCCGAGGGCTTCCGGCCACCAAGAGTCGTCCCATGCAGAGGGGGATTTACCTAGGATGAGGACTTCTGTTTTGTCTGAGTTCAGTTTCAGACGGCTTTGTTTCATCCATTCGGCGACTTCTTTCATTCCCTCGTGTAGGTTAGTTTTGGCGGTGCTGGGGTCCTTGGTGAGAGATAGGATCAGTTGAGTGTCATCCGCGTAAGAGATGATGTTGAGGTTGTGTTGGCGGGCGATGGCCGCGAGGGGGCTCATGTATACGTTGAAGAGGGTGGGACTGAGTGAGGATCCTTGTGGTACGCCGCAGATGATTTCTGAGGCCTCGGACTTGAATGGTGGGAGGCGGACTCTCTGGGTTCTTCCGGTGAGGAACGAGGTGATCCATTCCAGTGCCTTTCCTTGGATTCCGATGTTTCTGAGGCGTTGTAAAAGGGTGCTGTGGCAGACTGTGTCGAAGGCTGCAGAGAGGTCGAGGAGGATGAGGGCGACTGTGTCTCCATTGTCCAGTAGAGTTCGAATGTCGTCTGTTGCTGCGATGAGGGCGGTCTCAGTGCTGTGTTTGGCTCGGAAGCCAGATTGTGAGGGGTCGAGTGATTTGTTGGCTTCGAGGAAGGCGGCGAGCTGGTTGTTGACAGCTTTCTCGATGACTTTGGCCGGGAATGGAAGAAGCGAGATGGGGCGGTAGTTTTTGAGTTCGGTGGGGTCTGCTGTTGGTTTTTTCAGAAGGGCGGTGAGTTCAGCGTGTTTCCTGTTGTATTCTGTCATTTTTGCAAATCTTTGCCGCTGAATAATGTTGAAGCACAGTGAAGTACATTGGTTTGCCTAAGATAACCGGCTTGAACCCAGTTTTCGTAGTTTCACATTGTGCTATTTAGAAACTTAATGGAGCTCTCTCTTTTCCTTTAACACCAAAGGACAAAGCTAAGTAAGTGTTCAATAATTTCTTGACCTTAATAATACTTTTTATTCAATGAATACAAGTTATCCGGATAACTCAATCTGCCTTGACGTAGTCTTAGAAAAGTTAAAGTGTCTTCCTTGAACAACATCAAGTACAAGGGAAGGCGGAAGACTATGTTAATATCACTACCTTCCCCCTGACACACGGAAAAGAACAAGGACTGCTTATTACTGGTCTTACTGAAGTGAGACACTTTCACATTTGCACTTCAGCTCAGATGCAAGAACATTGTGAAACATTGTGTCTGTGTTACTTGGCTGAACTCTCTTTTGGGCCGCCTGGCCATATGAGACTAAGGCCGAGCCTGAGCCGGGCTCGCCCCTTGCATGGCTTGCCTAGCTCCAAGCGTAACCGGTCATGGTGATGCACCTAGAACAGATACTGGGTCCCGGACTGAGGCAAGAGAGCAGGAAAATACTAAAGAAAGACCTCAGCCTCACTCAGGAGGTTTTGTGTAATGCAAGGGCAGCCAGAGGCATGCAGGGCCAGCGCTGGAAGTTTAGTAGAAGATGGCTGCCACATTTTAGAAAGGGGCCGGACCATACCAGCTGCAGTAAGCAGCATTAGATTGAGGGTGTGAGCCAGGCATTGTCTGTTATTTGGCAGGAGTAGGACATAAAATGCACCAGAAGAATCCCCAAGGGTGGCTTACTTGCCAGTCTAGGTCTATGTAGATTGCTTGTAAAGTGCAACTGTTACTCCAAGGAGTGCCTCAGCGCTACTGCAGAAAGAGCAATCAGCAGGGGGGAAAGGAGGGAAGAGCCGAGGGACAGGAAAATAGCTTGGTCTTAAGTTTTTTTCTATCAATCAGATATTTGGGCAGGCCTGTGTAGAGCCCGGTCCCATTGTCCAGCCGTCATGTTATCAAGGATTGAATAACTTGTTGTCTAGCCGTAAAGGACAGGAGAAACAGGAACTTCCACAGCAAGCGAAGTAGGGCAAAACAAGTACCCACCACCGAATTAACTTGGGCGTGAACTAGCAGTTGTCCATCAAATTTGAAGCCCAAGTTGTTCACTGCCAGATTTAGGGCCAGCTGGAGGAGGGGGGGGGGGGGGGGGGGGAACTGATGGCCAAAAGGACTGCCACAATAGCTCGGCATCTACACCGAAAAAGAGGAGCACGGTCTTCCTAGCATTACATTTACGTTGATTCAGGGATAGCCACCTAGACACCGCCGCAAGGCAGTTGCAGGTTTTGTCGCCTGGGAATGCCTCGCTATTCTTCCAGGGGAAAAGCAGTTGGGTATCATCCGCATATGACGCGATTTTAGCCCCTAAAGATTCTGCCATGGCAGCCAAGAGAGTGAGATAAACAGTAAATAGAGTCAGTCTCAGGGCTGAGCCTTGTGGAACTCCCACCCCAAGAGGGGTGGCACCCCACCTCTTGTCGGCTCTCCTCCAGAAAAGATGCAAGCCACTTCCAGATCTGCCCTCCTAATTCCCATTTAGTAGAGAGGGGCTTAAAGGATGTGGTGAAAGATCGTATTGAACACAGCCGATAGGTCAAACAGAACCAGCAGCGGCTTGTCACCCACTTCCGGGCTGAGTCGGATGGAATTGACATCCTCCAAAAGAGCGGTCTCAATACTGTAGTTAGGGCGAAACCAAGATTGACTAGCATATAGCAGGTTATTGTTTTCTAGGTAAGGGGATATCTGTTAATTAACATGTTTCTGCAACATTTTTTAAAAAGCTGGGAGGAGAGAAATCGGTCTATAACTGGTTGGATCAGTGGGGTCTGCCTGCGTTCTTTGTAGAAGCGGTACAATTTTCGGATGTTTCAATTTTTATGGCACAGTAGCTGAAGAGAGGGAGGTGTTAAGTAGGTGATTCACCAATGAGTCAATTGCCTCTGCCCCGCGGGATAGAATGAAAGAGGGACCCATATCCGAGGGGGAACCTGATTTGAGAGGACTTAGATCTAGAAGTGAGTCTTCCAAGGGGATGGGAGAAAAGAAATCAAGGAAGCTAGCTTTATCTTTTATGCTAGAGACTGATGGATCAAGATCTGGACTAAACACTACCATATTATTGTTCTCGTTGCGGGCTGCTACCTCTGTGCTATTGCCCAAAGTGCCACCTTCAGCTCTACAAGGCGGAAGGCTGGCTTGGATAGTAGCTAATTTCTCAAGAAATAAAATAGCAAGTTATTCACATCATTTCTGGGAGGGGATTTTATGGTTGGTACCCACTTCCAGTGAGGTAAGAAACTTGACAGTTTTCCCTGGAATGGTTTCCCGCATTTAAGATTTTGGCCTTGAAATAGAGTTCTTTTGCTAATTTGATTTCTTTATGATAATTCCCTAGCGCTACTTTGTATTCTGCTTTTGGGCAGTAGGTCCCCTTCCATTGCCTCTCTTTACGTCTATATTCTAACTTTGTTATTTTAAGGGAATGAATGTACCAAGGACTGGACGATTTGGTGCGGCCCGGCTGCATCCTTCTTTCTGGAGCTAAAGCTTGGATAGAGGACTCAATGCAGATATCGATCAGGCTAACATCCTCATTAGCTTTGCCGGAAAGAGAGGCTATACCCTCATCTAGCCTACTGGAGAGAGCTTCAGGTTGACGTTTATGAAAGGCTCTTATCGTACTAGATAAGTTGCCTTTATTAATAGGAGGGCCACTGAGAAATGCCCATCTGAACCTGAGCATGTAGTGACTGGACCAGACCAGAGAGATAGGATGCAGGATGAAAAGAGGGTGCAGGTGGTCAGGGATGAGGGCGAGGGGCCTTGACATCCGGAGCTAAGGTTACATCTCGAACACGGTCTTCACCTGTACTAACCTACTCCTGAGCACCTCAAACTGTCCCTAAAAGAGTCATGCTGGTGCATTGCACATCTCATACATACAACATTACGTACATGTCCTCCACATTCACTTTATGTCTGCGTACATATTCAACAAGAACAGGTCGATCAAATATATTACCCATGTTGCAAACGATTAACTCTGTAATGCTGAAGAAAGCTACGGAGACCGGTCTTCATCAAGCCGTCATTTCAGCAGTTTTGCGTGCATACTAAGAGCAGTAGTCTCAGTGAAACAGCAGGAACCTCAGTAAAACAAAAAGCATTGGCAATGCCAAGCTGTTCCGCTTACCTTTACAAGCGAGACTAACTGGCATTGCCAATACTTGCTTATAGTAGTCTTCAATGTCTATCAAGATCTAGGTTTAATCACCCATATTTCTGCTGCTGTTTCTCCAGTGACCACCAGGTGGTAATGAAGGGCAACAAACTGGTGCTTAAACGTGGCTGTGTTGGCAATGCGGAGTTCGAAGGAAGGCATATCTTCAGACGACAAACCCAAATATCACCTGTGGATGGGTCAAATATAGGAAGAGAGGAAAGCAACCGAGAGCGACAAGAAAGCCATGCAGTGTTTTTCAAAGTATTGTATACAATGTTGTTTCCTGACAGACCGCAAAAGCAACAAATGGGAGAAAGGCAACTGAGATTGACACGCCAGCCATCCAATCTAGAGCATAAATTGGCTCCGTGAAGTACTGTATACAAGGTGGTCTCCCAACAGCGGACAAAGAACAAAAAAAGGCTTGAGTGCAGAGCAGGGAAGTCACGTGTTCCCTACATGCAACTCTCACCATGTGCAAACTTTTTAGGTCTCGCCTGAGCTAGCGCGCATGCGCTGCTCTTAGAGGCTTCTAGTGAAGGCTTTCAACTCAAGACCACACGCTTGTGCGTATGCTTTTTCTCACTGCTATTGGCCTTTGCGTGCGTCTTTCTAAGAAAGACAGCACGCAATTGGCCAAAGGCGGGTGCATGTTCTGCCTTCTCTCTCCCATGGCCTAGGGCTTGCGATAGCGAGCATCAGTGCCATCTGTTTCCAATTATCGCAGCCTGCGTCTCGCGTTCATTGGAAACAGATGGCGCTGGCCCTGGCTTTTTACAGCGCACGCGCACACCACTCCTAGGCTTGTGTTATTTTGACCTCTATAGCTATTCGCCAGCAGAGAGATTGTATCGGCATTCTTGTTTTAAATGCTGCTGTGTGGACAGAAATATGAGTAACCAGACTTGTCAGTTTGTGTCTGACACGGCCACTTACTGCACCCATGCAAGCCCATTAATTTCAGGTCTATCACTTGAAATGAAGAGAGATACAGAATTACCCCTTCACCTTAGCCTTATAATGATTGTATGCGGACATCCTAAATATGAAAGTAAGCCAAATGATCTTTGGCATCCCTCGGATGATTTGCTACACTCTTGCACGCCTGGTGTCTGTCTCTTGACATGGGATACTGGTTAACACTTCTTGCAAAGCTTGTACTGAATGTTTCCGGACATGTCCCAAAGTGAACGTGTAACTACACAGTGGGGCACACACAGCGTTGAAAACGCTTTTCTAAACTGGCAGTTGCTACTGTGCAGACAATTTATTTTCAATGTGTTTTCATTTTTGCTCAGAGGACCGAGCTACGAATTACAAAAATTATTCTGTAAATGCAGGCAAGTATTCACAGATGTCCTGTCAATGCAGGGGTGTTAGACCAGTACTTTGCCAACACAGCCCAGTGTGACACAATACAGCTTACTGACACCACTCGTACGTTCTCAGTTCTTGCAAAAACTTTTCACATTCATGGGTGTTACAGCAGTGTTAGACGGGCATTTACTGTCTGATGTGGTCACGAGCTGACGGTCATTTTGCGGTCTTCATTTCTGGTGCAGTGGTTGAGAAATGAAAAAGTTCCTGGCAATTGAGAATGTAAATTCAGAATCCATTAAGGACACAGACGTGAGGACTATGATTTTCTTTCTTCAGCTTTATTGCTCAGCAGCAACAAAGATAACATTCACAATAAACTAGTTTTCCACACTCTTATTGGAAAAGAACTATCAGACGTGTGTGACATCATCAATGTCTGTGTACGTTCGGAAACACTCAAGAGCCCTCCATACTTACCTCTATCCTTGCAGTGAAAACCAACACTATTTGTCCCTAATATTAAAGCTATTTCCATCCACTTGTTCCTATCTGATCCTGCAATAGAATAAATTCACTTACATCATTCAAATTAATCCTGCACTTATTTTACCTATGGACTAGGCACCTCTGAACATAATTTTCAACATTAAGTAGCATAATATTAAATTCAGCAGTACTGGCTTGAAATGGAACTTTTCAAAAGGGGGATTTCGTCAACCATTCTGCTTTGGCTGCCCCAGCCTACCACCACTTATAAAAGCTTTGGATGTCATCACCCCTTACATAGGATGCTATTGCCCCTTTCATAGGATGCCTGTCAAATCTGACCATGTCAATTCCTGCCGGATCTTAGCCGCTGATGAGATCTACATTCTAGACTGTTGTTTTTTGCCTGCTATGCCACCTCATACAGGAGACCACGATATGCAAATCAGCCCTGGTCCAGCTCCATTAGCAGCAGTCTAGAATTCATCTCAAGCCTTAGCCACTGGTAAGATCTGCATTAAAGTCCAATGTGTTTGCCTGCTATGCCACCTTATACAACAGACAGCAATATGCAATCCTCACTGGTCCATCTCCTCTAGCAGCAGTCGAGAATTGATCTCATCTTCTGAAGGGGCTGAGATAAACTTAATCATTCAGTTCATCACTTTCTTTACCTTAGTGTGACCTTAGGTGTAACAGTATGCCCTGTGCTCTCTGTGCCGCAGAACTCAAGCGGTACCCTACAGCTTCCTTTGAATATTAAATACTGTTAACAGGTTATTAAAGTGTATATAAATAAAGAAAAATGTAAAACTGAAAACTTTCAACGTGAAGGACTTTGAAATTGGAATCTAAATGTTAAGTTCGTATCCTCTGATTAATTTGTCCCCAGATTCCAATGATGATTCATTGGGCTCCCTGAATTCCAGTAATGATTAGATGGGGTCTACAGAAGTAAAAAGGTTTAGAACTCCTGTCTTAGAGTATAGTTATAAACAAGCATTATGCTGCATTTTTTTAAGGCCTGATTCGACAAAGCCTTCTTCAGAATGACTAATTGTTACAAATGAAGGAATCACACGGACTGTGTCCATAATTAATGAAAAAAACGAGTAATTAAATTGCAGAATAGGAATTCACTTGTTAGGGAGCCACTGTAGAGGCATCGGAGAATGTCTTTTTTGATTGACTTGGCCTGTATAGAGCCGAGATCTTGCTATTTAAATGGTTTCTTGATGGAAGGCTAGGGGTAAGTTGCCAGCAATGCAAGTACAAAAAAAACTAGAAGTCATTTTTTATTTTAAAATCTTTTTTTAATCAGGTTGTTCAGTTGTATATAATGTTGTCTTGGTTTGTTTAAAGGTAACGAAAATGCTTGACACTTTATTATTTCTTGCCCCCTGTTTCTTCTCGACTTGCTGCACAGCACCCACAATGCTCTACAACATAGCCAAAAGTTCTGGCTAAACACATAAGGTCTCAAAGGCGAGACCTATTGGCTATGCCAATGCTCGTTTGTACTTGCATATGCCAAGTCCTCCGAATTTAAGCTTATTCTGCAACAAATAAGAGAAAACAAAAAAAGACTGCGTTGGTGCCTGCCCCGTCCTACGTGTGGTAACAGCCCGACACTGCAGGCATCAATATTGCTGGCCAGGCTTAGGACACTGGCGAAGCTTCACGCAGAAAGCGCTTTGAACACAAAGTCCCAGCAGAAAATGAACAGTTTGCTAGACGCCTGCCTTTAACAATTTCAACTACGTTTTATTACAGAAAAATCCACACAAGTTCAAAGTTGGTTTGGGTGTGGAGAACGTGTTTATTAACAAGATTAATCCTGTGTAAAGACCATTTATCTTTTTTTGGCTTCAATAAGGGCCAGGCCAGATAGTGACCAGTAAGCACTTTATTCCTCGGCTCAAGGCTTTTAATTGTGCAAATAATAATGGCGGAGGCCTCGAATCTTGCGGAATCAGCGGGCTTTCATCAATAAATAGGCTCCCAGAGGGGGTGGAGGATGTTGGTGGCTGAAAGAAAGATTGCAGAGCTGGCCCTGGACAGCAGCAGAGGGAGTGGACCAGGCCCCAGACGCTGCAAGCACAGAGCCCCGTCCGACACAACGAGTCCTGAGTGCTGGGGACAGTGCCCCAGAGACGGGTGGCACACGCTCTCTTTTCCAACCTAAAGCAATGCGCGGAGAGCTTTTAGAGTGAGACTCTGGTTCCTGGTGACACCAGTGGTTTCTGATAGACGCCACTCAAGGTGTCACTCATCTTTTGCTACGTAAGCGCACGACCAACCTTGGTAAGATGACAACTTTGGTCCTCATCCTCACACACTAAATCAAAGTACTTCTCAAATAGACAACACGACAGACACCTCCATTGCATTCTTATATGTCCATTCCTATAGATTCGGGCTGGACTGTTCCCATGAGGCACAGGATCAAGACTGATTTGCATATGGCCATGTCTGAACTGGGGTGGTGTGGTGTGCAAAATAACGTTGGATTAAACCCAGATCTATGACTGGAGGTGAATGTTTTGCCATTGTGCATGCAACATTCCATCCACCAATTGTTGTTTTTGCACTCCTATAGATACACCCTGTTTATCCACTGGACTTTCTTCTGTGAACTTTCCCTCGTCAGTTGAGACCTAGCTATTTGACTAATGCCCGATGGAGCTACCTTATTTAGCTATTGGGGTGACGGGCTGTGGATTCCCTCCTCGGACTTCACCTTCCCAGTCGGTCTTTGGGCAGACTTCCTTTCGTCTCTCCTGCCGTCTTTTCCTTCATCCTCCCCTTCACACTTCCCTCTTACCCCCATACGCTCCATTTGTCTCACCTTTCTTTCCTTTCTCAATGTGTTGCTTATTTTTGATGTAAAGTGTAATTGTTATCATTTTCTGTAACATTGTGTAACCTAATGTAAAGCGCTCTGATACCTACGAGTCTAGCCAGCGCTATATAAAACTCATTAAATACAAATAGTGTGTTATAAAGTGCTATCTAAACCACAATAAACTTAATAAAATCTCAACAGGCGTTATTACTCTGAAGCTCAGGTCTTTGCCTCCCATCTTATGCTTAAGGAGATCCATCAGAAGGGTTCAGCGGGAGTGGTTTGGAACAGAGTCAGTCAGTTAAGCGTAAATGGCCGCTTGTGTTATCATTTTCAAGTGAGTTTGAATGTCCTGAACGTAAGTCCACTCACAGAAACCAATTATCCCCACTGATTTTTTTTTTGTTGTTAAACCATTTTTATTGCAGATCCAAATATACAGTACATCAATCAGGATAAGTTCCATTACCGCAGAATCCTCGCCCCCCTTAGTCGAGCTTCCGTGTGGTATACACAGCCTTACTGCCCACATCCCGGAGGCCGGGCAGCGACACTCAACCACATGTTACATCCTCACATTTTTCAACAAGTACGGTCATCGCGTGAGGAATTCCGCTGTCTGCTTTTAAAGTTTTCTCCCCAAGCCCCCAGAATTCTCATGAATGTCGAATTTTCTCCATTAATTTGGTCTTGCAGTCCCTCCCTCTGCCCCCCCCTTCAGTGTCCCCCATTGCGCCTAGCACGAGAAAGTTTGTCTGTGTGGTGGTGAACAGGAAAATCTTATCTTTTACTGGGTGTGTGTGATTGGCGAGGGTGCCGGCGCCATGGTTGTTTCAACTGCGTTATCAGGGTCCTCCTCCTCTTCCCCCTCAGCTGGACTATCTCGCAGCGCCTGCACTAAGATCTCCCATTCCATCGCCGCTTCCTGGGCCCTCTCATCTGGTTTGCGGCGAGCCAGTTGGTACCCGAGTGTGCTCTCACTAGCCGCCCATTTCAGAAATTCGTTCAACCATCTCCGGTGCGTGGGACCGGTCTTCGATTTCCACCCCTTGGTCACCTCCCTCTTGGCCAAGATTAGGCCCATGTCTATAAACTTGCTGGAAATCTTATTCCTGGGCGTGTGTGGGAACCAGTGAAGTTACCAATTATCCTCACTGATGCATAATTAGAATGAGAAACAACCATTTGCAAAGCAATAGGTCTCACATTTGCGCATGTTTGAGCTATTGACATTGTAAATGACAATGCCTTTTTTTATGATTTAGTTTTTAAAACATAAAACAAAGGCATTGCCAATTACAATGCCAATAGCTTAAACTCGCTTAAATGTGAGACCTATTGCATTGCAAATGCTTGTTTTAAATGCAGCCCGTTTTCCTTAAAGGAAAACGGGATGCATTTAAAAAAAACATTTGTTTCATTTTTTACGGGCAGGCAGTAAGCTTCACAAAGATATTCCAGGGAGGGTGGGTACAAAGGCCGAGCCCTCCAAAAAGGAACAAGAAAAGAAAGGACCGAAGCCAGAGAGATTATTGCAGAGAACTGGGTTTCATTCAAGGCTTGGGACCAAGTTATTATATTGGAAGAAGTGACGGAAACGAGCGTCACTTAGGGGTGGAAGTCCCGACCTCTGGTGTGACCCTTGTGACCCTTCACATCAGCAGTGGCAAAAATCAAGTGGCAGGAACAGAAGCAGCTCGTACTTATGGATGTCGGTGGGGGCTTCGCTCACCTCGTTTTCTGTACTTTTTAGGGCTCGGGCCTACGTCACACGAAGTGGGGCGGGGCTTCCGAGCTCTAATGTTATAAAAAAAAAAAAGTTCAGAAAGGGCTGTGGGCTGCCGCATTCCAGAAAGCGCGCGGTTTTTGCGTGTGGTATTCTGCCACGTGAATGGTAATTGGTCCAGGCAAGGCTGTGTTTAAGTAAGGCAGCACGCCATAGGGCTTTGGAATTTTTGCAATGTCCACTTCCTGCATAAAGTGTTCGGACACGCGCAGAAGAATACATAAATCCTCAATTACCAGCTGTCCGAGGTGCCGGTAATTGAAGGCAGATGGTGCTGGGAGTGTGTGCACTGATGTGTTTTTTTTCCCTTGAGCTCTGTGTGCGCGCCGGCAAACCCGCGCCTGCTCTTTGACTGAGGTAGGCTAAACAAGCATTGGCAAAGCAAATAGGACTCTCCTATACAAAATCTGTTGGTTTTGTCAGGGATATGTTTAGCCATGTTGTACAGCAGCCTGGCTGCTATGCAGCACAGCTGAAAGTAAAAAAACAAACAAAGTGCTTTGATAAGCACTCGTGCCCACTCACCCGAACTCAAACTTTTAATGTCAAAATAGAAGATCACTTTAATTTACTGCCCTCATAACAGACCCCTTGCAGTAGCTCTCGTTGTCCTCTTACCAGATCCCTTGCATCTTCCCAGCTATTGCCAGATTCCTCACTCGCTCCCTGTCTCGTCACCATGACTCACTCTCTCCACCCTTTCATAAAAAAACACTCCACCTCGCTTTCCTCTCACTGGGAGCCTCACATTTACTCTCACAGTCCGGTTACCAGATTCCTACTGCCGTTGTACCAGATCACTCATTGTACTATCATTCAGTGTCCTATCACTAGAGACTTGCTTCACCCTAATGTTCATACCAGTTTTTCAAACTCATTCCCAGATCACTCACTCACTGCCCAAGCAGACACTGGTACATCCTCCTGTGACCAATGTCAACAGTTCCCTTTCACACAAAGCCTTCGCAGATCCCACGCATTCACTTCCCCCTCACACCTTTTCCCACACCTCCTGCTTCTCATACAAGCCTAGCCACTGATTTCTTGCACTAACAGCCTTCTCCTTTTCACGCACACTTCACTCCTGCTTCATTTCCCTTTTATTTTTGTGCCCCAATGCATTTCGTTCACTCATTTAACAGAATTATATTGTTTTTCCCTACAAAGGGAAGGCCTCCTTTACTTTGTAAAGAAGATATGGTTTATCTTGTAAGCAGGTATCTAAAAAAAAAAATGGGTGCTGCTCTCAGAAATACATTACTTTCAAAATCGCATGTACAAATTGCATGACCTTTATATACAGAGCTCAGTGTGAATGATGTGGCTTGTACACACCCAACCATACACACCCAACCATACACACCCAACCATACACACCCAACCGCACACACAACTGCACACAACCGCACACACCCACACAACTGCACACAACCGCACACACCCACACAACTGCACACAACCGCACACACACACACACCCACAACCGCACACACACACACACACACACACAACCGCACACACACACACACACACACAACCGCACACACACACACAACCGCACACACACACACAACCGCACACACACACAACCGCACACACAACCGCATGCCCACGCACACAACCCCACGCACACCACCACCACACACCCGCAGAGTAGTGAGGGCAGAGTGCAGAGTAGTGAGGGCAGAGTAGCGAGGGCAGAGTAGCGAGGGCAGAGTAGCGAGGGCAGAGTAGCGAGGGCAGAGTAGTGAGGGCAGAGTAGTGAGGGCAGAGTAGTGAGGGCAGAGTAGGGAGGGCAGAGTAGGGAGGGCAGAGTAGGGAGGGCAGAGTAGGGAGGGCAGAGTAGGGAGGGCAGAGTAGGGAGGGCAGAGTAGGGAGGGCAGAGTAGGGAGGGCAGAGTAGGGAGGGCAGAGTAGGGAGGGCAGAGTAGTGAGGGCAGAGTAGTGAGGGCAGAGTAGGGAGTGCAGAGTAGGGAGTGCAGAGTAGGGAGTGCAGAGTAGGGAGTGCAGAGTGCAGAGTAGGGAGTGCAGAGTGCAGAGTAGTGAGGGCAGAGTGCAGAGTAGTGAGGGCAGAGTGCAGAGTCGTAGTGAGGGCCGAGTAGGGAGGGCCGAGTAGGGAGGGCAGAGTAGGGAGGGCAGAGTAGGGAGGGCAGAGTAGGGAGGGCAGAGTAGGGAGGGCAGAGTAGGGAGGGCAGAGTAGGGAGGGCAGAGTAGGGAGGGCAGAGTAGGGAGGGCAGAGTAGGGAGGGCAGAGTAGGGAGGGCAGAGTAGGGAGGGCAGAGTAGGGAGGGCAGAGTAGGGAGGGCAGAGTAGGGAGGGCAGAGTAGGGAGGGCAGAGTAGGGAGAGGAGAAGTGAGTAGAGTAGTGAGTAGAGTAGTGAGTAGTGAGTAGTGTAGTGAGTAGAGTAGTGAGTAGAGAGTAGAGTAGTGAGTAGAGTAGTGAGTAGAGTAGTGAGTAGAGTAGTGAGTAGAGTAGTGAGTAGAGTAGTGAGTAGAGTAGTGAGTAGTGAGTAGAGTAGTGAGTAGAGTAGTGAGTAGAGTAGTGAGGTGAGTAGTGAGTAGAGTAGTGAGTAGAGTAGTGAGTAGAGTAGTGAGTAGAGTAGTGAGTAGAGTAGTGAGTAGAGTAGTGAGTAGAGTAGTGAGTAGAGTAGTGAGTAGAGTAGTGAGTAGTGAGTAGTGAGTAGTGAGTAGAGTAGTGAGTAGAGAGTAGAGTAGTGAGTAGAGAGTAGAGTAGTGAGTAGAGAGTAGAGTAGTGAGTAGAGTAGTGAGTAGAGTAGTGAGTAGAGTAGTGAGTAGAGTAGTGAGTAGAGTAGTGAGTAGAGTAGTGAGTAGAGTAGTGAGTAGAGTAGTGAGTAGAGTAGTGAGTAGAGTAGTGAGTAGAGTAGTGAGTAGAGTAGTGAGTAGAGTAGTGAGTAGAGTAGTGAGGTGAGTAGTGAGTAGAGTAGTGAGTAGAGTAGTGAGGTGAGTAGTGAGGTGAGTAGTGAGGTGAGTAGTGAGTAGAGTAGTGAGTAGAGTAGTGAGTAGTGAGTGCAGAGTAGTGAGTAGTGAGTAGAGTAGTGAGTAGAGTAGTGAGTAGAGTAGTGAGTAGAGTAGTGAGTAGAGTAGTGAGTAGTGAGTAGAGTAGTGAGTAGAGTAGTGAGTAGAGAAGTGAGTAGAGTAGTGAGTAGTGAGTAGAGTAGTGAGTGCAGAGTAGTGAGTAGTGAGTGCAGAGTAGTGAGTGCAGAGTAGTGAGTAGTGAGTGCAGAGTAGTGAGTAGTGAGTAGAGTAGTGAGTAGAGTAGTGAGTAGAGTAGTGAGTAGAGTAGTGAGTAGAGTAGTGAGTAGAGTAGTGAGTAGAGTAGTGAGTAGAGTAGTGAGTAGAGTAGTGAGTAGAGTAGTGAGTAGAGTAGTGAGTGCAGAGTAGTGAGTAGTGAGTGCAGAGTAGTGAGTAGTGAGTGCAGAGTAGTGAGTAGAGTAGTGAGTAGTGAGTGCAGAGTAGTGAGTAGTGAGTAGAGTAGTGAGTAGAGTAGTGAGTAGAGTAGTGAGTGCAGAGTAGTGAGTAGTGAGTAGTGAGTAGAGTAGTGAGTAGAGTAGTGAGTAGTGAGTGCAGAGTAGTGAGTAGAGTAGTGAGGTGAGTAGTGAGTGCAGAGTAGTGAGTAGTGAGTAGAGTAGTGAGTAGAGTAGTGAGTAGAGTAGTGAGTAGTGAGTGCAGAGTAGTGAGTAGTGAGTGCAGAGTAGTGAGTAGAGTAGTGAGTAGTGAGTGCAGAGTAGTGAGTAGTGAGTAGAGTAGTGAGTAGAGTAGTGAGTAGTGAGTGCAGAGTAGTGAGTAGTGAGTGCAGAGTAGTGAGTGCAGAGTAGTGAGTAGTGAGTGCAGAGTAGTGAGTAGTGAGTAGAGTAGTGAGTAGAGTAGTGAGTAGAGTAGTGAGTAGAGTAGTGAGTAGAGTAGTGAGTAGAGTAGTGAGTAGAGTAGTGAGTAGAGTAGTGAGTAGAGTAGTGAGTAGAGTAGTGAGTAGAGTAGTGAGTAGAGTAGTGAGTAGAGTAGTGAGTAGAGTAGTGAGTAGAGTAGTGAGTAGAGTAGTGAGTAGAGTAGTGAGTAGAGTAGTGAGTAGAGTAGTGAGTAGAGTAGTGAGTAGTGAGTAGAGTAGTGAGGTGAGTAGAGTAGTGAGGTGAGTAGAGTAGTGAGGTGAGTAGAGTAGTGAGGTGAGTAGAGTAGTGAGGTGAGTAGAGTAGTGAGGTGAGTAGAGTAGTGAGGTGAGTAGTGAGTAGAGTAGTGAGTAGAGTAGTGAGTAGAGTAGTGAGTAGAGTAGTGAGTAGAGTAGTGAGTAGTGAGTGCAGAGTAGTGAGTAGGGAGTAGAGTAGTGAGTGCAGAGTAGTGAGTAGAGTAGTGAGTAGAGTAGTGAGTAGAGTAGTGAGTAGAGTAGTGAGTAGAGTAGTGAGTAGAGTAGTGAGTGCAGAGTAGTGAGTAGTGAGTAGAGTAGGGAGTAGAGTAGTGAGTGCAGAGTAGTGAGTAGAGTAGTGAGTAGAGTAGTGAGTAGAGTAGTGAGTAGTGAGTGCAGAGTAGTGAGTAGAGTAGTGAGTAGAGTAGTGAGTAGTGAGTAGAGTAGTGAGGTGAGTAGTGAGTAGAGTAGTGAGTAGAGTAGTGAGTAGAGTAGTGAGTAGAGTAGTGAGTAGAGTAGTGAGTAGAGTAGTGAGTGCAGAGTAGTGAGTAGTGAGTGCAGAGTAGTGAGTAGAGTAGTGAGTAGAGTAGTGAGTAGAGTAGTGAGTAGAGTAGTGAGTAGAGTAGTGAGTAGAGTAGTGAGTAGAGTAGTGAGTAGAGTAGTGAGTGCAGAGTAGTGAGTAGTGAGTGCAGAGTAGTGAGTAGAGTAGTGAGTAGAGTAGTGAGTAGAGTAGTGAGTAGTGAGTGCAGAGTAGTGAGTAGTGAGTAGAGTAGTGAGTAGAGTAGTGAGTAGAGTAGTGAGTAGAGTAGTGAGTAGAGTAGTGAGTAGAGTAGTGAGTAGAGTAGTGAGTAGTGAGTGCAGAGTAGTGAGTGCAGAGTAGTGAGTAGAGTAGTGAGTAGTGAGTGCAGAGTAGTGAGTAGTGAGTAGAGTAGTGAGTAGAGTAGTGAGTAGAGTAGTGAGTAGTGAGTGCAGAGTAGTGAGTAGTGAGTAGAGTAGTGAGTAGTGAGTAGAGTAGTGAGTAGAGTAGTGAGTAGTGAGTGCAGAGTAGTGAGTAGAGTAGTGAGTAGAGTAGAGTAGTGAGTAGAGTAGTGAGTAGAGTAGTGAGTAGTGTGAGTAGAGTCGTGAGTAGAGTAGTGAGTAGTAGTGAGTAGAGTAGTGAGGTGAGTAGAGTAGTGAGGTGAGTAGAGTAGTGAGTCGTGAGTAGAGTAGTGAGTAGAGTAGTGGAGTAGAGTAGAGTAGTGAGTAGTGAGTAGAGTAGTGAGTAGAGTAGTGAGTAGAGTAGTGAGTAGAGTAGTGAGTAGAGTAGTGAGTAGAGTAGTGAGTAGAGTAGTGAGTAGAGTAGTGAGTAGAGTAGTGAGTAGTGAGTGCAGAGTAGTGAGTAGGAGTAGAGTAGGGAGTAGTGAGTGCAGAGTAGTGAGTAGAGTAGTGAGTAGAGTAGTGAGTAGAGTAGTGAGTAGAGTAGTGAGTAGAGTAGTGAGTAGTGAGTGCAGAGTAGTGAGTAGAGTAGTGAGTAGAGTAGTAGAGTAGTGAGTAGAGTAGTGAGTAGAGTAGTGAGTAGAGTAGTGAGTAGAGTAGTGAGTAGAGTAGTGAGTAGAGTAGTGAGTAGAGTAGTGAGTAGAGTAGTGAGTGCAGAGAAGTGAGTAGAGAAGTGAGTAGTGAGTGCAGAGTAGTGAGTAGTGAGTGCAGAGTAGTGAGTAGAGTAGTGAGTAGTGAGTGCAGAGTAGTGAGTAGTGAGTGCAGAGTAGTGAGTAGAGTAGTGAGTAGTGAGTAGAGTAGTGAGTAGAGTAGTGAGTAGTGAGTAGAGTAGTGAGTGCAGAGTAGTGAGTAGTGAGTGCAGAGTAGTGAGTAGTGAGTGCAGAGTAGTGAGTAGTGAGTGCAGAGTAGTGAGTAGTGAGTGCAGAGTAGTGAGTAGAGTAGTGAGTAGAGTAGTGAGTAGAGTAGTGAGTAGTGAGTAGAGTAGTGAGTGGAGAGTAGTGAGTAGTGAGTAGAGTAGTGAGTAGAGTAGTGAGTAGAGTAGTGAGTAGAGTAGTGAGTAGAGTAGTGAGTAGAGTAGTGAGTAGAGTAGTGAGTAGTGAGTAGAGTAGTAGAGTAGTGAGTAGAGTAGTGAGTAGAGTAGTGAGTAGTGAGTAGAGTAGTAGAGTAGTGAGTAGAGTAGTGAGTAGTGAGTAGAGTAGTGAGTAGAGTAGTGAGTAGAGTAGTGAGTAGAGTAGTGAGTAGAGTAGTGAGTAGAGTAGTGAGTAGAGTAGTGAGTAGAGTAGTGAGTAGAGTAGTGAGTAGAGTAGTGAGTAGAGTAGTGAGTAGAGTAGTGAGTAGAGTAGTGAGTAGAGTAGTGAGTAGTAGTGAGTAGAGTTGTGAGTAGAGTAGTGAGTAGTAGTGAGTAGAGTAGTGTGCAGAGTAGTGAGTAGTGAGTGCAGAGTAGTGAGTGCAGAGTAGTGAGTAGTGAGTAGAGTAGTGAGTAGAGTAGTGAGTAGAGTAGTGAGTAGAGTAGTGAGTAGAGTAGTGAGTAGAGTAGTGAGTGGAGAGTAGTGAGTAGTGAGCAGAGTAGTGAGCAGAGTAGTGAGTAGTGAGGTGAGTAGTGAGTAGAGTAGTGAGTAGAGTAGTGAGTAGAGTAGTGAGTAGAGTAGTGAGTAGAGTAGTGAGTAGAGTAGTGAGTAGTGAGTAGAGTAGTAGAGTAGTGAGTAGAGTAGTGAGTAGTGAGTAGAGTAGTAGAGTAGTGAGTAGAGTAGTGAGTAGAGTAGTGAGTAGAGTAGTGAGTAGAGTAGTGAGTAGAGTAGTGAGTAGAGTAGTGAGTAGAGTAGTGAGTAGTGAGTGCAGAGTAGTGAGTAGTGAGTGCAGAGTAGTGAGTAGTGAGTAGAGTAGTGAGTAGAGTAGTGAGTAGAGTAGTGAGTAGAGTAGTGAGTAAAGTAGTGAGTAGAGTAGTGAGTAGAGTAGTGAGCAGAGTAGTGAGCAGAGTAGTGAGTAGAGTAGTGAGTAGAGTAGTGAGTAGAGTAGTGAGTAGTGAGTAGAGAGTGCAGAGTAGTGAGTAGTGAGTGCAGAGTAGTGAGTAGAGTAGTGAGTAGTGAGTGCAGAGTAGTGAGTAGTGAGTAGAGTAGTGAGTAGAGTAGTGAGTAGAGTAGTGAGTAGAGTAGTGAGCAGAGTAGTGAGCAGAGTAGTGAGCAGAGTAGTGAGCAGAGTAGTGAGCAGAGTAGTGAGTAGAGTAGTGAGTAGAGTAGTGAGTAGAGTAGTGAGTAGTGAGTGCAGAGTAGTGAGTAGTGAGTGCAGAGTAGTGAGTAGTGAGTAGAGTAGTGAGTAGAGTAGTGAGTAGAGTAGTGAGTAGAGTAGTGAGTAGAGTAGTGAGTAAAGTAGTGAGTAAAGTAGTGAGTAGAGTAGTGAGCAGAGTAGTGAGCAGAGTAGTGAGTAGAGTAGTGAGTAGAGTAGTGAGTAGAGTAGTGAGTAGTGAGTAGAGAGTGCAGAGTAGTGAGTAGTGAGTGCAGAGTAGTGAGTAGTGAGTAGTGAGTAGTGAGTGCAGAGTAGTGAGTAGTGAGTAGAGTAGTGAGTAGAGTAGTGAGTAGAGTAGTGAGTAGAGTAGTGAGTAGAGTAGTGAGTAAAGTAGTGAGTAGAGTAGTGAGTAGAGTAGTGAGCAGAGTAGTGAGCAGAGTAGTGAGTAGAGTAGTGAGTAGAGTAGTGAGTAGAGTAGTGAGTAGAGTAGTGAGTAGTGAGTGCAGAGTAGTGAGTAGAGTAGTGAGTAGTGAGTAGAGAGTGCAGAGTAGTGAGTAGTGAGTGCAGAGTAGTGAGTAGAGTAGTGAGTAGTGAGTGCAGAGTAGTGAGTAGTGAGTAGAGTAGTGAGTAGAGTAGTGAGTAGAGTAGTGAGTAGAGTAGTGAGTAGAGTAGTGAGTAGAGTAGTGAGTAGAGTAGTGAGTAGAGTAGTGAGTAGAGTAGTGAGCAGAGTAGTGAGTAGTGAGTGCAGAGTAGTGAGTAGAGTAGTGAGTAGAGTAGTGAGTAGAGTAGTGAGTAGAGTAGTGAGTAGAGTAGTGAGTAGAGTAGTGAGTAGAGTAGTGAGTAGAGTAGAGTAGAGTAGTGAGTAGAGTAGTGAGTAGAGTAGTGAGTAGTGAGTGCAGAGTAGTGAGTAATGAGTAGAGTAGTGAGTGCAGAGTAGTGAGTAGTGAGTGCAGAGTAGTGAGTAGTGAGTGCAGAGTAGTGAGTAGAGTAGTGAGTAGTGAGTGCAGAGTAGTGAGTAGTGAGTGCAGAGTAGTGAGTAGAGTAGTGAGTAGTGAGTAGTGAGTAGTGAGTAGAGTAGTGAGTAGTGAGTAGAGTAGTGAGTAGAGTAGTGAGTAGTGAGTAGAGAGTAGTGAGTAGTGAGCAGAGTAGTGAGCAGAGTAGTGAGTAGTGAGGTGAGTAGTGAGTAGAGTAGTGAGTAGTGAGTAGAGTAGAGTAGTGAGTAGTGAGTGCAGAGTAGTGAGTAGTGAGTAGAGTAGTGAGTAGAGTAGTGAGTAGAGTAGTGAGTAGTGAGTAGAGTAGAGTAGTGAGTAGTGAGTGCAGAGTAGTGAGTAGTGAGTAGAGTAGTGAGTAGAGTAGTGAGTAGAGTAGTGAGTAGAGTAGTGAGTAGAGTAGTGAGTAGAGTAGTGAGTAGAGTAGTGAGTAGAGTAGTGAGTAGAGTAGTGAGTAGAGTAGTGAGTAGAGTAGTGTGCAGAGTAGTGAGTAGAGTAGTGTGCAGAGTAGTGTGCAGAGTAGTGAGTAGTGAGTGCAGAGTAGTGAGTAGTGAGTAGAGTAGTGAGTAGAGTAGTGAGTAGAGTAGTGAGTAGAGTAGTGAGTAGAGTAGTGAGTAGTAGTGAGTAGTAGTGAGTAGAGTCGTGAGTAGAGTAGTGAGTAGTAGTGAGTAGAGTAGTGTGCAGAGTAGTGAGTAGTGAGTGCAGAGTAGTGAGTGCAGAGTAGTGAGTAGTGAGTAGAGTAGTGAGTAGAGTAGTGAGTAGAGTAGTGAGTAGAGTAGTGAGTAGAGTAGTGAGTAGAGTAGTGAGTAGAGTAGTGAGTAGAGTAGTGAGTAGAGTAGTGAGTAGAGTAGTGAGTAGAGTAGTGAGTAGTGAGTAGAGTAGTGAGTAGTGAGTAGAGTAGTGAGTAGAGTAGTGAGTAGAGTAGTGAGTAGAGTAGTGAGTAGAGTAGTGAGTAGAGTAGTGAGTAGAGTAGTGAGTAGAGAGTAGAGTAGTGAGTAGAGTAGTGAGTAGAGTAGTGAGTAGAGTAGTGAGTAGAGAGTAGAGTAGTGAGTAGAGTAGTGAGTAGAGTAGTGAGTAGAGTAGTGAGTGTGAGTAGTAGTGAGTAGAGTAGTGAGTAGAGTAGCGAGTAGAGTAGCGAGTAGAGTAGTGTGCAGAGTAGTGTGCAGAGTAGTGTGCAGAGTAGTGAGTGCAGAGTAGTGAGTAGTGAGTAGAGTAGTGAGTAGAGTAGTGAGTAGAGTAGTGAGTAGTGAGTAGAGTAGTGAGTAGAGTAGTGAGTAG
This sequence comes from Lissotriton helveticus, assembly GCF_964261635.1. Classification (NCBI taxonomy): domain Eukaryota; kingdom Metazoa; phylum Chordata; class Amphibia; order Caudata; family Salamandridae; genus Lissotriton; species Lissotriton helveticus. The sequence goes on from NC_136067.1 coordinate 56,334,834, forward strand.
AGTAGTGAGTAGTAGTGTGCAGAGTAGTGTGCAGAGTAGTGAGTAGTGAGTGCAGAGTAGTGAGTAGAGTAGTGAGTGCAGAGTAGTGAGTAGAGTAGTGAGTAGAGTAGTGAGTAGAGTAGTGAGTAGAGTAGTGAGTAGAGTAGGGAGTAGAGTAGTGAGTAGAGTAGTGAGTAGAGTAGTGAGTAGAGAGCAGAGTAGTGAGCAGAGTAGTGAGTAGAGTAGTGAGTAGAGTAGTGAGTAGAGTAGTGAGTAGTGAGTGCAGAGTAGTGAGTAGTGAGTGCAGAGTAGTGAGTAGTGAGTGCAGAGTAGTGAGTAGTGAGTAGAGTAGTGAGTAGAGTAGTGAGTAGAGTAGTGAGTAGGAGTAGTGAGTAGAGTAGTGAGGTAGGTAGTG